>NC_090447.1:1026661311-1029161311 GCF_031143425.1 Pleurodeles waltl
CATCCCTGGGCCAACATTGGATCTAGTGATGGAAATATGAGAGTAGAGCAAAAGGGAGACTGGCAGGGTGGTCAAGGACAGTTGGTGAGCCCCAGGACCTCCTGATCATAATGATATGCAAGGAGGGAACAGTCATCCCCCATTGCATGTTTATCAGAGGGGGGCAGGAGTGGGGGGCTTGGCCTCCCCTCGCAGGGGGTTACTCAGCAGCAAATGTCTGGAGGGGGTTGGGGATGGTGTGCAAGACATGAATTATCACAAGCTGTTTGAGGAAGACATAGGGCCAGTGCTGGGTGCAGGGGACCTGGGTGGTCAGGTTCTTGGCAATGGGTATATGATGTGATGGCTGTGAGGTGATAGAGGGACTGACCCCAGCACTCCAGACTTCCCTTTTCCCTTGCAGAGAAAATGCAACAGTGTTGCGAGAGCTTGGTGTGGCTCGATGGCCTTAAGGGGAAGAGAAGGAAGAGCTCAGTGCTGCCTGCCAGAAGTTGGTGGGGGGGCAGGAACAACACTGCAACACTAATGTCTTGTGTGGCTGAAGTGGTGCAATGAGCTCGACAGGCTAGTATGGCCCCTGGTGCAGGCAGGAGAAGACCAGTTTTACTGGACACAGAAAGATGGTCAGGAAGGTGTAATATGGCCCCTTGGTAGCCCACAGTGCGTGAGGGTGCCCTGCAGCGCGATGTGGCTCAACAATTTGCTTGGCAGGGCGATGTGATGCAGGGGTTGCATGATGTGAAGGTGGATGCTTCAAGGTTGGATTATGATGAGAAGATCCTGGAGGAAGGTGAGGTGGCAGATGATGACTCATAAGTGGAGGAGGAGCTTAGGTGGTGTGGCACACGGGGCACACGGGGCACACGGGGGAGACACATAACATGGTTCTACCTCATGTTTTACAGAAGGTACCCAATACATGGTCAGGATGTGACCAGAAAGCCCGACATGGCAGATCCTTGTAACTGGTTGGAAGGCAAATCTGAAGTGGATACCATCCTTCACTTCAAGTAGGGGTGAAGGAGGACGCAGGGCCAGCATGTCCATGGTTTCTACTGGGATGGATGCAGGGGACAACACAGATGCCGGGAGCCACAATTAGGGACAGGTTTGTATGTAAAAGACTGGGGGATGAGCACAGAGGACCGTGATCTAGGGGTCAAGACTTCAAGTAACAATAGGCCTCACGACAAAGGATGGGACTTGGCACAGCTGAGGGTCCCACGACTTCACGGGGTGGTGACCAGGGTGATGGTTAAAGCAGCAAAGGCCATGAAGAGGTAGCATTTGGGGTGCCAAGTAAGCAGGGTGATAAAACATAAGAGGTTAAGAATCTAAAAATAAATAAAGTTCTGTACATGAGGGTGCCAAATTCATTGGGCTCCCATTTAATGCTGTCCTTGAAGTAGAATATATGGAAGGGAAAACGCAGGGAGATGATTGAACTGCTGCACAAGGAGCTCAGGGTAAAGAGGGGTTGAAGGAAGAAGAATGTCAGTTGTCAAAATGGTTGAAAGTGCAGATGAGGATAGAGTATTGGTCAGGGTCTTTCCTTATATTTACTAGCCTGTATTGTGAAATATTCCCTGAGAGCAGTGTGTCCTTATACAAGTACAGGGATGTGATTAGGAAAGCTCAGATGACATATGGGGGATATTTGTGGGTGCAATACGACAAGGAATTTCGAGCTTGGCTGGCCTTTGATCTGGAGGCAAAATGGGGAGAAAACAACTGTGACCTATGGCAGCATATCATATGATGGGTCCAGCCAAGTTTGGCAAAACCATATTTACAGTGAGCGGTCTCCCAACTGTCTATCAGAACTTTCAAGGCTGCCCCAATCGGGGTGAAGTGGGGGCCAACATGAAATGTCAGGTAGGGGTGCTTAAAGCATGTTGGGATTTTAATAAAGGCCTCTGTGCAAGGGAGTATTGTAGGTTTCGGCACGAGTGCTCCAAATATTTGTGGAGACACCCCCTGGACCAGGGCCATGGGTTTGTGGGGGGTTAACAGGGACAGCAGACAGGGCAGTGGTCACATCAGAAAGGAATTTTTCTAACACAGTAACCAGTCTCCAGGTTTGGTGGGGAAAAGCTCATATAACAATTAACTTGAACCGACTAGACTTTTGGTTTGTGCTTTATCCTAATGTGAAAGACAGTAAGCTGCTGGGAGACAGTTTTCACTGGGGTTTCAGGTTGAGCTATGAGGGCCCAACTCAGCAGAGATGAGCACATAGTCTGTAATCAGCCAAGGTACCTGCACCAGTAGTTAGTGAAAAGTTGTGCAAAGAAATTCAGAACAGGGAAATGGATGTACCATTCAGACTTATTCAACATCGGTCATCCCCGGAGGGTACTTTGGTTAAGACTTTTCGTGATGGGTTGCTTGAGACATGACATTTTGTTGAGAGCAAGACACGTGCCAGGTGTGGACAATGACATTGTGGATGCTTTGTCTCATTCCCAGTGGGTGAGATTCCTTGGGCCGGCCACGGAGGCAGACAGGGACAAGATACCACTGTCTTCGGACAGGTAGAACATTGGAGACAGAATATGTTTCAACTGGTGGTTGAGTCATTGGCGGAGTGCACTTAGTGCTCATACACACAGGCATGGGAGGAATGTGTGCTGAGCAGTGCACAGAAGAGGCAGGCAGGTTGTAACAGGGAGTAAGAAGTAGTTCAGGCACAAATTGGACAAGGCTTATCATGATTCATGATCACTGACAAATTCGTGGGGATTGCATTTATGGGTAAAATGTTTTGGCGATATGCTCCATTGGCTGGGGAATTGGCAGATGGATGCTGGAGGGCTGGGCCAGGGAGAGAAGCAGAGGTGGATTGAAGAGGATGCCTCTAACAACACAATTGTTCAGTAGTGTGTTGGAGTCTTTGCCATCGATATTCTCTAGGGAAGGAGTGACTATTCTATTCTCCACATTGATGTTGGGGATGTTTTGTGGGGTGTTTCAGGTCTCAGAATTGTCGGGGAGAAAAGGTGCATCAGGTTTGCAGCAGTGTGATTTTGAAAGCCCTGGACAGAGTTTAGAGCTACATTTCTGCCAGTCCAAGACTGACTAGAGGCCTAAGGAGAGAACTGTGTGTTTGTAGGAGTTTCCTGTACCAGGGCTATGCCTAGTGCGTTGCGGAGTAAAGATTAAATACATTTCTGTCAATAGTGGCAGGAAGGTGTTTACATATGGTAATGAGACACTAGTGACACCTTTCCATCTGTTGGCTGTGCTGCGGAAGGCTTTGGTAAGTTTGGAGGAATCCCCAAGTGAATATGGTACCCACTCCTTTACAAACCGGGTAGCCACAGAAGCAGTGACTAGGGGTTTGTATAGCCATAGGATTATGAGATTGAGTAGATGGTCTTCAGACTGTTATCATTGCTATGTGAGGTTGGGGGAGGGGAGTGCTGATGCTTGTGATGAGCTTTTTGCTCTATGTCCTTCTTACGTTATCTTTTCAGGTGCACACAGGAGTCCTGGAGGCTGTCGAGATTGCCATTTGGTTTGTGGGACACTTTGACCCATATTTATACTTTTTTAGGGCCGCATTTGCTCCGCTTTTTGACGCAAAAACGGCGCAAACTTACAAAATACAATTGTAGTTTGTAAGTTTGCGCAGATTTTGCGTCAAAAATCGGCGCAAATGTGGCGCTAAAAAAGTATAAATATGGGCCTTTGTTCTTAAGTCGGCAAAGAGGCACGAGAATGGGAGATGAGATGGGGGAAGCTTGCTGAGTAGGCACAGATGCCCGGACATTTTGGTTGTTCATCTAGGTGAGAATAACATAATCATACGTAAGGGTCCGTCATTGTGAAAGAGATGAAGGATTTGAAGGAGGTGAAACAGCAATGGTATGGTGGCCAGATTGTTTGGACCAACTTTATTCCAAGGAGAGAGTGGAGTGTGGCAAGGAAAACCTCTGTGATTTATAAGGCCAGGAGGACATGTAATAGAGAGGTGTTTCATTTCTGCAAGGATGAAAGTTTGTGCAGGGTGGCACACCCGGATCTTAAATATGATGCAGTAGACTACGCCATGCAGTTGTACCTGTTGCAGTTGTAGGACGTTCTGGCTGAGACGCTGAACATTCACAGGTGATGAAAGGGGTCAGAAAAGTGGGGGCTAGGACTTTTCTGAATGGCAGTTGATCAGCGAGTTGGCCTGGTTATAGTTTAGGTTTATTGTTGTTCACATAGGCAAAGCAGGAAATATGAGGGTGGAAACAAGAAAACACCTGGATGATTCAAGAAGCGAACGTTACGCTTTAAGAAGTTTAGATAGTTAGATGTCCATAGAGGTAGGTTAAGTGGTGAGGAATTTAAAGGTTACCAGCTTTAATCGTGTAGCAGGGTAGGACTTTGATATTAAAAGGGGATATGTAAAGAGGGGCAGAACATTTTAGGTGCGGGGGTCATTGATGGTTGGTGAACTATATTATAGTTAGGTTTCATTTTGTAAAGGCAAAGGCCTAGGTTTTGTTATGTGATTGCACACCTATTTTCAATTAAAGCAGCCTTTTCCACACCCAAAAATGAGTATATGGTCTGTGCTGCTTCACTCTCGCCTAAATAGGAGCTGTCCCAAAATAGAAACTCTATGTTCTGTTACCACTGCTCTGTTGTGTCCCCTGAAACATTGCTTTCATGTCCGAATTGCATTCCTTTTCTTTTTTCCTTTTTGAAGAGGTACCTTCTAGCCATTTTACACCCTCATTTTGAGCCCTCAACTTTGGCTCGAGTCTGTAATGGCTAGGGTGTGTTCTTAAAATTTGTTATTGACAGCACGTACTGTTAATACTGCGTAAAATAGACTCAGAATATTAGAAATCACCTCTTACAGAGAATGTAGATTGCTATGGATGTTTCTTGAAAGTGGATTCACCCGTGGATGAAGCTTTGTAGAGCACTGTCTGTCTTCTAACCTGTGACACAGAAATGTAGCTTTTTGTTAAAATCTGTCGTTAAGTAGTGTCCATTATTTAACTGCTTGATAATTGAAAAGATCTCAGTGTTCCTCATCTCACATAGATGTCCTTGTAACGTGTGTGCAGCAAAAGGCAACGAAAACGTATCCCAAGATGTGTAAATCAGCTATGGAATGATGCATCATTGTTAAGTGAAAAAGCAATTACTATATGTGCTTGTACTTGTTAGACTGTTTAGAAAAATACATTCTGGGACTAAAATGAATGTATATTCTTTCTCGTAACGTCTTTTATATGACTTTACATTTACAGTTTGGATATTCTTTCTGAGCGTTTTTCTTGTTCTTTATCTGCAAAATCCTTATTTCACAGTAAGAGCTTGTATCCACCACCAACAAATTATATCTACAACAAAACAGCAAAAACAAAAACTACGGAAGATATATTTTTCTATCTAGCTACATTGTTGCTATCAAAAACAATTTTTTTTCCAGTATATTTTTTTTTCTTCAAAAAATTGATCTGTTTTGAAGCTGTTTGATTCAAATGAACACATAGTGGGTGAAATGAATCATCGCAACTGTCAACAACACAAATGAGACTTTCGAAAGTTAACCTAATTCTACAAATGAAAAATACCTCTGTCTAAAAACCACTTGACTAAATCTATACTAAAACAATTACAACCGCCACAATATTCAGTGCAAATGTTTTACAGCAAACATATATTTTCCATGTTTTAACTTTTCTCTGTAATTGAATACTTTTTTAAATGTGCTTTGAGGTGACAGATTCAAAAGAACATTGGCAAACTTTTATATAAGTGACACTACCACCAAATACTGTCTCTATTTAGTTAATGGTAGTGCTTAATAAAACAAAATCAGCTGCATCTATTGGAAAAGGACCGATGATGATAAAACAACAAATGCGAGTTGCTTCATATCTTTTTACAAGACTTGGTGAAAGGATGATACAGTTACTTACTGGTTGTCGCAAGTAGTTAGGTATGATTTTCTATAGATGAAGTGTTTCTTGGTTTGCTACTAACTTTAGTCCTGTTGGACAAATCTTCATGAAACTTTCACAAAAGTTCATCCATACCAGCGCCTTCCTGGAAGGTTTCGGGGTGGTCTGTCAAGGAGTGACTGAAAAAAAGGGAGTGCTAAAATGTAAAATCCCCATGCGTTTATCATAGACTTATCATACACTTATTTAGACGCTGCAAAACTGCTGACCAGAATTACATCAAACTTGGCAGGAAGCTAAATCTTGGTCCACATATTGGGCTTTTTGTGATTTGATGTAAATCAATTCAGCAGTGTTTGGGAAATTAAGGGTCAAAAGTGATTGGGTTGGGCTCGGGTGATTCCTGCGAGCCTCCCACAAGAGTACAAATTTAAAGATGAAGGTCTGTGATTGCTCGGGAGGCCCATTTTTCCTGTGATCGTTCACGCTCTCACAGGAGCGAGAGGCTTTCGTGAGTCTAAGGTTAGCAAGCATTTTGCTTGGCTTGCTGTTGGAATGTTAGAAATGAAATAGCAGTCATTGTTGTTTACTGGGAAAAATTCCAGGTGTTTTGGAAATGAAGTAAAAATGGCATATATGGTGGTCACTACTGTGATAAAAAAAAATATATATACTATTTTTAGCTACATTTTATGAGCTTGCGAGACCCTCACAGGATCCTGAATAGTAAAAAATGGTAGATTAGTTCTGAATACACTCCATTTGTATGAATGCATATTGTGATCATTGTTTTTGAGAAGTGTGTACGAGATAACTACTGTGATAAGTACATAGTTAATTCCTATTTTCTAAAAAAAGTATGAGCTCTGGAATCTTTCCGAAGATTGTGTAATGTACAAAAGCGTAGGTGATTTTTAAATAGACTGTAGTATTCACACTTGCTACTAAAGGAAGGAGTATTACTCGATATCGTGTTTGTCAGAGTCTACTATTTATGCATATTGGCTTTGTAGGAATTGTGATTAAGGTATTGACTCTTCCCACACTCTACTATGCACATCCATTTTTAGAGATATCATGAATATTAAAAAGGGGTAGATGAGTTCTGTATACACTCTACTTGTCGGAATGCATATTGTGATCATTGTTCATGAGAGGAAGTGTGTGAGTGTTAGAAATGGGGTCTCTGATTGGCAGTCAGTTTGCACTCTGTCCAAATCGGAAACCTCACTCTAGTCAGGGTTTGGGAGATACACACATAGGAAAACCCCTGCTCAGCCCCTCGGTAGCTTGGCACAAGCAGTCAGGCTTATCCCAGAGACAATGTGTAAAGTATTTCTACAAACACACAGAGTAACACAGTGAAACACCACAAAAGGACTCCACACCAGTTCAGATAAAAAGCCAATACTTATCTGAATCAAACATTACCTAAATGACAAAAATCCAAAATACACAAGCAAAGATATGATTTTGTTAAAGTAAAAAGAGTTTTAATCCATAGAAATCAATCAATGTGTTATTTTAGCACAAAGTACCTGGTATGTGTCAAAATTAAAGCCCGCACAGGCGAGCATGTGTTGGAAAAGCAACTGATGCATCGATTCCTTATATGGAAGTGAGGCCGTGCATCGATTCCTTCTCTACTGTGCAAACGATGCGTTGATTCTTTCCTTGCAGGTAAGAGATGCGTTGATTTTCAATCAGCCTGAGGTTTGTGCAGTGATGTTGCAGATTTTAATCCCCAGGGGCGATGCATGGAAAAATCTGGATGCACAGAAGCAATGAATCCACAATGAGGTGGTGATGCATCTATTTCACCAGTGCTGCGTCGACTTTGCAGACCGATGCAGGTGCTGCATCAGTTTTTCTGCCCCTCAGCTCTGGTGCAAGGATTTTCACCTTGGGTTCACCAGCTTCTCTTTTCAAGGGTCCAGGGACTAGATGTGGCACCACTTGGCAGGGTAGGCGTCTTAGCAAGAGAGCCAGGTGCTGGAAGATGAAGTCTTTGAATGCCTTGAGACTTTGGAACAGGGGACAAGTTCAATCCAAGCCCTTGGAAAATCTTCACAAGCAGGATGTACAGCAAAGTCTAATCTTTGACCTCTCTAAGGCAGAAGCAGAAACTGCAAGCCAACCAAGCAAAGCACACACAGCAAATGGGCAGTACTCCCCCAGCTCTTCTCCTTGGCAAAGGTTCCTTTTGATCCAGAAGTATTCTAAAAATCTGGGGTTTGAGTCCACTTCTTATACTTCAGCTTTAAAGGAAAGTCTCTCTTGTTCACAAGATCCTGCCTTGCCCAGGCCTCGCCCAAGACACACACCAGGGGGCTGGAGACTGCATTGTGTGAGGACTGGCATGGCCCTTTCAGGTGCAAGTGTCACCTTCTCCCTCCCCAATTTAGCCCAGGAGACTTGTCAGGATATGCAGAACACTCCTCAGCTCCTTTTGAGTCACTGTCTAGAAGGAAGTCACAAACAGCCCAACTGTCATTCTGATCCAGACGTTAATTCCACAGAGAGCAAGAGACACAGAATCGTTAAGCAAGAAAATGTCCACTTTCTAATAGGGGCATTTTCAAACAGACACTCTAAAAACCAACTCTACCAAAAGATGTATTTTTAAATTGTAAGTTCAGAGACACCAAACCCAAATCTCTATCTGCTCCCAATAGGAAAGAGCACTTAAAATATATTTAAAGGCAGTCCTCATATTAACCTATGGGAGAGATAGTCCTTGCAGTACTGAAAAACTAATTTGGTAGTACTTCACTATCACAACATGTAAAACACAACCGTACATGTTCTACCATTTAAAAACACTGCACGCTGCCCATGGGGCTACCTAGGGCTTTCCATAGGGGTGACTCACATGAAGTAAAAGGTAAGGTTTAGGCCTGGCAAATGGGTACACTTGACAGGTCAAATTGTCAGTGCAAGACTGCACACTCAGACACTGCAGTGGCAAAAGACAAGGGTAACCACACCAAGAATGCCAGGTATAACAGTATGTGATTAGTAATGTAATGAGTAGATGGTTAATTACTATTTTCCCAAAAAGTTCCGACCTCATGGGGCTAGTGTGAGGTTGCCAACAGTAGAAAGGAGTAGGTGAACTTTGAATAACTGTATTATGAACACTTGCTACTGTAGGAAGGAGTATTACTGGAGATGGTGTTTGTCAGAGTGTACTATTTATACCCATCAGCTTTGTAAGAGTTTTGAGTAGGATATAGGGCCTGATTTAGATCTTGGGAATGGAATACTCTGTCACAATGTGGCAGATATCCCATCCACAATATTATTATCTCCATAGGAAATAATGGGATTGTGATACAACAGATGGGATATATATCACTTGTGTGATGCAGTATTCCCCTCAGCCTAGATTTAAATCAGGCCCCTAGTCGCTACCCACACTCTTCTATGCACATTTATTATCAGGAGGGGTGTTAGCAGATAGGACAGTCCCTGGACATAGGATACTATGCACATCTATCAATCATCATTTGAGACCAAGTTGTGATGGAAGAGGCCAATCCATATACACAGCCTAATACGTACACCTGTCATCTGAGAGATAGGTCTGTATGGACACCTGTCTTAGTTGGCCCTTGCTTTATGCAAGACTGCTGGTTTAGAGATGACAGCACTTTTGTTTTTAGGTGACATGGCCAATCCTACAACAAGTCCCAACTGTTGGCCCAACCCTCCTGGCTCACAAGCAGTAACTCACCAAAAACCCAAATGGTAAAATGTGATTTGTGGCAACATTTACACATGGACTCAAGAGTGCAACATCTCAGGGGAGTTGTGGTTCAACAGAGATTACCCTTATCTCATATGAGCAACACGTCTCAGTCACAAACAGGCAATGAAGGAGATGCAGTAAAAATTTTAATAGGTTTTATTAACAAGACTGTAATCTACTGTAAAATGCATGGGCTGCAATGATTAGGATAATGAACAATGCAAGAAACAGAAATGTGAAAACAAGAGTCTTAAATACAAGACACTCCTACATCTTGCAATAGCATGGGATGTGAAATATGCCCTAGTACCCTAGCATACTGAACCTAATCTCTAACCCGAAGAGAGCTAGGTGTGTTAAACCTAATCTGCCAGGTCCATGTCCATGAGAAACTCCCCCAACCCTTGTTATCTTGGAATGAGGTTTCTAGGTCAGACTCCGTGGGGACACGAATGCTGGGTCTGCATCAAGGCGACGTATAGCATAGATAACGTTGATTGCATTTGGTAGGAATTCCTCTGATAACCTCGTATGCATGAGATGTATTTATACAGATCTTGTAGGACCCCAGATGCAGGTATGTTCCCAAACAATAGATAGGAAGGCATGTTTGGGGTGGCAATTATATAAACAATTCCCTCCAAAAGTACATTATGTTCCTGCCACACATAAGTGGGAAAGAGACATGATGTGAATACATAAGTATATCACTTGTCTTTGATGCTGATAGTGACACCTTCACAGACTGGCACTGAAAACGTGAAATCAAAACATCTTCCTAACTATAAACATAGCAGCCATCTTGGAAGAAATAATTAAATAAAAGTGCTAAAACAGAGCAGGCATTGTAGGTTAAAAGTCACTAGGTGACGGGGGCACAGGCCTTCTAGTCAAAAGGCTAAGCTATCTCCTGATTCCCAATAAAACTAAAGGGGATCCACGACCTCTTCCCCATTGTCGGAACAAGTATGATGCCATAATGATGAAGCCAGAGAAGGTAAATGAACCCAAGCTAAAATGCTCTGGGCTAAAACAAGCTTATTTGCTAAACCCTAATTAACCCTTCCGCTGCCAGGCATTCCCCCCTCAGGTGCCAGGCCTTCTTTTGGCTATTTGGGGCAGTTTGCGCTTAGGCCCTTATAAACTTTTGTCCACATAAGCTACAGATGCCATATATACATTCTTTTTTTCCAATATCCTAGGGATTCTAGAGGTACCCAGGCTTTGTGGGTTCCCCTGAAAGAGACCAAGAAATTAGCCAAAATACAGCACAAATTTCATGTGTTTAAAAAAAATGGGGAGAAAAGGGCTGCAGAAGAAAGCTTGTGTTTTTTCCCCTGAATATTGCATCAACAAAGGGTTTATGGTGCTACAATCACCATCTTCCCAGCTTTCAGGAGCAGGCAAACTTGAATCAGAAAACCCAATTTTTCAACACAATTTTGGCATTTTACTGGGACATACCCCATGTTCACTATTTTTTGTGCCTTCAGCCTCGTTCAAGTTAGTGACAGAAATGGGTGTAAAACCAATGCTGGATCCCAGAAAGCCAAACATTTCTGACAAGCAGACAACATTCTGAATTCAGCAAGGGGTAATTTGTGAAGACCCTACAAAGGTTTCCTACAGAAAATAACAGCTGAAATAAACAAATATTGAAATTGAGATGAAAAAAGCAGCCATTTTTCTCCACGTTGAAGAACCAGAACCTTATGGGCCTGGCGGCGCAGGGTACGCCTGAAATCTCCTTGGATTCACCTGCCTCAACTAACAGAGACACGGGACACTCTGTCAGGCGTAAAAGATCAGATTTTATTAGCTGCAGCTAGTACAGTTGTCCAAGAAGTACACAAGGTATGTTCTCAGGAGACTGCCACTCTACTTTGTGGCGCACAATCTTATATACCGTATAAAAACCATTTATTAACTACATACACTCCCAGAACACATAGAAAGGAGCCAGTAAGAATAATGTAAAGATAGAACAGAGCCAATAGAAATGTCGGAAAACAAGACAGCACCAATAGAAGGAATTGGAAAACAAAGTATCAAGTGACTTAAGGTTGCCTCCCCTCCAGCTGTGTTTGTCACCCCTCCCTTGAACTAATTCATTAACCGATCCACAACGAAGTTGCATGTGGTGCGATAAGTTTGTGTGCGTTTGGAGGACAGTTGTGAAATGAGAGAATACTAGCAAAGGACAGCGAAGGCCAGACGATAAGATAAGATCGGCGGAGAATAGTGTGAGCCTACAGATAGTTGAAACAAGGATTAGAAAACCAGACAGGGATTAGTGTACTCGGTCAGACCTTAATACCAGCCTTGTAAAGATAGAGGCAGAAGGCTGTTTTGAACACCATGTTGCAGAATAAGCAGAAAAGGCAGAATGGACTTCGTTCACTGTGCTGCCTGAGTGAAGGCAACATAAAATGGCGGCGGGCCACAAAATGGCGGGTCGATACGATCGTATTAAAAATCGAATTTCCTCAGACCCTCCTTTTGCCAGAACTCAGGCAAGATACACAAACTCATGTTAATCTGAGTCGATGTCTATGGCCATGAGGTCATCAAGCTGTTGCTGTACCATCATTTTGATATTCTCTGCTCTTTGTGACTTGGGTTTGGGAATACATGCAGTAGCACATAGGTTGCAGATGGCAGGACCGCAGTGCATACAAAGACAACAAGAGAATATAAAAGCTAAAATTACTCCAAAGAATGTCAATACCTTCCAACCCCATTTGGACAGTAATCCCCAAAACCACTCTGAAAAGGACCAATCTCCTTCGTCCTGATGAATCGACTCGGAGATTATGTGTAACTTAGAGATAGCTTGGTATACTGTCGGAGCGTCATTAGGTATGAAAATACAGCAACTTGATCCGATCAATTTGCATACTCCACCACGGTCCGCAAGAACAAAGTCTAAGGCAACACGGTTCTGCAAGGTCATAAGACGATCAGCCTGTAGTTCAGCTGTAATGTTACTTAAAGCTCCTACAGTGATGTCTATGGTGGTTTCTACGACACGAACCAATTGCCTTATATTTCTGCTGTTGGCCATTGGACCCCAGAAGGGAAGAAATCCTTTGAGGAAATCTCCTCCCTCTTGTCCTGCTGTGTCTTTCGAATCCACAATCCCTCTGCCATATCTATTTTTATGATGGTTCGCAGGAGCGGTGTATGTAGGGGGAAGAAGAAAGGCTATATAACAAGTACCAGAGAAATCAGCTGGCAACCATGTATAAGCCCTATCGTGGCAAACGAAGTATGTACCTTGAGATGGTACTAACGGCAGTGAATTCAGGGCTGAATAAACATATGTATGGGAACATAAACTTTCTCTTTGTCCGGTGTTTGGAGTTCTACCATTTATTTGCAGACAGAAATTTCCTTGTTGGGGTATGACCCGTATCGGAGGAGATTTTCCTTGCTCAACCTTATCATTGAGGCTGGAAATGTAATCAGTTATGTTCCAATTGGTATATGCTTTTCTTTCATCTATGGAAGCTTCACTTTTTTCCATGATTTTAGCCATAGCTACCATTCCCTTTATCAATAAACTATGACTGAAATCTGAACCAACACTATGTGAACTGACAGGTTGTTTAATTTTACTTTGATATGCATTATTGAAAATGACAAAATAAGCCCAAGCGGAACCTTCATAGGAGAATGGAAGAACTAAATATGGCATTCCTTTTTCTACCGTATGTGGTATGAGTCCACACACCCAACAGTCAGTTGTATTGATCACTAACTGATGTTGATGTAACAACTGGACGAAGGAATTGTTAAAGTATTCAGTTCTTCTGATGAGTTCATGCTGGGGAAGAGTGTGAAATAGGTGCGGAGAGATAGTAGAAGAAGATGTAGAGGTAGGAGAAGAGACAACTTTTTGCTGCAGAGTAATAATGATCCAGTTTACAGATGCCAAAAGAATACACGACAATATAATGACGCATAGAGCAATACTACAACGACTATATATTTCTTTACAATTATTCTTTACATTTTTACTTTCTCTTTTATCTAATGTAGCCTCCATCTTTCTAAGTGGATGCTCACGGCAATCTTCCTCAATCACTGTAGTCACGATTATCTACCGTCCTATGACACTGTGAGGTCCTGCAGGCCTATTGCCACTTACTCAGGTCGTAACTAAGACTCCTACCGTGACCCTGCAACCGGGATAGAGTACTACATAGGAGAGAAATTTACAAGTTCTTTGGTCTTGGTCTCAAATTATAGCGTTCCTGTCCAGAGGCAGTCTGGTTTTGAAACAATGTTCCTGGATTTGTCGTGTTCAAGCGACGATGCGATGGTATTGCTTCTTGAAGGATGTCGTCGTCCTCTTTCTCAGAAAGTGTTCCAATTAGACGCGCATCACTGAATGGTACAAATTGCGGAACTTTCTCACTTTCAGAGTCACTGATGCCTCTACGGACCCACTGATCGAAAGGCAAGGGCAAAGGCACTTTCTTGCAGTGCACGGCATGCACCCAGTTTTTCTTTCCTTCGACTTTAACTGCTGTTCTTGTGGTCAAAAGAACCAGGCGTGGCTCTCTCCATCTGGGCTCCAAATTTCTCTGTCGTTGGAAATTTTTCGTGCAGACCCAGTCACCTGGTCGGATGGAATGACCTGGGTCTGTGGAAGCCTCTGGTAGAGCACTCTGAACCTGTTGATGAAGAACACGCAATTTAGTTGTAAGGTCATGCAAGTAGTCAATCAACATCGGGTATGGCAAGTCTGAGTATTTCTTAGGGCGAGGAACTCCCCATACATTAGCTGGGTGACCAAATATCACTTCGTAAGGGCTAAGCCCCAAACGAGAGTGTACTGCTGTTCTGGTGGACAGAAGAGCCAATGGTAAAGCATCAGGCCAATTAAGTCCTGTGCTAGCTTGCACCTTAGCAATTTTAAGTTTCAAAGTTCCATTGTAGCATTCTACCAAACCAGCCGACTGTGGGTGATTCGCCGCGTGGAACTTCTGTTTTATGCCAAGACCTGCACAAACTTTTTGCATGACTTGACCCACAAATTCGCTCCCATTGTCACTCCAGACAATGCGCGGCAAACCAAACCTAGGGAAGAATTCTTTCAAAAGTATTTTGGCAGTTGATAAAGCAGTATTGTCCTTCAGAGGGTAGGCTTCTACCCATCTAGAAAAAGCACATACTACCACCAGAACATATTTGAGGTTGTTGCATCGTTCCATGTGAATATAATCGATCTGCAACACCTCAAATGGATATGTTGGAGGAGCAAAATGACCTGCTGGAGTTGGGGTTCCCTTTCCCGGATTGTACATCAAGCAAACAATACAATGTTTTACTACATTATTTGCACACTTTGGGATCCCCTCATTTTGCCACACTGGAGCCAGAAGTTTACATATTCCTTTTGCACTTAGGTGAGCTGGACCATGTGCCATAGTAACTACAGGTAGTACATAAGCATCTGGTAACAGCCAACGTTGATGTTCTGATAATTCAACCTAACATCCCATCTCATCTAACATTCCTGTACTTTCCTTCCACTTTCTCAACTCATTCTCCGTAGCCTCTCCTTGAATTGATTTCACACTCTCTACTGTATCTTCACACATTCCCTTTTCTCTTACGCAGTTTGCGGGACCTACAACATACATTCGACTTGTGTTGTCTCTGGCTGTCTTTTTCGCTACCTCATCTGCAAATGCATTTCCTCGACCAACATCGTCCACAATCTTTTTGTGTGCACTACACTTCACGATCGCTATCTGAGTAGGCATTGTAAGTGACTCAAGAAGTTCAGTCACTAATTGACCATGTTGTATCTTAGTACCATGGAAAGTAAAGAATCCTCTTTCCTTCCATAAGCGCCCAAAGTTAAACGCTACACCAAAAGCGTATTGGCTATCAGTGTACACGTTTACTCTTTTTCCTTTGGATAACACACACGCTCTAGTTAAGGCTATCAATTCAGCTGCCTGAGCTGAATTATATCTAATGCGTGCTGTCTCCACAATCGTATGCAAAGTAGTAATAGCGTAGGCTGAAACTGTATCTCCATTCGGGAGCTTGAAACAAGAACCATCTACCCATAGTGTTCCATCTGGATTCACTAATGGCGTGTCTTTTAGGTCAATTCTACCCTTAGTCTCTTCTTCAGTACGGAGAAAACAATCATGCTGTTCAGAGACATCTCTCTCTTCTGGAAGAGGCAACAAAGTAGCTGGATTCAGGGTATTACATCGTTTGATGTGTATGTGACTAGCCAAAAGCGTCAGCTCATATCCGGACAACCGAGCACTCGTAAGATGCTGCGTTTTTGTCCTATTTAGTAAAGTATCCACTGCATGTGGCACCATAACAATGAGAGTATTATCTAGCACTACTCCAGCAGACTGTCGAATAGAAATTGCTGCTGCCGCTGTTGCCTTAGGACAACTAGGCAATGCTTTAGCTACTGGATCTAACGTAGCTGAGAAATATGCGCATGGTCGCTGTTGATCTCCAAAACGCTGCGTTAAGACTGACAATGCACAACCCTCTCTTTCGTGGACATAGAGCGTAAAGGGCTTACTGTAATCAGGAGTACCCAATACAGGAGGAGAACACAAAGCAATACGCAAATCAGTAAAACTCTTCTGACATTCGTCAGTCCACGGAAGAGGCTGAGGCGTATCTTTTAAAGTTAGCGCCAACAGCGGTTTAGCCAATAAAGAGAAACTCGGAATCCACTGTCTACAATAAGAAGTAATGCCCAAAAAGGCACGTACCTCTCTTTGTGTGGATGGCACTGACATTTGTGCAATTGCCTGAATTCGTTCGGGGGTCAATCGTCGTCCCTCCTTTGACAAGAGATGACCCAAATAAGTCACCTCGCGACAGACATATTGTAATTTAGAAGGAGAAACCTTGTGATTCAGATCAAACAAATGACGCAACAGTGCAACGGTCACGTTTTTGCAAATCTCCTCTGAATCAGCGGCAACTAATAAGTCATCCATGTACTGAATGAGAGCGGCACCGGACGGTAAGGAAAAGGCATCAAGATGACATTTTAGAGCTTGACTGTAAATAGAGGGACTTTCACAATAACCTTGAGGTGCGCGTTTAAACCGGAAGCTTCGGCCTCCGAGGGAAAAACCAAAAATATCTCTACTCTCTTCGGCGATGGGAATACTAAAGAAAGCATTCTTTAGATCAATAACTGAAAACCAAGTCGCTGTAGAAGGTATCATCGTCAACAGAGCAGTGATATCTGGGACTACAGGAAACTGCGGTACGACAATCTTGTTTACCTCCCGAAGATCAATTACAAAACGATAAACAGGAGGCTGAGAAGAATCAGTGCGTTTAAGAACCGGAAGAACAGGACTGTTACATGTATTTCCTCTCGTTTCCTCAACCACACCCTTCTGAATCAAATCATGGACAATTTCCAGAAGTGCTTTCTCACCTTCAGTAGAGATTCTGTATTGCGGAATACGTGGCATTTCAGCATTGGGCTTAAGAGTAACAACATAAGGTGGGATCTCAAGACAACCAACGTCATTCGGACCCGTAGCCCAAAGCGTTTCGGGAAGAGAAAGCAATTCAGGTGGGAATTGATCTTTTGATAAGTACATTGGACTAGTCATTTTCTGTCCTAGAGTGAGGTATACACCAGAAGGTGAACAATATATCGTAGCATGCATTCTTTTTAATAGATCTAAACCCAACAGATTTTCACCACAACCATTCGTCAGAAGAAGCGGAGCTTCTAAATCATAAGGGCCTATTGAAACAGGCAAAGGGCAAGAAACTGGATTGCGAACAGGGGCGCCAGAAAATCCTACAGATACATTCGTTAAGCCAGACAAAGGTGCGCCAGGGAGTTTAGAATGAATGATAGAGCTTCTCATGGCACCAGTATCTAAAAGAAATGGCTCTGAAACACCCATTGTAGTGACATTAACATAAGGTCCATTCTGATCCACTGGAATTGACGTAACCCCCTTACTTTGTCCATGGCTGTCCTATTCAAAATGAAGACTTTCATTCCCTCCTTCAATATACTGATCCTCACTGTAATACTGTGTAGACCTAACATTTTGCTGGTCAAAGTAATTTCCGGAATTTGGAGGAACAAAAGAACGCTGCTCTTGGGTTAACACACCTCGACCTCTACCTCTATTTGCTGACTGAAGACCACCACGACCTCGTGAAGCAGATGTTGCTCCATTACGCTGCAACAATGCCGGACAACTGTTCTTAAAATGACCTTCCTCCCTACAATAAGCACATTGATTGGGACCTAGCAAAGGTCTTGGAATGAATGGTTCAGGCTTTTGATAGAACCTCTGAAACTGCGGAGGCTGTTGAAACTGAGGCTGAACATAACGAGGAGGATAAGCCTGTTGCAAGAGAACTTTAGTTTTTAATTCTTTCGTCTTTTTCTCTTGTTTTTCCCTTTCTTCTTTGTCTCTATTTTCATAATATTGTGCAGTAGCCAATATCTGGGCGGAAGAAGAAACTGCCCATGAACTCTCGGAGTCTTTTAGCTTGTGTGATAGTTCAGGAAGCAAGTTATATACGAACTTATCCACAAATAATCGCTGTCCCCCTTCTGTAGCCATATCTTGACCACTGTGATCAATGAATGTCTCCTCGAATCGGGTAAAGAAATCGGAAACACTTTCATCTTTCTTTTGTTTACATGCTGCTAGCTTATCCCAATTAACTCTTAAAGCAGGCATCATTGTTTTCATTAATGTAATAATCCTACCAGGGAGTTCTGAGATCAAAGCGTCGGGCTTTGCACCACCTACTTGACCTCTATCTGCGGCAATAATAGCGTTCCAATCGCCGCCTAATTCTTGAGCGTGATCCTCTCTACGAATTTTAGCCCATATTGTCTGTGGAACTACATTTCCCATCAACATGTCAATATCTGCTAGATTCATAGTACATGCATCAACTGTTTGCGACAACTCTTTATAGTAACCAGCAGGATTTTTGCGTGGATCTGGTAGTGACTGTTTAAGTGCTAAAACTTCAGACCTTTTCCAGGGGACATGTATCCATATGCGCTGAAAATGCGCAGGAATAGCTGGATTAGCACCTGCTGCTGCAACTTCTTCCTTCCATATTGGAGAAACCTCTCTCATGGGATAGTTTTTCAGTGCTGTCCTAACTGAAGGATCAGAATCAGGAAAAGTCTGTGAGAACAATAGGGATCTGAAAGAAATAAGTGTTCTGACAGCGTTTTCAACCTTAGGACCCACAATAAGTCCTTTGTCAAAGTCAGCCTGAACATCTAACAGATCCTGTGGGACCGAACCCAAATTCATATCCTCCCATTCTTTAGCGAGAGTATCGCACATAACTTTAAAAACATATCTCTGCGTAGGTGCATTCCATTGCAGAAAGGTGGACAAAATATCAGACGTACTATATTGGGGATCCTTCTTGATCCATCTACAAGCAAGTGAGTCCAATTTTTCTCGCTCTTCGGAGTCTGGGAATTGACTACGAGACTGTCTTCGAGAAAAAGCTGGAGACACGTTTAAAGCTTCAAAGAAAGGTGATAAGAGACCAGAGACAGTATCTGCAAATCGCTTACGCATAGATGGAGAATTTGACATAAGGATAGGGGACAAGGTATTAGGTGAATTAACTAAAGGAGCATTAGGAATTGCCAAAGGAGCTGAAGGCAAAGGAGTTAAAGGCAAAGCTGGCATAGGCAATACTTGAGGAGGCAAATAAGGAAAAGCTGGAGCAGGCGGAAGCACAACTGGCGGCTGAACAGGCTGTAACATCGGGGGTGCATTAGCACCTTGTACATAGGGCGGAGGCAATTTCAATAAGTGGGACATTAAGGAATCTTCCTCAAAATCTTTTCTCTTATCAAGGGAAGAGATAGGCAACGTCGGATAGCATTTATCTATTGCCATTCGATGCTGTCTGTCTGAAATTTCCATTGCATTATCTATTTCATCATCTTTGAATTGCTGAGCAGCCTGTATAATCGTCATTCCCTGTGTTTTCCTATCTCGTTTCGCTTGTTTAATTTCTCTCTGTTTGGCTTCCTTACGCCAAAGGCGAAAAGAGTCAAACATTGCCGGCCGGGCTTTTCTTTTAAATAACGTTGCTTCTAAATTATCTAGCACATCAGTTTCGAAACTACCATTTTCTGGCCATTTTAAAACACCATCTTTCTTTGTATATCGGGTCCATGTCTTATTAAAGGCAATAGGACCAACACCATGTTTAGAATAGAGCTCATATGTGGGAGTTCCAACCGAAGGAATCGGACAGGAGTCCTCAAGCTGGGAGTCCCTATTACAACCAAAGCAACAAAGTTTTCCAAACTTAGTCAGACCAGACATCTCACGATTTTTACTGGCTGTTCACAAACATCAAGGGGGTAAAACTTTCAGTTTACACAGCACAAATGCACTTACCCCTCGGCTTTGGCCACTGCAATGGCCAAATCTAAGGACCTAAGGACAAAACAAAGACCAAAATTTTGTGGGCGCGACCCACCAAATACTTAACTAAGGATGTCTTCTTACACCAACAGAGGCCCGTCTATCGTCTCGCTTTACCATACATCATCAAAGAAAGGGCCAAGGCAGGGCGGCAGTCAGGGCAGCAGTCGTCAGTAGCCGTCAGGAAGGAGTAACCGCGCTGAAAAAGACCTTCGGACCACTTCGACATACAGGGGTCGCTTGACGTGGCTCGCGATTCCTCCAGAATTTTCTTGCGGGGTTCCTCACGACCTTCAGGCAGAACCGGTACCGCTGAAGCCGCCCCACGTTGGGCGCCAGTTGAAGAACCAGAACCTTATGGGCCTGGCGGCGCAGGGTACGCCTGAAATCTCCTTGGATTCACCTGCCTCAACTAACAGAGACACGGGACACTCTGTCAGGCGTAAAAGATCAGATTTTATTAGCTGCAGCTAGTACAGTTGTCCAAGAAGTACACAAGGTATGTTCTCAGGAGACTGCCACTCTACTTTGTGGCGCACAATCTTATATACCGTATAAAAACCATTTATTAACTACATACACTCCCAGAACACATAGAAAGGAGCCAGTAAGAATAATGTAAAGATAGAACAGAGCCAATAGAAATGTCGGAAAACAAGACAGCACCAATAGAAGGAATTGGAAAACAAAGTATCAAGTGACTTAAGGTTGCCTCCCCTCCAGCTGTGTTTGTCACCCCTCCCTTGAACTAATTCATTAACCGATCCACAACGAAGTTGCATGTGGTGCGATAAGTTTGTGTGCGTTTGGAGGACAGTTGTGAAATGAGAGAATACTAGCAAAGGACAGCGAAGGCCAGACGATAAGATAAGATCGGCGGAGAATAGTGTGAGCCTACCGATAGTTGAAACAAGGATTAGAAAACCAGACAGGGATTAGTGTACTCGGTCAGACCTTAATACCAGCCTTGTAAAGATAGAGGCAGAAGGCTGTTTTGAACACCATGTTGCAGAATAAGCAGAAAAGGCAGAATGGACTTCGTTCACTGTGCTGCCTGAGTGAAGGCAACATAAAATGGTGGCGGGCCACAAAATGGCGGGTCGATACGATCGTATTAAAAATCGAATTTCCTCAACGTTTTACTCTGTAACTTTTTCCTGTGATGTCAGATTTTTTAAATCAATATACCGTGATGTCTGCTGGACTCTTCTGGTTGCAGTGGTATATAGGGCTTGTGGGTTCATCAAGAACCCTACGTACCCAGAGACAATAAATGAGCTGCAACTTGCAATGGGTTTTCATTCTGTACCAGGTATACAGAAAATCATCTACATGGCAGCATCCCAAGGTCCAAAAAGTGCAGCCCTCACCAATCCAAGTGGGATGATTTTGAGAGTTATCCACCTCTTATGGCCCAAATATAAAAACCAAAACCCCAAATAATCAATTGTCCTCTTGCTTGCCATGAAATAAGATGATTTGGTGTGCGGGGGGAGAGCTGAAAGACTGTTACCCCCTTCAGTTTGGGTGGGGGCATAACCATGCTCATACTGGTTGGTAGCCACCGACAAACTATTGTTTTTATTTATTTCCCTGGCATCTAGTAGATTTTCTGTTCCCCTGGGGTGTGGATCGGGGTAACTGCCCCATCTGCCCACTGGTGGGCAGAACAACTTTGGCCCCATTTATTTGGGGTGGGGGTATGGACATACCACCATACTCTTATTTTGAAAAACAAATCTTCCCTGGTCTCTGGTGGGCTTTCTGCCTCCCTTGGGGGCAGATGGGCCTTCCAAAAGTAGGCCGATCTGCTCACAAGGGGGCAGATATGGCCAACAGTAATGTGAACCCATGGGGAGCAGCCCTTGCCCAAAACACACACATACACATACCAATTCCTGGTGCCAAATCCTGGTGCCTAAGTGGTTTCTGCCCCCCGGGGGGCAGATCGGCATAATAGAAATAGGCCAATCTACCCCCAAAGGGAGCAGAAATGGACAAAAATTAATTTTCGCCCTACGGGAATGACCCTTGCTTAAGGGTTCGGTCCCTTGCGTTCAAATGATGCAAAAAAAATAAATCCCTGGTGTTTAGTGGTTTCTGCCCCCAAGGGGTCAGATTGGCCAAATAAAAATAGGCCGATCTGCCCCAAAGGGGGGCAGAAATAGCCTAAATATAATTTGCCCCCCAGGGGAGCGACCCTTCCCTAAGGGATTGCTCCCCATACAAAAAAACATAAAGTAAAAAAACATATATATCCCTGGTGTCTAGGGGTTTCTGCCCCCTCTGCGGGCAGATCGGCCTAATTATAATAGGCTGATCTGCCCCCGGTGAGGAAGAAAAGGTCTACAAATATTTTGCCCCCCGGGGAGCGACCCTTGCCCAAGGGCACACTCCCCTTATGTACAAGTATCAAAAAGAAATCCCTAATGTCTAGTGGTTTCTGCAGATTGGCGTAATAAAAATAGGCCGACCTCCCCCCAAGGGAGGTAGAAATGGCCTAAATACAATTTGGCCTCCTGGGAAGAGGCCCTTGCCCAAGGGGTCGCTCCCCTTATGCGTAAGTATAAAAAAAATATTCCCTGGTGTCTAGTGGCTTCTGACCGACTTGGGGCAGATTGGCCTAATAAAAATAGGCCGATCTGGCCCCAAGGGGGGCAGAAATGGCCTAAAAGTAATTTTACCCCCGGGAAGCAACCCTTGTCTAAGGGGTTGCTCTCCACATATAAAAAAAAAAAATAACAAAAAAAATAGCCCTGGTGTCTATGGGGTATATTAGGCTGATGTGCCCCTGGGGGGGCAGAAATGGCCTCAAAATTATTTGGCCCCCTGGAGAGCAGCTCTTGCCCAAGGGGCCACTCCTCTTATGAGTAAGTATATAAAAAAGATCCCTGGTTTGATCAGGCAGCAGAAATGCTTGCAGAGACATGAAAGGAAAGGAAGAGCCTTTCCTTTCATGCCTCTGCCTGCCCCTCCTCCTGAACGGAAGAGAAATGCTGAGCATTTCTTTTCTGCATGCAATGGGAGGTGACCTCTGATGAGGTCAGCATGCGATCGTGTGCTGACGTTATCAGACACCACTGGGTGGGTTGGGGTTTCGGGAGGTCAGGGGTGGAAGGGGAAGCGATTCCTGAAATGGGGGCGTGGGGACGCAGCCCTAGGGGGAGCACTAGTGCTTCCCCCGAGGGCCAGTACTAGGCATCAGCGCCGCACCCATGGATATAACCATTACGTCCTTGGCGCCCAAGGAATTAAAACCATTTCAAAATAGCTAAAACATACAAGAGACAAAATGTTGACCAGGACAAGCACAGCAGGCCAAAGTTAAAGCCAATTTTGGCAAAACTTTGAAAGTTTAGAATAAGCCAATTGTCAAATTAATTTAACAGTAGTCATGATCTTGAAGAATGTCTCCAAAGCCATCAAAAGGAAGGGCATCCAGGAAAGATACCACATCATCAGGTGTCAGATCGATGAGAGGATTGGCAAATGGATCCACAAAGCAGTAGTGCGCAGCAGCCTCAAGAGCAGGATCACCAACGAGGGCAGCACCATCAAAAATGCCCAGAGGAACCAGATAGTCCACCAAAGCCGGCTTGTAAGTGGGGCACGAACGTGAATGAACCCTCATCGGGATCATCAGCAGTTCTTCGTCCACAGGAGGCACTGGCAGAACAGTAAGCCACATCGAAGGTAGATGTTCAAAAGGGCACCAGGTGCAATGAGAGACTGGTTGCACATACCAAAGGACTGGTTTGGATGACAGTGAACAATCATGCTCCAATTCTTCCAGCAACTGAGCACCAAAGAACTGTACCACATGGTCACGGCACAGCTGGGATGGTGGTAGTAGCTCCATCACTCCGCTTAGCTGGGAAGGCACAACCACTGCGTATCAGGAACAACAGCAGCAATATCCCGCCAATCAATACCAAAGTCACAGGAAAGCCACCAAACAGACTTGAAAAGAGTGAATGGATGGCTGAAGGAATGACTCATAAGACAGTCTGAAAGATGGATCTAAATCCAGACCCAACAAATCTTTAAAAAGTGCACAATCCTGTAGTGCTTGAAGCGTTGAATATTCTGGATACCAGCTCTCCAAAGGGCTTGGGGAAGATGGTATTTTATAGGGATTGTATTTCGGCTAATGATCTTGCTATCTATAGAGCATATGTCCCTCAAGCCGATGTCAACACAACTTGCTTCTGGAACAGTAGCACCTTCAGTCTGCTCAGCTTCTCATAATCTACATTAGTAATATCAATATAAGGCCACATTTCTGCTACTCTTATCTCTAGTGTGGGGGGAATAAAACATGTCAGCAACAAGTTACAATCTTAGAGACTGAAATTGTGTAGGCAATTCCTGGTCTCATACCGCAACAGCTCTGTTCACAACCACATAACTTCCATTCTAATGAAATGCTAGATGAATCAAAGGGACGGGAGCACCCTTTAGAAAAGAGGAGAAATTCCCTACCCCTACATTAGAAAGGCCATGAAGGAACACCTGTTTGCAAATCATTGAATGACTAACAGTAAAATTAGCTTCCGCTGAGAAAGACCTCTGTTTCACCAGTCAGACATTTATAATCAAAGGGCAATTCCCACTCTTCTTTAATATAGCTATCACCTAGCCGCTCGTATCTTCCCACAGCAAGATGTTTTAAGCATTTAAAAAAAAAAAAGTGGAAATGGGGAGATTTAAATTTGCCATGCAAAAGCAATATTGTTGATGGACTTTCTGCAACAGTGAAAGGCAACTTTTCTAACTTTTCTATATGAAGCATGGTGCAGCTTGCTTCCCTTTTAGACATTGTCTGTTATTCCCTGGGTAAATTAAAAGCAAGAAACAGGTCACTACTGTTAATATATTTCAGTGAGAAGCGGCCATTTTACAGAATCCGTAATGTCCAACCCAAATGCATGATTGTTGGACTTTTTTGCTTATGCAGGGTCATCCACAATCTTTTTGCCTCCTGCCTCCTATTTTTCTGACATGTTGCTGTTGGCTTTTGAACACTGAGCACTTTACCACTGCTAACCAGTGCTAACGTGCATATGATCTCTGTGTGAATTGTATTGTTGATTTTTCTTTATCCATGGTTGGCATATTTGATGTACTAGTAAGTCCCTAGTAAAGTGCACTAGAGGTGCCCAGGGCATGTAAATCAAATGATACTGGTGAGCCTGCATCACTGGTTGTGCCACTCACATTAGTAGCCCTGTAAACGTGGCTCAGACCTGCCACAGCAATGTTTGTGTGTGCATTTCTAAACAGCACATTCAACCTGTCAAGTGTGCCCACTTGCCAGGGATAAAACCTCCCTTTATATACATGTAAGACACCCCTAAGGTAGGTCCAAGGCAGCCCCATGGCAGGGTGCAGTGTATGTTAAAGGTGGGACATGTATTGATCTGTTTTTCCTGTCCTAACAGTGAAATCATGACAAATTCAGTTGTCACTGTTGCAGCACCTATCTCTCTCATAGGATAACATGAGGGCTGCCTTTAGTTATTATTCAAGTGCATATTCCCTTTGAGAGCAGATAGAATTCTGGGGGTTAGTGTCTCTGAGCTCACAATGTAAAAATACATATTTTGGTGAAGTTAGTTTTTAAATTGTTAGTTTGAAAATGCCATGTTTAGAAAGTAGGCATTTTCTTGGTTTAACCATTATGTGACTCTGCTTATTTGTGGATTCCCTGTCTGGGCCAGACTGATAGTTGGGCTGTTGTGAAGGGAGCTGGGGTGTAGCCTGCAGAGCCTGATGAGGCATCTCAGCTGGAGTGGAGGGAGGAGTGGTCACTTACACCTGAATGGGCTGTACCTACCCTCACACAATACCGTCTCCAACCCTCGGGTGTGTGCCTGGAGCCAGGCCTGGGCAAGACAGGTTATTGTGAACAATATAGACTTTCCTTTGAATTCTGCATAAGGGGTATAAGTTATGGACCCAAAACCCCAGGCTTTAGATTTCTTCAATATAACTTTTGGATTCAAGAGGAACCTCTGCAAGGAGAAGTGCTGAAGAGCTGTGGAGAAGAGTTGCCCCTGTCTGTGACTGTGCTTTGCTGGGCTATACTGCAGGTGCTGCTTCTGCCTGTGAATGGGGACAAAGAGTGGACTTTTTGTGCATTCCTGCTTGAGAAGAATCTCCAAGGGCTTGAAATGAGCTTTCCTCCTCTTTTGAAGTCTCAGGACCATCAAAGACTTCCTCTGCCAGCACCTGGACTCTCTTCTGAGACTCCTGTCCTTCCAAGGGGTAACCTATCCAGTCCCTGGACCCTTGAAAGGTAAAGTTGGCAGAACAAGAACTGAAATCCATGCATAGAATGTCGTGTAGGGACTTTTTTGTTGCACCATCTGTAACGCAGTTGATAAATGACATTCCACCGCTTTGCTGCTAAAATCGACACTCCACCTGCACTGTAGCTGGGAAATCGACACATCAGGGCTTGAGAAACAACGCTCAACACCCGCTTGCAGCTGCTGATAATGACACAAACCCCAAGCAGCACAGTTTTCTAACACCTTGCAAATCGATTTCTCATGCATCGTCCATGGCCGTCAAAGTCATGCTGACTCTGCGCAGATCAGAAGTGCCACGCTTGGAAATCAATACAACGCTATCTTGCAAAGGAAGTAAAACGACCCGCCTGAAGAAGAAACAAAGCACGGCCTCACTTCCGAGTAAGGAATCGATGCATTGCTGACTTTTCCAATGCACGCTCGCCCGTGCAGCTTTATTTTTGATGCAAACCAGTTGCTTTGCGTAAAATCATGGTTTCCATTGTTTTCTATTTAGTAATACTCTTGTTCTTTTGAAAATTCATATCTTGACTTGTATATGTTGGATTTTTGTTGTTTTAGTCTTGTTTGATTTAGATAATGATTACCTATTTTTCTAAACTGGTGTGTAGTGTGTAGTGGTTTAGTAGTGTTTTCACTGTATTACTGTGTGTTGGTACAAATACTTTACACATTGTTTCTGGGTTAAGCCTTTCTGCTCTTGCAAATCTACCAAGGGGGTATGTGGGGGCTAAACAGGTGTGTTTCTCCTTTACCCTGACTGGAGTGAGGGTCCTTGATTGGTCAGGGGATAATCTGACCTGAGACCAAAGACATTGGTGATCAGTGGTGAGGATTGGACTTGTATTTCTACTTGACATACAGTGATTAAGTGTACACTACTGTTTTCAGTGCAGACCATTACTAGACCACATACTACTTGTTTTTGCTTTTACACTTTTTGGACCTTTTCATGCTTCCGTATTTTTCATTATTTTGTTTGTTGATTCTTGAACTTCTCATTGGGAACTCTTTTTCTGCCTTGGAACTTTGCACTTTTTGACTTGCCATCATGTCTCACTCTGGAGATTCACCAGCTGGAGCTGTTTTTGAGTTAGGAAAACTGGAAAGTTACACAGATGCTCAACTGAGACAGTTCTGTAAGGATCTTTTCCTGCCCCATTAAGAGCTCCTTCAGGAAGGAGGAGCTGAAAAAAGTACTGAGGGTCTGGGTGACAGCCAAGGAGGCTGGGGGGCACACAGAGGAGAAGGATGAGAAAGGGGAGGTGCAGAGCATTTGCAATGGTGTCATGGATGTTCCTGCTATGTCTGGGTGGTGGGTCTCCAGGGGAGGTAGCAGTGTGTCATCCAAGGGTCTGACTCATAAAGAGGTGCAGGGCACGTAGGCAGAGAGGGCTCACCAGTTGGAGTCAGAGAAGTTTAGGATGCAAAGAGAGAAGAAAGAGAGAAGACTGGCCATTGAAGAGAAGAAGATACTGCTGGCTCTTGAGCTTAATTTTAATAAATTAGATCAGTGGAGCCATTCTAGTAGAGCTGGTGGCAGCAGTACCACAGTACAGCCTGACAGGAGGGTACACATCCCAAAGGCCCTAGTGAAGGATTACAAGAGGGAGGAAGACATAGATCTGTGGTTTAAGGGGTATGATTCTGCTCTCCATATGAATCTGATCCCTGAAGCGCATTGGGGTGGGTCTGTGGAAGCACTTTGAGGTAGAGTGGAGGGATACTCTGACATCCTTATGGGATCCTCAGAGGCTCACTTACTCTATCATGAAAGACGCCCTACTCACAAGGTATGGTCTCACCGCTGGGCATTATAAGGACAAGTTTAGGTCCTACAAAAAGAAGGAATCCTAAACGTGGTTGGAATGTATTGCCTCTTTTTGCAGGTCACTGGATGGTTGAGTGAAGGGCAGTATGGTAACAACATTTAAGGGACTGTACAATTGTGTCCCCACCTAGGGTGGGGACACAAACGATGTTGGGGGCGGCTTCGCTGCTCCTGCAGCTCTCCCTGTCTCTGGCCATGAATTTGGTGGTGGCCCCATCTTCCTGGGACCACCACAAGCCTGTTTTAGGGGACCATCCCCGGCTCCGGGCCCGCAAAGCATGCTGGGGCAGCTGCATATGAAATTAACGTCTCTCCTGCTGTGCCGGGGAGAGCCATGTTGCTGCCCAAGCCGATGCTGGTCTTGGGGGGGTGCCGGTCCCACCCGGGCACCCCCTCCTGGTAACGGTTCAATCGTAGGAGGGCATCACAGGGAGCCCACCCCTGGCTGCCACCCGCCGGCTCCCCGCACGGCCAGCAACTCTGTGTGCTGCCACAGGAGCCGGCCTTCTCTGTGTTGTCTGCTGGCTCCAGCGGGCAGAAGTGGGGAGGTGCGCGGCCGGACGGGCCATTTGGGGGAGTGAAACGGCACTGCCCCCTTCCTCCCGGCAGCTTCTAGGTCTTGGGATGGGGTCCGGGGCCCCTCCTTGTCTCTAAGGGGAGCGCGACAGCTCTCCCCAAGGTCAGCATCTTCTCGGGCCCCTGGATGGTGTCTGGGGCCCCTTCTGGGAATCTTCACGGGGGCGCCATTGACTTCTGCTGGGGGCCCCAGGATGGGGTCTGGGCCCCCCCGGGCCTGCCTTCACAGGAAGTGCGATGGCACTCCCCAGCTTCTGCTTCGCCGCCAGCTCCATCACAGCCGGCGGCAACCTGGTGGGGTGCGTGACGGTGCCCCCACTCCTCAGTCTTCACGGGGCCCGGGGATGGGGTCTGGGGCTCCAACCTCACATCTTAGCGGGGAGTGCGACGGAGCTTCCCGGCTTTGCATGCCGCAGGGGGCCCCGGGATGGGGTCCAGGGTCCGGGGTCCGTACCAACCGCGGCAGGGGGGGTGAACTAGAGCGCCCCCATCGACTCACTTCAGGCCAGGCTTCACGGGCCCCAAGATGGGGTTCGGGGCCCCTTCCTCATCCAGAAGAGGAGTGCGACGGCACTCCCCTCACTCCTCTTCCTCCTGGGGAAGCCCTCGGGCCCTGGCCTACCCCGGGGGCCCGGTCTCGAGCAGCTGAGGAGCCCCAAGCACTTCGTAGCTGTTCTTCCAAAAGTCAAAGGTCACCATCCTTTTTCCTGGGATATCTCGGGCCCCAAGGGCTGATTTTCATCATTCTTGTGTCGTTTCGCTCCTGGTGACAAGCCCTTGCCACCTGGAGCACTCTCCTCAGGCTTCCTGCTCTTGAAGGGTCCCAGATCATAGGGAGCCAGTCCCACTGACTCCCTGCGCCAACCTTTCCTCTGGGTTCTAGCTTTTCATTCTGGGCAGCATGCTCTCCTTGCGCTAGCCCAGTCCTTCCCCAACTAGTCCTCTGGGAGGTAAGGAGGCCAGCTTGCCTGGCCCTGGCATTCACCTCGCTGGCCTGGAATCCTTCAGGGCCAGAGTCCCTGCCCCAAGGGCAGTCAAAAGGTTCTTCCTTCCAGTTATCCATGACGCCTGTCTGCAGTCCCAGTGTCCAGCAGTGAAGCACAGCTAAGAGAGAGAGCTCTCCCCTGTGCAGGACCTTCTAAGTGGAGGTGGAAGTGTCCAGCAGGTCTGCACCTCTGGCCTATCCAGATGTGCCACATCACTTCCTTGCCCCCGTTCCCTCCTTCTTGCACAGTCTTCTGGGATAGCTCAAAATGGCATCCTCCAGGAGTTAGTTGCCACATGTGCTCTGAAAGTCTCAGCCCCTCCTCACTGACATTCCTCGCAGGGCCTCTCCAGCCTGCTCCTGGCACGGAATGACAGCTGGCTGATTGACGCAAGGCCCTGCTCTAGCAACTGGACAGAGCAGTAATTGGCCCTAATCCTGAGCTGAGTCAGAGAAAGATGACATCCATGGATGACCCATAAGTTGTACAACTAGGCTCTTGTAACCTACTACATCATTCTTTTCTTACAGGTTACAGTGTACTTTGGTGTGACTCTGGTCTCGTGGACCCCAGAGAACTGGAGTTGCACCCTAGGCCCTCCTTTCCCATTCACATTTAATGGTGTATCCCTACAATGCAAATACCTTAAGCACACTGACATTGAACTGAGCGTCCCTACAGTGAAAAGACAGTAAGCACACAGACTCTTCCTCATATGTGTACACCCCTCTCTTGAGACCTACTCCAGATCACCACCCACTCTGCATAGTTCCCCCTGGACCAGGATTACCTAAGCGCAGTTCTTGGGCTGCGCACACCAGGAATCCTCCTCCCACAGCCCTCACATGGGTGCACATCCAGGCGCACCCATGATCACATGTAACCAGCCTGGGGCCTCCTGCCTTTGCTGCGCCACAGCAGCCTTTCCTTAGCACTGTGGCACCGGTGGTAAACACGCGCAGACGATTTTACCATGTGTTTACTGTGCGTGAGTCACCTCAAAGGAGGCTTCCTCACAGTAAAAAGTCAAAAACCAGGTGGTCAAAAATAAAAAAAATCAAGGCAGACCTGATGGTCAGAACCGTCCTCTAACACTGCGTTGGTGTAGTTTGGGAGGAGGGCTCACAGACACACTGGGAGAGGACACTGGGGATGTATGCATGGTAGTGGGGGTGGTGATTGCACATGAGCGGTGTGTGGTGATGGGCGTGCTGGTGATGGAGGTAGTGGCTGAGGATGTAGTGCATGCAGGTATGAGTGGAGACGAGACAGGGTGGTAGGAGGAGGACATGGAGGAGGGGGACACAGTGGAGGTAGTAGATGTTGCTGTGTCTGCATGGGGATGGTGCTTGTGTGATGGCTTGTGGGATGTGTGGTGCTTATGTTTGCCATGTCCACTCTTGTGTGTTGATGAGTGTGCATTATGGTCTGATGGTGTGCGTGGGATAGGCTGAGGTATAGGGGATTGGGTCAGGGGGAGGAAGTTGGAGGGGAGAGGCTGGACACAGGGACAATAGCTGCCATCAGTGCTGAGGCCAGAGCCTGAAATGCTCTCTGTTGAGCTGCCTGCCCAGAATGAATGCCTTCCAGGTATGCATTTGTTTGTTGCAAATGCCTCTCAACACCCTGGATGGCATTCAAAATGGTAGATTGACCATCAGTGAGGGTTTTCAGGAGGTCAATAGCCTCCTCACTGAGGGCAGCTGGGCTGACTGGGGCAGGGACTGAGGTGCCTGGGGCGAAGGAGATGCCCACCCTCCTGGGTGAGCGGACACAGGACACACACTGAGGGGCTGCTGGGAGGGTGGTGCTGGTGGGGGGGGTGGCAGCTGTACCTGTTGATGCGGTAGGCACAGAGATGCCCGCCACCGCAAGGGAGCTCCCATCAGAGGAGGAGTCGCTGTCACTGGTGTATGCTCCTGTCCCCATCGTGGAGCTCCCCTCGCCCTCCATTCCACTGGTGCCTTCAGACTCCGTTACTTCACCCTCCAGGGCCAAGTGGGTTGCAGCTCCCTCCTGCTCCGGTGTCACTGCTCCTCCACCAGATTATGCTATTCCACACAAGAACAGGGAGACAATACAAAAGGGGAGGGGGAGACAGAAGAAAAACGTGTTCAGTGCATGCAACACCACTACCGTTGGCGGACACAACACCCAGGGAACAGCCCTCTCCACTACGCCATGCAATACCAGTTCCTAGCAAATTCACATGCCCATGGGGTACGAGGCCTAAGTCCAATTGCTGCACACCTGGAAGTCACAGGAGCCTGACTAGGTGTAGATGGCTATTACCACTAGTGGGGTTTGGTGCCACAGGTCCTGCCTAACAAGGGACCTTGCCTACCAAGTTCGCCCTGGCCTAGGGGAACCCACTGCCCACCTCCCCCACCCAGACACCTCGTAATGTGCGCAGAGTCTACTGAATGAGAGTGTACTCACCCCCTTGTGGCTGCTGTGATGCCCTCAAGCCCCTATCCAACTCCGGATAGGCCACCGCCAGGATCCGGTACATCAGCTGGGTCATGGTGTGACGGGCACCCCTTTTACATTGGGAGGCCATCCCCAGCTGGGCCTCTGCCGTCTTCTTGCTCCAGCGGCGCAGGTCCTCCCATCTTTTACGGCAGTGGGTGCTCCGTCTGTGGTAGACCCCCAGGGTCTGGACGTCCTTGGCGATGGCACGCCAAATACCCTTCTTCTGGTGGGCGCACACCTAGAGGAAAGGTACAGGAGGAAAGGAAATTACTCACCCGTCTGGACCATCATACTCATTGCCCACCAGTTCCTAACCATGCCCTGACGCACATACACTCACCATCCCCACATGCAGGCCTGAGCCCCCCCATGTATCTTCCATCCACACCACTCAAAACAGGCATTGCCCACGCAGCATGCTCACAGTGTACTCACCTGTTTGTCTGGAGGACCGTACAGTTGCGTGTACTGGGGGAGGACCCCATCCACTAGTTTCTCCAACTCCTCCGAAGTGAAGGCAGGGGCCCTCTCCCCAGACACTGTAGCCATCGTCGCTTCCAGACACAGGTCACAGCAGCACTTGCAGTGTAGGTCCTCTCCTGTTGATAGTCAGGTATAGTACCGTCATCGCCGGCGTACATCTTCATTGGCTCCTGGAACCCATAGGGCCCAATGTTAACCAAGGCTGAATTGCGCAGCGGTCTTCCCCCGCCCACCGCAACGGTGTACAATGCCAGTGCAGTTACCTCATTTACCCTTGTCCCACCTTACAGGTCAGGCAGCCGCCATTTCAGGGGGCCACGTGGGGTGGATAAAAACTGCGTCACACCTATCTAGGCTGGGAATACAGACAGATACCGGCACATTAAGAATGACCAACTTTTTAGCAAATAACACATTGTGATACCTCAGTGTTGGATGACCATCTGCTCGCTGTTCTCCATAGGGCACGTCTGCTGGGACAGGTGATGAGATGGCGGCATCCTCCCATGTACAGACCCCTGGTGGACCTGTCGACAATGGAAGAGAGGCACATCATAATCACATACAGACTTGATTGTTCAACAATCCTGGAACTGTGTGTCCAGTTGAAGCCAGACCTGATTTCAGCTATCCGCCATCCCACAGGAATCCCCCCTCTAGTGCACGTTCTGTCTGTACTCCATTTCCTGGCCAGTGGGTATTTTCAAACAACAGTGGCCATGGCATCAGGGGTGTCCCAGTATGTATGTATGTATGTATGTATGCCAAGATTTATAAAGCGCATTCCTACTCAATATAGCATTGAAGCGCTAGGAGGTGAGAGCGTAAAAGAGAAGACGCAATAAAGGGCACTACCCAGAGAAAGAAAGAATTATAAAATAAACAAAAGAAAGGAAAGAAGAAAAAGAAAAACTGAACACAGGTCATAAGACACCAGAGAAAGATTTTAACGAGGGAAGATCCAAGTTTTTACCAATTTCCAGAATTTCAAATAACAGGACTCTTGCCTGATGTTCAAAGGGAGCAAATTCCACCTTCTGGCAGCGGCCACAGTGAAAGCTTTATCCCCCCATTTAGCTTTATAGGTTCGGGGACCTGAATCCGATAAGCTTGAGAAGACTTCAGGTTTCTCTTAGGTACATACCAGTGAAGTCTAGAAGTCAAATATCGTGGTCCAATCCCATGAGCTGCCTTAAATGTTAAACAGAGCGATTTAAACTTTATACGCTGAGCCACCGGCAGCCAATGTAATTGCTTGAGGCTCTCTCTAACTGGTGTCCGCCGAGGGAGATTAAGAACCACTCTGGCGGTGAAATTCTGAACCAATTGAAGCCTGTTAATCAGCACCTTGTCCAGATTGAGAAATAAGGTATTGCAATAGTCTACCTTGGACATCACCAGTGCTAAGATGGCGGATACTCTCCATTCATATGACAAATGAGGAAAAAGAATTCTGAGCATTTTGATGGAACATTGACTGATCTTTACCGTACAGTTAACCTGCTTTTTGAAGGATAACTGATCGTCAAACAAAATGCCCAAATTCCTACTTACAGTAGAGGGCACAGGGCAAGTGCCACATTCAGAGGGCCACCACCGTGAGTTCCATAACTCCTTCCCAAGTCCGAAACATAAAATTTCGGTTTTGGTGGCGTTCATTTTAAGCCAGTTGGTATTCATCCATTTACTCACTGCCAGCATAGAATTACTGAACCGATCCGCCACCTCCTCCCATGGCTGATTAAAAGGGTTAATAAGCTGAGAGTCATCTGCGTAGGAAGATGGAATGAAACCAAAAGTTCTAATTAAACTATCCAGCGGAGCAACGTACACATTAAATAGCGTGGGGCTAAGGGAAGATCCCTGAGGAATCCCACAAGGCAAAAGATAAGGTGTGGATCTAAAATTGCCACAACTAACTGTGGTGCATCTATTCGTAAGAAGGGACTCCAAGAGATTAAGCGCCCGGTCCCTAATCCCCACTTGATGAAGGCGAGATGTCAGCAAAATAGGAGAGATAGTGTCAAAAGCCGCAGATAAATCTAAAAGAACTAAAATATCCCCCTGGCCTCCATCAACCATCTTCCGAATAGCATCGGAGGTTGAGATCAAGGCCGTTTCTGTGCTGTGCACTTTCCTAAAACCATCTTGAGAGACATCAAGAGCTTCCGCTTCAGCTAGGAACTCAGCCAGTTCCAGATTCAGAGTTTTCTCTAAAACCTCCGCCAAATATGGGAGAAGTGCTATTGACTGCAAATTACTTAAATCCTGACTATCACCATCTGTTTTTTTCTTGAGGGGTACCACTATAGTTTCTTTCCAAGAAGAGGGGTACGCCCGGATAATAAGACCTCTTAATAGATGAGAGCTAGCATCCAAGCCATCAAATCAGGAACCAAGTGAAAAATAGAAGGAGGACATGGATCAAGAGATGAGCCAGACTTGATTTCAAGAATCCTCCTTTTAATATTGTCCAAGGTAGGGAAATGGAAATCTGATAATAGTAGTTTGCCCCTTGCATTAGAACTAGCAGGTGTCATGGAGGGAAATGCTCCAAGGACATCCTGAAGTGCAAAGTTGCCATGTATTTGTACAATCTTCTTCTCAAAATGCATAGCAACCCTATCACAGAATTCCTGAGAGTTTTCCAAACCAGCAGGCTTAAGGGGCGTAGATAAAGCCTTTATCGTTTAAAAAAGCTCCCTAGGGGCACTTAATGCCTCCTTCACTTTAGTGGTGTAAAAATTAGATTTGGCCTTAAATTGCGCTACTTTGTACGCCTTCAGAGTGGACTTTAGGACCGCCCTTTCCTGAGGTACTGGATTAAGTTTCCACCGACGCTCCTGTTGACTGTTCTTTCTTTGAAGGAGTTTAAGCTCCTTTGTAAACCAGGGATGGCCAGGTTTCTTCCGGCTGCTGGGTCCCCTAATTATAGGGGGCACCAGTAGGGCCGTGGTCATTTCCACCCCTTGCTGAAACTATCAAGCAGGGGCAAGGCTAATTTCTTCGCCATATCCCAGCCATCTTCTAATGCCGGGACTAATTCTTCTGCTTTCACCTGTTTCCATAGCCTTACCACTTTACCCACCTCCTTATTAGGATCAGAAAAATTCATGGAGGCAAAATTAAAGTTCAGCAAGTAATGATCCGTCAGCTCAGCTGAACGATGGTTAAAGCCAACTGTAGAGAGGCTCATACAAAAACCCCATCCAAAATATGCCCTGCAATATGGGTTGCTGCTGAGACTCTGAAGGTCCAATCCAGGGCCTCCATAAAATCTAAAAACTTACCAATCACGGGAGTAGAAGTCTCATCAAAGTGGATGTTAAAGTCACCCAATATAATAGCTTTCGGGGACAGGACCATGGGTTCTATCAGCTTCGCCCAGGACTGTACAAAATTTGTGGGCGGTCCTGGCGGGCGATAAATCAAAAGACCCTCCAACAATACCCCACTATTTTGGGAAATCTTAAAGGTCATTGCCTCACACGTTTCAGTGGAGGGACTGAACCATGTGCACACAAACGCAGACCTACAAATAATAGCCAAACCACCCCCCCTATTCTGAGGTCTATCAAGTCTATGATAGGTAAATCCTGGTGGGGAGGCAGCAACAAAGTCTGAGTCAGATTCTGCCAATGCCAGCCAATGTTCTCTAACGTGTTGTCCAGAGTGTTATCTGCCCTGCTGAAACACATGCACAGCTACATAGTTTTCCCTCCGGTGGAAGATTTGTCCACAGGGAAAGGTGACTTCTATGTCCTGGGACATATTCCCAACATCATTGGTGCCATTGATAGTACACATGTGGCATTTGTACCCCCCCCCCACAGGAATGAACAGGTGTACAGAAACCGGAAAAGCTACCATTCAATGAATTTGCAGATGGTGTGTTTGGCAGACTAGTACATCTCCCATGTGAATACCAAGTATCCTGGCTCAGTGCATGACGCTTACATTTTGAGGAATAGCAGCATCCCTTATGTGATGGGGCAACTCCAGAGGCACCGTGTGTGGCTAATAGGTGAGGCCAAAGTCCCAACACAGTTGACATGGGTGTCTGGGTATGGGGTTGTCCCTAAGGGTTAGTGTGTGTCTAACAGTTGTCCCTCGCCATTTACAGGTGACTCTGGCTACCCCAACCTGTCATGGCTACTGACCCCAGTGAGGAATCCCAGGACAAGGGCAGAGGAGCGCTGCAATGAGGCACATGGGCAAACTAGGAGGATTATAGAATGCACCTTCGGCCTCCTGAAGGCCAGATTCCGGTGCCTCCATCTGACAGGTGGCTCCCTATACTACTCACCGAAGAAGGTGTGCCAGATAATCGTGGCCTGCTGCATGCTGTACAACCTAGCTTTCCGACACTAGGTGCCTTTTCTGCAGGAGGATGGGCCAGCTGATGGTCTTGTGGCAGCTGTGGAGCCTGTGGACAGTGAAGAAGAGGAGGCAGAAGAAGATGTCGACAACCGAAAAAAACATCATCATGCAATACTTCCAGTGAGACACAGGTAAGAAGATGTAACTGCTTTCCACATCTCTTACTATTGTTGGAGCCAGCATAAGTCTGTCATTTTCACTCAGTGTTCGGACCCTGACTTGTTACTTTGGCTTTCCATTTCACAGATCTGGGTCCCACTTTGTGCCCTCTGCTATGTTTACTACTGGCCTACAGCTGTGTTACATTGGTATGTGAACAAGTACATTGCCATTGCTATATTCCAGAGATTTTGAAATTACACATTTGTGAAAGCACAGACTGACTCCAGATTGTTTTGTGATTCAAGTGTGTTTATTTCTGTGCAAATAAGTGTAGGGGGTTGAAAAATGGGCTGGGGTGATGGTGGAGGAATGTCCATGGTAGAGTCTAGTCTATTTGTTTGACAGGTGCATTGTCCAATGGCGCATAGGAAGTGGAGCAATGGCAGTTTCAGGTGGACAGGGTGTCAAAGTGGGACAGAAGGGTGACATTCAGGGGGGTCTTGGCAATGTTCTCTGTCTTGTCCCTGGATCTCAGGGTGGTTCTTCATCTGCAGGGGATGGGGTGCTGGTGGCCTGTTGTTCCTGTGGCAGTGCCTCCTGTCCACTACCGGCAGAGGTGGAGGTCTGTTCGTCATCCAGGCTAGTGTCAGGGGCCCCTTTAGGGTGTGCCACTGTGTCCCTCCTGGTGTTGAGAAGGTCTGCCAGCACCCCTGCAATGGTGACCAGGGTGGTGTTGATGGACTTCAAGTCCTCCCTGATCCACAGGTAGTGTTCCCCCTGCAGCCGCTGGGTCTCCTGAAACTTGGCCAATACCATGCCCATGGTCTTCTGAGAATGGTGGTAAGCTCCCATGATGTTGGAGAGAGCCTTGTGGAGTGTTGGTTCCCTGGGCCTGTCCTCCCCCTGTCGCACAGCAGTCCTCCCAGCTTCCCTGTTATCCTGTGCCTCTGTCCCCTGAACAGTATGCCCACTGCCACTACCCAAGGTCCCTGATCGTCCTGTGTTAATGGGGTTGCCTGGGTTCCCTTTAGTGGTGGACACACTGCTGATTGACGTGTCTTGGGGACAGAGGGATGGGCCCGCTGGGTGGGTGCTGTGGTGGTGTTTCCTGAGGGGGAGTTTCAGTGGTGGTTTGTGACTGTGTCAGGGGAACCGACTGTCCCTAGGTCCCTGATGGGCCGGGCTGGTCATCTTGATCCAGGCGTGCAGAGCTGCTGTCGTCACTGTGGGCCTCTTCTGTGGGGGGACTGGATATGTCTGGCACCCCCTGTCCGGTGACGTTGGGTAGGGGACCTGTTGTGGTGTAAATGCATAGTTATTGTATGTGTGTATGCCATCTTGTGCAATAGGTGAGTTACCCTCTACTCCTGTGCTTGCATTATTGACTTGGCCCTTGTGTGATTGGTGATTTTGGGGCATGAGTGAGTCTCTCTACTGGACATGCTTTGGTGATGTGTGTCCATGCATTGGTGATACATGCAGGGCTTGGTTTTGGGATGTGTGGGTTGTGTTAGTGGGGTTTATGTGGGTTGTTGGGGTGATGGGTGTGAGGGTGAGGGTGGGAGTATGTGATGGCATGCAGGTGGGGTGGGGGGATAAAGTAGTAAAGATTTGCCTTACCAGAGTCCAGTCCTCCTGCTACTCCTGCGAGGCCCTCAGGATGCATGATCACCAAGACGTGCTCCTCCCATGTTGTTAGTTGTGGGGGAGGAGGGGGGGGTCCACCACCAGTCCTCTGTACAGCAATCTGTTGTCTGGAGACCACGGAATGTACCTTCCCCGTAGGTCGTTCCACCTCTTCCTGATGTCATCCCGTATTCTTGGATGCTGTCCCACTGCGTTAACCCTGTCGACAATTCTGCGCCATAGCTCCATCTGCCATGATGTGGTATGGGTGATGTGTGAGGTGGTGTATGTTGTGATGTGTGAGGGGATGTGTTGGTGCGTGTTGTTTGAGGTGCGTGGATGTTGTATGAGTGATGGTGTTGTATGTCTGTGGATGCTGGTGTTGTATTAGGTAGTCTCTCTCTCTGGCCTTCTTTCAACTTTTTGATTGCAAGGGTTTGTGGGTGATGGGGGTGTGTGCTTTATATTGGATTGGGTGTGTGGGTGTGGTGTGTGTATGTGTATCAGGTGTGTGGATTTTGAATTGTCCAATGTGGTTGTGTTTTGTTAGTGTGTGTGTATTTTGAGTGCGGCGGTGTGTACTGCCAATGGTTTAGCGTGGTTGAAAGACCGCCGCATTGATTCGTCGGTCGTGATACTGTGGGCGTATTCCTGTTGGCGTGACAGTGTAGGTTTTGGTATCGCCAGTTTATCAGTGACCTTTGGTGTGGAGGACTTGTGTGGGTGTCTGTATTGTGGCGGATTTCGAACTGTGGGTCGTAATACCTGTAGCGGAATCCTGCTGCTGCAGCGGTTTGTTGGTGGTCTTCTGCACGGCGGAAAGTGGGATTTACCACCAGGATTATAAAGAGGGCCTATTTGTTCTGAAGTGATAGGAATATTTAGTATGGTATGCTTTTGGGAGAAGCTTGTCTTCATCCGAGGCTTTCACGGCAGCCAATATTTCATTGACCAATCTGGTCTGCGAACGAGTCACTGAAGCAACAGAAGCTGTAGCTACTGCTGATTTGGCCTCTCCATCAGCCAAAAGGCTGCCAATAATGTTTACTCCTACATCTAAGAATGCCCCTCTGCAGAAGAGCTCCCTTGTTTCTTTATTACAAGCGTTCATCTATTCATCATTGCAAATGTGTTCTTCTAATAATCTTATTCTTCACCCTTGGCGTTCATACACATCATTTTAACTAAGCTTTACATTTTCTAATCCAGCCCTTCATCATTTAAACCCATCCAAATTCCAAACATGGCTCTCTACTAACCTTTCACCAACATCCATTTACCCAAAAAACATTCACCCATCCAATAGATCTAAACCACTGAAGAGTCCGTTTACCCATCCAGGCATGGAATACTTTCATCCATACCCTTTCACCCAGCTGGGCTTGGATCCTTCACCTGTATTCCCTTTCATCCATCCTTCACCCACCCACGCATCCTATCATCCTCTTCATCACCCACCTACATGTTTATTATTATGCACCCTTTCATCCACACAGACATCCTTTCATTCTTATTATACTTCACCCATCCATTCTACTTCCATCTTTCTTTCAATTTTCCAAAACACACCATAGTTCACATTCATTTTATAAACCTTAGTCTGCTGAGTTGCAGAAAGAAGAGCCCAATACTTAATTAACTCACACTGCATCTGCAAAAGCAGGATGTTGACAAGTGAGTCAACAACTCTAGTACACCCTTGTAGTGACTATATTATTAATTGTCAATAAGCAAGCAAAAGGACTTACCACCACCTGTCACTGCCACTGCAGAGACTCCACCAACATCTGCTCCTGCAGCCAGGTCAGTGCTGGTGCTGTCACTACTGGCCCCGGCACTGGTTGTCAGTGTAGCTAGAAAAAGCATTGCCCAATTTAGACACCATATACACCCCCCTATTTTTTTGTAATAGCAAATTACAGACACAATTTTGGTTACAGACTTTCTTCTGTCAAAATATCAGGTGGGTATTTTGTTGTCGGTCAATTTTTTAAAAGCCAGGTACTCAAGTAAAAAAATGGCAATGGAGGACCAGAGCTACCTATTGATGAATCTGAGTATTTCAAGAGAATTAAAGGTGCAACAATTGGTCAATGAAGGGCAGGTGGTCTTGGTTGGCTAATGCAATGGGGCCATCCTCCTCATACTTCCAACTATGGTGCACGGTCATCAACTGCTAGTATACTAATAATATATAAACAAAATTGGAGGGTACAAACAATTACATGACCATGTTCACAAACACCTCTTTTTCCTTTTTTTAATGATTGAGCTGGAGAAAGAAAGAAAAAAGCCTTCTTACCAAACTTGTGTAGAATACCTTGTATGGGCATGCAACCTTCATTACATACGTTCTCTGAGCCCTACCACCACTCCACAAGATAAAATGCATAGGGGGAGAGGGAAAGTTCACTGGCAAAGCACAAGAAAGTAAACTACAGATACATTAGCATAGCCAGACAGTTTGAAGTAAAGAAACTTGAAATATAGAAAGTAAGTAACTAGGATAATGAAGGGATAAGACAAATTTATGAAACAGATAAAACAAAGTGGAGTTGGAAAAGAAAAATAGGAGACAGGCACAATAAAAAGGTAGAAAATCATTTTAAGTGAGTAGTGATAAAAGTTAGGGAAATAAATATTAATATTAACAACAACAGGAGACTTACTGGGGCCAGCAGATCTATCTGCTCCGACACGTGTGGAGGGGCCAGCCCTCTTCCTGCCCCTGGATGATATAAGAAAAAAAATAGAAAAGATTACTGGTACTGTTAATAAATATTCTCTCCAACAATATTATTTTTTAAAGGAAAAGGCAAAGTCAGTAACATTTCTATATAAGAGGTTCAGAGCAATACTAGCATCATGGACCATCCTATTCCAAATTTCCTAACCCTGTTCCAAATTTCCTAAACTACATTTTGGAATTACTAATACATTGCAATGAAATATTTCTACAGTTCTCAATCTCTAAATGCATAGATTGGATAATGCAAAACTACTAAACATTACTGGGTAATACCTTGGCAGTTGCACTGTTCGAGTTACCAAAAAATAAATGCACAGAGAAGTGAAAGAACATGCAAACTCACAAATACTAATATATTAATTATGACAATCTTAGACAGGGCACAGGAGGACTCTCTGTATTACTTCTTATTCAGCCAAAGCAAGCACCAAAAACAAGTTCAATTATGTAGTGCTGAGCAACTGTCTAGATGATGATCATGTAATATTATATTTGTAACATAAAGTTAACTTATCTGCGTGTGAGCAGAATGCTTAGTATTTGGGAAGAAACTATTAGCATGGAGCACAACTAATAATCAATTTTTACTCACCGAGCCCTGCAACCTCGACACCTTGCAGGTCGAGCAGGTCTGTCTCCCGATCTAGGATGTCGGTCCACCGGTTTGTCACTGAGGAAAAATTATGTTATTCCATAAGCAAGGAGAACCTTGTTAGGAAAAGCAGGATTATTGTGCTTTTCAGAAAAAAAACTACCTGTTTAGGCACAATGTTGTGGTAAATCCATTTTCGTTATTTTTAGGACTCTGGGGTTCAGCTTAGCCTTTGGCTTGGAGGCCTGTGCCCCCGCCACTTAGTGACTTTTAACGTACTTGACTTCTTCTGCTTTATTCCATTTATTTTATTATTTATTTTAAGATACCTGCCTTTATTTATATTCTGTTGTTTATATTTTATAAATATATTTTGATTTGCATTATCAGTGCAACTCTGAGAAGGTGTCATTATAAGCCCCATGATCAGTGATGTGCGTAGGTATTGTTATCATGTCCTTTATCACTTACATGTGACAGTAACAAAATGTACACTTGTTGGGGATTGTTTATATAATTGCCAGCACAAGTCTGCCTCCTTATCAGTTTTTTAGGTACATACCAGTGTTAGGGGTCCTAGATTATCTGTATGAATACATCTCACACAGAAAAGGACATTAGAGGGGACTCCTTCTAGATGTCATCTATGCTGCATGTCACCCTGCTGCAGAACCCAGCCTTTGTGTCACCACGACCCTCATTCTAAGGTAGCAAGGGTTTGGGGGTACTTCTCATAGACATGGTGCTAGCAGATTAGGTTTATCATACCTAGCTCCCATTAGGGTAGAGATTAGGCTTTCTATGCTAGGAATTTTACATCTCAAGTTTATTGTAAGAGGGTGGGGAGTTTTATATTCACAACTCCCATCTTCGCAATTATGCATTTTTTATTGTTTATTATGCTAATAATTGCAGCGCATGCATTTTATGGTAGATTGCAGTCTCTTAAATAATATAAACCTCTTGAAAACTCTCCTGTATCTCCTTCTTTGCCTGTGTGTGACTGAGACTTATTACTAGTGAGAGAAAAAGGTAACTTCCGTTCTACCACGACTTACCAGAGAAGTCGCAATCTAGAGTCCATGTCTAAGGCTGCCAGAAATCACCTTTGCTTTCTTAGTTTTGATTATGTAATGTTCGTGAGCCGGGACTGTTGGGCTGACAGTTGTGACTTGTTGTAGGAGTGGCTCAGTTGCCTGCAAACAAATGTGCTGTTATCCCTAAACCAGCAGACTTGCCTAGGAGCGAGAGTCAAACTACAACATGGTGCCACCAACAATGGTGTTTTGGCACTAATTTACAGATATCCTGAATATCCTAGTCTCACACACAGCAGATACACTAAGTACCATTTTATGGAGACATCCATGGTCTTAGGGGTGGGCAATCCTCCTCAGCTGAACAGGGAACACCTAACTAGCCAGTAGGTTGTTCAAGCTTGAATTTCTTAAATAATTGTTCCCCATTTCTCAGCATGGCTAAGGCCATAGACATTCTGGAAAATGTTAGACATGCTTTGACAACAACATGTAGTAGTCCATGGCTTAACAGTTGAAGGTGGGGGTGTCACATTTATAGATGAAGCTCATGAAGCTTACCAAACAGAATCATTTTATTCCTGGGCTACCTTTCCTGAGGGAAATGAGACACCATATACATGTCAGACGTATAAATAGCAAAAGAACTGCAGTGGTACCAAGAATATCAGTATCTAGAGATACCCGTTTCCTATGAAGAACATCATAATTGGTTCAATAGCACCCTACCACATGTAATACAACCCGTGAGATTAGGTCCCTTAAATAATGACGGACCAACATGGCCCATGTTTGCCACATACACACCACATCCTGCATACAGGCACTTCAAATAGCTGATGTATGCAGACTTTGCAATCAGCTAGTACAACTTTACAGATGATTGATACAATTCATTATATGAATATTGAATACCATCTCAGCATGGTCTGCACCAGCTGGTAACCAATTGGAATGTGCAATGATTCAGTTATGGATAGCACAAAAAAACTAACCAGCTGAAAACAGTGTTTCCCCATACAGGACCCCAAGATAAACATAGAATTCTCACAATGGGCTTGTCAAGCGCAATTGTTCCATTAGTGGACGGCTGCACCACATGGGGTACAGTCTTCAGTCCAATATACACTATCAGCATGGTGCCCCACACTTACCAACTTACCAAAAGTGTTAAAACAAATTGAAATTGAGTACAGGGCTGCTCTGGCCCTAGATTTGGGGATGAAACTGATCCTTAACTTTGACACAGTATCCTCAATAATATTCAGTAACATTAAAGGGTAAGCTGTAGTTATACGCCTGTGGCTTTGGGAGATTTCACAGTTGGAACAGGAGCAACACCTATATTTGTATAGGACGGGTAGTTTGAGAGTCATGAAATTCAGAATACCACCCCTAAGGATAGTACTAAACAAGCATATGACTGTTCTAAAAAATGCTGGGACAAACAAAAACAAAATAAAGTGAGACGAGGTCAGATAGCAGACTCCGCATTCGTCGAGCTACGAAAGGAGATAAAATCTCAGAAAATTAGAAACTTTTAAAGCTTCTGACAGATATACTGATTCATGTCCCTCTCTTTCCTTTCAGGACACATCAGATAGACGGAGTGAGAGATTGGGCCGGTAAGAGCAATACACTGTCTACGTGAAACAGAAGAAAGACTCACAGCAGTCTTCAGACAAGAAAGAAGACAAATCCCCACAAAAAAGCCACAATTTAAAAAGAGAAAGGTGGCAGCGATGCCAATAAAACATGCATGCAAACTTGAAAATGTTGCTGAGGAACAAGACGTGGGCAGTAACCCTGCATGACAGTTCAGCAGAAGTCATGATGTGTCAACAGATTCTGAAAGATCATATGGATGTGACAGCAACTAAATACATTCTTATAGTTGAGACTGCGAACATGTGCGTTCTCCCACCCTATGGGGTTTATTAATTAAATATCCGAATTGAGGGAGACATAGAGCTCCCCATTAGTGTAATATTCTGGAATGAACTTAGTTGTGATAAACTATTGGCCGAAAGAGACTAGCCTCCTGAACACGTCAGTAGGCTCCCACATTGGGAAGATGCAATTTTGTCTTCTTTCACTGATCTTGTTCCAGAAGCAGTAAAACAAGCCTATGCTGTCAACTGGGCTATGCGCTATACTTTAACCATGTAGGGTGGGATAAGGATTCTCCTTACCATGTAATACCGATTTGGTCTACACCCCAGCCTCAGCCCCAACACCTTATTAAACATGAAGCCAAAGCCTCAGTGAGGGGGGAGATCCTCACTCAGCTCGAGTACCAGGGTGTAACTGAGCCCTGTATCCCTGCTATGAATAACCCGTTATTCCCCATGGCAAACTCCGACTATAGAGATACAATAGTCTTAGATTACAGACACTTAAACAGTCATACTTGCACATATGCAATACAAAATTCACACAGCTCAGCACTAATTAACAACATAGTGCATAAAAAATACAAAACAATCTTGACATCTCCAACTGTTTTTTCTGCCAAAACATAGCACACAAAAATCAGGACCTGAGTGCATTCTCACTTAGCTCAATAAAATGTTTCTGTTATATGCCCCAAGTCTACAAGAAGAGCTTTGGGGTGTTCTCAGCCACTGTAACAATACTGCATGATATTGATCCTGAGGCGTTGTCCTATGTGGATGACATCTATCTCACAGATGACAAGCTCAACATTCATCTTGCCAGGATCGATCAGGTTGCTCTGGGATTCGCAGCCCTTGGTTGCAAATTAAATTTTAAGAACACTAAAATAGCCTTTCTAAGTGTATTGTTCTAGGGGCACGAATTGTCAAACGATGGCAATATCCTAGCCCTGCACATTTTAAAAGAATGTGCTCAACTCCAGCCACCAAATACTATCAAGATACTACAGCCTTTGCTTGGTTTCTTCAACTTTGGCAGAACGTACATTCCTGATTATGCACAACGCATCAAGCCACTTTATGATTTAACAAGCCCAGGTTTTTCCAGCAGGCACTAGACCGTAGAACACCCATGCATCCTTAGAGGATTGCAACAGGACATGTGAGAAGCACAACACTTACACACACAAATGTGGTCATCAGAATAATTAATGGCGCCAGTGGGTTCACTTACGTCACCTTTAACAATGGTGCCATAGTATATGAATCACATTTATATTCCAATGCAGAACAACTCTTTGCATCCACAGAAAAAATTCTAACTGCAGTACAGATGACTGTCATCAAGGAGAGGTCACTTGCCCAAGGGAAACACATTAATGCCACTACCCTGTTGCCAGCCTTAGAGGCAGCCACCAAAGCTTATGTTCCTAACAGTAAAACATTACATCCATGGTGGAGTCAGTGGACAACCTCCCTGACTGGCACCGATGTTGATTACATCTCTAATCCAAAACTTCTCAATTACAAGAATTCCTTCAATATGAACAGGGGTACCCCACACATCTCGATATCTTTCTCTTTGATAGATACCATACTGTTATTTACACTGATGGTCCAGCAGAAGCAGCTGTAGGTACTAAACAACGTTACTCAGCTGCTTGTGCAGTCGTGAATGAAGTGATGAAGGATAGTATATTTCACCTTCACAATACAAACACACAGACCCTGGGGGACTGTACAGCTCATTTGGCTGAACTTGAATGTCTTTATCCTAGAGCTGGAACATACAGATCCAGGACAACTCACAATGATTGTTTGTGTCCAGTCTTACAATGATTATCTTAATTATTGGCGATTGAACGGGTTCAGAGACTCCAAAGGAAACACTATAAAACACAGAACTCTGCAGGGGTGGGCAGCTGATGATAACCTATCTAATGCCTATGTAGTCTATTGGATCACCAACACCTGCTTTACTTGCTTGGAATGGTTTCATCAAAGGTTTAATGCAAAGGTTTGGATGGTATTTCAGAATATTCCCTTGACTCACAGTGTTAGAAATGGGGTTTCTGGTTGGCTAGGGTATGCACATAAGCCAGGCAGTACCTATCCACTCTAGTGAGGGCAAGAGAGTTACACATCCAAGATTACCGCTGCTCACCCCCTTGGTAGCTTGGCACGAGCAGTCAGTCCTAACCCGGAGGCAATGTGTAAAGCGTTTACACAACACACACAACACATGTGACGCAAGATGTACACCACAAAGTAAACACAACACTGAGCTATGTAAAAATAAACTGTATTGCACTAAACATAATTAGACCAAATATTACACATCAGTAATACCCTGCTACCTTAGTAGTTGTCAGAATGTTACACAAGTTACTAATACTCTGCAAGAATAAGCAGTTGTCACAATGGAACACGTGAGTACTCAGGATTCTGCAACATAAGCAGTAGTCAGGAATAACAGTAAATAAATGTACTTATCATTTATACATCATGCATATCCCTAAAAGGAACATTAGAGCACATATGGCAAGACATAAAGAAATTATCTATCTTTAGGAAGATAACCCTGGAGAATACCACTCTTCCAAAGTACCTTATTTTGGAGAGTAAGGCACTCCTATTGCCTGGAAGATCATGGTGAGGGCCCCCGGCACTTCTATGCTCTCAACGGGGCCACACTGGGCTCTAAAGGGAGGAGGGCGGTCGGCACCCTCTGTTGATTTGCTAACGGGCCTCTCCTGGGGCCCCTGATCACTGTGCCCCCCCCAGGCCTCCACAGGCCCTAACACCAAGAGGGGGGGCAAGGCAGCCCAACAAAGCAATGAGGGCTACAGGAAGGGGCCTCTGGTGAGGCCTCCCTTTTCCATTTAATCAAGCCCAGGTCGTGCAAACAGGAAGTGAGGGTTGGCGGCTGGGGAACCTCCGATTAGGTTTTCCTTCCCCATTCGGCGAGCGTGTGCCTTTCAGCACCTTCCAAGGGCTTGGAGGAGCAAGGGCAGAGTCTCTCCGATGAGACTTCCCCCTCTGCTTACAAACGGGCAGCACCCGACACGGTGTGCAAGCCGCTCTGCTGCCTTCCCTCGTCTGCGAGGAAGGCAGCACACAAACAGGTGCTGATGTGTGCCCCGGGGTGCTCCTCAAAGCGTGCTTCCCCCAGGGGGCACAATAGGAGCATGCTCGCTCCTTCCCATGAATTAGAAGTGTCCCAGGGGTCCCAAGGGGAGCGCAACACTCACGCTGAAGAAAGGCAGTCTCACAGACAGCAGAGGTGAAATTGGCAACCACAGAGCGCTTTCCACAGCGCTAAGATAGTCCTATGAGCCCAGGTTGCGACGGTAAACTTATTTCACGGTGATTGTGCGCAAGAGGCCCAAGGGCCAACAGGAAGCGTGCTTCCAGGCACTTTCTTTCCCCACAGCAGAACTCCTTCGTAAAGGAGTTAGTTGTCGGTGTCAGAGGCCACAGCACCCTATCCTTGGGGACAGAAGTAAAAAGGATCACAGGGCTGACGGACACAGCTACAGGCCAGCACAAGGGTTGCAGACGGTGGCAGTTCCTCCTACTGACCAGGCAGTTCACAGGTCAGCACAGCAGCAGCAGTACAGGGTGGATCCTGGTGAGTCCTTTCAGCAGCGTCCAGTGTTCAGTTTCAGGTAAGCTTCTTCAAAGTTCAAGAATGCCCCATGAATGTCCAAATTGTAGGGAAAATTCCTCAGTTCTTATACTAAGTTTGCAGTGTCTTTGTCAATGAGTAGCAAAGGGGGTTACAACCAGTTACAATTGGATCTGGGAGTGCCCTTTCTCTCCTCCAGCACAGGCTCCAAACATCAGTGGGGGGTAAACAACCCTATTGTGCGAGGCCAGGGCACAGCCTTTACAAATGAATGTGTGTCCCGCCTCTCTGTTCTCTCAGTCCAGGAAGACTATGCAATATGTAGATGCCCCTCTGTGACACCTCCACCCTCCCTGTGTACAGGCTGTCTGAAATGTATGCACAAATGCCCAACTGTCACTCTGCCCAGACGTGGATTGGAGTCAAGCTGCAAAAACACCAGAGTCATAAGCACAGATAAATGTGCACTTTCTAGAAGTCTCATTTCTGTAATAATAATAAAAAATACACCTACACCAGTAAGCATCATTCCTTATCACTATCACAACCATACCAAACATACTCATGCTACCCCTCATAAATTAGACAATACCCCTTACACATAAGGCAAGGCATTTCTAATGTCATCCTATGAGAAGGCAGCACTCACAGCAGTGAGACACCAAGTTAGGATGTTTGTCACTACCAGGACAGGCCACGCAACCTGGCACATGTCCTGCCTTCTACATACATGGCACCCTGCCCACAGGGCTAGATAGGGCATACCTTAGGGGTGTCTTACATGTAGTAAAAGGGGAGTTCTGGGCCTGGCACATAAATTTAGATTCCAGGCCCCTGTGGCAGAAAACTGCTCACACATGCCCTGTGCTAGCAGGCCTGAGATAGGTTTGAGGGGCTACTTCAGTGGGTGGCACAAGCAGCGCTGCAGGCCCACTAGTAGCATTTAATTTACAGGCCCTGGGTATAGGGATACCACTTTACAAGGAACTTATAGGTAAATTAAATATGCCAATTAGTTATTAGCCAATCATATCAATTTTACCAGGGAGAGCACATGCACTTTAGTACTGGTTAGCAGTGAAAAAGTGCTCAGAGTCATAACGTCAGCCAAAAAAGTTCAGAAAAATAAGGAGGCAAAAAGAAAAAAGTCTGGGGAATAACCCTGTAAATGGGCCAGGTCCAACACACAGTATTTTTCAAGTGAGGCAGGTAATATGTATCCAAGCATCCATTTACCATCGCCTCCTTCCCTCGCTGTGGCCTTTCACCAGTGCCACCCTGATGACCTAACAGCTGCATGGAACTTGGCAAATTCAGCACTGCAATGTTGGCTGTGCAATGTGCGTCTGTCAGCTTAAGTTAGGTTAATGTGTCAAACAAGTTTCAATGTATGGCAATGCAAAAACAAGGAGTGTTTCCCTTTCCTCTCAGTGCCCACTATGTCAGTGACTTCCTAGTACTTCACTCCTTTAAGCTTTCTTGAGTTCTGTCTCAGACTTCTGAATAATTTGAAAAATCCAATCATTACTTGCTCTACATTTTTCAAGCCAAGTGATAAATATAATTCATTATGGCTTCCATAATGGATTTACTTCTGTTCTAATTTTTCCTTTTCAACATTTTCCAACCATAGTGAGTCACACTACTCGCCGAACCTTAGGCACATGATGATGAGGAACTTATTGATCTCTAAAGTGTGCACTCCACCTACCCATCCTAATCCACTCTACCTTACCCTGCAGTTGAGTATGTTAAGAAGATTCCTTTCCTTACTGCAAAGCAAATGTATTTTTTTTTTTAAAAGAGTAGTTATTACTAAGTGTGGTGGAGGAGGGGCATGAGGACAGTGAGTAAATTGGCCCATAAGTAAGTGCCTTGATTTTCCTGAATGGGATATTCTGTGATGACGCAAATGTGCCAAAGTCAATCTATAGTCCATTCCTTTATCATTTCCCTGTACCTCAGTGTATTAATTTTCCCACCGCTTACATATGGCAGACAAGATGTCTGCATGATTGATTATATTATGTGTTGTGTTTCATTCTTAGTATTCATCGGCCTTGTAGTCCAAAGAAGATTAGGGTAACTGCAATAAATTAATTTTCTACTACAGCTGCCGCAGCTGCAAACTGTAACAAGTACGACTATGGCGCCAGCTGAGCTAGTACTGCCATCATTAATTTAGCACAACAGGAAAGAGAAAAACACTTGTACTCTATAGTGCATATTATGGTTGAGACAGTTATCACCTTAAAATTGAATGTCCTGAGGTTACCACCAGCTGTACTGCTCCTGTGCCACTACACAACATAATTTTGAACAAGTGTTTTGCTTAGAACATTGTTTACAATCTCTCTTTTTTCCTTCTTGATATTGCTATTCCTGCTGGTACACCATCTCAGAAGGAAATAGCAGCCCAGCTGTGGCAGATGAAGCTGTAGGCCATATGGGCTTAGTACCAGTGGGTAGTGATCCTTGAGCAAGAGGACGATGGGGCGGCAGCAGCTGCTGCCAGTACTCAGGGTCCCAGCCATACCCCAGCACCTCCATCACCCCTGCTGCAGAGCCTGGGGAGCCTCACGCAGTCATATCATCCCTGCTTTCCCCACACCTCGGGGACCGTGTTCCTATTATAATGCCTAAACTAAAGGTACAACAATGCTCCATAATTCTCTTATCTGGACAGATGAAGCAATGGCTGCATGGTTTCTCAAAGTGCCATGGTGGTATAGTAGTAGCATGCTAGCGCACTAACAGTGAAGGCATCGGGAGTGAGGTCCCACTCCACCTAGGTGAGCTCAAATGAAGATCCTGCACACTGAGTTGAGGTTGCTTCTACCACGTCTGCCCCACCAAGTGTGTGATTATCCAATGGTGTAAATTTGTAAGTAACACTTCAATCAATCACATAGCCCGGGGAAAGATTGTTGGGTATTTGATGAATGGATGTGAAGGGGATTTTAGGAAAGATGTGACAAAAAGACAAACACAGCATAAACACAATAATTATCTGGGAAATGATCAGCAGCCTGTTGTGGGAGGAATAGAAAAACATGAATGTGTATGACACAGATAACTTTACGTTCTGTCAGCCCAAATGACACCCAAGTTGTATATATCTGTTCGGTCAGCTACTTTTGCAAAAGAGAAGATATAAATAATCTTGGGGTTAGCTTCACACAGAGTTTTAAAAAGAGAATATTGAAAGAAAAATTACACTAGTCTATATTGCCAAACTGGGTGGTGCATCTGCAATCTTCTTGGATTGCCCCATCAATCTTTTTTGGTGGCTGCCTGAAACAGTCCGATAATGTAAGCATGAGTCTTATGGTGCAAGAGAAGAGAAGGCCTGTGGATTATAAAACAGAATTGATAATCATTATGATACTGTAGAATCAAAAAGGATGGAATGGAAGGTAAGCTTCATGAGAACTAGTATACCAAGAAGACTCAGAAGTGGCAGAGCAAGAGCAAAGACCTTTGCCATTATCCACAAAAACAATTGCTGACAAGTGTCAGCATGTATGAGGATGATCACACTCTCAACTGTCATGCTCATCATAACATTTAGCCTAGAGCACTGCATAAAGTCACATTATCATCCATCACGTCTGTCTCCTCCAGTTTCCTACAACAGGCTCCCCACCCAACCACATAATTTCAAGTTTGAGCCAGCCAGCAGACACACACAGCCGCATTGCATTTCCCAGATCAAGTAATTGACACACCTCTCACCACCGGTCAATAGATTAAAGTGCACTTCTTAGATTCACTCTCACATAACCCATGTTGATTTCCAGGAAGTTGATAACTTCCTTCTTCTGACAGTTGTTTACGTTGTCAAATCATGCTCTAATTCCTTCCATTATCCTCCAGACTCTGATTAAAGGTTATTATATCCAACTCCATACCAACTGCTCCCGACAGCTACAGTCCCATGACCCAATTGAGATAGAGCGACCTGTAACTGTTTAACAACAACAGTAACATTGAGTATTTTTTTATCTAGACCAGAATTGTGTTTGTTAGCTAAATGGACCGTCCGGGTCTTCTTTGACAAATGGGAACCAGAAAGCAGAGCATCAGAAAACATAGCAGCGTGAAAATACCGGCAAATTGATTTTGGTAAGTGCCACCAACATTGTAAATCGATCATGACACAAACACAAGCCAGTGTAATATAAACAATATAAACACCCACTCTCACTACCTGCCACCACTAGACATGATGAGTCACACAAACCACAAATTCTCAACATTGAAAAAAGTATTCCTCATATCAATCGTTGAGGCATATATATAGCATTACTTTCCTGTTCCAATCAAGCATAGTGGCACATTGCTGATCCTCTTTGATTCAGAAAACGTAACACACATTGGCCAATAAGTTGTAAATCAGAAATCTGGGACAGTCCTGCTAGGGGACAAAAGAAAGGATATGCACAGAATAGAGGCAGACATTGTCTCTCAAATCTCCTTGAAGTGATATTGGGAGGGTTGGGAGCTTCTTTAATGCACTCTGTGCCAACTAGTATTTGGCCATACATGTGCCTAGAACAGTTGTGGTTCATTAGTCATTTAGGCAGAAACAAACAATATACAATAGTTAGGTTTCCACAGCTAGCTACTTTTTTTTTCTTAAAGCAGTTCATAGTAGAAAGTAGAAAGCTCTATGGTGCCCCAGGTCTAGTCAGGGAAGTAGAGTTCATATTCAAACTCAGGTGGTTCGCCCATAAGAAGATGGTCAGCTAACACACTACCATGACCTGAGTCCAACTAATCATCACCCTTATCCACTTCCTGTTGCACTTCAGGTATGCTGTATTTTGGTGGGATAAAGTGATGATTAATTTTTATCACAGTCAATCTCTCAATGGTTTGGGGTGAGAGACTGGTCCTTCTCTTTGTCACAACTGCACCAGCTGCACTAAACACATGCTCAGCAGACACACTGGCAACAGGGCAAGCCAGATACTTTATTGCCAGCCTGCTGAGCACTGTCCATTGGCGCCTCTTTCCATACCAATACACTAATGGGTTTTGATCCAGATAGACCTCTGTTAGGTCATCCATGTAGACCTGGACCATCCACTGAATAGTCATTGGTGCTCCACCTTGCTCAAGCTCTTTTGCCTTCACCTCTGCAGTAGACTTAAGCGCTGCCTTTGGAAACCAAACAAAAGCAGATTTTGGGCCTGCTTCTCCTGTTCCTGTTGTTGTTGCTGGTGTTGATTTTGCCTGCTGGGAGCCAACAGCACTGTCCACAGGCTCTATGGAACTTGTAGGCTGCACCCCAGAACTTCTGCTCATGAGTGCGCTTCTAATTTCCAGCCGTTCTTTTTCTGGGTCTCTAGCTTGCTCAGCAATCCATGTCTTGCAGGTTGAAACATCCCCATCTGAAAAAAGAATGAAAGTGGCCAGTAATTGTGTGTATTGTGGGTCAAGAATTTTGGCACAAATGTAATGTCTGGATGATACAATGTATCTTTGAAGCCTTGCATTAACAGATAAGTGAAGGATTAAGCTCTCTATCAACTCCTGTGCATGTGTTTTTTCATCAAAAACTGTGTATGTTTCAAACACCTCATTTAGCTGCTTCTGCAGCATATACACCAATATGATAGCTTGACCCATTGTACAAGCCTCCCTGCTGACTTCCTGTGTAAACATTTAAAAAGGAAGCAGCGTCTCTGTTAGACATTTGACCAGATCCCATTGGTCAAACTCAATGATCATGCTTTTTTTACAGTTGAACCCCTCTTTTTATGAAATATTCATTGATCGGTCTGTACTGCTCAAACAGACCTTGTAAATGTAATAAGTAGAGTTCCAATGTGTTGGCACTCCTGTAAGAGGGTTTTAACTGGCATTCTATTATCATGCTGGATAATCGTCAACAGCTTGCAGACTTTAAAAGAATAGCTAAAATGAGTGCAGATTCTTCTGCATGTGTACAGTAAGTTACTGACTCAGTGTGCCAAACACAGGACCCTGAAATAGCCACCATCTGACATGGCCTTAACTATATTATTGTCACTGTCCATGGCAACAAGTCCAACACTGGCTGGGAATCTTCCTTTCCGGGCTCCTTCTTAAAAAGAAAAAGGGAGGAGGTCCAGTGCTAAAATTTTAGCCAGCTTCCCATTGTACAAACGTGCTGTTGGGTGATTGCGTTCGTACTTCTCCTCCTGCCTAAACATGGCAGTAATAGTAGCCAGGGTTTTTTTCTTTGCGGGGGCCTCTGATGCAGGCGACTTAAAAGATGGTGATAAGATCAATGTGTGTCTTGGGGTGCAACCACTGTAGTTTATTTCCTACAGCCTGGTCAGATCAGATTCCCGGCTTTCAACACCTTCATTAACACCACGTGTAAGCTTTTCCTTTTGCCCGCTAAGGTGTGACTTCCAGCAGATTGCATGGTATTTTCTCAAATAGGTTTACCAGGACTAACACTTGTTCTGCAAATGGAGCATATGGCAATGTTTGGCTCCTTTTTACTAACTATAAAGCTGTCCCAAACTGAGGAGTCAACTTTCTAACCGTTGTGCCACTGACAAAGTCTGAAAAAGTGGCGGTAGGTGGATGTTGTTTTGATGACGTTTGCCTCTTTGCACTGCCTTCTTCTACTGAGGTGGGTATGGATGTAGGTCGCACCCGGAGCCTTGTAAATATGGAAGCTGGTGGAGGTGGTGGTATCAGTGCCACATCTCTCAAATCAGGTTGAGAAGATGGGGTAATGTTTGACTCCACTGGGGCTGGGCTAACTTCCAGGATGACTGGTTCATCGTCAAACTCTTCACCCCCCTCTTCTTCATTCATAACTCTAAGGCTTTCAGGAACCTTCCTTTTCACGCCTGACTTCTCCTGGCGTGTCTCAAACTGAGGTGGCATCCAAGTGGAGTCTTGATCATCAGAAGGAGGGCTGGAGGAGGAAGATGGCAGAGATCTGGAAGACAGTGGATCTTGTGAAAGATGGACTTCTTCTGCTTCCTCTGCATGAAGCTCAACATCCTGATGTGCTCCTACTTCGGGAGGAACTTCTATTGCTGGCTGTGGATGTTATTGTTCACTGCCCTAAGTTTTCGGCAACTATTGGGTTCTACTTTCAGAAAGAAAGAAATCCAATTCAAAGTCACTGTTCATCAGTGTTCCTGTAATCAGAGAGGCTGCCTCTGTGCCAGATATGGGTTTGGGCCTACTTTGGAATTGGCCCGCTTATGTGGGAGTGGTGCTCACAGCTTACTCCCCAGAGGCTCGTGTGGCAGGCACACGTCTTTGCACAAAAAAGGTCTGGGGTGACATACCAGTGGTAGGAAGCTCCTTCTTATCAATGGCCTCTTTCTTGGTAGCAGCTTTTTTTAGGGCCATCTTGAATCTGTCATTTGGCAGTAGCACTTAGCATTACAAGCTGAAGAGATGTCTGTGTGGTTGTGAGTGTGGTCACGCGTCACATCAAGCACATGCCTTCTGTCTGGCAGTACTATGGGTGATGTCTCTTTGTGCACCTAAAAATAAACATGCATGAAGGATCAGTGAAACGTGGCATTGTTGTTGCAGTTGCATTAAATGTAGAAACAAAAAATATCATAGAATGGTTACTTAAATACATTTATAAATAATAATGACATCCAGTGTATTCATCCGTAAAAACAACACACCAACATAAAATTTAATTATCATGTACAGTCATGAAGGATAAGAAAGAGCATTACCTGCAACATACAGAATAAAGCTGTTAGCTTTATCTGTCTGCATCAAGTTTGAATGTTGCACTCAGGAAGTTGCTGGTGACAAACGTAATAATAATAATCATTGAATAATATAATATTGTGTAATGTAGTGCAACTGTGCTCCTATGGAGGACATAGGTCTAATGGGGAAAACAGGAAAAAAACGAAAAGTAAAATAAGAATGTAATTTATTTTAAAAAACATCAAAAAGCAAGGAAAAAAGTTTTACAACTATTTAAATATTATTAATATTATTCTGATATTATAAATTTAAATAAAATAAAGGTTGTGAAAAAAAATAGAATAAAAGGAAAGTTTTTTTTAAAAAATAGATTGAATTTGCTGATGTACTCGGGGAACAGGACTAGCGTGAAAAACCACAGGGATCTGGGAGGCTAGCAGTTGTGGAGGTGAAAAATGAAAAATAAGGATATAATAAAGTATAAAAAATACTGTTCACACAGTACATTTAGTAATAAGCATTGACCTAGTAGGCCTGAATAAACACACAAGATGGCTGCCAGCCACATGGCCAAACAACAACCAGCAAGGAGGCATGGTCACCAAAACATGGAAGAACACATGCAGGCCTACGCACACTGCTTGACTACACTAAATGGCTGCCAGCCACATGGTCAAACAGCAACTTGCAAGGAGGCAAGGCCAGCACAACGAAGAAGAACACATCCAGCCCTAAAGCATACTGGCTGTCTACACAAAATGGCCTCCAGCCCCATGGTCAAATAACAACCAGCAAGGAGACATTGCCACCACAAAAAGAAAAACACATGCAGACCTCAAGCACACTGGCTGCATACATAGAATGGCCACCAGCCACTTGGTCAAACTACAAATAGCAAGGAGACATGGCCACCACAACACTTGCAGGACTACTGGCTGCCTAGACAAAATGGCCACTTACCACATCAAACAACAAGCAGAATGAATAGAAAACAAAAAAAACACATGTAAGTATAGGACTATAATTTTGACTATACAAAAAGGACCCCTGGCCACATGGCATGGGGAACAAAGGCAAATGGTGGCCTATGACAAACACTCTCATGCACAGGCCAGACAGAGAAGGCATTGGTACTGAAGAAAAAAAACAGCATTAAGTCAGTATTAGTAATTCCAAAAACTACAAATAAAGGGACTAAAAAATGTACAACAATGCACCTCATACAAAGGCATCAAGTACAATAACCTCACCATACACTGCAGAAAATAATGTGAAATACCACCAAACAATATTTTGTTATCTTTAAGCCAAAGCCATACCTGGTGTTTCAGTTCCACAGACACCACAAACAGTTATTTTTCATCATGCACCCATGACTACTACTGGGCCTATGGCTTGAGGGCCTATTACACTAGCACTTAACATTAACATTCAATTTAATGAATATTGCAAATTTATAAAAACAAAACATTGAGAAAATGTTTTTCCTTTATAGAGCAAAAATTACAAGTAGAACTATAACTAGGCCCCAAACACAGGCCACCTACCAAAATAAATTAAAAAAATTGAATGAAAGTACAGATAAATCCGGGGGGCGGAGCTAGCCTGCCGGCAAGATGGCCATCACAGCATGAGGCTCTGCCGGACTTAGGGCTATAATTTTTCATTTCCCCTGATTCAGCCGCGTTGGAGGTGCTCCCCCCGGCCAGAGGCCTTTGTGACTGGACTGGGCTTCCCCCGGTCCATTAATTTTCCGGCTCATTGCACTGGGACCTGGCGGAGTGACGGAGGCCCCGCCGCCATCTGGCCTGAGGAGGTGTGCTCAACTCGGACGAGTTGCCACGGGCTGCTGTGGGGGCCGAGGCGGGGTTCGCCTGCGCCCCTGCCACAGCGAGGTGAGAGGCAGTGCTGCTTTGGGGGGCCTTCGGCAGTCTTGCCGGGCCGCGGCCCCCCGTGAGGCTGTAGGCCTGGGCTGGGCCTGGCCTGGTGCTGCGTGGTTGACTCGCGGCACGCAGCTGCCTGGAGGTGCGCGCCGCGGGTGCGAAGCCTTCCCCCCTTGGGGATAGCGGACCGGCGGTGGTGCAGGTCTGACTTGGAGGTGGCTGGCGGGGGGCCTCGAGGGCTGTGGAGCCCTTGTGGTGCGGGGGCCCCCGTGCGTTGCAGGCCGGGGGAATCCCCTGTGCGGCTGGGGGCCCACCTTTTATGGCCTTGTGAGGGGTGCTCTTGCTTTGGAAATTCAGGTGGTGGGCCCCTGCTGGAGGGGCCTGTAATCCATTGTCGCCGGCCGGGGAGAGCCTTGCTGGGCCAGCAGGGGGTGGTGGAGTCGCTTGTTGCCAGCCGGGTCATGCCGGGGGGGCCTTTTTTGTTTGGGCCCGCCGGTGGCAGTGATGCTTTCTGCTAGTGCTGCCCATTGTTGCCCTGTTGGAGGCAACAGAGGATTTCTTCTCTTCCTTATTTTTGGCGCATGGGGAGAGCTGAAGAGGTAATTAGATTACCTCACGTGCACTTGAGAAGACGACTGCTGGTGTTGTGGCTGTTGGGCACTTACCTCTGGAGGAGTGCGGCTGTCGGCAGGTGTGCTTTGACCAGTGGCTGGAGAACCCGCCGAGAGTTGTCGGTTGGTCTTTTGAATGCTGTGGGCCCGTCTGCCTTTGGGCGCCTGGTGGAGCGTCTGGGGCTGGGCTTTACGCAGAAGACACAATGGGTAAGGCAGAGCAGCGACAGGCCAAGATTTCCTTTGAGGGCGGTAAGCGGAAGGGGAGCACCGCCTCGCTGCAGTCTGGTGAGATGCAGATGGACGATGGGCCCTCCGAGGTCTCAGTTAAATCCATGTTTATGGATCTTAAGAGCAGCTTGGCTGGAATAGATGCCAAGTTGGACCATTTGACAGAGCAGATGGACCGCATCAGGGCTCCGGTGGATGAGCATGATGCTCGGTTTGAGCAACTGGAATCGCGCACCTCGGAGATGGAGGATCAGCGGCACGGGGAGAGAGAGCGCTTGTTGCAGTTGGAGCGAGTGCTGGAGGTCATCAGGAAAAAGAACGAAGATTTGAACGTTCGGTGAATTGGCCTTCCTGAGTCCACGGACATGGGCAGGATGGAAGACTTCGTGGAGCAAATGCTCGCTGATTTGTTTCCTGGTGAGCTTTCTTGCATGCTGATGGTGCAGAGAGCTCATAGGTCTCTGGGCCCCAAGCCCCCTCCTGGGACCCCACCGCGACCTGTTATTTTTCGCCTTTTGAATTATCGCGACCGCGATGCTGTGCTGCGACTGGCTCGGGACTGCCGCCCGGTGGTGCACAGAAACTCTGAGCTGCAATTTTTTCCGGACTAAACTCCGAGTGTGCAGGCGGCGATTAAGGCGTTCCTGCCGGTTAAGCGCTCTCTGAGTCTGACTGCAGCTAGTTTTTTGCTTATCTACCCGGCTAAGCTTCGGATACAACACAGCGGAACATTGCATTTCTTTAAGGATCCGAAGTCGGTGGCCAAGTTCGTAAAGACACTTCTTCGGCGCTCTTCAGCTGAACAGTCTGGAGCTTCGGGCTCGGAGTGGACACACCTCAATGACACTGATTGACTGCCTTGAAGTTGCGTTGATGGTTGGCCCTGAATCCTGGCGGGTGCCGCTCTGGTGGTGCCTCTGACTTCCTCTTTCGGTGCTGCTGAATCAGTTTATCTGCTTTTTCAAGCCCTTTCTAGCCTGTCTGTTCCTCGGATGGGCTGGATGGCTAGACTTACGACCCCTGGATGAGTCCTGTTCTTATGCTGTGGGGTTTATATCTCCTCTGTTTGGGTATGGGGAGGAATTTTGCTTTGACCTGTTTGGGGGTCTGCATGGGGGGGTGGGACTGGGTCCTGGTTTGTTGTATCTGTGATGTTGGGATTTCATTACTGTTCTGTTGTGCTGGATGGGGATGGTTGGAGGTGGTGGGCGGCTCTGTGGCAGGACGAATGGAAATGTTGTTGGGATGAGGCTGGGGGCAATGACGACGGTTAGTTGCCTTACCTGGAATGTGCGTGGCCTGAATGATCAGCGTAAGGTGCGTCACATATCTGCTTACATTCAAAGGCATCATATCGATGTGTGTCTGCTTCAGAAGACTCATCTGGAGGCACACACGTTGAAACAGCTGAGGGCGGGGTGGATTGGAGAGTGTCATGGAGCGGTGTTTTCGAGCTACGCTAGAGGAGTGGCGATTCTGCTGTGCAAGGGGCTGCAATGGTGTACGCATCGTGTGATAGTGGATCCAAATGGGTGATATGTGCTGCTGGGTGGGACATTGCTGTACAGGCCCTGTCGGTTGGTGTCAGTTTACAGCCCTAATGTGGATGACCCTGGATTCTTATGTCAGGTGTGGCGCTTGGTGCAATTGTTGGGCAATGGGGCTTTGACCTGGGGGGGAGACTTCAGTGTGGTCTTGGATCCGGAGAGGGATCGGGAGAGCTCAACTAGACCTCGACATTCTGCTGCTGCTGCTGCTCTGAAGAATGTGATGAGTGATGGCGCTTTGGTTGATCTATGGAGAGCTAAGTATGTGGATCTGAGGGAGGTCTTGCTTGGACCGATGGTTGGGGACTAGGGACTTGGAGATGTGGACGCAATCGGTAGAGCATCTGGCCCAGACCCTTTCGGACCATTCTCCGGTGAAGCTGCAGCTGTCGATACCTGGGACTCCGGGGGTCGCGTTCGCTTGGCACTTGCCGCAGGGAGCTCTTCGAGATACGGTGTTTAGTGAGGAGGTTCGGGAAGCCATTTTGCATTTCTTTGCTCAGAACCACGGTCGGTGAGCTCGGCTGGAACGCTCTGAGAGGCCTTCAAAGTGTTCATTCGAGGGGTGTGCCTCTCTAAGCAGCACTGTGTGCTTCGTGCCTTGTGTCGTGAATTAGCTGAGCTGTAGTCTCAAATAGTGGAGTTGGAGGCAAAATTGGTGACGGACTGGGCTGATGAGGCGGTGGCGGCTTTGCGGGATGCGGTCTCCCGATATGAAGAGGCCTCCGATCGCAAGGTTTGTTTCCTGGGGAAATATGCCAGGGCCCGGCGTTATGGGGAGGGCGACAGGGCGGGACATACATTGGCGAACATGCTGCGCAAGCCTTGGGCGAGTGGGTATGTCACTGAAATAGACAGGCACGGGGGCCAGCGGGTGGCTGGAACGGCGGGGTTATGCCGGTCTTTCCACGATATTTTGACGATCTGTACTCGGCCCCTGCTGAACAAAACCTTGATATGGCGCAGGCTTATTTTGCTGAGATCAGTCTGCTCTGGTTCGATGACAAGCATAGAGCCTATTTTGACGAGCCCTTCTTGTGGAGGAGGTCAAGGCAGTAATTAGTGGACTGCATGGTGATAAGGCTCCGGGCCTAGATGGCTTGACTCCTGCCTTTTATAAGAAGTACTCCGATATCCTGGCTCCCTACCTGTTGGAGGTCTATGCTGAGGCATTGGAAGCGGGCTCTCTCCCCCCTTCCCTGCGGGAGGCGCTGATCGTCACAATACTTAAGCCAGGCAAGGATCCTTGTAGCTGCGATTTGTACCGCCCGCTCTCCATGATTAATGTTGACAATAAAATATTGGCCAAGTTGATTGCGCTCCAGTTGCAGCCGTAGATGTTGCGGCTGGTGCTCCCGGATCAGTCTGGTATTGTGCCGGGGGGATCGGCGGCGCACAATTTGCGCACGTTTTTTGCGGTGGAAGATGAGGCTGCTGCAGTGTTTTTGGATGCGACAAAGGCATTTGATTCCCTGTCCTGGCCCTATCTATTCACGCTGCTGGGCAGGGTTGGTATGAGTCCGCGCTTTATAGGGTTGATCCGCTTGTTCTATACGGATCCGGTTGCGAGGCTCCGATTGAACGGATGCATATCGAACCCCTTACTGGTGGCTCGGGGAACTCGTCAGGGGTGTCCTCTGTCCCCGCTCCTTTTCGCTATTGCGATGGAGCCACTGGCGGCCTACTTGCGGCAACATCCCAACCACAGGGGGCTGCAGTTTAGGCAGCGCCCGATTTTGGTCTCAATGTACGTGGATGATATTGCGCTGTATATGCTGGAGCCGAGTGGGAATTTTGATATTTTGCTCACTGAGGTTGTCCGCTTCGGTACCTTCTCTGGCATAGTGATGAACTGGTCCAAGTCAGTGGTGCTCCCTCTTACTAGTAGTACGGCACGCTTTCCGTCGCGTTATCCTGTTGGGTGGGCGGAGGGCCTAGTCCGCTATCTGGCTGTATGGCTCAGTTGTGACGTTGAGACCCTTTGGCTTGCTAATTACAGTAGGTTGGTGGCCTGGTTGGAGGACAGGCTGGAGATGTGGCGCTCCCTGCCGCTTTCGCTGATTGGGTGCATTGGCATTGCCAAGATGGTTGTTTTACCCAAATTTCTGTATCTTTTTTGTTAACCTTCCACTGGTGCTGCCCATGAGCTTCCTGCGGAGGCTTTGATCAGCTTTGGTGCGGTTGGTGTGGGCAGGCGGGCAGCCAAGGATCGCGTGGGAGAAGCTGATGCTGCCGTTTGAGCTGGGGGGCTTGCCACCCCTGATCTGGAGTTGTATTATTTCTGTGCTCAGGCCCATTTTGCGTACTTTTGGATCCGCCCGGTGCGATATTTACCTCATCTTGCGGCTGAGAGTGATGCGGTGTGGCCGGACCGGCTACCGGGGGTGCTTGGATGTGTGACCCGGACTCGCCCTAGGGGTGTGGCCACCGTTGCGTGCACTTCTGGGGCTTGGGTCGCTCTGCTGCGTCGGTCGGATGGATGTGAGCCTTTTGCGCCTACGATGCCGGTGTTGGATGTTGCAGATGAAAGAATGTCCAGTGATGTGCGATCGCTGGACTTTCTTACTGCTTCCGGGTTGTCTCTGCTGGGGGACTGGTTTGTGAATGAGCGTTTGCGGTCGCCAGAGGAGGCGCTAAGTGATGGAGCTGATAATGTGTTGCATAGGCTGTATTTGTTGCGGGTATACGCGATGCTTTGGGTGCGATTTACTGGTCTTCCGCTTATGCCTCAAACTTGTCAGGCGCTTGAGCAATATTGGCGCACGCAGTCCCCGCGTCAGCTTATTACCAAATTGTATAGATGCATGCAGGAGCAGCGGCTGGCGGTGGAGGAGGCTGCGAGGGTCAAATGGGAGAGGGATGCTGGGGAGGAGATTACAGATGCTATATGGAGAAGCTGCTGTGCGCACATGAGAGCGCTGTTGCCCAACTATTGACTGCGGCTCATACACTTTAAATTCTTACATCGCTTGTATTATACCCCCCTCAGTCTACGGGCTATGGGGTTGCATGTCGATGTGCGCTGCGAAGGCTGCCTTGCCCCGGACTCTGATTTTCTGCACTTGGCGTGGACATGTGGTGAGGTGCGCGTCTTTTGGGGTGAAGTGATTCATGCGATAGCCGGCATGACTGGCTTGAATCTTCCTTTCCCTCCTGTGGTGGCATTACTGGGCCTGCTGGACAGGGTGCCGTCGGAGTGGAGATGCCTTGTAGGTATGTTGCTTTTGTTGGCGAAGAGAAGAGTGGCAGTCTGCTGGGGGTGGGGCAGGGTGATTGGTTGCGGGATGCCGCATTTTGTCAGGAGCAGCTGTCCATCTTTTGGGAGATGGCCCCAGCGCGTTCTCACCCTAGAGACATTTGTGCGCCTTTCTGTTCCTTTTTGGAGTCCACTGGTTAAATTGAGAGAGTCTTTGCGGTGGGTGCGAGGTCACATGTATGTTTGTTTGGATTGGGTATTGCTCCCGCACGTGTGGGGAATGCTGTTTTGTGGACGATCCTGCTGTGTGGGTCTGCTCGGCCGCCTCCATCCTTCTGCTGTTGTGATTGTTGTTAGTTTATAACCCAAGTTCTTCTGTACTTAGATTTCCCCTGGGGGTGTGCTTCATGTTCCTCCTATCGGCATGTATATGGGATGGTATTTAAACTTAGGGCTTCGACCTCGCTGGGTTCCTTGTTTCCTTGGACTTTGTCTTTTGTTATTCCGGCTTTTCTTGTGCGCACACTCATGGACTCCTTGTGTTGTGTTTGGAGCTCTTGGGGCTGTTGTTGTTGGTTTATGCAAATTTGTATAAATAAATAAATAAAAAGTACAGATAAATCCTGGTGCATTCCCCCTATCAAACAAACAAGTTGTACAACACCTGTATACCCTTATACAAGTGTTTTTAACTTACTTGTAAAAACTGAAATACAACAGTCCTTAAATCCAATGATATATCCAGGAGACAAAAAAGTTATCCTTCCTGCTCGAAGTCCAAGTGAAAAGTGACCAGGAGATGGCCAAAGAAGTGCAAGGAATCTGCTGGTTAGGAACAGGAAGTTGGAGTCCCTGGGGCACTTCCAGCTGTTGGAAAAAAAAAAGTACTCCTCGCACAACAATATCAATGTGAACAGTCAATTAGAGAAGAGTTTTCACTCAAAGTTGTAGATTTTAGCTGCTTCAGCTTCACCAGATGCAGCAGCAGTTGATCACATTCAGTCACACTCTGCTATGTCAAAACAAATGCACTGGAAGAGAGAGATAGCAGAATTTTTTTCATCCCACATATCACATGCGCGAAATGACATAAAGAAAAAAGCTCCACAACCTTGCGGAGTGCAGGTTTAACGGTAACTCTGCATTCTCTGTGGAATGCAGAGTTGCCAAATTCTAAAAACTCTGCCAGCAGAACCCAGCCCTAGTAATTATTTGGAGAGAACTTATTTGTGATATGCTCTTGGCAAAAGGAGACTGGCCACCTGAGTATATCTGAAAGCTCCCACATGGGAAAGATATCATTTTGCCTTCTTTCTCAAATCTTGTTCCATTGGCTGGGCTTTGGCGCAGACACCTGGACTATACCACAACCATGTAGAGTGGGATAAGGATTCCCCCTTTCTTGTAATACCTATCAGGTGTACACCCTGCCTCATCCCCAATATTCTGTTAAACACAAGGCTAAAGCTCCCGTTATATAGATACTCACTCATCCCAAGTACCAGGGAGTAATAGAGCCCTGTGTCTCTGCAATGAATAACCTGTTATTTTCTGTTGCAAAACCAGACCATTCACATAGAATTGTTTTAGAGTACAAACACTTTAACAACTACACGTGCACATACAGAATGCAAAATGCACAGAGCACCACACTAATTAAAAACATGGTGTGAAAAACATACAAAACAGCCTTGGAGAGCTCCAATGTTTTTTTCTGCATGAAAGTTGGGACCTTAGTGCATTCTCATTTGGCTCACAAGAACATTTTTGACATTTTACCCAGGTCTATAAGAACAGTCCAGGGATGTTTTCAACCATGTAACATCAATATTGCATGACATTGATCCTGAGACATCTATCTCACAGATGATGACCTCAACATTTATCTTGCCAGCGTCAATCGGGTCATTTTAGGGTTCATAGTCCTTGGCTAGAAATACAATTTCAAGAGACCTAAAATAGCCTTTCTCAGTGTATTGTTCCTGGGATACGAGCTATCAGATGAGGATAAGAGTCTTGTCTCACACTTTTTACAAAAATGTTCTCAACTTCAACCATCAAACACAATCAAGAAACTGCAGTCTTTACTTGATTTCTTTAATTTTGTCAGAACTTGCATGCCTGATTATGCACAATACATAAAACCACTACTGATTTAATCTGCCCAGATTTCCCAAGCAGACACTGGACAGCTGAACATACATGCATTCTTAGACGAATGCAGCAATATATGCTAGAAGCAAAACACTTATACATAGTTGACAACAAAACAGTCCTGGTCATCAGAATAATTGCTGGTGCCATCGGGTTCAACTATGTCACCTTTAATGAGAGTGACACAGTTCCCATAGCACACAAATCACACATGTATTCCAAACATCCTGACTGCTGTACAGACGGCTGTCATAAAGGAGACGCCCCTTGCCCTAGGAAAATACATTATGGTCATTACCCTGGTGCCACCTTAGAGGCTGTCACCAAAGCAAATGTTCCTAATGCTAAAGCATTACATCCATGCTGAATTCAATAGGCAGCACTGATGCTGATTACACCTTTGACCCAAAACTTCAAACACAAGAATTTCTCCAATACAAGCAGAAGTACACTGCTGCTAGGGACACATGTATGTATGCTTTGCGACTCCCAAATGGGTCGCAGCGCTATTTGCGACAGTGCAAAATGCAAAATGGTATGTACAAATGCCATTTTGGAGTCCCAAATAGCGATGCGACCAATTATCGAATGTCAAACATTTGCGACTGGATTTTGGGACTAGCAAATAGGAAATTGCAATTTGCAACTCGCAAGCTGAATGTACAGGGTAGTCGCAAATTGTGATTAGTCACAAATAGGCCATTTTGCACACACAGATTAGCACTGATTCCAAAAAGGTGGTAAACAGAACCAAAGTATAAAAGAAGACCCAGAAGGCATCTGGGTTTACCACAATGGCTGCACTCTACGTGATTGCATGGAGGAGGCGATTCCAGGCTGCCCAGCAGAGGAGGAGGAGTTGGAGACAGGAGAGGATATACAGAACCAGGCAGACCATATTTCAACAGACTGAGGAGAAAATATATGAGAAATATAGACTGAGCAGCACAGTCATGTTAGAGATCAAAGAACTTCTGAAACCTCAGCTAGAAAACCAAACTCTGCACAGCTGTCCCATCCCCACACATGTGCAAGTGCTGTGCTCACTGCACCTCTTGGCCTTGGGTAGCTACCAGGGCGTGATTGTTGTTGCTGGTGGAGTGTCCCAAAGTGCCCTGTTATGATTCTTTAGACAGTTCTTAGATGCCATACTCACACACATGTCCAGATACAATTATCTTCCCAGGAATGCGGAGAAAATACACAACACCAAATTGGACTTCCACAGAATTGCCAACTTTCCCCATGTAATAGGGTGTGTGGACGGGATATATGTACCCATATGTCCTCCTGCACATCTGAAATATGTGCACCACAATAGAAAATGTACTCACTCAATATCCAGGTGGTCTGTGATGCCCACAATGTCATAACCAATATAGTGGCAAAATACCCAGGGAGCACACATGATGTGTACATTTTAAGGCTCAGTGGGATACACCAACGCCTACAACATGGGAATTTGATGATGGATATTTATGAGGTACTGTGTAGTACACAACAATGTCATAAATACGTATCAGTGCATAACCATGTAAAACCATGTTCATATTTAGTGTTTTGTTACACAGATGACAGTGCATATGCTTTGAGGCCATGGATACTCACTCCATACCTAACAACTGCTAATCAGAATGAGAGGTGCTATAACATTGGACATCAGCGCACCAGAACCGTCATTGAAAGGACCTTTGGCATGTTGAAGTCACATTTTAGATGCCTGCACAAAAGTGGAGGTGCACTCCAGTATGCCCCAGAGATTGCATTCAGGATTGTGGCAACACGTGCCATCCTACACAACATTGCAACCAGGTGTGGGCTCCATCTCACCATAAATGACACAAATTCTGAGGATGAGGAGCAGGAGCCACCACTAAAACAGTCTGGGATGGTAGCATCGCAGTGGAGGGCAGACGGTGACAGGATCACATACCAACTCCTTACTTTGGCAGGTAAGTGCCAACCGACACTGCACTCACAAATGTAAAACACACATAGTCAAGTTGTTGAAAAACAATATTCTTTAATGTCAGGAGTGCATTATGACAATAGTGGCTTATACCAACCAGTAAACAAAAATGGTGTAACATCACCTGACACATTCCAATCATGTGCCTTAAGAAAAATCTAGAGACATCACATCACACCCTCCTACGGCTACGACCACCATGGCCTGTGCCTGGTTGGTCCACAGATGTCTGTCGGGCAATGCTACTATGCAGGATGTGGGCATCTGAGGCAGAAATGCTTCTCACACTCCATATATCCTCACCGTCCTGAAGGGTGTCACCAGTGCCTCTTGCTGCCTGGGAGGTATGAACTAGGTCCACAGCTGCAGTAGTACGGCTCAGTCCCCTGGCCACATCTCCAGCAAAATGTCCCAGTTCCACCTGGAGCATGACAGTGCATTGTGACAGGCATGTTTTTGTTGTGGCTAGACGGCCAATGGACTGACTAAGCAGGGCCAACCGTGCAGCTGTGCTGCGCTCATTGCACCTTACATGGGCCCAATCTGCCACCATTTCCATATATAGCTCAGTGATGGCACTGGTGAGGTTGACCATGTTGTTATTCATGGTGGACAATCGTGTTTCCACATTCCCAAATCCCTGTGTGAGAGTCTGTTGCATACAGTGTAAATTCCTGTTCATTAACCGCACATGTTTGTTTTGGAGGCATTGACTGTTGAGTAGGGATGCCTCCAGTCCCAGAAACAGTTGAGTACTTGCATCCTTGTCACCAGCATCATGTGTCAGACAATGCCTTCTACGCCATGCCCTGCAAATCTCTGTGGCTGGCTGTAGGAAGTTGACTCTGTATGTACTATTTCAAAGTAAGAAATAGCATGCACAGAGTCCAAGGGTTCCCCTTAGAGGTAAGATAGTGGCAAAAAGAGATAATTCTAATGCTCTATTTTGTGGTAGTGTGGTCGAGCAGTAGGCTTATCAGAGGGTAGTGTTAAGCATTTGTTGTACACACTCAGGCAATAAATGGGGAACACACACTCAAAGACAATTCCAGGCCAATAGGTTTTTATATAGAAAAATATATTTTCTTAGTTTATTTTAAGAACCACAGGTTCAAGATTTACAAACAATACTTTAAATGAAAGGTACTTCACTTAGGAACTTTAGGAACTTTGAATTAGCAAAATAGCATATACAGTTTTCACACAAATGGCAATAAGCTATTTTAAAACTAGGCACAGTGCAATTTTCAACAGTTCCTGGGGGAGGTAAGTGTTTGTTAGATTTGCAGGTAAGTAAACCACCTACAGGGTTCAAAGTTGGGTCCAAGGTAGCCCACCGTTGGGGGTTCAGAGCAACCGCAAAGTTACCAGACCAGCAGCTCAGGGCCGGTCAGGTGCAGAGGTCAAAGTAGTGCCCAAAACGCATAGGCTTCAATCGAGAAGGGGGTGCCCCGGTTCCAGTCTGCCAGCAGGTAAGTACCCGCGTCTTCGGAGGGCAGACCAGGGGGATTTTGTAGGGCACCGGGGGGGGCACAAGTCAGCACAAAAAGTACACCCTCAGCGGCACGGGGGCGGCCGGGTGCAGTGTGCAAACAGGCGTTGGGTTTGCAATGTAGTTCAATGGAAGACCTAGGGGTCTCTTCAGCGATGCAGGCAGGCAAGGGGGGGGCTCCTCGGGGAAGCCACCACCTGGGCAAGGGAGAGGGCCACCTGGGGGTCGCTCCTGCACTGGAGGTCGGATCCTTCAGGTCCTGGGGGCTGCGGGTGCAGTGTCCTTACCAGGCGTCGGGTTCTTAGAAGCAGGCAGACGCGGTCAGGGGGAGCCTCTGGATTCAGTTAAATCCATGTTTATGGATCTTAAGAGCAGCTTGGCTGGAATAGATGCCAAGTTGGACCATTTGACAGAGCAGATGGACCGCATCAGGGCTCCGGTGGATGAGCATGATGTCGTTTTGAGCAGCTGGAGTCGCGCACCTCTGAGATGGAGGATCAGCGGCACGGGGAGAGAGAGTGATTGTTGCAGTTGGAGCGAGTGCTGGAGGTCATCAGGAAAAAGAACGAAGATTTGGAGGCGCGGTCCCGGTGCAATAACGTTCGGTGAATTGGCCTTCCTGAGTCCACGGACATGGGCAGGATGGAAGACTTTGTGGAGCAAATGCTCGCTGATTTGTTTCCTGGTGAGCTTTCTTGCATGCTGGTGGTGGAGAGGGCTCATAGGTCTCTGGGCCCCAAGCCCCCTCCTGGGACCCCACCGCGACGTGTTATTTTTCGCCTTTTGAATTATCGCGACTGCGATGCTGTGCTGCGACTGGCTCGGGACTGCCGCCCGGTGGTGTACAGAAACACTGAGCTGCAATTTTTTCCAGACTACACTCCGAGTGTGCAGGCGGCGCGTAAGGCGTTCCTGCCGGTTAAGCGATCTCTGAGTCTGACTGCAGCTAGTTTTTTGCTTATCTACCCGGCTAAGCTTCGGATACAACACGGCGGAACATTGCATTTCTTTACAGATCCGAAGTTGGTGGCCAAGTTCGTCAAGACACTTCCTCGGCGCTCTTCAGCTGAACAGTCTGGAGCTTCGGGCTCGGAGTGGACACACCTCAATGACACTGATTGACTGCCTTGAAGTTGCGTTGATGGTTGGCCCTGAATCCTGGCGGGTGCCGCTCTGGTGGTGCCTCTGACTTCCTCTTTCAGTGCTGCTGAATCAGTTTATCTGCTTTTTCTAGCCCTTTGTCCTTTCTAGCCTGTCTGTTCCTCGGATGGGCTGGATGCCTAGACTTACGACCCCTGGATGAGTCCTTTTCTTATGCTGTGGGGTTTAGATCTCCTCTGTTTGGGTATGGGGAGGATTTTTGCTTTGACCTGTTTGGGGGGTCTGCATGGGTCGGGGTGGGACTGGGTCCTGGTTTGTTGTATCTGTGATGTTAGGATTTCATATCTGTTCTGTTGTGCTGGATGGGGCTGGTTGGAGGTGGAGGGCGGCTCTGTGGCGGGACAAATGGAAATGTTGTTGGGATGAGGCTGGGGGCAATGACGACGGTTAGTTGCCTTACCTGGAATGTGCGTGGCCTGAATGATCAGCGTAAGGTGCGTCACATATCTGCTTACATTCAAAGGCATCATATCGATGTGTGTCTGCTTCAGAAGACTCATCTGGAGGCACACACGTTGAAACAGCTGAGGGCGGGGTGGATTGGAGAGGGTCATGGAGCGGTGTTTTCGAGCTACGCTAGAGGTGTGGCGATTCTGCTGTGCAAGGGGCTGCAATGGTGTACGCATCGTGTGATAGTGGATCCAAATGGGTGATATGTGCTGCTGGGTGGGACATTGCTGTACAGGCCCTGTCGGTTGGTGTCAGTTTACGGCCCTAATGTGGATGACCCTGGATTCTTATGTCAGGTGTGGCTCTTGGTGCAATTGTTGGGCAGTGGGGCTGTGACCTGGGGGGGAGACTTCAATGTTGTCTTGGATCCGGAGAGGGATCGGGAGAGCTCGACTAGACCTCGACATTCTGCTGCTGCTGCTCTGAAGAATGTGATGAGTGATGGCGCTTTGGTTGATCTATGGAGAGCTAAGCATGGGGATCTGAGGGAGGTCTTGCTTGGACCGATGGTTGGGGACTAGGGACGTGGAGATGTGGACGCAATCGGTAGAGCATCTGGCCCAGACCCTTTCGAACCATTCTCCGGTGAAGCTGCAGCTGTCGATACCTGGGACTCCGGGGGTCGCGTTCGCTTGGCGCTTGTCGCAGGGAGCTCTTTGAGATGCGGTGTTTCGTGAGGAGGTTCGGGAAGCCATTTTGCATTTCTTTGCTGAGAACCACGGGTCGGTGAGCTTGGCCGGAATGTTCTGAGAGGCCTTCAAAGTGTTCATTCGAGGGGTGTGCCTCTCTAAGCAGCACTGTGTGCTTGTGCCTTGTGTCGTGAATTAGCTGAGCTGTAGTCTCAGATAGTGGAGTTGGAGGCGAAATTGGTGACGGACTGGTCTGATGAGGCGGTGGCGGCTTTGCGGGATGCGGTCTCCCGATATGAAGAGGCCTCCGATTGCGAGGTTTGTTTCCTGGGGAAATATGCCAGGGCCCAGCATTATGGGGAGGGCGACAGGGCAGGACGTACATTGGCGAACATGCTGAAATAGACAGGCACGGGGGCGTGAGGGTGGCTGGAACGGCGGGGTTATGCAGGTCTTTCCACGATATTTTGACGATCTGTACTCGGCCCCTGCTGAACGAAACCTTGATATGGCGCAGGCTTATTTTGCTGAGATCAGTCTGCTCTGGTTCGATGACAAGCGTAGAGACTATTTGGACGAGCCCTTCTCGTGGAGGAGGTCAAGGCAGTAATTAGTGGACTGCCTGGTGATAAGGCTCCGGGCCTAGATGGCTTGACTCCTGCCTTTTATAAGGAGTACTCCGATATCCTGACTCCCTACCTGTTGGAGGTCTATGCTGAGGCGTTGGAAGCTGGCTCTCTCCCCCTTCCCTGCGGGAGGCGCTGATCGTCACAATACTTAAGCCAGGCAAGGATCCTTGTAGCTGGGATTCGTACCGCCCGCTCTCCATGATTAATGTTGACAATAAAATCTTGGCCAAGTTGATTGCGCTCCAGTTGCAGCCGTTGATGTTGCGGCTGGTGCTCCCGGATCAGTCTGGTATTGTGCCGGGGGGATCGTTGGCGCACAATTTGCGCAAGTTTTTTGGGTTGGAAGATGAGGCTGCTGCAGTGTTTTTGGATGCGACAAAGGCATTTGATTCCCTGTCCTGGCCCTATCTATTCACGCTGCTGGCCAGGGTTGGTATGAGTCCGCGCTTTATAGTGTTGATCCGCTTGCTCTATACGGATCCGGTTGCGAGGCTCCAGTTGAACGGATGCATATCGAACCCCTTACTGGTGGCTCGGAGAACTCGTCAGGGGTGTACTCTGTCCCCGCTCCTTTTCGCTATTGCGATGGAGCCACTGGCGGCCTACTTGCGGCAACATCACAACCACAGGGGGCTGCAGTTTAGGAAGCGGCCGATTTTGGTCTCAATGTACGTGGATGATATTGCACTGTATATGCGGGAGCCTAGTGGGAATTTTGATATTTTGCTCACTGAGGTTGTCCGCTTCGGTACCTTCTCTGGCATAGTGATGAACTGGTCCAAGTCAGTGGTGCTCCCTCTTACTAGTATTACGGCGCGCTTTCTGTCGCGTTATCCTGTTGGGTGGGCGGAGGGCCTAGTCCGCTATCTGGCTGTATGGCTCAGTTGTGACGTTGAGACCCTTTGGCTTGCTAATTACGGTAGGTTGGTGGCCTGGTTGGAGGACAGGCTGGAGATGTGGCGCTCCCTGCCGCTTTCGCTGATTGGGTGCATTGGCATTGCACAGATGGTTGTTTTACCCATATTTCTGTATCTTTTTTGTTAACCTTCCACTGGTGCTGCCCATGAGCTTCCTGCGGAGGCTTTGATCAGCTTTGGTGCAGTTGGTGTTGGCAGGCGGGCAGCCAAGGATCGCGTGGGAGAAGCTTATGCTGCCGTTTGAGCTGGGGGGCTTGCCGCCCCTGATCGGGAGTTGTATTATTACTGTGCGCAGGCCCATTTTGCGTACTTTTGGATCCGCCCGGTGCGATATTTACCTCATCTTGCGGCTGAGAGTGATGCGGTGTGGCCGGACTGGCTATCGGGGGTGCTTGGATGTGTGACCCGGACTCGCCCTAGGGGTGTGGCCACCGTTGCGTGCACTTCTGGGGCTTGGGTCGCTCTGCTGTGTCGGTCGGATGGATGTGAGCCTTTTGCGCCTACGATGCCGGTGTTGGATGTTGCAGATGAAAGAATGTCCAGTGATGTGCGATTGCGGGACTTTCTTACTGCTTCCGGGTTGTCTCTGCTGGGGGACTGGTTTGTGAATGAGCGTTTGCGGTCGCCAGAGGAGGCGCTAAGTGATGGAGCTGATAATGTGTTGCATAGGCTGTATTTGTTGCGGATATAAGCGATGCTTCGGGTGCGATTTACTGGTCTTCCGACTATGCCTCAAACTTGTCAGACGCTTGAGCAACATTGGCGCACGCAGTCCCCGCGTCAGCTTATTACCAAATTGTATAGATGCATGCAGGAGCAGCGGCGGGCGGTGGAGGAGGCTGCAAGGGTCAAATGGGAGAGGGATGCTGGGGAGGAGATTACAGATGCTATGTGGAGAAGCTGATGTGCGCACATTCGAGCGCTGTTGCCCAACTATAGACTGCGGCTCATACACTTTAAATTCTTACATCGCTTGTATTATACCCCCTCAGTCTACGGGCTATGGGTTTGCACGACGATGTGCGCTGCGAATGCTGCCTTGCCCCAGACTCTGATTTTCTGCACTTGGCGTGGACTTGTAGTGAGGTGCGCGTCTTTTGGGGTGAAGTGATTCATGCGATAGCCGGCATGACTGGCTTGAATCTGCCTTTCCCTCCTGTGGTGGCGTTACTGGGCCTGCTGGACAGGGTGCCGTTGGAGTGGAGATGCCTTGTAGGTATGTTGCTTTTGTTGGTGAAGAGAAAAGTAGCAGTCTGCTGGGGGTGGGGCAGGGTGATTGGTTGCGGGATGCCGCATTTTGTCAGGAGCAGCTGTCCATCTTTTGGAAGATGGCCCCAGAGCGTTTTCACCCTAGAGACATTTGTGCGCCTTTCCGTTCCTTTCTGGAGTCCACTGGTTAAATTGAGAGAGTCTTTGCGGTGGGGGCGAGGTCACATGTATGACTGTTTGGATTGGGTATTGCTCCCACATGTGTGGGGAATGCTGTTTTGTGGACGATCCTGCTGTGTGGGTCTGCTCGGCCGCCTCCATCCTTCTGCTGTTGTGATTGTTGTTAGTTTATACCCCAAGTTCTTCTGTACTTAGATTTCCCCTGGGGGTGTGCTTCATGTTCCTCCTATCGGCATGTATATGAAATGGTATTTAAACTTAGGGCTTCGACCTCGCTGGGTTCCTTGTTTCCTTGGACTTTGTCTTTTTTTATTCCGGCTTTTCTTGTGCGCACACTTATGGACTCCTTGTGTTGTGTTTGGAGCTCTTGGGGCTGTTGTTGTTGGTTTATGCAAATTTGAATAAATTAAATAAAAAAAAGTACAGATAAATCCTGGTGCATTCCCCCTATCAAACAAACAAGTTGTACAACACCTGTATACCCTTATACAAGTGTTTTTAACTTACTTGTAAAAACTGAAATACAATAGTCCTTAAATCAAATGATATATCCAGGAGACAAAAAAGTTATCCTTCCTGCTCGAAATCCAAGTGAAAAGTGATCAGGAGATGGCCAAAGAAGTGCAAGGAGCCTGCTGGTTAGGAACAGGAAGTTGGAGTCCCTGGGGCACTTTCAGCTGTTGGAAAAATAAAGTACTCCTCGCACAACAATATCAATGTGAACAGTCAATTAGAGAAGAGTTTTCACTCAAAGTTGTAGATTTTAGCTGCTTCAGCTTCACCAGATGCAGCAGCAGTTGATCACATTCAGTCACACTCTGCTATGTCAAAACAAATGCACTGGAAGAGAGAGATAGCAGAATTCTTTCATCCCACATTTCACGTGCGCGAAATGACATAAAGAAAAAAGCTCCACAACCTTGCGGAGTGCAGGTTTAACGGTAACTCTGCATTCTCTGTGGAATGCAGAGTTGCCAAATTCTAAAAACTCCGCCAGCAGAACCCAGCCCTAGTAATTTTTGGGAGAGAACGTATTTGTGATATGCTCTTGGCAAAAGTAGACTGGCCACCTGAGTATATCTGAAAGCTCCCACATGGGAAAGATATCATTTTGCCTTCTTTCTCAAATCTTGTTCCATTGGCTGGGCTTTGGCGCAGGCACCTGGACTATACCACAACCATGTAGAGTGGGATAAGGATTCCCCCTTTCTTGTAATACCTATCAGGTGTACACCCTGCCTCATCTCCAATATTCTGTTAAACACAAGGCTAAAGCTCCAGTTATATAGATACTCACTCATCCCGAGTACCAGGGAGTAATAGAGCCCTGTGTCTCTGCAATGAATAACCTGTTATTTTCTGTTGCAAAACCAGACCATTCACATAGAATTGTTTTAGAGTACAAACACTTTAACAACTACACGTGCACATACAGAATGCAAAATGCACAGAGCACCACACTAATTAAAAACATGGTGTGAAAAACATACAAAACAGCCTTGGAGAGTTCCAATGTTTTTTTCTGCATGAAAGTTGGGACTTTAGTGCATTCTCATTTGGCTCACAAGAACATTTTTGCCATTTTCCCCAGGTCTATAAGAACAGTCCTGGGATGTTTTCAACCATGTAACATCAATATTGCATAACATTGATCCTGAGACATCTATCTCACAGATGATGACCTCAACATTTATCTTGCCAGCGTCAATCGGGTCATTTTAGGGTTCATAGTCCTTGGCTAGAAATAAAATTTCAAGAGAACTAAAATAGCCTTTCTCAGTGTATTGTTCCTGGGATACGAGCTATCAGATGAGGATAAGAGTCTTGTCTCACACTTTTTACAAACATTTTCTCAACTTCAACCATCAAACACAATCAAGAAACTGCAGTCTTTACTTGATTTCTTTAATTTTGTCAGAATTTGCATGCCAGATTATGCACTATACATAAAACCACTACTGATTTAATCTGCCCAGATTTCCCAAGCAGACACTGGACAGCTGAACATACATGCATTCTTAGACGAATGCAGCAAGATATGCTAGAAGCAAAACACTTATACATAGTTGACAACAAAACAGTCCTGGTCATCAGAATAATTGCTGGTGCCATCGGGTTCACCTATGTCACCTTTAATGAGAGTGACACAGTGCCCATAGCACACAAATCACACATGTATTCCAAACATCCTGACTGCTGTACAGACGGCTGTCATAAAGGAGAGGCCCCTTGCCCTAGGAAAATACATTATGGTCATTACCCTGGTGCCACCTTAGAGGCTGTCACCAAAGCAAATGTTCCTAATGCTAAAGCATTACATCCATGCTGAATTCAATAGGCAGCACTGATGCCGATTACACCTTTGACCCAAAACTTCAAACACAAGAATTTCTCCAATACAAACAGAAGTACACTGTTGCTAGGGACACATGTATGTATGTTTTGCGACTCCCAAATGGGTCGCAGCGCTATTTGTGACAGTGCAAAATGCAAAATGGTATGTACAAATGCCATTTTGGAGTCCCAAATAGCGATGCGACCAATTATCAAATGTCAAACATTTGCGACTGGATTTTGGGACTCGCAAATAGGAAATTGCAATTTGCAACTCGCAAACTGAATGTACAGGGTAGTCGCATATTGTGATTAGTCACAAATAGGCCATTTTGCACACACAGATTAGCACTGATTCCAAAAAGGTGGTAAGCAGAACCAAAGTATAAAAGAAGACCCAGAAGGCATCTGGGTTTACCACAATGGCTGCACTCTACGTGATTGCATGGAGGAGGCGATTCCAGGCTGCCCAGCAGAGGAGGAGGAGGTGGAGACAGGAGAGGATATACAGAACCAGGCAGACCATATTTCAACAGACTGAAGAGGAAATATATGAGAAATATAGACTGAGCAGCACAGTCATGTTAGAGATCAAAGAACTTCTGAAACCTCAGCTAGAAAACCAAACCCTGCACAGCTGCCCCATCCCCACACATGTGCAAGTGCTGTGCTCACTTCACCTCTTGGCCTTGGGTAGCTACCAGGGGGTGATTGTTGTTGGTGGTGGGGTGTCCCAAAGTTCCCTGTCATGATTCTTTAGACGGTTCTTAGATGCCATACTCACACACATGTCCAGATACAATTATCTTCCCAGGAATGCGGAGAAAATACACAACACCAAATTGGACTTGTACAGAATTGCCAACTTTCCCCATGTAATAGGGTGTGTGGACGGGATACATGTACCCATATGTCCTCCTGCACATCTGAAATATGTGCACCACAATAGAAAATGTACTCACTCACTCAATATCCAGGTGGTCTGTGATGCCCACAATGTCATAACCAATATAGTGGCAAAATACCCAGGGAGCACACATGATGCATACATTTTCAGGCTCAGTGGGATACACCAACGCCTACAACATGGAAATTTGATGATGGATATTTATGAGGTACTGTGTAGTACACAACAATGTCATAAATACGTATCAGTGCATAACCATGTAAAACCATGTTCATATTTAGGGGCTGATTCTAACCTTGGTGGGCGGCGGAGGCCGCCCGCCAAAGTTCCCCCAACAGAATACCGCTACGCGGTCAGAAGACCGCCGCGGTTATTCTGTGTTTCCCGCTGGGCTGGCGGGCGACCGCCAGAAGGCCGCCCGCCAGCCCAGCGGGAAACCCCTTCCCACGAGGAAGCCGGCTCCGAATGGAGGCAGCGGAGTGGGAAGGGTGCGACGGGTGCAGTAGCACCCGTCGCGATTTTCAGTGTCTGCTATGCAGACACTAAAAATCTTTTAGGGGCCCTCTTACGGGGGCCCCTGCAGTGCCCATGCCATTGGCATGGGCACTGCAGGGGCCCCCAGAGGGCCCAGGACACCCCTCACCGCCATCCTGTTCCTGGCGGTCACGACCGCCAGGAACAGGATGGCGGTGAGGGGGTCGGAATCCCCATGGCGGCGCAGCAAGCTGCGCCGCCATGGAGGATTCCTCAGGGCAGCGGAAAACCGGCGGGAGACCGCCGGTTTTCCGGTTCTGACCGCGGCCATACCGCTGCGGGCAGAATGCCCTTGGGAGCACCGCCAGCCTGTTGGCGGTGCTCCCGCGGTCTTTGACCCTGGCGGTCAATGACCGCCAGGGTCAGAATGACCCCCTTAGTGTTTTGTTACACAGGTGACAGTGCATATGCTTTGAGGCCATGGATACTCACTCCATACCTAACACCTGCTAATCAGAATGAGAGGTGCTATAACATTGGACATCAGCGCACCAGAACCGTCATTGAAAGGACCTTTGGCATGTTGAAGTCACATTTTAGATGCCTGCACAAAAGTGGAGGTGCACTCCAGTATGCCCCAGAGATTGAATTCAGGATTGTGGCAACACGTGCCATCCTACACAACATTGCAACCAGGTGTGGGCTCCATCTCACCATAAATGACACAAATTCTGAGGATGAGGAGCAAGAGCACCACTAAAACAGTCTGGGATGGTAGCATCGCAATGGAGGGCAGACGGTGACAGGATCACATACCAACTCCTTACTTTGGCAGGTAAGTGCCAACCGACACTGCACTCACAAATGTAAAACACACATAGTCAAGTTATTGAAAAACAATATTCTTTAATGTCAGGAGTGCATTATGACAATAGTGGTTTATACCAACCAGTAAACAAAAATGGTGTAACATCACCTGACACATTCCAATCATGTGCCTTAAGAAAAATCTAGAGACATCACATCACACCCTCCTATGGCTACGACCACCATGGCCTGTGCCTGGTTGGTCCACAGATATCTGTCGGGCAATGCTACTATGCAGGATGTGGGCATCTGAGGCAGAAATGCTTCTCACACTCCATATATCCTCACCGTCCTGAAGGGTGTCACCAGTGCCTCTTGCTGCCTGGGAGGTATGAACTAGGTCCACAGCTGCAGTAGTACGGCTCAGTCCCCTGGCCACATCTCCAGCAAAATGTCCCAGTTCCACTTAGAGCATGACAGTGCGTTGTGACAGGCATGTTTTTGTTGTGGCTAGACGGCCAATGGACTGACTAAGCCTGGCCAACCGTGCAGCTGTGCTGCGCTCATTGCACCTTACATGGGCCCAATCTGCCACCATTTCCCTATATAGCTCAGTGATGGCAGTGGTGAGGTTGACCATGTTGTTATTCATGGTGGACAATCGTGTTTCCACATTCCCAAATCCCTGTGTGAGAGTCTGTTGCATACAGTGTAAATTCCTGTTCATTAACCGCACATGTTTTTTTTGTAGGCATTGACTGCTGAGTAGGGATGCCTCCAGTCCCAGAAACAGTTGAGTACTTGCATACTTGTCACCAGCATCATGTGTCAGACAATGCCTTCTACGCCATGCCCTGCAAATCTCTGTAGCTGGCTGTAGGAAGTTGGCTCTGTATGTACTATTTCAAAGTAAGAAATAGCATGCACAGAGTCCAAGGGTTCCCCTTAGAGGTAAGATAGTGGCAAAAAGAGATAATTCTAATGCTCTATTTTACGGTAGTGTGGTTGAGCAGTAGGCTTATCAGAGGGTAGTGTTAAGCATTTGTTGTGCACACACAGGCAATACATGGGGAACACACACTCAAAGACAATTCCAGGCCAATAGGTTTTTATATAGAAAAATATATTTGCTTAGTTTATTTTAAGAACCACAGGTTCAAGATTTACAAACAATACTTTAAATGAAAGGTACTTCACTTAGGAACTTTAGGAACTTTGAATTAGCAAAATAGCATATACAGTTTTCACACAAATGGCAATATGCTATTGTTAAAACTAGACACAGTGCAATTTTCACCAGTTCCTGGGGGAGGTAAGTGTTTGTTAGATTTGCAGGTAAGTAAACCACCTACAGGGTTCAAAGTTGGGTCCAAGGTAGCCCACCGTTGGGGGTTCAGAGCAACCGCAAAGTTACCACACCAGCAGCTCAGGGCCGGTCAGGTGCAGAGGTCAAAATAGTGCCCAAAACGCATAGGCTTCAATCGAGAAGGGGGTGCCCCGGTTCCAGTCTGCCAGCAGGTAAGTACCCGCGTCTTCGGAGGGCAGACCAGGGGGGTTTTGTAGGGCACCGGGGGGACACAAGTCAGCACAAAAAGTACACCCTCAGGGGCACGGGGGCGGCCGGGTGCAGTGTGCAAACAGGCGTTGGGTTTGCAATGTAGTTCAATGGAAGACCTAGGGGTCTCTTCAGCGATGCAGGCAGGCAAGGGGGGGGCTCCTCAGGGAAGCCACCACCTGGGCAAGGGAGAGGGCCACCTGGGGGTCGCTCCTGCACTGGAGGTCGGATCCTTCAGGTCCTGGGGGCTGCGGGTGCAGTGTCCTTACCAGGCGTCGGGTTCTTAGAAGCAGGCAGACGCGGTCAGGGGTAGCCTCTGGATTCCCTCTGCAGGCGTCGCTGTGGGGGCTTAGGGGGGTCAACTCTGGCTACTCACGGGCTCGCAGTCACCGGGGAGCCCTCCCTGTCGTGTTGGTTCTCCACAAGTCTAGCTGGGGGCGTTGGGTGCAGAGTGCCAAGTCTCACGCTTCCGGCGGGAAACGTGTTGTTTTCAAAAGTTGCTTCTTTGTTGCAACGTTGCAGTCTTTGTGGAACAGAGCCGCTGTCCTCGGGAGTTCTTGGTCCTTTTAGATGCAGGGTAGTCCTCTGAGGCTTCAGAGGTTGATGGACCCTGGGGAACGCGTCGCTGTAGCAGTTCTCTTGAAGTGGGGATACAGGCCGGTAGAGCTGGGGCCAAAGCAGTTGGCGTCTCCATCTTCTCTGAAGGTTTGTCAGCTCAGCAGTCCTTCTTTGTCTTAGGTTGCAGGAATCTAGTTTCCTAGGTTCTGGGGAGCCCCTAAATACTGAATTTAGGGGTGTGTTTAGGTCTGGGAGAGCAGTAGCCAATGGCTACTGTCCTTGAGGGTGGCTAAAAAAATGTGCACTTGTATAGCGCACTACTCAACCGTTAGGGTCTCAAGGCGCTGTACTCATATCACTATGGAACACCTCCTGGCTTTTCCCTGTGAGGTGCCCACTCCTGGGAACCCCCAGGGTGAAGCCAGGCATCCAAGCGCTGTTGGGGCCATTGTGGAGATTAAGCAAGCTATTGCCCAGAGTTGCAGAGTGGGACCCATTAATTAGATTAGGCACCGAGGTGAGAATTATCTGGTCCAAGGGAATTGAGCCCAAGACCTGCCAAAGCGGGACTTGAACCCTGGTATTGAGCCAGATCTTTGCTTCAGAGTCTGCTGCTCTAACCATTGTGCCACACTTCTCCACTACACCCTCTTTGTGCCTTCTCCCTGAGGGGAGGGGGGTGCATCCCTAATTCTATTGGGGGAATCCTCCAAAACCAAGATGGAGGATTTCTGAAGACAGGGGGTCACCTCAGCTCAGGACACCTTGGGGGCTGTCCTGACTGGTGGGTGAAGGTCGTGGTTAACGAAAGCGCAACAACGCTTTTTTTAACCACGACTTCGTTTTTTTGTGCCTTAACTACGTATGTTCTGAACAACAAACATGCGTGGTTAAGGTACAAAGAAGGGACTTGGCGAAGGTAAGTGTGGGTTTAGGTTTTGGGGAGGGGGTGAGAGGTCAGGGGGTTTTAGGTTTTGGGGTGGGGTTGGGGGGGTGGGGCGTTTTTGGTTTTGGGGAGTGGGTGGGGGGTCAGGGGGTTTTAGGTTTTGGGGTGGGGTTGGGGGGGTGGGATGTTTTTGGTTTTGGGGAGTGGGTGGGGGGTCAGGGGATTTTAAGTTTTAGGGTGGGGCGTTTTTGGTTTTGGGGAGTGGGTGGGGGGTCAGGGGGTTTTAGGTTTTGGGGTGGGTGGGGCGTTTTTGGTTTTGGGGAGTGGGTGGGGGGTCAGGGGGTTTTAGGTTTTGGGGTAGGGTTGGGGGGGGTGGGGTGAGGGATGTAGGGTGAATGGTGCCTATTGCTAATGATTTTATCAGGAATGCCTTTACAATGAAATATCGTTGTTAAGGCATTCGTGGTAAAATCATTAGTAGTAGCAACGAGGTCGGTGTTCCGACCTCGTTGTTAAGGCAGTAGTTTTTTTTGCAGTCGTTGTTTCGTCATACAGTCGTGGGTGACTCCTCCTTGTTTTTCTCATTATCTCCCCTGGACTTGCCGCCAAAAGTGGGGCTGTGTCCAGGTGACGGGCATCTCCACTAGCTGGAGTGCCCTGGGGCATTGTAACATGAAGCCTGAGCCTTTGAGGCTCACTGCTAGGTGTTACAGTTCCTGCAAGGGGGAGGTATGAAGCACCTCCACCCAGAGCAGGCTTTTGTTTCTGTCCTCAGAGAGCACAAAGGCCCTCACCACATGGGGTCAGAAACTCATCTCTCAGCAGCAGGCTGGAACAGACCAGTCAGTCCTGCACTGAACAATTGGGTAAAATACAGGGGGCATCTCTAAGATGCCCTCTGTGTGCATTTTGTAATAAATCCAACACTGGCATCAGTGTGGGTTTTTTATTCTGAGAAGTTTGATACCAAACTTCCCAGTTTTCAGTGTAGCCATTATGGAGCTGTGGAGTTCATTTTTGACAGACTCCCAGACCATATACTCTCATGGCTACCCTGCACTTACAATGTCTAAGGTTTTGCTTAGACACTGTAGGGGCATAGTGCTCATGCACCTATGCCCTCACCTGTGGTACAGTGCACCCTGCCTTAGGGCTGTAAGGCCTGTTAGAGGGGTGACTTACCTATGCCATAGGCAGTGTAAGGTTGGCATGGCACCCTGAGGGGAGTGCCATGTCGACTTAGTCATTTTCTCCCCACCAGCACACACAAGCTGGCAAGCAGTGTGTCTGTGCTGAGTGAGGGGTCCCTAGGGTGGCATAAGAAATGCTGCAGCCCTTAGAGACCTTCCCTGGCATCAGGGCCCTTGGTACCAGGGGTACCAGTTACAAGGGACTTACCTGGGTGCCAAGGTTGTGCCAATTGTGGAGACAATGGTACATTTTAGGTGAAAGAACACTGGTCCTGGGGCCTGGTTAGCAGGGTCCCAGCACACTTCTCAGTCAAGTCAGCATCAGTATCAGGCAAAAAGTGGGGGGTAATTGCAACAGGGAGCCATTTCCTTACACTGGCTATCACCCATCTGTGGACTGGGAATCAGGTTTACACCCTCATTGTCCGAATCTGTGTCCTCTGTGGTTTCAGGTGCACTGGGAACAATGGTTGGTGTCTTGCACTCCTAAGTGGAAATGCTAACTGCCTCCTCTTATGCCATGGAGGCATCATCACCTCCCTCCACACTGAGGTCATCAGTAGATACATTTATTATTTTATTTATTTATTTATTGATTTTATATAGCGCACAGCTACCCGAAGGTTTCCCGGCGCTAAAGACAATGCAAGACAAAGGCAGGCTCAGGCGAGCAACTTAGGCAATTACTGGTTAAAGAGCCATGTCTTAAGCTCTTTTCGAAATCTAATGAACACCCTTTCATGACGCAAGTAAGAGGGAAGAGAATTCCAGAGAGAGGGAGCTAGGAAAGCAAAAGAGCGTCCCCCCATTTTGGCACGTCTGAATTTGGGCACCTGGAATTTTAGTTGATTAGAGGATCGAAGTGAACGAGAGGGCCGGTATTGTTGGACCAGGATATTAAGGTAGCTAGGAGCTAGGCCCGTATTAATTTTATGCATGTAGCATAGGGCTTTAAATTTGATATGATTCTCAATTCTTAGCCAATGAAGTTCACGAAGTGCACCAGAAGTAGGAGTGATTCTGGGAAGTTGGCAAAGAAGCCTGGCCGCCGAGTTCTGAACAACTTGCAGTTTATGTAGCGCTTCTTTATTTGCACCCAAATAGAGCACGTTTCCGTAATCCAGTCTAGAAATAACTAGCGCTTGGATCACAGTTCTCTGGGCAGCCATAGGAAGCATCCAGAGAATTTTGCGAAGCCACTTCAAGATAGCGAAACAGGTAGAAGCTACTTTGGTCACCTGTTTTTTCATATTCAACTGATCATCAATTATGATGCCTAGGTTACGTGCAGAGAGGGAAGGCATAGGGGGGGCACCCAACTCAGAGGGCCAATGTTGGGGGCCCCAAAGAGATTTTTTATTTCCAAAAATGAGGAGTTCTGTCTTACCTCCATTAAGTTTGAGTTTATTAAAATGCATCCAATTGGCTATCTTAGATAGTCCCATTTGCAAAGAGGGAGGGTTAGCGGTTTCTTTAGAAGAGAGTGAAAAAATAAGTTGAGTGTCATCGGCATAAGAAAAAATAGTTAAACCAGCTTGTTCTGCTATGCTCGCCAAAGGACTGACATATATATTAAAGAGTAGTGGACTGAGAATGGAGCCCTGGGGAACTCCATAAGGGGATGCATGAGTCAAAGAGGAAGCTATATGAGAGAAAACCTGAAAAGTCCTATTAGATAAAAAACTGGATAACCACAGAAGGGCTTTGCCGCCAATGCCCTTAGTATTAAGAGTTTTTAGGAGAGATGAGAGAGATACAGGCCCATATTTATACTTTTTGACGCTAAACTGCGCTAACGCAGTTTAGCGTCAAAATATTTTGCGCCGTCTAACGCCATTCTGAAGCGCCATGCGGGCGCCGTATTTATGGAATGGCGTTAGACGGCGCAATCAGACCGGCGCTGCCTGGTGTGCGTGGAAAAAAACCACGTAGACCAGGCAGCGCCGGCGTTGGGAAAAAATGACGTTAGGGCGTCTTAAAATGGCGCAAGTCCGGTTGACGCTAAAAAATCGTCTTAACCCGACTTGCGCCATTTTTTCTCGACGCCCATCCCCCATCAACATGACTCCTATCATTGTAAAGATAGGAGTCATGCCCCCTTGCCCAATGGCCATGCCCAGGGGACTTATGTCCCCTGGGCATGGTCATTGGGCATAGTGGCATGTAGGAGGGCACAAATCAGGCCCCCCTATGCCACAAAAAATAAATAAAAAAATACTTACCTGAACTTACCTTAATGTCTCTGGGATGGGTCCCTCCATCCTTGGGTGTCCTCCTGGGGTGGGCAAGGGTGGCAGGGGGGGTCCCTGGGGGCAGGGGAGGGCACTCTGGGCTCATTTTGAGCCCACTTGTCCCTTAACGCCATCCCTGACCCAGGCGTTAAAAAGCGGCGCAAATGCGCCGTTTTTGGCCACGCCCACTCCCGGGCGTCATTTTTGCCCGGGAGTATAAATTCCACGTAAAGGCCTGGGAGTCATTTTTTAAGACGGGAACGCCTCCCTTGCATATCATTAACGCAAGGAAGGGGTTCACGCTAAAAAATGACGCACACTCCGGGCACTTTGGCGCCCGAAGCGTCTAACGCCATAGTATAAATATGGCGTTAGTTGGCGTTAGTTTAGCGTCGAATTTGCGTCGAAAAAAACGACGCAAATTCGGCGCAACCAGAGTATAAATACGGCCCACAGTGTCAAAAGCTGCGCTTAAATCCAATAGGATAAGAGCTACAGTTTCTCCTTTGTCAATTTGTTGGCGGATATTTTCAGTCACACCCAGTAAGATACATGAGGGTGATATGTGGGACACAGGGGATACACTGTCAGCGCCTCTCAGATGCATGGCTTATCAAAATAAAAATGAATCAAAATTTGGACTCCTTTACTACATTACCCATACTTCACAAAACTTGAGCTGGACTTATAGGCATGGAAATATTTGAATGATGCATGCTTTTGTGAACTGTGATTGTGTGCATAGTGCCCTGTAAAATTTGAAAAAGTGAGATATGCTACTTACTTTTGGAGGTTCCTGGTGCTGAATTGTCCAGGTCCCCGATTCCCACAACAGCCTCCGGCTCCAGTGTGGTCTCTACCATAATCTCAATTGCTGTGGGTGGTGGTACTGTGGATGGTCCCCCACCTGTTCCATGTGCCTCCTTCCTCCCCTCTGCAACCCTTTCCTTGGTTCTTGACCTGAGGTCATATCATCTTTTGTGCACTTCCTCGATGAAGTGGTGACTGACTCCAATAGCATTGATTTTGCTTTGTATGTCCAGCCAGATTTTTTTTTTATGTGAGTCAGGCAGCACTCCTCAGTGAGGACTTCCAAATTTTTTTCTGAAAATGTCAGCTTCCTCTTCCTCCCTGCTGTGTTTCCCTCCTTTGTTTGGCTAGCCATGGCTGCAGTTGCTCCTCTCAGCTGGGTGTGCCTCTGCTGTATGTGCTGGCTGGACTCCTCTCACTTCCATGGAAGGCACTTCCTGGTTCTAAGGTCGTTGGCCAGCACCATGAAATGAAATTTCTCTGTTCTTTTGCACAATTCGCTAATTGCGACTCAGTGCAATTTGCGAGTCCGGGTCATAAATTGCGATTTGGTAATACCCCCATGCGCAATTTAAGTAATCTCAATTTGCAATTATGCAAATTGCAATGCGACTCAGCACCAAATCGCTAAATTGGTCTTCTATTTGCACGTACATTTGGATTTGCGAGTCGGTAATTGCGATTCACATTGAATCACAATTTCCGATTCGCAAATTTTAGTCTTCGTACATGTGCCCCCTAATAACATCTTGCCATTTGTCAGATACCAAACTGTCATTTACACTGATGGCACAACCAGCTGTAGGTACAAAACATCAGTATTCCGCTGCTTGTGCAGCTGTAAGCGAAGTGATATAGGAGGGTATATTCCACCCTCAACATGCCTCCATTCAGATTTTGGGGGACTGCACCATTCAGTTGGAAGAGCTTAAAGATCTTATTTTGGCAATGAAACATACGGACCCAGAACATCTCACATTGATTCCGTGTGATTCGTACCTCTGTGTCCAGTACTACAATGATTATCTTAATCATTGGGTGGATGAAAGGGTTCAGAGACTCAAAGGGGAACACCATAAAACAAAGGACTCTCGGGGGGAGTGTGGCGGATCTTAGGAATAAGCTGACAGATGCCCATGTAATGCATACACTGGGCCACCAAAGTGTAGGAGTACAAGTTATTGCAAACACTTTGGCTGATGAAGCTGCCAAATCTGCAGTAGCTACGGCTTCTGTTGTTGCAATGACTTGTTCTCACATGAGATTGGATAATGAAATTCAGGCTGCTGTGAAAGCTCGGCTGAGGGCACGCCTCTTCCAAAAGCCTACCCTACAAAATATTCCTACCACATCAGTCCACAGAATGTTGCCTTTGTGACAATTCCTGGGGTGGGAGAACGAGTGATCTTCAATCGAGACCATAGATTAGATCTCATCAAAGCAGTGCATGAGGGTGTCACATCTTTTCATGCTGGTGTCCTAGCCACAATGTCACTCTTACAGAAACACTTCTGGTGGCCGAGTCTATACAAACAGACCAAGCAATAATTCCTTTCCTGAGACATTTGCCCACAAATAAAGGGCTGAGACATCAAACGCCCACCACAGACATCCCTCTTAGTGTCCAATAGGCCACTATAATGTGTATACCTGGACCGTTGTGGTCCCTTACAACCTGATGGTGCATACAAATCCACCTTAGTCACGGTTGATTCATGTTATAGATTCCTGTGGGTATGGCCACAGTGGTCAGCTGATGCTCGAACTGCTATAAAATACTTGCTGGTCTTTATCAGTACATATGTGGTTGCAGCATTCAACTCAGACCAGGGCCCTGCTTTTGCCTCCAGGGCATTCAGGGGCACCATGAGGATGATGGGTATTGAACTCCATTGCTCTCTCCCATATCGTCCAAATGAAAATTATGTTGTGGAGAGGAGGAATCATGACCTAAAGCAAAATATTAGGTTCAGGCTGTGGTTGACTTCATCACCTATATGGGGTTCAGAGAGCACTGAATAATCTGCCAAGACAGTCCTTGGGGGGATGCACTCCTTACCAGGTCCTCCTTGGGATACCCTATGTATGTCACAGATCTATACAACCCAAGTATGGTGGAAGCAGACACGACTTTTGACATGAATGACCATCTCACTGTCTTACAGGAGCTTCAACGATTCTGTGATGATAATTCACCCACTAGTGCTGCCACCTTAGGAATAATAGATTTCCCAACAACTGCTACAGGCTGGATTCCTAAAGTTGAGGATCTGGTTTGTGAGAAGATTGCTGGGAAGAAGGAATTTCGCCCATCTTACAGAGCATTGGTTCCAGCCCTGGGGATCCAAGGTACCATAGCTGTCATACTCCCACTGCTGCGAGGTTCTAAAGCAAACAGATTCATCTCAATCAACAACATCAAATTCCACCATGTGGCCGATCCTGTACAGTAGACCAGAGGTCCCTTGGTAGTTCCTGGTCTCCTCTCACTACCCAACAGGATCTACCTCTTCAAAGACGAAACAAGAACACTTCTGAATTTACCAGCATGTACAACTGTGCTACAAATGCCTCCTCGAGCAAGGGGAGGGCAGAGAATGAGCTTCTGCTAATTCCTGTTACAACTTCATCTTCAAGAACTGTCCAAGATGTAACTGTCCATTACTCCAATGCAATACAAACTGACTACATTGTCTACCTTGAATCTCCACACGAAGACGATCCAATCCACCAGCAATGCACTCACTCCTGTGTTTGCAGAGACTGCTTTTGGTTATTTTATCTACATTGATGACTTTTCTTCAACTTCATTTGCACTTGCAAGTGAAATTGTTTCAAAAACACGTAAGCCGTATATATGGCTTAAGAATAACGATGTGGTCTATCCATGGCATTACCAGTAGATATTTCTTACATTGCTTACCTTTCCGTTATGGATTAGTTTTGTGACAGTTTTCTTTCTCTTGATAAATGGTCATTATGTTCCTGAAGTATCTTCTGTCAAACTAGTGGAAGACATTTTAACATCATACCTTTCCTCACATAAGATCCCGAAGAGACTTGTGTCTTGTGAACATTTCAGCAGTACCAATTCCAGATGGGATTGTTTGGGATAAAGTTCCATTTGATATATATGGGCCTACTAAGGTTATACAAATTGGTTATGTTTTCAAAATTTCATTGACTGATGTAATTACACCTTGTGATGTCTCTGATGATTAGATGTTAAAACAGTTGATTCTATACTTGCTGAATTGCAGGATTACAGTACATTTGAAGATGTATATACAAACACTATGAATTGTAGGGAAATGTTCTGTTTTATTAATTTGGGATGTTACTTTCTGCGCTGAGCAACTAGACATAGATCAGTATTTAATTACATACTGTAGGAACATTGTTCAACTCCACCTGTGGAGTACCCCAAAACATATGTAAACAGATTTGCCTAGTTCTCTGGGCATGGCACTACAAAAGCAGAGTCATATTATTTTAAATTACCACCTTCTAAGATGCAGAAGATTGTGCTAACATACACCAAATTAATCTATTCAGATTCCTTTATTTTCCAACCTGCTGCTGAAGGTTACGAATACTTGAAGAGCACTATTTTGTGACTGTTTTCTTTCTCTTTATAAATGGACATTTTCTTCCTGAATGCTCTTCTGTCAAGCCTGTGGATGAAGGCTTAACACAATACTTTTCCTCACATAAGGTCCTGAAGAGACTTCTGTCTTGTGAACATTTCAGAAGTACCAATTCCAGCTGGGATTTTTTGGGGTTAAAGTTCCATTTGATATATATGGGCCTACTGAGGTTTTTCAAATTTGTTATGTATTTAACATTTCAATGACCTCGTGTTGTTTCTGATAACTGGTGTTAGACCTGGCATCCTTGGTGTGGTACCACTAACTGTTTGCCTCTGCTTTCCAGAATGTTGACTGTGTGCTGGACTCTGTTTTTGCTCTTTTTGTTACTCTGGCCCTTTACCACTGCTGACCAGTGCTAAAGTGCAAGTGCTGCCTATGTGAAATTATATGTGTAATTGGCTTTTCAATTGGCTTTTCCCTCATTGGCATATTTGTTTTACTACTAAGTCTCCATTAGAGTGCACTAGAGGTGCCTTTGGCCTGTGAATCAAATACTATTAGTGGGCCTGCAACACTGATTATGCCACCCACATGAGTAGCCCCGTAAACATGTCTTAGACCTGCTAATGCAGTGTCTATGTATGCAGTGTTGCACTGCCAACTTGACCTGGCCAGTGAACCCACTTGCCATGCCCAAACCTTCCCTTTTTATACAGGAAAGGGACCCCTAGGGTAGGCCCTAGGTAGCCCCATGGGCGGGGTGCAGTGTATGTTAAAGGTGGGACATGTACTGATGTGCCTTACATGTCCTAACAGTGAAATACTGCCAAATTAGTTTTTCACTGTTACAAGGCCCATCTCTCTCATAGGTTAACATGGGGGCTGCCTTTAAATATAATTAAAGTGCATTTTCCCTTTGAGAGCAGATAAAGGCCCTCATTTCAACCGCCGCCCACCAAGGTTGAACTGCCAACGCCTATGCAGCCTCAAACCAGCCAGCTGCATTTCAACATTCCCGCTGGGCCGGCGGGGATTTGGGCCGTAACATTGCAGCCGGCTCCTAATGGAGCCAGTGGCAATATGGCGGCGCGGCGGCTGCAGCAGCACATGTCGCGCTTTCCACTGTCTGCCAAGCAGATAGTGGAAATCGCGATGGGGCTGTGCCTGGGGGCCCCTGAACTGCCCATGCCAAGTGCATGGGCAGTGCTGGGGCCTCCAGTGGCCCGCGAGTACCCTTACTGCCAGCCTTTCCATGGCGGTGTCTACCTCCATGGACAGGCTGGCGGTAAGGGGAGTCAAAATCCCTGCCCTAGCAGATTGCGACCGCCGGGACCCCCATGGCGGTAAACTGCTGGTCCTGGCAGTGTGACCGAGGCGGTACCGCCACGGTCAAAATGTGGCATTTCATACCGCCAGCCTGTTGGTGGTACAAACACCATTTTAACCTAAAATTAGGCCCCAAATATGGAACTTGGGGTCTCTGAACTCACAATTTAAAAATACCTCTGTTAGTGAAGTTGATTTTTAGATTCTTAGTTTAAAAATGTCACTTTTAGAAAGTAGGTAGTTTCTTGCTTCAGCCATTCTGTGACTCTACCTGTTTGAGGATTCCCTGTCTGGATCACACTGACAGTTGGGCTGTTTGTGAATCTCCTCTAGACAGTGACACAAAGGGAGCTGGGGTGTAGCCTGCATATCCTGATGAGCCATTTGGGCTAGAGTGGAAGGAGGAGTGGTCACTTACACCTGAATAGGCTCTGCCTGCACTGTGCAATCTCCAACACTCCAGTGTATGTCCGTGGCCTGGCCTGAGCAAGGCAGGATACTGTAAACAACAGAGACTTTCTTTTGAAGTTTGCCTACTTGAAAGGCAGAAAGGGGTACACGTTTTGGACCCCAAATCCTTGACTTTAGATTTCCGCAAGATCACTTCTGAAACCAAGAGGAAGCTCTGCCAAGGAAAAGAGCTGAAGAGCAGAGGAAGAGTGCTGACCCTGCCTGTGACTGTTTTTTTTTGGGCTATCCTGCAGTTGCTGTTTCTGCCTGTGAAAGGAGACAGAGATTGGACTTTGTTGTGCATTCCTGCTTGAGAAGAATCTCCAAGGGTTTGGACTGAGCTTGCCTCCTGTTTTGAAGTCTCCCGGTTATCAAAGACTTCTTCTACCAGCACCAGGATTCTCAGCTGAAACTCCTGCCCTGGCAAAGGTTGCCCTGTCCAGTCTCTGGGCCCTTGAGAGGTGTAGTTGGTGGAACAAGGACTGAAATCCATGCACAGAATACCACGTGGGGAAATTTTCGACGCACCACCTGGAACGTGGCTGATAAGTGAAGAACCATCCGCTTGGCAGCTAAAAACGGTGCTCCACCTGCATCGCAGCCGGAGAGATTGACTCATAGCAGCTAGAGAAACAATGAAACACCCGATTGCCGCTGCAGATAATGATGCAAACCCCACCCACCATGGTTTTCTAACACAGTGCAACCGGATTTCTCACGCATCGTCACTGGGTGTCAAAGACATTGTGAACCTGAGTGGTTCCAAGGTGCCCCGTCCGGAAATAGACACATCACTGTCTAGTGAGAAAAACGATGCATCGCTGACCCGACCGGAGAAGAAAACGACACAGCCTCACTTGCGAGTAAGGAACAGACGCATTGCTGACTCTTCCGACACACTCTCACCTGTGTGGCTTTATTTTTGACACAAGCCAGGAACTTAGTGTAAAATCAATGTTTCCATTGTTTTCTATGGAGTAAGACTCTTATTCTTTTGAAAATTCATATTTTGGCTTCTGTAGGTTGGCTTTTTGTCATTTTAGTCTTGTTTGATTAAGGTAAATAATGCCTATTTTTCTAAACTGGCATGGTGTCAATTTATTAGTGTTTTGACCATATTACTGTGTATGTTGGTACAAATACTTTGCACATTTCTTCTGGGTTAAGGCTTTCTGCTCGTGCCAAGCTACCAATGGGGTGAGTGGAGGTTAACCAGGTGTGTTTCTCTCTTGACCTGACCAGAGTGAGGGTCCTTGCTTGGACAGGGGTAATCTGATTGCTAACCAAAGACCCCATTTCTAGCAACTGGGATAATAAAACAGTTGATTCAATGCTTGGTGATTTGCAGGATTACACTGCATTGAAAATGAAGATGTGCACATGAACACAACAAACTATGAGGAAATGATCTTGTATAACCACTTGTGATATTACTTTCTACAATGAGCAACTAGATATAGATCAGTGTTTAATTACACACAGTGGAAACATTGTACAGATCCACCTGTGGGGAGCCCCAAAACATAAACACATTTGTATAGTTCTCTGGGCAAGAGACTGCAATTGCAGACTCATATTCTTTTAAAATAACACATTCTAAGACAGAAGATTTTGTTAACAGACACCAAATTAATCTATTCATATTCCTTTGTTTCCCAGACTCGCTCTTGGAGGTTATGAATATTGGAAGAGCACTATTTTGTGTCTGTTTTCTTTCTCTTGATTAATGGTCATTATCTTCCTGAGCGCTTGTCAGTCAAGCCAGTGGATGAAGTTTTAACACTATACCTTTCCTCACATAAGGTTCAGAAGAGACTTGTATCTTGTGAAAATGTTAGCAGTACCAATGTCAGATGGGATTGTTTGGGGGAAAGTTCCATTTGATATACATGGGCCTACTGGGGTTGCTCAAATTTGTTGTGTATTCAAAATGTCAGTGACTGATGTAATTACACCTGGTGTTCTTTATGATGATTGGGTTGTTAAAACTGTTGATTTTATGCTTGCGGAATTGCAGGATTACACTGTATTTGAAAGTAAAGATTTATATATGAACACAGCAAATTATGGGATATGTTCTGTTATAATCATTCAGGACATTATTTCTGCACCGAGCAACTGGACATAGATCAGTATTTAATTACACACAGTGGGAGCATTGTTCAACTCCACCTGTGGGGAGTCCCACAACCTATGTAAACAAATTTGCATAGTTCTCTGGGCATGACACTACAAATTCATAGTCATATTATTTTAAATTATCACCTTCTAAGAAGTGGAAGATTTTGCTAACAGACGCCAAATTAATCTATTCAGAGGACTTTGTTTCCAGACTTCCTGTTGAAGGGTATGAACATTGGAAGAGCACTATTGATGTAAAACACACATTGAAAACACCAGATTGGCAAATTCAAAGTAGGCAAGCTTTGTTTAGAGCATGCCTTATTCCTGTCCAAATGATATTCCTAAATGACACAGTTCAGAAGACATCCTACCTAGGTATAGTAAACATAAAAGAAATGAATGTGCCCAGTATCACCACACCAGCCAAATTCACCAATTGGCAATCATTCCTAAATATCACTTAGGAGGACCTGAATGATTGGTTGAGAATGGTACCTACATGTCCACACTTTCAACTCCGGCAGGTGGTTATTGTGGCCAATAGACACAAATGGGTGTCAGGAATGCTTTGTTGATTCCTCAGTGGGTTTTAAGATTAGCTTGCCGGATCCTCGCTGTGTCTCGGGTCAAAACTCTGGTATTGTTACTACATTCAGTGTGGGTAAATTGTGCTAACAATGGTTATGCACTAACACCTTAGCAGCAGTTGAAGAACATCCTCATCTCCTATCGGAGGAAGTAGACTTGCAGGAGTTCTTGCTAGGTCCATGAAAACAATGCTCTAAATGATTTCTATATGCCACATACATTGAGATATGAACGCTTTCTTAAATGGAAGCAGCTGCACGTTTAAGGCAGATAGAAAAGGAAAATAATGAAAAGGCTTTAGATGTTGTCAATAATGGCATAAACAAACCAATATAATAGAAACGCTCAATAATGTGTCTTATGCAATTGATATCATTCAGAATGACATGTCCCTCTTACAATATGGGCACAGTCAGCTGCATTCTATCATGCAGTTGGGTTGGACATTCAAGATTCTGAAAAATAGCTGTGTCCCATGGAAACACATCAACAATTGTTTGCTGAATTTAATTTGTCCAGGGAGCAACAGATAATGGCCAAAAAGGAAGGGAGGTAAACTATGCTTAACATAAAAAAGTTAGAAAAGCTGCCTTTCTCCATATCAGAGGCACAATCAACAATATGTCTGATACATCGGGTGATAACTATGCCAATTTCCATCTTTCATTTCAAGAAATGCTTGAGAGATTTTACTGTGGGCAGATACGAGTGGCTAGGATATAGCTATATAAAAAAGTGGGAGTTGCCTTTCAAGTTCAAATGTCTGAATGGTGAAACAGAGGTCTTTCTGAGCAAAAGCAAATGCGAAACTACTGTTAGTCATTCAATGAACTGCAAACAGGTGTCACTCCACGCTTTCTGCAATGAGTGGTCACAAACTTGGCATGCTTTCTGAAGGGTATTCCCATCCCTTTGATTCATTCAGCATTTCATATACTTTCTAATGGAAGGTATGTTGTCCTGAATGATCAGACCTACTGTGGAATAAGACCAGGAATTGCCTATGCAATTTTGATGTCTCAAATTATAATTTATGGACATCTTCTATTCCCCCCACACATGAGATAAGTGTAGCAGAAATGTGGCCTCACATTGATACTACTAATGTAAATTTTGACAAGCTAAACATACTAAAGACACTTCTATTCCAAAATCAAGTGGCTTTGATAAAGGCCAAAGAGACGTATTCTCCCAGGATAGCAAGAGATATAATCCATATTAAATACCAGCTTCCCAAAGCACTTTGGGGAGCTGTACTGCAGAATGTTCAACACCTTGAGCACTGCTGGGATTGTACACTTTTTAAGGCTGTTGGGTCTGGATTTGTTTCTACCTTCCAGACTGTCTTCTGTGTCATTCATTCAGATACCAATTCACTCTTTTCGACTGTGTTTGGTGGATTTCCATTGACTTTGGCGCTGATTGAAGGAATACTGCTATTGCTATTCCTACTACGGTATGCTTGTGTTTTCCCAGCTAGGCGGAGTAATGGAATTACCACCAGCCCAACTGTGTTGTGATCTTATGGTACAGTTCTTTGGTGCTCCGTTGCTGAAAGAATTGGAGCATGATTGGTCATTGTCATTCCAACCCGTCCTTTGGTGAGTGAAACCTGTCTTTCATTGGACCTGGTGCCTCTTCAAGTGTCTACCTTCAGTGTGTCTTGCTAGTGACCCAGTGCCTCCTATGGACAAGGAACTACTGATGTTCCTGATGAGGGTTCATTTATAGTTGTACCCCATGAGACTAAGGTTGATTCACAAGGCCACTTATGAGCCACCCCTTGTGAACTATTTGGCTCCTATGACATCTTGCACTATGGATGATGCTGCCTACGTGGGAGATCCTGCATTTACTGCATCAACCAACTTCTGCTCTATGAATCCGCTGACCAATCCTGCGATGGAGCTTACATCAGACACTGTGGAGTTCTTCCAGAATGCACTCCCATTTGATGACTTCAGAGATATTCTTCAAAATCATGATTAGTGTTGGAAAATGCAACCATTGGCCTTATTTGAAATTTTAAATTTAACACAAAATTGCTTTATTAATTTGTTTTACATTTTGCCCACTGTGCTTGTCATGGTTGACATGTTATCTCTCTGTATATTTTTTGCTTGGTTTTTAATTAACTTTAAGATTTTTTAACTTGGAGAAATTTAGCTTGGACACATGTACCTCACTAGCAAGTTAGCATCCTTGTTTTGGTAATGGGGATGGTGTGGTGAATTCATTTTTGTTCTTATTGGGACAGAGGAGTTCCGCTTAGCCTTTGGATTGCATGCCTGTGCCCCTGTCACCAAGTGAGATTTAACCTACTTTGCTTGCTCTGTTTTATTCCATTTATTTTATTGTTTCTTTTAAGATTGCAACTATTGTTTATATTTTATAAAAATATTTTGATTTACATTATCAGTGCCACTGCGAGAAGGTGTCATTATCAGCGCCATGATCAGTGATGTACGTAGGTTTTGCTATCATGTCCCTTTCTCACTTATGTGTGATAGGAACATTATGTATACTTGTTGGGGATGGTTTATATAATTGCTGCCACACGTCTGCCTTCTTATGCGTGGGTTTTGAAACATACCTGCGTCAGGGGTCCTACATGATCTGTATAAATACATCTCACACAGACAAGGTCATTAGAGAGGTTCCTTCTAGATGCCCTCTATGCTGCATGTCACCTTGCTGTAGAACTCAGCCTTTCACCAGGGAAGGTGACCTAGAGACCTCATTCCAAGTTTAGGAGGGTTGGGGGGGTGCTTCTCATTACCATCGTACTGGCAGATTAGGTTTATCATACCTAGCTCTCATTAGGGTAGAGATTAGACTTTTTATGCTATGAATTTTACATCTCATGTTTATTGTATAATGGTGGAGGATTTTATATTCACAATTCTCATCTTCACAATTATGCTTCTTTTACTGTTTATTATCCTAAATATTGAAGCACATGCATTTCATCGTAGATTGCAATCTTTTCAATAAATCTATTGAAAACTCTCCTGCATCTCTTCAAATGCCTGTGTGTGACTGAGACCTCCTGCTAACTAGAGTAAAGGGTAACTTCAATTCCACCACAACATCCCTGAGATGGTGCAATTTAATGTCCTTGCATAAGGCTGCCAGAAATCACCTTTGCTTTCTGGGTTTTGGTGAGGTACTGCTTGTGAGTCTAGAGGGTTGGGCCGACAGTTAAGACTTGCTGTAGGAGTGGCTCAGTTGCCTACAAACAAAAGTGCTGTCATACCTAAACCAGCAGTCTCGCCTATGAGCGAGAGTCCAACCACGACATTGTATCATGTAAGAAGAATGTGTTGTTGCCTAAACAGTTGAGTACTTCAGCAGCACAAGCTAACTCTGGACAATCCAGACTTTGCTGTGACTTTATTGCCACCCAGCCTGCCATAGCACAAATCTAAAGACTTGTTGGGTGGATAACGTGACCAAAACACTAAAAAAGAAGTATTACCTACATCAAAATCCAGTAGGAAAATAAAGCGAAAAGGGAGGGGATGTTTTGATGATTGCTTGTGAGTGTATTTTAAATTAGTTTTTTATGTTTCAGTAGAATATATTGTTTAATGTAGTGTATTGCCCAGCATAGCACAAATCTGAAGCACCAATCTAATGTACTTTAATGTTATAGTTTTGTATTGTTAAATTGTTTTGTTGTGATAATTACACATTTCAGGTTTATTATAGTATTGCAAAATTTGATAAAACTGGCAGTACCATGTTTTAATATTATGGGGGTCATTATGACCCTGGCAGTTGGAGATAATGTGGCGGTAGTACCGCCAACAGGCTGGCGGTACTTACCGCCACATTATGACATTGGCGGGTTGGCTGAAGCCAACCCGCCAATGAACCACTCTGACGGCCATGGCGGTAGCAGCCGCCAGTCTGGAGATATGAATCTCCAGGCCGGCGGACGCTATTGTACAGCCAGCAGTATCATGACCCCGCCTACCTCCATGGTTTTGGTGGTGTTCGTAATGCCACTAAAACCATAGTGGTAGGCCCTATCAGTGACAGTGAATTCCTTCCCTGTCACTGATATGAGGCCCCCTGCCCCCAAAACTCCCCAGACACCCCCCCTTCATTCAGGCTCCCCCTCCCTACCAACCTCCCCCCATACACACATTCATTCACACAGACATACACACATGCATCCATTCATTCCAGCACACATCCACACACACATTCACACTGACATGCAGACACGCATTCACATTTCCATGCATACACGCATTGTCACACCTGCATACACGCACTCAACCAACACTACACGCATACTTGCATTCATGCACACACACACAACACCCCTCACCCCCCCGTCGGAAAGCCGACTTACCTGAATCTAGGGGGTCTTCCGGCAGGGGACAGGATGGGGTATTGCTCCTGCCAGCAGCACCTGCCAGCATAACACCACTAGGCTGTATTTTTTGTCATAATACAGCTGGCGGCGGTCTACTGGCATGGTGCTGTTGGTGGTAGCAGCACCACCTTACCACCATCTGTAAGTATGGCCACAGATGGATTTCCGCCCTTCTTGTGGCAGGAATCCGGCCGCGGTTATATTATGGCGGACAGATGGTAGCCGCGGCGACAGTCTTTTGGCTGCCGTCGCTGCGGCAGTAGGCGGCTTTTATCACTAAAGATATAATGAGGGCCTACATGTATATGTATGTGAAAGGTATTATGCTCATCTTTTCTCCTATAGAGAGTTGGCAATAGAGAATCCAATTATTTTGCAATGCAGGTATAGTTAGTTGTCATGCAACAGTGAGTTGAATGCTATAGTGTAGGTAACTGTAATGAAAGAGAGAGATTTTTGCACAAAGGTAAGTGCATGCCATATTGTAGGTGACTACAATGAAAGAGAGGGATCTGTGCACGAAGGTAAATGCATGTTTATACTTTAATACACACTTTCATCAGCTGCTGTTCACATCCTATTATATATGGATGTTGCCATTGGGAGGAGTTTGAAACTGAGGTAAGTATGGCTCCATAATGGAATATGGACCCTTGCTGTCCAAGACACAGTTTGAACAGAGACGATTCTTTATTTATTTACTATGGACATTCATCAATATGGAGGTATGTGCCGAGAGAACAGTTTCTATCCACAGTCTACTTTGCGCATATGTTACTCAGGGGAGATGTGTCATCTGAGAGGAAAGCGTGTTTTCATATCATAGTCTCTATAGATGTTATGCAAGACATTCTTTTGAATATAAACGTAATTTCAGCTCCAGACTTTATTTGTGCTTCTGTTATACTGGGGAGAGACGTAACCACAAAGATAAGCCATTTTTCAATCCCTAGGGCCTGATTTACAAGGCCCTAGTGCCACCGGGTCATCACTTTTTGTGAAGCTCCACTGGTGCTAACCACTTTTCCATAATTACAAGGAGGTGTAATGCCACTTTATGTGGCTTTATGCCTCCTTCTAAATATGGGCTCCAGCAATGCAGTTTTCAGCGTCGGAAGGGCGGGCAATAGGTGTTGCAGTGGGCGTTACACTGCAACACTCATTGCTTTTGATGCTGCCCAGATTTACCAGACTGGAATGGCAAACAAAAAAACTAATGGATTAAACCCAGATCTGTGACTAGGGGTGAATGTTTGATTTGTTCTGCATTCCATCCATTATCTGTTGTTTTTGCATTTGTCACTCCAAGTGGGAAAGGTATGCCCAGATGTGGGTCCCGTGCTTGCTATACTACCAGATTCAAGCCAGCCTGGCTGATGAAGGGTGACACCCTGAAACCGGTCCCAAGATGCTTGTTTCTGGTCCCGTGAGGACCTGGCCTGGCAGTTCGGGCAGGACTGTTCACACGAGGAACAGGTCAAGACTGCTTTGCATATGGCTGGGTCCAAACTGGAATGGCATGGCAGGTAAAAAAACTGATGGATTAAACCCAGATCTGTGACTGGGATGAATGTTTGATTTGTTCTGCATTCTGTCCATCATCTGTTGTTTTTCAGATTTACCAGAAGGTGTAAATCTGTGGCAGCAGCAAAATCTAACACCACCTCAGGGGTGGCGTTAGCGTAGCACAATGAGGAGGAATACTTTTATCCCTCCTCCTTTTTGCATTTTCTATGTGTGCTGCATTTTGCAGCACGCATAGAGGAAGCAAAGGCCATGGATGATTGTTTATGTGCAGGAAGGGACACCTTCCTGCACATAAACAATTACACCCCTCAATGCAGACATCCTTGCCCTATGGTGCTTAATTTAGCACTGGTGCGGGGGAAATGCAGGAGTGAGGCTCATTCTTGTAAATACAGCACATCCCTGCTTTTCAAAACTAGTGCAGTGCAACATTGCTAATTTTGGTGAATCACCACACTGTGCCAGTTACTTGTAAATCCGGGCCCTAATTTGCACAATCAATATCCAAGAGACACATCACAGGAGAGAGGCCATTCTCTCCACACACTATACACACAGAGTTATCATGCAAGAGAAAATTGTTAGGAAACAGGGCAGTTTCTTCCCACAGCCCACTATGCATATCTGTCAGCATGAGAAGAGGTATGAGTAGAGAAATGCATTTTTCCCAAACCCTACTAGAGACACCTCTTACCCTGCTAAGTTGTGTTAGCAGAGAGATGACAGCCTTCCCAGACAGCACTACATGTCAATGTTGTTCTAAGGAGTGGTATTAGGACACAAGTCACTGGTTCGCTACACTGTACTGTATTTCCAAGTTGTCCTGGAAATAGGTGTTACTACAGAAGACAAGAACTCCCTTCATACTACTGTGTAACCTGTGTTATGCTGGGGAGAGCAGTGAGTGGGCAGAAAAGTCCATTCCATACTCTAATGAATATAGTTATTTCTAAGGAGAGAGGTCTCAGTAGAGAGACCATTACTTGTTGTACTTATACTTGTTATGGAATAGTGAGGTCTTACATGTGAGTTGAGTGCCTTCCCCACCCTACAATGCATATTAGTGAGCCTTGGGAAAGATATAAGTGGATAGGTAGTGTCTCTTTACACTCTACTGTACACACTGCTTAACTTTATGCAAGGTCTTAGTAGAGAAGCCAGTCTGTCTCCGTAGTCATAGGAGCGGGGATCATAAGTATTGTAATGAAGGAAAATTATTTTTATGATCTTGTGAGAGTTTTGCAGGATCGTATAAATAGCAAAAAAAGAATAGCAAAAATCTGGTGCATATAAATGATACCTATTACAACAGGCTATGTTCAGTGAAAATATAAAAGTACAGTCTTGCAAGATGCTCGCAAATGCAAACCAGCTAACACTGCCTGCTGATAGTGGGCAGAGAGGACCGCACACCTGACTCTTGTGAGAGGCTTGTGAGAATCACCCGTGCTATGTATGGGAGCATCATGGTTCTTGCGAATGTCTGGTGAGAGTCGTCAAGAAGAAAAAATGTAGGTATACAATACAAACAACATACATATTGTAAGTATAAGATTGTTCAGAAAAAGGCCTTTTCAAGTAACATTTTGAGCAGCTGTATTTCCTGTGTTTTCTAACATTTTTAAAGTAAAAAAACAATATCTGCTTCACATCAGAGGAGAAAAATGTAAAACAAAAGTTACAAAAATTAGTGCCTAGGTAGGCATTTATGATCCTTGACAAGTCTGTCCTGTGCACCCCTGCTTGACTCAGAAGAAAACATGATCTTTTTGCATATGCAGCAAAAAAGTGTTTTGTTCAGATATGCAAGGTTGTTTTCTGCTTGAGTGGTGAGTACCTGGGCAGCCACACTGTCACCAGGCTGAAAAGAGGAAGGTATCCATGATGAGTTATCAAGTTATGCAGCATGGCCTAACTCAGCTTGAGCAAGGCATTGAGGCTACATAGCTCTCAAATGTTGCCATATCCCAGTGGTACTACTGGAATATTACTTGTTACGACTGCTACTACTTAACTCTTTTTTTTGCATATCTTTCAAAAATATGCATTTAGCAGATCATTTCTTCCCATCAGGCCCCATTTGAATACATTGCCAGACCAAGGACTCCTTGGATGGATGAGACTGTCGACTTGCTGTAACAGGAGTAGATTTCACATCTGCATCAGATGATGACATTTTGATCAGAGAAAAACAGCAAAGTCAGAGAGGTAGCCAGAAAGGTAAAATTAGAGAAAACCTAGAAGGGAAATGGTGTTACAAAGAAGCAATCTTTCTTTGCTAAATAAAGAAATCTATATGAACCAGTCATAATCCTTTTTTGGGATGTCTTTCCACTTCAGGGCAGTTGGCAGTTGTCTTGCAGGGGCTTATAAAAACAGAATACTTTGATAATATCTGAACTTCAACAATACAACAACTGATTTTCTACTTTAAACAACACTTCCCATGTCTTAATTTCTTAAAAACAACAAAGATACAGGATTAGGAACTTAGGCTATCATTACAACTCTGGCGGTCGGTATTAAAGCAGCGGAAATACCGCCAACAGGCTGGCGGAAAAAAAAATGGAATCACGACCGTGGTGGAAACCGCACAAATAGACAGCCACTTTAACACTCCGACTGCCACGGCGGTAGAAAAAAACAGCGCAGCGGTCACCGCCAACAGACAGGCGGATGACAATGTACCGCCCACCCTATCAGAAGATGCCAATCTTCCACCTTTTCTGGGGCGGAACCAACGCAAACAAAAACACGGTGGAAACAGGACTTGGAAGGGAAGGGTTCCTCCAAACACCCCACGAGGAACCAGGACGCCATGGAGCCAGAACTCCAGATACTCCCTGCAATCGTATTCCTGCTCCTCTATCAGGAACATCAAAGACGGCGGCGATGACCACGGTGAGTACTGCATATACAACACTGGGGAGCGGGGAGGGAAAAGAAAGTGACACACACACGCAACATGCAAAACCCCCTCCCCCACCCTCACCCACAACATGCACACAAATACATGCTGCAACATTACATATACACTCTCCCGCCCCCCTGGAAGAACGCAAGGACAAAAAGAAATGAGTTTAACCAGTGTTATATTCAAACATACAGATACCATCATCACACAAGGTTCCACAGAGGAATGCAAGCACTGGGGTACACGGTCACCCACCCATTGCACACCACGCCACACACAGATGTAATAAACATCCTTTTATACCCCTGCATGCAATTTTGGAAATGCAACAGGCCCATAGCTGCGGATGGGGCCGGTATTGCAATTTGCGATTCGGTAATAGCATTTGCGATTTATACCCAACGTCACCGGACAGGACATGGCACTTTGCGAGTCGGAAATAGCGATTTCTTAAAAATCACTATTTCCGAATCGCAAAGGGCTGTGATGATACATCTGGCCCTATGTCACACAGCTCTAGTCCATGAGGTAACATAGCAGAGGGCACACAGTGCGACCCACATCTGTGAAATGGAAAGGCAAGGTGACAGGTCAGGGTCCATACTGGGTGAAAGTGACAGACATATGATAGGTCTAACAATTGTATGAGATGTAGGAGGCAGTCGTCTTCTTACCTGTGTCTCACTGGAAGTATTGCTGGATCACGTAGTTTCTGTTGTCGATATCCTCTTCTTCTGCCTCCTCTTCTTCACTGTCCACAGTCACCACAGCTGCCACAAGACCTCCTTCTGGACAATCCTCCTGCAGAAAAGGCACCTGTCGTCGCAAAGCCAGGTTGTGCAGCATACAGCAGGCCACAATGATCTGGCACACCTTCTTTGGTGAGCAGTAGAGCGAACCACCTGTCATATGGAGGCACTGGAACCTTGCCTTCAGGAAGCCGAAGGTCCTTTCTATCACTCTCCTAGTTCGCCCATGTGGCTCATTGTAGCGTTCCTCTTCCCTTGTCCTGGGATTTCGCACTGAGGTCAGTAGCCATGACAGGTTGGGGTACACAGAGTCACAAGCAAATGTCGAGGGACAACTGTTAGACACACACTAACCCTTAGGGACAACCCCAGACCCAGAAAACTATTCTCAGGGTACAGGGTCCTTGGCCTCACCTATTAGCCACACACGGTGCCTCTGGAGTTGCCCCATCACATAAGGGGTGCTGCTATTCCTCAAAATGTAAGCGTTGTGCACTGAGCCTGGAAACTTGGTGTTCACTGTATGCCCTTTGGTTTGAAAAATTCACCTGCCACTTTACAGAGACTGGTGAATACAGTCCTGCAAGGTTAGGAAGCTTTCAGTGCAGCATACTTAGATGATATGGCTGTATTTAGCTCCACCTGGTATGACCACCTGGTCCACCTCTGGAAAGTTTTGGAGGCCCTGCAAAAGGCAGGCCTAACTATCAAGACTTAAAAGTGCCAGATAGGGCAGGGAAAGTGGTTTATCTGGGCCAACTGGTAGGTGGAGAGCAGATTGAACCACTACAGGGGAAGATTCAGACCATTATGGACTGGGCTCCCCCTACTACACAGACCCAGGTCAGAGCCTTCTTAGGTCTCACTGGGTATTACAGGAGGTTCATTAAGAACTATGGCTCCATTGTTTCCCCTCTTAATGACCTCACTTCTAAGACAATGCCTAAAAAGTTATTGTGGACAGCTAGCTGTCAGAAAGCTTTTGAGGAGCTTAAGCAGGCTAAGTGCTCTGCACCTGTCTTATCTTGAAAAGCCCAAACTACTCCAAACAAATCATTGTCTAAACAGATGCTTCTGAATTAGGGGTAGGGGGCAGTACTATCACAACTTAACTCAGAGGGCCAAGATCAATCTTTTGCTTTTATCAGCAGAGGGTTGACCCCTAGAGAAAAGTGTTGGTCTGCAATAGAGAGGAAGGCCTTTGCTGTGGCCTGGGCCTTGAAGAAGCTGAGACCCTACATTTTTGGGACTCACTTCATTGTCATCAGCCATTAGCTGCAGTACTTGAGAAGAGATCAGGGAGAGGGTCACTCTCTTCCTCCTGTCCCTCATCAGTGGCATGAGCAGGGTTAAGTCAACCCTGTCATAGTAGGGCTTTAGGTAGTTCACATGAAATACTATGAGAGCACTTCTTGGAGTGCCAAGGTCAACTAAATAAGTTATGTTATGTTATTGAGACTTATATAGCGCCAGCTACCCGGAGGCCTCGTAGCGCTGATCAGTTTGAAAAGTTTAGAACATACTGGAGGAATCTCAAACTTCCCTGGAGAGGGGGAACTTAGAAGAATTTAGAATAGCCAGGTTTTAATGGCCTTCCTAAATTCTGTCTCCTGATTCATCATGCGAATATTCGTGGGTAGGGAGTTCCAAAGTCTGGCTCCCTGGTACTTCAGGGATTTTCCTCCCCATGATGTTCTCTTTACTTTGGGTACCACTACCAGGGCTTTAGAGGCCGATCTCAAAACTCTTGTGGGTGTATATAGTGAAATTAATGATTTTAGATAATGAGGATCCTTTTTATATAGAGCTCTGTGGAAGAAGCAAAGAGCCTTAAACGTTATCCTTTTTGCCACTGGAAGCCAGTGCAGTTCAATCAGAGCTCTTTTAGCTGATGTGGTCCTAGGCAGATTAAAGAGCAGACGTGCTGCAGCATTTTGTACCACCCGTAGTTTGTTAACCACATAACCTGGAGATCCCAAAAAGAGGCTGTTTCCATAATCTAATCAGGATAAAATCAGGGCTTGTATGGCCAATCTTTTGGCCAATGGCGGAAGCAGACCAATAATCTTCCTTAGTAGCTTAAGAATCTCAAAACAGGTGGCTGACGTTCTCTTGGCTTGAGTGTTCCATGGTGAGTTTGGGATCCAACCAAACTCCCAAGGCTTTAATCTGAGCTTTGGGTGGGGGGGGGGGGGTAAGTAATCTAAATGTATTACTGATCCTAAATTTTTAGCAGGGTTGGCCAGTTTTCCTAAAAACATATTTTCTGTCTTTTCTTCGCTGAGTTGCAGCCTGCTTTCTGTCATCCAGGCAGCAATCGCTTGGAGACAGGCAGGCAAGGCCGAGTTGTCCGCCTCCTTACTAGGGGAAAAGGAAACCACCAGCTGTGTGTCATCCGCATATGACACCAGGGATAGAAATGGTTCTATGACTTCTGCTAGGGGGGACATGTAAATGTTGAACAGAGTGGGACTCAAATATGAGCCCTGCGGAACTCCGCATAAAAGTTTCAACTGGGCTGAGAAAAAAGAACGATCCAGGACTTGAAAGGTTCTATTTTGTAAGAACGAGCTTAACCATTTAAGCGCCCTTCCTTTAATCCCACTATTTCCCATTCTTTGAATGAGTAGATCATGATTGAACGTATCAAATGCTGCGCTCACATCTAGCATTATTATTACAGTTGCCTGACCTTGGTCCATTCGTTTTCTCGCTTCTTCCGTAACTGCAATCATGGCAGATTCAGTGCTGTGGCCCGGTCTAAAGCCCATTTGAGTTATATGCGAAATCTTATGTTCTTCCAGAAAGCGTGATAGTTGTATATTTACGTGCTTATCAATAAGTTTTGCCATCATGGGAAGGAGCGAGATAGGCCTGTAGTTTTTAAAGACCCCTCCATTTAGATTAGGCTTCTTTAGAAGGGGCTTGACCACTGCATGTTTCCAGGAGTCCGGCACCATCCTACTTTGTAGCGAGCTTTTTAACAGCTCGGTTATTACCGGATTTAGCGCTACTCTTCCCTGCATAATAATATGGGGAGGTGCGGGATCAAGTGGAGAGCCTGATTTTAATTTACTGAGGAGCCCCAAAGCTCCTTCCTGAGACATGAAATACTATGAGAGCAATTCTTGGAGTGCCAAGGTCAACTAAATAAGTGACCTCACCCTTTTTCTCCACTATGATGTGTGGACCACTCTGTTTATCTTGAAGTGCCGTTGATGCCACAGGCTCCAGGACCCACACTTTCTGCCCTGGTTGGTACACTTTCAGGACAGCCTTCTGGTCATGCCATTGCTTCTGTAATTCTTGGCTTGCCTGAAAGTTCTTTGTGGCCTTCTTCGTGTACTCAGCCATTCTGGATCTTAGGCCGAGCACATAAACCACTGTAACTTGTTTAGGGGGCTTCAGGGGTTGCTCTCAATCCTCCTTTACAAGAACTAATGGACCCCCTAAGAGGGTGACCAAAGAGGAGTTCAAAGGGGCTGTAGCCCACTCCTTTTTGGGGTACTTCCCTGTAAGCAAAGAGGAGGCATGGTAACAGGACATCCCATCTCCTCCTGAGTTTTTCAGAGAGTCCCATACTCATGCCTTTGCACCCATTTGTCTGGGGATGGTAATGTGTATTGAATTTCTGTTACACCATGCTCTTTCCACATTGCTTTCAAGAATACAGACATGAAGTTGCTTCCCCTGTCTGATACAACCTCTTTTGGGAAATCCACCCTGGAAAAGATTCCCAGAAGGGCTTTTGCCACTACAGGGGCTGTACTGGTCCTAAGAGGTATGGCTTCTGGATTCTTGGTGGTATGGTCCACCACTACCAGAATAAATCTGTTTACAGAAGCTGGGGGTGGGTCAAGGGGGCCAACAATATTAACTCCCTGTCCTTTCAAAGGGTACCCCAACCAATGGCAGTGGAATTAAGGAAGTATTTGGGGTGCCACCTGGCTTGCCTCTAGTTTGACAAGTGACACAGGAGTGACATAGCCCCTTGGCATCTTCAGACATGTGAGGCCAGTGAAAGTGAGGGACCAGTCTGTCACAGGTTTTACTTTGACCTAGATGTCCAGCAAAGGGATATTCCAGCAAAGGGAATATCATGTGCCAAGGTTAACACAAATTCTCTGTATTGCAAGGGAATAACCAGTCTCCTGGTGGCACCAGTTTTGGGTCCCTTGCCTCAGAATACATGAGATTGCTCTCCCAGTACACCCTGTGTGTGCCACTGAAATACCTGCTTCTTATTTGACATCTTGCTGTCTTAAACCCTCAAGTGTGGGACAATTCTGTTGAGACACACTTAACTCCTTCCTGGGAGGCCCCCCTGCACGTAAGAGTTGAGCTGTGTCAGCTTGAATTTCTTCAGGTGTAGGTTCTATCCAGGGAGCTGAATTCATTTCCTCAAAGCGGGAGTCATCAGTGGAGGGAGGGATAGTAGATAAAATTTTTACCTTTCTACCCCTGCTTTTGGTAAACTCTTGGTCCATAGTTTTAGGAAAATATTACCGCCGGCTAACGTCATTTTGGTGCGCCGTGCGGGCATCATATTTATACTTTGACGCACGGCGGCGCAAACCACAGGTGGGAGTCATTATTTTTGACGCACACCGCAGCGTCAAGTCGTAAAGCAAAACGATGTTAATGCAGCGGAAATGAAGGTAGGTCGATTTACGACCCCTCAAACCGGATAAGCGCAGTTTTTTGACGCAATAGCATTAAAAAAAAATGCGAACACTGTCATTTCAGCAGAGGAGAGACAAAATGGATCCCAGATGCCACTATAGACCCCTGGAAGATGACAGCAGACCAGGAACCAGCCAGGATGACCCACAGAAGAACCAGGACACTTTTAAGAAGAAAAGAAACTGTTGCTTTAGTGCAGAGGAGCAGGACATTCTGGTTAAAGAGGTGACGGAACACCAGCACCACCTCAAAGTTGCCAATCAGTAGGAGAGAAGCTATATGGCAATTTTTTTTTGACAAGATTAACAGTGTGGCTGAAGTGCGCAGAACAGTTGAGTGCAAGAAACGCTGGCATGACTGCAAGAGCAGGACCAAGGAAAAGATGGCCAGGAACAGGAAGGCAGCACTACAGGCTGGAGGGGGGAGTCCAGCACACCAGGAGGCCCTCGACCACATGGAGGAGATGGTCGCAGCCGTCATCCCTGAGGAGATCGTCACAGCGATTCAAGGACAGGACAGCGCAGACTACCAGGAGACAACGCACATGCAGGGTAAGTCGCATGGGGAATTATAATGCACTAATGTCATCTACAACTGGGGGTGGATACCGACCACAAAATGCATGGAAGTCATCTTTTACATGGAGTGGCATGGGTAAAGGGGCACAGCAGGGGAGCATGGCCAGTTCTGAGAAGACCTGGGGCACACTATTACACAACACCAACAACAGTCCCATGGGGGCATGCTGTCATGCCAACGATGGAGCAAAGGGAAAGCCACGCCAGGAGGGAAGGGCACAACGTCAAACTGACATCCCGGCACACGTCAGCCACCATACCCCTACATTAACTAGGGCCCTCTTAACAACCTCTAGCCATACCGACAACTGGAATGTAACTGCGACAACAGTTGCCACTACCACCTCCGCTCTGTGTGCAGCTTAAGTAGCCAATGGCAGTAACCTCCCCATGGATCATACACACCTAAATTAGGGGGTGAGGATGACAACTTCAACAATCCCCAGAAACAAGACAAAGGCCCCAGTACTCTCAAATGTCAATGCCCATAGTTGTCGCAAACATCAGCCAATGTAAACAACAATAGGAGCTACACAGCACTAAGGACACACCCATGCTGCATATGTCAGGGTCCATCCTGTGCCTGGGTAACAATGCAACATCCAAAATGTCATACTGCTCAGACAACAGCATTGAGGGGGAGACACATGTAACTGGTCACTGAAATACACCTGCACAGTCAGAGGAGGAAATAGGACACTGATAAGATTATCAGGGCAATCCAATGTAACACACATTCCCCAACATCAGCAGTATACATTACCAATGTCAATATCCATATCAGATCATAACATTGCCATGCATAGGATATGCCACATGTCAAATACATTTAAGTGGATGTGAAAGATCAGAGATTGGGGCAGGTCCAGATTGTTAAGTGTGCTGCCAGGGCCATCAGAACACCCACACCCAGTGAAAGGGCTCACCATGAGAATGGATGTAGACAGAGGATTGAGTAGGAAGAGAAGGTGGCAATTGTCTATTTGGCCTAAACCAACACCTAGAAGCGATGATGCTGACAAGTCTAATAACTCAATAACATACATGTGACATGCCGGTGGGCCATAGGCTTGGAAGAATGCCCATCTGAAGGACTGAAGAAATTAACACAAAACAAGATCACAAAGTGAATTAATCAAAAGGCAGGCACGTCACATCAAAATTGCCACAACACAGACATACTAATTGTACCCTGTTTCATTGCAGAGGAAGATGGATCTCCTGCGGATATGCCTGTCCCAGATTTCCCTGATGACATGGATGACGAGCCGATAAACATTCCCTGGGAGACTATCCAAAAGGTCCTTGAAACCCTCCAGACCCCACCTTCAGTCACAAGGAGGAGCACAGAACAAGCAGCCATCGCAGAGGATCCACCCACCACCCCAATTGTAAGACCTGCCAGCTCCAATACAGCTGAGGACTCAGATGACACTGGCACCAGCTTTGAGAGAACTGTAGTTGGAGTACAGCGGGAGCTGGCCAAGGAGGTGTGGGTGGGGATGCAAAATATGGCAGCCAGCCTTGAGGGGATGCGTTTGTGCATGATGTCATCTGCAGATCAGGCAGCAGCTATGCAAGCCCTAACATCTAACTTGCAGGAACTGCAGAAAACCCAGAAGGAAATCAGCACAGCTGTAATACAGTTGACCCAACACCTACAACAGCAATCCTGTCAACGCATGCACGAATGCAACATTGAACCCCTCAGGGCCGACCTGGCTGCCTACCATTGTGATGTGGCTGCTATTCTCAAGAACCAGCAGATACTCCTTGCTGCAGTACTGCCCTTAAGACCTTCACAGGGATGCCTGACTCCACGTCTTCTAACACTGAGGTGTGTGTTGCCCCTTCACAACCACACCTCACAACAAGGACAGAGGAGGCAACACACACATCAGAAGAAGAAGACATGGAACAGATCACATTCACAAGGAAAATGACCCGGAAGCACTAGTCCCTGCCACATGGCCAACATTTACCAAGGTCCTGCGTTTTGTAACTTGCCAGTCTTGCAACAACTGTACTCAAGCACTGTTCTGCAAACCACTGTATATCTTGTCACCCAGCCCAGTGATTGTCTCTCTCCTACTCATTGGCAAATTCTGTCCCTCTGCACTGTCTGAAACAGCAACCCCAGCATGTCAAAAGCATTTTGGTAATCCCTTGTGTTGGATCACAATGTAAGATGTCACTATAATGGACTCACAATCATGGACAACGTACTGATAGTACTAAAGCACTTTTCAATAAATAGCACTTACACAACAAATCTGTCTCTGGGTAATGTGACATATCAACTGTGCAGTAGATAACTGAAATGTGCCTACTGTCAAATTACGTAGCTTGTCAATACAACTGTCCTGATAATATGTAGTCAGAGAAATCTGCACAGTGCTCATGATTGCATCATGCTCTGCCCATCCTGAGGGACAAATCTGATGAAGTGAGAAACCATAAACCATCATGCTGTGTTGGACAGAAGAATGCTTCCTCAGGGGATAACTAAGTCATCAAATAGTGGCTGCAAAATGTTGTCAACATGCAAAAATAACACAAATAACATGGCACACTGATCCAAGCAAATACTACAAAAACTGCATAAATGAAGTTGTCTGAGTTTACATACAAATAGGTAATCATGCTGAACTGTGTCACAAATGATGTATGAGAGTCATGAAGACAAGAATACAAGATTGCCAATGAGAACTCATCTTATAAGGGTGTCCATGGTCATCCCCCTGCAGTCAGACCTAAAACTGTTTCCCCAATACCAAGTCTGAAAGCACTGTTTGTGACTTTCAAAACACACTTATCAACAGAAACACATTGTCGTCATATTAACTGTGATTGGTGGTTGCAACGAAGGGTCGACACTTTGCAAGGTAGCTCTGGGGTAGCTGCCAATCGTACAGCTCAGTTGGGATTTGTTTGTAGCATAGGACACAAATGTAATAGTAAAAAATTTATGTACACTGAATCCAAACCTGCAATCAAGTACCATTCAACACATACTATTAAGGGTTAACCAAATATTTAATAAATGCTAATCACAAGAGGAAACTGAGGGAAAAATCTTACCTACCCTAATCTACCCTGACTACTCATTACCCGCAACTGTCCCTAACTAACCTAAGCTACACTTACTTATCACATGCAACAAAACGATCTAAACATCTACCTCCCACCCCCCTTATGAGGCGGGAAACATGGAAGACAACACATACTAACCTAAACACATACTATATGATCCTAAACAAATATATATATATATATTTTTTTATTTAAACACACAATAACCCCAACATAGCACCCCCCACCCACACACTTAATAAGTAAAAATATAAAGAATCTGGACCCCCCACCCACTAACACTAACTAAACTAACAGCCTATACTAACCTAACACAAAGCCCCCTGAGCCCACTAACTATAAGAAAAGGAAAGAGGAGGGAGGGGAGGGAATCATATCCATCAAAAAATGTGTAGAGGTTGGCCCTCCGGAGGGTCCTCTTAATATACTTAACACGCCGGTTAATGTGGCGCACATCCTGGCTCAGGTGGCTCAACTTGCGCAGCACACGGTCCATCTTACGTTCCATGTTGTGGAAGGCTGCAGGGTCAACAGATGGAGCTGTGGCAGTCTGGGTACCAGTGGAGGAGGTCTTTGTGTGTGTGTGGTGCCAGGCCTAGTGGGCTGTCCTGCACCGGTAGCAATGCTGGGGCCTGGAAGTCCAGCAGATGTAGGACCAACAGTCCCAGCTGTGGGTGGGCCCACCTGGCTTGGATTGGTGGTTGTGCTGGTGGTGGCTGTGGTGGGCAAAGTAGGGCCACCCTGTGGGAAGGCTCTCCATGCCCCGGAGGCCCGTTCATGGCGATATCACCGGGCCATCCTCCTGAACCCCGACTCCACCAGCAGGATGTGCTGGTATCTCATGGCCCAGAGCTGGAATTCACGGACCTGGTCTGAAGTCTTGTTTGCAGCTGTGAAGACAAATGCAGATACTCTACATTAGTAACTGCATTGTGTGAAATGGCACAAGAAGTTAATCAGACAATACATCTACTGTACTTGTAACAGCTCATATCACAATACAGATCATTGAATATCCCTGAGGAAGTACATGGCAGGCCAGCCTACAAAGGTCATATCACACATAGCACATCCATAACGTACAAGATGGGTAACAACTGGCTTTGACTTGCAATCTGAGTTCTGCCAGTTATCAGCTAAGAATCATGCTGCATATCCTCCGCCAAGACCTGGGCTACAAATGTCAGTGTACGGAAAGCATAACTAAAGCCACATGGTCTGCAAGTTGTAACTGGACTTGCCAGTATAGTACCAAGTTCCAAACCTGAGTGTGTATACTAGGTTGCAACCAAACAGTCACTTATTCACATGTATGTGTAACATACTGGTAGCATCAGTACTAGGTACCCCATTCACAAACCCATGCCCGTGTTTGAGGGTGGGGGGGTGGATAAACAACTATCAATTTCCAACAACATGTACACCGAGGAGTGTATAGAAAACTCCACACATGTTTGGCTCTACAAACACACCACAGGTAAGGTCTATCAACAATTAGGAGTCAGCAAACCCTAGAGCAATCATAGGGCCACACATGTCAGGAAATGCAGAATTTGGTACACAACATATACTTCCAGTAAGGCCTGACTTACATCAGACACACAGTCGCAAGAACACCCATGATCATGAATTGCATGCACACCTAGGCCATTGCACTCAAGTTCCACATACTTGTAGCACTACATGTGGAAGTACATGCTGCTAGGAGGTTCTACCTACTGTTTCATAATTACGTTGGTAAATAGAGAAGCAGATGTCTATTGGAAAGCAATTTGCTGTACCAATCTTGGAGAATGTGGGTCTGACAGGCTGACTAAATCGGAGCTGACTTCCAGTGCGACTCTTGTTGATACAAGTGTCATCCACATGACTAACCACTGTACTCACAGTGGGGCCTACAGGAATGGCCTAGAATCCCTACATAATACCATTGGATACGCATTGGCCAACTCAAAACATGTGAGAAACTGAATTCCCACTCATGGAACAAGAGAAAAGCTTGCCCAACGCATCACACCTTGCTATGCGTTCAACTCACACAAGTCCATAACCAGCAAACACAACACATAACAGACATATCGACACTTACTGGAGTGGTCGGGGTCCTCAAATGTCTCCACCTCTCCCACAGTGTAGGGTGCCGGTCCACCTGTAAGGTATGGAAGGAAGAAATGTGCTCAAAATCTGTGCACAGCGCAACAATTTCATAAACATATACAGTGTGTAGGCTGAATAAGGAAATTGCAGCCATTCAGACATGATGGTACTGCATCTGATCTATCACGGCCAACTTGTACATGGCATGGGTCTCCTGTCACAGTTACACACATATCTGCACACATACATTGGCCCTAACTATCATGCGGTTGCAAACATGCCCCGTAATTGGTGAGCAGAAATAAATATGGAGTGTAATCGTCTCAACATGTCCATCCAAGAGAGACATCCAAAGCCTGGTTACTTGAGGACTGCATTACCAGTCAAACATGCCTTGTGGCCATGACACATTAATGACACATAGGTACAATGTACGGAGGGAAGGGCAGGGACTTTTGTAAGCCCCCCCTGTTGTTACATTTGATTCAATTGATGTGGCCCAGCTATGGTGATTTGCACCAACCATGGAGATGTGAAGCCATGTGCATACACTTGGACTGCCATCCATATTTGGAATGTGGCACAACTAACTCCAAAAAACATTCTAAGATGTTAGTTGAGGGCACCTTACACCTTTTCACAATGTTTTCAATTCCAGATCTGACATGTATCCAAAACGATCAAGGGACACAATAATCCCAAACATTCATAGTACTTCCGTGAACGCTTTCCTTCCACACTCACCAGACTCACATGAGACATATGTCTGAGCCACTTTGCTATTATCAGTTGACGTGAAGGCAGCACTCAGTTTCAGCATCATGTAGTGATTTTAAAGTCAGTCTAGCTATTGCCTCAACACAGTTAGCCAATATGTTGGTACACCTTTACTTCTCTGTCAATAGTACCCTATATAGACATGATTGGCTCCTATTTTGTTTGATTTTCTGACAAAAAGGCTGCACCAATTTACTTCATAGAAAAGTATCCTGTAAGTTTGCTGAGCACGTGCTACCTGACAGCTAGCAATTGTGATCCTTGCCATAGTGCATCAATTATCCCTTTATGTTTCCCCAGCATTACACACAGTCAGCAAGTTAGCTGGCTGACATTGTACAAATCCTCTTATGTCACTACAGAGCATTTAATCATGCACATTTACATGATTAGTACTCACCAACAGTGCCACCAATCATGATTCCCAGGTGGTCCAAGAGATCCTGCTCCCTGGTGATGAGATCAGCCCACCGGTGCTTCAGCTGGTGGTCACTCCTCTGGCTGGCAAACACACGCTGCAGGTGATGCAGCACCTTTCCCCACCGGATTATGCGCGCCTCTGTTGGATACCCCTGTATCACCCTCCCCCCTGCCTGGATCATAAGTGGGAAGAAATGGCACACAAGCCAGGTGAACCCCCCCAACTCCTCTTCACCCATCCACAAAGACGTGGCCTACCAGACATACTTGAAAAGTGAAAGGGAATAGGGGTAAAAAAAATAGAAAGGGGAAAAGGGGGAAAGTAGGAGTACAAATACAGATGAAAAGTAAACTTAACCACTAAAAGAGCCCAACTATCCCCAAACTAACACTACCCACAACAGACTCCCACAAACAACAAAAACACAATATAAATGGACAAATGTAGACAAAACACAGTAGTACAGTATACAGCAACAATATTTATTTCACAAATGGACTTTACAGATAGCACACAGGACAAAAAGACACCACTCTCTACACATCCAAACAGTCTAGAAGGATCATAGACTGCAAAGTAAAAGTGAAAGTACACCCACTGTACATGATCTGTAAACAGGATATCCTATTACATCACTTCCTGTATGAAAAGTCCCGCCTTTTTCACGTTATGCGTCATTTTTTGTGTACCAAAACTGTATTTGCGTCATTTTTTTTTATGCACAGGAGTGAAAATTAGCCCGCATCCACATAATAGTACATGGCCTGTACAAATATCTGGATGTGGGCTAATTTTCACTCCTGTGCGTCAAAGAAAATGACGCAAATACAGTTTTGGTAGACAAAAAATGACGCATAACGCTAGGAACGTCAACATTTCAGTGCATTAACTGGTTTTGGGCAATTTTTCTTGTTTTTTTGTTATGTTGCATTTGGGACACATCAGAGATAGGCTGATTGAAGACACTATGGTGTTGATGGTGTATGTTCACATGTGTGACATCATACTACAGCAGACCATGATCCGCTACTCCCTTCACAGTATTTTTACGGTTGGCTGACGCAATAGTTGGTCATAAGTGTGGCTTACATATATGTGTTGCACAAATTGTGCATGTTTTGCATAAGGAGAGGATAGCAATGTGACGCACATATGTACAATACCTAAATGCCTTTGGCTCAAAGTGTGTGCTTTGGCAACTAATGTATTTGTTGACCAAGTGTGTGTATCACATGAAGCATATTTGTACATATGCTTATATGAATGTGACGTCCATGTGTCCAATCGTTAGATGCAAGTCATTGTGGAAATAAGAGAGGGCATGTGTTAGTCACACATGTAGCAACATCCGTAAAGTGGACTTCCAAGATTTAGGGTCACGTAGACACCACATGTGACATATCATGCACCAGATAGATGGCAGACGCTGGTTCATGTCAATGGTCCACATTTTCTACATCCTATGTCCTAGAGTATTGGTAACAGCTTCCTAGGCACTAGTTGGTGAATCCCACAGTGAGTCATACACATGCATTGAGGAAGTGGGTACCATGTTGTTTGCACTGACAGACAAGGGTGAATCTCAAAATATGATGACACCACAGTTGAGGCCATAGAAGTGAGCCCCAACTATCAAGTGGCTGTGGTGGACCAGCATACAAGACAGCACGTGTCCACATATTTCCAGTGATCAATTGCACATAGGTGTCTTGTTCATGTGTGTGGTCCAATGATGATCCTGTATATTGTTTGGTGTGTAATTTGTCACAGTTCGGTCCAGGACTCATCATGAGTCAGTGGCAGCTATTCCTGTATCTACTGAGTATCCTTGGTTGATCAATGTGAGTAAAGTGGATGTGGACATGTGAACCTACATGGGGATGGTCCCACCCTGTCACTAAAGACGTGCAATGAGTCAACAGGGCAACCTTGGTGTGCTGAGTGAGATAATGTCTCAGGTGTCATGTTCCGGCAGGTGTCATTACAACATTTGTACACAGGTTAGCCTCTGCAATTCCCCCTGCATCTGGGAACATCATAGCCTCTGTGCTGATTATTCTCGCAGCTATTCACCACACACGGCCCATCACTATGTTGTGAGCAAGGGTAGGTCGCTCCCCCTGCCGCTGCAGCTCCTCCAGCTCCTCCAGGTTCCTGAGTTCCTGAGACCCACCTCACAGTAAGTACCCCCACCTCCCAACCCCTCGCCCTGCCCCGGGCTACTCACCCTCTCTCCTGCTCCTGCTTCTTTTCTTCTTTTCTTCTTCTCTGTTCTTCCTCCTCGCTCCTCGCCTGTAATCTTCTTCTGTACTCTTCTTCTCCCCGTCTTCTCTCTTCTTCTGTGTGCTTCTCTGCCTCTCCTGTCGCCTCTCTTCTTCTTCATCTTCTTCTGAGGTCTTCTGCCTGTCTTCTGCCTTCTGTTCTTCGTATCTTCATCTGTGATCTTCTGCTCTTCTGTGAACTTCCGCTCTTCTGATTTCTTCTGGACTCCTGTTCTTCGGTTCTCCTGTTCTTCTGTTCTTCCGTTCTTCTGTTCTTCTGTTCTTCTGCTCTTCCGGTCTTCTGTTCTTTTGTCTTCTGTTCTTCTGTCTTCTGTTCTTCCGGTCTTCTGTTCTTCTGTTCTTCTGCTCTTCCGGTCTTCTGTTCTTCTGTCTTCTGTTCTTCTGTCTTCTGTTCTTCTGTCTTCTATCTTCTGTCTTCGGCTCCTCTGCCCCCTCCGTCTTCTTCTCCCCGCGCCTGCCCTCCTGCTCCTGCCTCATCCCCTTCCCTCACTCGCCTCCCCCTCTCTATCACCCCTATCTAACCCATTCGCTATCTACCTCCCACTCCCCTGCTATCCACCTATCTCTCTATCTCTCTATCTCACTATCTAACTCCCTCACTCCCCACCTCCTCCTATCCACCTATCTCTCTATCTATCTATTTCTCTATCTATCGATTTATCTATCTATCCATTTTCTCTATCTATTTCTCTATCTCTCCCCCTTCCCGCCACCCCCTCTATTACCTATTCTTCCTATCCTCTCACTCTACCTCTCACCCTCACCCACCTCTACAACCCCCCTCCCCTATCTTCAAAACCCAACTCCTATCTCTCTTCCTAATCTCCCAATCCTCCTAACACTCTCCCTCCTCCACCTTTAAACCCCCCTCTCCCAGCTCTTCTCACTCTACCTGTCCCCCCCTCCCTCGCGCTTTCCCGCCGCCACCTCCTGCTCGCCACGCCCCCCCAGCTCCCATTCGCCCCCAGCTGACCCCTCCCCCCTCCTACCTCATATGGCGGCCGCTGCGCGACAGTGGTAGCGACCCTTGACCCAAGGGTAGGTCGCTCCCCCTGCCGCTGCAGCTCCTCCAGCTCCTCCAGGTTCCTGAGTTCCTGAGACCCACCTCACAGTAAGTACCCCCCACCTCCCAACCCCTCGCCCTGCCCTGCGCTACTCACCCTTTCTCCTGCTCCTGCTTCTTTTCTTCTTTTCTTCTTCTCTGTTCTTCCTCCTCGCTCCTCACCTGTAATCTTCTTCTGTACTCTTCTTCTCCCCGTCTTCTCTCTTCTTCTGTGTGCTTCTCTGCCTCTCCTGTTGCCTCTCTTCTTCTTCATTTTCTTCTGAGGTCTTCTGCCTGTCTTCTGCCTTCTGTTCTTCGTATCTTCATCTGTGATCTTCCGCTCTTCTGTGAACTTCCGCTCTTCTGAGTTCTTCTGGACTCCTGTTCTTCGGTTCTCCTGTTCTTCTGTTCTTCTGTTCTTCCGGTCTTCTGTTCTTCTGCTCTTCCGGTCTTCTGTTCTTCTGTCTTCTGTTCTTCTGTCTTCTGTTCTTCCGGTCTTCTGTTCTTCTGTTGTTCTGCTCTTCCGGTCTTCTGTTCTTCTGTCTTCTGTTATTCTGTCTTCTGTTCTTCTGTCTTCTATCTTCTGTCTTCGGCTCCTCTGCCCCCTCCGTCTTCTTCTCCCCGCGCCTGCCCTCCTGCTCCTGCCTCATCCCCCTCCCTCACTCGCCTCCCCCTCTCTATCACCCCTATCTAACCCATTCGCTATCTACCTCCCTCTCCCCTCCTATCCACCTATCTCTCTATCTCTCTATCTCACTATCTAACTCCCTCACTCCCCACCTCCTCCTATCCACCTATCTCTCTATCTATCTATTTCTCTATCTACCGATTTATCTATCTATCCATTTTCTCTATCTATTTCTCTATCTCTCCCCCCCTTCCCGCCACCCCCTCTATTACCTATTCTTCCTATCCTCTCACTCTAACTCTCACCCTCACCCACCTCTACAACCCCCCTCCCCTATCTTCAAAACCCAACTCCTATCTCTCTTCCTAATCTCCCAATCCTCCTAACACTCTCCCCCCTCCACCCTTAAACCCCCCTCCCCAGCTCTTCTCACTCTACCTGTCCCCCCCTCCCTCGCGCTTTCCCTCCGCGACCTCCTGCTCGACCCCGCCCCCCAGCTCCCAATTCTCCCCCAGCTGACCCCTCCCCCCTCCTACCTCATATGGCGGCCGCTGCGCGGCTGCGCAGCGGGCGCACCAGAGGCAAACCCGTCTGCGCCCGTCCGCGCCTGGCCCGCACCCAGTGCCACGACCCCTGGTCCCCAGCTCTCCCAAACCCCGCTGATCCGCTACGACCCCACAACCCTCCTCGCCCTCAACCCAGGACGCTCCAACACCTGCTTCCTAGCTCACCCCAAACACACCCATGGACCCTTCGCCTGCAACTCCTGCAAACGCATCTTCCACCACGCAAATACCACGACCACAAGCCCACGCGCCATCAACCACCTCAAGTGCATCCTGGTCAACGCTCAATCCGTCCACAAGCACGCCGTTGAACTCTGGGACCTCCTGGACTCCACAGCACCGGATGTCGCCTTCATCACGGAGACCAGGATGAAAGCCTCCTCTGCTCCAGACATCACCACCGCCATCCCCGAAGGCTACAAGATCTCCAGAAAAGACCGCACCAACCAAGTAGGAGGAGGTATCGCCATCATCTTCAAAGACTCCATCAGCGTCACCACCTCCACCGAAGACACCCCCCTCGCCGCTGAACACCTGCATTTTTAGATTCGCACCGACCCGAGGACCACCCTCAGAGGATCTCTCGTCTACCGTCCTCCCGGACCGTGCGCCCCCTTCAGCGACGCCATAGCCGACTTCATCTCCCCGCACGCCCTCGCCTCACCGGACTACATCCTCCTAGGCGACCTCAACTTCCATCTGGAACAAAACAACGACCCCAACACCGCCACCCTGCTCGACAACCTCGCCAACCTCGGCCTCAAACAACTGGTGAACACCGCCACCCACATCGCCAGACACACGCTTGACCCTATCTTCTCCGCCAGCAAACACGTCTTCTTCAGCCACACCTCCGCTCTACACTGGACCGACCACAGCTGTGTCCACTTCACATTCCGACGCGAGACCCGCCACCACTGCACTCAACCCATCCCTCGTCGACAGTGGAACAAGATCCCCGAAGAGCAACTCTTCTCAGCACTCGCCGCCAACCATCCCACCGACCCCAACGACGCAGCCCTCAGCCTCACAAACTGGATCTCCAACTGCGCAGACAACCTTGCTCCCCTCAAACGCACGCATCAACAGACCAACACCAAAAAACCTCTCTGGTTCTCTGACACCCTCAAAGAATCAAAGAAAACTTGTCGCGCCCTCGAGAAGGCCTGGCGCAAGGACCACACCACTGACAACATGACCGCCCTCAAGAACGCTACCCGCGAACACCACCGCCTGATCCGCGCTGCTAAAAATACCTTTTTCACCGACAGACTGGCCAAAAACAGCCACAACAGCAAAGAACTCTTCAGCATCGTCAAGGAGTTCTCCAACCCCACCGCCAACGCCGTTATGCCCTCACAGGATTTGTGCGAATCCCTCGCCACTTTCTTCCATCGCAAGATCAGCGACCTCCACAACAGCTTCGGACACCAGACCCAACATAACATCACCGAACCCGCACCCCTGGCCATTACCCTCAACAACTGGACCCACATCAACACTGAAGAAACCAAATCCATCATGAACTCTATCCACTCCAGCGCCCCTTCGGACCCCTGCCCTCACTTCATCTTTAACAAAGCCGACAACATCATTGCCCCGCACCTCCAGACCGTCATCAACTCTTCTTTTTCTTCTGCTACCTTCCCCGAATGCTGGAAACACGCCAAAGTCAATGCCCTACTAAAGAAACCTACGGCTGACCCGAGTGACCTGAAAAACTTCCGCCCCATCTCTCTTCTGCCTTTCCCAGCCAAGGTAATAGAGAAGACCGTCAACAAACAGCTGACCACCTTCCTGGAAAACAACAACCTGCTCGACCCTTCACAAACCGGATTCCGAACCAACCACAGCACGGAAACCGCCCTCATCTCAGTCACTGACGACATCAGAACCCTGATGGACAACGGTGAAACTGTCGCCCTCATTCTCCTCGACCTCTCGGCTGCCTTCGACACTGTCTGTCACCGCACCCTAATCACCCGCCTCCGCTCCACCGGGATCCAAGGCCAGGCCCTGGACTGGATCGCCTCCTTCCTCTCAAACCGTTCCCAAAGAGTTTACCTCCCTCCGTTTCGCTCAGAACCCACCGAGATCATCTGCGGCGTACCTCAAGGCTCATCGCTCAGCCCGACACTCTTCAATGTCTACATGAGCCCCCTCGCCAACATCTTTCGCAAGCACAACATCATCATCTCCTACGCCGACGACACCCAACTTATACTCTCCCTCACCAAGGACCCCGCCAGCGGCAAGACCAACCTACAAGAGGGTATGAAGGACGTCGCAGATTGGATGAGGCTCAGCCGCCTAAAGCTGAACTCTGAAAAAACGGAAGTCCTCATCCTCGGCAACACCCCGTCCGCCTGGGACGACTCCTGGTGGCCCACGGCCCTCGGCACCGCACCGACCCCCACAGACCACGGCCGCAACCTCGGCTTCATCTTGGACCCTCTTCTCAACATGACCAAGCAAGTCAACGCCGTGTCCTACGCCTGCTTCCTCACCCTCCGCATGCTCCGCAAGATCTTCCGCTGGATCCCCGCCGACACTAGAAAAACCATGACCCACGCCCTTGTCACGAGCCGCCTGGACTACGGCAACACCCTCTACGCCGGGACCACAGCCAAACTCCAAAATCGCCTGCAACGCATTCAAAACGCATCGGCACGCCTCATCCTCGACGTACCCCGCAACAGCCACATCTCCGCACACCTGAGACACCTGCATTGGCTCCCAGTCAGCAAAAGGATCACCTTTCGACTTCTCACCCATGCACACAAAGCCCTCCACAACAAGGGACCGGAATACCTCAACCGACGCCTCAGCTTCTACGTCCCCACCCGCCTCCTCCGTTCCTCTGGTCTCGCACTCGCTGCCGTCCCTCGCATCCGCCGCTCCACGGTGGGTGGGAGATCTTTCTCCTTCCTGGCGGCCAAGACCTGGAACTCCCTCCCCACCAGCCTCAGGACCACCCAGGACCACTCCGCTTTCCAGAGACTCCTAAAAACCTGGCTATTCGAGCAGCAGTAACCCCCCCTTTCCCCTAGCGCCTTGAGACCCGCACGGGTGAGTAGCGCGCTTTATAAATGTTATTGATTTGATTTGATTTGAGCACTGTGATTCTGTGTGTGAACTGTCATGGTCCTGACATGTGCGTATTTTTCATGGACATTATCAGAGGTTGCTGGTTGTGCTGAAAGCCCCGTACCCAAACCCTGCCTACAGCCCTGGGACACTGTCACACTTTGTCATTCATGCATAAATGCGACCCAGACAAGGGATGGGCCATGAATTTTGCTTTTCCCAGAGGATTTAACTCAAATGGTACAGTTAAAAGGCAGATGATGCTATACAATGTATTTGTGTATACATTGAAGAAGCCCATGCCCAATACCCCCTGATGAAAGAGAGGTTTGCTAACGCAAGTGTGGCACATATGTAGACACAGGGATACTTTAGTGTGATGCACAGACAGATGCCAGTCAGGCTGACAGAATGCAGGGTGATTCAGGATCCAGCAATTTGACAAATTACATAATCAGTGGTCTGACTCAGACTGTTTGGAGGACAAACTAAAGAGTTGACATGTCAAACTGTGTATGACCTGTGTTTTTGAAGGTGACAAATGAACCCAAGGGCTGTGTTACACAGCTTAATTTGTATCAATGCTTAACGGTGTAATTGACTAAATGGCAACTCCTATGCTGTTCCAGGCATCAGCAGCGGCAGTGCTTTTTTAAATGGGTGGTGTGCATGGAGGTGATCACAGGTGTGGGCTGCATCTGTTTCTCACCAGTCCTGTAGGTGAGACTTGCATTCTAAGGGCCAACAGACATTTTCACACAGGAAGCAATCTACAGGTGCTAACAGGGCTTTGAAACTAGAAGACAGTGTATAAATTAACCTGACGTCCATGCAGTCAGATGTTCTATGACAATGGCATACCATAGGAAAGGGTGTAGCACACTGGACTGCTAATGTTGGTCTGTGTGTGTAGAGGAGGGAATATCGGGGTACACATCTTAGTATTCCAGGGACCTCTTCCAACAGGTGGGTTGGGACCAGGTGCATGGGTGTGTCAGGAGTTAGGAAATGGGCTGACATGTACATGGAATGTCATGTGTGCAACGCTGCTCATATGTGTGGCACTTGCGCTGTCTATGTTCTGCTTCTATGGAACTCTGGTCACAGATAGTCCTTGCAAATATTGGATGCAGTTGGATTTACTGCTGTCAAGGGTCTGGTCAGACATTCCTGTTACTGATGCAAAAGAACATTGACTGCCTCATGTATGATACTTGTTTTCCCCTTATTGAGTGATGGTGTCTTAGTTGTGTGCCATATGCTGTGTTGGACCTTGATTTCAACATGTATGTGTGAAATAGTTGTGGTCCTCTGCTATTGGCCTTCAAAGGAGAAATGTACAAGATATATGTCATTAACAGTGTGACCATTGTATGTTAGGCATCACATTAGCTCTGGGATGTTCAGTGTCCTTATCAGTATCTCAGCAATGCTCCATGAGGCAACACTCTTATTCTGGTAAGTAGAGATGAAGGTGTGCAAAAATGAATAGCCAGACCATGATATGGTGATTATTATAGGTGTTTATTTAAATTAGTTAACTAAAGTGGTGAAGGTGATTATATTCAAAAGAAATTGTTGACGATCTGTTGCGCCTCCGTATACCAGCGGCAGTGTTCTGTAGTTCCCCCTCATGTTGCAGGCCAGCATCCTTCTCATCCTCCTCTTCAGGCATGTGTGGCTCTGGTTCCAGGAGGGGAATGTTCCTTTTGATGCAAATGCTGTGCAATATTGCACATGTTTGGATGATCCTACAGACCATCTCCGGCGAATATAGGAGGCTACCACCAGTGATGTTGAGGCACCGGAACCTTGACTTGAGGATGCCAAAGGTCCTCTCGACAATGCTGGGTGTCCTCCTATGTGCGTCGTTGTAGACATGCTCTGCAGCAGTACTCTGGTTGCCAAATGGTGTCATAATCTATGGCTGTATGCAATACTCCTGATCAGCTGCAAGAGAAAATGATTGGGATCATGTTGATGTAGCTGGCCCTATTGAAATGACCTTTCATGGCAGTAGTTGTCTTGTGTTGTCTGTGACTGTTTTGTGTTATAATGTAGCATCCTAGGCTTGTAGGATGTACCATCTGCATTGTGTTGTTTCCTTGGCTGAACTAGTGTTTGTCTGCTAACCGGTTGTCAGCAGTATGTTTTGGGATTTGCAGTACAGTGTGCCCTCCCTAGCATTGTGACTTGTGATACAGGTGTCCGTGTGTCTTCACTGGGGGTGAGATGATAGTTCCATACACAGGTTAAAATTGACAGTGGTGGTAACACGTTCATATCAATGTACCCTGGACATCCCATACCTTTAGACTTATGGAATGGATTAATGTAAATGTCATTGGGACACTTACATTTTGCAAGGTGATATTTGGGCAACCCACTCCACACGTTGTGATCTTTGACGTCTTAACATTAGGCTGTACAGTAATTTCCGATGTGTGACAGGTTCAATGGTGACCTAAGAAACATGGCTAGCGATGTCACGACCTCAGTGTGTTCCTGTTCACATGTTGCTGTTGTGGTGTGTGTGTTTTGTGTCCTAGAGGGTTGCTGTGCAGTGTGTACATAAGTAGGTTTTTGTACTTACCAACAAGTAGTCCATTGCCATACCGTCCATCCTGGAAGTGTTCATTGATGGTGCAGTGACGGAAGATGAATGAGTCATGTACACTCCCGGGATATTTAGCCACGATGTTGGTGATCAATCCCTGGTGATCGACTATGGCCTGCACGTTGATGGAATGTGTGTGCTTCCTGTTGCGGTAGAGGTGTTCAGTTGCAGCAGGTGGCACAAGGCGTACATGTGTGCAGTCGATTGCACCAAGGATGTGTGGGAAGCCACTGATGAGGTAGAACCCCTGTTTTGTTTCCTGCTGCTTCTGCAGTGTGTTAGGGAAGCAGATGTGGCGGGGTGTCAGTCCAATGATGGCATCCAGTACTTTGGGCAAAAAGGCGGAGAATGATGGTTGTGATATTCCGGCAACCAGGGCACCAGTTGTTTGAAAAGAGCCACTTGCCAGGATATGAAGTACGGCAAGCAGCTTGGTTTCTGTTGGGATGGTGCAGGGTGTCAGCAAAGTGGGGTCCAACTGCGGTTCAATGTTGCCCAGCAGCTGCTGAATGGCCTGCCAATTCAACCGGTACCTCTGGATGATGTTGTGTTCCGTGAGGCCCTGAAGGGTGGTTCTGGGGCGGAATATCCTCTCCTGCCTTCTGCGCTGCCTTTGGGGTCCCTGCTGGTGTTGTTGTAGCTGCTGTTGTTGCTGCTGGGCTCTGCGTCTGCGTGCACGCTGGATTAGAATCACCTCCATGTCTCCCTGTTGCTGCTCTGCTGCTCTTCTGTTTGTTCTGTGTGTTATGATTAAATACAGGTGTGTTTGCCCCATTTTAACGCCTGCTCTGACCCAGGTGTTAAATTTTGATGCAAATCGGGCTGTTCGTCATTTTCCGGCTCTGCCTTCCGGCTGTGCGCGGTAGCACAAATACGCCGCACAGCCGTTTAAGTCACTTTTTGGACAGGAACGCCTACCTTGCATATCATTAACGCAAGGTGGGTTGCCGCATCCAAAAAATGACGCACACGGCGGACTTTTGTCTTCCGCGGACCCGGGTGTCAAAGTTTAAATACGGGGCAACGTTTGCGCTGAATGTGCATCAAAATTTTGGACTCACATTCGGCGCAGACGGAGTATAAATATGCCCCCAAGTTTCCCTGTCTTCTTTGCTTCTTGGCCTGTGCCCTTGTCAAAGCAAAGATATGCCCAGGAAGGCCCAGCATGGCTGCATGGGACACCAACTCTACTTCAGCCCAAGTAGAAGTTTCCAAGTTGTTCCCTAGTAGACACTCTATAGGTTCGTCTGTGGATATCACAACTTTTTTAGGACTAGCAAACCCCCCCCCCCCACCCAGTTGAGCTCAATGACTGCCAAGGGGTGGCTTACAGTGTTGGTATGTGCGTCAGTCACTTGGTACTGATGACCAAGTTGGTTTTGCTCAGGGGCCACCAGTTTTTTAGTCACCATTGTGACACTGGCACCTGTATCCCTGTAGTCCTCAACCTGAACACCATTTATTAAGGGTTGTTGCTTGTACATATCCATAGTAAGGGGGAAAGCAACAAGGGTGGCAAGGTCAATGACTCTATCTAAGACTAAAACAGCCTCAGTGCTTTCCGTAAATAAATCAACCCCCACTACATTCCCCAAAGTGCTTCCTGCTACACCCTTGTATTGACTCTTTGTAGTATTAGTTTTTCTTCCACCACTGCAATTGCTAGAGGCACTAGTTGTAGCAGTAGGTGATGGTAAGAGGTTTGGTGCTTTTCTTACAGCAAGAGCTGTCTCCTGCCCTATGGCCTTTGTTTCTCCAAATATAGCACCAAGGCTTTTTATTCTAATGGTTGTGAGAAGAGGATTTAGACCCACTCCGATTGTGGGCCTGATGAAGACTCTTTGTTTTTATCTTTGTCCCCACCTTTGTCATGTGACTTATCATCCTTCTTTTTGTCCTTGTCACCCCCTGTATGAGCTTTTCTGCTCACCCTTGTTCTGCCCCATTTGTCTGCCTTCTTTCCCAATTATTGGGGATAGATCAGATCTGAGTCTACCAAGCATTGGTGCAACGTCAGACTCACAGTTATTCAAAATATGCTCTCTCAGTAACAGACTGTACAAACCCTCATAATCAGACAATTTCCTGCCATGTAACCAGCCTTTCAAAGCCTTAACAGAACAGTCCACAAGGTCAATCCAATCCTGTGAGGCCTCTTTTCTGGTCTCTCTGAAATTAATTCTATTCTGTTCAGTGGTGAGACCAAAACCTTCCAAGAGTGCCGTTTTCAGAATACTGTAATTGTCTGCATCCTCCTCTCTGACAATGAGAAGTCTATCCCTCCCTTTGTCTGACAAGGACAACCAGAGAATAGCAGCCCACTGCCTTTGAAGGACTCTCTGAACTCTACAGGCCCTTGAGCACTTGGTTGGTGGTGACCCCATCTTCCTGGGGCCACCACAAGCTGATCACAAAGGTCAGAAAGACATGGTCCTCGCAAGGCCTTATGAGGCATTTGCATATTGAATGAGCGGCTCTGCCGCTGTGCCATGGAGAGCTGCTTCAAATTTCCTTGGGGTTGATCGTTTTTCTGCAGCTCGGCGCCGCATTTCACAGTTTTAATTGGGGATGTCCATGGTAGAGGACAGCGGGGAGAGCCCATGACCGCTGGCCTCATGGTTGGGGGGTGTCTGGTCCCACCCAAACAACTCCCCCTCATGTGGCCTCTATGTTGGAGGGCAGCGTGGGTAAGTAAAATTGGGGAAAGGCTTGAGGACCCCACTCCAGGTGCTGACTTGGGAGCTGGCTCTTCTTTGGGTGTCTGCCCTCTCCTGCAGGCAGACATGTGCTGCTACAGCAGCCAGGCAGGCCACCTGGGGAAATGTGACAGCACTTCCCCCCACCTCTACACCTCGTCAGGGGGTCAGAATTGGGTTTGGGGCCTGTCTGGCTACTTTTCACGGGGGCGCAACAGCCTTCTGCCACTGGCTCTCCCTCAGCCAGCAGCCATCTTCGTAGGGGACGCAATAGTGGCCCCCTTCCAACATTTTCACAGGTAGCACGATGGCGATCCCTGCCTTCCTTCTCTATGGGGCTCTGGAATCGGGTCTGGGGCACTCCTAGCTTATCTTCATGCTTTACTTCTTTTTTGGGGATAGCCCCTGGTCCCTGACCCACTCTGGGGGCATCGACCAGAGGAGTGGCAGAGTCCTACGTGCTTTGTTGCTTGCTCTGAATTAGGTCAAAGGTTGCAGACCTTCTCCTTTGAATATCTCAGCACCCCAAGGGCCCTTTCTTGACGATCTTGAGGTCGTTTTGTACCTGGTGACGAGCCCTTGCCACCCGGAGCACTCTTGTTAGGACTCCTGGCCTAGAAGGTCCCCAAATGGTAGGGGTACAGTCCCCACTCACCCCCCTGCACCAGCCTTCCCTTTGGGTGCCTTCCTTTTCTTCTGGGCAGTGCACTCCACTTGCACCAGCCCAGTATTTCCACCAACTGGTCCTCGATGGAGGTAAGGGGGCCAGCTTACCTGGCCCTGACATACTCCTCACTAGGCCCGAAGTCCTTCTGGGCAGAGTCCCTCCCCCAGAGGGCAGTCAGGGGGCTCTTCTTACCAGCTGTCCAAGACGCCTGTCTTCAGTCCTAGCGTCCAGCAGTGAAGCACACCCAAGAGAGAGAGCTCTCCTCTGTGCAGGACCTTTTAAGTGGAAGCGGAAGAGTCCAGCAGGCCTTCACCTCTGGCCTATCACGAAGCATCACATCACTTCCTTGCCCCTGTCCCCTCTTTTCTGCATAGTCTTCTGAGATAGCTCAAGCTAGGAGCTAGGGCCATATATGCTCCAATACTCATCCTCTCCTTCCTAACATTCCTTGCAGGGCTTCTCCACCCATTTCCTGGCAGGGGCAGACAGCTGGCTGATTGATGCAAGGCCCTGCTCAGGAAGTTGGATAGAACAGTAATTGACCCTAATCCTGAGCTGAGTCAGAGAAAGATGACTTGCCTGGATGACCCATAAGTTGTACAACTATGCTTTTGTAAACTACTTCATAATTCTTTTCATACTGGTTACAGTGTGCATTGGTGGGACTCTGGTCTCTGTAGGCCCTAGGGGGTTAGTTGTCCCCTAGGCCACTCTTTCCCATTTACATTTAATGAAGTGTCCCTACAGTGAAAAGACAGTAAGCACACTGACTATCCCTCACATGTGTACACCACACCAGACTGCATAGGCACAGTTCTTGGACTGCACACGCCTGGAATCCTCCCCAAGCAGCCCTCACATGGGTGCACACGCATGTGCACACATGATCACGTGTAACCAGCCCAGGGCTTCCTACTCTTGCTGTGCCATAGCAGCCTTTCCTTAGCAAGGCAGCACTGGTGGTAAAAACACAAAGTCAATTTTACCATGAGTTTACTGAGGGTGAGTGCCCAACTAGGGGACTCCTTCAGAGTAAAAGGTCAAAAACCAGTTGGTCAAAAAGTGAAAACTCTGGGTGGACAAGCTGGTCAGAACCATCGTCTCACAGGCAGATGTCCAAATGCACAATTGGAGTCCCATGCCCAACTATGATTTAGAGACGTTTAGGTAGTTGATGTCAGCCTTGCCCTATTATGTACTAGAGACTTACAGGTTGTTTGTGTTGGACATGTCTCATCATTTACTAGTGATTGACATGACTATGTCTACCTATGTGGGATGTGTTCCTCTGGTGCATTGTCAAGACATTGATAGATATTGGAACCAGGTCATATCTGCAGACCAAGGGTACAGATAATATCATTTGCCACTTACTTCTATCACACTTACTTGTGCTGGCCTAGCACACAGTTGTAGTTGTTGGCATGTGACTGGGATATGTACTGTCCAACACAATGTGTGTGAATATGTGTCTGGTGTTACATGGCAACATTTTTGTTTTGTATGTTGAGTATTTGATAATGTGTGATCATTCCCACATATTGAAGGCAGATTGTGTAATGTATGCTTCTAGGTCAACATTGCTGGCACACTTTTTGCAAATCATCCTTGGAACACAGCTTCCTGATCCTCACTGTCCCTTCATTCATGCACATCATAGTCAGCCATACTTGTGAACTTTGATAATGGACATTGCTTCTTATACAGGCTAAGAAATATTTGCCACAACATTTCCTGTGTCTACAAGATGACTGATCATCACACATTACTGAACACCAGCCACATCATTTGAGTAGTGTCTGAGTCACCTGTATATATTGGATGTCAAACATAAGCAAACAAGTGTCTCAGAGGTCACTACTCATTTGTTTGTTTGACATGAGCACTCACACACAGATGCATTGCTTAACCTTTGTGGCATGCACTATGAGTGTATTTTGATTCTGTGAATACTCCTGACAGCTATGAGAAGAACATGCAGATTTCAACATGTCTGTGTCCTTCATTACATGTACAGTTCGCCAAGGCTTTGTGACTTGACATTGGTTGACATGTATGCACAATACAAACTGGATAGAGTCTGACACACCTAGACATTCAGGTGTTTTGTCATCAGTATTCAACTCTCTATTAGACACACATGTGAGTCCCATTAACGGGTAGGCTTAGTTGTCACCTGTTATTGTGACATTCAGACATGAATTTGTTACATAGCAGACACAGACCTACTGTTGTAGGTACTGTCTACTCTTGTCTTACCTAGGCCACACATCTAAAAAATAGTCTTCACATGTTTTTCCTGGGTTGCTGATGTCAAATGTCAACCAAACACACTTGTGTGAAATATGTGTGGAAATGTTATTTATTTGTGCAACAGGCTATGCCAACATTTCTCCAACATATTCACATAGTAGTGCATTGTGTGTAGTATTTGTCTTGTTCCAGAGTGTGTTCCTAATGTGTTTACATCTTTTGTGGTCTAGTTATGCTTTGCAAGATGTGGGTTAGTTGATAAGGTATGTGAAGGTGAAAAGAAGTACTCCATGACAAATCTGAGTTCAAGTTATTTATTGACAAAACTTTGCTCACTGATATTTGGAATGCAGTCTCTAAGTGAAGAAGTTGTTCACAATACTGTCCCTTCAGCATGCTCCAGCAGCAGGGTTTTGATGTTCCCCATCCTCCTGCTGTGCATCAATGTTCTCATTCCCCTCCCAGGGGACCTTTACCTGTTCATCCCAGGGGACACTGGTGCGTACACAGATGTTGTGCAAAATTGCACATACTAGTATTATTTTGTACACAAGGGCTGGTGCATATAATAGACTTCCTCCAGTTAGACCTAGTCACCTGAACCTGAATTTAAGCATGCCAAATGTCCTCTCCATCACATTTCTGGTCCTCGTTTGCTTCAATTGTAAGCTTTCTCAGCATCTGTATGTGGGTTTCCATATGGAGTCATGACCAATGGCTGGAAGTCATAGCCTCAGGGACATGGTGAATGTGGGCTATGTTCTGCCATGACAGCTTACCCATGCAGAATATGTGTGGTGTTGTATATATTTGTCCCTTAGTACCATTATTTTAGACCTGCAGATGAGTCATTTTGGCTAAGGTTGTACCTATTTCATGTAGTGTGTGCCATGAGGCAGGTGTTGTGCCATTTGTGTTGAATGTGACTCTCACCCACTTGGACATGAAAGCCCTCCCTTTCCTGGCTAGCATGCATATGTGTATGTATTGAAAATGCACAGTGTAGCATAGTTACTTGGCATGTATTGCCATGTATGTGACAAGTTTACAGACACCTTTGGGACAGGACAGGGCATGAGGGACATTTTTGCATTGTCCTTCACCAGTACAGGCCAAAAAAGTTCCATGTCTCATTGATATTGTGTGTTTCAGATCTGCATTAATCAAGCAATCACTCAATCAGTTTTCAATCTGTACCAGTACTCTAGCAGTAGTCAGCTGCCAAAGTCTGCTGTAGGCACCCGTATAGCATTATAGCGAGTTGACGGATTTATGGGTTTGATTGTTGCTGTGCTATGAGGTGTCCATTCCTACACATGATCTAGCAATGATGGTGATGTCCTATTTCAATGTGTGCTGCAGTATGCACCACACATGGGAAAGGTCTACACAGTGAGAGTATCAGCCAATTTTCTTGATAGGTAAATTGTGATGCCTCCACTGGCATTATTTATAGCTGCATCCTCAGGGTTCTATATTGTGTTAAATGTGGGTCAGTGCCAATATGCGCATGGCCAATGCAAAACCCATTACGAACCATTTCAACACCAAAGTGATATGTGCAAAGGATCTGTATTTTCCAAACTACATGGGGACACGTGTAGTGGCTTGTCTCTACCTTTTGAATGCAGAGAGGGCATTGCTCCACCAGAGCATCATCAAAAGTGGCATTCTGGTGGTGCTAGGGATTTGTACATGTGGCCACATGTGAGGGTGATGTGCATTGAATGTGGTGGAGTGATGCATGTGGTATATGTGTTGTTCTCCAAACATCTGTGCTTTTCTCTCCATGTGTGTCTTGTGTAGTGAATATATTGTTATTCCCACATGTTTATTGTGTTGTCTATGTCATGTAGTGTATGCTGGCTTACCTACGAGTAGGCTAATTCCATATTGTTTAGCCTGGAAAGATTGATTTACTATTGAGTGTCTGAAGATGTAAGCATCATGGGCGCCACCCAGATATTTAGGGCCATATTTATAAATTTTGAAGCTTTGCGTAAAATGTTTTACAGCTGGCTAACGCCATTTCTTTGTGCCGCTCGGGCGTCAAATGTATACGTTGACGCAAGGTGGCACAACCACAGGTGTTAGTCATTTTTTTTTACTCAAACCAATGCATCACGTCGTAAAGCAAAACAATGTTAACGCTGCGAAAATGACTGTGAGATGATTTACAACATCGCAAACCTGATATGTCCCTTTTTTGACGAAATATTGTCAAAAAGTGGCGTAAACACTGCAAAATGTGCTAAGGGGAGCCAAAATGGATCCCAGATGCTTGGACAGACCCCAGGAAGATGACACAAGACCAGGAACCAGCCAGGAGGACCCACACAAGACCCAGGACAGGGAGAAGAAGAAAAGAAAGTGTTGGTTCAGTGCAGAGGAGCAGGAAATTCTGGTTAAAGAGGTGACAGAACACCAGCACCAACTGTTTGTCACCTCAAAGTTGCCAATCAGTAGGAGAGAGGCAATATGGCAACAAATTGTTGGCAAGATTAACAGTGTGACAGAAGTACGCCGAACAGTCATCGAGTGCAAGAAACGCTGGCATGACTGCAAGCTCAGGACCAAGGAAAAGATGGCTAGGAACAGGAAGGCAGCACTGCAGACTGAAGGTGGGAGTTGAGCACCACAGGAGGCCCTAGACCACATGCAGGAGATGTTGGCAGTCATCATCCCTGAGGAGATCATCACAGGGATTGAAGGACAGGACAGGGCAGACCGCCAGGAAACAACACAGATGCAGTTTAAGTCGCATGGGGAATTAAAATGCACAAATGTTAACTGTAAGCAGGGGGGGGTGGACATACCTACTACACAATGCATGGAAGTCATGATATTCAGGGAGTGGAATAGGTAAAGGGGCACAGCCTGTCCTGGACTTCCCTGATGACATGGATGACGAGCTGACAAACATCAGCCAGTAGACCCTCCAAGATGTCCTTGGAACCCTCCAGACCCCACCTTCAGTTGCAAGGAGGAGCACAGATACAGCAGCCATCACAGAGGACTCACCCACCACCCCAATTGTATGACCTGCCAGCTCTAACCCAGCTGCAGACTCTGACGACACTGGCACCAGCTTTGAGAGAACTGTAGTTGGAGTACAGTGGGAGCTGGCCAAGGAGGTGCGGGTGGGGATGGAAAATATGGCAGCCAGCCTAGAGGGGGTGCGTTCGTGCATGATATCAACTGCAGAACGGGCAGCAGCCATGTAAGGGCGAACATCAATCTTGCAAGAACTTGAAAAAAGTGTGAAGGAAATCAGCACAGCTGTAAGAGAGTTGACACAACACCTCCAACAACAAACCTTTCAACGCGTTCACAAATGCTATATTGACCCCCCTGAGGGATGACCTGGCTGCCTACCACAGTGATGTGACTGCTATTCTTAAGAACCAGAAGCTCCTCCTTGCTGCAGTACTGCCCTTAATAGCCCCACAGTTGGCAGCTACTGGGATGTCTGACTCCACGTCTTCAAACACTGAGGTGTGTTTTGCCCCTTCACATCGACCACCACCAAGGGCAGAGGAGACAACACACACATCAAAAGCTGAAGACGTGGAACAGATCACCTTCACCCGTAAGAGTACCCGGTAGGACTAGTCCCTGCCACCTGGCCACATATAACCAAGGTCCTGTGGTTTGTAACATGGCAGTCTTGCAATAGCTGCTCTCAAGCACCTTTCTCCAGCCCACTGTTTACCTTGTCACAATGCCCCATGATTGTGTTTCACTAACTCAATGGCAAATCATGTCCCTCTGCACTGTATGACACTTCACCCCAGCATGTCCAATGACATGTTCTTTTGCACTTGTGTAGGATCATAATCGAAGGTGTCACAGTAATGGACTCACAATCATGCACAATTTAAATATAGCACAACAGCACTTTAAAATAAATAGCACTTCAACAACCACTTTGTCTCTGTGTAATGTGACACATCAACCATGAGGGAGATTAGTGATGTTTGCCTCATGTCAATGGCCATAGAATGTAAATACAACTGTCCTGAAAGAATGTAGGCTGATAACTATGCACTGTGGTCTGGATTATACCATCATCTACCCTTCATGAAGGTCAATTCTGAGGTAATTCAAAACTATACAGTAAAATGCTGTGTTGGACAGAATAAGTCTTCTTCAAGGGATGTCTAAGCAGAAAAATATTGCATTCAAATTATTGTACTAGACAATCTTTACGTATGTGACATTTGTCACAATTTTCTCAGCACACACCATACAGCAGGAACGGATGTGTATGAGTGTACGTACAAATAAGTAACCTGGCTGTACAATGTAACAAATGATAGGTGTGAGTCATGTATACTATACTACTTGAGAATATACCATCACTCACCTTATAAGGCTTCACTTGAACATCAGGCTGCAGGCAGACGTAACACAGTGTCTTCAATACTAAATCTGGTCCCAAAGTATGGGAGATTGAAAACATACATAAAAAATTAACAACACACTGGGATCCGTAGTAACCTTAAGTGGTGGGTGCAATGGATGGCAGATTCTTAGCGAAGTAGTCCTGGTGTAGCTGCCAATGTGACAGCTCAATTGGGATTTGGTTGCAGGATGGGACACAAATGCAAATATTAAAGAGACACTGTTCACCCATTCAAAGGCCCTGACCCCCAAACATATGACACATACTGTAAAGGTGTACCTAAATATTTATTTATTTAGTTATTGCAGTCTCTGCAACATACGTTACATGTCACATTGCATCACTCTGAAATCTGCAGGGTCAATGACTGCAGCAGGGGTGGTCTGAGTGCCAGTTGTAGATGTGTGTCCGGTTGGTGGTGCCATACTTGTAGGGGGAGGTGCTGCTGTCAGTGGTCCTGGGGCAGTGGAATTTGATGGTCCTGCAATGGTGGCTGATATCCTTTGTGCCACCTGGGTGGTAGTGGTGGTGCTGGTGGTGGCGGCGGTTGTGGACACCGAAGGGCCCCCTTGGGCAAATGTCCTCCACACTCCTGAGGCTCTTTCATGGCGATAACGCCGTGTCATGTGTCGGAACCCAGACTCCACATCCAGAATGTGGTGGTAACGCATCTCCCGGCACTGAAACTCACGAATCAGGATGGCATCCAAATTGGCTGCTGTAAAAAAAGATAAAGACAAACATTAGGTACTTCATTGTGTGATATAGCTACTGATGAGAATCAGACAATACATCTAATGTAGCTGAAACAGGCCATACCACCCTAAGGATCACAGATTCTCTCTGAGGAAGTACATGCCAACACAGCCAATACATGTCCTATCTAACAGCACAGCAATGCTCTAAAAGATGTGTAACAACTTCAATGAACTATGCATCATTGTTCAGCCATTAGTCACATAAAAAATGCTGCAGGTCCTCCACATGTGACAGGCCAACTTACAACTATCTTCTGGATGACAATCAAGGGCCACAAGATCTGTGATATGTAAATGGAATTCCCAGGATGGAATGCAGTTGCTAATCATGAGTGGGTACCCTAGGTTTAGACAAGTGATTTACAGATTTACATGTCTGTTTACTAAACTTGGATCATCACACCTAGGTACACATTTCATAACCCTAAGCCTGTGCCTCAGGGGGGATGGACAAGCAACACATTCTTTCAAACATCAAGGACACCCAGGAAGCTTTGGACAGCTGTACATGGGTTTGGGCAGTGCACCACAGGTAAAGAGGATGTCCAACTAGGATAGACCAAAACCTTGTACAATCCCATCCACATTTATGTTTGTAAATGCAGACACTTGTCAACATCATTTAATACCACTAATACCTATCTTACAACAAGCAGATAGATGCAAGCACACATCTGGCCATGAGCTGCTCGCACACCTATGACATTGTACTCAAGTACTTCATACACGTAGCACAACATGTGGAGCTAGCTGCTGCTAGGAAGTCAAACATACAGTCGAACATGTTCATTAGTGTACAGGGAGGTTCAAGTCTGTGGGTAAGACTTTGGCATCCCTATTCTGTGAGATTCAGGGTTTGACTTGCTGACTAAATCATGAATATGGGCCTATGCTAATTTTTCTTTATAAAAATGTCAAAAACAAATGTCACCGTCTTCACATGGCCATGCCTACAGGGCTGCACTACAATCCAAAAATATGACTATAAGCTACTGATTGTCCAACTCTAAGATGGAAAAAAAGTGAAACTCCACTCAAGTAACATATCCAATCATTTATCAGCACATCATACCTTGCTATGTGTCCAACACACAGGAGCCAATCACACAAGAGCTGCAAACACAACACAGAACTGAAATATCAAAACTTACTGGATATGTCTGGGTTCGCAAATCGTGCCACTTCTCCGATTGTGTAGGGGGCAGGTCCACCTGTAAAGCATGGAAGGGAGAAATGTGCTCAATGTCTGTGCACTGTACAACACTTTCAAATAAAACTACAGCCTCTCAGGCATGATGATACTCCAACAGACATACCACTGCAAACATGTACAGACCCGGTCACTCCAGTGAGTGATACACACATATCTGCACACATGCAGTGGCCCTAACTATCATGTGGTGATAAACATTTTCCGTCAATTGGTTGCAGACTCATTTATGGAGTGTACTCCTCTCATAATTTGTAGTAATGAGAGACATGCAAAACCACTTTCCTGGAGCACTGCAATACCAGTCACTCAGGTTTTGTGGCTTGTGCATCAAGGGGCAATCATTTACTGTGTGACGCACCTGTGTGTTGATTTAAGGTCATGATTTATCATGCTTTCTATGGTCCCTTACATGTAGGGCCTGTGTTGTGTGTAGGTTACATATGCTACATTAACAGTGTACCCTGAGCCACATATGCTCCCTATGACATCATAATGGCAGGGATCCTGTGCATTTATTGGTGACAGTTTGAGGCTAGTCATGGATTGACCAGTTTTAATATTTTGATACAAGGATATATGCTGACAGTGTATACTGTAGTCATCCATGACAGACTGCATGAGCACAGGTGTAGTCATTGCATCTGAAATGTGTCACTTATTGCCCTGTGTACCCATTATGGGTTTTGGAAATCACAGTGAGCCACATTCATCATCTTACATTTGACAAGTTGTTAGATCAGCGGCTATACAGCAAACGGACACTGTCATATTATTAACACATGGTTTAGCAAATGTACCACTGTGCCAATCATGGCGATGTAGGTTTCAATTTGTATGTACCTTTGGAATAGCAGCAGACACAGGAATTCTGGTCTTCTGATCTTAGCATACACCCATGTCTGTGATAGCCTCAATACTGGGAAGGTAGTTATTAAACATATGCTGCACTAGATCAGCAGGGGTGTACCAAACAAAACTAGCAAAGTATTAGGGAACTTTATATGTATGATGGAATTGGTCGGGGGTCCCTTGCACGACATCATGCACGTAATACATTGTGACCATGCATTTCCCAACGTCAGGTATCCCATGATGATCCCATAACTTATGAGAAGTTCATGGCTATAGAGTAACACAGATGGTAAATGCATTATCTCTGTTCCAGCTTTTGTGCCCAAGACCACTGTAAAACACACAGGTACAATGAACAGAGGGCCATGGATAGTTGTAATCTCTCAATGTGTATAATTTGCTTCATTTTATGTGCTACAGCTATGGAAAGTAACACCAAACATTTAGATATGAACCTGTGTGCATTACTTTGGCAACCATCGCTAATTTAATTGTGGCACAACCAAGTCAAACTATCATCCTAAGATATTACCTGAGGTTAGAAAGAACTTGGTACATATGGGCTAGAATACAGTTCAGACATGTATTAGAAATAATTGGGGGACACATTAATTCTTGAAAATATTTGGTGAAAAACGTCTTTCCTGGTACACTCACAAACCATACCTAAAACATACGTTAGAGCCACATTTGCATCATCTATTGACATGAAGGCAGCATTAATTTACAGGCTCCAGTTGTGTTTTGTAACTCAGTGCAGCTGTTGCATCAACAAATGATGGTAATGTGTAGCAATTATCGTGTAACTCAGGGCCACTGTATGTTTAACTTGCATTCCACATGTCCAAAAAAATTGCCTGCGGCATATCAACAAACCTGCTACTGTCACTACAGAGCATTTAAGGGTGCATATTACTCCGAATTGTACTCACCAATAGGGCCACCAATCACAATCCCCAGGTGGTCCAGCAAGTCTTGCTCCCTGTCTTGCTCCCTGGGAACAAGGTCAGCCCAGCGGTGCTTTAGTTGGTGGTCGTTGCGTGGTGTGTTGTAGACACGTTGCAGATGGTACATGACCTTTGACCACCGGAGCCTCCTTGCCTCTGTGTGATACCCCTGTATCACCCTGACACCTTCTTCGTTCATCATTGGGAGGAAGTGGCACACCAGCCAAATGAATCCCCCCAGCTCCTCCTCACCCATTCTACCCAGACGTGGCATACCCAACATGACTGTAATAATGATGGAATTAATGGGTACAGAGGATAATGAAGGGAAAGGAGGAGAGGGAAATGAAAAGTAAATAACCCTAAAACAGCCCAATTATCCCTAAACCAACACTACCCACAACAGACTTCCAACAGTACAAAGACAAAATTAGACACCTGAAATGACAAAAATACACTTACACAGGATACCACAGACACTTAGAAAACACCAAAAGACAATATGAAGAGCACACAGGAGACAAATTCACAATATTCACAGAGAGACAAGTCCAAACACAGCCACACAATCAAGAAAAATCACAGACTGCAAAGTGAAAGTGAAAGTACACCCACTGTGGCAATTCTGTAAACAGGATATCCTATTACATCACTTCCTGCCTCAAATGCGGTGCGTTTTTATTATGATGCGTCAAAATATTATAACGCTTACAGTCTGTGTGTCATTTTTTTTTTACGAACATGCTTACAAATTACCCTGCATCCATATTTCCAAATATTTTTCATTGGTAACCAATTTCATGGGGTACAGTGTGGGAATTACCGCTCGGGGCCAATGGACGTATCATGGCAGTGAGCGTCATTTGTCAATGCATATGCGCCGTTATTTGCGTATGCGTCAAACTGTATGTCTTTTACTGGGTTTGGGTCATTTCTCTCAATTTTATAGTACATTACAGCTGTAACTATACACAGATAGGCTGTTTGCACCTACATTGTGCATTCCAGTGTATGGACACATGTGGCAGATCACACTACTGCAGACCATGATCCTCCAGTTGTTGTACCGGATTTGCACTCTACACTGATGCAATAGATCCCCAAACTTTTGGAATACAAATTGGTATTACTCCGTTTGAGCAGGTTGTGCGTCGATAGAGGATAGCAAGGCTATGCATCTTAATACAGTAACTCATTGCCTGTGTGTCAATGTGTGTGAATTGGCTATTTCAATTTTAGTTGTCTCACTGTGTGAACATCACAAGATGTGTTTTCATAGATGTGCTTCTAAGCTTGTATTGTCAATGTGGATAACCACCAGATGCTATTCAGTGTGGAAATGAGTAAGGAAATGTGTTTGCCATACACGTAGCAACAAATGCTGTGTGAACTTCCCAGAATTTTGGGGCAAAAGCATCTCCCATGACAACCCATGCACAGGATAAATAGAGGACGGTTGATCATGGCAATGTTCCAAGACTAAGCCATCACATGTCCTGGAATGTTGCATACTACTTCCTGGTCACTTGTTTTGATACTACCCAGGAGTCAGGAATTTGAAAATGCAATGTGGGTACGGTGTTTGTGACATAGAGTCCCAAAACCAATCCACAAATGTAATGTCACTTCACAGTTTGAGTCATATAAATGGCCTATGTTTCTCTTGTGGCAGTGGAGGACCAGCAGACAAAGCAGCACGTGTTCACATATTTCCAGTAGTTAATTGCACAAAGGTGTCCAGTTCAAGTGTGTGGGGCCATCTGTAGCCTGTGTCATTATTGGGGTCCATGTTGTCACAGTTACGTGCAGTTCTAGTCATGAGTCTGTGGAGCCATTCCCTGCATTTACAAAGTATCCTTCACAGCTGAATTGAACAAAAGCCAAATAGGAATTGAGAACACACATGGGGATAGTCCAGCTATCGCACTGCAGAGGTTTTATGAGGCTGACAACAGGGCAACCTTGGTGTGCTTACAAAGTTAATGGATCAGTCATTTAAAACCGGCAGGTTTCCTCACAATAATTGTACACAGGGTGGCCGCTAAAATTCCCAGTGCAGCCGGGACCATCAGGGCCTCTGTGCTGATTAATCTCACAGCTATTCACCACGCAAGCCCCATCAATAGGTTGGGGCCGATGTGAATTAGTGTGTGGACCGTCAGGGTACAAACATGTGTTGACATTTCATGCACATTATCAAACGTTGTTTGTTCTGCTGGAGGCACCATATCCAATCTATGCATACAGCCATTGTACACTGTCACTATTTGTCACTCATGCACACATGAAACCCAGACAAGGAATGGGCCGTGATTAGGCTATTTGAAGACATGTCTTACCCCATGATACGATAAGTAAACTGATTACGCTATACAATGTATTTGAGTATTCATTGTAGACCTACCTGACACAATACTCCAGGAGGAATGTGAGGGCATGGAAAGCAACTATGAGACAAATGTAGCCACAGGGAACCTTTGTAGTAACGCAAAGAGAGGAACCAGTCAGGCTAGCAGGATGCGGGGCCAGTCAGGAACAAAAATGAACAAGGCAAATACACAGTGAGCAGACTGAGACTGGTCAAAGCTGGAACAACACTGTGGAAAATGAAAACTGTATTTGTCCTGTGTGCTGCAACGTTACACAATAACCCAAGGCCTGTGTTACACAAGTGATTTATATGGCAATGCATAACAGGGATATACATATAATGGCAGCTTCTATGTCGTTCCAGGCAGCAGCAAGGGCAGTGCATGTTCAAATGGCTGGTCTGCATGGACATGCTCACAGGTGTGTGCAGCTTTAGTCTCTCACAAGTCAGTTCAAAGGGCTAACAGTTCCTTTCACATGGGAGGCAATGGACAGGTGATTACAGGTCCTACAGACTACCAGGCAATGCATTATCTGACCAGAAGTCCATGCAGACAGATGAACTATGACTATGACATGCCATCCTAAAGAGGAAAGCACACTGGAGTCAGAATGTGAGTCTGGGTGTGTGTAGATGAAGAATTATCTGGGTACAAATAGTCCATTTCCAGGGCCCCCTAGAGAAGGGTGGGGAGAGACAGAAAACATGGCAGTGGCAGGACTTCTAACCTGGGATGACATATGCAGGGGATGTCTTGTGAGCAATGCTAGTCATACCTGGGGCACTCATGCTATTCATTTGCAGCTTACATGGACTTCTTGTCACACATACTCCTTGCAAAGATAACTGATGTCACACTTACCGCTGTCAAGGGTCTGGTCATACATTCCTGTTACCAATGCAATAGCACATCCACTGCCTCATGTATGAGGCATTTATTTCCTTATTGAATGATGCTGTCTTTCTTGTGTGCCATATGCTGCAATGAACCATGTTGCCAACATGAATGTGTGAAATAGCTGTGGTCCTCTGATATTGCCCTTCAAATGTGAAATGGACAGGATATATGTTATCTACAGTGTGTGTGAAGTTGGGTGTACATTCATACCCATCAAATGTGATGTGGATTTTTCAGGATCATAATCTGTATTTTTGCAATGCTCCATGAGGCTACACTCTGATTATGAATCTTAGGGATAATGTGATGCATACATGATTACCCAAACCATGATATAGTGATTAGAATAGGTGTTTAGTGACATATGGTAAGACAGTGGTGACGGTGACTATGTTAAAAGTTTTGGACAATGTGTTGTCTCCGACACAGTCCTGCTGCAGTGTTTGGATGGTCCCCCTCATGTTGATGGACAACATCCTCCTCTTCCTCCTCTTCAGCCATTTGTGGGTCTGGTTCATAGAGGGGAATGTTCATCCTTACACAAATGTTGTGCAGGATGGCACAAGTCAAAATGATCTTGCAGACCATTTCTGGTGAGTATAGGAGGCTGCCTCCAGTGATGTTGAGGCACCTGAATCTTGACTTCAGGATGCCAAAGGTCCTCTCGACTATGGTGCATGTACTCCGATGTGCCTCATTATAGGCACGCTCTGATGCTGTGCTTGGGTTGCAAATGGGGTCATGATCCATGGCTGGATCCCACACCCCTGATCAGCTGAAAGAGGAATTGAGTGAGAAAATTTTGAGGGAGCTTGCACCATGATTATCACTTTGCATGACAGTTATTCTCTTGTGTTGTCTGTGACTCATCTGTGTTTGTGTTATTGTGTGGAATCCTAGGCTTCTAGGATGTACCATCGGCATTGGGATGTTTCATTATCTGAACTGGTGTGTGGCTGATTGACCGAATGTCAGCGGTATTTTTGAAGACTTGCAGGACATTGTGTACTCCCATGCATTATGCCATGTGAAAGTGGTGTCCATGTGTCTTAACTTGGGGTGACATGATACTTCCATACACAGAATCAAATCCACAGTGGTGGTAACACGATTCATCTATATGGCCTGTGTGGTTGTGTTTGGCCTGGACATCCCATCCAATTTAACCTATGCAATAAAATGTGTTAAACAGTGATACCCTTTGATTTGGCTAGGTGATATTGTACAACACATCTCCATAGGTTTTCAGCACTGACGTGTTGACAATTGACAATGCACAAATATCCCATGTGTGACAAGTTCTCTGCTGACCTATTTTTCTGCCCTTTCCGGGTTGACTCGTGTTCAAACGTGTACCTATACTACTGAACCTGGTCCAGTTCAGCTGGCTAACTTGGTTGTGAGATTGACGGTTTGAGTGTCAGAAGGTCCATATGCCTGTACATTTGTTGTGTATATATATAATTGTCTCAAAGCGTATGTGTAGGAATGTGCACTTTCAATATTGTCACATCAATATGTGTTCTTAGCACAGTCCACTTGCTTAGTGGTAGTGGGCAATGTCAGAGCAGGAGTGATGTGAGATATTGGTACAGCCTCAATGATTCCATGTCACCTTCGTTAAAATCATCATCATCATGCTATGTGTCTCATGGTGTTTGACCTGCAGCGAAACACATTACACACCCCTTACACAGTACTTATTGCTTGGAAGGGTGTTTAATTGAGTTTCATTGATGTGACATTGAAAGATTCATCTTCTAAGTTGATCTACCAGTTAAGGCCATGTCATTGCCAAAGTGTTGTTTTAAATTGGTCCCTTGTGTCTGTGGAGTGGCAACTGTTGTTATTTGCATCTGTCTTCTGTCCATAGGTGTGTATCCCATTGGGTGAGGATATCACACATGACTACCAGTGTCACAACCTCAGTGTCTTCCTGGCCACGTGTCAATGTAGTGGTGTATGTATTGTGTGTCCTACAGGGTTGCTGTGTTGTGTGTATATAGGTAGGTTTCTGTACTTACCAACAATTAGGCCATTTCCATATCGTCCATCCTGGAAGTGTTAATTGATGGTGCAGTGGCAGAAGATGAATTAATCATGTACGCTCCCAGGATACTTTGCCACAATGTTGGTGATCAATCCCTGGTGATTCACAATGGCCTGCACATTGATGGAGTGTGTGTGCTTCCTGTTGCGGTATAGATGTTCAGTTGCAGCAGGTGGCACAATGCGTACATGTGTGCAGTCAATGGCACCAAGCACGTGTGGGAAGCCGTTGATATGGTAGAAGCCCTGTTTGGTCTCCTGCTGCTTCAGCTGTGTATTGGGGAAGCTGATGTGGCGGGGTGTGAGGGAGATAATGGCATCCAATGCCTTGGGTAGGAAGGCAGAGAATGAGGGCTGTGAGATCCCGGCAACCAGGGCACCAGCGATTTGAAACGAGCCGCTTGCCAACATGTGGAGGACAGCTAGCAGCTTGGTCTTTGGTGGAATGGTTTGGGGTGTCTGCAAGCTGGGTGCCAACTGTGGCTCAATGTTGCACAGCAGCTGCTGAATGGCTTGCCAGTTGAGTCTGTACCTCTGGATGATGTCTTGTTGCCGGAGTCCCTGAAGGGTTGTCCTGGTCCTGAATATCCTCTCCTGTCTTCTGCGTTGCCTTTTGGGGTCCCTGCTGGTGTTGTGGAAGCTGTTGGTGTTGGTCCTGTGATCTGTGTCTTCGTGCATGGTGGATGAACAGCACCTCCATGTCTTCTTTTTTGAGCTCTGATGTTGCTTCTGTGTATTTTCCTTAAGTACTGGTGTGTTTGCCCCATATTACCGCCTGCCTTGACCCAGGTATTATTTTTTTATGCAATCGGGCTGCGCGTTATTTTGTAACTCTGCCTCCCGGCCGTGCGGGATTTTTGCGCGGTAGCATAAATATGGCGCACGGGTGTTAAAGTCATTTTTTGGATGGGAACGCCTACCTTGCATGTCATTAACGCAAGGGAGTTTCCCGCATCCAGAAAATGATGCACACAGAGGAATTTTGATGTTCGCGGGGTCGGGTGTCATAGTATGAATATGGTGCAAGGTTTGCGCCGAATGTACGTCAAATTTTTTACACGCATTCGGCGCAGACAGAGTATAAATATGCCCCTTAGCGAGGATGTAGTTGAAAATCCTGCGACGTTCCGCAATGGCCTGCACATTCATTGAATGTGTGAGTTTCCTGTTTCTATAAAGATGTTCTCTAGCAGCAGTGGGGACAAGTTGGACATGGGTGTAGCCCATTGCATCCAGAACATGTGGGCTTGTAAATATGTCACTAGCGGGCTAGCTTCATATTTTAGGAGGAAATACCTACCTTGCACATCATTTTTGATCATTGCCACAAGGTGAATGGGCACTCCTAAAAAATTATGCTAGATACAGGAAAGTGATGCTAGACCGCTCTATTGCCACTTTATAAAAATGGCACAGGCTTAACGCTTCTTTTACATAAAAAAAGGAGCAAAGGCAGCCACAACTTTTCTTAAATGTGAGCCATATTTTGAGTCACCCATTGCTGTTCTTTTTTTTTCACAAATGACCGTTTGCTCAAACGGAAGTGTTAATTTCAGTTACTTGCCATAGTCCTTAAATACGTTCGCTGTCTTCACTTTTTCACAAAGGTTGGTTTGCTTGACAGGAATAGGGACAGGTACGTATTTGAATATTATAGTGGGAGTGTTAGAGAGAAAGACATTATGTTGCTGCTTCATTCATGAGCACATTCCTGACAAATCGCCAATTATTGGGGATGCCCAGACCCTTACTTAAACATGACACATCTTCCATGTAAATTATGTCTTAAATTTAGTTGATGAGAGCTGATGTCCATGTTTTTGGATAGGGATGGATACACCTTTAGTTAGTGGTAGACGCTCCCTACTTTTAATGATAAATAATTACATTACTTAATAAATTAATAAATAGAGATAGATAGATAGATAGATAGATAGATAGATAGATAGATAGATAGATAGATAGATAGATAGATAGATAGATAGATTGATTAACCTGTCCAATAAAAATTCAATTTGAGATCTCGTCTGAGGATCCCCTTGGTGAAGACCAATACAACAGCATCAAATGGCCTCTGTTTCAGGTGGTCTGCTCAATCAACTATAATGTGACTCCTGAATGAGGGTCAGGCAACTTGTCCCCTCACAATCATTTCCTTTCTGCACTGGCGCCCGAGTGTTACATTTTAATAAGCGCAAAGCAAATATAGATTCTTAAAACAGCCTTTGTAAAGGTGTTTCATTCCGTGTTGAATGATCTGAATTTGTAAGAGGGCGCGATGTTTGTTCACTAGGATCATTATAAGAGCACTTTTTGTGTAAACAGTATCTTAAAAACATGTGACTTGTGTATCTTAGAACTTCGGCCCGTATTTATACTTTTTGACGCTAAACTGCGCTAACGCAGTTTAGCGTCAAAAATGTTTGCGCCGGCTAACGCCATTCTGAAGTGCCATGCGGGCGCCGTATTTATTGAATGGCGTTAGCCGGCGCAAGCAGACCGGCGCTGCCTGGTGTGCGTGGAAAAAACCACGTACACCAGGCAGCGCCGACGTAGGGAAAAATGGCGTTAGGGCGTCTTAAAAATGGTGCAAGTCAGGTTAACGCTAAAAAATCGCCTCCACCCGATTTGCGCCATTTTTAACGACGCCCAGACGCCATTTACATGACTCCTGTCTTAGTAAAGACAGGAGTCATGCCCCCTTGCCCAATGGCCATGCCCAGGGGACTTATGTCCCCTGGGCATGGTCATTGTGGCATGTAGGGGGGCACAAATCAGGCCCCCCTATGCCAAAAAAAATATATACAAAAAAAACAAATTTATACTTACCTGAACTTACCTGAATGTCCCTGGGATGGGTCCCTCCATCCTTGGGTGTCCTCCTGGGGTGGGCAAGGGTGGCAGGGGGGGTCCCTGGGGGCATGGGAGGGCAGCTGTGGGCTCATTTTGAGCCCACAGGTCCCTTAACGCCTGCCCTGACCCAGGCGTTAAAAAGAGGCGCAAATGCGGGGTTTTTTGACCCAACCACTCCCGGGCGTGATTTTTGCCCGGGAGTATAAATACGACGCATTTGCGTCGCAGTCATTTTTTTGGACGGGAACGCCTACCTTGCATCTCATTAACGCAAGGAAGGCGTTCACGCAAAAAAATGACGCTCTTTACTCATACTTTGGCGCTAGACGCGTCTAACGCCAAAGTATAAATATGGCGTTAGTTTTGCGCTGAATTTGCGTCGAAAAAAACGACGCAAATTTGGCGCAAACGGAGTATAAATATGCCCCTTCGGCCCGTATTTATACTTTTTGACGCTAAACTGCGCTAACGCAGTTTAGCGTAAAAAAAAATTGCGCCGGCTAACGCCATTCTGAAGCGCCATGCGGGCGCCGTATTTATTGAATGGCGTTAGCCGGCGCAAGCAGACCGGCGCTGCCTGGTGTGCGTGGAAAAAAACCACGTACACCAGGCAGCGCCGGCGTTGGGAAAAATGGCGCTAGGGCGTCTTAAAAATGGTGCAAGTCAGGTTGACGCAAAAAATCGCCTCCACCCGATTTGCGCCATTTTTAACGACGCCCAGACGCCATTTACATGACTCCTGTCTTAGTAAAGACAGGAGTCATGCCCCCTTGCCCAATGGCCATGCCCAGGGGACTTATGTCCCCTGGGCATGGTCATTGGGCATTGTGGCATGTAGGGGGGCACAAATCAGGCCCCCCTATGCCAAAAGAAATATATTAAAAAAAACAAATTTATACTTACCTAAACTTACCTGAATGTCCCTGGGGTGGGTCCCTCCATCCTTGGGTGTCCTCCTGGGGTGGGCAAGGGTGGCAGGGGGGGTCCCTGGGGGCATGGGAGGGCAGCTGTGGGCTCATTTTGAGCCCACAGGTCCCTTAACGCCTGCCCTGACCCAGGCGTTAAAAAGAGGCGCAAATGCGTTTTTTTTTGACCCGACCACTCCCGGGCGTATAAATACAACGCATTTGCGTTGCAGACATTTTTTTGGACGGGAACGCCTACCTTGCATCTCATTAACGCAAGGAAGGCGTTCACGCAAAAAAATGACGCTCTTTACTCCTACTTTGGCGCTAGACGCGGCTAACGCCAAAGTATAAATATGGCGTTAGTTTTGCGCCGAATTTGCGTCGAAAAAAACGACACAAATTTGGCGCAAACGGAGTATAAATATGCCCCTTCATATTTTCCACAATGGCGCTCTGCCGCTGTCATCGGAAAAGTGCCACAACGTTGTTATTAATATAATTATAAATGACTCCCTTACAGAATGCGACTACACTGCTGACCATATGTTGATTTGTTCAGTGTGCGAAAATGAAATGTATGTCACATATACTTGTCGGTGAAACATAACTTCATTCACATAAACATGACAATAATCACACATTTTCCACAAAGAAGGAACCCAAAGATGTAACAACTATAAAATAGTTTTCTTTATAAAGCTGTTCTTCACTGGATGGTTTAAAATGCGACTGTTCCTACAAAATGATTGACGCTTTAAGGCACAAAGAAGTTACTCTTCAAATAAAAAGGAAATGCGACTTCATATGCTTGTTTTAGTGGTTTGCTCAGAATCAACAAGAAGCGAAATACAGGTACTTGACTCGTAAATACATCACTGCTACTCCATCAGATTTAACTAAGTCTCAGGTGACCTACAACACGGTATGTGACTTGAGCTGTGCCCATAACTTGCATGCATCAACAGTTTTATTCTGTTACTTTTCCTCGGCTATACCTGATGCATCGATTCACCAGGGAGCACTCATCGCTGGAGTTCAGTAGATTAAGTGAAGTTTTTCTCCGCGACAAATGGGGAAACAATTTAAATGAAAAACAAGGAGCCATGGTAAGCACTCGCGGTAGCAATTTAAAACATCGTAATGAGGAGCACAAATTGACCATCAGTATTTGCATATGTCCCAACAAATTAAATGACATAAGCTAAATTTAACGAAGGACAAATATGATTAAAAATGAAACAACATTCTTGAACTGACCGCTAATTCACATCCACTGGTTTTTGAACTTCGGGGCCTTTCTATAACACATCTCACTAAACATTTTACATGCTTTTCTTTATTTTTATTTTTATATTTTTCAATTGTTTCCTAATTGACGGGTTTCAAGCAGTGGTACTGGTTACCCTTAGGAGACATTTGAGTTGGAAAATGCTATTAATTTGACTGTGATGTGCGGGTACTTTAGGCTGAGCAAAATTGCAACCCCATGGCAGAAGAAACACATTTCTATTACCTCACAACTCTGCTCAAAAAGTCACAAAAGACGAATGAGGACACCCTTCTCTGAAATTTTTTACATGATTAAGGGCCAGATGTATGAAGAAAGCCCTATGCGAATCGCAAATAGCGACTTTTAAGAAATCGCTATTTCTGAGTCGCAATATGCTATGTAACATATTTGAGATTCGGAATTAGCGATTTCTTAATGATCGCTATTTGTGGCTTGCGAGGCTCAAATACCGAATCGCAAACATTTTGCGATTCGGTAATTGAAAATCGCAAATTGGGAGAACGTACACTTGGCAGAGCCTGATAACATCACAAGCAGGAAGTGAGTCATCCTAGGCAGTTTGCAGGTGCCACACCCAAAGGAGAAGTGAGAGAGACACAGCCCAGCCACAGGGAGCAAGTCTGTGAACAAGGCAGGACTGCACATCACCATGGACACCTCTGCACATGGAAAGGAGAAGGGAGAGAGGAAAAGAAAACTCAAGTTCAGTGAGCAGGAACTGGAGGTGCTCACTGAGGAGGGGGTGAGGAGCCATGACAGTCTGTTTGGGAAAAGCTCACTCCAGGTCCCTGAGAGTGAGAAGCGCAAACTCTGGGCGGACATTCAAACTATAATCTGCGCTGTGGGAGTTGCGCAGCGCTCAGTGGAGGAGATCAAAAAGAGGTGGTACGACCTACGTTCCCGTGCCAAGGAGAGGGTGTCAAGAAGACTACAGGAGGCAAGGAGCACAGGAGGCGGGCCATCCACTGAGACACCCTCCTCCCCGATGGAAGATCTGGTTGAGTCGACACTCCTCCCAGAAGCTGTCAGTGGGGTCACTGACCTCGACACATCTGGCACACCAAGCACCAGTAAAGGTAAGTGTAATATTGAAATGTAACCCCATATGTGTATGTACAAATGTCCTTTATGAATTAGCAAGTAGTGCAAAGCATTGTGATAAGTAGTCTATTCCACATCTTAAAAGCAGCACAACAATGCCTTATGGGAGTGGTAGTCCACAACCCAGAGCTGAAAGTAGCACATAGAATGTAATTAGGCAGAGCGACACCCAGAAGAACACAACACCCACTACATAGTGATATGATGGAACTGTACATTTATTACCATTGTTGAACCTTTGGTGATACATACATAACTGACATGCTGCACATTGTCGATGCAGGTGGCCCAGGCCCAGCAGCATCTGCAAGTGCCATTGTGGGGGATGCTGAAACCCACCCTGCATCTGACTCAAACATCAGTGAGTCACTGAATATTGCGCCTATCAGACGCAGGGCTAGGGCTGTACCACTACCCGAATTGAGCCAGGACTCAGACGACATGTGGGATGATGGCCACACACCTTCCCCAGACGGCAGATCCACTGTTATGCAGGAGTCCCAGCCCACAGGAGGCCTCAGTATGCAGGCGCACAGCACATGGAAGTAGGAGAGGGCCCATCAGTCTTCGGTGGCCTGGAATCCGCTATGGTGAAACAGCAGCGCCTGCAAAACGGGAAAATATCAGCAATGCAAAGGCAGATGCAGGCACACAATGCCAACATGGGGGGGCTGCATTGGCAGTTGGAGTGCCTTAATTCCAACATCTCAAAACTGCATGAGGGACAGATCACAGCTTCAGAGAACACCAGGGAGCTGACAATTGCTGTGAGGGAACTCTGCACAGAGCTGCGGCATGACAGAGTCAGCCACCGCAGGCAGGAGAGGCACTTTATGGGCATGTTTGGTGGATGCTGTCGCTCGGTCAATCGCCTCGCTACTTCAACAGCCCTCATATCGTGGTGTGCTGTGGCTGCACAGGTAGAGGCAGCGCACAGCAGTAGGGATGTGGCACAGGGACTGGTGCAGATCACTAATGTGCTGGATAATATGCTGGGTAACTGGTCTGCTACACCCAGTGACCTTGGACTAGGGGAGACTGAGGACTCATCTAGCCTCAGCAGCGTAGCAGTGCCCACCACTGATCCCAGGCGTTGCAGTGCCAGGCACAGCACTGCCACTGAGGCCGATAACAGAGGTGCCAGTGAGGCCACTGCACACTTGAGTGGCTTGCGTGGCAGTAGAAAGTAACTGTAATGGCCACAGGGGACTGTTTGCTTTTTGTGTGATACAGTAAACTATGAATCAATAGTGAGGCATTGTTATCTGCTTATTTTAAGACACATATTATTCTCTTTTTTTTCTGCAAGTAAAACTTATGTTATCTGACGGTAATGTAATAAATGTTCTAACTACCAGTGCACATGTCAGTGAGGTTGTGTTGGTATTACTTACATCTGAAATGGTTGTGTGTGATGTCAGCATGCCTTTGCCTGCCCAACTGCACTGGTCCTGTCTGCTGGCTGTAGGGGGGTATGGGATCATCATCCTCATCAGAGTCTGAATCAGATATTTCCACAGGTATGCCCCTGGTGGTAGCTATATTGTGCAGGATTGCACATGTGGCCACTATTCTACAGGTCGTCTCCGGGCTGTACTGTAGTGCCCTTCCACTTTTGTGGATGCACCGGAAGTGACTCTTCAGCAGCCCAAAGGTGCGCTCCTCCACATTGCGGGTTGCCCTGTGTGCTGAATTGTATCTCCGTTCTGCTGGTGTTGTAGGATTGAGGTAGGACGTCATCGTGTAGGTGCGAACTGCGTAGGCACTGTCTCCTGGAAGGAATAGAGGGTATAATGAGTAAGTGAGCCATCTGACGTCACAACGCCATCAATGCGCCAGTGTACAGAGGGACAATACCTAGTAGATATCCTTCACCAAACTCCCCAGCTATCAGTCTTGTGTGAATGCCGCTGTGACGAAAGCTGTATGAATCATGTGTGCCCACTGGGTACCTGGCCACGAGATCAGTAATGATGTAGGAGGCATTGCATATCACCTGTATATCCATTGAATGTTGGTATTTACGGTTGCGGTACACATACTCTGTTGCCGATGGTGGACAGATTGCAACATGTGTCCCATCTATGGCACCTAGGACGTGGGGGAACTGTGGTATCTGGTAGAAATCTATTTTTGTCTGCTGTATTTCCTGTGGGGTGTGGGGGAATCTGATGTACTGGTGTATCCTACTCAGCATGGCGTTGATAAATGCATCGAAAAATCTAGAGAGGGCACTCTGTGATACTCCTCCAGCTGCTGCTATGACCCCTTGATAGCTCCCTGAGGCAAGTAGGTGGAGGGAGCATAATACCTGCACATGGGTGGGTGGGTATGCTATGAGTCCTATGTGTTGTGCGCTGCAGTATGGGTTGTAGCTCAGCTATCAGGTCAAGTATTGTGGCTGAGTTCAACCTGTACTTATCATATATCTCCTCCTCAGTCTGGTCAAAAAGGGTTATGCGCACTTTGAAAATGCGCTCCTGTCTCCTCCTCCCTCTCCTCAAACCTGCCAAGATCCTCATTCTCCTCGTCATGACGTAGAGTGCAGCCATTGTGGAAAAGAGTCTGAGGCATTCTGGGCCTCTTTATACAGGTTGCACCTGGTTACCACCTGGTTTCACCTAGTGGTAATTTGCATGTGCAAAAGGCCATTCTGTGAAAAATCGCAATTTGCGATTTTTTGATGCATTGAATTGCGACTTGGTTTTGCGTGTCACATTTTGCGTCTCACAATTTCCGACTTGAAATACCAAATCGCTAATTGCGATTCGGTATTTCATGTCGCTAATTGCGAGACGCAAATTGCGACATGCAAAACCAAGTCGCAACGCAAAAAAACAATATTTTTGCGATTCCTTATTTTTGGTCTGTGAATGCCTTTCATGCATCGCAGACCATGTTTTTGCGTTCGCAAACGGCCAAATTTAGCGATTCGCAGCGTTTGCGAATGCAAATTTGTTTGATACATCTGGCCCTTAATGTTTGATTGATTCTAAGGGTTGTCCTTTGAAAGTGGTAAGACCAGTACTTAGAGCCATGTTCATACTTTTTGACGCAAAACTGCGCTAACGCAGTTTTGCGTCAAAAAGTTTAAGGCCGGCTGACGCCATTTCTTTGCGCCAACCGGGCGTCTCATATTTATACTTTGATGCTCTGTGGCGCAAACCATGGGTTAGAGTCTTTTTTTTTTACTGTAACAATTGCGCCACGTTGTAAAGCAAAATGACGTTAATGCAGAGAAAATGACTTTAATCCGGTTTACGATGTCACAAACCAGATACGTGTCATTTTTCCTCACAATAGTGTCAAAAAGCAGCGCAAACACAGCAAAACGTGCTAAGGGGCCCCAAAATGGATCCCAGAAGCCAGAAGAGACCCCAGGGAGACCCCAATCGACCAGGAACCAGCCAGGAGGACCCAGACAATACCCAGGAGAAGAAGAAAAGGAAGTGTTGTTTCAGTGCAGAGGAGCAGGAAATACTGGTGAAAGAGGTGACGGAACACCAGCATCAACTATTTGTCACCTGAAAATTGCCAATTGGGAGGAGAGAGGCAATTTGGCAACAAATTGTGGACAAGATAAACAGTGTGGCAGAAGTACGGAGAACAGTCACTGAGTGCAAGAAACGCTGGCATGACTGCAAGCGCAGGACCAAGGAAAAAATGGCAAGGAACAAGAAGGCAGCACTGCAGAATGGAGGTGGGAGTTAAACACCCCAGGAGGCCATGGACCAGATGGAGGAGATGGTGGCAGCCGTCATCACAGAGGAGATCGTCACAGGAATTCAAGGCAGGACAGCTCAGACTACCAGGAAACAACACAACTGCAGGATAAGTTGCATGGGGGACAAAAATGCCTAAATGTCAACTGCAAGCAGGGGGAGGTTCATACCTACTACACAATGCATGTCAGCCATGGAAATCAGGCAGTGGAAAGGGCAATGTGGCACGGCACAGGTGCATGGGCTGTGCAGGGGAAACCAGTTACACAGCATAACACTACACCAACAACCTTTGCATGGGGGTACTCTGCCATGCCAAGTCTGTTGGAAAGGCAAAGCCAGTCCAGGAGGGTAGGGTAGAACATAAAACTGGCCTGCTGTCACAGGACAGCTGGTATTGTCACAACATGAACTATGGCTCGATTTCCAGTCTCAGGCCATATCTGCAAGTGGCATGTACCATTGACAACAGTTGCCACTACCACCTGTGCTGTGTGTGCTGGTCAAGTAGCAAATTTCAGTTTGGTGCCCATGGATCAAACACACCCAAAATAGAGGGTTTAGGATGATGACGTTATCAATCCCCTTCAATTCCTAACAAAGTGTAAATCCTGTCAAATGCTCATATCTCTAGGCGCAATAAACATCAGGTATTGTTACTTACATTATGAAGTACACAGAGGTAATGCCATACCCATGCTGCCCATTCCAGGGTCCACCCATGCCTGTGTTACAATAGCTGCAATGCCACCTTGCAACATCTCAACTGTCATACTGCTAAGACAACAGCATTGAGGGGGAGGACATATGTGTCTAGCTAGTGAAACACACCTGCACAGTCATAAGAGGAAATGGAACACTTCCAGGCCCATCAGTGCAATCCAATGTAGCACACATTGGCAAACATCAGCATGACACACTACCAATGCTGACACCTGTATCATACCATTCTAAAGCTATACATGGTATGTGCTTGGTCTCAGCAACGTATAGGTGTATGTGAACTATCAGAGACTGGGTCAGTCACATATTGTTAAGTGTGGTGCTAGTGGCATCAGAACACCCACAGCCATTGCAAAGCCTCACTATGCTAATGGAAGTAGAGGGAGGGTACAATTTGGACAGAACCTACATCTAGAGGATGCAAAGCAGACAATTCTGCAAACTGCCCACACTACCTGTGACATGCAGGTGGGGCATAGGCCTGTGAGAATGCTAATATTAATGACAGGAACAATGAACAGGAACCAAGATTACAATGTCTCACTAATAGGAAGTCAGTGACCTCACATTACAACTGCCACAACACAGACACACTAATTGTACAATATCTCATAGCTGGGGACGATGGCTCTCCTGTGGATATGCTTGCCCTGGACTTCCCTGATGACATGGATGATGAGCTGACAAACATTAGCCAGCAAACCCTCCAAGATGTACTTGGAACCCTCCAGACTCCACCTTCAGTCGCAAGGAGGAGTATAGATGCAGCAGCCATTACAGTGGACCCACCCACCATCCCAATAGTATGACCTGCCAGCTCCAACCCATCTGAGGACTCTGAAGACACTGGTACCACCTTTGAGAGGACAGTATTGGGAGTACAGCGGGAGCTGGCCAAGGAGGTGCGGTGGAGATGCAAAATATGGCAGCCAGCCTTGAGGGGATGTGCATGTGCATGATGTCATATGCAGAACAGTCAGCAGCCATGCAAGCGCTACAATCCCTCCTGCAAGGACTACAACAATGTGCGAGGGATTTCACCAGAGCAGTTAGGGAGTTGCAGACAAAGGAGGTAATATTGTGATTATGAATACCTCAGATTATGACCGGGAAATATATAGCCAACTCGAAGATGCTTCCTGCTATGAAAAGATCGCATTTGACCCTATCCCTGCACTCGCTAATAAAATCAATAAGCTTATACATGATTGTTTGGATCGGTTACTTCTTAAAGAAGAGGAATACATGTACTTACGGGTACACAGACCCAGAAATCCCTTTATATATATACTACCTAAAATTCATAAGAATCCTACTTCTCCTCCAGGTAGACCTATTGTATCAGGGATTGGTGGGCCTACTGAAAAACTGTTGGAATACGTCGACATCTTTTTACAGCCTATTGTGGGGAACTTACCATCTTATTTTAAGGATACGAAACATATTCTTAGTATATTAACAGACGTTACCTGGGAACCAGGGATGATTCTAGTCACACTAGATGTGACCTCCCTGTATACCAGTATTAACCATGAACAAGGCAAAGGAGCGTTACGTCATTTTCTTTACAGGAGATCTGCATGTCTGTATGGCCATACACAAATGTTAATAGATATGGTGGATTTGATCTTGAATAACAATTTTTTTCTCTTTAAAAATGATTGGTACCGCCAAAAACGTGGTGTAGCTATGGGGTCTAAATTTGCACCATCTTACGCTAATATATTTATGGGATTTTTTTAATATAACAAGATCTGGAGTAAAGAGGGGAGCAAATGGGTCTCAGATATACTATATTGGGGCAGATACATCGATGACTGCCTCATGATCTGGACTGGGGACTTACAAGAACTTGACAACTTTATAAACTATCTGAACAACAATGATTACAACATTCGGTTCACTTCAGAACACAGTGTGACCAGTATTCCATTTTTGGACGTAGAACTTTTTATTTGCAATAACAAAATTGAAGCAGACTCTATAGAAAAAGTACTTCTTGTAACTCTATTTTACATGCAAGGAGTGCACATCCAGTCCATCAAATCAATTCTATACCATTTGGCGAAATGGTAAGAGCCAGACATAATTGTAGTCTTGAAAAGGATTTTGACTTATGTATAGAGGACATGGGCACGAGATTTAAAGCACGGGGATATTCCACCCGAGTAATAGATAGAGCCCGTACAAGAGCCATGCGTTTGAAAAGATCTGACACATTGGGTAAAAAATCTAGAACAAGAGATTCTGCTATTCGTTGTATCACCAATTACACGAAAACTGCTAACTTATTACGGAAATGTATGAATAGACATTGGTACATTCTAACAGCAGATCCTGTTCTTAAAAAAGTAGTTCCGGATACCCCGGTTTTTACATATAGAAGGGGCAGAACTCTCAAGAATTTTCTATGTTCCAATTATCGCCACAAACCCAATCTTTTTTTTTTTTTTTTGTCAATTCAATTTCCAGCTTTATTTCGGTAAAACAATACCATAAAAGCATACTGGCAAAATTCTTACATTTCTAAAAGGAACAAAAACACTTTTTAAAAGAAAGAAAAAAGACAAAGGACAAAAAAAAAGAAGAAAAAGAAAAAAAAAAAGCACTAAAAACAGATCGAGACCAGGGCTCCCTCAGGGCCATACAGTGCAAATAGGCAAGTTATGGGTATAAATGTTATTAAAGATCAACAATTAATCCATAAAACACTATAAAATATACAGTACACATCATCATGCAAATCACCATATAAATATTATAAAATTTTATAAAATTCCCCTAAAATATAAACCTTTAGACAAAAAACAGTTAAAAATTGCTATCTCACTAGTAGTAGCATTAACTATGGACTAGCTCAAAAAGTGACCATTATGAAAATAGGATATATGCTTTTGAATGATTATTTGCCTCTAGTAGGTTCAAGTTGCCTCTACAATCTTAGCAGTATAGTTACCATCATCACGTGAGGGGTTATTTGACTAATTTTTAAGAAATGATTAACAATCCCTAGGGCCCAACGTTTCCTTTCTTTCTTGCGTGCCTATATTACTTAGAGGTCATATGCAATCAAGTAATACAAAGAGGCCCATTGTTCTAGCAGCAGCTAATATTCACTTAACTACTAGAGACAAGTTATCTGATGTTGGTCTTAAAAACAATAGATAAAAGTCGATTACAGTATTTCATTTGAAAGACCCATAAAATTTACCTCCTGTGCCATCAGGCACTTGTTTGCCTAACTAAGAGGAGATTTTTTGGGATAAAAGTAGATAAATATCAGAATCCAGGAGCAAGTTTCATAAGTGACAATGACCATTCTAGGTAACTTAATCAACCTCCCAGTAACTACGGTCCTCCCGGGCATAGACAATGTCCCCTGGGCTAGATATATCCTTGGCTGATTGTAGGTCCCAAGGCCATTGAATTGCAGAGGGTGACTCCCAATTATCGATTTCAGGACCATAGGTTAAGTTTGGGAGTTTTGCCTGAATTAAAGCGCCTACAACCTCAGGCCCGCCTTGTCTCTGATGAATGAAATTGCTATTAAGAATCGGCTTAGACCAAAAACAACATATGGTGTCGAGCTGGATCTCAAGAATCTGGCAGCTTCATTGTAGTTCCTGATTCCAACGTTCCTGCAGATGGGTCGGATCCATTTCTTCCTTAGTTTATCGTAGGCAATGCAATTTAAAAGGACATGATCCGTCGTTTCTGGTGTCTCCATATTACATAGCTCGCAGGTCGCCTCATGATTACTCCCATTCAGGAGGCCCCATTTAACGGTAAAAGCCTTGACCTGGAGAATCCCATATCGATACTTCATAAATAAAACTTTTGCTCGTCTAGGTTGAATAGTATCGATCCATTCCTCAGCGCTCGGTGATGGTTTAAAATCCAGAAAACTTAAGGTTAGTCTACCTGAATCTTTGCTATGAAAAGGGCTATTAAAGATGAAGTTCCAAAATACTTGCTTTAGTCGGATCTTTGATTGGGTTGTGAGTATATGCGGTTCATCCCAATAGAATTTCAGCCCTAAATTGTAAAAACTTTGCCTGATATAATGAAGCCACGGGAGGGAAATAGTCTTGTCCAAGCCCATGATCTCAATTAATGCTTGCCTGTATTGGATCAGTTCAGGGGTTGTCCAAAGTCTACACCAATAGAGCAGGGGCCTCAGGGCTGCCAATTTGCCTATTTGTTTCATATTAGTGTCATAGGCTAAGGGAATCAACGGAGTGGATGGAGGGAGGCCCAGTACCCCCCTCATGAAATTATTTTCCTGAGTGGCCAATGGAGTTAGTTTTGTGAATCCCCAGAGTTCTGCGCCATACAGAGCAGCGGCCTGTGCTTTGCACCTATAGATCTCGAATACTGGTGACACAGTGCTCGACCTTGAACATTTGTAATTTTTACTAATTGCCATGGAGCTATGAGTTAAGGAGATAGCAGCTTTGTTGATGTGCGGCGCCCATGACAATTTGGCATCAAGCAGTATCCCTAGGTAGTTGAACTTTTTTAACTCGTTCCAGTACCTGCCCTCTAATCCAAATGTTTCTCTTGAGCGCTTTGTGGGGGTTAACAGTTAAGTATTTAGTCTTGTTTGCATTTATTTCTAACCCCTTCAAGCTGCAATACTCACTAAATTTATCTAGTAGAGTTTGCAGGCCCATTGGAGTTTGAGACAATAGGATGGCGTCATCTGCAAAAAGGAGGGCGGGGACTGGATCATCATTCAGTCTTGGTGAGTCGTGGTTACTTTGTTTCAGATGATGAACCAGATCATTGATGTATAATGAGAAAAGTGTTGGGGCGAGCACACAGCCCTGTCTCACCCCCCTCTTGATAGGTATTGGGTCTGTCAGCTCTCCTTTTGGCCCCCACCGGACCTTTGCGAATATATTTTCATGTAGCCTCTCCAGCTGGCCCAGGAGGTTCCCTGGCATGCCCTGTTTTCCTAATGCTGCCCATAAGGAGTCTCTCGGCACCAGATCAAAAGCTGCGCGCAGGTCCACAAACGCAATATACAGGTGGCCTTTCTTTAGTCTAGTGTATTTCCATATTATTGTCAATAGCCTAAAGGCCTGGTCGACTGTACTGATCTGTAGTCTAAAGCCTGCTTGGTATATAGACATTATGCTGTTCTCTTCTATCCAGGTATTGATTCTATTCAGGATCTGTCTAGCATAAATGTTTTGTGTGACGTCTATGAGGCTAATTGGTCTATAATTCCCTGGGTCTTCCCTGGATCCTTTTTTATGGATTGGGATTATTTCTGCCCCTGTCCATGTCTCGGGCATTAGGCCTCCCCTTGCTATGGCGTTACTTAGAAGGTTTAGATAAGGTGCCCAGATTTCCATGCTATGTTTGAACATATCCCCCGGAATCTTATCCAAACCGGGGGCTTTTCCTGGCTTGATTGCTTCAATGGCAATCACCGTCTCCTCCAGACTAAACTGTAACTCGGGTAAAATACCCCAAGTAACTGGGGTTTTATGTCTTGAGGGATAAAAATTGAAGGTGGGGGGGTCAGAGTAAAGATGTGTAAAGTAGTTAACCCATGTTTTGGGGTCTATGTGATGGTCTGTAGTAAATATCCCCTCTTTGCTACCATGGGTAACTATTTTCCAGAAGGTCCTTGCATCATTGCTTTTTGCTGCTACCAGCAGGTCTTGCCATTTTTGGTCCTCCCAGTTGCGTTGGGCAGTAGCCAGCGTTTTCTTATAACTGGCCCTTGCCTGCTGTACGGCTAATTGATTTTTTTGCTTTAGTGCCTCTACCTGTACTCTTTTCCTCTCTCTACATCTGATAGTATACCATGGACTATTAGAGGTGGTTTGGGCCTTCTCCTTTTTGTGCTTATTCTGTAGCTGTTTGGTCAGGACAGGTCTTAACATTGTGCTCAATGAATGGTGGATAGACGTAATAGGAATGTCACTAGGTTTATTTTCTGCAGAAGGCTCCAGGAGATCAGAAAATATGTTGTAAATATTTATCATAGTGACCTGATTGCCTAATATTGCTTGCCATTTTACAACCCTTCTGTTGTTACTGAGGGTGGGTTGTAACTCCACCTTGTCATGTTCTATATATTTCGAGTCCAAATCTAAGAAGTGTGCCTTGAATTCAATTATTAGCGGGAAGTGATCGCTATCCCTTCTTTTATCGATTTTAAAGGTCGCTAGTCTTTCCCATGTATTTATACTATGCAGAATGTAATCTATTTTTGAAGTTGAGTTGCCGCTCTGGAAAGTAACCAGATTAAGGCCGACTTCACCCACTCTGCCATTACATGCCCTCAGTCCATGGTTTAATGTAAGGCTCATGATTTGCAATGCGGCCACTGTGCCTGGGACAGTTTTTTCTATTGTTAGGTAAGGAATTGTTCTCATTCGGTCTTCCTCTTCTGCTAAATGTTCGAAACCAGTTATAGGTTCATAATTACAATTAAGGTCACCCCCTATCATAATTGTCTCTCCTACTGGGATTTTTTTGAGCAGGTCGTCTAGTAGAGTTATTTCTGGAGACTCCACGTTTGACTTTCTAGGTCTTATATATACATTAAACAAGTGGGTTATTATCTTTTTTTTTTTTCCCATTATCAACCATAAAATGTCCTCCGACTCAGTGGCTTGCATGCGTATCTCAACATTTAATGAGATCTTCGCCCATACAACCAACCCCCCAGATGGTCTCCCTCTGGCAGCTGAAGTTGCACTGATAAAGTAGGTTTTATATCCTCCTTTATACGGTGGATCTTTAAACCACGTCTCTTGGAAGAGACAGACATGGTGTCTATCAATATAGTCCTGCCATTCGGGGTCTATAAGCTTATTTTTTAAGCCAGCTACATTCCATGAAATCATGGTGATAGGACCCCTTCCGTTTAGGCTTGTGGCATTGAAAGTATGGCTCGGATAAGTTGTTAAATTTTTCCTACCATACAAGAGCTCCACTGCGCTCCCTGCCCCTATAGCATGAAGATCATTCCCTTCATGGGGCTCCCCTACTATTGGGTCCCCATTGGGTTCCACTTGTGCCTGATCTATCTGGATTAGTCAATCCACTCTCTCAAGGTTTGAATCATAATTTCTCTTTTGCAGTCCCTCATTGTAATTGTGTTTATGCCTTTGTACTCGAAGTTTGGTAATTAATGGCTCCAAGCTAAACCTCATGGCATTGGAATTAGGGGCGGGGGTTCTCTGTTCCATGTCAATCAAACCTCTGATTAATCTTCCATCCTTGAGTGTTAATGCAATGACGTCAAGTTGGCCCCTCTCTCCAGGGATTCTTTCTGCCCCCCTAATATCTGATCGAATTATGGATAAACAGTGTCTTTTGGCCCTAATCCAATGTGTAAGCTTGTTTTTTAAGGAGTCCTCATCTTCTCTGCTATTAAAGGGCAATTTTGGAACATTTAACAGATGAACAACATTTGTCCTAGTAGGAAACCTATCCTCCTCAGAGTATGGATTCCATATAGTGTTTTTGTTATAATCATTAGATACTTGGGGATAGGAGTTCAGAGTAAGTTCCAAATTTCCTTTTTGGGGTCCTTTTACCAAACGGGGATCTCTTTGTGGTTTCCCTGTTCCTTGGCATAAGTTACTATCATTTCTTCTCTGGGAATTGCGTGAACCAATATGTTCCACATTGACCCCTATCGTGCATCCCTGTGGTTGTTGTACAATCTTAGCTGTAGCTGGGGTAAGGTTAGGGTTAGTAATCAAATTTTGAGGATATGTGGGTCTACCTTGTAGATGGCGTGATATGGGGGGGGACTCCCTTTCGCATTGGGCTCTATAGGTACCCCTACCCCCTCCTTTTCCACAATATCTGTTAAGGTTCTTACTTCAAGTTTCAAATCCCTAACTTCCTGGATTAATCCGGTGATTAGATCGTAAAGGTCTGCTATAGATCTTGATTTATTTTTTAGAGGGTTCCCTGATTCTGAATTGAGAGGAGTGGTCCTTTCATTATCTAGCTGTACAGTTGGGATAAATGGGTGTAATTCATCCACCGGTTCCCCCTCTTGTGTATTCTGTATGTTACTGCTATCGAGTTCTGCCAGGACTGCATATTTATTGGAGCACCTAACTTCGCACTCCTGGGTATGGCCCTTCTTCCTACCATTATCAATGGTGCATAGGTGTATGGGTCTAGTTGCAGCAACCCTAGGGCTATCAGTCCTGACATCAGATGGTGCCTCCCCCTCTTGCTGGGAAACGATCTCTATCGCTTTATCATCCACTGGTCTGATTTTCTTCGTATAATAGGAGGTAATCTTTTTATCGGGACCCTCCCGAATGGTGGTCCTACTGCATAGTAGTGACTCTACCTCCTCGATAAGATTGTCTATTTCAGCTATTGTGCAGTTCTCACCCGCATTCCTAAGTTTTTTTACAGAATTCATCTTTCCCCTTGGGGGTTCTGATGCCTTGCGTTTTCCCATGGATTAAGCTGCCTAAATAGTGCTTTGGCTCTGTGAACCAGACCCCAATATGTAATTATAAAGGAGAGTAGGAGAAGGGCTAGTCGAGCGTCGCAACAATAGGTGGAGAATACGGTCCAAAGGCCCTCTATAAAAGGACCTATTTAGGAGTAAGTATCAACACAGTACCTTCAGGCAGCCATACGTGCCCATGCAACTTTAGATGAATGTCAGGGGGGTGGCCCTGCCCTGCCTCTTCCTGGCAATGACGGGCAAGGACGGGCCCGCCCTTGGCCCGGGCTTGGCCCGGGCGCGTCCCTCGCGGCGGGAGCGCGATAAGAAATTTAAAGGGCTCCTGCCCTTGACACGCCTCTCTGGACCTCCTTGCGCTTCCCGCGACGGCGGGAGCGCGATAAGAAATTTAAAGGGCTCGTGCCCTTGACACGCCTCTCTGGACCTCCTTGCGCTTCCCGCGAGGGCGGGAGCGCGATAAGAAATTTAAAGGGCTCCTGCCCTTGACACGCCTCTCTGGACCTCCTTGCGCTTCCCCAATCTAGATAATTGGCTCACTAGCCGTGGTAAAGGTTTTTTCAAATGTGGTCACTGTGGGATGTGTAGATGGGCCAGGTCTGGGATCACCGCATTCACAAGCTCTACTGGTGGGCAATACAACATTGACTATAATATCACATGTGATAGTAATTTTGTCGTCTATATGGTCATTTGCAGATGTGGTCTTTATTATATAGGTAGCAACATCAGACCTCTGAGAACTAGGGCTAGCGAACATTTCAGAGCCCTGAGACAAGAAGACGAGAGATACCCTATAGTAAACCATATTCGGCACTGCCCCAAACAAACTGACTCATGTGGCTTTGAATTTTTTGGTTTTGACCGTATTAATAAAGATCCCAGAGGAGGCAACAGAGAGTTAGTCCTCAGAAGAAGAGAATGCTATTGGATCTTAAAACTCAGAGCGGTAGAAGATGGGCTTAATACCAATTTCGAAATGGAGTACTTTCTGGGTGAATAGGATAATATTTTAGGTTGCTCAACATGTATACTCATTGCTCTGTGTATTAAGCTCTCCACTTGTGTTTACTTTCATGTTGAGTCCCTTGCTAATTATTTCCCATGCTGGACTGTGTCTAAGCTATATGACGATACTTTGTACTCTGTTAAACGGTGCTTATTGTATGTATGATGCTTTACATAAGGTACACTTTTGTTTTAATGGACAATATATATACTTCTCTTTATGTTGTTTTTCTACTAACTATGACGTATCACAGCAGACTATCAGTAATAATGTTGTATAGTGACTACTAGGAACGCATATTCTCAGAACTGGTTTTCAGGGTTATATAGCTTTGGATTCTTGGTTATGTGTGCTCTGTACACATAATGAATGATGACACGTCACATGTGCTTGCCTTATTGTCTTTCCTCTGTCTTCCACTATAACATACATATATATATATTTTTTTTTTCCCTAATCACTGTCAGACATGGTGGCATCATCCTCGTGTTAAATCAGGTAGCGGATAATATAGCAGTCAGTCAAAATAACTTTATTCGGCAGTTGCCATAAAAGTACAAACCGAGACACATTTACCGATCTATAAATAGTAAAAAATAAAACTTAATACCATTGCTGAAAACACCACATGAGCATCCAATATAAAACCCCTTAACATACATAGATAAATATACAAGACATAATTAAAAATCACAAAGTCAGAAAAGTACAAATATTGGCTTTAAAATGATATACTATACGTGCATAAATTTTTTAAAAAGGAGTAGGCCTTTTCCTAATACTTAAGGAAGCTGTGACAAAGTCTAATACATGATGACAAATTTGAATATCAGACAATCTCTGAAAATATAGTAGGGCTTCCTTAAAATGAATGGGTCTAAGAAGACGTAGCGTAGGTTAAATTAAAAGCCCCTCTAGTAGTAGCGTATAAAGGTCAAAAAAGAAAAAAGTGCAAAGTGCTCTGAGTTGATTTGGAGTCACAGGGACAAAGTGGTAAATCCTTTTTCCAGAAACATGGTTCGGGGAAAGCTACCTTAAAATGAATTAGATTAAGTCTAAAAAGTGTTAAAAAGGAAATTGTTCTAAAACTCGAAAACCAAGTCAAATAGGGTTCAAGGCATGGAACGGTCACGATCCGAGAGTAGGAATCAAAGGATTTCAATTTCAGGGAATTATAAAATCTCAACTCTGATATATGCTTGAAGTAAGTAGACTTCAAGACAGACCTAGAGTTTATAGTTAACAAATGAGGGTCATCAAACATGTATCTAAGGCCTAGGTTCTCAAAGGAGTTTTGCAAAAACATAAGCCAAGGAATCCTATTTGAATTTTCCAAAGGTAGACAGTCAGAGATGCAGTCTTGAACCAAACTTGCCGTAGGGTTTGACCAGCATCTGATCCAGAGTAATAGGGGGGCCATGAAGACCCTATCCTCCAAAAAGCACTGACCAAGTTCTTCATGGCAGATGATATTTGCGGTGCATTTTGGAACCAACAATAATCTGCGCAGGAATTTATTTTCAACACTCTGAAGAGACGGTATTTTATTATAGCCCCAGACGCCTGCCCCGTAAAGGACTGATGCAGTGCATTTGGAATTGTAAAGAATTTTCAACTGTGCAGGGGGCCTGTGACCTAATTTATTTGAAAAGCGAAAAATTGCTTCGTTGTTCCTTATCAACTGTTGAAGCTTAAAATTAATGTGTGTCTTCCAGGACAAAGAGGAACTCATGTACATGCCTAGATAACAAAATTCTTTGACCTTAGTAAGGGTGTGCCCTCCCATAGTAAATTGTTTAGACTTTGTATTACGTGGGCCACAAGTCATAACAAAAGTCTTGGGGTAATTTACTTTCAGATCAAGGTTCAACATAAAATCATAAAATACATCCAGTAGTCCCTGTAAACCGTTTGCTGTACGAGCAATTAAAACTGCATCGTCTGCATATGATAAAACTGGAAGTTGTCTCTGGCCCATCCTCGGTATATCCTTTGCTTGTTTTAACAGTGAATCGTAGAGCCCATTAATGTAAATCAGAAAAAGGAAAGGGGCTAAGGTACATCCCTGCCTTACACCCCTAGTTGACGGGATGGGGGAGGTTCTCTGCCCGTGTGAGCCGGCTTGTGCAGAAATTGTTAGGTCTGGGTGTAGGCGTTTAATAAGTTCCAATAGTGGTGGATCGCAGCCTAAGGCTTCCCAAATTTGCCATAACTTTGACCTATTAACCATATCGAAGGCACTGGTTAGATCGATGAAAGCCATGTGAATCGACTCTTTTTTGACTGTCACGTATTTGCTGAGTATCAGCTGCAAGTTTAAGACTTGCTCAACTGTGCCTACACCAGGTCTGAAACCGAATTGAATAGGAGATAAAATCTGGGCCTCGGACACCCAATCTTCCAAACGGGACAGGATCACGCTACCTAAAATCTTTGCCGTCGAATCGATAAGAGAAATTGGTCTGTAACAAGAAGGATCTTGTCTATTTCCTTTTTTGAAGATAGGAGCAATAATAGCCGATTTCCATGAGAGGGGCACGTTACTACTTACCACACTATTCAACACATTGGTAACTAACGGACCCCAAAGATCAATTTCTGATTTAAAAAGATCAGCGGGAACCCCATCGGGGCCAGGAGCTTTCCCCTGCCTTGATCTGTCAATGGCATTTTTGACCTCATAGAGATCAAAAATGATGTTTGGGGCCTTAGTTTTGGAGTCTGAAATAAAAGGTGCAGAGGAATTTACATACATATTCTCATAAGTTTCTGAGCAGAAGACTTTCCTGAAATGAGTTAGCCAGACGTCCTCAGCTATAAGACATTCATTTGCCAAGGAATGGCTATCAGAAAAGTAAGAGTGATTTATCACTCTCCAGAATTTAGAAGTATCCTTCTGTTCAGATGCAGCCAAAAGTTCGCCCCAGGCCCTAGACCTAATTTCTGATTTCCGTTTGTCAATGGCAGCCTTATAATCAGCTCTTGCTATTTTGACTAATTGACGGGAGAAAGGAACTGCTTTAAGTGCAACTTTAAGTTTTTTATGGGCGGATGAACACGCAGAATCGAACCATCTGTGGGCCATAATATAGCATTATATATGTTTTCATCTTGTTGTCAAATTTTGGCTGAATGCAGCAGCAACTGTGTCTAGGACTAGGGTAACTCGGTTGCTGCTCTTTTATATAGTGTGCTTTAGTGGTTAGTATGTCCAAAATGGTCAATATCCGTGTGAGTATAGGGTTTCTTTCTAGACTGACTTGCTGTTGTTAATGGCTATTTGTCGTCTCTTTTACTAATATGGATGGATATGATTTCATATTTTGGATCACTGATAGGGGTACCGGTTTGTTTGTCTTCAGATTTTGAAATACTCCTTTCTAAGATGGCGCCTTCCTTTTCACCCAGTCCGCTTTTACTAGTCCGTCTTCCATGTCTCCTAGGATAGCGAGATCACGAATAAATGCGTCGGCTTCAGACGCTCGATCTACGAAAACAGTTCTCGGTTACTGGGAACGCCGTGAGATGATTTGACCACGGTTTCTTTATTCCCGTATATGATACTGGCACTTTTGAATAAAGGTGAGTGTTCATGAGGTGGTTTTTCGGACATAACTATACTCGGGTGTAACATTGGGTAGCGCTTTCAAATTAGGTGTTTGTTTAATGTCTCCGGACGTGCGTTGGTGCAATGATGGCATTTGTATTCTGTATTTTACTTTCAGACTACGTATAAAGAATCCTGCACTATTAGCTTTAATCTGAGAAACAAATCTGTTCATCAAACGAGGTCAGTATTAGACCAGGTTGATTATTATTTTACGTGGTGGCACGGGTTGCTTTTTGGACTTCATAATATTAATAGGCATTATAATAGTCATACGTACGGTTGTCTTCACAGATTGTCTAAGCCGTGAAAAGATTACTATTTAACACAGGACGTACCTGATTCAAGGTATGTCCCGGCTCTGATGGGGGTTCTAGTTTCCTAATTGTGTTTCTATAGGTTTTTCGATGGGTTTCCCATACAACACTAGATTGTGGGACTAATTAGTTTTTTACTGTTATCTAATATTCTCGGTCTTCCAGATACCTTGGCATACTTTGACTTGGGACTATGGTTCTCTCTCTCTCCGTTTCTTTCCTTTTCTTTTACTATATAATTTTTGATTATATTCTTTCAATTTCTCAGTCTGGTGACGTTCACACTTATTTTATAACTCTCCTCACACAATATCACATGGTGATATAGTTTTAAATGTTTGAATCTCTAGTAGGAAGGGGGTCAATACTTAAGATGTTAACTCTCTATGAATGGATTTCAGAATATTCTCTATTGTCCAAATTTTGGCACACTAAGTCACATATGTTATGTTTTGACTCGTACAAACATCACAACAGTTTCTGCTCTTTACAGTCTCTCTTGGATAACATGAACTCAGATACAGTTGTGTTCTCATCTTTTACAGCCCTGATGAAGTCCGTGAGAGTGATCTCTCATTGGACGAAACACGTGTTGGCTGTGGTGGCTAATTGTATATGAATTTCAAGGACATTTTTCAATTATTATAATGAACTATTTGCTTCAAGAAATAAATTTATCCTGAACCATTGTTGGCGTGATTGCCTTTCCATACTGAAGATCTGATACATCACCAACTTCGAAATCTATTTTCGTGAGTGCCCTGACAGCTGCCTGTTGTACTGTCAGTTTCCCTTGAAACATTGGAGGAGTAAGGAAGATCCTCTTGCCAGGAGCACCATGACATAATTGATGAGTGGACTTTACTACACGGACTCACTGTGAGCGCCCATTGCCTATGACCTTCTTCCTAGTTGCTTTTTGTCTATCTTAGGGAGTTGCCACAACACCTGACATTCGAAACCTTTCACTGCGTGCAAGAATGCAATCATGACCCCTCAGGGCCGACGTGGCTGCCTACCACAGTGATGTAGCTGCTATACTCAAGAACCAGCAGCTCCTCCTTGCTGCAGTAATGCCCTTAATAGCCCCACAGTTGACAGCTACCGGGAATTCTGACTCCATGTCTTCAAACACTGAAGTGTGTGTTGCCCCTTCAAACCCACTACCACCAAGGGCAGAGGAGACAACACACACATCAGAAGATGAAGATGTGGATCAGAACACCTTCACCCGTACGAGTACCCGATAGCACAAGTCCATGCTATATGGACACTGATTTCCTAGGTCCTGTGCTTGTTAACATGCCAGTCTTGCTACAGTTGTTAACATGCTCTGTTCTCCACCACACTGTGGGGCATATTTATACTCTGTTTGCACCGAATGTGCGTCAAAATTTTTGACGCACAATCGGCGCAAACCCTGCCCCATATTTATACTTTGACGTCCGACCCCGCGGGCGTCAAAGTTCCACCATGTGCGTCATTTTTTGGAAGGGGGAACCAGCCTTGCGTTAATTATATGCAAGGTAGGCGTTCCCTTCCAAAAAATGACTTTAAGGCCTGTGGCCCATATTTATACTGTGATGTCATTTTGACGCACAGGAGTGGGCAGGCCTTAAAAAACGGTGCCCAGCCTGATGGGCGCCGTTTTTTAACGCCTCGGTCAGGGCAGGCGTTAAGGGACCTGTGGGCTCGGAGGGAGCCCAGAGGTGCCCTCCCATGCCCCCAGGGACACCCCCTGCCACCCTTTTGTGGCATAGGGGGGCATGATTTGGGCCCCCCTAAATGCCACTATGCCCAATGACCATGCCCAGGGGACATAAGTCCCCTGGGATGGTCATTGGGCAAGGGGGCATGACTCCTGTCTTTGCTAAGACAGGAGTCATTTCAATGGGGGTTGGGCGTAAAAAAAAATGGCGCAAATCGGGTTGAGGCCTGAATTTTGCCGAAGACCTGACTTGCCCCATTTTTTGACGCCCAACCTCCATTTTCCTCTACGCCGGCGCTGCCTGGTGTGAGTCATTTTTTTTGACGCACACCAGTCCGCAGCGCCGGCTAACGTCATTCAATAAATAAGGCGCCCGCATGGCGCTTTGGAATGGCGTTAGCCGGCGGTAACATTTTTGAGTTGTGCGTCAAAAAGTATAAATATGGGCCTGTGTACCTTACCACTATGCACTACAATTGTCTCTCACTACCTCATTGGCAATTCATGTTCCTCTGCACTGAATGACACTTCACCACAGCATGTCCAATGACATGTCCGTCACCATTGCACTTGTCTTGCATCACAATAGAAGGCATCCCACTAATGGACTTACAATCCTGGACTATGTAAATATTGCACTACAGCACTTTAAAATAAATAGCACTGACACAACCACTTTGTCTCTGTGTAATGTGACACATCAACTGTGTAGGTGAATTGTGATGTATGTAACATGTCAATTGTCATAGAATATCAATACAACAGTATAGAAATAATGTGGGCTGATAACTATGCACTTGGGTCTGGATTTTATCATCATCTGTGCTTCCTTAGGCTTATTTCTGAAGTTAAAAGATAACAAACAGTATAATGCTGCGTAGAACTGAAAAAGTCAGCTCCAAAGTATGTGTAAGATGAAACTCAATGTGGCCAACTTTCCCTTCAAGACAATCTTTATGTATGTGACTTCTGACTATAAACTTTAATCACACACACACACACCTTACTGCAGGAATGGATGTGTACGAGTGTATGGAAAATATGTTACCTGGGAGTGCAATGTAATAAATGATAGGTGTGAGTTATGTATACAGAACTTCATCAGATTACAACATCACTCAGCTTATCAGAGTTCACATGAACATCAGGCTGCAGGCAGAAGTTCCACAGTGGCCAAGAATCCAATACAGCACTAAAACGATGACAGATTTAAAAATACACCAACCTTTAAACACATTGGGAACCATAATTACCTTGAGTGGTGGGTGCAATGGATGGCAGATGCATAGAGAAGTAGCTTTGTTGTAGCTGCCAATGTGACAGCTCATTTGGAATTGGGAATAACCATGTCAATAATTGGATTCTGATGCAGGATGGAAGACAAATGCAGACACTAAATTGACACTGTACACCCATGCAAAGGCCCTGATCCCCAAGCAAATGACACATACTGTAAAGGAGTACCTAAAACTTTATTTTACAGTAATAAAGGAAACCTAAACTAGAGGAAACACCTTAACTAACCTAACCTATCCTAACTATACATTACCCACAACTGGCCCTAACTACCCTAAGCTAAACTTACTTACCACATTTAACTAAACACTCTAAACATGAACTCCCCACCCCTCTTATATGACAGGACACAGGTAGAACAGCATATACTAACCTAAACGCATACTAACTTATACTAAACAAATATATATTTTTTTGTATTTTTTTTTTAATATTTACATTTTTTGTATTTTGTTTAATACACATAAACCCCAACATCATCTCTCACCCATAAAAAACATGTAATAATACACCCTCAACCCCAACCCACTTATACTAACTAAACTAACAGCCTACTCTAACCTAACACTAAGCCCCCTAAACCCACTAAAGAAAAGAACGAGGAAAGAGGAGGGAGGGGAGGGAATCATGGGTGAGGATCCAAAAGTCACAAATTGGCCCTCTGCAGGATCTCCTTAATACCCTGCAGTCTCCTGCTATTGTCGGACACCTCCTGCTGCAGCCTGCCCATCCTGCGCAACATTTGTTGCATGTCACATTTTAGTGTCTGTATATCTTGATTGTCCACTGCAACAGCTGGGGTTGTCTGTGTACCACTTGTAGACGCTGGTGCAGGTGCTGTGGTTGGAGGGGGAGGTGCAGGCAGTGCTGCTTGTGGGTACTGGGCTGACAAACCCAAGGGACCTGCTACAGTGGCTGTCATCCCTGGGGGCCACTGTGGTCGGAGCTGTAGTGGTGGTGGCAGTTTTGGGCAATGCTGGCCCCCCCTGGGCAAATGCCCTCCCTACCCCTGTGGCTCTCTCATGGAGATATCTACGTGCCATATTGCGGAACCCAGCCTCCACATCGAGTATGGGGCGGTAACGCACTGCCAGCCTCTGAAATTCTCATATCTCCTGAGCACTCATGTTGGTAGCTGTAAAAATAGAGAAAGCCAAACATGAGTGACATCATTGTGTGATACATCTACAGATGATATTCTAACACTTCATCAAAATAGCACATACAGTCCAAATCACAGCACAGATGATAGAATGTCCCTGAGGAATGACATGCCAACGCAGCCTACCCATCAAGTATACAACAGCACAGCAATGCACAACAAGGTGTGTACTTAATTAAATGATATGTTCATCTTTGTACTGCTATTAGTCACATAACAAATGCTGCAAGTACTCCACATCTGCCAAGCCGACTAATAACCATCTTCAGGATAACAATCAGGGCACACAAGACCTGTGATTTGTATATGGAACTGCCAGGACGGTATGTAGTTGGTAATCATGAGAGGGCATTGTAGTTTGGAACACATGAATGCTTGAATAACATGTCTGTCTTCTTCACTGGGATCATCACACCTAGGTACACATATTTTCTAGACCTAACCCTGTGCCTCGGGGGGGATGGACATGCAACATACACCTTCAAACATCAAGGACAACCAAGAAGCTTTGATCAGCTGTCTATGGGCTTAGTCAATCCACCACAGGTAAGGAGGGCTGCCAACTAGGATTGAGTCATTTATTTGACAATCACATCTACATTTATTTTTCTAATTGCGGACAATTGTCAACATCATTATATCTCACTGACACATTTCCAAAATCAAGCACATTGATGCAAGCACCCATCTGTCCTTGACCTGCAGGAACGCCTATGACATTTCACCCAAGTGCAACATAAATGGAGTACAACATGTGGAGGTAGATGCTGCCGGAAAGTCACCCATACAGTCCTACATGTTCATTACTTAACAGGGATGCTCAAGTCTGTGGGTAAAACTTATGCATCAGTGGTCTGTGTGAATCAGGGTGTGAATCAGGGCTGACTAAATTATGACACTGGCCACCTCCAAATTAATTATTGGCATACATGTAGCAACAAATCACCTAGTTCACTTGCCCATGCCTATAGCGCAGCACTCGACTCCCAATATATGACTCTCCACCGTAGAATGTCTAACTCTAACATGGAACAAAATGTCAACCTCACATATCAGATCACCTGCCAGCACATCATACCTTACAATGAGTCCAACACACAGGAGTCAATCACACAAGAGCTGCAAACACAACACAGGACAAACATATTAACACTTACTGGATACGTCTGGGTCCCCAAATCGAGCCACTTCACCAATTGTATAGGGGGTTGGTCCAGGGGGTTGGTCCAGCTGTAAAACATGGAAGGCTGATATGTGCTCAGTGTCTGGTCACTGTACAAAACTTGGAACAACAAATTACTGTGTGTGACATTTTATAGGATAGAGCCGCAAATCAGGCATGTAGACACATCAACAGACATACTACTGCAAACATGCACTGACACTGTCACTCCAGTGAGTGATAGACACACATATGCACACATGATTACTCAATGTTGTGCTTAATTCATTCTAGAGGGTACTCCATTTCATCATTTGTAATTATGAGAGACATGCAATGCCACATTCCTGGTGCACTCCAATACGAGTGACTCAGGTATTGTGGCTTGTGCATCAAGGAACAATGAGTTATTGTGTGATGCTCATGTGGGTTGATTTGCATTCAGGAATTATTGTGCTTTCAATGGTCCATTATATGTGTGCCAGTGTTGTATGTAGGTTACATATGCCACATTGGCAGTGTACCCAGAGCTGTATATGCTCCCTATGACAACATGATGGCAGGCATCCTGTGTGTTACTTGATGACAATGTTACACTAAACATGTATTGGACATTTATCTGATTTAAAACAACAAATAAATGTATGCTGAAAGTGTTTAATTTGATCATCCGTGACAGAATGCATGGGCACAGGTGTAGTCATTGCACATGAAGGCCATTATTTATACTTTTTTGGTCATTTTTTTACGTAAAAGCAGCGCAAACTTACTAAATACAATAGTATTTTATAAGGTGGTGCCGATTTTGCATCAAAAAGACGCAAAAGTGGTGCTACAAAAGTATAAATATGGGCCAAAATGTGTTACTCTGGGCCCTGTGTACCTATATCAGGTATTGTAAATCACACTTTGCCACATTCATTAACTTAGAATTGCCAAGTTGGGTGATCTGTGGTAAGACAACTGAACTGACACTGTCTGCCAATTAAAACTTGGCTTAGCAAATGTCCTACTTCTGCAACCTTGATGAGGTAGGTCTCTATTTAAAAGCAGCTTGGAAATGGCGACACTCACAGGAATGCTGGCCTTCTGATCTTAGCATACCACCATGTATGTGATAGCCTTCAGACGGAGAAGTTAACAATTGTACATATGCTACACTATATCATCAGGGGTGTACCAAAAGTAAAATAACAACCTATTTCGTCACTTAGATGGTAAAATGGAAGCAGTCAGTGGTCCCTTGCACTACATCATGCTAATAATTTGTTTGTGACCATGCAGTCACAAAGAGCATGGATCCCATGATGAGCCATCCACTTTTCAAAATTGTTTGGCTATAAAGTGACTCAGATGGTTACTGCACTAGCTCAGTACCAGCAATTGCGCCCAAGGCAAAAAAGTTGTTGGGCCATGCTACTCAATGATAGGATTTCAACGCCTACTCCTAAAAGCCACAAGATGAACCTGTTTTGTGCTACTGCGTTCTGGTAGTATCCTGGCACAATTGGGTTTGGCCATGTGAAAGATGATCTGTCCAGACATAAACACACAGAAAAAAATAGCTTAGGGCCAGATGTGTTTTATTTTTTTGTGTTGCATTTGCTTCATTTGTTTACGCTACAGCTATGGAAATTGGCACAAAAATTTTGATTGTAGCAAGTGTGCTATACTTTTGCATCAAGAAATAATGGGCATGCTGCACAAACAAAGTAGAAATATCAGCCTAAGATATTAGCAGAGGTTAGGAAGAGCTTTGTACATATGGCCATGAGTACTGTTAAGACATGGTTTAAAACAACTGGGAGCTACATTGGTTCCTTGTATTAGCATGTGAAATACATCCCATTCCTGGTACACTAGACAGGGGGACCACACTGTAGGACACGGGAAAATGTTGTCTAATACTTTTTTATGCTTTTTATATGGTACTTTGCTTTCATATAATTTCTCAACTTCGCATTATTTACTTTTGAACTAAGATTTGTGCGATGGTTTGTATTTACCATTACAAGGACGTATATTGTAGAGTGTAATATTTCGATCTCTAGGCTCATTGAATGACTAACTTAGACCAAGTATATATTGAAGTTTTCTGATTAACATGGGCTATCGGTATTATAAGTATATTGATGGAATATGGCAGATTAAGTCATTTTGCTCATCATTACTGAGTTCGGAATATAATAACAATACAATTCATAGGTCACTTTGGACTCTTTATAGTATCTCAATACTTGACATTTATTAGACAGATAGAGAAGAGGAGCCAAACCGAGCTTTGGTGTGTTGGTGTACTACAATTTTGGAAGAATTTTGCGAGCAGACAATACGAAGAGCCTTAAAAGGTGAGGATTTTAGGATCCTTTTACATGTATAGCACAGGCAAGTTTTACTCATTTCTCACACATGGGAATATTCAAATACATGATCACCTTGGGAGCACATGGGGACAGCAAAATGGGTGCCATACCTTTATGGATACAGCACGTGGGGCGGTTAAGATTAACCTTGACCTTTTTTTTTTTGTGTATACCGTACACATTAGTCAAATTGGTACTCACCAACAGGGCCACCAATCACCACACCCAGGTGATCCAGCAGGTCCTGCTCTCAGGCCACCAGGTCAGCCCAGCAGTGCTTTAACTGGTGGTCGTTGCACTGGCTGTTGAAGATTCTTCTTAGGTGGAACAGCACCTTTGCCCACCTGAGACTCCTTGCCTCCGTGTGGTACCCCTGTATCACCCAGCCCCCAGCCTCCAACATCAGGGGGAGGAAGTGGCACACCAGCCACACAAAAGCCCCTAGCTGATCCTCACCCATTTGCTCCAGACGTGACCTTCCCAACATCTCAAACAAAATAGGTTAGGAAAGGGTAACGAGGGAAAAACAGGGAAAGGAGGTATGAAAAGGAAACTTAACTAACCCACAGACAGCCCAACAATACCCCAACTATCAATACCCACAAACACACTCCCAAGAGTACAAAGACAAATCTAATCACAATAAATGATAAAAAACACTTACACAGATTTACACAGACACTTACAAAACCACAGAATACAATACCAATAGCACACAGGAGACAGAAGCACAATATTCACAGAGACAACTCATTACACAGTCTAGAATAATCACAGACTGCAAAGTGAAAGTGAAAGTACACCCACTGTGCCATTTCTGTAAACAGGATATACTATTACATCACTTCCTGTCTCAATTGTGGGGCGTTTTTTTGATATTGCGTGTGATTTTCTGACGCTTACGGGATTTGTGTCAATATTTTTTGACGCATATGCTTAAAAATTCCCCCGCATTCAAGGATCAATACATTTTAAATGGATAACCGATTTGCTGGGGTGCTGTGTTGGAATTAACCCTAGCGACTAATCGATGTATTACGTGTGTAAACTTCCTTTTTTAACGCATATGCGTTATATTTTGACACATATGCTTCTTTTTTGACGCGTTTGTATCAAAACATCTGTTAAACTGTGTTTGTGTGATTTTTCGAATTTTTACATGCATGCAACCTATAACTATACAAACGCAAAAAGAACGGTTGATGGACGGAATGTAGAACAAATCAAACATTCACCCCCAGTCACAGATCTGGGTATAATCCATCAGTTTTTGTGCTCATCATGCCATTCCAGTTTGGACCCAGTCGTATGAAAATCAGTCTTGACCCTGTTCGCCATGGGAACAGTCCAGCATGAACTGCCAGACCAGGTCCTCCCTGGACCAGAAACAAGCATCCTGGGACCGGTTTCGGGGTATCACCCCTCTTCAGCCAGGCTAGCTTGAAACTGGTGGCATAGTGAGCACGGGACCCACGTCTGGGCATACCCTTCCCACTTGGGGCAACAAACGCAAAAAGAACAGTTGATGGACGGAATGTAGAACAAATCAAACATTCACCCCCAGTCACAGATCTGGGTTTAATCCATCAGTTTTTTTTGCTCAACATGCCATTCCAGTTTGGACCCAGTCCCATGCAAATCAGTCTTGACCCTGTTCCCCATGGGAACAGTCCAGCCCGAACTGCCAGACCGGGTCCTCCCTGGACCAGAAACAAGCATCCTGGGACCGGTTTCGGGGTATCACCCCTCTTCAGCTTCAGTTATCAACTGTTCTTTTTGCGGATAACTATACAAAGATAGGATGGTATGACCTGTAGTGTGTGTTTTTGTGTTTGGGCACATGTGGCAGACCATACTACTGCAGACCATAATACTCATGTTGTTGTGCAGGATTAGCTCTCTTAACTGACGCAACAGCAACACAAACATTTTGAATAAAATTTGTATTTCCTAGTGTGAGAAAACAGGGCTGATTGCAGAGGCCCCATAACTTTTTGCCCCCATTTTCCACTTTTTGCTGGTGTTTTCCTGACTTAAAGGTGCCCTGGGTACTGCTAACCAGTCCCAGGGCCTGTGCTCTGTGTAAAATGGATATGCAAATTAGGCTAATTATAAGTGGCTAAGTTAACCTACCTATAAGTCCTTAGTATAGGGCTGGGTGCCATGTAACTATTAGCAGGGACTTTATAAAAATAGATTTATAAGCCCTGGTGAGGTAAAAACAGCCACATTTGTTTTTCCCTCATTGAAGTAAATGGCCTTCATAGGCTAGAATGGGCAGACTTTATTTTAAATTTTAAAGTCTCCTTAAATGTTGCATACCAAGAATTTGGTATCAAATTAATTGTTGTAATAAATCCTACAACTTCCAGTTGTTGGATTTAATATAACTAGTTCAGGTAAAAAGTTTAGACTTTACCTAAAAAGTTGCCAATTTCAGCTCTGCATTGTTTTTGCTGCTGTGCTCTGATTGGCCAGCCTGCAGCAGCTTCTGTCAGGCTGCCTTGATGAGGTGTGCAGTGGCCAGACTTCACACAAAGGAATGTGCTTGGGGGAGAGAATCTCCCCTCAGCAGATGGTGAGGCAGGAAGGGGGAGGGCTGCCAAACTGGTCTTCAAAGGCAGAGAAGGACATTTGCAGCACCCAGCAACACCCCCACATCCTGCAACCCCAGACAGCTAGGTGCCCCCTTGATTAGATTAGGAGAGGGCAGGAGAGGGGTGTGTTTATGATTTTTAGCCACACCAGTGGGTGGGCTCAGCCAGATGTAACCTCCAAAAATCAGATTCATCCATGTTGGATTTTTAGAGACTGTTGCCTTCTGGGATGGATTTTTGCCACACTTCCCAGGAAGTGGTCATCACAGGGGGACGACCCTGTCCCTGATTGGAGAACCAGGGCCCCCCTGCTTTTCACCCAGGAGCAAGGATAACACTGGCAGACCTGCACCCACACCTCAGATCCCCTCCAGAATTCAACAAGAAAGGAACTTAAGGAGAAGAAGGACTGACCTGCTGGACCCCTGGCCTGCACCTGGACCCTGCACTCAGAAGGACTGCACCAGTTGCACACTTGGGCTTCACCACAAGAAGGACTTTGCCTGGCTTCAACTGGTTCAAGGAGGGACTCCCTGTTTGCTACAGGTGAAAAATTGCTAACCAGAGTCCCCTGCACCAACTCCTGAAGAAAGCGACCAGCTGACCACTGTCCAGTGGCCAAAAAGGAGTTTGCGCCAGGTGCATTCTGGGAGTTGAAGTCCGCACCCCCCAAGGACCATCACAGAACTTCTGGACCCTTGGGGTGAGCTGTGGACCCCAAAAGAACCTTAAAAGAACATCTGGGTGAAGCCCCAGAAGTTTGGAAAAGATTTGAGAATTTTTGGAAAAAAGCTCCAGAGAGGGACCGACCCGCCGCGGAAATTCTAGCCGGCTTGCCTCAACTGCGACCCGGCCTGACTTCGTGGTTCGTCCCGGTAAAGAAAAACATCCAAAAAAGAGACTAAGTCCGAACGTAAAAAGTTGACCGGGACCTCCCAGCCATCGTATCCGAGAAGGGCTCCATGGACGTCGGATCAAGATCCAGGTTTACCCCGGTCGAAGGATTTTCATCTCGAAAAAACAACTAAGTCCGAAGGTAAAAGACTCCACCGAGGAAACCCACATCGCGTATCCGGACAAGGGCTCCAGGAGGTCGGATTCAACTGGCAGGTTCGTCCCGGTGAAGAAAAACTTCAAAATAAAGACTAAGTCAGAAGGTAACTTTTTAACCGAGGCCTCCCGCGACCTGTAGCCGAGCAGGGCTCCATCGCGGTCAGCCTGAAAGTTTGACTTTGCCCCGGTCGAGGTGCAACCAGATGACCCGATTGGCGCTTTTTGTTTCTAAGCGCTAGAAAAGTAATAATTCTTTAAAAATTCATATCTCCGGTTCCCCTGAACCGATTTTATTCGTTTTGGTGTCATTTTAAAGATAAAAATATAAACTATTTTTATAAATTGGTTTTGGATTTTTACACTGTTTCCTGTGTTTTATTTAATTACTGTTTTGTGATATTTGAATGCTTTACACTTTGTCTCCTAAGTTAAGCCTTGACGCTCGTTGCCAAGCTACCAAGGGTTGAGCTGGGATTAATTTACTGAGACCTAACTGTACCTATGTGGAGGTTAGTGGCTTGTTGCTAGGTGTAGGTACCTACCTGCCCTACCAATAACCCATTTTCCAACATAATTGGAAGCAGCGACGGGATCCTGTACTTGTGTTCAATATCACGTTACAGTTTTAGGTAAAACAAATAAAAAATCCTTTAAATTGTCCTAGTGCAAAAATTGTTTTTAATTTTTAATTTGGATTAATTTCAATTATTGAATTTTTGTAATTTTTCTAAATTCTTGTTTCCAATTTTTGCAAAAAGTTTTTGTTGACACAAAACTAGGGAACCATGGAGCTTGATCTGGCTAGCCTACCCACACTGACAGTAGTCCAGCTTAGGGGGTTGTGTATTGAGAGAGGGTTGCCTGCAACCACTGATCTCAGGAAGCAAATCCTGATCACATCCCTGACAGCATGGGCTGAGGCCCAAGAGGTAGAGTCAGAAGAAGCTCCAGAGGAGAAAGAAGGGAGGATGCAAGCTCTAACCACTCAGGGGAGGGAAGGCATCTGAGCCTAAGTGAGGATGAGGAAGAACGGTCCTCAGTAAACACAGTCACTAGGGGCAGATCCAAAGCTAGTGGTGGGAAGGGGGTCCTTTCAGGAGGAGAGAACCCATCCATCAGAGAAAGAGAGCTGGAGGCCCAGCTAGCATACATAGCTTTGGAAGCAGAGAAGCTGGCCCTAGAAAAGAAAAAGTGGGCATACAAAGAGAAAAGAGATGGAAGCAGCGATAAAGAAGCTGAGGTGTCCATGGGTGGGGGAGTTTGCCCCAGATTACCCAAGGGGGTAGTTCCTGCTTATGTAGAGGTGGATGACATAGATAAGTGGCTAGGGGCCTTTGAGAGGGCACTCCAAATGAGAAGGGTTAGGCCTCAATACTGGGGTTCCCTTTTGTGGGAGTTGGTCCCCAACTCAGGGAGGGATAGGATTCTGACCTTAAGGGGGGAGGAGGCAGATTCATACCCTAGTATGAAGAGGTGCTTAGCCAAGAAGTTTGGTCTGACCCCAGAGCAATATAGAATGAAGTTCAGGGACACCCAGAAGGTCAGTACCCAGTCTTGGGTTGACTTTGTAGACACCTCACTAAAGGCACTAGAGGGCTGGATTATTGGCAACAAAGTAAATACTTATGAGGGGTTATACAATCTGATCATGAGAGAGCACATCTTGACCAATTGTATCCAAGAAAGGTTACGCCAGCATCTAGTGGACTCTAAGCAGACCAACCCTAGAGAGCTAGGGGAGGCAGCTGATGAGTGGTTGAGAACCAGGGTGGTTGTCAAGTCCCAGGGGGGAGACTCCAAGAAGGGGGGGACAGGTCCCCAAAAACCTAAGGAGGGAGGTGGTAAGCCCACCACAGAGACTCCCTCTGTACCCCAGAACCCTAAGAAGGAGGAGAGTAAATCCCACTCCCACTCTGACAAGCAGAGACAGGGAGACCCAGGGTTAAAAAAACTCTTGGACAGTAGGGCTTGCTTTGACTGTCAGCAGACAGGTCACTTCAGAGGAGATGCAGCCTGTCCAAAGAAGGTGGTTAGCACTGGGCTGTCCAGTGTAGCCATAGAGGAGGATTCCTCAGATGATGAAGTCCTCCTAGCATTGAGCTGGGAGACAGGACCAGATGGTAAGCTGGTGATCCCTGAGGGTGGGAGTAAACACTTCCACCACATTCAAGTGAATGGGATCCCTACCACTGGCCTGAGAGACACCTGTGCCAGTCACACTATAGTGAGTGACCGGTTAGTGACCCCAGACATGTATGTCCCAGGAAAGACAAAGAAAGTCAGGATAGCCACAGGGGAGGTCACCTCCAAACCTGTAGCCATAGTGCCCCTAGAGAGGGAGGGTATCCTTGACTGGATTAGGGTGGTAGTCAGTGCTAACCTTCCCCTAGATTGTATCCTGGGCAATGACCTCCCAGAGGTGAGTCTGGTCACAGATGGGGTGGTCGCCCAGGGCGCCCCCCCAACCCAAAGTCCTGGGGAGTCAGTCCCTACAGTTAGGAGACAGGGGTCCCCAAGAAAAGGAAAGAAGAAAAGGAAGGGTAGGCCACTCTTAAAGAGAGTTCCAGGGAGCCAAAGGCCTTCTGCCCCAGTAGGGGGGGAGCCCAGAGTTGGCACTGGTGAGGCCTCACCTGACCCAAAGGAAGTCCTGAGTAGTCAGGCAGCTGTCCAGATGCAAGGTGTTGCCCCTGCACTGACAGAAGGGAGAGTGGAAGGAGGGTGTCTGTCACAGGAGGTGGTAGCCCCCCACTCTAGACAGCAAGAGGGGTGCCAGGACCCCAAAGATGCCCCTAAAGCAGCTCAGCCACCTGTCAGTGGAGAGCTTAGGGTGTGGTTCTGGGTACTGACAGCTGTCAGTAGCCTCTGCTGGGTGCTAGCCTTCCTGGCAGCACTGTACTTGGCCTGGGAGGCAGACCCCAGGGCCAATAGCAAAGTAGGCCCCCTGACCCTATTGGTCATGGTGGGGTTGCTCAAGTGTTGGGTGACCTCTTTGGGTAAGCTAGGTGTTGCCCTAGCAAAGTTTGGAGTAGGGGAGGTGGGCACCTCACTACCCAAGTTGGCAGAGAGAAAGGAGGAAGACCCCCCTAGAGGAAAGTTTCAGTTTGTGTTGGGTCCTTTTACTGTTGGGATGGCTTCACTACCCATAGGGAGTGACCCTGACAGGAGGATATAAGGCAAAGTAGGCCCTGCAAAGGGACAGCCAGTTTTCTTCACTGTCTTCCTCGCCTAACAAGCCAGGAAGACTCTCCCAGGGTTGGGCTGAGTCTCCTGGGCGTGTGGGCTGGGGGGGGGGTTGTGTGAGAAAACAGGGCTGATTGCAGAGGCCCCATAACTTTTTGCCCCCATTTTCCACTTTTTGCTGGTGTTTTCCTGACTTAAAGGTGCCCTGGGTACTGCTAACCAGTCCCAGGGCCTGTGCTCTGTGTAAAATGGATATGCAAATTAGGCTAATTATAAGTGGCTAAGTTAACCTACCTATAAGTCCCTAGTATATGGTAGGGCATGTAGGTTTAGGGACCACAGCATAGGTGGTGCACACCTAGGTGCATTGCTGAGGTGCCCAGTGTCATTTTAAAAGCAAGTCTGCCTTGCTGGCTGCTTTTAAATTAAAGTTATATGCAAATTCGACTTTGGAATTAAAGGTACTTCCAAAGTCTTAACCTACCTTATTTTTACATATAAGTCACCCCTAAGGTGTGCCCTATGTGCCCCTAGGGCTGGGTGCCATGTAACTATTAGCAGGGACTTTATAAAAATAGATTTATAAGCCCTGGTGAGGTAAAAACAGCCAAATTCGTTTTTCCCTCATTGAAGTAAATGGCCTTCATAGGCTAGAATGGGCAGACTTTATTTTAAATTTTAAAGTCTCCTTAAATGTTGCATACCAAGAATGTGGTATCAAATTAATTGTTGTAATAAATCCTACAACTTCCAGTTGTTGGATTTAATATAACTAATTCAGGTAAAAAGTTTAGACTTTACCTAAAAAGTTGCCAATTTCAGCTCTGCATTGTTTTTGCTGCTGTGCTCTGATTGGCCAGCCTGCAGCAGCTTCTGCCAGGCTGCCTTGATGAGGTGTGAAGTGGCCAGACTTCACACAAAGGAATGAGCTTGGGGGAGAGAATCTCCCCTCAGCAGATGGTGAGGCAGGAAGGGGGAGGGCTGCCAAACTGGTCTTCAAAGGCAGAGAAGGACATTTGCAGCACCCAGCAACACCCCCACATCCTGCAACCCCAGACAGCTAGGTGCCCCCTTGATTAGATTAGGAGAGGGCAGGAGAGGGGTGTGTTTATGATTTTTAGCCACACCAGTGGGTGGGCTCAGCCAGATGTAACCTCCAAAAATCAGATTCATCCATGTTGGATTTTTAGAGACTGTTGCCTTCTGGGATGGATTTTTGCCACACTTCCCAGGAAGTGGTCATCACAGGGGGACGACCCTGTCCCTGATTGGAGAACCAGGGCCCCCCTGCTTTTCACCCAGGAGCAAGGATAAAACTGGCAGACCTGCACCCACACCTCAGATCCCCTCCAGAATTCAACAAGAAAGGAACTTAAGGAGAAGAAGGACTGACCTGCTGGACCCCTGGCCTGCACCTGGACCCTGCACTCAGAAGGACTGCACCAGCTGCACACTTGGGCTTCACCACAAGAAGGACTTTGCCTGGCTTCAACTGGTTCAAGGAGGGACTCCCTGTTTGCTACAGGTGAAAAATTGCTAACCAGAGTCCCCTGCACCAACTCCTGAAGAAAGCGACCAGCTGACCACTGTCCAGTGGCCAAAAAGGAGTTTGCGCCAGGTGCATTCTGGGAGTTGAAGTCCGCACCCCCCAAGGACCATCACAGAACTTCTGGACCCTTGGGGTGAGCTGTGGACCCCAAAAGAACCTTAAAAGAACATCTGGGTGAAGCCCCAGAAGTTTGGAAAAGATTTGAGAATTTTTGGAAAAAAGCTCCAGAGAGGGACCGACCCGCCACGGAAATTCTAGCCGGCTTGCCTCAACCGCGACCCGGCCTGACTTCGTGGTTCGTCCCGGTAAAGAAAAACATCCAAAAAAGAGACTAAGGCCCTCATTCTGACCCTGGCGGTCGGTGATAAAGCGGCGGCCAAGCCGCCAACAGGCCGGCGGTCTAAAATATGCAATTCTGACCCTGGCGGGAACCGCCAACACAGCCCGCCAACTTAACACTCCGCCCGCCACGGCGGTACAAACAAACAGCGCGGCGGTTCCCGCCAACAGCCAGGCGGCAGACAATGTACCGCCCACCCTATTACGACCCACCAATCTGCCACCTTTTCCGGGGCGGGAGCACCGCCGATAAGAACACGGCGGAAACAGACTACGAACGGGAAAACGCTCACCTCTACGCACTCCACGCGAGATTCCGGCAGTATGGAACCAGAGTTGCAGGTCATCCCCGCACTCCTATTCCTGCTCATATACCAGGAGCACGCCCGGCGGCGCGGAAGACATCGGTGAGTACTGCACCTACGACACAGGGGAGGGAAAAGATTACCGGCACACACCCACCCACCCACACCCACTACAACACACACATCAATGCATTCCCACAGATCACTGTCACAACCCACAAACCACCCCCCTCCGAAATAATGCAAAGACCAAAAGAAGAGATCATAAACGGGCAGATATATTGAAATATGTACACCAGTAATCCCAATAAATAAATAAACTATGTACAAAATATATACAGCTACTAAATGTAGTCCAACCACTGTCCGTGGATCACAGGGGTCCTGTGCAAAGGGGCAAGGCCCAGTCCCACGACAAGAACTCCACGGAGAGAACACTGCAGGGGCATCAGAAAGAAAATAGGACAGGCACCTCAGGGGGAAGGGAAGGGGGGGCACCTCAGCCACTTGAGTACACGACGCCAGATCCACGAGGGGACTCCATGACCACTGGCCCATCCTGGGGAGAGCAAAGCCACAGTCCATACAGTCCATACAGTGGGTGGCCTGCCCACTGGGCCATCCTGGGGAGAGCAAAGCCACAGTCCAAACAGTCCATACAGTGGGTGGCCTGCCCACTGGGCCATCCTGGGGAGAGCAAAGCCACAGTCCAAACAGTCCATACAGTGGGTGGCCTGCCCACTGGGCCATCCTGGGGAGAGCAAAGCCACAGTCCAAACAGTCCATACAGTGGGTGGCCTGCCCACTGGGCCATCCTGGGGAGAGCAAAGCCACAGTCCAAACAGTCCATACAGTGGGTGGCCTGCCCACTGGGCCATCCTGGGGAGAGCAAAGCCACAGTCCAAACAGTCCATACAGTGGGTGGCCTGCCCACTGGGCCATCCTGGGGAGAGCAAAGCCACAGTCCAAACAGTCCATACAGTGGGTGGCCTGCCCACTGGGCCATCCTGGGGAGAGCAAAGCCACAGTCCAAACAGTCCATACAGTGGGTGGCCTGCCCACTGGGCCATCCTGGGGAGAGCAAAGCCACAGTCCATACAGTCCATACAGTGGGTGGCCTGCCCACTGGGCCATCCTGGGGAGAGCAAAGCCACAGTCCATACAGTCCATAACAGACCCCACTGCCACTGGAGGAGGCAAGTTGGCCAGAGGACATCCTGCAGCCCTGCCCGAGATAGATCCTGCCCTGCCACGTCTGCCAAAGGGCCAGCGGTTCTTGCCTTGAAGGGCCCAGTTCAGCGGTTCCTGAGATGGCGGGGCCCAGTTCAGCGGTTCTTGAGACGGCGGGGCCCAGCGGAGCGGTGCTTGAGACTGCGGGGCCCAGTTCAGCGGTCCTTGCCCTGAAGGGCCCAGTTCAGCGGTTCTTGAGACGGCGGGCCCAGTTCAGCGGTTCCTGATACGGCGGGGCCCAGTTCAGCGGTTCTTGAGACGGCGGGGCCCAGCGGAGCGGTGCGTGAGACGGCGGGGCCCAGCGGAGCGGTTCTTGAGACGGCGGGGCCCAGCGGAGCGGTGCTTGAGACTGCGGGGCCCAGTTCAGCGGTCCTTGCCCTGAAGGGCCCAGTTCAGCGGTTCTTGAGACGGCGGGGCCCAGCGGAGCGGTGCTTGAGACTGCGGGGCCCAGTTCAGCGGTCCTTGCCCTGAAGGGCCCAGTTCAGCGGTTCTTGAGACGGCGGGGCCCAGTTCAGCGGTCCTTGCCCTGAAGGGCCCAGTTCAGCGGTTCTTGAGACGGCGGGGCCCAGTTCAGCGGTCCTTGCCCTGAAGGGCCCAGTTCAGCGGTTCTTGAGACGGCGGGGCCCAGTTCAGCGGTCCTTGCCCTGAAGGGCCCAGTTCAGCGGTTCTTGAGACGGCGGGGCCCAGTTCAGCGGTCCTTGCCTTGAAGGGCCCAGTTCAGCGGTTCTTGAGACGGCGGCCGGTCTATGGCCAACTGCTAATTGCCTGGTGGTGCCCTCCTGGGCAGCGGGGATGGTGCTCCTTCACTGCCCACCTGGGCTGTGGGTGGTGGGGCCCTCCTGGCCAGCTGGGCTGGGTCCTCCCTGGGCAGCGGCTATGGGGGTGGTGGGCTCTCCCGGGGCAGCTGTGCCGGTTCCTCCCGGGGCAGCGGCTATGGGGGTTGTGGGCTCCTCCTGGGCAGCAGGCCTGCTGCCTGACCTCTCCGACTTGCTGCCCTTGCCCTCCTTAGTCGTGGGCCTGTGGCCCTTTCCTCCCTTTGGAGCTGTGGCTGGTGACTGTCTCTGGGTGGTGTCCGGGGGGGATGTAGAAGGCGGGCTCCTGCGGCGCCCCTTCCGCCTTCTGCTCCTCTTCCCAGGGGGTGGGCTGGCTGTCCCCTTGCTGCTGGGCGAAGATCCAGACATGCGGGCTGGCGGGCTCCAATACCCCTGCACCCTTGTCAAGGGGGCTGCAGGGCTGGTGGTGGCTGAGGTGCTCTTCTTACCCCGACGAGAAGGAGGGGGGGGCTCAGGGTCAGGAAAGAAGTTAGTAGTGGCGAGGAAGAGCTTCTTGGGACAATGGAGAGTGGTAGGTACAGTGGGAATGGGAGTGGAGGGAGAGGATGTGGTTGTAGGTGAGTCACGTTTGCTGTCTTTGGGTGCAGGTGCAGGAGGGATAGGCTGTCGTGAGGTGGATGGCTGTTGGGTGGGTGAGTGGCTGCGTTTGTGTGGTGTGGAAGAGGGGGTGACAGACACAGTGGGAGAGGACACAGGGGACGTGTAAATGGCAGTGGGGGTGGTGACTGCACGTGTGCGGACTGGAGTGGAGGGTGTGCTGGTGATGGAAACACTGGCTGATGGTGAGGTGAATGGAGGTGTGAGTGTAGACATCACAGGGAGGGAGACGAGGAGGTGGGGGTCACAGAGGTGGTAGTGACTGTTGGCATGTCTGCATCGGAATGTTGCGTGTGTGAATGTCTGCGTGATCTGTGGTGCTTATGTTTGGATGAGCTTCTCTTGGGTGTTGAGTTGTGTGCAGGCTGGTCTGATGGTGTGGGTGGGACAGGCAGAGGAACAGGAGAATGGGAGGAGGGAGTTAGTAGAGGCAGGCAGGAGACAGGGACAATGGCTGCCGTCAGTGCTGAGGCCAGAGCCTGGAACGATCGCTGATGGGCAGCCTGACCCGAATGAATGCCCTCCAGGTACGCATTGCTGCGATGAACCTCCCTCTCCACCCCCTGGATGGCATTCAAAAGGGTAGTCTGCCCAACAATGAGCGTTCGGAGGAGGTCAATGACCTCCTCACTGAGGGCAGCGGGGGTAACAGGGGCAGGGCCTGAGGTGCCTGGGGCAAAGGAGATGCCCGGCTTCCTGGCAGAGCGGGCACGGGGCGAACGCTGAGGGGCTGCTGGGAGGGCAGAGATGGTGCGCTGGGTGGCGGCTGTACCTGTAATGGCGGGGGGCACGGATGGTGCCACCCCCGCAAGGGAGCCCCCTTCCGAGGACGTGTCCGTGTCGCTGCAGGGTCCAGTCGTCCCCGTCGTGGAGCTCCCCTCGCCCTCCTTCTCACTGGTCCAGTCTGACTCTGTGGCATGGCCCTCCTGGGCCATGTGAGATGCAGCTCCCTCCTGCCCCGATGCCACTTCTCCTCCGCCTGATGATGCTGATGCACACAAGCACAGAAAGACAAACAAAAAGGGGGGGGGAGAGAGAAATAAAGGGATATTGAGTACATGGATCTCCGGTACAGTTAGCGGACATGACAGACACAGATGCCCCCTGCACTAAGTTGCGCACTTGGGGTCCGCTACGCATTCCGTGGAACATGCCCTACACGCCTAGAGTTGACAACTGCACCCATGGATGACACGGCCCAGGGATGGCTGTACTGACAAACTACTGAGGGTGGTGGCTGGGGACACAGGGTCTTACGGGGGTGCCCAGCCTACAGATATCGCCCTGGCCTAGGGGGACCCCCAGCCCTCCTCCCCCACCCAGACACCTCCACTGCGCGACAACAGAGTAGATAATGCTTGTACTCACCCCCTTGTGTCTGCTGTGCTGCCCTCACGCGCCCATCCAATTCAGGGTAGGCCACCGCCAGGATCCGGAACATCAGGGGGCTCAGTTGACGGCAGGCACCCCGCCTACGTTGGGAGGCCATCCCCAGCAGAGACTCGGCGGTCTTCTTGGTCTCGCGGCGGATGTCCTCCCACCTCTTGCGGCAGTGGGTGCCCCGTCGATGGTGGACCCCCAGGGTCCAGACTTCCTTGGCGATGGCACGCCAAATCCCGATCTTCTCATGGGCGCGGACCTATGTGACACGTACAGGGAGGGAGAAATACCACGTTCAAGTTTCTCAGCATTTTCCTTTCCAGTGGCCCAACGCCCCCCATCCCCGCCAGGCCCCCCGCCATGCCCCCCGCCAGGCCCAACATGCCCCCCATCCCCGCCAGGCCCCCCGCCAGGCCCCCCGCCAGGCCCAACATGCCCCCCATCCCCGCCAGGCCCCCCGCCATGCCCCCCGCCAGGCCCAACATGCCCCCCATCCCCGCCAGGCCCCCCGCCATGCCCCCCGCCAGGCCCAACATGCCCCCCATCCCCGCCAGGCCCCCCGCCATGCCCCCGCCAGGCCCAACATGCCCCCCATCCCCGCCAGGCCCCCCGCCAGGCCCCCCGCCAGGCCCCCCGCCAGGCCCAACATGCCCCCCATCCCCGCCAGGCCCCCCGCCAGGCCCCCAAGCCAGCCAGTGGCCCCAAATCCATATTGAATTAAACTCACTTGTTGGTCTGGAGGACCGTAGAGTAGCGCATACTGGGGGAGGACCCCATCCACAAGTTTCTCCAACTCCTCTCCAGTGAAGGCAGGGGCCCTTTCCCCAGGCGCAGCAGCCATTGTCCCTTCCAGACCGAGGTCACAGCAACACTTGCAGTATAGGTCCTCTCCTGTGAAAGTTCAAGTCGCAAGTGGATAAGTAGATAGAAAATGGCGGTGACGTCCGCGGCGGTGCGTACCGCGGCGGTGCGTCCCGCCACCGCCGGCGCCCTTCGCCATTGGCTCCTGAAACCCATAGGCTTCAATGTTAACCAATGCGGCTTTGCGCCGCGGTCTTCGCCCGCCGCCCGCCGCGGTGTGCCACGCCAGCGCATTGACCTCACATCCCATTGTCACACTTCACAGGTCAGGCAGCCGCCATTTCCAGGGCCCACATGGCTCAATTTCAACTGCGTCACACAGGCCTAGGCCTTGCATAGCCACTCAGACACGCCATTCACTGCATAGAGAATCGTATACTGTGCTAGCTGTGAGTACGTACCTGTGGGTTGCTTGACTGTGTGCTCCATGTTGTCCTTCCTAGGCACCGTCCGCTGGGTTGGGCGAGGAGACGGATGAATCCTCCCGTGTACCGACCGCTGGTGGAACTGTCGACAATGGAAGAACGCCACATTATCCTGACCTACCGTCTTAACCGTGCCACTATCCATGAACTGTGTGCCCAGCTGGAGCCCGACCTGATGTCCCCCATCCGCCAACCCACAGGGATTCCCCCTCTGGTGCAGGTCATGTCAGTACTCCATTTCTTGGCAAGTGGGTCATTTCAGACAACCGTGGGAATTGCTTCTGGGATGTCTCAGCCCATGTTTTCGAAGGTGTTATCCAGAGTGTTGTCTGCCCTGATGAAATCCGTGAGGAGCTACATCATTTTCCCTGAGGTGGGCGAATTGGCTACAGTGAAGGGTGATTTCTACGCCCTTGGACATATTCCCAACGTAATTGGTGCCATTGATGGGACCCATGTGGCTTTGGTTCCCCCAAGAGACAGGGAGCAGGTGTACAGGAACAGAAAAAATTACCATTCAATGAACATCCAGGTGGTGTGTTTGGCTGACCAGTACATCTCGCATGTAAATGCCAAATTCCCAGGGTCAGTGCATGACGCCTACATCCTCAGGAATAGCAGCATCCCTTACGTGATGGAACAGCTACAGAGACACCGTGTATGGCTAGTGGGGGACTCTGGGTACCCCAACCTGTCGTGGCTACTGACCCCAGTAAGGAATCCCCGGACCAGGGCAGAGGAACGGTACAATGAGGCCCATGGGCGTACTAGGAGGGTGATCGAACGCACCTTTGGCCTCCTAAAGGCCAGGTTTAGGTGCCTGCATATGACAGGTGGATCCCTAATGTACTCACCTAAGAAGGTGTGTCACATCATCGTGGCCTGCTGCATGCTTCACAACCTGGCTTTGCGCCGCCAGGTGCCTTTCCTGCAGGAGGATGGTCGAGACGGTGGTGTTGTGGCAGCGGTGGAACCTGAGGAGAGTGACGAGGAGGAAGACGACGGGGCTGAAACAGACAACAGGGACAGAATCATTGAACAGTACTTCCAATAGGACACAGGTAACATTTCAAAGATAATTTAGTAAATGTTAACTACTCTCCTGCATCTCTGCTGCCTGTCTATTTGCCCCAGTGTATGACGACTGAGTTTTGGCTTTTCCCTCCCTATTTCAGATCTGGGGTCCCCACTACGAGTCCTGTGCTTCGTTTCCCCATGGACTACAGCTTTGTGGCAGCTGTTTGTTGACTTCACCATGTACAAGGACATATTTGCACTGTCATGTCAATTACAATCTATTGAAATCACAGCCAGACTCCAGATATTTTGGTGCAAAATAGGTGTTTATTTAAGTGCCCAAAATGGGATGGGTGGTTTCAAGTGGGTGGGGGCTATGGTGAAGGAATGTCCATGGCAGAGTCCAGAGTAACAGTCACACAGGTGCGTTGTCCAGAGGCCTGTGGAGAGATGGAGCATGGGCAGTTCAAGGATGGACAGGGTGACAATGTGGGACAGTGGGATGACATCAGGTGGTATCCATTGCTGGCGGGGGTCTTGACATCCTACTCTGTCTTCTTGCGAGATCTCAGGGCCCTCTTGCGGGGTGGTTCTTCTCCTGCAGGAGGTGGGGGTCTGGTGGGCTGCTGCTGTGCGGGGGCCTCCTGTCCACTAGCGCCGGCGGAGGTGGTTGGCTGTTCTTGGTCCAGGCTAGTGGCAGGGGCCCTTGGGTGTTGTTCAGTGTCCGCCCTGTTGTTGACGAGGTCCTGCAGCAGCCCTACCATGGTAACCAGGGTGGTGTTGATGGCTCTGATGTCCTCCCTGTACCCCCGATAGTGTTCCTCCTGCAGTACCTGGATCTCCTGGAACCGGGCCAGTACCGTCGCCATCGTCTCCTGGGAGCGGTTGTATGCTCCCATGATGGTGGTGAGGACCTCGTGGAGAGTGGGTTCCCTGGGCCTCTCCTCCCCCCCCTGTCGCACAGCTGCCCTCCGAGTTCCCCTGTTTCCCTGGGCCTCTGCCCCCTGGCCGGTGTGCCCACTACCACTGCCCCCAGGTCCCTGTTGTTGTTGGGGTGGTGGGTTATCCTGGGTGCCCTGTAGTGGTAGACACACCACAGATTGACGCGCCCTGGAGACAGAGGCATGGGCCCGCTGGGTGGGAGCTGTGCTGGTGTTCCCAGAGGGGTTTGGGTCTGTAGTGGCCTGGGCCTGTGTGAGGGGAACCAACTGTCCAGAGGTCCCCGATGGTCCGGGCTGGTCATCGGTGTCCAGGTCGACAGAGCTGCTGTCATCGCTGACGGCCTCTTGGGTGGGGGGTGTGGAGAATTCTGGCCCCTCCGCCGCGGTGTGTTGACGGTCGGGTCCTGCAGGGGTATAGAGGTATGGTTATAGTTTCAATGTGTGGAATATGGGTGTATCTGTGGGTTCTCGTGTCCCCAAGTGCTGGCATTCGTGTGTGGGGGCTTTGGTGAGGGTGGCTTGTGGGGGGGATGGGTATATGCATTGGGCATGCTTTGGTGATGGGTGTCCATGCTTAGTGGACGCATGCAGGCCTAGGTTTTGGGATGTGTGGGTTGTGATGGTGAGACATTGGCGGGGAATAGGTGTGCTGGGGGTGGGGGTGAGGATGGTGGTGGGGGTGAGGATGGTGGTGGGGGTGGGGGTGAGGGTGGGGTTCGAGGATGGGGGTGAGGGTGGGGTTCGAGGATGGGGGTGAGGTTTGGGGTATGATTTGGCATGCAGGTGGGGGGGAAGCAGTATTGAAGCTTCAACTTAGCAGTATCCATTCCTCCGCCGACTCCTGCGAGGCCGTCAGGATGCAGGATGTTCAAGACTTCCTCCTCCCATGATGTGAATTGTGGGGGTTGAGGTGGGGGTCCTCCGCCAGTCTTCTGCACGGCGATGTTGTGCCTGGATACCATGGAACGCCCCTTCCCTCTTAGGTCGTTCCATCGCTTCCTGATGTCTTCCCGATTTCTGGGGTGCTGTCCCACTGCGTTGACCCTGTCGACAATCCTCTGCCATAGCTCCGTCCTCCGGGCAATGCTGGTGTATTGTATCTGTGTGCCGAACAGCTGGGGCTCTACCCGAATGATTTCCTCCACCATGACCCTGAGTTCTTCGTCTGTGAAGCGGGGTTGTCTTTGGGGTGCCATGGGGTGGTGTGTATGATGTGTGGGGTGGAGTATGTGTATTTAAGTGAGTTGAGTGTGGTGGTGTGTGTTGTTTTGTGTGTGGATAGTGTGTGGGTGATGGTGTTGAGTGGCTGTGGCTGTTATTTTTTGGATGCTGGTGTCTCGCTCTTGCCTTCTTTACGAATTTTTTAGCGTAGGGGTTTGTGGGTGATGTGGGTGTGTGTTTTATATTGTATTGTGTGTGTGGGAGTGGTGTGTGTATGTGTATCAGGTGTGTGGGATTCAAATCGTCCAATGTGGCTGAGTTTTGTTCGTTTGTGTGTATTCTGACCGCGGCGGTGTGTCCCGCCAATGGAATACCGCGTTTGAATGACCGCCGCGTGGATTCGTGGGTCGTAATGGCATGGGCGTATTTCTGTTGGCGTGACGGTGGAGGTTTTGTCACCTCCACTTTTCCGCCGACGGTCTGTTGTGGCGGTCGGATTTTCGGAGGTTTGCCTTCTGCGGGTCAGAATGACCGTGGCGGGTTTCCGCGACCGCGGCGGGATTATGGAGGATTTCTGACCGGCGGTAGGCGCCTTTTACCGCCGAGGTCAGAATGACCACCTAAGTCAGAAGGTAACTTTTTAACCGAGGCCTCCCGCGACCTGTAGCCGAGCAGGGCTCCATCGCGGTCAGCCTGAAAGTTTGACTTTGCCCCGGTCGAGGTGCAACCAGATGACCCGATTGGCGCTTTTTGTTTCTAAGCGCTAGAAAAGTAATAATTCTTTAAAAATTCATATCTCCGGTTCCCCTGAACCGATTTTATTCGTTTTGGTGTCATTTTAAAGATAAAAATATAAACTATTTTTATAAATTGGTTTTGGATTTTTAAACTGTTTCCTGTGTTTTATTTAATTACTGTTTTGTGATATTTGAATGCTTTACACTTTGTCTCCTAAGTTAAGCCTTGACGCTCGTTGCCAAGCTACCAAGGGTTGAGCTGGGATTAATTTACTGAGACCTAACTGTACCTATGTGGAGGTTAGTGGCTTGTTGCTAGGTGTAGGTACCTACCTGCCTTACCAATAACCCATTTTCCAACACCTAGTTTGAGCAGGTGTTGCATCAATAGAGGACAGCAATGCTACGCAACTAAACAAATAGACCTATGGCCTTTATGTTTATGTCTGTGAATTGGCTCTTCAAAGTGTTGTTGTGCCTCTGTGGGAACATCACAAGAACATTTTTTTAGCGTAATGTGCATGTATGCATGTGTTATAATTGTGTATAACCATTGGATGCAATTCAGTGAGGTACATCAGTCATGATATGTGTTAGTCATATATGTTGCGTCTTATGCTGTGTGTAATTCCTTGACTTAGGGGACAAAACATTTCCCATGATGAACTATACACAGGATAGATAGAGGACAGTTGATAATGGCTATGTCAGATATGTTACCCATCACATGTAATGAAATGTTGGATACCACTTAATGGTCACTTGTGTGTATACTACCCATGAGTCCATCATTTGAACATGCTAGATAGGTATAGTGTTTGTGACACTGAATCTCAAATCCAATTCTAAAATTGTTATGTACACCACAGTTTGAGTCATGTAAATGATCTATGTTTCTCCTGTGGCTATGGAGGACCAGCAGACCATGCTGCATGTGTTCACATATTTCCAGTGGTTCATTGCACAAAGGAGTCCAGTTCAAGTGTTTTGCCATGTGTACCCTGTGTCAATATTGGCCTCCATGTTGTCACAGTTACATGCAGGTCTAGTCATGTGTCTGTGGAGACAATCCTTGAATTAACAGAGTATCCTTCAAAGCAGAATTGACCAAAAGCCAAAGATCAACTAACGACACACATGGGGATAGTCCAGCTATGGCACTGCAGAACTTTTATAAGGCTGACGACAGAGCAACCTTGGTGTGCTTAAATATGGTATGGATCAGTAATAGGAAACAGGCAGGATTCATCACAACATTTGTACACAGGGTGAGCTCTAAAGTTCCCACTGCAACACGGAACTTCAGTGCCTATGTGCTGATTAATGTCACAGCTAGTCAGCATGATAGCCCCATCAAAAGAAGGCAACAGAAGTGAATCTGTGTGTGGACCGTCAGGGCACAAACATGTTTTGTCCTTACATACACATTAGCAACCCTTGTTTGTTGTGCTGGAGGCACCGTGTCGAATCCATGCATACATCCATAGCACACTGTCACTGTTTGGCACTAATGAATACATGCAAAACCAGACAAGGGATCGGGGCTGGATTAGGCCATTCGAGTACATGTACCAGAAAATAATACGATAAGTAAACTGATTAAACTATACTATGGATTTGAGGATTCATTGTAGACCTACAAGACACAATCCCCCAGGAGGAAACAGAGGGCATGGAAAGAAACTATGAGACAAATGTAGCCACAGGGAACCTCTATGGTTATCGTAAAGACTGGAACCAGTCTGGCTAACAAGATGCAGGCTCTGTCAGGAACAAACATGAACAAAGCAAATACACAGTGAGCAGACTCTGAATGGGACAAACAGGAACACCACTGTGGGAACTAAAAACTGTTTGTCCTGTGGTCTGCAATGTTACACAATCCCCCAAGGGCTCTGGTACACAAATTATTTGTACGCCAATGCACAACAAGGAGATTCAGACAATGCCAGCTTCTAAGCAGTTCCAGGCAGCAGCAAGGGCAGGGCAGGTTCAAATGGCTTGTCTGCATAGAAGTGCTCACAGGTGTGTGCACCTTCAGTCTCTCACAAGTCCTAGAGTTGAGAATCAAGTTCAAAGGGCCAACTGGACCTTTCACATGGGAAGCAATGGACAGTTGATTACAGGTCCTACCAACTAGCAGGCAGTGCATTATCGGACCTGAAGTCCATGCAGACTGATGAACTATGACTGTGGCATGCCATACTGAAGAAGGAAGCACACAGGAGTCAGAATGGGAGTCTTGGTGTGTGTAGATGGAGATTCTCAGGGTACAGATAGTCCATTTACACTGCACCCTAGAGAAGGGTGGGGAGAGACTTAAAATATGGCAGTGACAGGACTTATTACCTGGGATGGACTGCCAGGGAATGTCTTGTGAGCAATGCTTATCATACCTGGGACACTTGTGCTATCCATGTTCAGGTTTGAGGGACTTCTTGTTACACATGCTCCTTGCGGAGATAGCTGATGATACACTTACTGCTGTCAAGGGTCTGGTCCTACATTCCTGTTACCAATGCAATAGCACATCCACTGCCTCATGTGTGAAGCACTTTTTTACCTTATGATTGTTGGTGTCTTAGTTGTGTGTCATATGCTGCAATGGACCATGTTGGCAACATGGATGTGTCTCATAGCTGTGGTCCTCTGATATTGGCCTTCAAATGTGAAATAGACAGGATATATGTCATTAACACTGTGTGTGATATTTGCTGTACATTCATACCCATCAAATGGGATGTGGCTTATTCAGTATGCACATTTGTATTTCTGCAGTGCTCCATGAGGCAAAACTCTGATTATGATTCCTAGAGATCATGTGATGCATAAATAATTACCCAGAGCATGATTGAGTAATGAAGTGAGGTGTTTAATCACATATGATAACAAAGTGGTGATGGTGACTATAGTTAGAAGAAGTTTTGTACGATGTGTTGTCTCCGACGCAATCCTGCAGCTGTGTTTGGATGTTCCCCCTCATTTTCACCAACAGCATCCTCCTCTTCCTCCTCTTCAGGCATTTGTGGATCCGGTTCATAGAGGGGAATGTTCCTCCTCACACAAATATTGTACAGGATGGACCATGTTGGCAACATGGATGTGTCTCATAGCTGTGATCCTCTGATATTGGCCTTCAAGTGTGAAATAGACAGGATATATGTCATTAACACTGTGTGTGATGTTTGCTGTACATTCATACCCATCAAATGTGATGTGGCTTATTCAGTATGCAAATTTGTATTTCTGCAGTGCTCCATGAGGCAAAACTCTGATTATGATTCCTAGAGATCATGTGATGCATAAAAAATTACCCAGAGCATGATTGAGTAATGAAGTGAGGTGTTTACTCACATATGATAACAAAGTGGTGATGGTGACTATAGTTAGAAGAAGTTTTGTACGATGTGTTGTCTCCGATGCAATCCTGCAGCTGTGTTTCGATGTTCCCCCTCATTTTCACCAACAGCATCCTCCTCTTCCTCCTCTTCAGGCAGTTGTGGATCCGGTTCATAGAGGGGAATGTTCCTCCTCACACAAATTTTGTGCAGGATGGCACAGGTCAAAATGATCTTGCAGACCATTTCAGGGAAATATAGGAGGATTCCTCCGGTGATGTCCAGGCACCTGAATCTTGACTTCTGGATGCCAAAAGTCCCCTCATTATAGGCACGCTCTGCTGCTGTGCTTGGGTTGGCAATTGGGGTCATGATCCATGGCTGGATCCCATAACCCTGATCAGCTGAAAGAGAAAATGAGGGTAAGTATTTGGTTATTGTTTGCACCGTTGTTAGAAATGGGGTCTTTGGTTGGCAGTCAGGTTACCTCCTGTCCAAGCGAGGCCCCTCACTCTAGTCAGGGTAAGTCACACACAATCCAAATTATCCTGTGCCCACTGTTGGAAAATGGGTTATTGGTAAGGGCAGGTAGGTACCTACACTTAGTAATAGGCCACTAACCTCCACTTAGGTCCAGTTAGGTCTCAGTAAATTAAACCCAGCTCAACCCTTGGTAGCTTGCTGCGCCGCCATGGGGGATTCTGACAGCCCATACCGCCATCCTGTTCCTGCCGGTTCTCCCGCCAGGAACAGGATGGCGGTATGGGTTGTCGTGGGGCCCCCGTAAGAGGGTCCCACATTGTATTTCAGTGTCTGCATTGCAGACACTGAAATACGCGACGGGTGCCACTGCACCCGTCGCACCTTCCCACTCCGTGGGAAAGCTCTTTTGCACTGGGCTGGCGGGCGGCCGCCCAGTGCAAAAGCCAGAATCACCGCAGCGGTCTTATGACCGCGGAGCGGTGTTCTGGAGGGGGGAACTCTGGCGGGCGGCCTCCGCCGCCCGTCAGGGTCAGAATGACCCCCAGAGTGTAAAGCACTCAAATATCACAAAACAGTAATTAAATAAAACACAGGAAACAGTTTTAAAATCCAAAAACAATTTATAAAAATAGAATATATTTTTATCTTTAAAATGACACAAAAACGAATAAAATCAGATAAGGGGAACCGGAGATATGAATTTTTAAAGAATTATTGTTTTTTTTGTGCCTAGAAACAAAAAGCGCCAATCGGGTCATCTGGTTGCACCTCGACCAGGGCAAAGTCAAAGTTTAAGGCCGACCGCGATGGAGCCCTGCTTGGCTACAGCTTGCGGGAGTCCTCTGTCAAAATTTTACCTTTGGACTTAGGCGGTCATTCTGACCGCGGAGGGCGGCGGTCGCCGCCCGCCATGCGGTTACCGCCGAATGACCGTACCGCGGTCATTCCAACTTTCCCGCTGGGCCGGCGGGCGACCGCCAAAAGGCCGTCCGCCGGCCCAGCGGGAAAGCTCCTGCAACGAGGAAGCCGGCTCGGAATGGAGCCGGCAGAGTTGCAGGGGTGCGACGGGTGCAGTGGCACCCGTCGCGATTTTCACTGTCTGCAAAGCAGACAGTGAAAATCTTTGTGGGGCCCTGTTAGGGGGCCCCACGGCACCCGTTCCCGCCATCCTGGTTCTGGCGGTGGACACCGCCAGAAACAGGCTGGCAGGAAGGGGGTCGGAATCCCCGTGGCGGTGCTGCAAGCAGCGCCGCCATGGCGGATTCCCTGGGCCAGGGGAAAACCGGCGGGAAACCGCTGGTTCCCCTTTTCTGACTGCGACTTTACCGCCACTGTCAGAATAGCCCAGGAAGCACCGCCAGCCTGTTGGCGGAGCTTCCGCCGCCCTCCGCCATGGCGGTTATGGACCGCCAGGGTCAGAATGACCCCCTTAGTCTCTTTTCGGAAGATTTTCTTCAGCGGGACGAACCTTCCAGTCCAATCCGACCCCCTGGAACTCTTCTCCAGATACGCGTCGCGGGAATCCTCAGTGGACATTTTTACCTTGGGACTTAGTCATTTTTTCGAGGTGAAAATCCTTAGACCGGGGCAAACCTGGCTCTTGATCCGACACCCTTGGAGCCCTCCTCGGATACGCTGGATGGGAGGTCCCGGTCAACTTTTTACCTTCAGACTTAGGGCCAGATGTATCATCACGGCCCATCGCGATTCGGTAATAGCGATTTTTAAGAAATCGCTATTACTGACTCGCAAAGGGCCATGTATCACATTTGCGAATCGGTAAGAGCCATTTCTTAAAAATCGCAAATGCTATTACCGAATCTCAAATTGCGATACCGGCCCCATTCGCAGCTATGGGCCTGTTGGCCCATAGCTGCAAATTTTTTGCATTTCCAAAATTGCGATTTCTGAACCAGAAATCACAATTTTGGAAATGCAAAAGGCCAGGGTGCTGGGGGCCTAAGGCCCCCTCTCCTGCACCCCAAATTTTTTTTTAACATGTAAGGTACGCACATGCCAAAAGGGCATGTGTGCTTTACATGTTCAATTTAAAAATGCAGTTTTACTGCATTTTTAAATTTTGCACCAGGTTACCACCTGGTTGCAGATCATGGTATTTTGCATGTGCAAAATGCCATTCTGCAAAAAATCGCAATATGCGATTTTTTGCAGCATTGCCTTGCGACCTGGATTTTGCGAATCGCAAATTGCGATTCGCAAAATCCAGGTCGCAACGTAAACAATCGCAATTTTTGCGATTTCTACTTTGTGGTCTGCAAACGCCTTTCATGCATTGCAGACCACTATTTTGCACTCGCAAACGGATGATTTTACTGTTTGCGAGTGCAAAATATTTTCATACATCTGGCCCCAAGGGGGTCATTCTAACCCTGGCGGTCGGTGATAAAGCGGCGGCCAACCCGCCAACAGGCAGGCGGTCCAAAAAATGGAATTCTGACCCTGGCGGGAACCGCCAACACAGCCCGACACTTTAACACTCCGACCGCCACGGCGGGACCGACAAACAGCGCGGCGGTCACCGCCAACAGGCAGGCGGCAGACAATGTACCGCCCACCCTATCACAACTCACCAATCTGCCACCTTTTCCGGGGCGGGAGCCCCGCCGATAAAAACACGGCGGAAACAGACTACGAACGGGAAAACGCTCACCTATACACACTCCACGAGGAAGGAGGACAGCATGGAACCCGAATTACACATCCTACCAGCTATTGTCTACCTGCTCATCTACCAGGAGTACGAACGCCGGCGCAGATGACAACGGTGAGTACTGCACCTACGACACAGGCGAGGGGGGAGGAGGAAAGCTTACGGGCACACACACATACGCGATACACCCACCCCCCCAACCCACCCCCCAATACCTACACACCAATGCAGAGCAACAAGTCAGAGTGACACCCCCCAAACCCCCCGGAAGAATGCAAAGACATGATTAAAATGAAGTTTCAAATTTATGTATAAAATAGGTTCATTGAAGTCATGGTAAATATGCCATATGAAATATACAAAAGAAATAATGAACATAGTGCAAAGTATAAACATAGTCAATAAGTCCTGCACAGTCCGTTAAATATCCATAGTCCGTGGGCCAATGTGTACAAACACATGGGCAAAGCCCACACAAGAGACCGGATACCATTGGAGAGAACACTGCAGGGGCATCAGATGATAAAACAACCGGCACCTCAGGGGGAAGGGAAAGGGGGACACCTCAGCCACATGAGTCCACGACGCCAGATCCACGAGGGGCCTCCATGCCCACTGTCCCATCCTGGGGAGTGCAAAGCCACAGTCCATCAGATGGATAACCGACTCCACTGGTATTGGAGGAGGCATGGTGCCCAGAGTGCTTCGTGAACACCTGCTCGACAGAGAACCGGCACTGTCAATGGACCAGCGCTGCTTGAGACGGCGGTGCCCAGCGGAGCGGTGCTTGAGAGGAAGGCCCCAGCGGAGAGGTGCTTGAGATGAAGGGCCCAGTGGAGCGGTGCTTGAGACGGCGGTGCCCAGCGGAGCGGTGCTTGAGAGGAAGGCCCCAGCGGAGCGGTGCTTGACAGGAAGGGCCCAGCAGAGCGGTGCTTGAGATGAAGGCCCCAGCGGAGCGGTGCTTGACAGGAAGGGCCCAGCGGAGCGGTGCTTGACAGGAAGGGCCCAGCGGAGCGGTGCTTGAGAGGAAGGCCCCAGCGGAGCGGTGCTTGACAGGAAGGGCCCAGCGGAGCGGTGCTTGAGACGGCGGTGCCCAGCGGAGCGGTGCTTGAGAGGAAGGGCCCAGCGGAGCGGTGCTTGACAGGAAGGGCCCAGCGGAGCGGTGTTTGAGATGAAGGCCCCAGCGGAGCGGTGCTTGATAGGAAGGGCCCAGCAGAGCGGTGCTTGACAGGAAGGGCCCAGCGGAGCGGTGCTTGAGAAGAAGGCCCCAGCGGAGCGGTGCTTGACATTAAGGGCCCAGCGGAGCGGTGCTTGAGACGGCGGTGCCCAGCGGAGCGGTGCTTGACAGGAAGGGCCCAGCGGAGTGGTGCTTGAGATGAAGGCCCCAGCGGAGCGGTGCTTGACAGGAAGGGCCCAGCGGAGCGGTGCTTGACAGGAAGGGCCCAGCGGAGCGGTGCTTGAGAGGAAGGTCCCAGCGGAGCGGTGCTTGACAGGAAGGGCCCAGCGGAGCGGTGCTTGAGAGGAAGGGCCCAGCGGAGCGGTGCTTGACAGGAAGGGCCCAGCGGAGCGGTGCTTGAGAGGAAGGGCCCAGCGGAGCGGTGCTTGACAGGAAGGGCCCAGCGGAGCGGTGCTCTTCACGGCGGGGCCCTGTTCAGCGGTGCCTGTCTTGGCGTGGCCATATTTAGCGGTGCCTGTCTTGGCGGGGCCCTGTTCAGCAGTGCCTGTCTTGGCGGGCCCTATTCAGCGGTGCCTGTCTTGGCGGGGCCCTGTTCAGCGGTGCTCTTCACGGCGGGACCCCGGTTCAGCGGTGCCTGTCTTGGCGGGGCCCTGTTCAGCGGTGCTCTTCACGGCGGGCCCTGTTCAGCGGTGCCTGTCTTGGCGGGGCCCTGTTCAGCGGTGCCTGTCTTGGCAGGGCCCTGTTCAGCGGTGCTCTTCTCGGCGGGGCCCTGTTCAGCGGTTCCTGTCTTGGCGGGGCCCTGTTCAGCGGTGCTCTTCATGGCGGGGCCCTGTTAAGCGGTGCCTGTCTTGGCGGGGCCCTGTTCAGCGGTGCTCTTCACGGCGGGGCCCTGTTCAGCGGTGCCTGTCTTGGCGGGGCCCTGTTCAGCGGTGTTCTTCACGGCGGGCCCTGTTCAGCGGTGCCTGTCTTGGCGGGGCACTGTTCAGCGGTGCCTGTCTTGGCGGGCCCTGTTCAGCGGTGCCTGTCTTGGCGGGGCCCTGTTCAGCGGTGCTTTTCCTGTCTTTCAAGGGAGCCAGACCTGGCCAAGACTCCCCGCTTAGTCGCCCTCCGACCTTGGGGTAGAGGGCCCTCCTGTGATAGAGTCTTGGGCCCGTGGGTGTCGTCCGTCACACCCGGTATGGGGCTGGTGGGGCCCTCCTGGTGCGCTCGCCTGCTGCATGTCTTCTCCGCCCTGCTGCCCTTGCCCTCCTTCTCTGCAGCTCTCTGGCCCTTGCCTCCCTTAGAAGATGTGGCAGGTGACGGGGCAAGGCCACTCTCCTTGGTGGCAGCCGTCTCAGGCTTTTCGCGCCGCCCCTTAATTTTTCTTGTCCTCTTCCCAGGGGGTGGGCTGGCTGTCCCCTTGCTGCTGGCTGATGTTCCTTCCCTAGGAGCTGGTGGACTCCAATAGCACTGCACTATGGTGATACTAGATGCAGGGCTGGTGGTGGCTGAGGTGCTCTTTGGACTCTTACCAGATGGAGGGGGTGGGTCAGGTGATGCAAAGAGGTTAATTTTGGAGAGGAAAAGATTTTTAGGAGCAAAGGGAAGGGTAGGTGCAGTGGGTATGGGAGTGGAGGAAGAGGATGTGGTTGTAGGAGAGTCAAGTGTGCTGTCTTTGGGTGCAGGTGCTTGGGCTGGAGGCTGTCGTGAGGTGGATGGCTGTTGGGTGGGTGGCTGGCTGCGTTTGTGTGGTTTGGAAGAGGGGGTGACAGACACAGTGGGAGAGGACACAGGGGACGTGTAAATGGCAGTGGGGGTGGTGACTGCACGTGTGCTGACTGTAATGGAGGGTGTGCTGGTGATGGAAGTACTGGCTGATGGTGGTGTGCATGCAGGTGTGAGTGGAGACTGTTGGAGGCTGGACTGGCTTGTAGTGAGTACCTAGGGGTACTTGCACCTTGCACCATGCCCAGTTATCCCTTATTAGTGTATAGGGTGTCTAGCAGCATAGGCTGATAGATAATGGTAGCTTAGCAGAGCAGCTTAGGCTGAACTAGGAGACGAGTGAAACTCCTACAGTACCACTTAGTGTCATATGCACAATATCATAAGAAAACACAATACACAGATATACTAAAAATAAAGGTACTTTATTTTTATGACAATATGCCAAAGTATCTCAGAGTGTACCCTCAGTGAGAGGATAGGAAATATACACAAGATACATATACACAATACCAAAATATGCAGTAATAGTCTTAGAAAACAGTGCAAACAATGTATAGTTACAATAGGATGCAATGGAGACACATAGGGATAGGGGCAACACAAACCATATACTCCAAAAGTGGAATGCGAACCAAAAATGGACCCCAAACCTATGTGACCTTGTAGAGGGTCGCTGGGACTATTAGAAAATAGTTAGGGTTAGAAAAATAGCCCACCCCAAGACCCTGAAAAGTGAGTGCAAAGTGCACTAAAGTTCCCCAAAGGACATAGAAGTCGTGATAGGGGAATTCTGCTGGAAAGACACAAACCAACAATGCAACAATGATGGATTTCCAGTCGAGGGTACCTGTGGAACAAGGGGACCAAGTCCAAAAGTCACAAGCAAGTCGGAGATGGGCAGATGCCCAGGAAATGCCAGCTGTGGGTGCAAAGATGCTGCTACTGGACAGTAGAAGCATAGGTTTCTGCAAGAACAACAAGGGCTAGAGACTTCTCCTTTGGAGGACGGATCCCTCACGCCGTGGAGAGTCGTACAGAAGTGTTTTCCCGCCGAAAGACCGCCAACAAGCCTTGCTAGCTGCAAATCGTGCAGTAAAGGTTTTTGGATGCTGTTGTGGCCCAGGAGGGACCAGGATGTTGCAAATTGCGTCAGGGGACAGAGGGGACGTCGAGCAAATCAAGGAGCCCTCTCAGCAGCAGGTAGCACCCGGAGAAGTGCCAGAAACAGGCACTACGAGGATGCGTGAAACGGTGCTCACCCGAAGTCGCACAAAGGAGTCCCACGTCGCCGGAGAACAACTTAGGAGGTCGTGCAATGCAGGTTAGAGTGCCGTGGACCCAAGCTGGACTGTGCACAAAGGATTTCCGCTGGAAGTGCACGGAGGCCAGAGTAGCTGCAAAAGTCGCGGTTTCCAACAATGCAGTCTGGCGTGGGGAGGCAAGGACTTACCTCCACCAAACTTGGACTGAAGAGTCACTGGACTGTGGGAGTCACTTGGACAAAGTTGCTGGATTCAAGGGACCTCGCTCGTCGTGCTGAGAGGAGACCCAAGGTACCGGTGATGCAGTTCTTTGGTGCCTGCGGTTGCAGGGGTACGATTCCGTCGACCCACGGGGGATTTCTTCGGAGCTTCTAGTGCAGAGAGGAGGCAGACTACCCCCACAGCATGCACCACCAGGAAAACAGTCGAGAAGGCGGCAGGATCAGCGTTACAGAGTTGCAGTAGTCGTCTTTGCTACTATGTTGCAGTTTTGCAGGCTTCCAGCACGGTCAGCAGTCGATTCCTTGGCAGAAGGTGAAGAGAGAGATGCAGAGGAACTCGGATGAGCTCTTGCATTCGTTATCTAAGGAATCCCAAGAGACAGAGACCCTAAATAGCCAGAAAAGAGGGTTTGGCTACCTAGGAGAGAGGATAGGCTAGCAACACCTGAAGGAGCCTATCACAAGGAGTCTCTGACGTCACCTGGTGGCACTGGCCACTCAGAGCAGTCCAGTGTGCCAGCAGCACCTCTGTTTCCAAGATGGCAGAGGTCTGGAGCACACTGGAGGAGCTCTGGGCACCTCCCAGGGGAGGTACAGGTCAGGGGAGTGGTCACTCCCCTTTCCTTTGTCCAGTTTCCCGCCAGAGCAAGGCTAAGGGGTCCCTGAACCGGTGTAGACTGGCTTATGCAGAAATGGGCACCAAATGTGCCCATGAAAGCATTTCCAGAGGCTGGGGGAGGCTACTCCTCCCCTGCCTTCACACCATTTTCCAAAGGGAGAGGGTGTAACACCCTCTCTCAGAGGAAGTCCTTTGTTCTGCCATCCTGGGCCAGGCCTGGCTGGACCCCAGGAGGGTAGATGCCTGTCTGAGGGGTTGGCAGCAGCAGCAGCTGCAGTGAAACCCCGGGAAAGGCAGTTTGGCAGTACCAGGGTCTGGGCTACAGGCCACTGGGATCATGGGATTGTGCCAACTATGCCAGGATGGTATAGAGGGGGCAATTCCATGATCATAGACATATCACATGGCCATATTCGGAGTTACCATTGTGAAGCTACATATAGGTAGTGACCTATATGTAGTGCACGCGTGTAATGGTGTCCCTGCACTCACAAAGTCCGGTGAATTGTCCCTGAACAATGTGGGGGCACCTTGGCTTGTGCCAGGGTGCCCACACACTAAGTAACTTAGCACTTAACCTTTACCAGGTAAAGGTTAGACATATAGGTGACTTATAAGTTACTTAAGTGCAGTGTAAAATGGCTGTGAAATAACGTGGACGTTATTTCACTCAGGCTGCAGTGGCAGGCCTGTGTAAGAATTGTCAGAGCTCCCTATGGGTGGCAAAAGAAATGCTGCAGCCCATAGGGATCTCCTGGAACCCCAATACCCTGAGTACCTCAGTACCATATACTAGGGAATTATAAGGGTGTTCCAGTAAGCCAATGTAAATTGGTAAAATTGGTCACTAGCCTGTTAGTGACAATTTGTAAAGAGAGAGCATAACCACTGAGGTTCTGGTTAGCAGAGCCTCAGTGAGACAGTGAGGCATCACAAAGGGAACACATACCTATAGGTCACAAACTTATGAGCACTGGGGTCCTGACTAGCAGGGTCCCAGTGACACATAACAAACATACTGAAAACATAGGGTTTTCACTATGAGCACTGGGCCCTGGCTAGCAGGATCCCAGTGAGACAGTGAAAACACCCTGACATACACTCACAAACAGGCCAAAAGTGGGGCTAACAAGGCTAGAAAGAGGCTACTTTCTCACAGAGACGTCACAGCGAGGGAGGAGGGAGACAAGGAGGAGGGGGACACAGAGGTGGCAGTGACTGTTGGCATGTCTGCATCTGGATGTTGTTTGTGTGAATGCTTGTGGGATCTGTGGTGCTTATGTCTGGATGAGCTGCCCTTGGGTGTTGAGGTGTGTGCAGGCTGGTCTGATGGTGTGGATGGGATAGGCTGAGGAACAGGAGACTGGGACTGGGTGGAGGGAGTTAGAAGAGGGAGGCTGGAGACAGGGACAATGGCTGCCGTCAGTGCTGAGGCCAGAGCATTGAACGATCGTTGATGGGCAGCCTGACCCGAATGAATGCCCTCCAGGTAGGCATTGCTCCAATGCACCTCCCTTTCTACCCCCTGGATGGCATTCAAAAGGGTAGTCTGCCCAACAATGAGTGTCCTGAGGAGATCAATGACCTCCTCACTGAGGGCAGCAGGGGTAACAGGGGCAGGGGCTGAGGTGCCTGGGGCGAAGGAGACGCCCGCCTTCCTGGGTGAGCGGGCACGGAGCGTAGGCTGAGGGGCTGCTGGGAGGGCGGGGCTGGTGCGCTGGGTGGCGGCTGTACCTGTAGAGGCGGGGGGCCCGGATGTTGCCGCCACCGCTAGGGAGCTCCCATCCGAGGACGTGTCGCTGTCGCTGCTCTCACCACCGGTCCCCGTCGTGGTGCTCCCCTCGCCCTCCGGCTCACTTGTGCCCTCGGTGTCTGTTCCTGTGCCCACCGGGGCCTTGTGGCTTGCAGCTCCCTCGTGCTCCGATGCCAAATCTCCTCCGCCTGATGATGCTAATGCACACATGCACAAGAGGATGAAGAAGAAGGGTGGGGAGAGAAAAAGAAGACCTGGTTGAGTGCATGCAATGTCAACACCGTTGGCGGAGAGGACAGTCACAGGAGCCGCATGCACTAAGCCGCGCATTCGGGGCACACTACTCAGTACTTCTGACTCGGACAACAGGTCAGGAGACGACAAACGTGCATATGTGTGAGGCTGGACCATCAATAGCTGTACTTGTCACCCTACGGAGGTGGGGGCCGGGAGCACAGGGCCATGCCTAAGGGAGAGGACTACACTACAGAACGCGCCCTGGCCTAATGTCACCCCCAACCCTCCTCCCCCACCCAGATGCCTCCACTGCGCAGAAAGATAGCTGAATGTGCTGATACTCACCCCCTTGTGTCTGCTGTGATGCTCTCAAGCGCCCATCCAAATCAGGGTAGGCCACCGCCAGGATCTGGGACATCAGGGGGGTCAGGGTACGACTGGCACCCCTCCTAGGTTGGGAGGCCATCCCCAGCAGTGACTCGGCGGTCTTCCTGGTTCCGCGGCGGATGTCCTCCCACCTCTTGCGGCAGTGGGTGCCCCGTCTGACGTGGACCCCCAGGGCCCGGACTTCCTTGGCGATGGCACGCCAAGTCTCGACTTTCAGATGGGCGCTGACCTATGTGACATGTACAGGGTGGGAAGGAAACATTAATCAACTTACTGCATGTTAGATGTGATTGGCCCTCCCCCAAACATTGCAATATAGCACATGCTCTCATCTGTCGTGCGTTGCACTCCTCATTCGCCCCCAACCCCACCAACTTACATCCACCACACTCCACACAGGCATCGCCCATTCCATGTGCACCCGGTGTACTCACCTGTTGGTCTGGAGGACCGTAAAGTAACGCATACTGGGGGAGGACCCCATCCACGAGCTTCTCCAACTCTTCAGACGTGAAGGCAGGGGCCCTTTCCCCAGTCGCAGCAGCCATTGTCACTTCCAGACCGAGTTCACAGCAGCACTTGCAGTATAGGTCCTCTCCTGTGGATGATCAGGTCTCGAGTGATTAAGCAGATAGAAAATGGCGGTCACGCCCGCGGCGGTGCGTACCGTGGCGGTGCGTACCGCGACCGCCAGCGCACATCGTCATTGGCTCCTGAAACCCATAGGCTTCAATGTTATCCAATGCGGCTCCGTATAGCGGTCTCCGACCGCCTACCGCCACGGTGTGCTCCGCCAGCGCAGTGACCTCACATCCCATTGTCCCACTTCACAGGTCAGGCAGCCGCCATTTCAAGGGCCCACATGGCATAATTTCTACTGCGACACACAGGCCTAGGCCTGGCATTGCCACACATACACGCCTTTCAATACCTAGATAACCGTGTGCCATGCAAGCAGTGGTGAACGTACCAGTGATTATCTTGACTCTGTGCTCCATGTTGTCCTTCCTAGGCACCGTCCGCTGGGATTTGCGAGGAGAAGGATGAATCCTCGCGTGTACCGACCGCTGGTGGACCTGTCGACAATGGAAGAACGCCACATCATACTACGATACCGACTTGACTGTGCCACTATCCATGAACTGTGTGTCCAGCTGGAGCCAGCCCTGATGTCCCCCATCCGCCAACCCACAGGAATTCCCCCTCTGGTGCAGGTGCTGTCAGTCCTCCATTTTCTTGCAAGTGGCTCATTCCAGACACCAGTGGCCATGTCATCTGGAATGTCTCAGCCAATGTTTTCTAAGGTTTTGTCTAGAGTGTTGTCTGCCCTGACGAAACACATGCGGAGTTACATTATATTCCCTGAGGAGGTTGATTTGCCCACTGTGAAGGGTGATTTTTATGCCCTTGGACATATTCCCAACATAATTGGTGCCATTGATGGGACCCATGTAGCCTTAGTCCCCCCAAAAGACGATGAGCAGGTGTACAGAAACAGGAAGAGTTACCATTCTATGAACGTCCAGGTGGTCTGTTTGGCTGACCAGTACATCTCCCATGTGAATGCAATGTTCCCTGGTTCAGTGCATGACGCGTATGTGATGCGTAATAGCAGCATCCCTTATGTGATGGAACAGCTACAGAGACAACGTGTGTGGCTAATAGGTGACTCTGTTTACCCCAACCTGCCTTGGCTATTGACCCCAGTGAGGAATCCCCGGACCAGGGCTGAGGAACGGTACAATGAGGCCCATGGCCGAACTAGGAGGATCATAGAAAGGACCTTTGGGGTTCTGAAGGCCAGGTTTAGGTGTCTGCATATGACAGGGGGATCCCTGATGTACTCACCAAAGAAGGTGTGCCAGATCATTGTGGCCTGCTGTATGCTTCACAATCTGGCATTGCGACGTCAGGTGCCTTTCCTGCAGGAGGATGGTCCAGATGGTGGTGTTGAAGCAGCTGTGGAGCCTGTGGAGAGTGAAGAGGAGGAAGACTCAGAGGACGACCCAGACAACAGGGACAGAGTTATCCAACAGTATTTTCAGTAGCACACAGGTAAGAATCACACACACCATTTTAATTTTCCTGAATGCCTCGTGCTTCTCAACATTGTCTATGACCCCCCAGTTATTTGAAACTGATGTTTGATTTTCCCTTCCCTTTTCAGTGTTGTATGACCCACTGCGTGCCTTCTGCTTGGTTAGCCCATGGACTAATGCTTATTGATCTCGGTATGTGTTCAGCACAAAGTTTACAGAACATAATTGATCGGTAATGTGTTTTACATTTGTAAATAATACAGCCTGACTCCAGCATGATTTCAGTGCATTGCGTGATTTATTTTTGGTGCTAGATGATGGTACATGATATTCACACGGTGATGGGTGGGGGTGGAGTAATGTCCATGGCAGAGTCCAGTTCTCAGTCTCACAGGTGCATTGTCCATATGCCTGTGGAAGGATGGAGCAGGGGCAGTTCAAGGTTGGACAGGGTGGCAATGTGGGACAGTGGGATGACTTCAGGGGGTGTCTCATGCTGGCGGGGGTCTTGACATCCTACTCTGTCTTTTTTTTGGATCTCAGGCTCCTCTTGCGGGGTGGTTGTTCTTCAGCAGGAGGTGGGGTTCTGGTGGCCTGTCGTTGTGGTGGGGCCTCCTGTCCACTAGCGCCGGCGGAGGTGGTAGGCTGTTCCTGGTCCGGGCTAGTGACAGGGGCCCTGTGTGGTGCCACATGGTCCCGCAACGTGTCTTCTATCCGGTGGAGGGCCTGGACTATGCTCCCCATGGCGGTAGAGATGTTGGTGAGATGATTGTTGAACCCCATGTAGCGTTCCTCCTGCTGTGCCTGGATCTCCTGGAACCTGGCCAGTACCGTCGCCATTGTCTCTTGTGAGTGGTGGTAGGCTGCCATGATGGTGGTGAGGGCCTCTTGGAGAGTCGGTTCCCTGGGCCTCTCCTCCCCCCCTGTCGCACAGCAGCCCTCCGAGTTGCCCTGTTTCCCCCGGACTCTGTCCCCTGGACGGTGTGCCCACTACCACTGCCCCCAGGTCCCTGTTGTTGGGGTGGTGGGTTAGCCTGGGGGCCCTGTAGTGGCAGACACACCGCTGATTGACCTGTCCTAGAGACAGAGCCATGGGCCCGCTGGGTGGGAGCTGTGCTGTTGTTCCCAGAGGGGGTTGGGTCTGCTGTGGCCTGTGTGTGGGGAAGCGACTGTCCAGAGGTCCCCGATGGTCCGGGCTGGTCATCAGGTTCCAGGTCGAAAGAGCTGCTGTCATCACTGGGTGCCTCTTCCGGGGGGGGGGATGGACATTTCTGGACCCTCCTGGCCGGTGTGTTGGCGTTCAGGTCCTGCATGGGGTAAGAGAGTATGGTTATTGTTTCTGTGGGTGCTATTGTGTGCGATTTATGGGTGCCCTTGTCCCCCAGTGCTGTCATTCCCTTGGGGGAGGTGTTGTGGGGGTGTTTGGGGGGGTATGTGCAGTGGTCATGCTTAGGTGATGGGTGTCCATAGTTTGTGGTGGCATGCAGGAGTTGGTGTTGGGTGGGTTGTGCTGGGGAGACATTCTCAGGGAGGATGTGTGATGGGGGGTTGGGGGTGAGGGTGGTGGTGGGGGTTGGCATGCTGGGGGGGGGTGAAGTAGTTGAGATTGTACTTACCAGAGTCCATTCCTCCGTGTACTCCAGCGAGGCCATCAGGATGCAGGATGTTTAGTACCTCTTGCTCCCATGCTGTGAATTCGGGTGGTGTGGGTGGGGGTCCCCCACCAGTCTTCTGCACTGCGATGTTGTGTCGCGAGACCATTGAGCGCACCTTTCCCCGTAAGTCGTTCCAATGTTTGCGGATGTCCTCTCGATTTCTGGGATGCTGTCCCACCGCGTTTACCCTGTCCACGATCCGCTGCCATAGCTCCGCCTTCCTGGCTATAGTGGTGTGCTGCACCTGTGAGCCGAAGAGCTGGGGTTCAACTCTTATGATCTCCTCCACCATGACCCGGAGTTCTTGGTCCGAAAAGCGTGGGTGCCTTTGGGGTGCCATGGGGTGGTGTGGATGAGGTGTGGGGTGGTGTATATGGTGAAGAGTGTGTTGGTGTGTGGTGCTTTGTGCTTCTATGTGGTGTGTGTGATGGTGTAGTGTGCCTCTGTGTGATGTAGCTCTCTATTCTGTGATGTGTCTCTCTCTCCTTCGTCTATGATCTTCGGTCGTAGGGGTTTGTGGGTGATGTGGGTGTGTGTTTTATAGTTGGTTGGATGTGTGGGAGTGTTGTTTGTATGTGTGTCAGGTGTGTGTATTTCAAATTGTCCAATGTGGCTGTGTTTTGGAGCTGTGTGTGTATTTTGACCGCGGCGGTGTGTACCGCCAATGGAATACCGCGGTTGAAAGACCGCCGCGTGGATTGGTGGGTCAGAGTGGCATGGGCGTGTTTGTGTTGGCGTGACGGTGGAGGTTTGGTCATCTCCAGTTTTCCGCGGCCCGCTGATGAGGCGGCCTTCCTTGGATGTCGGGATTTTGGCGGTTTCGCCGTTGTGGGTCAGAATGACCGTGACGGTTTACCGCGGCCGCGGCGGTAGAATGGCGGACTTCTGACCGGCGGTAAAGGCCTTTTACCGCCGAGGTCAGAATGACCCCCAAAGTCTCTTTCAAGCACAAAGTACCTGGTTTGCGTGAACAATCTCTGCAAAGGGCTGCAGAGGAGGAGAAGCGTGGAAACAAAGGGGTGCTCGTCAATTTCTCGGGCCGCACACAGTCAATGCGTCGTTTAGTTTCCATGCAGGGACGGCTGTGCGTCAATTTCCCATGCTTGGTCATGGATCCTCTTCGGGTTGCGGGGTTTTCAGACGCCCCTGGGTCTGTGCGTGGAATCCTGGACTTGTGGAGCGAAGTCACAAGCTCTGCGTTGTTCCGGTGGGCATTGCTTTTTCAATTCTTTGTTCTGCCTTCCTGGGACTGGGCTGCCCAGGCCCCAGGAGGGTAGAACCCTGAATGTGGGTTTGAAGCAGCAGTAGTTGCAGAGAAAACCCCAGAGAGCTGGTTTGGCAGTACCTGGGGTCCATAGTGGAGCCCCGGGGATGCATGGGATTGGCACCCCAATACCAGATTTGGCATGGGGGGACAATTCCATGATCTTAGACATGTTACATGGCCATATTTGGAGTTACCATTGTGAAGCCACATTTAGGTATTGACCTATATGTAGTGCACACGTGTAATGGTGTCCCTGCATTCACAAAGTCTGGGGAAATTGCTATGATTCATGTGGGGGCACCTTGGCTAGTGCCTGGCTGCCCTCACACTTAGGGCCTTATTTATACTTTGCACTAACGCAGTTTTGCACCAAAATGTTTTGCACCGGCTTGCACCATTTTTTAGCACCAGCTGGGAACCATATTTATGGAATGGCGCAAGCCGGTGCAAAGGGTGGGCTAGCGTAAAATAAAATGACGTTAGGCAGGTCAGAGTCAAAATAAATTACTCTAACCAGATTAGCTTCATTTTTTGACGATAAGGGGCATATGTATACTCTGTTTTCACCGAATTAGCGTCTTTTTTTTAACTGTAATTCAGTGCAAAACTAACTCCATATTTTCACTTTGCTGCTAGACCTGTCTAGCACCAAATTTATGGAGTTAAAGTCATTTTTTGGAACTGAAAACCTACCTTGCCTTAATGAGATGAAAGGTAGGCGTTCCCGTGCAAAAAATGACTCTATGGCCTTAATGCCATATTTATACTTCCATGCAAAAATGGTGCAAGGGAGGGAGGAGGGGTCAAAAAATGGGGCAAAGCTTGCTTTTTAAAGCCTGGGTCAGGGCATGCGTTAGGGGACCTGTGGGCCTATTTTCATGGTGGAACACCATGGAATAAGCCCACAGGTGCCCTCCCAGGCTCAAGGGGCACCCCCACCCACACCAGAGGGACTGCAGAGGGTGGGGGACCCCATCCCAGGTAAGTACAGGTAAGATTGCATTTAATTTTTATTTATTTTTAAGTGCCATAGGGGGCCCTGAAATGGGCCCCCATACATGGCACATGGTGCAATGGCCATGCCCAGGGGATCCTTGTCCTCTGTGCTGGCCATTAGGGAGGTGGGCATGACTCCTGCCTTTTCTAAGGCAGGAGTCATGTGGCATGGTAGGTATAGCACCATAAAATTACGCTAATCTGGTTAGAGTCATTTTTTTTTTACTCTAACCTGCCTAACTTCATTTTTTGGTGCTAAACCCTCTTCTTCTATACTGCCAGCCCCACCCGACTAAAGTCACTTTTTTTTACTGTACCCTTTGCACCGGCTTGCACCATTCCATGAATATGGTGCCCGGCTGGTGCACAGAAATGGTGCAAGCCGGTGCTAAACATTTTGGTGCAAAACTGAGTTAGTGCAGTTATGCAGCAAAAAGTATAAATAAGGGCCAATATTTTGTAAGTTTGCGCCACTTTTGCGTAAAAAAATGACGTTAATGCGGCGCAAAAAAAGTATAAATCAAGGCCTTGGTGCTAGACGGGTCTAGCACCAAAGTATAAATATGGAGTTAGATTTGCACCGAATTAGAGTAAAAAAATGCCGCTAATTCGGTGCAAACAGAGTATAAATATGCTGCAGAGTATAAATATGCCCCTAAATATGGCGTTAAGGCATCAGGATTTGCACCATTTTGCCGCTCCGCCTACCAGACGTGCGCCATTTTTGTGTGGTTGGATAAATATAGCACACAGGTGTTTAAGTCATTTTTTTAACAGGAATGCCTACCTTGCATCTCATTGACGCAAGGTGGTTTCACGCATCCAGAAAATGGCGCACACTGGGATATTTTGACGTTAGACGGGTCTAGCATCAAAGTATAAATATGGTGTTAAGTTTGCGCCAAATTAGCATGAAAAAAATGACACTAATCCGGCGCAAAGGGAGTATAAATATGGGCTTTAATTTGAGCTGGAGGTTGAAAGTGGTGCCCAACAGCTCACATTTTTTAGGAGCAGCCCTTATTTTACCTCATCAGATATTGAGTGAGAGCTTGAGATATAAAAACACACAAAGGAGAAAGAAGCTTGAGGTGGATTCAAGACTACGCTGAATGGCGTTATGAGTTCCACCATTTAAGAGCACCGACCGCAGTGAACTAGACATACCTTGAATCACACTTATACGGTAAGTGACAATAGAGAACCTAAGTGGGCCGTGCACTTTCATTCACACATTACGACATGTGACACCCAATTTTTGTATTTATTTGTTAAATTATTTATTTATTAATATCATGGTTTTTCAATAGCCGGAACCCACCACAGGGGTGCCGGAGTAGTTTACAACTAAATTAGAATGTAACCAATATTTTACACTCAGTACAGGCACAGGAAAAAACAATTACATTCAGACCAAACAAGAAGGGTTTCATGAGAAGAGTTGGTAAAGAGAAAACTTAAAGATATTAACCCCTTGTGTGCCCTGGACGAGGTGCCAAGGACGAGACCACCTCATCCTGCTATGGGCCCCCAGGGGAGCGCTAGCGCTTCCCCTTCCACTCCCGCCCCCCCGGGATCCCGTGGCGTCTGATGACGTCAGCGCGCTTTCGCGCACTGACCTCATCAGAGGCCTTCCCTCTGGTATCAGCTTCCAGCGCCGGATCGGAGGAGAAATGCAAAGTATTTCTCCTCCGATCACGTGGAGGGGGTCAGAGAAGCCTGAAAGGCCTTTCCTCTCCTTTCAGGCTTCTCTGAGCATTTCTGCTGCATCGCAATGTGATCAGGCAGCAGAAATGCCACTAGACACCAAGGATTTTTTTGTTTTTGTTTATTTCAATAAGGAGAGCGGCCTGTTGGGGGAGGGCCGCTCTACAGGGGGGGAATTTGTTTGTTGGTTGTTTCTGAACCCCTGGGGGCAGAAACACCCTTAGACACGGGGGATTTTTTTTTTTTTTTTTGTGGGAAGTGACCCCTTAAGCAAGGGTCGCTTCCCTGGGGTCAAACATTTTTCTAGGCCATTTCTGCCCCACTTGGGGGCAGATCGGCCTATTTTTATTAGGGCAATCTGCCCCCAAGGGATGCAGAAACCACTAGACACCAGGGATTTTAAAAAAATGTGTATTTACTAAATAAGGAGAGCGGCCCCTTGGGCAAGGGCCGCTCTCCAGGGGGGCAATTTGTATTTTGGTTGTTTCTGCCCCCCGGGGCAGATCGGCCTAAAATTATAAAGTTATTTTTGTTGTTGTTGTTTTTTTGTATGTTTGGGGAGCGACCCCTTGGGCAAGGGTCGCTCCAGGGGGGGGGCAAATTATTATTAGGCCATTTCTGCCCCCCTTGGGGGCACATCGGCCTTGTGATCTGCCCCCAGGAGGGGGCAGAAACCACTAGACACCAGGGAATATATGTCTTTGAGGGCTATTTAAAGTAAGGGGAGCAGCCCTTTGGGCAAGGGCTGCTCCTCGGGGGGACAGATTATTTCTAGGTCATTTCTGCCCCCCCTGGGGGCATATCAGCCTAATATTATTAGGCCGCTCTGCCCCCAGGGTGGGCAGAAATCCACTAGACACCAGGGAAAATGTTCTTTATATTTTATTTTAGTTTTTTTGTATGTTTGGGGAGCGACCCCTTGGGCAAGGGTCGCTCCCGAGGGGGGGGAATTATTATTAGGCCATTTCTGCCCCCCCCGGGGACAGAAACCACGAATATATAATTAGGCCGATCTGCCCCCGCAAGACACCAGGGATTTTTTTTTTTTATACTAACGCACAAGGGGAGCGGCCCCTTTGGCAAGGGCCACTCCCCGTGGTGGGGAGCAAAATATTTTTAGGCCTTTTCTGCCCCCCCTGGAGGCAGATCATCCTAATATAATTATAAATACAGCGCAGTGCAATGCGCTACCGGAGGGTTGCAAAAAATGAAGCTCTGGTGGTGAGAGGGCCTTCTAAATCTGGCCCTCAGGATCTTAAAGGGGCATTCGAGCATTAGAATAACATAGAAATTAAATATAGGAAGAAATTGTCCAGATCTCTTAAGGCACGGAATTCAAAAGTACAGGGATTCAACAGTGAAGGACAGTTTAGAAGTCCTAGATTTTTTCAGTATTGGAATTTCATGGATGAGAGCCTCTGCACTCTCTTGCCATTTTTGCCAACCTGAGATCTTAATTCGGGAACCAGTTTAATGAAAACAGGATGGGGGCTATATAATCACATTTCCAAGTACCTGGTTTCAGTGCTCTGATATACAATGCTCTGCTAGACTTGTGATCCATATTTTCAGGTTTTATTCACACTCACAGTGCATAGTGTATAGGTGTTCTGAGCCCACACAAGCTTTACATGTAAATGGCACTCCTGACACTGAGATGCAGTACATAAATGAATGAATATATGATGGAAAAAACATAATGATCATCCTTTCCCAAAATTTAGCTTCAAACCATAGGCCCTCATTATGACTTTGGTGGTAAATTCTGTTTACCACAACGGTGACGGCCACCAACATACTGTTGCGGAGGCGAACATCCGTTTGCCATATTTTGGCACACACACACTAAGCCGACAACATACTGCCACAAACACATATCCGCCAAAATAAAGGTTAGTGTTAAACTGTCAGTACGACCACCTATACCATTATGCCAATAAAACAACTCACTCCACATTAAGATCCATGAATCAACACAGCGGACATTCAATGGCTGTAAACCATTGGCGGTATAGACCGGTGTGGTCAGAAGAGCCACACAAATATAAAACAACACAACATTGACTAATACTAAAAACACTCACCTGACACTGATACACACACCACACCCACCCACAGCACTATAAAAAACACACCCACATTACCCACAACCCTTTCCTAACAAGAAAAAATAACAGTAGATAGCCACGTAAATCATAGACACAACTACACACACACCACAAACACCCATTCATTTGTCATACACCCTACACCCCCTCACATTACTCAACACCCACTGCATAACACACACCACACAACACCCATGTCCCCACAAAGGCACCCCTGTTTCAATAATGAGGAGTGGTGGGTCATGGCGAAGGAAATAGTCAAGGTAGAGCCACCGCTGTTTGGAGCACAGATACAATGAATCTCCATTGCAAGGAAGATGGAGTTATGGTAGAGAATTGTGGACCAGGTGAACACTGTGGGACAGCATCCACAAATAATGGATGACATCAGGAAGAGGTGGAATGACCTACAGGGGAAGCTCACCAACCAGAGGACTGTCAGTGGACCCCCACCTCCTCCCCCACAGCTGACAGCATGGGAGGAGCAAGTCTTGGCAATCCTGCATCCTGAGGGACTCACTGGAGTTGCTGGTGGATGGACACTGGTGAGTCAATATTTACTACCTATCCCCCCTTACCTGCATGTGACCACCACCCCTCACCCTGACACCCAGCACTCCACTCCATCCCACACAGTACACCAACACAAACAACAATCTTAAATGCCAAGCCCTGCATGCCATACCAACTACATGCACATCCCTGCCAGCCCTGCATGTACACACACCACCAATGCATGCACAGCATGGAGAACTAACAAACCCACAATACATCACCATTCACAAACAAAGGTGGCAGGGCAACAGCAACAATATAGTGGAAGCTTGGGATGCAGACTATGTCCCAGATATGTACATCACTTACTTCCCCACAGATGCCCCAGCCAATCTCAGCTGCGAGAATGTGTCACGTCTACCCAGTCCTCCACCAGAAGATGCCCCCAGTGATGAAAGCAACTCTGGAGTTCTAGATCTGGATGAAGTCCCTGGCCCATCAGGAAGAGGAGGCCCTGCCACAGGACCCACAGGCAACCAGCACCCATCCCCCTGCAGAAGGTAAAATACCCTGCAAACATGCCCTGCGACCCAGACAGACACCAGAGACACTTGCCAAGAGAAAGACCACCGCCAGGAAATGAGACCCTCCTGAATGTCCCCCTTGTGTTCCACTTTGTCACCTTGTCCACTTTGAACTGCCATTGCTTCCCTTCCTATGGCCCCTTGGACACTGGACCTGTGCTACAAACAGACTTGACCAATATCCTGGACTTACCTCTACCATCACCCCATTCCATTGCACTACTGATTCTAAAGTTTCACTTCAAGAAACACCCTTGAACACAACTTGAGTGATAGTGCTTTATCTGACAAAAATGTGCAATGTTTTGAACTGTTTCATCTTGTGCAATTCTCCTGAACTTTGTGATTCCATTAAAAAATGGCCTGTAGCAGTTTGTAGTCATCACATCAGTACACAATTGTAACCATACCAACATTTGCAAAATGGGAAAGCATAGGTGACAGTCAGTTGGGATGCAAAGGAAGTGACTGCCATCATGCTACAACCACACAGAAAAATAAATATTCAGAGGAATGGTCAGTTCCACGGTCTTACCTGTGTGTCATTGGAATTACTGCCTGTATAACTGATGTACTGCTGTAAACATCCTCATCCTCTGCCTCCTCATCCTCACTGTCTTCATGGTCCACTGCTGCCACAGGAGCATTTTCACTCTCCTCCTCCTGCAGATAGGGCACATGTTGTCTGATGGCCAGGTTGTGCAACATGCAGCAGACAACAACTACCGGGCAGACCTTCTCAGGGGAGTAGCAGAGGGATCCCCCTGTCAGATGGAGGCATTTGAACGTGGCCTTCAGGAGACAAAAGGGCCTCTCAATTATTCTCCTGGTTCGCCCATGACCATCATTATATCTATTTTAAGCCCCTGTCCTCAGAATCCTTACAGGGATCAAGAGCCAGGACAGGTTTGGGTAGCCAGAGTCACCTGCAAGAAGTGAGGGACAAACATTAGCCTTACACATTGGAATGGGGGATGACTCCTGAAGCCATACATTGACATGCATTGGATGGGGACTCAGGCTCACCTATAAGTCACACCCTGTGTCTCTGTAGTTGTGCCATCACATGTAGGATGCTGCTATTCCTCAAGACGAAGGCGTCATTCACCGACCCAGGATACTTGGAAGTGACGTAGGAGATGTGCTGGTCAGCCAGGCACACCATTTGCACATTGAGTGAGTGGAAATTCTTCCAATTCCTGAACACCTGCTCATTGGCCCGGGGGTCACGACAAATGCTATATGTGTTCCATCAATGGCCACAATAACATTTGGATATGTCCCATTGCATAGAAACCAGCCTTCACATTAGCCAAGTCATCCACTTGGGGAAAGCAATGTAGCTGCACATATGTTTGAGCAGGGCAGCCAAAACCCTGCCAGCACTATTGAGAACATTGGATATGCAGTTTTCAATTTAAGAATGTGTACCAGAACCATAAAATGGCAACCACCTGTCCTGTATGAAGGGACAGGTGGAAGTTATGTAGCTCTGCCGGCGTTGGGCATCATGGCAAAAGGCTGTCTTGCACCGCCGTGCTATTCCTCATTGGTTAAAATAGGGCTCTATGGAGTACAGTGTCCAATGAGTATCACCGGCGGCGGTGACGGTGTAAACCGCAGCAGATACGACCGACATTTTCTGACTATAACTTCATTTGATTCCTGACTTTTCACAGGACAACACCTCCACTGTGTGTGCTGCTGTGACCTGTGTCTGGAACCTGCCATGGCCCCTTCACTTCTTAGAAGCTGGAGCGCCTAGTGGATGGTGTCCTACCCCTGTATGAACAGCTGTATGGGTCTCCAGACCAACAATTGAGTACACCATTGGGACGATGCATGCAACAAGGTTGCATGGAGATGTGTGTGTCCTGGCAGTGTGTGTCATTTGGGTGGGGAGTATGGCTGGTGGTAGTATACATGCAGGGCTCCTGGTGATGTGTCTGCCTGATGAGGGGAAATGTTTTCTGTGGGTCATATGTGTGACAGGCTATATTGTATGGTTATTGGTGTCCTCATGTCTGTGGTTCCTCTGCAAGTCAGCACCCATCAGAAGAAGGGATTGTTGAATGCCATTGTCAAGGATGTGCAGACCCTGGGGTTCTATAGCAGGTAGAGCACCCACTGCAGGAAATGGTGGGAGGACCTGAGATGCTGGGCCCGGAAGACCGCAGAAGCCCAGCTGGCGATGGACTCCCAACGAGGGAGGGGTGCATGTCAGAACCTGACACCCCATATGGCCCGCATAAACTGTAAAACTGGCGGTGTCCTATCCAGAGCTGGATGGGTGCTTAAGGGCATCACAGCAGCCACAAGGGGGTAAGTACAGTGTGTGTAGCACCCATCTTTGTTGCCTGGCATAGGATCCTGGTGGTGGGTTTCAGTCAGTGGGTGCCCCTTAATGCCAGTTCATACATTGGTACGTGGTCCAGCTCAGGGTAAATGGGTAAATAGCTAAATCATGTTAGCTAGCTAGGTGACATCCCATGTCTGATAGGGGTTAGTAGGTCACAGGAGAGGTGCACATGGCAGTGGTTGGCTCTTATCTTGCATTGGTACCTAGCCAATGGAATACTGCTCAATCTTGGTCCCTGTGTGTGATGGTGATGTGAATGCCATCTGTGGAATTGGTAATATAATTGACACATTGCTCACTTTCTCTCTCTCCCCGTTTTCTTCTGTCATCCTTTCCATGTGTGCATTAGCATCATCTGGCAGAGGAGCAGGAGCACCGGTGAGTGAGGGAGCTGCAGCCCACGGGACCCAGAAAGCACAGTCTACTGATGTTGAGGGGACCCGTGGGACAGAGGGCGTGGGGAGCACCATGGCAGGGACAGGAGATGACAACACTGCCTCCGATGGGGGCTCCCTGGTGGTGGCGAACACCTCTATAACCACCCCAGCTACAGTTACAGCTGCCACCCCGGTATCAGCACCACCCTCCAAGTAGCCCCCCACCGAGTTGCCCTATCCCACTCACCCAGGAGGGTGGGCATCTCCTTCGCCCCACGCACCTCAGGCCCTGCCACAGTGAGCCCTGCTGCCCTCAGTGAGGAGGCTATTGACCTCCTGAGAGCCATCTCTGTAAGGCAGTCAACCATAGTGAATGTCATCCAGGAGCTGGAATCCCAGATGCAGCAATGAAATGCCTACCTGGAGGGCATCCATAATGGATTGGTGGCCCTACAGAGATCATTTCAGTCTCTGGCCTCCTCTCTGATGTCAGCCAGTGTCCCTGGTCCTACCGTCCCCTTTCCAACTACCATTTGCCAGTCCCAGTCTCCTCATCCCCAACCCATCCCAAGCGCACTGACAGACAAGCATGCACACAAAACATCACACAAGAGTGGCACAGACAAACACAGGCAGCAAACTTCAAGCCACAAGCACTCACACAAACAACAGACAGTTGCACACAGAACAACATCCACTGCCTCCACTGTCTCCCCCTCCTCCTCCCTCACAGTCACATCCGATCTTACACCTGCATACACTGCATCAACAGCTACCACCACCATCACCACATCATGCAGACCACCCACCTCACTTGCATACACCTACACAACATCCATCCACATGTCCTGTTTGTCCTCTCCAACCCTGTCTGCCACCTCCTAAGAAACACAAAAGTTTGCACTCAGACATCCAACAGCCATCCACCTCACACATGCACACTGTCAATGCACCTGCACCCAAGTCTAGCAAACGTACACTCCCTAAAACCACTACCTCTACCTCCACTTCTATCCCTCCTCCCACCCCAATGTCCCTAAGAAGTTTTCCCTTGCCCATCTTGACCTCTTCCCTTCCCCCCATCCTGCCCGTAAGTGCAGGGTCCCAACGACTCAGCCCAGCACCTAGACAAACAGTCTGCCACTGCTTCCACCAAGAGATCTGCTGCTGGCTCTAAGGGGCACCTGAGGGTGATGGCAACCACTCCCAGTATGTCCACACCTCTCCCTCAAAAGCAGAGGTCTAGGGTGGCGAAACCTAGGGTACACAGGACGGGCTCAGTAGCGGCACCGCCTAAACCTGGAGGCAGGACACAAGTCTCATGACAAAGACCAAGGGGGCCCATCATAAGAGGGAACCCAAGGATCCCCCTCCACCACCAAAGGAACCCAAGGAGTCCCCTCCACCACCAAAGGAACCCAAGGAGCCCCCTTCACCACCAAAGGATCACAAGGATCCCCCTCCACCACCAAAGGAAACTAAGGAGCCCCCTCCACCATCTGAGGGCAAGTAGCCCCCCCCAACCATCTGTGGGCAAGGAGCTCCCTCTCACCACCACCAAAAGAACCTAAGGATCCCCCTCTACCACCAAAGAAACCCAAGGAGCCCCCTCCACCATCTGAAGGCAAGGAGCCCACCCCTTCACCATCTGAGGGCAGGGAGCCCCCTCCACTACCAAAGGAACCCAAGGAGCCCCCTCTACCATCTGAAGGCAAGGAGCACCCCCTACCATCTGAGAACATGTAGCTCACCCTCCAGTTGACTGTGACATTTCACTCCCCTCCAGAGATTATTGGCAAGGGGCCCCCTCCAGAACCAAAGGGCATGAAACCCACACCAGAGACTGTGGCCTTTCACTCCCCTCCAGAGACTACTGGGCAAGAAGGCCCATCCAGAACCAGTGGGTATGAAACCCACACCAGAGACAATGGCCTTTCACTCCCCCTCAGAGACTATTGGGCAAGGAATCCCCTCCAGAACCAGTGGGCATGAAACCCATTCCAGAGACTGTGGCCTTTCACTCCCCTCCAGAGACTATTGGTAAACAAGCCCCCTCCAGAACCAGTGGGCATTATACCCACTCCAGAGACTGTGGCCTTTCACTCTCCTCCAGAGACTTTTGGGCAAGGAACCCCCTCCAGAACCAGTGGGCATGAAACCAACTTAACCTGAGATGCCACCCAACTCCCCTTCTCCCTGAGGTGCCTGCTTGCCCATTTCCAACATGATGCCCCTGAACAGTGGAGTCTAGGTGTTGTCAGGAGTCCGGTTGGGGCTTGGACTATGCCCTTTGGCCATGTGGCCTTTGGTACTTTGGACTGGCCATTGGCCCAATCTGTAGATTGACGTCTGCATTTTGATTTCATGATTCATTATGGGGACTGTTGGCAGCAAATTACACCGTTCGTACTTCAGAATTGTTGTCCTTGCATTATTTGCTTATGGGTCCTATGACAGTCAATTTACTCTGCAGCAGCTCCTGTGTATGTGGTGTGTGTGCATGGTATGTGTTGTGTGTGTGTGTGTGTGTGTGTGTGTGTGTGTGACTCTCCTTTTCCTCCCTCCCTCCGTTGTGTTGTAGGCAGCTGTACTCACCATCGTCGTCTTCATCGTCGTTGGTGCTCCAGTACGGCCATAGCGTGATAGAGCATCGGGAAGACTTGCAGTTCTGGTTCCATGGCGGCTGCATAGTCCTCTGTGTCCCTGGTGGTGAGTCTTTCATTTTCTTTCATTTCATTTCATTTTCTGTAATGTGTTTCTGCCAGGCTTTTGATGGCATTGGTACTGCCCGGAAATCCTGGTGGTTTACTATGTCATAATATGGTGGGTGGCACTCTGACTTCCGCCTGGCTGTAGGTGGCTACCGCCGTGGGTCAGTGGTGTTAACATCCTGGCGGTGGGCGTGGTACCTTGGCTTTCTATGGGAGGTATCACTGCCATGGTAAGAATTTTGCAGTAATTACAGCCAGGTTGTTGGCGTATTACCACCACTTTAACAGTGGAGGTCAGTACACCGTTAATGTCATAATGACCACCATAGTCTGCCAATGTTAACACATAATGGCAAATTTATTAAAGGGTAGAGTCGCTTTTACACCATGAAACGGGGCGTTCTCTGACCTTGTTGTCAGGACAGGACGCTCCCCCCGCCGCGCAGTGCACCCTGCAGGTGCTCTGTCCCTGAATGCCACTGCTGCCCGTGTTTGAGGCCCTCCTCCACCCGCAGGCTCCCGTCTGCGCCTCATCCCTGGTGGCCCAGTGGTGGGCAGTAAGGTTTGCTTCTGTCGTGTCTGTTTTTTTCTCAGTTTTTCTCTGTTTGTGCCCACTGTATTCACTGCATTATAGTCACGTTGTCTCTGTTATTTCAATTTGTGCCCTTTGTGCTGCCTCTGGTTGTCCTAGTATTTGTGGCATAGTAGTCACGTTATTTTTTGTCCTCTCTGTGCGCTTTGTACTGCATCTTTGCTCTCTCCCCTTGCGCGTCTCCCTCCTCCTCTGACCCCTCCCCGCCCCAATCCAGCACCATCCGCCCGCTTCCCTGACTATTTTCTCCCACTCTACACCCCCTGCCCTCCCACCTCCCCCTCCCCTCTAGCTACCTAGCGTTATTTCTCACCCCCCTCCCCATTCGCCGCTCCCTCGCCTGTTTTCCCGCCGCTTCGGCCCTGCCCCCCTCCCACCCGTAGCTCCTCCTCCCTCCCTCCACCCCCTCTTAATGCAGGTCGCTGCGCTGCGAGGGCGCGTTCTCTGACCTTGTTGTCAGGACAGGACGCTCCCCCCGCCGCGCAGCGCACCCTGCAGGTGCTCTGTCCCTGACTGCTGCTGCTGCCCGTGTTTGAGGCCCACCTCCACCCGCAGGCTCCCGCCTGCGCCTCATCCCTGGTGGCCCAGTGGTGGGCAGTAAGGTTTGCTTCTGTCGTGTCTGTTTTTTTCTCAGTTTTTCTCTGTTTGTGCCCACTGTATTCACTGCATTATAGTCACGTTGTCTCTGTTATTTCAATTTGTGCCCTTTGTGCTGCCTCTGGTTGTCCTAGTATTTGTGGCATAGTAGTCACGTTATTTTTTGTCCTCTCTGTGCGCTTTGTACTGCATCTTTGCTCTCTCCCCTTGCGCGTCTCCCTCCTCCTCTGACCCCTCCCCGCCCCCAATCCAGCACCATCCGCCCGCTTCCCTGACTATTTTCTCCCACTCTACACCCCCTGCCCTCCCACCTCCCCCTCCCCTCTAGCTACCTAGCGTTATTTCTCACCCCCCTCCCCATTCGCCGCTCCCTCGCCTGTTTTCCCGCCGCTTCGGCCCTGCCCCCCTCCCACCCCTAGCTCCTCCTCCCTCCCTCCACCCCCTCTTAATGCAGGTCGCTGCGCTGCGAGGGCGCGTTCTCTGACCTTGTTGTCAGGACAGGACGCTCCCCCCGCCGCGCAGCGCACCCTGCAGGTGCTCTGTCCCTGACTGCTGCTGCTGCCCGTGTTCGAGGCCCACCTCCACCCGCAGGCTCCCGCCTGCGCCTCATCCCTGGTGGCCCAGTGGTGGGCGGTAAGGTTTGCTTCTGTTGTGTCTGTTTTTTTCTCAGTTTTTCTCTGTTTGTGCCCACTGTATTCACTGCATTATAGTCACGTTGTCTCTGTTATTTCAATTTGTGCCCTTTGTGCTGCCTCTGGTTGTCCTAGTATTTGTGGCATACTTGTCACGTTATTTTTTGTCCTCTCTGTGTGCTTTGTACTGCATCTTTGCTCTCTCCCCTTGCGTTTCTCCCTCCTCCTATGACCCCCCCGACCCCAATCCAGCGCCATCCGCCCGCTTCCCTGATTATTTTCTCCCACTCTACACCCCCTGCCCTCCCACCTCCCCCTCCCCTCTAGCTACCTAGCGTTATTTCTCACCCCCCCTCCCCACTCGCCGCTCCCTCGCCCGTTTTCCTGCTGCTTCGGCCCCACCCCCCTCCCGCCCCCAGCTCCTCCTCCCTCCCTCCCTCCACCCCCTCTTAATGCAGGTCACTGCGCCTGGACCGCACCCAGCGCCAGAACCCCTGGACCTCGCACCCCGCACCGCACACCGCCCAGTCTCAGCTACGACGCCGCTTCCCTCCACGCACTCAACAACGGCCGAGACCAACACTGCTACCAAGCCGCCCCGAAGCACACCCACGGACCTTTCGCCTGCCGCAACTGCCACTTCACCTGCGACCGAACCCCCTAACCAACAACTGCCAGACCGAACTGCCTCCGCTGCATACTCCTCAACACCCACTACGCACGCAAACACGCCGTGGAACTCTGGTACCTAATCGACAGCACCGCCCCGGACGTAGCCTTCTTGACCGAGACATGGTGGAACGACTCATCTGCGACAGACATCGCCATCCCAGACGGATACAAGATCTCCCGCAGAGACCGCACCAACGGCTATGGAGGAGGACTCGCCATCATCCACAAGTCCACCCTCAAGATCACCACACACACCGACGACCACTTCAACACCGCCGAGCTTCTACACTTCCGGATCCACACCGACCCCAACACCACCCTCAGAGGAACGCTCGTCTACAGACCCCCCGGACCACGGGCCCAGTTCTGCAACGCCATCGCCGACCTCGCAAGCACCCACGCACTCGCCTCCACGGACTACATCCTCCTCGGGGACCTCAACCTTCACCTCGAGAACAACAACGACCACAACTCCACCACGCTGATCAGCAACCTCACGAACCTCGGACTCAGACAACTCGTCACGTCACCAACCCACGCCGCCGGACACACACTGGATGCCATCTTCTCCACCAGCGACCACGTTACCTTGAACGACACCACCGAACCCTACTGGACCGACCACCGCTGCATCCACTTCACCTACAACAAAAACACCGCACACCACCACAGCCGCCAACTCCCCCGCCGCAGCTGGGGCAAAGTCACCGAAGAACAACTTCTCAGCACCCTCTCCCAGAACCCGCCGAACGAGCCCACCGACCCAGACACCGCGGCCTGCAAATTCAGACAATGGATCAACAACTGCGCCAACATCCTCGCCCCGCTGAAGAACCCCCTCAGCAACCTCGCCAGCAAGAAAGCCTCCTGGTTCACCGACGAACTCCTGGCCTCCAAACGCGCCTGCAGGAAACTGGAAAAGAAATGGCTCCAAGAACGCACACCGGACAACCAAGCAACCCTCAAAGACGCCACCCGCCGACACACCACCTCATCAAGACCACCAAGAGGTCCTCCTTCAAAGACCGCCTAGACAACAACGCACACGACAGCAAAGAGCTCTTCCGCATCGTAAAGGAACTGTCCACCCCCAGCGCCAACGTCAACGACATCCCGCCCTCTCAGGAACTCTGCGACTCCCTCGCCGCTTTTTTCTACAGCAAGATCGCCGACATCCACAGCAGCTTCAACACCCTGACCACTCCAACCTCCGTCACCACCTCGAACCCAAGCATCGCCAACCCCATCACCGACTGGTCCAACGTCAACGACGATGAAACACGCAAAATCATGAACTCCATCCACTCCGGATCACCGACTGACCCCTGCCCCCACCACATCTTCAACAAAGCCGACTCTATCATCGTGCCCCAACTCCACAAGATTGTCAACGCCTCCTTCGAAACAGGCACCTTCCCGGAAAGCTGGAAGCACGCAGACATCAACGCCCTCCTCAAGAAACCCAAAGCCGACCCCAAGGACCTCAAGAACTTCCGCCCCACCTCCCTCCTCCCCTACCCAGTGAAAGTCGCAGAAAAGATCGTCAACCTTCAACGCCACATCGAAGACAACAACATCCTCGACCCCTTGCAAACAGGATTTAGATGCAACCACAGCACCGAGACCGCCCTCATCGCCGCCACAGATGACATCAGACGCCAACTCGACCACAGCGAAACCTCCGCCCTCATCCTCCTAGACCTCTCAGCGGCTTTCGACACGGTCTGCCACCGCACCCTACTATCACGCCTCCAAGAAGCCGGAATCCAGGAAAAAGCCCTAGCCTGGACCTCATCCTTCCTCTCCGGCAGAACACAAACCGTCCACCTCCCACCCTTCCGCTCAGAAGCCAACAACATCATCTGCGGCGTCACCTAGGGCTCCTCCCTGAGCCCGACACTGTTCAACATCTACATGGCCCCCCTCGCACAAGTGGCCCGCCGTCACGACCTCAACATCATCACCTACGCCGACGACACCCAGCTCATCCTCTCAATCACCAACGACCCCGCCACCGCCAAAGCCAACCTCCACGAAGGAATGAAAGCAGTCGCCGACTGGATGAGAAATAGCCGCCTGAAACTGAACACCGACAAGACAGAAATCCTCATCCTCTGGACATCCCCCTCCGCCTGGGACGACTCATGGTGGCCCACCACCCTTGGAACAGCTCCGACGCCCACCGACCACGCCCACAACTTGGGATTCATCTTCGACTCCTCACTCTCCATGGACAGACAAGTCCACGCCGTCACCTCCTCCTGCTACAACACCCTCCACACCCTCCGCAGGATCTACAAGTGGATCCCGACCGACACCAGGAAGACAGTGACCCACGCCCTCATCAGCAGCAGATTGGACTACGGCAACGCACTCTATGCAGGAATCCCAGCAAAACACCTCCAACGACTTCAACGCATCCAAAACGCCTCAGCCCGACTCATCACCAGCGCACCCCGCCACAGCCACATCACCCCACACCTCAAAGAGCTCCACTGGCTTCCCGTCGACAAGAGGGTCACCTTCAAGCTCCTCACCCACGGACACAAAGCACTCCACAACGCCGGCCCTACCTACCTCAACAATAGACTAAGGGGGTGATTCTAACTTCGGCGGGCGGCGGAGGCCGCCCGCCGAAGTTCCCCCACCAATATACCGCTCCGCGGTCGAAAGACCGCTGAGGGTATTTTGGGATTTGCCCTGGGCTGGCGGGCGGCCGCCAAAAGGCCGCCTGCCAGCCCAGGGCAAATCAACCTTCCTACTAAGATGCCGGCTCAGAATTGAGCCGGCGGAGTGGGAAGGTGCGACGGGTGCAGTTGCACCCGTCGCGTATTTCAGTGTCTGCTAGGCAGACACTGAATACTTTGTGTCTTGCATCTGGTGAAAAATGCAAATATCAGCAGATTCAATATTCAACTCACCCCACAGGTGCAGTATGGATTTAATTCTGACTGATGGGTCGATTGTGTTGCTGGCATTGTTAGCAGAGGAAACTGACCCTGTGTAGTGAAAAGCCCTTAGTACTGTACCGCAAATTGTCATAGGTTCTCAGAGGGGTAAAAGACATTGCATAGGGAGTCCTCTGTGATAAAGTTCAGGGGTAAGAATGCATACAAAGTTCTATCTGAGGTGCCAGAAAGAGAAAATTGCAATTCTGATAAGTATCCGTTTTTGACCTGTTTTCATCTTCTGGAAAGTAGGAAAGTGGGGAGTTCTGGGAGAGTGGGAATCCTTTTAAGAGAGTGAGTATCCCTTTGGTAGAGTCATAGTTTTCTGAGAGAGTTTTGCCCTGAAGAGTGACCATCCTTTGGGTTAGTTGGTATTTCTTGGCAATACTATTGAGCAGCTACTTTCTTTTGCAAGATTGGCATTGGGGTTGGTTAATACACGTAATCCGTTTCTGTGAGAAGAGGTGCTTTCCTCGTTAGTGTCTAGATGCACTCTAAGAAGGCAAGATACGTAAAAACGTGTTTTTGGTGAGAGTGTTCACTCTCAGGAACTAGAGCAGGTTATAACCATATGAGCTCCATTGTGAATTGTTAATATTGTATAAGTGATTTAATGCTTGCTTGAAAATTGGTGTGTGTCTGTTTATTTCAAGGAGGGATTTCTAGATTAGAGACTTGTGTGATACCATAGAAAAATGCCATGCATTATTTATTTGCCTGCTGTTAGGCACAGAGATGCAGATGGAACCTCAATGGGAATTTGGCAGGCTCTTGGTAAAAGGATGCAACTGGTATATTAGTAATTAATGAGCTCAAGAGTAATCAGTTTCCCCATAAAGGGATGTGCAGTGTAAAGGTTAAATCCGAGGACCCAGATTTACTATGATTTTGCATCAACCTTGTGACTTGTGTCCTTTTTGTGATGTGGCCCTATTCAAAATAATTTTTGGCATTTAGTAAGCCACAAAAAGCGACTTTCTATGGTTTACTAAATACAAAGTGATGCAAACTGGTGCACTGCACTGTCAAGCCTTACTTTACATCATGTAGGTGTTACATGGGTGGAGCAACAGTGTTCTCATGCATCCACCCATTGTGCATTAAACAGCACTGTTGGAAAGAGTAACGTGCCTCCAAAGATTGATATCATATGCAGGAAGGTATACCTTCCTGCACAAAAATAATCCTGCTTGTAGTAAAGGCACCTTTTCACTATGGTGTAAGGGTGACTGTATTGGTGCTAGGCATCTCACTGTGCACCAGTGCAAGAAGAGTGGAAGTTCTCTTGCTGCACCCCTTTGCCTGAAATAATAGTCAGTTTACTGGTCTCTTCATTCTGAAAAGGATGAGAGGTAACTTCATTCAGGTGAAGGACTCACTGCAATACAACACTCTGTTCAAACTCAGAGCCTCATTTATAAGCCTGTGGCACAGGTTGGCGTGGCAAGTACCTTGCTTCACCGCCCTGTGCCCCCAGGAAATGGCAGAAATGTGCTGTATCTACAAGACACTGTGCATTTATGTCCTCTCCCCCTATGCTGGTGCACAAATTGCTGCCTAACACCCAAGCAACACCCATGGAACGCTACTTTCGTGCAGGGCTCTATGTGAAATGGGTCCATATTTACAAGGTCATGAGTAGCCAGGCAAGGTGACATATCTCTATTTTGCAGAAACATACTGTATTTGTGAGAAATTAACCACTGCTAGTATCTGTTGGAGAGCTCTAGTACTCAGTCTGTCAGCAAGTTCACTATGGACCTTATTTTAACCAGATAAATATCTTATATTTTTCTAAACCTGTGTGGTGTATTTTTGTGGTGTTTTCAATGTGTCATGCAAGGTGACATATCTCTATTTTGCAGAAACATACTGTATTTGTGAGAAATGAACCACTGCTAATATCTGTTGGAGAGCTCTAGTATTCAGTCTGTCAGCAAGTTCACTAAGGACCTTAATTTAACCAGATAAATATCTTATATTTTTCTAAACATGTGTGGTACATTTTTGTGGTGTTTTCCATGTGTTACTGTATGGGTTTTTGCACAAATACTTTATACATTTCCTTCTAAATTAAGCCTGACTGCTCATTGCCAAGCTACCAGAGGGTGGGCACAGAATATTTGTGATTGTCTATGACTTACCATGACAAGGATTGTGGTCCCTATTTGAACAAGGGTGTATACCTCTGCCAACTAGAGACCCCATTTCTAACAAAAGGGAATTCATCACCTGAAGCCACATGTTGAGCTGTGAGCAGTCTAGGGCCCTTACGTTAGAAGGCAGCACTGTAAAGTCCCCTGCCTGCATCCTTGCAGGCAGGTCGCTTCCTCCTCACCACTGCTCCGGTAAGTGCTGCCATTGTTTTGGGCTTGTTTGGGCTTGTTTGGGCTTGTCTGGGCTTGTCGGGGCTTGTTTGGGCTTGTTTGGGCTTCTTGGATTCTCCTCTCCTGGAAGGCCCCGCCCCCCTCCCTCCTCCTCGGAGCTCTTCCCGCCCCGGACCCCAACATAGCCACCATCAACCTGCATCGCTTGAGTAGAAGATTGCGCCAACACCGTTGCACCGCTAAAAAAAAAAAAAACACCTCCCACAGAATCAAGGCCAGTTGGTTCACCGCAGAACTACAGGAATCCAAACGGCTATGCCGCAGAATGGAAAAAACCTGGCACCTTGACCCTACCAACTCCAACCACATCGCTTTCAAGGATGCCCTACGCAAACATCACCAACTGATCCGCACCACCAAAAGGACCCACTTCAAAAACCGCATCAACGCCAACGCTCACAACAGTAAAGAGCTCTTCGGCATCGTCAATGAGCTCTCCACCCCCATGACCTGCTCCAATGAACCCCTGCCATCACAGGGGTTATGCAACTCACTGGCAACCCACTTCCGTCAAAAGATAGAAGAAATCCACAATAGCTTCAAACCCCAGACCCACCAGCTGACTACAAACACCCAAGAACCCAACGCTCCAAGCAACACCCACCTCATCCACACGTGGACCCTGCTCAACATAGAGGACACCGCCACCACCATGGCCTCCATCCACTCCGGATCACCATCGGACCCCTGCCCACACCATATCTTCAATAAGGCAAACACTATCATCGCTTCTCACCTCTGCAAAACCATCAACAGCTCCTTCAAGTCAGCCTCCTTCCCAGAAAGATGGAAGCACGCAGAAATCAACGCCCTGCTAAAGAAACCAAAGGCAGACCCAGACGACCCCAAGAACTTCCGGCCGATCTCCCTCCTCCCCTTCCCAGCCAAGGTCATCGAAAAAATTGTAAAAAGCCAACTATCCCGGTTCCTGGAAGACAGCAAGGTACTCAACACCTCCCAATCCGGACTCTGCAGAAACCACAGCACTGAGACTGCACTCATTGCTGCCACGGATGACATTATGACCATGCTCGACGAAGGAGAAACAGCAGCACTCATCCTCCTGGACCTCTCCGCTGCTTTCGACACGGTATGTCATCACACTCTCTGCAAACACCTACACAACGCTGGAATCCGCAACAAGGCACTCGACTGGATCTCATCATTTCTCTCAGGCAGAACCCAGAGACTCCGCCTCCCACCGTTTCTGTCAGAAGCTTCCAGAATCATCTGTGGCGTTCCCCAAGGATCTTCGCTCAGCCCCACGCTCTTCAACGTTTACATGGCCCCCCTCGCCAACATCGCACAAACCCACCACATCAACATAGTTTCCTACGCAGACAACACTCAGCTCATCCTCTCCCTCACGAAAGACCCTACAACCTCAAAGAACAACCTCAACAACGGACTTCACGCCATTGCCAGCTGGATGGAATCAAGCCACCTCAAGTTAAACACAGACAAGACAGAAATCCTCATCTTTGGCACCAACCCCTCAACTTGGAATGACTCCTGGTGGCCCACCTCCTTAGGAACCGCGCCCTCACCCACCACCCACGCACGCAACCTAGGCTTCATCTTGGACTCCACACTCAGCATGACTCAGCAGGTCAATGCCATCTCCTCTTCCTGCTACAACACTCTCCGCATGCTCCGCGAAATCTTCAAGTGGATTCCTGTCTAAACCAGGAAAACTGTCACCCACACCCTGGTCAGCAGCCGATTGGACTACGGAAACACCCTATATGCAGGAATAAAAAACAAACTCCTAACAAAACTGCAAAGAATCCAGAACACCTCTGCCCGCCTCATTCTGGACATCCCATGCCGGGACCACATTTCCCCCCACCTCAGAGACCTTCACTGGCTACCAGTATCAAAGAGGATGACCTTCAAACTCCTCATCCACGCAAACAAGGCCCTCCACAACACAGGCCCAACCTACCTCAACGACAGACTCACCTTCCACACCCCCACCCGCAATCTTCGCTCCCCCAGCCTCACCCTCGCCTCCACTCCCCACATCCGCCGCACCACCGCTGGAGGAAGATCCTTCTCTCACCTAGCCGCCAAGACCTGGAACTCCCTACCGCTCCACCTTCGCCAGACCCAAGACCTCTTGACATTCAGGAAACACCTCAAGACATGGCTCTACGACCAGTAGCTCCCCCCCCAGCGCCTTGAGACCCTAACGGGTGATTAGTGCGCTCTATAAATCCTTGATTGATTGATTGGTTGATTGACTTCTAATGCCTGGTGGTGAGGACAATAAACACCACCACTGTTGAGTCAATGTCTACGTATGGGGAGATAATTTAAAAGCTGTTTTAGACTTCATTTTTACCCGGACTTGCAGCTGCCTTAATCTACTCAAAGACTTCATCATAAAAATCAATGTTCCAGACTTTGGACTGCCAATTGGCCCTAACAGACTCTCTAAAGTATGTTGCACGTCCTTGCCTGACCCTTGCTGCTATCATCATGTCTGGTAAAGCCTAAAAGATAAAAGAACCATATGATGTCTCCTGTCAGCCAATATTATCTACGGACAGTAGGAAAAATAAACTGCTTCCAGTCTGCTCTTTTCATTCCTAAATGTAAAGAGACGCTGACCTGCGAATCAACTCCCTAGAGAGTAGTATGTTGACTTTTAAAATTCTGAATCTCACGCTACCCAACTACTACTAATAATGGCATCTACAATGTCTTCCTTCAGTTCCACAAATTCTGTAAACCATGTTTTTGGTCAACATGTGTATATGGTTTCCAGTCAGACTTTGAAACAACTTGACTCTTTAGGGACAGCTGTCTCTTATTTTCTCTAGGTATATGAAATAAATGCCATCCATAAACTGCCTGAAGCAGCTTGTTGTAACACTGTGTGATAGCTGGTGTAGGTGTACGACAGCACCAGCTGTCGGAAAGATATTCAAGAGCTGATGAAATCCCCAGTCCTAGCATCACAGCCCTTGCACACAGCAGTGCGTCTACATCTGTGATAACTAAGGTGATAAAGCTAAAGGTAGCCATGGGCCCTACAGGCTTAAGCACTGCAGTGCCTGCCTCTACATCCCAATCAGTCAGTAACTTCACCCTTTTGTAACTCATCACACGGTTGGTAAAGGGTAGGATGAAAGAGCAGACTGCAAAAACAGAAACCTCAAATCTATGATTGTGTAGGTTCGGGGTTTCAGTTTTCTCATGCTCCAGCACTGGAAGCAGAAAGGAGCAAGAATCCAAATGAGACCTGTGCAGACAGCACAGTAAGTAAAATAAATTGTTTGTGTATGTTTGAGAGTGTGTGATTTTGAGAGAGAGTGTATGTATGTGTGAGAAAGTCTGTCTGTCTGTGTGTGTGTATATATATGTGTGAAAATAAAAGAGTGTCAGTGAATGCGTGAGACATGATGAGCAATAATGAGTGATAAAACGAGTGGGTATGAGTGATGATGATGGTGAGGCAGAATGACAGTGAAATCTAATGAGTGTTACTGTGTATGAGACGGAGTGGCTCATAATGCGAGTGAGTTAGAGAATGAGTAATACAGTGAGTCAGAATGAGAATTAGTGAGACTGATTAAGTTCAGACTGCGTGAGACTGAGTAAGACTAGGTGAGCCAGAGTATGACTGAGCGTATGAGACTGAATGACTGATAGTGAGAATGAGTGTTGTCTGGGTTAATCAAAGTGAGAATGAGTGAGACTGAAGAGAGAGTAAGAGTGATATTGTGTGGATCAGAATGAGGGGAATTCAATGAATCAGTGAGAATGCATGCGTCAGAGTGAGACTGAGTGAGAATGACTGAGTCTGAATGAGTGAAACTCAATGAGTTTGAGGGAGATTGGGTGAGTCAGAATGAGTGTGGCTGATTAAGTATGAGTGAGTCAGAGTGAGATTCAGTGAATCAGAATGAGTGGGACTGTGTAAATAAGGGAAAATGAGAGATACAAAGAGATACTGAGTGAAACTGAATGAGAATTAGTGAGTCAGAGTGAAACTAAATGAAACTAAGTGGGAATGAGTGAGTCACAGTGATAATGAGTGAGTCTGAATGAGTTAGACCGAGTGTGTCAGATTGAGATTGTGTGAATTAGAATTCATTATTATTGACCTGAAGTCAGAATTGTTGATCGGACAAGACTATGGGAAACTCTGACTGTGCAGGGAGTAATTTTTTATTTTTTTTTATTAGAAATAATGGTCCTACACACCAACAAAATGACTAGGGTTATATATGAACCATCTAACAAATGTGGCAAAACATTTCCGGTACAAAAAGGCATTCAATAGGGATGTGTGTTAGCACCTACACTCTTTAGTCATTTTTAAATGATGCAGTTGACCACCAAATGGAGAATCCTACCCATGTACCTGTGATAGCTGAGGAGAATGATAGGATTCTCCTTTCTGTAGATTATGCTGTCCTGTTGGCTGAAACAGCCCATTCCATAGATTGGCAAATAGTTTTACTGATTATTGTAATAAGAAGGCTCTTACCCTCAACATTAGTAAGACTTAAATCATGGTACTGGGAACATCCCTGGGATTAAGGAGGACATTATTAATGAAGAACAATTGCACTGAGCATGTAAAATGTGTATTACTATATTGAGATATGGTTTACTGAGGAACTTACCTGGAAGCCCCACATGTTGAAGGCTAGACCAACCTTACTACAGGCCCCTGGGACGGTATTGATATTTAGGCAAAAAGCTAGTGCTCATATTATTAGTACCATACTCCAGATATATAAGGACAAAGCAGTAACAGCTGAGATCCATAGGGCTGAGCTCTGGGGCTATAGTAAATTAGACGTGCTGCAAGTGGCAGAAAACAATCTTTGGGCAGGCACCCACTCAGAGACCCACTTGGACCCTTACTCACCCACTCACAGACCCACTGAGATGCTGAAAAACCCACTCACAGACCAAGTGAGATGCTGATGCACCCACTCACAGACACACTCAGAGACTCTCCCACCAACTCACAGATCCACTCACACACCCACTCAAAGACCCGCACAATTGCACACTCACTCACATACCCACTCAGAGACTCATGCACACACTCACAGACCCTCTCAGACAGTCATGTACCCACTCACAGATCCACTCAGAGCCTTCATGCACCTACTGACCGACACACTCAGACCCTTTTGCACCCACTCACAGACCCACTCTGATATTCGTACACCAACAGACCCACTCAGAGACTCTTGCACCCACTCACAGATCATCTCATACAGTCATGCACACAGTCACAGACCCATTCAGACTCTCTTGAAACCACTTAAATACCAACTCATACACTCATGTAGCCACTCACAGACCCACTCGGACACTTATGCATCCACTTACAGACCCACTCAGTCACTGACACATGCACTGACAAACCCACTCAGACACTGACACATCCAATCACATACCTACTCAGAGACTCATGCATCTACTCACATACTCAGTGAGACCCTCATGCACCCACTCAGATACTCACACACCCACTCACAGACCCAATCGGTCTCTCACACACACACACACACACACACACACATACACACACACACACACAGACACACACACACAGACCCTGTAACACAGTCATGCACCCACTTCCAGACTCACTCAAATAACCAAGCATCCACTCACAGACCAACTCAGACAGTCTGACACCACCTTACATACTGAGTTACACACTCATGTACCCAGTTAAAGGCCCCCTGACACTTATACAACCACTCAAGGACCCGCTGAGCCTTGCATGCATCCCCTCAGAGAATCACTGAGACCCTAATGCACTCACTCACAGACCACGTTAGAGCCTCTGGCATGCACTCACAGACTCAGTGACACTCATATATCTACTCACAGTTGCACTGAGACACAACCACTCACGGACACACTCAGACTCTCACACACCCACTCACAGACCCAATTATACACTAATGCACTGAGTCAAAGAGCTACTGACTGTTATACACTGACTCACAGAATGAGACCCTCAAGCACACATTGAGATATCTAGAGACACTCATATACCCACTCACTGAGACACTCAGACAGTTAAACACCCAGTAGCAGACCCTGTCAGACATTCAAAGACCCACTCACAGGCCTAGTTAGACACTTATACATCCACTTACAGTCCCACTCAGTTGCTCACAGTTTTGCTCACAGACTCAGTGGTACTTATGCAGTCACTCACACAGTTGATCAGACAGAGATGACCCCAATCACAGACGCACTGACAGTCACAGTCATACAACAACTCTACCATTGAGTAATAACAAGTAATTTTATTTCCTGTGAGGTATTCCAAAATGCACTGTTAGATATAGATTAAAAGTAAAAATATGTGAAAAATATGTTTGGCATTGTGCATTGAATTTTACTTTCGGTTGCAAATCTGAAATAAAAAAAAAATGAAATCAGAGTTGCTTTTAAATTTAAAAAGCATTTGGAATGTAGGGTGGCTCCAAGAAGAGCCTTTGTGTTTTTTGGTTGTATTTGATTAGTACATATATGTGAGACTACACAGTCTTAAATTACTGAAAACACTTTGTTACACTCATCTGTAAAGTATACACTATCCCTTCTGTATTTCTCATCCATGTCAGAGTGGGGGTTATTATTGTTCACTGAGCCCATGTTGTGGTGTCTTGGAAATGCTGAAGCAGTTTTATTAACATGTTTCTTGGCTTTGCCTATTTGTATACTGTGGACAGAATTCAGTTGACTGCTTCCATTTCTGCTTCTGGCATATATAAATACAAAGGCAGTGTGAGGGAGAAGGTTCATAAAATAAACAAAGGCATCCTCCATTAGTATTTCCATCCCTATGCCAGTCAGTGTGCACAGGTCATTACCACCACAGTCCACAATGATGAGGTGAGGGGCTAGCTATCTCTAATGCTTTCAAACAATGTAAGCAATTGATGCCACCTTAATCCTCTCTGGTCAACCCAAGTAATATCCACATTAGGCAAACCAAGGTCCCTGTCAATGCCACGTTTTCTAAAATACTCACTAGCACAATAAACATACCTGTGACCTATAATCCAGATTCTGAACATTTGGGAGGGAAAGAGAAGTAGCAAAAAGGAGAAGGAAACAGGTGAACAAAGTTCGTGTAAAAATATAAGGTAGTTAAAATGGAGAGCATCACACATTTAAAAAAATGCATGTATTTGATTGGATGTTGTAAAAAAATTACAGATAAAAGTAAGTTGTGAATAACAAATTGAATTTAGTAAATTTGTGATTGGTTCTTATTTTTTTAACAGCAATAATCTCATTTTGGATATGCTTACATTTAATAGTTATAAACCACAAATACTACAGCACACAGTAAAGCTGGACTATTTCTAGGAATAAATATAGTGACATTTTGAACACCTTGTACAGTACAGGAGGAGGTTGCTATGCCAACTGTGGACATTCAGTGTGGGGGGAAGAACAGCTCTCAAAGGAGGCAAACATTTGTCACTAAAAAAAGATTATGGCAGAGTAGGATTTTGAAATAAATGGTTTTTCCAGATAAATATAATCTATATTTCCATAATGTAGTGAAAAATATATGGGAAAATAATGGTAGATATATTTTATAAATCCACAACTGGAGTTGCGACTCCATTGAAAAGTTACATGGGGTTCTGCACAGGGGACAGGAAGGACTCACTCCTTATTCCCGATGAGCTCGCAGAATCCTACGCCATTAATTGGGTGTTTGAGCAGGCACCCCTGTTATATTGCAATCACATAGGGTGGAAAAAAAAACGTCCCCTATCATATAATTCCAATTAAAAATCAACCCCAACCTCAACCCCAGTACCCATTAAAACATGATACTGAAGCACCTGCGAGGGAACTCCTGACACAACAATAGTACCAGAGCTTAATCAAACCCTGTGATTCACCAATGAATAATACTCTATTCCCTGTGGCCAAACCGGACCATTCATACAGAATAGTCTTAGACTACAGACACTTAAACAATCATATACTCACATATGCTATACAAAACTCTCATATTACTGCACTTATGAACAACATAGTGCTCAAAAAATACAAAACAACACTGGATATTTCCAATGGGTTCTTCTGCCAAAATATAGCGCCTTAGAGTAGAGAATTAATTTCAGCGCACCAGGCTCCCAGAAAACATTCTGTTGCTTACCACAGGGCTATAAGAACAGTCCAGGACTGTTCGCTGCTTATGTAACTTCAATATTGCATAACATTGACCCTCAAGCATTGTACTATGTAGATGATATATAGCTTACAGTCGATGAATTACTGCAACATCTAAGATGGGTAGCCCGCATTGTTGTAGGATTTGCCAAATTCAGCTATAAATTCAACTATAAGAAAACAAAAATAGCCTTCCTTAGTGTCCTATTTTTTGGATACAAATTATCAAGTAAAGGAAAGAGCATAGCACCACAATTCTTAGAAAAATGCACAGTTACAACCTCCAAATTTTTTGGATACAAATTATCAATTAAAGCAAAGAGCATAGCACCACAATTCTTAGAAAAATGCACAGTTACAACCTCCAAATACCATTAAAAAACTCCAATCCCTATTGGGTTTTCTAAATTTTAGCAGAACATAATTTCCAGACTATGTATCACGCATCAAACCTTTATATGACTTGATACGTCCTGACTTTTTCAGTAAATTCTGGACCGTCTAACACACACGCATCCTCAGACCATTGCAACAAGACATGTTTGCAGCACACCACTTATACACAAGGGACAATCCAAACCATCTGGTCATCAGAGTAATTGCTGGTGCCATTGGTTTCACCTATGTAACATTCAATGAGGGTGAGACAGTCCCGATTGCATACAAATCACATTTGTACTCGACAGCAGAACAACGTTTTGCTCCCATTGAGAAAATTCTCACTACTGTTCCGATGGCTGTCATCAAAGAAAGACCACTAGCCAAGGGGAAACGCAGTATTGTCGGATCTCCAATCCTAGCCCTCAAGACTGTTACCAAAGCCAGTGTTCCAAATGCTAAAGCATTACATCGATGTTGAATCCAATAGTCAGTGTCTCTGACAGTCACTGATGTTGACTATATTTTTGACCCAAAGTTACAAACTCAAGAATTTTTACAGTATGAACTAGAATACCCAGTTCCGGAATATACATTGCCTATTGATGAATATCAAAGAGTCATGTACACCGATGAATCAGCACAACCTGCAATAGGCACAAAGCATCAATACTCCGCTGCTTGTGCAGTCGTGAGCGATTATATGGAGAGTAGTAAATTCTGTCCACAACATACCTTTACGCAAACCCTAGGGGATTACACTGCACAACTAGCAGAACTAAAGGCTGTGGTGATGGCACTGGAACTACGGATCCTGACCAGCTAACACTGATTGTCTTTGACTCGTACTATTGTGTCCAGTCCTTCAATGATTATCTGCATTACTGGTGTCAGAATGGGTTCAGAGATTCTAAAGGTAACACCATCAAACACAGACTACTGTGGAGGAAAGTAGTGGATCTGAAGGAAACGCTATCAAGTGTCCATGTTGGATATACACTTGGACACCAGCGCATTGGAATACACATTGCTGGAAATACACTGGCAGATGAAGCAGCAAAATCAGCAGTAGCTACAGCTTCTGTTGCTGAAGTAACTAATTCTAGAACAAAACCGGACGATGAAATACTGGCTGCTGTGAAAGCTTCGGATGATGGCACACCTTTACCTAAAGAATATCTCATTAAATATTCCTACCGGATGGGAGGCTTCCTTGATGTAGAAGTAAAAATACCAGGCGTGGGAGTTCGAGAAATTTCCAATAAAGACCTAAGACCAGAGTTGATCAAAGCAGTGCATGAGGGGGTTCCCTCTGCCGATGCTGGTGTGGCGGCTACAACATCATTATGCAAGCTGGTTATTGGTGGACAGGTCTGTACAAACAGACCAAGCAGTATGTCCTTTGTTGTGATATCTGCCAACAAATTAAGGAGTCCACCGTCAAACGCCCACCGCAGACACCCCTCCAAATTTCTAACAAACAGCTACAACGTGTGTACTTGGACCATTGCGGTCCCCTGACACCTGACAGTGCATATAAATACATCTTAGTCGCTGTTGACTCCTGCTCCAGATTTCTATGGGTGTGGCCATAATGCTCGGCTGATGCTCAGACTGTTATTAAAGATTTGTAAGTCTTTATCAGCACATATGCAGTTGCGGCTTTCCACTCAGGCCAGGGCCCTGCTTTTGGCTGAAGGGCATTCAGGGGTCCAACTTCATTACCCGTCTCCAATTCATCCAGAGGGAAATAGTGTTGTGGATCAAAAAAAACGAGATTTAAAGCAATCCTTAACAGCCAGTGCATTAGGTACGGGTCGTAGTGAGCTTAATCACCTGTATGGAGTCCAGAGAGCACTTAATAATCTGCCTAGAAGGTCCCTGGGGGGGTCATACTTCATACGAGTGCCTGTTTGGAACTCGCATGTATATTCCAGATCTTGATGGTCCTGGCATGGAGGTGGCAGAAACACCTTTTGACATAAACAAACATGTCACTGTCTTGCAGGAATTACAACAGTTCCGTGATGACAACGCTTCTGCCAGTGCTGCCTCCTCAGGAATTAAGGATGTAACAATAACATTTACTGGCTGCATTACAAAGTTTGGGGACATAGTACGTGAGAAAGTTGCAGTGAAAAAGGGGTCTGGTCCTTCCTATCATGCACCGGTTCCAGGCTTGGGAATACACAGTATCAGAACTGTTATTCTACCACCGCTGCCTGGTTCTAAATAAAACTGATTTGTCTCCATCGACAATGTCATATTACACCATGTGGCCGATCCTGCACAGCAGACCAAGAGGAACAACCAGTAGTATCCGAATCCCCCTCACTACTGGTCAAGATGTCCCTCAACAAGTTTTGAGCAGCAACGCTGACATATCTATTTTCTTGAGGAGGGTGGAAAATGACCTTGCATTAGTTCCACTAACATCTATTGCAAAAAGAAACATGGAAATTGCTAATCGATTTGATTCAACCTCTACACAAACGAATGGCGTCATTTACAGTGAACCACCACAGGAGACTCTTAACATTACTCCTCCTGCAAATATGACTCCAGTTTTTGAGTGAACTTCTTCTGGATACTTTGCTGACATCACTGACACCTTTTCAGACTCATATGCCTCTTCTGCATCTGAACTGACAAAAACACGTAAGCTGATACATTGGCTTAAAACAAACTACCTTATTTTCCCATGGAGCTATCTGTGGATTTCCTTGACTGTATTACCTTTCCTCCTCTGAATTGGCTCCATTATTACCTTCTTTCTATTAATACATGGTCACTACCTTCCTGAACGATCAACAATTGAACTGGTGGATGAGGTCCTAAAACCCAATTTTTCTTTTCACAAGGTCTGTAGAGACTTGTCTTACGTGAACATTTCTGCTATGACAATTCCTGATGGGATTGTTTGGGATTAAGTCACATTTGATATATACAGCCGGAGGTCATTCAAATACCATATGTGTTTAAACTTTCTATGAATTATATAATGATACCCGGAGTTGTTTCTGATGACTGGGATGTGAAAACAGTTGATTCTATGATGTCTGAGTTGTAGTATTTTACTGTAATCGAAAGTGAGGATGTTTATCAATCCAAAGAGAATTATGGTGACATGTTCTACTATAATTATTATGGACACCATTTCATTCACAGATCAAGTACCCCGAAAACTACCTTTAATTACACACAATGGGAACATTGTCCAACTCCTCCACAAGGAAGTTCTAAAACATATTCTGGACAATGCTGAGTTATATTATTTTAAATTGCCATTGATGGAAAATGTACATATATTATTGACAGATAAAAAATTAATTTATTTGGATTCCTTTGTATCCCAGTTGGCTATAGAAGGCTACAAATATTGGTTGAAGTCAATTGACTTCAAAAGTGTGTGGGGAACAAAACATTGGTAAATAAGGGGAAAAGATGCTTTAATTAGAGTATGCCTGATGACTGTTCAAATTATTATATTTTTTAATGAAACAGTACAATAAACAAATTGTTTAGGCTTGGCAAAAATTAAGGATTTTAATTTGCCCAGTATTCCTGCCCCGGCAAAATTTTAGAAATGGCAAAAATATATAAATGTAACTGAAGAACAGCTCGATGAATGGGTCCAAAACGGCATGTTTAATGTTTCACTTTCACATCCTATTGGGTGGATATAGATACCAATGGGTGTCATGAACATTTTGTAAACTCCTCTGTAAGTTTTAGAACGAGTAGGCCTGACCCTCTCTATGTGTCATCTGAACACGCGGGCATAGTGACGACATACAGTGTAGGGAAACTGTGCCAGCAATGGTTGTTCCTCGCTATATGATGTTAGAGAACACCTCAATCTCCTGTCTAATAATACCAACTTACAGGAGTTCCTGTTAGACCCCAGAAAACAACACAGTAAATGCTTCCTATATGCAGTCTATAATTAAATTTGGAAGCTTTGTCAACAAGAAGCTGCTGCCCGGTTAAGGCACTTAAATTAGGAAAAGTTACAGAAGGCATTAGCTGCTGTAGGTAATGGGATTAATATCCTGTCCAACCAAATATACACTTTAATGAACATTGTTTCCTCTGCAATAGACATAGTACAGAGCGACATGTCCTCTTTACACCATGGACAGAGTCAACTAAGGTCCATCATGCAGTTAGGTTGGACACTACAAACACTGAAAGCAGGTCGCAACACGTTAACGTGAGGGACATATTCTCTACATTTAATTTAATGTGACAACAACAACTAATGGCAAAAAAGAAGCGACTTATGTCATGTTAAACATTGAGAAATTAGAAAAGTTGCCTTTTACTGTGGCTGAAATACCATCTGCTGAGTGGTTAATACACAGGGTCATCAACCTGCCTATTTCAACACTTCAATTCACATCCTGCTTAAAACACATTCCAGCGGGCAGATATGAAAAGCTAGGAGATAGCTACGTACATGAGGTGTGGGAGTTACTCTTCTCGTACAAATGTCTCAGTGGCATGAAAGAGGTCTTTCTTAGCGGTAGTGAATGCTAGACTTCTGCCAGCCATTCAATGGTTTGTAAACAGCTGTCTTTGCATGGGGCGTGTAATGCTTCGGCAGCGAACTTGGCCTGTATCTGAAGGGAGTCCCAGTACTACTCGAATTGTGAATTTCTTTAAGGCTATTGGTTCTGGTTTTTGTTCATACTTTCTCTATATTTGACTTAATACCTTCAGCCATCCACTCAATATTCTCCAGTATTTTTGTGGGATTTCTGATAACTTTGGCTATAATAGGTGGCATCTTGCTAGTGCTGTTTATGAACAATGGCTGTCCCATTGCAACAAGGAGATCTGAAAGTGCTTCCACCAGTGCAGCTGTGTCGTGAACGCATGATGCAGTACTTTGGAGCATCACTCTTGGAGCAATTTGAGTGTGACTGGTCTCTGTCATTCAGACCGGTTTTGCATTGTGTGCAGCCCTTGCTCCTGTGCCTCTGGTTCCCTTTTGAATGCGCACTGAAAGTTTTTCTTTCTACGCAGCACTTGCTTTTATTGGACGCTGATCTGTTGATGTTCTCACTGAGGGCTCATTACCAGACATGCACGTTGAGGGTGCATTTGCTATGGGAACCTGTTTATGAGTTACCCTTTGTGGATCATGCAGCTCTAAACTCAGAGTCTGGCACACCATGGAATGCTGCTGCCTCGGCTGGAGCTCAGACTTTGGAACACGAATGCTCCTTGGTTTTCCTTGGTGATGAACTTCCTACTTTACCACCTGCTGAAATGGAAGATTTTCTGTTATACCGGATTCAATTTGCGATTCTAAAAATGACTCTGACTTTTGAAATTCGGCTTTCTTTGATGCCACAATCAACATTTAAAAAGTCCTTTTAATACATGCTCACGTGCCTTTTAACTTGTCATTATTGATATATATATATATATATGTATGTGTGTCTTAGGTTAGGGTGAATTTTAGTAGCTTTTATATATATATATATATATATATATATATATATATATATATATATATATATATTTAGGCTTTCAACCACCTTTGAACCAGCAAGGGGAGGGTGTTGTGTAGTCATTCTAGTTATAGTTTTATACACATTATTTTAGCAAACTAGGCCTTTTGCTGTGCACTTTAACCTAGATGTGTTTTATTTCAGCTTCGTCATATTATTTTACCAATAGTCACATTAGCGGTCTGCACTACGTTCTTAGACAAGTCATTTCTTTCACTCTGTACTTTTCTCAAGGCTGCAGTAAGATAGGTTGCCCGCAAAAGTAGTACACTTTGTGTCCAATGTTCACAGAAATATACACACTAATATGAGGGGATCTTTTCTTGGAACATCACCTGTTTTATTATAAAAACACTACTTTGACCCACGTACTTTAGAGGGAGACTCCACCAGATGACCACAACTGTATGCTTATTGCTGATTGCTTCACCGCAGCTGCTTATGTAGACCTCAGGCTTCTTACTCAGGTATGAGGAATGATGTCTTCCCAGGGGAACCTGAAGGGCAGAATTAGAGCTCAACATTCTGCGCTCTAACATAGCTTAGGTAGGAACTATACTTAAAAACCTTATTAACAACATGGTAGCATATTTCTTGTGTTTTACTCTCCTTGTCACAATTTTAAACCTGTTGTGCTTCATCGTCCTAGTTATTGCAATACATGCCTTATTATCTAAGATGCAGTTATATCAATAAAACCTTATTGAACTATACTCTGCCTCTGACTGTCCATGCACATGTGAGACTAATGTAACTGAGAGAAACGGATGAGATCTGAGTGACCACGATTCCCCTGGGGAGTCATTTATGTCTTGCGCCCGGTTGCCCCAATCATCCCTGCTCTTGGGTGAGATGTGGCACTGCTAATTAGCTGGAATATACCCGGATGAGGCCGACATGTGTCACATGTTTCAGGATCACACTCAGACCCCCGCAGTACAGGTGATTCTGCCACCTGAATCCAGTAGTCTCATTGGGACAATGAGAACCTACGTGACAGTAGGTATAGGTATTGTAGAACAAAGTTCAGGAATTGGTACTGAGAACTTCCAGGAAGAGATTGCAAAGTTCAATGCAGCTAGTTCTGAGAAGCCAAACTATGTTTGCATTTACTATAGACACACTCATGATACATACAAAGATACAAACATGAAATGTATGTGCATTTCTGAAAACTGAAGGGGAAAACAGGGAAAAGTGGTAAGAACTAGCTGCTTATTTGTTTGTAGAAAAACATTTTGATTTGTCAATTTGGCAAGTAATTTGGAAGCACTGCTATGACAAATAGAAGATCAGAGAACATCAGCTAGGGCAGTGTATAATGGGCTACAACTTATAACAATCCCAGAACAACTACAAGATTTCGATGTGTATGAATCTATCCTTATACAATCTGTACATCCATTTCAAGCAATTATACCTTTGGAACCAAAGACAGGTAAATTGCATCCAACAGAGTTATTGAAAGAACTTAAAGGAAGAGTAGCATGTTTGCCATTAGACTTTTAAAAATATGTTGAAACTCTAGGAGTAGAGAAAGACAATGAAGAACCTATTTTTATAAATGGTGTCCCTCCTTAGAATAAGACATGTTTACAAGAGTTGGTTGATGTTAATAAAGTTAAACAAGCCGCTTCAGACCTGGTGCATGATAATGTTTATTTTAAAAATGTTGATGTTCAGAATGATATAGAAAATGCTGCTGATAATGATGAGAGTTTGCCTGCAAGGGGGCAAATAGAAAAGGTAGTTGGATCCTGATCAGACAAAATCTATGAGCACTACAGCATCCATCCATTACATTCTAATGATGTCATTGGTGATGGTATATACCTATACCAGATGAAGCAAGCTAAGGGAGCTCACTTGAGTGTGTGGGAAAGGAGCTTCGAGGCTCACTGTTTCCCAAATGTGTTTCCCACAAGAGTAGGACGTTGGTATGATGACCAGCCTATACAAATACTAGCAGCTGAACAGCGATCAACAAGATTATATTCAGAAGATCCAAGATTTAAACAGTATAGGTCATACATATTTCACCTTCTATTTGAGAATGACTTGTCTGGACTCTCATGTGCAATGAATCATATCCTAAAAACAAGAGTTAATCTTCAAAATATGTCTGCAGCAGAGTTTGTGAACAAAATTCAGGAAAAGGATGACAACTTGGAATATAACGTAATGAATGTAATAGTGTGCTAACTTACTACCAATGAATACTAGTTCCATCATCATAGAGAACTGAAATGCATGCTGAGAAACCTAGGACCACCAATTTGTTTTTTGACATTGAGTTGTGGAGAGTATGCAGGGAATGAATTCTTGAGAGAAGAAAATTCTAATCTAAAAGATGTGACTTTGAAGACAGCTAGCAAACTCTGCTCATTAGATCCTGCTAATATTTGAAGAAACTTCAACCAAAGGTTCTAAGCTATGCTTGTTTTTATCTACAACAAAACAAATCTTCCTCTTGGAGAAGTAAGTGATTTCTTTCAGTGTAAAGAGTACTAGGCAAGACTCCTCACATTTGCATGCCACTGTGGATAAAAGATGCACCCACATTTGGAGTAGAAAGTAATGACTCAGTCTTGTCTTTTCTAGAGCAGTATGTCACATGTACCATACCAAAACAGGCTGCTGACAAAAGTACCAGATATCAAGTTTTGCTTTTTCAAACACATAGATGTGGGAAGTATTGTTGTTATAGATAGAGGTCCAAAGAAACATGTTATACATAATGTTGATTTGGATTTCCACGACCTGTCATTTCAAAATGAAGAGTAAATAGCTTCCTGTCTTCAGTGAGACATACACTAACACGGACATTTCCAAAGAACACATATAACTGAAAATGAAGTGAAGATTCCAAATATATTAATGACTACAATCCTGTGATTTTAAAAATATGGAATGCTAACATGGACATTCAATTTGTTGCAGACAACTCCATCGCGGTTGCTCGGTAAATCACATCATACATCACAAAATCTGGAAAAACTGAGATGAAGGAGATGTGGTAGTAGATTTCTGCAGAGTAGACACTCAACGAGAAATTGCATTTGTTCAGCTTGAAAATGCTTTCCCACAGGGAAATGGGAAGTTACGAGGCCTGTGACATGTTAAGTTTGGCAAGTTCATAATCAAAATCTAAAGAAATTGTGTCATTTAGACTTGATCTGTGTACTACAAGAAACAGAGTATGTATTGAAGGCTTTTCCTGAAATTCAGTATCTGGCAGAGTTTGACCCAGAAAGTATAGACATTGCAAAATCAGATATGTTGGATACATACCATTGAAGAAGAAGATCACATCTAAAGGACAAGTGTCTTTATGAACTTCTTCAAATCCGCAGATATAAAAGCAATGTAACTGAGAACATAGGGAAAGGAAAATATGTAGTTTGTGGATGTGGTGGATTCTTAGTGAAACATGAAAAACTAAGTTTAATTAACCATTGGAAATTGACCTGTTGAACTCGTGAAAAAAGATTTTTTTTTTATTTAGCACTCCTTCAATTGTTCAAATCTTGGCTTTGTGAAATGGAATTACTTTGAGATTATAACTGCAGTGAAGATTGTTTCAATGCTGTCAAAAATAGTATTCAGTGTCCCATGTTGTCAAATGATGAGATACAACAGGAAGAAATGTTTGCTGCTGAGGTAGCTAAGGATATCTCTTAAAGCAGGCTAAGCTCTGCATCTTCAAGTCAGGATCCTATTAGAAAACATATTATTAAAAATGAAGCTGCAATACTTATGGATGGAGTGGAAACTGCAATGGAACAAGCTAGATAAGAATCGTTTGATCTGGATCAGGTATTTGGTCAACTGAACAACAAGCAGAATTAAATTTATATTGAATTAAAAGGTATAATAAAACATGGATTACAACATGAAAAGAAGGAATACAAGTGCTCATCTTTCAAGCTACTACTATTATTTATTAGTAGTAAATTAAAAAGCTTTTCCTGTGCCCGTTTGACCACTACTATTATACATTAGTGTCAAACAGGCACAAGAAAAGTTTTTTAATTAAAGTTATACCTACTTATCTCCTGCAAACTACTAATTCTAAATATTGTGTGTGATAACATCACCCACTAGACATGCTGCATACAGTATCAAAGGAACCACTTTACAAAGATTAGTAATGCTACCAGTTAAATATGATAATAAACTGGAATACCAGAAGTTATCAGGTGAAGCTTGTCATGAGGTAGCAAGAGCTTTGAAGAATATTGAGCTTTTGATTATTGATGAGGTAAGCATGGTTTCAAATCTAATGCTTGCGTTTGTCCACCTTTGAATGGAAGACATTTTAAAAACTGAATGTGATGTCTTGTTTGGAGGAAATCATTTGATTGTTTTTGGAGACCTATTACAACTTACCCCAGTAAAGAATAGCCTGTTTTCAAAACTTTCACATGAAGGGACTCAAAACTTATTGGGAAGTATTGGTAATTACAACATTTGGCAATATTTTCAATACAAAGAACTTTAGAAAAATATGCGTCAACCTCTGACATGTAGTATGGAAACATTCTAAAGGACATTAGAGTAGGAGTTTTGAGGGAAGAGGGAAAACTTATGTTGGAAAGTTGACCTATTGAAAAACTGTTTTGCTCTATCAAGATGACATGAGAGTTAGTGTATAACATTTATAAAGAGGGGAAACAGATAGTTTATTCGATTAAGAGTGTGCTGCATTTTATGAGGAATTACTAAAACAACAGAATGAAGAGATTTTGGAGATTACAACAATTGGCAAGATGGAACATCAAGGAGTAACTGTAGTTGTGATTGAAAAATTACAAGATAAAGTAGACTCTTTGGAAAAATCTGTATCCAGGACTGCTGGACTAGAGAAACATTTACATGTTTGTAAAAACTGCAGAAGGATTTTAAAATGTAATCTAAATGTGGAAGAATGATTGGTAACTGGTGCCGTGGTAAAGTTGTTGATTTCATTAATTTTTCTGTGATCAGGTTGAATTCTTAGTTATAAAGGTTGATCAGGTTGATGGCATGAACCAATGTGGATTACATGTTATATGCCTTTTGCTCACGAAAGATTTGTATGTGTGACGAGAACAGTTTCCAGTTTGTCTTCCATATGCTGTAACAATCTACAAGTCTCAAGGGGTAAGTGTTGATGCTGCATTCATAAATGTCAGAAGTACAGTTTTTAAAGAGGGAATGTCATATGTAGCATTGTCATGAGTTTGGACATTATCTGGTTTGATTCTGGTTGATTTTGATGGGAACAAGCTTAGTGCAGATGCAAATTGTGTGAGACAGTACAACAGACTAAGAAGTGAATTTGGTCCTCATTTATGACAGTATCCTGTTTATGACGAAAATGTATTACGTCTTAAGCAGAAAGTGACAAAATAACCAAATGACATTATACAAAAGACAGAAAGCATAGGTAAAGAAGGTGTTTAGAAACAAAAAGTAGAAAAAGATAGAGATATTGTTGGAAATAGTGGCCACTGCTATGCTAATGTTGTTCTCGATGTTCTCTTCCATCTACCACATGTTGTGGATGCAATCCAGGAAAAACCATTGAACTCGTGTAGAGCACTATTTAATTGCCGTCACTGCTTCTGTCATAACAGAACTGTAATACAATCTGCTTCAGGAATTCGAGAACTGGTACACAAGTTTAGTGGATCTGTTGTATGTACTCTAAATGCTCAACAAGATGCAGAGGAGTTTATTATGGTAATCCTTGGAATTTTAGAAGAAGAAAATATGAATATTGATGATATATTTGGACTCAGTTGTACATGGAACCATGAGTGTGAAGATTGTTCTTTATCATCTACCACTGAAATCCAATCTGAGTGATTTTTGCACTTAACTCTAAGGCCCATATTTATACTTTTTTAGCACCACATTTGCTTCATTTTTTGATGCAAAATCGGTGCAAACTTACAAAATACAATGGTATTTTGTAAGTTTGCGCTGCTTTTACGTAAAAAACTGACCCAAATACGGCACAAAAAAAGTAGAAATATGGGCCTAAGTGTGTTTTTTGAAAACTTAATAAAGAAGAATAACCAAAATATGACATGTTCAAAATTGGATACCAAGATTACCAACTTTACAGTTGGGCAGATTTGAATTTCTGGTAAAACTTATTGTACTTTGGAAATCATCTTTATAAAGGAGTAAATATTACTTCTGGTCATTATACTGTATATTTAACGAGTCAAAGTGGATGGACAGAATGTAATGATAGCAGTTTCTAATTTAAACACAAACTACCTTTCAAACTTCCTGACTTGCATTTATTGTTACTTCAATCAGAGTTCTAATGTGGATCATTCAGGCAGTATTGGATACAGCATTTTTTTAAATCATTTTTACTACAGACATCATTTGGCCAAACAAGGGTGATGTCTTCAACAACATGTGAAAAAGTGTCATGTGCTTAAAAGTTTTCCTAATACTTTTTGTTAGAATAAAACAGGTGCACATCCTTCTTTGTTCATCATTCATCACTGGTTAAGATATCACTTGCCCTATCAAGGGTGATGTCAAGAACAGCTATGGAAAAATCAACTGTGGATAAAGATGTTGGTACTGTTTCTATGAAGAAAATACTTTTGCACCAGGTATAATAATGATCAACATCTTTATATGATGAAAGTTTATTTTAGTGTAGGAATTAGAGGATAAGTTAATTTTATTCAGAAATTATAGTGAGTGCAAATTATAGTTATTTAAAGATAAATATAGCAAACTCAGAATTGTTATGCATAGTATTGTTCATTTAAATAACCTACTATGAGTTTTTTTCAAGTCCACATGACTGTCTCCCCCCTATTGTTCAGTGATGAGCAGCTATACACACTTATTTCATAGTGAAAAATTATAGCAGTTGAGAATAGTGGACAAGGAAACATAACATGTCTACATAATGTGTGTATTTGATGTAGGACAAATTAAAGATGCTTGTGTTTTCTTAATAATAATATAATTTTTATTGCAGGTTAGTGCGTTTCAATAGATATAGGCCCTCATTATGCATTGGTAGTAAATTCCGCTTACCGGCATGGTGACGGCCACCAACATACTGCAGCGGTGGTGAACATCCGTTCTCCATATTATGACACACACACACCAATCCAACAGAATACTACCACATACACAAATCCCCCAGCCCAAAGGTCAGTGCTAAAGTGGTGGTACGAGCACCCATACCGTTACGCCAACATAACAACACCCACCACATCATGACCCACAAATCACCTCGGAAGACATTCAATGGTGGTAAACCATTGGCAGTACACACCGGCACAGTCAGAATGACCACCCAAATATAAAACAACACAACATTGGCCAAAACTGAAATCACACACCTGACACTGATACATACACGACACCCACCTACCCACAGCACTATAAAACACCCACCCACATTACCCACAACCCTTTACGAACACAAAAAATAGCCAAGAGACACCCATGAAAATCACTGCAACAACTACACACACTACTAACACCAATCCATCTGTCATGCACCGCATACCCCACCACATTATACAAGACCCGCTGCACCACACACACTACACAACCCCCATGTCCCCACAAAGGCACCCCTATTTCACATATGAGGAATTGTGGGTCATGGTGGAGGAAATAGTGAGGGTAGAGCCACAGCTGTTTGGAACACAGGTACAGCAGATCTCCATTGCCAGGAATATGGAGCTATGGCGGACAAGCATGGACAGGTTGAACATCGTGCGACAGCATCCAAGAACAAGGGACAACATCAGGAAGAGGTGGAACGACCTATGGGGGAAGGTACATTCCATGGCAGCGAGGCACTAGCTTGCTGCCCAGAGAACTGGCAATTGATCCCTACCTCCTTCCCCACAGCTGACAGCATTGGCGCAGCAAGTCTTGGCAATACTGCATCCTGAGGGACTCGCTGGAGTAGCCAGAGGACTGGACACTGGTGAGTCAACATTTATTACCTATCCCCCGACATACCTGCATGCCACCACCACCCCTGACCCTGAGACCCATCACTCTACTCCATCCCACACAGTGCACCATCACAATTGACTAACATCAATGCCAAGCCCTGCATGCCATACTCACTGCATGTACATCCCTCCCAGCCCTGCATTTACACCCACCGCCCACTAACAATCCCACAATACATCACCATTCACAAACAAAGATAGCAGGGCAACAGCAACAATAAAGGGGAAGATAGGGATGTAGAAAATGTCATAGATATGTAGCATAATACAACACTTACATCTCCACAGGTGTACCAGCCAATCTCAGCAGCGAAGAGGTGCCACGGCTACCCAGTCCCCCAACAGAAGATTCCCCCACTGATGACAGTAACTCTAGACTTCTGGATCTCGATGAACTTCCTGGCCCATCAGAGACCACTAGTCAGTTATATACCTCAGCCTACACCCAATCCACCACGGAGCCTCCCCCTATGTATCAAACACCACAGCAACCACCCACCCATTATCCCCAGACCTCTGTCCCCAGGACACCTCAATCAGCTGTGTTCCCAGCTTTACAGGGACCCCAGTACACACCTCACAGCCAATACAATCAGGGTCCTGTGGTCAGTGGCCGTGGGCACACCGTTCAGGGGACACAGGAACAGGGGGCCAGGGATGGTCAGAGGACAGCTGTGCACCAGGGAACCGACTCTCCAGGAGGCACTAACTATTGTCCTGGGGGCTTACCAACAATCCCAGGACAAGATGGGTCAGATTTGAAACATCATGTAAAAGAACCAGCGACTGCAGAAGGTACACTATCAGGAGATCAGGGAAGATTTGCAGGCCCTCAACACCACCATGATCTCCATTGCAGGGCTGCTGACTATGGCCAGCATCATGAGGGACTACACAGCACACCAGCGGGTCCCTTCCACTAGCCAGTCAACTGAACAGCCCTCCACATCTGCTGCAGCTAGTGGGCAGGCAGCCCTGCCATAGGACTCTCAGGCCACCAGTACCCATCCCCCTTCAGAAGGTGAACCACCATGCAAACAATTGCCAAGACCAAGATCACCACCAAGAAATGAGACCCTCCTGAATGTCCCTCTTGTGTTCCACTCTGTCACCTTGTTGACTTTGAACTGCCATTGCTCCCCTTCCTACGGCCGCTTGGGCACTGGACCTGTGTGACAAACAGATTGAACCAATACCCTGGACTTACCTCTACCATCACCCCATTCCATTGCACCATGCCTTCTATATATTTCACTACAAGAACCACCCTTGAACACAACTTGATTGATAGAGCTTTATGTGAAAAAAATGATCAAAATCATTGTATTCAATTGTCCTGAACTTTGTGATTGCATACAAATAATGGCCTGTAGCTGTCTGTAGTCATCACATAAGTACACAGTTGTAATAGCACCAATATAGGCAAAATAAGAAGGAATAGGTGTCATTCAGTTGAGATGCAAAGGAAGTGACTGCCATCATGCTACAGCCACACTGAAAAGATAAATAATCAGTGGAATGGTCAGTTCCACTGTCTTACCTGTGTGTCATTGGAAGTACCGCCGAATGACTGATGTCCTGTTGTCCACATCCTCATCCTCAACAAAGGCGTCATGCACCGACCCAGGATACTTGGCAGTGACGTGGGGGATGTACTGGTCAGCCAGGCACACCATTTGGACATTGAGTGAGTGGAAAATCCTCCGATTTCTTTACACCTGTTCATTGTGCCAGGGGGTACAAATGCAATATGTGTTCCGTCAACGGCACCAATAATATTTGGAATATGTCCCATTGCATAGAATCCAGCCTTCACAGTGGCCAAATCTTCCACTTGGTGGAAAGTGATGTAGCTGCACATGTATTTGAGCAAGGGAGACAAAACCCTGCCAGCACTATTTATAACATTGGCTGTGACACTCCTGCTGCCAGGCCCACTGTTACTTCAAAAGAGCCAGTTTCCAGGAAATGGTGCACAGATAGAACCTGCACAAGAGGGGGATCCCAATGGGATGACGAATAGCTATAATCAGATCAGGTTCCAATTGAGTGCACAGCTCTGTGATTGTGGCCCTGTCCAGTCTATAGGTGAGTATAATGTGCTTGTCCTCCAGTGTAGCCAAGTCCACAAGGGGTCTATACACATGGTCTTGCCTTCTCCTCCTATTTCTCCGCAGTGGTAGGAATCTAAGGGACAAAAGAGTGAGAAGGGAGTGACAAACTGAACAATGGCACCACCACCTCAAAGTAACTGAGCATATATGTAAATGGACAATGTAAATGTCAATGTATTTACAATTGACAGCAATAACACAGTTTCCAATTACAGAATGTTTGACCTCCACCATAAAATGGTGACAGTCTGTCCTGTATGTAGGGACAGGTGGTAGTGATGTAACTTTGCTGGCATTGGGCGTTATGGCGGAAGGCGGTCTTGCACCTCCGTGCTATTCTTCATTGGCATACATGGGGCTCTATGGTTTAAAGTGTCCAATGAGGATCACCGGCGGTGGTGATGGTGTACACCGCCGCAGACGTGACTGCCATTTTCTGTCTATAACCTCAATTGATTCCTGACTTTTCACAGGACAAGACCTCCACTTCGTGTGCTGCTGCGACCTGTGTCTGGAGCCTACCATGGCCCGTGTGACAGGGGAAAGAGCCCCTGCATTCACTTCAGAGGAATTAGAGCGCCTGGTGGATGGGGTCCTACCCCTGTAAGGACAGCTGTATGGGCCTCCAGACCAACAGGTGAGTACACCATGGGGACGATGCATGCAACAAGGTTGCATGGAGATGTGTGTGCTGGAAGTGTGTGTATTGGGTGGGAGGTATGTCTGGTGGTAGTGTACATGCAGGGCTCCGGGTGATGTGTGTATCAAGTGCGGGAAGATTATGTTTGTGGGCCATATGTGTGACAGGACGGATTGTATGGTTAATGGTGTCCTCCTGTCTGTATTTGCTCTGTAGGTCAGCGCCCATCAGAAGAAGGGATTGTGGCGTGCCATCACCAGGAACGTGTGGACCCTTGGGGTCTATAGCAGGTGGAGCACCCACTGCAGGAAATGGTGGGAGGACCTGAGATGCTGGGCTTGATAGACTGCGGAGGCCCAGCTGGGGTTGGCCTCCCAATGAGGGAGGGGTGCCGGTCCGAACCTGATCCTCCTAATGGCCCGAATACTTGTGGTGACCTACCCCGAGCTGGATGGACGCTTGAGGGCTTGAGTACAGTGTGTGTAACAACCATCTGTGTTGCCTTGTATGGGATCCTGGTGGTGGGATTCAGTTACTGTGTGCCCCTTAATGCCAGCACAGGCATTGCTGTGTGGTCGAGCTCAGGGTAAATGGGTGTATGGCAAAATCGTGTTAACTAGCTAGGTGGCATTTCATGTCAGACAGGGCTTAGTATGTCCCAGGAGGGGTGCAGATGGCAGTGGTTGGCTCTCATCTTGCTATGGTACCTAGCCAATGGAATGCCAGTGCAGTGCATAGTGCTCAATCTTGATCCTTGTGTCTAATGGTAATGTGTATGCCATCTGTGGTGTTGGTGCTGTAATTGACCCAGTGCTTCCTTTCTCTCTCTCCCCCGACTTTCTTCTGTCATCCTGTCCATATGTGCATTAGCATCATCTGGCAGATGAGCAGGGGCACCAGCGACTGAGGGAGCTGCATCCCATGGGACCCAGGAGGCAAAGTCCACTGACGTCGAGGGGACCAGTGGGATGGAGGGTGAGGGGAGCACCACTGCGGAGACAGGAGGTGACAACACTGATTCTGATTCCTCCTCCAATGGAAGCTTCCTGGTGGTGGAACCACTCCAGCTACAGTTACTGCTTCCGCCCCTGTGCCTACACCGCCCTCCCAGTAGCCCCCCACTGAGTTGGCCGTGCCTGCTTACCCAGGAGGGTGGGCATATCCTTGACCCCAGGCACCTCAGGCCCTGCCCCAGTGAGACCTCCTGCCCTCAGTGAGGCGGCTATTGACCTCCTGAAATCCATCTCCGTAGGGCAGTCAACCATAGTAAATGCCATCCAGGGGCTGCATCCCATACGCAGCAATGCAATACCTACCTGGAGGACATCCATTGTGGTTTGGGACACCCCTTTTTCTTGGCCCCCACTAGAGAGGTCAACCCAAAACTTTCCAGACAGCAGCTGAACTGACCAAAGTATAAGTTTTGAAAATATTTAAATGTTTGTGGTAAATATGTCCTAACTATAACTACCTAGTAGCAGCCATCACTATATATATAGTGCCACTTGATGAATCTTCATGAAATGTTCCAAAAGAACTCAACAGTCACTTCAGCTGCTGGAAAGTTTCGGCACGTTAGAATGTTGGCAAAAAACTTTAAAAAAATAAGATGTTTAGTTAGAAGTTACGTTTAGGAGTGATGAATAGAGTATTTTTGCATGGTATTGTACAGGAGGTAGAAAAAGTTTGTGAGGTAGTGCAGTTTCACTTCTTTAGCCCTGAAGAGTATTCTAGGGAGAATGAGGAATTCATAGGTACAGGTATTGAGGAAGAGAGCATAGCTATTGCTACTGAGAATTTTGAACAAGTGAATATAAATACAGCTCATACTAAAATTCAAACTATGTTTGCATTTGTTGTAGTCACAGTCACTACAAAAGTCAAACACAAAATGTTGATGTGTTTTTCAGAACTGAAGGGGAAGATAGAGAAAAGTTACAAGCAATTTCTGTGTATTTACTTGATAAGAAGCGTTTTGATTTGTCCATTCAACAGGTTGTATGTAAGTACTGCTAGAAAACACCAGAGAGAGCAGTACATAACAGGTTAGAACTCATGATTAAAACAGAACAACTACAACACTTAAATATATACATGAATTTGTCCTTATACAATCAGTACATCTATTTCAAGTGATTATATGATTGGAAGAAAAAAAACGGTAAATTGTATCCAACAGAGTTATTGAAAGACCTTAAAAGAAGAGTTGTGTATTTGCCATTAGACTTTAAAAAAATGTTGAAGCTGTAGGAATAGACAAAGACAATGAACAACCACTTATTATCCTGGTAAATGGCATGCTGATTAACAATAAAACAATTTGGTAAGAATTATGCCTGGTAAAAAACATATTTTCTTATAAAAACTTTAACGTGGAACCTGATGTACCAAATGTTGAATATGACAGTTTGCCAGCAAGTGGACAAACAGAAAAAGTAGATCCATCCAGATCAGAACAAATTAATGAGCACAACATCATTCATATGTTACATTACAATAAAGTGACCTTTTCCACATGAATCAAGCTAAAGGAGCTCATTTGAGTGTGTGGGAAAAACATTTAGAGGCTTGCTGTTTTCCTCACTTGTTTCCCACTGGAGTACGAGGTCGGTATGATGAGCTTCCCTTGCAAATACAAGCAACTGAATACCGAGCAACACAATTATATTAAGAGGATCCAAAATTCAGGCAGTGTATCCTATACATATTTCACCTTCTATGGGAGAGTGACTTGTCCGAAACGTTTTGTATGCAGTAATTCATGTTCTAAAAATAGATGTTAATCATCAAAATATGTCTGCAAGAGATTTGTTAACAAAGTTCATGAGAAGGATGAGAACGTAGAATACAACTTGATTAATTTAATAGCATGCCAATGTGGTACCAATGACTATTGGTTCCATCGTCATGGATAACTAAAATTTATGCAGAGAAACCTGGGATCAACAGTGTGGTTTTTTACACTGAGTTACACTGAGTAAGTGTGAGATGACCTGATTCAATTCTTAAGAGAAGCAAACTCTAACATGATAGGCATTAATGTAAAACCAACTGGAGAACTTTGCTCATCAAATCTTGCTAATGTTTGTAGATATTTCTTCCACAGGTTCCAAGCTATACTTGCGTTAAAGTGCAATAAAAACAATCTTCCTATTGTAGAAGTGAGAAGTACCAGACAAGAGGTGTCCCTCTCATGCTTCTATGGATAGAAGACACACTCAAATTTGGAGCAGACAGTGATGAGTCTGTGTTGCTTTTTATAGAACACTATGTCACATGTACCATGCCAAAACACACTGGTGAAAAAGTTCTCAGAGAATAAGTTTTGCATTTCCAAACACGTAGATGTGGGAAGTACTGTTGTAGATTTAGGCCCATAGAAAATGTTTGCACAAGATTTTGATTTGGATTTCCAAGACCTGGAATTTCAAAAGGATGAGTAAACAGCTTCTTGTCTTCAGTCAGACACACATTGACATGGAATTCACCAAAGAACACATATAACTTAAAAAGAGCTGAATAATCCAAATATATTAATGACTACATTTCTATGATTTATAAAATGTGGAATGTTAATATGGATATAAAATTTGTTCCAGACAACTCTATTGCTGTGGCTTGGTATTTCATGTGATGTACTGCAAAATCAGAAAAAAAACAAAGATGAAAGAGTTGTGGGGGAGATTTCTGTAGAGAAGACACTTAGCAAGATATTGTACTCCTTCAGCCTGAAAATGTTTTCCCATAGGGAGATGTGGTCCTATGAAACCCATGAAAGGTTGGCTTCAGTAGGTTTGTTCTCAAGATCAAAAGAAATTAACCGGGTAAGTCTTGGTCTATCTAGTACAAGAAACAACGTATTGAGGTCTTTACTTGAAATACTGTATCTGGCAGAGTTTGAACCAGAAAGTACAGAGATTATAAAATTAAATATGTTAGATACACACTATCCAAGAAGGAGTCAACATGTAGAAGATAAGTACCTTTATGAAATTCTTCAAAATTAATGATATAGAATTAATGTAAGTGAAAACGCTGTGTGATCTCTGGAGGCGGGGCAGGAGCCCTTTAAAACTTGTTTGCGCTCCCGCCGTCGCGGGAAGCGCTGTGTGATCTCTGGAGGCGGGGCAGGAGCCCTTTAAAACTCGTTCGCGCTCCCGCCGTCGCGGGAAGCGCTGTGTGATCTCTGGAGGCGGGGCAGGAGCCCTTTAAAACTCGTTCGCGCTCCCGCCGTCGCGGGAAGCGCTGTGTGATCTCTGGAGGCGGGGCAGGAGCCCTTTAAAACTCGTTCGCGCTCCCGCCGTCGCGGGAAGCGCTGTGTGATCTCTGGAGGCGGGGCAGGAGCCCTTTAAAACTCGTTCGCGCTCCCGCCGTCGCGGGAAGCGCTGTGTGATCTCTGGAGGCGGGGCAGGAGCCCTTTAAAACTCGTTCGCGCTCCCGCCGTCGCGGGAAGCGCTGTGTGATCTCTGGAGGCGGGGCAGGAGCCCTTTAAAACTCGTTCGCGCTCCCGCCGTCGCGGGAAGCGCTGTGTGATCTCTGGAGGCGGGGCAGGAGCCCTTTCAAACTCGTTCGCGCTCCCGCCGTCGCGGGAAGCGCTGTGTGATCTCTGGAGGCGGGGCAGGAGCCCTTTCAAACTCGTTCGCGCTCCCGCCGTCGCGGGAAGCGCTGTGTGATCTCTGGAGGCGGGGCAGGAGCCCTTTAAAACTCGTTCGCGCTCCCGCCGTCGCGGGAAGCGCTGTGTGATCTCTGGAGGCGGGGCAGGAGCCCTTTAAAACTTGTTTGCGCTCCCGTCAGCGGCTGACAGAGGCTGGGCTGGGCCACCCCCCTAACATCTATCTCCCAAGAAGGCCATATTGTACTCAGTCCCTTTTGCTAGTTCCTACTCTGTCTCCCCAGTCAGCTGCTCCATTTAATCTGACACCTTATCATTTAACCCTGCACCTACACTAACACCAGATGGGCAAAAGGAAAGCAATAGAGGCAGGGGCCGGGGCAGTACTAAAAGCCAAGCGAAAAAGACATAAGCATGCTGCTAGCAATTGCGTTATGGATAGAATCGACTCTCTCCTGGGCGAATGCAACGGAATACTAACTAGCCCCCAGGGAAACATTTCTATTGCAACTGGGGAGGGGCCCACTTCAACTAGCAGGAAGGAAGGTTCCATGAAAATCGCTGAGATTTTCATGAAACGTGGGCAACAAGTTACTGACACTACAGGGGCGGGTGAAAGTAGGAACGTTATCACCCATGCGGCCCCCTCCCTAGCAGAAGACCTACCACTTGCCATCAACGATTCCATCCAGCTCAGTAACCGCTTCAATCCCCTAACCAACCTCCCTGAATCACGCGACGACATCAACCCAGACACCCTGGCAGATGGGCCAGCAGCAACCAACACGCACTCTCCTCATGTAACCCCACAGCATATCGAATACATACAAGCTCTAAGGAAGGAAGTCACAGAACTCAAGCATATGGTTAACTCATTACTTGCAATAGTAAAACAGCTAACCCACGCAAATAACACGACCACCAGTAACCTTGCCCAAAATCCAATCCTATCAGGCATCACAACAAACTCGCCCAACTCCTCTGCTTCTAGCCACGCTGGCCCTCACCCTACCAAAGAAAAGACCATGAACTCCCACCAGTCTCCCCTCTTCCACAATTTAGGCATAGGAAATTCACTAGACATCTATCATAATACCCTCAAACCCATGAGCAACACCGCCTCAAAATACTCTACGCAACCTGCCACTGACCAGTCCCATTTAGGTAATATAGTTCTAATGGTTAACGTTCCCAAGTTAACCACATTGGCGCGCAAGGAAGGGGTAGACTCTATCAAAAACAAGGCAATCCACTGGATTCGCCATGTTAGAGGCTGCCGATCCATAATACGTGAGGACCTAATTACCGTAGTACGACGGCCAGACCCGGGAACTCACTTTGATATCCTAAAACTGACACTCAAGAACAGGACCATGGCGAACAATCTGGTGGCCCTAGACGCAAGAACAAGCCCACCTGCACACTCACGCATCCAGTTTAAACAGCCCAGGTCACCCACGCTCCACGAGGAACGCCCGAGTTACCACCCGGCAGAAAACCTATCCCCTCTTGGTAAACATGATTGACTCACAGCCCCACCTAAAATCTATGCAGGCAAACCTTGCAACCTTCCAACATCCATCACCCCCAGATCCTCCTTTTACCCCACCACTGTCTGTCCATGTATTCACCCCCCTACCCATGATACCGCGACCATTTCCGGCTCACCGAGCAATCATGACAACGATGCTCCACCCATCTTGCAGGCACATTGCCCACCAAACCTAGAGCTGCTGTCTAGGCCCGCAAGCATCTCCTTGATCAGGACCAGGCCTGTTCCAACAGAGGAACATCACCAACCACCACAAACCCCACGGGCAAACATTGGCATCAACCCATCCCTGCTCCCCCAGCCACATCTGCCAAACCAACCCCTGACAGCCAACCTCAAAAACCCCGGACATTTAGGTAGGACAACTCAGTCACAATCTGGGGTACGACTTGTCTCATGGAACGTGGCAGGTCTGAAATCTATTCTTCCCCTTCCATCCTTCTCCTCATTTATTGACGAACATGACATATGTCTCCTACAGGAAACATGGTCACTCGACCCACTCTTCCGAACAGGCTACTCAAATTTCCACATCCCCGCTGTGGCCAGCACGAGAGGCAGGCCCTCAGGGGGTCTGACCATCTGGATCAAAACATCACTTAGCTGCCATATATCACAGCTACCTACAGCCTCTCCCGACCTGTTAGGCCTTCGTCTATCCTTTGGGCCTGACTCTGTGGTGAACATCTTTAATATCTACGCTCGAGGGGTCAGGGGGGGTCAAGTCTCCAAAACCCTCTGCGCCCTCGTAGCCCTCTTACAAAATTATCCCCGCCATCATAAAACCATTGTGGCTGGGGACTTCAACGTCACATTCGAACCCCTTGACTGGGACGATCTCAGGTCCACCCGCGAGGAAGATCAAGTCTGGTCTATCCCCGCCCTGTCCATTGCACCCATCAAAAGGTGGACGTCGGTTGCGATTCAGGTAAAATCATTGACCATGGAGTTTGGACTCAGGGCGCTAAATGGCAGAACTAATTCAGACACCAACGGTAGTCACACATACAACAAAACGAACCACACCAGCAGAATCGATTATTGCCTATTCGATATAAGATTATGGCCTCTAGTCATCGATATGACAATCATCGAAAGGACCGAAAGTGATCACAACCCTCTTTCTATCCACACATTAGCCCTAGGTAACCTCCCAGCCACGTCTAACCCCGCAGCAGTAGCACCCGAGGGTATTAACCTGGCCAACAACAAAAGACACCTAAAATGGGTCAATATTGTGGCCCGGCCCGCACTCATCAATGCTGCCAACAACACCCTAAAATCCACACTAAGGGACCTAGAGGCAGGTTCTGCAACACCCCACCAGGAAATTAGCTCAATCCACACCTCCTGCTTTAGGGATATCGCAACCCACTTCTCAGCACCCCCAGCCCACGACGACAAACGACCCAAAGCCAGGCACCGCTGGTTCAACAAAACGTGCCGGTCCCTAAACAAGCGCCTAGTTCAAGCCATTAAATCCAAGGACCCCATCGCCATCCGCGTAGCTAGGAAGTCCTATAAATCTGCAATATGCATAGCCAAGCGTGATCAAGATAGCAAATGGTGGACATCACTCAGCGACGCTGTGCGCGAGAGAAATTATAGTCTGTTCTGGTCCCTGGCAGCGCGAGGCCCAGAAACCAGTGGTTTGGACATCACAACCAATATTGCCCCAAGAGACTGGATAGCCCACTTTAGTAGTCTGTACTCCCCTGATCATGATAGCCCCACCTCTGTTTGTACGGGCCCCCTCCTATTTCACTCGTTAGCACCAACCACCGCAGCACCCCTGTTGTTCTCCCAAAGTGATATAACTTACTCTCTAAGCACTCTAAAACGCGGCAGGGCCCCTGGTTCAGACTGCGTCCCAGCAGACCTATTCTCAACAGACCTAGCATCCTGGTCAAGATATCTCACCATTCTAGCTAACGCAATAGCATCTGGGGCGCCAATTCCCGACTCTTGGAAAGCGGCCATTGTTATTCCAATCTTTAAAAAGGGCGACAGATCTCTTCCCTGTAACTATAGACCCATTAGTCTAATTGACTGTGTCCAAAAAGTCTTCTGCCACTGCCTCCTAGGGAAGATAGAAGAATGGATAATTGACCACGATATCCTTAGCCCCCTCCAAGCCGGTTTCCGAAAGAAGATTTCCACCACTGATCAAGCCCTCAGATTCCTATTATTATATTGGAAAACAGTGTTCATCGGTAAAGGCAGCCTTTATGTAGCTTTCGTGGATCTCAAATCTGCTTTTGACCTAGTACCTCGCAACAAACTGTGGGTCACCCTCTCTCGGATGGGAATCCCGGAACACATCCTTGCCATTTTGATACGACTCCACGAGGACAACTACGCACAAGTCAGGTGGGGCAACAAGGGTGCGTACTTGCCCCGACCCTCTTTTCCCTGTACATCAACGAAATTGTCCCCTCCCTCCTCAGACTGCAGGCTGACGCACCTTCACTTGGCACACAAAAAATCCCAGTCTTACTCTTTGCCGATGACACTCTCTTGATATCTAAGACCCCTAGTGGTCTAAGGAAACTCCTTGCGTGCTTCGAGCATTTCTGTTCATCCCAGGGACTCGAAATCAACGCAACGAAAACCAAATTAATGACCCTTAATCCCCACAGATCTTTCAAAGGGAAATTTACTCTAGAGGGCTCCTCACTCGAGAAGGTGGGCATTTTCAGCTACCTGGGCATAACACTCACTGACAACATGTCCTGGAAGCCACACATAGGAAAACAAGCCGTTAAATTAAGACAAACAACTGGGGCTCTACTAAAAAACTTCCACCTCTCACACACAAAACCAATTCGCCCAGCATTACAATTATACGAAGCCCAGGCAGTTTCCTCAGCGCTCTACGGGGCTGAACTTTGGGGTTATACCAAAACCCAAGACCTAACCACCGCTGAAAACAACTTCTTAAGAAACCTTGTGTCCCTTCCGCTAAGCACCCCACTGTTCCCTCTTTTCAAGGACCTCGGCATCAAACGCATTGGTCACAAAGCCCGCCTGCGACCTCTGCTGTACTGGCGGCGTCTCTGGACCACTCCGGAACTTGTCATCTTCACCGAAGCTCTACAGGTCATCCTAAAAGCCGACCACCTGCACAGAATCCCCTGGCTACGATCCATCAAGGATTTACTCCACTCTATCGGGCTCGATGATCTCTGGAACTCACCAGCCACGTCAGTCTTTCCCTCGAAAAGCGAACTAAAGAAACTTTACTGGCAAAGGGCCAACAACGAAGACACTCGGGCTGCACTCCACACTACATTATCTTGTGACTTTGCCAACCTAAAAGAGTCATGCAAGTACGAAACTTTTTGGGACCTAATCACGGCCCCAAGGGAAAGGAAACTGTACTTCCAGCTCCGCATTGGAACACTCCCATTAAGACTTTTCACCAGCAGCTGGTCACACAACGAATCCACCGCATGCCCTGCTTGCAAAGCCCCCGTGGAGAATCTCCCTCACCTCCTTTTTGCATGCCCCGCGTATACTGCCCCCCGTAGGAAATGGCTGGCCCCGGCATGCAGACTACTGGGAGCACGCTGCTCTGCGCTAGCTCTGCGAATCCTTAGATCAGACACCAGACCAACGCTAGTGATCGCTATCGCCAAATTCCTCGGAGCTAGTTGGCTTATTAGAAGGAAAACTCTCCTGGACAAAGACTCCAAATAAGACTGCCCCAACATCCTGCAGAGTGCATTTCACTTCATTTCATTTTTTCTAATTTCATTCCATTTTATTCTATCTCATTTTTATTCCATTTTAATTTTTATTTATATTTCATTCCCTTTTATCACCATATTTACCTGCAATTTTATTTTATCATGTGCATTTATTTGTATTTATTACTGCTCGCGCTTTTTTGGCTCTTGTAGCCGCAATAAAGCTTCTTTGAATTGAAAATTGAATTGAAAACATAGATGAAGGGAAATATGCAGTATGTGGGTATGATGGATGTTTAGTGAAACATGGAAAAGAAAATTTAATTAACCATCAAAAACATAGCTGCCAAACTCCTGGGAAAATAGAAGGTTTATATTTAGCTCTTCTTCAACTATTTAAACCTTCACATACTGAACTGGAATCACTTGGAGATTATGACTGCTACGAAGGTTCTTTCAATGCTGTCGAAGATAGCATTCAGTGTCCCATCTTTAAGAACTATTTACAAATGTTAAATGATGAGATCCAACAGGAAGAAATGATAGTTGCTGAGGTATCTAAGGAGAGTTCTCAAAGCAGCCAAAGTTCAGCGGTAGGATCTTCTTGGACAACCTATTATTGCAAATGAAGCTGCAATAGCTATGAATGAAGTAGAAACTGAACTGGAAGAAGCCAGACAAGAATCTGCATCTCTAGAACAGTTAGTTGGGCAACTCAACAACAAACAAAACAACATTTATAGTGAAGTAAAAGAGAAAATAGAACATGGATTTCTTCATGAGAAAAAATAATGCAATTACTCATCATTCAAGTCAATATATATTAGTGGTCAAGCTATTACCGTTAAAAGTGTTTTAAATAAAGTTATATCTACTTACCTACAAAAGACTACATATTCAAACTTATTGTGTGTAGCAACAGCACCAACTGTTTTAGATGTACACAATATCAAAGGAATTTCTTTCATAGATTGCTAATGCTACTGGTTGAACATGACAAGAAACTAGAATACCAGAATTTATCTGGTGAAGCTTGTCTTGAGGTGGCATATGTTTTGAAGAAAATGCAGCTTTTGATTATTGATGAGGTCAGCATGGTTCCGAATCTGATGCTTGCTTTTGTTTACCTAAGAATGCAACAGATAGTAAAAACTGAATATGACATCTGGTTTGGGCATTGGCATTTGAATGTTTTTGGAGACCTACCACAGCTTACTCCTGAAAAAGATAGCTTTTTTTCAAAACTCTTTCACATGAAGAGACTCAAAACTCATTGGTAAGTACTAGCAATGTAAACATTTGCAAATATTTTAACACAAGGAACTTGTGAAAAATATGGGTCATGCCTCTGACATTGAATATGGAAACATTAGAGTAGGAGTTCTGACAGAGGAGGGAAAACTGATATTGGAAAGTTGACTTATTAAGAAACAGTTTTCCTCTAAAGAGACGGCAGCGGAGCTAATGTATAACTTTTGTAAAGAGGGAAAACATATAATTTATTTGATGTCTGCATTTCAAGAGTGTGCTGCATTTAAGCTATTTTGGAGATTACTGCTGTTGACAAAATGGAACACCAAGGAGTAACTGTACTGTTGAATGAAAAATTAGAAGATAAATTGATGTCTTTGGAGAAATCTGAATCTAGGACTGCTGGAGTATAGAAGTGTTTACATATCTACAAAAGCTGTAGAGTAATTATAAGACATAATTTAAATATTTGAAGAAGGATTGGTAAACAGTACCATGGGTTGTTGATTTTGTTAATTTTACTTTCCATGATAAGGTTGAATTCATAGGTATAAAGTTTGATCAGGTTGATAGCATGAAGCAAATTGGATGATGTGTTGTACTCTGTTTGCTTGCAAAAGATTTGCATGTCTGGTGCGTATGATATCACTATCCACAAGTCTCAAGGTTTAAGTGTTGATGCTGCGTTTATTAATAATGGAAGTACAGTTTCGAAAGAAGGAATGTCATATGTAGCATTCTCACTAGTTTGAATATTATCTTGTTTGTTTCTGGTTGATTTTGATGAGAAGAAGTTTAGGGCAGATGCAAATTGTGTGAGAGAATATACCAGATTAAGAAGTAAATATGCTACTCTTTTAAGACAATGTCCTGTTTATGAAAAACGGGCATTATGTCCTAAGTGGAATCTAACAAAGCGATCAAAGAAAATTATAGAAAAGACAGAAAGCAAAGCTAAAAAAGAAGGTATGAAAAAATAAAATTTTAAAAAGATGGAGATACTGTAGTTATCAGTTGGATAACACTAATGGTATGAACTGCTATGCTAATGTTGTTCTCAGTGTTCTCTTTCATCTACCATATGTTGTAAATGCAATCCAAGAAAAGACACACACACATTTCACACAGCACCATTTCATTGCCTTTGATGCTTATCTCATGACAGAAGTATAATGCATTCTGCTTCAGGCACTTGGGAACTAGTTGACACATTTAGTGGAGCTGTAGTATTTACTCTAAATGCTCAACAAGATGCACATGAATTTATTATGGTGATACTTGGAGTTTTAGAAGAAGAAGATGTAAATGATGATGACATATTTGGACTGAGTTATACATGGAACCATGAGTGAGAAGATAGCTCCTTCCCAATTACAACTGAAATACAACCTGAACGATTTCTGTACTTAACACTGTGTGATTCTAAAAGTGTGTCTTTTGATACATTAATAAAAAAGAGTGACCAAAATATGACCTATCCAAGTTGTAAATCAAATGTATTGTATACATTGCTTATGGAGAAAAGTGATAAATACATTATTTAAAAAAACAGAAAGGGAGCACCCTGCCTCACACTCCAGCATGCAGTCAGCCCCAGTGCATCATGGTAAATGCAGAACAAATTTGTTTTTGATCCATAAAGTAAACTAAAGTTTTTCACCTTAGTAGGTGCAGCAAGTGCTGTAAATCTCTGGACACGTGTTTCTGGGTAAGCCCATCATCAGCAGAGAGCAACTTTGTCTGTGGGGTTGCTGGAAATGCTGCCAAAAGTCCTCTCTGGTTTGTGTACCACTCACTGACACGCAGGTGCTTCAACCAGAGCTCGTCAACTCGTTGGCTCAAGGGAGCCTTGTTAAACTGAAAAAACAGAAAGGGAGCACTCTGCCTCACACTCCAGCATGCAGTCAGCCCCAGTGCATCATGGTAAATGCAGTACAAGTTTGTTTTTTATCCATAAAGTAAACTAACATTTTTCACCTTAGTAGGTGCAGCTAGTGCTGTAAATCTCGGGACACGTGTTTCTGGGTAAGCCTTTCATCAGCAGAGAGCAGCTTTGTCTGTGGGGTTGCTGGAAATGCTGCCAAAAGTCCTCTCAGGTTTGTGTACCACTCACTGGCCCTCAGGTGCTTCAACCAGAGCTCATCAGCTCATTGGCTCAAAGGAGCCTTGTTAAACAGAAAAAACAGAAAGGGAGCACCCTGCCTCACACTCCAGCATGCAGTCAGCCCCAGTGCATCATGGTAAATGCAGTACATGTTTGTTTTTTATCCATAAAGTAAACTAACATTTTTCACCTTAGTAGGTGCAGCTAGTGCTGTAAATCTCGGGACACGTGTTTCTGGGTAAGCCTTTCATCAGCAGAGAGCAGCTTTGTCTGTGGGGTTGCTGGAAATGCTGCCAAAAGTCCTCTCAGGTTTGTGTACCACTCACTGGCCCTCAGGTGCTTCAACCAGAGCTCATCAGCTCATTGGCTCAAAGGAGCCTTGTTAAACAGAAAAAACAGAAAGGGAGCACCCTGCCTCACACTCCAGCATGCAGTCAGCCCCAGTGCATCATGGTAAATGCAGTACATGTTTGTTTTTTATCCATAAAGTAAACTAAGGTTTTTCACCCTAGTAGGTGCAGCAAGTGCTGTAAATCTCTGGATATATGTTTCTGGGTAAGCCCTTCAGCAGCAGAGAGCAGCTTTGTCTGTGGGGTTGCTGGAAATGCTGCCAAAAGTCCTCTCAGGTTTGTGTATCACTCACTGGCATGTAGGTGCTTCAACCAGAACTCGTCAGCTCGTTTGCCCAAGGGAGCCTTGTTAAACAGAAAAAACAGAAAGGGAGCACCCTGCCTCACACTCCATATGCAGTCAGTCCCAGTGCATCAATTGCCTCCACCAGTGATAGTGAAGTATTCAGCATTTTTATCAGAATGAGTGAGAATGTTATTAGTTCCAACAGACAACAACCTAAGGGTCAAAAACCGTCTCGGATAGACCAACAGGTTCACATAAGAGAATCAGGAGAGGGAAAAGGAAAAATAAAAGCAGTAGAGAAAGAAAGGGAGGTGGTAACCACGAGGGCAGTTTCTCGCAACCAAGCAAATTAAACCCCAGCATATTAGGCTCAGTTCCACCTCGGTCTGAAATATCCATTATGAATTTGTCTAACATGATACTTGATGAACATCAAATAAAGATTTTGAGTAAAGGACTTAGGGGGTCATTCTGACCCTGGCGGTCGGCGGTGAAGCGGCGGTAAGACCGCCAACAGGCTGGCGGTCTTTTTTCATGTATTCTGACCATGGCGGTTACCGCCATGGTCAGCCGCTGCTTCACCGTTACGACTGCCACGGCGGTAACGACCGCCGGGCTGGAGACCTGGGTCTCCAGGTCGGCGGTCGTCACATACCACCGGCGGTATTCCAACCCGCCTGACCTCGGCTTACCGCCATGGATTTCATGCGGTTGGGGACCGCCATGCAATCCATGGCGGTAAGCACTATCAGTGCCAGGGAATCCCTTCCCTGGCACTGATAGGGGTCTCCCCCACCCCCAACCCCCACCCCGACTCCCTCCCCTACCCCCCCCACCACCCCTGCCACCCCCAAAAGGTTGCAGGACCCCCCTCCCCCACCCCGATCCCCAACATATACACACACATACACACATAGAGGCACGCATTCATGCACATACACACCCCCCGCATTCATGCACGCATCCATGCACATACACACCCCCCCGCATTCATGCACGCATCCATGCACATACACACACCCCCCTGCATTCATGCACGCATTCACACGCCCCCTCAATATACACACACGCACACCCCCATGCACGCACACAACTCACAACACCCCCCCACCCCCCTTCCCTAGCGGACGATCACCTTACCTGTTCCTGGTGATCCTCCGGGAGGGAACAGGCAGCTCCGCCGACACCGACACGTCAACAGAACACCGCTACAGCGAATCACAGGTCGTGATTCGCTGGGCGGTGTTCTGTTGGCGTGGCGGTGGAGGTAGAGCTACCTCCACTTCCCCGCCTGCCGCCAGTATGGCTGTTGGCGGCTCTTCGTCCGGAAACGGGCAGAGCGCTGCCAACAGTCAGAATGGCCCATGCGGAAGACCGCCAGCACTGGCGGTCTTCCGTACGGCGGTCCCTCTGCGGTCTATTGAAAAGACCGCCGAGGTCGGAATGACCCCCTTAGTTTTGTTCCTACCTCACTGCCTGGCTTCTCAGAATTACACATTAATCTATAGAAATGTATTCACAAATGCAAATTGTTTACATTTTTTTCATGAAAAGAACACAATAGCTTCTTCCATTTCAGATATCCATATATCCAATGACCTTTCAATTAAGGATGCTAAAGACATTCAGACACTCTTATCTTTGGAGCACACCACCGATCATTCTTCTACTCCTTTCCTATCAGAGATTCTATCAGATTTGAATATTGACCCCTATCTTAGTGTTGACAGTGGACTTAAACCAACTTCCAAATTTACCCCATCCTTACCACTGGATAATTTGATTGATATCTTCTACAAACATGTCACCTTGGAACTTTTCAAACTGGAAGATCTGTATGTTTCAAAAACTAAGAACATTACACATAACATTACCAAACATGAATATGAAGCTATATGTTTACTTTCTGAGGCACACAACATAGTCATCAAAGAGACAGACAAAGGGGGCAATATAGTTCTGATGAATAAAGGAGATTATGTCCATGAGATAGATAGAAAGCTATCTGACACTTCAGTATATTGTAAACTCTCTCAGAATCCGTTCAAAGAAGTCAACATGATACATGACAAACTTTGTTTCTGGAGGGATAGTTGTCTTTTAACAGACATTGAGTACCGCTATACGTACAATCCTACACCTAAGTCACCATGTTTTTATATTCTCCCTAAAGTACACAAAACTAACACTTTTCCACCAGGTAGGCCTATCATCTCAGGGATAGGATCACCTACAGAGAGAATTTCAGAGTATATTGAAATTTTTCTACAACCATTTGTACATAATTTACCATAATATATTAGGGATACAAAGGATTTACTGTGTAAAGTGAGTGATTTTGAATGGACCAAGGGTCAACTTATGGTTACTCTTGATGTTGCCTCACTCTATACTAGTATCCCTAGAGCGCAAGGCATGATGGCCATATAATACTTCCTTGATAAACGGGATGTCACCTTTTTTGAGCATTCCAATATGTTGGTGGATCTTATACAGACGGTTCTAGATAATATTTGTTTTATACACAATGGGTCATGGTACCGACAAGTAGCCATGGGGGGAAAATTCCCCCCCTCCTTTGCTAATCTGTATATGGGTTTCTTTAAAAACAGCATCTATGGCAGAATTGCCCCGCAGAACTAATCCAACATGTTCTGTACTGGTGCAGGTATATTGACGACGTACTATTATTTTGGTCTGGTGATGTTATGTCTCTAGGTTTATTTGTCCAACATTTAAACACAAATGCCTTTAACATCAAATTTACGAGTCTGCATAGTGATAGAAGTGTTGACATTTTAGATGTCACTCTATGTATTGAACATGACAAAATATGTTCCAAGATATTTAGGAAACCAACATCCTGCAACTCAATACTACATGCTACGAGTTTGCATCCTAAATCACAAATTAAGGCCATCCCCTAGAGGGAAGACATTAAAATTAGATGCAACTGTAGTCAAGATGACATTTTTGTAAATGAATTACAAGGAATGGAAGATCGCTTACTTACTCGTGGATATGCAAAAACCCTCCTTAGAGATACAAATAGGAGAATTTCTAAGACTGATCGACAAGCTCTCCTCACTGCCTTTACCAAAGGGAAATGCACACAGCACAACAACTTATCCCCTGTTATTCCGTACAGTACTCTCAGCTCTCAAGTTTACAAAATCTTTAAATTAAATTGGTCCTTATTACTAGCTGACAATACCCTGAAAAAAATGAATTACAAACAGTGTGGACACTGTAATATCTGTTACCATGTACAAGACAAAACATTGACCTTTCAGTGCAACACTGGAACATCTTACAAGATATCCAAATGTATGAATTGTAACACCAGACATGTGGTATACTGCATAATATGTTCTTGTAAACTCATTTATGTGGGTAGTACTATTAGGTCTTTTAAAGAAAGAATTCAGGAACATATTAGGACCATTATGCATAATAACATGGACTATCCTTTTACAGCCCATTATAACTCTATACATGGACAAAGAGAAATTTTGGGAATTTCGGTTCATGGTATTGATACATTGGGTACTTGTCCATGTGGTGGCAATAAGACTTTATTGTCAAGACGTATAGAGAGTAAATGGATTCTGAAACTGAGAGCAGTGGTGGAAGGGCTAAACACTGAAAAGGATCTACATGTTTTTCTGTAATGAACGTATATTACATGCAACTGACAAACAATATTAGCATGCTTACTTTCCAGTTTTCCACAATTTTGTTAATGACAGTGTTTTGTAGTTATAGAGAACATTCATCACAGATTTGATCTGATGCTTGATGATATGTATTGGTTAAGAAAAGAATGTGTTCTTATACTGTGCTTCAATTTCTTTGATAACACTTTCCACTGTAGCATATTTATATACTTCAGGCTACATTACAGGATGGTTATTTAATGTATCATTTGTATTAAATATACAATAATCATATAAATTAGGGTCAACCCATACTCAAGAGAATATAATCGTTGATACCTCAAAAATTGTACCTTCATCCCCCAATTAATGATCGCCCCGTCGGGGAACACCCGTGGGTGTGCAAACTCCTGAAGGGCGTTCGCATGGCTAGACCACCTGAACCCAGGTATGCCTCCCTGTGGGATGTTGACCAGGTTTTGCGCTTCTTGATCTCATGGCCGGATAATCAGTACCTTTCACGTAAACAGTTATCGGCCAAACTGGCATTCTTGCTTTGCCTCATTTCGTGCAAACGAGTTTCCGATGTCCGGGCTCTGGATGTATCTGCTAGCGTTTTTTCTCCGGAGGGAGTCACTTTTATGATTTCTCGTCGTACAAAGTGTAGTACCAGGTCAGTAACCTATTCCGCTTTTGAGCATACACCCAAACTATGCGTGGTCAGATGTTTAAAGAGATACGAAGAGGTGACGGCGGAACTCCGGCCGCCGGGGGAGAGGCAACTGCTCATTTCGATCAAGAAACCTTTCAGAGCGGTTTCCTCCCCTTCCATTGCCCGGTGGGTCAAGTGGATTCTATCGGAATCGGGCATTAATATCCAGCTGTTTGGGGCTCACTCCACCCGAGGTGCCATGGCTTCTAAAGCAATCCAATTAGGTGGTAGACTGGAGGATATTATGAATGCGGCTGACTGGTCATCCGAGTCGACTTTTAAAAAGTTCTACTTTAAACCTTCATTAGTGTAAGTAAGCTTTGAACATGCATAATCCTTGCCTCCGGTCCTGACATAGAATGAGAAATTTCCTAGCTATCATGAAGGAAAGTTTCAATTCTATTAAGGACACGGAGGCGAGGATTATCCCACCCGCCACTGTGGCCATGGCACCCACCCAGAATGAATTCATCAATTTGAGAGGTGGTATATTCAGTTTCTTTGACCTGAAACTATGGTTGGGGCATGATATGATTTTCTACGTATGTTTCGATACTGCAAGCATTGTTTACTATGTTGTCAGAAAGACTAGGAATTCCGTTTTGTTTGATTTATTGACTATTCTTTCAAATAGCAATGCTTATCTATTGTTCACATTTGTTCTTAGGAGTGGAACCTGCGACTACCTAACGACGACTCAGTCTCAGTTCGCAGTGAAGACGAGGAAGAACGTCACGCCTGGGGATATTTATACATGCAGTCGGATGGCAGTGTGATTGGACATTGGTTGCCATGGGAATGGGTCTCATGGGCATTGTAGTTTTCTTTGTTGAACTTTGAACCTGCTATTAATAAAAAGTGAAGAAAGATAGTGCATAATCCTCGCCTCCGTGTCCTTAATAGAATTGAAACTTTCCTTCACGATAGCTAGGAAATTTCTCATTCACTGGTCTTGTATATTTTTGTGTGTAACTCCATTGATAGCGTGATAATGTCACTTACTCACTCTAGTCTCTTTGTTCAGACCTTGTATTTTTAGTCCTCTTTCGATAATCGTTACCTTTCTATATATACTTGACAAAATGGCGGCACCCTTGTAGCCAACTTTTTCTGTGCAAGCATTTTCACAATGTCCCAAAAGTAAGACGCGCTTTAATGTTTTACTTGTTAGTAGGGCCGGGTCTTTGCTTGTGACCAACGGTTTATGAGGATCAAATGTTATACATACTATAAGGTTACGAGTCTCGAAGTTTTCAGATTGGCTATGTGCCATTTCTGAAGACAGTATGTTTACATAGCAATTAACGAACTGATACAACCACCTATATATTTTTGGACAATTTGCACTAATCTATGGATCCCGATAGGAGGACAAACTATCAATTCATGGTGCATTTGTGTCATTGTGACCACATTTTCCTACATTCTTATCTTTGCCATATCGGCAAATTTATCACTTTCATGGTGTTTCTAACATAAAGATTATCTAAATACACGTGTGGCTACGTATAGTTATGGACTATTTAATTATATGTCCCTGGCAACATTTTTATTATTATTTCTACATTTTCCACGTGTATGGGGCAGTTCACTTGTCTCGACTTTTACTATAACTGTAGTATCACTTGCGTATTTTTTGTATAAGGTGGCTATCATAATAATCACAGTACTGCCCTCTATTCTCTACAATAGTCTTTTCGGGAGATTGTCTTGTCTGTTTACTTTGTGGTATCTGCCTTGCAGAGTTTCTATTTTCTTATGGTTTGCTTTTGTATATTTCACGGAGATGTTTCTTTTGTCATTATCATTATTGATTCATACCAGCCTTGTGGTTTCTTTTATCTCTTTTCATCTAGTCTTATCATGGGCGTGCGTGTTATCTCGTAACACAAGATTGAATTTAATAGACTTGATCTTCATAACTTCAAGATCTTTCTTCGCTCAAGAATTGAATGCACCACATGTGAAACATTTTGATAACATTTAAATACATCTAGTCTCGGGGTAGGTTATATTCTGCCCACTCAGTTCTCACCTCAGATTTTGTTTGCCTATATAGATGGTCTTTTCTCCTTGAGATGTTTCACTTTCTACGTGTTGTTTTATTCACGGCACATCATTGGAAGGTGGTCACTGAGATTTCAGTCGCTATTTGACGTAATTATTGATGATATTTTCTATCTTCAACTTAATTTATGTGTGTTTGCATGCACTCATTGATGTGTTATTTCTCTGTGCGCCTTGCTCACACCTATGCAGCACTTTGATCACGGGTCTCTTGGTTTGGTAACTTATGTGAATTGGCTTCCCTGTTCATTCCTTGTAAGATCTGATTGTGGAAATATATGTTTTCTTTTGCATGTACATTTCACAGCCTTGACCAAACATGCGTTGGCAGTTTTATTCCTGGACTCATGATGGCTGTGATCTTCATGAATTATTTGGATGAATAAAATTGTTACCATACACTTACAACTAATTGGTTTTCTGACGTCTACAACAAGAAGGAATGGACTTTTATGGTGTGCCCTGGTATAACAATAATGAATTTCCAGGTGTCTTTGGATTTTACAATTGACACAACTGCACCCTTGGTGGTTGGGTGCTTACGAGTTTGGCACCACCCACTACAGTACCTCATACACATATGGACACTGTTTGCTTTATCACTATATACGTATGTATAGGAAGTTAAAATCGACTGCACAGCCACTTTGTTTTGTAGTTACAGAAATCCGAAACCATCAGCCTGAAAGGCGGTTCAACCAGCAGCACCGTCACACCGCAAGGACTCTGCCTGCCGTATTATGAGATGTAATATGGCAGTGCGGCACTGGCGGTGGAACCTCCCATACCCATCCCCTCCTCGACCTGAATGACCACCTCACCCAGACAGGTAGGTCGACTGACCGAAAGGGGTGTGTGTTCGTGGTGTTTTCATGTGTGTGGTGTGTGCATGTATGTGTGTATGTATTGGAATATGTGTGTGTGAGTGCATGTCTATGTATGAGTGCATGGAGGGTGTGTGTGTGTATGTATATGTGGGAGGAGGATGTGTGTGTGTATGAATGCATGCATGGAGGGTGTCTGTGTGTATGTATGCATGCATGGAGGGTGTATGTGTTTATGTATGTGTGTGTGGAGGGTGTAGGAATATATGTATCCATGTGTGGAGGGTGTGGGGGGGTGTAAGTGTACAGAGGGGGTAGGGGTGTTTAACCATGCAGATGGGTGTGGGGGTGTGAATGTATGTGATCGGGTGGGAGTGTGTCAAGAAGAATGTGGGTGAGTGGGGGTGCATGTATGCAGGTGTGTGGATGTGTGGGGGTGCTCGTGCCAGCGACAGGAATGGGGATTTCTGTCACCAGGTGTATTTCCTCCAGGGTCTTTGTGGCGGCGTGACTGCCGAGAAAAGCCAGGCAGTTTGCTGAGTCGTAATTCCACTGGCGGTCTTACTGCTGCTCCCAGGACAGAGGTATTCAACTCCGGCCCGGTGGTCCTACTGCCCTGAGGGTACTGGTGGCATTTTGCTGGTTGGGCTTCAGCCACACCACCGATGTAATAATACTGCGGTCTTTACCTCTGGGTCAGCGGCGGTAAGACCGCCACAACCGTAATGAGGGCCTCAGACTGGATGGATAGAGTGCAATGACAGCAGTCTAGATTTCAAACAAAAACTACCTTTCAAACTTCATAATTCTTACTTACTATTTCTTCGGCCAAAGTTATAAGCAAGATTTCTGGAAAAATATGAGATACAGTCTTCTGTATAGATATATTCTACTCAATATATAATTCTGCCTATCAGAGATCATGTCTTCAAAAAGATGTAGAAAAATGAAGTATGGATGAAATATGGACAAAGGATCATCACTGTTTAAGCCACCATTCGGCCTATAAGGAGTGATGTCAACAAAAGGATATCCAGAAATAAAGTGTGGATGATTTTATTTCATAGGGTTCTGGATGAAAATGACTATATGGGCTTTTCTCTACGTGGATCATCAGTATTTAAGACATCATTTGGCCCATCAAGTGTAATGTCAAGAACAGGATATTAAGTGTAAATGAAACATCTTCATAGGATTTCAAGAAGAAAGTGAATATATGCCTTTTCACTGTGTGTCTTATTATTGTTAAGACATCATTTGGTCTATCAGGGGTGATGTCTACAAAAGGATGTGGAAAATTCAACAGTGGATTATATTTGTTTGTAGTTTTATACCAGCTATAACACTAGACAAATTGTCATATTATCACTTACTTGTATTGAGGTACTGTGAAGATATATAATTTTTTCTACAATCTAAATGTTTTTTTCCCAACTCTTCAATGATGATTATACAGTACTCTGTGTATAGGTACTAGTATAAAGATTGAGAACAGGAAAGAGGGAAAATAAAATGTTTTAGTAAATTGTCATATATTGCTATAGCATAATTAATATATACTGATTTGTTTTACATCCCTTATAAGCATCATATTAACATATTTATATTCTTCTTTTTTTAAACAGAAAAGAGATATATGTCATCAAAACTTTGAAGATAGAAGAGTGACAGAAATAAATTAGTTTCAGACATGTATTGAACATTGTGTATCCTTAGACAGTATTCTTTATATGTTGGCTTTAGTGTGTGTTCTGGTTAATGATCTGTACAGTATCTGACACACATTCAGTCAGTATGCCATGTAAGTACTCACAAAACTGTATACACATCACTTATACATTCACTTAATCATTCAGTTACTCATTCACACAGATATACTATCACTAACTCACACATATACCACTCATCCACCCTTTGTCATCCACACATCACAGGTACAATCTCTCACCCATGTACCATTATGCACTTATGTTGTCACACTAGACCTACTCATACAGCCACTTACTTATCCGTACAGCAACTACTATACCCTCAAACTGACCTAGACAATAACTCATACACCAACTCACTCATCCATACAGCTACTCATTCACCCAGTCACTCATGTATAAAGGTACTCATTCAGCCACTCACTTGCCTATTCAGTTACTCATGCACCCAGTCAATCACCCATACAGTCACATACACACCCATTCACACACCTATACAAGCATTCACACACCCATTCACTTATCAACACTGCTATTCATGCAACCATTTGCTCATCCATACAGCCAGTAATGCACCCTCTTGCATACCCATACAGCCAATCATACACCCAGTCACTATACAGGGAATCACATACCCAGTCACTCATGCACACACTCATCCAAGTACCAATTCTCCAACCCATAGAGTCACACACATTCCCTTTAACTTACACATACACCCACTCATGTACTCAGTCACTCACCTGAGTAGCCACTCACCCATAGAGCCACTCATATACTGATTCACTCACCAATACTGCCACTGAGGCACCCAGTCACTCATACATACAGGCACACACTCACTCATCCATACAGTCACTCACACAACCACTCACTCAACCATATAGTAACTCACAGATGCATTCACTCACACATACACTCACTCATGCACCCTTTCACTCACCCATACAGCCACTCAAGCATCCTATCACTCACCCAAACAGCCACCTATTCACTCGCCCAAAAAGCCACTCACACAGTCACTCATTCACACAGGCATTTATACACTCTATCACTCGACCCAACAGCCTATGCAGGCACTCATACATCCAGTCATTCATGCATATAGCCAACCATTCAGCCACTCACTAATCCATACAGTGACTCACACACCTAGTCAATCACCCCTACAGTCACTTACTCACCCATTCACTCACCTATGCAAGCACTCACATACCCATTCACTCACCCATACAGCCACTCACATACCAAGTCACTTCTGCATACAGGTATTTATGCACCCTATCACTCACTCATACAGTCACTCACAAACAAATCCACGCAGCCATATACTCACACATGCACCTGTGTACTCACTATATAGCCACTCATACATCCAATCACTCACCCAAACAGCCACTCATGTACCCAATTGCTCACCCATACAGTCACTCATGCACCCATTCAGTCACCCATACAGCCACTCATGCACCTTATCAGGCATCCATACAGCCACTTGCTCACCCATACAGCCAGTCATGAACCAGGCAGTCACCAGTACAATCACTCATGCACCTTATCAGTCATCTAAACATCCACTCATGCACCCACTCACTGAGCCATACAGCCAGTCACACATCCACTCAGTCACACATACAGCCACCCATGGACCCGCTCACTAACCCATACAGCCACTCATACACTCAGTCACTCACCCCTACAGCCACTCACACACCCAGACACTTGCCCATATAGCTACTAATGGACCCAGTCACTCACCCATACAGCCACCCATGCATCTAGACACTCACCCAAACCGCCACTCATGTACCAGTCAATCATCCAGTCACTTATGTACCCATTCACACACCTACACAAGCACTCACACACTCATTTACTCACCCATACAGCCACTCACATACCCAGTCATTTATGCATACAGTAATTCATGCACCCTATCACTCACTCATGCAGTCACTCACATACCCATTCACTCATCCATACACTCACACATACACCCCCTCACTCAACCATGCACCCACTCATGCACAGAGTGACTCACCCAAACAGCTACCTATTGTGAGAAAACAGGTCTGATTGCAGAGGCCGCCTAACTTTTTGCCCCCATTTTTGACTTTTTGCTGGTGTTTTCCTGACTCTGATGGTGCCCTGGTACTGCTAACCAGTCCCAGGGCCGGTGCTCTGTGTAAAATCGGTATGCAAATTATGCTAATTATAATTGGTTAAAGTCAACCTACCTATAGGTCCCTTGTATATGGTAGGGCATGTAGGTTTAGGGACCCTAGCATAGGATAGGTGCACTGCTGAGGTGCCCAGTGTCATTTTAAAGGCAGGCCTGCCTTGCTGGCTGCTTTTAAATTAAAGTTGCATGCAAATTCGACTTCGGAATTAAAAGTAGTTCCAAAGCCTTAAACTACCTTATTTTTACATATAAGTCTCCGCTGAGGTGTGCCCTATGTGCCCCTATGGCTGGGTGCCATGTAACTATAAGCAGGGACCTTATAAAAATAGTTTTATAAGCCCTAGTTAGGCAAAACAGCCAAATTTGTTTTTCCCTCATTGTAGTGAATGGCCTCCCTAGGCTAGAATGAGGAGACTTTATTTCAATTTTAGAAATCCCCTTAAGTAACAGATACCAGAAGTTTGGTATCAAATTAATTGTTATAATACATCCCACAACTTCCAGTAGTGGGATTTATTATAACTTGTTCAGGTAAAGATTTTTAAACTTTACCTGAAAAGTTGCCAACTTCAGACCTGCGGTGTTTTTGCTGCTTTGCTCTGATTGGCCAGCCTCTGGCAGCCTGGCCAGACTGTCTTGATGAGGTGTGAAGTGGCCTGGCTTAACACAAAGAGATGTGCCTGGGGAGGAGATCTCCCGTCAGCAGATGGGGAGGCAGGAAGGGGGAGGGCTTCCAAACTGGTCTTCAAAGGCAGAGAAGGTCATTTGAAGCAACCCAGCAACACCCTCACATCCTGCAAACCCAGACAAATAGGTGCCCCCTTGATTAGATTAGGACAGGGCAGGAGAGTGGTGGGTTTAGGACTTTTAGCCACACCAGTGGGTGGGCTCAGCCAGATGTAACTTCCAAAAATCCCTTTCAGCCATGATGGATTTTTGAGGAATGTTGCTCCCTGGGATTGATTTGTGCCACACTTCCCAGGAAGTGGTCATCACAGGGGGAAGGACCCTGCTCCTGATTGGAGAACCAGGCCCCCCCTGTTTTTCACCCAGGAGAAAGAAATAAACTGGCAGACCTGCACCCACACCTCAGTTCCCTACCAGATCCCTATCAGATTCCAACAAGGAAGAATTACAGGAGAAGAAGGACTGCTCTGCTGGACTCCTGACCTTCACCTGGACACTGCACTCTTGAGGACTGCACCAGCTGCACACTTGGGCTTCACCACTGAAATGACTTTACCTGTCTTCTACTGCTTCAAGAAGGGACTCCCTGTTTGATACAGGTACAAAGGAGCTGCCCAGAGTCCCCTACATCAAGTCCTCCAAGCAGAGCCCAGCTGACCAGCTTCCAGTGGACATTTGAGGATTCTGATCAGATGCATTCTGGGAATTGTAGTCCCAACTCCCAAGGAGCAACTCAGAGCTTCTGGAACCTTGGATCAAGTTGTGGATACTTCAAGGACCCAAAAAGGACAACTGAGAAAAGATCCAGCAGTTTGGAGATGTTTGGAGCAACTCCATAAGTTGAAGAGGTGCATTGTGGGAGTTGTAGTCCCAGTCCCAAGAGGCAAACCAGAGCCTCTGAACCCCTTGTCTAGTGCTGTGGACCACTTTTCTGAATCAAGAAAAACTTCTGAAAGTAAGTGTGACAGTGTTACCTCGTGGGTGGCCTGAACTTTGGAGTTTGTTCCTTTCCAGTGTGACCTTTTTTTTTTATTTCAGCCCTTTGAGCACTAGTTGCTTCTATGCGCTAGAAAGCATTCATTCTTAAAAAATTCATATCTCCGGTTCCCCTTATCCGATTTTATTCATTTTGGTGTCATTTTAAAGATAAAAATGTAATCTATTTTTATAAACTGATTTTGGATTTTTAAACTGTTTCCTGTGTTTTATTTAATTACTGTTTTGTGATGTTAAAATGCTTTACACTTTGGGGGTCATTCCAACCCTGGCGGTCATCGACCGCCAGGGTGGAGGACCACGGAAGCACCACCAACAGGCTGGTGGTGCTTCCCTGCCCATTCTGACCGTGGCGGTAAAGCCGCGGTCAGAAAAGGGCATCCTCCGGTTTCCGGCGCAAGCAGCGCCGCCATGGAGATTCCGACCCCCTTCCCGCCACCCTGTTTCTGGCGGGAACGGGTGTCGTGGGGCCCCTGGGGGCCCCTGCACTGCCCATGCCACTGGCATGTGCAGTGCAGGGGCCCCCTAACAGGGCCCCAGCATGATTTTTACTGTCTGCATTGCAGACAGTGAAAATCGCGACGGGTGCAACTGGGGACCATCGCACCCCTGCAACACCGCCGGCTCCTTTCGGAGCCGGCTTCTTTGTTGCAGGGCCTTTCCCGCTGGGCCGGCGGGTGCTCCTTTGGCGGGCGCCCGCCGGCCCATCGGGAAAGCCAGAATGGCCTCCGCGGTCTTTGACCGCGGAGCGGCCAAATGGCAGTGACCGCATAGCGTGCGTCAGAATGACCGCCTTTGTCTCCTAAGTTAAGCCTTGTCGCTCATTGCCAAGCTACCAAGGGTTGAGCTAGGTTTAATTTACTGAGACCTAACTGGACCTAAGTGGAGGTTGGTGGCCTATTGCTAAGTGTAGGTACTGATCTGCCCTAACCATTAACCCATTTTCCAACACCTATGTACCCAGTTACTCACCCATAAAGTGACTCACACACCCATTCACTCACTCATACACTAACTCACACACCCTTTCACTCACCTATACAAGCACTCACTGACCTATTCACTCACCCATACAGCCACACACATACCCAGGCACTCATGCATACAGGCATTCATACAGCCTATCACTCACACATACAAGGCACTCACGCACCCATTCAGATTCCCATACACTCAAACACACACTCATTCACTCACCTATGCAGCCACTCATGCATATAGTCACTCACCCAAACATCCATTCATGTACCCAGTCACTCACACATGCAGTCACTCACACACCGACTCACTCATCCATACAGCTAAGCATGCACACAGTGACTCACCCAAATAACCACTGACATATTCAGTCACTCACCCATGCAGCCACTCATGTACCCAGTCATTCATGCATACAGGCATTCATTCACCCATTTACCCACCCATGCAGTCACTCACACACCCATTCACTCACCCATACACTAACTTGTGCACCCATTCACACACCCACACAGCCACTCATGCATGCATTCACTCACCCATGCAACAACTCATGTATCCTATCACTCACCCTTACAGCCACCCATGTATCCATTCACTCATCCATACAGCCACTCACCCAGACAGCCACTCATCCACCTTTTACTATTCCATACAGCCACTCACACACCCACTGAGTCACCCGTACAGCCACGCATGTAACCATTCACTCCCGCTTACAGCCACTCATGTATACCTTCACTCACCCAGACAGCCAGTAATGCATCCTATTGCTTACCCATACAGCCACTCAGGGATCCATCACTTAACTACACAGAAACTCATGTATCTAGTCACTCACCCCCATACTCACTTATGCACCCATACAACCCCTCAGACACCATGTCGCTCACTCCTATTATCACTCATACACCCACTCACTCACCAATACAGGCACTAATGCACTCTACACTCACCCTTACAACCAGTAATGCACCCTCTTAGTCATTCCTACAGCCACTTAATTAACCAGTCACTCACCCATACACCCACACACACCTTTTCACTCACCAATACAGCCACGTTTGCACTGTCACTCACACATACAGCCAGTGATGCAACGACACAGTCACCTATACACCCATTCATACACTGTATCACTCATACATACAGGCAGTCATACAACAATGTATTCACACATACAGTTACTCCGGCACCTACTCACTCATGTTTACACCCACTCACACACCGTCTCACTCACCCATACAGTCACTTAAGCAGTTTTCTGGGCTGAGGGGGTTCTGAACTCTTTTATTTTTTTTGCATTTTCAAAAACCTTTGGGAGTTTTTGGTATTTGTTTCTGGGGGGGGGGGATAAAACCTTTAACCACAGTGCTACACAACAAACAACACTAATCTTTCAGACCCTCATGAGACATTTTAAAGATATTTTTTGTCCTCATTTATCTCAGACTCCAGGTCTTCTTTAAGCCCTGTTGATTTGTGCTCTTTAACTTTGAAAGCAGACCTTTGACAAGGGAGGCCACATCTTTCTCACCTTGCCCTGCTAGGGGGGGGTGCAATGATTTTTTCACAGCTAAGAGAGCAAAAGGAAGGTGTAATCATTAGACCGATTAGGTACTCCTTGCCTTATTTTCAAATTACCATATGCACTCTGTTGTTTCCCCAGCCCACAGCATCTAAGGCAACCAGAATTTCCTCCCCTCAGAGACATCACTAGCCATGTCCATTTTTGGGGTATAAAGAAAAACATCTGGCCATTCTGCAAATGGGGTGGGTGATTCCCCTACCCATTTTTGACATATTTCCCTGCTGGCCAAAAGTATAGAATAGAAGGCCAGCTTCTTTGTATTACCACTCAGCTCTTCATACCCCTACATTATCCCAAAAATAATTTGAGAGAGGCTTACCTTAATATCCACACCACCATACTCAAGTTTGTTGCACACTTCATCCCAGAATGAGCATATTTGCTTGGCACTCCATAAACATGTGGACATCTGGAGCGTTCTTTAAACCACACTTTGCATATTTAATAACTCACACTTTCCTCATTTTCAAAATCACGTATGGTGACTGGTAGGCTCTGTGAGTGGAAAAGAGATGATTTCTTCTTAATAAAGTGGGTTTGAAAACAGCAAAAAAAAGTGTGCATCAGTACTTGCTACACATCTTGTAGCTGCTCCCTCGACAAGCATCCTCCTCAAAGACCTTTAACCAGTTTGAAGTCCCCTTACAAGGTCTCTTACATTTCTGAATACCACACATATACTTCCTTGGTTCCTGGGGGTCCCCTCATTAATTTCTCCTCCAAAGGGTTCATCGATCAGAGGTCCACTCATATATTTTGTGATCATCCTCTCAGCTGTAGATACTTTAGCCTGGACAATTTTCCCCCCATTTCCTTGTTTAGCTCGGAACAGGAGAGTAGTATGCCATCTCTACAGAGATCTTCCCAATGTCCCATGCCTGCCCTCCTGATTGGTAAAGCCAACTTATCTTCAAGACATTCCGGGGTGCCTGGAGAGTCCCAAATGGGGGCTAAGTGACTGTAATATTCTGCCTTCATTGCTCATCCTATACTACAGCAGATATTCGCCATAGCTCGTAGCACTTAAAGTTTTACCTTTTTGAAAAACTTTACACACCACTTAACACCACCTAACATGGCCTTAAATATACGCCTAATCACTGAGGAGGTAAAAAACATCCTAGCATTCTTTAGTTGGAAAGTCCAGGCATATTATCGCAGGTCCAGCAAGGCAAGACCCCCCTTGCCTCTCGTTCTGTGCAGCTTTTTCCACTAAATACCAGGGTCCTTATATACCCATATAAAAGAGTTTATAGACTGCTGGATCTTCTCTATACATGACTTGCTAATTTCGAATAGAATTGTATTGAAGATTAAACTAAACTTGGGCAGGGTCACCATCTTCACCAGACAAATTCTTCCAAGTATCCTCAAAGGGAGATTAACCCACCCGTGCATCAGCTTACTGCATTCTGCTAAAACCTTCTTGAGATTCACCTCCAGGATCTGTTCTATATCATGCATAATCCTGAGTCACAAATATCTCATCTCATCTTTGTTTTACAGGTTATCCATCCTCTGATTTCAGATCATAATATCAGTCTTCCCTGCATTAACATGCTATGCTATCCCAACACATTACCAAGTTTGTTACAATACCCAACACTGCTGGAAGAGCTCTTAGCAAGTCAGAGTACTACACCATACGGTGATCAGCATAGATAGAGACCCTTTTCTCCCCTTTGCACCAACATAAAGGGGAGACTGAAGGATCCTGTATGATCCTAATAGCGAGGGGTTCGATATAAAGGTTAAACAATAAGGGGCACAAGAGACATCCTTGCCTGGTGCCTCGAGCAATCTTGAAAGAGGAGGTCAAATTCCCATTCAGCAAACTCCTCGCAGAAGGGGCTTTATAGAGCTGGCCTACCAACCTACAAATCTTTTCACCCAGGTTATATTGCTTAAGGGTTGTGCTCAGATACACCCAATTGAACCTATGGAAAGCCTATATTGTGTCCAAAGTCATAATGCAAGAGGAGCATCATAAGTTGTAGCAAGGTCAAAAGCCACAATCAAATTAGAAGTTAATTCATGGAGATATCTGCCTCTGACAAACGTAGGAGTCCGGCCACCACCCTACTCAGCCTGTCCACCAGCACCGTAGCAAATAATTTATAGTCACTGTTTAAAAACTATATGACTCACAAAACACAAGATTCTTCCCTGGCTTAAAAATCAAGGTGATAGTTGCATCATTCCAGAAAGTTGCCAATGGAACCTCCTTATCCAAAATCTCCACAAACAAGGCAGTCATAACATGTAATCTGGGTTCCCTCAAAACCTTATACAGTTCCAGTGGGATATCATCCAGAACCGCTGCTTTACCTCCCTTACTTGCTTTTAATGCTGTCCTTATTTCACCCTGAGAGATCTGTTTATTCAAGTGATCCTGTTCCCTGGGTGAGAGGCGAGGCAAGATATTCACCCTCAACCAGTCTCTCATTTCCTCCTCATCCTCCATATAAAGCTCTGCAAAGAATCTCTGGAAAGTCTTTTCTATGTCTACCCTGCTGGCCCACTTCACCCCAGTCTGCCAAACACAACCTCTCTGATAGTGTATTGGACCAGGTCTATCTTAATTTTCCTAGCTAGCAGCTTTCCTGCACTCTCTCCATACTTGAAATGTCCAAACCTGCTTCCATCCCATCTCTTTATCGTTCTGACCTATAATACGTCCCCAAGCTGTATCATCAACTGGCTCAATCTTTCACCCGCGGCGAGTTTTCCTTCCACATCTAGTTGTTTCTCACAATTGGCCATCTCTTCTTCTAAAAAACTCACTTCCTTCCTCTACTTCTTGTTCCTAAAACATTTGAGGCTTGTGAGTTTCATCCTTATAACAGCTGATCCTTAATTGGCCTTAAAAAAGTCTTCAGTCTCAATACAGAGTTGGGAAACAACATTATTTTCCAGCAGTAACGTACTGCCCAAAGTCTGTCTCTTTAACACGACCTTCAAAGAGGGCTTATTAGTTAATATCAATGCCACATGATCTGATAGATGGGCAGCTAAGTAGGCTATATCATCCACTGCAGCAAAGAGCAACTGTCGAACAAAAAATAATGAATCCTGGAGGCATGCCTGTACATTTTATTATTACAAAAAAAAAAAACAGTTGTGCACCAACTCTCTGCCTCCATAGATCACACAGTCCAAATTATTTAATCATCCTTTTAAGATATGCCTGTGATTTTTGGTTACCTATTGATCTACATCTTGCTGATCTATCCAATTTATTGTCCGAGATCACTTTAAGGTCCCCCACCATTACAAATGGATCAGAAAAGTCAAGAAGGCTAAAAAATACTACTTTAAGTGGTTCAAAGTCATCACAATTTGGACTGTAGAACCCAACCAAGGTAATTATAGTATCATATAGCTGAAGAGCAATTATATTCCACCGCCCTGATTTATCTCACTACACCCCCAAATAACTGCTTTAACCTGCTGCTTCACCAGAATGACAACCCCCTTAGTTTTAAAGTTATGGTCCGTTCAAGCAAAAAATTTGACCCATTTTTTTGACTTAAACAATTACACAAATTTGACTCTAGTCAAGTGTGTTTCCTGCAGGATAAGTATATCGCCTTGAGAGTCTCTTCAATATTGTAAGATCTTCTCCTTTAGTAAGCAATCCATTAACATTCCATGACATGATCTGAATCGATCTGCTGCTTCCCCCCTGACATTCATCAGTTCTACCTATTTCTTATATTCAGTAGAATACCATAACAACTGAGATATTTGAGGATTTTTTCTTTTCTTTTCCCAACTGCTCCCCACCTTGTGCTCCCCACCCCCTTTGATCCCAGTGACCTCCCCAACTCTTGGAGAACCCCCATCCACATAAGCATGGACTAGATGTTAGTCCAGTTTTATAATGCCACTGGTGAAAACCCGGCCTTGAAACAAAAAAGAAAGAAGAAATATTCTTGACTCAGAAAACCCTCTTCTGCCACCAAAAGAAATACCAAAATAATGCACAAAAGATCATACACCAAAGTGGGAATAGCCCCTAACTCAGCTAACCTTTGCTTTCTTACATATGGAGCCATTCAGACATCAGAGCTCCCCTTTGGATGACCGCAAGCAATTCATCCATTGCAAATTATACATTTTCTTATTGTACCTTACTCGGAGTAAGGCCAGAAATCCAAGCTGAGCTGATACACTTGACATAAGAGCCCCTAGCGCCTTCTTGCACCATATTAGCATTATTTTTTTTACACTAATGTGACCAAACGAGTCCAAAATCGTCATGCCAAAATGGCAAAGTAGTGCAATGACTTCATTGAGCCACATTGTAAACCTTTACGCTACATTATGCCTGCACCAGTCATAATATATGCAAAGGGGATGTTCCCCCATTAGGAGGGCCGAACAAATGGTACAAAGAAATCTTAAAGATTTCTTTACATCATTTATTTTCGTGCTTTTAACACCTGCTCAGAGCAGGCGTTAAATGGAGGAACACCATTGTTGTCAATGGGCTTTGCAGGAGTACCGTCCACATTTTTACGCCAATCATGCAAAGTTTTGAACTAATGTTCAAAATTCTGGCACTAGCTCCCCTAACTATTGCCACTGTGTGCTGTATCTTAGATACAGTGCACACATGGTGGTGTTAGAGGGGCACTAAGGGGCGCAAGAAAAGTGGAGCAGCACTGGGTGTAGCGCCATTTTTTACAAATCAGGGCCCTAAATGTTTTAATTCCTCCAGGTGCCTCCCCAGCTCTCATTACTTATTTATAGTTGCTCTGGACAAATCTGACCTGATCTCAAAGGAAAAAACCTTTCTGCTCAACAATTTCATTTTTAATGCTTTTAGCAAAATCTTTTCTTTTAGGACATAAGTCTAGAAATTTAAGAGAATTTTACGTGGATTATTTTTGTTAAGATCTCTCCTAAAAGGGTCTCTGTGAATCCTCTGAATGTCTTTTGCAATATCCTCCTCACTGTCTTCTATTGATATTGCTGCCTTAATAGGTGAAACCACATATACCTTTAGATCATCTCCTTCCACCCCCTCTGGAATATTTATAATTCTTATGTTATTCCTTCTTGACCTATTTTCCAACTGTTCTGGTTTGCCCTGCATCTTCAACTCACTACACTTCAGCAATTGAATTTCCTCCTTATTTTTCCCCAGTTCTTCTTTCATGAGTTCTACTGTCTCTTTGAGGGCATGGGTTCTGATTGTTGCGCCGCCCGTGGGCAGGTCACAGGAGAAGCCGCGGCTCAGTTCAAGGGTCGCGAGTTTCTTGGCAGGCGCTGCAGGGCCGGAGACCCCGATTTGGGTCACGGTCCTTGCCGCGCTCAGCGGGCACAATACATTAAACGCGCTTTGGATGTCTGGGACCCACCTCCTCATACCCACTTACCTGTCACACAGCCAAAAGCCGTCTGCCTGCACATGACTAATTTTTATGCATGCCTTTCTCCTTCCCAGCATGCTGTTCACTTCCTCTCTTCCCTGCATGCATTGTTTCTCCTTCCTCTGGAGCATGTTTTCTATTCTTAGTTATGACCTTTTCCCAAACCAAGATGGTGGTATTACTACTTCCTGTTTCCCACTTCCTGTCTAGGGGTATATAAGGGGAATCTATCCTCCTTCTCATTGCGTTGCAACACTCCTGCTGTGGTAGTCACGCTCCGGCTGGTTTCCTCTTGTGGCGCCAGTTGTTCTTGATCTGTCTTCCGTCTCCAGAATTCCTGAATTCCAGAATCTTAAGTCCTAATTCCTTGTGTCCTCCATCTGTTTCAGGGAGTTCCTGTTGGAGGTTTTTTACCCTTTTGGGATTTTTCCTCTGGGACTCCTTCTGGAGGGCACGGACTGTAGTGGCTTACTATTGTCAAACAGCACCGTGGCTACCGGAAGGGTTCGCCCCTACCTCGGCCAGAGCAGGACTTGCATGAACCGGGGCCGCTCACCACCTCCCTCCAACATCGACGGTAAGCTCAGAGTGAATCGTGACACTGAGAGTCAAAAGATACAACTTTTTTTCCAATGCTTCACAGACATCCCTTTTTTCCCCTTGGTTTGCTTCAGAAACAGCAAACCCCCTATTGATCTCACCTGAGAGTGATAATATCATAGACTCCAGGGAGGCATTCAACTGAGCAGTATGACCTATAGGCACCAAGGCCTTTAAGATGTATACCTCCTGAACCTCCTGTATAAGCTGCTCTGAGGTGTCCTGAGAAAGTTCAGCCCCCAAAGAGGCAGCTAATGTATCATAACTGTGCAGATTGTCTGTTGTATCACCCCTTGCCCCGCTTGCAAATTTAGGACTAGCCTCCAAATTTGAAGAAGCTTTTGACTGAGGCTTAGGCTTTTCCCCCTGCTCTTCAACATTTCATCTCCACTAGCCATAGTTAACAAAGTTAATGCCTTCTCACTTGCTCCTTCCTTAGCGTCTCTAGAAGGGATCCTGATATCCACCACTGTTGGTAAAACCTTACAAAACGAATGCAGCGAAGGAGTAATTTTCGGTTAGCTATAGAAACATGTCTTTGCTCTATTTTGTTTGCTGTCCTTCTTTGCTGCCAGTTGGTAAATCATTTCTTTAATGGGCTTGTCGTATTTGTTGTCTAAAAGATACAGGGTGCTGCAAACACTGGAAGGCCCCCATGCTCGTAGATTCAACTGCTGAGAGAAAAGGAAGTGTTTTTTGACAGCTTCTGTCCACTAGGCTGGACACTTTCCAGTTCCCACCCTTAAAAACACGATCCCCCTTTTGGACAGCTATTTCACCAGCATCAAGTCTGGGGCCCATCTCTCTTTGCCAACACCTTCCCTTCACCTGTGGAGCCAGTGGAAGCTTGTCTGCTTTCTGTGAAACTTGCCACAACACCTTGACTCTCACAGCTTCAGCTGTGATGTTCTTGCCTTCCACCTCCACAGTTGCTGATGATGTGCTTGTGCTGACGCTGCCCCTGCTCCCCCAAAGGTGAACGCGCACTGCCACCCTGAGACTCTTCCATGGCTCCAGTGGGCTCTAAACTAGCACATGGCCCTGCTGGACTGGTTTGGTACTTCAAAAGGTAAGGTAGCACATTCAGCACCTTCCACAGGTGCCCTTGGGCTTTCCTCCTACCAAACACCGGCCAGGCTTTCCAAAAAGACCGGTTCTCTAGCGACCTCCTGCGACGTGGGACTCCATGTTCTCCAAGGTACTGTTCCCACACTTATGTCTTATGAAGATGATTGCAATTGAATGCTCTCAAACACTCAATAAAGCCTGACATTTCAGCCAGTGTTGTCCCACAGCTGCAACTTATGGAATGGTTAATGGTGGTGGAGTAGAAAAGACAGGTCCAGATGATGTTCTAGGCTGGGACCTGACATCTGTGGATGTTTTTTCTATCATGTCCCTTTGTCTCTGTGCACATGCAAGACGTGCACTGTGCATGCTTTGTAGATGCTTCAGCATAAATGAGGTTCCACAGGAGTACCTCCGTTTGGATCTCCGGGGTAGAATTTTGTTACAAAAGGTACATGTAACCTTCTTTGAGCTCACCTTTTTCTCCCCCTCTGGTATAAAAAAAAAGGTCCAGACTATACTTTCTTTTCTTTTCCTAGGATATTCTTCCTCTTCAGAATGGTCAGCAGGAAGATGTTTGTGGGAAAACTGGGCTGATTGCATAATCCCACTAATATTTTGGGGGTCATTCTGACCCTGGAGGTCGGCGGTGAAGCGGCGGTAAGACCGCCAACAGGCTGGCGGTCTTTTTTCATGTATTCTGACCATGGCGGTTACCGCCATGGTCAGCCGCCGCTTCACCGTTCCGACCGCCACGGCGGTAACCACCGCCGGGCTGGAGACCTGGGTCTCCAGGCCGGCGGTCGTCACATACCGCCGGCGGTATTCCAACCCGCCTGACCCCGGCTTACCGCCATGGATTTCATGCAGTTGGGGACCGCCATGCAATCCATGGCGGTAAGCACTATCAGTGCCAGGGAATCCCTTCCCTGGCACTGATAGGGGTCTCCCCCACCCCAACCCCCACCCCGACTCCCTCCCCTACCCCCCCCCACCACCCCTGCTACCCCCAAAAGGTTGCAGGACCCCCCTCCCCCACCCCGATCCCCAACATATTCACACACATACACACATAGAGGCACGCATTCATGCACATACACACCCCCCGCATTCATGCACGCATCCATGCACATACACACCCCCCCCTGCATTCATGCACGCATTCACACGCCCCCTCAATATGCACGCATTCACACGCCCCCTCAATATACACACACGCACACCCCCATGCACGCACACAACTCACAACACCCCCTCACCCCCCTTCCCTAGCGGACGATCACCTTACCTGTTCCTGGTGATCCTCTGGGAGGGAACGGGCAGCTCCGCCGACACCGACACGCCAACAGAACACCGCCACAGCGAATCACAGGTCGTGATTCGCTGGGCGGTGTTCTGTTGGCGTGGCGGTGGAGGTGGAGCTACCTCCACTTCCCCGCCTGCCGCCAGTATGGCTGTTGGCGGCTCTTCGTCCGGAAACGGGCAGAGCGCTACCAACAGTCAGAATGGCCCATGCGGAAGACCGACAGCACTGGTGGTCTTCCGTATGGCGGTCCCTCGGCGGTCTATTGAAAACACCGCCGAGGTCGGAATGACCCCCTTTGTCCTTATCTGTTACTCATACTGGTGTTTGTTTTTTTTTACTCTGACTGTGTCCTGGGCACTCCTAACCAGTCCCAGGGATAGTGCTCTGAGTAAAATGGTATATGCAAATTAGAATAGAAAAGAAAATATGGAGAAACAGCAAGTCCCCAGAAGGCTTCGAGGCCTTCAAAGCTGTCATCAAATCCCACCACCACCTCATCAGCGCCACCACTCACAACACCGGAGAGCTCTTCACCGTGGTGATAGAGTTCTTCCAAACCCAACAGAAATGGCAAATATCCCTCCATCTCAAGACCTCTGCAACAGACTAGCCAACTTCTTCCACCGAAAATTCAAAGACATATATGACAGCTTCGGACCCCACGAGCTTCAGAGCCATTCAATAATCCCCAGCTCTGACCCACCAAACCGTCACAGATCCTGCACCGCTGGACCACCCTCACCACGGACGAGACTCACCCCACCATGAGCAGCATCCACTCCAGAGCCTCTAAGGACCCCTGCCCTTACCACATCTTCAACAAATCCAATACCTCCATCGCATCCGAGCTCTGCCACACTCTCAACTGTTCCATAAATACAGCTACTTTCCCTGATGACTGGAAGCATGCTGAGATCTGCCCGCTCCTGAAGAAACACATGGCCAAACCACTGGACCTCAAGAAATACCACCTCATCTCTCTGCTGCCTTTTCCAGCCAAGGTCATCAAAAAAGCCATCAACACACAGCACTGTAAGGACATTGAGTGCAACAACATCCTGTATGTCTCCCAATCAGGTTTCAGGATAAACCACAGCATGGAGACCACCCTCCTCGCAACCACCAATAACATCCGCTCGCTCCTCGACCATGGCCATACATCAGCCCTCATCCTATTATACCTATCGGTCACCTTTGACATGGTTTGGTGCCTTACCCTCTGATCTAGACTCCATGCCGATGGCATCCGTGGAAAGGCCCTACCATGGATACACTCCTTCCTGTCTGGGAGATCACAGAGAGTCGGACCCCCACCTTACCTGTTAAAATCTATGGAGATCAGCTGTAGAGTTTCACGGGGCTCCTTCCTGAGCCCCAAACTTTTCAACAACTACATGGCCCTGCTCACATCCATTTCCAGGAACCACGGGTTGAATATTATCTCCCTAGCCGATGACACCCAGCTGATCATCTCACTGACTGAAAGTCCCACTAATGCATAGAAGAATTTCCACAACGGGATGGAAGCCGTCGCCGCCTGGATGAAGGACTGCTGCCTCAAGCTCACCTCTGACAAGACTGAGATCTTCATCCTGGGACACTCCACATCAGCGTGGGATGACTCCTGGTGGCCCCCCACCCTTGGCACCACCCCACAACAAACCAGGCATGCGACCTCTGTTTCATCCTGGATTCATTGCACACCATGACCCCCCAAGTCAACTAAGTCGTATCCTCCTGCTTTCACACACTCCGACTTGTCCGGAAGAGATACAGATGGATCCCAAAGGTCTGTCACAGTACTGTAACCCATACCCTGGTTACTAGCAGACTCGACTATAGCAGCATCCTCTACGCCGGTACCACCCAGAAGAACCTTAAGGAACTACAGCACATCCAAAACACCTCCGCCAGACTCATCCTGGACATTTCCCACCACAAATACATCACCAGTCACCTAGGAGACCCCAGTGGCTTCCTATCAAGAAAAGGATCAACTTCAAACTCCTCGTCCATACATACAAGGCCCTCCACAACCTAGGACCCACCTACCTCAACTACCACATCACCATCTACTCCCCTACCAGACCCGTCCGCTCCGCTCAACAGGCACTAGCCACCTTACCCGACATATGGAAGACCTCAGCTAGAGGAAGATCCTTCACCTACCTCACGTCAAGGAACTGGGACACCCTGCCCCTCAGGCAGTCACTATCATTACCTCAATTCAGGAAAGACCTTAAAACTTGGCTTTCAACTGAAGCACCTTAAGACCCTTACAGGTGAGTAGTTGAACTCTAAATTCTGATTTGATTTGATTTGAAGATCATTATAATTGGATGTACCAACCTACCTTAGGTTTAAGGACCCCAGCATAGATAGTACACCCATAGGTGCATTGCTGTGGTGCCCAGTGTCACTCTTAAAGCAAGCCTGCACTGCTGGTGTTTTTTTAAATTTAAAGTTAACCCCAAATTCGACTTTGGAATTAAAAGTACTTTCAAAGTCTTAGACTACCTCATTTTTACATATATGTAATCTCTAGGATTTGTCCTATGTGTGCAGTATAACATAAGCAGGGACTTAGTAAAAGATGTCTTATAAGCCCTGGGGAGGGAAAATTAGGCACATTTGTTTTTCCCCATTGTACTGAATAGGTTCCATAAGTTAAAATGGGGAGACTTTATTTTTTTAAAGTAAAGTCTTCTTTTCCATAAGAAGGAGCTAAATATAGCAAGTTTATTATCAAATTAAGAGATGTAATACATCCAACAACATGTCACTGTTGAATTTAATATAACTTGAACATAGACAGAGTTTTCGAACTCTTGCTAAAAGTTATCAACTTCAGCCCTGTATTGCCCATCTTTGATTGATCAGACTCTGGCAGCTGGGGCCAGTCTACCTTGATGAGGTGTGATGTGGCCTGGACTAAAGCAAAGGAAGCACCTTGTGGGAGGAGATCTGCCTCAGCAGATGGTAGAACAGGATGGGGGAGAGCAGCCAAACTAGATTTCAAAGGGGGGAAGGACATTTTGGACAGCAACTGTATCTCCCCCATTTCCTGCCACCCCAGACAGTCAGGTGCCCCCTGATTAGATTAAAAGAAGGCTGGAAAGGGGTGTGTTAAGGGAAACTTAGCCACACAAATGGGTGGGCATAGCCAGATCTATTTCTCTAATCTTGAATTCTGGAGGAACGTTGCTCCCTGGGATAGATTTTTGCCACACTTCCCAGGAAGTGGTCACTAAAGTGGGAGGGTGCCTGCACATTATTAGACAGGAGCACCTCCCTGCTTTCCAGCCTAGGAGCAAAGATATGCATGGCAGACCTGCACCCCACTACAGATCCCTACTGATATAAGACAAGAAGAAGAAGGACTGCCCTGTTGGACCCCTGGCCTGCACCTGTACACTGCACTCAGAAGGACTGCACCAGCTGCACACTTTGGGCTTCCCCAAGAAAAGGACTTTGCCTGGCGTCTACTACTCTAAGAATGGACTCCCTGTAAGGTACAGGTAGAGAAGAGCTGACTAGAGTCCCCTGCATCAAACCCTTTAAAAAAAGACCAGCTGACCAGTGGTCATGTAAGGATTTGAACCAGGTGCATTCTGGGAGTGGGAGTCCTAACCGTCAAGGGGGATCTCAGAGTTTCTTGAACCTTGGGATGAGTTGTGGACACTAAAAGTACCTTAAAAGTACTTCTGAAAGAAGATCCAGAAGTTTGGAGCAACTTTGGAAAAAACTCCATAAAAGAACAGACCCAATGTTTTGAGTCAAGCCGGCCAACGTCAACTGTGACCCGGCCTGACTTGCAGGTTCATCCTGCTGAAAAGCTTCAGAGCCTCAGACTTCCAGCATTTGACCAGGGGCTTTTGGAAAGGGCATCCAATGAGGTTAAATCAAAATCAGCTTGCTGAAGAGGGTTGGCAGAGGTTGTGGAAGAAAAGCAAAGTTTCTAACTACGACAAGGGTTCCATTGAGGTCGGCTTCAACTTTCGACTTGATCCCAAAGATGTCTGTCCCCCAAAAAAGCCCGAACTGCCAGGCCAGGTCTTATGGGGCGACTGATCCGCATACGGCTGGGTCCAAACTAGGGTGACGTGGTGAGCAAAAAATGATGGATTAAACCCAGATTTTTGTGACTGGGGTGAATGTTTGCATCGTTCAACATTAAGTCCATCAACTGTTTTTTTTTTGTGCATTTGTCGCCCTAAGTGGGAAGGGTATGCCCAGATGTGGGTCCAGTGTTGACTGCAGCACAAGATTTAAGCTAGCCTAGTTGATGAAGGCTGATACTAAGAAACTGGTCTTCAGATGCTTGTTTCTGGTTCAGTGAGAACCTGGTTTGGCAGTACGGGCTGGGCTGTTTTCATGAGAATCAGAGTCAAAACTGATTTGCATTTGCATTGATTGATGGATTAAACCCAGATCTTTGTGATTGGGGGGAAATGTTTGCATTGTTCAACATTCCGTCCATCATCTGTTCTTTTTGCATTTCTTGCCACAAGTGGGAAGGTATGCCCAGATGTAGGCCCTGTGCTCACTGCACCACTGGATTCAAGGTAACATAGCTGATGAACGGTGATACTCTGAACCTGGTACTAGGATAATTGTTTTTGGTCCAAGGGGGACCTGGCTTAGCAGTTTAGGCTTGACTGTTCCCATGAGGATCAGGGTCAAGACTGATTAGTATACGGCTGGGTCCAAGCTGGGTTGGCGTGATGAGCCAAAAATATGAAAAATGATGGATTAAACCCAGATCTTTGTAACTGGGGGTGAATGTTTGCATTGTTTAACATTCTGTCCAACATTGGTTCTTTTTGCCCTTGCATACATTATGCATGGCTCAGGGAGAATGTGGCGCAAGGGGTTACAAAGTTGCACAATGCATGCATTGCAGCACTTTCTAAATCTGGTGCAGCGTTTTTGCCATAACATTGCCACATTAGCGTAAAAAAATGACGCTAATGTGGTGATATATTGTGTTACGCCCTATATCATATGTCATTGTAAATATACAAATATGATCTATTTTTATAAATTTGTTTTGGATTTTTATTGTGTTTTGTGTTTACTTATTTACTCTTTTGTTGATATTGAATGCTTTACACATCTGTCTCCTAAGTTCAGTCTAACTGCTCACTGGCAAGCTACCAAGGGTTGAACCAGGACTAATTTATGGAGACTTTGCCTGGACCTAGGAGGTTGGTGGCATTTTTCTAGGTGTAGATACTTACCGGCAAATATTCCACTTTCCAACAATCTCCATTTGGAAGTGCAGCAGTTGCCATCTTCTCCTGACCTGAGAAAAGTAAAACACCAAAATAAGGGGAAAAGTGCTGTAGAAAACAAAGATCTGTTCCTACACAAACGCACCCAGAGGTTAACTAAAAATGTGCGGGCTCTCTTCTAGAAATAATGGAAACCGATCAAATCTAGTTTTGTGTGAATCACATGGGGACTGCAACGCCATCGCGTACACACCGCACCCCCATTGCAGTTTCACGAAAATAAATAAAAACATGTTCTAAAAGTTATGTGTGGGAACTTACACAAGTTTTAGTATTTAAATTGAAATCCTCTGACTTCAAATTACATGTTAAGGCTGTATTTATACACTATTTTGTAATGTGAAAATAATAGAGGAGTTAAGTCTCCTCCGCGACCCCGGAAATACGTTGCGGGAAGGATCTCTGATGCAATGTGTCTTCCCGGAAAGTATTATTAATTCATTCTAAAGACTTTATTTGGTATGAAATAATTCAACCCTTAAATTACATAAAACAACAATAAATAAACCATAGTATCAATAGAACAATAAAATAACAATAATCATAATTTAAAAACAGATCAAGCGTCATTATCAAGGATAATAATCTAAAATGTCCTTTAAAAAAACTCTAGGTTATTCCGCCAAGTAATGGCTCCCCTCAAAAACAATCCCAGACCCCACCATACCAATGCATCTGAGGCCATTTGCAGCCACATAAAAGCAGGACAAAATTGCACAAATCCCTTTGGCCTCAGCAGGGGTAATAAAAAAGGGACACAGTCTAATAGATTTTTCACCATACTGACCTAACGGGAAGCAGAGATTATTTCTGATGACCCCCAAACGGAATCGAGTAATAAGGGTCCTTTCCCTCAGGTCATTTATTACTAGGAGATACGGATCATGACCCACCACCATCTTTAACATAATAAAATCCCTGACCAATTGTTTCCCTAGTTCCTTTCCCTCTCTTTCAGCCCTCCGAATTCTTAAAAAATTCTCCTTCACCCAATTTTTATCCTGGCTAGTCAGACCCTCAGGAGAGTAAAACAAATCCAGCCGCCCCAACTCCTGTGCTACCTTTCCATGGGAATAGATTCAGGGCCCGGGGCTTTATTACTAGCACTGCCCTGGAGTGCATCAATAACTTCCTGGAGCAAAAACCTGATCGTTAAATTGGGAGCCACAACACACTCTTTTTCCCAATTATTTCTTAGTGGGATTCCCTCAAAAATTCTACAAAAATAATTTACCCAAACCTCCGGGGCGATATTACAACCCAAACCCTTGGATGTCTCTGTTGCAAAAGAACCTCTGTTCACCACCTTCCAGAATAAACCAGGGTCCTTCAGGGCTGTAGCGCGCTCCAACTCTACCCAGGCCTTTGCTTTAAATCTATCCTTACTTTCCCTCAGAGCCCTTTTATATTCAATCATTGCTGCTTTCACCACGGGCCTATCTCTGGGATATTCCTTGAGGGCCGTTTTCATATTTGCCCTCGCATCATAACAGGCCTTATCAAACCACCCACCTCTGTGCTTGTTGGGACGACTGTCTATCGAAAATAAACAGTCTCTAACTTCTAGGTTTACTTCAGCTATTGCATCCATCACTTCTTTTGGGCTCGGAGTCTCTCTCAAAAGTATATCCATAACCAAGGGTAGGTTTCCCCCCACCACCCTCTCAATAACTTGTTGGCCATCTACCTTTTTCCAGCCAAGTCGCCTACCCTGATCTCTTATCTTTACTGTTGCGGGACCGCCCGCCCTAATTTACTTAGAGCTCCTGGAAGTTTAAGGCACACTGTGAGGGGGTTGTGATCACTAATACATTCTCCAAGCAGCTCTCCACCAATTATCAGATCTTTCAATGACAGAGACACAAAAATGTAGTCAATTTTGGTGCCAGAACCTCTACCCACAAATGTTGTGAGCTGGTGAAAATCTACTACTTCAGTGTCCCGGAAGTTCAGAAGGCCCAAATTGCTAAGTTCCTTACTCAAAGCCCTACCTCTCACATCCTGAATGTCATCCACCAAGTAGTCCACACAGTCGTACTCGAAAGGATTTACCATTGTACTGAGGCGGCCCAGCTTAGCATTAAAATCTCCCGATACAATGGCACATCATTCCAAACCCACCTCTTCCATTCTATATTTCAACACCTGGAGAATGGAGAAAATAATCCCAATTTGACACCCCCATCCCATCCAGCATTATAAAAATTAACCAACAAAATATTAAAATTATTAGAAAAGATTACCCAAACAGGCAGTATACCCTGATGGTTACAATTAATTTGGAAGGCAGCCACTATCTTAGAGAAACGTATTAAGGTAACCAGGCCCCCTTTCGAACGACCTCCGAGGGACTGAGCTGCTGGGATGGCAAATCTATCATATCCATCCCAAGCAGCCAGCCCCTCAGACCATGTTTCCTGTAGCATAATAATATCATAGTCAACCACACACCTCACCGAAGCCTGGTCGGATATTTTGGCATCATACCCCGCAATATTCCAAGAGATAAAATCACACTTCGGGCCCACCCCCTCCAACGCAATCACAGTCTTGGTGCATTGTCAATCCACCCCTGCCAAGTCCGAGTTTATATTGTAATCTGTTCTCCTGCAAATTGGCCGTAGGGCATTCTGGCCTAAGGGGGGGATCCTACCAAGGTCGGGAAAGGGATCAGCGCCCAGTCGCATATGATTGTAAAAAATATCCCAATGGGGCCATACCAATTGATTCTGCCCTTGAAAAGGCCTCACTATATGAGAAGAGAAGCCGTTCAGCCAGGCCCGGGTATCTGACATTTATAATAACACAATCCTTGTCCCCTTCTTTTTTCCTCGGCCCAACCCAGTCAATTCTTCGAACAAACAAGACATCTTCAAGATCCTTACATGAAAAATTGCAGTTTTTGCTCAGCCAATAACCAATTTTATTTTGTAATTGAGCCATAGATTCTGTTACCACAAAGGGCCAGAGCAGGGACATTAGTCAGTACTACCACATAAGGGGCAAATGCTGGAGGGAGATCCAGACGGGCCAATGAAGACTTTTTACTCAGCTGATTCTGATTTGACTTCCCAACCGTCTGTGGGCAAGCCCCCACAACCACCACAGAACCTCGGTCAGGTTGCCTTCCGAGGCGTGGACCATTCAAGGCCCCCCTGCCCATTGGTGGAGCGGTAGTTGGAGCCAACACAGACTGAACACAGGCACCTTGGCCCCCAGGACTTAATGGGTTATCTAGATGCTGAGGCAAACTTCCCAGGGGCCCAGCATTTTCCTCCTGTAAATTCTCATCCACACTAGGATGAGATACACAACACAAGGCCTTACACCCCCCCATAGAATGGCTCCCTTGGCTTCTCAATTCACCTAGCAGAGTAACTGCTTTTTCTATCACCGATAGTTTTGCCATTACAGGTGACAGAATACCCTCAATCATCTCCTTAAGCTTTGGCAAAAAAATGGTTGCATCACAGCCCATTGGCTCGCTAGATTTTGTACCACCATATAACTCCTTAGAACTATCCACAAGAGAAGCTTTCGTTTTAGGGGCAGATTTCTTCAGTGTCTTTTTCTTCCTTGGCGGGGGGCTACACTTATCCATAGAGCAGGACACAGGAGAAGACAACAGGAGACTTTTACTGAGGGATCACTGACTAACGAGACATGACGCCAATCCTCCATCTCCATAGATAGCCTCCTCTCCGCCGAGTCAATTTCCTTGGTCACGACCCCAACCGCTCTCGCAAGAAAGGAGTCCAAAGTAGTATTTACATGACTCTGCCTACCACCACCCCCCACTCATGGCTCCGGATAACTGGCCCTTTTTCCGCCCCATTTAGCAGATGGTAACTCCTCACTGAGGGCAGCAGCAGGATACACAGTTTGAAACAAGGGTTTCAAGCAGAAAAGTCTCTGGGCACTAATACAATAGGTAATTACCAAAAAAACTCATGATCCACGGCAAGATGAAAGGGGGGTGGCCCAGCCCAGCCTCTAACGGTCAATGAAGGCGCAAGACGGGCCTGCCCTTGGCCCGGGCTTGGCCCGGGTGTGTCCCGCGCGCGTCCAGCGATGGTGGGCGTGCACACAGTTTTAAGAACAGGGCTCTGGTCCCGCCCCTTGCCTCCTCCGGTCTCCTTTGCGTCTCCTTCGCGTCCCGCAAAGGCATGCGCGCTCACAGTTTTAAGAACGGGGCTCCGGTCCCGCCCCTTGCCTCCTCCGGTCTCCTCTGCGTCTCCTTTGCGTCCCGCGAAGGCGTGCCCGCTCACAGTTTTAAGAACGGGGCTCCGGTCCCGCCCGGGCGTTTCCCGCGTGCACCCCGCGAAGGCGGGCGCTCACACAGTTTTAAGAACGGGGCTCCAGTCCCGCCCCTTGCCTCCTCCGGTCTCCTTTGCGTCTCCTTCGTGTCCAGCAAAGGCGGGAGCGCTCACAGTTTTAAGAACAGTGCTCCGGTACCACCCCTTGCCTCCTCCGGTCTCCTTTGCGTCTCCTTCGCGTCCCTGAAAGTAATTAAACCACTACTAAAATACATTTAAAATCAAAATAGGTTTTATAATAGTTAATAGTTTATAAAAGATTATTTGAATCTAATCTAAAGTCAGGAAATGCTTGTATATATCTTTGAAGAGATTCACGTCCCCTATGCAACTATTTGCTTCATTACAGGTATATTTGCTTATGTTATAATACACATATTATATACCTTTTATAAATAAAAATTTAAACATAATTTAAAAAATATAAAAGATTATACATACCAGTCATAAACTAAAATAAAAAAAAAACAACAGAAATGTACTTAATAAACAAAAGGTTATACTGATGTTATGGTTTACTAATATAATAAAAAATATGATACAAGAGGAAATGTTATAGAGTTATTTTAGTTAGGAAATGGAATTAAAATAAACCTTTATAATTCACCAAAAGAAACAAAGGTTGCAGGGGTGCAATAGTTAGGAAACAGTTTAAAAAAAAAACTGTGTACATTTAAAGAAGGCTGTATGCAGTGCTAGGGTGAGTGATTATCCGGTTTGGGTGCATGGCCCATTTAATTGATGTATAGTAATGCATGTGTAATAGTGTATAATCAAATTACTTCACATAAAAAACATTTACTTTCACTGAAAAAAGCAAAGGTTACAGGGATGTTACAGTTAGAAAGAGAACACACCTGCTCACTAATTGATATACTTACTCTACCATAAAGTCAGTGACACTTTCATACACTTATACATAAACTCACTGACACATCCAATCACTCACAATTACACTTATGGACATACCTACTTACTCACTAATATAGCTCCAAACACACTCTGTCACTCACCCATACATTCATTCACACACCCAGTCACCTGTACAGACAGTCACACACCCACTTACTCAACCTATAAAGCAACTCACAAACCCCCTTGTTCAACTCTACAGATACATGCACAGCCACACGCTCTCCCATACAATAACTGACTCAACCATGTACTTAATTACAAGTGCACTCATACACCCACTCACACATCCATACAACTACGTACACTCACTAGATGATGTCATCAGTGATGTCACTAGAGATGTCATCAGTGATGTCACTGACCATGTAAACTATAACTGCTGAATTTCTATGGTTTTGTATGTGTGAAATGTGAGCCTAACTATAATTTCCCTGTAATCTTTTTTTCCAGTGAATTTCAATGTTTTTTAAATTTTATTTCCTATGTATACATATTTGTTTATTTGTTTCACTGTATCAACCCCAATCCCTCCCTAGATTCAACCACCACTAAACCCTAAAAACACCCTTACTCAAAGTCCTTGCCAAGTACCCCTACCCACCCAAAACAATACAATTACCCTTGCCACTCAAATACCCTTACCCACCCTAAGCCCTAAAATATCCTAGCCACCCAAATGCACTTTCCTACCCTAAATTGTAAAATTACCCTTGCCACACAAATATCCTTATCCATCTTATCTGAAATTACCCTTGCAACCCAAATAACCCTGCCTACCTTTAACCATGTAATAACCCTTGCCAAGCAAATACCCTTACCCAACCTGAACCCTAAATAAAAAATTCCCTTTTTACCCAAATTTTCGTACCCACCCTAAACCATAAGAAACCCATACCACCCAAATCCCCTTAACCACCCTCAACCATAAAAATACCCTTACCCACCCAAAAACCCCAAAACATCCTTTGCACCTAAATTTGCTTACCCACCCTAAACCCTAAAAATGCCTATACTACCCAAATCCCCTAACCCACCTTAAACACTAAGGGGCATATTTATACTCCGTTTGCGCCGGATTTGCGTCGTTTTTTTTTACGCAAATTCGACGCAAAACTAACTCCATATTTATACTCTGGCGTTAGACGCGTCTAGCGCCAAAGTCCATGGAGTTTGCGTCACTTTTTAGCGTGGACACCTACTTTGCGTTAATGATATGCAAGGTAGGCGTTCCCGTCTAAAAAATTGACTCCGAGGCATGTGCGCTGTATTTACACTCCCGGGCAAAAATCACGCCCGGGAGTGGGCGGGTAAAAAAAAATGACGTCCAGCCGCTTTTGCGTCGTTTTTTAGCGCCTGGTCAGGGCAGGCGTTAAGGGACCTGTGGGCTCAGAAGGAGCCCAGAGGTGCCCTCCCATGCCCCCAGGGACCCCCCCTGTCACCCTTGCCCACCCCAGGAGGACGCCTAAGGATGGAGGGACCCATCCCAGGGAACATAAGGTAAGTTCAGGTAAGTAATTTTTTTTTTTTTTTTAGTGGCATAGGGGGGCCTGATTTGTGCCCCCCTACATGCCACTATGCCCAATGACCATGCCCAGGAGACAGAAGTCCCCTGGGCATGGCCATTGGGCAAGGGGGCATGACTCCTGCCTTTGCTAAGACAGGAGTAATTTCAATGGGGGTTGGGAGTTAAAAAAAATGGCGCAAATCGGGTTGAGGCGAAAATTTTGCCTCAGCCTGACTTGCCCCATTTTTTGGCGCCCAAGCTCCATATTTCCCTACGCCGGCGCTGCCTGGTGTACGTCATTTTTTTTCACCACACCAGGCAGCTCCGCCGGCTAACGCCAGCTAAAGTCATTGAATAAATACGGCGCCCGCATGGCGCTTCAGAATGGCGTTAGCCGGCGTTAGATTTTTTGACGCACAACTGCGTTGGTGCAGTTGTGCATCGAAAAGTATAAATATGGCCCTAAATCACCCTCGCCACTGAAATTCCTTTACCCACCCTAAACCATAAAATTAACCTTGCCACTCAAAAACCACTACAAATCTCTCTCTCTCTCTCTCTCTCTCTCTCTAGAGATATATATATATATATATATATATATATATGTATATATATATATATATATATATATATGTATATGTATATGTACACACACACACACTTGCACATATATGGACACCCACACCCACACACCTATATTACCTTCTGACAGTCACCAGTAGGTAGTTATAGTTAGGACCTAGGCCTATATTTATAATTTTTTCACACAAAAAAGTATAGCGCCGGCTAGCGCCATTCCAAGACGCCGGCCGGGGACCATATTTATGGAATGGCGCTAGCCGGCACTAATGCCCTGTTAGCGTCCTTGTACAGGACGCAAACAGGGTGGGGGAGGCATAGGTGAAACGAGAGGTTGTGTGCCGAATTATGGTGCTACACAGTTTAGAGGCAAACAAATGCCTCTAAGCAGTGTAGTGCCATTTTCTGGCGCACAACCCCCGTAGACATGGATCTTGTCTTAGTAAAGACAGGAGCCATGGCCACAGCCCCAATGACGAATTTCCCCTGGGCATGGCCATTGGGTCCAGCGCCATGCAAGGGGCCCCTAGTTGGGGCCCCCGGGTTTGGAAAAAAAAAATATATATATACTTACCAGGACTTACCTAGGATATGTCCCCTATCCTGTGGTGTCCCTCTGGTGTGGGTGGGTGGGGATGTCCCTAGTGCCACGGAAGGCACCTGTTGGCTCTTTCCATGGAAATATGCATACAGGTCCCCTAATGCCTGCCCATACCCAGGCATTAAATAATGGCGCTAAGCAAGCTTAGCGCCATTATTTAAGGTCCCCATCCCCTGTGCTGGATTTTAGCATGGGGTGATAAATATGGCACTAAGGCCATAGCAACATTTTCGGGACAGTAACGTCTTCCTTGCATCTCATTGACGCAAGGTAGATTTTCACGTCCAGAAAAGGACGTTAACTCCATTACTTTGGCGCTAGATGTGTCTAGTGCCAAAGTATCAATATGGATTTAGGTTTGCGCTGAATTAGCATAAAAAAAGACTCTAATACAGTGCAAACCGAGTATAAATATGGGCCCTGGTTTCTATAGGAAAAACATTTTTTGTTTTTCAAGTAACTCTGGCACTGCTTTACAAATCTGCACAACATTTTCAAAACTAACATGACATTCAGTTCAGATGCTAACTTGAAAGTTTTGGTATGATCCACCAAGTGTGGACTGGGAAAAATGGGGTTCCAAAACACTTTTTACCCATGAACTTTCCCACATGCCTACAGCTTGAACAAATTTAGCAGTAAGCCAGATCTTGGTTTGCAGGTTGTGCTTTTTGTGATTTGGTGTAAATCCAGTCAGTAGATTCTGAGTATTTTAAGGTTAAAAAATATGAATATATTGGTATGCGGACCCTCTGCCAGATCCACAGATCCAGCGAAGGCCCTTATTGGCTGCTAACAACCTGACAGTAAAGTTGCAGCCACTATTTTGTGTAATGCTTTGACTAGGGAGTGGGAAAAGAAGTGTGCAAAAACCTAGAAAGCGTCAGGATACAGTTATCCTGACCCCATAGGACACATAGAGTGGTCCCAGCCCCGTTGTGGGCAAAAAAAATTGTAATTATGTTTCAGCCAATTCATGGATCTGTGAAACCGCCTGCAAATTATTACATCATTGATGACACCTTCTATGGCATCACTGAAATTATCACTGCAACATTTGTAATAAAATTATTGATGAGAAAATTGTGGACAGGCCCTGCACCCAGTTCCTTATAAAAACTAAACCCTGCACCACACATGACCTTTGGCTGTGTACATCTGGATTTGCCACAGGCCTTGACTGTGGACAGGCCCTGAGGGCATCCCCACATAAGCACCCACACCCAACATTATGAGATGGAAGAGAGAGAGAGAGAGAAAGAAAGTGAGAATTTGAGAGAAAGAAATTGACAGAGATAAGTTGAGAGTGATAGAGTGAAAACATTTTAGACTTTGAGGAATGATATACTTAGAAAGTATTATTATCTGACAAATTAAAACTAAAAATGTATTTTCTGCATAAAGAAGTGGGGACACATCTCAGCATGTACTTGACATATTTAAAGTTAAAAAAATGAAAACAAGTAAATAACCACTGACACACCTAGACTTAAAATCTTCAAACTGTGTGAGGGTCTGAGATGTTAATCACTAGTGTACAGGTGGCTCCTTACGCTCCGGTGTACACACATAACTATGACTTTCAACTTAAAGATTTTCAATAGAAAAAGATGTAACTGTTATATTTACATTCAAAACACTAGTAAATAAGCAGACACACTACCATGAGATACTAGAATTTGAACCTTCAATCTACTGATCGACACTCCAAAAGCTTTATCAGTAGACCAGAAGAGACCCTGTTCTTCTGTGCCATTAAATATAGCTATAACATTCAAAAATTAAATTCTCTATCTCTCTTCCATCCCATCATGGGCTAGAAAGAGAGATAGAGAAAGTGACAGGACGGTGGGGGGAGCCTGAAGTCCCCACTGTCCCAGCTGGCTCCCTGGCTAATGCAGAAGGTGGTATTGCTAGTGCATGCAGGGAGTTGCGAAATATGCAACCCCATGTGTGTGGCAGCAATTGTTTCATCTCTTTCCCTGCTCGCATGGCAGTGGGCAGAGAAAGAGATGAAGACTTCGCTCCCAGAAAGTGGAACCGAGGGGTGGGGGCCGTGCAGCCCCCTCCTTTCTTGTGTATGTGCCAGCCCTGGGGAGTTGATTGTCTGCAGGGCCTTATATGGCTACAGAGGACCCCCTCCTTCTTTTATTAAAATATTAATTGTCCCTGAGGAGGTGCCAGACACCAGGGCTGGGGGTCCTCTTTAATGTTCATTTTAGCCCCAGGGAGGTGATGGTCTCTGTGGCCTGGGTGTGTCCGCATGGCTCTCTATATAATTTTTGTGTCTAGCTCTGGGGAGGAGGTGGTCCCCAAGGTCCCCGGGGGGGAGGGAGGAGAGTCCACACAGCCCTTCATTTAATCTACTGTTTAGCTCTGGTAAGGTGGTGGCCCCGGGGCATTAGTAAGCCCTAGTGGGGGGGTCCCATATGCCTCCCTCCATTTTTATTACATATGTGCATTTCCACAAGAAACTACACCTGTACTTTTTAAACAAATTCTATATATGCAGATCCACCACAGAAAATTAAAAAAATAATGCTTTTTTGTCCTGCAGGGTCTTGGGGGGCCCCTAGCACCAAGGCTATGGGGTTAGGGAATTGCTACCCTATTTTCTTTCCTATTTTTTCTTTACATTTTCTTTTGGGATTCGGATGAAGCCAAGTCCCAAAAGGGCTGCCAACAGTTCCTGGTTGAAGTGTTGGCAGCAATCAGATTGCAGCATGGGATCTCTGGGATCCGCAGAGCATCTGCGTCCCTAAATATACAAATTTGGGTTTCCTTTATTTTAAGAAAAACTGTTTTGAAAGGAGTTACACCAAGTAACAAAAAGGACACTTTCTGGACAAATAGCTACCATTCTGCCAAATGTGGTGTCATTCCATCTAGTGGTTCACCTGTAGTTGTGTCTGAAATCTCTATGAGAATTAACAAGGCAACACTCATTTTTTTACACCCCCCCCTTTGTTCTTAGCCCTCGCTTGATAGATCACCCAGGGACTTTCCATGTGCAACAAAGCCCTAGAGGACACTTTTTTGGAAAATTTCTTGAAGATTTGTCAAACTGTGCCAAAGACTTACCCAGGTAAAAACGCAATTTTCTATGGAATCATAGAGCATGACATATACTTTTTTAGCGCTACATTTGTGTAATTTTTTTACGCAAAAGCAGTGCAAACTTACAAAATATAATTGAATTTTGTAAAATTGCTCCTCTTTTGCATAAAAAAAATATGCAAATGAGGTGCTAAAAAAGTATAAATCATTCCCTTAGGGTCTTATTTACAAGAAATGGCGCTTTATTGTGTTATGGCAATGATGCGTCAAAAATACTTGTGCTGCAGTACGCCAGAATCCTATGTCATCAAAGCACCATATTTACAATACGGGGTACCATGGCATGAGGATTCTGGCTGCGTCAGAAAAAATGACACATCCCTGTGTGTCTTATTGCAAGGAATTCTGATGCTACTGCAGAAAAAGTGACTCATGGCTGACTTTCGGCATGCAAAGTGATGCTAATCAGCCCTGCATCACTTTTATCTGGAAAATGCATCAAAAAAACTACAAGGAATAACTCATTGGTGGATAAAAAGATCGCACACTTCACAGAAGGTAGCCACGGAGCAGGCATCAGGCAGCAGATGCAAAGACAACAAACCCAGCACCAGCCAGTATGTCCAGACAGACTCACAGGGGAAGAGAAAGTCCAAATTCAGTGTGGAGTAAAAAGATTTATCACTGAGGCAACAGAGCATGAAAACTATTTTTTTGTTACCTCAATATTGCCGCTAGGAAAGAAGAGTCCATTCAACAACCATTGTGGAGAAATTCAACAGCATGGGACAAGCAAAAATGAGTGTCACCAACTGCAAGAAGAATTGGTATGATTATGAATTCTGGACAAAGGAGATACAGGCAAAAAACCTGAAGGCAGAAATGCAGAGGGAGCGCTGCCCCTCAGGAGGAGCTGGATGCCTTGGAGGAGGGGGTTGCAGCTGCCATCCCAGACAAGTTGGTTACTGTGATCTCCAGACAAGACAACCACAGACACAGGGTAATTATCAACAAGGGGAAATAGGGGCAACACATTCATGTTGTGCAGAGCAGATAGCCATGTCCCACTGTGCTTTCCGTAGGGCATAGGGCAGGAATATGGACTATGTCCCAGTAGATAACACTTAAATGACACTCACACTGCCCAGTAATATGTTGCACAGCTCAGTCAGGCCCTGACACCTTTACCCATTACATGTGTGAAGTACAGCACCACTCCAGGTCAACCTGTGCATACTGGCATGTGTAGTGCAATACACAACATTGGTCACCAGAGCCCTAAGTCAAAAACATGGAGGCACAATTACAAGCTAAGTGGCACAGGGCAGCAATGTAGGACACCTTGCTGTGCTGCCATGTGCCACATGGAAAGGGAAGAATGGCCTGTAACAACTGGATTACATGCATTCCTGTCCTCTGCCCTTTCAATACTGCACACTGGGCAGAACAGTGCCAAATTGCCTGCACCCTTGCACCATTTAGCAAGTATTCCTGTGTGGCAGACAGAGTTGTTCCTGTGTAGGAAAGGACACCCTCATGCACAAAATCAATCATGTCTGGCTTACTTCACTTCCTATGTGTGATGCCTAAAGTAAACAATAAAAACAAAAGACAACACTCCTTCTTACAGCTCCCCTGTGGAAGTATAAAAACATTGTCACATTCTCCAGTTCACTTAAACTTGTCAATCAAGGAATAAACACAGAAACCTTAACTTTGCCTTTTAAACACAATGTAAAGGACATGGGGGGTCATTCCGACCCTGGCGGTCCATGAGCGCCATGGTGGAGGGCAGCGGAAGCACCGCCAACAGGCTGGCGGTGCTTCCTGGGCTATTCTGACCGCGGCGGTAAAGCTGCGGTCAGAAAAGGGGAACCGGCGGTTTCCCGCCGGTTTTCCCCTGGCCCAGGGAATCCGCCATGGCGGCGCTGCTTGCAGCACCGCCACGGGGATTCCGACCCCCTTCCCGCCAGCCTGACAACCGCCAGAACCAGGATGGCGGGAACGGGTGTCGTGGGGCCCCCTCACAGGGCCCCATACAGATTTTCACTGTCTGCTTAGCAGACAGTGAAAATTGCGACGGGTGCCACTGCACCCATCGCACCCCTGCAACTCCGCCGGCTCCATTCGGAGCCGGCTTCCTCGTTGCAGGGGCTTTCCCGCTGGGCCGGCGGGCGGCCTTTTGTCGGTCGCCCGCCCACCCAGCGGGAAAGTTGGAATGACCGCTGCGGCCTTTTGACCGCGGGGCGGTCATTCGGCGGTAACCGCATGGCGGGCGACGACCGCCGCCCGCCGCGGTCAGAATGACCGCCATGGTCTTCCACTTGATGCAAAGTGAGGCAGTGCAGCCTCTTGTCCAGTCTGCCTCACTCAATATCTCAAAGATCAGAAAAAGCCAAGCAAAGGTGATTATTGTGCCCATGTTGAACTGTGTCTGCAGCTTGCCCTGCTTCTGTGTCACAAGTCCCAGCAGTAGAAGCTGTATGAACATATGCCCCATGGACTGCAACAACACATCATGCCTGCATACCTGAAACCTATACAACTTGATAGGAACAATGCAGGACCCTTTGTCCTAGGAGGCCACTGTCAGCCAAAGGGATATGCCTGTCAAAGGAGAAACAGCTCACCTGAGTGGGGGTTCAGATATGGGATAAGTGAGGTATCAACACATAGAAACATGTCAAGAGCCACATGCAGATTATTAGTCATAACAATACATAGCACTAAGCTGCCCTGATGTGTGTGGTGAAACCAAACAGGTGTAATATGACATCGTTGGATCCACCAGTACCCATGTCATAGTCTAAATTTGATTGGGTTAGGAGCAATGTTAGTGATGCACATCAGAGGATCACGTGCATGAAAACCAAAGATGGTGTGATGCCCTTTTGGGCCCATGTGTTTGCAGTGTATTGTAAGTGCATGCTGAGTATTTTGAACTACCGGTGTGTCTGAATGGGGGGACATTGTATAGCAAAGAGGTCTGAATTGATATGTCATGCAAGGTAGCCAGACTTGTATAAATGCACTGCTGTGTCTGACAGTATCATACTTGTGTTGTAGCTGGGAAGGGATGACTTAGAACAGCCCGTTAGGGCACTACATCCTACATGTGATGTAGTCATGGGTGAAGATGTAGTATCTAGCAGGAGGGAACCGGAAAGGGAAAATGTCTTACCATGCTGCCCATGTCTCAGTTGGAGAATGTGAAATAGGAATCTGTCAAGGGACATGAAAAACTAGTATACCACCTCAAAGGGCAGCAGCCCGCAATGTGTGGAGAATGAGATGGATGTGCCCAGTTATGCATCAAAACCGTGTAGCTACATGTCAGCAAATAAAACACTACTATCATGTGGGGTACAGCCTGATATATAGGCCTCACTAACAGCAATGCATGTCAGTACTCTGGACATGGTCACACATATCATTGATGTAGGCACATGAGATTCAATGTATGATCTGGGTTACCTTACTGTGTGGAAGCAAGTTGAGCCCCTTGCCCTAAATGAGGAGTGGCAGAGGAGGCATGTACAAGTACAAGCGAGCGGCCCTGAGTCAAAGGATGCATCATACTATGCAGATACCCAAATATATTAATCATCAACTAGGGTGAGTGTCAGTGCCAACAAATTACTTAGTATGATATTGACCATAGCCTCAGATCTGATAAATAGTGCCCACTGTCTTCATTTATGGTGCCACATGGAATACAATCATGTGATGTAATGATACAGACATTGAAAATACAAGGAAAATACATGGCCTCACACATTTCTGCAGTCTATCAAGTTTTTTTGGGTGTGTAGAGATGGGCAGCATATGTGTTACCAAAGCAACCCTTGGCCACAAGAATGCAGTGAGAAACCCAGATAGCAGACATTGCACATATTGGACAAAATCTACATTACCTGCACAGTAGCAGTGGGTAGAATACTGACCACAGGGAATGCAGCCACGCTAGGGATTAGTTTCAATCAGTAGTAGTGTCAACATGTTAAGGCACAATCACCAATGGCATCAAGACAAAGAATGCAAATCACCTTGACACAATTGGACATTATCTCATCTCATACCTGCAGGAATGGTAGGCTTAGTAATCTGTGTAATTGTACTATAATATGTGTAATGACGCAAAAAGTCTGCCTTGTAAGTCTCAAAATTCTTATATTATGAATGCAGAGTAACTGCAATCTGACAGGCAACTTCTGTTCAATTAGGACCCCATACCTCTGAGTTTCAGACATATTATGACTCCATGTTTTTTCTAAATTTAAACATTAGCAAGTCTGAATGGAAAACAGATTACTCATGTCAACATCTAATCTAATACACCATTAGAATTGTACTCTCACATTGCAGAGGATGTACCTACAACTCCTGAGCAGTTGCCTGTCAAGGATGACGATCTGGATGAGGTGGACAGCCTGCCAACTCTTGTTCAAGACACCCTCTGGGAAATTCTGCGCTTCTTCAACATACCATCTTTGAGTGCAGGAAGGACCAACAGCATAACGGGGTCACCAGTGGATCCACCCAGCCCACAACAAACAAAACCTGCCACACAACCCCCAGCCCTGGACTCTGAGGACCCACAAGTGGATTTTTCAGTGCCGTGTAGTAGGGGTCCAGTGTGAGATCCTAGATGTGGTACAGATAGAGACTATGGTGGTCAATACAACCCTGGCGGTTGGTGTTAAATCAGCGGTAAAACCACCAATAGGCCGGTGGTAAAAAAAATGGAATTCTGACCATGGCGGAAACTGCCAACATAGACAGACACTTTAACACTCTGACCGCCACGGCGGTACAAACAAACACCGCGGCGGTAACCGCCAACAGACAGGCGGAGGACAATGTACCACCCACATTATTACAAGCCACCAATCCGCCACCTTTTCCGGGGCAGATTCACCACGAACAAAAACACGGCGGAAACAGGACTTGGAAGGGAAAACGCTCTACACATCCCATGAGGAACCAGGATCCCATGGAACCCGAACTTCAGATTCTTCCAGCCCTTATCTTCCTGCTCCTCTACCAGGAGCACGAACACCGGCGGCGAAGACCACGGTGAGTACTGCACCTACGACACAGGGGAGTGGGGAGGGAAAAACAGTGACACACACACGCAACACGCAAAACCCCCACCCTCACCCACGACAACATACACACCAATTCATCATGATACATCACAGTTACACCCCACATCCCCCCTTGGAAGAATGCATGGACAAAAGGAAATGAGTCGAATTATTGTAATATATACGAAGACAGTAATACAAAATATAAACATATATTAAGATATTCACACTATAAACAAATATATACACCAAGAATCCAAGTCCAAGGTATTCCACTATCATAGTCCGTAGACCACTGGGCCCAAAAGGCATGGGCGAGGCCCACACTCAATAACCGAACAAGACGGAGAGAACACTGGTTCTGGAGGGGGCTTTGTGCCCAGGGTGCTTCATCCTGCCAAGGACAGAGGTAGTAGATGTGAATCTCCACTGGTTCTGGAGGGGGCTTTGTGCCCTGAGTGCTTCATCCTGCCCGTGGTGGCCTCAGTAGCATCGGAATCATTGGCGCTCACTGGCCTGCAGTGCTGCTGGTGGCGGTGTCCTGGGCAGCTGGGCTGGTGGCGGCGGTGTCTTGGGCAGTAGTGCTGCTGGCGGCGGTGTCTTGGACAGCGGTGCTGCTGGCGACGGTGTCTTGGGCAGTGGGGCTTGCGCCAGCGGTGCTGCTGGCGGCGGTGTCTTGGGCAGCGGTGCTGCTGGCGGCGGTGTCTTGGGAGCGGGGCTGGTGGCGGTCTTGTCCGCCGTGCAGATCTTCCCAGACTTGCCGGTTTTACTGTGCCCCTTCCCCACCTTGGATGGTGGCGCAGCTGACTCCACACCCCCAACTGTACCTCTGGGAGCGGCTTTGGTGGCTCATTTCTTTCCGCTCTCGCGCCCGGCACTGTCTAAGTTTTTATGCTTTACAGGTGGGGGACTGTCCGTGCTCTGGCTCCTTGCCACACTGGCTGCCCTGCTGTCTGGCGCACTCCAGAAGCCGGTTACCACTGGCACCAATGGTCCCGCAGATGTTGTGGAAGAGGTGCTGGGTTGGGACCTGGAGAGTCGGGCCCTAGGAGACTGAAGGGGTAAGGGAGGTGAAGGAAAGAGGTAAAGGTTGGACAGGAAATGTTTCTCAGGATCTGGGACGGGTAGATGGAGGGGGTTTGGGAGTGGAGGAAGAGGTAGTGGTTGTAGGAGGTGTACGTTTGGTGACTTTGGGTGAAGATGCATGGGCTGGAGGCTGTCGTGAGGTGGATGGCTGTTGGGTGGGTGTGTGGCTACCTTTGTGTACCTTGGGAGGTGGCCTCACAGACAAACTGTGAGAGGACACAGGGGACGTGTGAATGGTAGTGGGGGTGGTGACTGCACATGAGCGGGGTGTGATGGTGGGTGCTGGTGATGGACGTAGTGGCTGAGGATGTAGTGCATGCAGGTGTGAGTGGAGACGAGACAGGGAGGGAGGAGGGAGACAAGGAGGAGGGGGACACAGTGGAGGCAATGGATGTTGGTGTGTCTGCATGTGTGTGATGCTTGCGTGATTTCCTGTGGGATGTGTGGTGCTTATGTTTGTGTGTTGAGGTGTGTGCATGCTGGTCTGATGGTGTGCTTGGGATAGGCTGAGGTACAGGGGTTTGGGTCTGGGTGGAGGAAGTTGGATGGGGAGGCTAGAGACAGGGACAATGGCTGCCATCAGTGCTGAAGCCAGAATCTGAAAAGCTCGCTGATGGGCTGCCTGACCAGAGTGAATGCCCTCAAGGTATGCATTGGTTTGTTTCATCTGCCTCTCTACACCCTGGATGGCATTCAAAATGGTAGACTGGCCCACAGTGGCCCACAGTGGGGACCCTATGGGTCCCAGGAACCAATGACTATGTACGTTGGCGGTGACGGTATGCACTTCCGCGGACGTGACTGCCATTTTCCATCTGTTCAATCACTCAATACCTGATCTTCGACAGGAGAGGACCTACACTGCAACTGCTGCTGTGACCTCAGTCTGGAAGAGACAATGGCTCATGTGTCTGGAGAAAGGGCCCCTGCCTTCAGCACGGAGGAGTTGGAGAAACTCGTGGATGGGGTCCTCCCCCAGTACACGCTACTCTACGGTCCTCCAGACAAACAGGTAAGTACACTGTGAGCATGCTGTATGTGCAATGCCTGTGTGGAGTGGGGTGGATGAAAGATGGGGGGGTGAGAATGAGGCATGCATGAAGCGACAGTGAGTGCATGTGTGTCATGGCAAGGGTAGGGATGCGGGCCAATGACTGTGACGGTGCAGTTGGTAATTACTTCTCTTTTCCCCTGTACAATTCCTGTAGCTCAGCGCCCACCAGAAGAAGGGCATCTGGTGTGCCATCGCCAAGGAAATCCGGACCCTGGGGGTCTACCACAGACAGAGCAACCACTGCAGGAAAAGATGGGAGGACATTCGTTGCTGGAGCAAGAAGACGGCGGAGGCCCAGCTGGGGATGGCTTCCCAATGTGGGAGGGGTGCCCGTCTCACCATGACCCCCCTGATGTTCAGGATCCTGGCGGTAGCGTATCCGGACTTGGATGGGCACTTGAGGGCATCACAGCAGCCACAAGGGGGTGAGTATACTCTCATTCTGCTGATTCAGCGTGCATTTTCGGTGTCTGGGTTGTTGAGGTGGGCTGTGGTTTCCCCTAGGCCAGGGTGAGTTTGCTAGTTAAGTTCCCTTCTTCAGGCAGGCCTTGTGGCACCCCACCCCACCTGTGTACAGTGCCTACTACACCTAGTCAGGCTCATGTGACATCCATGTGAGCAGAAATCGACCATATCCTTGTAAGCCATGTCCCAGAGATTGAATAGTGGAGCCCAAGTGTGCGGCGTAGTGCAGGGGGCTTCTGTGTCTGTCGTGTCCGCCAACGGTAGCGGTATTGCATGCACTGAACATGTCTTTCTTCTTTTCCCCCCCTTTTTGTGGTCTCCCTGTACTTGTGTGTATTAGCACCATCAGGCGGAGGAGCAGTGGCACCGGAGCAGGAGGGAGCTGCATCCCACATGGCCCTGGAGGGTGACACTACGGACTCCGAATTCACCAGTGGGATGGAGTGCGAGGGGTGTGTAGTAATCACACATTGATGGTAACACAGAAGATGTTTATTTCACAACTCCTCACAGTCAACTCCACTTCAAATCTCCAACATTCCATGGCAAGCTCCAGGTTGGTCCAAAGACCTAACATTCTAAGGTAAGTGGAACGTACCATGTTAATCACACAAAGAACATTAAGGGCCTGCCGCCGGCCTGGCGGGGCCCGCCAGAATACCGCTGCACGGTCAAAAGACCGCTGCGGTTATTCTGGGTTTCCCGCTGGGCTGGCGGGCGACCGCCAGAAGGCCGCCCCCCAGCCCAGCGGGAAACACCCTTCCATGAGGACCCCACGACACCCCATACCGCCAGTCTCTTCCTGGCGGCCAAAACCGCCAGGAACAGGATGGCGGTATGGGGCTCGGAATCCCCATGGCGGTGCAGCAAGCTGCGCCGCCATGGAGGATTCCCCAGGGCAGCGGGAAACCGGCGGTGCACAGCCGGTTTTCCGTTTCTGACCGCGGCTGTACCGCCGCGGTCAGAATGCCCATGGGAGCACCGCCAGCCTGTTGGCGGTGCTCCCGCGGTCGTCGGCCCTGGCGGTTTTTACCGCCAGGGTCAGAATGACCCCCTAAGTGTAAACGCATATAAGTTTAACCGTATTCCTAACTACATCTCTAAATCTATAGTACATATTTACAAAATAATAGAGGATATTCTCTTTTAGATAATTACTCCATCACATGCTCAATGCTTACAACATATCTCCCTCCCTTACGAAAGGAGTACAAAGTTTTATGCCATTGCAGAGTTTTTCGGGCACGGGAACTTTCTCTTCTCTGAAATGTATCCAAAAAATGTTCGGCATTTTCAAGGACCTCTGCCCCCGTTTCACACCTATCTACTCCTCCACTGTGGGGTACGATGCGGTCCATGCTCCATATTTTACCATCCTGTAGTCTAACCACATTACAATGCATTTCTTTTATCTTGATGGGTTCAGAAAATGTACTCTCACTACCTTGAGTACATCTAGGAAGTCGAAATTTGACCCATCGACACACATACCATGACTTGTTTTTGGTTCCAAATCTGTTATTGTACCACTTCACATACTTATTTTGTTTTTGCGTGAAACACTCTGCCTTCCCTTTAATGATTGGAAAGGTGACAAACCCGTGACTGAGTTGGGAGTAGTATGATATGACCACAACATCTCATTCAATTCTACTTCGCCCTTCATCCCTGATACTTTGGCCCTTTGAATGCACTCTTTCATTACTCTGTTCATCCTCTCAACCAATCCGTTAGCCTTCGGATTGTACAACGCTGTTCTGAAATGGTGCACACCCCATTTCTTAAGGAATAATTTCATGTTGTCAGAGGTGAACTGCACACCATTATCCGTCACCAAGGTGCTTGGAATGCCTTCTCTCATAAATGCTTCTGTTAGAAACTTAGGGGGTCATTCCGACCCCGGCGGGCGGCGGGCGCCGCCCACCGGGCGGAGACCGCCAGAAGACCGCACTGCGGTCAAATGACCGCGGCGGTCATTCTGACTTTCCCGCTGGGCCAGCGGGCGACCGCCAAAAGGCCGCCCGCCGGCCCAGCGGGAAAGACCCAGCAACGATGAAGCCGGCTCCGAATGGAGCCGGCGGAGTTGCTGGGGTGCGACCCGTCGTGATTTTCAGTGTCTGCCAAGCAGACACTGAAAATCTTGCTGGGGCCCTGTTAGGGGGCCCCTGCACTGCCCATGCCAGTGGCATGGGCAGTGCAGGGGCCCCCAGGGGCCCCACGACACCCGTTCCCGCCAGCCTCTTCCTGGCGGTGTAAACCGCCAGGAACAGGCTGGCGGGAAGGGGGTCGGAATCCCCATGGCGGCGCTGCTTTCAGCGCCGCCATGGAGAATTCCTTTGGCCAGGGGAAAACCGGCGGGAATCCGCCGGTTTCCCTTTTCTGACCGCGGCTTTACCGCCGCGGTCAGAATTGGCCAGGAAGCACCGCCAGCCTGTTGGCGGTGCTTCCGTGGTCGTTGGCCCTGGCGGTCAATGACCGCCAGGGTCAGAATGACCCCCTTAATGGCATCAGCTGTGGTTATCTGCCTAACTATCTTAAACATGGTCCAGTGTGAGTGATAATCAACTAGGACAAACATGTACTGACCCTTGTTCCCCAGATGACTTATAGGTCCTAAAATGTCAAGTCCAAGCTTGTCCCATGGCTTTACCGGGATGTTCACAGGAGAACAGGAGACATTTCCCAAAATGAGTTATGGCCCAGAAACAAGCTAAGGTTTCCCTCTCAATGGTTGAGTACCTTCCTTCTGCTTCACTTAATGCTCTTGAGGCGAAAGCTACAATTCTTTCCTGACCACTAGCTTGCTGACATAACATTGCTCCCAACCGTTGGCCGCTGGCATCTGTGGACACATACGTTTTTAATTTAGGATCGAATTTCCCTAAGTGTGGTGAATGAATAATGGTCTTTTTAATATCACAGAATGCTTGTTGGCATTCACTACTCCATATGAACGGAGTATCCTTCTTCAAAAGTCAGGATGAGAGCTGTGACCATGGTGAAATTTCATACAAATTTCGCCATGTATTCAGCTAGGCCCAAGAAGGATCTGAGTTCTTGATTGTTTGAAGGGGCCAAAGCATCTTTTACCGCCCTTACTAGGTCATTTTTAGGTTTGACACCCTCCTCCGTAATTTTGTGACCCAGATACTCTACTGATTATACTCCAAATTGACATTTTTCTTTTCTATTTGTCATTCCTGCTTTGCATAGGACTCGAAGAACACGCCTTAGAGTGTCATCATGCTCAGGCCTACTGTTCCCATAAATCAGCACGTCATCTTGGAAACATAACTCGTGTTCCGCGTCTCTCAATATATTCTGCATAATGCGTTGGAACACAGCCGCAGCAGATGCCAACCCAAAGGGCATTCTGCGGTACCTGAAAGCTCCAAAAGGTGTAATGAATGAGGTGAGGGAGCGTGAGGAGGGATGAAGTTCCACTTGATGATACGCCGACGAGAGGTCTAGGACACTAAAAATTTTGGCGGGTCCGATAGTACTCAACATTTCGTTGATTTTTGGTAAAGGGAACCTCTCTAACCAAATGTTAGCGTTCAAATCCCTCAAATCTACACAAACACGTATTCCATTACCCCCTGATTGCTTGGTGATCACAACCGGAGCTAACCATAAGGCACTATCAATTGGCTCAATAACGCCCAGTTGCTCTAATCGGCGTAATTCTTGCTTGAGAGGTTCCTGCATCAAGAGCGGTACAGGCATAGCTCTATGTGCAATAGGAACTGCACCTTCTTTAACAATAATCTTGTGCTGATAATCTACTAACCGGCCTAGTTTATCATCAAAAAGACTAGGGAACTCACTGCATACTGTATAATCATTGTCCGGATTCCCCACCAATAACACTGGTTCCTCCCTGCTAGGATCTAGGTGTATACCTAAATCACGTTTGTGTTCCCATCCTAACAAGATTGAACCCTTGCTAGTGAAGTACACTTTACCTGTAGTTGATCTGCCTTTGAAAGTTATGTGCATGGACATCATACCCTTCAAGGGTATAGGGTCACTGTTATATCCACCTGGACAGATATCCGCTAGTTGTAACTCGTATCCTTTCCTCTTGAATTTACTCTCAAAAGTGTCAAAATGTATAAAAGTAAATGGAGAGCACGAGTCAGCATACACCCTTACACGTTCCCCATTCAAAATTATTTCACACAACGGATAAGTGGTGTTCTGGCTTGTGTTCTCATTACTCTCTTTCACCTGCAGCACAAATTTACTGTGTATGTCTTGGGTATCCTCCACTTTGTGTACAACATTCCTGCCATAATTCTCATTTTTCTCTCCCTTACATACCCTCGCATAATGTCCCTTGGCCCCACATTTCCTACATATGCAATTTCTGGCCAGACGTTCCGGGCTGTTGGCCAGATGTCTGGCATTTCCACACCTGTAGCACCTGCTTCTAGAGTTTCCAGTTGCACCTTTCCTTTGAGTGATTTCCTAAATTTTGAGTACCTCCTCCCCTTTAGGTTCCTTGCCTTCTTGGTTAGAAATAGCTCTAACTTCTTTTACTTCATCAACTATGGTGGAACTTTTAAATGCTCTTATACATTCTGCTGTATGCTCAATGCTTTTGGCTACTTCAACAGCTTCTTTTAACGAAGGGATCATTATCAACAGTTTTTCATGTATTTTGCTATTATTTGTACATCTCACCAAATGATCTCTGATAAGAGAATCTTCAAGGTTACCAAAATCACAGGTTGCAGCCAGACCCTTAAGACTGGCAATGTAACTAGAAACTTTTTAATCTCTCCCTTGTACTCTACTGAAAAATGTATGGGGGTCATTACAACATTGGCGGTAAAAGCCGCTTACCGCCGTGCAGAAGACCGCCAAAACACTGCTGCGGCCGCGGAATTCTGCCACAGCTATTATGACACACATCTCGGAATCCGCTGAAATACAGACACCCACACAAGTCCGCCACACCAAAGGTCAGTGATAAACTGGGGAAAACAATTCCTCCACCGTCACGCCAACAAAAACACGCCCGTTGCTATCACGACCCACGAATCCACGCGGCGGTCTTTCAACCGCGGTATTCCATTGGCGGTACACACCGCCGCGCTCAAAATACACACACATCTACAAAACACCGCCACATTGGACAATTCTAAATACACACACCTGATACACATACAAACACCATTCCCACACACCCAACACAATATAAAACACACACCCACATCACCCACAAACCCCGACGACCAGAAATTTTGAGGAAGCCGAAACCCCACCACGCAGAGGCACACAACACCAACACCCATACAACAGTCCACGCACAAAACACCACACACCACTACACAGCACCACACGCATCAACACATACACCACCCCACACATCACCCACATCACCCCATGTCACGCCAAAGACACCCCAGGTTTTCCGAGGAGGAGCTCAGGGTAATGGTGGAGGAAATCCTCCGGGTAGAGCCACAGCTATTTGTCTCACAGGTGCAGCACACCTCAATAGCCAGGAAGATGGAGCTATGGCGCAGAATCATGGACAGGGTCAACGCTGTGGGACAGCATCCAAGAAATCGGGAGGACATCAGGAAGAGGTGGAACGACCTACGGGGGAAGGTGCGTTCTGTGGTCTCCAGGCACAACAACGCGGTTCATCGGACTGGCGGTGGACCCCCACCTCCTCCCCCACAACTGACAACATGGGAGGAGCAAGTCTTGACCATCATGCATCCAGAGGGCCTTGGAGGAGTCAGTGGAGGAATGGACACTGGTAAGTCAAATCTTAACTATCATATCCCCCACCCTACCTGCATGCTATCACACACCCCCACCCTCACCCCCTCCCCTATCACTCCAACTCCTCACTAATGTACTAATAACACAAACCACCCATCCCAACACCAAGCCCTGCATGACACAACTAAGCATGGTCACCCATCACTAAAGCATGCTCACTGCACATACCCATAACAACCCCCTAACCATCATGACACACCCCCACACAGGAAAGATTGCACTGGGGTACACGCTCACCCACCCATTGCACACCATGACACACACACATGCAATAATCATGCTCTTATACCCCTGCAGGACCACTACGGAACGTCACCACACAGGAGGGTCCAGACATCTCCACTCCACCCACAGAAGAGGCCCACAGTGACGATAGCAGCTCTGTTCACCTGGATCCAGATGACCAGCCCGGACCATCGTGGGCCTCAGGACAGTCGGTTCCCCTCGCACAGGCACAGCCCAACACTGACCTTCCACCCTCTGGTAACACAAGCACAGCACCCACCCAGCGGGCCCATCCCTCCGTACCCAGGACACGTCAATCAGCTGTGTGTCCACCACTACAAGGACCCAGGATAACCCACCACCCCAACAACAACAGGGACCTGGGGGCAGTGGTAGTGGGCACACGGTCCAGGGGACGGAGGCACAGGAACACAGGGGAACTGGGAGGGCTGCTGTGCGACAGGGGGCGGACAGGCCAAGGGAACCCACCCTCCAAGAGGCCCTCTCCTCCATCATGGGAGCATACCACCACTCCCAGGAGACGATGGCGACGGTCCTGGCCAAGTTTCAGGAGACCCAGCGCATGCAGGAGGAGCAGTATTTGGGGTTCAGGGAGGAGCTCAGAACCATCAGCTCCACCCTGGGCACCATCGTAGGGGTGGTGAAGGACATACAAAAGACCATGAGGGACACCGTGGCACTCCAAGGGGCCCCTGACACTAGCATGGATGATGAACTGCCCACCACCTCCGCCGGCGCTAGTGGACAGGACGCCCCGCCACAGGACCACCACACCAGCACCCCACCCCCTGCAGACGGAGAACCTCCCGCAAGCGGTCCCTGAGATCCAAACCCCCGCCAGGAAATGAGACCACCCTGATTGTCCTCCCACTGTCCCACTTTGTTACCCTGTCCAGGTTGGAACTGCCCCAGCTCCACATCCTATGCCCATATGGGCATAGCACCTGTGAGACAAATAGACTGGACTCTGCCATGGTCATTCTTCCACCATCCCACATCACCATTTTACAACCCCCCTCCATTTATGAGCACTTAAATAAACACCCTTGAAGCACAAAACAATCTGGAGTCAGTCTATGATTTGGTAAATTTGTATTATCAATGACAGTGTCAAAATGCGTTTTCTATTGTAATGCCAACATACCTATGTCACACATCACATGTCCATGAAGGATGCAAGCAGATGACACACGTTGGTAACCACACCTGTGAAACCGTAATGGAAAGGTACAACTCAGTTACCAAATACTGCTACTAAATGACAGACAGGATAGAGGTAGAAGTGTGAAAGTGAATGTAATAGTGAAAAAAATGTTCTCACCTGTGTGTCACTGGAAATATTGCTGTATGACTGACTCCCTGTTGTCTATGTCTTCTTCCTCAGCTTCCTCCTCATCACTGTCCACAGGCTCCACAGTCTCCACAGCTCCCACAACACCGCCATCTGGACCATCCTCCTGCAGAAAAGGCACCTGGCATCGCAAAGCAAGATTGTGAAGCATCGAGCAGGCGATGATGATCTGGCACACCTTCTTTGGTGAGTAGAATAGGGAACCACCTGTCATATGGAGGCACCTGAACCTGGCCTTCAGGAGGCCGAAGGTGAGTTCGATCATCCTCCTAGTCCACCCATGGGCCTCATTGTAGCGTTCCTCTGCCCTGGTCCTGAGATTCCTCACTGGGGTCAATAGCCATGACACGTTGGGAAAACCAGAGTCCAATAATAGCCACACCCGGTGCCTCTGGAGATGACCCATCACATACGGGATACTGCTATTCTGCAGGATGTAGGCGTCATGCACTGAGCCAGGGAACATAGCATTTACCTGGGAGATGTACTGGTCTGCCAAACATACCATCTGTACATTCATGGAATGATAACTCTTCCGGTTCCTGTACACCTGTTCACTCCTGTGGGGGGGGACCAGAGCTACAAGGGTCCCATCAATAGCACCTATGATGTTTGGGATATGTCCCAGGGCATAGAAGTCACCTTTAACTGTAGCCAAATCCTCCACCTGAGGGAAAACGATGTAGCTCCTTACGTGTTTCAGCAGGGCAGACAACTCTGGACAATACGTTGGAAAACATAGGCTGGGACATCCCTCATGCCATGGCCACTGTTGTCTGAAAAGACCCACTTGCAAGGAAATGGAGCACTGATAGCACCTGCACTTGAGGGGGGATTCCGGTGGGATGGCGGATTGGTGAGATCAGGCCTGTCTCCAACTGAGTACACAGTTCCTGGATAGTGGCACGGTCAAACCTGTAGGTGATGATTAAATGTCGCTCCTCCATTGTCAACAGGTCCACCAGCGGTCGGTACACCGGAGGATTCCACCATCTCCTCACATGTCCCAGCTGACGGTGCCTAGGAAGGACAACAGCGACCACAGAGTCAACAAATTCCCAGGTATGTACCCACAGCTACACAGAACACGACACCAAATACAAAACTCTTCCTTTATGTGTGTTGAGTGTAGGCCTAGGTATGTGTGATGCAGTAGTAAATGAAGCCATGTGGGCCCCTGAAATGGCGGCTGCCTGACCTCTAAACTGGGACAATGGGATGTGAGGTATCTGCACTGGTGTTGTACACCGTTGCGGTCGGCGGTCGTAGACCGCGGCGCAATGCTGCATTGGTTAACATTGGACCCTTGGGTCCCAGGAGCCAATGATGAAGTGCTCCAGCGGTGATGAGACGCACCGTCGCGGACGTCACCGCCGCGGACGTGAGCGCCATTTTCTATCTGTTAAGTCACTTGATACCTGATCTACGACAGGAGAGGACCTACACTGCAAGTGCTGCTGTGACCTCGGTCTGGAAGGGACAATGGCTGCTGCCTCTGGGGAAAGGGCCCCTGCCTTCACTGCTCAGGAGTTGGAGAAGCCCGTGGACGGGGTCCTCCCCCAGTACACGCTACTCTACGGTCCTCCAGACCAACAGGTAAGTACACAGGGAGCACGTTGTATGGGCTATGCCTGGGTGGAGAGGGCTGGATGTCAGTAGGAAGGGGGCAGAGGTCAGGGAACATGAAGGACTGTGAATGCATGTGACACATGGCAAGGGTAGGGATGGGGGCCACCCACTTCGACGGTGCTGTTGTTAATTACTTCTCTTCTTCCCCTGTACATGTCATGTAGGTCATCGCCCACCAGAAGAAGGACATTTGGCGTGCCATCGCCAAGGACGTCTGGACCCTGGGGGTCCACCAGAGACGGGGCACCCACTGCCGGAAAAGATGGGAGGACATTCGCCACTGGAGCAAGAAGACGGCAGAGGCTCAGCTGGGGATGGCCTCCCAACGTGGGAGGGGTGCCCGTTGAACCATGACCCCCCCTGATGTTCTGCATCCTGGCGGAGGCCTACCCTGAGTTGGATGGGCGCTTGAGGGCATCACAGCAGACACAAGGGGGTGAGTATACTCTCATTCTGCAGACTTTGCGCGCAGTGGAGGGGTCTGGGAGGGGGAGGAGGGCTGTGGGTTTCCCTAGGCCAGGGCGAGTTCCGTAGGCTAGGCCCCTCTGTAATGCAGGCCATGTGGCACTCCACCCCACCTCTGTAGAGTGCCAAGTACAGGTATACATGCCCCTGTGTCATCTATGTGTGCAGATGTCGACCATAGTCATGTAGGCCATATCCCAGGAACTGCATCTGTAGAGCCCAACAGCACGGAGTAGTGCAGGGGGCTGCTGTGTCTGTATTGTCCGCCAACGGTAGCGGTAAGCCATGCACTCAACCTGTTTTTCTACTGTCGTCCTCCCCCTTTTTGTGCTCTCCCTGTTCTTGTGTGCATCAGCATCATCAAGCGGAGGTACAGTGGCACCGGAGCATGAGGGAGCTGCATCCCACATGGCCATGGAGGGCCACACCACAGACTCTGAATACACCAGTGGGACGAAGGGCGAGGGGAGCTTTACGTCGGTCACCGGATCACCTAACAGCGACACGGACTCGTCTGCCGATGGGAGCTCCCTTGTGGTGGTGGCACCATCTGTGCCCCCCACTTCTACAGGTACAGCCGCCACCCCCCCACCAGCACCGCCCTCCCAGCAGCCCCTCAGCCTTCGCTCCGTGCCCGCTCACCCAGGAGGGTGGGCATCACCTTCGCCCCAGGCACCTCAGCCCCTGCCCCTGTCACCCCTGCTGCCCTCAGTGAGGAGGCCATTGACCTCCTCAGGTCACTCACTGTTGGGCAGTCTACCATTGTGAATGCCATCCAGGGTGTAGAAAGGGAGTTGCAACACGGTAATGCATTCCTGGAGAGCATTCATTCTGGCCAGGCTGCCCTTCATCGAACCCTGCAATCTCTGGCCTCAGCACTGATGGCAGCCATTGTCCCTGTGTCTAGCCTCCCCCCTCCAACTTCCTCCACCCAGACCCAGTCCCCTGTACCCCAGCGTATCCCAAGCACACCATCAGACAAGCATGCATACACCTCAACACACAAAAGTAGCTCAGGCAAACATAAGCACCACACAACCCACAGGCACTCAAACAAGCATCACCCACATACAGACACAACAACATCCACTGCCTCCACTGTGTGCCCCTCCTCATCGTCTCCCTCCTCCCTCCTAGTGTCGTCTACACTCTCACCTGCATGCACTACATCTACAGGCACTAGGACTCGCACCAGAACACCCAGCACCACACCCCGCTCACCTGCACTCACCACCCCCACTACCATTCACACGTCCCCTGTGTCCACTCCCAGTGTGTCTGTGATGCCCCCTCCCAAAGTACACAAACGCGGGCACCCACACACCCAACATCCATCCACCTCACGACAGCCTCCAGTACCTACACCTACACCCAAATCACCTAAAGTTACACCTCCTACAACCTCCTCCTCTTCCTCCACTCCCAGACCCCCTCCAGCTACCCATCCCAGTCTTCGTCAGCAACTCTTCCTCAGCAACATTGACCTCTTTGCCACCGCCCCCACCTCTCCAATTCATAGGTCCTGTAGTAGCACCTCAGCCAAAAAAAGTCCAGTACCAGTGGTGCGTTTTCAAGGTGTGTGGAGTGCACCGGCCACCAGGGCAGCCAGTGTGACACGGAACCAAAGCACTGCCAGTCCACCCCCCCCTGTAAAGCACCTAAAGTTGGAAAGTGGCCGACGGGACAGGGTGAAGACTCCTGGCGGCAAAACTGCTCACATATGGGGGAGTGCTGATTCAGCTGTGACTCCTCCAAAGGTGGTGAAGGGCCAGAAGAAGTCTGCACAGTCTGGGAAGAGCAGCACAGCGGACAAGGGCGCCATCCTCCCTGGCGGCCGGGACGCCACCACCAGCACTGTCGTCACTGGTCAGGAGACCACCACCAGAGTCATTGCCCAGGAGGGCAGCACTGTCGTCACTGGTCCGGAGACCACCGCCAGAGTCAGCGCCCAGGAGGGCAGCACAATCGTCACTGGTCCGGAGACCACCGCCAGAGTCAGTGCCCAGGAGGGCAGTACAATCGCCACTGGTCCGGAGAGCACTGCCAGCGTCAGTGCCCTGGAGGGCCCCGGCAGCCACAGCCCCACTGGGCAATGAGGGACCATCATGACACACACCAATGCACAGGTCAGAAACTGCAAAGTAAAGCACCGCTGAACAGGTCAGAAACTGAAAAGTCAAGCACCGCTGAACAGGGCACAGACCGCCATGGCAAAGCACCGCTGAACAGGGAAAAGACCGCCATGGTGAAGACTGCTGAACAGGGCAAAGCACCGCTGAACAGGTCAGAAACTGCAAAGTCAAGCACCGCTGAACAGGGCACAAACCGCCATGGCAAAGCACCGCTGAACAGGGAATAGACCGCCATGGTGAAGACCGCTGAACAGGGCAAAGCACCGCTGAACAGGTCAGAAACTGAAAAGTGAAGCACAGCTGAACAGGGCACAGACCGCAATGGCAAAGCACCGCTGAACAGGGAAAAGACCGCCATGGTGAAGACCGCTGAACAGGGCAAAGCACCGCTGAACAGGGAAAAGCCCATGTGCAGCTGGGACAGTGACGGAACAGGAACTGTCATGGGGAGCCTGATGCAGTCTGGGCACCAGTCCCCCTTCAGAACCAGTGGAGACTGTTATCCACTTGAGAGACTGTGGCTTTTCACTCCCCAGGATGGTACAGTCGGCAACCCACCCACTGTAGAGACTTGAGAGACTGTGGTTTTGCACTCCCCAGGATGGTACAGTGGGCAACCCACCCACTGTAGAGACTTGAGAGACTGTGGCTTTGCACTCCCCAGGATGGTACAGTGGGCAACCCACCCACTGTAGAGACTTGAGGGACTGTGGCTTTGCACTCCCCAGGATGGAACAGTGGGCAACCCACCCACTGTAGAGACTTGAGAGACTGTGGCTTTGCACTCCCCAGGATGGAACAGTGGGCAACCCATCCACTGTGGAGACTTGAGAGACTGTGGCTTTGCACTCCCCAGGATGGAACAGTGGGCAACCCACCCACTGTAGAGACTTGAGAGACTGTGGCTTTGCACTCCCCAGGATACATCAATGGGCATGGAGCCCCGTCATGGATCTGGCGTGGTGCTGTAATCCGGCTGAGGTGCCCCCCCACTTCCCTTCCCCCCTGAGGTGCCTGTTGTATTTCTATCTGATGCCCCTGCAGTGTTCTCTTCGTTTGTGGACAGGTATCTAGTGTGGGCCTCGCCCATGCATTTTGGGCCCAGTGGTGCACGGACATTGACATGTGCATACCTGCACTATTAATCGTAATGTATCAATTCTGGAATGTGTATATATCTGTATATATTAGCTTATTGTATTTTGATACATTACAAAGTTTGAACTGATTTCCTTTTGTCTTTGCATTCTTCTTGTGGGGTTGGGGGTTGTTACTGTGCTGTTTGGACACGTGTATGTGTTGTAGTGGGTGAGGGTGGGGGTGGGGGTGTTGCGTGTGTGTCCCCCTGACTTTTGCCTCCCCTCTCCCCTATGTCATAGGTGCAGTACTCCCCGTTGTCTTCGGCACCTACGTAGATGGTGATCGTAGAGGAGCAGAAAGACAAGCGCAGGGAGTATTTGTAATTCGGGCTCCATGGTGTCCTCCTTCCTCGTGGAGTGTGTTCAGGTGAGCGTTTTCCCATTGCAAAAGCTGTTTCCATTGTGTTTTTATCCACGGTGAATCCACCCCGGAAAAGGTGGCGGATTGGCGGGTTGTGATACTGTGGGCGGTACATTGTCTTCCGCCTGTCTGTTGGCGGTGACCGCCGCGCTGCTTGTCTGTACCGCCATGGCGGTCGGAGTGTTAAAGTGGCTGCCTATGTTGGCGGTTTCCACCACAGTCATAATTCCATTTTTTTGTCTGCCGGCCTGTTTGCGGTATTACCGCAGCTTTAACACCGTCCGCCAGGGTTGTAATGACCACCTATGTCTCTCAAGAACCACATTTACCTTTACACCAAATTGTCCTTCCAACTTTTTAAGAGTCTCTTCATAAACGTCCAGTTCTTCACCTTCATCCTCCTCCTCCTCCACAAGATCTGTTAAATTGTCGTAGACCTTACGCCCATGTACTCCTAAATTATGCAATAAAATATGTTTCTTCCTTAGAGGAGAAAATTTCTCTCCCCCAATTGCTATAAGGTATGATTCAAACAAAAGCCTCCAGTCCTTCCATAGTAGACTGGGTTCACCTGCTTCATTTAGGAAAGGAGGAGGTTGGGACATACTAGCTGCAGCCATGTCCCCTGCTTTTGATTATATCTATTACTCAAAATTTACTTAAAACGCCTGTAGATTCACTTAAGGTAACAATAACACTCAAATAACAAATAACTTAATCTTTGCTTCAATACTCTCACACCGTACTTTACATTTGTTATCTATATATATTTACATACTCTATTATTATTATTATTTATTTATTTTTTTCGTTCCTGCTGCTCCTTTACCCTTGAAATAGTAAGTTTGTCCACGTGCCGTTGACTCAACTCCAGCTTCCAACTTCCCTTCCCTGTAACTCTGGAAATGCTGGGAAGGCAGGGGTTAATTGCTCGATATAGCTATGTGTATTCACCTGCGTCACCTTGAATCAACACCGCCTTCCACCTTCCCTTCACTGTAACTCTGGAACTGCTGGGAAGGCAGGGGTTAATTGCTCGATAGAGCTCCGTGAGGAACGCCTCTTCAGCTGTGTCAATTAGGAAGCGCCGTCACGTTGTCCGACGCTTTGGAGAGACTCGACGTTCCTCAGCAACGGTATCCCGGACTTTTCTCCTCAGCCGCTCCTGACGTGGTGCCTCCGGTGCCGCGTTTCTTTCACAACCCATACCGGCACTGCTTCTGCCATTAGGGGAAGCTTCCACAGCCGGTAGGGATACACCGGGGTCCTCGCCGTCCCACTTCCACTGGGACAACGCCTTCAACAAAGGAGCACCGGAGACACACAGGCTGCCTCCACACTCCGAAATTTCCGCCTGAGATGCGGAAACACGAGAATTGAGGAAAGAAAAGAAAAAATAAATAAATAGATACTGGAGGTTTCCGCCTTGCCTCCAGACAGCATAAAGCAAAACTTACAGAAGTATGCCTGCCACAATGCTTACAGAGGCTTATACTCCTTAAATAACAAGGTGCCTTCACAGCGTCCTTCAGGAGGAAGTCCTAATGTCTTCAGACGAATGTCTCCTATACAGCACCAGAATATCGCCAGGCTCAGGGGTGAGGAGCCACACTGCCCATGCGCAGTTCTTCAACGAACAATCCCACCCTCGTCACCAAAAGAAGTATCTGTAGTAATCACACGCTGATGGTAACACAGAAGATGTTTATTTCACAACTCCTCACAGTCAACTCCACTTCAAATCTCGAACATTCCATGGCAAGCTCCAGGTTGGTCCAAAGACCTAACATTCTAAGGTAAGTGGAACGTACAATGTTAATCACATAAAGAACATTAAGTGTATACGCAAATAAGTTTAACCGTATTCCTAACTACATCTCTAAATCTATAGTACATATTTACAAAATAATAGAGGATATTCTCTTTTAGATAATTACTCCATCACATGCTCAATGCTTACAACAGGGTGCTCCACGGTGGGGACAAGAGCTGACACCAGCGAGACGTACTCCTCCTCTGATGGGAGCTCCCTTGCAGTGGCTGCCCCATCTGTGCCCCCCGCATCTACAGGTACAGCCGCCAGGCACCTCAGGCCCTGCCCCTGTCACCCCTGCTTCCCTCAGTGAGGAGGCCATTGACCTCCTCAGGTCCCTCACTGTTGGGCAGTCTACCATTTTGAATGCCATCCAGGGTGTAGAGAGGCAGTTGCAACAAACCAATGCATTCCTGGAGGGCATTCACTCTGGTCAGGCAGCCCTTCAGCGACCTTTTCAGACTCTGGCTTCAGCACTGATGGCAGCCATTGTCCCTGTCTCTAGCCTCCCCCCTCCAACTTCCTCCACCCAGACCCACACCCCTGTACCTCAGCCTCTCCCAAGCACACCATCAGACCAGCATGCACACACCTCAACACACAAGGGAAGCTCTGGCAAACATAAGCACCACACATCCCACAGGCACTCATGCAAGCATCACACACATGCAGACACACCAACATCCACTGCCTCCACTGTGTCCCTCTCCTCCTCGTCTCCCTCCTCCCTCCCAGTCTCGTCTCCACTCACACCTGCATGCACTGCATCCTCAGCCACTACGTCCATCACCAGCACACCCAACACCACACCCGCTCACGTGCACTGACCACCCCCACTACCAGCGCAGCCACACACCCACCCAACAGCCATCCACTTCACGACAGCTTCCAGCCCATGCACCTTCACCCAACGTCACCAAACGTACACTGCGGATCTGGCATTGTGCACTCAACCGGATGAGGTGACCCCCCCTTCCCTTCCCCCTGAGGTGCCTGTTTTATTTCTATCTGATGCCCATGCAGTGTTCTCTCAGTTTTGATCGGGTATTGAGTGTGGGCCTCGCCCATGCCTTTTGGGCCCAGTGATCCACGGACTATGATGGTGGAATCCCTTGGACTTGTGTTCTTGGTGTATATAATTGTATATGGTATAAATATATATATATATGTATATATTTTTGATTCATGTCTTTGAATATATCACATTTATTCGACTCATTTCCTTTTGTCCTTGCATTCTTCCAGGGGATTTGGGGGGTGTAACTGTGATGTATCAACATGTACTTGTGTGTGTGTTGTAGTCGGTGAGGGTGGGGGTTTTGCGTGTTGCATGTGTGTGTCACTGTTTTTTCCCTCCCCTGTGTCGTAGGTGCAGTACTCACCGTTGTCTTCGCCGCCGGCGTTCGTGCTCCTGGTAGAGGAGCAGGAAGATAAACGCTTGCAGAATTTGGAGCTCCGGTTGCATGGCGTCCTGGTTCCTCGTGGGGTGTGTAGAGGTGAGCGTTTTCCCTTCGAAGTCCTGTTTCTGCCGTGTTTTTGTTCGCGGTGAATCCACCCCGGAATAAGTGGCGGATTGGTGGGATGTAATAGTGTGGGCGGTACATTGTCCTCCGCCTGTCTGTTGGCGGTTACCGCCGCGCTGTTTGTTTGTACCGCTGTGGCGGTCAGAGTGGCTCTCTATGTTGGCGGTTTCCGCCATGGTCATAATTCCATTTTTTTTACCACCGGCCTGTTGGCGGTTTTATCGCCGCTTTAACACCGACCGCCAGGGTTGTAATGACCACCATAATGAGGCTGTAAGAAAGAGGACATGATATCCATAATGGTTGCTACTTGGTATTCCCCTCCACAATATAGCCCAGAATGTGTAAGAACATCAGTAGGTGGATTGTGAAATGGCCTGCATGCAGACAACATTGTGCATACATGCCTAAGGGAAAGTTCACATTGGCATTAAACCTGTCTGAACACTACAAAAGTAAGAAAGGTAAATAGATGTGTCTATTATAGGACATGTTGTATATGAGGCAATGGTCTAGGCATTTAACTGCATTGGCATTTGTGGACTGTTAACATGTCAAACAGTGGCTCATACATTTTCTGTCTACAGTAGTTGATTATTAAACACAGCCTATGTAGATCTGCCATACAAAAGGGATCTTATATTGCCATGTGGACTACAACACTAGCAATGTGCATCAGACAGGCGATTGAAGTTCATACCTCAGAATTGTAGGTCACCTCAGATTCTATATCAGCATCCTTGGTACAAAAATACAATTTTGGCCATGGATCCTCAGACATCCTATCTCACATATCAGTGATATGCAATACTCAAAGGGATGCATAGGTACCCATGATGCTGGGAGAAAAATTGCAACATATGATATAGGTGTGCTAAGGGGTGAAGCCAAGTTTGTCATTACTATGGACAATGGGCTCACTTGCACACTGCAACAAATTGGGTGTGTGATTAGCACTCTGTGGGGGTGATTCTCACCCTGGCGGGCGGCGGAGGCCGCCCGCCAGAGTTCCCCCCTCCAGAATACCGCACCGCGGTCATTAGACCGCTGCGGGTATTCTGGATTTTACACTGGGCTGGCGGGCGACCGCCAAAAGGCCGCCCGCCAGCCCAGTGTAAAACAACCTTCCCACGAGGACGCCGGCTCCGAATGGAGCCGGCGGAGTGGGAAGGTGCGACGGGTGCAGTGGCACCCGTCGCGAATTTCACTGTCTGCAATGCAGACAGTGAAATTCATTGTGGGGCCCTCTTACGGGGGCCCCTGCAGTGCCCATGCCATTGGCATGGGCACTGCAGGGGCCCCCAGGGGCCCCACGACACCCCATACCGCCATCCTGTTCCTGGCGGGCGAACCGCCAGGAACAGGATGGCGGTATGGGGTGTCTGAATCCCCATGGCGGCGCAGCGAGCTGCGCCGCCATGGAGGATTCAGAAGGGCAGCGGAAAACCGGCGGGAGACCGCCGGTTTTCCACTTCTGACTGCGGCCGAACCGCTGCGGTCAGAATGCCCTGCGGGGCACCGCCAGCCTGTTGGCGGTGCCCCCGTAATTTTAGCCTTGGCGGTCGACGACCGCCAGGGTTAGAATGACCCCCTGTGTTTGCAAACATGAATGACACATGTTGACAATGCCACATCTGCAATACATCAGCAGCATCTACATGAGTAAGGAATCATGTTTAGAGATGCTGAGCCTGCTTACATGATCTGACAGGTCCACTGAAGTACTAACGCTTTTTAGACACTAAACCACTGGTACCTGTAAGGATCTCAGAACAAATAGCATTTTGAGTTGCATGAATGTCTGACAGGACTTCAAACAATCAGACTGTGCCATACAACATTTATGTCATAATTTTTGATTCACATATTGTCATCTCCTGTCCATAATATGCGTGACATACTTTTGAAACAATGCACATCTGTTGCTATCTAGGGCAGGTGATGTTACATGTGCGAAAAGCCTCAACAACGTATGTGGTACAACGTTAGCACATCAGGTTCTGATACATCTAGCAGTCTGCAGCACACATAGAAAGATGAGAGTAACTCCATTACATGTTTTTGTGTGGGAAGGTGTCCCTTCCTGTGCAAACACAATTATGCCAACAACACAGACACCCTTGCACCATGATGCACATGTAGCTGTGTTGTTGCTAAGAACCAATTTAAGAGTAGACACATGCAGAAAGGACAGGAATGCACCATATGTCATTGATATGCTCGATCCCCGCCCTTTATTGTGAACTCAGGCTAGTGCAGCAAGAATCCTTGCAGTACTGCCCTATAGCACAATGTTGGAAATGCGACCCTGTGTGAGTTACTAGACACATGTGTGAACATTTGGTTACTATAAATTTGCAGTTGTTGGGTCAGTCCTGTACTTCATATTTACTTACCAACCAGTAGGCCATTCCCATATTGATCATTCTGGAATCTCTTGTTAATAATGCACCAGCTAAAGATGCATGCATCATGCACACTCTCAGGATATTTTGCCAGTATGTTGGTAAACAGGCCACGATGGTCTGAATGGAGTGCGTGTGTTTTCTGTTCTGGTATACGTGTGCTGTAGCTGCTGGAAGAACAAATTGCACATGTGTGTAGTTCATGGCACTCAGCTCATTGGGGAAGCCAGATGGTGTAGAATTCTTGTTTTATCTCCAGCTGCATTTGTTGTGTGTTGGAGAAGATGATGTACTGTGTTGTTAAGGATATTATGGCATCCAGGACAGTATTGATGAAAGCTGAGAATGATGGCTGGGAGATACCAGCCACCTTGGCTGTGGTGAACTGGACCGACCCCAATGCCAACATGTGGAGCACAGCCATGAGCTTCCCCTGTAGCAGCATGATTGTGGCCAGTTGTTGTTTAGAGCCTAGGTACTATTTGGTGCAACAATCGTGCAATTGATTGCCTCTGTAGCCAGCAGTGGTTGATGACCTTAACTTCCATTAGGTCAAGGAAGCTAACCCACCCCTGAATTACACTTTCCCTTCTCCTTTGTGGTAAGCGGGTGGGTTGAGGTGTATGTGGTTGGGGTGACGTGAGTCCAGGCCTCTCCCAGCTGCAAGATGAGGAGTTGCATGTTGTTGTTGAGCTTACCAGACTGCTCGGTCTATGTTCTATTTATGTTTCACTGCCAATACATAATTTGTGCACTTACGGTAAAGTCCCATCCGATGTGTAACTTTTTAGTTTCCTTGTAAATATCTATACATCAGTTTTGCTATAATACTTACACAGGGATGCCTACCTTGCATACATTAATACTTACATGATTCAGCAAGATCATGCGCAGGAATATTTAGATGCATGATGAATAAAAGTGAAGCATCAGCCTGGATGTGTTGCATTTTAAATATGGAGTACAGTCTGCGCCGCCAAAGTGTTAACATTTTTAACCGGTTGGCAGCTTAAGCTCCTTGTAAAGAAGCCTCTAGGTCTTAACCATAACTACCTAATGGCAACTGCCATTAGGTAGTTATAGTTAGTGTTGGAAAATGGGTTATTGGTAAGGGCAGGTAAGTACCTACACTTAGCAATAGGCCACTAACCTCCACTTAGGTCCAGTTAGGTCTCAGTAAATTAAACCCAGCTCAACCCTTGGTAGCTTGGCAACGAGCGTCAAGGCTTAACTTAGGAGACAGAGTGTAAAGCATTCAAATATCACAAAACAGTAATTAAATTAAACACAGGAAACAGTTTAAAAATCCAAAACCAATTTATAAAAATAGATTATATTTTTATCTTTAAAATGACACAAAGACGAATAAAATCGGATGAGGAGAACCGTAGATATGGATTTTTAAAGAATAATTGTTTTTTAGCGACTAGAAACAAAAAGCGTCAATCGGGTCATCTGGCTGCACCTCGACCGGGGCAAAGTCAAAGTTTGATGCCGACCGCAATGGAGCCGTGCTCGGCTACAGCTCGCTGGAGGCCTCGGTCAAAAGTTTATCTTCAGACTTTGTGCCAGATGTATCAAATGATTTTGCACTCGCAAACGGCAAAATCGGCCGTTTGCGAGTGCAAAATCGTGGTCTGCAATGCATCAAAGGCATTCGCAGACCACAAAATAAAAATTGCAAAAATTTCGATTTTCTGCGTTGCAACCTGGATTTTGCGAATCGCAAATTGCGATTCGCAAAATCCAGGTCGCAAGGCTATTCTGCAAAAAATCGCAAATTGCGATTTTTCACAGAATGGTATTTTGCACATGCAAAATACCATTGTCTGCAACCAGGTGGTAACCTGGTGCAAAATTAAAAAATGCAGTAAAACTGCATTTTTAAATTTAATATGTAAAGCACACATGGCCTTTTGGCATGTGTGTACTTTACATTGTAAAAAAAATATATTTGGGGTGCAGGAGAGGGGGCCTTAGGCCCCCAGCACCCTGCCCTTTTGCATTTCCCAAATTGTGATTTCCGGTTCAGAAATCGCAATTTAGGAAATGCAAAAAATTTGCAGCTATGGGCCAACAGGCCCATAGCTCCGAATGGGGACAGTATCGCAATTTGCGATTCGGTAATTGCATTTGCGATTTTTAAGAAATCGCAATTACCGAATCGCAAATGTGATACATGGCCCTTTGCGAGTCGGTAATTGCGATTTCTTAAAAATCGCAATTACCGAATCGCAATGGGCCAGAATCATACATCTGGCCCTTTGTCTCTTTTCTGAATATTTTCTTCAACAGGACGAACCTGCCAGTCCAATCCGACCTCCTGGAACTCTTCTCTGGATCAGCGTCGCGGGAGCCCTCGGTGGAGATTTTTACCTTCGTACTTGGTCGTTTTTTTGAGGTGAAAACCTTCCACCGGGTTAAACCTGGATCTTGATCCGACGTCCTTGGAGCACTCCTCGGATACGCTGGCTGGGAGGTCCCGGTCAACTTTTTACCTTCGGACCTAGTCTCTTTTTCGGAGATTTTCTTTCCCGGGACGAACCTGCAAATCAGGCCGGGTCGCGGTTGAGGCAAGCCGGCTAGAGTTGCCGCGGCGGGTCAGTCCCTCTAGGGAGCTTTTTTTCAAAAGTTCTCCAAACTTCTGGGTCTTCTCCCAGATGTTCTTTTAAGGTTCTTTTGGGGTCCACAGCTCACCCCAAGGGTCCAGAAGTTCTGAGATGATCTGTGGGGGGGTGGACTACAACTCCCAGAATGCACCTGGCACAAACTCCTTTTTGGCCACTGGTCAGTGGCCAGCGGGTTTATTTCTTCAGGAGTTGGTGCAGGGGACTATGGTTAGCAATTGTTCACCTGTAGCAAACAGGGAGTCCCTCCTTGAACCAGTTGAAGCCAGACAAAGTCCTTCTTGTGGTGAAGCCCAAGAGTGCAGCTGGTGCAGTCCTTCAGAGTGCAGGTTCCAGGTGTGGGACAGGGGTCCAGCAAGGCAGTCCTTCTTCTCCTTTGGTTCTTCCTTGTTGGAATCTGATGGGGATCTGAGGTGTGGGTGCAGGTCTGCCAGTTTTATGCTTGCTCCTGGGTAAAAAACAGGGGGGTCCTGATTCTCCAATCAGGTGCAGGGTTCTTCCCCCTGTGATGACCACTTCCTGGGAAGTGTGGCAAAAATCAATCCTAGGAGGCAACATTCTTCAAAAATCCATCATGGCTGAATCTGATTTTTGGAGATTACATCTGGCTGAGCCCACCCACTGGTGTGGCTAAAAGTCATAAACACCCCCCTCTCCTAATCTAATCAAGGGGGCACCTAGTTGTCTGGGGATGCAGGATGTGGGGGTGTTGCTGGGTTGCTCCAAATGTCCTTCTCTGCCTTTGAAGACCAGTTTGGCAGTCCTCCCCCTTCCTGCCTCACAATCTGCTGCGGGGAAATTCCCTCCTACAGGGACATCTCTTTGTGTGAAGCCTGGCCACTTCACACCTCATAAAGGCAGCCTGGCCAGGCTGCCAGAGGCTGGCCAATCATAGCACATCAGCAAAAACAATGCAGGGCTGAAATTGGCAACTTTTCAGGTAAAGTTTAAAACTCTTTGACTGAACAAGTTATATTAAATCCCACAACTGGAAGTTGTGGGATTTATTATAAAAAATAATTTGATACCAAACTCTTGGTATCCATTACTTAAGGGGACTTTTAAAAATAAAATAAAAATTTAAGTCTCCCCATTCTAGCCTATGGAGGCCATTCACTACAATGAGGAAAACACTAATTTGGCTGTTTTTACCTCACCAGGACTTACCAAACTATTTTTATAAGGTCTCTGCTTATAGTTACATGGCACCCAGCCCTAGGGACACATAGGGCATACCTTAGGGGTGACTTGTATGTAAAAATAAGGTAGTTTAAGACTTTGGAACTAGTTTTAATTCCAAAGTCGAATTTGCATATAACTTTAATTTAAAAGCAGCCAGCAAGGCAGGCCTGCCTTTAAAATGACACTGGGCACCTCAGCAGTGCACCTATGGGTGTACTACCTATGCTGTGGTCCCTAAACGTACATGCCCTACCATATACTAGGGACTTATAGGTAGGTTAACTTAGCCATTTATAATTAGCCTAATTTGCATATCCACTTTACACAGAGCACTGGCCCTGGGACTTGTAAGCAGTACCCAGGGCACAGCCAAGAGTCAGTAACCACCAGTACCTGTCCAAGAAGTGTGGGCGTGACCAGGGCAAAAAGGAGGACTTTCCTACAGTTAGGAACAGGTTTCCATAGAAAAAAATGTTTTTTGACTTGCCCATACCTTCAGCACTGTTTGATGAATCTTCACTAAATTTTCAAAAAAAAAAAGTGTTGTGGTGATTTTTGTTGCACACAAACAGTTTTGGGGTGAACCGTCAAGCAGTGACCGAGAAAAAAGGGGGTGAAAAACATTGCTTTCCCCATTTTAATTCCCATAGGACATTTAGACACATCTACAGATTGAACTACTGGACGGAATTATACCAAACATGGCAGAAAGCTAGCTTTAGGTATGTAGATTATTCTTACACTTATTTGGTGTGAATCTTTTCAGTAGTTATTGACACATTTAAAGAAAAACAAATTTGAATATCTCTGGCCACTGTGATTTCACAACAATTTTGCAGAGATCTTGATTTATTCGCCAATATGCGCAACAAAGGGAATTTTGTGATAGGCTCGCCGCAACCTGACTAGAAAATTGCTCCTCCATTTTATATACCAGGACACAGTCCCCGGGCTGAAAAGTGGTATTAAAATACAGATAATGTTTGAGAGTGGAGTTAGTCTGACCCCTGGGATATAATATACTAGTGTTTGTAGGTAAAATTAAGGTAGAAGAAATTCAGTTTTTGGACTCCACGTTATATTCATAACTACGTTGCGAAGCTGAGTGCAACCCCCATGTAATTTCATGATGAATTCATGAGTACTGATGCAGCAAAAAAAATTGGGAAAGTATCAAATCAATTATATCATTCAGTGATACTGGTAGTGAGACACTTTAGCTTACTTAGGTACCGATCCATACAGTCAGAAACACACTGAGACCCTGATGCTCTGACTCACAGACTGAAACCCGCATGCACTCTCTCACAGACCCAACCAAACCATGATGCTGTCACGCAGACACTGACTGACTGTCAGGAACATGGTGGTAGGAGCTTGTGTTGACCCAAGTAAAAGACAAAGGAGCCTGCGATTTGCACAAGCTCAATGACATCCACATTTGAAAATATGGCAAACCATCCGCAAAACTGTTATTGAAGACTTTCCACCAAATGTTTGCTACTCGCTCTGATCTCGACTTTCAAGATGGAGGTCATCACGAAGAAGGTCAACTCTCTAGTTGTTGAACGTGAGTAGTGCTCCAAACTCTACACGTGAGCACTCTGAGAGAAAGATGTTGCACTTCAACTGAACTCTTGAGGCACCGGTAGTGTCTCTCCTTCGCGCATTTTCCTCAGAATAAATTTCACAATGAAAATGGTAACCAGCCTTGTTTCGGAACTAAGGTACTCATAATTTGAGGGTAGTGTCTCAACTTCATTTTGAGCAGCAAGTTACTCTGTTTTGCCAGCTATCTCTTTCAAGAAGGTTTGTAGAGTGCTGGAGAATAGCGTTTGTTCTCGTCACACTGGTCAGCCATGAAATAACATTTTACCATTATCTCTCCATATTTGGGGTTAGACTTTCTTCGCATCGGAAATTTTGGGCAAAAGGCTTTCTTTAGTCAGAACTATTATTCAATAACTCTTAGATGATCAAAACCGAATAAAAGGAAATGTATTTGATGCATCTTGCACATTATATATATGAGACTTCACTACTATTCGTGGTAGCTTCCTGAGTTGATAAATATCATATTTAACATCTCAAGAAGCTACCACGATAGCATAATGAAAAGATTGAAAACCACCCACTCAGTCAAATACAAAAAGAGCAATTAGAAAAATGTAATTGTCACCATTATATTCAAAAACTCATTCTAGCTAAATGGCAAAAAATTACCGATAAGGGAGGAGCTCAAGTCTTGCTTACTTGGGTAAATGATAATCTTGTCTTTATTTCATGAAGGTAAACAGTTTTTCAATAATGTTTAAGAATATCAACTAGAAGTGCAAATTGTATGTATTTGATCATCTCCCTTTGCAGGTAACTGGTTAGAAAGATCAGTTGGAGAAAAAACACAAAGAATAGAAGTGAAGTTTCCCCTGCAAAGCAGTCTCTCTTGTTTCTCTATCCACTTCCCCTTTCCCCCTGTTGATATCTCACACTGGCAAGTATAAGAAGGTTGGTGTGGATATTAGTGGAGGGGCATTGGGTCCAGCTTCTGAATCTGTTGAATTTAGTTGACTAGAAAGTTGACACTCCTGACACTGATACCCTTATCCATTCACTCATAGATGCACTTCACCTAGACTAACACACACTCACTCACACACACACTCAGATACTCGTTCACTCACTCACATATCCACCTAGACCATTACTCAATCACTTACAGACCCAAATAAAGTGTAATGCATCACACAGTGACCCACTCAGAGTGTCATGCACACAGTCAGATGCATCCATCATGCAGTCACTCAGACACTCATTCACACCCTTATGCACTCACTCACAGATCACCTTAGGCTCTTATGCACTCAAATACATACCCATTCAGACCCTTATACATTCACTCACAAACCCTCATGTAATCACTCACGGACCCAATGAGACTTCCATACACTCACTCAAGAACCCATTCAATGTCATGCACACAGTCACAGACACACTGATATCCTGATGCACTTATTTACAGATCCACTCAGATTCTCACACACTCACTCGCACAGCCACTCAAACCCTTCTTCACTCACTCACAGACCCACCTAGAGTGTTACATATTCACTCACAGACCCAATCAAACTGTCATGCACTCACTCACACTAAGACCTACACCCTTATGCACTTACTCATGCTCTCACTCATACCCACTCACAACCCTCATACACTCACTCACACACCCACCTACACCATTACACACTCACTCACACACCCAATCAGACTTTCATGTACTCACTCAGAAACCCATTCTGTCACAGGCACACTGAGATCATGAAGCACTTACTGACAGACCCACTCAGAATCTCATATACTCACTCACAGACACACTCAGACCCTCATGCCCTCAGTGACAGACTCACTGACACCCTTATGCAGTCACTCATAGATCCACTTAGAGTCTCACACACTCACTCATACTTGCACTCAGACCCTCATGCATTCACTCACAGACCCAGTTAGACCATCATAAACTTACTCACAGACTTAAACAGACGTTTGCGCTTTCACTCAGAAACCCACTCAGTGTCATGCACACAGTCTCAAATACACTGATATCCTGATGCACTTACTGACAGACCCACTCAGAACCTCATGCACTCAGTGACAGACTCACTGACACCCTTATGCACTCACTCACATATACACTTGGACTCTCACATACTCACTCACACACCCACTCATATTCTCATGCACTCATTGCAGACCCAATAGGACTTTCATGCTCTCACGCAGAAATGCACTAAGATTGTCATGCACACATACACACTGAGATCCTGAAACACTTACTGACAGACCCACTCAGACTCGCATGTACTTACACACAGACCCACTCAGACCCTCATGCACTCAGTGACAGACTCACTGGCAACCTTATGCAGTCACTCACAGATCCACTTAGACTTTCACACACTCACTCACACATGCACTCAGACCCTCATGCATACACTCCCAGACCCACTTACACCATCATGCACTCACTCACAGGCTCAATCAGACTTTTCTGCTTTCACTCAGAAACCCATTTGGTGTCATGGACACAGTTACAGATAGACTGAGATCTTGATACACTTGCTGACAGACCCACTCATGTACTCACTCACTCACTCACAGGCCCACTCAGACCCTCATGCACTCAGTGACAGACTCACTGACACCCTTTTGCACTCACTCACATATCCACTTGGACTCTCAAGCACTCACTCATACACCCACTCAGAATCTTATGCATGCACTCACAGACCCACTTAGACCATTATGCACTCACTCACAGACCCAATGAGTCTTTCATGCACTCACTCAAAAACTCACTCAGTGTCATGGACACAGTCAGAGATGCACTAAGATCCTGATGCACTTACTCACAGATCTACTCAGACTCTAACTCACTCACTCACTCACATAGCCACTAAGACCCTTATGCACTCACTCACAGGCCCTCCTAGAACATTGCACATTCACTCGCAGACCCAATCAGACTGTCAAGCACTCATGCGCAGAATCACTGACACACTTATGCATTAATTCACATATCCAATTAGACTGTCACGCACTCACTCATACCCCCACTCAGACCCTCATGCACACACTTGGAAACCCACTCAGTGTCATGCACACAGTCAGAGACATACTCAGACTCCCATGCATTCACTCACAGACTCAATCAGACCCTCATGCACTTAGTGACATAATCACTGACACCATTATGCACTTATTCACATATCCACTTAGACTCTCACGCTCTCATTCACATATCCACTTAGACTCTCATGCACTCACTCACACACCCATTTAGGCCCTCATGCACTCACTCACACACCCAGTAAGACTTTTATGCACTCATTTAGTTCTACTGTGAGGGTCATGCACACAGTCACAGACACAGAGATCTTAAAGCACTGATTGACAGATCCACTCAGACTCTCATGTACTCATTCACAGACCCACACAGACCCTCATGCAATCAGTGACAGACTCGCTGATACCCTTATGCAGTCACTCACATATCCATTTAGAGGTTCACGTACTCACTCATACACACACTCAGACCCTCATGCATTCACTCACAGACCCACTTAGACTGTTGTGCACTAACTCAGAGGCTCAAGCAGACTCAGAAGTCCACTCAGTGTTATGCACCAAGTCACAGACACACTGAGATCCTGATGCATTTACTCACATATCCACTTATACTCTGATGCAGTCACTCACACACTCACACAAACCCTCATGCATTCATTCACAGATATACTCATTTACAGACACACTCAGTAAACACTCATTTAAACTTAGGTGTATGTTGTGGGAGATATTCATATATGTTTGTGTTAAGTACCTTACAATGTTAAAATGGATGTCTGTTTTTCATTTTTTTTTTTTATATTTAAATATAAACGTATTATTTTTTAATGGGCCTGTATGCATTGAAAGCCTGTTTTTATTTTCTATTTTCACAGTATAGACACAAATCTTGCAACATCTTCACAAATATTTTGACATTTTTTAGAAAAAATGACATTGATTAAGAAAATTAACAAGAGTTTTGGGCAAAAGGGTGGCCCTGTCGAGAGTGTTTGATTTTTTTTGTAACTATGTTACATATTACATGTCAGTGCGGATGCAGAGTTCTAGGTTGGAAAGAAAAACTGTTGCCTTCATCTGGAAAATAGACACCGTAACTTCTATATATACCATTCATGTCAAAGCAGATATTTTTGTTATATATACAACACATGTTATGGTCTCTCTGCAATGCTGAAAGTTTTATTAACATGTTTTCTGGCTTTGTCAATCTGAGGACAGAATTGATTTGACCTCTTCCATTTCTTCCTTTGACATATAATTGAGTACACAAAGACAGTGTGAGGGAAAAGGCTCAACAATTGTGCAAAGGTATCTTTTATTAGGATTGGCACCAGTCATTGTATCCAGGTCATTACCACCACAACGCAGTCATGAGGTCAGGGGGTTGAAAATCTGTAAAGCTTTTAACCAAAGGTAGCAATTGATTCTACGTTAATCCTCTGCAGCCAATTCAATTAATAGCCATACTAGGTCCCTGTCAATTACACTCTTTCTAGCAGGCTGTCTAGCCCAAAACACATAGGTATGCCTAAAAATCCACACTCCAACCATTGTAAAGTGAAGGAGCAGCAGCAGTCAGGAAAAGGCTGGAGCTGACTGAGGCAGTTTTCAAAATGGGATGCAGTTCAAATGGATGTGTGCTCTTGGTTTAATAATTCCATACTTTTAATTGGGTACTGTAAATATGAATGTGACTGAACTTAGGTTGTATTTTGAAATGCAAAGTAAGCAGATATTTCATTGGCTGTGGTAAAAAGTCAATGTGTACTGCAGAGTTTGATATGCTTTGGAATTTATACAGTAAATCACATCAATTATTGCTCATTGTATTAGAAGTATGCACCTTCTAGGATGTGCAGTGAACTTGTGACCTAGTAGGTGTCGTGGGATGCTATGCAGACTATGCTAAGGCTGTAACGGGGGAAGGGTCTTAAAGATACAGTAGTTTCTTTCTAAAAACAAAAATCGTTTGTAGCAAATATCTTAGAATAAGGATTTATTTTCCTACTAAGGAATTGGTGATTATGTTAAACATACCCTTCAAGTGATAAAACTAACAACCAAATGTGTTTTCTTCCGTTAGGTCATTGCGATCATCGCAGTTAAACCATGATTACACAAAAGAAGCTTGCCATACTGACCTTCCTTAGAAAAAGTGCATGAAAGGGTTAACAGATAAGCCATCAGAATTTGCCTTGCAAAAGAAAAAAATGAAAGGTATGCTTTTATTTGTTGTAATGTGCGATACCACACAGTACAAAGTGCAAAAGGTTAACATTCATGGTTGCTAAGTTTAAAAGAACTGACCCTTTCTTATGCTTAGTTTTCTCAGTTACTGAGAATATTGAAACTATCAGATAACAGATAAGATAAGAAGAAGACATCTGGAAGATAATTAATTTTCAGGTATGTTAATTGTATATTGTTGCGTAGGCTCTCAGTCTCCTAATGAGACTACTGGATTTTTGGGCGGCAAGATCGTTCGCAGTGCGGGGGGCTAAGTCTGACCCACGGTGAAGGACCCTTGTCACCCCAAATCCGGGTTTTGCTCCGGCTAACTAGCAGTGCCTCATCTCTCCCAAAGGGAAGGGACAATTTGGCAGCCGAGCGCATGACGTCTTAGTACTTCCCAGGGAAGTCGTGGTCACTCAGGTCACAACCGGTTCTCTCATACACAGTACGGTCTCATATAGAAATGACAAAGGCAGTTTAAGTTTTAAAGATTGGTTTAATAAAATGACTACATTTTAGATAGCAAAGCGTGAGCTGCAATAACCAGAACTACACAACACAGTAGGATTAAAATCGTAACTTTGAGAGTGAAGCACAAGAATAAGGCTATCATAGTGCAACTATTTTAGGTTCTCTCTTTGTTATATTCTGAGCACAGCATGTGAAGCTCTAAGCCTGCCTTTCAGGTTCCCCCAAGAGGACATCAACCCTCATACCTGAGCAAAGGCCTGTAATCTGCATCAGCATCTGCAACGGGGCTGTCAGCATCTAGTTGTAGGTTCCTGGTCCGAATCTCCCTCTGACGTGTACTAGGACTAGAAAGTGTTTTTATAACTAACACGCAGATGTTCTAAGAAAATGTCCCTACGTAAGAATGCGTGTTTTCTACGAACACTAGAGACTAAACTTCTACCACGTTTACCGGCAATGTACCAGACTTTAGCCTTGACTGAAGCACAGGGTGAGCAAGAATGCATTGTTTGAGAACACAGTGGTGAACTAAGCTAATCAGTGTGATAGAAATAAATAAAACAAGACCGTCAAACTGGTTATTGTAAAATAACAGTGCAATGCTAAATAAAATGTATTTAGGGCAAAGTGCACAGAGGCCTAATATGTTAACCTAACGTGCATGAAGCTACATTAAAAATGGCTACACTACACCCTCCCCTTGTCGGTAGAAAGTGGTTTAAGCCGAAGCTAAAAATGCCCTAAGCTAAAATATAAGTAAAAACCCTATCAAATTTCAACAAGTTAAGAGGACACTGAAGCATATTAATCCTGAATTTAAAAAATAAGCATGCGGCCAAATGCCGAATTCAACTGATAATGTCAATTTATAATAAGTTAAAATTAAACAGTAATCATGGAAAGCAGGAGATTCTCCACTTCGGCAGATGACAAAACTGGAAAATCCATGCCAAAGACTATCAAGGAGCAGGTGTGTTCCAAAGCCCCAGTGTCAACCAAGGCAGCATACCGTGCAGAGCCTGTGAACGAGTTAATACCAACTTCTTACAGGAAGGGTATCTCGTAATCAGCTTCTCGAAACAAATGCAGCCGCAGCGCGCATGTCTGGTAATGAGCCCTCATCGGGAACATCAACAGATCAGCATCAACCACTGGGGGGCGTTGCTGTGAGAGACAAACGTCCAGTGCATGTTAAAAAGAGCACCAACGGCACCGAAACACAGACTGCACACAATCCAAAACCGGTCTGAATGACAGAGACCAGTCACACTCCAAATGTTCCAGGAGTGTTGCTCCAAAGTGCCGCATCATGCGTTCACGACACAGCTGCGCTGATGTTAGCGCCCACATTCGTCCTTGTTGCGGCGGGACAGCCATTGTGGAAAAACAACAGCTACAGCAAAATGCCGGCTAATAAAGCCAAAATTATCGTAAATCCCCCCAAAATGCTTCCGAAAATTGAATGAATAGCTGAAGGTATTAAATCGAATATGGAAGAGGTGTGAACGAAACCAACACCAACGGCTTTGAAAAAATGTGCTAATCCAGCCGTGCTGGAAGCATTAAATATACGTCCCACGAGTTTACCAAAGTGGCTTGGAAAGTTGGTATTTAACAGGGACTGTAATTCTGCCGATGACCTTGCCACCTGAAGTGCGTAGGTCTTGCGTGCAGATGTAAGGGCCACATGCTTCTGAAACAATAAAGCCTTCAGTCTACTTAACTTGTCGGAATTCACCTTGGAAGTAGCAATGTGAGGCCAAATATCTGCTACCTCCCTACTTTTAGTGGGGGGAAACAACACACTCCTGCAGCAAGTAACAACCTTAGTGACCGAAACAACGTATACTATTCCGGCCCGCATACCACAACAGTCTTCACTATTGAGGAGGATGTAGCTGCCGTTTGAAAGCACCTGGAACATGCGTTTAATCAAGGGGACAGGAACTCCCTTCAGATAGCAAGCCAAGTTCACCACCGAGGTATTACAAGCCCCATGGAAGGACATCTGCTTACAAATCATCGAATGGCTGACTGAAGTCTCGCATTCACTACCACTAAGAAAGACCTCTTTCATGCCATTGAGGCATTTATACAAGAAGGGAAGCTCCCACACCTCATGAATGTAACTATCTCCCAACTTTTCATATCTGCCTACCAGAACATGTTTCAAACAAGAAGTGAATTGTAATGTAGAAATAGGCAGATTAATAACCCCGTGTATCAACCACTCTGCAGAGGGAATCTCGGCCACGGTAAAAGGCAATCCTTCTAACTTTTCAATTTTGAGCATGACATAAGTCGCCTCCTTCTTAGCCAATAGTTGTTGTTGTCGCGTTAAATTAAAGGAAAAAAAATATTTCCATGGCACTGATGTGCTGCCACGGAACGGGACCCGCCTTCAATGTCTGAAGCGTCCAACCCAACTGCATAATGGACCTGGTCTGACTCTGTCCATGATAGAAAGAAGACATATCAGATCTTATAATGTCTATAGCAGAAGAAACAATGTTGTTAATTGTATATATCCTGTCAGATAAGGTGTGAATTCCATTATCCACAACAGCTAACGCTTTTTTCAGATTTTCCTGATCTATCTGCCTTAACCGGGCTGCAGCCTCTTGTTGGGAAAGTTTCCATATTTCATTGTATACTTCATACAAGAAATGCTTCCTACTTGGTGTCTTCGGACCTGCCAAAAAATCTTGTAAGTTAGTGTTAATAGACAGGAAAGTGAGATGTGTCTTAACTGCATCTAGCAAGGATGATTTTAGCCATTGTTGGCACAATTTTCCCTCACTATGGGGGTTATTACAACTTTGGAGGAGGTGTTAATCCGTCCCAAAAGTGACGGTAAAGTGACGGATATACCACCAGCCGTATTACGAGTCCATTATATCCAATAGAACTCGTAATACGGCTGGTGGTATATCCATCACATTTGGGACGGATTACCACCTCCTCCAAAGTTGTAATAACCCCCTATATGTTGTAATTATTTCAGCTTGTTCTGGTGATATATAGCGAGGGTCTGACCTACGTGTTCGGAAACCCCCTGAGGAGGTGACAAAACGTTGATGACACCCGTTGGTATCTATTGGCCACAATAACCACCCGCCTGGACGTGTTTGTGAAGTATTAAATGTACCGTTCTGGACCCATTCAGTAAGCTCACTAAAAGTTGCATTTGTGTACTTTTGCCAATCATCAAATTTTGCAGGGGCAGGTATACTAGGCATGTTCAATTCTCTGATTGTAGCTAAGCCTAAGCAGCTAGTCTGTTGTACTGTTTCATAAAAAAAAAGTCATTTGAACGGGAATGAGACATGCTCGAAACAATGTTTCTCTACCCTTGGTTTGTCAATTTTTTGTTCCCCAAACACTTTTCAAATCCACATATTTTGACCAATATTCACAACCTTCAATTGATAACCGGGAAACAAAGGAGTCCGAATATATACATTTTGTGTTGGTCAACAACATTTGTTTATCTTTAGTCGGAGTTAACCTAAAATAATATGACTTAGTATTCATTTGATGATGCCCAGAAAAATACTTAAATTTGTCAACATAAGTTTTAGAACTCACTTTGCTGGGGAGTTGGGCAATGTTCCCATTGCGTATAGTCAAATATCGTTTTTGGACTACCTGCTTTATGTATGAAGTGGTGCCCATAATAATTATAGCAAAAGATGTCACCATAATTGTCTTTAAACTGGTAAACATCTTCATTTTCATAGACAGTATAATATTGTAATTCTGTCATCATTGAGTCAACTGTCTTCACATCCAAATCATCAGATACAATGCCTGGTATTACTATATCATTCATAGATAACTTTAGCACATACGGTATTTGAATTTTTTCATTGGGACCGTATATATCAAACATTACTTTATCCCACACAATCCCATCTGGAATTGGCACTGCAGTAATGTTCACAAAGGACAAGTCTCTTCGAACCCTATCTGATGAAAAATGTGGTTTCAACACTTACTCCACCTGTTCAACCGCTGATCTCTCAGGAAGAAAATGACCATGTATCAACAGAAAAAAGGCAATGACAAACCCAATCCAAAGAAAAAAATGCTAGCATAGTCAATAAAAGCCACAGAAAGTTTCATGGAAAAACAAAATATGTATCTTTAAGCCAACGCATCAGCTTACGTGGTCCTGACTGGTCAGTAGTCGAAGAAGCAAATGAGTCCGATAGACCATCGTTGTTGTCGGCAAAGTAACCAGAGGCAGTTCGTGCAAAAGGCGTCGCCGTAGTCAATGGAGGAGTTGGCGTTTCCCACAGTGGTACACTGTAGACAGCACCATCCGTCAAGTTAGTAGTCATGGTGACTTGATCAAATGTTTCTATATTGGTTGTTGTTAGTGGAACTAATGCGAGATCTTCATCCACCCTCCCCAAGCTCGGAGAGTCAACAGTGTTGGTATAGACAACTTGAAGCGGAACTTCTTCTCCAGTAGTGAGAGGGATTCGGGAACTACTGGACGTTCCTCTTGGTCTGCTGTGTAGAATCGGCCACATGTTGTAACTTGACATTGTCAATAGAAACAAAGCGATTTTCTTTGGCACCTGGCAACAGGGGTAGAATAACAGTTCTTGTTCCGTGTATCCCCAACACAGGGACTGGTGCACGATAAGAAGGGCCGAATTATTTTTTCACTGCGACCTTTTCACGCACAAGATCCCCAACCCTGGGAATCCAGCCAGTAGGTGTTACTGGCACATCCTTAATTCATGTGGAGGCGGCACTTTTAGAAGAGTTATCTTCATGGAACTGCTGTAATTCCTGTAAAACAGTAACACGATCATTTATGTCAAAAGGTGAGATCCGGAACAAACATTTGTGTTCCAAACAGGCACTCATATGAAGTACGACCCCCCAGGGACCTTCTAGGCAGGTTATTAAGTGCTCTATGAACTCCATACAGGTGGGTTAGCCAACTACGACCAGTATCTAAGACTCTGGCTGGTAAGGATTGCTTTAAATCGCGGTTTAATCGCTCCACAACAGAATTTCCATTGGGATGAAATGGAGACGAGTACTGGAGCTGGACCCACAACGAAGCCATGGTGTCCCATGGTGTCCCTGAATGCCCTTGAGGCAAAAGCAGGGCCCTGGTCCGAATGGAATGCCCCAACTGCATATGTGCCAACAAAGACTTGCAAATCTTCAATAACAGTCCGAGCGTCAGCCGAGCGTTGTGGCCACACCCACACAAATCTGGAGCAAGAATCTACAGCGACTAGTATATATTTGTATGCACTATCCGGTGTTAGTGGACCGCAATGATCCAAGTACACACATTGTAATGGTCTATTTGAGATTAAGAGGGGAGTCTGCGGTGGGCGCTTAGCCGTTGAAACTTTAATTTGTTGATAGATGTCACAACAAAGGACATACTGCTTAGTCTCTTTATGCGGCGCTAAAAAAGTATAAATATGGGCCTAAGTTTCTAAAACGGAAAACGGTGTCTCTTAACCATTTAAGCACATTGCAGCATGCTTCATGGTATGAGTACAGCAATTCAACCATAACAAATGTGCATAAAAAGGTTAATGTACAACTTTAAATAACTATTTTACAGTCAAATGTATTGACCAATGAGAGAGCGCTGAGAAGCTCTCTGCTACTTGGCCTCACACTTCAGAAAAACAGTATTTCTATGAATACATGTGTCTGCAATTACATTTCTCATTGCTGGTTGTAAAAGTGCTTTTGGAGTTTGTAAGGGACTATACACACTACTCCTGCACTAGTAACCTGTTATCATTCCAAAAACAGTATTCTTCAACATACATGAAAACATTCTGTCAGTACTAACATATATATCTGCATAAACATATTTTTTCCACATCCAAAAAAGATCTCCCATATTTTAAACCCAAATATCATACTGTGTAACATACATATGGCATATCTCTGAGATCTCTCAAATGTAAAAAACATAGGATTTCTACTTTACAAATAGCTTGCACATTACATAAGGAGCTAACAGTGTTATACTATAAATGACACATGTAAATCATTACTACTTTAAAGACTTTAAAGAACACATCTCTCAATCAAACCACACAAACCTGCTGGTTATCGATCATTTTGTCTAGTTTAATTACATCTCTAAATCCATTATACTCTGTTTTAATAATGTTAAAAAAAAATTGTTGTCACATTCATATTGTAGTGTAGCCATTTTTTAATGTAGCTTCATGCACGTTAGGTTAACATATTAGGCCTCTGTGCACTTTGCCCTAGATACATTTTATTTAGCCTCGCACTGTTATTTTACAATAACCAGTTTTGCGGTCTTCTTTTATTTCTTTCTATCACACTGTTTAGCTTAGTTCAGCACTGTGTTCTCAAACAATGCATTCTTGCTCACCCTGTGCTTCAGTCAAGGCTACAGTCTGGTACATCGTCGGTAAACGTGGTAGAAGTTTAGTCTCTACTGTTAGTAGAAAACACACATTCTTACGTAGGGACATTTTCTTAGAACATCTGCGTGTTAGTTATAAAAACAGTTTCTAGTCCTAGTACACGTCAGAGAGAGATTCCGACCAGGAACAGACAACTAGATGCTGACTGCCCGTTGAAGATGCTGATGCAGATTACAGGCCTTTGCTCAGGTATGAGGGTTGATGTCCTCTTGGGGGAACTTGAAAGGCAGGCTTAGAGCTTCACATGCTGTGCTCAGAATATAACATAGAGAGAACCTAATCTAGTTGCACTATGATAGCCTTATTCTTGTGCTTCACTCTCATCGTTACTATTTTAATCCTACTATGTTGTGTAGTTCTGGTTATTGCAGCTCACGCTTTGCTATCTAAAATGCAGTTGTTTTATTAAACCAATCTTTAAAACTTAAACTGCCTTTGTCATTTCTATATAAGACCGTACTGTGTATGAGAGAACCGGTTGTGACCTGAGTGACCACGACTTCCCTGGGAAGTACTTAGATGTCATGCGCTCGGCTGCCCAACTGTCCCTTTCCTTTGGGAGGGATGAGGCACTGCTAGTTAGCAGGAGCAAAACCCGGATTTGGGGTGACAAGGGTCCTTCACCATGGGTCAGACTTAGTCCCCCACACTGCGAACGATCTTGCCGCCCAAAAATCGAGTAGTCTCATTAAGATAATGAGGGCCTACGCGACATGGCGCCGCCAACGTTTGGTCTGGCTCTACTTTTCGGGTCCACTGTTATATCTCGGTCTCATATAATATAATGATCCCTCAGTTCCTTATGCGGAGACGTCCGTGGCACTGAGGATTTCCGCCACCGCGGTATAGGTAATCCGAATTACAGCGGATGGTTGTTCAAGCTTGAACCTTAAAAGGATAAAGAACCCATCTTGGTGTGCCTTCTCTGAACTCTTGGTGCTTTTATAATGGCAAATCCCCAGGTTGTACAAATAGCTCTTAACATGAGACAACCGCTCACAGCACATTTGCTAGCACACGGCCTCACGGCCCAGGGTGGTCCGGTCACGTTTGTGGTGGAAGCCCACGCAGCCTATAGAACAGAAAGTTTTTTACTCTTGGGTCACATTTCCAGCAGTTGATGGGAATACAAATACATTCCATACATATACAGTAGCGAACACGCCTGGACAATACAGGGCGAACGCATACTTAGAGATACCTCTATCTTATCAAGAACATAATAATTGGCTTGATGGCGCCTTACCCCATACAATATTACCAGTAAGGTTAGGTCCACTAAGTAATGATGGTCCTACCTGGCCTTTATTGGCCACATATACACCACATTCTGCGGCTGCAAATATGGCAGTCCCTGAGGTTTGACGCTTATATTCTGACTGAACGGCAATATATAGATGCTTAGTACAATTTGTGATGCAGACACTAAATACAAACCCAGCACGTGCTGCTCCAGCACAACCACACGCAGTAACACCAGGTATAAATCCGGTGACTGTACACCCTATTATGGGTAAAGTCCCATCAAAACGGGTGGAGACTCCATTTTGGCTGGCGCAAAAAATGAATACGCTGGAGGCAGTATTTCCCCATACGGGACCTCAGGACAAACATAGAATACTAACTATGTGTTTACCCTTTGGGATGGTTTCCACAGTGGAACATTGTAATACATGGGGCACGGTGTTTGCTGCACTCTATATAACGGCACACAGTACACCAACATTGTATTTCGTAAGTTTGTGCCGATTTTGCGTCAAAAAAGCGGCGCAAATGCGGCGCTAAAAAAGTATAAATATGGGCCTTAGGGCCCAATCATGACATTGGTTCTTCCATGGTGGAAAACTATTGATGGTGCAAACCGTGGCGGTCTCAACTCACATCACACTGAACACAACACCACATTGGATAGTTTGAACATCCCACACCTGACACACATCCACACACCTGACACATCTACTCACTCTACTATATAACACAAATTTACATAACCCACAATTCTTTGCAACTAGAACACCACTCACAGCCAGAGACTAGCAAAAATAAAAATAAAAACTAGCTACACAAACAATAGGCCCTCCTACACATTTCACTCAGCACCAATCACACACTTGCACAACATACACAACACGCACTTTTTTACCTACACAATACACACCAACCGTCATCCACTCACATCACAGCATCCACACCTCATCACTAACATTTTTTCATCTTTTGTACACTACCTCACTGTCTTTACCACTGCTACCATGTCCCCACAAAGCACCCATGTTTCATGGATGAGGATTTGAGGGTCATGGTGGCCGAAATTGTCAGGGTAGAGCCACAACTGTTTAGAGCACAGGTCCAGCAAACATCAATAGCCAGGAAAATTGAGTTGTGGCAAAGATTAGTTGAGAGGTTCAATGCTACAGGCACCTATCCATGCATAAGGGAGGACATCAGTAAAAGGTGGAATGACCTCAGGGGGAAGGTACATTCCATGGCATCAAGGCACCAGCTGGCGGTACTCAAGACTGGCGGTGGGCCCCCACTTCCTCCCCCTACTTTTACATCTTTGGAGGAGAAGGTCTTGGACATGCTGCATCCTGAGGGCCTGTGTAAGGAAATGCCTCCTTGGCATGGTTGCCCCCTGACTTTTTGCCTTTGCTGATGCTATGTTTACAATTGAAAGTGTGCTGAGGCCTGCTAACCAGGCCCCAGCACCAGTGTTCTTTCCCTAACCTGTACTTTTGTATCCACAATTGGCAGACCCTGGCATCCAGATAAGTCCCTTGTAACTGGTACTTCTAGTACCAAGGGCCCTGATGCCAAGGAAGGTCTCTAAGGGATGCAGCATGTCTTATGCCACCCTGGAGACCTCTCACTCAGCACAGACACACTGCTTGCCAGCTTGTGTGTGCTAGTGAGGACAAAACGAGTAAGTCGACATGGCACTCCCCTCAGGGTGCCATGCCAGCCTCTCACTGCCTATGCAGTATAGGTAAGACACCCCTCTAGCAGGCCTTACAGCCCTAAGGCAGGGTGCACTATACCATAGGTGAGGGTACCAGTGCATGAGCATGGTACCCCTACAGTGTCTAAACAAAACCTTAGACATTGTAAGTGCAGGGTAGCCATAAGAGTATATGGTCTGGGAGTCTGTCAAACACGAACTCCACAGCACCATAATGGCTACACTGAAAACTGGGAAGTTTGGTATCAAACTTCTCAGCACAATAAATGCACACTGATGCCAGTGTACATTTTATTGTAAAATACACCACAGAGGGCACCTTAGAGGTGCCCCCTGAAACTTAACCGACTATCTGTGTAGGCTGACTAGTTTTAGCAGCCTGCCACAAACCGAGACATGTTGCTGGCCCCATGGGGAGAGTGCCTTTGTCACTCTGAGGCCAGTAACAAAGCCTGCACTGGGTGGAGATGCTAACACCTCCCCCAGGCAGGAATTGTCACACCTGGCGGTGAGCCTCAAAGGCTCACCTCCTTTGTGCCAACCCAGCAGGACACTCCAGCTAGTGGAGTTGCCCGCCCCCTCCGGCCAGGCCCCACTTTTGGCGGCAAGGCCGGAGAAAATAATGAGAAAAACAAGGAGGAGTCACTGGCCAGTCAGGACAGCCCCTAAGGTGTCCTGAGCTGAGGTGACTCTAACTTTTAGAAATCCTCCATCTTGCAGATGGAGGATTCCCCCAATAGGGTTAGGATTGTGACCCCCTCCCCTTGGGAGGAGGCACAAAGAGGGTGTACCCACCCTCAGGGCTAGTAGCCATTGGCTACTAACCCCCCAGACCTAAACACGCCCTTAAATTTAGTATTTAAGGGCTACCCTGAACCCTAGAAGATTAGATTCCTGCAACAAGAAGAAGGACTGCCCAGCTGAAAACCCCTGCAGCGGAAGACCAGAAGACGACAACTGCCTTGGCTCCAGAAACTCACCGGCCTGTCTCCTGCCTTCCAAAGATCCTGCTCCAGCGACGCCTTCCGAAGGGACCAGCGACCTCGACATCCTCTGAGGACTGCCCCTGCTTCGAAAAGACAAGAAACTCCCGAGGACAGCGGACCTGCTCCAAGAAAAGCTGCAACTTTGTTTCCAGCAACTTTAAAGAACCCTGCAAGCTCCCCGCAAGAAGCGTGAGACTTGCAACACTGCACCCGGCGACCCCGACTCGGCTGGTGGCGATCCGACACCTCAGGAGGGACCCCAGGACTACTCTGATTCTGTGAGTACCAAAACCTGTCCCCCCTGAGCCCCCACAGCGCCGCCTGCAGAGGGAATCCCGAGGCTTCCCCTGACCGCGACTCTTTGAACCTAAAGTCCCGACGCCTGGGAGAGACCCTGCACCCGCAGCCCCCAGGACCTGAAGGACCGGACTTTCACTGGAGAAGTGACCCCCAGGAGTCCCTCTCCCTTGCCCAAGTGGAGGTTTCCCCGAGGAACCCCCCCCCTTGCCTGCCTGCAGCGCTGAAGAGATCCCGAGATCTCTCGTAGACTAACATTGCGAACCCGACGCTTGTTTCTACACTGCACCCGGCCGCCCCCGCGCCGCTGAGGGTGAAATTTCTGTGTGGACTCGTGTCCCCCCCGGTGCCCTACAAAACCCCCCCTGGTCTGCCCTCCGAAGACGCGGGTACTTACCTGCAAGCAGACCGGAACCGGGGCACCCCCTTCTCTCCATTCTAGCCTATGTGTTTTGGGCACCACTTTGAACTCTGCACCTGACCGGCCCTGAGCTGCTGGTGTGGTGACTTTGGGGTTGCTCTGAACCCCCAACGGTGGGCTACCTTGGACCAAGAACTGAACCCTGTAAGTGTCTTACTTACCTGGTAAAACTAATCAAAACTTACCTCCCCTAGGAACTGTGAAAATTGCACTGTGTCCACTTTTAAAACAGCTATTTGTCAATAACTTGAAAAGTATACATGCAATTTTGATGATTTGAAGTTCCTAAAGTACTTACCTGCAATACCTTTCGAATGAGATATTACATGTAGAATTTGAACCTGTGGTTCTTAAAATAAACTAAGAAAAGATATTTTTCTATATAAAAACCTATTGGCTGGATTTGTCTCTGAGTGTGTGTACCTCATTTATTGTCTATGTGTATGTACACCAAATGCTTAACACTACTCCTTGGATAAGCCTACTGCTCGACCACACTACCACAAAATAGAGCATTAGTATTATCTATTTTTACCACTATTTTACCTCTAAGGGGAACCCTTGGACTCTGTGCATGCTATTCCTTACTTTGAAATAGCACATACAGAGCCAACTTCCTACATTGGTGGATCAGCGGTGGGGTACAAGACTTTGCATTTGCTGGACTACTCAGCCAATACCTGATCACACGACAAATTCCAAAATTGTCATTAGAAATTGATTTTTGCAATTTGAAAAGTTTTCTAAATTCTTAAAAGACCTGCTAGGGCCTTGTGTTAGATCCTGTTTAGCATTTCTTTTAGAGTTTAAAAGTTTGTAAAAGTTTGAATTAGATTCTAGAACCAGTTTTAGTTTCTTAAAAAGTATTCCAACTTTTAGAAGCATAATGTCTAGCACAGATGTGAATGTGGTGGAACTCGACACCACACCTTACCTCCACCTACAGATGAGAGAGCTAAGGTCACTCTGTAAACTAAAGAAAATAGCAATGGGCCCCAAACCTACCAAAGTACAGCTCCAGGAGCTTTTGGCAGAGTTTGAAAAGGCCAACCCCTCTGAGGATGGCAACTCAGAGGATGAAGATAGTGACTTGGAGGGAAATTCCCCCCCTCCAGTCCTACTTAGGGAGAGCAGGGCTTCTCAAGCCCTGACTCCACAAATAATAGTCAGAGATGCTGGTTCCCTCACAGGAGGGACCAACAACTCTGAAATCACTGAGGATAACTCCAGTGAAGAGGACATCCAGTTAGCCAGGATGGCCAAAAGATTGGCTTTGGAAAGACAGATCCTAGCCATAGAGAGGGAAAGACAAGAGATGGGCCTAGGACCCATCAATGGTGGCAGCAACATAAATAGGGTCAGAGATTCTCCTGACATGTTGAAAATCCCCAAAGGGATTGTAACTAAATATGAAGATGGTGATGACATCACCAAATGGTTCACAGCTTTTGAGAGGGCTTGTGTAACCAGAAAAGTGAACAGATCTCACTGGGGTGCTCTCCTTTGGGAAATGTTCACAGGAAAGTGTAGGGATAGACTCCTCACACTCTCTGGACAAGATGCAGAATCTTATGACCTCATGAAGGGTACCCTGATTGAGGGCTTTGGATTCTCCACTGAGGAGTACAGGATTAGGTTCAGGGGGGCTCAAAAATCCTCGAGCCAGACCTGGGTTGACTTTGTTGACTACTCAGTGAAAACACTAGATGGTTGGATTCAAGGCAGTGGTGTAAGTAATTATGATGGGCTGTACAATTTATTTGTGAAAGAACACCTGTTAAGTAATTGTTTCAATGATAAACTGCATCAGCATCTGGTAGACCTAGGACCAATTTCTCCCCAAGAATTGGGAAAGAAGGCGGACCATTGGGTCAAGACAAGGGTGTCCAAGACTTCAACAGGGGGTGACCAAAAGAAAGGGGTCACAAAGACTCCCCAGCAGAAGGGTGATGAGACAACCAAAACTAAAAATAGTAAAGAGTCTTCTACAGGCCCCCAAAAACCTGCACAGGAGGGTGGGCCCAGAGCCTCTTCACAAAACAATGGGTACAAGGGTAAAAACTTTGATCCCAAAAAGGCCTGGTGTCATAGCTGTAAACAGCATGGACACCAAACTGGAGACAAGGCCTGTCCCAAGAAAGGTTCCACTCCAAACTCCCATCCAGGTAACACTGGTATGGCTAGTCTCCAAGTGGGATCAACAGTGTGCCCAGAGCAAATCAGGGTCCACACTGAAGCTACTCTAGTTTCTGAGGGTGGGGTGGATTTAGCCACACTAGCTGTCTGGCCGCCTAACATGCAAAAATACAGACAGCAACTCTTAATTAATGGGACTAGAATAGAGGGCCTGAGGGATACAGGTGCCAGTGTCACCATGGTGACAGAGAAACTGGTTTCCCCTGGCCAATACCTGACTGGAAAAACTTACACAGTCACCAACGCTGACAATCAGAGAAAAGTACATCCCATGGCAATGGTTACTTTAGAATGGGGAGGGGTCAATGGCCTGAAACAGGTGGTGGTCTCCTCAAATATCCCAGTGGACTGTCTGCTTGGAAATGACCTGGAGTCCTCAGCATGGGCTGAGGTAGAGCTAAAAACCCATGCAGCAATGCTGGGTATCCCTGAACTGGTGTGTGTGAAAACAAGAGCACAATGCAAGGCACAGGGTGAAAAAGTAGAGCTGGAGTCTGGAAAAATGGCCCAGCCTACCAAGAGAACAGGAAAGTCAGTTGGGAAACCAACTGCAACACAGCAAAAGAAAGGGAACCTCTCTTCTCAGGAAGAAGTTCTGCCCTCTGAGGGAACTGAGCCTTTGGAGCTTGAACCTTATCAGGTTGAGCTCTTAGGCCCAGGGGGACCCTCAAGGGAAGAGCTGTGTAAGGGACAAGAAACCTGTCCCTCTCTTGAAGGCCTTAGGCAGCAAGCTGCTGAAGAGTCCAAAGGCAAGAAAAATGGAACCCATAGGGTCTATTGGGAAGATGGGCTCCTGTACACTGAGGCCAGAGACCCCAAACCTGGTGCCACTAGGAGAGTGGTAGTGCCTCAGCTGTTCAGAGAGTTCATCCTAACATTGGCCCATGACATTCCCCTTGCTGGACATTTGGGACAAACCAAGGCGTGGGATAGGTTAGTCAACCACTTCTACTGGCCCAATATGTCCAACATGGTTAAGGAGTTTTGCCTCTCCTGCCCCACCTGTCAAGCCAGTGGTAAGACAGGTGGGCATCCAAAGGCCCCCCTCATTCCACTTCCAGTGGTGGGGGTGCCCTTTGAAAGAGTGGGTGTGGACATAGTTGGTCCACTGGAACCTCCCACAGCCTCAGGAAATATGTATATCCTGGTAGTAGTGGATCATGCTACCAGGTATCCTGAAGCTATTCCCCTTAGGTCGACTACTGCCCCTGCAGTAGCCAAGGCCCTCATTGGTATCTTTACCAGAGTGGGTTTCCCTAAGGAGGTGGTGTCTGACAGAGGTACCAACTTCATGTCAGCATACCTAAAGCACATGTGGAATGAGTGTGGAGTGACTTATAAATTCACTACACCATACCATCCACAAACTAATGGCTTAGTTGAGAGATTCAACAAGACATTAAAAGGCATGATCATGGGGCTCCCAGAAAAACTCAAAAGGAGATGGGATGTCCTCCTGCCATGTCTGCTTTTCGCTTACAGGGAGGTACCACAGAAGGGAGTAGGGTTCTCACCCTTTGAACTTCTGTTTGGTCATCCTGTAAGGGGACCACTTGCCCTTGTTAAAGAAGGCTGGGAGAGACCTCTCCATGAGCCTAAACAGGACATAGTGGACTATGTACTTGGCCTTCGCTCTAGAATGGCAGAGTACATGGAAAAGGCAACCAAAAACCTTGAGGCCAGCCAACAGCTCCAGAAGTTTTGGTATGACCAAAAGGCTGCACTGGTTGAGTTCCAACCAGGGCAGAAAGTCTGGGTTCTGGAGCCTGTGGCTCCCAGGGCACTCCAGGACAAATGGAGTGGCCCTTACCCAGTACTAGAGAGGAAGAGTCAGGTCACCTACTTGGTGGACCTGGGCACAAGCAGGAGCCCCAAAAGGGTGATCCATGTAAACCGCCTTAAGCTCTTCCACGACAGGGCTGATGTCAATCTGTTGATGGTAACAGATGAGGATCAGGAGGCAGAGAGTGAACCTCTCCCTGATCTTCTGTCATCAGACCCAAAAGATGGTACAGTAGATGGAGTGATCTACTCAGACACCCTCTCTGGCCAACAGCAAGCTGATTGTAGGAGAGTCCTACAACAGTTTCCTGAACTCTTCTCCTTAACCCCTGGTCAGACACACCTGTGTACCCATGATGTGGACACAGGAGACAGCATGCCTGTCAAGAACAAAATCTTTAGACAGTCTGACCATGTTAAGGAAAGCATCAAGGTGGAAGTCCACAAGATGCTGGAATTGGGGGTCATTGAGCGCTCTGACAGCCCCTGGGCTAGCCCAGTGGTCTTAGTCCCCAAACCTCACACCACAGATGGAAAGAAAGAGATGAGGTTTTGTGTGGACTACAGAGGGCTCAATTCTGTCACCAAGACAGATGCTCATCCAATTCCAAGAGCTGATGAGCTCATTGATAAATTAGGTGCTGCCAAATTTCTAAGTACCTTTGACTTGACAGCAGGGTACTGGCAAATAAAAATGGCACCTGGAGCAAAAGAAAAGACAGCATTCTCCACACCTGATGGGCATTATCAGTTTACTGTTATGCCCTTTGGTTTAAAGAATGCCCCTGCCACCTTCCAAAGGTTGGTGAATCAAGTCCTTGCTGGCTTGGAGTCCTTTAGCACAGCTTATCTTGATGATATTGCTGTCTTTAGCTCCACCTGGCAGGATCACCTGGTCCACCTGAGGAAGGTTTTGAAGGCTCTGCAATCTGCAGGCCTCTCTATCAAAGCATCCAAATGCCAGATAGGGCAGGGAACTGTGGTTTACTTGGGACACCTTGTAGGTGGAGGCCAAGTTCAGCCACTCCAACCCAAGATCCAGACTATTCTGGACTGGGTAGCTCCAAAAACCCAGACTCAAGTCAGGGCATTCCTTGGCTTGACTGGGTACTACAGGAGGTTTGTGAAGGGATATGGATCCATTGTGACAGCCCTCACTGAGCTCACCTCCAAGAAAATGCCCAAGAAAGTGAACTGGACTGTGGACTGCCAACAGGCCTTTGACACCCTGAAACAGGCAATGTGCTCAGCACCAGTTCTCAAAGCTCCAGATTATTCTAAGCAGTTCATTGTGCAGACTGATGCCTCTGAACATGGGATAGGGGCAGTTTTGTCCCAAACAAATGATGATGGCCTTGACCAGCCTGTTGCTTTCATTAGCAGGAGGTTACTCCCCAGGGAGCAGCGTTGGAGTGCCATTGAGAGGGAGGCCTTTGCTGTGGTTTGGTCCCTGAAGAAGCTGAGACCATACCTCTTTGGGACTCACTTCCTAGTTCAAACCGACCACAGACCTCTCAAATGGCTGATGCAAATGAAAGGTGAAAATCCTAAACTGTTGAGGTGGTCCATCTCCCTACAGGGAATGGACTTTATAGTGGAACACAGACCTGGGACTGCCCATGCCAATGCAGATGGCCTTTCCAGGTTCTTCCACTTAGAAAATGAAGACTCTCTTGGGAAAGGTTAGTCTCATCCTCTTTCGTTTGGGGGGGGGTTGTGTAAGGAAATGCCTCCTTGGCATGGTTGCCCCCTGACTTTTTGCCTTTGCTGATGCTATGTTTACAATTGAAAGTGTGCTGAGGCCTGCTAACCAGGCCCCAGCACCAGTGTTCTTTCCCTAACCTGTACTTTTGTATCCACAATTGGCAGACCCTGGCATCCAGATAAGTCCCTTGTAACTGGTACTTCTAGTACCAAGGGCCCTGATGCCAAGGAAGGTCTCTAAGGGATGCAGCATGTCTTATGCCACCCTGGAGACCTCTCACTCAGCACAGACACACTGCTTGCCAGCTTGTGTGTGCTAGTGAGGACAAAACGAGTAAGTCGACATGGCACTCCCCTCAGGGTGCCATGCCAGCCTCTCACTGCCTATGCAGTATAGGTAAGACACCCCTCTAGCAGGCCTTACAGCCCTAAGGCAGGGTGCACTATACCATAGGTGAGGGTACCAGTGCATGAGCATGGTACCCCTACAGTGTCTAAACAAAACCTTAGACATTGTAAGTGCAGGGTAGCCATAAGAGTATATGGTCTGGGAGTCTGTCAAACACGAACTCCACAGCACCATAATGGCTACACTGAAAACTGGGAAGTTTGGTATCAAACTTCTCAGCACAATAAATGCACACTGATGCCAGTGTACATTTTATTGTAAAATACACCACAGAGGGCACCTTAGAGGTGCCCCCTGAAACTTAACCGACTATCTGTGTAGGCTGACTAGTTTTAGCAGCCTGCCACAAACCGAGACATGTTGCTGGCCCCATGGGGAGAGTGCCTTTGTCACTCTGAGGCCAGTAACAAAGCCTGCACTGGGTGGAGATGCTAACACCTCCCCCAGGCAGGAATTGTCACACCTGGCGGTGAGCCTCAAAGGCTCACCTCCTTTGTGCCAACCCAGCAGGACACTCCAGCTAGTGGAGTTGCCCGCCCCCTCCGGCCAGGCCCCACTTTTGGCGGCAAGGCCGGAGAAAATAATGAGAAAAACAAGGAGGAGTCACTGGCCAGTCAGGACAGCCCCTAAGGTGTCCTGAGCTGAGGTGACTCTAACTTTTAGAAATCCTCCATCTTGCAGATGGAGGATTCCCCCAATAGGGTTAGGATTGTGACCCCCTCCCCTTGGGAGGAGGCACAAAGAGGGTGTACCCACCCTCAGGGCTAGTAGCCATTGGCTACTAACCCCCCAGACCTAAACACGCCCTTAAATTTAGTATTTAAGGGCTACCCTGAACCCTAGAAGATTAGATTCCTGCAACAAGAAGAAGGACTGCCCAGCTGAAAACCCCTGCAGCGGAAGACCAGAAGACGACAACTGCCTTGGCTCCAGAAACTCACCGGCCTGTCTCCTGCCTTCCAAAGATCCTGCTCCAGCGACGCCTTCCGAAGGGACCAGCGACCTCGACATCCTCTGAGGACTGCCCCTGCTTCGAAAAGACAAGAAACTCCCGAGGACAGCGGACCTGCTCCAAGAAAAGCTGCAACTTTGTTTCCAGCAACTTTAAAGAACCCTGCAAGCTCCCCGCAAGAAGCGTGAGACTTGCAACACTGCACCCGGCGACCCCGACTCGGCTGGTGGCGATCCGACACCTCAGGAGGGACCCCAGGACTACTCTGATTCTGTGAGTACCAAAACCTGTCCCCCCTGAGCCCCCACAGCGCCGCCTGCAGAGGGAATCCCGAGGCTTCCCCTGACCGCGACTCTTTGAACCTAAAGTCCCGACGCCTGGGAGAGACCCTGCACCCGCAGCCCCCAGGACCTGAAGGACCGGACTTTCACTGGAGAAGTGACCCCCAGGAGTCCCTCTCCCTTGCCCAAGTGGAGGTTTCCCCGAGGAACCCCCCCCTTGCCTGCCTGCAGCGCTGAAGAGATCGCGAGATCTCTCGTAGACTAACATTGCGAACCCGACGCTTGTTTCTACACTGCACCCGGCCGCCCCCGCGCCGCTGAGGGTGAAATTTCTGTGTGGACTCGTGTCCCCCCCGGTGCCCTACAAAACCCCCCCTGGTCTGCCCTCCGAAGACGCGGGTACTTACCTGCAAGCAGACCGGAACCGGGGCACCCCCTTCTCTCCATTCTAGCCTATGTGTTTTGGGCACCACTTTGAACTCTGCACCTGACCGGCCCTGAGCTGCTGGTGTGGTGACTTTGGGGTTGCTCTGAACCCCCAACGGTGGGCTACCTTGGACCAAGAACTGAACCATGTAAGTGTCTTACTTACCTGGTAAAACTAATCAAAACTTACCTCCCCTAGGAACTGTGAAAATTGCACTGTGTCCACTTTTAAAACAGCTATTTGTCAATAACTTGAAAAGTATACATGCAATTTTGATGATTTGAAGTTCCTAAAGTACTTACCTGCAATACCTTTCGAATGAGATATTACATGTAGAATTTGAACCTGTGGTTCTTAAAATAAACTAAGAAAAGATATTTTTCTATATAAAAACCTATTGGCTGGATTTGTCTCTGAGTGTGTGTACCTCATTTATTGTCTATGTGTATGTACACCAAATGCTTAACACTACTCCTTGGATAAGCCTACTGCTCGACCACACTACCACAAAATAGAGCATTAGTATTATCTATTTTTACCACTATTTTACCTCTAAGGGGAACCCTTGGACTCTGTGCATGCTATTCCTTACTTTGAAATAGCACATACAGAGCCAACTTCCTACAGCCTGACAAAAATAACTCAGTAGGTGGAGTCTTATAAGTCCCCACAACATTCATTCCACCAAAGTGTTTTGTCTTGCATGCTCCCTCACCACCATTACCCCCTCCTCCCAAGACACATAAAAGCCTACACTCACCCACCCAACTGTCACCCGCCACCCTCAAGCATACCTCACACATACATGCACCTAAAACATCCACACCAACACCTCAGACAACCGCTCCCTCTCCCTCCACTCCTAAACCCTTTTGCTATGACCATCCCTGTGTGTCTAAGAAAGCTTTCCTTTCAGAGTTAGGCCGTTTCCCTACTCCTCTCCCATCCTGTGATACCGCTAAATGTGCTGTCTCCCTCCCTAAGACTGGCTTTCCACCTCCACGACCTCCTCTGCCCCCACTGCAAGTTCTCATGCCCCTCCCCCAGACAAGAGTTCTACACCTCTACCTAAAAGCCAACCCTCCCCAAACCTAAGTCCAAGCCCAAACCCTCCCTACAAAACCAGATTCCAAAGGACCCCCTCTCTGAAACCCAAACCCAAACTCCCCCACTCCACCCCCCCAGAAAAAAACCTGATGTGCCTCCCTGCCCATAGATGTCCCTACCTGGAAGTTACATGGCAGTCAAAAGTCAAGTTCGGGGCACACATATGTGCACTGTGTGCATTATGACTTTTTCTGAAAGGACTGGCCTATGGTCTTTGTTTTTTCATGGTTTTAATTATAACTTATACTAATCAGTTGTTGGTTTCCTTGTTACATCTTTGTCATGCATTTCTTTCCCTATCATGTAGTTGCTCCTGGCTGACATTAGTTGTGTGTCTATCAGTGTGTGTCTTCTGCTTGGGCTATGTGTGTTGTTCAGGCAGTATGTGAGATTGTGTCCAGTGATTTTGTCTGAAAGTGGTAGGGTATGTGTTGTGTGATGGACATTTGCGTGTTAAAGGGATTAATTGTGTGCAGCCTGGTGATGGCGGAGTATCATTATAAGCAGGGCTGCCCGCCTGATGATGTACCTGATTCAACAAGCCTTTCCCTGGCGGTTTACCCCGCAATGAAAGGCTGGTGGAATAGGTGCCTCAGGCCCCCGTGCACAGCCCCGTCCCACATTTCACTGCCCGATATACGGGCAGTGATACGCATGATGGGTGCTGCTGCACCCGCCACACTGCTACATTGCCACCACCTCCATGTGGAGCTGGCGTCAATGTACAGGCCCAGCTGAATGATCATAATGTGGCCAGCAGGGTCTTCTACGTGCTGACGGTCTTTTGTTGAATGCACGCACCAAACTTGGCAGATTTTCCAGCCTAGTTCATAATGAGGACCTTTTTGTGCATTGAGTGTGTGAGCGTTGTGTGTAGGAGATGTTGGACAGAGAGTTCTTTATAGGTTAATGGGTAGGTAGTATGATTGTGTATTTGTATGTGTTTTGTGTCTGTCAGTGTTACTTTGTGAAGTATGTGTGATGTGTTCCTGGGTATTGCCCCCTACGAGTCCATGCAAAGTGACTGAGATGGTGCAGTTGTGTTGTTTTTGGGATGTGTTGTGGTGTTGTGTAGTAGTGTGTGAGTGTGGGCCTGTGCAGTGTTTTCATGCTTACTTGTCTGTGTCTGTGACCTTTGGGTGTGTGTGTGTGTGTGTATGTGTGTGTGTGTTGGCCGTGCTGTGTTTGTTGTGTATATGCAAGTGTGTGTGTGACTGTCTGTGAGTGTGCGTGTCAATGTGCAGTTATGTGTGAGTGTCGCCCTTGCATCCCCTACCTGAATTTACACTGTGTGTGGATGTGTACAAAAATTGACAATATACAACATTTACAGGTAAGTGTGTGTACTTATGGTTGTTGTTGTTGGTGTTGCTGATTCCGAAGTCTTTGTGCGAGCAGGAGCAGCGGGAAAATGTGAAGTTCTGGTTCCATGGAAGTCCTAGACGAGTATGGCTTCCTGAAGATGGGTGTCTCCTTTTATGCAGTTGTTTTCTGTCTCTGTTTCCGTGGTGGTGCGATCACAGTGGAAACCTTGGCGTTGTGCAACCTCATAATTTGTCCAGCACAAACATTGTCCCCATTGACCTGAAGGTAGCTACAGTCATCCGTGGTGGCCAGACCACTGTGATGGTACCAGCTGTACTTTGGCTATATTCTGTTGGGAATACCACCATTGTCAAATTATGGCAGTGTTCTCCGCCAGCCTGTTGGTGGTATGACCACCACTGCCAACATGGCAGTCCGGGGACCACCAAACTCGTAATGACCCCCTTTGTGATGAAGTTGGAGACCCTGAAGCTAGGCAGTTGATAGAATATATTACCCATAAAGGAATTCATATGTTTCTAGAGCATGAATAGTGTAACATAGGTACAGGCATTCTTTGAGATACTGAGGAAGAACTATGAGCAGCAATAAGAAAGGAAATTAAAGTGAAATTTCTGTATATTCCCTAACAGAGGCATTGAGATATATGTTCACTCACTTATATACAGAATAACAGAATAATACAGGTTGTAAAACTAGCACTCATACTAGTAGGTGTATTATAGCACCTTGTAGTGGTATTAAAGCTAAACAGCTACATTCACTGAGCTATACAGGCAAGCACTGTCATAATATTTTCATGTCCCAAGACAACACTTTTTTGAAGGGTGAGACCTAGCTGTATACAGCATCCTTGCTCTGTTACTGGTACTGAAATGAACTACGCTTTAATCTGCTAAAGTGGTTTGGAAAAGTGCACCTCAGTTTTAGAAAGTTACTTATAACTTTTCAGATCCTGTAATGGAAGCACTACTTAGAGTACAGAACTCACTACGGACCAAACATTCATGTTTTCAGAGTATGGATCATGTGTCTCAGCTACTGACAGGAAAAGAGAGATACATGTGAATACACTGACAGATTTACAGAGTCATACAGTTTCTGAAAGAGACATTCTCCACCAAGTGTAGTAAAGTATCTCTTACATTAATTCACCTAGAAAGCTAAATTCACTGAAATACATATCCAAGATCTGCCACAATCAGTTCTTGCGTCCAGGTAAATATTTTTTTCCAAGAGTGAGGCCTAGTACTGCAGAATCTGTGTGTGCTCTGCCATTCACCACTGAAATGAGCCTAAACAACTGATTTGTCAAGTTTGAAAGTCACCTTTTACTGCAAATACCTGAGTTTTTTTATATGTTATAACTATGCTGTGAAGCATTTTGCAATGTTGTTAAGTGATTTGGAAACAGAGTTCTCAGATTCAGAAACTTACTCATGACCTTTCTGACGATGTAATGCAAGGAGTACTTAGAGTACAGCTCTCATCATTGAACACACATTGTTGTTTGTAGAGTATGGATGCCTTGTCTCAGCTAGTATCTGAGAAAGTGAGACAGCTATACATTCAATGACATACTCAGAAAACACTTATTTGTGTGGCACTAGCAAAGGCAATTACAGTTACTCTTAGATACCGCAGGCATAGAGATACATGTTGAGACACTTACGTATACCTTTTTAAAAAGCATACAGATTGTAAAACTGGTACTCACATACCAGCAAGTATACTTAACTATGTCCTCATGCAATTAAGGCTCCATTGCTACATTCACTTAGATATATCAGGAAGTAGTGACACCATCTTTTAATGTATCAAGAGAAATACTGATTTTTGGAATGGCGAGATCTAGTATTGCAGAGTATGTGCAGGGTCTGTCACTGGCCAACAAAATTGGCCTATATAACTTATTATTTGTGAAGTCTTAAACTCACCTTTTACTGCAAATTCCACACCTCTGTGATATGCTGTGGGAATCTACTTAAGGATAGTGCAATCACCTTAAGTAATTTAGAAATGTACTTCTCATTTACAGACACTTTCTCTTGAGCTTCCCGATGCTCCAAGGCAAGGACTACTTACAGTACAGCAGTCACCATGGAACAAACTCTCATGTTTCCAGAGTATACATGGTGTGTCTCAGCCATTGATAGAAAAGAGATATACTTGTACATTCACTAACGTACAGGTAAAGCAGTTATATATGCAGTATAAAGAAAGTAAATTGCAGTAACAATTACATACCTCTCTATACTCTAAAACAAGGAATAAGGTACATGTTCAGCTTCTTATATACCAGTGTATAGTCATACAGGTTGGAAAACAGGTACTTAAATACCAGCAGGTGTAGTGAAGTATGTCATGTTGGTATTTAAGTTAGACAAGTAGATTCACTTAGATATTTAGGGAAGTAGAGACACAAACTTTTCTTGTATTTAGACAAATGCTGCTTTTTTGAAGATAATCGTACAGTCTGTGTGTGCTATGCCACTAGCCACTGAAATTGGTCCATAAAACTGATTTGTCAAGTGTCAAAGTCACCTTTTAGTGGAAATGCTTCACTCTCTGATATCCTGTAGGTACGGAAAGAGGCATGCTGTAGTGTGTATAAGTGATTTGGAAACCCACTAGTCAGTTTGTGAAATGTATTCATGACCTTCTAGATGCAATAAGGGTAGCAGTACATAGAGTACAACACTCACCAAGGAACAGACATTCATGTTTGCAGAGTATGAATTCTGTGTCTCAGCTACTTTCAAAGAAAGACAGACACTGGTAGATATAGGACATACTTAGAACACACTTAGATGTGCAGTGCTAACAAAGGTAATTACAGTTACACTAAAATACACAGTATGCCCTAAAACACAAACTACATTATTTCTTCAGTCATTTACATACAGGTTTACAGAGTCTTACAAGTACTGAAACAGACATTCACATACCAGTGTAGTAAACTCTCTTCTGATTGTATTAGAACTAGAGAGCTACCTTCAGTAACTAATACAGGGAAGTACTGACACAATCTTTTGATGTATCAAGATAAATATTTTTTTAGAAGTCTGGGCCTACTACTTTAGACTGTGTGTGTGTTATATAACTGGTCAGTGAATTCAGCTCATAAAACTATTTTGTTAAGTTAGCAGTATTAGAACATTGGAATGCTGGGAACTACATGGCAGACAATGTCATGCTCCCAGGCTTTTAGTGGCTGCTAAAGAGCCCTGATACTGAACATTGCAATAGTATTTGTTCACAGCAACAAGTGTTAACAAAGGTCTCACAAAGCCACAGGGGATTTCAGTCCCCTAGGGTTCCTTGAGTACTTTGTTTTATTGATTACAACAATCTGCCCTTAAGTACCACAAAGTTCTAAAATACTTATATCCCATCGTACCTGGGCTCTAGCAGCAATTAAAGTTCTGCCCTCTTCTTAAAGGCCCTCGTCTACAACTCAGGCGTTTAGCATTAGAGTGGGCCTTTAATGGCCAGTATAGCGTTTAACAGCACACTCTAAGACTATATTAGTTCTGACCTAGTTTCAATATAAAAAGTGTTTATTACTTGCTTATGTCTTTGGCACCACTTGACGATGGGGTGATCTGTCTGGGGGGGGGCAGGCTGAGAAGAAAGGGGAGTCCCAAAACACATTTTCACCATTCATTATCCATATTTTGATTTTGAATAACAATAACACAAAAACTGCTGAATGGAATTACATCATATTTGGCAGGAATGTAGGTCCTGGTCCAGAAACTGTGTTTTTTCTGTTTGTTTTGGTGTAATTCCATTCAGTAGTTTTTGAGTGTCTAGGGATGCGAAGGACTAATGACCGCTAACAAACCCATGTTGAAACCTGATTAGCTGATAACTTCAACACCAGAAGCTGTTGAAGTGTTGTCAGCCATCTTGGGACTCAAAATAAAAGTTAAAACAAAGAAAAAGTGCCAGAGTATGATCACCCTGACCCCTTAGCTCTGGTGTTGGGGTCCCAAAGGGACCCCCCCAGGGCTAAAAAGCAATGTATTTCATTTTACGAGCGGATTGGATCCACAAATCTGCTCATAAAATAAAAATAAAAAACAGGTGGGCCAAGTCCTGGGGGCTTTTTTTAAATAAAAAAAAGTGGGGAGCCTCCTGGCCCCCTCCCAATGCCTGGGGGACCACCACCTTCCCAGGGCAAAAGTAAAAAAAAATAAAGAGGTTCATGATTCTCATGCCCTGAGGTAACCATAACTCGCACCCTTGCCATGCACTTCAAATTACCCAACAAATTACGGCAATCATTTCATCATTCATAACATCATTGTGATATCAATGTAATATTTGCTGTAAACTTTTTGACCAAAAAACTGTGCATGGCGGGGGCTGAGTTATAGTTACCTTAGGGCACGAGTTATAGTTACTTGAGATAACTCTAACTATAACTGGTGAATTTCTATGGTTTGGTACGGTTAAAATGTAAGTTTGACTATAACGTGATTGTAACCTTTGTTTTTTTAAGTGATTTTCTAAGCTTTTGTTTTCAAATTGATGAACATTACAGTATTCATCCTCTACATTCTAAAGAAATTACCGGAGATGCTAATGACCTATTCCAAATAAAAAAAGCACAAGGCACTCCATTAAGAGTGTGGGAGAAAAGTTTAGAAGCTCATTGTTTTTCACACCTCTTTCCTACAGGAATAGGAGGAATATATGATGAATGTACTCTTCAAATACCAGCTTCTGAGTACATATCAACCAGACAATATTCAGAGGATCCTAGATTTCGACAATGTATTCCTTATATATTTTATCTACTTTTGTGAGTGATTTTGACTTGATTATCCTATACAGTAAATCATGTTCTAAAAACAGGAGTTCAAGTCCAGAACCTCACAGCAAGGGAATTTGTTAATAAAGTACATGGAAATGACAAAGACCTTGACTACAACTTAGTTATTCTGATGGCATTTCAACATGATACAAATTAATATTGGTATGTTTGATTATCTGCTTTACATTCTACTATGAAATAAGTTAGTTATTTGTTATTGTGCAAATGTGCACTATATGTTATATATTAGAAGTAGATAACTGATAAGATATTTTTGTATTTCTCTGTGTCACTCCTTGGCATGTGTGTTAGTAAATTTGCAAAAAAGAATTTTAAAGTATTTTTTTTAACATCGCAAATTCACTGCAATTTCTAGAAATATGTATGTTCAAGTTTCACAAAAAAGTCACAAAGACTGTATGTTTTTGAAAAAGTTGAAAACACATATATACAAACAATGTTTTACAATAACTGTTTACTAACATGAGTGGTTATTATGACCCTGGCAGTCTCCTGACTGCCAAGGCAAAGGTGGCAGTTTCACCGCCAACTGACTGACGGTGAAGACCACCACATTGGTGTGTAGCGGGGTGGCCTCTTCCAACCAGCCACATCTCCACTCATACCGCCAGGGCTGTCGGAGCCGCAGGGCCGGAGATGTGTACCTCTGACACGGCAGTCCACAGAAGACCGCTGGCGGGATTATGAGCCACCCTTCCATCCCCCTCCCCTGTTGGACTCGTAATTTGGTGGGAGGAAGACTGCCAGCATTGGTGGTCTTCTGGCATCTGCGGTTTTGGCAGTCTCCAAGAAAGACCCTTAAAGTCATAATGACCACAGTGGTGTTTAAAGTTCTTAATATGTAACTATTTTTCATAATATACAGTTTTATATTGTATTTCCCGTGCTCGCAACAACACCAGTAATTAGAAGGATTATCCTTTCGAGCTACCCTGTGCTGGATGTTTGCAGCTTTGTTCTGTGGTTTTTTTGTGATTTTGTTTGAAAAACATAAATGGCAACAGGAGGTCTTGAGGAGCAGGAGATACCACAGCAGCTGGAGGTGCTGGAGCAACAATAAAATGTGGAAGATTCCAAGGATGAGGGGCCACCTGCTAAAAGGCAAAGTATTGCCTGGTATTTTTTTCACAATCCCTTTGGGAGAATAAAAAGTGGTCTCTCAGTTTATGCAGTGTAGCTGATGCAAGAATACCCTGTCAAGGGGAAGTAGTAAAAAGCACTCCTGTGGTACATCTAGTATGTAGTATCTTTTAAAAACATACCACAGGATTAACTTAAAGAGGGAAGAGTGGTCAAGAGATGGAGATGGACAAACAACATCTGGAGCTACACCATCATTTTCAGGAGAGAGATTGCCATCAGAGGTAGAGAGACGTTGCCCTCAGATTGCACCTGAGTTGAGGCATGTGGTCACACACTTTCTTGACTGTAGCATTACGCTCACACCTGGTGAGCAGTCTTTTGGTACAATTGTAGAAGCTGCAGGGCAACATCACTGTGATTTGTTTTATTTATCCATGTTATGGCTCTGGTTTTGAGTTCTAGTTAGAATTGTTTTCACTCCTTGTTGCTATTTTCTTTATTCAAAAATACAAAAAAAATCAAAATGTTAGAAAATTAAAAAATACAAAAATAGTTTGAGAAAAAAGAAAATAGTGGTTCTTTTCAGAAGTACCTCTTCTGGTTAAAAAAAAGCTAAACTGAATGGCTGTGTATATTTAAAGAGAAGATGTAGTATAATTGTGTGAGTAGCAGTGTTAGTGGCTGAATGGGTGACATATTGGCTATGTAAGTGTCTATATAGGTAAGTGTCTATCTCTATAGGTAAGTGAATGCAAGGATGAGTGTATGTATTAGTGTGTGAGTGAGTGTATCAGTGAGTGACAGAGTGCATAAGTACATGTATGGTTAGGTGAGTGAGTGCAAGAGTGTGTGTATGTGTGAATGAGTTTATGAGTGGAGTATGGGTGAATGAGTGAGTGCATGAGTACATGTATGGCACATTGACTGAGTGTATGAGTGCATGTATCTGTGAGTAAGTGAGTAAGTGAGTAGTGTGTGGGTAATTCACTGAGTGCATGAGTTTAGTATAGGTGATTAACTGACTACATACATAGAGTATGGGTGATTGACTTAATATATGAGCGCATGTATGGGTGAGTGCATGAGTGCATATATACATGTGTGAGTGAGTGCAAACATTTGTGTATGAGTGACTGAGTGAATGTATGAGTGGTATATGAGTGATTGAGTGAGTGTGTGAGTGGATATATGAGTAATGGAGTTAGTGTAAAAGTGGTGGGTGTTTGACAAAATGATTGCATGAGTGGTGTATGGGTGATTGAGTGCATGGGGATGTGGATGAGTGAGTGATTGATTGCATGAGTGGTGTGCGGGGGACTGAGTGAGTGCATGAGTGCATGTATAGGTCAGTGATTGACTGCATGAGTGGTGTATGGGTGAGGGACTGACTGGATGATAGCATGTATGGGTAAGTAAGTGAGTGCATGAGTGCATTTATGAGTGAGTGGGTGCATGAATGGCTGTATGGGTGAGCAAGTGTGTAGATGAGTGGTTGAGTGTGTGAGCTGTGCACAGGTGACTAAAAGAGTATATGAGTATGTGTATGGGTGAGTGAGTGAGTGCATCATTGCTGTATGGGTGTTTAAATGAGTGCATGTTTGGGTGAGTGAGTGTATGAGTGCTGTATGGATGAGTGACTGAATACACCAGTGCATGTGTTAGTGAATGCCTGCGTGCATCAGTGCATGTATGAGTAATTGAGTGTATGAGTGGTATAGGAATTTTGACTGCATGTATGAGTAAGGAACTGAGTGTATGAGTTGTGTATGTGTGACTGAATGAGTGCATGAGCAGTGTATGGTGACTGACTGACTGACTGCATGGTTGCATATACGGCTAAGTGAGTGAGTGTATGAGTGGTGTATGTGAGATTGACTGAGAGTATGAGTGCATATATGAGTAAGCGAGTGAGTGTATGAGTGGTGTATGTATTAGTGTTTGAGTGCATGAGTGGTATACAGGTCATTGACTGAGTGCATGAGGGTGTATATGAGTGAGTGATTGGGGGAATGAGTGAGCCCATGAGTTCATGTATGTGTAAGTAAGAGAGTGCATGGGTGATGTATAGGTAATTCACTGAGTGCATTGACTGAATACATAGGGTGTGTATAAGTGAATGATTGGTTGCGCAAGTGGTGTACGGGTGAAAGAATGAGTACATGAGTGCATGTATAGGTGAGCGACTGACTGCACGAGTGGTGTATGGGTGATTGACTAAGTGTTTGAGTGCATATATGGGTATTGGAGTTCATGAGTGCAGATATGAGTGACTGATTGGGTGCATGAATGCCTGTATGGGTAGATGAGTGTATACATGAGTGGCTGTATGGGTGAGTGAATGTGTGAGTGGTGCATGGGTGACTGAAAGAGTGTATGAGTGAGTGTATGGTTGAGTGAATGTGAGAAAGTGGAGCAAGTGCCTCTTTTGACATTGTTAGCCCCCCACTCGTGCCTGGAACATAATGTGGTTTTGAACTGTAAGTGCCCTGGATCCCTGAAAAACAGGTCCCCAAGGCAGGGTCTCTTTCCCCAAAACTGTACTGTGATTGGCAACTTCAGCCTACCCTTGTAGGTCTACAATAAATGATACCCCTGGTACCTAGGACATGGGTATTCAAGAGGACCCCCAGAGCTACAGCACTAATTGTGTAGCTCTGAGGGGCCCCACACCAGCCTTATGCAGACTGCCATGGCAGACTGCATGACAAGGTGGCCCCAAAATTGAAAACATGATATGGCACTCAACCTGGGTGCCATGCCCCATATCGCTTCATGCAATACAGATATGTCACCGCCGTAGCAGGCCTTACGGCCCTAAGGCAGGGTGCATCATATTACATGTAAGGCCATATGTGCATGCGAAACTATACCCCTACTGTGTCTTTTTCAATTCTTAGATGCAGTAAGTGTACAGGGAAGCCAAAGTAAGTACATGTGCTGGACACTGGTCACTAAGAGTTCCTCAATTACATGATAGCCTCTCTGAACCCTGGGTGGCTTGGTATCAAATGACTAAGCATAATAAACCCTCACTGGTGCCAATGGTGGATTTATTATAAAATCTACCCACAGGGCACCTTAGGGGTGCCCCCTGAAAATCTAACAAGACTGGAATGGTTGCTGACTGGTGTTAGCCAGTTTGCCACCTCCAGATATGATTCTGGACTCCTGGGGTGAGAGCCAATGCTCTCTGAGGTCAGAAGATAAATCCTTCCCTGGGTGGAGGTTGCACACTTCCTCCATCAGGAAGACACCCTGCTCAGGCAGGAAGCTTTAAAGGCTATGCTGTCTCTGAAATGCAACCCCAGCCTCTACTCCTCCCAGCAGAAGATGACCCCCAATTCAGGCCCCACTTTAGGCAGGAAAACCGGTGGGAAAACTAGACCAAATAGAGGAAGTGGCCAGCCTCAGCTAGCACCACCCTTCAGGTGTGACTGGCAAGCTGACCCCTCCAATTCATTAGGGTCAGGGTTATCACATAGTGGGTATAGCCACCCTACAGTAGGTAGCAAATTATCTACTACCAGTTACTCCCTCCAACGCCCCCTAAATAAAGTATTTAGGTGATATCCCCTGACCAGAACTTTATATTCCTGATGATCTAAGAAGAGTCAGACACCACAGAAATCTTACCAGCAAAGAAGACTGCCGACACTAACTGACTTGGGCCCAGCCCTACCAGCCTGTCTACAGCCCTTGAAGAACCTGCACCAAAAGACGACTTGTCCTACAACCCAGTGACCTCGAAAGCCTTGGGAGAACTGCCTGCCTTCGATAAAGGCCAAGATCTCCTGTGGACTGTTGATGTGTCTAAAAGAAACCAACTTCAAAGTAGAAGACGTCATTTTGAGGAACTGCAAAACCACCTCTGGAACCACACCTGCACCGACACCCGCATCCTGGGTCCTAGAGGTCCACCAGTCCTTTGAAGGTTCCCAAGCACTTGTGAACAAGAGTCCACCATGGGCTGACCCCTGCTGAACTCCACAGCAATGCCTGGAGCCTCAATCTGAAGACCTCCCAGACTGCTACCTGTTCAGTAAGCTCTTTCTGACACCAAAAAACACCCCTGCACCTGGAGTCCCTGGGCTTTGGAGATCTGGACAATCAATGTCCCTACAACCCTTACAATTTTTATGTAGCTGGACAGCTCTGGGTTGTCTCCGCCTGGCCTGCTGACCAGAACCAGCAGCCTGTTTCCGAAACGGATCTGCTACTTTGGATAACATTGGGTGCCTAATGCTGTGTTGTCATGCTGCACCAGGCTGCCCTTGTACAACAGAGGGTGTAAGTTTGGTGCTGCACCGTGGGCCCCCTTGTACTTACCTCAACTCTAGGAGATTTATCCCTGAACCCTCACTACTCATCTGGGAGCAGCACATCTTGGGTTGCTCCCATCTTCATTGTTTAACATTGGGAGCTGGACACTGTTTTGGCACTCTGCAGCCAGCTGTTCCATGCAACTGAGGGTATAAGTTGGGTGCTGCCTTGTGACCCCACCATTGCTTACCTCAACCCCTGGAGATCAACTTTTAATACCACTTTTACTGACCTGTGAGCAGTGATCTTTGTTCACCCTCAGTCTCCTTTGGTTAATATAGGGCACCCGACTCCAAATTCGACCTCTGCACCCGGCCGCCCCAGTGCCACTCTGGGTGCACTCTTGGTGCTGAATTGAACTTTGCCTAGTGTCGACCTAAAACCCCGAAGACTGGAACTTGGATCTGTAAGGTGTCTTTAACCTAATTGCATTTCTTTTACAATTGGAATATTTTTCAAAAATTATAAAATTAATTGCTAGGGCTCAGATTAGGTCCCTGGAACAGTAATGAGAAATTTAAAAGACCTAACTGTAGTTAGGACTTAGAAAAAGTTTTTAACAGTTGTTAAAATGATTCCAATTTTAGTAAGCTAAAATGCATGATACATAGAGCCAAGGTCAGGAAGTCAACCTGACCCCTACATGCAGTACAAAGCGCTCTCTGTAAAGTATACCAAAATTACACTGGTTCTCAGGCTAACAATGAAAAACTTAGAAGGCTTGCAGCAGCAAATGAGCAAGTGAAACCAGTGGAAGATTTTGATTCTTTAGAAGATCAAAGTATCAGAAACAGGAACCTACTCAGATTAGGATTTGGCTCAAGAAAAGTTGATCAAATGGTTGGCTTTAGAAGCTCATTCTTTGGAAATATAAATTAAAAGAAGAGATTTGGGCTTAGTACCCACCTCTGGTGGATGCATACAAATAAATAGGAAGATAAATATTTTAACCTAAAACTTCCCAAAGGAGTTGTCCCCCCTTACACAGAAGGTGATGATATCAAATGTTTTTTTGCCTATGAGAGCACTTGCATCACCAGAGACGTAGATAGGAAACATTGGGGCTTTCTATTGTGTGAACTGTCACAGGTAAATACAGGGATGGACTCCTGGCATTGAATGAGGCTACCCTAATTGAGCATTTTGGACTTACCTCTGAAAAGTATAGAATAGAATTCAGGGAGACTCGAAAAATCCAGAGTCATTCCTGGGTGGAATTTGTAGACTTTTCAGTAAAAATGCTAGGTGGCTGTTTAGTAGGTAACAAGGTACATGATTATGATGGGCTTTACAATGTAATCATGAAAGAGCATCTCTGGAGTAATTGTTACAATGAAAAACAACATCAGGTCCTGGTAGACCAAGGTTCACTTTCTCCTCTAGAGTTCGGGACGAAAGCAGACCACTGGGTCAAAACAAGGGTGGCCAAAAAAAACATGAGTGGACCAAAAAAAGAGGCCAAAAGCCTCCCACCATCAGAAAGTAGGGAACCAAAATAAAAACAAAGTCTTCCGCAGACACTCAAAAACCTGTTCAGGAGCGTGGGTCCAGAGACTCCACACAGTCTAAGTCAGTATCAAGGGACACACTTTGATCCCAAAAAGCATTGATGCCATGATTGTAAAAGAACATGACACCAAACCAGCTGTAAATACAAAATGAATGCTTCTAGTCCACCTACAGCAAAAGTGATTGCCAATCTCCAGATGGAATCTCAGTTGTGGCCTGGCCATGTCAGTGAACCCACTGAGGCAACATTAGTCACTCAGCGAGGGGTAGATTTATCCTGTGCTGTCTGGCCCACTAATATTTAAAAATACATATAGCACCCCTTGATTAATGGAAATAGAGAACAGGCTTTGAAAGACACTAGTTCTAGTGTCACCATGGTGACCCACCAACTGGTGCACTCAGAACAGTACCTGATTAGAAGGACCTATACAGTCACCAATACTGACAATGTCAAAGTCACAAAGATCCTTCCTATGGCTACTTTATCATTGAACTTGGGGGGTATTTCGGCAAAAGAAAGTGGCTGTGTCCGCATCAATCCCTGCAGACTGTCTACTTGGAAATGACCTGAAGTCTTCCCTTTGTGCTGAAGTTGAACTGAGGACTCATGCAGGAATGCTTAGGATCCCAGAATAAGGTTGTATGAAAACCAGAGCACAAGGAAAACTTCAAAGAGAATGATGTGTTTGATCCTAGAAGAATGGACAAACCCTCTGAGAGAAAAGGTAGGAAGTCTGGAGGTCCAGCTTCTAAACAGATGCCAGGTCCAAAACCCTCTTCTCAGGAAGAGGGCTTGTTTACCCAAAAGAGAACTGAGCCTGCAGAACTTGGACCTTACATGGCAGAGCTCTTGGGACCACAGGGACCCTCTAGGAAGATCTGTGCCAGTGACAGAAAACATGCCCCACTCTTGAAAGCCTGTGGCAGCCAGCTGCACAGGAAACAAATGGGTATGTCAGTGATACTCAGAGGGTCTATTGGGAGGATAGACTCTGTATACTAAGGCCAGAGATCCCAAGTCTGGTAGAATCAGGAGGGATGTAGTACCTCAGCAGTACAGAGAGTTTCTACTCACTAGGGCCCAACGCACCCCTTAGCTGGGTACCTTCGTCGGAACAAAACTAGGAGTAGGTTAGTGAATCACATTTACCTGCCCGGGATGTCCCAAAAGGTGAAAGACTTTTGCCAGTCCCATGTCTCCTGCCAAGCCAGTGGTAAGGCAGGAGGCCACCTGAAGGCCCCCTTTATCCCACTACCTGTTGCTGTCGGGGGCCCTTCGAAAGGGGCAGGGGTTGATATGTTTGCCCCCTAAACCCTCAAACAGCCTCAGGAAATAGATCTATCCTAGTGGTAGTGGAACATGCCTCCATGTATCCTGAAGCTATACCTCTCAGGACCATCACTGCCCCTGCAGTGGTTAAAGCCCTCCTGTGTGTTTTTACCAGGGTTGGCATTCCTAAAGAGCTAGGAGTTCCAATTTACTGTCTGCATACTTAAAATACATGTGGCAGGTATGTGGCATGACCTATAGGTTTACTAACCTAACCGATTCATTAAGTCTTCTAAGGTGCACAGTAGATCACTACAAAGAAGTGATGCTATGCATTGTACTCATTATAATTCCTTAATTAGTGATTTTCTCTATACTTACTAGAGTATTCTTAACAAGCAGGTTTTAAAAATGTTCTTGAAAAATTATATCTGGAGCAATATCAGAAAAAAGGTGAATTACTTTTAAATTTTAGAGATCTTTCTGGAAAACCTCATCCCTGGTAGGCCAAATGATTTCTGAAGTGCTAACAATCCATGTATACACAATTCCACACCATAGTGATTTTTGTCAATTATACTGTAGAAGTGTGGTTGGAGAAATAAAAAGGATTTTATTCTTTCAAGTTCGAGCTGCTGTAATTAGACTATGTTCTTTCGGTTTCCAACATTGATTTGAGAGCATTGTATAGACTTGAAATAATAATTCCTTACTGGAAGAATAAAAGGACTCTTAACATTTGAGGATCTTTTTCAAAGACATTGCCCTCAATAGGCCCAAACATCCTTTAAAAACACACAAACCACATAGAGGAAACACTGAAAGTTACTTTTTTACCATCATATTTCCTTAGAAGTTTGCTTGAACAAAGAGAAGGTATGACTTTGGTAGTTTGAAGGGAAGTTTTAGTAGTTTGAAGGGAAGTTTTGATTTGTATTTTAGGTTGACGTCATTGCACTCTTTCCATCCAGTTTTGCCTTTTAAATATACAGTGTAGTGTCCAGATGTTGTATTCCTTCACAAAAGATGATAGCTGAAGTAGTAAAAGTTCTTCCTGAGAATGATATTTGTCCAGCTTTGAAGTTTATAATTTGAGTTTATAATTTGCAACCATCTGGTCTGAATCGTTGTATCAATACTATAAGGTATTTTCCTGTTCTTTGTAAAAACAATGTAAAGATAAGGTCTGATCTGCAGTTTGTGCAAGTCATATTTTGGTTAGCATGTCTGTGCAATTTTCTTAAAAGACATGGTTTTACAAGCTGGTAATGTTAAGTAAAGAAATAGCTCAGAATTGATTAGAGTGCTAGATGTAAAAGAGTAGTCTTTGCAACCATGGTTTAATTTGTAACTGAGTTCAAATAGATAATCAATATTTACTTGTTCTTATAATAAGACTCCAAGGATGATCATAACAAAGTCTTTTGCATCTTGCAGCATGTTGAGAGTAAACATTATTGATCCCTTACATATATCTAAAAGATCCCAGATTCCTAAAGCGTAACACATTTTGACTGTTTTGAAATCCTCCGCTTTGGACAGATTACCTGTCTCTCATAAACAGGATGAGCATATAGACTTCTTAACCGACTGTCATCTTTTACACAGCTTACATCAGCACTAACTTTGTTCTTATCAAAGTCAATCAAAAACAAACCTGATAATGTTCTAATTCATGTCAATGTCACATATGACATTCTTTCTTCGAATACAAAACTTACAATATAAACCAAAGCTGCATTTACACATCTACACTTAACCCTTGTGGTTTTTGGATGGTTACAGCATATGCTAAAGAGAGAGCAAACTGTTGCCGTCAGATATATATGTCTTTTACATGCAAAAACCATACAATACATCACCCAATCTTCTTCACATCATCTATCTGATCATATTTTATAGCCAAATATTCTACCTCATCTCTATTTGGATATTGTTTCCAAAGTATCTTCTTTCTCCAGTTGTAGTACATTTTTCAGTAAATATGGAGCACTCTTGAAGTGTTGGCATTAAACAAACCATAGATTTCTGTTCTTTTATGAAATTGAACATTTTTATGTGGTGCTGTAATGTTAGGTGGGAATATACTCTTGATAAGGTGACTTTCCAAAGTACATTTCCCCTTTTTTGTCAGGACTCCCACTCTAATGTCTTTTAGCATATCTCCGTATTCCATATCAGATGCTTGGTGCATGTTCTTCACTAATTCTTTGCATTTAAAGTTTAACTAAATGTTCATGTTGCCAATGCTTCCCGAGCAATTTTTTATTTCTTTTTGCAAAAGTGTTTTGAAAACAGGTTGTCCTTTTACATGGGTAAGTTGGAGTAGGTCGCCAAAGACAATTAGATGCTTTCCTCCAAAGAGCACATTATAGTTAGTTCTTAAAATCAGCTGTATCCTTAGGTGTTTGAAGGCAAGCATTACTCACTTCATCAATGATTAGTAGCTTATTTTTTTTCCAAACTCTTGCTGCTTCATGGCATGCGTCCCCAGATATTTTCTCATATTCTAAGTTATTGTCATGTTTAACAGGTAGCATTATTAGTCGATGTAAAATAATTCCTTTAATGTTATGTGAAGCTAAATCTGTTGGTGTTGTTACTATACCTGCCAAATTCAAACCTCCTAGTCTTCTGTAGGTAATTATTGAGAATTTTAATTAGGAAGTTTTTCCCAGTCCCAATTTGTCCACTGATGTATAGTAATATTGGTTTATATGAAGAGCATTCACATAGGCCTTCATTATGACTTTGGCGGTAAATCCCACTTACTGACACATTGACAGCCACCAACTTACCGTGGCGGCGGCAGATATCTGTTCACCATATTATGACACACACACACCAATCTAACAGAATTCAGCCACACACACAAATCTGCCAGACCAAAGGTCAGTGATAAACTGGCAGAATCAAAACCCACAGCATTACGCCAACAGAACAACACCCATCATGTTATGACCCATGAGTCACCATGGTGGACATTCAATGGCTGTAAAAAACTGGCGGTACACACCGCCGTGCTCACAATGGACACCCACATACAAAACAACACTACATTGGCCAATTCAGAGAACACACACCTGACAACCATACACACACCTCACCTACACACCCACACCAGTATGAAACACACACCCACATTACCCATAACCCTTTACGACTACAAAGCATTGCCAACAGAGAGACACCAAGACCACTGACACAACCAGAGCCACACAGTACTCACACCTATACACCACTCACACACTCCAACACATTACCCAACACACCCTCACCAACACACCTCACATAACACCCATGGCACCATAAAGACACCCCTGTTTCAAAGAGGAGGAGCTAAAGGTCACGGTGGAGGAAATCGTCAGGGTAGAGCCACAGCTACTTGGAGCACAGGTGCAGCAGATATCAATAGCCAGGAAGATGGAGCTATGGTGGAGAATCGTGGACAGGGTCAACGCCATGGGACAGCACCCAAAAACTGGGGATGACATTAGGAAGAGGTGGAACAACCGACAGGGGAAGGTATGTTCCATTGCAGCAAGACACCAGCTCGCTATCCAGAGGACTGGCCGTGGACCCCTACCTCCTCCCCCACAACTCACAGCATGGAAGGAGCAAGACTTGGCAATACTACATCCTGAAGGCCTGGCCAGAGTCAGAGGAGGACTGTACTCTGTTAAGTCAACTCTCTACTCTTATCACCCCCCACCTGCATGCCATCACATTCCCTCACCCTCATCCCATTACTCCACTACATCCCACACACCCCACCATCACATTTCGCTCAACCCAATGCCAAGCCCTGCATGCTGTACCAATGCATGGACACCCCTCACAGCCCTGCATGGACACTCATCACTAAAGCATGCATAGCAGAGAGAACTAAAAATACCACCATACACTAACATGCACAAGTGAAAGCTGGCAGGGCAAATCCAACCATAGAGGGGAAGCCACGGATGTACAATATGTCAGCCACATTAACCATAACACATCATTTACATTCACACAGGTTCCCCAGCCAATGTCAGTGGAGAAGAGGTGCCAGCATTATCCAATCCACCAACTGAAGAGGCCCTAAGTGATAAAAGCAACTCTGGTCTTCAGGATCTGGATGACCTACCTGGCCCATCATGGACCACTGGACAGCCGGTTGCCCAGGCCCAGCCACATACCACCACAGAGCCTCCATCATCTGGAAACACCTCCACAGCACCCAGCCAGCGTACCCACACCTCTGTCCCCCGGACATGTCAATCAGCAGTGTGTCCACCTCTACAGGGATCCCCGGCCACACCTCATGCCCAAGACAATCTGGGGTCAGAGGCAGTAGGCACACAGTTCAGGGGACCGGGCGGCTGCAGGAGGGACAGTACCAGGGGATCAGGGAGGACTTTCAGGCCATCAACAACACCCTGATCTCCATAGCAGGGGTGCTGGCAGACATGGCCAACATTATGAGGGAGGCAGCTTCACACCAGAGGGCCCCTGCCACTAGCCAGACATCTGAACAGCCTTCCACTTCTGCTGCCGCTAGTGGCCAGGATGCCCCTCCACAGGACTCACAGGCCACCAGCACCCCTCCCCATGCAGAAGGTGAACCACCTTGCAAACATTCCCTACGCCGGCACCACACTCAAACTCAAACGCAAACTCCATAGAATCCAGAACACAGCCGCGCGCCTCGTCCTCGGCCTCCCCCGACATGAACGAATCTCACCACACCTCAAATCCCTACACTGGCTCCCCATAGACAAGAGAATCACATTCAAGATCCTCATCCACGCACACACATCCCTCCACAACACCGGCCCAACCTACCTCAATGAAAGAGTAAACTTCCACACTCCCACACGCAACCTCCGATCAGCCGACCTCGCCCTAGCCACAGTCCGCCGCATCCTGCACACCACCACAGGAGGCAGGTCTTTCTCCTACCTCGCCCCCAAAACCTGGAACGCCCTCCGCACCGACCTTCGCAAAACCAAAGACCAACTAGTCTTCAGAAGGAACCACAAGACTTGGCTGTTCGACCAGTGACCTTCCCCGGCCCGCTCCACCCTCTGCCCCACGAACCCCCCCCCCCAGCGCCTTGAGAGCCTCACGGGTGAGTAGCGCGCTCTACAAATTTCTTTGATTGATTGATTGCGATCCAGACAGAAGCCAGAGACACTTGCAAAGACCACCGCCAGGAAATGAGACTCTCCTGATTGTCACCCTTGTGTCCCACTAAGTTACACTGTCCACCTTGAACTGCTATTGCTCCCCTTCATATGAACCCTTGGACAATGCACCTGTGCTACAAACAGATTGGAACAATACCCTGGACATTCCTCCATCATCACACCATCCCATAGCACCCCTATATGTTAGAACTTCAATCAACACCCTTTGTGTATCAAATATGTATTGATTGAAAAAGGTACACACATTGCAATTTAACTGTACATAGAATGAGCATAGATTAATGACCTGTAGCTGGCTGTAGAGATCACACCAGGAGTATATGTCAATTCACCAACATCTGCAAAATGAATTGGGAACAGTAAGTGGGCATAGAATTGTGAAATATAAGAATGCCATCGCCACACAGATTACAACCAAAGTCATTGAAATGTAAAGTCAAACTGTCCTACCTGTGTGTCATTGGAAATTTTGTCGAATAACTGATGTTCTGTTGTCCTCATCCTCATCCTCTGCCTCCTCATCCTCACTGTCCACAGGTCTACTGCTGCCACAGGGGCATCTCCAGTCTCCTCCTCCCGGAGAAAAGGGATGTGGCATCTGAGGGCCAGGTTGTGCAACATGCAGTATGCCACTACTATCTGGCAGACCTTCTTGGGTGAGTAGCACAGGGTTCCACCTTTTAGATGGAGGCACCGGAACCCGGCCTTCAGGACGCCAAAAGTCCTTTCAATTATCCTTCTTGTTCACCCATGTGCATCATTATAACATTTGTCTGCCCTTGTCTTGCCATTCCACACAGGGGTCAGCAGCCATGATAGGTTTGGGTAACCAGAGTCACCTGCAAATACTGAGGGACAATATTTAGCCACACACTATCCTATATGTCCCACACCATACCCATACACCAACAAATACTGGGTGGGAACCAGGGCTCACCTATTAGCCACACCCTGTGCCTCTGTAGTTGGGCCATCGCATTTGGGATGCTGTTATTCCTCAGGACAAAGGCATCATGCACCGACCCAGGATACTTAGCATTGACATGGGCGATGTACTGGTCCGCCATGCACACCATCTGCACATTCATAGAGTGGAAACTCTTACGATTCCTAAACACCTGTTCATTCTGCCGGCGGGGGACAAATGAAATATGTGTTCCATCAATCACCCCAATTACATTGGGGATACGTCTCATTGCATAAATAATAATAATGTAGCTGAACATGTGTTTTATCAGGGCGACAACACTCTTGTCAGCACGTTTGAGAACATTGGCTGTGACATTCGCACTGCCGGGCCTACTATCACTTGGAAAGAACCAGTTGCCAGGAAATGGAGCACTGATACCACTTGCACAAGAGGGGGATCCCAGTGGGGTGACGGATAGCAGATATCAGGTCAGGCTCCAATTGGGCACCCAGCTCTGTGATTGTGGCCCTGTCCAATATATAGGTGAGGATAATGTGCCTGTCCTCCAGTGTTGCCAAGTCCACCAGGGGTCTGTACACGGTGGTATGTCTCCATCTCCTATTCATCCGCAGCGGTAGGTATCTAAGGGACACAATAGTGAGGAGGCTGTCACAAACTGAACATTTGAGCCACAACAGTAGTTTTCAATCTATAAACTTGTAATGGGTCAGTGTGATTTGTACAGTTTGTGCCTATTTCTCCTGTGACGCAGCATGAATCCATAGGGCTGCCCCCCTGAAATTGCATCCGCCTCTCCTGTGTTGAGGGATGGGTGGAGGTAAGGTAATTCTGTCGACGTTGTGCGCCGTGGCGAGAGGCGGTCGGGAACCGCCGTGCAACTCCTCATTGGTTAATATTGGTCACAATGCGGTACAGTGGCCAATGGTGATCTATGCCAGCGGTGACAGGATATACTGCCTCTGGCGTGACCACCATTTTCTATCTGATTCCTCACTTGCTACCTGACCTTCCATAGGAGAGGACCTACACTGCATGTGCTGCTGTGACCTGTGTCTGGAACCTACCATGGCCAGTGTGACCGGGGAAAGGGCCCCAGCCTTCACTTCGGAGGAGTTGGAGAGACTGGTGGATGGGGTCCTACTCCAATACGGACTTCTGTATGGGCCTCCAGACCAACAGGTGAGTACACTGTGGGCACAATACATGTGGCATAAATGCATGAAGTGGTGTGTGTCAAGGCCTCGTGTAAGGGGGTGGGTGGATATCTTCTTTGTGGCATACAGCTTGTGTGCTAGGCTATGTGTGTGCCAATGGTGATGGGAATGGGTATGGTGGGCCATATGTGTAACAGACTGGACTGTTGGTCTAATGGTATTTTCCTGTGTATATTGCCTCTGCAGGTCAGCGCCCATCAAAAGAAGGGTATATGGTGTGCCATCGCCAAGGAAGTGCGGACCCTGGGGGTCTATGGCAGGCAGAGCACCCACTGTCGTAAACGGTGGGAGGACCTGAGACGCTGGGCACGGAAGACGGCAGAGGCCCAGCTGGCAATGGCCTCCCAACGAGGAAGGGGTGCTGTCGAACCCTGAGCCCCCTGATGGCCCACATACTAGTGGTGGCCTATCCAGAGCTGGATGGGCGCTTGAGGGCATCACAGCAGCCACAAGGGGGTGAGTACAGAGCCCATCATTACAACTTACGCCTTGTGGGTGGTATCCGAATGGTGGATGTCTGTGAGTGGGTGTCCCTAGGCCAGGCCTGAAAATAGCAGCAGAGGTGCTCTGGTGGCTAGGGTTCTGAAGGGATAATCCTGCATACCTAGCTTGTAAGCATCCACTACTGGTCAGGGCTGTGTGGGTCCCAGGTGTGCTGCAGTTGGCGGTGTGTGCCCCTCCTCATGGCTTGGTGACTAGAGATATCACTGGTGGTGAAATGCATAGTGTGTAGGCCTCTTCCCTGTGTGTGAGGGTGCTGTGTACACCAACAGTGGTGTTGGTGCAGCCACTGACCCAGTGTAACCTTTGTCTCTCCCCCCCCTTTTTTAGTTTTGTCATCCTGTCCCAATGGTCATTATCATTATCTGGCAGAGGAGCAGAGGCACCGGTGACGGAGAAAGCTGCATCCCACAGGACCCAGGAGGCAGAGTTCACTGACGTTGAGGGTACCAGTAGGACGGAGGGCGAAGGGAGCACTGCAGTGAAGACTGGAGGAGACACTTCAGACACAGATACCTCCTCCAATAGAAGCTACCTGGTGGTGGCAGACACTTCTGTGACCACCCCAACTACAGGTACAGCCACCACCCCCGTACCAGCACCGTCCTCCCAGCAGCCCCTCATCGATTTGCATGTGCCCGCTCACCCAGGAGGGTGGGCATCTCCTTCGCCCCATGCACCTCAGGCCCTGCTCCAGTGAGACCTGCTGTCCTGAGTGAGGAGGCTATTGACCTCCTGAGATCTATCTCTGTAGGGCAGTCACCCATTGTGAATGCCATCCAGGGGCTGGAGCCCAGATGCAACAATCTACTACATTCCTGGAGGGCATTCACACTGGATTGGGGGCCCAACAGAGATCGATTCAGGCTCTGGCCTCCTCTCTAATGGCAGCCATTGTCCCTGTTTCTACCGTCCCCCCTCCAACTTCCACTTCCCAGTCTCTTTCTCCTCAACCCCAACCCATCCCAGGCACACATACAGAATATCATGCACACAAGACAACACCCAAGAGTGGCACAGGCAAACAAAAGCACCACACTTCATCACACAAATACCATTCATTTGCAGACACTACAACATCGACTATTTCCACTGTTTCTCCCTCTTCCCCCTCCACCACCTCCCTCCCAGCCATGTCAACACATACAGCTGCATGCACTACATCATCATCCACTACCAGCCTCATCAGCATCACCAAGCAGAACACACACCTCACTGGCAGACACCTCCACAACAGCCATGCAAACGTCCCCTCTGTCCTCTCCCACTGTGTCTATCCCACCCCCTCCTAAAGTACACAAACGTAAGCATTCACACACCCAACAGCCTTCCACCTCATAACAGCATATAACCTGTGCACCTGCACCCAACTACAGCAGACAAACACCTCCAATAACTACTTGCTCATCCTCCACTCCCATTCCTTCTCCCTCTTCCCGCACCAATGTCCCTATGAAACTTTTCCTATCCATCATTGACCTCTTCCCTCCCCCTCCCCCATCCAGCACATATGGCCAGGGTATCACAAACCCAGCCACGCACCTTAGCCACACAGTCCACGGGCTCAGTTCCATCCACACTTACTTGTGGTAGAAAGGAATCTAGGCCACATTTACTGAAGGGGAAGGAGCCTGCACCAGCCAGCCTACAGGTGAAGGAGCCTGCACTGGCAGGCAAGAAGGGCATGGGGCCTGCACCTGCCACCCGAAAAGGCAAGGAGCCTGCCCCAGCAGGTAAGAAGCGCAATGAGCCTGCACCTGCCACCTGAAAGGGCAAGGAGCCTGCACCAGCAGGCAAGAAGTGACAGGAGTCTACACCAGCAGCTGTCATGGAGTCCCCACCACCAACCATGGTTGTGCATACATCTGAGGATGAAGGGGATGAGCAGGAGTCTCCCACCACCACCAGCACTGTAACAGTGCATCCATCTGAGGGTGCAGGGGATGTGCAGGAGCCTCCCACCACCACCAGCACTGCAACGGTGCATCCATCCGAGGGTGCAGGGGATGTGCAGGAGCCTCCCACCACTACCAGCACCACCATAATGCAGCCGTCACCGCAGGCGGATGCAATGTGATCCTGCCTCCATGGGTTGCTGTGCAACTTATCCACTACAGAACCAGTGGGCAAGTCACCCACTTGAGATACTGTTCCCTTACACTCCCCAGACCAGAGCAATGGGCATGTTGCCCCCTCCAGAACCAGTGGGATGTTCATCCACCTGATAGACTATGGCCTATCGCTCCCCAGGACCAAGCACAGGGAATGTTGTCCCCTCCAGAACCAGTGGGCAAGTCACCCACTTGAGAGACTGTGGCCTTGCATTCCCCAGGACAGATCAATGGGCATGTTGCCCCCTCCAGAACCAGTGGGGTATTCACCCACCATTGAGACTGTGGTCTTGCACTCCCTAGGACAAAGCCATGGGCATGTTACCCCCTGCAGAACCAGTAGGCAAGTCACCCACTTGAGAGACTGTGGCCTTGCACTTCCCAGGACAGAGCAATGGGCATGTTGCTCCCTCCAAAACCAGTGGGGTATTCACCAACTTGAGAGACTGCGGCCTTGAACTCCCCAGGACAGAGCAATGGGCATGCTGCCCCCTCCAGAACCAGTGGTCTTGTTTCCGCTCCCGGCTGAGGTGCCCTCCCCTCCCCCTGAGGTGCCTGCCTATTTGCCAACTGATGCCCCTGCTGTGTTCTCTCCATGTTGATGCAAGTGACAAGTGGGTTCTTGGTCTTTGGCTTGTGGCCATGTGGCCCACGCGAACTGAGGACTGGGTAGTGTCCCTTGTTCTGTACATTTGTAAATATCTGTTACATTGGCTAACTTTTTTTTATTTTTTACTGTGTTGATATTATTATACTTCCTTTGGTAAATTTGTTTTGTCCTTGCATTATTCAGCTGATTTTGGGGGATTAACTTGCTTTCCTGTGCATCTGGTTGTGTGTATGGGGTATGTGTATGCGGTATGTGTTGTGTGTGTGTGTATCACTCTCTTTTCCGCCCCCCTCCCTTGCGTGCTAGGCATCTGTACTCACCGTCGTCGTCTTTGCCGGCATTGGTGTTCGTGGTGGAGCAGAATGTAGAATATCATTGGAAATACATGCAGTTCGGGTTCCATGGAGCGTGGTTCTTCCCTGTTTCTGCAATGGTGAGTCCTTTCACTTTTGAGCTCAGTTTCCGCCAGGCTTTTGATGTCATTGGTACTACCCCATAAAAAATGGCGGATTGTGTTGTTGTAATATGATGGGCAGAACTTTGACTTCCGCCTGGCTGTAGGTGGCTACCGCCATGGTGGCTGTTGTTTCCGCCCTGGCGGTCAGTGTGGTACATTGGCTGTCTTTTGGAGATCTTTTCGCCATGGTCATAATTTGGCGGTTATTACTGCTGGCCTGTTGGTGGTATTACTGCCACTTTATCACCGACCACCAGGGTTGTAATGAAGGCCATAGTTTCTTATTGTGGAGAAATCCTTTCTCTATTCTACATTTAACTTCATTATACATTTATCTTTGTTCATTGCTCAGTTGTTCTACTAACTATTCGAAATCCACAGTTTCCTCTCTTGCTGGTTGCATTTCAATCTCCACCTCATTCATAGCTATTGCTGCTTCATTTTGAACTACTGGTTCTCCGAGAGGATCTTGACTGCCTGGTACAGAACTTTGTCTGCTTTGTGAACTCTCCCCAGCTATTTCAACAGCAATGGTTTCTGTTCATTCTCATCTTTCAACATCTGTAGATACGTTGGAAACACAGAACACTGAATACTGTATTTTACAGTGTTGAATGAGTCTTCATAACAATCATACTGTCCAAGTTAATATGATTCCGGATGCCACAGATTGAAGAGTTGCAAAAGTGCCAAACAGAAAAACGCTCTTATCTCTGCAGTTAGGGAAGTAAGCTTTCTCTGGTTAATTAGATGTCCTTTGTTGTGTCTCACCAAACAACCGTCACATACAATGACTGCAAACCTTCCTTCTTCTATATTTTCAGTTGCATTACTTCCCTATGTATAATATTGAAGTACTTCATAGAGAGACATGTTTTCAAGATGAGGACTCCTTTTGGGGTAGTATGTATCCAGCATATTAGTTTATTCTCTGGATCAAATTCTGCAAGGTGCTGTATTTCTGGGAAAGACGTCAATACATTACTAAGACTGCTTGCAAGGCCTAGATTTACCCATATGTCCTCTGGACTTTGAGATTCAAACTTGCCAAGCCTAACTTATCAGCAAGTTCATGAAATCTAATTTCTCAGTTGGAAGGCATTTTCAAACTAAAACCATACAATTTATTGGTAAGACTCTTTTTTGCAGAAATCTCCTCCCAGACCTCTTTCTTTGTAAATCCATATTTGCATTCCACATCGGCAGAGTAATAGGATTGCAGTCATTTACATACTTCAAAGTTTCTGTTATTTTGAGATTGAAAGTATTTTTGTCAATTTCTATGTTAGAGTGTGTCTCATTGCTGACAAAAAGTTGTTCACTCTTCCCTCTGAGGTGACAGGTTGTGGGAATCCAAAACAACATCTTGTATAAAAATTTGTTTAGATCTATATTTTTGACAAATTTTTGACAACAGTATTTACCACACCTTTGATTTTAAAATCGTAGATCTTGTTGTCTCAATCCTTTATCAGCAGTTTCTGTTGGGACTGCACATTCTACATGCTGTTGGATGAAAGATAAGACAGACTCCTCAGTGTCTGTTGCAAACTTTGGAGCATCTTTTAACCAAAACATCATGTGAATATGTGGAGCACCTCTAACTTGGTACTCTTTGCAAAAAAATGATATACTTTTACATTAAACATTTTAATTGCTTAATTACAAATGCAAACAATTGCCTTATTATAACATCAATACCATTGATCGATTAATTATGAAGTGTATACTAATGTCTGTTTATCTTGACAAAGCAGTTGCAGAGGCCAACTTGAGTTAGCCAGTGACAGAGAAGACACAGACTCTCCAATACTAGGCCTTACCCTTGATTAAAGCTGTATGTGTCTGAATACATGGGACGATTCTGCCAGTACTTGCTTATATATCTCTGTGAATGTAAGTGTCTATCAGTAGTAGTAAAATGGAATGTTTCATTACATCGGTTGCTATGTGAGCATCTGTTTTAGTACCTATATCACTCTGGAAATGTGTATGTAAGTGACCAAATAAATCCTTTAGTGTCTGTGCTGGGGGATACAGGGTTATGTGAGTATGTCTGGGTGTGTCTGCAACTGACTTTGATAGTGCCGCACGTTTAAGTACTTTCTGCATATGGGGTGAATGTAAAAGTATTTCTGTCATTGTTAGTGGTGGAGACACAGGATTATGCTTTGGAAACGTGAATGTCAGTTCTACATACTTAATGGCATACCTACAGCATATCACAGAGGTGAGTTATTTGTACTAAAATGTGAGTTTGAGATGTTACAAAGGGGTTTTACAGGTTAACTTTAGTTAGGCAGTGACAGAGCACATACAGGCTCTTAACTACTAGGCCTCACTCATGACTAAAGCACTATTGTTTGATTACATGACAAGATTGTGTCAGTACTTGCCAATATACCTCAGTGAGTGTAGGAGTCCACCTTTAGTAGTGCCATAACATTCTTCAGTAAACATGGGACTATGTGAGTGCCTATTTTAGTACCTCACTGACTCTGTAAATGTAGATGTAAATGGCTGAAAAAATATTTTTTTGTGCCTGTGCTAGGGAATACAGGGTTATGTTAGTATGTCTGCAAATGCCTTTAATAGTGCTGCATATATTATTTTCTGAGTATGTAAGTATAAGTTTCCCGCCGCCTGCACTTTGGACAATAGGACCCTGGTGGGACTTCCAGTCCCAGGATCCCTCCAGCAGCAGTCACCTGACAGGGGGAGGCTCCCTTTTCACGGCGCTACATAGCGCGCCGCATTTCATTACGGCACATTCCCGCCACCTGCACTTTGGACAATAGGACCCTGGTGGGACTTCCAGTCCCAGGATCCCTCCAGCAGCAGTAACCTGACAGGGGGAGGCTCCCTTTTCACGTGCTACATAGCATGCCGCGTTTCATCGCGGCACATTCCCCCCGCCTGCACTTTGGACAATAGGACCCTGGTGGGACTTCCAGTCCCAGGATCCCTCCAGCAGCTGTCACCTGACAGGGGGAGGCTCCCTTTTCACGGCGCTACATAGCACGCCGAGTTTCATCGCGGCACATTCCCGCCGCCTGCACTTTGGACAATAGGACCCTGGTGGGACTTCCAGTCCCAGGATCCCTCCAGCAGCAGTCACCTGACAGGGGGAGGCTCCCTTTTCACGGCGCTACATAGCGAGCCGCATTTCATCGCGTCACATTCCCGCCACCTACACTTTGGACAATAGGACCCTGGTGTGACTTCCAGTCCCAGGATCCCTCCAGCAGCAGTCACCTGACAGGGGGAGGCTCCCTTTTCACAGCGCTACATAGCGCGCTGCATTTCATTGCGACGCGGGACGCGCGCGGACCGCGCCCGGGCGAAGCCCAGGCCAAGGGCGGGCCCGTCTTGCGCCCGTCATCGCCAGGAGGAGACTGGGCTGGGCCACCCCCCTAAAGACTTGTCTGTTCAGCTATTGGTCTTGGTTTAGAGGATTTAGGAATTTTGTCTGTTTAGTCTGATTAGTTTTATTTGACTACGAGCATCAACCGGCATTAAAGGGGCCAGTGGAGCAAGTCCTTATCATCCCTTGCTCCCAGGGGCTTCTTTTCCCTCTGATACCATTCGCACCTGATAGCAGGAAACAGGGCTGGCCCATCTTTTCCAGACGTGTTTGGAATTATTTAGCTTGGTTATTGGAAAGACGACATGGGAAGCAGAAGGCCGATGATGTATCAGTATCCCACTCTCGGGTTAAAAAACCCAAAAAACGTCCTGTTGGGAAAGTGGAGGGATGTTTTACCACAAATCTACAGCAATTCAAAACAATTGATTCACTGTTTGAAGAGGTTGAGGCAATACTGAGGAGTCCTTCTGTTACTGGCCCTTCTATTCCGGACACTATTCCTTCCAAAAAGATTCCTGATCTCTTTAAGAATAAAACACAGATGCATAGAGTAGAGGTTAAGGCGGATTTACACCCTCTTCCTCATTCCCAGGTTGCAATTCCTTCACTTTTGGAGATTTCACCATCATTGGTGGAAACAAACGGATGTTTGCCTGTGGAAGGTGCACCTTCCTTGAGGTGCATGTCTCCGCCTCTTATTACCATTCCTTGTTCAAATAGGTTTTCGGTTTTGTCCTCTAATTCTGTAAGTCCTGGACACTGACAAACCTTATTCGTAGAAGGAACTGACAAGGATATTCTGGATAAAAAGATGGGCAGCAATGAAGCTTCTCAGTTAGCTATCATTTCTCAGAAATTAGATGATGTTAAGTGTCTGTTGGTATTTCTGATGAAAAAAATCTCTGGACTCTATGATCAAAAGTCTGGTTGTAATTGCATTGTGCCGTACGAGTCTGTTCCTTCCTCTGATTCACTGATGGAAACCAAAAAATCTAGTCTCTTTACCTTAGGTGACAAAACAACATCTCTTTCTACATACAATATCGCTAGGGGAAGTAATGGCAGCTCTCCAAGGCATGGCAGGTCTGTCTGTCAGACCATTTCTACCATCAATGAGCGAGTTCCAAAATTAGGTGTAAACAAGTGTGGACTCACCTCTGGATGGGGGAATAAAGGTATTCCTTGTCCAAAAACTTCTCAGTTAAATTCAGGAGGAACGCCCTCTGCAGCAAGTTGTCGTGTTAGTCCCCGTTCAGTTACACACCCTGATTATTTGACATTTTCACAGACCCATGACTTCAAGGGAAGGTCAAGAAGGAGGAGGGAAGATGCCATTATATATTTGACTAGGGTGCCAAAGCTACCTCAGGGCAATAGAGAGTCGAGTGACTCTCTAACTAACAAAGTTATTCATTGGATACGTTCCCAGAGGAATTGCCTCTCTGTTATCCGGTCCGACATATGTGAGGTCCACAGATATAATCAGTTAGGGTCGGAATTTGATTATATTTCGATTCTCTTTAATGATAGTAGTCTAGTCAATGATCTCCTGGCCTTCGACACACGGACAGGTACATTAAGTACAGGTAGGGAATCAAATCTCAGACTTAGTAGTCAGCCGCCTGGGGTCCCGTTATGCAGAGGATGCTGTACATCTGGTAATATCGTAGCCGGGGTTATTTCTTCTTCAGACAACTCTTTACCATCTAAATCTGAGAATCCTTCCCCCTTACTTTCTGAATTGGACTGACTGATCGCCCCCTGCACAGTACTTCCTAAAATAGTAAACGATTAGCGTCAACTTACAGGGACTATTGCCTCCCTATTGAGAACCAAGTTAATATCTACGCCTCCCAAAATCAATGTTATATCTTGGAATGTTGCAGGAATTAAGTCAAAGTTGGGTGATCCTGAATGGGTAAGCCTTGTTAATAAACAAGATATCTGTCTTTTTCAGGAAACTTGGACTGCAGAACAGATATACATACAAGGCTTTACAACCTATTTTTCTGCTGCCCAACCTGCCTCTGGTGGCTTTGGAAGACAGATAGGAGGGTTAATGATTTTGTTGAATAATAAGCTAGAATGTGACCACTCTATGATAAAGTTTAATTCCTATGATTTGCTGGGTGTGCAACTCACATTCTGACCTGGATTTAGGATGATAGTTCTGAATACTTATGCAAGATCCGTTCCCCGTGGGTCAGAATCAATTGTTCTCACCCAGCTGACGGATTATATAGAGCTTTTGGACTCTTCAGATCTTCTGATTATAGCAGGTGACTTCAATTGTTCTTTTGTGTTGGACAATACCCTCAGCAATCTGACTACTGAGGAGGACGAATATTGGGGTATTCCTCAATCCAAGGAAATGGCGTCTTTGCCTGCTTCCCGTGTTGCATCTCAGTTGTCTTCCCTTTGTCTGAAACATGGCCTGAGAGAATGTAACGGCCGCACTAAATCTGATCCAGAGCAAGCTATTACTTTCAAGCGAGGGCTTTCCTTTAGTACTATTGGTTATATTCTGGTGGACATTAGGCTATCGTCAAGTTCACTGGACATGGAAATATTACCTCGCCTTGATAGTGATCATAATCCTCTGTGCCTTGTACTGACCAACCATGCATTCTTAAGAGTCCAGCACACAACGATCACTAATGTCCCACTCCCCCGCCTGAATCATAGACGTTCTCGGGTCTGCTGGCCGAAGGTTGAATCCAACCCGTACTTGATTAGGGAAATATATTCATCATTTTTAAAACTTTTCGCAGATTACGAGGAACAAGAAGCCTCTGATATTCCCATTATGGCTATCCACAACAAAATGGTGGACTGCCTACAGGGTATCTTCTATAGGGAAATTCCTTCTAAACCGAGACCTGTTGACATCCCTCGTAGGGATTGGTACAATCAGGATTGTGTGCGAGCAAGATCTAATTTAAACAAGGCTGTAAAAAACTCTACCCAAGAGGCTATTAAAGAGGCCCGACGTAGGTATGTTAATGCCCTGAAACAAGCAAAAAAAGATTGGGATAATGAGACATGGCAGAAGCTGCTTGAAGCAGTCAAACAGTTCCTTCTGGCGGCAGTTGGCCTCCAGTCCGAAAGGGGGTAATGATGTCATTGGTATGTACATTCAGCCCGAAAGATGGGTGTCTCATTTTTCTGGAATTTATGCCCTGCCTGTACCGCAAGCTCTGGAGGTCCCTGGATATGATGAGTATTGGGCTGGCTGTTACCAAGACTGCAACTGAGAGTATTGTTTTTACATTAGCCGAAACAACAGCTGCAATTAATTCTCTGAGGCCAGCTAAAGCTCCTGGTCCAGATAAGATTCCAGGGGACCTGTTTAAATCAGAACCAAAGATATGGGCATGGTACTTAAATTTATTGTCTAATGCCATAGCAGCTGGTAGCCCTATTCCAGATTCTTGGCGTGGTGCAGAAATAATCCTGATTCATAAAAAGGGTGATGTAGGTTCACCTGCAAATTATCGACCAATCAGCCCTATTGATATCCTTCAGAAGACTTTTGCTAAGCAAGTCTTAGATAGGCTTACTGATTGGATCCAAGATAATCAAATCTTATCCCCCTTACAGGCCGGTTTTCGGCCTAAAACTAACACCATGAACCAAGTCTTTAGGCTGTCATTACTATTTTGGAAGTACGTCACCGTATCTAAGCAAAAACTCTATGTTGCTTTTGTAGATCTAAGATCTGCGTTCGATTTTGTCCCAAGAGAGAAATTTTGGGGAGTATTAAACAAAATCGGTATCCCAGGAAACTTAGTGCATTTAATTCAAAGGCTACATGAAAAAAAAAATCCACAAGTTAGATGGGGTATTCGGGGGGAACTCACCGACAAAATATATATTAGGAGAGGAGTGCGCCAGGGCTGTGTTCTTGCCCCAACTCTATTTACATTGTTTATCAACGAGGTGGTGCAAGTTGTTACCAACTGCCAAAATGACGCTTCATCCTTGAATAACCACCAAATTCCAATTTTCCTATTTGCTGACGATTCCCTCCTGATCTCTAGAACTCCTATGGGTCTCCAGGTACTTGTGGATAAGTTTAGTTCGTTTTGTGGTGATTATGGACTTGAGCTTAAGCATAGCAAAACTAAACTTATGACCCTGGGTTGTGGCCCCATTAAGAGATATTCAATTTTCTACAATGGTACCCCCCTAGGCATGGTAAGCTCCATAGATTACCTGGGGTTGAGAATTAGCAACAATCTGCATTGGGGGGCCCAAATCGATAAAAGTTTAGCTCTTTTGGCCCAGAGATCTGGGGCTATTCTACGCTTCCACAAGTCTACCTCTGAGAGAGTGATTACCCCAACCATTAAAATCTACCGAGCTAAGGCACAGAGTGCTGCGGTCTATGGGGCAGAAATCTGGGGGTCCTCGAACACTGGCAAGCTTGCAGTGGGGGAAAACAACTTTGTAAGGTCAACTTTGGTTTGTCCTCGTAATACTCCACTGCTGCCAATGTTCTGGGACCTTGGTCTTTCATGCATCTCAGATATAATTGCCCTACGACCATTGCTTTTCTGGGTCCGTGTATGGACCACCCCTGAGCTATCTACATATAAGGAGTCTATTCAAGACATCCTAGATAGACCTAATGTACTTACCATTCCTTGGTTTAATCACATCTCAAAATGGTTTTATAGATTGGGTCTTAGCGAGTTTTGGAGCCATCCAGAGAGTATAAGGAAGGATCAGAAGAACCATTTGAAAACTGTTTACTGGATATATGTCAGGGAAAACTACCTGCTGTGTTCAACACACAGCAAATTGACTTCACAATTTTTTGATTTCAAATGGTATCCGTATCTGGAACCATTTATGGATACAATTCTTGATCCACTAAGTAAGAGTTTGTATATTCAGTTCAGATATGGTTGCCTGCCTCTTAAATCTTATGGTAGTACACGGAGTTTGACTCCAAGTTCTGATCTTTGTCCTAGTTGCAATCACACTTCAGAATCTATTGTACATTTTATGTTTATATGCCCTGCATATATGATTGCGCGACGGAAGTGGTTACGACCCGTGTGCAGAAATATGGGATAAGACATTGCATGGCTGCCTTAAGGATCATGATGAGGGATACTTCCCTCCCTCTATCTTGTGCGGTTAGCAAGTATATTGTAGCTGCTTGGCATATACGTATCCGTTCCCTGGGGAAAAATGATGATGAGGAATACATTTTTAAAAAATGTTTTCGCTGTCAAATTTGAACTATGCACCTAAGACTGAAATAAAACCCCATGTCTAATTTAAATGATAAGTACTAGGGGGTTAGGTGCATTTTGAAGGAAAGTAATTTTATGTGTTTTAAGGCTGAACATGTGTTATTCTATTTTATTCTTACCCTTTTTTATCCAAAAAAATAATTTATTCGAATGTTGTTTTTTGCTTTTATGGTTGAAAGTAACCGAATAAAGCCACGTGAACTCGAAGTGAATATAGAATTCTCTCTGTCACTTTGTCACTAGTTGAGACACAGGATCCATGCTTTGGAAACATGAATGTCAGTTCTTTGGTCAGTGGTATGCTCAATGAGGTGCTTGGCTTAGGTGCCTGCAACTGCATGGCTACGTTTCTTAAACTGAAAAAAACATTTCTTGATCATTTATGCACAATGCACCATACTTTATGGCATACCTACAGCATATCACAGAGTACTAAATAGTGAGTTTTGAGACTTGACAAGGGGGTTTTGCAGGCCAGCTTTAGTTAGGCGGTGACAGACAACACATAGACTCTGCACTACTAGACCTTACCTATGATTGGAGAAGTATTTGTCTGAATACATGACAAGAGCGTGAGAGCACTTGCTTATATATCTCAGTGAATGTAGGTGTCCACCTGTAAAGTGCCATAACATGTTTCAGTATATCTGCTGATATGTGCGTGCCTGTTTTTAGTGCCTCTACAGCTATGTAAATGTGTACGTAAGTGGCTAAATAAATAACTTAGTGACTGTGCTAGTGAATAGAGGGGTATGTGAGTGTATCTCAACTATCTTTGGTAGTGCTGCATACAGGAGCACTTTCTGAGTATGTGAGTGAATGTAGAAGTCTCTCTGTCACTATGTCAGTGGCAGAGAAATAGGATTCATGCTTTTGAAACATGAATGTCAGTTATTTGGTGAATGGTATGCTCTATATAGTGCTTTGCTTAGGGGTCTGCAACTGCATGTTTACATTTCTAAAATTGAAAAAATAATTTCTTAATCACTGAGCACAATGCACTATTTATCATGACATACCTACAGCACATCACAGAGATGAGTCATTTGTACTAAAATGTGAGTTTGAGACTTGACACAGGGGCTTTACAGGCTAACTTTAGTTAGGCAGTGCCAGACCACACACAGGTTCTGATCTACTAGGCCTCACCCATAACTAAAGCAGTATCTTTGTAATACATAGCAAGAATGTGTCAGTAGTCGCCAATGTATCTCAGTAAAAGTAGATATCTACGTGTAGTAGTGCCATAACATGTTTCAGTAAATTTGCCACTATGTGAGTGTATGTTTAGTACCTCTATGACACTGTAAATGTGTATGTAAGTGGCTAAATAAATACCTTAGTGCCTGTGCTAAGGAATATGGGGGTATATGAATGTGTCTACAACTGCCTTCAATAGTTCTGCATCTCTGTCACTATGTCACTGGGTAAGACACAGCATTCATGCTTTAGAAACATGAATGTTAGTTCTTTGATGAGTGATATGCTCTGTGTGGTGCTTGGCTTAGGTGTCTGCAACTTCATGTATGTGTTATTAAAACTGTATACAACATTTCCTAATAACTTTACCACAATGCGTAATACTTGATGACATACTTACAGCGTATCAGAGAGGTGAGGTATTTGTACTAAAATGTGAGCTTGAGACTTGACAAAGGGGTTTTACATGCCAGCTTTATTTAGGCAGTGACAGAACACACACCAGCTCCCCTCTACTTAGGCCTCACTCATATTTAAACACTGCATTTTTAGTATGCTTACCAATCTTGTCCTGCATATCTGACTCAGAATTAGTTTAAAAAAACACACCTTAGCATATAAGCACATACAAATCTGATTTATAATTCATCAACACCGACTCTAATGAGTATCTAACACATTGCTGTCAACTTAAACAGATTCAAGTTGCATATACACCTACAGAGCATGATTTCTCCTTTCAATTTTCATTTGTGTGAACTTCTTTTAAAATAGAATAAATAGGACTACAACTCCTAGAATTCAAAGAATAACATTCTATCTGAACAGTACACCATGTGTAGGCACATAAAAACCTTCCACATCTTGTAAGACATTGTTAAGTATATCTTTAACCCTTAGGATGCCTTTTTTCTAGCAATTACACCATGAAGTAAAGCAGCACATCTATAATATGCAGTTCCATGACAACATTATGTAAACCAACCTCTCAAACACCTTGTCTGTACCTCTGAGAATTGCATCTTAGTCACCTATATATAAATATATATAAAACAAATCACACTACTACTCACAAATCATCTCATCTACTTTGAATAATTTTCTCTATATTCCATACTCACATAGACATATGCATTTTTAATCATTTTTACTCAGAATTTAATTGTAATTCACATACCTGAAGCTTGAGTTCATTTGTGAAATCATTTTTTTCTTCCTTTTATTAGATAAATACAAAGGTCTTAGGAATTGTAGAAACTAAGCATTAGAATAACACACCACCCTCATGCAAAAGAACCATGAATGACAACCTTTTCAACTTTGCAATGTCTCATAGTGTGGAAGTCAGTAAATAAAAACATATTTTACTTTTGTAAGTCCAGTTCTGAATAGTTAGTATGTTTTAACCCTTCTTATGCAAGCCCAATATTGTGGACGTTTTGTCCATATGTGTGTCTTAACCATGATCATCGTGGTGAATTAGTGAAAAAACAGGTGTCCAAAAACACATGTGTAAGTTGATTTTTAAGTATTAGGAGTACAGTACACTTAATTAGCAATCCCTCACTAGAAAACTAAACACTTATTAAGCAATAATGAGTACAAGCAAAGACAGAAATCTCTCTTTAACACCCTTCTGCCAATACACTCTTAGCGCAATCTTGATAGCAACCCACTACAACCAGTTGGTCACAAGTTTGCAGAACATTCTAGAAGGGGCATAATAATTTCAAAATGAGCTGCTGCAGGTGTGGTTACTGTACAGATTGAAAAGCATACCCAATACTGTATTACATTATTTTTTATTTTTACCAGACCCAATCATAGACCAATTTAGTAATCCTTGCAAGTCTCTACCTATTTTGTTTTCTTTATTTCAAGACTGTTTTATTGGGATTTTATACAATAGGAAAATTAAATAACATACATGGAAAGAATCAATACGTTGTATGGTACCATCAAATCAAATGAGAACAGTAGTTTTGGATGTAGCATGGGAAGTCGGTCCAGATTTATAAAAGAAGAGGGTAGAGATAAGTGTATTATTTTGCAATGGTGAGGTGAGGTTCATAAGTGTATATGTTGTGATGGAGTGGTTTTTGATGCTGTGGTCAATGATTAAGGTACCTCAGTTGTAGGTGAATAAAATAATAGGGGGTGAGAAGTAGGGAGTTCATGGAGAGGGAGGGTTGGGAGGGAGAGGAGGGGTGGGAGAGTGTGGAGAGAATAGAGAGGGTGGGAGAATTAGTGAGTGAATGCATGAATGATCAAGTGATCAGATGATCATGGTTACATAGCTGAGTGAGACATAAAGTTGTATAGTTTGCACCAGAATTTGCCATTCTTCACTGGTATTATTTTCAAGGATACGTTTAGTGAGTTACAGACAGTTCTGGTGATTTGGGCCCATCCCCACCATATGTGGAGGGATAGTCTGTATGAGTCTTTTCATTCATTGCTGATAACTTTAAGGCCAGTTGTGACTCGAATGCCCTACAGGAAACCGTCCTTTTTGTGTAATGCCTGTTCAATGTCAGTGGGGAGGAGGCCCAGTGTAACTGAGGCTAAAGTAGGAGTCCATGTTAAATAAAGTATTTGAGATATTGTATTATTGATGTCCTGCCAGACAATATTTTTGGAGGTGCACTCCATTAGCATGTGTTTTAAGTTTCCTTTTTCCTTCCCCCAGCTCCAGCTTGAGTCAGAGGATCTAAGGCCTAGTTTATAAAGTTTGGCAGGAGTCTAGTGGACCATATTGGCAATCCAGTATCTGCTTTGTGCTAGTGATGAGGTTGCTATGTTGGAAGTGAGGTTACTCCAAGTAGATGGCCAGTCCGGTGAGATCTTTGGAGTGATGTTGGAGTCTGATAGTAGAGTTTCTTGCTTGCCTTGTGTTAGCGTATTTAGTGAGATTTTTGTGGGGGATAGGAGGGAGTATACTTTGGAAGTGAGGTGACGGTCTTTGGTAAATTTTTCTAATGTGTTGGATAGGTCAGGGGGGTTGAAGGTTAATGTTTGGATATAAGTGATTTTATTTTAAGGAAAGGGTAAAAGTCTAGGTTGTTTAGGTCAAATTTGTCTTTAATTTGAGAGAATGATATGGGTTTTCAGGGGGTGCCGATATATCTCACGAGGAGAATATCTCTTTCTGCCCTTTTCTCTATATACATTGTCCTCCCTTCTAGTTTCTAAGTTGTCATTGTGCCATAGCGATGCTAGACATGAGTGTTTGATTATGTTGGGTAGTCTTTTGTCAATTTTGATGAGTGACTGTGTTGGATAGAATGCCTATTGAGTGGTGTGTTTTAATTTTTTTGACGGTTAGCTAGGGCAGTTTCAATAGTAAACCTGATGGTGAGCAATTGGTAGTGGTTAGGAACCAGTGGCTCCCCTGTTTTGCTAGGAAGGCATGTTGGTATCTCCGGTAGTCGGTAAAGATTAGGCCAGCAAGTTTTTTTAGGAAGTATCAGTTTATTTGGGGCAATTCTGTTTTTTTAGACTTCCAGAGGAATTCGGTAAGTAACGTGTCTATTTTAGTAAAAAAGTTGGCTGAGAGCTATATGCGCACATGCTGAGCAAAAAGTTAATGAGGGGGTAATCATCATCTTTATAGATTCTATTCTACCCCACCAAGTAATGAACCTGGTTGACCATTTGTCTAAGCTATCTTTGATGTTATCTAGCGTATTTTTCTCATTGAGGTCGATGGAGTCTTTTAGGTTATGGGTGAACCATATATCTAGGTATTTCATTTTATCTGGGGCCCATTTGGTCAATAGGGGCTGATGTGTGAGCTGTTGCAGTACACATTGAGAGGAAGAACCTCTGGCATTTCCTTGCTGAGGCTGTAGCCTGACATCTTAGAGTGGTCATTGATGGTGGATATGATGTGTGGCAAGGTTGAGTCTGCCTGGGTGGTAAAAAGGAAAATTTCATCCTCATACACAGCTGGTTTTTGTGGGCCTGATTAGAAAGGGTTAACAGGGATATATGGATTTTATCTGATCAATGTAAGTAGAGGTTCTAGTGTTAGTAGAAATGGTAGGGAGGGCAGAGGGCGTCCTTGTCTGGTTCCTTGTTGGAGGTAAAAGGGATTAGGTGCTTTTCCATTGATGTTTATTCTAGCTTTCAGTTCCTTTTATAGCGCAAGCATCATTTTTGAGAGAGCAGGGCCAAAGTTGAAGGACATGAGTGAGGCTCAGAAGAAGGTCCACACTACCTTATCAAAGGCCTTCTCTGTATCTACTTCTATTGTGCCAGTTTGGTTGGTGCAGGAGTTTGCCTATTTCAATCATATGACTAAAATGTCTGATATATTCTGCACAGAATCTTCCTTTGATGGATCCTGATTTAGAGGAATGTATGATGCTTTTAGGAATGGGCCCTATTCTGAAGGCTAGGATCTTTGTGTATATTTTGCAGTCTGTGTTTATGTGGAATATGGGTCAGTATTTATTGGTATTGGATGGGTCTTTCCCTTCTTTGGTATACAATTATGATTGCCTCCTCGGTGCAGTCTCAACAGACCCAGTGGAGGAGAAATGGGTGAATAAGTCTTCCAAGGGAGTGATTAGGGAGATACCCCAAGTTTGATAGAATGACACAGCAAAGCCATCTGGGCCCCTAGCCTTCCTGGCTTTCAGTGTTTTGATTGCATTTATGATTTCTTTGGGAGAAATTGGTTACTCTAGTGATTCTATTGTTGATTCATCTTTGTTAGTTACAAAAATGTTGTTGAGGTAGTTCAAGCATATGTAATAAGATGTATTATTAATTTTGGAGTAGAGGGTATGATAATATTTGTCAAAGGTAATTAGGATGTCCTTCTCATTTGTCAATGTGACACCATGTTCATTGGTTATAGGGGTTATTCTTGTCTTCTGATGGGTCCATTTTAAATAGGACGCAAGTATTTTGCCAGCTTTATTATATGCACAGAAGTTGATGTCTTTGTATTTTTGGACTATTAGGTGGACTTTGTTGCTCAGAATTTTTTGTATTGTTACGTGAGCTTAATTACATTGTTTAATTGAGTTTTGTCTTTGGTGCGTTTGAGGTCTTTCTCTAATGCTTTTCTATTTAGTTCTAGTTAGTCTAAGGTTTTGTTGTCTAGTTTGTTTTTCTTTGACATAAGTGTAATCATGTGCCTGCAGACAGTGCATTTCAGGGCATCCCAGTTTATTTGTGCATTTGGACCAGAAGACCTATTGATTTCTTTGTATTCATCAATCTCTTTTTTGACTATTTCCTTGAAGGCAATGAAATACAGGCATCATCTGAGACTAGGATTGCTTCAATGGTTGGGGAGGAGGTGGCTGGGGATGTGAGTTTCGGCAATTAAGATATAACCAATACGAAAGAATGTATTCGGCAGATGGCAAAAAAATGAGTAATCTTTCCCTGTGGGATTGAATAGTCTCCATATGGAGAATTCCTGCAAATAAGCGGCATCCTAGAGTAAATTGATCTCCTCCTAGAATCATTGAAGGCAATTAAAAAACATCTGATTTAACTAGTGCAGGTTGATGGTCATTATAGAGATAGAGTGCCAGTCATAGAAGAAGTGAAGATAAATCTTACCATTGATTAGGGTTAACAGTGGGATGTTAGGTTATTAGTAGGTTCGTAGGTGCTAGTTAGTTAGTTTACTTAAGGTTTTGTATGTTGCTGACCACTTTATTTATTCTGTCTTGGATTGAAGAAGTGGAAGCAGCTCAAACAAATATTTTGGCCTCTTACAGTTATTATGGAAGACTGAGCTTCTATGCCCATGTGTCGATCCCATGGGTCGATCAGAGTTCTGCAGCTTTATGGGAAGAACATGAATTGGGTTTTGTTTAGGCCATTTGTGGGCAGTCTTGATTATCATATGTTATTTAGTGAGTAGAAATTTAGTGAAAGTTAGTAGGAAGTATTTGTGTTACGTGTTGACCATTCTTTCTGAGTTATTAAGAAGTCATTTTCAGGTCTTGGATTTTCACCACATAGGAATACAGATATTTAGGGTCTTTAAAAATGATTGTTTTGCCATTGTAAGTTGTTTTTATTCATGCAGCAACAATACATGAAAATTGTATTGAGAGATCTTTTAGAGTTTTCCTTTGGGAAAGGAAACCCTTTCATTTCTTGACAGTGCCTTTGGAGTAATCTCCAGAGATTGCTATGTAGGTGCCTTGCCACTTAATCCTCTGTATTTCTTTCATCTGTGTGAGTATGGCTTCAGTATGTGAGTACTGCAAGGTTCCAAAAACATAAGGGCTCTTGGAGCTTTGCTGTTTGCTGGTTTATGTGTGGGCACTCTGTGTGTTCAGGTTATTCCTAAGTCCTTGTCTAAATTTACAGCGAGTACTTGGGGGGATCCATTTTTGAATGGAGGTTGTATAGGAAGAGGTTTTATTCAGGAAGTCCAAAAATGCACAAGTTGCCGCTTTTATTTCAATCTTCATGTTTGGTGATGTTCCTTTCCATTCAAGCTAGTCTAGAAGTGGTGGTTGATAAAGTTTTAGAAGAGCTGTGTTTGTGGTCTTCCTGGAGTTTTAACCATGATTCAGAGTCAGAGTTTCTGCCACCCAGGTGTATCATTTATTGTTTCAAAGATGCAAGGTCGCTGTGTACAGTGTCTGTGGTAGATTTTGTCGATTTAGCAAGCATGTGCAGCATGTCGAGTTTCTGCATAATTAGGTCTAGATTTGTGGTGTTCTCAGATTTAGATATTATAGGGGAGTCTAAGGCTGAGGGGCCCTACTTGTATCTCTTTTGCACTGGTTTCGTGTCTTTCAGACCTCCCCTCACATTTTTGGAGTCGTGCAGTTTAGAGTCTGCCATTTTGAGAGTGGACATTACTTTATACTTCAGGTTGGGTACACCTAGTGGGACTTTGGTAGTCCTTGAGATGTTTGACGGAGACGCAGAATGTTGGAAGGGAGGGTGAGGTGCAGAAGTGGGTATCCTTCCTGGGTTCATAACACTTAAATAATTTTATATGGTGTCACAATGCAGATTGTTGAATTGCAAGGTACAGCACTTTGAAATATAAGGGATTATTCTCAGCCCCCTCCTGACTACAATTTAGGTTCCTGTTGAGGTGGAGTAATTCAGGATTCCAATGTGTGTAGGTTAGAAGTAAGAAAATTCTGGAGCATGCTTTAGGGAGAGCTGTATTAAATAGAGGTGGCCATCTTAGGGTCAGGCAAAGAATGGGAGGGACCGTAGTATATTTGTTCTGATCAGGAGGTTAGTTTTCTGTATTATAGGTTCCTACCCTCATAGAGCGTTAGAGAGTAGTGCCACTACGTGCTCACCTCTAGGGGTAGGATGTTCATAGCGACACTGGGGTAGCTGAGTAGAGATTCACCCATGTGGGGTCCTGGTGTTGGCCGTCTTAGGGCCAGGCAAAGGATGGAAGGGACCGTAGCATATTTGTTATGGTCAGTAGGTTAGTTTTCTGTATCATAGGTTCCTACCCTCACAGAGTGTTGTAGAGTAGTGCCACTAAGTGCTCACCTCTAGGGGTAGGATGTTCATAGTGACACTGGGGTAGTTGAATAGAGATTCATCCATGTGGGGTCCTGGTTTTGGCCATTTTAGAGTTAGGCATTGTGAGGCAGCTTCTGGAGCACTTGGTTATGAGAAGTGTTTCACTCCAATTTTTTTTGCCTAAAGTGGGTTGCTGAAAACACCACACCTTCCTACATGCCGGACACTGTTTAAACTGTCCGTGGAGGCAGTGTATCAGCAGAAAGTACCATTTTTGTTCCTCAAAATGGCATAGCTCTCTGATTAGGCAGCCATTTTTCTCAGCGGTAGCCACATCCCTCAAGTCATTACAATATTGTATTCACTAGCACATTCACAGCATCCAATCATTTTTTAAACCTGAAGCACACCTACATTTTAACTGCCTTCCATTTTAAATACTTCCTTATTCACCCCAGCCTTCTCCTGTCTGCTACTGCTTCTTAGCTTCAAAATGGTTAGAGTGTGGATTGTGGGGCACAGCTATGTTTTTGTGATAGGGAGGCTGCTAGAAAGAGTGGTATTGACAAGGACTGTGGTGTGGCTAATATGGGAATAATTTTGGAGAGAGAGTCTTAAAGCGGCATCAATTGCTACCTTTGGTTAAAAAGCATTAGGGATTACCAACCCCCTGAGCTCATGATTGTGCACTGGGGTGAGGTGACCTGGGCTCACTGACACCTTCCTACTGGGCCTAGCCCCTTGTGCCTGTGTCCCTGGCACCGATAGCCAATCCAACTTGCACTGGTGCTTCATTGTCCTGCCTGGTGGTGGGTGGTAACTCCAATCCCTGTAAAGGTGGGGAGAAAGTCCGTGGCCTGGAGACACTGGTGTGGGGACGTTTGGTCACGGGTGATGGTGGTGGCTGTGTGGTGGGGGTGTCAGTGGTGTCCTTAGTGGGGCTTCTGGAGGCTGACTGCCCAGAGCTGTGGGATGGGCCAGGGTATTCCTCTTGGTCCAGATTTCCAGCTACACTCACTGGGGCCTTCTTCTTTTGGTGGGGGACTTGCACTTTTTGCCATATCAGGCTGTGTTGCATGGGCTGTGGTATCTGTGTGTCACATTAATGAGAATTTGGTTTCCTGCCATGTTATGCATTGTGGCTAGTATGTGATAGTGCAGTGGCAGTGCTGGAGTGGATATGGCATTGACATTACTGTCCCTGAGTATTTTTGTTGTTTTATATATGTGTGTTTTGTAGTTTTTGCCTCTGTTGTATTTTTCTCCTGTTTTCTGACCCTTGTGCTGTCATTGCCATATCCCTTGCTGCACTGTCCAACTGTTTGTTATGCTTCCATTCCCTATCACTTGCATGCAGGGGCCCTTCAGAATAGGTGTGATGCATTTAAAGTTAAGGCATTGGTGGTGCATTGTGGGTGATGTAGTGCAGCATACATTACATGCAGGGTTTGGTGATTGTGCTCACACGGAGGAGTTGTGAGTTGGAAGGGGTGTTGTGGGCATGCAAGGATTCTAGGTATTGTTGTATTTGGGATGTGTATTGGATATGATGTTTAGTGGTAGTGAGAGGGGTAGGGTGAGACATGCGTCACAGGTGAGATACATGGTAGGGGAGAATATATGACTTACCCGTGTCCATTTTTCCAGTGAGGCCCTCTGAGTGCAGGATAGCCAATGACCTTCTCCTCCCAGTCAATGCATTCGGGAGGTGGGGGGGCACCGCCAGTCTCCTGTACTGTATTTTGATGTTGTAATGCCAGGGAACATACCTTCCCCTGCAGTTCGTTTTACCTCTTCCTGATGTTGTGCCTTAGGTGTTCCATGGTGTTGCAAGGGTAAGTTGGTGGGGGTGGTGTGGTGTGTGTATGTACATGTGGGTCCTGGTTGTAGGTGTGTGGTGGTTGTGTAGTTTGTTTTGTTTTGTGTGTATGTGCGAGACTTGTGTAATAGTTTTGTAGAGTGTATGTGTGGTGTTTGTAGCAACAGCTATGGTGCAATTGGCGTTGCAAAGGATTGTGGGATGCGTGTGTAGTGTGTGTAAATGTGTCTCAGGTGTGGGGTTTTTGAATAACCCAATTCATGATGTTGTTGTTGGTCGGTGCCATTACTGTCCGCGAAGGTCTGTACTGCCAATGGCGTACCTCCGTTGAATGATCATGGGGCTGATATGTGGATCATAATTTGGTGAGCGGGTTTTTGATGGTGGGTTACTGAGTCCTGCCTTTCCGCTATCGTTGGCCCTGGCGATGTGTGAGATTTGGCAGATTTTTGGCCGTTTGGCTTTTTGTACTCATAATCCAGCGGAATGCATTCCGCTGACACTGCCGGTCTTTTGAAGGCCGCCAGAACATTGGTCGGTGGTGTTTCCCGCCAAACTCATAATTAGGGCCTAATAGTTGAAAAGAAACTCAAACAGGAAATGACCACAGACTCACCGAGACAAGAACTCGTATCCTTTTGTGTGAATGTTTGAGACCCTAACCACTAGACCAGAGGTGACTCCTTACAGTAGAGTGTCCAGACTTACCTATGACATTCTACCCACGGATTTTGAGTAAAAAGACTTAAATGTTATATCATTAGGAATGTTTGACAGAGTTCTAATTTTAGAAAACACTCCAAAACATATTTTTAATAAAAAAAAAAAAAAAAAAAATTAGCTTAGAAATCTTGCCCATCAGCATTTTGTGATCATTACCAGATGTTTGAGACTGCCCTTGCCAACTAATAATTAAAGTTAGAGACATTGCCAACAATCCTTACCAAACCTGTTCCTTTCTTGCCTGTTTTCATGCTATACCTCAAATGAATTAGATTTTTTACTATTTTTACTTAGTAAAATATTTTTTTTTGAGTCCTTTGTCTCTAGCATATCCTCTGCAGTTATTAAAAATATTTATCACACTTAGGCCCATATTTATGGAAAGTTAGTGTCGACTTAGCATAATTATTTTTTACGCTATAGGGGCGCTAACTTAACTCCATATTTATATTTTGATACTAGATCCATCTAGTGTCAAAATATATGAGTTAACATCACTTTTTGTGTATCATTGCTACAGTGAGATGCATGGACGCTAGCCCTCTAGCGCCATATTTACCTCCCTATGCAAACACAACGCATACTAAGTAAGCAGACTGCAAAAATGATGCTAAGACCAATAAGTGTAAAAATGTAATGCCTGGTCAGACCAGGTGTTAAAAGGAGGCGCATGCACCACCAGTTAAGAAAAACACACAGAAAAAGCATTTACAACTTCCAGGACAATATGAGAATGGTACTGCTCCAGCTTGGCACACGTCCTAGACGTCATCGAAGACAGTAGGCCCCTCCACCACCATCACAGCAACCCAAAACACTGCCACAGCAGCCACAAAGGCAGCAAAGAAAGCGAGAGAGGATCTTCAGACAGGGGACAACCATCCTTGAGCTCAGGGAACAAGATGTCATCAGGATGTACCAAATGATCCAGGAGTCTATTGCACGCGTGCTGCACCACATTGCGCCATACATCACAGCAAGGGTGGAACCTCCTACAACTAGTCCACACAAGACAAAACTCCTTGCTGTCCTTCATGTACTGGCTTCCGGATCTTTTCAGATAACTGGCGCACAAGTGGCAGGTATGTCCCAGCCATCCTTTTTGGTCTTCCTATTTAAGGTTCTGGATGCAATCATATGCCTCACTCCCCACCGTATCTGCTTCCTGAACACCCAGCAACTGCAGTAGGAGACCATGCAAGGTTTCTACCAATTTGTTGGGCTCCCAAATGTCCTAGGTGCAATGGGCTTGTTAGCGTGTCTAACCTTAATAAGTAAACTTACTAGGGGACGCGAATAGGCTGATGAACCTTTTGACTCTCAATTAAGATGTTCTGACCATAGCATCAGTACATAATCAATACACAATAATCAATAATCATTAGCAATCAATAACATCAATATTCAATGGAGTCAGTAAATTGTCACACACCATGACCTTTTAGTCATGAATAACCACACCTTTAGAAAAGTTAGAATGTTTATTTCCCTATATTAACAATGCTAAGGTCATATAGATTAATCTCAATATAAGATGAAACACATACAGAAACAATGCTGGCTGTCCAAAGTGGCGGAAGAAACGTAATCTAATCAAAGCTTGAACAACAACACATTCTAAGGTTATGGTGCAAATTAATAGAAAAGTCAACTGTGTCAATGTAAGTATATACATGAAGGTTAGCAGAGAAATTCATAAAGCATTAGTCCCTGTTATTAAGTCTTCATTAGTGAGAACCCTTAACAAACACCAGGTTAGCATTAGCATGTTGGGCTTCATGCAAAAACAATTGGTAACACAAATTTTGGAAAAACGTCTAACTATGGCTCTATCTAAACAGAAAGAAAAATCAAATATGCAGTTCAATAAAAAGTCTGTTATATTATACCTATCCTCAATGTGGATCAGCAAGCAGAATCAGTCTTTGTCCTCAGGGCATCCGTCGATCAGCAAGGCATCAGTACTCAGCATCAAAGTTCAGAAAACACAAAATCTCTAAGCATTAAAGTTAAGCACGTCTCTTATCAAGATGCACAAGAACGTAGTAAACTTTCAGTCAGTAAGAAAATGGGCAATGGTCTGTCTTCTCTCAGTGTGATCCTGTTAAGTCGAAACTGCTAAAATTATCCCCCAAATCCCTATTGGTCAGTTAATCATATGTTCACACTTTGTCCAATAAAACTAAAATCCCAAATCTATGAATCATCATCTGGCTTGTCAGGTAACAATATTGTTGCAGCTTCTACTCTAGTCAGTATCTTTATTGTTCTTGTCCTGGGAAAGTCAGTCTCACACACATTACATATAAAATGTTGCATTAGCAGGAACATCATCTTCTAGCAGTTGGTTCTCATGAGAAGCTTCCGTAATGAGGACATTTAAAAAATACAATAGAAATTCACTGTTTAACTCTCTAGGACAGCCATTTTATTAAACACTAAGAAATCCAGCTTTTACATGAGTCCTGGCAAGTAGGCCAAGACACTTGCTAAATTAAGGCCTACAATTAATAAAGCATACTGCATAACCTTTAATATGACATATTACCACATTAGTTTAACATATATTCAACATTTCATAATATTAAATCATTGATTAGTACATTTGTTAACATTGGTGGCCATTCTTCGTAATCACATTTTCAAATGCATGCATTATTTTTCTACATTATTGTATTTTTTATATAAACTTATTATTATTCAAAATACATAAACACTCATGAATAATTTTTATTAAAACACCTGCGCTAGCAGGCTGCAGTCATGTCCAACTGGTGCCACCTGTAGCAACTGAACATCTATATAGGAACCGCAAGCACACTTATTCGATCATTGTGCATGCCATTGTGGACTACCGTGGGCTCTTCACTAACATCCTAGCAAAATGTTCAGGCAGTGTCCATGATGTCTATATATTTCATCATTCCACTATCTACGAGCATTTCCATGATGGGCAATATGCCAATGGGCTACTCATAGGTAAGCCACCATACCAAGCATTACACATACAATACAACAACCATGTAGGACAAACAGGGCACACACCACAGTCTATACACAGAGGCAGAGGACCACAGATATACAGGCAACAACATATATGCTACATGCCAGACTACACTGAAATCATTGTACATCACAAACACATAAACCCACATGTACATAGCAAAGCCACAACCTGACTGGCACACACACACGGGCAGGTGGAGCTATGTCCCTTTTGCATACAGTAGCTGCCCACAAACTACTACAAGTGTCCACTAGTCCCACACACATTACACCAAACAAAGAAAAGCTAAGCATTATCAATGACATAGGCCATGCCATGTAAAGAAAAGTCACACATGGGCACAGCCCCACGTAAATCATGGTGTGCAAGCCTCTGGCAGCACCTATATCAAATTCCACCCAAGTAGTGCCATTACCAACTAAATATCATCTACACATACATACCTGTAGTGTGTACATACCCTTGTCTGCTGCATTCTCTTGCACACATAGGAATACAAATTCACCTACCATGAACGACCATGGGGCAGAATCATGAGAAATGGTGCAGCACCTACTCCGGTGCTACTTAACACGTGCCCTGTAGTGCCCCCTAACACCATCATGTGTATTTCGCATGGAAGAAACAGTCCACCATGGTGCAGAGTTTGTGCAAAACAGTGAAGATCATGGATTCCATAGAAGGATTCCGTAGGAGTATAGAGGACATATCTGACCTTTCATGCACCATACATAGGGGCCCATGTAAAAAATAGGTGTGCCCTCTCCCAAAGCGTGCACTGTGTATGTGTTGAAAGTGCCTGTGATAAATGATGTATTGGAAGCTAGAAGATTCTACTGCATCAAATTTGATCACCCTACAAATGTGTGATTCACACCCTAGTACACTTGATGGCTGCCACAACCATCATCTGACACAAAGGGTTACTAAGTGTTGCGCTGCATGCATCGTACCACATGCTAACATGGAGGACACAGTGCAGGCTTTGTAGCGCTACCATGGTGTCTCTACATCTGACACCACTGTGGTGCAAGGATGTGGTAGGTTCCATCCAACAATAAGACACTGCCTCACATATGGATTACACAACACATCTTTGCAATGGTTTAACCAACAGTTTGGGATTCATATAATAATTCTCAAGTCCCTGAGCCACAATGCAAGATTGTCATGTCCATCAAAACATACCTATTTAAACCATTTCACAAAAACAGGGATACATACTATACCACAAACAAGTCTGAGTCACCACTCCAACTCCAACTGACAACTGCCATGGTATATTCCACACCACTATCAAGTTTTACTAACATATCTTCTCTCATTCCTTTTGTTGCACATGGTGCTTTTTGCAGGGTCATTCCCAATCTGTTTGCCTCCTTCCTCCTATTTTTTTCTGACCTGTTTTTGTTGGCTTTAGGACTCTGCGCACTATATCACTGCTAACCTGTGCTAACGTTCATATCCTCTCTGTGTAAATTGTACTGTTGATTGGTTTATCCATGAGTGCACTAGAGGTTCCAGGGCCTTTAAATCAAATGCTATTAGTGGGCCTGCAGCACTGATTGTGCCACCGACATTAGTAGCTCTGTAAACATGTCTCAGACCTGCCCCTGCAGTGTCTGTGTGTGCAGTTTCAAACAGCCAAACTCAACCTGGCAAGTGTACCCACTTGCCATGCCTAAAACTTCCCTTTTCTTACATGTGAGACACCACTAAGGTTGGCCCTAGGGAGCCCCATGGTCAGGGTGCAGTGTACGTTTAGGGTAGTACATTTACGAATGTGTTTTATATGTCCCGACAGTGAAATACTGTCAAATTCGGTTATCAGTGTTGCAAGGCCTATCTCTCTCATGGGTTAACATTGGGGCTTCCTTTAAATATGATTAAAGCATAGATTCCCTTTGGGAGCAGATAGACATATGGAGTTTGGGATCTCTGAGCTCACAATTTAAAAATACTTCTTTTAGTGAAGTTGGTTTTGAGATTGTGTTTGAAAATACTACTTTTAGAAAGTAGACATTTTTTTGCTTAAACCATTCTGTGACTCAGCCTGTTTGTGGATTCTCTTTCTGGGTTAGTTTTACAGTTGGGCTGTTTGCACCTCTATCTAGACATTGACACAAAGGGAGCTGGGGTATAGCCTGCATATCCTGATGAGCCATCTGTGCTAGGAGGCATGGGAGGAGTGGTCACTTACACCTGAAAGGGCTGTGCCTGCCCTCACACAATGCAGTCTCCAAACCCCTGGTGCGAGTCTGGGGCCTGGCCTTGGCAAGGCAGGATTTCACAAACAAGAGAGACTTTACTTTGAAGTAGGCCTACTTCAAAGGCAGAACTGGGTATAAGAAGGGCACCCAAACCCCTGAAAATTAGATCACTTCTGGAAATCAAGAGTAACCTCTGCCTGGAGAAGAGCTGAAGAGCTGAGGAGAAGTGCTGCCCTTCCTCTGACTGTGCTTTGTGGAGCTATCCTCCAGTTGCTGCTTCTGCCTGTGCAAGGGGACAAAGACTGGACTTTGTTGTGCATTCCTACTTGTGAAGAAATCTTCAAGGGCTTGTCCTGAGCTTGCCTCCTGTTGTTGAAGTCTCAGGGCCATCAAAGACTTCCCCTGCCAGCACCTGGACTCTCTGCTGAGACTCCTGCCCTGCCAAGTGGTGCCCTATCCAGTTCCTGGGGCCTTGAAAGGTGAAGCTGGAAGACCAAGACTGACAATCCACGCACAGACCGCCGTGCAGGGAAAATTTCAACACACCTCCCAAGACGCGGCTGAGAAACAACGCGCTGCCAGATTCGTGGCTGAAATCAACGCTCCGCCTGCATCATGGCTGGAAGATTGACACACGCGGCTGGAAAAACGACGTGCAACACCCGCTGACGGAGGCTGATAATGTCGCAACCCACATAGTGTGTTTTTTCTGATACCGTGCAGCAGGATTTTCGATGCAATCCTCAGTGGGTGCAGAGAAACTACGCAAAGCCTGCCCGGACCCGATCTGCTTGTCCAGATCGACGCAATGCTCTCCTGTGGAGAGGAAAAATGATGCACGCTACCCCGAACAGAGGAGGAACGACGCACGGTCTCACTTGCAAGTGAGAAATCGATGCATCGCTGGCCTTTTCCGATGCACACTCGCCTGTGCAGTGTTATTTTGATGCAACCCAGGTACTTTTTCACGCTAACAGCGTTAGCCCTGTTTTCTAAGGATTTAAGACTCTTTTTGCTTTTTAAATCATAACTTGACTTGTGTATTGTGGATTTCTGTCTTTTTGGTCTTGTTTTGTTTAGATAAATATTACCTATTATTCTAAGCCTGTGTCATGTCATTTTGTAGTGTTTTCACTGAATTACTGTGTGTGTTGGTACAAATACTTTACACCTAGACTCTGAATTTAAACCTGACTGCTTGTGCCGAGCTACCAATAGGGTGAGCAGGGGTTAACTGAGGGTGATTCTCCTTTACCCTGACTAGACTGAGGGTCCTTGCTTGGACAGGGGGTAACCTGACTGCCAACCAAAGACCTCATTTCTAACACCTTTGCACTCAATCAAGGTTACAACATACACCCATGGGTAATGACTCCATTTGCCAATCCCACAATGGTGGAAGAGAGAGCATATAATGAAGGACACAGAAGAACATGCAATGTGGTGGAGAGGACATTTGGGCTTCTGAACCCAAGGTTCAGGTGCCTGGCCCTAACAGGAGGAAGCCTCTTGTATGCTCAACCACTGGTACATAGAATCATACTGGCATGTGCAATCCTCCATTATATATGTATAAGAATAAATGTTCCCTGGGATGAACAGGTTGATGTACCCAACGAGGAGATGGATGACAATGGTTCAGCTAATTTGTAAGGGGGACAACAGAACACTGCTGCAGGAGTTAGCAGGCAACTCAACATAGTACAGAACATATAAACGTAGTGATTGGACTATCATCATCACATTGTAAATAACACCAATAAAATACTTTTCACCTGAATCTCCTTGGTCTACTCATTCTCCACCACATATACCATTCAAATGGAACTCAAACCTCAAGGAACAAGTAAGAAACACAATAGTTACAATTATGGTAGCAACATTATTTGTGATGTAAGAGGATCTACTGCCTCCATTTCACATATCAATGACATGCAATTCACAGGCATGGGACTCCTGAAGACGTAGATCCATGCACCATAAAATATAGCATTCCGTTGAATGGGAAGGTGATAGTTCCTAGCCCTTTCCCTTCATCATCACCACGTCTAGCAGGATGTATGCAAGGGGGTCACACATAAGGTAGGGGAGTATGATCACATGATGTTAATGGAATGGAGGAACTGAACCCTGTCACATCTCAGGGTGATTGCTTCTTTGCCTGCACAGTGCATGTGTGACAGGGAGGACATCATTGGTAGCTATGGATCTTCAGTAACTCTACAGGGATTGTAACCAATATTAGAGGCAGAGACTGCACTGTGCATCCATGAGATTATGTCCTGGCACTGTCATTGGGCCCAACCCTGACACATCGTGGGCCGTACCTCACTTATGGTATCACACATGTGGCTGTGGAGTGTGCTATGAGGTTGCCAGATAAATGATTGAGCTATGGGTGCCGAATCACTATCCAAACATATGACTCACTGTCTTGATCTAAGAATTAAATGGGACAATGCACCATCAAATAATTGTCTGGGTGGAATGTAGTCAGAGTGTGTTACACTCCCTATGTACATAAGAGGCACACTTTTCACATAAATCTACAGCAATTCCAGATAAACATGTTAAGACTGATGTATGGGTGTGTGTCCTAGGTAGCAAAGGGTTTGCTAATACACTATGCATGGTTACCTAGTAAACTCCTTATAACAACATCACACAGGACATAGCAATACACATCACTAATTGTCACTCACATGCTAGAACATGAGCAAGGTAGTTACAGTTACCAATTATCCTATACATGTTTTGGGCTCCAACATGGCAATCAGGTGTTAGATGTGCAACTATGTCCAGCAATGTCCAAACATGTCAGAGACCCATCAATAATGAATGCGAGTAGAAGTAGTCATATGTGTTGCATTTGGCTAATAAAAAAGCAGCACTGAGATGATTTCACACATCAACATCATTCATTAATGGTAAGAGTTACATAGATTGTGGCATGCAGGAATAATTGCATACCCATGTTCATCGGAGGATGTGAATGGAGATCTGAGAGATACCAACAGATACTTGCAAATACAACATGATAGGTCACTTAGAGACAACACAAGTGCTGTGGCAGGTTTAATGTTATGTGTGTGTGGCACTCATTACATCTCACAAATCACAGCAATGGGATGGTGACTATCATGTAGCCAGTAGTAGAAGATTTTTACATCTACAATTTCCCCAAGTCACATGTTGCATCCTGTCCATGTATGACCAGACAATGTTAGTGTAGAAGATTTGTACAAAGTGCAGCAGCCTAAAGAATGGGAGCAATATAGGAGACAAAATATACCTTACAAGTAATGTGGTAAAACATGGAGAAGGAACACACATAGATCAATACTGACTGTGCAACATATCAGTGTCTACATGTGAAAATCTAACATATGTACAGAGAGGGTGGCCAGGTCAGTACATAACCCAGTCATGTTTGACTCTAGCATCACCTGGTAGTTGCCCAATGCATGCCAACATGACAGGAGGCAGTGACAGATAACACTATCTGTCTCCTGGAACGTTCCCAAAATAGAAGTCACAACAGAGATACAACCCCTAACCAAGCAGCCCATGGAAGTTACTAAGGACATCAAACGATGACACATGTCCAACATGTGCAAGTAGCCAGCCCTCTGTATATGAGAGGGGAAGGCTGACATCAAGTACCGAAGAGGAAAATGTGATATCCCAGTCCGTTTGATCACAATTGTCATGTGTCTGTCTGCAGGGGAGTGTGCATTGATCTACAGATTAGCAATCATGAAAAGGCTAGATCCCCGCTCAAAACACCCTAAAACCACTGCTCTGGCTATATAAATGTATCACATTGTCAGGGGCCTGATGCATTTGCACAATGGCCTGAGTAATCTTGAGCTTTGTATATCAACCTTCACGTGCAACCATGGGATTGTGTTGCCATACAAACTCCACAGTAGTGATGAAAAGTAAGCTGCCATGTTTGCCAGACAGCAACAATGCTACACAGTGGTATGCTATTGTATGTGACATTCATAACAAACATGATGTGGATGAATGTGTGTGCCTAGTGCGTGGCATGCATGCATATACAACATATTTCAGCACACATGTACCACTTAAATGGCTCTGGCATGGTAATATGTATAGGATTCTTAACAAAAGGCAACCTACCATAAATGTGAGGGTATATGTATCATATGGTCAATGACTATAATAAATGACGTTCACATGTGTTCTGACATACGGAAACATAGATGGCACTACACAGGCATTTGTCAAAGTCCAACATGTGTCCATGCAGGAAGATATATATTTGAGGTTTCACATCCCATGAATACACATGGCCTTGTTACTGAAATTACACTACACATATCTTTACACACACATGGCATATATTAAACTTCAGTGACACATGTGTTCATACCATCTCCAGCGACTGAGAGGCATGGGTAACTATATGTCAGACGTGTAGCAGAGCATCATGAAGGCAAAACCAACAACTCACCACAGGGTGGACACACATGCACACGCAAATTGCCTGGGGTAATGTGATGTCAACCCAGTTCTATCCCACTGCATCCTCTGAGCACAAATTGTCATGGCTGTAACATGCTTTGCCATGTTTTGGACATAAGCCATCGTATATTTTGTGTTGTTGGTATGTGTATATTTGTATATCAGACATAACAATGTAGTACTCCCACAAATAAGTGTTCAAACACATATGTACACTCATACTACACATGCACTAACATGTATATGGACACAGTGTAACTACCCATGCACACATGCATAAGGTAAAAGTAATCACGTGCAGCAGACACATACACAAACATATAGGTTCAACATACCAATGTCTCTGTAAAAATATGAATGGATAGTTACACACATGTAGCCATAACATAATGACAACACACACATATTAGTAACTACAAACAAGGATTTATAAAAGCATTCCTCAACACTTTGGAATACCCACAAAACCCCGGGGCAGTTGTTTGTTAGTTAGCAGTGACAATGAGGTAGATGTTTTCAACATCTGGGTTAGGCTCAAAAGCTATTGCTGTCACAATGGGATGGCCACTGTAACAACCATTACATGCCCCTCAGATGCAGTATACAGTGTCATTCAGTCCCATATGTTCATGGAGGTGTAAAGCTAACAAACACCTGCATGACAATGCCATCTGTATTTGGTGCAGTAAAAAGCACCCCAGGAGTGTCTGGGAAAGTGATGGTTTGTAGGTGCATGGGTCATCATTATCTGAGACTATGGCCATCATTTTAACATTGGTTGAAAATTCCCCCTACCGCCACAGCGACGGCCTCCAAAAGACCGTCGCCATGGCTACCTACCGTCCACCATAATATGACTGTAGCCGGTATTCTGCCAGAAGGCCGGCGGAATTCCAGCTATGGTCATGGCGGCGGATGGCGGTAAGGTGGTGCTGCTGATGGCAGGTGAACGTCGCTGGCTGCATCATGACCCATGATACAGCCTGGCGGTGTTCCGTTGGCGGACACTGCTGCTGGCAGCATGGCCGCGTCCGGTCTCCTGCCGAAGGACCCCTTGCAAGCAAGTAAGTTGGGTTCTACAATAGGGGAGCGGGGTAGGGTGCTGCATGTGTGTGTGTAGGGGCCGTGTGGATGTGTGTGTGAATGAATGGATGTGAGTGTACGTGTATGTTGTGTGTTGTGAATGTGTGTGTGCTTCAATGTATGTTAGTGTGTGTTGCGGTGTGTGTGTATGTACGTATGCATGCGTGGGTGGATGTGGGTATGCGTGTGTGTGAGTATGTATGTGTGCGTATGTAGTTGTGTGTATTTCGAGGGGGCAGAAGGGGGAAGGAGAGTGTGTGGGAAGAGTCGAGGGAGGGTGAGGGGGGTGGGGGAGACCCCTATCAGCGCAGGGAAGGAATTCCCTGGCACTGATATTGCCTACTGAAAAATAATAATAAGGGGATTCCCTGAACTAATAAGCGTAGCTCAAGCAGGGAAATAACCAATGTAGAAAAAAACTACTAATGGAGCTACTCAAATAAACATGAAGATACGATCATCTTCACGTACCAACACTATGGTTTAGAATGATACTAACTATATAGTACTGACCAGTTATATGCTCATGATATCAGGCTACTATACTTAGGTGCTTGGTCACAGTTAAAGTAATCCTATTGCATAATTAGTGTAAACTTATTTTATAAATACAAATACTTTATTATTCAATGATAACACAGTCATGAAAAATATACATTAAATCAAAGAAATAAAAGAAACATATGAAGCACCTAAATCAAACATACCACATGTACACTAGACTATACAGATAAATAAACGTGTCTAATTTACAAGTGAAACAACACATCAAAAAGCTAATCAGAATGACATAATAAAGCTAAAACAATTTTAAATAATAAGAAGAATATAGAAATATACATTGTTCTGATGTATTAACATTAATAGTCTGATACACAAAAAAGAAACAATGCTGACATAGTTCTATCCAAATGGTACCGTAGGGACAAAAGGCCTACGCGCGTTTCGGTGTTTTAGGATATTGTGGACAACCTTCCTCAGGGCCGTTCCCAGTGGTACTGTTCAATTATGCTCTAGTCTGAGCAGCCAAATCTTCTGGTCAGATTGATTATAGGTTTGTGATGTTCTTTTTGATAATGTAGTCAAGAGATCTGATAGAAAAATTATATAGTAATTTGCATAAATCATCGTGCTAGTAGCTAGGAGTCACCTATCTATGTTTGACATATGTATCTCTACCAAAGGTGACATGTTATCTTCTCAAAAATGCGTGCCCAAAAGAATCAAAAATGTGGAAAGGTAAAAACTAGAATTACCTGGTTGAAAAACCTAGTAGTGACACATGTAACATTAGTTGCTGTGGTACATGCCAAGTGCAACTGAGGGCCCCGATGGTTATTATATCATCATTGGTGGATGTCTTATATTGCCCCGTCAACATGCCATAGTTCCCTTTAGTGAGTACATGAATTAGTACGTATAGAATGATAAAGATGATAAATTTTGGTAAAGACAGACCTTACTTGAAGAGTCTTGTCTAACGTTTTTATAGGGCAATGGTTTTTCCAGCCGTTTCTGCTTCACTGCAGAACATGATGATACCAATTATTATGCAGAAGGATGAGCTAAATAAATAACGAGAACCGCATACAAAATAAGTAAATAAGCAAATAATTATAATATGTTGACAATATAATCGATATATATTATTGCTATTATTTATATGGGCTGGAATTCACCTAAGCATTGCTGATATCAGCTGTTGAATTTGGGTCCATTTAGTCAGTTTTTTATGTATATAGATCCTCAAAGTCTTGCCGGCATACACAGTAAGTCCGGAATATGGGAGCCTAGATACAATGATTTAGACTATTACGAATAACAACAAAAGAAAAAGGGCCAAAACGGTTAAACTATTTACTGTGTGTAACTCACACTGTACATTATAATAATAATGAAATGAATATAACGCAAGTATAATCAAAAGAAAGCTACGGGCTTGGAATAAATACCGATCGCGGCGTTAGTTCTTCATGCGTCTGCTGACCAGAGTCAGCTGCCGCTGGTCATGGACGTTTTTATGCGGCTATAGGATAGTATTACCAATGCCACTAGGCCGCTAAGGTGTAGAAAAATTAGGCGGTCTAACGCGGCCGCCATGTTGGAGGTATTCCAACGACGCCGGAAAGGTAAAAACGAAAAAGTAATTATATACTGTTTGATACCTCTATTAGAAAAATAATATCTATAAATAAATGTTGTCAAGTACCTACATATATATATATATATACAATTTATTAATCAGTAAAATAGACATTAGATAAAACCCAGCCATGGGCTCAATTAACAGCTAACTCTGAAGATGTAGTTCAAGACACAAAAGACATTGTTAATTCAAGTGATTCTATAGAGTATACTCTAAGGTCTAGTAATATAGATGATGGTAACTAACAAAATAACTGCCAAAAAGAGTATCTATCTTATTGTGGGAAATAATTTATACTAAAGTCATACTCTAATTTGAATAAAGAGTAGACTTATATAATAGCATTTTCCCATGGAATATATTTGTTCAATCCCTTTTCACAGCTGTCTAGTGTAAAAATCCAGAAAACTTCTATCTTTTTCCGGATTTTATGATCCTCTATCTGTCCAGAGTTCTTAATCTTTTCTAGGACAGTCCAGGAGAGGTCCTCGATTTTATGTCCATGCTGTATCCAGTGTGTGACCAGCGGGGCACTTTCTTTACCATTTTGAATATTGGAAATATGTTCCAATATTCTAATTTTAACTTCTCTTCCAGTTTCTCCTACATATGGGAGAGGGCAGGGACATCTGATTAAATAAATACAATTGGCTGTTTTACAATTAGTCATATCCGATAGTTGAAAGTTGGTGCGTTTCCACGAGAATACATTGCCCACGATGGCTCTCGGGCAAGCTTTACAATTGCCACATTTATGGTTGCCTGTGATAGGTCGATTACCATGTATCAACTTCTGACAGAAGGTCTCATATTTGGGTAAAATAGCTCTGACTAGTTTGTTTGAAATATTTTGGTTTTTCCTAAAGGACAGGAGAGGACGCTCTAATACTGCTTGATTGGAATCACTATTTAGGACATGCCAATTGGCAAAAATTATTTTCCTGATTTTTTCATTGAGATTACAATGTTGAATTACACAAACTATGGAAGGAGTGGATTTTTTATTCTGTTTCTCAAACATACTTACTCTATTATAGTATTTAGCTCTTTTATATGAGTCTCTGATCAATTTTCTGGGATATCCTCGTAGAAGAAATGTCTGCTGTAAGATGTTAGCATGGTGTTCATAATCACTCATGCTGGAGCAATTTCTACGGACCCGTAGGAATTGGCTAAAGGGTATCCATTGTTTCTGACTGGTAGGGTGGAAACTATCGTAGTGTAATATAGTATTCCTAGCTGTTGGTTTAGTGAACAATGACATCTCAAGTTGAGAGTTATTATGGCCAATCCAAATATCCAAGAATTCAACTTTATTTCTACTGGTGTAAATAGTAAACTTATGGTTGGGATCACATAAATTGATCCACTGACTGAATTCTATTAGTGAATCTTCTTCACCTGTCCATATGAAAAAAATATCATCTATGAAACGTGACCAGAAATGAACGTTCTCATAAAATGGTGCCATCTCATTGTAGATATGGGTTTCCTCAAAGGAGCCAACATAAATGTTGGCTACACTTGGGGCACAAGCAGCTCCCATACTGACTCCTTTCTTTTGCTGATATGTCTGGCCATCGAATTCAAAAAAGTTTTCTTGTAGGACAATATTGAGACACTGTCAAATGAAGGAAGAATGTTCTGTATTACCTTCTTTTTCGAAGAGGCGTGCAACAGCTGACCACGCCTCTTTCTGCGGGATGTCGGTATACAGTGCCTCAATGTCCATTGTTACTAATAGTTGTGTAGTCGAGTTGAACGGAAGGCCTTCTAGCTTGGCAATAATGTGGCTAGTATCTCGAATAAATGCTGGAAGTAGGGCTACTCGCGGTTTCAAGAATTTCTCAACGTATTTAGATAGAGGTTCTGTCAATGCCACTACAGTGGAGACTATGGGTCTCATGGGGGGATCTGTCTTATTTTTATGTATTTTCGGGACCCCATAGAACACAGGGGTCCTAGTTTTCGCTGGATTAAGGTATTGGAATTCTTGTTGGAAAATGATTCCATTTTCCAAGGCTTCAGCACTTATGCTAGTTATCTTTCTCTTGACTCGTTCATGCCAATTGTTTCCTGTTTTCTGGTAGTAATCTGATTGGTTTAGCATAGTTTGAATCTTAGATTTATAAGTTTCAGTTTCCAGCAATACTATACCCCCTCCTTTGTCACATGGTTTGACTGTAATATGTTTATCTTTTTGAAGTCTTTGCCGGGCTTGATGTTCTCCTTGATTTAAATTAAAGTATGGTCTTGGAACGAATTTCAACAGAGATTGAATCTTATTCAACACTATATTCTCAAAGATTTTGACTTCAGGACCCACCATATCGAGGTGGGAGTGAAGGTAGAGATGGGTTTTAATCCAGATAAGTTAGATTCCCTAGTGTCTATTTTGCCTTCAAAGTATCTAGACAGCCTGATTCTCCGAAAGAAGGCATGCAGGTCAGAGAGAAGACCAAATTTATTAATGGTAGTAGTAGGGATAAATGACAATCCTTTCTTTAATAATGACTCAGTGTCTGAATCCATAGGTGAAGTTCTTAGATTGAAGACTGGTACTGCCTTTAATCCCTCCCATATTGTTGTCTCCTGGTTTGAAGGGTATGTGGTGGATTGTCTACATTCTGAAATCTGCCACTCTGATAATTTCTGTATCTCATTCGAGGTCTCCCTCCTCTGGATACAAAATGGTTCGAGCGACTAGGGCCTTCGTTGGGGCCTACCCTTACATTGTATTGTTCGGACTGGTTAGAAGTTCCTTCTCCCTCAGATTCTGAGGTATCAGAGAAGGTAACAATTTTCTTAGTCGTCCAAAATTGTCGGTCTTGTTGTGATGCGTGTTGTTGTTGGTTTGCATAATATCCATCCGATAGATACGGGTATGCTCATTCTTTAGTGAACCATCTAATATCCTTTCTAAGCTTATCTGTCTTTCTCTTGACTAAATATAGGTTAAAGGATTCAAGTTCTTGATTAATGGTCTCTATCTGTTTCTTCGCTTCCTGTACAGAGTCTTGTGTTTTCAATTCTTCTTCTAGTGATTGGATTTCTTTCATAAGGGTTTCCATCAATTCTCTAGCGGTCTCTATAATGAGGATCATCCAATCTCGAGAACAACAATTGGAGATCAAGGACCATTTTTCTAGGAATTGTCTAATCTCTACAAAGAGGCCTGGGATATTTCTCACTCTAAGTCCTGCAGGAATAATCCTGGCTCTAAAATATTCTATGATGTAATCTGCCTGTAGATCTGTGCGTTTAGTTTTTTTCTTTAATTCCAATAATTTGAACCAACCTTCTTTAGGTTGATTCAAATAAATCGATGTTTCTGATCCTGATATTGGTTGTTCCAATAATTTAGCTAGGTCTTCCTCGCTGAATCCAAATGTTTTAATAGACTCCATAGTTGGGTCTAGCCTAATGTCTAAGAAAATTAATTTTTCTTTATTATCCAGTTCTGGCTCTATCACTAGATAGAATAAAATAAAGATGAGAGTAGCCAGAACATAATAAAGTAGGTATAATATAAATAATAAACAAAATAGGGGGTAATGCTCTAGCATAAACCGAATTCTTGATTCTCAAACGATACATATGTTATACATATTGAAAATTACCAAGGTGACTACTAGGGCTAGCACGTGTGAGAAATGTAGTGTATATGTATACAATATATAATATAAAAAATATTGATATTGCCTACTGCCATGGTTTTCGTGGCGGTAAGATTGCCACAAAAACCATGGCGGAAGGTGGGGGTCATAATCCCATGGGTGGTATTGTGACGGCCGCCTGGCTGGAGACAGAAGTCCCCAGCCCGGTGGCTGTTACCTCCCTGGTGGACGGAGTGGTACATTGGCGGTTTGGCTTGAGCCAAACCGCTAATGTCATATTTTGGGGAAAGGTACCGCCAGCCTGTTGGCAATACCTTTCCCCAAAATACCGCTGTCTGCCATGGTCGTAATGACCCCCTTAGTGTGATTGACTGATCATAGATGTATGTCAGTTGGTCTGATCTACCTCTAGGTTGACTTGGTCACTCAGCCTAACAACTTAATAGTAAACAATGTTGTCCATTAACTGATATGTACAAATATCACTAAGCAATGTTTTTTATTCATGTCTTGCAGGTTTACCTCCACCCTACATTGTTGGGGAGGTCACCAGGTTTGAAGTACCCCGATGCAGCCAGTAAGTGTCATCCTGTGCGTCATGTGTGCCAAACTAAGGTTTGGTGTGAGTCAGCCAGATGTGTGGAATGCTATGAATAATGGTTTTGCCTCACCAATCATATGACATTATTGGAGTTAGTATGGTGACATCATGTCTGTTGGAATGTTGAGCATTGAGAATGGCTTGGTTGTAGAACAAGGGGCAACGTGTGCTGGCATGGAATTGTGGATATTAGGAAATGAAATGCCTGGCCACAAATGCATTGATGTCTATCATGATAGGTGTCAGAGCAGCTGTTTATATAAATAGCGTGCCTGTTGACAACAACTTTGTCACAGCACTATTGACAGCACTGTGTGCTACACATAGCTTACACTTACTCACAAGACGGTACAGATGTAGGTTATGTATAGAGCTCTCCAGGGGGCTTATGTAGAAGGCACTTTCACCACAAGTGCTGCAGTACCATTCAGATATATATTGAGACTGTATTACTGCAAAGACCCATATTGTGCTGGACAACAGTCAGGAGTGTACACAATTAGGAAGCAACTCAGTTCCAGATGGTTGTGGGAAAAGTCTATGAACTTTCCTAAGCCAGATCTCAGCAGAATTCCCAACATGGTCCTGCCACCATATTTGTGAGTGATGTAGGTCACATCACATTTGCATATGATGTGAATGCTGAGTGTGAACCTGGTACTTTGTTGATTTCTGACATGCATGTGTACATGATGTTCAATATATAAGAACACTGCTGCAGCACCCAGTGCAGTGCTGAACTCTCTGTGGGCCTAAGGGCACCCATACAGCCACCATGTGTGTACCGCTTTACATATGTAGTACAACAAAGCACAGGGTAGGGGGCATTAGTTCTGTAATGTGTGTACAACTTTGATGTGCAGTTCAGGCTTTGGCCAAACTTTCTGGGGACACTGCATTATTTGTACATGTGGCACATCATGAGCAATGGTGTGCACCTTTTAACGTATGCTCAGACCACGTCTTAAACCAGGACACATGAATGAAGATTTACCAAACCCTAGAATAGCTGGGGGGAAGTTTCCAGACCCCCTATCAGATGGCCCCTACCTTCCTTCCATGAAGGCTGGGCAAGCCTTGCTGTTTCACCAGAGGTGTCAAAGTGGTGGATTGCATGCAAAACCCCCCTTATGGACATCCAGACTTGTTGGGGCACATGATCCTCCAAGTTCTATAACACAAATGTTTATCAAGGACAAATTAGTCTACTTACCTCTGGGCCCTGATGGTCAACAATGGATAGCCGTCATCCCAGTGACTTGTACATGATATTGTAGATGGCTGGTAGTAAATAGTCATAGATGAGAAGTAAGTCATTGTTGAGGAATATGTGGTGGACTACATGTGCCATCTGCAGCTGCAGTGTACATTATGGCCCTCATTATGAGTCTGGCGGTCTTGAGACTGCCAAACTCATGGTGGCAGTTGGACCGCCGCGGCCATGATGATCTCACCGCCGACACCGCCAGGTTGCCCCTCGCCAGCAGCCTGATGGTCCGAGGGTTGTAATCCACCAGGACAGCGCTGCAAGCAGCGCTGCCCTCCGGATTATGAGTCCCCATGCTGCCAACCTTTTCATGGGGCCCCTGACTGCCCATGTACAGCCCTGTTGTGCATTCCACTCCCTGAATTACAGGCAGTGGAATGCGCGACTGGTGCTTCTGTATCCACCGCACCGCCACATTGCTGCCAGCTCGATTATGAGCCGAGCTGGCTGCAATGTTAAGGCCCTGTTCACCGCAGGCCCAGCAGGCAGAAATGCTGTTTCCACCCACCGGCCCTGCGGTGAACTCCAAATAAAGCCAGCGGTGTTTGGTCCTCACAGGCGGTCTCTCAGTGGTTTGAGTTTGGCAGGCAGCCTACGCCACCCGCCAAACTCATAATGAGGGCCTATATGTCTATTGAGCCTCCACCCAATGCTGTATGCGATGCTTGATTCTCCTCATTTTTCAGCTGTGAATCTGGCACCTGAGTAACAGTATGCATACCACAAAAGGGCTGAAAGGTACAGGCACATTTTGAAAGTGGATGCTGGATACCACAGGATGGGAAGAAGGTCCCGGAAGGAAGAGGCCACTGGGGAATGGTGTGAGTTCACACATTGGGAACCTCCACAGCAGCCACAGAAGAAGAAGGACGATTTGGGCAAAACATCAGGAGTGCAGGGGGCCTCTGCAGGTGTGAGTCATTCCACGTCAGCTGCACCTGTAAGAAGCCAGGCACCTGTGCAGCTACATGCTGCTGTCATGATTAGCCAATTTGAAAGTGACAAGAGATGGGACATGGCCAAACTAATGGCCAGACTGGATGGACTGGAGAAGGAGAGTGCCGCCAACAAGACGATGTTGAAGTTCATCAAACTTAAAGCTGAAAAAAAATGTAAAAAGCTAGCTCTACAGCCTCCCAGTTCCTTCCCTTTTACTGTTGTAAATAATTTAAGATTGGGTTTTATATGGGTAGTTTTAGGTTAGTGTAGTGTGTAGAGTAGGCATAGGTTAGATTAGGTATAGTTGGGGGTGAGTTTTAGTAGGTTTTTATGGGGGGGTAGTGGGGGAGATCATGTTGGGGTATTTGTTTATTAAATTAAAAAAATATATATAAAGATAAAAAAAAAATACAAATATATTTGTTTAGGTTAGGTTAGTACATGTGTAGTCATAGTTTATGTTGTACTTGTATCTTGTCTCTTAAAAGGGGTGGGGGCACAATGTTTAGGCTGTGGTGTTACATGTGTACGATAAGTTTAGAATAGTTCAGATAGGCATAGTTGTATGTTAAGTTAAGTTAGTTTAAGCTAGTTTAGTGTAGGGTAGTTTTAGGGTAGGATTGGGTATATTGTTATTAACATTTTACAATAAATCCAGTTTCTATAATACTATTTGTTTTCAAAGTTAATTGAGTGACTGGGGGTTCTCATGTGTTTCACTGACGAAGTTGGAGGAATGGCCTAGGGTATGCTTACTGTCTTGCTTTCTAAGAATTACCATGTGCATCCCCTATGACCAAGGAGCTGTCAGATAGGCTGCCAAGTAACATCAACTAGTCCATACATTTGCCATCCACAATGTGTATGTATACTTTGTCTCGGACAGGTAAGTATTGAACTTCAACTGTCATTGGTGGGGTCTTGCAGTTTCATTGTTGCCAAGTGTGGCACATCTGACAACAGGCAAAATTGAAACTGTATCCTGCAACACTGACGTGCCCATTACTGATAAGATTAGCTTCTCCTGTACCACACAAAAATGTTGTATAGGTACTCCCATCTGGGTAAATTACCATTGACTTGGTTCAGAGCCATACATGCTGTATATCAACTTCAAAGGATATCTGTTCAATATTAGTATAGAATACTCAGTAATTTGGCTGTAGCCGACAACACCATCATTCCCCTTTCTAATATTGGAATCATTGTGTGTGGCTTTTGTGTGTGACAGTAATGCACTCATGTACTGATGTTCTGTACTCATTGAAATGGATTCACACAATGCCATCATCTAGCTGAGTAGATGGATCACAGTAAACATAGAAATGCTGCATGTATACAAGGTGCTTTATTTACAGATGCAAGTGTAGTTTTGAATGCTATGCAATGTCCAGTTCAGAGACCCCATGTGTGAACGTTAGCCATTTGTAGCACAATCAGAGTCCAGGGTTGAAGGACATGTCATGAGACATGGTTAGGAGAAGTGTTTACTAGTGAGGAGGTTAAAAATTGCAAATTGATAAGAATGGAGATAATGGCAGTACATAGCAGGCAAGTCAACAGTGGTTGGGTGAAGAGAGAACATTTCATACTGTTATAACACTGGCATGATCTTAAGCCCAGAACTAAGGAGATACTGTCCATGTGGACCGAGTGCTTTTCCTTGTGAATTATATTCCTTCCACATCTTCATCCTCTGATGTGTGTGGTGCCTTCTGTGCCATGGCTGGTGCTGTTGTAGAGGCAGAGGGGTCCACACACACATAAGGGGATAGAGATGTGGATTCAAAGGTCCCGGCAGCTACCATTTGGTTGCACACATAAGGCATCACTGCAGCAAGGAGGAGCGGCTGATTTTTCAACACTACAGCAACATCACAGTGGTAGGAAGCCATGTTTTCCCTGAGAGAGGCACTTCCTGCTTATTGGACTCCAGGGTATTCTGCACAGTCCCCAGCCTGTTGTCTGTTATGATGCTGCCAGTTCGGGAGGGCAATTGTTGTAGCCTCTGCATCATGACAGCAGCTATGTTGGCCAGGGACTGCTGGAGTCCACGTAGAGGGGAGTGGGTGTCTCTGATGCCAGCTGAGTTGTCCTTATTTCTACTGAGGCACCTCTGCACTCCCTTTAAGCTGCCTGCCATAGTCTTTATTCCCACCTGCACCTGCTTGGCCAGCTCCCGCTGGACTCTTACCACTGTCTTCTGAAAGGTGATCTCTGGGTCCTCGTACCCCAGGGCTGTGTCAGTACTGGCTGGTGGTGTGTGTTGGTAGCAGGGTGGTTCATTTGGAGACCCCGCTATGCTATGTGTACTCCCTGCAATTGGAGGTGGTGTCTGGAGGGATCCTAGCACATTCTAGAGAGTCTCTTCATTGATGGTTGGCAGCTGGTCATCCATGTTATCTATAAAATCCAGGATAGGCAGCTTAGCAGAAGGTAAGCCATCATTCTCTGAGTCAATCTTAGATTGTTGTGGCTGTTGACTTGGCACATCATTTATTTGCTACTGAAGGCTCAGTGACATGTTACTGACCCATGGTTGTGGTTGTACATTATGCGGGTCATTCTGACCTCGGCGGTAAAAGGCGCTTACCGCCGGTCAGAAGACCGCCATAACACTGCCGCGGTAAACCGCCACGGTCATTCTTACCCGCAACTGGCAAACCGCCAAAAACCCGACATCCACAAAATTCCGCCACACCAAAGGTCAGCTCAAAAATGGCGATGAACAAACCTCCACCGTCACGCCAACAGAAATACACCCATACCATTCCGACCCACAAATCCACGCGGCGGTCTTTCAAACGCGGTATTCCATTGGCGGTACACACTGCCGCGGTCAAAATACACACACACATAGAAAACTCAGCCACATTGGTCAGTTTGAAACACGCACACCTGATACACATACTAACACCACTCCCACACACCCAACACAATATAAAACACACACCAACATCACCCACAAGCCCCTACGACCCGAAATTATTGACGAAGGCTAGAGAGCGAGCACAGAATAGACAATCCCACAACACAGAGGCACACAACACCATCACCCACACAGAATCCACGCACCAAACACCATACACCACCACACGCACCACACTCATCACCACAAACGCCACCCCACACCTCATCCACACCACCCCATGGCACCCCAAAGACACCCCAGGTTCAGTGACGCCGAACTCAGGGTCATGGTGGAGGAAATTGTCCGTGTAGAGCCCCAGCTCTTCGGGGCACAGGTGCAGCACACCACAATTGCCAGGAAGATGGAGCTATGGCAAAGGATAGTGGACAGGGTCAACGCGGTGGGACAGCATCCACGCAATCGGGAGGACATAAGGAAGAGATGGAACGACCTACGGGGGAAGGTGCGTTCCATGGTATCAAGGCACAACATTGCGGTGCAGAAGACTGGCGGCGGACCCCCACCTACTCCCCCCGAATTTACCGCATGGGAGGAGGAAGTCTTGCACATCCTGCATCCTGAGGGCCTCGCAGGAGTAGGCGGAGGAATGGACTCTGGTAAGTCAAATCTTCACTACTGTTTCCCACCCCCACCCCACCTGCATGCCAAATCATACCCCCACCCTCACCCCCACCCCCATCACACCAACACCTAGCAAAAGGCTCACCATCACAACCCATCCATCCCAACACCAAGCCCTGCATGCGACCACAAAGCATGGACACCCATCACCAAAGCATGCCCACTGCACACGCACATCACCCCCACAAGCCACCCTCACAAAAGCCCCCACAAGGAAATGCCTGCACTTGGGTACACGGACACCCACCCATCACACGAAATGCCACACACAGAAGCAATAACCATACCTTTATACCCCTGCAGGACCCGAACGCCACCACAACGCCACAGAGGGTCCAGAGAGGTCCATCCCACCCCCAGAAGAGGCCCCCAGCGATGACAGCAGCTCTGTCTCCCTGGAGCCAGATGACCAGCCCGGCCCATCGGGGACCTCTGGACAGTCGGTTCCCCACAGACAGCCACAGGCTACACCAGACCCAACCCCCTCTGGGAACACCAGCACAGCTCCCACCCAGCGGGCCCATGCCTCTGTCTCCAGGACACGTAAATCAGCGGTGTGTCCACCACTACAGGGAACCCAGGTTGACCCACCACCCCAACAACAACAGGGACCTGGGGGCAGTGGTAGTGGACACACCGTCCAGGGGACAGAGGCCCAGGAACACAGGGGAACTGGGAGGGCTGCTGTGTGACACGGAGGGAACAGGCCCGGGGAACCGACTCTCCAAGAGGCCCTCTCCTCGATCATGGGAGCATACCACCGCTCCCAGGAGACGATGGCGACGGTACTGGCCCGGTTCCAGGAGATCCAGGAACTGCAGGAGGAACGGTACATGGAGTTCAGGGAGGAACTGAGGAACATCGGTTCCGCAATGGGGACCATCGTCGTGGCCCTTACCCAGATCGTCACCGCATTGCGGGACCATGTGGCACCCCAAAGGGCCCCTGTCACTAGCCCAGGCCAGGAACAGCCTACCACCTCCGCCGGCGCTAGTGGACAGGAGGCCCCCACACAACGACAGGCCACCAGAACCCCACCTACTGCAGAAGAAGAACCACCCCGCAAGCGGAACCTGAGATCTCACAAGAAGACAGAGTAGGATTGCAAGACCCCGCCAGCTTAAGATACCCCCTGATGTCATCCCACTGTCCCACATTGTCACCCTGTCCAACCTTGAACTGCCCCTGCTCCATCCTTCCCCAGGCATATGGACAATGCACCTGTGCGACTGAGAACTGGACTCTGCCATGGACATTACTCCACCCCCACCCATCACCGTTTCCCAATCATGTACCTATATGTAGCACTTAAAATAAATCACTTATTGCACTTAAAATAACAGGAGTCTGCTTGTATTCTTAACAAATGTATTACACATAACGGTGCAATAATGTCCAGTTACTTTGTGATGACAACATACCAATTTCAATAAGCTTTAGTCCATAGGCAAACAAAGCTGAAGTCAGGCAGTGGGTCATACAGCTCTGAAAAGGGAAGCGAAAGTCACAAATCAGTTAACAGGAACTGGGGGGAAACACAGATAGTGGAGACGCATGAGGCCTTAAGTAAATGTAAAATGGCGTGGGTGATTCTTACCTGTGTGCTACTGAAAATATTGTTGTATGACTGTATCCCTGTTGTCCGTGTCGTCCCCGTCGTCTTCCTCCTCTTCACTCTCCACAGGCTCCACAGCTGCTACAACACCACCATCTGGACCATCCTCCTGCAGAAAAGGCACCTGGCGTCGCAAAGCAAGATTGTGAAGCATACAGCAGGCCACGATGATCTGGCACACCTTCTTTGGTGAGTACCTTAGGGATCCCCCTGTCATATGCAGGCACCTAAACCTGGCCTTCAGGAGCCCGAAGGTCCTTTCTATGATCCTCCTAGTTCGCCCATGGGCCTCATTGTACCGTTCCTCTGCCCTGGTCCGGGGATTCCTCACTGGGGTCAGTAGCCACGACAGATTGGGGTAACCAGAGTCACCAATTAGCCAGACACGGTGTCTCTGTAGCTGTTCCATCACATAAGGGATGCTGCTATTTCGCATGACATACGCGTCATGCACTGACCCAGGGAACTTGGCATTTACATGGGAGATGTACTGGTCAGCCAAACAGACCATCTGGACATTCATCGAATGATAACCTTTTCTGTTTCTGTACACCTGCTCACTTTCTTTGGGGGGAACCAAAGCCACATGGGTCCCATCAATGGCACCAATGATGTTGGGAATATGTCCAAGGGCATAGAAATCACCCTTCACTGTAGCCAATTCGCCCACCTCAGGGAAAATAATGTAGCTCCGCATGTATTTCATCAGGGCAGACAACACTCTGGACAAAACCTTAGAAAACATTGGCTGAGACATCCCAGATGATATGGCCACTGTTGTCTGAAAGACCCACTTGCCAAAAAATGGAGTACTGACAGAACCTGCACCAGAGGGGGAATCCCTGTGGGTTGGCGGATGGGGGACATCAGGTCTGGCTCCAGCTGGGCACATAGTTCATGTATAGTTGCTCTGTCAAGCCTGTATGTAAGTATGATATGTCGTTCTTCTATTGTCGACAGGTCCACCAGCGGTCGGTACACGGGAGGATTCATCCTTCTCCTCGCAAGTCCCAGCGGACGGTGCCTAGAAAGGACAACATGGAGCACAGAGTCAAGCAACCCACAGGTTCGTTCACACAGCTTGCACAGTACACGAATCGCTATGCATTGAAAGGCTTGTATGAGTGGCAATGCAAGGCCTAGGCCTGTGTGACGCAGTAGAAATCATGCCATGTGGGCCCTTGAAATGGCGGCTGCCTGACCTGTGAAGTGTGACAGTGGGATGTGAGGTCACTGCGCTGGCGTGGCACACCGTGGCGGTAGGCGGTCGAAGACCGCGGCGCAAAGCAGCATTGGTTAACATTGAACCCTATGGGTCTCAGAAGCCAATGACGATGTGCGCCGGCGGTCGCGGTTCGCACCGCCGCGGTGCGCACCGCCGCGGTCGTGACCGCCATTTTCTATCTGATTAATCACTCGAGACCTGATCATCCACAGGAGAGAACCTATACTGCAAGTGCTGCTGTGACCTCGGTCTGGGAGATACAATGGCTGCTGCGACTGGGGAAAGGGCCCCTGCCTTCACTTCCGAAGAATTGGAGAGACTTGTTGATGGGGTCCTCCCCCAGTATGCGCTACTCTACGGTCCTCCAGACCAACAGGTTAGTACACAGGGTGCACGTTGAATGGGCTATGCCTGTGTTGAGTGGGGTGTATGTAAGATGGTGGGGAGGGGAGCGAATGAGGAGTGCAACGCACGAAAGATGAGAGCATGTGCCACATGGCAAGGTTGGGGAGGGGGGGGCCACTCACATTGACCAGGCAGAAAACTGATGCGATTTCCTTTACCACCCTGTACATGTCACATAGGTCAGCGCCCATCAGAAGATCGACATTTGGCGTGCCATCACCAAGGACGTCCGGGCCCTGGGGGTCCACAACAGATGGGGCACCCACTGCCGAAAGAGGTGGGAGGACATCCGCCGCGGACCAGAAAGACCGCCGAGTCTCTGCTGGGGATGGCCTCCCAACGTAGGAGGGGTGCCAGCCGCCAATTGACCCCCCTGATGTCCCGGATCCTGGCGGTGGCCTACCCCGATTTGGATGGGCGCGTGAGGACATCACAGCAGACACAAGGGGGTGAGTATCAGCACATTCTGCTATCTTTGCGCACAGTGAAGGTGTCTGGGTGGGGGAGGAGGGCTGTGGCTATCTCCAGGCCAGGGCGCATTCTGTAGGCTAGGCCCCTCCGTTAGACATGGCCCTGTGCCCCCGCCCCCCACCTCTGTAGGGTGCCAAGTACAGCTATCCATGGTCCGGCCTCACCCATGTGTGCATTTGTCATCCATAGACCTGTAGGCCTAGTCACAATAACTGAGTAGTGTACCCCGATTGCGCGGCCTAGTTCAGGGGGCTTCTGTGTCTGTCCTCTCCGACAACGGTGTTGCCAATGCATGCACTCAACCTGTCTTCATTTCTCCCCCCCCCCATTTTCTTTGTCTTCCTGTTCATGTGTGCATTAGCATCATCAGGCGGAAGAGAAGTGGCATCGGCGCACGAGGGAGCTGCATCTCACATGGCCCCAGAGGGCCATACAACAGACTCCGAGTACACCAGTGAGATGGAGGGCGAGTGGAGCTCCACAACGGGGACCCGTGGAGACGTCAGCGACACCGACACATCCTTGGAAGGGAGCTCCCTAGCGGTGGCGGCAACATCCGTGCCCACCGCCACAACAGGTACAGCCGCCACCAAGCGCACCAGCACCGCCCTCCCAGCAGCCCCTCAGCCTTTGCTCCGTGCCCGCTCGCCCAGGAAGGCGGGCATCTCCTTCGGCCCAGGCACCTCAGGCCCTGCCCCAGTTACCCCTGCTGCCCTCAGTGAGGAGGTCATTGACCTCCTCAGGACACTCATTGTTGGGCAGTCTACCCTTTTGAATGCCATCCAGGATGTAGAAAGGGAGGTGCATCGGAGCAATGCATACCTGGAGGGCATTCATTCGGGTCAGGCTGCCCATCAGCGATCGTTCAATGCTCTGGCCTCAGCACTGACGGCAGCCATTGTCCCTGTCTCCAGCCTCCCTCTTCTGACTCCCTCCACCCAGTCCCAGTCTCCTGTTCCTCTGCCTATCCCATCCACACCATCAGACCAGCCTGCACACACCTCTACACCCAAGGGCAGCTCATCCAGACATAAGCACCACAGATCCCACAAGCATTCACCCAAGCAACATCCAGATGCAGACATGCCAACAGTCACTACCACCTCTGTGTCCCCACCTCCTCATCTCCCTCCTCCCTCCCTGTGACGTCTCCACTCACACCTGCATGCACACCACCATCAGCCAGTACTTCCATCACCAGCACACCCTCCATTACAGTCCGCACACGTGCAGTCACCACCCCCACTGCCATTTACACGTCCCCTGTGTCCTCTCCCAGTGTGTCTGTCACCCCCTCTTCCAAAGCACACAAACGCAGGCAGCCACCCACCCAACAGCCATCCACCTCACGACAGCCTCCGTCACAAGCACCTGCACCCAAAGACAGCACACTTGACTCTCCTACAACCACATCCTCTTCCTCCACTCCCATACCCACTACACCTACCCGTCCCTGTCCTTCCCAAGTCGTTTTCCTTTCCAACCTTGAGCTCGTTCCAATCACTGACCCACCCCCTCCATCTGGTAAGAGTAAAAAAAGCACCTCAGCCACCACCAGCCCTGCATCTACTGTGACCATAGTGCAGGGCTATTGGAGTCCACCAGCTCCTAGGGCAGGAACATCGGCCAGCAGCAAGGGGACAGCCAGCCCACCCCCTGGGAAGAGGACAAAAATAAAAAGGCCCGGCGCAACAAGACTGAGACGGCTGCCACCAAGGACAGTAGCCTTGCCCCGTCACCTGCCACATCATCCAAGGGAGGCAAGGGCCACAGAGCTTCAGCGAAGGAGGGCAAGGGCAGCAGGGCGGAGAAGTCAGGCAGCAGGCGAGCTGCCCAGGAGGGCCCCACCAGCCCCATTCCGGTTGTGACGTACGACACCCACGGGCCCAGGACTCCATCACAGGAGGGCCCCGCGACCGCAAGGTTGGATGGCGACTGAGCCGGAAGTCTTGCCCAGGTCTGGCTCCCTAGACACACAGGACAAGCACCGCTGAACAGGGCCCTGCGGGGAGGAGCACCGCTGAACAGGGCCCCGCCGGGAGGAGCACCGCTGAACAGGGGCCTGCCGGGACAAGAACCGCTGAACAGGGGCCCGCCGGAACAAGAACCGCTGAACAGGGGCCCGCCGGGACAAGAACCGCTGAACAGGGGCCCGCCGGGACAAGAACCGCTGAACAGGGGCCCGCCTGGAGGAGCACCACTGAACAGGGCCCCGCCGGGACGAGCACCGCTGAACAGGGGCCCGCCGGGACAAGAACCGCTGAACAGGGGCCCGCCGGGACAAGAACCGCTGAACAGGGGCCCGCCGGGAGGAGCACCGCTGAACAGGGCCCCGCCGGGAGGAGCACCGCTGAACAGGGGCCCGCCGGGAGGAGCACCGCTGAACAGGGGCCCGCCGGGACAAGAACCGCTGAACAGGGGCCTGCCGGGACAAGAACCGCTGAACAGGGGCCCGCCGGGAGGAGCACCGCTGAACAGGGGCCCGCCGGGACAAGAACCGCTCCGCTGGGCCCTTCATCTCAAGCAACGCTCCGCTGGGCCCTTCCTGTCAAGCACCGCTCCGCTGGGCCCTTCATCTCAAGCACCGCTCCGCTGGGCCCTTCCTGTCAAGCACCGCTCCGCTGGGCCCCGCCGTCTCAAGCACCGCTCCGCTGGGCCCTTCCTGTCAAGCACCGCTCTGCTGGGCCCCGCCGTCTCAAGCACCGCTCCGCTGGGCCCTTCATCTCAAGCACCGCTCCGCTGGGCCCTTCCTGTCAAGCACCGCTCCGCTGGGCCCCGCCGTCTCAAGCACCGCTCCGCTGGGCCCTTCATCTCAAGCACCGCTCCGCTGGGCCCTTCATCTCAAGCACTGCTCCGCTGGGCCCCGCCGTCTCAAGCACCGCTCCGCTGGGCCCTTCCTGTCAAGCACCGCTCCGCTGGGCCCCGACGTCTCTGCACCGCTCCGCTGGGCCCTTCATCTCAAGCACCGCTCCGCTGGGGCCTTCATCTCAAGCACCACTCCGCTGGGCCCTTCCTGTCAAGCACTGCTCCGCTGGGGCCTTCATCTCAAGCACCGCTCCGCTGGGCCCTTCCTGTCAAGCACCGAACCGCTGGGCCCCGCCGTCTCAAGCACCGCTCTGCTGGGCCCTTCCTGTCAGGCACTGCTCCGCTGGGCCCGCTGTCTCTGCACTGCTCCGCTGGGCCCTTCATCTCAAGCACCGCTCCGCTGGGCCCTTCATCTCAAGCACCGCTCCGCTGGGCCCCGCCGTCTCAAGCACCGCTCCGCTGGGCCCTTCCTGTCAAGCACCGCTCCGCTGGGCCCTTCATCTCAAGCACCGCTCCGCTGGGCCCCACCGTCTCAAGCACCTCTCCGCTGGGCCCTTCCTGTCAAGCACCGCTCCGCTGGGCCCCGCCGTCTCTGCACCACTCCGCTGGGCCCTTCATCTCTAGCACCGCTCCGCTGGGGCCTTCATCTCAAGCACCGCTGGCCCATTGACGGTGCCGGTTCTGTGTCGAGCAGGGCTTCACGAAGCACTCTGGGCACCATGCCTCCTCCATTAACAGTGGAGTCGGTAATCCATCTGATGGACTGTGGCTTGGCACTTCCCAGGATGGAACAGTGGGCAAGCCACCCACTGTAGAGACTTGAGAGACTGTGGCTTTGCACTCCCCAGGATGGCACAGTGGGCAAGCCACCCACTCTAGAGACTTGTGAGACTGTGGCTTTGCACTCCCCAGGATGGGACAGTGGGCGGGCCACCCACTGTAGAAACTTGTGAGACTGTGGCTTTGCACTCCCCAGGATGGCACAGTGGGCAAGCCACCCACTGTAGAGACTTGTGAGACTGTGGCTTTGCACTCCCCAGGATGTAACAGTGGGCAAGCCACCCACTGTAGAGACTTGTGAGACTGTGGCTTTGCACTCCCCAGGATGGGACAGTGGGCATGGAGGCCCCTCGTGGATCTGGCGTCAAGGACCCATGTGGCTGAGGTGCCCCCCCTTCCCTTCCCCCTGAGGTGCCTGTAGTTTTATCATCTGATGCCCCAGCAGTGTTCTCTCCAATGGTATCTGGTCTCCTGTGTGGGCTTTGCCCATGTGTTTGTGCACATTAGCCCACGGACTATGGAACTTTGACGGAATGTGCAGGACTTATTGCCTATGTATATAGTGCTGACTATGTTCATTCCTTATTTTTGTATCTTTCATTTAGCATATTTCTCATACCTTTAATGGAGCTATTTATACATATATTTTATAGATCATTTTAATTGTGTCTTTGCATTATTCCCATGGGTTTGGGGGGTGTCACTCTGACTTGTTGCTCGGCATTGGGGTGTAGGTATTTGTGGTGGGAGGGGTGGGTGTATGGCGCATGTGTGTGCCCATAAGCTTTCCTCCTCCCCCCTCCCCTGTGTTGTAGGTGCAGTACTCACCGTTGTCGTCTGCGCCGGCATTCGTACTCCTGGTAGATGAGCAGGTAGACAATAGCTGGTAGAATGTTTAATTTGGGTTCCATGCTGTCCTCCTTCCTCGTGGAGTGTGTATAGGTGAGCGTTTTCCCGTTCGTAGTCTGTTTCCGCCGTGTTTTTATTGCCGGGGCTCCCGTCCCGGAAAAGGTGGCGGATTGGTGAGTTGTGATAGGGTGGGCGATACATTGTCTGCCGCCTGCCTGTTGGCGGTGACCGCCGTGCTGTTTGTCTGTCCCGCTGTGGCGGTCGGAGTGTTAAAGTGGCAGGCTGTGTTGGCGGTTCCCGCCAGGGTCAGAATTCCTTTTTTTGGACCGCCTGCCTGTTGGCGGGTTGGCCGCCGCTTTATCACCGCCCGCCAGGGTCAGAAGGACCCCCTATGTGTTGCATTGTGCGTCATACTTTGGTCAAGCTCACAAGGTATTTTGGGGCATATTTAGGTACCCCGAGAGCCAGCTGAGTGTCACTTTTCGTGACACTTGGGTGGTGCAATGCGCTGAGCGGTATTTACAAGGTTGCATAGAGTCACTTTTTGGGGCCTATCACTATCTTGTAAGTATGGACCCTTTACATGCAGCACTTTGTGTGGCAGGTCCGCGTGAAATGGGTGTTGCTGTGAGTGTGCCAAAGCAACAGCCATTGCATTTTGACGGTGCCTCAGATTTATGAGTTCTTGAAAACACGAAAGCAGTGTCAAAATCTAATGCCCCCCAGGGGTGGAGTTAGCATGGCAAAACAATGAGATATTATTCTTAGTTGCATTCTGTAGCACACATAGAAGGAGCAAATCATCATTTAAGTTTGTTGTTGTGCAGGAAGGTGTTCATTCCTGCACAAAAACAATATCCACCTCAACACAGCCATCCTCCCACTATGGTGCAAGGGTGGCTGCGCTGGCATACAACAGGTAATTTACAGCTGGAGCAGAAGGAAACACCGGGGTGAGTCTTATTCTTTAAAGTACAGCGCATCATCCCTGCATTTTGAAAATGATGGTGCGTGATGCTGCCCAATTTGGCCAGTGCCACGCATCGTTATTTTCTTTTAAATCTGGGCCTCTGTCTTGTCAGCTGGTGAGATTGCAGCTACTTGTACAGCTGCACACTTGATGTTCACAGACATGCTCCATGTGTTGATTGGGTTTTATTTTGTGGCCATTCACATATGGCATTTATGTTTGTCTCTGAGTTGTTGTGGGTCACCCTGTGTGGGTTGTGTTCCACAGGTTGCAAACGTTAGTGCAGATTTTTTCTCAAGTGGCACAGCTCAGGGCTGCAGCAATATGTGTTGCACAACACTGCACCAGTTTAGATATGCAGGGATATGCCATGTTTACTTGAATACAATACAGCCCAGAAATTCACCCTGTGCCTGCACAGATTTGTTCTCTCTGCACCAACACAGCAAATTTGCTGGTGACGGGGGTCTGTGATGGACCCACTTCAATAATTTATTTTAGACCCGGGTAGGTGGCAGTCCACGGGGCTGCAGGGAGGGGCTGCTTGGCCCCACCGCATTATTTTTATGTTTAGCCCCAGGAATAATAGGAAATGTATTTCCCCTGGGAGGTGGTGGTCCCCACAGCTGCCACAAAGTTTTTGAATATATATATATATATATATATATATATATATATATATATATATATATATATATATATTTATATATATATATATCTACACACACATATATATGTATACATATATACATCCACACACTGGCCTGAAAATAAAAGGTGGTTAAAGGATTTTGAAAGAATTGGGACCTGACTTGAGAAGATGATTTAATGGAAATGTCAGCTTGAGCCACGGCAAAGAACGTACACTAAAAAGACACACAGAAGGAAAACAAAATGTCAGCAGGACAGCATAAAAGCCGAATATATATCGTACACAGCAGGAGCCCCGAACGTCAGGGCGACCTCACAATATTTTTGCTTCACCAAGCAAAGGCTTGCACACTCCAGAGTGTTTCCAAATGATTTATTGTGCCATATCGTTACCTTAGCTCTGGTGCTGGGGTCCCATAGGACCCCCAGAGAAAAAAAACCTTTTTATAAAAAAAATTGGCAGGAATCATAGTGGATATGTAGAAAATAAGAAAAAACAAGTGCCAGCTCCTGCGTTTGTTTCAATAAAGCCCACCAGTGGGCCAGGTTCCAGTGGCATTTCAATTTTGAATAAGGGGCCATCCGCACCCACCGCAACCCCAGGGGCCGCCGCCTTCCTGTGGCATTATAGAAAATGCATGAAGCAGGGCCACCTGGTCTCCCTGCAGCCGTGAGGACCACCACCTTTCCAGGCACAATTTTAAATCCAATGCGAGGGGTTTGCCCGGCCCGAGGACCATCACTTCTCCAGGGCAAATATTTTGTTCTGTGTGGGGTAATGCACCTCCTACCCCCTAGAGCTCCACGGACCACCGCCACCCCAGGGCAATAGTCATTTTAGGGGGCCCCCCTTAAGAAGCTAACAGCTATATATTCTGGGTTGCTCACCCCTGGAACATACTATTTGCTTTTGCCAAGAAAAAACAAACAAAGTCCGCTTTCTGTCAGTGGAAGCAGTCAAACAGCTCCTGCTGGGAGAAAGCTGAGTTTTCATCTGTTTTCAAGCTGAGTTTTCATCTGTTTTCCTGCACACATATATGTGTGCAGGGTAGCAGATGAAAACATTGCTCCTTCAAGCAGGGAGCTGCCATTTAAAGCAGCTTCCTGCTTGTGGAGCAATGCTAGGACCACAGGGGCCTTTAGGCTTCCCCTGTGTCCTGTCTCTCTCGCGCTCTCTCTCTCTCTCTCTCTCCCTCTCATGCAATAAAGAGACTGTTATTACAATGGTCTCTCCATTCAAAGACTTCACAGAGTCAGACTAGCAAGATGTTTGGTACGAATGTTATAGCTATGATTGAATGCAGAGTAGAACAGAGTCACTTCTGGGCTGATGGGTCAAGGTCTTGTAGAGACACTCAGTAGGCTGAAGGTTCAAATCTTAGTATCTCTTGGCAGCATATTTGTTTGCTTACTAGTGTTTTGACTGATAAACCTTCCTGGCGATGGAAAAACATAGAAATTCACTAAAAAACTAAAGGTTACAGGGGTGTTTTAGTTAAGAAGTAGTATTTTTAAAAAATATAGATTTTAACTGAAAACAGGGACGTTTTAGTTAGGAAGTATAATTTTTTTTAATATAGCGAAGGTTATAGGGACAGTATAGTTAGGCTCACATTTAAAATGTACAAACCATAGAAATTCACCTGTTAGAGTTATCTTATGTAACTTTAACTCATACCTTAAGATAACTGTAACTTGTGCCCTTGCCATGCACTGATAATTACCCCACAAATTATGGCACTCATGACTTCTTTGAAAACATCATTGATAATAACAATGTAATAGTTGCAGTAAAATCTTTTCCGAAAAAAACTGTGCATGGTCGGGCCGGCATTGCCTTTGCACACAAGAAAGTGCTAAAGACGCAGCTCTCTATCTGCAAAATCAGGAAACCTCTGCTCTAAGCAAGTGAGAACTCTTTTATAGCAGAGTGTTTGCTGTGCCTTGGTGGGAACGGTCAAAGTTCCTGCCAAGTCACAGCAAACTGCCATGTCTCAGGGGTTTGGCACCCTGGACATAGCAGGAGTTGGTCCTGGGGGTGGCATTCCCAAGGGCCATTAAGTAATGGCTCCTTTAACATGTACATAGCCCCAGGGAGGTGGCAGTCCCCGGGGCCAGTGGTCCATGACCGACCCCCTTCATTCTTTAAATTGGGGGACCATGCAGCCCTTTCCCATAATTCTATGGTAGCCCTGTGGAGGTGTGGTCCCCGGGAGTTGGGGGATGTAAAGGACCCCCCAGTACAATATGTATGTTTTGCTCCAGGGAGGTGGTGGTCCCCTGGGCATAGGGGGGCCATGCAGCACCCCCACATATTATGAAACAAAATCCCCGGGGAGGTGGCTGTCCACAGGACAGAAATAAGCCTCCCTTATTTTATACATGCCCTCGGGACCTGGCCCTCCTAGGGGCTTTAATCAAACAAGAGTGGGAGACCGCATTTAAAAACAAAAGTTACCCCAACTTTGGAACATTGTCAGAAATTCACGTTAAAACCTTTTTTGAAATAGTGCTGTTTTGACCTTGCGGGATCCCTCTGGGTGTCCAGCACCGGTTCTAAGTGGTCAGTTTGTCCCTGTCCTGGCCTTTTTAAAACTTTTTTTTAGGGGCTTAACTGAAGCCGAGTCCCAAAATGGCTACCGACACTTCCTTGTTGAAGTGTTGGCGGCTGCCAAAAGGAGGCCTGCATTTCCCTGCACCAGCTTGTCATTATTCGCGAAGTGGTCGCAGCCAGAGATTTACAATTTGAATGCCCTTAAATTTCTCAATAACTACTGCACGGATGTACACCAAATAAATTAAAGCCTAATCTGCATACTGAAAGCTACCTTTCTGCCAAATTTGGTGTATTTCATTCCAGCAGTACAGGCTGTAGTTGTGTACAAAACTCCCATGGTAAATAACATGGGAAACGCACATTTTTGATGTCCCATTTTTCTCGGCCCCCCCTTAACGGATTACCCTTAAACGTTCTAAGTGCAACAAGAATCACCACCACATTTTTTCTTGGAAAATGCCATGAAAATTCATCAAACATCCCAAAGATAAAGGCAATTCAAAAAATATATAACTACCTACTGGTGGCCGCCAGTATTCAATGTGTGTGTGTGCGTATGTATATATATATATATATATATATATATATATATATATATATAAAAATACACATACATACCTAAGAAATACTTATATTTTCATTGTAAAGGCATGTGTGGTGAAGGTATATGCTTGATAAAATCATGCGTTGGGAAAGGCATATGCCTCGTAATGAATGTTTGGAAAAGGTATTGCATGTTGTGAGTGCGTCTGACCTTAATTGGTCTTTTGTAATTTATTCGTAAGAGGATGCATTAGAGGTTCAATAGTTCTTTTGACTGCACTTAGTGGAATCTCACCATCATTACTCTCAATTCTCTCCACAACCAAATCTAGTGACAACAATATATACAACACTCTATTTGTCAAAACCTTGTGTCAGAAAACGTTACGCATCATGACCCATGTCGCCATGAATAACCACACCATTTAGTAAAAGTTAGAAATATTATTTCCCTATATTAACAATGCTAACATCAAGCATATCAGCCTCAATACCACATGATAAACATATATGAGTAACACTGGCCCACAAAATCTTCTAAAGAATCTCAATTTAATTAAAGCATTTACGATAAAACATTCCAGAGTCACTGTACAAGTCAATAGCAGCAATAACTGTGCAATAGAAATGACATACATCTGATTTCAAAAGCTGAACAAGATTCATTCTTAGTTAATAACACTTGTCAACATTGGGATTACTAACTAACCCTCCAATTAGAATAGCATGTTTGGACATCATGCAAAAGTAATTTAGTCAAAAGTAAATTTGGAAAACATCTAGCTATGGCTCTATAAAAATACCTAGAAAGCAAAAGATCAAAACCTACAACAAACAATAACATTTTGTTATACTTCTCCTCAATGGATTGGCAAGCTGCGATTATCTTTGTCTGTTGGACATCTGTCAGGTCAGCTTCCGCAGTGGGACAGTGAAAGGGAATAGTTCAGATATGGTTGGCTCTAAGCTGTCTGAACCACTTAAGTAGCAATTTCTAAGGGATCAAAAGCCACCATTAGCAAACCATGCAATAAAGTTAAAGTTGAAAATAAATTCAGCAGGAACTCTTCAGGGCCTCAAACAGAACCACAATGGGGAAAATCAAAAGAGAAAAGAACCCTCTCCCCTCTCTTCAGTCAGGCTAAAATAGAATTTCCGAAAGAATCTCCCAACATCATCATTGGTCAGGAAATCGTACATTTACAGTTGGTCCAATTAAAACTAAAACCCACATCTAAGATATAACTAAACTGTCTTTCACACGTCAATGATTGGCTCCCCTTCTACTGTTCCCATCGTCAGACTCGTCAGGTAACTCCTTTGTTGCAATCCATACCTCAGTCAGTGCAACCATTGTTAGTTCCTGGGAACATTTCAGTTTCACGCATCAAGTTTACATTGCAGCAATCTTTAGCACAACATGGTTCTACAAGCAGCTATCATGGGAAAGTTAAAGACATCTACAAATTGTTTGGTCAGCACAGTATGAACAATGAAATCATTAATTCTCTAATCTTCCAATACATTTTCCACCATTTATTAATCATTGCAGCTTGACATTAGGTTTCCAAACTAGGCCCAAACCTCGCCAACTTATGGCCCAAAGTTATTAAAGCAAATAAATAATATGAAATCATTAATATGACATACTAATACATTTTTCTCTGTACCTGCATGTTTATCTAATAATAATAATAATATGCATTCACTAAAAACATTACGGCCCGTATTTATACTTTTTTACGCTAAACTGCGCTAAAGCAGTTTAGCATCAAAAAATTTTGCGCCGGCTAACGTCATTCTGAAGCGCCATGTGGGCGCCGTATTTATTGAATGGCGTTAGCCGGCGCAAGCAGACCGGCGCTGCCTGGTGTGCGTGGAAAAAAACCACGTACACCAGGCAGCGCCGGCGTTGGGAAAAGTGGCGCTAGGGCGTCTTAAAAATGGTGCAAGTCAGGTTGACGCAAAAAATCGCCTCCACCCGATTTGCGCCATTTTTAACGACGCCCAGACGCCATTTACATGACTCCTGTCTTAGTAAAGACAGGAGTCATGCCCCCTTGCCCAATGGCCATGCCCAGGGGACTTATGTCCCCTGGGCATGGTCATTGGGCATAGTGGCATGTAGGGGGGCACAAATAAGGCCCCCCTATGCCACCAAAAAAAAAAAAAAAAATGTATACTTACCTGAACTTACCTGAATGTCCCTGGGATGGGTCCCTACATCCTTGGGTGTCCTCCTGGGGTGGCCAAGGGTGGCAGGGGGGGTCCCTGGGGGCAGGGGAGGGCACCTGTGGGCTCATTTTGAGCCCACAGGCCCCTTAACGCCTACCCTGATCCAGGCGTTAAAAAGCGGCGCAAATGCGGGGTTTTTTTCACCCGACCACTCCCGGGCGTGATTTTTGCCCGGGAGTATAAATACGACGCATTTGCGTCGCCGTCATTTTTTTAGATGGGAACGCCTTCCTTGCATCTCATTAACGCAGGGAAGGCGTTCACGCAAATAAATGACGCTATTTGCCCATACTTTGGCGCTAGACGCGTCTAACGCCAAAGTATAAATATGGCGTTAGTTTTGCGCCGAATTTGCGTCGAAAAAAACGACGCACATTCGGCGCAAACGGAGTATAAATATGCCCCTACGTATTTCATGGCGGCCACGCAAGCAAGCCCATTTTCCAACTTGCATATTATTTTCTATGTTAGCCTAATTTTACACAAATTCTTGACCCATAATAAACAAACCTCATTAGTAATTAATTTAGCTTTCACAATGATTATGACCTCGTTGTTAATTCTGTTTCCTCAGGAGGCATGACATCTACTACAACAGTCCGACGGGTGGCAGTGTATGGTTTCCCATTTCATACTCAAAACTCAGTTGATTCTGAAGTGGGGTGAATGAGCAAGGGTTATCAATACTTCCCACACGTGCTGGTAAAGAAAGCATGCTCTCCTATCCCCTTTCTTCCCTCTCCCATCATAATTTTTCTCATAATCCCATTAGAAGAAGAGAAACCTCTAATTCTTATGAGATGAACAATGCCAAAATGAAGTTACGTTCTAACAGTAGGTAACTGCTTCTGCCAGGAGGGTTTCAGCATTAGTCAGAAATTGAAGTGTGCAGCTATTGGGTCTAAAAGAATGGTCGCCCACCCCACCAATAGAACTGACAGGCTATCTATAGAAATCTGGGATGGTGAAGTTGACCAATAACAACCGAATGAAATTTAGGACTGGCCGTACTTTTTCTGTAAGAACGGCGTGCTCATGCTAATAGCCGATTGTTATGTTTGGTTTTAATCAAGGCCTTTTATTTTATTCAAAATACATATGTGTGCTATGCATAGTAATATAAGGGGTACGGTGTCTATACACTAGTAAATGTAACATTCAAATTTTGATTCCACATACCACGGGAAAGCATGGGGCAATAGCTTTGGCTGCTTCTTCGTGAGGGATGACATCCTGCTTCTGCTCATAGGCTTAACAAATAGACCTGTTCTGTATCCCGACTGTGCTTATGTTTTGTTATTGATTTAAATGCTTCTTTTTTATTGTGCATGGACCTGTGTTGTGTTGGGATGTACTGTATCGTGGGTTGGAATGCACGAGAGGGTGGAATGTACAGGAGTCATGGGAACACCACGAGAGGGAGGTGGAACGAGGTGGTAACGGAGGTGGAGACGGTTGAGAAGGGCAGAGAAGGAATGACTTGTTCTTGCTTACGGCTTGCTAATAAAAGGAAAATACCACTTACGAAGTTGCTGTCTGTGTCCTGGATCGAAGGAGCACAACAAAGAAAGTGGCGACGAGCGTGGGATCGAATTCCAGCGTAATCCAGCGTTTCCAATCTGCTGACGAACGCCGAGGATCTTCGTGGAAACGGGCTAATCATTACAGTGAGTCGGGCTTGTGAGGGTGGAGTAGCAGTGCTACAGTACAAAGTTTGACATAATAAGCGGCACGCGCGACGTCCGTTGGGTGCTCGAGACAAGTTTCTTATACGCACGCCTTTGCTGGCGCGTGCGTTGCTACGAGCTCAACGTTAATGCGGCATGACGCACTGTGTGTTGACGCACGTTGTCTAGGCAACTACATAAACTGTCCAGGACGTTGCCAAGCTATATATATATATTTTTTTTTTTCTCTTTACATGACATCGCAATGAATTGAGCTACTTTGTTTCCAAGAGGTTCCCTTACTAGTGTGCTGAGTCGAACAAGTTATTAAAGAACAGAACAGTAAAGAACAGGTCATTCCTAATGGCACAACAGAATTTTAGCATAAGCCCACCACATGCATTTTGGGTTTCAGGTACTGAACCCTCAATCAAATGGACAGAATGGAAGGATTACTTTACTAATTACATTGAGGCTATAGACGAAGAAAAAAAAATGTCTCCAGAACAGAAAAAAAGAATCCTGTTACATTCGCTTGGTCCAGTAGGATTAAAAACGTATAGTAGAATGCAGAAAAATGTACCTATGGGAGATGGAAACATTTTTGATGCAGCATTAATGGATCTTGACAAGTATTTCGCACCAAAAGTATGCATTGGCATCACACGTTTCAAATTTTTTCAACGCAAACAGCATAAAGAAGAAGAGGTAGATGATTATGTAGCGGAATTAAAGAAGTTAGCCATTGATTGTAAATTTGGCATTTTACATGATGATCTCATTAGAGATCAATTAGTCATGCATGCTCGTAATCAGTCCATACAAGAACGCCTATGGATAAATGGCGATGCACCACTGGAAGATGTTCTAGCGATTATTCGTAAAGCTGAGATTTCAGGAAGGTGTGCGACAGAATTGAAATCTTCAGATAAAGAGGACTGTAGTGTTTTCAAAATAAATATTCGCAAATCAACATCTAACTACAAAGAGAGAGAATCAGAAAAAACTCCAACGTTCAACTACAAGGAGAAGGTAGAACACAGAGATAAAAGGTGTTATCGTTGTGGCAGTAAAGAACACTTGGCATTTTCAAAATCGTGTCCTGCTGCGAAACAAAGGTGTAACAACTGTGGTGTAATTGGACATTTTGGGAAAGTATGTCAAAAGAAAAGAAATAGCGTCAAATGCGTGTATGAGAACAATGTCAACAGTGATACAGAAGATGAATGTGGAAGTATTAAGATGATCAAGAATGTACAGAACAAATTCGTATTGAACATTAATGGAAGTTATTTGTCGAAAAAACCAATGTGCGAAATGAAGATTGGAGGGATAGATATTAATATTCATGCTGATTCGGGTTCGCCATTTACCATAATTAACGAGAACATGTGGGAAAATAAATTTTTACCAAAAGTAGGGAAACATTTATTCCCTCCTGACATTGAACCAGAGAGTTATACGGGCGAAAAAATCAATGTACTTGGGTACAGATGGTTAGTTTTTCAATTCAAAGGAAGGAGTGCCAGAGGCAAATTATATGTAGCAAAAAAAGGACCTTCAGTCCAAGGTTGGCAAGACCAAGGTAAATTACATATGATTTTAGATCCCAACAGTGAGGATAAAGTACTTCTGGCAGATTTAGGAAATTCAATGGAAGAGGAACTGGAAAAGAAGTTTCCTAAAGTCTTTAACAAACAACTCGGGAAACTATGCGGGTTTGAGCATGAGATTGTGTTGAAACATGATGCACATCCTAAAGTACATAAACTACGACCTGTACCTATAATGGTAAGAGAAGAAGTGTCGAACGAATTGGAGAAATTGGTACAATTGAACGTAATTGAGCCCATCGAGAGCTCGGAATGGGTTTCACCGGTGGTCGTAGCACGGCGCAGTAATGGGAAGATCCGTCTTTGTGTGGATTTGCGTCACCTCAACAATAACATTGTCATAGACCAATTTCCGTTGCCAAAAATTACTGAAATGGTATCCAGTCTTAAAGGCGCTACTTGGTTTTCTAGTATTGACTTATCAGCGGCGTACCATCAGATTCCTCTGTCACTACAATCGAGGAAATTAACAGCCTTTATCACTCATATAGGGTGTTTTCAATTTAAAAGAATGCCTTTCAGTTTGGCATCTGCCGCTGCTGTTTTCCAGCGTTTGATGCACAAACTATTTGGAAAGGAAAAAGGAGTAATGTTCTTTCAGGATGACATCCTTGTGTTTGGAAACAGAAGAGAATGTCACGATGATAGAGTGCAACGTGTGTTACGTATTTTGGAAAACAATGGATTGACTGTTGAAATGAGTAAGTGCAAGTTTGCAGAGAGAAGTGTGACATATTTGGGGCACGTTATTAGTGGCGAGGGAGTTAAACCTAAGCCATCTTTAGTAAGCACTATTAAGGAAATGTCACCGCCATCATGTAAGGATGACGTTAGGTCATTCTTGGGCATGGCAGAATTTTGTGCAAAGTTTATTCCAAATTTTGCAGAGAAAGTATTTAACATAAGACAACTGCTTAAAAAAAATGCAAGATTTGATTGGAACTCGGAGTGTGACGTGGAATTCAAAAACATCAAAGAATATTTGTGCGAGGTCCCTAATTTGAGTGTTTTTGATCCACTACTCCAGTGCTACTTGACCACAGATGCGAGCGATAAAGGTCTGGGTGCAGTGTTGTCACAAAAGGAAGATTGTGGTAAGGAGAACATTATCCTGTTTGCATCTAGATCTTTAACATCAGCTGAGGAAAAATATCCCATTATTGAAAGAGAGGCGCTTGCTTGTGCGTGGGGTTTGGAGCATTTTCGTTCATTTGTGTGGGGTAGGAGTGTCATCATCCAATGTGATCATAAACCACTAATGAAACTTTTGTCTTCAGAGGGTAGCGTTGTAGCATCACCGAGAATTGCGAGGATTTCTATGAGAATGAGTGAGTACATTTACAAGATGGTGTACGTACCAGGGAAGAAGAATGTGTTGGCTGACTGTTTCTCTAGGATGCCATGTCCTTTAGAAGAATGTGTGGAGGACCCTTGGGATCAGTGTAAAATTGCATTTATTTTTGATTCCGGCTTACCTGCTTTAAGTAAGGACAGGTGGGAAGTGGAACAAAAAAAGGATGAGGAATTGCAAAGTGTGCTAACATTTTTGCGGGTAGGGTGGCCAAAAAAAGATTTACTGTCCGAGGGGAGTAAACATTTTTGGGAACTCAGAGCGGAACTATCTATAGAGAATGATTTAATTTTGAGGGGCAATAGGTTTGTTCCTCCTAAGAACTTACGTGCAAGCATCATAGAATTATGCCATGAGGGTCATTTTGGGATAGTACGTACAAAAACAATTGTTAAAGAATATTTTTGGTGGCCAGGTATTGATACCGCAGTGGAGAGATTTGTGCGTAATTGCCATGTGTGTGCATCTGCTGACAAAACTTTACACACTTTGAGACCACCTATGGATCAGAAATTAGTTCCAGTGGTACCTTGGGAATGTGTGGCCATAGACTTAATGGGGCCTATTGGAGAACAGCAGGAGTATTTGGTGGTCATCATGGACCTTTTTTCAAAATGGCCTGTGGTTAAAGTAGTTAAAAAGGCAGATACTGCATCTGTGGTGGAATGGTTGGACCAAACATTTTGTTCGGAAGGCATTCCAGCTTTACTCTTAAGTGACAATGGGGTACAATTTGTATCAAACATGGCTAAGGTTTATTTCGATAGAGTTGGAGTTTCACACAAAACCACTTCATTGTACAACCCTAGTGGTAATGGTTGTGTTGAGAGGTTTAACAGAGTGTTAAAGGGAGTCATTCAAGCAGCTATGAGAAAACACTACGATTGGCATACGGCTGTTTGGAAAGCGGTTTGGGCATATAGGGTAACAGAAAACGAAGTTACTGGCATTAGTCCATTTGTTGCCATGAGGGGTAGAAAGCCTAGGTGCAAGTTTAATCCAGCATGGTTATACAAATGTGGTATGGATTTTTGGTCTGTGAATGATGTACGTAGGAGGATGGAAAAAACGCAGGACAGAAGCAAATCATATTTTGATAAGGCTCATGGTGTGAAAAAAACCCAGGTCAAGGTTGGAGATTGGGTAAGAATTAAAAAACCTTTCAAAGTAGTCAAAGGTGAGAGCCAATATTTTGGACCGGAACAAGTAAAGGAGGTTTTACACAATGCTGTGAAGTTACAAAATGGAAAAGTGTGGAATTTGAAACGAATTGCATTATGTCCAGTGGTACATGAAAGTGAGGATGTGGAGAATCTAGAAAATAAGATGAATGACCCTTTTGGAGTGAATGATGGTGAGACTTATAACCCAGGCACACCAAATTTGAGAGACAGTAATTGTGGTACGTTTGGAAGTTCATATAACGATTCAACCAGCGAAACGAACGGTGGCGATGATATGGAAGGAATTGGTGAAGCAAGGGATCAAATTCAGAGTAAACAAGAGTCACAATTGGTTTCACAAGAGTTGGAACACAACCAGATTTTGGACACTGATAAGAGAAGAAGAAATTTACCCCTGTGGCTAAAAGACTTTGTTTTAGATTAAGGATTTCACTATTCAATAGTTCTTCATTTGTATTTACTTTTTGGGGTTCTTTTGTTCTATGTATTATTATTATTATTTTTTTTTCTCTCTCTTTGATTGTATTAAGGAAGGGGGGGGTGTTGGAATGTAAGTCTTAGTCAAATCTTAGTGAACCTAGTCTTATTAAGGAAGGGGGATGTGTTGTGTTGGGATGTACTGTATCGTGGGTTGGAATGCACGAGAGGGTGGAATGTACGGGAGTCATGGGAACACCACGAGAGGGAGGTGGAACGCGGTGGTAACGGAGGTGGAGACGGTTGAGAAGGGCAGAGAAGGAATGACTTGTTCTTGCTTACGGCTTGCTAATAAAAGGAAAATACCACTTACGAAGTTGCTGTCTGTGTCCTGGATCGAAGGAGCACAACAACCTGGCACCTCTACCGACTCTACTACCAGTCCCTCACTGCTGCTTGCAGCTCGCTGCATCTCTTCCATGCACTGCAGGTTTTGTACATTTAAAAAAAACAACTTTTAATCCTTTCAAAGGTGGCCACCTTTTCTTGTAGATGTGTACGCACTTTAACGCATTTACTAGTGTGTATCTATTTATATGGCATTTCTTTATTGAGAACCCAGACAAAAGGCAACAGAACTATGTACAGGGTGAAAGACCAGCATAAAGTCAACATGTGGTTAGAGAGGTAGCTAGTTTGTGGACTGTTCATGCATTGTTTCTTAAAGAGGTGAATCTTCAATTATTTTCTCAATTGGAGCAGCATTGGGTGGTCTTGACAGATGCAGAAATGTTGTCCCAGATATCGGTGGGGAAGGCCTGCTGTCTTGAATTTTCTTTTTTTGGTTTTACACTTTTTAATCTACAATGTGCTTGTGTCCTTGCTTTGGCATGTTGAGAACCACCATTCAAACATGAGTTATAACTTATGCAGGCTTGGCCATCACTGTATGCACTTGTACTTATTAAAACCGCAGACCTTCGAACTTTGGATGTTTCTGTTAAACTTTAATAAATATGTATTTAAAGACAAACGCCCGGGTAAACACACGTACATGTGCAGATGCCATTTTATTAAAGCGTTTTGTTCAATAGTTTCAAAAACATTTAAAAAAACAAGCAGCAGTAGGCAGCGCAGTTTGTATGATTGTTGTTGAACTATTTTCATATGATTTTAAAACTAATAAAAAGAGAAAAAAACAAGCAGTAGCGAAGCCAATAGGTTAAACTGCAATGCCAGAACTATTTGCTTTACTAATGCTTGTTAACTATTTCAGATAGTTTATAGTCAAACAGTATCAAATGCCTCTTTTTCTGTAACTACTGGAAATACCTTGCTCCCTCTTAAGCCACTCTTCTTTCTTGTTTACCTAGCTTCTTTGTTGAAAATGTTTATTGTTCCCACCCACATCCATTTCAGTGTGTAATGAGCTCTTTTTCTTGCAAATTCATTTCAAACCGTTTTTTTAGTTCTATCTCTTTGAAACGTTTGCACTTGACCCTTTTACCCTTGTTACCAAAAATAAATATTTACAATAAACTTATCTACACGTAGCTTTAGCTATTTCTATTGCCTTACAAATATCTCTCTTGAGAAACACAGCTTGTATCTTGTGTCTGTGCTCTCTCAAGTGCTCCTAGGATGGCACTAGGGTGGCTTTAGGCTCTGGCATTCATAACTTAATTAAATTCCTAATTTATGTTTTTAGAATATCATCAATGTTTCATGATGTTCATCTGACATCTTTAATCTTGTAAAAATTGGCGATTCCACATGCATGAGAAATATTCCGTCGGAAATTCTAGTAAATAAATATAATTTAGATTGACACACATACAAAACACATTTCACACCTTTCTTTCCAATGAGCACAGTTTAGGTGATATTTACTTGTCAGAAATTTGTCATTTAAAAGAATATATTTTCTGACAGGATGAGAACAGATCCATATAATTTCGTCATTGACACTAAAGGCAGTGTTTGTGTAATAAGCACATGATCCATGATTAAATTACCATGTGATGATGGTCAAACATGTGTTGTTTAATGCAAGCATCTGAACCTTAAAACAAGAAAGCAAGCTATTTCCGTGAGAATGGTATAAGTGTAATGTAGCCTTATAGCTCACTGCCAAGGGTCATACCGGTGGTTAAAGGCCTTGAATGCGAGATATGGGCCTGGGCCACAGGCAAGGACCTATAATGAAGGAGAGGGGCATTAACAAATGGTATACACTGAGGAAGAAGGGCTATAAGGTGATTACTAATTTCTAGCCACTTTGGAGAAGGAGAAGCAGAAAAAACAAATATTAGAATGTTACAGCAGGAGACCTATAGCAGCCAATTGTGGCCCTGAGCTACTCCTTTGACTTCATTGGAAATGTAAACATTCCAGTGTTCTAATATAGGGACACATATATCAAGTCTGTTTTCATTTGCAAACGGTGCGAATGCCCGTTTGCGAATGCAAAAGTGCCTTTCAGTATGTATGAAAGGCATTGGAAATGCAATTTTAAGGAATCTCTAAAATAGCGATTCCTTAAAATTGCGAGCCCGGTTAGAGAATCACAAATTGTGATTCTCTAAATAAGAAATCGCAAATAAGGAATCCTTATTTGCGATTTCTTAAGCACATGTATGAAGCTTTTCCCTAATGCGAATTGTGCATCAAGGAATCAGAATTACCACCAAGTAAAACTTGGTGGTAACCATGTGCAAATTTAAAAAATGCATTAAAAATGCATTTTTAAAATTGACATGTAACACACAGATGCCCCTTTGGCATGTGTGCGCCTTACATGTCCTAAAATATTTTTTGGGGTGCAACAGAGGGGGCCTTAGGCCCCCAGGACCCTGGGGCTTTTTACATTTCCTAAACTGCGAATTCCAATTTGGATCTCGCAATTTGGGAAATGCAAAAAAAATTGCAAACATGGGCCTACAGGCCCACAGGTGCGAATGGGGTCTGTATCGCAATTTGCGATTCGGTAATAGCATTTACGATTTTTAAGAAATCCCTATTACCAAATCGCAAATATGATACATACCATTTTGCAAATCAGAAATTGCGATTTCTCAAAAATCGCTATTCCCGATTCGCAAAAGGGTTAGATGATACATCTGGCCCATAGTTTTATAGCCCGCTGCTGAGGGCTATATCAGTTGTGAAAAATCTGACCTCATGTTATAGACACCTGACACAGGCAAGGGCCTGTAACGAGGGAGAAACCTTTAACAGCTGTTACAGCCGGAGGCAAGAGGGGTATAAAACTATTCGAAAATTCTACTCACTGAGGGTAGAATGTTTTGCGTGGTCTTGCTACAGATAGCTTCATCTGACTGTCACAGACAGGATTGTATACACTACTACACAGAGCCAGCCCTTGCGCATGATTAGATTACTTTATGGTCAACTTGTGTTCCCATATTTTTATTAGTGCCTTTTCTGTTTGACCTCCCCTAGAGCACATTTTGTGTACCTTTACTTGTAGTTGGCTAGCATGTTTGGCTTCCACTGCTTAGGTCGTGGAACTACTTTTTCTGAGATTTTTTTAGTTTTTTTATTTCATTACTTATTTAACATTCTATGAGAATACATATCTTGGTTTTCGGAGTGCCTTGACTCTTTACTCCTGTTAATGCATCCCTTTATGAAAATTTAATTACATATCAGGACTCATTTTAGGCCAATTAATCTTTTGACCCAGTTGAGAGACACCTTAGGACGAGATAGCTAATCAATATGTCAATCAATACATCAATAATGTCATCAATATTTATTACCACAATACATTTCACTTTAGTCAAAGACATTAATCAATGCAAGACACCAACATGACCTGGCAGTCATGAATAACCACACCAGTTTAGTAGAATTTTTTTTAGATTTATTCCCTATTAGTTACAATTCTAAGAGCAGATGCGTTAATCTTAAAATCAAGAAGCAAAATAGCATAGTCACAAAATGGCAACTCTGATAAGATTTCATCAAAGCAAAAATCACGAACATCAAAACATAACACGGCGTGAACATAGATCAGTTTTAGCAGAATGTCATTAGAGCGTCAGTTCAACAAAGCATAGATTCAGTTGTTTGTCTATTTGTGTCAGATTAGTGAACACCTGTCCTAACCACTGATTAGCATTGGCATGTTGGGCTAATCGCCATCAGTCACAATTCAGCTCCAGGGTAAAAGGGGGCACTGCCCTCATAAGGAGGTAAAGTGTAAAATGGGCAATCTAAGGACGAGGATGGTTCTAAGCAAACCAATAAGTCACTAAACAGAGTGACAATGTTTCTGGATCTAATCAATAGCATTCCCTACCTAATTCTAAATGGCTCCCCGTGTCATGGGTTTTTATCCCTTTTTCGTTGTACATTCCCCAAAAATGTCATTGGACATTGGTTATACCCCACTATCTTCATCCAATTGGAAAATGTATTATGTCATTAATCTTTCACTCCATATTATTTTACAGACATTTCATTGGTCCACATGATTGACGTCTTCAGAGGTAGCACGTCTGGTATGATTTCATCCTTCTGTAATTCTTTGCACATCTTTTGGTCAGTAGCTCCATTGTCTTCACCGGTTTGAACGACCTTGTACATTACATTAATCTACACTGTTGCATTTTGTCTAATATTTCTACAAGCAATGTGGATTTCGTGAGAACGGATCTACTATGGTTACATTCAGCTTCTAGTTTGAAGAAAACAAGGGGTCATGTCCTTTTGCGAGTCAGCACACTGCACGTTTAGAAAAAATACATTCAATATGAGAGCCAGGCAGCTAAACTTCGGCTCATGCTAACTTAAGGCCTACAAGATTTCTTTAACATAACTTTAATAGCATAATCATGAATAATTAGCGCAATTCATTCATTAATTCGAATATTCATAGGCATTAGTCATTTTCAATAATCCACGTATACATTGGCGGCCGCTCCCTGTGGTCACATTTCAAGTGTACGTTTTAGCAAAACAGGTCAATACTATTTCTTTATGGTATTACCACACATTAGTTCCAAAATATTTCATGTTAATATAGATTATATAAGCTACGCTCTCTCAGTCCCTCCTCTGATGACGTTCATCATCACACAAACCTTTTCCTTTCAACCTTTCACTTTTAATTTTTCACCTTGCTCATAATGCGCATTTCAACATCTTGTCCCTTGTGTGAACTTTCCCAAATTTCATTAAACATTTTCTCCCTTTCATTTTCCTCATTCTTTTTGTTTCTCTTTGTCCAATTTCTCTTGATTTTATCATTAATTTTGCATGCTCCCCATAAACCTAATAAACAGGCCAGAACAATTAATAGACCCCCTAATATTTTTGCAAGAACCCCATTCCAAATGTTGCTAAACCAGCTCCCTACTCTGGCAATTCCTTTTCCCACTTTCTCCCACACTCCTGGTTCTTTCAAATCCTTCAAATCTGCACTATTTCTAGTTAGGTTAGTAAGCATACCTCTAATCTTTTTACTGTTGTCCGGTATAAAAGAGCAACAGTGATGCTCGTTGAGCATCTTGCAGACTCCGCCGCTCTTTGCTAAAAGAATGTCTAAAGCAAGCCGATTTTGAAGAATCATAGCTCTTTCCGCAGCAAGTTCAGTATCCATCAGGAGTATAGCCCCTGTAAAATTTGTCAGCATGTTATCCACAATAGTAGACAACTTTCGAATCTTTATGGAGTTTAAGATAACCCCTACTGAAGGAATTATGGCTCCAAATATGTCACCAACGACAGCAGCTGCTGTCTCTCGTTTTTGTCTAGCATGTTGTAATTCAGACGCTTTGGGTATTTGCTTTAAGTTATCAATCTGGTAAATCTTTGGGAAAACTATCCCCAAATAACATGTCCCATACCATCCCTTAGGGAGACGGTAAGAAGCATTTAATCCACAAATATAATAGATCCCAGGGATCGCTGGATCCTGTCCATTTAACATGAATGTCCATTTACTCTGAAACAAAACACATGCCTGCATTCACTCGTTCCCACAAATAAAGTGTCATATTCAGATTTTGGCCTATATATACAAAGCCTTCCTACATGTACTGCATCTATAGCTAGTTTGCCTTTGCGTCTTTATTGCAGTGTAAGCATAATCATATGCATATGTGCTTTTTTCTAGCCCTTTTTCTAATCTCTCTTTCAATGCTTTGCGTCTATCATCAGTGTGATCTAAGAAGATTTTTTCTACAGGTGTTAACAAGCAAGTCAGATTGTTGCGGTGTACATAAGCTGTCCCAAATGTAAGTGTCGGTTCAAAGAAGCCTCTAACTATTTTTATACTATGCTCTTTAGCTAATTTGTTCAGAAACTCAATTACTGGCACAAAAGAAAATACCACATCCAAATTGGAATACAAATATTGCACATGCTCCTGGTTATAGAATCTTGTTAGTAGTAAGCTACAGCTTATCCCATATGTTAAGGGTAAGCTATGGTAGCACTGATGAAGGAATCTTTGTGCACACATAACAATTTCTCGCATCCATGGTTTCAACATACTCATTCAGCAAGCGATAGAAGACATTAGTGGAGAGTTCCCCCTTTGAATTAGTTCCCTCATGCAAGAGTTTTGTATCCTGCTCAAACCTTTCCCACGGTGTTAGTGTTGTAGTTTCAGGTTTTGAAGCATTGTTAGTTGCTTTCTTATCCAACCACGGCATTCCCACAATCACACCTACAATTATTATTGCACACACAGGGGCATATTTATACTCCGTTTGCGCCGATTGTGCGTCAAAAATTTTGACACACAATCAGCGCAAATGTTGCCCCGTATTTAAACTTTGACGCCCTAGCCCACGGACGACAAAATTCCGCCGTGTGCGTCATTTTCTGGATGCGGCAACCTGCCCTGAGTTAATGATATGCAGGGTAGGCATTCCCGTCCAAAAAATGACTTAAACGGCCGTGCGTCGTATTTATGCTTTCGGGCAAAAATTACGCACGGCCGGGAGGCGGAGCGAGAAAATGACGCACAGCCCGATTTACATCAAAATTTAACGCCTGGGTCAGGGCAGGCGTTAAAATGGGGCAAACACACCTGTATTTAATCAGAACACACAGAACAAACAGCAGAGCAGCAGAGCAGCAGAGCAGCAGAACAGCAAAAGGGAGACATGGAGGTAATTCTTATCCAGCGTGCACGCAGACGCAGAGCCCAGCAGCAACAACAGCAGCTACAACAACACCAGCAGGGACCCCAAAGGCAGCGCAGAAGGCAGGAGAGGATATTCCGCCCAAGAACCACCCTTCAGGGCCTCAGGGAACACGACATCATACAGAGGTACCGGTTGAACTGGCAGGCCATTCAGCAGCTGCTGAGAAACATTGAACAGCAGTTGGCCCCCACTTTGGTGACACCCCACACCATACCAACAGAAACAAAGCTGCTTGCCGTACTTCACATGCTGGCAAGTGGCTCTTTTCTTACAACTGGTGCCCTGGTTGGCGGAATATCACAACCATCATTCTCCGCATTTCTGCCCAAAGTACTGGATGCCATCATTCACCTCACACCCCGCCACATCTGCTTCCCTAACACACTGCAGAAGCAGCAGGAAACTAAACAGTGGTTCTACACAATCAGTGGCTTCCCACACGTCCTTGGTGCAATCAACTGCACACATGTACGCCTTGTGCCACCTGCTGCAACAGAACACCTCTACTGCAACAGGAAGCACACACATTCAATCAACGTGCAGGCCATTGTCGATCATCAAGGAATGTTCACCAACATCGTGGCTAAATCAACCAACACTTCCAGGATGGACGATATGGTAATGGACTACTTGTTGGTAAGTACTAAAACCTACTAATATACACACTGCACAGCAACCCTCTAGGACACACAACACATACACCACAACAGCAATATCTAGACAGGAACACACTGAGGTCCTGACATCACTAGCCATGTTTCTTAAGTCACCATTGAACCTGTCACACATCGGAATTTACTGTACAGCCTAATGTGAAGACATTAATGAGTGTGGTAGCCGAAATGTCACCTTGCAAATTGTAAGTGTCCCAATGACCTTTACATCAATACACTGCCTAAGTCTAAAGGTATGGGATGTCCAGGGTACTTTCATATGAACGTGCTAACAACACTTATAAATGTAACTATACATTGAACTATCTACTCACCCCAAGTGAAGACACAAGGACACCTGTATCACAAGTCACAATGCTAGGGAGGGCACACTGCACTGAAAATCCCAAAACATACTGATGACAAACTGTTAGCAGACAAACACTTGCTCAGCCAAGGAAACAACACAATGCAGATGGTATAGCCTACAAGTTTTGGATGTCACATTAGTACACTAAATAGTCACAGACAACACAAGACAACTACTGCCATTGAAGGTCTTTTCAATAGTGCAAGCTACATCAACATGATCCCATTCTTTTCCTCTTTCAGCTGATCAGGGGTATGGCATCCAGCCATGGATAATGACACCATTTGGCAACCAGAGTACTGCTGCAGAGCGGGCATACAACGAAACCCATAAGAGGACACGCAGCATTGTCGAGCGGACCTTCGGCATCCTCAAGTCAAGGTTCTGCTGCCTCGACATCACTGGTGGTAGCCTACTATATTCCCCCGAGATGGTCTGTAGGATCATCCTCACATGTGCAATATTGCACAACATTTGTGTCAAAAGGAACATTCCCCTCCTTGAACCAGACCCATACATGCCTGAAGACGAGGAAGAGGAGGATGCTGGCCTGCAACAGGAGGGGGAACAACCAAACACGGCTGCTGGAGTGCGTAGGCGCCAAAACATTGTGAACAATTTCTTTTCATAATTATCACCATCACCACTTAATGAACTATAAATAAACACTGATAACAAACACCACATAATGGTCTAGCTATTCATTTCTGCACACCTTTAGCTCTAAATATCAGAAGAAGAATGTCGTCTCATGGAGAATTAATGATATAACAATCAGGACACAGAAAAATACACTACAAATGTAATGCCTATCATACAACGGTCACATACACACACAATGTAAATGACTGACATCCTGTACAGTTCACCTTTGAAGGGCAATAGCTGAGGACCACACCTATTACACACATACATGTAGGAAACATGGGTCATAGCAGCAAATTGCACACAACTAAAACACCATCACTCAACTAGGGGAAAACAGGCCTCATACATCAGGCAGTTGACATGCTTTTGCTTCAGGAACAGGAATGTATTACCAGACTCTTGGCAGCAGTAATTCCAACTACTTACTATCTTTGCAATGACTATCTGTCACTAGAGTTACACATAAGCAGAACATACACAGCACAAGTGCCACACATATGACAAGCATCCAGCACATCACATCCCATCTACATGTCAGCCCTTTTCAATAAACCTTACACACCCATGCGGCTGGTCACACCCCACCTGTCTGAAGAGGTCCCTGGAATGCTGATATCTGTACCCTGAGATTCCCTCATCTACATACACACACTCACAAGAGTCATCCAGTGTGCCACACCCTTTCCTATGCCTACCATTGTCATAGTACCATCTCACTGCATGGAACTCAGCTCATATAATACACTGGCTTGGAGTTTTTAAGGCCTGGTACCACCTGTAGATTGATTCTCGTGTGAAAGGTACTGTAGGCCATTTAAAAGCAAATCTCATCCGACAGGACTAGTGAGACACTGATGGAGGCCACACCAGTGATCCCCTCCATGCACACCACCCAAATTTACATGCCCCGTCCCTGCTGATGCCTCCTACAGCATAGATGTAGACATTTGGGCAATTACACCATTAAGCATTGCTACTAATGTAGCCGTGTAACACTTTATCAGGGTTCATTTGTCACCTTCAAGACAACACAGGACATACACAGTGTGACATGTGAACTGTCTACTCCTCCCTCTGACCACTCCTAGTCAGACCACTGATCATGTAATTTGTGAAAGAGCTGGCTCATGATTGACCCAGCATCCTGTCAGCCTGACTGGCACCTGTCCGTGGGTTATCCTAAAGATACCCGGTGTCCACCTATGGACCACACTTGCTGTCCAACACCTCTCGTACCTCAGAGGCTAATTTGTCATTTGCCTCATCAATGTATACTCAAATACATTGTATTGCATCATCTGACTGTTATTTGTATCCTATTTGTGACAGTGCCCTTGAAAGCTAAATCATGGCCCTTCCGTTGTCTGGGCCTCATTAATGCCTAAACTACAAAGTGTGACAGTGTACCTGGCCCATGGCGTTTGATGGTGTACGTGGCCTCCAGCAGAACCAGCAACCTCAGATAATGTCCATGAAAAGTCAATACATATGAGTACCCTGACAGTTCACACGCTGAGTAACATTGTTCAAATAATAGAGATGGGTCGTGTGTGCTGAATACCAACCATTTACTTCTGCACAGAGGCTATGATGTTTCCTGATGCATTTCCATCCACAGAGGCCAACTTGAGTACAAATGTTGCAATGACACATGCCGGATCCTGACACCTGAGACATTCTCTCACTCAGCACACCACGGTTGCCCAGTTGAAAGTCTCATTACACGTCTTCAGTGACAGGGTGGGACCATACATGTGTAGGTTACCATGTCCTCAATGACTTTTGTCACATTTAGCTACAAACGATATTCATTAGATACACAATTAGCTGCCAATAACTCATGATGAGACGTGGACGTTACAGTGACAACATACACCTTAACAGTTGATACTGGATCAACATTGGACCACACACATGTACATGTACCATCCAATCTACAAAATGGTTGCAAGCAGCCTATCACAGTAGTGTCCCAGTTGTAACCTAGCAGGAAGAATGAAACATGACACTAAACCAGGTAATGCATAAAGGGCCGCATACATCAACAACCTATTTGCTATCATGACATAAGGAACGTTGAGATTTTGCTATTAAATCAATGCTAAATGGTATGTCAGAATTCTCCAAAGAATCAATAGGGCAAACGTCAAATGGGCAAATGGGATTACATATTATCAAACAGAGAATCATACTAAATTTGCTTCCATGGGCCTGCAGCCAATGGTTTAGCATTACTGAATTAGGGAAAACCTTGGATAAAGTTGCAAGTCAGGAACAGCAAACCCCAGGGTGCTGGGGGCCTAAGTCCCCCTCTGCTGCACCCCAAATATACATTTTTTATGCACATGTGAAACACACACATGCATAATGGCGCATGTGTGCCCTACATGTCAATAGTGAAACACATTTTAGCTACATTAACTCGTAATTAGGACATGGTTTCCCCAAAAAAAGGTTTAGGCGACAATTGCATTACCTAATTGGCCTTTATGTAATTTGGAATAGCTTGATACATGTGCTCACAATTTTGCTAAGGAATACATCCTGGTATCTCTTTCATATTTTGAAATTTGCAATCAGCAATTACCTACATATGTGCACAATTATGAGTAATATCCATTCTGGCCAATCATTACTATTGCACTGTGAATACCTTCTGTACATCCGATAAGGGACATTTGCTATAGCTAACCCCAAAGTTTATCACTTAGCACCGTTTGGTCATGCAAAATTCCATTTCTCATTTTGACAAATGAAATACATATTTGTCATAATGCATCATATTTTCACGCATACAGCTTGTGCGTCATAATTTTTGATGCACAGGAGAGCAAATAATGCAGAGTCAAAAATATTTTTCACAAATAATTATCATAATTGGCTGCGGCTTAATTTTCACCTCTAGAACTGTAAAATATGGCGCATACAAATATTAATTCCTAATTATGAAAAATATTTTGACTCTGCATTATCTGCACTCCTGTGCGTCAATAAAATATGACGCACAACCTGTATGCGTGAAAATATGACGCATAATGGAAATAAACGGCAGCCATGTTATGCAGGATGTGATGTAATAGGATATCCTGTTTACAGATTCTGTACAGTGGGTGTACTTTCACTTTCACTTTGCAGTCTCTGATTATTCTAGACTGGGTGGATGTGTGCAAAGTGTTGTCCTGTGTATTAGTGCTTTTGTGTCCAGAGTGCCATCTTACTTGTTGTTTTGTCATCAATATATTGTTGTAGAATACTGTCTGAGTCTGTGTTGTATAAATTTGTCCAGTCCAGTGTTGTATTTATTGTCTGTGGGAGTCTGTTGTGGGTACTGTGATATAGGGGATAGTTGGGCTCTTCTATTTGTTAAGTTTTCTTTGTATTTCCTCACTCTAACTTTCCCCATTTCCCCCTTTTCTCTTTTTCTACTACTTTTTCCCCTTTTTCGGTGCTTAAATGTCTGGTAGGCCACGGCTTTCCAGGATGGGTGAGGAGGAATTGGGGGGGTTTATATGTCTGGTTTACCATTTCCTCCCACTTATGCAGGAGGCTGGGGGTAGGGTGATACAGGGGTATCACACGGAGGCCCGAAAAGTCAGGTGGGGGACGGTGCGCCATCACTTGGTGCGTCTGTATGGGAGCCAACAGAATGACCATCAATTGAAGCACAGCTGGGCTGACATGATCTCCAAGGAGCAAGATCTGCTGGACCACCTGGGAATCAGGATTGGTGGCCATGTTGGTGAGTACAGATCATGTAAATGTGCACAATTTAAAGCTGTGTAGTGACATGTGATGATTGGTACCCAATCTGCCAGATAAGTAGCTGACTGTGTGTAATGCTAGGGAAACATACAGGGTAATTGATGCACTATGTGAAGGATGACAAATGCTAGCAGTCAGGCAGCTCATGTTTTCCACACATACAGGTTGTTTGTAGCAGAATGTAATGTAGTGCCGCCTTTGTGTCAGACAAGCGACACATTAATGAGGCAATCAGGACTCTACAGGTCACAATAGCCAGTGAAGTATGGATGTAGTAACATCATACCTACATATGTTGACGCTATAGGTAGACTGACATTTGAAACCCTATATGATGCTTGTTGGAAAATGGGTTATTGGTAAGGGCAGGTAGGTACCTACACCTAGCAACAAGCCACTAACCTCCACTTAGGTCCGGTTAGGTCTCAGTAAATTAACCCCAGCTCAACCCTTGGTAGCTGGCAACGAGCGTCAAGGCTTAACTTAGGAGACAGTGGGCCTGATTCAGACCCTGGCGGCTGGTGACCGCCAGGGTCACCGGCCACGGGAGCACCGCCGACAGACCGGCGGTGCTCCAAAGGGCATTCTGACCGCGGCGGTTCTGCCGCGGCCAGAAAGGGTAAACCGGCAGTCTCCCGCCGGTTTACCGCTGCCCTTGGAATCCCCCATGGCGGCGCAGCTTGCTGCGCCGCCATGGGGGATTCTGACACCCCCTACCGCCATCCTGTTCCTGGCGGTTCGGCTGCCAGGAACAGGATGGCGGCAGGGGGAACCGCGGGGCCCCTGGGGGCCCCTGCCGTGACCATACCAATAGCATGGGCACGGCAGGGGCCCCCGTAAGAGGGCCCTACTGTGTATTTCAGTGTCTGCCTAGCAGACACTGAAATACGCGACGGGTGCAAACTGCACCCGTCGCACATGCCCACTCCGCCGGCTCCATTCGGAGCCGGCTTCCTCGTGGGGAGGGGTTTCCCGCTGGGCTGGCGGGTGGCCTTCTGGTGGTCGCCCGCCAGCCCAGCGGGAAAGCCAGAATGGCCTCCGCGGTCTTTTGACCGCGAAGTGGCCATATGGCGGTTCCCTCCAGGCGGGCGGCGACCGCCGCCCGCCGGGGTCAAAATGACCCCCAGTGTGTAAAGCATTCAAATATCACAAAACAGTAATCAAATAAAACACAGGAAACAGTTTAAAAATCCAAAACCAATTTATAAAAATAGTTAATATTTTTATCTTTAAAATTACACCAAAACGAATAAAATCGGATAAAGGGAACCGGAGATATGAATTTTTAAAGAATTATTATTTTTCTAGCGCTTAGAAACAAAAAGCGCCAATCGGGTCATCTGGTTGCACCTCGACCGGGGCAAAGTCAAACTTTCAGGCCGACCGCGATGGAGCCCTGCTCGGCTACAGGTCGCGGGAGGCCTCGGTTAAAAAGTTACCTTCTGACTTAGTCTTTATTTTGAAGATTTTCTTCAGCGGGACGAACCTGCCAGTCCTATCCGACCTCCTGGAGCCCTTCTCCGGATACGCGATGCTGGATTCCTCGGTGGAGATTTTCACCTTCGGACTTAGTCGTTTTTTCGAGGTGAAAATCCTTCGACCGGGGTAAACCTGGATCTTGATCCGACGTCCATGGAGCCCTTCTCGGATACGATGGCTGGGAGGTCCCGGTCAACTTTTTACCTTCGGACTTAGGGGGTTATTCCAACTTTGGAGGAGGTGGTAATCCGTCCCAAATGTGACGGATTTACCACCAGCCGTATTACGAGTTCCATAGGATATAATGGACTCGTAATACGGCTGGTGGTATATCCGTCACTTTACCGTCACTTTTGGGACGGATTACCACTTCCTCCAAAGTTGGAATAACCCCCTTAGTCTCTTTTTTGGAGATTTTTCTTTACCGGGACGAACCACCAAATCAGGCCGGGTCGCGGTTGAGGCAAGCCGGCTAGAATTTCCGCGGCGGGTCGGTCCCTCTATGGAGCTTTTTTACAAAAATTCTCAAATCTTCTCCAAACTTCTGGGGCTTCACCCAGATGTTCTTTTAAGGTTCTTTTGGGGTCCACAGCTCACCCCAAGGGTCCAGAAGTTCTGAGATGATCCTTGGGGGGTGCGGACTACCACTCCCAGAATGCACCTGGCGCAAACTCCTTTTTGGCCACTGGACTGTGGTCAGCTGGTCACTTTCTTCAGGAGTTGGTGCAGGGGACTCTGGATAGCAATTTTTCACCTGTAGCAAACAGGGAGTCCCTCCTTGAACCAGTTGAAGCCAGGCAAAGTCCTTCTTGTGGTGAAGCCCAAGTGTGCAGCTGGTGCAGTCCTTCTGAGTGCAGGTTCCAGGTGCAGGCCAGGGGTCCAGCAGGGCAGTCCTTCTTCTCCTTTAGTTCTTTTCTTGTTGAAATCTGGTGGGGATCTGAGGTGTGGGTGCAGGTCTGCCAGTTTTATCCTTGCTCCTGGGTGAAAAGCAGGGGGGTCCTGGTTCTCCAATCAGGTACAGGGTCGTCCCCCTGTGATGACCACTTCCTGGGAAGTGTGGCAAAAATCCATCCCAGAAGGCAACATTCTCTAAAAATCCAACATGGCTGAATCTGATTTTTGGAGGTTACATCTGGCTGAGCCCACCCACTGGTGTGGCTAAAAATCATAAACACACCCCTCTCCTGCCCTCTCCTAATCTAATCAAGGGGGCACCTAGTTGTCTGGGGTTGCAGGATGTGGGGGTGTTGCTGGTTGCTCCAAATGTCCTTCTCTGCCTTTGAAGACCAGTTTGGCAGCCCTCCCCCTTCCTGCCTCACCATCTGCTGAGGGGAGATTCTCTCCCACAGGCACATTCCTTTGTGTGAAGCCAGGCCACTTCACACCTCATCAAGGCAGCTTGGCTAAGCTGCTGCAGGCTGGCCAATCAGAGCACAGCAGCAAAAACAATGCAGGGCTGAAATTGGCAACTTTTTAGGTAAAGTCTAAAACTTTTTACCTGAACAAGTTATATTAAATCCAACAACTGGAAGTTGTGGGATTTATTACAACAATTAATTTGATACCAAATTCTTGGTATTCAACATTTAAGGAGACTTTAAAATTTAAAATAAAGTCTCCCCATTCTAGCCTATGAAGGCCATTTACTTCAATGAGGGAAAAACAAATTTGGCTGTTTTTACCTCACCAGGGTTTATAAATCTATTTTTATAAAGTCCCTGCTTATAGTTACATGGCACCCAGCCCTAGGGACACATAGGGCACACCTTAGGGGTGACTTATATGTAAAAATAAGGTAGTTTAAGACTTTGGAACTACTTTTAATTCCAAAGTCGAATTTGCATATAACTTTAATTTAAAAGCAGCCAGCAAGGCAGGCCTGCCTTTAAAATGACACTGGGCACCTCAGCAGTGCACCTATGGGTGCACTACCTATGCTGTGGTCCCTAAACCTACATGCCCTACCATATACTAGGGACTTATAGGTAGGTTAACTTAGCCAATTATAATTAGCCTAATTTGCATATTGATTTTACACAGAGCACAGGCCCTGGGACTGGTTAGCAGTACCCAGGGCACCATCAGAGTCAGGAATACACCAGCAAAAAGTGGAAAATGGGGGCAAAAAGTTAGGGGGCCTCTGCAATCAGCCCTGTTTTCTCACAATGCTGAAAATGAGTGCTGACTTCATGTCAATTGAAGTTAGCAATGTGGCCCACACATATGTCACATGTGTGTCAGGTTAGTGTGTAGGGAAAGTGTTCACGGAAGTGCCATCCCTGTTCGTGATAAATGTGCTCCTTCACATTTTATTGATACATGCCAGATCTGAACATGAACCATATTTGTAAAGGACTGAGGTGCCCTCAGCTAACATATTAGACAGGTATTTATTGTCACTTATTGCCAAAATCCAAATACGGATGGCAGTCCAAAGGTATGGACTAGGGTACAAACATCTATGTTTGGTGCCAATCACCATTGTCTGGACACATCAATTTATGAAACTGTAACAACATGAGGTATTGGCAAAGTACCTGGCCCTCTGTACCATGTACCTAACTGTCACAAATGTGTCATGACCACATAGGCTGTTTGACAGGTCATGCAGTCCTCAAGTAACCAGCTTTTGGATGTCTCTCTTGGATGCACATGATGAGATGAATACACACCTACAGTATATTGTTGCTGCACACTAATGGAGGTATGTTTGCCACCACATGACAGTCCGGGCCACTGCATGTGTGTAGAAGTGTGTGTAACTGTACCAGGATACACATCCTATGTAAATGTTGCACAGGAATTATTCCATGCAGTATGAGCATGTGTGAAAGTGTTTCATTACTCATGTCAGATTATCACATTGTGTTTGTATTTGAAATTGTTTGTCAGTGCACGGATTCTGAGCATATTCTTCCTTCCATGCTTTACAGGTGGACCTGCACCGTACACAGTGGGAGAGGTGGCTCGTTTTGAGGACCCGACACCTACAGTGAGTGTTGACATGTGTGGTATGTTTTGTGTTTGCTGGTGATGTGTGATGGACTACTGTGTGTTAAACAGATTGCAAGGTTTGATGCGCTGCCCAATCATTAGTCTTGTTCCATTAGTGGGATTTCAGTTATCACTTCATTTTGAGCTGACCTATGCTTATCCATTTGTCTGATCTTGGGCTGTAGGCCATTCCTGTAGGGCCCGCTATGGGAAATGGGGTGAGTCATGTGGAATACACTAGTCACTTTAAGAGTTGCACTGGGACTCGTCTCGGACTGAGTCTGCATGTCAGACTGACATTCTCCCAGATAGCTTCTGCAAATGGCTTGTCTGAAATCTGCTGACTCCCTATTAACCGATGTACTGAGTACACTGTAGGTTGGATCTTCCGGGAGCATGTACTTCCACAAGTTGTACTAGAAGTGTGTGGGACTAGAGTGCAACGGCCTAGGTGTGCATGCTATTCATGATCATGGGTGTTCTTGCTCCTCTGTGTCTGTAGAAAAATATGCCTCACCGGAAGTATGTGATGTTGCCCTAGGTCAGTACATTTTGACATGTGTGGACCTTGGATAGGACAAGGTTTAGCTGACTCCAATTTGTTGATAGCCCTTCACTGGTGGTGTGTGTGTGGAGGCAAAATTTTTTGACCTTTCAATACACTCCTGGGTGTGCATCTATTTTGGGATTGTTTGTTGTTCTTCCCACCCCCCGTCAAAGACAGGCATGGGTTTGTGAATAGGGTACTTAGGACTGAAGCAACCAGTATGTTACACATACTTGTGATTATATGAAATATGGTTTTGAACCTAGTGTACACACTCAGTTATGGCACATGAGTTCTATACTAGCAAATCCCATTACAAATTGCAGACCTTGAAGTTTGTGATTATTATCATATACACTGACATATGTAGTCCAAGCAATAGGCGGAGGAGGTGCAGAATGATTGTTAGCTGCAACTGTAAGTACTTTGATGACAAGTTATTGGCAGTTGTTACCCATCATGTAGATTATTGTATATGCGATGTGTGAGATGACCTTTGTATGCAGGCTTCCCATGTACTTCCTCTGAGACTTTCAATGATCTGTATGGTGATATGAGCTGTTACAAGTAGAGTAAATGTATTGTCAGATTGACCACTTGTGCTATTCCACACAATGCAGTTCCTATGGTAAATAGTTGCCCTTTGTCTTCACAGCTGCAAACATGAGTGCCGCACAGAGGCATGAATTTAAGAGGCGGGCCATGAGGTACCGACACATCCTGCAGGTGCAGTAGGGGTTCCGACGGATGGCCCGTAAATACCAGTCGGATCGGGCCTCCGGAGCATGGTGGGCTTCACCACAGGGTGGCCCAACGTTGCCCACTACAGCCACCACCACCACAACCACCGGTTCTCCCCAAGTGGCCCCAGCCACAGCGAGACAGTTGTCCCGGCCTCTGCAGCACAACCAGGACCCAGCAGTGTGACAGCTGCAGGACAGTCCAGTGGGCTAGGCTCAACACCCACACAGAGCACCTCTGCTGGGACCCAAACAGCAGCAGCACCTCCAATCGACCCTGCGGCATTCCAGGCTTTGGAACGCAAAATGGACAAATTTATGAGGAAGGTGGACAAGCTTAGCCAGGATGTGGCCTACATCAAGAGGCGGGTCAGGTCTATCATGCGGACTCTCCGGAGGGCCAACCTCTAGGACTGATATGTTCAATGGTCATAATTCCCTCCCCTCCCTCCTCTTTCCTTGTTATCATGATTAGTGGGCTTGGGGGATTAGTGTTAAGTTAGTATAAGTTGTTAGCTTAGTTAGTGTTAGGGAGGAGGGTGGGGGGTCCTGATTCTTTCTACTTTTCATTATTAAGTGTGTGGGTGGGTGGGAGGGCGTCAATGTTGGAGTTCCTGTGTGTTTAAAAAATAAAGAAAAATAAAAAAATAACAAAATATTCAAAATATTTACAAATAAATATATGATTGTTTAGGATAGTATAGTATGTGTGTAGGTTAGTATGTGTTGTCCTGCGTGTCCTGTCTCATAATGGTGGGTGGGGGGTTGATGTTTAGATCGATTTGTTATATGTGTAGAGTAAGTTTAGCTTAGGTTAGTTAGGGACAGTTGTGGGTAATGTGTAGTCAGGTTAGATTAGTGTAGGTATGACTTTTCCCTTAGTTGCCTGTGGTGTGATTAGTTACGAATAAATATATAGATAACCCTTTGCATTATGTGTTAACTGCTACTTGATCATGGCCTTGCCATCAGTGTAGGTGATTGTTGTTCTATGACATTTTTGTCCTATGCTACAAACCAAAACAAACTGAGGTGTAAAATGGCAGCTACCCCTGTGCTACCTTGGTAAGTATCCACCATTTGTTAGAACCACCAATCGGAGTTGACATGGATCACAAAGGATTTGTGTCAATGAGTATGTTTTCTACGTCACAAAGTGTGCTTCCAGACTTGGTATTGTGGGGAAATTTTTAGGTCGGACTGCAGTGTGATGTTCAGGGACATCTTTGAAGATGAGGTCTTGTTAACACTCTTGTCTTCTTGTCTTCATAACTGACATTGATAATTTTTGCTAAAATTCAGCATGATTACCTATTTGGATGTTTACTCAGAAAGGTTGATTGATGCTGTGTTTTGTAGTGTTTGCTTAGATTAGACTGCATAATTCAATGTGTTAGTACTGCATGGTGACAACATTTATCAGCCACTATTAGTTGACTTTGATTTCTCTTGATGAAGCATTATTCTGTACAACACAGCATGATTGTGTGTGGTTGCTCCCCTCATCAGTTATTCCCCTCAGGATGGGTAGGCTGTGATGCAATCCTGGCCACTGCACAGATGTATCTGACTACATGATGTCAGGACAGTTGTATTGACAAGCTACATGGTTGTCACACAGGCACATTTGTGTTATCTACTGCACAGTTGATGTGTCAAATTATACAGAGACATATTTGGTGTGCAAGTGCAATTTATTGATAGGTGCTGTAGTGCAATATGTACATTGTCCATGTTTGCTGAATCGGTTCTAGTGCAATCTTACATGGTGATCCTACAGAAGGGGTGTGGATAATGCTCCTGACATGCTGGGTGATGTTACAGACAGTGCAGAGGGACAGGATTTGCCGATTAGTAGGAGAGAGACATTCACTGGCAATGCTGACAAGTTGTACAGTGGTTAGCAGAACAGTCATTGAGTATAGTTGTAGTAAGACTGGCATTTGACAAAACGTAGGACCTTGGTCAAAGTAGGCCATGGTGCAGGGACTAGTGCTTCCGGGTACTCTTCCGTGTGAATGTGATCTGTTCCATGTCTTCTTCTTCTGATGTGTGTGTTGCCTGCTTTGTCCTTGTTGTTGTTGGTTGTGAAGGGGCAACACACACCTCAGTGTTAGAAGACGTGGAGTCAGACATCCCGGTCGCTGCTCCCTGTGAAGGTCTTAAGGGCAGTACTGCAGCAAGGAGGGTCTGCTGGTTTTTGAGAATAGCAGCCACATCACGATGGTAGGCAACCAGGTCGGCCCTGAGGGAGTCATGATTGCATTCGTGCATGCAGTGGAAGGTTTGGGGTGCGAGGTGTTGTTGCAACTCCCTTACTGCAGTGGTGAATTCCTTGACAGTTTCTTGTAGTCCTTGCAGTATGGATGTTAGGGCTTGCATAGCTGCTGCCTGATCTGCAGATGACATCATGCACGAGCGCACCCCCTCAAGGCTGGCTTCCATAGTTTGCATCCCCACCCGCACCTCCTTGGCCAGCTCCCGCTGTACTCCAACTACAGTTCTTTCAAAGCTGGTGCCAGTGTCGTCAGAGTCCTCAGCTGTATTGGACCTGGCAGGTCTTGCAATTGGGGTGGTGGGTGGTTCTTCTGTGATGGCTGCTTGTTCTGTGCTCCTCCTTGTAACTGAAGGTGGGGTCTGGAGGCTTTCAAGGACCTTTTGGATGGTATCCTGGGGAATGTTTATGGGCTCGTCATCCATGTCATCAGGGAAATCTGGGACAGGCATATCGGCAGGTGATCCATCTTCCTCTGCAATGAAACAGGGTACAATTAGTGTGTCTGTGTTGTGACAATTTTGACGTGACATGCCTGCCTTTTGATGAATTCACTTTGTGATCTTGTTTGGTATTGGTATCTGCTGTCCTTCAGATGGGCATTGTTATAGGCCTATGGCCCACCTGTGTGTCACATGTATGTTATTGAGTTATCAGACTTGTCAGCCTCATCGCCTCTAGGTGTTGCTTTATACCAAATAGAGAATAGCCACCTTTTTGTCCTACTCGACCCTCCGTGTATATCCATTCTCATGGTGAGACCTTTCACTGGCTGTGGGTGTTCTGATGGTCCTGGCAGCACAATTGACTCTCAGGACCTGCCCCAATCCCTGATCGTTCACATTGACTTAAATGTAATTGACGTGTAGCATATCCTATGCATGGCAATGTTTAATGTGTCCTGCTGATGTTGGGTAATGTGTGTTACATTGGATTGCCCTGATAGTCGTATCAGTGTCCTATTTCCCCCTCTGACTGTGCAGGTGTATTTCAGTGACCAGTTCCATGTGTCCCCTCCTCAATGCTGTTGTCTGAGCAGAATGAATTTTGTGATGTTGCCTTGTTTGCCATATGCAGCATGGGTGTGTCCTTAGTTCTGTGTCACTCCTATTGTTGTTTACATTGGCTGATGTTTGTGACACCTATGGGCATTGACATTTGAGTGTACTGGGACCTTTGTCTTGTTTCAGGAGATTGTTGCAGATGTCATCCTCACCCCCTAATTTAGGTATGTATGTTCCATGGGGAGGTTACTGCCATTGGCTACTTGAGCTGCACACAGATCAGAGGTGGTAGTGTCAACTGTTGTGGCAGTTACATTGCAGTTGTTTTTTTGGCTAGAGGATTGCTAATAGGGCCCTAGTTAATGTAGGAGATATGTTGGCTGACGAGTGCCAGGATGTAAGTTTGACGTAGTGGCCTTCCCTCCTATCGAGGCTTTCCCTTTGCTCCATTCTTGGCATGACAGCATGCCCCCAAAGGACTGTTGTTGGTGTAGTGTAATGTTGTGCCCCAGCTTGTGTCTGTGCAGGCCATGCCCCCCTGCCGTGCCCCTTTACCCATGCCACTCCATGTATATGATGACTTACATGCAATGTGTAGTAGGTATTTCCCCCCCTGCTTACAGTCAACATTATTGTATTTTAATTCCCCATGCGACTTACCGTGCATGTGTGTTGTCTCGTGGTAGTCTGCGCTGTCCTGTCCTTGAATCCCTGTGACGATCTCCTCAGGGATGACGGCTGCGACCATCTCCTCCATGTGGTCCAGGGCCTCCTGGTGTGCTGGACTCCCACCTCCAGTCTGCAGTGCTTCCTTCCTGTTCCTGGCCATTTTTTCCTTTGTCCTACGTTTGCAGTCATGCCAGCGTTTCTTACACTCAGTGACTGTCCTGCGTACTTCAGCCACACTGTTGATCTTGTCAACAATTTGTTGCCATATGGCCTCTCTCCTACTGATTGGCAACTTGGAGGTGATAAACAGTTGGTGCTGGTGTTCCGTCACCTCTTTAACCAGGATTTCCTGCTCCTCTGCACTGAAGCGACACTTTCTTTTCTTTCTATAAATGTCCTGGTTCTTGTATGGATCGTCCTGGCTGGTTCCTGTTCTGCTGTCATCTTCCTGGGGTCTGTAGTGGCATCTGGGATCCATTTTGGCTCTCCTCTGGTACACTTGCAGTGTTCGTGGTTTTTTTTTACGCTATTGCGTCAAAAAACAGCACATATCCGGGTTGCGGTGTCGTAAATCGACCCACAGTCATTTCCACCGCGTTAACGTCGTTTTCCTTTACGACTTGACGCCGCGATGTGCATCAAAAATAATGACTCCCACCTGTTGATTGCGCCGCCGTGCGTCAAAGTATAAATTTGACGCCCGCACGGCGCTACGAAATGGCGTTAGCCTGCAGTAAATTTTTTGACGCAAAACTACGGCGGCGCAGTTTTGCGTCAAAAAGTATAAATATGGCCCACAATACCTAATATAAGGCTTAACCAACCACACACTTTACCCTTCTTGCTACTACCTCTATTATAAGCCATGGTCTGTAAAGAATCAGATAGCAGAATAACTCAAAACAAACAATTAACTTGAGCACAATTTAAATGCTCTCTCTTTTTTTTTTTCCCTTGATTCAAAGTCTCTCTCCCTCTGCATGTATTTACAGCGTTTCACTCACTCCAGGACCCTTTTGTCAATCAGATTAGCAGCTTGTCATAATCGGGTTTCAAAGTCAATTCAGGTTATAAGTGTCACATCCAGTAATTTATAAGTCTCCTTTTCAGCTTTTCAGCTTTCGATTTCAATTTTAACACAGTCTCTTTTTCTGATTGATTTCAGGTACTGTAGTATTGACCTGGTACTTCTCGATCAAAACAGAACGCTAAGAATTCTTGTTGCCATTCAGATGTCGTTGCATATGCCCATTCAGGACCCGCGTACCTTCTATTTGCAGTTCTTTTTCTTTTCAACCTGCGTTCGATTTGCAATTCTCCTTCACTTAGATCCTCTACTCGGGTTGTATCGATTTCTTCTGCTATTGTTTCGCCTGGTACGACCTTTTCTTTATCAGCCTGCTTCTCTGGCCAGGTATCACCTTTATGCGTCTTCTTCCTGCTTGGCCTTTCAGGACACTGAACAGCACCTTCCTCTTGTGCTATGGTGTTTTCTCTTGACGGACCTGCAACTGGCTCAGGGAATACTGGTGTGCTTTGACATCTCTCTACTATTTCCCCTTCTTCTTCTTCTGGGTCTGTAACAGGTTCAAGCTCTAACCCGTATCCATCTACTTCTGGGAGAACCTCTCCTTGACTTAGTTCTCCTGTTGCCTATACTGAGATAGGCTCACTCTCTCCTCTCTCAAACTCGTTTACTGTTTGAGGGACTGAGCCGTCCTCAGTGGGCTCTCCTGCAGTCTCAGTTCCCCCTTGCTCGTTTTATGGCCCTGAGACTTCCCTTTCTGGAATTGCTGAGTCGGAAACGTCAAGTTCCTCATCAGTCGGACATGTTACCTTCTTTGTGTGACTGGCATGTATCCAGTTTGGAACGCCTGCACATTTCACAGCAGTGGTTGTTGTTAGTATCACTTGATATGGTCCTTTCCAACATGGCTCCAAACACAACTTTCTCACGTGCTTCTTGACAACCACCCAGTCACCGTTTTACAGGTTGTGACCTGGATCACTGATCGGTGGCAATGTGTTGGCCTCCACCTGGTGGGAAAAAGAGCGGACCACATCAGCCAAACCTTTGCAGTAGTCCAACACCATATCATCCGTGATATTCACAAGAGTATTTGCGGGTACTGCGGGCAGCCTCATAGCTCTGCCCATGAGGATTTCATGAGGTGATAGTCCTGTCTTCTTATCAGGGGTGTTTCTCATTGACATCAGTACTAAGGGGAATGCATCTGGCCATTTCATATTAGTGGCTGCGCACATTTTTGCTATTCTCGACTGCAAGGTACCATTCATTTGTTCTACTAGTCCTGATGCTTCAGGGCGGTAACTATAATGCAGCTTCTGTTCAATGTCCAATGCAGCACACAAGAGCTTAATCACCTCATTGTCGAAGTGTCTGCCCCAATTTGATTCTAAAGAGACCGGGAAACTGAACCTGGGTATTAGCTCTCTAAGCAACAGCTTTGCAACTGTGAGACTGTCATTCCTACGTGTGGGGTAAGCTTCAATCCAATGACTGAAAACACACACAGGCCCTCATTCCGACCCTGGCGGTCATAGACCGCCAGGGCCGCGGGTGACGGAAGCACCGCCAACAGGCTGGCGGTGCTTCCTTGCCCATTCTGACCGCGGTGGTAAAGCCACGGTCAGAAAACCGGGTCCGGTGGTTTCCCGCCGGATTTCCCCCGGCTGGGCGAATCCGCCATGGCGGCGCTGCAAGCAGCGCCGCCATGGGGATTCTGACCCCCTTACTGCCATCCTGTTTCTGGCGGTCTTTACCGCCAGGAACAAGATGGCGGGAACGGGTGTCCTGGGGCCCCCTAACAGGGCCCCAGCATGCTTTTCACTGTCTGCCTAGCAGACAGTGAAAAGCGCGAGGGGTGCAACTGCACCCGTCGCACACCTGCAACACCGCCGGCCCAGTGCCGCCGGCCCAGCGGGAAAGTTGGACTGGCCCCAGCGGTCTTTTGACCGCGGGGCGGCCAAATGGCGGTTCCCGCCAGGCGGGCGGCAACCGCCGCCTGCCGGGGTCAGAATGACCCCCACAATCACCAACATGTACTTCAATCCTCCACACATTGGCATTTCAATAAAATCCATTTGCATCTTGCCAAATGGACCTCCAGCTCTCCATATGTGGCTCATAGTTACCACGGTCCCTTTTCCGGCATTCATCTGTTGACAGATGATGCACCTGTGACAGGTAACCTCTGCTGCATGTCTGAATTTCGGGTTAAACCAGTCAATTTTGAACAATCTGATCATTGCGTCTCTCCCAAGGTGTGCCTGACCATGGTAAAGTCTTGCAAACTGTGATAAAAGACTGTTTGGCAAAACCAGTTTCCCCTCCTCTGACACCCACAAGTCATCAGCTCTTTGTATGCATTGCATTCTCTGCCAGGAACGTTTCTCTTCCCTGCTAGCACGACCCAGCAGTGACTTTAGCTCGTCTAATGTGTCGACAACTCTTAATGCAAAGTTCAAACATGTCTCATTTTCAGTTTGCGGTGACAATTCCCACTGATCCTTGAACGATATACAGTTCAATGTGCAAAACCTTGCAACTTGATCTGCATAGCCGTTTCCCATTGACACAAAATCATGTGACTTAACGTGAGCATTGCATTTCACCACGGCAATTTCAAGAGGTAATTGAATCGCATGTAACAAATCCTTAATTTGTTCGCCATTTTTAACTGGACAACCAGAAGAGGTCATGAAACCTCTCTGTGACCACAATTGGCCAAAGTCATGTACAATGCCAAATCCGTATCTGCTGTCAGTATAGATAGTGACTTTCAGGTTTTCAGCTGCGTGGCATGCCCTAGTAAGGACAATTAATTCAGCCACTTGAGCAGAATACACTCTTTGGAGCCAGGAAGCTTCTATAATGCCAGCTATGGTACACACTGCATAACCAGCTCTCAGCATTCCAACTGAGTCTCTTAAACAGGATCCATCAACAAACATAATGCAGTCATTTTCCTTTAACTGCGTATCTTGAATGTCAGTTCGGGGCTTGGTACACAGTTCTGTTACCTCAAGACAGTCATGCTCCACTTCCTCTTCATTATTAATCTCAGTATTTTCGACAGGAAGTAGAGTTGCCGGGTTCAATACAGTACATCTCTTTAACCACTTCGCTGCCAGGCCTTTTCCCCCTCCTGTGCCAGGCCTTTTTTTGCCTATTTGGGGCAGTTCACGCTTAGGCCCGCATAACTTTTTGTCCACATAAGCTAACCAAGCCAAATTTGTGTCCTTTTTTTCCAACATCCTAGGGATTCTGGAGGTACCCAGACTTTGTGGGTTCCCCTGAAAGAGGCCAAGAAATTGGCCAAAATACAGGGAAAATTTTGTTTTTTTTAAAAAAAATTGAAAAAGTGGCTGCAGAAGAAGGCTTGTGGTTTTTCCCCTGAAAATGGCATCAACAAAGGGTTTGCGGTGCTAAACTCAGCAGCTTCCCAGCTTTCAGGAACAGGCAGACTTGAATCAGAAAACCCAATTTTTCAACACAATTTTGGCATTTTTCTGGGACATACCCCATTTTTGCAATTTTTTGTGCTTTCAGCCTCCTTCCAGTCAGTGACAGAAATGGGCATGAAACCAATGCTGGATCCCAGAAACCTAAACATTTCTGAAACCTAGACAAAATTCTGAATTCAGCAAGGGGTCATTTGTGTAGATCCTACAAGGGTTTCCTACAGAAAATAACAACTGAAAAAGAAAAATATTGAAATTTAGGTGAAAAAAACATAAATGTTTCTCTACGTTTTACTCTGTAACTTTTTCCTGCAATGTCAGATTATCGAAAGCAATATACCGTTACGTCTGCTGGACTCCTCTGGTTGCGGGGATATATAGGGCTTGTAGGTTCATCAAGAACCCGAGGAACCCAGAGCCAATAAATGAGCTGCACCCTGACGTGCGTTTTCATTCTATAACGGGTATACAGCAATTCATTTGCTGAAATATAAAGAGTAAAAAATTGCTATCAAGAAAACCTTTGTATTTCCAAAAAGGGCACAAGATAAGGTGTTGAGGAGCAGTGGTTATTTGCACATCTCTGAATTCCGGGGTGACCATACTAGCATGTGAATTACAGACTTTTCTCAAATAGATGTCTTTTTACACACTCTCCTATATTTGGAAGGAAAAAATGTAGAGAAAGACAAGGGGCAATAACACTTGTTTTGCTAATCTATGTTCCCCCAAGTCTCCCGATAAAAATGATACCTCACTTGTGTGGGTAGGCCTAGCGCCCGCGACAGGAAACGCCCCAAAGCGCAACGTGGACACATCCACATTTTTGGAAGACAACAGAGGTGTTTTTTGCGAAGTGCCTACCTGTAGATTTTGGCCTCTAGCTCAGCCGGCACCTAGGGAAACCTACCAAACCTGTGCATTTCTGAAAACTAGAGACCTAGGGGAATCCAAGGAGGGGTGACTTGCGGGATTCGGACCAGGTTCTGTTACCCAGAATCCTTTGCAAACCTCAAAATTTGGCTAAAAAAACACATGTTCCTCACATTTCTGTGTCTGAAAGTTCTGGAATCTGAGAGGAGCCACAAATTTCCTTCCACCCAGCGTTGCCCCAAGTCTCCCGATAAAAATGATACCTCACTTGTGTGGGTAGGCCTAGTGCCGGCGACAGGAAACACCCCAAAGCGCAACGTGGACACATCCTAAATTTTGGAAAAAAACAGAGGTGTTTTTTGCGAAGTGCCTACCTGTAGATTTTGGCCTCTAGCTCAGCCGGCACCTAGGGAAACCTACCAAACCTGTGCATTTCTGAAAACTAGAGACCTAGGGGAATCCAAGGAGGGGTGACTTGCGGGGCTCGGACCAGGTTCTGTTACCCAGAATCCTTTGCAAACCTCAAAATTTGGCTAAAAAAACACATGTTCCTCACATTTCTGTGGCAGAAAGTTCTGGAATCTGAGAGGAGCTACAAATTTCCTTCCACCCAGCATTCCCCCAAGTCTCGCGATAAAAATGATACCTCACTTGCGTGGGTAGGCCTAGCGCCGGCGACAGGAAACACCCCAAAGCGCAACGTGGACACATCCTAAATTTTGGAAAAAAACAGAGGTGTTTTTTGCGAAGTGCCTACCTGTAGATTTTGGCCTCTAGCTCAGCCGGCACCTAGGAAAACCTACCAAACCTGTGCATTTCTGAAAACTAGAGACCTAGGGGAATCCAAGGAGGGGTGACTTGCGGGGCTCGGACCAGGTTCTGTTACCCAGAATCCTTTGCAAACCTCAAAATTTGGCTAAAAAAACACATGTTCCTCACATTTCTGTGGCAGAAAGTTCTGGAATCTGAGAGGAGCTACAAATTTCCTTCCACCCAGCGTTCCCCCAAGTCTCCCGATAAAAATGATACCTCACTTGCGTGGGTAGGCCTAGTGCCGGCGACAGGAAACACCCCAAAGCGCAACGTGGACACATCCTAAATTTTGGAAAAAAACAGAGGTGTTTTTTGCGAAGTGCCTACCTGTAGATTTTGGCCTCTAGCTCAGCCGGCACCTAGGGAAACCTACCAAACCTGTGCATTTCTGAAAACTAAAGACCTAGGGGAATCCAAGGAGGGGTGACTTGCGGGGCTCGGACCAGGTTCTGTTACCCAGAATCCTTTGCAAACCTCAAAATTTGGCTAAAAAAACACATGTTCCTCACATTTCTGTGTCAGAAAGTTCTGGAATCTGAGAGGAACTACAAATTTCCTTCCACCCAGCGTTCCCCCAAGTCTCCCGATAAAAATGATACCTCACTTGTGTGGGTAGGCCTAGTGCCGGCGACAGGAAACACCCCAAAGCGCAACGTGGACACATCCTAAATTTTGGAAAAAAACAGAGATGTTTTTTGCGAAGTGCCTACCTGTAGAGTTTGGCCTCTAGCTCAGCCGGCACCTAGGGAAACCTACCAAACCTGTGCATTTCTGAAAACTAGAGACCTAGGGGAATCCAAGGAGGGGTGACTTGCGGGGCTCGGACCAGGTTCTGTTACCCAGAATCCTTTGCAAACCTCAAAATTTGGCTAATAAAACACATGTTCCTCATATTTCGGTGACAGAAAGTTCTGGAATCTAAGAGGAGCCACAAATTTCCTTCCACCCAGCGTTCCCCCAAGTCTCCCGATAAAAATGATACCTCACTTGTGTGGGTAGGCCTAGCGCCCGCGACAGGAAATGGCCCAAAACACAACCTGGACACATCACATTTTTTCATAGAAAACAGGGCCTACCTGTGGATTTTGGCCTCTAGCTCAGCCGGCACCTGGGGAAACCTAGCAAACCAGCGCATTTTTGAAAACTAGAAACCCAGGGGAATCCAAGATGGGGTGAATTGTGGGGCTCTGACCAGGTTCTGTTACCCAGAATCCTTTGCAAACCTCAAATTTTGGCTAAAAAAACATGTTTTCCTCACATTTCAGTGACAGAAAGTTCTGGAATCTGAGAGGAGCCACAAATTTCCTTCCACCTAGCGTTCCCCCAAGTCTCCCGATAAAAATGATACCTCACTGGTGTGGGTAGGCCTAGCGCCCGCGACAGGAAATGGCCCAAAACACAACGTGGACACATCACATTTTTTCATAGAAAACAGTGCCTACCTGTGGATTTTGGCCTCTAGCTCAGCCGGGCCCAGGGAGGGCAGAAATGGCCTAAAATAAATTTGTCCCCCAACCCCCCTGCCCCCCCGGGAGCGACCCTTGCCTATGGGGTCGCCCCCCCCCCTTGCGTGACATTGGTGCCAAAAAAAAAATCCCCGGTGCCTAGTGGTTTCTGCCCCCCTTGGGGGCAGATTGACCTACAATCGGCCAATCTGCCCCCAAGGGGGGCAGAAATGTTCTAAATACAATTTGCCCCCCAGGGGAGCGACCCTTGCCTAATGGGTCGCTCCCCATCTCTACAAAAACAAACAAACAAACAAAAAAAAACCACAAAAAAAACAATTTGCCCTGGCGCCTAGAGGTTTCTGCCCCCCCCAGGGGCAGATCGGCCTAATACCAATAGGCCGATCTGCCCCCAGGGGGGCAGAAATGGCCTAAAATAAATTTGCCCCCCCCACCCCCCCCGGGGAGCGACCCTTGCCTGCAAGGTCGCTCCCCTTGCGTGACGGCGCAAAAAAAAGATCCCTGGTGCCTAGTGGTTTCTACCCCCATTGGGGGCTGATTGACCTACAATCGGCCAATCTGCCTCCAAGGGAGGCAGAAATGGTCTAAATACAATTTGCCCCCCAGGGGAGCGACCCTTGCCTAATGCGTCGCTCCCCATCTCTAAAAAAACAAACAAACAAAAAAAAAACCCACACAAAAAAAAATGTGCCCTGGCGCCTAAAGGTTTCTGCCCCCCCCCGGGGGCAGATCGGCCTAATACCAATAGGCCGATCTGCCCCCAGGGGGGCAGAAATGGCCTAAAATAAATTTGCCCCCCCACCCCCCCCCGGGGAGCGACCCTTGCCTGCAAGGTCGCTCCCCTTGCGTGACGGCGCAAAAAAAAGATCCCTGGTGCCTAGTGGTTTCTGCCCCCCTTGGGGGCAGATTGACCTACAATCGGCCAATCTGCCCCCAAGGGGGGCAGAAATGGTCTAAATACAATTTGCCCCCCAGGGGAGTGACCCTTGCCTAATGCGTCGCTCCCCATCTCTAAAAAAACAAACAAACAAAAAAAAACCACAAAAAAAATATTTGCCCAGGCGCCTAGAGGTTTCTGCCCCCCCTGTGGGCAGATCAGCCTAATACTAATAGGCCGATCTGCCCCCAGGGGGGGCCGAAATGGCCTAAAATAAATTTGCCCCCCTCACCCTCCCCCCCGGGGAGCGACCCTTGCCTACAAGGTCGCTCCCCTTGCGTGACGGCGCAAAAAAAAGATCCCTGGTGCCTAGTGGTTTCTGCCCCCCTTGGGGGCAGATTGACCTAAAATCGGCCGATCTGCCCCCAAAGCGGGCAGAAATGGCCTAAATACAATTTGCCCCTCCAGGGGAGCGACCCTTGCCTAAGGGGACGCTCCCCATCTGTAAAACACAACAACAACAAAAATCCCTGGTGCCTAGTGGTTTCTGCCCCCGTGGGGGCAGATCGGCCTAATAAAAATAGGCTGATCTGCCCCCATGGGGGGCAGAAATGGCCTAAAATAAATTTGCCCCCCATGGGAACGACCCTTGCCTAAGGGGTCGCTCCCCTTACGTGAAAAACAAACAAACAAAAATAACTCCCTGGTGTCTAGTGGTTTCTGCCCCCCTTGGGGGCAGATTGGCCTCATAAAAATAAGCCAATCTGCCCCAAAAGGGGGCAGAAATGGCCTAAATATAATTTCCCCCCTATGGGAGCGACCCTTGCCTAAGGGGTCGCATCCCACACCTAAAACACAAAAGAAAACAAATAAAAAAAAAAAAGTATCCCTGGTGTCTAGAGGTTTCTGCCCCCCCTGGGGGCAGATCGGCCTATTATTAGGCCGATCTGCCCCCAGGGGGGGCAGAAAAGGCCTTAAAAAAAAATGACCCCCTGGGAGCGACCCTTGCCCAAGGGGTCGCTCCCTTCTGTCAATTACATCTAAAAAAAAAAAAATCCCTGGTGTCTAGTGGGGTTTCAAAAGCCGGATTGCAAGCAATCCGGCTTTTGAAACCCTCGGAGAGACTTCAAAGGGAAGGAAATACATTTCCTTCCCTTTGAAGCCCCTCCGGGCCTCCCCCACATGATCGAAAGAGAAATGCTGAGCATTTCTCTTTCGATCGCGCTGGAAGCTCTGCTTCCAGCGCGATGGGGGAGGTTGTGTGATTGTCAGCGCGCGCTCGCGCGCTGACGTCACAGGGGGGGTGGGGGGGGTCGGGGGTTGAAGGGGAAGTGATTCCCCTGTCAGCCCTGACCTAGGGGGGTGGGGGGGCGGCCCTCGGGAGGAGCGCTAGCGCTTCTCCCGAGGGAAGCATTCAGGACGTAATGGTTACGTCCATGGCGCCACACGGGCGCTGCCATGGACGTAACCATTACGTCCGTGGCGGGGAAGGGGTTAAGGAGACATTTGGTGACCCCAAAATAATTGTCTCATATCAGGTAAGTCGGGCATTTGTCATGTGCTGGGTTTTAGTTTGAGTCAACAAAATTTCAACTGAATGTGGAACCATTACTGTTACGGGATGTCCCATCACTATGCCTTCACACTGTGTGAGGCTTTGACCAACTGCTGCAACTGCGTGCAAACAACCCGGTAAGGCTGCTGCGACGGGGTCCAGAATAGCTGAAAAATATGCTACAGTGCGGTTTGCACCTCCATGGACCTGTGTTAAGACAGACAGAGAACAAGCGTCACATTCATGACAAACCAGTAGAAAAGGTATTGTGTAATCAGGCATACCCAAAGCTGGTGCCCTACAAATGCACTCTCTCATTTCCATGAATGACTCAAGCTCTTCCTTAGACAAAGCTATGGTATACAGTTCATCCTTGGTTTCTTTGCCTGTCAGTTTAATCAATGGTTTAGAGATAATTGAAAAGTTGGGAATCCATTGGCGACAGTAGCCTACCATTCCCAAAAACATCCTGACATCTCTCTTTGTTGTTGGGGGGTTCATCTGCAGTATGGCTGTCACCCTTTCTTTTGAAATTGTCCTGGACCCTTTCTCAATCAAATGTCCTAAGTATTTCACCTCTTTTTGACAATATTGCAGCTTCTTTGGGGACACTTTATGTCCGTTCTTTCCCATATGGTTCAGCAAGGCAATTATATCATATCTACAGTTGTCTTTTGTCCTGGATGCGATCAGTAAGTCGTCAATGTACTGCACTAGAGTCGAACTAAAGGGCAATTCTAGTGACTCCAAATCCTTCTTCAGTATCTGATTGAAAATAGAAGGTCACTCAGAAAACCCTTGAGGAATTCTGCACCAACTGTACACCTTGTCCAGGAATTTTTAAACTGAATAAAAATTGGCTGTCCTCATGAAGAGGCACCGAAAAGAATGCTTGTGACAAGTCTACCACTACCACTGTGAACCATGATCACTGCTGGGTTCGGCACTATGGGGCAACATTTTACCACAATCTCATTTATTTTTCTCAAATCCTGCACAATTCGAACCTTCCCACAAGGCTTTTTCAAACCCATTATTGGTGAATTACATGGGCTGCCCAATACCTCCTTCAAAACTCCCTGCTTTACAAAATCCGCGATTATCTGCGACACCTGAATGAGGACATCTTGTGTCATGTGGTACTGCGGCACCTGGTGAAACACTGCATTTGGCTTCACCTGCACTTTAACCGGTTCTACTCCTTTTATCAGTCCTACTTCCTTTCCTGTCAGGTCCCACAATTTCTCTGTCACTGTTCCCTGTAACTCAGCTGGTAAGTCAGTCACTGTAAGCATCGGGAATACGGTTATTAAAGGGAAATCTTCGTTTGCAGTCTCCGTTTCTGATTCTGTAAATTGCTCATCAACCTCCTCATTATCACTGTTTGTCTGCACTTCAATTCCATAATTAGAACGGGTAATCGAACATTTCGTTTTGCACAGTAAGTCCCTTCCCAGTAGGGACACAGGACTTGAATCGCAAACAACAAACTTGTGCAGTCCCTGGAAGTTTCCAATCTCAACCTGAATTGGATCAGTAATTGGGTTTGTCAAATACTGGTTTGCTACTCCTACCACTCTTATGGTACGCCCTGATAGTGGTAATTTCGGAACCTCTGCACTTCTGACTGTAGAACGTGTAGCCCCGGTATCAACCAAGAATGAAACTTTGTGACCCATCACCTTCCCTTCTACATAGGGTCCCCTCTGGTCTACTTCTAGGGATGCTGCAAGCCTGCACTTCACACTGTCTGAACTCTCATCTGACCATTCATCATGCATTCCACCTTCACCACGCAATGGGAATTGCTGTACTGTGTTATTTTGGCTCCCTACTTGACCTGTGACCTGCTGAGGAAGCATCACCTGTTGCTGTCCCATTGAAGCCAAGGTTAGTTGCATTTGCTCTCTACGTACCATAGGAACCTACTGTTGTTCTTGCTGCATTTGTGCTGGTTGAACACGCGGCATTTGCAGCATGGGCTGTAGCCCCTGCATCTGAACCATGTTATTCTGGAAGTTTTGATGTTGACTTCTCATTTTTGGGCCTCTCATATTTTGAAATGTACCGACATCAGTGCTTTGTTGAACGACACCATCATGCACCACATTTGGGCATTCCCGCTTCCAATGCCCCACGCCCCCGCACGCGTGACATGGTGACATCTTTTTCATCCCCTGTCCATCATTTTGAACCACAACAGTATTCAAGTCTGTACTGCGATTTACAAAACCTCAACCTCGACCTCTCGGTTGCGCCTGAATCACACTATTACTGTGCGGTTGCTGCTGTACCATCTGCTGAACTCCATTCCCTTGTATACCTGTCTGTGCTGTCCTTATCTGCATCACCATCACTTTCTCTTTTAACTTTCTCTGCTTCAGCTCAATCTCGTCACTACAGTATTTCGCATACTGCAATACCTCATCAATCGGCCTCGCTTGCCAACAGATCAAATGATTCTTAATCATCTGGCTAACCTTTGGCCTCAGCCCTTCAAAGAATCTAAATACAAGATGATTCATGTCTTTCTGCTCAATAGTCTCAGTGCCACTGTAATGGTCTTTCAATTAATTGCTCTCCTGGGGCCATTAACTGGGGAGTTCCTATGGATCCTCCTCTTATTGCATCCTGGGTCATTACTCCCTGATCACACATGCCAGGCTTGCCTTGCGCATACAATGGCACCGGTGGACCAACAGTAATTGGTAACAAAATGGCAGCAGGTGTTTGGCCTGGTCCGAAACACCGCGGAGCAGTAACTCCCAAAGTTTGATTCTCTGAAGCCGGGGCAGGTACTAATGGAGGTCCTGCTGCTGGATTATACCCTGGTATCAGCTGTTGCTGCGGCTGGGGCAGCAATTGTGGAGTTGGCTCAAGCTGCACTAACATCGATTTTGTATATATTGGGTCAGGCGGCACTATCAGATTTGTATTAGTCTCTAGTACTGGGACGTCTGGATAGATTCTCTGTATCTGCGGTGGAGGTTGCAACTGTATCTGCATGTCTGGTGCAGTGGGTACACTGACACCATTCTGTATCAAACCTGTATGACTAGTCTGTGCTGTATCAGTAACTCCCTTCTCCTGCGTCTGGTTCCCAAGACAAGCACTGGTGCTCGGGACATTGTTGCTTACCGCATAAGGTGGCGGGCAATCATGTAATATCTGGTTTAGGAATTCTTCATCGTCTAAATCATCTTCTTCTATCCAAGATCTCTTAGTCTCTTTAGGCTTACCAGAGTCTTTGTCTGTTTTACATGTGGCTTTCTTCCCCTGGGTCTCGTCTCCCTGTGCTATTGCTGGAAACAATTTGAGTTCGTCAACTATTCCTCGTCTCCACATTTTGCTCCCATTGTCCCACCTAGCCTCAGCTAAATTCTTTTCTGCCCATTTTATTCTCCTTTTGAATTTCTGCTGTCTTTGTTTAATAGCCATTAAGTCCCAGACTGCTAATGCCTCGTACGGAGCTGGCCTCGGAGGTGGCTTTTGTACACTTAACATCCACCTCAAATTCTCGTATTGAACGTTCCGTGTTCTAGAAACGCCAAACATCCCTCCTTTTCTGTGAGTCTATGCCACTGTTTCATCCATAAGCAAGGCGCGACACCCTTTTCTTCCATGACTATATGAGCTGGAGTACCCTCAGGCGGTGTCGGCTCCCCTTCACTCGCCATAATGTAAGCGTCTTCTTTCAGAGCGCTTTTAAAAGCTTTGATAAAATTCATCTTTGCGTCTTTTCTTTTGTTTGTATTTAATCAGGAAGTGACTTTAATTCCCAGGACACTCTTCACCCACCTTTCTCAATCTATTGCCTCTCACGGACGGCAGCCAATCCGTGTGCGACCCCTCTCGGCAACTGACCTATCCCAACGTGGCACCACTGACGTCACACTCACACACTGCAGCTGACAAAGTCTTGCGGCTCGTCCGCCCCTCACTAGATTCACATCAAGCTAATGCAAAATTACTGCGAGCACCTTTAACAACAACAACAACTCAAATTTGCCGGTTTACTACAGGAAGGGTACACATTCGCTTCAGAACTTTACAGAGATTTCACTTGAAGCCTTGGCCTCTACTCTCTCCTTCTCAGTTCCCACACCCGCAAGCAGAATTCAACCCGCAAATCCTACTCTCGACTTGTCAATGGTTTGTCCTAGTGCACTATAGAACTTGCCAAATCTCCATCGAAGGTTTCACTCACACATTTAGACTCAAACTCGACTTGTCAACCACACCCGATTGACCTATTAAACCGCACAAATTACAACATAAACCCAAGTGTCTCCTACACTTGTCAACATACTCCGGAGTCTTAGACCACGACGGGTCCGTACATTAACAACCAACCACGTGGATAATTTTGAGCACAAAGTGCCACACTCACATGAAGTATGCCGACTTCCCTACTCTCATACTGAGGAGTACACCCACTCCTACTAAAATAACTTTTACCTGGCCTAAACAAACTTCATTTTCACAAATCACCTGCAAAAATGCATAAGCTGAGCAAGCGCAAATCCTACACCACACATGCTAAGAAGCCGAGAACATTCCCAACTCATTTAGGCAGGCTCCGAGATCCCGGGAAAGTCATGGGGAATTTAGAAACACATCATATCTCCAATTTGCATTATCTCAGAAAAACAATCTAAACAATAATTCTCCGTCCTAGGGCCCCAAGGGGCCAACCTGTCCTCTGCTACCAGAACTGTTAATGCATCCCTTTACGATAATTTAATAACACATCAGGACTCGTTTTAGGCTAATGAATCTTTTGACCCAGTTGAGAGACACCTTAAGACGAGATAGCTAATCAATATGTCAATCAATACGTCAATAATGTCATCAATATTTATTACCACAATACATTTCACTTTAGTCAAAGACATTAATCAATGCAAGACACCAACACCAGTTTAGTAGAATTTTTATGAGTTTTATTCCCTATTAGTTACAATTCTAAGAGCAGATGCGTTAATCTTAAAACCAAGAAGCAAAATAGCATAGTCACAATATGGCAACTCTGATAAGATTTCATCAAAGCAAAAATCACGAGCATCAAAACATAACACGGCGTGAACATAGATCAGTTTTAGCAGAATGTCATTAGAGCGTCAGTTCAACAAAGCATAGATTCAGTCGTTTGTCCATTTGCGTCAGATTAGTGAACACCTGTCCTAACCACTGATTAGCATTGTCATGTTGGGCTTCATGCAAAACGATTTAGAACATCAATTTGGAAAACATCTAAACTGTGGTCCCTGTCAAAAGTAAGCAGTTGGTACCAGCTCCAGGGTAAAAGGGGGCACTTCCCTCATAAAGAGGTAAAGTGTCAAATGGGCAGTCTAATGACGATGATGGTTCTAAGCAAACCAATAAGTCACCAAACAGAGTGACAAAGTTTCTGGATAAAATCAATAGCATTCTCTACCTAATTCTAAATGGCTCCCCGTGTCATGGGTTTTTATCCCTTTTTAGTTGTACATTCCCCTAAAATGTCATTGGACATTGGTTATACCCCACTATCTTTATCCAATTGGAAAATGTATTATGTCATTAATCTTTCACCCCATATTATTTTACAGACATTTAATTGGTCCACATGATTGACGTCTTCAGAGGTAGCACGTCTGGTATGATTTTATCCTTCTGTAATTCTTTGCACATCTTTTGATCAGTAGCTCCATTGTCTTCACCAGTTTGAACGACCTTGTACATTACATTAATCTACACTGTTGCATTTTGTCTAATATTTCTACAAGCAATGTGGATTTTGTGAGAACGGATCTACTATGGTTGCATTCAGCTTCTAGTTTGAAGAAAACAAGGGGTCATGTCCTTTTGCGAGTCAGCACACTGCACGTTTAGAAAAAATACATTCAATATGAGAGACAGGCAGCTAAGCTTCGGCTCATGCTAACTTAAGTCCTACAAGATTTCTTTAACATAACTTTAATAGCATAATCATTAATAATTAGTGCAAATCATTCATTAATTCGAATACTCATAGGCATTAGTCATTTTTAATAATCCACGTATACATTGGCGGCCGCTCCCCGTGGTCACATTTCAAGTGCAAGTTTTAGCAAAACAGGTCAATACAATTTCTATATGGCATTACCACACATTATTTCAAAATCATTTCATGTACATATAGATTATATAAGCTACGATCTCTCACTCCCCATCTCCTCCCTCCCACCTTCTCTTCAGATATGCCTTGGCGGTGTCCCAGACAAGAGATTGTGGACTTGGAAAAGCGCTGGGTGTTCTGTTTACCCTGTCTATCCCATAACACAGTCCCTCCTGATGCCCTAACTCAGCATACCTGTTGCCAGATGGTGGTTTTGATGATGTCATGGAACTTTTCCCGCTTCACTATCCAGTGATATGCTCCAATTGCATTCACCAATGCTGACTTTGCTAATGCCAGGGGATTTACACGCTGTCAGAACTGGTAATGTGGATGCAAGACAAAACTCCATTACACTATCATAATTTTAGAATGCTAAAAGTACATCATCTGTTCTATCTATTTGAGGTGTTGACATATTTTGAGTGGACCATACATTGTTTTTATATGTAATTTGCTGCACAACAAAATATTTTTCCATTCTTAACATCATAACAGTTATTGAAGAAGTGAGTACATTTACATTTTCCAAAATCCCAAACAACCATTTTTGTGCTTGCAATATTTCAAACTGAGCAAAGCAACAGAATGTGAGAGTTGTAAACATTCATCTGCTATTCATTTTCTATTCATTTTCTGTCATGTGTATTAACTTTATTTAAGGTTTTGTGTTGCCTTTAATTAGTTCTGTTGTGTCGTCTGAGCTCTGCTAGTAATATGCAGATTACATTTCCAGATCTTGATGGTTGGGAGCAGGGGATCTTGACTGGAGAGGTTTAAAAAATATCAAGATGTGCTTTGCTGTGTTTGTGCTTAATTATCTCAATAAATATTGCTTACTGCAACTTGCCAATGTGTTCCTGTGTCTACATAAGATAGTCATAGGCAGTGAGTTAATGATTTAGTGTCCTTTTATAGGTATGTGAATCTATTATTCTAAGTATGTAGAGAGGGAGATGTTCTCATGCAAATCGTAATCCGAGTTGGTTGGAAAATAAAACTGTAGGCTTGTGCCACAGGTGAATGGTGTGGAGTATGCTGAAGATTGTTGTAGAGTGAGAGTGTCTCAATAACAAATGAAGTCTTGTAATGATATAAATAGGAAGTTGTTTACTGACCACATGAAAATTAGTACATGGTCATGATAAGAAACATGGGGGTGAACAAAAAAAAACTCATTTTCGTTTTAATGGCCCACACAGAATTGTTCAAGTTAAACAATGTTCTGAAAAATGGTAGGTGGTGGGCTGTTAGGAACTTGGATCCATTGGAGGATTTTCAAAAAAAGTATTTAGAGAGGAAATGTAATATTCCTGAAGATGTGCAGCTGTATTTCACAGTTCTAATGGAGACAAAATGATGGAGTCAACTTGTACTAATTCTGATGAAGCTCAAGTGAATCATAAAGTTCTGACATCTTCTTCCAATGACTCTCAGGAGGTTTAAGGATTGGTTCCAATGCCATGTAAGTCTGTAGAAATGTGTTAAGAATATAACTAATGTTGCTGACTCGGGAGTGACAACTAGAATGGGACATATGTCTTGGAAAACAGGGTATTTGCAAGATTTTTTCACTTAGATCCTTTCTTATCTTTTCCTGTTAGAAAAGGGGGAGATGTTGTAATCATACATCTTATATTTATTTTCTCTGTTATGTATATTTATTTTACTTGAGTCTTTCTGTTGCCTTTAACTAGTTCCCTTGTGTCGTGTGAGCTCTGCGTGTTTGTTTGACACATGCTTTATTCGATCAGTCAATCATCAAAGCGAAAATACAATAACAATAAATAAGGATAAAACCAGTAATAGTAAAAAAATTGTATAAAAACATGAATAGAAATTGTGGAACATAGGTTACAAACATACTATGATTAGAAGGATTCTCAGTACACATAGTACACATAATACAATTTCGGCCCTTTTCCTGTGATCCTTGTAAGGTAAGAGAGTGAAGAATAAAAATAAGGCTCTAATTTAAGACACAGACTTTACAATGGAATTTCGTATTTGCCATGCTGCTAATAAATATTTGCTGACAGCAAGTATTAAAACCGTGGAATGGTGGCTTTTTAAAATCCTCAAAGCAGAGGCACAATCTCTTATCCCCATATCGCGGCAGATACGACAAATCCACTTAGACCTGGGAAGAGAGTAAGCAGGGCAAAAAAACATAAAGTGCTCAACCGTTTCTGATTTTGCGTCACAGGCTGGGCATGTACTTGTATCTGTTTTTGTGCCCCATCTGCACATCAATGCCTTCAGTGGCAGTGACCCAAAACGGAATCTGGCATATAAACGTTTACCAAGGATGTCAGGAATATTGTCTAGGTAGGGTTCAAATTGTGGATACCATTTAAAATCTGTAAAATGATTTGTTAAAGTGCCATGAGTTTTATGAGTAATAAGGTCATTATGTACATAGGACCAATATATGCGTTTTAGCGCAATAGAATGAGCCTTTTCTAGTTTATGGGGTTCCTCCCAAAAGTGGCTGAGGCCAAGTTTGTTAAACCAACTGGATACATGTTTAACCCAGGGAATAGAAGTTGAATTGGGGCACATTAGCAGATCGTGGAGTGAGGTCTTGTAAACGTCTAGTTCGGGGTTAGTCCATAGTCGTATCCAATATAATAATGGTCTTAAGGTGATTAGATCGGCTATGCGTCTCAGGCCTAAGTCTAAGAACAGAGGTGACAGTGGAGTACTAGAAGGACAAGCACACAGTGACCTCGCAAAATTATTCTCACTAATAGTGAGCCTGTTACAGTCAGAAAAACCCCAGACCTCTGCTCCGTATGCGGCAGCGCCCTGTGCTCTAGCTATATAGATCTTAATTACCGGGGAGACAGTTTTTGCTGTCGTGCCCCTGTAAAAGCGCAGGATTGAAGCCGCACCATGCTGCAAACGACCCACACTTTTATTGATCTGTTCTCCCCAATTTAGATTATCAGCAATCCTTACACCCAGGTAATCAATGGAGGATACTTTATCCAGGAGGTTTCCTTCTAAAAGGATAGTGCATTTCTTCCGCACTCCTGAGCGGAACGCCATTAGCTTGGTCTTTTTATGGTTTAGCTCTAGGCCGTAGTCGCAACAGAAGGAGTTAAATCTATTAATAAGAGTTTGGAGGCCCATGGGAGATTTAGAAATAAGGAGAGAGTCATCGGCAAAGAGAAGGATTGGAATTTTTTGAGCGCATAGGGTGGGGGCATCATTCTGGCACGTCATTAAAATCTGTACAACCTCGTTAATAAAAATAGAAAATAAAAATGGTGCCAATACGCAACCCTGGCGAACACCCCTATTTATGGGGATTTTGTCCGTTAATTCGCCTAGGTTCCCCCATCTCACCTGCGCGTATGTATCCTCATGTAACCGCTTTAAAAGTTGGATTAGATTGGCCGGAGTCCCTATTTTTTTTAACACTTCCCACAACTTTTCCCTCGGGACCAGGTCAAATGCTGATCTCAAGTCGACAAAGGCAATGTATAGTGGTTGTTTGGCAAGGGCTGTGTACTTCCAGTACAGAATGGCCAGTCTAAAAACCTGGTCCACTGTACTGGTCTTTGAACGAAATCCAGCTTGAAGAGGGGAAAGAATATTCTGGTCTTTGGCCCAATTGGTTAATCTACCTAGGAGTTGTTTGGCAAATATTTTTTGGATGTTGTCAATTAAACTGATTGGTCTGTAATTTGTCGGGTGGTTTACATCACCCTTTTTGTGGATGGGGATAATTTCTGCTCCCTTCCATGTCATGGGAATCTGCCCCCCTTCGGCAATTTTATTAGACAGTGTATTAATATACCAAGTCCAAACTATTGGTTCTGATGAATAAAGATCCCCCGGAATTTTGTCTGGACCTGGGGCTTTCCCAAGTTTTAGGGAACCGATAGCATTGGCTGTTTCTTTAATGGTAAAGGAGATGTGGCTCTTAAGACCCTGTGTTCCCCCTACAAGAGGAACTGGGCCACAATACTCGTCAGGGGTAGATGAAAAATCTTGACCTACTTCCCCTGTAGTTAAGATTGTGGGAGTTTCAATTTCCCTATATAAGCCGGAGAAATGGTCGACCCATTTCTCTGGCTGTATGTGGCTTCTCACACCGATCCTACCCTCTTTCTCTCGTTTGCCTAACAATTCCCAAAACAGTTTATTATTGTTAGATTGAGTAGCATCCACTAAACTCTGCCAAGTTGTGTCTTCCCAGTTTTTTTTTGCTCGGGTGATAGATTCTTTGTAAGAGCGTCTAGCTAATAATATTTCCCTATGGGTTCCATTCAAGAGGGCACCTTTGAGTCCTTTCTTGGCCACATGACAGGACTCATCAAACCATATGTTAGAGGTAGCTCCTTGATGTCTTGCCCCAACCTTCCTATGGAATATACGTTGTAATCTTGTGATCATGTTTTCATGTATGGTTAGGAAGGGGATATCATTGGAATCGTGATCTTTGTATGGGGCTAGGATATCTACAAAGGCCTGATAAATCTCGCGTAGCAGGTAAGGGTTTGACTGGACCTTTGGCCACCTGACCTTTGTGCATGTGATGTTCATGGTAGAAATAGAGACCAGGATAGTTTGTTTGTTTGAAGTCCTACCAAACACATCACCTGACATAGAAAGTAGCAAGGGATGATGGTCACTTTCAGTTCTAACGTCCACCTTCATATCATCCAGAAAGGGCCACAGTCTCACGTCCACTAGGAAGTAATCGATTACGCTTGTAATTGGGCCACCTTTGAAGGTGGGTGCAGTATCCAGGTCAGAGGGCATACGGCCGTTGTATGCCCTGAGACCATGTTTCAAACAAAGGGATGCCAGTTGGATAGCTACATGGGAATTAACACAGTTATTGACGCCAGTCAACTGGGCAATCCCCCATGTTTCATCTTCATCCTCTGTGAGACCAGTTAGTATCGCGGAAGGTTCAAAGGTGCAGTTTACATCCCCTGCTATTATTAAGTAAGAGGTTGATTGCAGGGCATCTAGAAAATCAAGGAGCTGTTTTAGGACTGGTGACTCAACCCCTCGCGAAACCGAGCGGGCGTAAATATTGACAAATGTTATGGTGAAGTCCTGTTGGAACGTAATTTGTAGCCCCATCAAGTCTGGGCTATCAAACTTTAAGGTCTTGTATGTGCACTGTACTGTTTTATTTACTAGCATCAAAAGTCCTCCTTTAGCTCTGCCCGTCAATTTTGTCGAGGGTTGAGCAGCCACGTTAAAGGAAAGAAGCCCGTCTAGGGTAGTCGGCTCTTTGGACCATGTTTCCTGAAAAAGACATAAGTCTTGGGTATTGATATACGAGCACCAGTCATTATCGTCTAGTTTCCTCCCAAGGCCTGCTAGATTCCATGTCATGATTGATATGCCTTTTTTCTCAAGGACCGGGGTTGGTGGCTGTAGGTTCAGCCTTTCGGGAGTCGACTCTATATCAATAGGACCGTCAGAAATCGTCGGACTGAGATCCGTTAGACTAGTGCCGGGAATTGGTCCATGGACTGTTGCCAGTCATGCTGGGTTAGACCGAATATTATTGGCGTGCCTGGACTGTTTGCTGATTGAGTTGTTACATAAATAGTCAGAAGTTTGTAACTGGCCTTCCGTTTCCGGTGCTATCTCTAAGGTGATGTGCCCCCTTTTTTGTTCCATGAGGTGAAGAGTTCGATCATTAAACAGAACAAGGTTTTCTGCCAGGAATCTGTTATGGAACTCAATTGAAATATTCATATATTGATCCTAAGGGACACCACTGCTTAGTGTTACAAATATCTGAACGTATAACTGATAGGCAGTTCCTTTGGTGTCGTAGCCAGTAGATTACTTTGTTAGCCCTAGACTCATGGTCCTCACTGAGTCCAGGGGGCAGTTTCAGGACTTGTTTCAAGAAGAGAGTTTTAGTTCCTGGCTTGAGGCATTGGAGTTTTGGCAGTTGGACTGGTTCATAAGATGACCTCTGAAGGGAGGGGGCGTTAGGATAACCAGGAGCATATTTGGGAGCGAATGGGTCGTTGTCATTAGGAATAGCTTTGGATCTCCTAAGTGGGGGATAGTCAGTCTGTTTGCAGCTCTTTGCTGGCGGATAATTTGAGGACTCTAGGGGGAGTTTGTTAATGGCAGTGTGATTTCCCATAGTATCCCCCTCATCTAATGGTCTTTTGCGATGTCGACTCGCCTGTGTGATGTTGAATTCTGGGCATGTTGCATCCCCATCTGGCCCAACCCGATTTGGCTTCTCTTTTTGATGATCGTTAACCTGGCCCCCCTGTGCAAGCTGAGTTGTTAGTATTGGATCTGACATGGTGTGGCCTGTATTTGCCTCTTCATCCCTGTGATTGCACTTGCATCCACACTCTAAGCTCTCTCTGAAGCATTTGGCCATTTGTAGAACCAGTGATCTAACTTCTTCTATTCTCTGAAGTATAAGGGCATTACTAGGCTCGGTTGCAGGGTGCATTAAGTGTGAGACAGCGACTTGTTTCGGGGTACACTGAATAATTTCTTTGTTGGTATCATCTGAAATTATATCAAAAACTCTAGGAGTTTCATCATCCTCGGCTAGGGCCTCAAACCGGTTCCTACAAGGAATATTCGGGATCAGGTTGATCGCAGGACTCAGTGGTATGGCAGGATTTGGAATGTCGCCCACTGTTCCCACATGGGGAGATCCGCTCCTGTGCACCAGTGCTTTAGTTGTGTTTGTTGTAGCATTTGAGGGAGGGACGGATAGCAGGGGTGTTGTTGGTAGGATTGCACTGTTTCTACTCAACCCTGAGTCCAGATCTTGATCCTTTGACCTTTTCTTAAAATAGTCTTGTATCGTCCCTGGTGGAACTAGGGCATTATTTCCGAGGGAGGCACCGTTATGGTTAGACAAACAGTTTAAAATTGCTTCAACCTCCTCAAACAACTGATCTATCTCCTCAAAGGTTTTTTTTGGCTTAGTGACCGCTTTAGCAGTGCGCTTCCTCTGCTTTTTACTATCTGTCAAAGGACCTAGTGAGTCAGCAGCTTTCCTTTTCCCCATGGTGCCTGTAAGGTTATAAAAACCTGAAATATAGTAGTTAGCTTACTTGGTGTATTTTGGGCAGTAGATGAAAGAGAGTGGGCCCAGCCCGGCCTCTTCCGGACGAAGACGGGCGCAGGACGGGCCCGCCCTTGGCCCGGGCTTCGCCCGGGCGCTGCCCGCGCGCGTCCCGCGCTGCGGGAGCGCAAGAATGATTTAAAGGGCTCCTGCCCTATTGCCTGGCTCTCCTCCGGCCTCCCGCAGTGACAGCGCTTCCCGCGACGGCGGGAGCGCGAGAATGATTTAAAGGGCTCCTGCCCTATTGCCTGGCTCTCCTCCGGCCTCCCGCAGTGACAGCGCTTCCGTGTGATATGTACATTTCAGTTACCGATCTTGACTTTTTGGTTCAGTGGATTTGGCCTGAAAGGGCTTCAGACATATCAACGTGGGCTCCACTGTGTATGTGCTTAATTCTCTCAATAAATATCTCTTTCTGCAATTTACTAAAGTGTTCCTGTGTCTACATTTGATTGCCTACCATAATAGTGAGTTGATGATTCAATTGACCTTTTATAAAATGGGAAAATTAGTTGCTCACTATTCCTTGTTCTTTTTCCAGTTTTGAATATACCCAAGAAGAGGCTTTTTTAGAAAAAAGGCTTCTGCATGTAGGATTGGATATAAAACCAAAGTATGGTTAATACTCTCTCCCAAAGGTTTCTGATTGTAAAATATGGGACCACAATTAATCTGCCAGTAAAGAGGTAGTTCACCTATTCTTAACCCAGGTATAATATGGTGATTTTTCAAATGTATTTGTTGAGCCATGGTAACCATCATCTACAAGAGCTTCAAGTCTGTTAGATTTCAGATCTTGCACTTCATGTTTCTGAGCCTATAAAGATTGCTCTCCAGACTTACTAATACAGCCATCCCATGCCTTTCCAAATGTAAGTGGACCCAGAGATTTATGACATTAGCAAGTGGTATGACTTTTGTCACCAAAGAGTTCTGTGCATTTTCAATGACTAGCATCCATTAGAAGCTAGTGGAAATTCTAAACCCATGTTATCATGTAATCAAAAGAATTTATATACTCAATGGCGTCAGACCCCATAAATGAAGGTCATTGTCAGAGTCATTCCTTTTCCTATAATCTTCTGCAATGCTGACAAATTTTTTATTACAACAATGAAGAGAAAAACATCTCAGGTATTTCCATTTTTTGATCTCTTCCATAACTATTGTGCAGTAGGCAAACATCAATGTTCTTGTCTGGTGACCAGTATTTCTCAGAGCATCTATGTTCATGTCATAAACAACACTACAGATCATTTAAAAAATGAAAAAAGGTTTGAAACAAGGGCATCCTTTACAGATATGTGGTGTAAAGCAAAATGATGCCCCCCACAGAATGTGAAGAGGCACCCCCAAATCTCCAATATCTCACAGATATTCAGTAACCTTGTATTGAACAACACCGCTTTGCAGGGCTGGGGGGACCCTGGAGGGTTGGAACACCACTGAACCACAGAAAATGCATGGGCTTGCGTTATGCCCCTGGACAAAGGGGATTAATATGTCACCTTCCACTCCTTATTATACCTAACCATGGCCATATTATACATATGTAGGAAAATAAATGATTCCACTACAGCTCAATCCATAACCATTCTAATCAGACTGCTTCAAAGCAGCAGGTGAAGGAAAAAGTAAAAATTGATTTCTGTCCTTTAGAATCCAAAACATGTTTTTTGTATCTCACTACCAGATTTTTAGTAATAATTGTATGAAAACTCACATATTGATCTATATTAGTGTGCACCCTCTTACACTCTGCTGAAGCATTTGAGTAGATTCTAGTAGCCTTTTCCCAGAGGGAAGTCTAACTCAATATTAATTCATCAAAACCTCTTACAAGACACATGAATTAATGATATTGTCCACTAAATTTAAGGGGACATTTAGGAATCCTTGTATACACTTGGAAATTTACTGATGTTTTCCACCTAGTTAGAATAAGACTGGTGACAACAATCACATTAAATCAACCTAAAAAGCTCTCCTCATTTTATAGAATAATATAGAAATAAATGAACCAGTACATTATCTGGGAAGGTTCTTTATTTCTCTTTTGACCATTTAATTCTTAGATCAGATTGCTCTATAATGATGGAGTCAAGCTTCTTTGTCAGGCAAAGCTGTGGAATCAATATAAGAACAATGCTTAGAGTATTATAGATTATTTGCAGTATTGCGTCAGTGCATTCACCCTCTTCTGGGTGATTATAACAAGCCACCAATTGATCAATCTATACAACTTTTGGGATAACAGCAATTCGGGAAAGTGGATTTTTAGTTAGGGTTGATAGTAGGTTAACACAAAAATGAATGTCAGATTTCTTGTTAGGTCTAGTAAAAGTTTCAGTAAATTAAATGTGAACTCAACCCCGGTAGCTATGGAACAGAGTAGACAGGCTTCACCTAAGAAAATTAGTAAAGCATTTAGAAGTACCAAAACCGTAAATATTGAAATACAACATGATAAAAAGCCAATTTACAAAAATAAGGAATAAATAAAGAACAAAATGACATCAAATGACAAAAATCCAATAAGGGAAACTAGAAGTATGAATTCTTGATGTTTTCAATGTAATTAATGCAAAAAGTGTTAAGTGCCAAGCACGGTCATTTGGTTGCATTTGACTAGCACCCAGGCACACATGCCAACTGTGATGGAGCCCAGGTCAGATACGGTAACCAGGTTCACCCCAGTTAGAAGTTTTACCTTCTGACTTAGGGGGTCATTCCGACCCTGGCGGTCATCGGGACCGCGGAAGCACCGCCAACAGGCTGGCGGTGCTTCTTGGGCTATTCTGACCGCGGCGGTAAAGCCGCGGTCAGAAAAGGGGAACCAGCGGTTTCCTGCCGGTTTTCCCCTGGCCCAGGGAATCCTCCATGGCGGCGCTGCTTGCAGCGCCACCATGGGGATTCCGACCCCCTTCCCGCCACCCTGTTTCTGGCGGTTCTTACCGCCAGGAACAGGATGGCGGGAACGGGTGTCGTGAGGCCCCTGGGGGCCCCTGCACTGCTCATGCCACTGGCATGGGCAGTGCAGGGGCCCCCTAACAGGGCCCCACAAAGATTTTCAGTCTGCTTAGCAGACAGTGAAAATCGCGACGGGTGCAACTGCACCCGTCGCACCCCTGCAACTCCGCCGGCTCCATTCGGAGCCGGCTTCCTCGTTGCAGGGGCTTTCCCGCTGGGCCGGAGGGTGGCCTTTTGGCGGTCGCCCACCGGCCCAGCGGGAAAGTTGGAATGACCACTGCGGTCTTTTGACCGCGGGGCGGTCATTCGGCGGTGACCGCATGGCGGGCGGCGACCGCCGCCCGCCGCGGTCAGAATGACCGCCTTAATCTCTGAAATGAAAGTCTAAAACCCTCAGTGTGCAACTCTGCAGCCTGTGGCCTGGAAGGGCTCCATAAAACTGGATATCTATGGAACAAGGGCCTGGTGGAATAATTGACTTTTGATAGAAAAGTTCCAAGGGGTAGAAATTCTAAATTTTAGCCCAAGAAAAATCCTTCACTGGATGGAAACTTTTAGCACTTTTGCCAGGTGCAGATCTCTACCTTATCTGAGGCACTGGTTCCTCTAGTGAGGCAAGGAAAAAAGATGTAGCTGGATAGGGCTCCATGAGGTTGGGTAGCCTCTCTGCAATATCCTGCTGAAATGGATTTGCTGCTGAGGCAAAGTTACAAGTGGGAGCACTCTGACTTATTGGCTCAGCAGCAAGGCACCTTCATCAGATTGACTCGGGAGGTTCATCCTAGTTCTCTGGAAGTCTTTGAAACCAGATATTTTGGGTGTTAGGAGGAGTACACTTTGACACAGCCAAGGATCCCAGGAATTCAGCAGCAGCACTTGGCCATCAAGCTTCACTCCAGCAGAACCCACCAAACTCTCAGGTCTTCCCATCGGTCTCAACAGGGGTAGTCTTTCTTCTCTCTTCTGCAGGCCCAATAGTGTTCTGCAAAGGGTACCCAGAAGTGCCACATTTATGCCTCGCACTAGTCTACAGGTGGGGAAGATCCTGGCCCTTATTTAACCACAAATAGGGGAAAGTTACCAGGAGTAATCCTACCCACTTTTTCAGCTGGTCCAGTGTGTCCTACAACAGATAATTCCACAGTGCCCCTTTCTACCTAAATCCAAAATGGCAAAAACCTTCTTCCAGTGTGCATAACATGTGCGGCCAACATAGAGCTGTGGCCAGGGAAATGAGCATCGCTTCATCCATAATCACTCAGAACCAGTTCTAGGAGAAGCTCCTCACCCACCTTGATTTATGACAGACTGACCAGTGGAACAAAGCAAAGGGCAGATTCAGGTATAAGCTCCAACTGCCTGTGACAAGGTAGGTCTCTTTGAAATTAATTATGTTCTGGAGCACTGACTAGATTGTCATCCTTTCAGAGGAATAAAACAACTACCCACATCCAAGGCCTTTGTCTCATCTTGGGTACCAAGGTCAACCCTCATGAAGAGGTCTATCTATACTGTTCCAAGGTGACAGCTGAAAGCTCATGCAAAATGGCTTGTGGAGGCTGTAGGCAGGCAAAATGTAACTTTTTTAAAGAACCTCATAAATTATTTAGGACAAATTCGACTTTACCATTGAACTGGGCTTGTAATAAATATTTTTAAACGTCCTTGAACGGCACCCTAGAAGATGGTGTCATCCTAGCAGAGCTCTATGTTTGGTCGATCCATTGTCTGTTCTACTTACTAAATGGCAGGTCAAATCCTTCTTCCAGGTGGAGGAACAGAATCTGACCAACCTGGTCTGTGGTGGAGGAACATTAACCATAATCCAGCCGATGGGGTCTGGCAAACACCGACTGTGGCGAGACCTGCAGAGACACCTGGGTTGCAATACAACAGCTTTATCTTTCCACTGCTGAGCACTGCCTGGTTACACCTCCTCTTTGAGATGGGACATTGGTCTCAGGCAGAGGCAGAGTATAGAGGACTGATTCGAAAAGGGGTTGAAAGAGGAGCATGCCTTTATGATGTCTTGAGATGTCATTGAGTACTCCCACATACCCCAGGAGACCACGCAGCAAGACCAGAACCAGCAATTCCTGACAGAGCTGGAGGCTCAGGTCAATATGGGGCCCACGGTGTCATGGACAGGTCTATCTTTTTACGTGTAGAGTTCTCCACCTTCACTGTGAAGTCTCTATACTCATAAACACACTTTTAGACTGCAGTTTTATGAATTCTGACAAGAGTAAACTTGCACCAACATTTGTGAATCAGGCCCACATTGCTTTCCGTTATCCCATGTTGCTCAATATGGCAGAGACTAGCAACCCATATGATTACTGTTTCAGAGAATGACTTATCATGAAAATATTTACTGGTATGATTCTTTACTTTGCTATAATGTTCTAATATTATTCAAAGAAATGTGCCCAGATGCCCCACACAAAGTTTATCGTCTGCCACGCTATTTATTGATTCATTTCTATTCTGCTGTATTACTGTGCCTCACACTGTAAGTCATGAACAATAGTGACTGAATGGGTTCATGTTTGGAATCAATCACATGTTCACACTTCATTTCAAGCTTTGATAAAAGAAAACCAATAAAAAAGTCAAAAATGTACTTTATAGCTGTTTTCTAAGCAGATATAACTTAATTTAATTTTAACATTATATCCCAATGTTTCCTAAGAAACAGCTAACCGTGCTACAGTGAAATAGCATTTGGGGCTTTGTCAATGTAAGGGAATGTCTTACATCATACCTTTACATGTCCTACTTGTAAATACCATGCACTCTTCCTTATTAGGTATTAAGACCTAGTGACTTATTATTATTTGAAAGGAAGGTTTAGGTCTGAAAAAGGGGTTATTTTGACAGGTCAAAAACTGCACATTCAAGCTACACTTTTAGGCCTTCAGTCATGTTTGTCACTGAAGTGGTGACAATGCGAGCTTCAGTCTACCAGTGACATTTAACGTATAGGCCCTGGATATACTTTGTACTATACAGTAGAGACTAATAGGTCAGTTAAATATACCAGTTAGAAGTACAGACAATTCAGCATGTTTTAGGGGTCAGATTACACGCACTGGGACCTTCATAGTAGAGCCATATTGCATGAAGTAAAAAAACAGCAGCATCAGTCCAGAAATGGGGTCGATCATGCAAAAATAACTTTTGCTACAACCATGTATTTCAAAAGGTGTGAGCATAACTACCCTTTGCATTACAGAACACTTTCTCCAATTGTAAGCTACCAATAAACTCTTTCCCTCTGTTTTACAAATGTGCTTATTGCTGGCAAACATTGGTCAAATTAGACCCATGTTTATAGCCACCTCTCTGAGTTGACTGTGTGTTTTTTAGAACTGCAAGCATGTCTTTTTGACAAATAACGCTCACAAAGAAGCCATTTTGGTTTAGCCTATTGCAGTTTGTCCATTTTAGGAAACTATTCAAAGTTGAGTGGTATACAATTTCAGTGTGGAATTCTGCTCCAATCAATTAGGATTGGGTGGTCATCCTGCATTTGGATTTCCTGAACACAACTTTACTGACTGCAAAATTCTTCCAGTAAAATTGCCTCCAGAAAGGTATTTAGTGCACTTAATCCTCTGTCCCCAGCCCCACCTGATCCTCTGTGAGAGCAAAGATAGAACTACTAATCTTTGCCTCCCCTCCTCCCATCCTCCTCATGCCAAACCCATCCACACCCTGAACTAACTGATTTACAGATTTATATCACCAGTTATGAGAAGATGGGAAATGTATGTGTTAAATCCTGTAGAACTGGGAACTCTGTGCATAATTACATCTGATATATTTGTGTCTGTAATAGGTGGAATCATGTGCAGTTATTCCAGTCGGTAAAAAGAATTGTGGCTACCAAGAATCTCTACACATAATTCCTCCTTCCTCATAATGAGAAAATTAAGGGTTATTGTAAGGAATTTAGGGACCAAAAGACCCTGATCTTCAAAGGCCTGTAGCACACGCTAATTGGGACTTGAAATATTTAGTTGATAGTAGTGGGATGGATTTATGTAATTCTATTCAGTCATATTTCATTCTCCAACTATAAATGGACAGATTTTCACCATCATTTTAATTGTGTGCACGCTTTCATTAACAAGAATTTGTTTAATAGAGAATGCAAGAATACCACTAATGATTGTGATCACCTTCCAATATGTCTTTAAAATGGAAGTAACAAACTTTTAACCAAAGTAGGGGTGACGCTAGCACATAAACAATGAACGATTGTTTACTGCCGGATTGAAATATATCAGCTGTAAAATAACCATTCAACATTTTCAGAACTCATAGTATATTGCCAAATGGGGCACACTAACAAGCCAATTTACTTTAGCCATTATGGCCCTCATTACAACCCTGGTGGTCGGTGTGAAAGCGGCAGTAATACAGCCAACAGGCCGGCAGTTAAAAAAATTGAATCACGACCCTGGCGGAAACCGCCAACATAGACAGCCACTTTAACACTCCGACCGCCATGGCGGTAGAAACAAACACCGTGGGGTAACCTCCAACAGGCAGGCGGAACACAATGTACCGCCCACTGTATTACAACAGGCCTATCTGCCACCTTTTCTGGGGCGGTACCAACGCCATCAAAAGCACAGCGGAAATAGGACTTGGAACAGAAACCACTCACCTCTCGACACCCAACCAGGAACCAGGACGCCATGGAGCCCGAGTTATAGGTCCTGCTCATGTTGGTTTATGTCCTTTTCTACCAGGAGCAGCAAAGATGCTGGTTACGACCACAGTGAGTACTGCACCTAGCACACAGGGGAGGGGGAGGAAAGAGAGAGAGACACACACACACGCAACACGTAACACCCCCACCCCCTCCCTCACCCACAACAACACACAAATACATGCAGCAACATGACATTTACACCCTATCACCCCCTGGAAGAATGCAAGGGCAAAATGAAATGATTGTAACGAGTGAAATCATCGAAAAATCAGATAGGCCAAGATAACTTTACATCATCAGTATATACAAGTATGTACAGCAACTACACAAGTCCGGATAGTGTTCCAATCATTGTCCGTGGACCAGTGGTCCCAAAATGCATGGGCGAAGCCGACACATGATACCTGACTTGAAATGGAGAGAACACTGCTGGGGCATCAGATTGAAAATAAACAGGCACCTTGGGGGGAGGGGGGGCACCTCAGCCAGATGAACGGACGACGCCACTGCTCTACGAGGGTGTTCCATGCCCACAGTTTGGTCCTGGGGAGTGCAAAGCCACGGTCTCTCAAGTCTCTCAAATGGGTGGTTTGCCCACTGATTTATCCTGGGGAGTGCAAAGCCACATTCTCTCAAGTCTCTCAAGTGGGTGGGTTGCTCACTGTTTGGTCCTGGGGAGTGCAAAGCCACAGTCTCTCAAGTCTCTCCAGTGGGTGGTTTGCCGACTGCTTTATCCTGGGGAGTGCAAAGCAACAGTCTCTCAAGTCTCTCAAGTGGGTAGTTTGACCACTGCTTTATCCTGGGGAGTGCAAAGCCGCAGTCTCTCAAGTCTCTCAAGTGGGTGGGTTGCCCACTGATTTATCCTGGGGAGTGCAAAGCCACAGTCTCTCAAGTTGTTGACATGTTCCACTGGTTCTGGAGGGGGCTTGGTGCCGAGAGTGCTTCATCCTGCCAAGGACTGTGTGAGTCGATGTTTTTCTCCACTGGTTCTGGAGGGGGCTTGGTGCCCAGAGTGCTTCATCCTGCCAAGGACTGGGGTTGTGGATGGTATTCCCCACTGGTTCTGGAGGGGGCTTGGTGCCCAGAGTTCTTCATCCTGCCAAGGACTGGGGTTGTGGATGCTATTCTCCACTGGTTCTGGAGGGGGCTTGGTGCCCAGAGTGCTTCCTCCTGCCAAGGATTGGGGTAGTGGATGTTTTTTTCCACTGGTTCTGGAGAGGGCTTGGTGCCCAGTGTGCTTCATCCTGCCAAGGACTGTGTGAGTTGATGCTATTCTCCACTGGTTCTGGAGGGGGCTTGGTGCCCAGAGTGCTTCATCCTGCCAAGGACTGTGTGAGTCGATGTTTTTATCCACTGGTTCTGGAGGGGGCTTGGTGCCCAGAGTGCTTCATCCTGGCAAGGACTGGGGTTGTGGATGTTATTCCCCACTGGTTCTGGAGGGGGCTTGGTGCCCAGAGTGCTTCATCCTGCCAAGGATTGGGGAAGTGGATGTTTTCTCCACTGGTTCTGGATGGGGCTTGGTGCCCAGAGTGCTTCATCCTGCCAAGGACTGCGTGAGTGGATGTTTTTCTCCACGGTTCTGGAGGGGGCTTGGTGCCCAGAGTGCTTCACATGCAGTGTGGCAGGTCCCATTCACTCACCTGCGTGTGTGTGGCATGAGATTGCCTGGGAACAGGTAGCATGATACTCCATGGCCGCAGAGACACACTCCACCCTGCTGCGACTTTGCCTGCCAGCTGCTGGTACAAACAGTGCTGGGTGTTGTGCTCATGTACGCTGTGCAGGGTCCAGGATGTCTCCTGTAGCCTCGGACGGCTGTCCACTGGGAATGTCGGCTGTGGTGGCACTGTCTGAGCACGTCACGGGGCTTGTGGCGGGGGTTGTGGCGGGGGTTGTGGCGGTGTCTGTGGCGGAGATGCTGCCGGTGGTGAATGTGTCAGCACCTGTAGAGGGAGACAGCAGGACGTTTCCTGCATCCTTGAACGGCTGCCCACTGGGGATGATGCTGGGGACTGTTGCTGAGGCAGTAGATGTGCAGGTGGTGGTGCAGTTGGCCATGCAGGTGGCGGTGCAGGTGCCTGTGTCCACCGCCGTACAGGTTGCTGTTCTGGTTGCCAGAAGGGGTGACTTTAGTCCCTCAGCCAGAGGCTCCGTGCCCTGTCCTGACTTCCCCTCAGCCGTGTGTCCCTTCCCCACATTGGATGTCGCTGCTGGTCCATTGGCACTGTCCCCTTTTGGTTTGGAGGAGGCCTTGCTGGGTGGTTCGTGGGGCTTTTCCCTATGGCATGTGGGAACCTTCTTCACCTTGGCAGGTGGCGGAATGGGCTGATCCTTGGCATCGCTAGGTGGCACACTGGCAGCCCTGATGGGTGCTGCCCGCGATGTGACCGGACTTGTTGATACCACAGTGCTGGAGGATTTGGTGGCTGAGGTGCTGGGCTGGGACCTGGACATCCTGACCCTAAGGGAAGGACGGGGGCGGGAGGTGTAGGGAAGAGGTCAATGTTAGCCAGGAAAAGTTTTTTAGACACACTGGGATGGGAAGATGGAGGGGGTTTAGAAGTGGAGGGAGAGGTAGTGGTTGTAGGAGGTGTACGTCTGCTGAATTTGGGTGAAGGTGCATAGGCCGGAGGCTGTTGTGAGGTGGATGACTGTTTGGTGGGTGTGTGCCTGCGTTTGTGTACTTTGGGAGGAGGGCTCACAGACACACTGGGAGAGGACATAGAGGACGTGTGCATGGTAGTGGGGGTGGTGAGTGCACGTGAGCGGTGTGTGGTGATGGGCATGCTGGTGATGGAGGTAGTGGCTAAGGATGTAGTGCATGCAGGTGTGAATGGAGACAAGACTGGGAGGGAGGAGGAGGACGTGGAGGAGGGGGACACAGTGGAGGCAGTGGATGTTGGTGTGTCTGCATGGGGATGGCGCTTGTGTGAGTGCCTGTGGGATGTGTGGTGCTTATGTTTGTCATGCCAACTCTTGTGTGTTTTTGAGTGTGCATGCTGGTCTGAAGGTGTGCTTGGGATAGGCTGAGGTAGAGGGGATTGGGTATGGGTAGTGGATGTTGGAGGGGGGAGGCTGGACACGGTGACAATGGCTGCCATCAGTGCTGAGGCCAGAGCCTGAAATGCTCTCTTTTGGGCCACCACGCCAGAATGAATGCCCTCCAGGTCTACATTTGTTTGCTGCAAATGCCTCTCGACACCCTGGATGGCATTCAAAATGGTTGATTGCCCAACAGTGAGGGATCTCAGGAGGCCAATAGCCTCCTCACTGAGGGCAGCAGGACTGACTGGGGCAGGGCCTGAGGTGCCTGGGGCGAAGGAGATGCCCACCCTCCTGTGTGAGCTGGCACCGGAAACTAGATGAGGGGCTGCTGGGAGGGTGGTGATGGTAGGGGGGTGGCGGCTGAACCTGTGGCTGCGGTGGGCACAGAGGTAGCTCCCATCAGAGGAGGAGTCGCTGTCGCTGGTGTCTGCTCCTGTCCCTGTCGTGGAGCTCCCCTCACCCTCCGTCCCACTGGTGCCTTCAGACTCCGTAAATTCACCCTCCAGGGCCATGTGGTTGCAGCTCCCTCCTGCTCCGGTGCCAATGCTCCTCTGCCAGATGATGCTAATGCACACAAGGACAGGGTGACAAAACAAAAAGGTGGGGGGAAGACAAAAGAGACACATGGTCAATGCCTGCAACACCACTACCGTTGGCGGACACAACACCAGGGAGCAGCCCTATGCACTAGCATATGCACTAACAGTGCAGGGGAAAAGCATATGCCCATGGGGAACACTGCCTAGACCCATTTAATGCGCAGCTGGAACCCATAGGAGCCTAACTAGGTGTAGAGGGCAACTAGCACCTTTCGGGTTGGAGTGGCACTGAGCCTGCAAAAACAATGGATGTACCTTGGCGCGTCTGCCCTGGCCTAGGGGAAGCCACAGCCCACTTCCCCCACCCAGACACCACTTCAAGCGTGCAGAGTCAGCTGAATGAGACTGTACTCATCCCCTTGTGGCTGCTGTGATGCCCTCAAGCGCCCATTCAACTCAGGATATGCCACCGCCAGGATCCGGTACATCAGGGGAGTCATGGTGCGACGGGCACCCCTTCCCGTTGGGAGGCCATCCCCAGCTGGGCCTCCCCCGTCTTCTTGCTCCAGCGGCGCAGGTCCTCCCATCTTTTCCGGCAGTGGGTGCTCCACCTATGGTAGACCCCCAGGGTCTGCACTTCCTTGGCGATGGCACACCAAATACTATTCTTCTGGTGGGCGCTGACCTAGAGGAATAGTGAAGTAAAAATGGATTTTACTCCCCTACCCGGTTCTTCTCACTCATTGTCCACAAACCTCCCACCCTGGCCCAGAAAAACAAACACTCACCATCCTCACATGCTGGCCTGTGCACCCCCTGTCTCTTCCTTCCACGACACTCCATACAATCATGTACCATCCACCATGCACACAGTTTACTCACCTGTTTGTCTGGAGGACCGTAGAGTAGCGTGTACTGGGGGAGGACCCCATCCAACAGTTTGTCCAACTCCTCTGCAATGAAGACAGGGGCCCTTTACCCAGACACTGTAGCCATTGTCGCTTCCAGACGCAGGTCACAGCAACACTTGCAGTGTAGGTCCTCTCCTGTTGAAGGTCAGGTATCAAGTGAGGGAACAGATAGAAAATGGCGGTCACGTCCACGGTGGTGCATACCATCACCGCCAACATACATCGTCATTGGCTCCTGGAACCCATAGGGCCCAATGATAACCAATGCTGAATTGCGCAGCGGTCTTCGACCGCCTACCACGACGCTGCACAACACCAGCGCAGTTACCTAATTTCCCCTTGTCCCTCCTTACAGGTCAGGCAGCTGCCATTTCAGGTGACCACATGGCAGGCCAACTAGCTGCGTCACAGCACTTTTGGCCAGGAATACGATCATATCATGATTATGCTAAACAGCATTGTGAAACCTATGTGTTATATGACCCTCTGCTCACTCTTCTCCTCCATAGGGCACGTCCGCTGGGGCAGGTGATGAGATGGCGGCATCCTCTGGTGTAACAAACCTTGGTGGACCTTTCGACAATGGAAGACAGACACATCATTATCACTTACAGACTTGATCTTGCCACAATCCAGGAACGTTGTGCCCAGTTGGAGCAAGACCTGATGTTAGCTATCCGCCATCTCACAGGAAAATCCCCTCTAGTGCAGGTCCTGTCAGTGCTCCATTTCCTGGCCAGTGGGTCCTTTCAAACAACAGTGGCCATGGCATCAGGGATGTCACAGCCAATGTTTTCTAACGTGTTGTCCAGAGTGTTATCTGCCCTGCTGAAACACATGCGCAGCTACATCGTGTTCCCTCAGGTGAAGGATTTGCCCACAGTGAAAGGTGACTTCTATGCCCTGGGACATATCCCCAACATTAATGGTGCCATTGATGGTACACATGTGACATTTGTCCCCCCCCCCTTGCAGGAATGAACAGGTGTACAGAAACCGCAAAAGCTACCATTCTATGAATGTGCAGATGGTGTGTTTGGCACACCAGTACATCTCCCATGTGAATGCCAAGTATCCTGGCTCTGTGCATGACGCTTAAATTTTGAGGAATAGCAGCATCCCTTATGTGATGGGGCAACTCCAGCGGCACCGTGTGTGGCTAATAGGTGAGCCCAAGGTCCCCACACAGTTTAAATAGGTGTCTGGGTATGGGAGAGTCCCTAAGGGTTGGAGGATGTCTAACAGTTGTTCCTCGATATTTGCAGGTGACTCTGGTTACCCCAACCTGTCATGGCTACTGACCCCAGTGAGGAATCCCAGGACAAGGGCAGAGGAACGCTACAATGAGGCACATGGGCGAACTAGGAGGATAATAGAGTGCACCTTTGGCCTCCTGAAGGCCAGATACCGGTGCCTCCATCTGACAGGTGGCTCCCTATGCTACACACCGAAGAAGGTGTGCCAGATCATCGTGGCATGCTGTATGTTGCACAACCTGGCTTTGTGATGCCAGGTGCCTTTTCTGCTGGAGGATGGGCCTGATGCTGGTCTTGTGGCAGCTGTGGAGCCTGTGGACAGTGAAGAAGAAGGCACAGAAGAAGAATATATAGACAACCAAAACAACACCATCATGGAATACTTCCACTGAGACACAGGTAAGAGGACGGCACTGCTTCTCACATCTCATACTACTGTAGGACATAGCATAAATCTGCCTTTTTACCTTTGTGTATGGACCCTGACATGTCAATTTGCATTTCCATTTCACAGATCTGGGTCCCACTTTCTGCCCTCTGCTATGTTTACTGCTGTTCAACAACTGTGTAACATTGGTATGTGAACATGAACATTGACATTGCTATATTTCTGAGAGGTTGCAAGTACACATTTGTAAAATTACGGACTGACTCCAGATTGATTTATGATTCAAGGTGTTTATTTCTGTGCTAATAAGTGGAGGGGGGTATGCAATGGGCTGGGGTGATGGTGGAGGAATGTCCATGGTAGAGTTCAGTCTCTGGGTCTCACAGGTGCATTGTCCAAGGGGGCATAGGAAGAGTAGTGATGTCAGGTCAAAGTTGTCAGGGTGACAAAGTGGGACAGAAGGGTGACAATCAGGAGAGTGTTATTTCCTGGCGGGGGTCTCGGCAATGTTCGCTGTCTTGCTCCTGGATCTCAGGGACCGTTTGCAGGGTGGTTTTCCTTCTGCAGGGGGTGGGGTGCTGGTGGCCTGTTGTTCCTGTGGCTGGGCCTCCTGTCCACTAGCGTTGGCGGAGGTGGAGGGCTGTTCATCAATCAGGTCGTTTGTGTGCCACTGTGTCCCTCATGGTGTTGGCCAGGTCTGCCAGCATCCCTGCAATGGTGATCAGGGTGGTGTTGATGGACTTCAAGTCATCACTGATCCCCAGGTAGTGTTCCTCCTGCAGCCGCTGGGTCTCCTGAAACTTGGCCAATACCGTGCTCATGGTCTCCTGGGAAAGATGGTATGCTCCCATGATGTTGGAGAGTGCCTCATGGAGAGTTGGTTCCCTGGTCCTGTCCTCCCCCTGTCGAACAGCAGTCCTCCCAGCTTCCCTGTTATCCTGTGCATCTGTCCCCTGAACCGTGTGCCCACTGCCACTGACCCCAGGTCCCTGATTGTCTTGGGTGGGTGGGTTTGCCTGGGGTCCCTGTAGTGGTGGACACACTGCTGATTGACATGTCCTGGGAACAGAGGTTTGGGACCGCTGGGTTGGTGCTGTGGTGGTGTCTCCTAAGGGGGAGGCTCTGTGGTGGCTTGTGACTGTGGCAGGGGAACCGACTGTCCAGAGGTTCCTGATGGGCCGGGCTGGTCATCCAGATCCAGGCGTGCAGAGCTGCTGTCGTCACTGTGGGCCTCTTCTGGGGGGGGGGGGGACTGGATATGTCTGGTACCTCCTGCCTGGTGACATTGGATATGGGTCCTGTTGGGGTGTAAATGCATAGTTTTAGTATCTGTGTGTGCCATCTTGTGCATTGGGCGAGTTACCCTCTACTCCTGTGCTTGCCTTGTTGTGTTTGCCATTGTGTGATTAGTGATTTGGGGTCTGTGTGGGTATATGTACTGGACATGCTTTGGCAATGGGTGTCCATGCGTTGGTGTTGCATGCAGGGCTTGGTACTGGGATGGCTGGGTTGTTATAGTGGGGCATATATGAGGTGTTGGAGTGATGGGGTTGAGGGGGGTTGAGGGGGAGGGTGAGGGTATGTGATGGCATGCAGGTGGGGTGGGGGGATATGGTAATTATGATTTGACTTACCAGAGTCCAGTCCTCCTGCTTCGCCTACGAGGCCCTCAGGATGCAGTATTGCCAAGACTTGCTCCTCCCATGTTGTTAGTTGTGGGGCAGGAGGTGGGAGTCCACCGCCAGTCCTCTGTACAGCAATCTGGTATCTGGATATCATGGAACACACCTTCCCCCATAGGTCGTTCCACCTTTTCCTGATGTCATCCCGTGTTTTTGGATTCTGTCCTACTGCATTGACCCTGTCGACGATTCTACGCCATAGCTCCATCTTGCGTGCAACGGAGGTGTGCTGCACTTGTGATCCGAAAAGCTGTGGCTCTACCCAGATGATTTCCTCCACCATGACCCTGAGCTCCTCCTCTTTGAGGTGCCATGATGTGTGAGGTGATGTTTGTTGTGCTGTGTGAAATGTTGTGTTGGTGTGTGTCCTTTGAGGTGCAAGGATGTTGTATGAGTGATGGTGTGGTGTGCATGTGGATGCTGGTGTAGTGTTAGCTATTCTCGCTCTGTGCTTCTTCACAAAAATGTTGTTATAAGGGGTTATGGGTAATGTGGGTGTGTGTTTTATAGTTGTGTGGGTGTGTGGGTGTGGTGTGTGTATGTGTAACAGGTGTGTGTATTTCGATTTGTCCAATGTGGTTGTGTTTTGTAAGTGTGTGTGTATTCTGATCGCGGCGGTGTGTACCGCCAATAGATTACCGCGGTTGAAAGACCGCAGCGTTGATTCGTGGGTCGTGATAGTGTGGGCGTATTCTTGTTGTCGTGACGGTGTGGGTTTTGCTATCGCCAGTTTATCACTGACCTTTGGTGTGGTGGACTTGTGTGGGTGTCTGTATTATGGCAGATTACGAGATATGGGTCGTAATACCTGTGGTGGATTTCTGCTGCGGCCACGGTATGTTGGTGGCCTTCAGCACGGGGGTAAGAGGATTTACCGCCAGGGTTGTAATGAGGGCCTATGTCTGTTAACAGCAGTTATTAAGATACACAGATTTAGATTTTTTTGCCCTGGGGACGATAAATTATTATGAGTACCTATGACTACTTAATGGTGACTTCCAGTTTATCATTACTGCCTACGTACTTACCTGTGTTAAAACTGCATATGCAAATGGATAATGCCATAAGGGAAATCAATCTCATAGCTTTGAGAGGAGATAGGAAAACTTCTTCTGATAGGCAGTGAAGCACCCTATGAAAATCATGATCCATCATTCAAGGGAGCACTGCAAACAAAATGGCAGCACTGTGTTTTATAAAGAGCAGAAAATAGCACTGTGTCAGATTGAGCAAGAGTGACTTTTGATGAAGTCATCACATGATCTGAATGATGCTCAGCTTCTCGCTTTGGCACAAAGGTGATACAGAAGTGTGTAGCTTTAGAATGTATTAGGAGTAGCCACTACAATACAAATAACTACATGTGGCACACTGCACAGGGATCAGACATGTAAGATGTGTGTTTTAGAATAAATATTATATTACATATGGGCACATTAGATTTGACATCTTGCATGTAGCTTATTTCATTAGGCATTCAGATATTGGGGATATTCCTAACTTAGCAAATGTACCATTACAAAGAAATCTATGGTTTTTGCAGTGACCCAGCCCATACTTACTGCTCTTGCATACATTAGCAAGGGGTTGGTGGGAAGAGGCATGAGCAATGCACAATGGTTAAATGTTGGTACAGAACATATTTTCTGTGTAAACACTTTTCTTTCAATGTTGTTTGCACTGTGCCAAGGCAAACCTTTGGAAATTCAGAATCCCAGTAACCTCTCTTGAACAAACAGGGAAATTTACTTTGCTAACACAGTATTTTATACCTCCTCAGGCAAGTTTTTCCTCACATAAGTAGCAGTAGCATAACCTGACATCTGATATGATATCGAGGCCCAGATTTACCATAGTTTGTACTTGCATGATGCAAAGAACCCTAAAGTTGCATAAATAGCAGCAATGTATTAACCTTCTTCCGAAAAATATAGTCGCTGCTAACAATTGACTCTCATTGTTAGAAATGTGTTTTTTTGGTTGAAGGAGGTGTGAGCAAACAACACAAACCCTGTCAGGGAGATCCACAAAAAGTCAGTAACTTAACATATGGTTAACCTTCTGGTAGCCTGGCACAAAATCAGTCAGGCTTAACTTAAAGGCAATGTGTGAATTATTTATGCAATAGTCAAACAATAGTAAAGTAAAACACAACGCAAGAACAACCCTACACCAATTTAGAAACATAGTTTAAAATTGAATAACTTATATGGCACCAAAATGACAAACATTCAATCAGTAGACCTGGAGTTATGACTTTTAAAGGTTTTTTAGTAAAAGTTAGCACCTCCCCAGATTTATCAGGACTGTTCTGGGCTTAAATAAGAATCTTACTGCAAGACTATATAGAGTGGGTCGGAATATGACATCCTCTCAATCTCAAGGGGTACAAGGCATGTGGGGGTCCGTGTTCACCTCTGCTTTTAGCACTATACATTGAACCACTCATAAGAATGCTGTTAAATAACAAGATAATTACTCCAATTGAAATGCCTGATGGGAATGCTAAAACACTAGCGTATGCAGATGACATCGCTGTAGTAACACTAGACCCAGAGACAACAGTAGTTTATATAGAGAAAGAATTGGCAAGATTTGTCAAAGTGCTGGGATATCGGTTAAACAAGGCCAAGTGACAGATAATGATCAATGAATGGATAAGCTTGGAGGACGAAAGAAAGACTGAGCAAATCAAATATCTTGGATGCCAGGGAAGACCCAGCCCGGGTTGCACAGCAACTCTCAGAATAGTCTGTGGAGCACTCCCTTACTTGGCCAAGAAAAAACTGGAACTGGAACAAAGTGTGGTGGTTCGGATCACACTTTTATACACATTTTGCCGACAGAGGATATGGATCCATTGTCCAAGGTTTGAGAACCCGTTTGATTGACTCTTTCAAATATAATTTTAAGTCAGCCCTCCACCCCCTTTGCTCAATGTGATAGTTCAACAGCAGGTAATAATGGCCTTGCTCCAAACAAAAGCTTCCACAACAAGGGTACAGTGAAGTGCTAGATCTCTGCAACTGACACTCTTTAGCATTCATGAAGCAGTCAAACAAAAATGACAGTCCATATGCAAAAATGTTACTCATCTTGAACAACAGACACTGCAGTCCCTATTCACATCCATGCCACCTACCAAATTGCAGGGCTTAAGATGAATTATTAAGCAGTCATGTCAGAATTTTCATCCTTGGCATGGACTTCCTTAACTTTTTGCCTCTGTTTCCCTGGTTGTTGATGTGTGCTGGACTCTGTTTTTGCTGTTTTTGTTACTCTGGGCACTTTACCACTGCTAACCAGTGTTAAAGTGCAAGTGCTCCTATACAAAATGTGTATGTAAGTGGCTTATCCATGATTGGCATATTTGATGTACTAGTAAGTCCCTAGTAAAGTGCACTAGAGGTGCCCAGGGCCTGTAAATCAAATGCTACTAGTGGGCCTGCAGCACTGGTTGTGCCACCCACATAAGTAGCTCTGTAATCATGTCTCAGACCTGCCACTGCAGTGACTGTGTGTGCAGTTTTTAATTGTAAATTCGACTTGGCAAGGGTATCCACTCGCCAAGCCTAAACCTTCCCTTTTCTTCCATGCAAGACACCCCTAAGGTAGGCCCTAGGTGTAGCCCCCAGGGCAGGGTGCAGTGTATGGTTAAGATAGGACATATAGGCCCCCATTATGACATTGGCGGTAAGTCCTGCTTACCGCTATGCCGACTGCCGCCAACATACCGCGACGTGGCGGTATACCGCTACTCATATTATGACATGCACATAGCAATCCGTCACTATACAGACACAAACACAAGTCCGCCAGCCCAAAGGTCAGTGATAAAATGGCAGTACCAAAACCCCCACTGTTATGCCAACAGAACTACTCCCACAGCATTATGACCCACGAATCACCGCAGCAGCCATTCAACCGCTGGAAACCATTGGCGGTACATACCGTCTCACTCAAAATACAAACAAATACAAAACAACACCACATTGGCCAATTCAAACTACACACACCTGACACTCATACACACACCACACCCACGCCACTATAAAACACACACACACATTACCCACAACCCTTTACAACTCAAAGAAATTGACAACTGAGAGAAAGAGACACACCCATGGCACCACAAAGACACCCCAGGTTCTCAGAGGAGGAGTTAAGGGTCATGGTGAAGGAAATCATCCAGGTAGAGCCACAGCTATTTGGATCACAGGTATAGCAGACATCCATTGCAAGTAAGATGGAGCTATGGCAGAGAATTGTGGACAGGGTCAACGCCTTGGGACAGCACCCCAGAACAAGGAATGACATCAGGAAGAGGTGGAACGACCTACGGGGAAGGTGCATTTCATGGTTGCAAGACACCAGATAGCTCTGCAGAGGACTGGTGGTGGACCCCCACCTCCTCCCCCACAACTAACAACATGGGAGGAGCAAGTCTTGGCAAAACCGCATCCTGAGGGCCTGGCAGGAGTAGCAGGAGGACTGGACTCTGGTAAGTCAAATCTCTATTACTATCACCCCCACACCTGCATGCCATCACATAACCCCACCCCTACCCTCACCCCCATCACCCCACCACCTCACATACACCCCACCATCACAACCCACCCATCCCAGTACCTAGCACTGCATGCCCCACCAATGCATGGATATCACTCACAGCCCTGCATGGAGACCCATCACCACAGCATGCACACTAGAGAGAGCCACCTAGCCCACAAAATAACTACTCACACAAGGCAAAGCTGACAGGGCACTCGCAACCATACAGGGCAACACATCCATGCACAAGATGTTACATGCAGAAACATTAACACTGAATTTACAGCCCCACAGGTCCCACACCTAACGTCACCGGAGAGGAGGTGCCAGCAACAACCAGTCCCCCCCCCAGAAGAGGTCCATAGTGATGACAGCAACTCTGCTCGCCTTGATCTGGATGACCAACCTGGCCCATCACGGACCTCCGGACAGTCCGTTACCCAGCCACTGTCCCATACCACCACAGAGCCTCCCTCCTCAGGAAACACCACCACAGCACCCACCCAGCGGACCCATACCTCTGTCCCTAGGACATGTCAATCAGCAGTGTGTCCACCACTACAGGGACCCCAGGCCACACTACAAACACAGGACGATCAGGGACCTGGGGTCAGTGGCAGTGGGCACACGGTTCAGGGGACCGAGGCACAGGACAACAGGGAAGCTGGGAGGACTGCTGTGCGACAGGGGGAGGACAGGCCCAGGGAACCAACTCTCCAGAAGACACTCACCAACATCCTGGGAGCATACCACCATTCGCAGAAGATGGGCCAGATACTGGCCAAGTTGCAGGAGACCCAGCAGCTGCATGAGGGACAGTACCTGGGGATCAGGGAGGACCTGAGGGACATCCACACCACCCTGGTCACCATTGCAGGGGTTCTGGCAGAAATGGGCAACACCATGAGGGAGGCAGTGGCACACCAACGGGACCCTGACACTAGCCACACCGATGAACAGCCCTCCACCTCTGCTGATGCTAGTAGACAGGAGGCCCCACCACAGGACCAACAGGCCACGAGCACCCCTCCCCCTGCAGAAGAAGAACCACCCCACAAACGGTCCCTGTGATCCAGGCAGCAGACAGACAACATTGCCAAGACCCCCACCAGGAATAAAGACTCTCCTGATTGTCACCCTTGTGTCCGACTCTGTCACCATGTCCACCTTGAACTGCCATTGCCCAACTTCATATGCCCCCTTGGACAATGCACCTGTGATGCAAAGAGAATGGATTCTATCCTGGACTCTCCTCCACCATCATCCAAGCCCACTGCAGATCCCCATTAACTTTTCAGCAATTAAATAAACACACATTGAAAAAATGCAAGTATGTAGTATGTCAAATGATTTAACTAAGTATTTCTTTAACAATCTGTAGACATTGCAATTAGACTGTACAATAATGTATACATAGGTATGACCTGTATTGTGCTGGAGTCAATACACCAGGAGCCAGAGTAGGGCTATCTGTGAACAGACATGTCAAAGAGTACAATAAATGGCCATAGTAGTGGGAATAGCAGCCTGCCAGTGTAAATTTACAACACAAAACTGCAATGGAAGGTGAAGTTACAGTGTCCTACCTGTGTGTCGCTAGAAGTACTGTTGAATGATAGATGTTCTGTTGTCCACATCCTCATCCTCTGCCTCCTCTTCGTCACTGTCCACAGGCTCCACCGCTGCCACACGCCCATCTCCAGCCTCATACTCCTGCAAAAAAGGCACCTGGCGTCTCAAGGCAAGGTTGTGCAACATGCAACATACCACGATGATCTGGCACACCTTCATGGGTGAGTAGCACAGGGAACCACCTGTTAGATGGAGGCACCGAAACCTGGCCATATGCCTCATTGTAATGTTCCTCTGGGCTCACCTATTAACCACACCCGGTGCCTCTGGAGTTGAGCCATCAAATATGGGATGCTGCTATTCTTCAGGATATAGGCATCATGCACAGACCCTAGATACTTTGCATTCACATGGGAGATATACTGGTCCACCAGGCACACTATCTGAACATTCATCGAGTGAAAGATCTTTTGATTTCTGAACACCTGTTCATTTCTCCGGGGGCGGGGGGAACAAAGACAATATGTGTACCATCAATTGCCCCAACAATGTTGGGGATATGTCCCATTGCATAGAAGTCAGCTTTCACCATGGCCACATCCTCCACCTGGGGGAATACAATGTAGCTGTGCATGTGTTTCATCAGGGCAGACAACATTCTGGCCAGCATGTTTGAGAACATTGGCTGTGACATTCCTGCTGCCAAGGCCACTGTCACCTGGAAGGAGCCATTTGTGAAGAAATGGATCACAGATAGGACTTGCACCAGAGGGGGGATCCCAGTGGGCTGATGGATAGCTGAGATCAGGTCTGGCTCCAATTGGGCACACAGCTCTTGGATTGTGGCCCTATCAAATCTGTAGGTGAGATTATTGTGCCTGTCCTCCATTGTTGCCAAGCCTACCAGGGGCCTGTACACGGGGGGATGTCTCTATCTCCTAATCATCCTCAGCAGTTGTAATCTAGAGGGCAAAACAATGAGCATCTGGTCAGTTTTCAACATTTCCTCAATGTACAATGCATTGCATGTTGTGACAGAAACAGTATGTTGATGTTTAGTTCAAAAAATTTGCTTATGTCTGCTGTGACGCAGTTAGGTACCATGGCCTGACCCTGTGAAATGGCAGGCACCTGTCCTGTGTGGAGGGACAGGTGGAAATGAGGTAATGCCGCTGACGTTTTGCGCCATTGCGGTAGGCGGTCGAGTTCCGCCGTGCAACTTCTCATTGGTTATCATTGGGACCTATGGGTTACAGTAGCTAATGGTGATGTATGCCAGCGGTGACGGTATGCACCGCCGCGGATGTGACTGCCATTTTCTATCTTTTCACTAACTTGCTACCTGACCCTCAACAGGAGAGGACCTACACTGCAAGTGCTGCTGTGACCTGTGTCTGGAAGCGACCATGGCTCGAGTCACTGGGGAAAGGGCCCCTACCTTCACTGCTGTGGAGCTGGAGAGACTTGTGGATGGAGTCCTACCCCAGTACTGATTGCTTTATGGGCCTCCAGACCAACAGGTGAGTACACTGTGTGCATGATGCATGGGGCATGAATGCATGGAGTGCTGTGTGTGAAGGCCTCGTGTATGGGGGGTGGTTGAGGGGTCCTGGGCAGCTTGCTGCATGTATGGTGGGCAATGTATGTGCGCAAGTGTATGGAAGGGATATGTGGCCATGAGTGTCACAGGCCGAACGGTATGACTGATATCTTTTTCTATATTTTTTTTTCTGCAGGTCAGCTCCCATCAGAAAAAGGGTAGATGGCATGCCATCGCCAAGGACATGCGGACCCTGGGGGTCTACGTCAGGCGGAGCACCCACTGTCGCAACCATTGAGAGCACCTGAGACGCTGGGCAAGGAAGCCCAGCTGGGGATGGCCTCCTAACGAGGAAGGGGTGCCCGTCGAACCCTGACCCCCCTGATGTTCTGCATACTGGTGGTGGCTTATCCGGAGCTAGATGGGTACTTGAGGCCATCATAGCAGCCGCAAGGGGTGAGTACATTTCCCAATATACTACTTGCGCATGGAGGGGAGGTCTCTGGGTGGAGTATGCACCTGTGGGTGTCCCTAGGCCAGGCCAGACATTGCAGGGTATGTTCCATGTTGGGCAGGGGCTGAGGCACTCCACCTCCAAACATGCTAGTGGGCATCCAATACTGGGCAGCGATCTGTGGGTCTCAGGTATGCGGCAACTGGCGTTAGGTATCACTGTCCTTGGCCTGGTGACTAGCATTGTAGTACATCGCCTAGTGCATAGGGCTGTCCCCTGTGTGTTGTGCATGCCAACGGCGGTGTTGTTGCTGGCATTGACCAAGTGTATCTTCTGTCTCCCCCCCTTTTTGTTTTGTCACACTGTCCTTCTGTGCATTAACATCATCTGGTGGAGGAGCAGAGGAACCAGTGACGGATGGAGCTGCATCCCACAGGGCCCATAAGGCCGAATCCACTGACGGTGAGGGCACCAGTGGGACGGAGGGCGAGGGGAGCACCACAGTGGAGACAGCTCTGAAAGTGATACCTCCTCCGATGGAAGCTCCCTGGTGGTGGCAGACAGCTTTTTGGCCACCCCAACTACAGGTACAGCTTCTACTCCCCGTACCAGCACCTTCCTCCCAGCAGCCCCTCAGCTGGTTTCCTTGTGGCCCCTCACCCAGGAGGGTGGGCATCTCCTTCGCCCCAGGCACCTAAGCCCCTGCCCCAGTTAGCCCTGCTGCCCTCAGTGAGGAGGCTATTGACCTCCTGCGATCCATCTCTGTTGGGCAGTCAACCTTTGTGAATGACATTCAGGGGCTGGCAGGGCATTTGCAAGATACAAATGCATTCCTGGAGGGCATTCACTTTGGCATGGCGGCCCAACAGAGGTCATTCCAGGCTCTGGCCTCCTCCCTGATGGCAGCCATTGTCCCTGTCGCTAGCAACCCCCCTGCAACTTCCTTCACCCAGTCCCATTCCCCTGAACCCCAACCTATCCCAAGCACACATTCAGACCAGCATGCACCCAGGACAACACACAGGAGTGGTTCAGGCAAACACAAGCACCACACATCATCCCATAGGCACTCACACAAACCCCATCCAGAAGCAGATATACCAACATCCACTGGCTCCACTGTGTCCCCCTCCTCCTCGTCATCCACCTCTCTCCCAGTAGCATCTACACTCACACATGCATGCACTACATCCTCATCCACTACCACCATCATGCCTAGCAGTACACACCTCTCACTGGCAGTCACCACCCCCACATCCATGCACACATCCCCTCTGTCCTCTCCCACTGTGCCTGTGCCCCCTCCTCCCAAAGTACCCAAACGCAAGCACTCAGACACCCTATAGCCACCCACCTCACAACAGCATCCAGCCCATGCACCTGCACCCAAACACAGCAGACAGACACCTCCTACAACCCCTCCCTCTTCCTCCACTCCCAAACCTTCACCCTCTTCCCGCTACAGTGTCCCTAAGAAGCTTTTCCTCTCTTCCCTTGACCTCTTCCCTACCCCTCCCCCTCCGTCCTTCACTTCAGGCCAGGGTGGGCAGAACCCAGGCCAGCACCTCAGCCACCCAGTTCACGGCCACTGTAGTTTTGCCAGCTACTGCAGGTGTAAGAGGCTCCAAGGAAACACCCATCAGCACTAGCAGTGTGCCTGCACCAGCTGCCATGGGGAAGGGCAAGGAGGCACCACCAGCTTCTAATGGCAAGGGCAAGGAGGCACCACCAGCTGCCAAGGGCAAGGAGGCCCCACCAGCTCCCAGGAGCAAGGTCAAAGGGCCTGCCCCTGCAGGCAGGAGGGACAGAAGACCTGGTGCTGCGACAGGATCTGAGCCCCCACCACCATCCATGGCGCTTCAGCCGTCCGCGGCTGCAGGGGAAGGGCTGGAGCCTCCCTCCACCAATGGCAGCACCGCCATCAGCACTGCCATCAGAACCGCCACCAGCACCACTGGCAGCAGCCCCGGTGGGCAGCCGTCCGAGGCTGCAGGGGAAGGGCTGGAGCCTCCCCTCACCACTGGCAGCACTGCCACTAGCACCGCCACCTGCACCATCACCAGCACCACTGGCAGCAACAACAGCCCCAGTGGGCAGCCATCCGAGGCTGCAGAGGAAGGGCTGGAGTCTCCCCCCTACCACTGGCAGCACCGATACCAGCACCAGCACTGTCACCACTGTGCAGCCGTCGCCGCCGGAGGATGGACTGTAGTCCTGCCTCCATGGAGTGTTATGTATCCAGCCCACTGCAAATTTTGTCGGTATAACACACAGGTGAGAGACTGTGACCTTGCACTTCCCAAGTGCTGCATCACAGGGCACAAAGCCCCCTCCAGAATCAGTGGAGGAAGGCATCCACTCACCCCCTCCTTGCAAGGATGAAGCACACTGGGCACAAGGCCCCCTCCAGAACCAGTGGAAGAAGGCATCCACTCACCCCCTCCTTGACAGGACGAAGCACACTGGGCACAAGGCCCCCTCCAGAACCAGTGGAAGAAGGCACCTACTAGAGACTGTGGACTTGCACTCCCCAGGACCAAACAGTAGGCAGACCACCCACTTGAGAGGTTGTGGCATTGCACTCCCAGGACCAAGGAGTGTGCAAACCACCCACTTGAGAGACTGTGGCCTTGCAGTCCCAAGGACCAAGCAGTGGGCAAACCACCCACTTGAGAGACTGTGGCTTTGCACTCCCCAGGATATCGTAGAGGGAATGTAGCCCCCATCCAGGACCAGTGGAGTTGTACCATCTTCTGGCTGAGGTGCCCCCCCCATTCCCCTTCCCCCTGAGGTGCCTGTGTATTTTCGACCTGATGCCCCAGCAGTGTTCTCTCCGTTTGAGGCAGGAGTCAAGTGGGGCCTTGGCCTATGTGATATGGCCCTATGGCCCACAGACATTATGGGCTGGGCAGTGTCCCTCCATTTGTATATATGTAAATACAGTTTTGATTTTTGAGGACGTATTTCTAGTATTTTATCTCATTAAACTCACTTTAATCTATTCCTTTTGTCCTTGCATTATTCCTGAAGGGGTATGGGGCGGATATGTAATGTTGTTGCATCTGGTTGTGTGTATGGTGTTGGGAGTGGGGGTGTTGCATGTTGCATGTGTGTGTCACTCTCTTTTTACTCCCCCCTCCCCTGTGTGCTAGGCGCCAGTCACTTCCACACTACAATACCTGGAATGTAGAAGGCTGCCATTTTGCTTTCATCATGTCTCCATAGCCTGGCTGGTGGCCTCATCCATGGCCCCATTCTCTCTCCTCTTTGTCGATTATTGACATGATTCTTTGAATCCCACATGTACTCATGGTTGGAAGTGTGTCTACACCGTGAAGCCATTATGACTGAGAAACCTCAGCATACATTAGCCTGACGGTGTACATCATTCTTTCTGTGTGGGTGCATTACCTATGTGTCACATTGTAGAAAAGTATAGTGACATCATGTGATGCTAGTGTATGTCGAAACTCAAAATGTGTTCCTTCATCACCCATAGGTACAGACCCACGTGGTGAGGGAGGCCCCCATCTGTTTACAGACCCCTGGTAGATCTGGCCACCATGGAGAAACGTCACATCATCATTACCTACCAACTTAATCAAGCTACAGTCCGTTACCTCCGTGCAGTAATGGATTCTGTGCTGAAGCCAGACAAACAGAATCAGCATGCCATTCTTACAACTGTGCAGGTGCTATCTGTGCTCCATGTTTTGGCCACAGGCTCATTTCAGGTGACAGTGGGCATGGCTGCAGGAGTATCTCAGCCAATGTTCAGCCACATCCTATCCAACTTCCTGGATGTATTTGTTCAACACTTGCAAACTTATGTCCAGTTCCCCCAAATGGCTGGTCTCACTAGAACCAAATCAGGATTCTATCCCTTTGCTAAGATCCCCCATGTGATAGGTGCCATTGATGGAACCCACACAGCCCTCATACCCCTAGGAGTGAATGAACCGGTGTATAGGAATCACAAAAACTATCACTTCATAAATGTCCAATTGATATGTACTGCTGATCAATACATTTCCTATGTCAGTGCAAGGTTCCCAGGATCAGTCCATAATTCATTTGTCCTGAGAAACAGCAGTGTGCCACACATGATGGGACAACTCCAGGGGGACAGGGCTGGATCGTAGGTGAGTGTGTATGACACTGGATTAGTTACATAGCTGACAAGCAGGCTGTATGCAAGTAAAATGTGTGTGTTTAAGTCTTCTTTCGCCTACTTTAGCAGGTGATTCTGGCTACCCCAACATGCAATGGCTCTTGACACCTGTGAGGAATTCCAGGACAGATGCAGAAAGGAATTATAAAGAGGCCCATGGTCGTACTAGGAGCGTGATAGAGTGCACTGTAGGACTTCTGAAAGCAAGATTTTGTTGCCTCCATCTCTCTGGAGGATCCCTGTGCTATGTCCCTGACAAGGTGTGTAAGATAGTGGTGGCCTGCTGCATGCTGCACAACTTGGCTGTGAGGAAAACTATTCCACTTCTGGAAGAGGAGGGTGCTGTCCAACCAGTCCTGCAACCTCAGAGGAGGGACGAGAGTGATGGTGAGGAAGAAGAGGGGGAAGATATCACCTCCAGTACCCAGCTAATCCAGCTATACTTCCAGTGACTCTCAGGTACAGTGCTATAAAACTGATGTCTTCACTGCAGTGTTTCAGTCTGACTCATGTAATAAGTACCGTGGTGTCCTTTACCAGTGACAATGCAAATCATGACTGAAGTGGCAGATGCCAGTGCACACAATGGTATGTACAGTTTGACATACTTCAGACACTACAGTGTGTTGGATTCCCTCCTGCAATAAAAGTGGCATTATGATGGTAACTGGATAATGCATTCACATTCACATTTGGGCCCGTATTTATACTTTTTTAGTCCTGCATTTGCGTCGTTTTTTGATGCAAAAACGGCGCAAACTTGCAAAATACCATTGTATTTTGTAGGTTTGCGCCGTTTTGCGTCAAAAAGCGGCGCTAAAAAAAGTATAAATACGGGCCTTGATCTCTTGTATTGATTAAGGACATATATTTTGAGTGCACAGGTGTATTTATTAAATGTCAAAATATGCATGAGTGTTGGGACAGTGAAAGGGAGTGGGCACATGGTGAACACCATACTCAGGTACATGTGATCAGCTTTTGGTTGCACAGGGGTATCGTCCATGGGGCCATTGGAAGATGGTGAGATAGCAGTGGCATGTCAATGAGGTAGCTCAGTGGCACACAAGGGAGAGAATTCAGGGCAGAGTCACGTCCTGGCACTGGGCTTGGTCTTGGCTGGTGTTTCTGTGGGGTATCTGGGTCTGAGGGCACATTTGCGAAGGTGCAGCTGGGAAGCATGGGAAGGGGTGCTGATGTCTTGTGAGTCCTCTGGCAATGCCACCAGTCCAGTGGATGCTGCAGATGTAGATTACAGGGCAGTGTCCTGGCTAGTGGTAGGGGCCTGCAGGTGAATGGAGGACTCAGGCTGGCTGTGGTACTGGCACTGCTGCACCTCTGCAATGGAGGCCATGGTAGCATTGAGTTGTTTCCATTGCTCCAAGGCCTCCTGGTGGTGTGTTATCTGCATCCTCTGATTTTGCTCCCAGGTGGCCAGGATCTGGCCCATCCTGTCCTGGGACTGGTAATATGCTCCCAGGACCTCAGATGTCACCTCCTGGGCTGCTGCATCCATCCATTGGCCACCCCCCTGGGCCACTGATGCCCTCCCACTGGCCCTAGCCCCATGTCCCTGTGTCTCATGCACAGGTCTGGCAGACCCACTTGCAGTGGGCCCTTTATCACCCTGCCTGTTGGTGGGTGGAGACTCTGGCCTCTGTACATGTGGGCAGCCAGTCCGTCGCCTAGTGGCACTGGTGTGGGATCGTTTGGGCAGAGCTGATGTTGGCGGCTGAGTGGTAGGTGTGTCAGTGGTGTCCAGAGTGGGAATTCCGGAGGGTGACTGTCCAGGGTTGTGGCAATGGCCAGGGATTTCCTCTGTGTCCAGACTTCCCTCTGCACTCTCCTGAGTGAGGCCTCTGTCTTCAGGTGGAGGACTGGTACTCCTTGACGTCTCCATCCGGGTGGCATGTGTGGTGGTGCCTGTGTGTGAGAGAATAGAGATGTGGGTGTCCTGTACATTTTTGTCAATTGCAGCACTGGTGAGCACTAATTGAGGCTTAAACTCCCATGCAGTGGCATACAAGGTCCCTTTGTGTACATTTAGGTACATTTTGTCAGAGGGGTCGATGCATTGTGGGTGCTGTAGTACCACTGGGATCCCATGCAGGGGTAGGTGACTGTGCACAGGGGGCTGGATGGTGATTTGTATGGGGGATTGTGGGCATGCAAGGGACTTGGATGTGGGTGTGTGGGTGTTGTGGTCTGGGTAGGGGATGGGGTCCTGGTGGTAGTGAGGGGATGGGGTGATACATGCATTACAGATGTTGTGACTGTTAAGGTATTGTAGTTCACCTACCAGAGTCCAGTCCTCCAGTGAGTCCAGGGAGGCGCTCTGGGTGCAGGATAGCCAGGACCTTTTCCTCCCAGTCAGTGTATTCGGGTGGAGGAGGTGTGTGACCACCACCACTCTTCTGTACGGTGATTTTGTGCCTGGATGCCATGGACCTGTCCTTCCCGCTCAGGTTGTTCCATCTCTTCCTGATGGCCTCCCTTGTGCATGCATGCTTTCCCACTGTGTTTACTTTGTTGAGAATCATCTGCCATAGCTCCATCTTCCTGGCCAGGGGTGTCTCCTGTGCCCTGAATAGGTGTGGCTTGATCCTGATTATTTCATCCACCATGATGCTTAGCTACCTGACAGTGAAGCAGGGTGCTTAGGGGGTGACATGGTGTGTGTTGTTGGGGGTGTGTTATAAGTGTATTGGTGAGGGTGCTGTTGTGTGGTTGGGTGTGTGGCTTGTGATGGTGGGTATGCAATGTATGGGTTTTAGTGGTGTTTTTGTGTGTGTGACTTGTGTGATGGTTAGTTTAGTGTATGCGTATTTTGTTGTCAATATCTGTTGTGCTATTGATGTTGCAAAGGGTTGTGGGGTGTGTATGGGTGTGTTTCATAGTGTTGTGGATGTGTGTCAGGTGTGTGGTTTTCAAACTTGCCAATGTGTGCATTTGTTGTTGGCGGGTCCCATTTCTGGCTGTGGCAGTCCGTACCACCAATGGTCGTTCGACATCTCTGTTTGACTGCATGGCGGTGTAGGTGTGAGGTGTACTGGCTTTCTGCTGTCATTGGCCCTGGCGGTGGGTGGAGGTTGCAGGATTTTTGGAGGTTTGCCTTTTTGGCATCATTATATGGCGGTGTGCAGTTCCATGTTCATAATGAGGGCCTAAGACTCTTAGGGCCAGATGTATCATTTTTCACAATAACAAATACCTAATTGAGATTTTTAGTGAATCGCAATTAAGTAATCGCTATCGGAATGTATGAAACTCCAGGAGTTTCATACTGCAATGCACAAGGGCTCGCAAATGAACCTATCTCATTAATATTCATGAGGTAGGTTGCAATTTGCGAGCCACTGCGAATGGCTACAATCACAGTGATGGTGGTCTGCTGGGCTAAGCAGACCACCATGTCTGTGATTGCTTTTCAATAAAGCAATCTTTTTTTTGTTAAATGCAGCCTGTTTTTCTTAAAAGAAAACGGGATGCATTTAAAAATGAAAAATAAAAAGTTTTCTTTTCATTTTTTAACAGGAGGCAGGGGTCCATGGGACCACTACCTGCTCTTAAACATTTTTTTTGCATGCTTTCACAAAGGGGAAGGGATCCCTTGGGGGTCCCTTCCTCTTTGCGAATGGATTACCACCAATTTAAAATTGGTGGTAACTGTGATTGTTTTGCGACCGCATTCAGGGTCACTAAACAATCATACATACCTCTGCGATTCGTTATTAGGAAGGGACGCCCTTGACATGCCCCTTCCTAATACCGAATCGGTACGTAGTCGCAAATCCAATTTGCAAATCGGTAACGAGTTACTGAATCACAATTTGGAATTGTTATATACCAAAATGCATTTTTGCAATCGCCGTTTGCGATCGCAAAAATGTTTGATACATCTGGCCCATATTCTTTTGAAAATCATATTTTAACTTGTGTATGTTGGATTTTTGTCATTTTGGTCTTGTTTTGTTTAGATTAATATGACCTATTTCTCTAAACCTGTGTTGAGTCATTTAGTAGTGTTTTCACTGAGTTACTATGTGTGTTGGTACAAATACCTTACAAATTGCTTCTGAAGTTAAGCCTGCCTGCTTGTGCTAAGCTACTAAGGGGGTGAGCAGGGGTTAACCAAGGGTGATTGTCCTTTACCCTGACTAGAGTGAGGGTCCTTGCTTGGACAGGGGGTAACCTGACTGCCAACAAAAGACCCCATTTCTAACATGCAGATACTGCTGACATTGCTTGCCTTTCTGCTTTGGATTCGTTTCGTTATTGTAATTGTCCTTCTGATAAATGGTCATTATCATCCTGAACGCTCTGCTTTGAGCCAGTGGATGAGATTTTGACACCTTACCTATTTTCCCATAAAGTCCGAAGATACTTGTCCCTTGTGAACATTTCAGTAGTTCTGACTGCAGATGGGATTGTGTGGGATAAAGTACCATTTGACGTATAGGTCCCTTCTACGGTCATTCACAGTCCATCTGTGTTTAAAGTTTCAGTGAGTGATGTAATTACACCAGATATTGCTTTTGATGACTGGGATGTTAAAACAGTTGATTCTATTCTGTCTGAGCTGGAATATTACACTTTATTTGAAAGTGGAGATGTGTATATGAACAAAGCAAATTATGGGGAAATGTTTTGTTATCACTGTCACGGACATTCCTTTCTGCACCAAACCAGTGCTCCAAGATTTGTTTACAATTAAACACACAGTAGGAACATTGTTCAGCACCACCTGTGGGGAGTCCCAAAACATATACAGATGTTTGTACATTTTACTCGGCATGACACCAGCAATGCTGCATCATATCATTTTAAAAAGCACCTTCCAGAATGAGAAAATTATTGCTAACCGTCTCAAAATTTATCTACTAAGATTCCTTTCTTTCTTGTCTTTTTGTTGAAGGCTATGAGTATTGGAAAAACACTACTGACTTGAAAAAGTGTACGAGGAACACAATACTGGCAAATGCAGAGTAGGTAAGCTTTGTTTAGAGCATGCGTTATCCCTTAACAAATGATATTTTGAAAGAACACTGTCCAAAAAACGGCATGTTTGTGGTTAGCAAAAATAAAAGAATTGAATGCGCCCGGTATCCCCTCACCTGTAAATTTCACAATTGACAAACACTTTTGAATATCTCCAAAGAACAACTGGCTGCTTGGGTTCAGAACAGTACCTTTAATTCCTTACTTTCAAATCCCAGCGGGTCAGTATTGTGGCCAATAGACACAAATGAGTGTCAGGCACATCGTGTTAATTCTTCTACTTTAAAATCAGTAAAAGAACACCTTAGTTTCCTGTCTGAAGACATCAATCTACAAGACTTCCTGTTAGGATTCAGGAATCCATGCTCAAAGCATTTCCTGTATGGCACATATAACAAGACGGGGAAACTATCCCAGATGAAAGCTGAAACACATTTAAGGCAGATAGATAAAGACAACATGGAAAAAACTTTACCCGTTTCCGATAACATTTAGTCCAACAGAATTTATACCTTAAATAATATTGTTTCATCAGCATTTAATGTCATTCAGAATGACATGTCCTATCTACAACATGGACAGCTGTGTTCTATCATGCAGTTAAGTTGACATTACAGATTGTCAAAACTGGCAACGTGCTTTTAAAGCATGTTAACATTACTCAATTATTTGCAGTTTTTAATTTGTCTAGACAAGAACAGATAACAGCTAAAAAAGAAGTGAGATACATCATGTTTAACATTGAGAAATTAGAAAAGTTGCGTTTCACTGTAGCAAAAATCCCCTCGCCAGTATGGTTAACACATGGAGTAATAAATCTGCCCATTTCCACCTTTTATTTCATAAAATGCTTAAAGCATTTTGCAGTAGGCAGGTTTGAGCAGCTAGGAGACAGCTACATACACGAAGTGTGGGATTTGCCTTTCAATTTCAAATATATGAATGGCGAAACAGAGGTCTTTCTTAGCAGAAGACAATGTGAGAATACTGTCATTCTGTGATTTGTAAGCAGGTGTCCTTGCATGGACTTTGCAATGTAGAGGTTGCAAATTTGGGATGCAATCTAAAGGGAACTCCAGTCTCTTTTATTTGTCTAGTATGTCAGATACTTTCTAATGGAAGTTATGTGGTTCTGAATGATGTTGTGATTTCAGTCACTCAAATGGTAACTCATTGTGGCCATGTTTTCTTCCCCCCACACAAGAAATAAAAGTGACAGATGTGTGGCCTCCACATTGCTACTTTTAATGTAAACTTTGACAAGCTCAGCAGATTAAATGCACTTTTACCCCCAAAATATGAGGCCCTGCCACTGGCCAGTGAGACAGATGACCTCCAGATAGCAAGATCATGAGCTTAGATACAATTCCTATTAAATATTAACTTCCCAATGCATTTTGGAGAACTGGTGATTAGAAAATTCAACACATTGAATACTGTGGGGATTGCAAATATTTTGAAGGCTGTCCATTCTGGATTTGTTAGCACCTTCCAGACCATGTTTGGAGTAATACCTCCAGCCATACACTGATTCTTTTTGAGTGCCTTTGGTCGATTCCCTACAACTCTGGCATTAATTGGTGCAATTCTGCTGCCGCTATTTTTTAATATGCAGTGGATGTTCTCTCTCAAGAGAACGGAGTGATGGAGCTGCCATGAACCCAGCTATGTTGTTAACATTTGAAGCAGTACCTTGGAGCTTCCTTGCTTGGGGAGTTGGATTGGTTTCTGAGATTCAGACCAATTTTGACATGTGTCCAGAGAGTCTTCCATTGCATCCAGTGCCTGTTTGAATGTGCACCTATGATGTGTCTTGCTGTGCAGACTGCACCTTCTGTGGACAAAGATATGTTAATGTTCTTGATGAGGGTTTGTTCACAGATCTGCCCCCTGAGACTACAGTTTTGCGGCATCCTATGAGCCACCAATTGTGGATTTCCTGGCTCCAACAATATCTGGCAAAATGGACAGTGATACCTACGCAGTTCAATCTGCGCCAGAGGCTTCTGCACCCTTCTGCTCTGTGGATCCTTCTGACAATACCCTTATTACCATGCCACCTGCTAAAGTAAAATCCTTCTTGGTGTCCATCTCCCTTGATGATATTGGAGATTTTTTTGCAGGAACATGATTATTGCTAAAATTTGACTATTGGGTTTTACTCAAAAGTAAAACATAACACCAAATTGCCGTTATATTGGCCTGGCTGTTAGCCTGCTTGGCTTGTCAACTTAGACATTTGTCTCTTAAGTATGTTTTTTTAACCTTAGAGTTTGGACTCATCGAGGCAATAGGGGAGGGTGTTGTGGGTCCATTTTAGTTAGTTGCTTTGGCACAGTGACAGCTCAACTTAGGCTTGCAGCCTGTGTCCTTTGACCTAGTTATTATGCTCTGTATTCCTGTATTCATGTGTATTCATTTTATTATTGCTTCTATTAGTGGCATTGTTTTATCTCCACAATCAGCTGCTGTTCTGTGAAAGCGTCATGATCAGTGTTATGGATGACATACTTTGCATCATGTACTTTTCTTTGGAATCACAAGAACAGCATGCAAGGCACAAAGAATAATATTTTGTTTTGCCGGCCCCAAGACTGCATAAACAGTACAGCGCTTTAGTATGTACCCGTGCCAGGCTTCTGTGCATAAACATGTTCCCTGGTAAAATATCTTGTAGGACAAAGGGCATTAGAATGGGTTTCAGCCATAATTTCCATCCATGCTGCATGCCGTTTTTGGCAGACCTTAGCCTTTGTGTCTCCATTGATCGTGATCTGAGGACTAGCGGCTTGACCTTGTACCAAGGTAAAGGGGATGGGAGGTGCTTCTCATGGACACTGTATGGGCAGATTTGGCTTACATCACCATGCTCTCACTTAGGGGCTCGGGATTAGGCTTTTAGGTAGGAATTGTATGCTTATGTTATGACAATGGGCCTGATTACGAGTTTGGCAGAAGGCATTAATCCGTCCCAAATGTGAGGGATATCCCACCCACCATATTACAAGTTCCATTACATCCTATGGAACTTGTAAAACAGCAGACAGGCTATCATACATGTTTGGGATGGAGTAATCCCCTCCGCCAATCTCGTAATCGGGCCCATTATGTTGGGGGTGGCTTATATTCACATCTTTAATTTTCACAATCCTGATTTTGATGTTGCTCATTATCCTAATCATTGCAGCTCATGCATTTTATAACAGATTATAATCCTTCCAATAAATGTATTGAGAACTGCTCTGCATCTCTTTTCTTGTCTATGTGTGTAAAAGGCTTGCATGTGGGGAGAAAAGGGTAAGACTTGTTTCCACCATGGTTTCCCTGAGGGGTTTTCAGCATCCATGCAAGGCTACCACAAATCACCTTTGCCAGTTGGGATTTAGTGAGGTGCTGCTAATGAGCGAGGAGAGTTAGGTCGACAGCAATCTGCAAGGCAGAAGTTCTGCCATCCCAAATCCAGCAGTCTGGTTACTTTGCGAGGCATGAAATAATACAGATATAAAGAAGGGAGTATTGATAGCTTAAGTCAATCATTCAATCAATCAACAAATTTGTAAAGCGCACTACTCACCCATGAGGGTCTCAAAGTACTAGGGTGGGGGGGCGCTGCTACTGATCGAACAGCCAAGTCTTGAGAAGTCTCCAGAAGGAAAGGAGGTCCTTTAACTGACGCAAGTAGGTGGTAAAAGTGTTCCACGTCTTGGCGGTGAGGTGCGAGAAAGATCTGCCACTGGTTGTAGTTCTACAGATGTGTGTGACGGTGGCAAGGGTGAGGTTGGCAGAGCTGTCGGGTCAGAAAACAAAGCTGCATTGGTCAAAGAGTTTAAAAGTATTTAGAAATCCAATTTTCCATATTTAAAACAGTCAGGCTAGGAAAGAAGATGTGATTGAAAGGGCTTGCCCTGACTTAAGACAGTGTTAAAACTGTAATTCCTAACTTAAGAGAATCTTAAGACTTTTGGGCATAATTTACAACAGGATTAAGAAAGGCATAAGAGGGCTCAAGACAAGGAAAAACACTGCATAAATTAGACTTGGGCTGTCAGAGAAAGAATTCTGTCAATGAACCCAATTGAGGCTTCTTTGACGGAATACTTAAGGTCCACCCTTCTCTAATTTAGATGGGAAGCCTAAAGGATTGGAGGGGAGGGCAGGCTACTCTGTCACATTCATGACTGAGTACCCTGTCCATCAATTTCTAAATCAAGCCATTGTAAAGTCTATTTTGCAATACATTGGCACTTTGTCAGATCTAATGATCCTTGACATTATTAAATCAATGTGCTCTCACTGACTTTGAACGTATTGTCCTCTCTTTGAGTAATTATTGACTGACATTTAAACTATTTGGTGCAATATTCCTTTTTTTCTCTTGAATATTAACCAAACTTCATGGACACAAAATGGCATATTTATCAATCTTTCATGCAATGTAAGGCAGCTGAAAAGATTGCTGTTCTGCATTGTGTGAAAGAGAGAATTCAGGAATGTTCCATATATAGAAGTATATGGAGCATTTGTGTTCTTTCCTTGAGCTGGCACACTTGATGCTGCCTAGCTCCTACACAAACCCACTGCAAGGGTGCCCCCTTGATACAGGCAAGATTGTTTTTGTGCAGGAAGAGACACCCTCCAGCACAAAAACAATCCTTACATGCATTCTCTTCTTTTTGTGTGTTCTGCAGAATACAGCACATATGGAAAGAAGAAATATCAGGGAGAAATAAAGATATTTCTCCTTGTTAATCCTCACTGAGGAAGGAATAGCATTTTGGGACATTCCCAGGTTTACTAGCTTTAATGAATCTGGGAATGTACTAAACTCCACTGGTGTACACATGGGAATGCCCATCCTTCGCTCCTGGAATGTCTCCCAAGTTGAAATGGAATGTAACGAAGCACAAGCAGCTGCGCTGTGGTACATTTCTTTACAAACCTAGGGAAGACCAAGTTAATCAGGCCTTGTGTGGCTTTCTAAATTCTAAAAAAGTATTTGCATTGCCCTTCGTCACCTTGCACCTACAATGGTGATGCAAAAGTTTGGTAAATATAGAACAAACTGTGTGGTGGCCAATTTAGAAATTTAGTAAAGGTTCATGTTTACTTTTTCATCTCAATAGTTATCTTTTCAGATTCCCTTTGGAACTGTTCTTTGTATTGTATTACTTTAATGCATGCAATCAACGACACAGTGGCCCTCATTATGACCCTGGCAGTCCATGGACCACCAGGGCTGCTGTGGCGGTCTCACAGCCACGGGACAGGTGGTTCAGACCGCCATAATACGACCACGACAGTTTGGTCACTGCCAAACCACTGCGTCCCCACCCGTCCCGCTGATTTACCATGGCTCGCCGGGCTGCAGGTTTCCACCTGCAGCCCGACGGGAGTTGAATAACTGCTGAGGTTATTCCGACTAGGGAAACCACAAGCATTTTTTGTCAGTCTCCCCGCCACAAAATGTTACTGGAAAGGTATTCCGATGACAGGAACTTGCGTTCCTGTCATTTGGGTTACCCCCTCAACACCTCTGTACACACGCATGCATGCACCACACATACACAATCATACAGACAGCACCCACTCACACATGCACTTACAACATTCACCCCATAGACACACATACATACCCATACACATCACACATGCATACACTCACCATATACGCATACAAACACACACGCACCTGCATGCACTCACTCATACCCCCTTACACATTCACCCATTCATACACCCCCACCCCGTCCACATGCATACACATGTGCATCACCACATTTACACACAGACACACAAGAATACACAATCACTCCCCCTCCCTCGCCACATTCATTGCAAGCATACATACAGTCATACACACCCATTCACAACTCCAACACCCTCCCCTTGTGGGCGGCACTCACCTCATTAGACAAGGTGTTCCTCTGTGAGGGGACAGGACCAGGCGTTCCCACTGCCAGCACCGCCACACCAGGAAAAGACCGCCACACAAAATTACTGGTTGTAATTCGGTGGGTGTTTTTTTCCTGGCAGTGGAACCGCCTAAGGGTCCCCGACCACCATAGAGGATGCCGCAGGATATCTGACCACTGGCGGTGCGGATATCTGATGGCAGTCATAATACGGCAGTCAAAAGACTGGCAATGGCAGTCTTCCGGCAGTCATGGCTGCTGTGGTCTTAGGAAAAGACCACAGCAGTCATAATGAGGGCCAAAGACTTAACACAGTAGCTCACTCTGTGGATTACATTGTCAGCTGTGGTCGTGCTAATCTGCTCGGAACTATTAAACTTCATGGGTAGTGTTATAAAACACAGCATAACATATTGCGTTTGGAAATTTACTCCATTTCTTTCTTCAGATTCCATTTATGACTGTGCAATTGAAACATGAACAAAGGCAAGCCAAGTATTACTTTATCTGCCTATAAATGCCTTTGGGTATTGTCCCAACATGTATAACAAGCATCTGTAATTGAATGGGTCTTGCATTTGCTCGAGTTAGAGCTATTAGTTGTAAATTCCTAACTGGACTTTTCTTGCCACATAAATTGAAAATGAAAAGTGAAATAGTTCACATAAGCCAGCTGATTCAAAGCACCATGGCTGCAATGAGCATGAGCGCGAAGGAGAGACACAAAAGGAAAAATAAATTAGCTCACAGTCAAACATATTGGCAATCGTGCAATTATCCATGTAACAGAGACAGTCTGCAGGGTGGTAAAAAACCTTGCCAACGTAGGGCCAATGGACAGCATTTGCCAATGATGATAAAGGATTTTTGAAAGGCAAGCCCAGAAATGGGTGAAAGTGATGGTCATGTGGTGGGCGTGATTAAAAGTCTACAATACTTACAACAGGTCAAAGCTCTTGTGTGCTCGACCTAAAAATAAAAAACCATACCTTTTGTAGCCAGAGTGACACTGCCACGGTCATGACACTGATGTGACATGATGGTGATTTTGCTCTCTGCCACTAAGCACTAGAACTCTTTAAATCACACTTGGTCCCCTCTGACATCTTCACACAAACATCTTGGAGAATTTTCCTAACACCTTAACACAAAACTTATCCTATGTATTCCATTGCAAGAAATGGCACACTCGGATGGAAAGAACCTGCAAGCCAGGTCTAAAGGCCACTTATTACTAACTGCACCTTGTACCTAGAGTCTGTCTGAACAACATCGGTCACAGCGCTACACAAGAATGAGTCTGGCTTCTAAGTCACACCTCCTGCAGTGAGATGAGGAGAGCTATTTCCTAAGTGACTTATGCAGCCCATTCTCCAACTTCACCTTATAAGCAGCACGATTCAGTCCCTGTATCAAGCTGTGATAAGTGGTGGATTGGGAGTGAGTAATTGCTGGGATGCGTTGTTTGTTCCAATCCTTACAGAGATGCCAAACTCATTTGTTCCTCTCAAAGCATCAAGTGACAAGACCTGTCACTCCTGCCTCAGATTCATGAAATATCAATTATCAGCAAGGTAAAGCCAATTCCCATCCCATCATTGCATGCTCTGCCGGGCTGACAAATATAGGAGTGATTCTCAAAGTGGCAATGCACATAATACATTTTAAGGTCATTCTCAATAATTACGACCGTGTCCTATCTCCATAACACAATTAACAATGTTCCATCAGCATTGCTGCCAACCAGACACGGTGAGCATTCGAGGAAAGTTAAAAGCTGAAAAGCAGAAAATACCATAGGTCAAATGGCAAAACAGAGTTGAGCAGAGTTCACTGTTGTAGCACTTAACTTCAGCCTTCTTAAACATAAACAGAAGGTGCTGGGGGAAAAATGAACACCACATATCATCAAAGGCAGAGATAAAAATCACACACTGAATTTCTTCATCAAAGGTTTCAAAGTGGATCAGTTGACACAAAATTAGACAATTGTGCCCACAGTGGACAATAAGACAACAAGCAATACTGTATGGTGAACCTTTGGGGTTTTCAAATAAAGTCTGTCCACTAATGTCTATAACTGTGCACAAACTACTAATCTGAAAGGTACAAACAATGTACTTTATAGGGAAAAGCAGATTAATTTAATTAATTAGGTTTCTCTTAAGGAGGAACATCATGGTAATTTTATTCAGAGGAGTTGCGCTGAAGTCCAGTGGCAGCCAATCTAATGGCAGACTCCAAGAGGTGCATCCTCACCCAAACAGGACACAGAGGTGCATGTGCAGGCATGTTATTTTTGTTCTCGTACAAATGAGGCAAGGACTCAACGGAGAACCTATCATCAATGAGGGGGAGACAAGCCCCGACCAAGAATTCAATAGTGAGGGCAGTGGAGAAATAACAGAGCAAGAGGAACTACACTGTGCCTAGAAGAAGGGCGGCAAGGGTAAGTAGGGTGATTGTCACTGGGATGGTCTTTTATTACTGAAGTATAGGATCATTGATGAAAGCCAGATGAGTGGGTGGGAATTGCTAAGTTTCAGTGCTCATAGAGAGAAGGCTCAACAACTTCTTAAATCATTCCTTCACTTCTAGACTTGTAGTGGGCACCTTTGTAGTACCATTAATCTGAGGATAAAGTGGTCCAGTTCCTTCAGACCCTTGAGAAGATTGATTACAGCATTCAAAAGGCTCTTTATAAGTGTCAGCGCGGAGGAAGGAAGGTTGTGAGATTAGTGGTGCACCATATACGAGAGGATGATGGACTGGACAGCCGTCAAGTCTTTTTCGTGCAGATACAGTGTTGCTCATCTTGTCATAGAAATGGACACAATGATACAGTCATTCTTGAAGGAGAGAGGGTGAGGGCAAGAGGTCTCTTTTAGCATCAATTGGAGATGTGAGTCTGTCAAGCTTTATGTTATTGTTTATTATTTGGAACTAAGCGTGTCTACTGGTGGTTTTAAAGAAGAGAAATAAATTCTTGGAAGGGTTATGCTTGAGGCGTGTGCCCAAAATGCAGTTCTAAGAAAACAGAAAATGACAATCTTTAGTTTCTTAGCATGCATCAGCTCACCTCATGAAGTACCTGAAGAAATAGGACAACATAATCTCAACTCAGATGAAACCCAGTTGGGTCAATTTACCACCTGTAGTATGCTCAAACCCAGCTTAACCTTTACTAAAGCCATCACACCTGGCACGCCTGCTACGTGACTGACAAACCACCCTCTGGGTGGCTCTTGAATACATGCAACCAAGTCACCATCAGATTGGAAATTAAATGAAAACAAAAAAAAGAAAAAACACTCAAACACACACACACACACACACAGTAACAAGCCTTCTCCATTTATGCACCCAGGATGTGGGATAGCATCCCTGTATCCCCAGGACTGCTGAAACCTGCTACAATTTAAGAAACAGTTGAAGACAATTCTTTAAAGAATACTACATTAAGAGGAATTAACAGTCCAGCTACACTGGTTCCAGGTAAGTTGGCTGTGCCCTTGCCCCTGAACCTGCTGACTATGCTGATACCTTTCGGGCCACAAAGAAGCATACAAAAGAGCACAGGGGATGAATATCCAGATAGAGAAGACAATGTTGAAAACAACTAATAGTACTTTGATCACGTTGGGATCAGTTGATAGGCACTAATGAAGTTGCATCAATTAGTGCTTGATCCAAGCTCCACACAGAGAAATGGAAGTGATGGCAGGCATGCCTTAACAAATTGTGAGGCTGTAATGAGGAGTTCCACACAAACCAACAAATGGTGAGCAACAGATGCACTCCAAGCCCTTTACTGAACACAGCAGTCTCTCACAAGCAAGATTCATGCGTTAGTGCATGCACTCGCAGGCTTGACGCTAAAAAGGGAACGAAATGGGAATAATCATGGAGTAGTCATGAAGAATAAGCACAAAAGGTAAAGTCTAGGCAGTTTTTGAACTTTTACTCATAGTTAGACACCTCATTGCCAATACACTACATCTTTTGTGAATGCATGAAGTAGTACTTCTATAGTAACTTGCTTCCACAGTACTGCCTTGACAGATTTGACATGTAATGAAGTTAGTTAATGTTTTATTGCGTAATTACTTATAATCGTTGCAATTGTACAAGAGGAGACTTTAAAAACACCATAAAACAATTAATACATTCTTGCTTTCTTTGTGGTTTTTAGTCCAGTTAAGCCCTGTTCACCTGTTGTTTATATTGAGATGTATAGTCATACTTACTGGAACAACACTGAGTTACTGACTGTTGAATTAGACATTTCTGGAAGGGAATATAGGTGAATTTTTTAACTGATAAAATATAAATAGTTCAGTCCACAGGTGGAGTATGCAGAGGGCCATGGGTGGGAAAAGCAATGAAGCTAAAGATTGCAGACGTACTCTTTTTAATATGTGCTAAATTGAACCACTGGTATAGTTCATTAAGGGCTACAGGTATGTAGCATTTTGCACATCGCAAACAGCGAATCGGGCTGTTTGCGACGTGCAAAATGCACTTTGGTATGTACAACCCAATTTTTGCGATTCAGTAAACTATTTACCAAATCGCAAAAAGGGACTGCGAGTTGCAATTAGGAAGGCGAGTCACAATCCCATGTATGATTGTTTTGTGGTCGCAAAACAATTGCAGTTAGCACCAGTGTCACACTGGTGCTAACCCATTTGCAAACTGTAAAGGGTCTCATGGGACCCCTTCCCCTTTGTGAATGGCAGTACAAATATTGTTTCAGAGCAGGCAGTGGAAAACGTTTCATTTTTGTTTGTGAAATGCATCTCGTTTTCCATTAAGGAAAATGGGCTGCATTTTAAAGAAAAACTGCTTTATTTAAAAGTAGTCACAGACATGGTGGTCTGCTGTCTCCAGCAGACCACCATCCCTGGAAGGACGGCCATTCCCAAGGGGATCGCAAATTGCGCCCTACCTCATGAACATACGTTTTTGCGACTCGCAAATTGCGAGTCGCTCTGACTCACAATATGAGAGTTGCAAAACAATTCTTACCTTCATGTAGCCCTTAATCCAGAAAAGTTAAGTCTTTCTTTCCTGTACTTGTTCCTTTGTGCGTTTTTTAATAATCAGTTCTTATTTGATTTTTCAAAATATTTATTTTTGTTCTAGTTAAAGGAGTGCTAGGAGCTCTTGTTTTGGAACGCCATCTGTAATATACTAATTAGACTATATATCATATTGAGGAGTTGGTGTACCTTTCTTCCTTGCCTCATTTGTATGCACAGAGCTATTCAGGTTCTTTAGCCACACGAGGAAATCAGCCTGGAGATAGAACAAGTGTCACAAATGAGATGAGAACAAGATGGTAGATGGCGTGTTTTTGTGGATGCGAGATGAGATCTTTTTTTTTATTTATTTCATTTTTTTTTTTTTACGGAACATTACCTTTGAAATGAGAGGTTTATCCTTCTGGACAATCCTGACTGACAGAAACCTTCTACTGAGATAACTTTATCTATCTAGGCAAGAGATAACAGAGCGAAAAATCTACACGAGGAGGCGTTTCCTTTTAAATTGCGTAAATATATGTCAAATTAGACTGAAATTAAGTTTTAAATGGTACCTTCATTGTACTTCCATTCTGAGCAACACGGAGCTTTGTGCACCACTGATATTGTGTAGCAGAAAAAAACTTATCAGTTAAATTACACCGAGTAGGTGATAAAAAGCTTATCTCTGCCTTTTCACATGAGCCTGTTAGGAATGAATGCAGGTCTAACAATTTATCTAACAAGAATGTTGCACATAGTCGCAGAACATGATAAGGCCTTATTCCACTGCATTTTACCTGTAGGTGGAGTGTAGAAGTTATAATCTCGGATCTACTCTGTCAATAAAGTGATATCAACATTGGTGATTTTTTGTTATGCTTAAAAATATATGATTATCCTAAGTACTGCTGGATACTTTTCTGATTGTGGAAAACAGGATACGACATGAAGCAGAGCTGAAGGCTATTATATTTAAAAATCTATGGTAATAAATTAGTTGTAGAGGACAACAAAGCCTTGAAAAATCTAACAATGAGATTTCCACAGTCCAATGTGAAGATTCCTTGTTAGAAAATAAAATACCCCAGAAAATACATAGTTAAATATTGGTCGAGCCCAAGCTAGGGCACAAGGAAAGTGGGAACTGTTCCAGTGAATGGCTATAGTGTAAAACAAGTTGGCCAATGCAAAGAAAACATATTCATTGGTACAGTGAAAGCCCTGGAGAAAAATGCGGTGTTTGACATATATTATTCCAAAGTTTGCTTGTAATATAGCCTTCATTCCAGCCTCAAAAATATTTCTGCAGAGAGTGTGACTCGGTCAGTGTGCTTATAGAAATATTGTGGTGGGTAAAGCCCCATTCCATAGCTACTTTGGGTTTGCCTGAGCCTTGTTCCAATCAGCATATGAATTTTAGTACAGTTTACTCACTAGAAGCTCAACATTGAATTATTTGGACAAATTTGCTACTTTTTCCTACCTGCTAATGTGAGACTAATCTTGTAATAGTTCATTATGATGTCAAGGGGAGGTGTGAATTATTAAGAACCACTATACTGAACACTGACTATACCAGTAACATGATAGCTCTGCTCTGTGCTTGTGCTAAACAAAATGGCTTTGGGAGCATGTGTAACATTTGACCTATTGTCCTCAGCTGTCTCTATGTGGCTCTTTGCCAGTCGACCAACTAAAAACTATGGCCCTCATTACAACCCTGGCGGTCAGTGTTAAAGCAGCGGAAATACCGCCAACAGGCCGGCGGAAAAAAAAATTGAATCACGGCCATGGCGGAAACCGCCAACAGAGACAGCCACTTTAACACTCCAACCGCCACAGCGGTAGAAAAAAACACAGCGGCGGTAACCGCCAACTGACAGGCAGAACACAATGTACCGCCCACACTATTACAAGAGGCCTATCCCCCACCTTTTCCGGGGCGGTACCAACGCGATCAAAAGCATGGCGGAAACAGGACTTGAAAGGGAGACCACTCACCTCTCGACACCCAACGAGGAACCAGGATGCCATGGAGCCCGAACTACACGTCCTGTCCATGCTGGTCTTCATCCTTCTGTTTCAGGAACATGAAAGATGCCGTCGACGACCACGGTGAGTACTGCACCTACAACACAGGGGAGGGGGGGAGGGAAAGAGAGTGACACACACACCCAACATGCAATACCCCCACCCCCACCCTCACCCACAGCACCATACACACAAATACATGCAGCAACATTACATATACACCCCCCACCTCCTGGAAGAACGCAAGGACAAAATTAAATGATTGTAATAATTGTAATCATTAAAATCAGCTAGTGCAAGTTAAAAAATCACTATATACAAATATCTACACCGACTACACTAGTCCAGATAATAATCAAACATTGTCCGTGGATCAGTGTCCCAAAATGCATGGGCAAAGCCCACACAAGATATCTGACTCGAAACAGAGAGAACACTGCAGGGGCATCAGATCGAAATGAAACAGGCACCACAGGGGGAGGGGGGCAACTCTGCAGGATGTATGCACAACGCCACTGCTACACGAGGGGACTTCATGTCCACTGCTGTATCCATGGAGTGCAAAGCCACAGTCTCACAAGTCTTTCAAGTGGGTGGTTTGCCCACTGCTCTATCCTGGGGCGTGCAAAGCCACAGTCTCACAAGTCTTTCCAGTGGGTGGCTTGCCCACTGCTCTATCCCGGGGAGTGCAAAGCCACAGTCTCACAAGTCTTTCCAGTGGGTGGGTTGCCCACTGCTGTATACTGGGGAGTGCAAAAGCACAGTCTCACAAGTCTCTCCAGTGGGTGGTTTGCCCACTGCTCTATCCTGGGGAGTGCAAAGCCACAGTCTCACAAGTCTCTCCAGTGGGTGGTTTGCCCACTGCACTATCCTGGGGAGTGCAAAGCCACAGCCTCACAAGTCTTTCCAGTGGGTGGTTTGCCCACTGCTCTATCATGGAGAGTGCAAAGCCACAGTCTCACAAGTCTTTGCAGTAGGTGGTTTGTCCACTGCACTATCCTGGGGAGTGAAAAGCCACAGTCTCACAAGTGGATAACAGTCTCCACTGGTTCTGGAGGGGGCTTGGTGACCAGAGTGCTTCATCCTGCCAAGGACTGAGGAAGTGGATGTGAATCTCAACTGGTTCTGGAGGGGGCTTGGTGCCCAGAGTGCTTCATCCTGCCAAGGACTGTGTGAATGGATGTGATTCTCCACTGGTTCTGGAGGGGGCTTGGTGCCCAGAGTGCTTCATCCTGCCAAGGACTGGGTTAGTGGATGTGAGTCCCCACTCGTTCTGGAGGGGGCTTGGTGCCCAGAGTGCTTCATCCTGCCAAGGACTGAGGAAGTGGATGTGAATCTCCACTGGTTCTGGAGGGGGCTTGGTGCCCAGAGTGCTTCATCCTGCCAAGGACTGAGGAAGTGGATGTGATTCTCCACTGGTTCTGGAGGGGGCTTGGTGCCCATAGTTGTTCCATCCTGCCAAGGACTGGGTTAGTGGTTGTGAATCTCCACTGGTTCTGGAGGGGGCTTGGTGCCCAGAGTGCTTCACATGCAGTGTGGCTGGTCCCATTCCCTCACATGGGTGTGTGTGCCACGCGATTGCCTGGTAACAAGTAGCATGATATGCCATGGAAGCAGAGACATACCCCACCTGCTGCGGGTTTGCCTGCCACCTGCAGGTGCAAACAGTGATGAGAGTCATGCCTCATGGAAGCTGGGCAGGGTCCAGGACGTCTCCTGCAGCCTCAGACGGCTGCCCACTGGGGATGATAGCCATGTCAGCTGTGGGGGCACTGTCTGAGCATGTCGCAGGGTTGGTGGCAGTGCTTGTGGCAGTGTCTGTGGCGGAGGTGCTGGCGGTGGTGCATGTGTCTGCACCCGTTGAGTGACACAGCAGGACGTCTCCTGCAGCCTTGGACAGCTGCCCACTGGGGATGATGCTGGGGACTGTTGCTGAGACAGCAGACGTGCAGGTGGCGGTGCTGGTGGCAGTGCTGGTGGCAGTGCAGGTGGCGGTGCTGGTGGAGGTGCAGGTGGCGGTGTCAACTGCCGTACAGGTTGGTGTAGTGGTTGACAGAAGGGGTGATTCTAGTCCCTCAGTCGGAGCCACCGTGCCCTGTCCTGACCTGCTCTTCAGCTTGTGTCCCTTCCCCACCTTTGATGTTGCTGCTGGTGTCTTGCCACTGTCCCCTTTTGGTTTGGAGGAGCCCTTGCTTGCTGGTAGGTGCGGCTTCTCCCTCCGGGATGTGGGCACCTTCTTCACCTTGGCAGGTGGTGGAATGGCCTGCCCCTTGGCCTCGCTAGGTGGCATACTGACAGCCCTGATGGGTGGCGCACTCGATGAGACCGGAGTTGCTGGCACCACTGTGCTTGGGGATTTGGTGGCTGAGGTGTTGGGCTGGGACCTGGACATCCTGGCCCTAAGGGAAGGACTGGGGGGAGGTGTAGGGAAGAGGTCAATGTTAGCCAGGAAAAGTTTCTTAGACACACTGGGACGGGAAGATGGAGGAGGTTTGGAAGTGGAGGAAGAGGTAGTGGTTGTAGGAAGTGGAGGTTTGCTGAATTTGGGTGAAGGTGCATGGGCCGAAAGCTGTTGTGAGATGGATGGCTGTTGGGTGGGTGGGTGCCTGCGATTCTGTACTTTGGGAGGAGGGCTCACAGACACACTGGAAGAGGACACTGGGGATGTGTGAATGGTAGTGGGGGTGGTGATTGCACGTGAGTGGTGTGTCGTGATGGGCGTGCTGGTGATGGAGGTAGTGGCTGAGGATGTAGTGCATGCAGGTGTGAGTGGAGATGAGACAGGGTGGGAGGAGGAGGACGTGGAGGAGGGGGACACAGTGGAGGCAGTGGATGTTGCTGTGTCTGCATGGGGATGGTGCTTGTGTGAGTGCCTGTGGGATGTGTGGTGCTTATGTTTGCCATGTCCACTCTTGTGTGTTGATGAGTGTGCATGCTGGTATGATGGTGTGCTTGGGATAGGCTGAGGTACAGGAGATTGAGTCTGGGTGGAGGAAGTTGGAGGGGGGAGGCTGGACACCGGGACAATGTCTGCCATCATTGCTGAGGCCAGAGCCTGAAATGCTCTCTTTTGGGCCGCCTTCCCAGAATGAATGCCCTCCAGGTATGCATTTGTTTGTTGCAAATGCCTCTCAACACCATGGATGGCATTCAAAATGGTAGATTGCACAACAGTGAGGGAACTTAGGAGGTCAATAGCCTCCTCACTAAGGGCAGCAGGGCTGACTGGGGCAGGTGTTGAGGTGCCTGGGGCAAAAGAGATGCGCACCCTCCTGGGTGAGTGGGCACGGGACGCAGGCTAAGGGGCTGCTGGGTGGGCGGTGCTGGTAGGGGGGATGGCGGCTGTACCTGCTGATGTGGTGGGCACAGAAGTGCCCGCCAGTGCAAGGGAGCTCCCATCAGAGGAGGAGTCACTGTAGCTGGTGTATTCTCCTGTTCCCTAGCCCTCCGTCCCACTGGTGGCTTCAGACTTCGTTACTTCACCCTCCAGGGCCATGTGGGATGCAGCTCCCTCCTGCTCGAGTGCCACTGCTCCTCCGCCAGATGATGCTAATGCACACAAGAACAGGGTGACAAAACAAAAAGGAGGGGAAAGATAGAAGAAACACATGGTCAGTGCATGCAACACCACTACCGTTGGCAGACACAACACACAGGGAGCAGCCCTATGCACTAAGCCATGCACTTACAGTTCTTAGGAAATTCACATGCCCATGGGGGACGATGCCTAAGCACATTTGCTACACCTGGAACCCACATGAGCCTGACTAGGTGTAGATGGGTATTACCACTATTGGGGTTGGAGTGCCACAGAGCCTGCCTAACAAGGGACCTACCCTACCAAGTTCGCCCTGGCCTAGGGGAACCCACAGCCCACTTCCCCCAGCCAGACACCTCGTAAAGCATGCAGAGTCAGCTGAATTAGACTGTACTCACCCCCTTGTGGCTGCTGTGATGCCCTCAAGCTCCCATCCAACTCCGGATAGGCCACCGCCAGGATCCGGTACATTAGGGGGGTCATGGTGCAACAGGCGCCCCTTCCACGTTGGGAGGCCATCCACCGGCTGAGCCTCCGCTGTCTTCTTGCTCCAGCAGCACAGGTCCTCCCATCTTTTCTGGCAGTGGGTGCTCCATCTATGGTAGACCCCCAGGGTCCGGACGTCCTTGGTGATGGCACGCCAAATACCCTTCTTCTGGTGGGCGCTGACCTAGAGGAAAAGTGAAGTTAGAATGGATGTTACTATCCCGTCCAGTTCTTCTCACGCATTGCCTAAACACCTCCCATGCTGGCCCAGACATACATACACACACACTATCCTCACATGCTGGCCTGTTCCCCTCCCCGCCCTCTTTCATCCATGACACTCCATACAATCATGTGCCATCCACCATGCTCACTGTGTACTCACCTGTTTGTTCAGAGGACCGTACAGTTGTGTGTACTGGGGGAGGACCCCATCCACCAGTTTCTCCAACTCCTCCGAAGTGAAGGCAGGGGCCCTTTCCCAAGACACTGTAGCCATCGTCGCTTCCAGACACAGGTCACAGCAGCACTTGCAGTATAGGTCCTCTGCTGTTGAAGGTCAGGTGTCAAGTGAGGTAACAGTTAGAAAATGGTGGCCATGTCCGCGGCGGTGCGTACCGTCACCGCCGGAGTACATCGTCATTGGCTCCTGGAACCCATAGGGCTCAATGTTAACCAATGCTGAATTGCGCCGCGGTCTTCGACCGCCTACCACGACGGTGTACAACTCCAGCGCAGTTACCTCATTTCTCCTTGTCCCACCTTACAGTTCAGGCAGCCGCCATTTCAGGGGGCAACATGGCAGGCAAAAAAACTGTGTCACACCTATTTAGGCCAGGAATATGGACAGACAAAGGCACATGGCGAATTTGTAACGTTTTTGCAAAAAACACATTGTGATACCTAAGTGTTGTATGACCCTCTGCTCACCATTCTCCTCCATAGGGCACATCCGCTGGGGCAGGTAATGAGATGGCGGCATCCTCCGGTGTACAGACCCCTGGTGGACCTGTCGACAATGGAAGAGAGACACATCATTATCACTTATAGACTTGATTGTGCAACAATCCAGGAACTGTGTGCCCAGTTGGAGCCAGACCTGATTTCAGCTATCCGCCATCCCACAGGAATCCCCCCCCTAGTGCAGGTTCTGCCTGTATTCCATTTCCTTGCCAGTGGGTCTTTTCAAACAACAGTGGCCATGGCATCAGGGATATCCCAGCCAATGTTCTCTAACGTGATGTCCAGAGTGTTGTCTGCCCTGCTGAAACACATGCACAGCTACATCGTTTTCCCTCATGTGGAGGATTTGCCAAAAGTGAAAGGTGACTTCTATGCCCTGGGACATATCCCCAACATAATTGGTGCCACTGATGGCACACATGTGGCATTTGTCTCCCCCCACAGGAATGAACAGGTGTACAGAAACCACAAAAGCTAACATTCTATGAATGTGCAGATGGTGTGTTTGGCAGACCAGTACATCTCCCATGTGAATGCCAAGTATCCGGGCTCAGTGCATGACGCTTACATTTTGAGAAATAGCAGCATCCCTTATGTGATGGGACAACTCCAGAGGCACAGTGTGTGGCTAAATAGGTGAGCCTAAAGTCCCCAAACAGTTCCATTTGGTGTCTGGGTATGGGAGAATCCCTAATGTTTGGAGGATGTCTCACTGTTGTCCCTCGATGTTTGCAGGTGACTCTGGTTCCCCCAACCTGTCATGGCTACTGACCCAAGTGAGGAATCCCAGGACAAGGGCACAGGAACGCTACAATGAGGCACATGGGTGAACTGGGAGGATTATAGAGCGCACCTTCGGCCTCCTGAAGGCCAGATTCCAGTGCCTCCATCTTACAGGTGGATCCCTATACTACTCACCGAAGAAGGTGTGCCAGATCATCGTGGCCTGCTGTATGTTGCACAACCTGGCTTTGCGATGCCAGGTGTCTTTTCTGCAGGAGGATGGCCTGATGTTGGTCTTGGGGCAGCTGTCGAGCCTGTGGATAGTGAAGAAGAGGAGGCAGAAGAAGAAGATGTAGACAACCGAAACAACATCATCATGCAATACTTCCAGTGAGACACAGATAAGAAGATGGAACTGCTTCCCACATCTCATACTATTGTAGGAGCTAGCATAAACCTGCCTTTTTCACTCTGTGTATGGATCCTGACTTGTCACTTTGGCTTTCCATTTCACAGATGTTGGTCCCAATTGTGCCCTCTGCTATGTTTACTCCTGGCCTACAGCTGTGTAACCTTGGTATGTGAACAAGTACATTGACATTGCTATAGTCCAGAGATTTTGCAATTACACATTTGTGAAAACACAGACTGACTCCAGATGGTTTTGTGAATCAAGGGTGTTTATTTCTGTGCAAATAAGTGCAGGGGTGTGTGAAATGGGCTGAGGTGATGGTGGAGGAATGTCCATGGCAGAGTCCAGGCCATTTGTATCACAGGTGCATTGTCCAATGGGACGTAGGAAGTGGAGCAATGGCAGTTTAAGGTGGACAGGATGACAAAGTGGGACAGAGGGGTGACACTCAGGAGGGTCTTATTTCCTGGCAGGGGTCTTGGCAATGTTCTCTGTCTTGTTCCTGGACCTCAGGGACCGTTTGTGGGCTGGTTCTCCTTCTGCAGGGGGTGGGGTGCTGGTGGCCTGTTTGTCCTGTGGCGGTGCCTCCTTTCCACTAGCGCTGGCGGAGGTGGAGGGCTGTTCATCGTCCAGGCTCGTGTCAGGGGCCCGTTTGTGTGCCACTGTGTCCCTCATGGTGTTGACAAAGTCTCCCAGCACCCCTGCAATGGTGACCAGGGTGGTGTTGATGGACTTCAAGTCCTCCCTGATCCCAACGTAGTTTTCCTCCTGCAGCCGCTGGGTCTCCTGAAACTTGGACAGTACCGTGGCCATGGTCTCCTGGGAATGATGGTATGCTCCCATGATGTTGGAGAGTGCCTCGTGGAGAGTGGGTTCCCTGGGCCTGTCCTCCCCCTGTCGCACAGCAGTCCTCCCAGCTTCCCTGTTATCCTGTGCCTCTGTCCCCTGAACCGTGTGCCCACTGCCACTGACCCCAGGTCCCTGATTGTCTTGGGTTGGTGGGTTTGCCTGGGGTCCCTGTAGTGGTGGACACACTGCTGATTGACGGGTGTAGGAAAGTACCATCTTGTCTGGCATGTTACCCCCATTTTTCTCTGTATATATGTTGTTTTAGTTGTATGTGTCACTGGGACCCTGCCAGCCAGGGCCCCAGTGCTCATAAGTGTGCCTGTATGTGTTACCTGTGTTATGACTAACTGTCTCACTGAGGCTCTGCTAATCAGAACCTCAGTGGTTATGCTCCCTCATTTCTTTCAAATTGTCACTAACAGGCTAGTGACCAATTTTACCAATTTACATTGGCATACTGGAACACCCTTATAATTCCCTAGTATATGGTACTGAGGTACCCAGGGTATTGGGGTTCCAGGAGATCCCTATGGGCTGCAGCATTTCTTTTACCACCCATAGGGAGCTCTGACAATTCTTACACAGGCCTGCCACTGCAGCCTGAGTGAAATAACGTCCACGTTATTTCACAGCCATTTTACACTGCACTTAAGTAACTTATAAGTCACCTATATGTCTAACCTTTACCTGGTAAAGGTTGGGTGCTAAGTTACTTAGTGTGTGGGCACCCTGGCACTAGCCAAGGTGCCCCCACATTGTTCAGGGCCAATTCCCCGGACTTTGTGAGTGCGGGGACACCATTACACGCGTGCACTACATATAGGTCACTACCTATATGTAGCTTCACAATGGTAACTCCAAGTATGGCCATGTAACATGTCTATGATCATGGAATTGCCCCCTCTATGCCATCCTGGCATAGTTGGCACAATCCCATGATCCCACAGGTCTGTAGCTCAGACCTAGGTACTGCCAAACTGCCTTTCCCGGGGTTTCGCTGCTGCTGCTGCCAACCCCTCAGACAGGTTTCTGCCCTCCTGGGGTCCAGCCAGGCTTGGCCCAGGAAGGCAGAACAAAGGACTTCCGAACAGAGAGGGTGTTACACCCTCTCCCTTTGGAAAATTGTGTTAGGGCTGGGGAGGAGTAGCCTCCCCCAGCCTCTGGAAATGCTTTCATGGGCACAGATGGTGCCCATTTCTGCATAAACCAGTCTACACCGGTTCAGGGATCCCTCAGCCCTGCTCTGGCGCGAAACTGGACAAAGGAAAGGGGAGTGACCACTCCCCTGACCTACACCTCCCCTGAGAGGTGCCCAGAGCTCCTCCAGTGAGCTCCAGACCTCTGCCATCTTGGAAACAGAGGTGCTGCTGGCACACTGGACTGCTCTGAGTGGCCAGGGCCAGCAGGTGACGTCAGAGACTCCTTCTGATAGGCTCCTTCAGGTGTTGCTAGCCTATCTTCTCTCCTAAGTAGCCAAACCCTCTTTTCTGGCTATTTAGGGTCTCTGCTTTGGGGATTTCCTTAGATAACGAATGCAAGAGCTCATCAGAGTTCCTCTGCATCTCTCTCTTCACCTTCTGACAAGGAATCGACTGCTGACCGCGCTGGAAGTTTGCAAAACTGCAACAAAGTAGCGAAGACGACTACTACAACTCTGTAACGCTGATCCTGCCGCCTTCTCGACTGCTTTCCTGGTGGTGCATGCTGTGGGGGTAGTCTGCCTCCTCTCTGCACTAGAAGCTCCGAATAAATCTCCTAAGGGTCGACGGAATCGTCCCCCTGCAACCACAGGCACCAAAGAACTGCATCACCGGTACCCTGGTTCTCCTCTCAGCACAACGAGCGAGGTCCCTTGAATCCAGCAACTCTGTCCAAGTGACTCCCACAGTCCAGTGACTCTTCAGTCCAAGTTTGGTGGAGGTAAGTCCTTGCCTCCCCACGCCAGACTGCATTGCTGGGAACCGTGACTTTTGCAGCTACTCCGGCCTCCGTGCACTTCCGGCGGAAATCCTTTGTGCACAGTCCAGCCTGGGTCCACGGCACTCTAACCTGCATTGCACGACCTCCTAAGTTGTCCTCCGGCGGCGTGAGACTTCTTTGTGCAACTTTGGGTGAGCACTGTTTCACTCCACTTTGTAGTGCCTGTTCTGGCACTTCTGCGGGTGCTGCCTGCTTCTGAGAGGGCTCCTTTTCTTGCTCGATGCCCCCTCTGTCGCCAGACACAATTGGCGACATCCTGGTCCCTTCTGGGCCACAGCAGCATCCAAAAACCCTAACTGCATGACTTGCACCTAGCAAGGCTTGTTTGCGGTCTTTCTTTAGGAAAACACTTCTGCACGACTCTCCACAGCTTGAGGGATCCGCCCTCCAAAGGGGAAGTTCCTAGCCCTTGTCGTTCCTGCAGAACCTTCAGCTTCTACTGTCCAGTAGCAGCTTCTTTGCAGCCACAGCTGGCATTTCCTGGGCATCTGCCCATCTCCGACTTGCTTGTGACTTTTGGACTTGGTCCCCTTGTTCCACAGGTACCCTCGACTGGAAATCCATCATTGTTGCATTGCTGGTTTGTGTCTCTCCTGCAGAATTCCCCTATCACGACTTCTATGTCCTTTGGGGAACTTTAGTGCACTTTGCACTCACTTTTCAGGGTCTAGGGGTGGGCTATTTTTCTAACCCTAACTGTTTTCTTACAGTCCCAGCAACCCTCTACAACGTCACATAGGTTTGGGGTCCATTCGTGGTTCGCATTCCACTTTTGGAGTATATGGTTTGTGTTGCCCCTATCCCTATGTGTCCCCATTGCATCCTATTGTAACTATACATTGTTTGCACTGTTTTCTAATACTATACTGCATATTTTTGGTATTGTGTACATATATCTTGTGTATATTTGCTATCCTCATACTGAGGGTACTCACTGAGATACTTTTGGCATATTGTCATAAAAATAAAGTACCTTTATTTTTAGTATATCTGTGTATTGTGTTTTCTTATGATATTGTGCATATGACACTAGTGGTACTGTAGGAGCTTCACTCGTCTCCTAGTTCAGCCTAAGCTGCTCTGCTAAGCTACCATTATCTATCAGCCTAAGCTGCTAGACACCCTATACACTAATAAGGGATAACTGGGCCTGGTGCAAGGTGTAAGTACCCCTTGGTACTCACTACAAGCCAGTCCAGCCTCCTACATTGGTTGTGCAGTGGTGGGATAAGTGCTCTGTAACTACTTACCACTTTTGTCATTGTACTTTTCATAAGAGAAAAATATACAAAACAAGTTCAGTGTATGTACACCTAACCAACATTTTTACATTTCTTTTCTCACTTCTTTTCTAAAGTGCTGAAAAGTACTTCTAACTTTCTAAAAAGTTCTTAAAAGTTTTAAAAGTTTTTTTTCCTGTTCTTTAAAAAGTTCTAAAAACTTTTTCTCACTTTTTCTGTCACTTAAACACTTTCTAAAATGTCTGGCACAGGCCAAACTGTTGATCTCTCCAAAATTGCTTATGATCACCTTAGCTGGAAAGGAGCAAGGAGTCTCTGCATAGAAAGAGGTTTAAGTGTAGGGAAGAATCCCCCCAGAGAACTGTTGGTTAACATGCTTATAGAACAGGATAAGGCCAGAGGTGCCCCTTCTGTTGAAAAAGTAGCTAATGGTTCACAATCTGATCCAGGGACTCCCCTAGAAAAAGAGTCAGGAAAGAAACTTCCTAGCCTGCCCATTACCAGACAGCCTAGCATAGTTGCTACTGAGGTAGAGTCACACCATACTGATAGTGTTGCCTCACATCATAGCAAGAGTATTCCTTCACATCATAGTAGAAGTGATGTTTCTGTTAACCAAGCTGTTAGGATGCCTTCTGTTAGGGACAGGTCTCCTTCTGTTCATTCTCACCATACTTCTGTTTCAAGGAATGTCCCACCCACCCACCCTGATGACAGAGTGTTAGAAAGGGAGCTCAGTAGATTGAGAGTGGAACAAACCAGACTGAAGCTCAACAAGCAACAGCTGGATTTGGATAGACAGTCCTTAGAAGTGGAAAGAGAAAGACAGAAATTGGGTTTAGAAACCCATGGTGGCAGCAGCAGTATTCCCCATAGTCATCCTGCAAAAGAGCATGATTCCAGGAATCTTCACAAGATAGTTCCCCCTTATAAGGAGGGGGATGACATTAACAAGTGGTTTGCTGCACTTGAGAGGGCCTGTGTTGTACAGGATGTCCCTCAAAGGCAGTGGGCTGCTATCCTATGGCTATCATTTAGTGGAAAGGGTAGGGATAGGCTCCTTACTGTGAAAGAAAGTGATGCCAATAATTTTGCAGTTCTTAAGAATGTACTCCTAGATGGTTATGGCTTAACCACTGAACAGTACAGGATGAAGTTCAGAGAGACCAAAAAGGAGTCTTCACAATACTGGGTTGATTTTGTTGACCATTCAGTGAAGGCCTTGGAGGGGTGGTTACATGGCAGTAAAGTTACTGATTATGAAAGCCTGTATAACGTGATCCTGAGAGAGCATATACTTAATAACTGTGTGTCTGATTTGTTGCACCAGTACCTGGTGGACTCTAATCTGACCTCTCCCCAAGAATTGGGAAAGAAGGCAGACAAATGGGTCAGAACAAGGGTGAACAGAAAAGTTGATACAGGGGGTGACTAAGATGGCAATAAGAAGAACGATGGTAAGTCTTCTGACAAAGGTGGGGACAAATCTAAAAATGAGTCTTCATCAGGCCCACAAAAACACTCTGGTGGGGGTGGTGGGTCCAAATCCTCTTCTAATCAAAACAAAGAAAAGAAACCATGGTGCTATTTATGTAAAATAAAAGGCCATTGGACAACAGATCCCAGTTGTCCAAAGAAAAGCACCAAGCCTCCTACTATTACAACCCCTACTGCTACACCTAGTGTCCCTACTAATAGCAGTGGTGGTGGGAGCAAACCTACTAATAGCCAATCCAAGGGAGTAGCTGGGCTCACTTTTGGTAACTTAGTTGGGTTTGGTCTTGTTAGGGAGACCACAGAGGCTGTGTTAGTCTCTGATGGGGCTATTGATTTAGCCACCTTAGTTGCTTGTCCCCTTAACATGGATAAGTACAAGCAACTACCCCTAATAAATGGTGTTGAGGTTCAGGCCTACAGGGACACAGGTGCCAGTGTCACAATGGTAATAGAGAAACTGGTCCACCCTGAACAACACCTACTTGGTCACCAGTACCAAGTAACCGATGCTCACAACAACACACTTAGCCACCCCATGGCTGTTGTAAATCTCAACTGGGGGGGGGGTTACTGGTCCAAAGAAAGTTGTGGTTGCCTCAGATTTACCTGTAGACTGTCTACTTGGAAATGATTTAGAGACATCAGCTTGGTCAGATGTGGAGTTGGAGGCCCATGCAGCAATGCTGGGCATTCCAGGGCATATTTTTGCTTTGACAAGGGCTCAGGCCAAAAAGCAAAAAGGACAGGGTGTCTTGGATCCTGGAACAATGGACCAAGTGCTCCCTAAAGCTAGGGCTAGTAGAAGTAAAACACTACCTACTATCCCTCCCTCTACAGTGGATTCTTCTTCTGAGAAAGAAGAATTTCCACCCTGTGCAGAACCTACACCAGAGGAGCTGGAAGCAGACACTGCTGAGCTTTTGGGTGAAGGGGGGCCTGCCAGGGAGGAGCTGAGTGTGGCACAGCAAACCTGCCCCACACTAGAGGGTCTAAGACAGCAAGCTGTCAAACAAGCTAATGGGGATGTCTGTGACTCTCACAGAGTTTACTGGGAGGACAACCTCTTGTACACTGAAGCAAGGGATCCTAAACCTGGAACTGCCAGGAGGTTAGTGATTCCTCAGGAGTACAGAAAGTTCCTCCTAACTCTAGCCCACGACATTCCCCTAGCTGGACATTTGGGACAAATGAAAACTTGGGACAGACTTGTTCCCTTGTTTCATTGGCCTAGAATGTCAGAGGACACAAAAGAATTTAGCAAGTCCTGTGAAACCTGTCAAGCCAGTGGCAAGACAGGTGGCACTCCAGAGGCACCCCTAATTCCACTGCCTGTGGTTGGGGTTCCCTTTGAAAGGGTAGGGGTTGATATAGTTGGCCCCATTGACCCTCCTACTGCTTCAGGCAATAGGTTTATCTTGGTGGTAGTGGACCATGCCACCAGATATCCTGAAGCAATTCCTCTAAGGACCACTACAGCACCTGCAGTGGCAAAGGCCCTCCTGGGAATCTTTTCCAGGGTGGGCTTCCCAAAAGAGGTAGTATCAGACAGGGGAAGCAATTTCATGTCTGCTTACTTAAAGGCCATGTGGAAGGAGTGTGGTGTGACATACAAGTTCACTACACCCTATCATCCACAAACAAATGGACTGGTGGAGAGATTTAACAAAACTCTCAAAGGCATGATTATGGGACTCCCTGAAAAACTCCGCAGGAGATGGGATATCCTGTTACCTTGCCTCCTTTTTGCTTACAGGGAGTTACCCCAAAAAATAGTGGGCTTCAGCCCCTTTGAACTCCTATTTGGACACCCTGTGCGAGGTCCTCTAACACTTGTTAGGGAGGGTTGGGAACAACCATTAAAAGCTCCAAAGCAAGACATAGTGGACTATCTACTTGGCCTCAGATCAAGGATGGCTGAGTACATGAAAAAGGCCAGTAAAAACCTTCAGGCCAGCCAAGAGCTCCAAAAGCAATGGCATGACCAGAAGGCTGTTTTGGTTCAGTACCAACCAGGGCAGAAAGTGTGGGTCTTGGAGCCTGTGGCCCCAAGAGCACTCCAAGATAAATGGAGTGGACCCCACACAATTGTTGAGAAAAAGGGTGAAGTCACCTACTTAGTTGACTTAGGCACTGCCAGGAGTCCCCTTAGGGTGCTCCATGTCAATCGCCTGAAACCCTACTATGACAGGGCTGATCTCACCCTGCTCATGGCAAGAGATGAGGTACAGGAAGAAGAGAGTGACCCTCTCCCTGATCTCTTCTCTTCCACAGAACAAGATGCTCTGGTGGAAGGGGTTGTACTGGCAGATTGTCTTACTGCTGAGCAGAAAGACCACTGCATAAATCTCCTGGGTCAGTTTTCTGAACTCTTCTCTACTGTGCCAGGCACCACTTCTTGGTGTGAGCACACTATAGATACTGGAGACAGCTTGCCTGTCAAAAGTAAGATCTATAGGCAGCCTGACCATGTCAGAGACTGCATAAAACAAGAAGTGCAGAAAATGTTAGAACTGGGAGTGGTTGAGCACTCTGAAAGTCCATGGGCCTCTCCTGTGGTACTTGTACCAAAACCTCATTCCAAAGATGGAAAGAAGGAAATGCGGTTTTGTGTTGACTACAGAGGTCTCAACCAGGTAACCAAAACTGATGCTCACCCTATACCCAGGGCAGATGAGCTCATAGATACACTGGCATCTGCCAAGTATCTAAGCACTTTTGACTTGACTGCAGGGTATTGGCAGATCAAATTATCAGAAGATGCGAAAGCAAAAACTGCATTTTCAACCATTGGAGGCCATTACCAATTCACAGTAATGCCTTTTGGATTGAAAAATGCACCTGCCACTTTTCAGAGGTTGGTGAACACAGTCCTGCAAGGGCTGGAAGCTTTTAGTGCAGCATATCTGGACGATATAACTGTCTTTAGCTCCAGCTGGGATGATCAGCAGGTCCACCTATGGAAAGTTTTGGAGGCCCTGCAAAAGGCAGGCCTCACTATCAAGGCTTCAAAGTGCCAGATAGGGCAGGGGAAGGTGGTTTATCTGGGACACCTTGTTGGTGGGGAACAGATTGCACCACTTCAGGGGAAAATCCAAACTATTATAGATTGGGTTCCCCCTACTACTCAGACTCAGGTGAGAGCCTTCCTAGGCCTCACTGGGTATTACAGGAGGTTCATTAAGAACTATGGCTCCATTGCAGCCCCTCTTAATGACCTCACATCCAAGAAAATGCCTAAAAAGGTATTATGGACAGCAAACTGTCAGAATGCTTTTGAGGAGCTGAAGCAGGCCATGTGCTCTGCACCTGTCCTGAAAAGCCCTTATTACACTAAAAAAATCTATTTCCAAACTGATGCATATGAATTAGGAGTAGGGGCAGTCCTATCACAACTTAATTCTGAGGGCCAGGATCAACCTGTTGCTTTTATTAGTAGGAGGTTGACCCCTAGAGAAAAGCGTTGGTCTGCCATAGAGAGGGAGGCCTTTGCTGTGGTCTGGGCACTGAAGAAGTTGAGGCCATACCTGTTTGGCACTCACTTCATTGTTCAGACAGACCACAAACCTCTACTTTGGCTAAAACAAATGAAAGGTGAAAATCCTAAATTGTTGAGGTGGTCCATATCCCTACAGGGAATGGACTATACAGTGGAACATAGACCTGGGAGTAGCCGCTCCAATGCAGATGGACTCTCCAGATATTTCCACTTAGACAATGAAGACCCATCAGGTAATGATTAGTCTTATTGTCCTTCGTTTGGGGGGGGGGGGGGGGTTGTGTAGGAAAGTACCATCTTGCCTGGCATGTTACCCCCATTTTTCACTGTATATATGTTGTTTTAGTTGTATGTGTCACTGGGACCCTGCCAGCCAGGGCCCCAGTGCTCATAAGTGTGCCTGTATGTGTTACCTGTGTTATGACTAACTGTCTCGCTGAGGCTCTGCTAATCAGAACCTCAGTGGTTATGCTCTCTCATTTCTTTCAAATTGTCACTAACAGGCTAGTGACCAATTTTACCAATTTACATTGGCATACTGGAACACCCTTATAATTCCCTAGTATATGGTACTGAGGTACCCAGGGTATTGGGGTTCCAGGAGATCCCTATGGGCTGCAGCATTTCTTTTGCCACCCATCTGGAGCTCTGACAATTCTTACACAGGCCTGCCACTGCAGCCTGAGTGAAATAACGTCCACGTTATTTCACAGCCATTTTACACTGCACTTAAGTAACTTATAAGTCACCTATATGTCTAACCTTTACCTGGTAAAGGTTGGGTGCTAAGTTACTTAGTGTGTGGGCACCCTGGCACTAGCCAAGGTGCCCCCACATTGTTCAGGGCCAATTCTCCGGACTTTGTGAGTGCGGGGACACCATTACACGCGTGCACTACATATAGGTCACTACCTATATGTAGCTTCACAATGGTAACTCCAAATATGGCCATGTAACATGTCTATGATCATGGAATTGCCCCCTCTATGCCATCCTGGCATAGTTGGTATAATCCCATGATCCCACAGGTCTGTAGCTCAGACCTGGGTACTGCCAAACTGCCTTTCCCGGGGTTTCACTGCAGCTGCTGCTGCTGCCAACCCCTCAGACAGGTTTCTGCCCTCCTGGGGTCCAGCCAGGCTTGGCCCAGGAAGGCAGAACAAAGGACTTCCTCAGAGAGACGGTGTTACACCCTCTCCCTTTGGAAAATGGTGTTAGGGCTGGGGAGGAGTAGACTCCCCCAGCCTCTGGAAATGCTTTCATGGGCACAGATGGTGCCCATTTCTGCATAAACCAGTCTACACCGGTTCAGGGACCCCTCAGCCCTGCTCTGGCACAAAACTGGACAAAGGAAAGGGGAGTGACCACTCCCCTGACCTGCACCTCCCCTGGGAGGTGCCCAGAGCTCCTCCAGTGAGCTCCAGACCTCTGCGATCTTGGAAACAGAGGTGCTGCTGGCACACTGGACTGCTCTGAGTGGCCAGGGCCAGAAGGTGACGTCAGAGACTCCTTCTGATAGGCTCCTTCAGGTGTTGCTAGCCTATCTTCTCTCCTAAGTAGCCAAACCCTCTTTTCTGGCTATTTAGGGTCTCTGCTTTGGGGATTTCCTTAGATAACGAATGCAAGAGCTCATCAGAGTTCCTCTGCATCTCTCTCTTCACCTTCTGACAAGGAATCGACTGCTGACCGCGCTGGAAGCCTGCAAAACTGCAACAAAGTAGCGAAGACGACTACTGCAACTCTGTAACGCTGATCCTGCCGCCTTCTCGACTGCTTTCCTGGTGGTGCATGCTGTGGGGGTAGTCTGCCTCCTCTCTGCACTAGAAGCTCTGAAGAAATCTCCCGTGGGACGACGGAATTGTCCCCCTGCAACCGCAGGCACCAAAGAACTGCATCACCGGTACCCTGGGTCTCCTCTCAGCATGACGAGCGAGGTCCCTTGAATCCAGCAACTCTGTCCAAGTGACTCCCACAGTCCAGTGACTCTTCAGTCCAAGTTTGGTGGAGGTAAGTCCTTGCCTCCCCACGCCACACTGCATTGCTCGGAACCGCGACTTTTGCAGCTACTCCGGCCTCCGTGCACTTCCAGCAGAAATCCTTTGTGCACATTCCAGCCTGGGTCCACGGCACTCTAACCTGCATTGCACGACCTCCTAAGTTGTCCTCCGGCGGCGTGGGACTCCTTTGTGCAACTTCGGATGAGCACCGTTTCACTCCACTTTGTAGTGCCTATTTTGGCACTTCTGTGGATGCTGCCTGATTCTGAGAAGGCTCCTTGTCTTGCTCGATGCCCCCTCTGTCCCCAGACGCAATCGGCAACATCCTGGTCCCTCCTGGGCCACAGCAGCATCCAAAAACCCTAACCACATGACTTGCAGCTAACAAGGCTTGTTTGTGGTCTTTCTTCAGGAAAACACTTCTGCACAACTCTACACGGCGTGAAGGATCCGTCCTCCAAAGGGGAAGTTCCTAGCCCTTGTCATTCCTGCAGAACCTTCAGCTTCTACTGTCCAGTAGCAGCTTCTTTGCAGCCACAGCTGGCATTTCCTGGGCATCTGCCCATCTCCGACTTGCTTGTGACTTTTGGACTTGGTCCCCTTGTTCCACAGGTACCCTCAACTGGAAATCCATCATTGTTGCATTGCTGGTTTGTGTCTCTCCTGCAGAATTCCCCTATCACGACTTCTATGTCCTTTGGGGAACTTTAGTGCACTTTGCACTCACTTTTCAGGGTCTTGGGGTGGGCTATTTTTCTAACCCTAACTGTTTTCTTACAGTCCCAGCGACCCTCTACAAGGTCACATAGGTTTGGGGTCCATTTGTGGTTCGCATTCCACTTTTGGAGTATATGGTTTGTGTTGCCCCTATCCCTATGTGTCCCCATTGCATCCTATTGTAACTATACATTGTTTGCACTGTTTTCTAATACTATACTGCATATTTTTGGTATTGTGTACATATATCTTGTGTATATTTGCTATCCTCATACTGAGGGTACTCACTGAGATACTTTTGGCATATTGTCATAAAAATAAAGTACCTTTATTTTTAGTATATCTGTGTATTGTGTTTTCTTATGATATTGTGCATATGACACTAGTGGTACTGTAGGAGCTTCACTCGTCTCCTAGTTCAGCCTAAGCTGCTCTTCTAAGCTACCATTATCTATCAGCCTAAGCTGCTAGACACCCTATACACTAATAAGGGATAACTGGGCCTGGTGCAAGGTGTAAGTACCCCTTGGTACTCACTACAAGCCAGTCCAGCCTCCTACAACGGGTCCTGGAGACAGATGGATGGGCCCGCTGGGTGGGTGCTGTGGTGGTGTTTCCTGAGGAGGGAGGCTCTGTGGTGGTTTGTGACTGTGTCAGGGGAACCAACTGTCCCGAGGTCCCTGATGGGCCGGGATGGCCATCTTGATCCAGGCGTGCAGAGCTGCTGTCATCATTGTGGGCCTCTTCTGTGGGGGACTGGATATGTCTGGCACCTCCTGTCCGGTGACGTTGGGTATGGGTCCTGTTGGGGTGTAAATGCATAATTTTAGTATCTGTGTGTGCCATCTTATGCATTGGGTGCGGTACCCTCTACCCCTGTGCTTGTGTCATTGTGTTAGCCCTTTTGTGATAGTTGTTTTGGGGTCTGTGTGGGTTTCTGTACTGGACATGCTTTGGTGATGGTGGTCCATGCATAGGTGTTGCATGCAAGGCTTTGGTATTGAGATGTGTGGGTTGTGATTGTGGGACATATGGAGTTGATGGAGTGATGGGATGAGGGTAAGAGTGGGAACATGTGATGGCATGCAGGTGGGGTGGGGTGGGGGGATATGGTAGTAAAGAATTGACTTACCAGAGGCCAGTCCTCCTGCTATTCCTGCGAGGCCCTCAGGGTGCATTATCCCCAAGACTTGCTCCTCCCATGTTGTTAGTTGTGGGGGAGGAGGTGGTGGTTCACCGCCAGTCCTCTGTACAGCAATCTGATGTCTGGATACCATGGAACGCATCTTCCCCCGTAGGTCGTTCGACCTCTTCCTGATGTCATCCTGTGTTCTTGGATGCTGTCCCACTGCATTGACCCTGTCGACAATTCTCCGCCATAGCTCCATCCTCCTAGCAATGGATGTCTGCTGCACCTGTGATCCGAATAGCTGTGGCTCTAACCGGATGATTTCCTCCACCATGACCCTGAGCTCTTCCTCAGAAAACCTGGGGTGTCTTTGAGGTGCTGTGGGTGATGTGTGAGGTGCTGTCTGTTGTGATGTGTGAGGGGATGTGTTGGTGTGTGATGTTTGAGGTGCGTGGATGTTGTATGAGTAATGGTGTTGTGTGTCTGTGGATGCTGGTGTTGTGTTAGCTAATCTCTCTCTCTGGCCTTCTTTCTGATTTTTCTTTGTAAGGGTTTGTGGGTACTGTGGGTGTGTGCTTTATATTGGATTGGGTGTGTTGGTGTGGTGTGTGTATGTGTATCAGGTGTGTGTATTTCGAATTGTCCAATGTGGTTGTGTTTTGTAAATGTATGTATTTTGAGTGTAGCAGTGTGTACCACCAATGGATTACCGTGGTTGAAAGACCGCCGTGTGGATTTGTGGGTCGTGATAGTGTGGGCGTATTCTTGTTGGCGTGACAGTGTAGGTTTTGGTATCACCAGTTTATCACTGACCTTTGGTGTGGCGGACTTGTGTGGGTGTCTGTATTGTGGCGGATTCCGAGATGTGGGTCTTGATACCTGTAGCGGAATTCTGCTGCTGCAGCGTTATGTTAGCGGTCTTCAGCATGGCGGAAAGCGGGATTTACCGCCAGGGTTGTGATGAGGGTCTAAGTCTCACATATTCAAATAGGCTACCCACCAGAGTTAAAAGGAGGCACTGGTTTACAAATGTGAAAAATAAAGGGAATTTCAACAAATGCATACTTGTCTTGAGCAGTCAGATTGAAATGATGTGTGTTTTGTGATTTCCCATGGCCACGGCTACACAGAGATATGACCTCAAAATGTTACCTTACAAAGAAGTAGGAAAAGAGCATCAACTGCACTTCTTTTAGGAGCTATAAAAAAGAGTGAACAAATTGTGTTAGGGGTTATAATGTAAAGTCAATCCTGACAAAGTAGAGGCACTCATAAATAGGAAAAAATTACAATGATGAAATTGTCGATATAGCATTTTGAGACCCCCTTTTTCATGGCCCCCGCTTGACGGCTCACCCGAAACTTTTAATGCCGAAGCTAGGCAAAAAGAGAGCACTTTTTGGAAAGTTTTGAGATGGTTCATCACAAAAAAAAGGAATTTCCTTTGGAAACATAGACCTAACTTTTACCTATAAATACCAATGTGCAACAGGAACAGATCAAAAGGAGAATAATTGGAGCACTTGCATGGAGACACCTATTGACCGTTGTTGGATCCGTTCCTGTCACTGCCATTAGGCACAGCCACACAAGTGCGGCAGAGTTTTTATTGGCACAGGTGGGCCAATGTTGGGTGGTAGGAATTTTGTGGATTCTCCAGATTCTAGAAGTTTCCATCATTGAAATGTAGGGAAAATGCGTGACTTCAGGCAAAGTTGGAGATTTGCAGGGAATTGCGGGTAAGAAAGTGGTGTGAGGTGCATTTGAAGCACACCACCCTGGACTTCCCCAGATGTCTACTTTGTAGAAGTGACTGGTTCTGGTAGTTTTTTTCATGTAGCAACCTACCAAAGCCCAAAATGTGAAGCTGCTCACCATCGCAAGTGGGAAAATATTGGGAGTTACACAAGCCCTGCCGGCCCATGTGTGAAATCAGCACCCAAAAGAGTCAAATATTCTTTTCCAGGCCATTGGGAAGGTAAGCTTTAGTCAGCAGGGTGGGAAGAAAAACTGTGCCCATTTTGTGGGTTGGGGGCATTGCCATGCCCATTCTGGGCAGCCCCCACCACTAACATTTCCTGGTGTCAAGTAGGATTTCTGCCCAACTGGGAGGCAGATCAGGTGCTATTGCCCCTATCTGCCTCCTATGGGGGGCAGAAAGACTGTACTCAGTTATTTTAGGGGTGGGGGCATTGATGGGGCCATCATGGCCGCCACTACACTAACTTAAAAAGTCCCTGGCATCAAGGTAGATCACGGACTATTGCCCTATCTGCCCCCCAAGGGAGCAGAACATTCTGCCCACTTGTTTTTGGGTTGGGGCATTGACAAGGACTACATGGCAAGACCTAACCCCTATATTAATAATAAAAAAAAACACCAGTGTGCTAGTGGGTTTTCTGCCCACTCTAGCAAGGCAGATTGGGGGCTATTGCCCCATCTGCCCACTGGGGGGGGGGGGCAGAATGACTGAACTCATTTATTTTTGGGATGCGGGATTTGATAGGGCCATCATGGCCACCCCCACCCCTACACTAACTAAATAAAAAATCCCTGGTGTCGTAGTGGGCTTTCTGCCACCTGGACGAGAACAGATCAGGGACTATTGCCCCCATCTGCCCCCAAGGGGTAATAAAACTGACTATGCCCATAATTATTGGGGGGAGCAAAAGCCCTTGCCCAATCGCTTATCCCTCCCTGGTGCCTAGTGGGTGGATCCCTGCTTGGGGATTGCCCACCTTGGGCAATACTCAAGAAGGTATCCACTTAAGAGGGGTATCTTTGGAAAGGAGAGATACTTCCGTTTCCAACTATACCTCTCTCACCTGTCTCGGTGCTCGGGGGTCTGAGATAGCTCCCTGAGCACTGGGGCAGGGAACGTTAAATGAGTCGATCAGCTCATTTCACTTTCATTTTCATTGAAGTGATGTTAGCATGCTACATGCCCTGATTGTCATTTCAATGAAAAACACCGTTGGGCGGTGGGGAAGTTATTCCCTACCACCTGAAGCTGTTTCTTGAAGCAGAGAGTCCCTCTGGTGCCAGCAACAGACGGATTTCCTGCTTGTGTGCAGAGGAGAGCTGAAGTAACGTAAATTAATTACAACTATATCCCTAAAAACCTTAAATATTCTCATAGTCATGATACTTTTGCCACTAGATTCATGCCACAAAGTATTTTTAATCTGATATTTTGGTAATTCATCTCCATCACTGGCTCTGCAGGTGGAGCTGCATTATACTTTGAGGAATAGAGTATTTTAGGAAATCTATAATTTCAATGCTACTGCAATTGTCATGATTAAGGGCCCAATTACAAGTTTGACAGATGGACCGCAAGGCCACTGCGGCTGCAGTCCCAGAAAGACTGCTGCATTGGTGGCCTCCAGACTGCCATTTTATGAAGTATGCAGGCTGAACTGCCACCCACCCAGACAAAAGGTGGCCCACCTGCTGCGCAGCGGGCTGCATTTGATGCTGCTCACTCTGCCGCCATCATGGCCGTGGGGAACGGGCAAGCCTTTTATAAAAACACAGTCAAAGTGATGGTCTCCTTGCGGTACTTAGGTGATGGCGGTCAGTCGCTGTGGCACGCATTCAGCAAAGCAAGAGACCATTGAATGGATTAAAAAACAACACAGCTGACATCAATTGGCCCAGTGGATACATCTGCAAATCACACTATGAAACACACCCCTTCCCAGACCATGACCTTTGCCTCTCCACTAAGCACTGCAAGAAAGAAACCAGGGACCATTTTTTTTAATTTTTATTAATAGATAAGGCACCCCTTTCATCACCATCCCACTTAACATCTTTCACACACTTCTGCCCATTTACTCCCATATTAATTTTCTTGTTAAGTAAGTCCCTGTCACCCACTTTAATTTAACATCCATGTCATCCATGTCATCTCCAAAAATTCCTGTTTTTCTGAAGATGAGTTGAGAGTCATGGTGGATGAAATTATAATTGTCGAGCCACAATTGTTTCGAGCCCAAGTCCAGCAAACACCTCTCAGCAGGAAAATGGAAGTGTGGCAAAGGATAGTTGACAGAGTGAATGATGTAGGCACCACCCTGCATACAAAGGAGAACATTAGGGAGAGCTGGAATGTCCTGAGGGGGCAGGGGCATTCTCTTGCCTTCAAGCAACATATGGAGTCCCTGAAGACTGTTGGTAGTCCTCCCAGTGGCCCATTGCAACTCTTTCCATGGGAGGAGAAGGTATTGGTCATCCTGCATCAAGTGGGCTTGACAGGAATTCAGGGGGGAGCAGAGTCTGGTAAGTTACAGCTCAAAACATGTCACAAATCTTCAATGTCCTGCATACTCACACCTCACCTTTTGTCACTACATTGTTCATCTACTTTCCCAACATGCAATACCCAGAGTAGCAGAGATGTAAGCTTGTCTATGTGTAATGTCGTACATAACATCACATGATTCAATCCCCATTACATGCCATATGTTGAAATGGGTTCTGTAGGTGTTTCAATATCAAAAGTTTATCCCAGGACCCATGGTATCTGTCAACATATAAATATGGGCCAACCTAACTGCAGTGTGGCAACAGATATGTAAGACTAAACATGAGATCCTGTCATGCAACTAAAACCAACAGGCCTTTGTATTGTTTTCCGAATACATCTGTTTGCCAGTTCACAGTTGATGTACATGCACCTAGAAGTTTAGGATTTGTGAAGTGCAGGGAGTCAGCAAGTGAGATGCATACAAATACCAGGAGGCCGTAATTCTTTAACTCAAACCAAAAGGACATTTGGCACTTGACCAAATACACCTGTTTGCCATCTCTCAAGTGATGTACCTTCCCCAGGAAGTTTACTATTTGTATAGTGTGGAGTATCAGCAAGTGATATGCCTTCAACTACCAGGAGACCCTGTTTCTGTAACTCAAACCAACAGGCCATTCTGCACTTCCCCAAATACACCTGTGTACCATCACTCAAATGATGTACCCTCCCCAGGGAGTTTAGCATTTGTGTAGTGTGGGGAGTCAGCAAGCGACATGCCTTTAACTACCAGGAGTTACTTCAAACCAACAGGCCATTCTGCTCTTGCTCAAATACACCTATGTGTCATCTTTCAAATGATGTACCCTCCCCTGGGAGTTTAGCATGTGTGTGGTATGGGGAGTCAGCGAGTGATAATCCTACAACTACCAGGAGGCCCTGTTTCTGTAACTCAAACCAACAGGCCATTCTCAGTTCCCAAATACACCTGTTTGCCATCTCATAACTAATGTTTATTCACATGGGAGTGAGCAATCTACATGTCATGCTTAACTCAGAGGCATGTCTTTCTACCTAGCTTGCTCTTGTCCTGGTATCCCAAATTGAAACTATTGAGGACAGGAATGACACCTTACCAAGTGTGGACCTCAAGTATACCTAAGGCATTAAGCTGCTTTATCAGATTGGTAGTGACAACTAACACATTGATTCATCACTACTCATTAGATGGCTGCAGCTATATATACCACAAAGTTGGGTGTTTGCCTGTATCTCTCACAACTAGGCCTTGTAATTGTCAAATATACATGTTTCTTCACCACTATGCTGGCTTGCCAGTTTGTAAGATGTCATGCTCTTTCCCTCATCTGAAGTGGAACTGATCACCACAGCTAATGCGCTACTTGAGTCAGATAGTCAGTCTTTTCACTTTATTCGATTTAGCACAGTAAATCATAAAAGTACATAAATAACGATTTTGAAATAAAAACGATAAGAAGACAGTGCATATATAAAAAAACAGTACATATCATATCATAGAATAATTTAAAAACTCCTTCTTAAACCACAAGTTAAAATACATCATAACTGGGTAAGAATTGGATTTGATTAAAATAAAGACTTTATGTGAGTTAAATTTGTCTACATAAGCAGGTAACGTATAAGCAGGTAACGTATAGTCTTATAATATGACTTGTGCATTTAAAAACTAGTAACTGGGGGAGTAAATAAAGTGGCCAGTGCAACCATCCTTAAGCTTATGCATACAATCGACTCCCAACGCATGTGCCACCCAAATCTAAACAAACAAAAAAAAGGCTACGGTGAAGGTAGAACCGACAGCTCTATTGTACGTTCTAAATCCAGTGGGACACGGTAAACATAAAAGACTTTCAATCCGTAAACTTCAGCCCTTATACCTGATGGGTACGCACGAAAGATTACCTTGGCCAGCCCATAACTCATCTCTAGCTCATTTAAATACAATTCATTAAAGGAGCAATCATATAAAAAACATGTAGGTTTGAGTTACTTAAAAAATATGTATGGTAAATTCAAACATAAATGTTTTGTGGTGAGTAGACATTTGTGGGTTACAGAGTAGTTATTTAACCGGCATCACTTGCATGGCCTTTTTTGTGTTAAGTCATAATCTTTCTAGCTTTGAGTATTGAACATAGATAATTTGGGAGGCCAATAGTAGGGAGCTTTTGGAGATATAAGTATGCAGGGCAGCATTGACAAATGTGAATGAGTCTAAATAATGGCCTTATTTGTTGCCCATCTGTATATCATAGAACTTGCAAAACAAGACAACATGCATTGTGGTTTCTGTTGAGACAGAGTCCCAAGGACAGTTCCTTAGTATCACACTCCAGTCATTCATGATGGGGAAAAGTGACCTGTTTAGGGTGGCCAGTAATTCTGGCTTCTCATAATAATCCAAGTGTCCCATGTCATTGAAAAAATCTTGATGTACTTCAGCCAAGTAATTCTCAAATACATTTTAGAGGTCAAACAATCCCTTAAAATAGTACGATTCAAATCTGTATGTTCCGATGTCCAAACTTTCTGCCACAAGAGAAATGGCTGTACCATTATTAAGTCCGCTATGTAGATGACCCCCAGTTCTGCATGGCATACATATGAAGAAGTGCCTTTTGGGACAGATAGCAGAAATTTCAAGAAGTCATTCTCCACTGTTTGCAGCATGTTACATTTGGTGTATCCCCAGACACATGCCCCATATATGACCTTGGGAACACATTTAGCTCTACAAATTTTTAGCATGTCCCTAGGGGAAATCATCCCTAGACGTTTTGTGTAGTTCTTCAAGGCCGTGTTAGTATTAATGAACTGCAGTTTTCTAGCATTTACACATGTGACCAGGAGCCTTCTTTATCGAAACAGAATTCCCAGATATGAGAAAGACGCTGTGATATCTACTTTACCACCATCCACTGTAATATCATGGGATCTGGATATCTTATTGCCACATTTCATAACATAGGTTTTTGAATGATTGACTCTAAGACCCAGACTTGACATGTAACTGACGAAAGCTGTTAAAAGTCTCTGAAGGGCTGGTGCAGTCCTTGCCATAAGAACGGCATCATCTGCGTACAGGAGGGCCGGAATCGGCCGATGGCCTATTTAAGGGAGGTCTTTGCATTTGCTTACTAGATCCACCTCTACCCTATTTATGTATAAAGAAAATAGAAAAGCTGCTAATACGTAACCTTGACAGAACCCCTCTCTTGATGTTAAAAAAACAACTGCATTCCCCACGTACCCCCTATCTCACCTTTGCTTTGCATCATGAGTACATGTCCCTTATAAAATGGATCATTGTCTGATCTACCCCCAGATCTTCCAAAATAAACCATAATGTGTTGTGAACCACACAATCGAAGGCTGAGGACAGGTCTACAAAAGTCAGGTAAAAGTTTCCTTCCTTGATCTTAGTACATTTGACAATTACAATACTCAAGTTCAGTCCCTGTTGCACTGTTCCAATCCATGGGCGGAAGCCGCATTGTAATTCTGACAGGATATTATTTGTTTCTGCCCAGTCCTGTCGCCTATTTAAAATGATCCGTCCATCTATTTTAGCCAGTGAGTCAAGGAGTGAGATGGGTCTGTAACACGCTGGATTACTTTGTTTGCCCTTTTTAAATATGGGAACGATAATAGACTCTGTCCAGGATGGGACAGACCCTGAAGAGCAGCAAGCCCTCAAGACTTAGGTCAGCATGGGGGCCCATAGTGAAATGTTAGCCTTGTACAGGTCTGCCGGAATGCCGTTGGGGCCTGGGACTTTCCTGCCTTTACTTGCCTTAATGGCCCCTGCGACTTTCTCTAAGCTAAACAGAGGTGTAATGCTAGGGCGATTGTCTGTATGGGTAGTTACATCAGCTTCAGGCTCCTCCAGATCCAATAGCGGATTAAAGCTATTTATGTCAGAAAAATAGTCAATCCATTCTCCCTCCGTTATGGCAGTCTCCAATCTGAAAGCTTCCTTTGCCCCTAATAATGGGGAGTTGATTACCTTCCAGAATGTGATTTTATCGTTTTTAAGGGTAGCTTCTTGAAGTAATTCCCAGGACTCTTCCTTCAGGCGGTCTTTCCTATTTATGAATGCGATCTTGTATTCTTGCCTAAGTGTACGGACCTCATTATTACACCTGAGTGGTTTACTTAGGGCCTTCCTTAACCTTGTATGTGCCTTTGTATATGCCGAGTCGAACCAACCCTTATATTGGGCTACCTCATCTTCAAGGCATACCCCAAAGTCATTGATATGCTCACTGATTATCTGTTTCAAAAGACCTTGTGGGTCTATATTAGCCAATATTAAAGTGTACCCATTACGTGAAGCTATTTCAATGTTGTTAACCAGTTCTGGAGTTTCATTTTCACTTTGTTTACCTATTGGGAGTGAAAGCTGTATATTCTGGGGGTAATGATCGCTGATTGCTGTGTTGAGTTTGATGACTGTGTAGACTATGGGCAAAGTTGTTGGAGATTTTTACAAAGTTTATCACAGTGCCAGCACCTCTACCATTGAAGGTAGGTTTAAATTGTGAGTTATTGGTGCTTATCTCATTTGTAAAGGACAAATCGAGTCTATATATTAATTCATTCATGGCAATGCCGGGACGATTTTATTGAAAATGGACTCGGGACCCAATACCTTCTTCGTTTAGGCCGCAAACCTTTTCTGAGGGTTCATTACACAGTTAAGTGTTAAAATCACCGCCCCATAGTATGAGCCTCTCTCTCCTGGTGTTTGGACAAGCTTTCTCTAAGTCATCTCTCCGTCGGGGTAAGATACTGGCAGCTCAAACGAGGAGACATTATTATAAAAATTTGCAATCACTAAGTGGACTGACCTTCCTATATTGCAGGCAATAATTTGATAGCAGGGATTGCAAGCTATCATATTCAGTTTAGACAGTGGAAACTTGTTTGAGATGTATGAACATAGGCCCCCCTTTCACCTTCCGTAAGATGAGGGGATGGCTAGTGTGTGGTATGTTCTATATTGATTGATATGGATAGCTTCCAAAAGCAAAGACTCCTGCAAAAACAAGATGGAGAAGTCTCCTATAAAGTCCATCCACTCTCTATCAATGATCTTACTGCGTAATCCTGCCACGTTCCAAAATAATAATTCTAAATCAGTTTTTGCTAAGTTCAGTTCCTGTGTGCCCCCTTCTCCCTAATGCACCGCTCATGTAAATTTGTCTCAGTTACCTCATTTGTACACGTCCCTAAGTTATCAGTACTCAGTCAGTCCAGATCTTCTGGGGTTGATAGAACTTGAAATATTTTATAGATGGGTATAATGTTTCTGTGCTTAGCTCTTTCCCCTGTATGAATATCCAGAATCTGGGGGGAATTTGCCCTTCATTTGGTTGGTAGAAATATCCTAAGGGGAGTAACAAAATTTCATGTGGGGATACTAGCCCTGAGCCAACCTTATGGATGATTCTTTCTACTAGGCCTGGGGATTTAAAAGAGAGAACCATGCAACCTCCTAAAAGTGTTTTCCGGCTGCTGCCTAGCCACTTAACTCTCGTCACCATTTTTATATTGTCAAAAATGGTCCCAACCATGCCAGGTTCCATTCTGGATCTGATCCAATTCAGCGACGTATTCCTCAGGGCAATCCATGATTCCTGTTTCTGCTTGGCCAGGATAGGGACATTAGCCAAGATTACTAAATCGGGTGTCGCAGCAGGGAGTTGTAAAAAGTCACTTGGGTGAATAGATATATCTGATATTGGTTGCAAAGTAATCTCCCTCCCAGGATTACTCGATCTCATATTTATAGAGGTAGGTGGTTTCGGCATGCCTAGACAATCCTCTTTAGTGTGAGCCTCTGCCTGTGGTAATCTTGCGGGACAAGATACTGATGGGAGTTGTGTATCACTTATAATAGATAACTTTGTCTGGAGTGTGCCATTACTTTGTGCGACTGTGCTGATTCCCCCTGCTATCAGAGTTTTTAAAAGGTCTGAGCCATAGGCACGCTGTTCTCGACCTGACTTAGACGTAGTGATAAGGATTCCAGCGACGTCTTAACTGTGATTTACAGGGCTTTATTAATTTCATGAATATTTGTTAGATGTTTTAGGGTACTTTCCACTGGTTTATTTAGAGTCCTGTTTGGGCTTTTTTTTTATTTGTGGGCCGTCTGGTTAGTGGTTTATCCAGTTTCTCCTTTGTTTCTAGCTGGGCTTTCCCCTTGCTTGAATCGATGCCCTCCCGGTTTATCCGAGGCTTCCTTATACATTTAGGTGGAGGGGATGAGTCACCTGAGGCTGTAATTGAGACTGCAATGAATTGAATACACCCATTGTTGTCAATATAATTACTCAGTCTCTCAGTTTCCGCCTCCAAAGGGCGTGGATCAAGATTAATGTGTCCGTTCTGCGTTAAGGGGGCCGGTGGGGAGTCCCCACCTAACAGCCACTTTTCTTCCACAGATGAAATTTGTTTACCTAAAGCCCCCATGGCACCTGAGATATATTGTAATACAGATGTGTAACCTTTGGAGGGGATTTTCAAATTGGATGTTTTCTCTTGCCTATCCTTCAGTAGCGCTTTATACAGATATATGATGATAACAATTGGGGCAGCCCTGTGTTAAAATAAGCTCATAAGCTGGCCTCTACCTTTTCTTTTGTATGCCAACTGTTAGGGAGGTGGCCCCGTCCAGCCTTCTCTAGGCTCAGATGGGAGTGGATGGGCCCACCCTTGGTCCAGGCTTTGCCCGGGTGCGGCCGGCATGTCCCATGCTACAGTGTGCCCCCTTGCTCTTTATAGCACACGTTGTTCTGACAAGTGGGAGACGGTGATGCTGGAAATGGCTGCCTTTTGGGGCCACAAAGCAATCTGTGAAATGTAGTCCCTCTGGTCTCGATTAGCATGTCCAAGTCTAATAGTTTCTGCAAGTTTCAAACATGTCATGTCAACAACTTCAATACCATGGGAACATAGCACAATCATCAAACCTATCACTTAAGATTGTCCAAGGTCACTGTCACGCAAAACCTTTAGATGTAAATTCCACACTTCAACCAATAATAATGTACTCTATTTCTCAACAGGTCAAGCTGGCACAGAACCTGGTCAGACATTGTCCACCGACCAGACTCCCAACCAACCTCTGGATGAAGACCTGAGTGATGATGACAGTTCTGGACATGTGGATGTGAATGACAGGCCTCGCCCATCTTGGCAGTCTGGTCAGATGGCAATAGTGAGCCTCACTGTGCCCAAAGAAACATCTTCCACCACAGTAACCTCTTTATCACAGACAGCAAAGTGCCCCCAACCTGTGTACCTAGCAGAGTTGCTAACATCTTGTGCCCACCAATCCTGGATCCTGAGGTGCAAATCAACAATTCTGACACTGAGGGTCCATGACCTATTTGAAAGGGCACCCTATGCCAAGGGCACAGGCTCGTTGGGGTGGGGTCCATGGGAGGGATGCTGTTGACCAGCAGAGTGAGGCAACTGTGGCCACTCACGACCAGGATACCATCAGCCGCGTCTTGGGGGTCTATCAGGAGTCCCAAGGCCTGATGGGACATGTGCAGTTGCAAAGGGACATGACCCAACAAATGGAGGACCATCATTTTAACCTGGCCACCCTAACCGGGGTGCTGAGGGACATCAATACATCTCTGAGAAGGACTTTTCCCCCAGCATCTATCCCTTCCTATGGGCCAGCTACATCAAGCCCAGTGCATTTGCAGCAGACACAGGAAGGTAACCCCTGCCAGATGACCAATCACCCTCAGACACCCCTGGAGCAATGGAACCCCCACAAGTGGGGACGTCCATGTAAAAAAACAGGAGTTGCCGATGGCAAGACACACACCACTGCCAGCAAGAAACCTCATCCTTAATGTCCTCTTATGTGTGTCACACATTTACTCTGAACACTGATCCTAAACCAGATTCTATTTCTGATGAGAGGATTAGTATAAACTTTGGACTTCCGTTGGTGTTGCATCTACTGCTCTGATTTCATTCACCATGACTGATTTCTTCACTTTATGCTTTTTGTCACAAGTTTCTTTTTACCCTTAGCACTTTAATACATTCTTCAGTCACAAACTCATTGTCTGCTGTCTGAATTTCACAGAATAGGCAAAATGAAATTGGTTGATGACATCAGCTGGAGCCACATTGCCTACGTCACAAAAGGAATCCATCATCATCAATGCAAGACTCGGACAGATGGCAGTACAATAGTTTCTGATCATGGGGTCATTACATTCTAGTGCTTTTACATCTGGTGGTATGGTGGTATCACACAAACAAATGTCAGCTATGTGCCATACACACTTTGGCCTACAATGATGAAACACATCAACTGCTACATACAGATCATACAATAGGAGTGTTTAGCCAATGTGTAGAGAAACTAACATGAATTCAACCTAGCACTACATACTTTATGATGACATGAAAACACACATGATGCATCAGGGCCACCACATGACACGAAACAGGTCCAATGGAATCTTCTAAACTTCCATTCTATCACTGTGCAAGCTATCTAGGCACAGATCTTCTGCATCCAAAGTCTGTGACATACATTCCCAGAAACAATCCATGTCCACTTCGAATGTCCAAACAACATCAAATACCTGCAAATGACACAACTCTGAAATGTCCCAATGAAGATATCATGGTGAATGTACCTGGACAAATGCAAAAACAAGGTGTATAGTTATGAAACCATGCATATGACACAATTCACATGGCAAATGTCTGGAGAAAGCAGTCCATGTCATAAATCTAAGACAAACAAAGCAACATCTCTAAAATGTGATTGTTTCAAAAGCTTCATCATAAGACACACTTTGCAACTATTTGCTAGAGCTTCGGCTTCTGAACTTTTCTAACAAATATACTCCTCACATAATAACTGTAGGAAAGTACCCTGTTTTTGGCATGTTACCCCCAATTTCTGCCTGATGACAGTGTGTTTTGTCACTGGGATCCTGCTAGCTAAGACCCCAGTCCTTATGGGTTTTGGCCAGTAAGCTTCCCTGTTTTTTAAAGTGTGCTTGACTGTGTCACTGGAGTCCTGCTAACCAGGACACCAGTGCTTATGCTCTCTCTCCTCTCAAATTGATCACTAAATACTGGTAACCCAGTATTTCATCCCAAATTGGCATACTGGTCACCTCTTAGAAGTCCCTCGTATTTGGTACTTAGGTATCCCGGGCTTTGGGGTTCCAGGGGATCCCTATGGGTTGCGGCATTACTTTTGCCACCCATAGGGAGCCCATGCAAAGGCTTCTACAGGACTGCCATTGCAGCCTGTGTGAAATGGTGCATGCACCACTTCACAGCCATTTACATTGCACCATGCATCTTATAAGTCACCTATATGTCAGGTCTTCCAACCCTGAAGGCTGGGTGCAAAGTACCTGTGTGTGAGGGCACCTCTGCGCTAGCAGAGTTGTCCCCATGTCATCCAGGGCCATTTTCCCAGACTTCGTGAGTGCGGGGACACCATTTTACGCGTGCACTGGACATAGGTCAATACCTATGTATAGCTTCAAAATTGTAACCCCGAATATGGCCATGTAAGGTGTCTAACAACCAATATTGATTCTACTATTGGTTGTACAATCCCATGCACTCTGGGGGCTCCAGCGTGGACCCCCAGTACTGCCAAACCAGCCTTCTGAGATTTTCCAGGCAGCCCCAGCTGTTGCCACCTCACAGACAGGTTTCTGCCCTCCTTTTGCTTGAGCAGCTCTAGCCCAGGAAGGCAGAACAAAGGATTTCCTTTGGGAGAGGGGTGTTACACCCTTTCCGTTTGGAAATAGGTGTTACAGGCATGGGAGGGGTAGCATCCCAGTGCCTCTGGAAATGCTTTGAAGGGCACAGATGGTGCCCTCCTTGCATAATCCAGTCTACACCGGTTCAGGGACCCCAGTCATTGCTCTGGCACGAAACTAGACAAAGGAAAGGGGAGTGACCACTCCCCTGTTCATCACCACCCCAGGGGTTGTGCCCAGAGCTCCTCCAGAGTGTCCTGGGCTTTGCCATTTTGGATTCCAAGATGGTGGGGCACTCTGGGAGCATCTGAGTGGCCAGTGCCAGCACGTGATGTCAAAGCCCTCCCCTGATAGATGCTTACCTGGTTAGTTGACCAATCCCCCTTTCAGGGCTATTTTGGGACCCTCCTCTAGGTGCTTCTTCAGATTCAGATTGAAAGACTCTAGCAGGAATCCTCTTCATCCTTTACTTCATCTTCTACCAATGGAACCACAGCTGAACCCTCCAGGAACTCTACAAACTGCAACAAAGAAGCAAAGAAGCCATCTGCAACATTGTAACTTCAGCTCCTGCCAGCAACTGCAACAGTTTCCAGGTTGTGCATCCTCCAAGGACTGCCTGTCTTCAGCTTGCTCCAGGAGAACAAAAGGAATCTCCCATGGAGTGACGGAGTCACTTCTCTGCTTCAGCAGGCACCTCTCTGCAGCGATGACCGGTGGCATGGTTCCCCTCTCCAGACAATGAGATTGGATCCAGGAACACGGGAGCACTCCTTCCTGAGTGGTGCTCCGACAGCGTGGTATCCCTTTGTGTCCTGCTAGTTGGACCACCATTTGCACGGACTTTGTCCCCGTGCTGTGGTACTCCTCTGTGAACTACCTGGTCTTCTGAGGGCTCTCTGAGTTGCTGAGAGCCCCCTCTGTCTGCCTCTCCTGGGTAGAGGCCACCAGGTCCCTCCTGGTCCCGCCAGCGTCATTTTCTGCTAACATCAAGCTTTGTGTGTACCAAAGCTTGTTGGCTGAATCCAGCGACTCAAACCAGACTGCAATTATCCACCCGGCGTGGGACATCTTCTGCACCAACCAGTAACCTGCATCTGTCTTCTTGGGTACATAAATTACTTTGGCCCTCATGAGAACCCTGGTGGTCGGTGATAAAGCAGCGGTAATGCCGCCAACAGGGCGGTGGTAACCAAAATGGAATTATGACCACGGCGGAAACAGCTCAGACAGTCAGCCACTTTAACACACCGACCGCCACAGCAGAATCAACAAGCACCACGGCGGTAACCGCCAACAGCCAGGCGGAAGACAATGTACTGCCCACACTATTATGACCGGCCTATCCGCCACCTTTTCCAGGGCGGTACCAATGACATCAAAAGCCTGGTGGAAACACTGCATAGAAGTCAAAGGACTCACCTGTGGTGACTCAGGGAACAACCACGACGCCGTGGAGCCCGAGCTGCAAATATTTCCGATGCTCGTCTACCTTCTGCTGCATTATGAACATCAACGCCAGCGAAGACGACCATGGTGAGTACTTCCGCCTGGCACACAAAGGAGGGGGTAGGAAAAATAGAGTGACACATACACACGCAACACTCAACACCCCCACCCCCAAAACCATTCACACATACATCTGCACAAACATTACATATTCACCTTGTACCCCTCAGGAATAATGCAAGGACAAAATGATTTGAAGAAAGTGAGTGTAATACGATAAAATACTATGAATAAGTGCATCAAAATACAAATGTATATACATATTTACAAATGTTGGGACACTGCCCAGTCCTCAATGTCCTTGGGGCACAGGGCCACAACACATAGGCCGAGACCCTACCTCACTCCTGCAACAACACGGAGAGAACACTGCAGGGGCATCAGGTTGAAAATACATAGGCACCTCAGGGGGACAGGGAATGGGGGGCACCTTAGCCAGAATATGGTACAGCACCACTAGTCCTGGACAGGGCTACATGCCCTCTGTAATGTCCTGGGGAGTGCAAGGCCACAGTCTCTCAAGTGGGTGGTTTGCACTACTTGGGCCTGCGGAGTGCAAGGCCACAGTCTCTAAAGTGGGAGGTTTGCCCTCTGACTTGTCCTGGGGAGTGCAAGGCCACAGTCTCTCAAGTGGGTGGTTTGCCCACTGCTTGGTCCTGGGGAGTGCAAGGCCACAGTCTTTCAAGTGGGTGGTTTGCCCCCTGACCTGTCCTGGGAAGTGCAAGCCACAGTCTCTCTAGTGGGTGTCTACTTCCACTGGTTCTGGAGGGGGCATAGTGCCCAGTGTGCTTCATCCTGGGAAGGATGGGGTGAGTGGATGGCTTCTTCCACTGGTTCTGGAGGGGGCTTTGTGCCCAGTGTGCTTCATCCTGGGAATGGTGGGGTGAGTGGATGGCTTCTTCGACTGGTTCTGGAGGGGGCATTGTGCCCTGTGATGCAGATTTTGGGGAGTGCAAGGTCATAGTCTCTCACCTGGGTGTCAGACCCACAGAATTTGCAGGGGCCAGGCCGCACAACAGCCCATGGAGACAGGTCTACACACTGTCCGCCAGCAGTGATGGCTGCTCAGTGGTGGCAGTGGCGGTGCTGGTGTCAGAGCTGGCAGTGGTGGGGGAGGCTCCAGCCCATCCCCTGCAGCCTCGGATGGCTGCCCACTTGGGCTGCTGCTGCTGGCAATGGTGCTGCTGGTTGAGCTGGCAGTGGTGGGGGAGGATCCAGCCCTTCCCTAGCAGCCTTGGACGGCTGCCCACTGGGGCTGCTGCTGCTGGCAGTGGTGGCGGTGCTGGCAGTGGTGGGGGGACGCTCCAGCCCTTCCCTTGCAGCCTCGGACGGCTGCCCACAGGGGCTGCAGCTGCTGGCAGTGGTGCTGGTGGTGGTGCTAGTGGCGGTGCTGGTGGCGGTGCTGGCAGTGGTGGGGGAGGCTCCAGCCCTTCCCCTGCAGCCTCAGATGGCTGCCCACTGGGGCTGCTGCTGCTGGCAGTGGTGCTGGTGGCGGTGCTGACAGTTGTGGGGGAGGCTCCATTCCTTCCCTTGCAGCCTCAGATGGCTGAACCACCATGGTTGGTGGTGGGGGCACCGAATGAGTCCAAGCACCAGGCCTCATGTCCTTCCTGCTGGTGCAGGCCCCTTGCCCTTCCTGTCAGCAGCCAGGGATTGCCCCTAGCCCTGTCCTATAGCATCTGATGGTGCCTCCTTGTCCTTCCTAGATGCTGCTGCTGGTGCCTCCTTGCCCTTCCCTGTAGCAGCTGGTGGTACCTCCTTGCCCTTCCCTGTCACAGCTGGTGGTGCCTCCTTGCCCTAGGCAATGCACTAACAGTGGCAATGCTAGTCATAAGCCAATGGACAGGGATACCTAACACCAATTGCAGCATACCTGAGACCCACAGACTCCTGCCCAGTAGTGGATGCCTACTACCTTGGTTGGAAGAGGTTTACATCAGACCCTGCCCAACATGGGACTTACCATGCAATGTCCGGCCTGGCCTAGGGGCACCCACAGGCCCACAGCCCCCACCCGTATGCCACCCCAACACACGCAAGATGTATATTGGGGCACTGTACTCATCCCCTTGTGGCTGCTGTGATGCCCCCAAGCGCCCATCCAGCTCCAGATAGGCCACTGCCAGTATGCGGGCCATCAGGGGGGTCAGGGTTCGACGGGCACCCTTTCCTCATTGGGAGGCCATCCCCAGCTGGGCCCCTGCCGTCTTCCGTGCCCAGCATCACAGGTCCTCAAACCATTTCCGACAGTGGGTGCTCCGCCTGCCATAGACCCCCAGGGTATGCACATCCTTGGCAATGGCACGCCATATACACTTTTTTTGATGGGTGCTGACCTGCAGGGAAATACACATAGGAAAAGGTATCAGTCAGACCGTCCTGCCTATTACACTCATGGCCCACCATAGCCCTCACATCCCCTTATGCACAGACATGGCTCACCATACATGCAGCATGCTGTCCAGGGCCCTTCCACCAACCCCCCACACGAGGCCCTCACACACAGCATTCCATGCATTCATGCCCTATGCATCGTGCTCACAGTGTACTCACCTGTTGGTCTGGAGGCCCATTCAGCATTCAGTACTGGGGTAGGAACCCATCCACCAGTCTCTCAAACTCCGCGACGGTAAAGGCAGGGGCCCTTTCCCCAGTGACACAAGCCATGGTTGGTTCCAGACACAGGTCACAGCAGCACTTACAGTGTAGGTCCTCTCCCGTTGAAGGTCAGGTAGCAAGTGAGTGATGGATAGAAAATGACGGTCACGTCCGTGGCGGTGCGTACCATCAACACCGGCATACATCACCATTGGCCACTGTAACCCATAGGGCCCAATGGTATTCAATGAGGAGTTGCACAGCGGTTCTTGACTGCCTCCCGCAACGGCGCACAACGCCAGCGGAATTACCTAATTTCCACATGTCCCTCTATACAGGACAGGCAAACTCCATTTCAGGGGCTGGGTGCAGGCCATGGCACCTAACTACGTCACAGTACACATAGGCACCATTTGCGCCTATCCAACAATATACTGTTACAGTCACAACATGCAATGCAGTGTAGTGTTTGATAAAATGGAATACTGACCAGCTGCTCACCGTTTTGTCCCCTAGATTGCAATTGCTACGTACAGGCCCCTGGTGGACCTGGCAACAATGGAGGATAGGTAAATTATCCTCACCTATAGACTGGACAGGGCCACAGTCACAGAGCTGTGTGCCCTATTGGAGCCTGACCTGATATCTGCTATCCGTCAGCCCACTGGGATCCCCCCTCTTGTGCAAGTCCTATCTGTGCTCCATTTCCTGGCAACTGGCTCCTTCCAAGTGACAGTGGGCTTGGCAGCAGGAATGTCTCAGCCAATGTTCTCAATAGTGCTGACCAGAGTGTTGTCTGCCCGAATTAAACACATGTGCAGCTACATCCTTTTCCCCCAGATGGAGGATTTGGACACAATCAAAGCTGATTTGTATGCAATGGGACATATCCCCAACATTATTGGGGCGATTGATGGTACACATATAGCATTTGTCCCCCCTTCGGAGACCTGAACAGGTGTTCAGAAATCAAAAGAGCTTTCACTTCATGAATGTGGAGATAGTGTGCCTGGCAGACCAGTACATCTCCCATGTCAATGCAAAGTATCCTGGGTCTGAGCATGATGCCTTTATCCTGAGGCACAGCAGCATCCCATATGTGATGGCTCAACTCCAGAGGCACCGAGTGTGGCTAATAAGTGAGCCCTGGTTCCCACCCAGTGGATGTTGATGTATGGGTATAGTGTGGGCCCTAAGGGTTTGTGTGTGGCTAACAGTTGTCCCTCGATATTTGCAGGTGATGCTGGTTACCCCAACCTCTCATGGCTACTGACCTCTGCAAGGAATCCCAGGACAAGGGCAGAGGAACATTACAATGAGGCACATGAGCGAACAAGAAGAATCATAGAGAGGACATTTGGCCTCCGAAGGCCATGTTTCATTGCCTCCATCTAACAGGTGGATCCCTATACTACTCACCCAAGAACGTCTGCCAGATCATTGTGGCATGCTGTATGTTGCACAACCTTGCCTTATGTCGCTAGGTGCCTTTTCTGCAGGGGGCTGATGTTAGAGATGGACATGTGACAGCAGTGGACCCTGTGGACAGTGAAGATGAGGAGGCATAGGATGAGGACAACAGAAGTGCAATAATACAACAATACTTCCAATGATACACAGGTAAGACACTGTAACTTCACTTTTCATTAGCAGTTTTGTGTTTGACATTGTCACTGGCAGGCTGATTTTTCCACTTCTATGGCCACTTACTGTACCCTCTGGCATCTCTATTTGCAGATATTTGTGCCCCACTATCGCTCCTGGTGTGTTGACTGCAGCCAAATGCAGGTCATTCCTATGCATACATTACTGTACAGTTGTATTACAGTGTTTAAAGCTTGTTAAATGAAAACATAGTTAAATCATTTGACAGACTCCATACTTGCATTTTTTCAAATGGTGTTTATTTCAGTGCTAATAAGTAGAGGGGGATGTGCAATGGGCTGGGGTGATGATGGAGGAAAGTCCAGGATAGAGTACAGCAATTTGTATCACAGGTGCAGTGTCCAAGGGGACATAGGAAGGGGAGCAATGGCAGTTCAAGGGGGACACGATGACAGAGTGGGACACAAGGGTGACAATCAGGAGAGTCTTATTTCCTGGCAGGGGTCTTGACAATAGTCTCTGGTTTCTGCCTGGATCGCAGCAACCGTTTGCGGGGTGGTTCTCCTTCTGCAGGGGGAGGGGTGCTGGTGGCCTGTTGTTCCTGTGGCGGGGCTTCCTGTTCACTAGCGGCAGCGGAGGTGGAGGGCTGTTCATTGGTGTTGCTAGTGATAGGGGCCCGGTGGGGTACCACTGCCTCCCTCATAGTGTTGGCCATATCTGCCATCACCCCTGCAATGGTGACCAGTGTGGTGTTGATGTCCTTCAAGTCCTCCTTGATCCCCAGGTACTGTCCCTCCTGCAGCTGCTGGTTCTCCATCATCTTGTCCAGTATCTGGCTCATTGTCTCCTGGGAATGGTGGTATCCTCCCAGGATCTTGGTGAGTGCTTCCTGGAGAGTCGGTTCCCTGGGCCTGTCCTTCCCCTGTCGCACAGCAGTCCTCCCAGCTTCCCTGTTGTCCTGTGCCTCTGTCCCCTGAACCGTGAGCCCACTGCCACTGACCCCAGGTCCCTAATCGTCCTGTGTTTGTGGGGTTGCCTGGGGTCCTTGTAGTGGTGGACACACTGCTGATTGACATGTCCTGGGGACAGAGATATGGGCCCACTGGGTGGGTGCTGTGGTAGTGTTTCCTGAGGGGGGAGGCTTTGTGGTGGTATGGGACTGTGCCAGGGTTAAAGACTGTCTGGAGGTCCCTGCTGGGCCAGGTTTCTCATCCAGATCCAGGCGTCCAGAGCTGCTGTCATTACTGTGGGCCTCTTCTGTGGGGGAACTGGATATTGCTGGCACCTCCTCTCCGGTGACATTGGCTGGGGGACCTGTAGGGATGTAAATGCAGTGTTATTGTTTCTGCATGTCACTTCTTGTGCATGGGTGTGTTGCCCTATATGGTTGTTAGTGCCCTGGCAGCTTTGCCTTGTGTGAGAAAGTATTTGGTGGGTTTGCTGTTTCCCTCTTCAGTACATGCTTTGGTGATGGATGTCCATGCTGGTCTGTGATGGGGGTCCATGCATTGGTGTTGCATGCAGGGCTTCTTATAGCGGCGGGGTGGGTTGTGATGGTGAGGTGTGTGGGAGTTGGTGGGGTGATGGGAGGAGTTTTGTGATGACATGCAGGTAGGAGGGTGATAGTAATAGAGATTTGACTTACCAGAGTCCAGTCCTCCTCCTACTCCTGCCAGGCCCTCAGGATGCATGATTGCCAAGACTTGCTCCTCCCATGTTGTTAGTTGTGGGGGAGGAGGTGGGGGTACACCGCCAGTCCTCTGTACAGCTATTTGGCGTCTTGCTGCCACGGAACGCACCTTCCCCTGTAGGTCGTTCCTCTTCTTCCTGTTCTTATCCCTTGTTCTGGGGTGCTGTCCCACGGCGTTGACCCTGTCCACGATTCTCCATCATAGCTCCATCGTCATAACAATAGATGTCTGCTGCACCTGTGATCTGAATAGCTGTGGCTCTACCCGGATGATTTCCTCAACCATGACCCTTAGCTCCTCGTCTGAGAACCTGGGGTGTCGTTGTGGTGCCATGGGTGTAGTGTGAGGGAGGGTGTGTGGGTTGATGTGTTGGGGTGTGTGATGTAAGGTGCTTGGATGGTGTCTGGCAGTGATCTTGTCTGTCGTCCTGCTATCTCTCTTGTGGCACTTGTTTGTCTTCCTAAAGGGTTGTGAATGATGTTGGTGTGTGTTTTATAGTGGTGTGGGTGTGTGGGTGTGGTGTGTGTATGGGTGTCAGGTATGTGTTATTTGAATTGTCCAATGTACTGTGTGTGTTTTGAGCGCGGCGGTATGTACCGCCAATGGTTTACTGCCATTGAATGTCTGCCGCAGTGATTTGTGGGTCATAATGTTGTGGGCGTAGTTCTGTTGGCGTAACAGTGTGGGTTTGGATACCACCAGTTTATCACTGACCTTTGGGCTGGCAGACTTGTGTGTGTGGCTGTATAGTGACAGATTGCTATGGGTGTGTCATAATATGGGTAGCGGTAATCCGCTGTGGCAGCGGTATGTTTGCGGCAGTCGGCATGGCGGTAAGCAGTACTTACCCTCAATGTCATAATGAGGACCTTTGTCTTCTCACCGGTGGTTCTTCTTTTGCACCTTCATCCGGGTTAGCAGGGGCTCCCATTCTCCCTGGACTCTTCAGTGCTTCTTGGACTTGGTCCCCTTCTTCCACAGGTCTTCAGGTCCAGAAATCCATTGTTTGTGTCTTGCAGTCTCTTCTGGTTCTTGCATAATCTTCTATCAGAACTTCTTGTGTGTTTCAGTAAACTTATTGTGATTTACTCCTGTTTTCCTGGGCTGTGGGTTGGGGTCTATTACTTACCTTTGGTGTTTTCTTACACTCCTAGCGACCCTCTACACACTACACTTGCCTAGGTGGGAAACCGACTTTCGCATTCCACTATTTTAGTATATGGTTTGTGTTCCCCCTAGGCCCATTGCAACCTTTTGTGATTTTCACTATTTGCACTTGTTAGACCTGACAGCCTTAGGGTGGTCCCCCCTAACTTTTTTCCTGCCTCCCTCCACTTTTTAGACACTGTTTTTGCTGGCTTTTAGACTCTGCGCACTTTGCAACTGCTAAACAGTGCTAAAGTGCATATGTTCTCTCCCTTTAAACATGGTAACCTTGGATCATACCTGATTGGACTATTTAATTTACTTATAAGTCCCTAGTAATGTGCACTATAGGCCTGTAGCTTAAATGCTACTAGTGGGCCTGCAGCACTGGTTGTACCACCCACTTACATAGCCCCTTTACCTTGTCTCAGGCCTGCCATTGCAAGCCCTGTGTGCGCAGTTTCACTGTCACCTCGACTTGGCATTTAAAAGTACTTGCCAAGCCTAAACCTCCCCTTTCTCCACATATAAGTCACCTCTAATGTGTGCCCTAGGTAACCCCTAGAGCAGGGTGCTGTGTGGGTGAAAGGCAGGACATGTACCTGTGTAGTTTACATGTCTTGGTAGTGTAAAACTCCTAAATTCGTTTTTACACTACAGTGAGGCCTGCTCCATTCATAGACTAACATTGGGGCTGCCCTCATATATTATTGAAGTGGTAGCTGATCTGAAAGGAGTGGGAAGGTCATATTTAGTATGGCAAGAATGGTAATACAAAATCCTACTGACTGGTGAAGCTCGATTTAATATTACTATTCTAGAAATGCCACTTTTAGAAAGTGAGCATTTCTTTGCACTTAAAACTTTCTGTGCCCTACAATCCACGTCTGGCTGGGTTTAGTTGACAGCTCCTTGTGCATTCACTCAGACACACCCCAAACACAGGGTACTCAGCCTCACCTGCATACATCTGCATTTTGAATGGGTCTTCCTGGGCTGGGAGGGTGGAGGGCCTGCTCTCACATAAAGGACTGCCACACCCCCTACTGGGACCCTGGCAGACAGGATTGAACTGAAAGGGGACCTGGTGCACTTCTAAGCCACTCTTTGAAGTCTCCCCCACTTCAAAGGCACATTTGGGTATAAAACAGGGCCTCTGCCCTACCACATCAGACCCTTGCTGGAGAGGAAACCTGAACCAGAACCTGCATCCTGCCAAGAAGAACTGCCTGGCTGCCTAAAGGACTCACCTGACTGCTTTCTACAAAGGACTGCTGCCTTGCTGTTGCCCTGCTGCCTTGCTGAACTTTTGCCTTGCTGCAGAAGTGCTCTCCAAGGGCTTGGATAGAGCTTGCCTCCTGTTCCCTGAAGTCTCAGGACCAAAAAGACTTCTCTTTTTCAACTGGATGCCTTGTGCGCCGAAAAATTTGAAGCGCAGCTTGCTCCGTGGTGAAAAATTCACCGCACGCCGATCCGGAAAGACGGCGCTCAACGCGACGCCTGCGGTGCGACCGGAACTTAGACACATGGCCTCACCTGGACAACGCCGCCCGACTTCCAGAGAGGAAATCAATGCGACGCCTGCCGTGAGGGAGAAGATTCCACGCACAACCCACCAGAACGACGCGCAGCCGGATAACAAGCCTACGATCCCACGCACAGACCACGGGACATCTGGTAATCCCGCGAACCACAGAAGGAGACTGTCCGTGTGCCGGAAAATGACGCACGACTTCCCCGCGTGAAAAATAACGACGCACGTCCGTGTGTGAAGGGGCGAAACCGACGCACACACCATTTTCCACGTATCTCCTCCTCTGCGGCCCTTTGCGGAGATTTTCCACTTTAAACCAGGTACTTTGTGCTTGAAAGAGACTTTGTTTGCTTTTTAAAGACTTAAGACACTTTGGCGGTGATTCTAACCGCGGCGGGCGGCGGTCGCCGCCCGCCATGCGGTTACCGCCAAATGACCGCACCGCGGTCACAAGACCGCGGCGGCCATTCTGGCTTTCCCGCCCAGCACAGCGGGAAAGACCCAGCAACGATGAAGCCGGCTCCGAATGGAGCCGGCGGAGTTGCTGGAGTGCGACGGGTGCAGTAGCACCCGTCGCGAATTTCAGTGTCTGCTAGGCAGACACTGAAATTCTTTTTGGGGCCCTCTTACGGGGGCCCCTGCAGCGCCCATGCCATTGGCATGGGCACTGCAGGGGCCCCCAGGGGCCCCGCTGCACCCCCTACCGCCATCCTGTTCCTGGCGGGAGACCCGCCAGGAACAGGATGGCGGTAGGGGGTGTCAGAATCCCCATGGCGGCGGAGCGCGCTCCGCCGCCATGAAGGATTCTCAAGGGCAGCGGGAAGTCGGCGGTACACCACCGACTTTCCGTTTCTGGCCGCGGCTGAACCGCCGCGGTCTGAATGCCCAGCGATGCACCGCCAGCCTGTTGGCGGTGCTACCGTGGTCATTCGCCCTGGCGGTTTTTACCGCCAGGGTTAGAATGACCACCTTTATATCACTTTTCAGTGATATCTCTACAATTTCATATTCCATCTTTTATTGTTTTGACCTGCAAATACCCAGATAAATATTGTATATTTTTCTAAACACTGTGTGGTGTATTTTTGTGGTGCTATCTTGTGTTATTGTATGATTTATTGCACAAATACTTTACACATTGTCTTCTAAGTTAAGCCTGACTGCTCGTGCCAAGCTACCAGAGGGTGGGCACAGGATAATTTGGATTGTGTGTGACTTACCCTGATTAGAGTGAGGGTTCTTGCTTGGACAGAGGGTAACCTGACTGCCAACCAAAAAACCCATTTCTAACAGCACTGTTTTCTGATTGTGTACTTACCTGTTTTGGGATACTAGTGTATATATTGTTTATATTACTTAACTCCTAAGGGAGTACAGTCTCTAAGGTGTTTTTGACATCAGTGTCACCAAAATAAAGTACCTTTATTTTTGTAACACTGAGTATTTTCTTTCAAGTGTGTGAGTACTGTGTGTCTACAGTGGTGTTGCTAGAGCTGTGCATGTCTCCTGGTTCAGCCTTGGCTGCTCTGCCACAAGCTACCTTGAGACAGCTTAGCTGCAAGACACTGACTACATTTCACTAATAAGGGACAACTGGACCTGGTATAAGGTATAAGTACCTTTGGTACCCACTACAAACCAGGCCAGCCTCCTACAGTAACAACAAGAGTTCACTGTGCGGTCAAAGTCATGACATCTCATGACATACTTACACTCATGAGAAGAAGCTGTTGATGAGATCGTGTTGCAAGTCAGCTCCTTCCTCTTCACCACTATCGTCTTCATTTGGCATTTCTGGATTCTCACCCGATGGTACCACCGGTTCCCCCCTCACTGAAATGTAACGGATGTTCCTCCGCAGGATGATGTTATGGAGCATGCAGCATGTCATGGTGATTTGAAACACCTTCCCGGTTGAGTAGAGGAGGGCTCTTTAAGTCTTGTCCAGACAGTTAAATCTGACCTTCAGGAGCTCAAATACCTGCTCAACTGGCCACAGTGTTCTTCCATGGGCCTCATTGAAGTCGACTTCCTCTGGCATAGCTGGCATAGTTGGATTCTTCAGTGGTGTTAACAACCAAGGACAGTTGAGATATGCTGTGTTGTTATGTAGCCATTTTAGTTATAGCTCCATGCACGTTATTTTCACATACTAGGCTTGCCGCTGTTCACTTTAACCTAGATATATTTTATTTGGCTTCACTTTATTATTGTTACAGTAGCCACTTTTACGGTCTTGTTTTATTTTCTCTCTATCTTACTGTTTTTGCCTAGGCCAGCACTCTATTCTTAAACAAGACATTCTTGCTCACTCTGTGCTTCTTCCAAGGCTGCAGTAAGATAGGTTGCCGGTGAACGTGGTATAAGTTTAGTCTCTGACATTCATAGAAAATACACATCCTTATGTAGGGACATTTTCTCAGAACATCAGCTGTTTTATTATAAAAACACTTCCCTATCCCTCACGCGTTGGAGGAAGATTCCAGCCAGAGAACCACAACTGTATACTGATTACCGAATGCTTCGCTACAGCTGTTTTGCAGATTTCAGGCCTTTGCTCAGGTATGGGGGATGACGTCTTCCCAGGGGAACCTGAAGGGCAGAATTAGACCTTAACACGCTGTGCTCTATCATAGCCTAGGTAGGAATTAGTCTGTTGACTCTACTGACAATATAGTAGCATTATTTGTATGTTTTACTCTCCTTGTCACAATTTTTATCTTGTCATGCTGTATCGTCCTGGTTATTGCAGTCCACGCTTTGCTATCTAAGATGCAGTCGCTTTATTAAAGCATTATTGAAATATATACTGCCTCTGTTTGTCATTGTGTATGTGAGACTAATGTAACTGAGAGAAACGGCTGAGACCTGAGTGACCACAGCTTCCCTGAGAAACCAGTTATGTCATGCGCTCAGTTGCCCAATCATCCCTGCCCTTGGGTAGAGATGAGGCACTGCTAGTTAGCCGGAGTAGAACCCAGATTGGAGCAACAGGTGTCACCTATAGTAGTCAGACTCAGTCTCCCACACCGCAGGCGATTCTGCCACTCAAAATCCAGTAGTCTCATTAGAATAATGAGAGCCTCCGCGACATGGCGCCGCCAACGGTTGGTCAGGCTCTAATTTTCGGGTCCTCCTGAGTATCTCTGTCTCATTATAAACAAAGACACCTCAGTACTCTATATACGGAGATGTCCGTGGTTTTGAGGATTTCCTCCTCAGCTAAGTAGGACACCCTATCTGATGCTGGAGGTTGTTCAAGCTTGAACTCTAAAAGGAAAACCCCTATTTGGTGTGCCTTCTCTGAACAAATTTCCCATCTATTATGGTGAATCCATCACAGGTAGCAATTGCAGTCAATATGAGACAACCTCTGACTGCACATTTATTAGCAAACGGCCTAACGGCCCAGGGGGATCCAGTCACATTTATGGTGGATGCCCATGCAGCTTATAAAACAGAACTTTTCTATTCCTGGGTCACATTTCCAGCAGTTGATGGGAACACAAACACATTACAACACTATACACTTGCAAACGTACCTGGACAATACAGAACATCTGCATATTTAGAAGTACTGTTATCTTATCAAAAACATAATAAGTGGCTTTATGGCACCCTACCCCACACAATCTTACCACTTAGGTAAGGTCCTCTTAGTAATGATGGTCCTACCTGGCCTTTATTGGGCACTTAGGGCCAGATGTAGCAAACGTTTGCGAGTCGCAAATGGCCCGAATCGCTATTTGCGACTCTGCAAAATCGGAAATGGGATGCAAAAATCCCATTTCCGACCCGCAAAAAGCGATGCAAGCCGTTACCGACTCGCAAAATTTGCGACCCCATTTTGCGACTCGCAAATAGAAAGTCGCAATTTGCGAGTCACAAACCATATGCAATAGCAACTCGCAAATTGCGACTAGTCGCAAAAAGCCCAGTATGCATGTCCAATTTACCACTAACTCAGAGCAGGTGGTAAACATTATCAGAGTATAAAAGGAGACCCAGAAGGCATCTGGGTTACTCAAGATGGCGGAGATATACCTGATAGCAGTGAGGAGGAGAGCCCACGCCGCCCAGCAGAGGAGGAGGAGGAGCCAGAGCAAGAGAAGATTTACAGAACAAGGCAGACACTCTTCCAGCAAACTGAGGAGGAAATATACGATAAATATAGACTTAGCAGCGCAGCTATACTAGATTTAATTGAATTACTCAAACCACAGCTAGAACGCCAGACTCTGCGCGGCTGCGCCATCCCTACGCATGTGCAAGTGCTATGCTCACTGCACCTCTTGGCCTCGGGGAGCTATCAGGGGGTCATTGCTGTGGCAGGTGGGGTATCCCAAAGTGCACTTTCAAGGTTCCTCAGGGATTTCCTAGATGCCTTACTCAAACACATGTCCCAATACATATACCTACTCAGAAATGAGGCAGAAATCAACAGCACCAAGTTGGACTTTTACCGGATTGCCAACTTTCCCCATGTCATAGGGTGTGTAGATGGGACACATATTCAAATATGCCCTCCTGCAAACCTGGAATATCTGTTCCGCAATAGAAAGTGTACCCACTCACTCAATTTTCAGGTTGTTTGTGACTCACATTATGTCATTACTGACACTAGCAAAATTTCCAAGCAGTACTCATGACTCCTACATTTTTAGGCACAGTGGGATACACCAACGCCTGGAACGTGGGGAGTTTGGAGATGGATATCTCATAGGTAGAGCTGCATACACCTTGTAGACATGCACACAGATCAATGTGCACACCAACCAGGACTTTCTAACAGTGTACTTTTTGTGCCCAACAGGTGACAGTGCATATGCCTTACGGCCATGGATACTGACTCCGTACTTAACACCCAGCAATGAATGCGAGAGGCGATACAACAGTGCACATAAGAGTACCAGGAACCTGATAGAACGAACCTTTGGATTGCTGAAAGCACGGTTCAGATGCCTTCACCGAAGTGGAGGTGCCCTCCAGTATACCCCCATAACGGCATTCAAAATAGTTGTCGCATGCGCCATCCTGCACAACATTGCCACCCGACGTGGGCTACCTCTCACCCCTGCAGACCCAGATTCTAAGGATGAAGAGCAAGAGCAACCACATCGCCATCATGGGGATAGGAGCATCGCAAATCAAGGCAGACTGAGACGGGAACACATTGCAACACGATACTTTGGAAGGTACGTGCCAACTTCTACCATACTCACCAATTGAACAAACACTCCATTTGTTAAGTAGAACAAAATAATTATTTTATATGTGCAAAAAGCGAACTATATACAATGATAAACTGTTCAGGGACTTCAAAAAGCCAACCTGGCATGGGGCACATTGCCATCATGTGCCCCAACATCAGGGACAGTGTTTAGTTTACAGCCTACGGCGGCCTCTGCCAGCCTGGCTGGTACCAGGTTGCTCAGCAGTGCTCTGCCTCGTACTCCCACTCCGGAGCACCCTGGTGTCACCAGCAGAGACACTGCTGACAGTGGAGCCCTCCTCGCTCTCTTGTGGGGTGTCCCCTGTACCCCTGGACACCTGCCGTGCCTCCATGAGGTCTATCACATGGGTGATCCGGCCCAGGCCCCTTGCCACATCACCCGCAAAGTGGCCCATTTCAACCTGGAGGCCGACTGTTCTCCTTGACAGCCCAGTAGTGTTTACTGCCAGTCTGCAAATAGAGGAGGCCATCCTGTCCAGCCTTTGGAGCAGCTGGCGGTCCCTGCGCCACGCACCCTCGCTCTGTGTAAGCAGTCCAGCCACCAGGTCACGCATTGACAGGGCTAGGTCACCAGTGTTGTTGCCAATTACCTCCAGTTGTGCATGAACCTGCTGCATGCTGTTTTCATTGTTCCTTACGAAGCGCTGCAGAACCCCACTAATCCGCCCTAACATTTGATTCTGCAGGCGCTGACCACGTAGCAGTTGGGCCTCTGTCAGTGTGGTGGATGGAAGCCCTGACTCTGCCTGCAGCCCTGCTCTCCTCATCCTGCGTCGCCTGCGCAGCGGTGGATGCCCTGTGATGTGTGGTGTGGCACTCCTGGTTGTTGCTGGTGCAGGCTCCGAAACCACTGTTGCAGCGGGTGTTGCCATTGAGGGGATGGTGTTGGTGGTGCAGGTGGGAGTGGTGGCTGCTCCTGTTGTCTCCTCATGGGGCTGGCTGACCAGTGGCACCTGGCTGCTGTGGCTGGTGGTGGGGTCTTGTGGGAGACCTGTGGGACATGGGGAAAACACTGTCAGTGTCTACTATCTGTTGCACACTTCCTAATAAAAATGTGCCTATTAACTGCCTACTTGACTACATTGCCCATAATGTATCATGCTGGTATCTGCAACTCTGAAATGGAGCTATCTTGGTTGTGCATGCCCCTGTGTACATGGTGGCTGGGGGTATGGCATTGATGGGGGTACAGGCATATCACATGGTACTCACCGGTTGATGTTCTGGGCTCAGAGGTGTCCAGTTCTCCAAATCCTGTTACAGACTCCCGCTCCAGGGTCTCCTCCACCCTTTCCTCCAGGGATGTGGGTGGTGGTATGGAAGATGGTCCCCCTCCTGTGCCTCTCATCTCCCGGAGCCTTTCTGCCACCCTCTCCTTGGTCCGGGAGCGGAGGTCATACCACCTCTTCTTTATTTCATCGACACTCCTGTGGCTGACCCCCAGGGAGTTCACCTTCTCCTGAATTTCCTGCCAAATTCTTTTTTTGGCAGAGTCTGGCACATTGAGGGCTGCCTTCCCAAATAGATCATCATGGTGCTGACAGCATTCCTCTGTGAGCACCTCCAGCTCCTTCTCTGCAAATTTCAGCTTTCTCTTTCTAGGAGTGTCAGCCATGGTTGCTGTTGCTCTGTTAGCTGTGCAGCAGTTAAAAAGGGTGTGGTCCTCCCTCCTCCCAGGTGTATTTGTAAACTTCCTGGCTGTGATGTCATCATCATGTGCCAGGAAGTGTTTCCAGAGTGTTCTGGAGTGGTTTCTGGGGTGTTCTGCAGCACCTGCAATCAATTTTCATGAAACTCGCAATTTGCGACACCCACTCACAAATTGCGAGTCCGTTTTTTGTGCGGTCGCAAAACGCGACCTCGCAAACAGCGGACTCGCTATCTGCGGTGCGACTCCGGGTGCGAGTCGCAATTTGTCCCCGCAAATTGTACCTGCATTCCAGTTAGCGACACGCAAATTGCAAGTCGCACATGCTCGCAAATTGCGAGTCGCTAATTTTTTTGTTCCTACATCTGGCCCTTATACACCTCACCCTGCAACAGCAAATTTAGCAGTTGCTGAGGTTCATTGCTTATATACTGAACTGACACCAATATACAGACGCTCAGTACAGTTTCTAATGCAAACATTGAATACAAACCCAACACGTGCTGCTCCAACGCAACAACATGCAGTGATGCCAGGTATCAACCCGGCAGCGGTACATTCGATCATGGGTAAAGGAGCCGCCAAACGAGAGGAAACTCCGTTTTGGTTAGCTCAAAAAATGAATGCACTGGAAGCGATATTTCCCCATACAGGTTCTCATGATAAACATAGAATTCTAACGATGTGCTTGCCATTTGGGATGGTCCCCACAGTGGCTAACTGTAATACATGAGGCACAGTGTTTGGCGCGCTCTACAGTACCGCACATGGTACACCGACACTTGCCAACTTGCCGGATGAATATGGTGCTGCCCCGGCCCTAGATTTGGGGATGCAATTAATGGGCAACTTTGCACAGTATCCTCGATTATTTTGAGTAACCTTAAAGGGGAAGCGGTTGCACTAGCGGCTCCAGTATGTTCCTCAACAGGATCAAGAACGCGAGCTGCCAAAGATTATCGTAGAGACCTATGCAAGTATTGGTCAAGATAGTCTAGGGGCCAGACCAACTAAACCCCAATTTCCAGGTAAATCTAATAAAGACTTTTCCAAGCAAGCTCCTGAGGGTAACAAAAAACGCTAGGATAACAAAGAATAGACATAATCTCCGAAATAGAGATAATATACAAACGCCTGATAGATATCAATATACTGATACACACCAATCTCATTCCTTTCACGACTCATCGGAAAAACGAAGTGAGAGAGGTGAGTGATCAGAGCGGAGAACGGAGTATGTGAAACCGAGACAGGAATCACAACGATCATCGGAGGTTTCTGTTAAAAAGAAAGAGAAACCTCCCCAACAAAAACCCCAATTTAAAAAGAAAAAGGAGGAGCATTTGCAATACGACTTGCCGTTCAAGAAGAGGGTCCCTTTGAAGAACAGGAAGTGGGCACTAGTGCTGCTAGACAGTGCGTCAGAGGTCACAATAGTTTGCCGGATTCTTCTACAGCATCTGGAGGTGAAAGCAACTGATGACGTTCTACAAGAAGAAACTGAGGACATGCGAGTCTCCACCCCTGATAGGGTATATAAAGTAACTCTACAGTTAGAAGGAGACATTGAACGCACAATAGACACAATCTTTTGGGATCGCGTAGTAAATATATATGAAATCTTGTTGGTCGAACAAGATTGGCCACCTGAATTTGTCCGTACCTGCCTTTATTTGGGGAAGAGGTTATTAAACCTTCTTTCTCGCCCCTTGTTCCGGAGGAACTCGCAGAATCCTACGCAATCGATTGGGCATTGGCGCAGGCACTTGTGTTATATCGCAACCATGTAGGATGGGATGGAAAATCCCCCTACCATGTAATACCTATTAAAAATTAACCTCAACCTCAGTATCCAATAAAACATGATGCACAAGTACCCATGAGAGAGATCCACACACAATTAGAGTACAAGGGCGTAATTGAACCCTGTGTCTCCCCAATGAATAATCCTTTATTCCCAGTAGCTAAACCGGACTATTCATACAGAATAGTCTTAGACTACAGAAATTTAAACAGTCATACACGCACATATGCTATACAAAGCTCACATAGCACAGCACTAATGAACAACATAGACCGCAAAAAATATTAAACAACACTTGTCATTTCCAATGGTTTCTTCTGCCAGAATATAGCACCTGAGAGTAGAGACTTAAAAAGTTTCACTGCACTAGGCTCTCAGAAAAAAATTCTGTTGTTTACCTCAGGGATACAAGAATAGCCCAGGACTGTCCGCATCTCGTGTGACTGCAATTTTGCACAACATTGACCCTGAAGCATTGTCCTATGTAGATGATATCAATCTTACGGATGATGAAAGACCACAACATTTAAGACGGGTAGCCCGCATTGTTGTGGGATTTGCTGAATTTGGCTACAAATTTAACTTAAAAAAAACAAAAATAGCCTACCTCAGTGTCATGTTTCTGGGATATGAGCTATGAAGTGAAGGGAAGAACCTAGGACCACAATTCTTAGAAAAGTGCGCAGAATTACAACCTCCAAATACGATTAAAAAACTCCAATCTCTATTGGGTTTCCTAAATTTTGGCAGAACTTGCATTCCAGATTATGCGCACGCATAAAACCCTTATATGACTTAGTACATCCTGACTTTTCAAGTCAATTTTGGACAGTCGAACACACACGTATTTTCAGAGACCTGCAGACAGACATGCTTGCAGCACAACATTTCCACACAAGGGACAACAAAACACACTTGGTCATCAGAGTAATTGCTGGTGCCATTGGTTTCACCTATGTAACCTTTAATGAGGGTTCCCGATTGCATACAAATCAGATTTATACTCAGCAGCAGATCAAAGCTTTGTTCCCACTGATTAAATTCTCTCTGCTGTTCAGATGACTGTCATTAAAGAAAGACCTCTAGCTCAGGGTGAATGCATTATTGTCGTTTCTCCCATCCCATCCCTAGAGGCTGTCACAAAAGCCAGCATTCTTAACGCTTAAGCATTACATCCACGTTGGATACAATGGGCCACATCTTTGACAGCCACTGTTGTAGACTACTTTTTTGACCCAAAATTACAAACTTGGCACAAAGCATCAATACTCTGCCGCTTGCGCAGTTGTAAGCAACTATATTTTGTCCCTTACATACATTTACGCAAACCCTAGGGAATTGCACAGCACAACTAGCAGAGCTGAAAGCTCTGGTGAGGGTACTGGAATACCCAGATCATGCACAGCACACGCTGATTGTTTGCGATTCGTACTATTGTGTCCAGTCCTTCAATGAATACCTGTATTACTGGTGCCAGAATGGGTTCAGAGATTCTAAAGGCAAAACAATTAAACACAGAGTACTGTGGGGGAAAGTAGCGGAGCTGAAGGAAACACTACCAAATGTCCATGTTTTACATACACTTGGACACCAGCGCGTTGGAACACACGTGGCTGGGAATATATTTGCTGATGAAGCCGCAAAGTCAGCAGTTGCTACGGCCACTGTTGCAGCAGTAACCCGCTTGAGTGCGAAACCGGACGCAGACATATGGGCTGCCGTGAAAGCTACTGCTGATGGTATGCCCTATCCAAAATCATTTCCTGCTAAATATTCCTACTGAATGGGAGGTTGCCTCAGTGCTGAAGTTAAGATACCAGGCATCGGAGTGCGAGATATTCCCAACAAAGATATAAGACCAGAGTTGATAAAGCAGCGCATGAGGGGGTAACATCTGCCCATGCTGGTGTGGCGGCTACAGTATCATTGATACAAGCCCGCTATTGGTGGCCAGGCCTATACAAAGAGGCCAAGCAGTATGTCCTTTGTTGTGACATCTGCCAACAAATTCAAGTTTCCACTGCTAAACACTCGCCGCAGACACCCCTTTTAATTTCTAATGAACCATTACAATGTGTGTACTTGGACCACTGCGGTCCCCTAACACCAGACAGGGCATACAAATACATCCTAGTCACTGTTGACTCCTGCTCCAGATTTCTATGGGTGTGGCCACAACGCTCAGACTTTTATTAAAGATTTGCGAGTCTTTATCGGTACATATGCATTTGCGGCTTTCCACTTGGACCAGGGCCCTGCTTTCACCTTAAGGGCTTTCAGGGGCGCCATGGCTTCGTTGGGGGGGTCCAACTCCGGTACTCGTCTCCATTTCATCACAAGGGAAATAGTGTTGTGGAGTGATTAAACCAATCCTTAACAGCCAGAGTATTAGGTACAGGTCATAGTTGGCTTAATCACCTATATGGAGTCCAGAGAGCTCTTAACAATCTGTGTAGGAGGTCCCTGGGGGGTCGTACTTCATATGAGTGCCTGTTCGGAACTCAAATGTATGTTCCAGATCTTGATGGTTTTGTCGTGTAGGCAGCAGAAACACCTTTTGACATAAATGAACGTGTAACTGTCTTACAGGAATGACAACAGTTCTGTGACGACAACTCTTCTGCCAGTGCTGCCTCTATAGGAATTAAGGATGTACCTATTAAACCTACTGGCTCAGTTCCTAGAGTGGGGGATCTGGTACATGAAAAGGTTGCTGTGAAAAAGGAATTTGGTCCTTCTTATCGTGCACCAGTCCCAGTCTTGGGAATACACGGTACCGGAACTGTCATTCTAACACCATTGGCAGGTGCCAAAGAAAATCGTTTTGTCTCCATCGACAATGTCAAATTACACCATGTGGCTGATCCTGCACAGCCGACCAAAAGGAACAGCCAGTAGTTCCCGAATCCCTCTCACTACTTGTCAAGAAGTTCCTCTACAAGTTGTAAGCAGCAACACTGACACCTCTCTGAGCTTCAGGAGGGTGGAAAATGATCTTGCACTGGTTCCACTGACATCAAATAATATGGAAATAACTGATCAATTTGACACAACTTCGACACAGACGGATGGTGCTATTTGTTCTGTGCAACCGCAGGAAACACCAACTCCACCAACAAACACGGCTCCAGTATTTGGGCAATCTGCTTCTGGATATTTTGCTGACATCAACAATGACGTTTCGGGCTCATTCGCCTCTTCGACACCTGAACTGTCAAAAACATGTAAGCTGATAAATTGCCTTAAAGTAACTTACTTCATCCTTCCATGGAACTATCTGTGGCTTTCCTTGACTGTATTAGCTTTCCTGCTTTGGATTTGGTTTGTCATTACATTCTTTTTGTTAATACATGGTCATTTTCTTCCTGAAAAATCAACAGTTGAACTGGTGGATGAGGTCCTAAAACCACATTATTCTTCTCACAAGGTCTTCAGAGACTTGTCTTTTGTGAACATTTCAGCCATACCAATTCCAGATTGGATTGTTTGGGATAAAGTAACATTCAATATATACGGCCGCCTCAGAGGTCATTCAAATACCATATGTGTTTAAAATTTCACTAAACAATATAATAATACTCAGAGTTGTTTCTGATGATTGGGATATGAAAACGGTTGATTCTATGATGACTGAATTGCAGTATTATACTGTATTTGAAAACCAAGGTGTTTATCAATCTAAAGAGAATTATGGTGATATGTTTTGCTATAATTATTATGGACATCATTTCATCCACAGAGCAAGCAGCCCAAAGACTGTTTTTAATTATACACAATGGGAACATTGTCCGACTCCATCACAAGGAAGTTCAAAAATGAATTCTGAAAAGTTTACATATTTTTTTGGGCACGATGTTAAAAATACTGAGTCGTATTATTTTACATTGCTTCCTAGAGGAAAACATATGCATACTATTGAAAAATATGAAATTTATGTATTCGGATTCCTTTGTTTTCTGGTTGACTATAGAAGGCTATGAACATTGGCTGAAGTCGATTGACTTAAAAAGTGTGTGGGGAACCAGACATTGGCAACTACAGGGGAAGGAAGCTTTATTTAGAGCATGCCTGATACCTGTTCAAATGATATTTTTAAATTAAACTGTACAACAAACAAGTTGCTTAGGCTTAGCAAAGATTAAAGAATTGAACATGCCCAGTATACCTGCCCCTGTTGCGCTGCCGCATGCAGCACGAGCCGAACATTTGGCTCGGGCCCAGTATACCTGCCCCTGTTGCTCGCGCCGCGTCCCCAGCCTGCTGTGCACATTACGAGGCCCCAAATTGGGCATGGGGCCTTGTTCTTTCATAGTGCAACGCGCTTCCAGGCAGGTCTGACCTCCCCTACTCACCTGTTCTACTTCTCTTCTTCTTTTCCTGTCTTTCATTGTGCCTTCCTTTATGTTTTTTTTCCCTTTTCCCATATTACCCCTCTCTTACCAGCATGCCTTTGTTCCATACTCTCTATGGCCCCTAGTCCATTATGTTCTATGTGTTTTTCCCCATCCAAGGTGGTGTCCTTGTGCTTCCTGTTGGTCGCTTCCTGTTTTTTGGTATTTAAGGGCTGTGATTCTTTCTCTCCTTGCGCTGCAACACTTTCTGTTTGGATGGTGTCTTCGCTCCTGCTTCCTCGTATACGATACTGGCTAACGTCTGTTACAGTGTTTTTCCTGTACTTTTGCTCTTGTATTGCCTATTCATTTGCTCCATTTTCAGGAACCTTTCCTTTTAGGGTTTTTTTCCCTCTGGCACTACTTCTGAAGGACACGGCCTGCTCTTGGCATTTCCATTGCCTGCAGCACCGTGGCTACCAGAAAGAGTCGCCCCTACCTGGGCCAAGGCTGAACATTCAGGAACAAGATCCTCGCCACTTGTTCTGCGGACTCCAGGTTAAAGCAGCGTGTACGTCGTGACAGATTGCAGCGCCAAATCCTCCCGACGTCGTCTAACACCATGGATGATATAGTGGCGGCTGCTGCAGATTGTGATCAATTTCTTTTGGCAACCATTCAGCAACAGGCTGGGGAACTGCAACAATTACGCAATGAGAATGCTGCTTTACGACAGGCTTTAGCTTTCCGCAGTGCAGATGTTCCGGTCGTCTCCAACTCAACTCCTCGTTTCTCTGGTGAACCAACTAAACTGCGAGAGTTCCTCAATGCCTTAACTGTGTATTTCGCCTTCCGACCCACCCAATTCTCCCATGACAAGACAAAGGTGGGCTATCTTATCAGTGCGCTATCCGGACCTGCCTTGGCCTGGGCAACCCTGATGGTATCATCAAATGACCCAGTATTGTCTGACTATCCAGCCTTCGTGAATCGGTTCAAACAGATGTTTCGTCATCCAGGATTGGAGGCCTCTGCTGAAGAAGCATTTTGTGACATCCAACAAGGCTCACAAGATGTCCTCCAATATATTACCCGCTTTCGACAACTAGCGGCTGAGACAACCTGGGTGGAACGAACTCTGGTGACTTTATTCCGTAGAGGACTTAAAAAGGAGATCAAAGATGAGTTAGTCCACTCCACCCGAGTTGAAGATCTTCGTGGTCTGATGGATCTAGCTTTTTCCATCGAATACCGTCTCCAAGAACGACGTATGGAGAAGAGAAAAAGTAGAGGATCCTCCCAGCCAAGCACTTCACGTGTCTTTTTGCATCATCCTGAGGAACCTAGGGGCATATTTAAACTCCGTTTGCGCTGATTGTGCGTCAAAAATTTTGACGGACAATCAGAGCAAACGTTGCCCCGTATTTAAACTTTGACGCCAGAACCCACGGACGTCAAAATTCCGCCGTGGGCGTCATTTTCTGGATGCGGCAACCCGCCCTGCGTTAATGATATGCAGGGTAGGCGTTCCTGTCCAAAAAATGACTTAAACGGCCGTGCATCGTATTTATGCTTTCAGGCAAAAATTACGCATGGCCGGGAGGCGGAGCGAGAAAATGACGCACAGCCCGATTAGCATCAAAATTTAACGCCTGGGTTAGGGCAGGCATTAAAATGGGGCAAACACACCTGTATTTAATCAGAACACACAGAACAAACAGCAGAGCAGCCGAGCAGCAGAGCAGCAGAACAGCAAAAGGGAGACATAGAGGTAATTCTTATCCAGCGTGCACGCAGACGCAGAGCCCAGCAGCAACAACAGCAGCTACAACAACACCAGCAGGGACCCCAAAGGCAGCGCAGAAGGCAGGAGAGGATATTCTGCCCAAGAACCACCCTTCAGGGCCTCAGGGAACACAACATCATACAGAGGTACCGGTTGAACTGGCAGGCCATACAGCAGCTGCTGAGAAACATTGAACAGCAGTTAGCCCCCACTTTGGTGACACCCCACACCATACCAACAGAAACAAAGCTGCTTGCCATACTTCACATGCTGGCAAGTGGCTCTTTTCAAACAACTGGTGCCCTGGTTGGCGGAATATCACAACCATCATTCTCCGCATTTCTGCCCAAAGTACTGGATGCCATCATTCACCTGACACCCCGCCACATCTGCTTCCCTAACACACTGCAGAAGCAGCAGGAAACTAAACAGGGGTTCTACACAATCAGTGGCTTCCCACACGTCCTTGGTGCAATCGACTGCACACATGTACGCCTTGTGCCACCTGCTGCAACAGAACACCTCTACCGCAACAGGAAGCACACACATTCAATCAACGTGCAGGCCATTGTCGATCACCAAGGAATGTTCACCAACATCGTGGCTAAATATACTAGGAGTGTCCATGACTCATTCATCTTCCGTCACCATTAACCAACACTTCCAGGATGGATGGTATGGCAATGGACTACTTGTTGGTAAGTACTAAAACCTACTAATATACACACTGCACAGCAACCCTCTAGGACACACAACACATACACCACAACAGCAACATCTAGACAGGAACACACTGATTTCCTGACATCACTAGCCATGTTTCTTAAGTCAACATTGAACCTGTCACACATCGGAATTTACTGTACAGCCTAATGTGAAGACATTAATGAGTGTGGTAGCCGAAATGTCACCTTGCAAATTGTAAGTGTCCCAATGACCTTTACATTGATACACTGCCTAAGTCTAAAGGTATGGGATGTCCAGGGTACTTTCATATGAACGTGCTAACAACACTTATAAATGTAACTATACATTGAACTATCTATTCACCCCAAGTGAAGACACAAGGACACCTGTATCACAAGTCACAATGCTAGGGAGGGCACACTGCACTGAAAATCCCAAAACATACTGATGACAAACTGTTAGCAGACAAACACTTGCTCAGCCAAGGAAACAACACAATGTAGATGGTACAGCCTACAACTTTTGGATGTCACATTAGTACATTAAATAGTCACAGACAACACAAGACAACTACTGCCATTGAAGGTCTTTTCAATAGTGCAAGCTACATCAACATGATCCCATTCTTTTTCTCTTTCAGCTGATCAGGGGTATGGCATCCAGCCATGGATAATGACACCATTTGGCAACCCGAGTACTGCTGCAGAGCGGGCATACAACGACGTCCATAAGAGGACACGCAGCATTGTCGAGCGGACCTTTGGTATCCTCAAGTCAAGGTTCTGCTGCCTCGACATCACTGGTGGTAGCCTACTATATTCCCCTGAGATGGTCTGTAGGATCATCCTCACATGTGCAATATTGCACAACATTTGTGTCAAAAGGAATATTCCCCTCCTCGAACCAGACCCATACATGCCTGAAGACGAGGAAGAGGAGGATGCTGGCCTGCAACAGGAGGGGGAACAACCAAACACGGCTGCTGGAGTGCGTAGGCGCCAACACATTGTGAACAATTTCTTTTCATAATTATCACCATCACCACTTAATGAACTATTGTAAATAAACACTGATAACAAACACCACATCATGGTCTGGCTATTCATTTCTGCACACCTTTAGCTCTAAATATCAGAAGAAGAATGTCGTCTCATGGAGCATTAATGATATAACAATCAGGACACAGAAAAATACACTACAAATGTAATGCCTATCATACAACGGTCACATACACACACAATGTAAATGACTGACATCCTGTACAGTTCACCTTTGAAGGGCAATAGCTGAGGACCACACCTATTACACACATACATGTAGGAAACATGGGTCATAGCAGCAAATGGCACACAACTAAAACACCATCACTCAACTAGGGGAAAACAGGCCTCATACATCAGGCAGTTGACATGCTTTTGCTTCAGGAACAGGAATGTATTACCAGACTCTTGGCAGCAGTAATTCTAACTACTTACAATCTTTGCAATGACTATCTGTCACTAGAGTTACACATAAGCAGAACATACACAGCACAAGTGCCACACATATGACAAGCATCCAGCACATCACATCCCATCTACATGTGAGCCCTTTTCGATAAACCTTACACACCCATGCAGCTGGTCACACCCCACCTGTCTGAAGAGGTCCCTGGAATGCTGATATGTGTACCCTGAGATTCCCTCATCTACATACACACACTCACAAGAGTCATCCAGTGTGCCACACCCTTTCCTATGCCTAACATTATCATAGTACCATCTCACTGCATGGAACTCAGCTCATATAATACACTGGCTTGGAGTTTTTAAGGCCTGGTATCACCTGTAGATTAATTCTCGTGTGAAAGGTACTGTAGGCCATTTAAAAGCAAATCTCATCAGACAGGACTAGTGAGACACTGATGGAGGCCACACCAGTGATCCCCTCCATGCACACCACCCAAATTTACATGCCCCGTCCCTGCTGATGCCTCCTACAGCATAGATGTAGACATTTGGGCAATTACACCATTAAGCATTGCTACTAATGTAGCCGTGTAACACTTTATCAGGGTTCATGTGTCACCTTCAAGACAACACAGGACATACACAGTGTGACATGTCAACTATCTACTCCTCCCTCTGACCAGTCCTAGTCAGACCACTGATCATGTAATTTGTGAAAGAGCTGGCTCATGATTGACCCAGCATCCTGTCAGCCTGACTGGCACCTGTCCGTGGGTTATCCTAAAGATACCCGGTGTCCACCTATGGACCACACTTGCTGTCCAAAACCTCTCGTACCTCAGAGGCTAATTTGTCATTTGCCTCATCAATGTATACTCAAATACATTGTATTGCATCATCTGACTGTTATTTGTATCCTATTTGTTACAGTGCCCTTGAATAGCTAAATCATGGCCCTTCCGGTGTCTGGGCCTCATTAATGCCTAAACTACAAAGTGTGACAGTGTACCTGGTCCATAGCGTTTGATGGTGTACGTGGCCTCCAGCAGAACCAGCAACCTCAGATAATGTCCATGAAAAGTCAACACATATGAGGACCCTGACAGTTCACACGCAGAGTAACATTGTTCAAATAATAGAGATTGGTCGTGTGTGCTGAATACCAGCCATTTACTTCTGCACAGAGGCTATGATGTTTCCTGATGCATTTCCATCCACAGAGGCCAACTTGAGTACAAATGTTGCAATGACACATGCCGGATCCAGACAACAGAGATATTCTCTCACTCAGCACACCACGGTTGCCCAGTTGAAAGTCTCATTACACGTCTTCAGTGACAGGGTGGGACCATCCACGTGTAGGTTACCATGTCCTCAATGACTTTTGTCACATTTAGCTACAAACTATACTCATTAGATACACGATTAGTTGCCAATAACTCATGATGAGACGTGGACGTTACAGTGACAACATACACCTTAACAGTTGATACTGGATCAACATTGGACCACACACATGTACATGTACCATCCAATCAACAAAATGGTTGCAAGCACCCTATCACAGTAGTGTCCCAGTTGTAACCTAGCAGGAAGAATGAAACATGCCACTAAACCAGGTAATGCATAAAGGGCCGCATACATCAACAACCTATTTGCTATCATGCCAAAGGAACGTTGAGATTTTGCTATTAAATCAATGCTAAATGGTATGTCAGAATTCTCCAAAGAATCAATAGGGCAAACGTCAAATGGGCAAATGGGATTACAGATTATCAAACAGAGAATCATACTCAATTTGCTTCCATGGGCCTGCTGCCAATGGTTTAGCATTACTGAATTAGGGAAAACCTTGGATAAAGTTGCAAGTCAGAAACAGCAAACCCCAGGGTGCTGGGGGCCTAAGTCCCCCTCTGCTGCACCCCAAATATACATTTTTTATGCACATGTGAAGCACACACATGCATAATGGCGCATGTGTGCCCTACATGTCAATAGTGAAACACCTTTTAGCTACATTAACTCGTAATTAGGACATGGTTACCCCCAAAAAAGGTTTAGGCGACAATTGCATTACCTAATTGGCCTTTATGCAATTTGGAATAGCTTGATACATGTGCTCACAAATTTGCTAAGGAATACATCCTGGTATCTCTTTCATATTTTGAAATTTGCAATCAGCAATTACCTACATATGTGCACAATTATGAGTAATATCCATTCTGGCCAATCATTACTATTGCACTGTGAATACCTTCCATACATCCTATAAGGGACATTTGCTATAGCTAACCCCAAAGTTTATCACTTAGCACCGTTTGGTCATGCAAAATTCCATTACTCATTTTGACAAATGAAATACATATTTGTCATAATGCATCATATTTTCACGCATACAGCTTGTGCGTCATAATTTTTGACGCACAGGAGTGCAAATAATGCAGAGTCAAATATATTTTTCATAAATAGATATCATAATTGGCTGCGGCTTAATTTTCACCTCTAGAACTGTAAAATATGCCACAAACAAATATTAATTCCCAATTGTGAAAAATATTTTGACTCTGCATTATCTGCACTCCTGTGCGTCAAAAAAATATGACGCACAACCTGTATGCGTGAAAATATGACGCATAATGGAAAAAAACGGCGGCCATGTTATGCAGGATGTGATGTAATAGGATATCCTGTTTACAGATTCTGTACAGTGGGTGTACTTTCACTCTCACTTTGCAGTCTCTGATTATTCTAGACTGTGTGGCTGTGTGCAAAGTGTTGTCCTGTGTATTAGTGCTTTTGTGTCCAGAGTGCCATCTTACTTGTTGTTTTGTCATCAATATATTGTTGTAGAATACTGTCTGAGTCTGTGTTGTATAAATTTGTCCAGTCCAGTGTTGTATTTATTGTCTGTGGGAGTCTGTTGTGGGTACTGTGATATAGGGGAGAGTCGGGCTCTTCTATTTGTTAAGTTTTCTTTGTATTTCCTCACTCTAACTTTCCCCATTTCCCCCTTTTCTTTTTTTCTACTACTTTTTCCCCTTTTTCAGTGCTTAAACGTCTGGTAGGCCACGGCTTTCCAGGATGGGTGAGAAGGAATTGGGGGGGTTTATATGGCTGGTTTGCCATTTCCTCCCACTTATGCTGGAGGCTGGGGGTAGGGTGATACAGGGGTATCACACGGAGGCCCGAAAAGTCAGGTGGGGGAAGGTGTTCCATCACTTGGTGCGTCTGTATGGGAGCCAACGGAATGACCATCAATTCAAGCACCGCTAGGCTGACCTGATCTCCAGGGAGCAAGATCTGCTGGACCACCTGGGAATCAGGATTGGTGGCCATGTTGGTGAGTACAGATCATGTAAATGTGCACAATTTAAAGCTCTGTAGTGACATGTGATGATTGGTACCCAATCTGCCAGATAAGTAGCTGACTGTGTGTAATGCTAGGGAAACATACAGGGTAATTGATGCACTATGTGAAGGATGACAAATGCTAGCAGTCAGGCAGCTCATGTTTTCCACACATACAGGTTGCTGTAGCAGAATGTAATGTAGTGCCGCCTTTGTGTCAGACAAGCGACACATTAATGAGGCAATCAGGACTCTACAGGTCACAATAGCCAGTGAAGTATGGATGTAGTAACATCATACCTACATATGTTGACGCTATAGCTATACTGACATTTGAAACCCTACATGATGCTGAAAATGAGTGCTGCCTTCACGTCAATTGAAGTTAGCAATGTGGCCCACACATATGTCACATGTGTGTCAGGTTAGTGTGTAGGGAAAGTGTTCACGAAAGTGCCATGCCTGTTCGTGATAAATGTGCTCCTTCACATTTTATTGATACATGCCAGATCTGAACATGAACCATATTTGTAAAGGACTGAGGTGCCCTCAGCTAATATTAGACAGGTATTTATTGTCACTTGTGCCAAAATCCAAATACGGATGGCAGTCCAAAGGTATGGACTAGGGTACAAACATCTATGTTTGGTGACAATCACCATTGTCTGGACACATCAATTTATGAAACTGTAACAACATGAGGTATTGCCAAAGTACCTGGCCCTCTGTACCATGTACCTAACTGTCACAAATGTGTCATGACCACATAGGCTGTTTGACAGGTCATGCAGTCCTCAAGTAACCAGCTTTTGGATGTCTCTCTTGGATGCACATGATGAGATGAATACACACCTATATTGTTGCTGCTCACTAATGGAGGTGCATGTTTGCCACCACATGACAGTCCGGGCCACTGCATGTGTGTAGAAGTGTGTGTAACTGTAGCAGGATACCCATCCTATGTAAATGTTGCACAGGAATTATTCCATGCAGTATGAGCATGTGTGAAAGTGTTTCATTACTCATGTCAGATTATCACATTGTGTTTGTATTTGAAATTGTTTGTCAGTGCACGGATTCTGAGCATATTCTTCCTTCCATGCTTTACAGGTGGACCTGCACCGTACACAGTGGGAGAGGTGGCTTGTTTTGAGGACCCCGACACCTACAGTGAGTGTTGACATGTGTGGTATGTTTTGTGTTTGCTGGTGATGTGTGATGGACTACTGTGTGTTAAACAGATTGCAAGGTTTGATGCTCTGCCCAATCATTAGTCTTGTTCCATTAGTGGGATTTCAGTTATCACTTCATTTTGAGTTGACCTATGCTTATCCATTTGTCTGATCTTGGGTCTGTAGGCCATTAATATAGGGCCCGCTATGGGAAATGGGGTGAGTCATGTGGAATACACTAGTCACTTTAAGAGTTGCACTGGGACTCGTCTCGGACTGAGTCTGCATGTCAGACTGACATTCTTCCAGATAGCTTCTGCAAATGGCTTGTCTGAAATCTGCTGCTTCCCTATTAACCGATGTACTGAGTACACTGTAGGTTGGATCTTCCGGGAGCATGTACTTCCACAAGTTGTACTAGAAGTGTGTGGGACTAGAGTGCAACGGCCTAGGTGTGCATGCTATTCATGATCATGGGTGTTCTTGCTCCTCTGTGTCTGTAGAAAAATATGCCTCACTGGAAGTATGTGATGTTGCCCTAGGTCAGTACATTTTGACATGTGTGGACCTTGGATAGGACAAGGTTTAGCTGACTCCAATTTGTTGATAGCCCTTCACTGGTGGTGTGTGTGTGGAGGCAAAAAAAAATTGACCTTTCTATACACTCCTGGGTGTGCATCTATTTTGGGATTGTTTGTTGTTCTTCCCACCCCCCCCCCTCAAAGACAGGCATGGGTTTGTGAATAGGGTACCTAGGACTGAAGCAACCAGTATGTTACACATACTTGTTATTATTTGAAATATGGTTTTGAACCTAGTGTACACACTCAGTTATGGCACATGAGTTCTATACTAGCAAATCCCATTACAAATTGCAGACCTTGAAGTTTGTGATTGTTATCATATACACTGACATATGTAGTCCAGGCAATAGGCGGAGGAGGTGCAGCATGATTGTTAGCTGCAACTGTAAGTACTTTGATGACAAGTTATTGGAAGTTGTTACCCATCATGTAGATTATTGTATATGCGATGTGTGAGATGACCTTTGTATGCAGGCTTCCCATGTACTTCCTCTGAGACTTTCAATGATCTGTATGGTGATATGAGCTGTTACAAGTAGAGTAAATGTATTGTCAGATTGACTACTTGTGCTATTCAACACAATGCAGGTCCTATGGTAAATAGTTGCCCTTTGTCTTCACAGCTGCAAACATGAGTGCCGCACAGAGGCATGAATTTGAGAGGGGGGCCATGTGGTACCGACACATCCTAAAGGTGCAGTTGGGGTTCCGACGGATGGCCCGTAAATACCAGTCGGATCGGGCCTCTGGAGCATGGTGGGCTTCACCACAGGGTGGCCCAACGTTGCCCACTACAGCCACCACCACCACAACCACTGGTTTCTCCCCAAGTGGCCCCAGCCACAGCGGGGACAGTTGCCCCGGCCTCTGCAGCACAACCAGGACCCAGCAGTGTGACAGCTGGAGGACAGTCCAGTGGGCTAGGCTCAACACCCACACAGAGCACCTCTGCCAGGACCCAAACATCAGCAGCACCTCCAATCGACCCTGCGGCATTCCAGGCTTTGGAACGCAAAATGGACAAATTTATGAAGAAGGTGGACAAGCTTAGCCAGGATGTGGCCTACATCAAGAGGCGGGTCAGGTCTATCAGGCGGACTCTCCGGAGGGCCAACCTCTAGGACTGATATGTTCAATGTTCATAATTCCCTCCCCTCCCTCCTCTTTCCTTGTTATCATGATTAGTGGGCTTGGGGGATTAGTGTTAGGTTAGTATAGGTTGTTAGCTTAGTTAGTGTTAGGGAGGAGGGTGGGGGGTCCTGATTCTTTCTACTTTTCATTATTAAGTGTGTGGGTGGGTGGGGGTCAATGTTGGGGTTCCTGTGTGTTTAAAAAATAAAGAAAAATAAAAAACATAACAAAATATTCACAAATTTTACACAAAAATATATGATTGTTTAGGATAGTATAGTATGTGTGTAGGTTAGTATGTGTTGTCCTGCATGTGTCCTGTCTCATAATGGTGGGTGGGGGGTTGATGTTTAGATCGATTCGTTATATTTGTAGAGTAAGTTTAGCTTAGGTTAGTTAGGGACAGTTGTGGGTAATGAGTAGTCAGGTTAGATTAGTGTAGGTATGACTTTTCCCTTAGTTGCCTCTGGTGTGATTAGTTATGAATAAATATATAGATAACCCTTTGCATTATGTGTTAACTGTTACTTGATCAAGGCCTTGCCATCAGTGTAGGTGATTGTTGTTCTATGACATTTGTGTCCTATGCTACAAACCAAAACAAACTGAGGTGTAAAATGGCAGCTACCCCTGTGCTACCTTGGTAAGTATCCACCATTTGTTAGAACCACCAATCGGAGTTGACATGGATCACAAAGGATTTGTGTCGATGAGTATGTTTTCTACGTCACAAAGTGTGCTTCCAGACTTTGTATTGTGGGGACATTTTTAGGTCGGACTGCAGTGTGATGTTCAGGGACATCTTTGAAGATGAGGTCTTGTTAACACTCTTGTCTTCTTGTCTTCATAACTGACATTGATAATTTGTGCTAAAATTCAGCATGATTACCTATTTGGATGTTTACTCAGAAAGGTTGATTGATGCTGTGTTTTGTAGTGTTTGCTTAGATTAGACTGCATAATTCAATGTGTTAATATTGCATGGTGACAACATTTATCAGCCACTATTAGTTGACTTTGATTTCTCTTGATGAAGCATTATTCTGTACAGCACAGCATGATTGTGTGTGGTTGCTCCCTTCATCAGTTATTCTCAGGATGGGCAGGCTATGATGCAATCCTGGCCACTGCACAGATGTATCTGACTACATGATGTCAGGACAGTTGTATTGACAAGCTACATGGTTGTCACACAGGCACATTTGTGTTATCTACTGCACAGTTGATGTGACAAATTACACAGAGACATATTTGGTGTGCAAGTGCAATTTATTGATAGGTGCTGTAGTGCAATATGTACATTGTCCATGTTTGCTGAGTCGGTTCTAGTGCAATCTTACATGGTGATCCTACAGAAGGTGTGGATAATGCTCCTGACATGCTGGCGTGATGTTACAGACAGTGCAGAGGGACAGGATTTGCCGATTAGTAGAAGAGAGACATTCACTGGCAATGCTGACAAGTTGTACAGTGGTTAGCAGAACAGTCATTGAGTATAGTTGTAGTAAGACTGGCATTTGACAAAACGTAGGACCTTGGTCAAAGTAGGCCATGGTGCAGGGACTAGTGCTTCCGGGTACTCTTCCGTGTGAATGTGATCTGTTCCATGTCTTCTTCATCTGATGTGTGTGTTGCCTGCTTTGTCCTTGTTGTTGTTGGTTGTGAAGGGGCAAAACACACCTCAGTGTTAGAAGACGTGGAGTCAGACATCCCGGTCGCTGCTCCCTGTGAAGGTCTTAAGGGCAGTACTGCAGCAAGGAGGGTCTGCTGTTTTTTGAGAATAGCAGCCACATCACAATGGTAGACAGCCAGGTCGGCCCTGAGGGAGTCATGATTGCATTCGTGCATGCAGTGGAAGGTTTGGGGTGCGAGGTGTTGTGGCAACTCCCTTACTGCAGTGGTGAATTCCTTGACAGTTTCTTGTAGTCCTTGCAGTATGGATGTTAGGGCTTGCATAGCTGCTGCCTGATCTGCAGATGACATCATGCACGAGCGCACCCCCTCAAGGCTGGCTGCCATAGTTTGCATCCCCACCCGCACCTCCTTGGTCAGCTCCTGCTGTACTCCAACTACAGTTCTTTCAAAGCTGGTGCCAGTGTCGTCAGAGTCCTCAGCTGTGTTGGAGCTGACAGGTCTTGCAATTGGGGTGGTGGGAGGTTCTTCTGTGATGGCTGCTTGTTCTGTGCTCCTCCTTGTGACTGAAGGTGTGGTCTGGAGGCTTTCAAGGACCTTTTGGATGGTCTCCTGGGGAATGTTTATGGGCTCGTCATCCATGTCATCAGGGAAATCTGGGACAGGCATATCGGCAGGTGATCCATCTTCCTCTGCAATGAAACAGGGTACAATTAGTGTGTCTGTGGTGTGACAATTTTGACGTGACATGCCTGCCTTTTGATGAATTCACTTTGTGATCTTGTTTGGTATTGGTATCTGCTGTCCTTCAGATGGGCATTGTTATAGGCCTATGGCCCACCTGTGTGTCACATGTATGTTATTGAGTTATCAGACTTGTCAGCCTCATCGCCTCTATGTGTTGCTTTATACCAAATAGAGAATAGCCACCTTTTTGTCCTACTTGACCCGAGGGTAGGTCGCTCCCCCTGCCGCTGCAGCTCCACCAGCCCAGGCTCCTGAAACCTCCAAGCAAGTCCTGCGAAAATACAGTAAGTACCCCCCCGCCCAGCCTCTCGCTCTGCCCGCGCTACTCACCTCCTCTCCTGCTTCTTTCTTCATCTTTGATCTTCTTCTGTGCTCTTCATCTGTATTCTTCATCTGTGTTCTTCTTTTCTTCCCTGCACCCGTCCTGCGTGTTCTTTCTTTTGTCTTCATCTGTGTTCTTCTTCTGTATACTTCATCTGTGTTTCTTCCTTCTCTTCTGCACCGCGACCTGCGTGTGCTTTCTTCTTCTTTGTCCTTCTTCTGTGTTCTTCATCTGTACTCTTCTTCTTTGTACTTCATCTGTGTTCTTCTGTGTACGTTGTATCCTCTGCTTCTCAGGGCTCCCCTCTTCTGCCGGACTCCTCTTCCTTGACTCTTCTCTCCTCCTCTTCTTTACCCTTCCTCTTGGATCTTCTCTCCTCTGTTCTTCTGCTCTGGACTCCTCGCTCCTCTTCTTCTTTACCTTCTCCCTGGCTCTTCTCTCTTCTCTCTTCTGCTCCTCTTCTTCTTTACCTTCTTCTGGGCTCTTCTCTCTTCTCTCGTCTGCTCTTCTGCTCCTGACTCTTCTCTCTGACCTTCCTCACTCCCCTCCACCTCTGTAACCCCCCCTCCCCTATCTTCCTATCTTTTCTTCCTAACTCCTCGCCACCTTTAACCCCCCCTCCCCTATCTTTTATCCCCTCTACCTGACCCCCCCACCCTCCGCTTTCCCGCCGCCACCTCCTGCTCGCCCCCACCCCCCCTGCTCCCATTCGTCACCCCACTCCCGCCCCCCACTCCCAGCTGACCCCTCCTCCCCCCCTCTTCCCTCTTATGGCGGCCGTCTGCGCCCGTCCGCGCCTGGACCATGCCCAGCGCCACGACCCCTGGCCACCAGCACTCCCAAACCCTGCAGCACTGCTACGACCCCGCCACCCTCTACGCCCTCAACCCGGGACGCTCCAGTACCTGCTTCTAAGCCAACCCGAAACGTACCCACGGACCCTTCGTATGTCACACCTGCAAACTCACCTTCCACCGCAAAAACACCACGCCCGCCAGCCCATGCGCTAACAACCACCTCAAATGCATCCTGATCAACGCACGCTCGGTCCACAAGCACGCCGTTGAACTTTGGGACCTCCTGGACTCCACCGCACCGGACGTCGCCTTCATCACTGAGACCTGGATGAATGCCTCCTCGGCCCCCGACATCGCCATAGCCATCCCCGAAGGCTACAAGATTTCCAGGAAAGACCGCACCAACCAAGTAGGAGGAGGAATCGCCATCGTCTTCAAGGACTCTATCAACGTCACAACCTCCACCGAAGACACCCCCCTCACCGCCGAACACCTGCACTTCCAGATCCACACAGACCCCAGGACCACCCTCAGAGGAACTCTCATCTACCGACCCCCTGGACCCCGCGCCCTCTTCAGCGACTCTATCTCCGACTTCATCTCCCCCGCACGCCCTTGTCTCGCCGGACTACATCCTCCTCGGGGACCTCAACTTCCACCTGGAACAGAACAACGACCCCAACACCACCGTCCTGCTCGACAACCTCACCAACCTCGGCCTCAAGCAACTGGTGAACACCCCCACCCACATCGCCGGACACACGCTCGACCCCCATCTTCTCCGCCAGCAACCACGGATCCTTCAGCCACTCCTCCGCTATACACTGGACCGACCACAGATGTGTCCACTTCACCTTCCGACGCGAGACTCGCCACCTCCGCACACAACCCATCCCACGTCGACAGTGAAACAAAATCCCCGAGGAACAGCTTCTCTCCACTCTCAACGACAACCAACCCACCTTCCCCTCCGACCCCAACGACTCAGCCCTCAGCCTCACGAATTGGATTACCAACTGCGCAGACAACCTCGCTCCCCTCAGACGCCTCCCAAGACAGACCAACACCGAAAAACCTCTCTGGTTCACCGACACCCTAAAGGAATCAAAGAAAACCTGCCGCACCCTCGAGAAAGCCTGGCGCAAGGACCGCACTGCAGAGAACATGACTGCCCTCAATAACGCTACCCGCGAACACCACCAACTGACTCGCCCCGCCAAAAGAAATTTCTTCACAGACAGACTGGACAAAAACAGCCACAACAGCAGAGAACTCTTCAACGTCGTAAAAGAGCTCTCCAACCCTAACGCCAATGCCAACGCCATCACGCCCTCACAAGACCTCTGCAACTCCCTCGCCACCTTCTTCCATTGTAAGATCACCGACCTTCACGACAGCTTCGGACACCAGACCCAGCCAACCACCACAGAACCTACAACCCCAGCCATCACCCTCAACACCTGGACTCACATCAACACGGAAGTGACCAAAGCCACCATGAACTCCATCCACTCCGGTTCCCCCTCGGACCCCTGCCCACACTTCATCTTCAACAAAGCCGACGACATCATCGCTCCGCACCTCCAGACCATCATCAACAGCTCGTTTTTGTCTGCTACCTTCCCAGAGAGCTGGAAACACGCTGAAGTCAACGCCCTACTGAAAAAATCTACGGTGGACCCAAGCGACCTGAAGAACTTCCGCCCCATCTCGCTCCTCCCCTTCCCTGCCAAAGTCATAAAGAAGACCGTCAACAAGCAACTTACCAACTTCCTTGAAGACAACAGCCTACTCGACCCCTCTCAGTCCGGATTCCGAGCCAATCACAGCACAGAAACCGCCCTCATCTCAGTCACAGACGACATCAGAACCCTGATGGACAACGGAGAAACATTCGCCCTCATCCTCCTCGACCTCTCGGCTGCCTTCGACACCGCCTGTCACCGCACCCTAATAACCCGCCTCCGCTCCACCGGGATCCAAGGACAGGCCCTGGACTGGATCAGCTCCTTCCTCTCCAACCGCTCCCAAAGAGTCTACCTCCCACCTTTCCGCTCAGACCCCACCGAGATCATCTGCGGCATCCCTCAAGGCTCCTCGCTCAGCCCGACTCTCTTCAATGTCTACATGAGCCCCCTCGCCGACATCGTACGCAAACACAGCATCATCATCACCTCCTACGCCGACGACACTCAACTGATACTTTCCCTCACCAAGGACCCCACCAGCGCCAAGACCAACCTGCAAGATGGAATGAAAGACGTCGCAGATTGGATGAAACTCAGCCGTCTGAAACTGAACTCAGACAAAACGGAAGTCCTCATCCTTGGAAACACCCCAACCGCCTGGGACATCTCCTGGTGGCCCACGGCCCTTGGCACCGCACCGACCCCCTCAGACCACGCACGCAACCTCGGTTTCATCCTGGACCCACTTCTCACCATGACCAAACAAGTCAACGCCGTATCATCCTCCTGCTTCCTCACCCTCCGCATGCTCCGAAAGATCTTCCGTTGGATCCCCGCCGACATCAGAAAGACCGTGACCCACGCCCTCGTCACGAGCCGCCTGGACTACGGCAACACCCTATACGCAGGAACCACCGCTAAACTCCAGAAACGTCTGCAACGAATTCAAAACGCCTCCGCCCGCCTCATCCTCAACATACCCCGCAACAGCCACATCTCCGCCCACCTGAGACACCTGCACTGGCTTCCCGTCAACAAAAGGATCACCTTCCGACTCCTCACTCACGCACACAAAGCCCTCCACAACAAGGGACCCGAATACCTCAACTGCTGCCTCAGCTTCTACACACCCACCCGTCCTCTTCGCTCCGCCAACCTCGCTCTCGCCGCCGTCCCTCGCATCCGCCGCACCACCGCGGGTGGGAGGTCCTTCTCCTACCTGGCCGCCAAGACATAGAACTCCCTCCCCACCATCCTCAGGACCACCCAGGACCACTCCGCTTTCTGGAGACTACTCAAGACCTGGCTCTTCGAGCAGCAGTAACCCCCTCCTCCTAGCGCCTTGAGACCCGCACGGGTGAGTAGCGCGCTTTATAAATGTTTATGATTTGATTTGATGACTCGGCCCTCGGTGTATATCCATTCTCATGTTGAGACCTTTCACTGGCTGTGGGTGTGCTGATGGTCCTGGCAGCACAATGACTCTCAGGACCTGCCCCAATCCCTGATCGTTCACATTGACTTAAATGTAATTGACATGTAGCATATCCTATGCATGGCAATGTTATTATGTGATATGGATGTTGATATTGTTAATGTGTCCTGCTGATGTTGGGTAATGTGTGTTACATTGGATTGCCCTGATAGTCGTATCAGTGTCCTATTTCCCCCTCTGACTGTGCAGGTGTATTTCAGTGACCAGTTCCATGTGTCCCCTCCTCAATGCTGTTGTCTGAGCAGTATGACTTTTGTGATGTTGCCTTGTTTGCCAGGCACGGGAAGGACCCTGACATATGCAGCATGGGTGTGTCCTTAGTACTGTGTCACTCCTATTGTTGTTTACATTGGCTGATGTTTGTGACAACTATGGGCATTGACATTTGAGTATACTGGGGCCTTTGTCTTGTTTCAGGAGATTGTGGCAGATGTCATCCTCACCCCCTAATTTAGATATGCATGTTCCATGGGGAGGTTACTGCCATTGGCTACTTGAGCTGCACACAGATCAGAGGTGGTAGTGTCAACTGTTGTGGCAGTTACATTGCAGTTGTTGTTTTGGCTAGAGGATTGCTAATAGGGCCCTAGTTAATTTAGGAGATATGTTGGCTGACGAGTGCCAGGATGTAGGTTTGACGTAGTGGCCTTCCCTCCTATTGAGGCTTTCCCTTTGCTCCATTGTTGGCATGACAGCATGCCCCCAAAGGACTGTTGTTGGTGTAGTGTAATGTTGTGCCTCAGCTTCTGTCTGTGCAGGCCATTCCCCCCTGCCGTGCCCCTTTACCCATGCCACTCCATGTATATGATGACTTACATGCAATGTGTAGTAGGTATTTCCCCCCCTGCTTACAGTCAACAGTATTGTATTTTAATTCCCCATGCGACTTACCGTGCATGTGTGGTGTCTCGTGGTAGTCTGCGCTGTCCTGTCCTTGAATCCCTGTGACGATCTCCTCAGGGATGACGGCTGTGACCATCTCCTCCATGTGGTCCAGGGCCTCCTGGTGTGCTGGACTCCCACCTCCAGTCTGCAGTGCTGCCTTCCTGTTTCTGGCCATTTTTTCCTTTGTCCTACGTTTGCAGTCATGCCAGCGTTTCTTACACTCGGTGACTGTCCTGCATACTTCAGCCACGCTGTTGATCTTGTCAACAATTTGTTGCCATATGGCCTCTCTCCTACTGATTGGCAACTTTGAGGTGATAAACAGTTGGTGCTGGTGTTCCGTCACCTCTTTAACCAGGATTTCCTGCTCCTCTGCACTGAAGCGACACTTTCTTTTCTTTCTATAAATGTCCTGGTTCTTGTATGGATCATCCTGGCTGGTTCCTGGTCTGCTGTCATCTTCCTGGGGTCTGTAGTGGCATCTGGGATCCATTTTGGCTCTCCTCTGGTGCACTTGCAGTGTTCGCGTTTTTTTTTTACGCTATTGCGTCAAAAACGGCGCATATCCGGGTTGCGGTGTCGTAAATCGACCCACAGTCATTTCCGCCGCGTTAACGTCATTTTCCTGTACGACTTGACGCCGCGATGTGCGTCAAAAATAATGACTCCCACCTGTTGATTGCGCCGCCGTGCGTCAAAGTATAAATTTTACGCCCGCACGGCGCTACGAAATGGCGTTAGCCGGCGGTACATTTTTTGACGCAAAACTGCGGCGGCGCAGTTTTGCGTCAAAAAGTATAAATATGGCCCCTAGTCCTCCCGTCAGAGACACAGAAGGTGAACCTATGCAGGTGGATACTACTCGTGGCCCATTTTCCGTCAGCGAGCGGGAAGAAAGACGTAAGAAAGGATTGTGCCTGTATTGTGGTGCTGCCGGTCACATGCTTCGTACCTGCCCCGTTCGTCCTCTAAGGCCATCGGGAAACGCCACTGCCCATCCTCTGTAAGAAGGGAGGGGACGGGATCATCTGCTATACCTTCCATCAGTTTATTGAAGGACAATGCCACAACTTTGTTTATGTTACCTGTGACGTTACAGTTACCTGACGGCCGTGAAGAAAGAACAATGGCTTTACTTTATTGTGGTGCTAGTGGCATATATATGGATAAGACTTGGACCACAACAAATACCAACAAGACCCAAAGAAGTCCCGTAACAAGTTCACACAGTGGATGGATCCTTAATATCCTCTGTTCCAGTCGATACTACCACCCTGACACTAAGTTTACAATTTGGGAACCACCAAGAACACATCCCATTTGACCTAATATCATCCCCCAATCATACTATCATTTTAGGAATTCCGTGGTTCATAAGACATAACCCTTATGTAAATTGGGAAACCCGGACTATTTCCTTGTCTTCACAGTTTTGTCATGAAAACTGCTTTGCTTCAGACACATACTGGTCACCCAAGAGGTTGATGCCCACTGACATTACTACCGGATGTTCCATCAATACAGTCCAAGTAGACCCCGATCACTATCTAGAATTTCAAGATGTATTCCAAAAACTATCCTGAACTGTGTTACCCCCACATCAAGATTACGATTGTGTTATTCCCTTGGAACCTGGGGCGATCATTCCTTTTGGGAGAATGTATTCACTCACGGAACCCAAAAGGGAAGTTCTCAAGGAGTATCTGCAAGAAAACGTGCAAAGCGGTCTGATTGTACCATCATCCTCTCTGGCAGGGGCTCCTCTCTTTTTTGTACCCAAGAAGACGAAGGATCTTTGTCCCTGTCTGGATTTTCGAAGTCTAAATAAGATAACTATAAAAGACCGTTATCCTTTGCCCCTCATCAAGGATATTCTAGAGGCAGTCAGAGGGGCTCAACGATTTACCAAACTAGATCTTCGTGGAGCCTACCACCTTTTCGTATCAAAGAAGGAGAATTTAAATAAAGGCTTTGTCTGGACAAGGGCGACTCAAACAGCTTTTCAGAGTCTAAAAAAGGCCTTCACTCAAGCACCGATATTGAGACACCCAGATACCAACAAACAATTTATTGTTGTCACTGATGCTTCTGAAAGAGCCATCGGAGCTGCCTTACTCCAACAAAAAGATGACGGTCTTGAACATCCTGTTTTCTATTTGTCCCATGTACTCTCTGCATCAGAACAACATTACTCAGTACTAGAAAGGGAATTATTAGCCCTGAAAACAGCCTGCCTAGATTGGAGACAGTTTCTTATGGGTTCCAAAGAGCCCTTCGAGGTGAGAACAGACCATCGTAACCTACAATGTTTACGTAATTTTCTATGCCAGAACAGTTGTCAGGCTCGTTGGGCGTTCTATGTCACCTATATTCCTGGATCCAAAAACATACTGGCCGATGCTCTGTCTCGCCGTTATCCAGATTGTACTCCTACCCCATCACAATACCTACTTGAGCCCAGTAAAATCATCGGTGTAGCTCAATCTTTCCTGGATGAGGTACAAATTGAATATTCCAACCGGTCTGATCAAGAGTTAAAGAACCTAAACCCCCTAATATGTAAACAGAAGGGGAATTATTATTATAAGAACCTGTTGTTCCTCCCTACTAACGGAGTAAGAGAAAAGGCGCTACAAATGTGCCATGATTCTCCGGTTGCTGTTCATGGAGGCATCAAGGCCACGCAGGAACTGCTCTCGCGATCTTTCTTGTAGCCTACATGTAAATTGGATGTCAAAAGATGCATTCAGGCTTGTCTCATATGTGCCCAAGTAAAAATACCCCGTACCAGACCTGCTGGATTATTACAACCCTTACCTGTTCCACTGGCTCCCTGACACACCATTTCTACTGATTTCATGTGTTCACTACTTCCATCAGCAGGAAACCGGGTTATCATGGTCACAATAGATTCCTTTACAAAGATGGCTCACTTCACTGCCGTGAAGAAATTACCTACCTCTCAAGAACTAAGTCAGATATTTATCCATCATATTTTTCGTCTCCATGGACTCCCACACAGCATTGTATCTGACAGGGGACCTCAGTACATCTCCCGGTTTTGGAAGCATTCCTGTAGGATACTGAATATCAATATAGCACTATCATCTGGTTTCCATCCCCAAACCAATGGACAGACCGAGCGTCTCAACCAAGGACTGGAGCAGTAACTTCGCTGCTTTTGTAATTCTACCCATAGCAACTGGAACACTTACCTTCCTATCGCTGAATTCTCTTGCAATAACACTGTCCATAGTGCCTCCAAGGTCACCCCCTTTTTCTGTTTTTATGGCTATCATCCTACCTCTTTTCCTACTACTCCTAAGTCTACCTCTTCTCTTCCTGCTGTCACTTCATTTTTCAGACGACTTTTACAGATCCATAGATTGATTCAATCTAACTTGCTGAACACTAAGAGATACATGAAGAGAATAGCAGATAAGAAGCGTAGGGATGCTCCAGTATATCACCTCCAGGATAAAGTCTGGATTTCTAAAAATTTTTTGCCTTTGCGCCTTTCTCAGAATAAGTTCACACGTCGTTCCTACGGTCCTTTCCGTATTCTTCAGCTGATTAATCCTGTCATTTTCCTTCTTCACTTGCCTCGTACCTGGAGGATTCATCCAGTCTTTCATGTTTCCCAGCTCAAACCATATGTACCTGATCCTTACTCTCGACGGTTTCCTTGTCCTCCGCCTTTGTTAGTGAATGATGTACCAGAATATGAGGTACAAGAAATTTGTGACTCTCGTATCTTTCACAAACGACTTCAGTATCTGATTCATTGGAAGGGTTACCCTCTCAGTGAATACTCTTGGGAAGATGCATCTTCTGTTCACGCCCCTCTTCTGATTCATCATTTTCACCACTTGTTTCTGCACAAACCTGGACCTTCGGGTGGGGACCTACTGTCGTGCTGCCGCTTGCGGCACGAGCCGAACATTCGGCTCGGGCCGCGGCACGTGGTCTGAAGACGCGCGGCGTCCCCAGCCTGCTGTGCACATTAAGAGGCCCCACATTGGGCATGGGGCCTCCTTCTTTCTTAGCACGAAGTGCTTCCAGGCAGGTCTGACCTCCCCCACTCACCTGTTCTTCTTCTCTTCTTCTTTTCCTGTCTTTTATTGTGCCTTCCTTTATGTTTTTTCCCTTTTCCCATATTACTCCTCTCTTCCCAGCATGCCTTTGTTCCCTACTCTCTATGGCCCCTAGTCCATTATGTTCTATGTGTTTTTCCCGATCTAAGATGGTGTCCTTGTACTTCCTGTTGGTCGCTTCCTGTTTGTTGGTATTTAAGGGCTGTGATTCTTTCTCTCCTTGCACTGCAACACTTTCTGTTTGGATGGTGTCTTCACTCCTGCTTCCTCGTATTCGATACTGGCTAACATCTGTTCCAGTGTTTTTCCTGTACTTTTGCTCTTGTATTACCTATTCATTTGCTCCATTTTCAGGAACCTTTCCCTTTTTTTTTTTTTTTGCCCCTTTCAGTTTTTTTTTCCATTTGGCACTACTTCTGGAGGACACGGCCTGCTCTTGGCGTTTCCATTGCCTGCAGCACCGTGGCTACCAGAAAGAGTCACCCCTACTTGGGCCAAGGCCGAACATTCAGGAACAAGATCCTTGCCACTCGTTCTGCGGACTCCAGGTTAAAGCAGCTCGTAAGTCGTGACAGCCCCAGCAAACGTTTATAAATAGCAAAAATATATAAATGCATCTGAAGATCAGCTCGATGAATGGGTCCAGAATGGCACATTTAATGTTTCACAGACACATCCTGGTGGGTGATTATTGTGGCCAATAGATACCAATGGGTATCATAAATATTTTATCAACTCCTCAGGGGTTTTAGAACTAGTACACCGGACCCTCGCTATATATTGTCCAAACATGTAGGTATAGTAACAACATACAGTGTAGGGAAACTATGCCAGCAATGGTTAAAGACTTCCTCACTAGACGTGGTTAGAGGACACCTCAGTCTCCTGTCTCATAACACCGACTTACAGGACTTCCTGTTAGACTCCAGAAAACAACGCAGAAAAAGCTTCTTATATGAATTATATAATGAAATCTGGAATCTTACACAAGAAGCTGCAGCCCGGTTAAGGCAAATAGACCAGGAAATTTAAAAAAAAAGCATTTGCTGTTGTAGATAACGGGATTAATACCCTGCTTGACTGGATATAAACCTTAAATAACATTGTCTCTTCTGCTATAGACATTATACAAACAGATCTGTCTTTCTTACATCATGGACAGAGTCAGCTAAGGTCCAATGTGCAGTTGGGTTGGACACTTCAAACAGTGAAGGTGGGTTGCATTCCCTGGCAACATGTTAGCGCAAGGGAAATATTTTCTTCTTTTAATTTAAAGCAACAACAACAACTAATGGCTAAGAAAGAAGCAACTTATGTCATGATAAACATCAAAAAATTAGAAAGGTTTCATTTTACTGTGGCTGAAATACCATTTGCTGGGTGGTTTTTACATGGCATCATTAATCTGCCTATTTCCACACTACAATTCACCTCCTGTTTAAAACACATTCAGGTACGCATATATGAAAGGCTGGGAGATAGTTACATCCATGAGGTGTGGGAGCTACCCTTCTCATACAAATGTCTCAGTGGCATGAAGGAAGTCTTTCTTAGCGGTAATGAATGCAAGACTTCTATCAGCCATTCAATGGTTTGTAAACAGCTGTCCTTGCATGGGGTGGTGTAACATGTCTGCAGCGAATTTGGCTTGTTATCTGAAGGGAGTTCGGGTCCCCTTGATTAGACCTATGTTCCAGGTGCTTTTAAACGGCAGCTATGTCCTCCTCAATGGTGAAGACTGTTGTGGGATGATAGCCGGAATAGTTTATGTTGCTTTGATCTCTAAGATTGTTACATGATGCAGGAAGGTACTTTTTACTCCCACTAGAATAAAAGAGGTAGCGGACAGTTAGCCTCACATTGCTACCTTTAATGTGAATTTTGTCAAGTTGAGCAGACTCAAGGCTTTATTGTTTCAAAAACATGTGGCTCTTACATCTGCACACAAGACCTACTCACTTCAGGTGGCAAGGTCGTCAGCAGAGATACAGTCCCTTTTAAGTACTAACTTTCCGAGACACTTTGGTGAACTCGTGGACAAATATTTAATGCGTCCAGTAGTACTGGAATCGCAAATTTCTTTAAGGTTGTTGGTTCTGGTTTTGTTCACACCTTCTCCTTCATATTCAGTTTAATACCATCAGCCATCCACTCGATATTCTCCAGTATCTTCGGGGGATTTCCAATAACTTTTGCTATAATAGTTGGCGTTTTGTTGTTGTGCACACCATGGAATGCAGCCTTGGCTGAGGCTCAGGCTATGGAACACGACTGCTCCTTGATCCTTCTCGGTGATGCCTTTCCAACTTTAACACCTGCCGAAGTGGAAGATTTCCTGTCCTCCATTGTCCCGGAATTGATTGGAAATTCTAAAAATAACTCTGTCTCTTGAAATTTGGTCCTTTTTATGCCACTTGTTAACAGCTTTAAATTGTCCTTTTATGCGCTCATGTGTCCTTTTAACTTGTCATTATTGACATTTTATATATATATCTTAGGTTTAGTTTTAGTGGCTTTTAAGTATATTTAGGCTTTCAACCACCTTCAAATGACAAGGGGAGGGTGTTGTGTAGCCATTTTAGTTTAAGCTCCATGCACGTTATTTTAACATTCTAGGCCTGCCGTTGTGCACTTCAAGCTATATATATTTTATTCGTCTTCACTTTATTATTGTTACAGTAGCCACTTTTACGGTCTTGTTTTATTTTCTCCCCATCTGACTGTGCCTAGGCCAGCACTCTGTTCTCAAACAAGACATTCTTGCTCACTCTGTGCTTAGATAGGTTGCTGGTGAACGTGGTATAAGTTTAGTCTCTGACATTCATAGAAAATACACATCCTTACATAGGGACATTTTCTCAGAACATCAGCTGTTGTATTATAAAAACACTTCCCTGTCCTTTACACGTTAGAGGGAGAGTCCAGCCAGAGAACCACAACTGTATGCTGATTACTGAATGCTTCGCTACAGCTGTTTTGCAGACTTCAGGCCTTTGCTCAGGTATGGGGGATGATGTCTTCCCAGGGGAACCTGAAGGGCAGAATTAGAGCTTAACACGCTGTGTTCTATCATAGCCTAGGTAGGAATTAGTCTGTTGACTCTACTGACAATATTGTAGCATTATTTGTATGTTTTACTCTCCTTGTCACAATTTTAATCTTGTCATGCTGTATCGTCCTGGTTATTGCAGTCCACGCTTTGCTATCTAAGATGCAGTCGCTTTATTAAAGCATTATTGAAATATATACTGCCTCTGTCATTGTGTATGTGAGACTAATGTAACTGAGAGAAATGGCTGAGACCTGAGTGACCACGGCTTCCCTGAGAAACCAGTTATGTCATGCGCTCAGTTGCCCAATCATCCCTGCCCTTGGGTAGAGATGAGGCACTGCCAGTTAGCCGGAGCAGAACCCGGATTGGAGCGACAAGTGTCACCTGTAGTGGGTCAGACTCAGTCTCCCACGCCGCAGGCAATTCTGCCGCTTGAAATCCAGTAGTCTCATTAGAATAATGAGAGCCTACGCGACAGTGTCTCCTGTTTTGTTATGAGACGTATGTGCTGTAATGAGTCATACACTTTCTGATTTCAGCACCTCACATTGCACACACAAGATCAGGGCAGATGCAATTTACAAGCAAGCCAGACCTTCTACAGTTGTAGTTGAGACATCATCTGGGGTATGGTGCTGTTCCGCATATACAAACAAATCATGGGCTGAACCTGTGACCCGGGCACAGACGTTTGAAATGTACGGATCTGGCAAGGACACAGCTTGCACGTTGATAGAATGAAGTGCTTTCTGTTTTGATAAATGTGGTCACTGGCATGCTGTGGCACCAATTCAATATGGGTGCCGTCAATGGCTCCTACAACATGTGGGAGGTCACCAAATCCACAGAAGTCAACCTTCATATTTGCTAAATCCTCTTGTCTGGAAAACCTGATATAGCTGTCAATGTGTTTCATCATTATTGGTAGCATGTCTTTTAAAACACTACTGAACATAGGTTGTGGCATCCCATCAGATATAGCCACTGTATTTTGAAACGACCCTGTGGCCAGAAAGTGTAATAACGCCATAAGTCTCAAAATGTGTGGTATACATGTAAAATTATTGTTTTTAGGCATGAGACTTGGCTCCAACTGACAACATACATCTTTGATTGTTTGCCTTTTCAGACAGAATTGCTTATTACAGCACATTTTTCCATGGTTTGGAGGTCTAGAAATGGACTGTAGACTGGAGGTTGTCACATCCTCCCTCTCCCAGGGTACCCATTTGTGGAATGAAATGATTTAGGGCAATAGTCACTGTGTCCAGACCAACATGTCTGATGAGGAAGATCAAAGTCATGTGACAAAACATCACTGGCTGGAAATGCAATACACACATTGCACACTAAAACTGCCTACTACTCAAGGTCCAGCTATGATCCCCCTGGTTGTCTAGACACGTGTTACAACATATATGTGCACATAGCACACCTATCTGCTCCTCTTATTCCCCTTGATATTGTAAAGTATGTACTGACCGCCAAAAATACATTCACCAGCAGGGTGCAGCTCATTGTGTTTATGTAGCATCTGTGACAAGCAATGCACTACACTGATGATTGTTTAGGAGAATCTATATATCAAAGGGCATTTGCATATGTTGATATGTTACTACACATTTATAGATGTTGTGACACATTTAACAGTCAGCAAAATTATAGTTTCTGCTACCATTATAGCAGATGCCTGACCTCGTTCATTGGACTTTAGGAACCTTCTGCAGCCGGCAGATGTCAACTGCGCAGTGGGCGATTTGAACTATGGTGGACACAGCCATCTGTTCTTTTTGCATCTGATAATGGTAAATCACACAGTAAATGTATTTCAATTACAGCACCCAAGTGCTGTGTATGTATGCTTTTTGAGTCAGTTGAGGATGTTGTTAGCAGTGTTTATAGCCCCACAGATCACTCAGCCCAGATCAGGCACACTGTCATATGAGAACAATGTTAAACTCACTAAACCAGTCAGAGTGCCACACAACCTTGAACTCACACATAAGAGGGCCACAGGATGTACTGTCATGCATAGAAGTGATGTAAATGTAGGTTCTGTATGCTCAGCCTGCAGAGGGCAAGGTCTGTCAAAGCCTTTTTCACAGTATGGGACATAGCTCAGGCTGGTGCACAGTAATTTTGGCTATGCAACTGAGGCACAGGGCACACTCCCTGTAGACCTGCAGATCCTTTTTATGTGGCCAAACAGAGTCTTCAGAAGAAAGATTTGCCCTGAATATTTTTACATTGACTGCATTAAGAATAGGGAATGAGGTAACCACCTGACCTGGTACTTATTTCCGTTGATCCTCATTGTGAATGTGTCATTGACTAATGACAGGACCCTTAATCCCACAGGTCTGTTGTGACCTTTCTGTAAGTCTTGTTTGTACAGTGAAGGCCTACTTCAGAAGTGACAATCCCACAGTACAGACAGTTGGTTAATTCAGGGGAGATTATGACATGAAGCCCTAGCTTTGTTACATGCAACCAATCAAACCAAACATACCTTGGAATGTTGAATGTCATCTCTGTAGGAGTGCCACATATGGTACCAGTAGGCACCACACAAACCTACTCAGAAGTGGTATAAGAATCCATTAGGAAGACCACATGTCCGTACATCCACAGAGAAGAAGCTTTTAGTGGCACCCATGCCAGCCCTTCCATTGTCACTTAAGTCTTAGGATGTAGTCTGTACCAGGGTAGTTGCCTGAATGGACTGTATATAGCAATCAATATTCCTGGATGCAAAGGTGTCTGTACAGCCATGCACAAGTAGTTTACCCTTCAAGAGGTCCCAATACTGTTTTGTGTTTCATAGCAGTTCACATAACAAAACATGTTGCCTGGCAGTGGGCTATATGATGTCAGTGGGCTTGCTTAGTTAGTGTAGACCATGACTGTGGTTGTGCATAGTCAATAGATGACTCCATAAGTATGTATGTATGTCCCTGTACTTACCACCATGTGTGCTTTACACATGTAGTGTGTTGACAATTACAAAATGTTTGTGCTAGGTGTTTCCAGCTTAAAGTGGGGAGAGCTAACCAACCTCATGGGGGTTTTCATCATTAAGGCAGAAGATCCTGGACAGACCATTAGCATTGGTGTGTTCTGTGCCAAGGCAGTGTTCCACCATAAAGTCCATTCCTTGTAGGGAAATGGACAACCTTGATCTTAGGCCAAGCACATAATTCACTATATCTTATTTAGGGGGCTTCAAGGGTTGCTCCCACCCCTCTTTCACAAGAACTAATGGACCCCTAACAGGGTGACCAAACAGGAGTTCAAAGGGGCTGTAGCCCACTCCCTTATGGGGTACCCCCCTAAAGGCAAAAAGGAGGCACAGTAACAGGACATCCCATCTCCTCCTCAGTTTTTCATAGAGTCCCATAATCATGCCTTTGAGGGTTTAGTTAACCCCCATGGTGCCTGGGGTGAGCTGGTCTCGTCCAGGCAGACGGTTCCTGTGTGCCCTGGACGAGACCAGCTCGTCCTGCACCCGGCCCACAGGGGAAGTGCTAGTGCTCTCCCCATGGGCCTCCCACCCACACCCCCCAGTCAAGGATGGAATGAGAATCCCTTCCACCCCGACCCCCCCCTCGGCAATCTGATGACATCATCGCATTCACAGCGCGCCAACGTCATCAGAAGCTGCCAAGGACGTGCTGGAAGCCATTTGCTTCCAGCGTGAGTGGAGAGAGGACGTCCGTTTGGTAAGTCCTTCTCCTGGGGGCGTTTTGAGGGGGAGTTTTTCCTTTCCCCCTGTGCCTGTTTTCAGTGGATTCCTGCTCGCCGATCGCAGACGGGGCCCACGATAGTGGACCAGGAATCTCCACTAGGCACCAGGGATTTTGCTTTGGTTCCCTTGGGCAAGGGTCGCTCCCCTGGGGGGCTATTTCAAATCCTATTTTGTCCCCCCTGGGGGCAGATTGGCCTTTTTTGGGCAATCTGCCCCCAGAGGGGGTCGAAAACCATTAGACCACCAGGGATTATGTATTTCACAAGTTTTTGGGCAGCGACCCCTTAGGCAAGGGTCGCTGCCCCGGGGCCAATAATTTTGTATAAGTTTTGCCCCCCCCCAGGGCTAGATCAGATATGTTTTTGGCTGATCTCGCCCCCGAGGGGTCAAAACCCACTAGGCGCCAGGGATTGTGTGGTATGTGTGTGTTTTTGTGTGTTTGGGGGCACCCGTTTGGGCAAGGGGGAAAATTAGTATTGGCCATTTCTGTCCCCCTTGGGGGCAGATGGGCCTATTTTTTTAGGCCCATCTGCCCCCAGAAACCACCAATACACCAAGGATTTTTTTTTGTTCCCCTTTTTTTGTTTTGTGCTGAGGGTGCCCCCTTTTAGCCCCTTTGCCAAGGGTCGCCCCCTAAAGGGGGCACAGAGCTGTTTGCCATTTCTGCCCCCCTGGGGGCAGATTGGCCATCTTTTTTCTCCCATCTGCCCCCAAGGGGGGCAGAATCCACTTAGGCAGCAGGGATCCTGTGTGTGTGTGTGTGTGTTTTGTGCGGGGGTGGCCCCTTTTGCAAGCGTCGCTCCCCAAAGGGGGGCACATTACTGATGACCATTTCTGCTCCCCTGGGGTGCAGATCGGGCGGTTTTTTTTTAGACCTATCTGACCCCAAGGGGGCAGAAGCCGCCAAGACATGAGGGAATTTTCTTTTTTTTACTCCCCTTAGTTTTTTTGTGCTGGGGGTGCCCCCGTTCGCCCCCTTTGGCAAGGTTTTACCCCCCAAACAGGGTACAGAGCTGTTGGCCATTTCTGCTCCCCTTGGGGGCAGATCGGCCTATTTTTTTTAGGCCCATCTGCCCCCAAGGGGGCAGTAGCCACTTAGGCACCTGGGACAATTTCTAAGTTCTTGATGGCAGGGTGTTTGTCAACTGGCGATGTATTTGTATTTGTGATTATAACAGTTGAATTCTTCTTTTTGTTCTAGTTCAAAGGTTTTGCTTCCTTTGCTGTGGATCCTTGCGGTTTTGGCAGTAGTTGTCCTGCGCTTTGCATAGTTGCATGTTTTAGGTAAGTGAAAGTAATTTACTCCAAAGGAGTATTGTTGACATGCATGAATGACATGTTTGTAGGTGGTGTACTAAATGCAGTATTGTGTGTGAAATTGTCCTTAGATTTGAGCACAATGATATTTGTGTTGTCATATGTCTAATTTGCTTTTTTATTTTTAGTGGGATATCATTGGTGATTGCTGTGTCTGTGCAGAGTAGTTGCTGGTGAGTAGCTTTTTTCAGGCAAGTGAGTGGTATAGTTTTTTAGTACATAACTCTTTGCGATAAAGTTACACTTTGTTTATTACTTATTTTAGTGCTGGTTGTTGTTGGCAATCCATTTGTTGTTAGTGAGGATCATAACTAGCCGCACAGTGACCGCTCAGCAGGTTGTTGGCATGCTTTTTGAGTCGTCTTCACACCATGATTACGAGACTGACTCTGCATCTGAGGCAGAGAAGGAAGTGAGAGATTATGGCAGTGAGTTTTCTGTCTGAGAGGATTCTTCTGATGAGGAAGCCACTCTCAGTGCAGATGAAGGGGCTGTTTTAGAGGAGGACATTGATGTGCCAAGAGTGCAGCAGAATGGGGCTGAAGGGGTTGCCATTAGAAGACCTGACAACTGGATTGCCCCAAACATGGAGCAACCACAGTGACCTGCATTTACTGGTCTCCCAGGGTGTAGACTCAATACAGAAACCTTTTTGCAATGTCTTTCACTTGTTTATGGAAGATGAATTTTTGGAAGAGATTGTGGAGCAGACTAATTTGTATGCGGAGCAATATTTGAGGGACAACGCTGCCAGACTTAGGCCTCAGTCTAGAGCTACTCAGTGGGTTCACACATATCTGGAAGAGATGAAAAAGTTTTTAGGTTTCACTTTTTTGATGGGGTTGATAAGGAAGCTGTCACTGGCTTCTTATTGGTCTACTAGTCCCTTGATGGCAACGGCTATATTTCCTGCAACTATGGCACGTAATCGCTATTTGCTTCTTCTTCGTATGCTGCATTTTGTAGACAATGCTTTAGCCTTGCCATGATATCACCCTGATTGTGACCGTCGTTTTAAGATTAGGCCTGTCCTTGATCATTTTGTAGATCGGTTTTCACAGGTCTATGTTCCAGGCAAAGAGATAAGTGTGGACGAGTCTTTGGTTCTTTTCAAGAGACGTTTAGTTTTTAGGCAGTACATTCCTAGTAAGAGGGCAGGTTATGGGATTCAATTGTATATGCTGTCAGAAAGCAGTACAGGATACGTGTATACTTTCTGGGTCTACACTGGTAGGGATTCCAGTATGGACCCTCCTGGTTGTCCAGCCACTTTTGGAGTTAGCGAAATAATTGTGTGGGAACTTGGTAGACGACTGTTTAACAAAGGTCATCATTTGTACGTAGATAATTTCTACACTGGAGCGCAATTGGTCAAGGAGTTGTTTAGAGTGGACACTGTTGCTTGTGGCACAATCCATTCTAACCAGAAAGGCTATCCAAGGGAGCTTGTCTGTAAAACACTTGAGAGGGGACAGTGCAGTGCCTTGCGGAATAATGAGCTGCTAGCTCTGAAATTTTCAGACAGGAGGGACGTGTACATGCTATCTACTATCCATGATGAGAGTACTTCCCCTGTGACTGTTTGGAGCCAGGTTGCCGAAGTGCGCAAACCTGCGTGCATTTTGGACTACATTTGGCACATGGGTGGTGTTGATAGAGTAGATCAGAGTTTGGAACCTTACACCGCTCTTTGTAAGTCTTACGTGTGGTATAAAAAGTTGGCCCTACATTTATTTCATTTGGCAACTTTTAATGCTTTTATTGTGCTCAAGGATTGTTCACCTGAGTCAAGGATGAAATTTGTTAAATTTCAGGAGTCAGTGTTAGAGAGCCTTATTGTGGTGGAACAGGCAAGAGTTCCTAGAGTAGCAGTGGTGGAGGATGTGGCTAGATTGAAAGATCGCCACTTTCCAGATCACAGTCCTCCCACTCCCAAAAAAGACATGCCCACTAAGAAATGTAGAGTATGTGCCCGAAGAGGTATCCGTAGGGAGAGCCGGATGTACTTCCCTTCAAAGCCTGGGCAGTGTGTGGCCGGCTGCTTTAGAAGTTACCACACGAAGAAACATTTTGGGGAAATACTGTGAGCATAAACTGCCTATTTTATATTTTCATATGTTCAGTTTCACGGTTGGCATTACTGTCATGTATTTAGTTAGAGCTTTTGTGTTTGTAGTTTTGTACTTATTTTATAATTAGTTAGTGTTTTTTTTGTTGTTTATAAACAAAAAAAGTAATGGCGGTGTGCGTGGGGTGGCGCTTGGCTGGCGGTGTGTGTGGGGTGGCGCTTGGCTGGCGGTGTGCGTGGGGTGGCGCTTGGCTGGCAGAGTGCATGGGGTGGCGCTTGGCTGCCGGTGTGTGTGGGGTGACACTTGGCTCGCAGTGTGCTTGGGGTGGTGCTTGGCTGGAGGTGTGCGTGGAGTGGCGCTTGGCTGGCGGTGTGCTTGGGGTGGCGCTTGGCTGGCGGTGTGCGTGGGGTGACACTTGGCTGGCGGTGTGCTTGGGGTGTGGCTTGGTTTCGGTGTGCGTTGGGTGGTGCTTGGCTGGCGGTGCCAGCCAAACGTCAGTCCACATTCTCCCATCAGCTAGTGTGACTGCTGTATCAGGCATGTGGGCGTATGTAAGTGATGGCTCCTTGAGTGGCGCTGTCTGTCAATGCAAGTGTTGTAATGTGCTGAGCTCGTGACTGGCGGCATGAATGGTCTTGTGCATGTCATGTATGAAAGGTGTGTGAATGGACTGTAAAACGGTTGGTACCTTGACGTGGCTTTACAACTCGCAAGCTGTGAGTCATTGGTTCAGTTTTTTGGCCTTTCAGTTATTAACAGTGCATTTCACTTTTGTAAAATATCTTGCTAATAAAATTTGATCTACTGAGTCATCACTCACCCTCGTGCCAAATACAACCAGTATGTGTGGTAAAAATGACAAAACCTGCTCTGCTGTAATCAGGCGTTGCAGCACACTTGTGACACGCTAGGTGTCTCTGGTGGGACCACGATGATGAAGCATGCCACCAACTTGGTTGGTGGGTGAGGGGTCTTTTTCACATAACCTAAGTGCATTTCTTTTCACAATTTTGGAGTTTGGCACATCACAGACATACGTGGACACATCAAAATGATATATTGCAAAACTACCTGTGTTTGGGGGGAGGGGGCACCTATGTTTTTGGTCCTGGGTGCGGCCTTCATCTAGGGAAACCTACCAAACTCAGACATTTTTTAAAACTAGACACCACAAGGAGTCCAGGGAGGTGTGGCTTGCGTGGATCCCCCAACATTTTCTTACCCACACTCCTCTGCAAACCTCAAAATGTGCTTAAAAAAGCATGTTTTCCTGATTTTTCTTAGTAGGATCACCGCTCCAGCACAAAATTCCTACTCCCCAGCGTTCCTCCCAGTCTCCCAAGTAAACTGACACCTCACTGTGGGTCCCCAAAGCAGAGTCAGCCTAAGGATTTATAAAGGAAGAATATGTGCTTATCAACTCGCTGTGCTATCCCCTCAATCTCTACAAGTTTTGGGCCTTTTTCTGTTGCAGGCACCTGGCCCACCTTCACAAGTGAGGTATCATTTTTATCGGGAGACTTGGCGGAACGCTGGGTGGAAGGAAGTTTGTGGCTCCTCTCAGATTCCAGAATTTTCTGTCACCATAATGTGAGGAAAGGGTGTTTTTTTAGCCACATTTTGAAGTTTCTGGGTAACAGAACCTGGTGAGAGCCCCACATGTCACCCCATCTTGGATTCCCTTAGGTCTCTAGTTTTAAAAAATGCAAAGGTTTGGTAGGTTTCCCTAGGTGCCAGCTGAGCTAGAGGCCAAAATCCACGGGTAAACACTTTGCAAAAAACACCTCTGTTTTCAGTGGAAAAATGTGATGTGTCCACGTTGTGTTTTGGGGCATTTCCTGTTGCGGGCACTAAGACTACCCACACAAGTGAGGTATCATTTTTATCGGGAGACTTGGGGGAACACTGGGAGGAAAGAAATTTGAGGATCCTTTCAGATTCCAGAACTTTCTGTCACCGAAATGTGAGGGAAAAGTGTTTTTTAGCCACATTTAGATATTTGCAAAGGATTCTCTGTAACAGAACCTGGTGAGAGTCCCACAAGTCACCCCATCTTAGATTCCCCTAGGTCTCTAGTTTTCAAAAATGCACAGATTTGGTAGTTTTCCATAGGTGTCAACTGAGCTAGAGGCCAAAATCCACAGGTAGGCACTTTGCAAAAAACACCTCTGTTTTCTGTGGAAAAATGTGATGTGTCCACGTTGTGTTTTGGAGCATTTCCTGTCGCAAGCACTAAGCCTACCCACACAAGTGAGGTATCATATTTATCAGGAGACTTGAGGGAATGCTGGGTGGAAGGAAATTTGTGGCTCCTCTCAGATTCCAGAACTTTCTGTCATCGAAATGTGAGGAAAAAGTGTTTTTTTAGCCAAGTGTAGAGGTTTGCAAAGGATTCTGGGTAACAGAACCTGGTGAGAGCCCCACAAGTCACCCCATCTTGGATTCCCCTAGGCCCCTAGTTTTAAAAAATGCACAGGTTTGGTAGGTTTCCCTAGGTTATGGCTGAGCTACAGGCCAAAATCCAGAGGTAGGCACTTTACAAAAGACACCTCTGTTTTCTGTGGAACAATGTGATGTGTCCACGTTGTGTTTTGGGGCACTTCCTGACGCGGGTGCTAGGCCTATCCACACAAGTGAGGTATCATTTTTTATCGGGAGACTTGGAGGAACACTGATTGGAAGGAAATTTGTGGCTCCTCTCAGATTCCAGAACTTTCTGTCACCGAAATGTGAGGACATTTTTTTTGTTTTTTTTGCCACATTTAGAGGTTTGCAAAGGATTCTGGGTAACAGAACCTGATTAGAGCCCCACAAGTCACCCCATCTTATATTCCCCTAGATCTCTATTTTTAAAAAATGCACAGGTTTGGTAGGTTTCCCTAGGTGTCGGCTGAGCTAGAGGCCAAAATACAGAGGTAGGCACTTTGCAAAAAACAACTCTGTTTTCTATGGAAAAATGTGATGTGTCCACGTTGTGTTTTGGGGCATTTCCTGTCCAGGGCACTAGGCCTACCCACACAAGTGAGGTATCATTTTTATCAGGAGACGTGGGGGAATGCTGGGTGGAAGGATATTTGTGGCTCCTCTGAGATTCCAGAACTTTCTGTCACTGAAATTTGAGGAAATAGTATTTTTTTTGCCAAATGTAGAGGTTTGCAAAGGATTCTCGGTAACAGAACCTGGTGAGAGCCCCACATGTAACCCCATCTTGGATTCACCTATGTCTCCAGTTTTCAAAAATGCACAGGTTTGGTAGGTTTCCCTATGTTACAGCTGAGCTACAGGCCAAAATCCACGGGTAGGCACTTTGCAAAAAACACCTCTGTTTTTTGTGGAAAAATGTGATGTGTCCAAGTTGTGTTTTGGGGCATTTCCTGTCGCGGGCACTAGGCCTACCCACACAAGTGAGGAATCATTTTTATCGGGAGACTTGGGGGAACGTTGGGTGGAAGGAAATTTGTGGCTCCTCTCAGATTCCAGAACTTTCTGTCACCGAAATGTGAGGAAAAAGTGTTTTCTAGCCAAATTTTGAGGTTTGCAAAGGATTCTAGGTAACAGAACCTGGTGAGAGCCCCACAAGTCGCCCCATCTTAGATTCCCCTATTTCTCTAGTTTTAAAAATTGCACAGGTTTGGTAGGTTTCCCTAGGTGCCAGCTGAGCTAGGGGCCAAAATCCAGAGGTAGGCCCTTTGCAAAAAACACCTCTGTTTTCTGTGGAAAAATGTGATGTGTCCACGTCATGTTGTGGAGCATTTCCTGTCGCGGGCACTAGGCCTACCCACACAAGTGAGGTATCATTTTTATTGGGAGACTTGGGGGAATGCTGGGTAGAAGGAAATTTGTGGCTCCTCTCAGATTCCAGAACTCTCTGTCACCAAAATGTGAGGAAAAAGTGTTTTTTTAGACAAATTTAGAGGTTTGCAAAGGATTGCGGGTAACAGAAGGTGGCGAGAGCCCCACAAGTCACCCCATCCTGGATTCCCCTAGGTCTCTAGTTTTAAAAAATGCTCTAGGTGCCGGCTGAGCTAGAAGCCAAAATCCACAGGTAGACACTTTGCAAAAAACACCTCTGTTTTCTTTGGGAAAATGTAATGTGTCCACGTTGTGTTTTGGGGCATTTCCTGTCGCAGGCGCTAGGCCTACCCACACAAGTGAGGTACCATTTTTATCAGGAGACTTGGGGGAACATAGAATAGCAAAACAAGTGTTACTGCCCCTTGTCTTTCTCTACATTTTTTCCTTCCAAATAAAAACAGAGTGTGTAAAAAAGACGTCTATTTGAGAAATGCCCTGCAATTCACATGCTAATATGGGCACCCCGGAATTCAGAGATGTGCAAATAACCACTGCTCCTCAGCACCTTGTCTTGTGCCCATTTTGGACATACAAAGGTTTTATTGATATCTATTTTCACTCTTTACATTTCAGCAAATGATTTGCTGTAAATCCGGTTTAGAATGAAAACCCACTGCAAGGTGCAGCTCATTTATTAGCTCTGGGTACCTAGGGTTCTTGATTAACCTACAAGCCCTATATATCCCCGCAGCCGCAAGAGTCCAGCAGACGTAATGGTATATTGCTTTCAAATATCTGACATCGCAGGAAAAAGTTACAGAGTAAAACGTAGAGAAAAATGGCAATTTTTTTCACCTCAATTTCAATATTGTTTTATTTCAGTTGTTATTTTCTGTAGGAAACCCTTGTAGGATCTACACAAATTACCCATTGCTGAATTCAGAATTGTGTCTACTTTTGAGAAATGTTTGGGTTCCTGGGATCCACCATTGGTTTCACACCCATTTCTATCACTGACTGGAAGGAGGCTGAAACCACACAAAATAGTAAAAATGGGTTATGTCCTAGTAAAATGTCAAAATGGTGTTGAAAATGGGGTTTTCTAATTCAAGTCTGCCTTGAAAGCTGGGAAGATGGTGATTTTACCACTGCAAACCCTTTGTTGATGCCATTTTCCGGGGAAAAACCACAAGCCTTCTTCTGCAGCCCTGTTTTCCCATTTTTTAAAAAAACAAACACATTTTTGCTGTATTTTGGCAAATTTCTTGCTCTCCTTCAGGGCAACCGACAAAGTCTGGGTACATCTAGAATCCCTAGGATGTTGGAAAAAAAGGACACAAATTTGGCATGGGTAGCTTATGTGGAGAAAAAGTTATGAGGGCCTAAGCACGAACTGCCCCAAGAGCCAAAAAAAGGCTTGGCACCTGAGGGGGAAAAGGCCTGGCAGCGAAGGGGTTAACTCATCGGAATCCTGAGTAAACCCAGGGAGAGGTTCTACTTTTGCCCTATGCCTGCGTGGTGCTAGTGTGCTGGACTCAATGATATTGCTATCAGACTGACGTTTCATTTTCTACTGCATCAGGTGCAGGAGCATCTGCAACAACAATACACAGCACGCCAATTATGATGTTCTTTTTGCATGTGTCATTTCACAGTTTAATTTGTATTTAACACTTTCCCTAGCATAGTGTCTCAAATTGTCTGTTGTCTTGTCTCTCTGTTTAGTTTTACACAATATTGCTATTTAAGTAGTAGTTACACTTTTGGGTTATGGACTTCCACTCCCATAAGGCATTGTTGTTTTGAATGTAAATGTGGCCTGGACTATTGCTCACAGTGCAAGGCATCATTTAAATTTTCTGTGACACATTTGTCCATGCACATATGGTGATTCAGTGACACCACCTACTGCTTAAGGCAGCAGTGTTGACTTTACCATGTCTTTCAAGGGGGTGGACGGTGTCTGGGTGGATGGTCCAGCACCAGTGCTCCTTGCTTCCATCAGCCTGCTTGCTATCCTCTCCTTGTCACATGATCGTAAGTCATACCAGCGCTTGCGTATCTTCTCTAATGTATGCTGCACAAAACCCACCCTGCTGATTTTGGTCTGAATGTCAGGCCACGGTTTCCTTTTCTCACTTTCTGGGACATGTAGTGAGTTCTTCCCAAATAACTGGTCATGGTTCCTGACCACCTCTTCTGTGAGCACCTCGAATTCCTGCTCACTGAATTTCAGTTTTCTTTTTCTCCATCCTGTGTTCTTGCCACTTCCATCAGTGGCCATTGTGTTTTCCTGGTCCTGGCTGACTCTCCTGAGTGCCTCCGTGGTACGCTGCTGGGTCTCTCTGCCTACTCCTGTGGCTATGGATTCTGGTAACAGCATATAGTCACTCACTTCCTGGTTGTGATGTCATCAGGCTGCTCCAGAATACTGAATTCGCAATTTGCAATTTCTAAATACCAATTCGCTATTTTACTGAATTGCTATTTGGTACTCGCTATTTGCGATTGCAAATTTTAGGTAATTCAAAAGAATTCTGCGATTGCCTTTTTACATCGCATTTTGCAAATCCCAAATAGTGATTCAGTATAAATCGCTATTTGGGATTCGCAATTGCAAACCTTCATACATCTGACGCTATGTTTTATAAGCAGCCTTGAGTATTAGATAGAATTGTGTCACCATGATAATTTATACTTAACTTGGAAGAGTGTGTGCACCAGATACTAACCTATATATACATATTTCTTTTACTTAACAAGATAGGCTATCTAAAAGTTTTCACTACTGTACAAAGAGTACAGGTGGTATGATCTTTAGCACCTTCATATCTTTTTTTTTTTTTGTCCTCATTCATCCCAACTACCAAGTCTTTCCTTTGGTCTTATACCAAGCCATGCTCCTTGACCCGGGAAGGAAAAAAAAAAAGGGGTCTCCTTCTTTCTCTCTCACCAAATCCTCCTCTCAAAGAAATATAAAGGAGGAAAATTCTGAGAGACCGCAAGGAAGAAATAATCATCGGACAACATTTTCTGCATTCACCATTAGTGCATCCAGCCAGGCTTGAAAAGGTAGCCAGAATTTCTTTGACCTAGTGATACCCATTACCGTATCCATTTTAAATACATATTTCACTTGGTCCAACCATTCTTTATAAGAGGGAATAATACTACCCACCCATTTCCTACAGATTTCTCTTCTAGCTAATAAAACTGCATGAAATACCCACTTCTGCATATCCGCCGTTAAATGTATTAACTGCTCCGATCTGCCAAAAATAACTAATAGTGGGGTAATCTCGATCTCAACCTCCAACACTTCCAAAATTGCATGTCTTATATGCTTCCCAAAAAAGTTGAATCGCCGAACACTCGAAAAACATATGGACGTCCAACGCCTTTTCAATCCCACACTTTCCACATTTGATCACCTCACCTTTCGCCATCTTAGATAGTCTGCATGGAGAGAAAAAAGCTCTATGTGGGGTAAATATATGATTTCGTCTAAACGGAGCAGGTTTCACCACTTGATATAGAGTGCGCATAGACACCTCCCAAGCCTCCCCAACAGTAACTCCCAAAAAAACATCACCCCAAAGTTCTTTAGGCAGATTAAATTCACCATCCCCAGCCTCTACCAACTCCCAATACCACAATGCCACAACTTTTTTTGGGAGAGGATCTACCAATATTTTATCCTCTATCTGGGACTGCCAGACACATCTCTTATTATCCTTAGCTATCCACCCTTACAATTAGAGATATTTTAGCCTCAACAAAGCCCCACCTGTCTTCTGCAACAGTTCCTCCCAAGACAACAAGTCTCCTTCCTTTACTAGCTCTCCCCAGTGTTTAAAACCTGCTTTTTTAATTGGGGTGGCCAAAACATCCTTCAAACATTCTGGCGTGCCTGGAGAGTCCCAAATAGGTGACCATTTGCTATAGTAATCAATCCCCAACAGAGACCTGACAGTGAACCATAATTGGGCAGCATCCCTCAGAAGTTTTAGCTTGAGTTTTTGAAAAATTTGGGATCCCCAAATTTGAACAAATAATAGGTTAACCCCTCCTTTACTTGTGCTAACATCGCCTCAAACATACAACCCAAGTCTGTGGTACCTAAAGCAGAAACCAAAATCCTGACATTCTTAAGTTGAAACACCCAACAATACACTAGCAAATCCAGTAATGCTAATCCTCCTTTTTCCCTTTTCCTCCACAGTTTTTTCCAAGAAATCCTCACTCCCTTCTGTGCCCAGATAAATTAATTTATTTCTTGCTGAAATTTGCCATTCAGAACTTTATCAAACAACAAAGGAATTGTGTCATATAAGAAAGTAACTTTAGGTAAAATGATAATTTTAACTAAATTAATTCTACCCAGAATTGATAAAGGTAAATACATCCAATTTTTCATAAGCTTACAGCACTCCCTCATTAACAAGCTAAAATTTGCCTCTGCTATTTGCTCAAAATCTTGAAGTATCTTATTACCAAGATACCTCATTTCGTTTTTACTCGTCCAATTCCCCCTACTATGATTCCACGCCATGATTACTGTCTTGTCGGCATTTATCTGATAGCCAGACACCTTACCAAAATTGTTAATTATATCCAAAACGGCTGGTAAATCCGTATGTAAATCCGATGTACAAACTAACAAATCATCCGCATAAAGGGAGGCTTTTTTCTCCCACTCCCCGTATGCAAACCAAGGGATTTTCTGCTCCTGTCTAATTCTTCTAGCAAGAGGTTCGATATATAAGTTAAACAATAGTGGCGAGAGTGGGCATCCCTGTCTCGTACCCCTTAATATTTGGATCGGAGGAGTCAAACTTCCATTTACCAGAACCCTAGCCGCAGGTTTCGAATAAATTAAACGTGTCGCCTGACAAAATTTATCCCTAAAACCGTATTCTAATATTGAAAAGAAAAACCCAGTTCACCCATCAAATGCCTTTGCAGCATCTAACATTATTGCAGCTAAAGGGAGACTAACTGAAGTGGCGATATCAATTGTCCCTATTAAACTCCCTGTCAATTCGTGTAAATACCTCCCCTTCATAAATCCTTTCTGGTCCTTATGTATGAGACCACCCATCACTTTGTTTAATCGCTCTGCCAGCACCTTCACAAAAACTTTATAATCAGCATTCAATAAAGAAATTGGTCTGTATGACTCACACCTAACTGGACTTTTGCCTGGCTTCAAAACCACTGTGATTATAGCGTTGTTCCATGATTCTGGTAGTGCCTCCCCTCTTATCGTATATCTCCTCGAACAAAGCCAACATTATCGGGATGATAGCATCCCCCAACATTTTATGTAATTCAACTGGAATACCATCAGGGCCCGCAGCTTACCCCCCTTGCATAACATAATTGCTGACTTGATCTCTTCCATCCTAAATTTCTGATCCATCATTTCCTTCTCTATGTCTGAAATTTTAGGAAGTGTATCCTCCTCCAACCAACTTTGAACCTCTTCATCTGTTACCATAGTATCCTCTTTGTATAGATCAGAAAAAAAAGATTGAAAAACCTCCCTAATATCATGGGAACTGGACAGTCTCTGACCCTTTTGATCAAAGATCTCTCGGATTTCATTTCTTGTCCTATCCGTCTTAACTTTCCAGGCCAACAGTTTGCTGGGATTCTCTCCATATTCAAAATGAGCCAACGTACTGACATCCCATTGTTTTTTTAACCTGGACTGTAGTAACGCATCTAATTGCAATTTCAGATGAGACCTCCTAGCCTCTAACTGCTCTAAGGATGCAAAGCCACCCATCTCTACGCAATCACACTCATTCAATTAACTTTCCAACACCTTCATTTCCAACCTATACTTCTTATCCCTTAGGACAGTGAGACTCGTAATTTTGCCTCTTAGATAGGCTTTAAATGTATCCCAAACCATCCTTCTTGAAGCAGAACCAATGTTAAACTTAAAAAATTCCTCCGTCTCTATAAACAATTGAGACTTCACCTCATCCTCCAATAATAATGCTCTATCTAATGTCTATCTTCTCATCTCTCTTTTGGTGCTAAGATTGAGTGTTATAGCAACAGCAGAATGATCTGACAAATGTGCGGCCTTATATTCTAAATTATCCACCATATCTTCCAATCCATGATCTAACAAAAAAATAATCTATTCTAGATGCATGACCATACTTCTTATTTTTGAAGGAAAAGACCCGTTGTGTACCAGTTCTTACTCGCCAAATATCCAGCAAGCCCAGTTCTCTCATCCTGGATTTCAAAAAATTTGGAGATTTTAACAGAACTGCAGACCTAAAACTTTGTGACCTATCTAAGTCATTATCCAACAAAACATTAAAATCGCCCCCCCCCCCCATAACTATCGAGTCAGGAAAATTGAGAAGATGCAGGAACATTCCTTTCATTGGTTCTAAATCATCAGAGTTTGGACCATAAAAGCCAACCACCGTTAACACTACATCTCAAATCTGAAGTCTAATTATAACCCAACGACCCATGCTATCCACAGCAGTTTTAAACACAACCGCATTAAGTTGCTGTTTGATGATTATGGCCACCCCTCCTGAGATTTAAATAACTTAAAACTTTCAGGCCCCATCAAATGAGTCTCCTGCAAAATGTAAATATGTGCTGGATAGTCCTTCAAATATTGCAAAATTCTATTTCTCCTACCGTGTAATCTTAGCCCATTTACATTCCATGTCATAATAAGAAGGAGGCTACTATCCCTACCCGGTTTCGCTTCAGCATCACCTATCTCTACCTAATCTTAATTTCAATTCTGCTATATCCTGGTGAAACTGGGGTGAAAGAGGTTTTCCTTTTATATATTTTTTTCCTTTTTCCCAAATGCTCCCCACCTTGTGCTACCCTACCCCCACTGTGCCCCCACCTGTCCTCCCACCCCCCGGGGAACCCATCCCTGATTCATATGGGCAAGTTGGTAAAGCCCTAACTATGGAGCGCCATCAAGAGGAAACCGACCAGAGGGACATTGAGAGGGGGATACTTCCATATCTTTCAAGGTGTGATCTGATTGATTCTAGCAAATCATCCACTGTTTTTATGTCTCTCAAATTGTGCATCTTATTATTATACATTACTCGCAACGTAGCTGGGGATTTGAGTTGTGCTGACGCACCCAACTTCTTAAAGTCCTCAATGCGATTACCCAATTCCCACTGCCTACTAAGAGTTGCGCTAGCAAGATCCGACCTAACTTCAAAGGAAAACCCATCTCCTCTTAGTGATTTCTGTTTTAAGGCCTGCAACAAGATTTTCTCTTTTAAAGCATAAGTCAGAAAATTGATCAAAATCTTCTGAGGTTTCTTCCTGGCAGGATCTCTCCTAAACGGGTCTCTATGTACCCTCTGTATGTCCACCGCAATCTCCCTTTCAGATTCTTCCAACTGTAAGAATTTCTTGATAGGTGAGGCACAGAACATCTTGATATTATCCCCTTCCTGCCCCTCCGGTATATTAAACATTCTCAGGTTATTTCTCCTACCCACATTCTCAATTCGCTCCAGCTTATCCCATAAGTCCTGCTCAGAGTCCTTCGACTTCCGCAGATCCTGTTTAATCAATACTACTTCTTCTCGCAAAGTTTCCATAGAATCTTCCAGAATCTGTGTTCTTTTTTACAACAAGTCAAATTTGCTCTCCAATGCCTCACACATCTCCTTTATGCTGGCCTTGTTTGCCTCAGACACTGAGAAACCTCTTTTGATCTCCCCAGTCAGTTTTGCAAACATCTCTTCCGTGGGAGAGAGACAACCAGCTCCCCCCTTCCCTCCAACCTAGACATCTGCAGAACACCCAGCCCAGCATTATCATTCCCCGTCAATACTTGGGAAGGCTCACCAGTCCGATCCTCCTGTAAATTAAAATCCACCATTGCGACCGAACACTGATCTTTTTCCCCTCCACCGTCTTCACCTGTCGTTTCCACACTCCCTTCAATCGGGGCCACCTCCATCCTCTTACTCCCAGACGGCTGCGCCCCTTCCTCTAGACCCACAAGCCTTGTACTGTCGTCTGAGGCCACTAATGGGAGAATTTTAAAGTAGGACCTCAACGAGGGGGTTATTTTGTGCCTTGTACTAACCGGGGGGTCTGTCTTCCCCCTTTTAACAAACAGCTTTCCCTGATAGAAGTTCTCTGAAGACGTCTTCTTTAAACAGACACTGCTCAGAACCCCACACCCACCAGTCTTACCCCCAGGGCTCACCTCATGCAACAGACCAACCCTTTTTAGGCTGTCAATCTTCTCCTGTCCAAGCCTCTTCCTACCTCCACCTCTTCCCTTCACCAAGCGAGCTTCCTCCTCCTCCAAAACAGCCTGGCTTCCCTTGGTACCACAGGATAGAGGCACTCTGTGTGCCTCCTCATGGGTTGCCGGCTGAGTCAGCAGATTGTTTGTGCTGACTCTGCCGCTCCTCCTGCTGCCCCCGCTGATCCTCCCTCGGAGAGGGAAACGCGCCACAGCAAGGTGCGTCTTCCACAGCTTCAGAGCTGCAAAATTCCAAAGTACCACGCCAGCAGCACCACTTGGGAAATGCTGTTTGCCGGTAAGCCGGCACATGTGCCCTCCTCTGCTTGCCCCTCGATCCGGTTCCCCTCAAGTGGACGCTCCGCGGCCCGCTACAGTGCCGGCCACCACGTTCCCCCTAGACCACGCCCCTCCATGTGACGAGCACCTTCATATCTTGGTTATTTTTAGCAAATAGTGTTTTTGGCAACTAATGCATAGAATGTATACTGTTCTCAATAGATTCCTTTGTGTACTCTATGATTTATTTTTCTCATGAGTTTCACAATTTGCAAACAGTGTGGTATAGAGAAAACTCTCTCCTTAGAGTAAACACTATTTACAGTACTCATTTCTCTGGTGATATCAAATTATTTTTTTAGTGCAGGTTCAGTGAGTGTCAGGGGTTTGATGCAGATAAAAGTTGCCCATAGTAGGCCATTTGCTTTGGAATTGGCATTCACTATTATGGATTTCTCTGAACAGTTGTACACAGAATGAACTCTGTACTCAATAAAGGTTTCCCAAGTATCTATGGTTGTGAATGTGAACTATAGTACCGCAATTAGAGGGAAAACAAGCTTGGATGGTGTAATCTTTCATGTCAATAGAGATTTCATCAATGATGCAATTTGAGATGTCATCAGTGATTTCATAAATAAATTATGTCATAGAACATTGGTACTGTGAGAAGACAGGGCTGATTGCAGAGGCCCCCTAACTTTTTGCCTCCATTTTCCACTTTTTGCTGGTGTTTTCCTGACTCCAATGGTGCCCTGGGTAGTGCTAACCAGTCCCAGGACCTGTGCTCTGTGTAAAATCAGTATGCAAATTAGGCTAATTATAATTGGCTAAGTCAACCTACCTATAAGTCCCTAGTATATGGTAGGGCATGTAGGTTTAGGGACCACAGCATCAGTGATATACCCATAGGTGCACTGCACTGCTGAGGTGCCCAGTGTCATTTTAAAGGCAGGCCTGCCTTGCTGGCTGCTTTTAAATTAAAGTTATATGCAAATTCGACTTTGGAATTAAAAGTAGTTCCAAAGTCTTAAACTACCTTATTTGTACATATAAGTCGCCCCTAAGGTGTGTCCTATGTGCCCCTAGGGCTGGGTGCCATGTAACTATAAGCAGGGACCTTATAAAAATAGTTTTATAAGCCCAGGTGAGGTAAAAACAGCCACATTCATTTTTCTCTCATTGTAGTGAATTTAATTTTAAAAATCCTCTTAAATAATGGAGACCGAGTGTTTGGTATCAAATTAATTGTTATAATACATCCCATAACTTCCAGTTGTTGGATTTAATATAACTTGTTCAGGTAAAGAGTTTTTAACTTTACCTGAAAAGTTGCCAGTTTCAGCCCTGCATTGTTTTTGCTGCTGTGCTCTGATTGGCCAGCCTCTGGCAGCCTGGCCAGGCTGCCTTGATGAAGTGTGAAGTGGCCTGGCTTCACACAAAGAGATGTGCCTGAGGGAGTGAATCTCCCCTCAGCAGATGGTGAGGTAGGAAGGGGGAGGGCTGCCAAACTGGTCTTCAAAGGCAGAGAAGGACATTTGGATCAACCTAGCAACACCCCACCTCCTGCAACCCCAGACAACTAGGTGCCCCCTTGATTAGATTAGGAGAGGGCAGGAGAGGGGTGTGTTTAAGATGTTTAGCCACACCAGTGGGTGGGCTCAGTCAGATGTAACCTCCAAAAATCAGATTCAGCCATGAGGGATTTTTGAACAATGTTGCCTCCTGGGATTGATTTTTGCCACACTTCCCAGGAAGTGGTCATCACAGGGAGAAGGACCCTGCAACTGATTGGAGAATCAGGACCCCCCTGTTTTTCACCCAGGAGCAAGGATAAAACTGGCAGACCTGTACCCACACCTCAGATCCCCATCAGATTCCAACAAGGAAGAGCCAATGGAGAAGGAGGACCGCCCCGCTGAACCCCTGGCCTGCACCTGGAACCTGCACTCAGAAGGACTGTACCAGCTGCACACTTGGGCTTCACCACAAGAAGGACTTTGCCTGGCTTCAACTGGTTCCAGGAGGGACTCCCTGTTTGCTACAGGTGAAAAATTGTCCCCTGCACCAACTCCTGAAGAAATCAACCAGCTGACCACAGCCCAGTGGCCAAAAAGGACTTTGCGCCAGGTGCATTCTGGGAGTTGTAGTCCACACCCCCAAGGACCATCACAGCACTTCTGGACCCTTGGGGTGAGCTGTGGACCTCAAAAGAACCTTAAAAGGACATCTGGGAGAAGCCCCAGAAGTTTGGAGAAGTTTGGAGAACTTTTGAAAAAAAGCTCCATAGAGGGACCTACCCGCCACGGCAACCCTAGCTGGCTTGCCTCAACCGCGGCCCGGCCTGATTTGCTGGTTTGTCCCGGTAAAGAAAATCTCCGAAAAAGAGACTAAGGGCCAGATGTATCATCACGGCCCTTTGCAATTCGGAAATAGCGATTTTTAAGAAATCGCTATTTCCGACTCGCAAAGTGCCATGTATCACATTTGCGATTCGGTAATTGCGATTCGGTAATAGCGATGTCTTAAAAATCGCAAATGCTATTACCGAATCGCAAATTGCGATACCGGCCCCATTCGCAGCTATGGGTTTGTTGGCCCATATCTGTGAATTTTTTGAATTTCCAAAATTGCGATATCTGAACCAGAAATCGCAATTTTGGAAATGCAACACACCAGGGTGCTGGGGGGCTAAGGTCCCCTCTGCTGCACCCCAAAGTTTTTTGGGGGACATGTAAGGTGTACACATGCCAAAAGGGCATGTGTGCTTTACATGTACAATCTGAAAATGCTTTTTAAATGCATTTTTACATTTTGCTCCTGGTTACTACCTGGTTTCAGTTAATGGTATTTTGCATGTGCAAAATCCCATTCTGCGAAAAATCGCAATTTGCAATTTTTTGATGCATCTATTTGCGACTTGGATTTTGCGACTCGCAATTTGTGCCTCACAATTTCCTACTGGAATTTTTGCGATTTCTTACTTTTGGTCTGCGAATGCCTTTCATACATCGCAGACCACTTTTTTGCACTCGCAAACGGCCGATTTTTGCGACTCGCACCGTTTGCGAGTGCAAAAAAGTTTCATACATCTGGCCCTAAGTCCGAAGGTAAAAAGTTGACTGGGACCTCCCAGCCAGGGCTCCTGGGACGTCGGATCAAGATCCAGGTTTACCCAGGTCGAAGGATTTTCACCTCGAAAAAACGACTAAGTCCGAAGGTAAAAATCTCCACGAGGATTCCCGCATCACATATCCGGAGAAGGGCTCCAGGAGGTCGGATTGGACTGGCAGATTTGAAGAAAATCGTCAGAAAAGAGACTAAGGCGGTCATTCCGACCGTGGCGGTCGGCGGTGAAGCGGCGATAAGACCGCCAACAGGCTGGCGGTCTTTTTTCATGAATTCTGACCATGGCGGTTACCGCAATGGCCAGCCGCCGCTTCACCGTTCCGACCGCCACGGTGGTAACGACCGTCGGGCTGGAGACCTGGGTCTCCAGCCCGGCAGTCGTCACATACCGCCGGCGGTATTCCAACCCGCCTGACCCCGGCTTACCGCCATGGATTTCATGCGGTTTGGGACCGCCATGAAATCCATGGCGGAAAGCACTATCAGTGCCAGGGAATCCCTTCCCTGGCACTGATAGGGGTCTCCCCCACCCCCAACCCCCACCCGACTCCCTCCCCTACCCCCCCACCACCCCTGCCAGCCCCAAAAGGTTGCAGGACCCCCCTCCCCAACCCGATCCCCAACATACACACACACATACACACATACATGCACGCATTCATGCACGCACTCATGCACATACACCCCCCCGCATTCATGCACGCACTCACACGCCCCCTCAACATACACACATGCACACCCCCATGCACGCACACAACTCACAACACCCCCAACCCACCCCCCTTCCCTAACGGACGATCACCTTACCTGTTCCGGTGATCCTCCGGGAGAGAACGGGACCCATGGGGGCAGCTCCGCCGACACCGCCACGCCAACAGAACACCGCCACAGCGAATCACAGGTCGTGATTCGCTGGGCGGTGTTCTGTTGGCGTGGCGGTGGAGGTGGAGCTACCTCCCCTTCCCCGCCTGCCGCCAGTATGGCTGTTGGCGGCTCTTCGTCCGGAAACGGGCGGAGTGCTGCCAACGGTCATAATGGCCCGTGCGGAAGACCGCCAGCACTGGCGGTCTTCCGTACGGCGGTCCCTCGGCGGTCTATTGAAAAGACCGCCGAGGTCGGAATGACCACCTAAGTGGGAAGGTAAACTTTTAAGTGAGGCCTCCCGCGGCCTGTAGCCGAGCAGGGCTCCATTGCGGTTGGCCTTAAACTTTGACTTTGCCCCGGTCGAGGTGCAACCATATGACCCGATTGGCGCTTTTTGTTTCTAGGCGCTAAAAAAACAATAATTCTTTAAAAATTCATATCTCCAGTTCCCCTTATCTGATTTTATTTGTTTTTGTGTCATTTTAAAGATAAAAATATAATCTATTTTTATAAATTGGTTTTGGATTTTTACACTGTTTCCTGTGTTTTATTTAATTACTGTTTTGTGATATTTGAATGCTTTACACTCTGGTGGTCATTCTGACCTCGGCGGTAAAAGGCGCCTACCGCCGGTCAGAAATCCTCCATAATCCCGCCGCGGTCGCAGAAACCCGCCACGGTCATTCTGACCCGCAGAAGGCAAACCTCCGAAAATCCGACCGCCACAACAGACCGCCAGACCAGCGGTCGGCGGAAAGGTGGAGGTGACCAAACCTCCACCGCCACGCCAACAGAAATACGCCCATGCCATTACGACCCACGAATCCACGCGGCGGTCATTCAAACGCGGTATTCCATTGGCGGGACACACCTGCGCGGTCAGAATACACACAAACGAACAAAACTCACCCACATTGGACGATTTGAATCCCACACACCTGATACACATACACACACCACTCCCACACACACAATACAATATAAAACACCCACCCACATCACCCACAAACCCCTACGCTTAAAAATTCGTAAAGAAGACAAGAGCGAGACACCAGCATCCAAAACATAACAGCCACAGCCACTCAACACCATCACCCACACACTATCCACACACAAAACAACACACACCACCACACTCAACTCACTTAAATACACATACTCCACCCCACACATCATACACACCACCCCATGGCACCCCAAAGACAACCCCGCTTCACAGACGAAGAACTCAGGGTTATGGTGGAGGAAATCGTTCGGGTAGAGCCCCAGCTGTTCGGCACACAGATACAATACACCAGCATTGCCCGGAGGACGGAGCTATGGCAGAGGATTGTCGACAGGGTGAACGCAGTGGGACAGCACCCCACAAATCGGGAAGACATCAGGAAGCGATGGAACGACCTACGGGGGAAGGTGCGTTCCATGGTATCCAGGCACAACATCGCCGTGCAGAAGACTGGCGGAGGACCCCCACCTCAACCCCCACAATTCACATCATGGGAGGAGGAAGTCTTGAACATCCTGCATCCTGACGGCCTCGCAGGAGTCGGCGGAGGAATGGATACTGGTAAGTTGAAGCTTCAATACTGCTTCCCCCCCACCTGCATGCCAAATCAGACCCCAACCCTCACCCCCATCCTCGAACCCCACCCTCACCCCCACCCCCATCCTCACCCCCCACCCTCACCCCCACCACCATCCTCACCCCCACCACCATCCTCACCCCCACCACCATCCTCACCCCCACCCCCAGCACACCTATTCCCCGCCAATGTCTCACCATCACAACCCACACATCCCAAAACCTAGGCCTGCATGCGTCCACTAAGCATGGACACCCATCACCAAAGCATGCCCAATGCATATACACATCCCCCCCACAAGCCACCCTCACCAAAGCCCCCACACACGAATGCCAGCACTTGGGGACACGGGAACCCACAGATACACCCATATGCCACACATTGAAACTATAACCATACCTCTATACCCCTGCAGGACCCGACCGTCAACACACCGCGGCGGAGGGGCCAGAATTATCCACACCCCCCACCCAAGAGGCTGTCAGCGATGACAGCAGCTCTGTCGATCTGGACACCGATGACCAGCCCGGACCATCGGGGACCTCTGGACAGTCGGTTCCCCTCACACAGGCACAGGCCACTATAGACCCTAACCCCATCTGGGAACACCAGCACAGCTCCCACCCAGCGGGCCCATGCCTCTGTCTCCAGGGCGCGTCAATCTGCGGTGTGTCTACCACTACAGGGCACCCAGGATAACCCACCACCCCAACAACAACAGGGACCTGGGGGCAGTGGTAGTGGGCACACCGGCCAGGGGGCAGAGGCCCAGGGAAACAGGGCAACTCGGCGGGCAGCTGTGCGACAGGGGGGGGAGGAGAGGCCCAGGGAACCCACTCTCCACGAGGTCCTCACCACCATCATGGGAGCATACAACCGCTCCCAGGAGACGATGGCGACGGTACTGGCCCGGTTCCAGGAGATCCAGGTGCTGCAGGAGGAACACTATCGGGGGTACAGGGAGGACATCAGAGCCATCAACACCACCCTGGTTACCATGGTAGGGCTGCTGCAGGACCTCGTAAACAGCAGGGCGGACACTGAACAACACCCAAGGGCCCCTGCCACTAGCCTGGACCAAGAACAGCCATCCACCTCCGCCGGCGCTAGTGGACAGGAGGCCCCCGCACAGCAGCAGCCCACCAGACCCCCACCTCCTGCAGGAGAAGAACCACCCCGCAAGAGGGCCCTGAGATCTCGCAAGACAGAGTAGGATGTCAAGACCCCCGCCAGCAATGGATACCACCTGATGTCATCCCACTGTCCCACATTGTCACCCTGTCCATCCTCGAACTGCCCATGCTCCATCTCTCCACAGGCCTCTGGACAATGCACCTGTGTGACTGTTACTCTGGACTCTGCCATGGACATTCCTTCACCATAGCCCCCACCCACTTGAAACCACCCATCCCATTTTGAGCACTTCAATAAACACCTATTTTGCACCAAAATATCAGGAGTCTGGCTGTGATTTCAATAGATTGTAATTGACATGACAGTGCAAATATGTCCTTGTACATGGTGAAGTCAACAAACAGCTGCCACAAAGCTGTAGTCCATGGGGAAACGAAGCACAGGAGTCGTAGTGGGGACCCCAGATCTGAAATAGGGAGGGAAAAGCCAAAACTCAGTCATCATACACTGGGGCAAATAGACAGGCAGCAGAGATGCTGCAGAGTAGTTAACATTTACTAAATTATATTTGAAATGTTACCTGTGTCCTATTGGAAGTACTGTTCAATGATTCTGTCCCTGTTGTCTGTTTCAGCCCCGTCGTCTTCCTCCTCGTCACTCTCCTCAGGTTCCACCGCTGCCACAACACCACCGTCTCGACCATCCTCCTGCAGGAAAGGCACCTGGCGGCGCAAAGCCAGGTTGTGAAGCATGCAGCAGGCCACGATGATGTGACACACCTTCTTAGGTGAGTACATTAGGGATCCACCGGTCATATGCAGGCACCTAAACCTGGCCTTTAGGAGGCCAAAGGTGAGTTCGATCACCCTCCTAGTACGCCCATGGGCCTCATTGTACCGTTCCTCTGCCCTGGTCCGGGGATTCCTTACTGGGGTCAGTAGCCACGACAGGTTGGGGTACCCAGAGTCCCCCACTAGCCATACACGGTGTCTCTGTAGCTGTTCCATCACGTAAGGGATGCTGCTATTCCTGAGGATGTAGGCGTCATGCACTGACCCTGGGAATTTGGCATTTACATGCGAGATGTACTGGTCAGCCAAACACACCACCTGGATGTTCATTGAATGGTAACTTTTTCTGTTCCTGTACACCTGCTCCCTGTCTCTTGGGGGAACCAAAGCCACATGGGTCCCATCAATGGCACCAATTACGTTGGGAATATGTCCAAGGGCATAGAAATCACCCTTCACTGTAGCCAATTCGCCCACCTCAGGGAAAATGATGTAGTTCCTCACGGATTTCATCAGGGCAGACAACACTCTGGATAACACCTTCGAAAACATGGGCTGAGACATCCCGGAAGCAATTCCCACGGTTGTCTGAAATGACCCACTTGCCAAGAAATGTAGTACTGACATGACCTGCACCAGAGGGGGAATCCCTGTGGGTTGGCGGATGGGGGACATCAGGTCGGGCTCCAGCCGGGCACACAGTTCATGGATAGTGGCACGGTTAAGACGGTAGGTCAGGATAATGTGGCGTTCTTCCATTGTCGACAGGTCCACCAGCGGTCGGTACACGGGAGGATTCATCCGTCTCCTCGCCCAACCCAGCGGACGGTGCCTAGGAAGGACAACATGGAGCACACAGTCAAGCAACCCACAGGTACGTACTCACAGCTAGCACAGTATACGATTCTCTATGCAGTGAATGGCGTGTCTGAGTGGCTATGCAAGGCCTAGGCCTGTGTGACGCAGTTGAAATTGAGCCATGTGGGCCCTGGAAATGGCGGCTGCCTGACCTGTGAAGTGTGACAATGGGATGTGAGGTCAATGCGCTGGCGTGGCACACCGCGGCGGGCGGCGGGCGAAGACCGCGGCGCGAAGCCGCATTGGTTAACATTGAAGCCTATGGGTTTCAGGAGCCAATGGCGAAGGGCGCCGGCGGTGGCGGGACGCACCGCCGCGGTACGCACCGCCGCGGACGTGACCGCCATTTTCTATCTACTTATCCACTTGCGACTTGAACTTTCACAGGAGAGGACCTATACTGCAAGTGTTGCTGTGACCTCGGTCTGGAAGGGACAATGGCTGCTGCGACTGGGGAAAGGGCCCCTGCCTTCACTGGAGAGGAGTTGGAGAAACTTGTGGATGGGGTCCTCCCCCAGTATGCGCTACTCTACGGTCCTCCAGACCAACAAGTGAGTTTAATTCAATATGGATTTGGGGCCACTGGCTGGCTTGGGGGCCTGGCGGGGATGGGGGGCATGTTGGGGCTGGCGGGGGGCCTGGCGGGGGGCCTGGCGGGGATGGGGGGCATGTTGGGCATGGCGGGGGCATGGCGGGGATGGGGGGCATGTTGGGGCTGGCGGGGGGCCTGGCGGGGATGGGGGGCATGTTGGGCATGGCGGGGGCATGGCGGGGATGGGGGGCATGTTGGGCATGGCGGGGGGCATGGCGGGGGCCTGGCGGGGATGGGGGGCATGTTGGGCCTGGCGGGGGGCCTGGCGGGGATGGGGGGCATGTTGGGCATGGCGGGGGGCATGGCGGGGGGCCTGGTGGGGATGGGGGGCATGTTGGGCCTGGCGGGGGGCCTGGCGGGGATGGGGGGCATGTTGGGCATGGCGGGGGGCATGGCGGGAGGCCTGGCGGGGATGGGGGGCATGTTGGGCCTGGCGGGGGGCCTGGCGGGGATGGGGGGCATGTTGGGCATGGCGGGGGGCATGGCGGGGGGCCTGGCGGGGATGGGGGGCATGTTGGGCCTGGCGGGGGGCCTGGCGGGGATGGGGGGCATGTTGGGCATGGCGGGGGGCATGGCGGGGGGCCTGGCGGGGATGGGGGGCATGTTGGGCCTGGCGGGGGGCCTGGCGGGGATGGGGGGCATGTTGGGCATGGCGGGGGGCATGGCGGGGGGCCTGGCGGGGATGGGGGGCGTTGGGCCACTGGAAAGGAAAATGCTGAGTAACTTGAACGTGGTATTTCTCCCTCCCTGTACGTGTCACATAGGTTCGCGCCCATGAGAAGATCGGGATTTGGCGTGCCATCGCCAAGGAAGTCCGGGCCCTGGGGGTCCACCATCGACGGGGCACCCACTGCCGCAAGAGGTGGGAGGACATCCGCCGCGGGACCAAGAAGACCGCCGAGTCTCTGCTGGGGATGGCCTCCCAACGTAGGCGGGGTGCCTGCCGTCAACTGAGCCCCCTGATGTTCCGGATCCTGGCGGTGGCCTACCCTGATTTGGATGGGCGCGTGAGGGCAGCACAGCAGACACAAGGGGGTGAGTACAAGCATTATCTACTCTGTTGTCGCGCAGTGGAGGTGTCTGGGTGGGGGAGGAGGGCTGGGGGTCCCCCTAGGCCAGGGCGATATCTGTAGGCTGGGCACCCCCGTAAGCCCCTGTGTCCCCAGCCACCACCCTCAGTAGTTTGTCAGTACAGCCATCCCTGGGCCGTGTCATCCATGGGTGCAGTTGTCAACTCTAGGCGTGTAGGGCATGTTCCACGGAATGCGTAGCGGACCCCAAGTGCGCAACTTAGTGCAGGGGGCATCTGTGTCTGTCATGTCCGCTAACTGTACCGGAGATCCATGTACTCAATATCCCTTTATTTCTCTCTCCCCCCCCCTTTTTGTTTGTCTTTCTGTGCTTGTGTGCATCAGCATCATCAGGCGGAGGAGAAGTGGCATCGGGGCAGGAGGGAGCTGCATCTCACATGGCCCAGGAGGGCCATGCCACAGAGTCAGACTGGACCAGTGAGACGGAGGGCGAGGGGAGCTCCACGACGGGGACGAAAAGCCTGCAGCGACACGGACACGTCCTCGGAAGGGGGCTCCCTTGCGGGGGTGGCACCATCCGTGCCCCCCGCCATTACAGGTACAGCCGCCACCCAGCGCACCATCTCCGCCCTCCCAGCAGCCCCTCCGCGTTCGCCCCGTGCCCGCTCTGCCAGGAAGCCGGGCATCTCCTTCGCCCCAGGCACCTCAGGCCCTGCCCCTGTTACCCCCGCTGCCCTCAGTGAGGAGGTCATTGACCTCCTCCGAACGCTCATTGTTGGGCAGACTACCCTTTTGAATGCCATCCAGGGGGTGGAGAGGGAGGTTCATCGCAGCAATGCGTACCTGGAGGGCATTCATTCGGGTCAGGCTGCCCATCAGCGATCGTTCCAGGCTCTGGCCTCAGCACTGACGGCAGCCATTGTCCCTGTCTCCTGCCTGCCTCTACTAACTCCCTCCTCCCAGTCTCCTGTTCCTCTGCCTGTCCCACCCACACCATCAGACCAGCCTGCACACACCTCAACACCCAAGAGAAGCTCATCCAAACATAAGCACCACAGATCACGCAGACATTCACACACGCAACATTCCGATGCAGACATGCCAACAGTCACTACCACCTCTGTGACCCCCACCTCCTCGTCTCCCTCCTCCCTCCCTGTGACGTCTACACTCACACCTCCATTCACCTCACCATCAGCCAGTGTTTCCATCACCAGCACACCCTCCACTCCAGTCCGCACACGTGCAGTCACCACCCCCACTGCCATTTACACGTCCCCTGTGTCCTCTCCCACTGTGTCTGTCACCCCCTCTTCCACACCACACAAACGCAGCCACCCACCCACCCAACAGCCATCTACCTCACGACAGCCTATCCCTCCTGCACCTGCACCCAAAGACAGCAAACGTGACTCACCTACAACCACATCCTCTCCCTCCACTCCCATTCCCACTGTACCTACCACTCTCCATTGTCCCAAGAAGCTCTTCCTCGCCACTACTAACTTCTTTCCTGACCCTGAGCCCCCCCCTCCTTCTCGTCGGGGTAAGAAGAGCACCTCAGCCACCACCAGCCCTGCAGCCCCCTTGACAAGGGTGCAGGGGTATTGGAGCCCGCCAGCCCGCATGTCTGGATCTTCGCCCAGCAGCAAGGGGACAGCCAGCCCACCCCCTGGGAAGAGGAGCAGAAGGCGGAAGGGGCGCCGCAGGAGCCCGCCTTCTACATCCCCCCCGGACACCACCCAGAGACAGTCACCAGCCACAGCTCCAAAGGGAGGAAAGGGCCACAGGCCGTCGACTAAGGAGGGCAAGGGCAGCAAGTTGGAGAGGTCAGGCAGCAGGCCTGCTGCCCAGGAGGAGCCCACAACCCCCATAGCCGCTGCCCCGGGAGGAACCGGCACAGCTGCCCCGGGAGAGCCCACCAGCCCCATAGCCGCTGCCCAGGGAGGACCCAGCCCAGCTGGCCAGGAGGGCCCCACCACCCACAGCCCAGGTGGGCAGTGAAGGAGCACCATCCCCGCTGCCCAGGAGGGCACCACCAGGCATTTAGCAGTTGGCCATAGACCGTCCGCCGTCTCAAGAACCGCTGAACTGGGCCCTTCAAGGCAAGAACCGCTGAACTGGGCCCTTCAAGGCAAGAACCGCTGAACTGGGCCCCGCTGTCTCAAGAACCGCTGAACTGGGCCCCGCCGTCTCAAGAACCGCTGAACTGGGCCCTTCAAGGCAAGAACCGCTGAACTGGGCCCCGCCGTCTCAAGAACCGCTGAACTGGGCCCTTCAAGGCAAGAACCGCTGAACTGGGCCCTTCAAGGCAAGAACCGCTGAACTGGGCCCCGCCGTCTCAAGAACCGCTGAACTGGGCCCCGCCGTCTCAAGAACCGCTGAACTGGGCCCTTCAAGGCAAGAACCGCTGAACTGGGCCCTTCAAGGCAAGAACCGCTGAACTGGGCCCCGCCGTCTCAAGAACCGCTGAACTGGGCCCCGCCGTCTCAAGAACCGCTGAACTGGGCCCCGCCGTCTCAAGAACCGCTGAACTGGGCCCCGCCGTCTCAAGAACCGCTGAACTGGGCCCCGCCGTCTCAAGAACCGCTGAACTGGGCCCTTCAAGGCAAGAACCGCTGAACTGGGCCCTTCAAGGCAAGAACTGCTGAACTGGGCCCCGCCGTCTCAAGAACCGCTGAACTGGGCCCCGCCGTCTCAAGAACCGCTGAACTGGGCCCTTCAAGGCAAGAACCGCTGAACTGGGCCCTTCAAGGCAAGAACCGCTGAACTGGGCCCCGCCGTCTCATGAACCGCTGAACTGGGCCCTTCAGGGCAAGAACCGCTGGCCCTTTGGCAGACGTGGCAGGGCAGGATCTATCTCGGGCAGGGCTGCAGGATGTCCTCTGGCCAACTTGCCTCCTCCAGTGGCAGTGGGGTCTGTTATGGACTGTATGGACTGTGGCTTTGCTCTCCCCAGGATGGCCCAGTGGGCAGGCCACCCACTGTATGGACTGTATGGACTGTGGCTTTGCTCTCCCCAGGATGGCCCAGTGGGCAGGCCACCCACTGTATGGACTGTATGGACTGTGGCTTTGCTCTCCCCAGGATGGCCCAGTGGGCAGGCCACCCACTGTATGGACTGTATGGACTGTGGCTTTGCTCTCCCCAGGATGGCCCAGTGCTCATGGAGTCCCCTCGTGGATCTGGCGTCGTGTACTCAAGTGGCTGAGGTGCCCCCCCTTCCCTTCCCCCTGAGGTGCCTGTCCTATTTTCTTTCTGATGCCCCTGCAGTGTTCTCTCCGTGGAGTTCTTGTCGTGGGACTGGGCCTTGCCCCTTTGCACAGGACCCCTGTGATCCACGGACAGTGGTTGGACTACATTTAGTAGCTGTATATATTTTGTACATAGTTTATTTATTTATTGGGATTAATGGCGTACATATTTCAATATATCTGCCCGTTTATGATCTCTTCTTTTGGTCTTTGCATTATTTCGGAGGGGGGTGGTTTGTGGGTTGTGACAGTGATCTGTGGGAATGCATTGATGTGTGTGTTGTAGTGGGTGTGGGTGGGTGGGTGTGTGCCGGTAATCTTTTCCCTCCCCTGTGTCGTAGGTGCAGTACTCACCGATGTCTTCCGCGCCGCTGGGCGTGCTCCTGGTATATGAGGAGGAATAGGAGTGCGGGGATGACCTGTAACTCTGGCTCCATACTGCCAGAATCTCGCGTGGAGTGCGTAGAGGTGAGCGTTTTCCCGTTCGTAGTCTGTTTCCGCCGTGTTCTTATCGGCGGTGCTCCCGCCCCGGAAAAGGTGGCAGATTGGTGGGTCGTAATAGGGTGGGCGGTACTTTGTCTGCCGCCGGGCTGTTGGCGGGAACCGCCGCGCTGTTTGTTTGTACCGCTGTGGCGGTCGGAGTGTTAAGTTGGCGGGCTGTGTTGGCGGTTCCCGCCAGGGTCAGAATTGCATATTTTAGACCGCCGGCCTGTTGGCGGCTTGGCCGCCGCTTTATCACCGACCGCCAGGGTCAGAATGAGGGCCTCTGTCTCCTAAGTTTAGCCTTGTCGCTCGTTGCCAAGCTACCAAGGGTTGAGCTGGGTTTAATTTACTGAGACCTAACTGGACCTAAGTGGAGGTTAGTGGCCGGCCTATTGCTAAGTGTAGGTACCTACCTGCCCTTACCAATACCCCATTTTCCAACAGGTACTCACAAATGTTTCCCCAGGGGTCAGCAATTTGTCTGGTGGCATACCTGAGAGCCACATTGATGCTCGCAGGGTGACAATGAGGTAGTGTAAGGTGGTGTATGGAGAAGAGAAGCATGTACATGGTATGAATAACAAACCGATCCTTCAGATGGCTTTTGTCTGCCACCATGCTCTAACCTCATGCGCCAAGATACAAAGACAAAGCATTAATAATTGATCTAAAATTTGAGAAGGAAATAAGAAATCAACTAGTGACTGATTTGCACAATGTGCAACCAGAAAACCTGAGATCCTACCCAGCTTCCCCATTTGACCAAATTGTGTGATCCAAGGCAATAGTTTGATTTCACTTTGCCTCCTTTTATTTCATCACAACATATGAGAGCACTCTGAAAAGCAATAATTGAGGATGTGTGCTGTCGAAAACCTTCTTCTGTGTTTTGGTTTAATAAACTATAATTTTGTTTCAATGTTTTTATGATGGAACCACGCATCCCGGAACAACACATGCCGGAATCACAACTGCATCGTTTCCACGCATGCCTTTAGCACACATGCCTCTGCATCGAATTTCATTGTAAAAGCATGCCTAGTAAAGGCAGGTGTGGAAACGCATGTGAAACGGCATGTGTAGTTCTGTTGTGCAACCCCCACCCACCCTGAAGCCAAAATCTACCCCACCTCTAATATCTAACCTACCTCAATTCCACACCTGCCCTGAGCTCTAAAAAAAAATACTATCCTAATCCCAGCCCACCCCTATAAACTAAAATAACCCTAAAAGCTCACAAAAAACTACCCCGACGCCCACCACTAAACACCAAACAACCCTGACCCCCCACCTGACCTGAGCTCTAAAACGTTCCCCCAGTAAATAAACTACCCTGAACCCCCACCCATCCTAAGCCCTAAAAAAACTATCCCAACCCTCTTCCCCACCCCATAAAACTAAATTACTCCCACCCCTCACCCACCTGAGCCCTAAATAAAACACATACCCTGATCCCCCACCCCTGCCCATTAAAACTAAAGTACCCCGACACCACCCACCCACCCTAAGCCCTAAATCCACCCCACTGCTGAAAACTGTGTACCAACAATGTCCCAACCCCACTTACCTCAGAGGGTCCTCTCCTGATCCTTTCTCCTCTTCTCTCTTCCCGCCCTTCCTTAAACCTTCCCCTACCCCTTTAAAAATAAACTACCCTGCCTCAACGCTAAGACCTAAATAAAAAAATTACCCGCACCCACCCCTCCTCTAAAAAAAAAAAAATACCCTGTCCCCCACCCTAATACCTTAAAAAAATACCCAAATCCCCCACTCCGGTCCCTTAAAAAAAAAATAGCTTGCCTGCCTCCCCACCCATCCCAATCCTTTGATCCACCCCTACTCCTGCACCAGCTCCACTTACTTCACTGCATCCTCCACATCCTCTGCTGAGCATCGCATGGCTTTTCTGTGCCTTAACCATGGATATGCATAGTTCATCACATGCATCGTTAAAGCACAGAAAAAGTCATGCCTTTTTCAGGCAAGCGTGGTTACACTTGTGTGGGAAACGTCCGCATTCTTAAGGATATGTTGGTAAGGAAATTTCAGCATTTCAATTATAGTAAAAACCTAGGTCACGCAGAAGGTGCATCTCATAAATTACTTGCCTCTTGGTTCACTAACAGAATTGTTTTCTGGACAGGCAGCATGAATGTTTCTAAGTTCATGTTTTAAATTTATCACTTCTAAAATGCAGTGAATTAATCTTTACAAATTGAAATGATTGTGAATGAAACAGACTTCAAATTTTGAAAAGTTTCTTATATTTTTGCATGATTAGTGCAAGACATCTTTAAAAATGAAGGTGCTCATAAAGGTAAATTGTGCAGGACACCTTCTTTACAGTTTCTTTAGTTAAGGTGTAAAGAAATGCTGGTCCCTTTGCCAGCATTAGCAATTTTTCTGCTCTGGCAAGAAAACAGCAGCCCAGTGCTGTTGTTCCTAGGGGGCGTCATGTAAAAGGTCAAAAGGGCCACACTTTAGGTATCCCTGTCATAAATCATGTCATGAGTGACATCATGTGCGAGTTCATAAGCAGTGCAATACAGCGTCGCAAATTATAGGTAACACTGCTAATTATAACTGGTGATCTGCTGTGTTTTTTTTTTTTTTTTGTTCAAAATGTTAATGCTGTCACTGGGAAATTCACCTAACTGTAAAATACTTTAACCTTGTTTTTTTCAGTGAAGGTTTTTTTTATTCGAAACTCAATTTTATTACACAAAACTATAACAATATTTTAACCTTTTTTTCAGTAAATTTCTTTATTTTTTTAAATAAAAACATATTTAAAAACATATAGACAAAAAGTACTCCAACGATGTTTGTGCTGAGAATGTTCAACTTCTTAGTTTTTGTAACTCACATACCAGCACAGTTTTCATACTGTTTGTATGCTTCACCATTACAGGAATCTAGACTTGCTCAAGCAGATAACAACCCTCCTTTTCTAAACAAAACACTTTTTTGCTTTTTAAGTAAACAGATAATATTATCATCAAAAACAAGTAGAGCTGCACAGAACAAGCTTCTCCAAGGGTACAAATGAACTGAGGGCAGTAACAATGACATCAGTTTTGCAATTATTTTTTCACTCACTTTCCACACAGTTACTGTTCCCTCTTTCTTCTAAAATGAGCATTTTGTTCTCCTTCAAATAAATTGTGACATAATACTTTTGTTATTCAAAACATTTTTTCAATTTTTCACCTAAAAAAGACAAGAAAACCTAAAAGTTTAAAGTTACATACTGATCAATAACTGATAACAGTGATACATCATTATATATTCTAAAGTGTTTTCACATTTTCCACCCACAATCACATAGTGATATGTACTGTACCACTATCTTCATATTCCCTTCTCTTGAGGAATTCAACATCCCCACCAGTGCAATTTGTCCAAATTACCTTATAACATGCCTTCAAACAAAAGGGACTGATTTAGATATTGGATGAAGGGTTACTCTGTCACAATGGTGACGGATATCCCGTCCACTGATATCTAAATCCCATTATTTCCTATGGGATTTAGAATTCAGAGGACAGGATATCAATCACCATTGTGACGGAGTGACCCATCTGCCAATAATTAAATTTGACCCATAGTTCCATAAGAATTTGTAAAGCAACACATTCCTCTTTGCACACCTTTTCTAACACTGGGAACATTGTTTACTCTAGAAATCGCAATATCTCTACTCAAACATCTCACAAGGTAAAATATGTGCACAGTGACATTGATAAAAACCCTAGGCCTTGTATTAACAGATTGCAGATGCTCTGTTTTATAATTTCAGAAACACTGCCTCTTTTGCTTACAACTGCATACAGATTGAACATTTAATTTTTAACACAACATCCAATGCTTGGTGATATCTCTCCACATTCTAAAGTCTACAGATCAAAACCTATATGAATAGACATGCATCTCTGCAAACAACTATTGACTCACTCAACCTTGTATAGAATCAATTTACCAACAGTGGTACACTTACTGACAGTTCTCAACAAAGCTCATGAAGTACATTTTTAATTACCTCAACTTACAAAGAGCTGAAGGAACCAATCTCTCTTGGTTCCAAATCAGTCACTTCTGCTGAGCGCAAAGACAACAGGCTTCCTTCTTTTCCACATTACTAAGAACAATCTGAGCCATCCCCGGTACTGCACCCAATTACATCACACCATTTCTTCCACAGTGTAATAAAAATATTAACTATTGGCAAAACCTTGACTCTTTTTTCTCTTTCTCTCCATTACAATCCTGCGAGACTCTAGCTGGATCATAAAACACATCCTGGTGGGCTTAGGAATTCTCCCTCAGGTCTCAAAATCCTCTTGGGAGATTGCATGTGCCAATGCAGTGAGTTTCACTCCCTGACGCTTGTACACTACTCTTGTTAAAGTCTCGCAGAATCACAGAAAAATTGAAGGGAAATGGTAGTATGTGGGGTGATGTATTCTCTCCACTGACACCCATTTCTTACATAACATGATTGTGTATTAGCGTTTGGGGAGAGACTGGCCACTCCATACAGACTGCTGTTTCAGATGACAGGTGTACACAGTAGTGTGTGTGAGAGACTGGCCTCTCCACTGTGACCCTTCTCTTGAATGATGTCTGAAGAGAATGGCCCATCTGCTAAGACCTCTCTCTTCGATCACAAGTGTACATACTAGAGTTTGGGGGGGCTGGCCCCTTGGCTGACAACTCTTTCTTGAGTTACAAGTATTCATAGTACTAAAGTAGGGACAGAGATTGGTCTCTTCCCTTAAACGTCTCTCTAAGATCACAGGTGTGTGTAGTAGAGTGTAGGTATGGCCTGGCCTCCACAGTCAAACCTCTGTCTTGCATGACTGGTGTACGTACTGGAGTATGTGGAGGGAGGGATCTGTTCCCAGAGATATTTTTCTTGGATGACAAGTGTGTGTAGTAGAATACAACTGGCCTCTCTGCTGAAATCCCTCTCTTGAATGATTGTTGTGAATAGTAGGGTATGAGGAGAGACTGACCTCTTACATGAGAGGTGTGCATAGTTGGGTGTCTGCATGGACTCCCTCTTATTCCACAACTCTTTCTAAGATAATGGGAGTGCATAGTAAGGTGTGTACATAGACTCGCCTCTCCTTCCAGACCAATCTCTCAGATGACTGGTTTGCATAGTAGGGTATATGGAGAGAGACTGACCTCTCCACTAAATCCTCTCTCTCAGATGACAGCTTTACGTATTAAAATGTACATGAACTGGCCTCTCCTGTCAGACCTCTGTCTCAGGTGATCGTTGTGCATGGCAGATGTTAGAAATTGGGTCTCTAGTTGACAGAGGTATGTACCCTGTCCAAGTAGAGACCACAGTCCTAGAGAGGGTAAATCAGGTAAGCAACCTAAAGTAACCTGTGCTCACCCTCCCGTAGCTTGACACAGAACAATCAGGCTTAACTTAAGAGACAATTTGTGTACAGTATTTGTGCAAAACTTAGGGCCTTATTTACGAGGCCTGTGCGCCACCAGAGTGTCACTTTTAGTGACACTGCAGTGGCGCCGTCCCCTGCTCCATATCTATGTGGCTTAACACGGTCTTGTAAATATGGGGCGCCTGATGCAGTTTTCTGTGGCAAACGGACATGCAATGGGCATTGCTGTGAGTATACCAACATAACACACATGGCTTTTTGACACTGCCCCAGATTTACAAGAAATCACAAACCAGAGGCATCACCAAAAACCAATGCCACCCCAGGGGTGATGTAAGAGTAACGCAATGAGGAGAAATACTTTCATTTCTCCTCTTTTTTTGCTCTTTCTATATGTGCTGCACTCTGCAGCACAGATAGAAGGAGCCAATCACCATTAATGATTGTTTATGTGCAGGACGGTGTCCCTTCCTGTACGTAAACAATCACCCCCACAATACAGGCTTCCTCACACCATGGCACACGGGTGGCTGATTAGGTGCTAGGCAGGTAATTTATCACTGGCATGGGGAAAACACAGGGATGCCCTGCATTCTTGTAAATACAACACATCCCTGCATTTTGGAAATGACGCAGCTCAGAGCAGCAATATTGCTTGCAGCACCTTAGTTTACAGTAACACAGTGACTGACACCACAAAAATAATTTACTCCAGGTTAGAAAAACAGATGTTTATCTGATCATGGCTAGTCCACGATGACAAAAATCGAATGAATGGTTCATGAGTTATGCACTTTCAAAAGTATTCAAATCGATACAGTGTTTTAGATATTGCATGGGAGAGACGGGCGCACTGGGGCGAGTAAAGCTGTTCAAGTATCTTGGGAAATGCAAAAATAGTGCTCCATGTATCTAGTCACTCGCAGAGGAACACGGAAAGGCTCTAGTCACTTTTCTCAGACCTCGATGAACACAGTACCTTGTGCCAATGGACCAGCTGGGAGATGGTTCCGAGGCACAGAAGCAGTCAAGGTCTGCATTGTTGGTCCCTTTGGGAGGGGCCGTAGAAGTAGTAGGACATGGCGTAGAGATTGCAGGTGCAGACAGACTGCTGGGAAATCACCAGGGAATCCCTGTTAGCACGACGACAATGTTGAGCCACGCTGATATTGTTTCCCTTGGCAGTATGGGCATAGAACTGAAGCGCCGTCTGTGATCAGCGGAAGCTCTGTTTCATGTTTCTCTTAAGGTGCAGGTCAGAAGGCGAAGTGCTCACCCTTTGTGGGGTCCGTCTACGGTCAGAAAGGAAGAGGCTGACCTGGGTTGCAAGAGTCATGTGCAGCAGAGTCCAGTCACAGCGTAGAGGGGGAACAAAGCTTTTCCTGTCACTGAGGCTTTTTAAATAGGAGGCAACCTTGACAAGCATTTGGAGTTCTTGGGAAATTGAAGGAGGTAGAAGGCAGGTCTTGTCCTCCTTAACTGCAGAGGTAGCAGGCAGCAAGCCAACACAGCAGTGCACAGTGCAAAGTGGCAGAATCTCCTGGCAACTCAACATTCAGCAGGCAGCAGGCCAACACAGCAAAGCAAGTGACAAAGTGGCAGTCCCTTCTGGCAGCTAAGCTCCTCTTAGGTGCAGAGTCTCCTCAGGAGCCCAATGTGAACTAGTTTGGTGGGGTTTAAGATCCAATAGGTATACAAAAAATGCCCTTTGATATAGAGGAGACATCAAATAAGTTCTCTGAAGTGCACAAGGGCCCCTTTCACATGAGTCGTGTCTGCCAGGATATCTGTAGGGGTAATCAGTCCTTTGTGTGAAGACAGGACACCACCTATTGAAGTGTAAGTGTAACTCCCTCCACTTCCCTCTGCCCAGGAAGGTCCATCAGTATGGAGATGAATGCAGATGCAGCGAGTGTCCTGTGTGGCCAGACGTGTATTTATTGACAGGCTAAGGCATAGAATGGTTAAAGTAAGCAAATTCCAACTTTCTAAAAGGGGCATTTTCAGACTTACAATTTAAAATCCGACTTCACCATGAGTTGTGATTTTAAATTGTGAGTCCACAGATACCAACATCCATATTTCTATCTTCTCCCAATTGGAAATTACACTTAAAAGATGTACTATACTAGGAACTTACAAGTAAATTAAATATGCCAATTGTGGCTAATCCAGTGCTACAATGTTTTAGAGTACAGAGCACAGCATTTTAGTATTGATCAGCAGTGGTATAGTGCCCATAATTCTAAAACCAACAAAAACAAGGTCAGAAAACTAGGAGGAGGAAGGCAAAAGGTGTGGGGGTCACACTGCAGAAAGGGCTATTTCCAACAGTAGGTTGTGCAGATGGACTAGCCTCTCCCGTCAGACCTCTCGCTCAGAGGACAGATATGGGTATTAAGGTATGTACATGGACTGACCTCTCCTATCAGACCTCTCTGTCAGATGATAGGTGCGGATAGCAAGGTATGCATATGGACTTGCATATTCTGTCAGACCTCTGTATCAGATGACAGATGTGAGTAGTATACTTTGTGGGGAGAAACTGGCTTCTCCACTGAGACCTCTCTCTAAGGTTACATTTGCGCCTAGTATGCTCTGTCCAGGGACTGCCCTCCCTGCTAACACTCCTCTCTCTGATAAAGGGTGTGCATAGCAGGGAGTGGGAAGAGAGCTGAAAGGTATAAGTAACAGACTCTGATAAACACTATCTGGAGTAAGACTCCTTTCTACTGTAACAAGTGTGCATACTAGAGCTTTTTCAAAAATCTCCTGCAGTTTCCTACTTTTCATGATCCCGGCACTTCTCAACAAAGTTCACAAAGTATGCTATTAACTTAAAGCTATTTTTGGAATTCAGCTGAAAACATCAGTCTCTTTCATTTCTAAATTAAGTCATATCTGCTGATCACTTCTCAAAGAGACGTCTTATTCCTACGAAGCACCAAAGACAATCTGAGCCCCTTTTTTTTCAAACCTCCCTCTCAGATAACAGGTATGCATAATAGGGGATGTGGAGGGGCTTACCTCTAGACTGAAAGCTCTCTCTTGTATGACAAAAGTTAGGAGTAGTGTGTCAGGAGTGATACACCTCTTCTTCCAGGCCTCTTTGTCAGATCACGGGTGTGTACAGTAGGGTGTGTGGATGGGCTGGCCTCCTCTGTCAGACCTCAGTCTCAGATGATGGAAGGTTGCAGTAGTGTGTAGAGAGGCACTGCCCTCTCCTTTCAGACCTCACTCTCAGATGACAGGCATATATAGTAGTGTGTAGACAGGCACTGCCCTCTCCTTCCAGAACTCTCACAGATGACGGATGTGCATAGAGTATGTGGATGGAATGGGCTCTCCTATCAGCCCTCTCTTTCAGATGATGGGTGTGTGCAGTAGGGTGTGTAGATGCACTAGACTCTCCTTTCAGACCTTTCTCTCATAATACGTGTGTGTGTGGGAGGGTATGTAGATGGACTGGTCTCTCCTTTCAGACCTTTCTTCAGGTGACAGCTGTGCATAGTAGGGTGTATAAATAGATTGGGCTCTTCTTTCAGAGGGCAGCTCCTCTCATAGTTTAGCATTGGGAATTCCCTAATTTATTTTAAGTGGTTCTTTCTAGTCTGAAAGCAGTAGTGTTGGCATGTTTGGTATGTTTGGAATGGTAGAAAAAAATCATGCTAACTGGTGTAATTGGATTTTACATTACTATTTTAGAAATGTCACTTTTAGAAAGTGTGCATTTCTCTGTGCTTATAACTCTAGTGTTTTGCAGCCTGACTCCAATCCACATCTAGGACTGAGTGACAGTTGCACTTTGTGCATACTTTCCAGACAGCCACAACACAAAAAGGGCTGTGTGTGACAGACACCTGCATCAATCTGCATATGATAGTCTCCCTGGCCTGGGAGAGGTCATTCACACCTTACATGTCATTAGGTTGTGTCTTGCACTCACACAAAGGGCTTATTCACCCCCTACCAATGTCTAGAGCCAGGGCTGGCTCTTGTAAGGGGTTTGTGTTAGACCTAAAAGGTTCCTTTAAAGTCACCCTTTACATCAAAGACAGTTTCAAATATAAGTACAGGGGCTCTGACCCCATGTTCTAGAGCACTTTTGGAACTGGAACCGGATTTCTGTCAAAAGGACTGCTGCGCTGCACAAAGTACTCCTCTGGACTGCCCTTCTGCTGTTAACCTGCTGTCTGCTGCTGCTGGGTGGCACAAAGGACTCACTGGATTGCTTTTCTGTGTCTGGCCTTAATTCCATCTACTCCCTGACATTATTCTGCCCAGGTACTGTGTGGGTCTTGTAACCAGACACTGCTGGCTACATTTCTGGAGGACTGCTGGGATGCCAGGAGAGACCACCATCAGCATTATTTGCTTGTGTGCTGGGCCACCAGCCTACCACACCTCTTGTCCCCTCCAAGTGTACTCTCAGAAGCCCAGCCCATGGGGAGTGCTGTCCACAGCTCCTTGACTGCCTTGCAAATAGTGTGTGGTGAGCAGTCCTTAAGTCAACAGATAGTGCTTGACTATAGCTTGTGTTACCCCAAGTGCGGCCCCCCTTCCTGAAGGGGAGACTGTGACATACAGCAATTCTAAGAAAGATATTGTGTTGTGGTACCTCCTCCCTGTAGGCATCATCACCACCACCCTAGGGAATCTCCCTTAGCAAGGCCCCTCCCAAGAGAGGCACCATGAGAAAAACCCCAGGGAGGAGTGAAAGCAGCTCAGAGGAGATGCACAAGCATTCCTCTCCCTGGAATCAGTGGAGAGGAGACGCTGCACTGCTTGCTCTGCTGGGGAGCACTTGAGGAGTCTAGGTCCTGACCCCCACAGTTTCAGGAGATAAAGGTACTGTGAGGCTGGTGGGGCCCATGGGAGGAGTCAGGCTGTCCTGTACTCCTTCGCGTTTGACCCCATGTTGGTTAAGGAGGCAGTACTCAATTTTGGCAGCTGTGCTGTATGCTTGAGTGCAGCTCCTTTTACCTTCTCAAAAGTGCACGGGGAACTGGTGAGGTCTCCCCACAGAGTCCCACTAATTTCACCCCGTGTTGGCACATACCTTGGGGGGGTGTTGGTTCTTTGTTTGGGGGCACTACAGGGGGAAGCCTTTGATGGAGGCCTTTCTCCCTTAGGGGCTTGCCACATACAAGAGAACTGAGGAGTTATTATAACCTGTGAAGTAGATGACAGGGGTCCCTGCTGCCTGCGTTTCACACCCAGTACATTCACTTTACTCGGGGTAGAAGTCTACCAAACCTGAACCTGTTGGAGTGCTGGGGTTACTGGGCCCATTCAGATTTCTTGCCTGAGAATAATGTTACTGTACTGGTGTTTTTGTAGGTATTCATGCGTCCCTCATAACCTACTGCATTCTAAGAGATAGCCTGGAGAGTATCCCTGGGATCCATGTTCTTATGGTGATATCTTGTAATCTACATGTTGTATGGTTGCATTTCATGTTCTGATAATTTGTTACATGTTTTTCTGGAAAACTGCAATGTCAGGATAAAGTGTAATATATAATATGGAAAGTACTTAGGATTATTGCATAGGGTAATAAATATTTATGATTTATGTGGTGTTTGATCTAACCTATACATATTCACAATATAATAGGCATATTTTTTATATATAATCCTGTGTGTAGTTTCTTTTGTTGTGTATTTATTGTGTCACTGGTGGGGATAAGCCTGGATGATCTATGCCAAGCTGCCAGCGGTGAGAACAAGTTATTTTTGGTGTGTAACTGACTAGCCCTGACTAGGTGTGTGGTCCCTACTTGGACAGTGTGCAAGCCTCTACCAACTAGTGACTTACGTTCTGATTTAGATCTTAAAAGTGTTACTGCCAAGCCGCATCAGCGGCAGATCCGAGAAGACCATCAAGTCAATACTCTTCTGCCTGCCGTTTTTAGATGTATTGTGGCTGAGCCACAGACCGCCATGATGGAGCACCCTTCCTAGCCGTCAAACAGGCGTGTTCCATGTCAACCATTTTTAGATGTTGCAGCTATGCAGGCAGTGTCATACCAGATGATTACTGAAAACCCAATGCTGGACCCAATGGGACAATGGCAGTGGCTATGAAATACAGACATGTCTCACACATACACTCTACCTTAGTCATATATGCCCCCTGCACAACACACTACTCATATACCCACCATTATTCATTACCATTCTTAAATCACACAACCCGCACAAACCGAGCACAGCCATTAGCCAGATATCCATGACACAACATACACACACAACAACACTGCACCAACACAAGCTACACAAACACACTCAGAGGAGGTACAACTACACACATCATGACAACATCCGCCACACATCCACACTCACCTGAATGTTGGACGCAGTAACACAGCATACACAACAACATTGATCCCACATGCAAGTGACACCACCAACCAATGCAATCGCAAACATACATACACATACTGACTCACATACATAATACGACAGTATAAATCTTACCAGTACAGGTCCCCTTGCAATGTGCACAAATGGACTCCTAGACAGCTGCCATGGAGAGGGGCAAAGGTGCAGGAAACCAGTCCCTGACATTCCAGTGATGGAGGTTGACGGGGTCCCTGAGGAGGAGGTCCATAAGTCAACCAGGGAGAATATTGCCACCCTAGGTGGCCTACTTGAGCTTGCCAGCTGGCAGGTTGATGATGAGTCTACCAGGGAGGAATTATGCCAAGCACAGAGAGAATATCCCATTCTTGAGGGATTGAGGCTACAAGCCTCAGCCCATGCAGCAGGGGAAGCCTCTGGGGACCACCTAATCCACTAGGAGATTGATCTCCTTTATAGCAAGCCTAAGCATACTGGTACTGGGGCAGCCAATGTGCTAATAGTCCTCCAGTGTTACAGGGCCTTCCTACTGGGTTTGGCTCATGACATATCCCTGGTAAGACGTTTGGGACAAGACATGACCCTCTCCAGGCTTGACTCCCAGTTTTACTGGCCCAGAATAAGGAGAGCCTCTGATTCATACTGTAGGTTCTGTCCTACCTGCCAGGTCAGTTGGAAGTCAGGACAAATGCGCAAAGTTCCCCTGACCCCACTACCAGTCATTAGCACCCCCCTTTGAGATGTTAGCATCAATGTCATTGGACCCTTTGGCTCTGAGACAGCCCTATACAATAGGCTCATCCTGGTTTTGGGGGACCATGCTACCAGATACCCAGAGGCAATCCCACTGACATCAGTGACTGCACCCACGAGAGGCTACACCTCTGATGGGGCACAAACATCATATCTGCATGAATGAAGTCCATGTTAGATGAGTGTGGTGTAACATACAAGTTCACCGCACCCTATCACACCCAAACAAATGGGGGTGATATGGGACCTTGGAAGGCATGATTATGGGTGTACCTGAACCAATGAGGTGTAAGAGTGATGTCCTCTTGCCATGCCTTTACTTTGCCTACAGGTAGATACTACAGAAAGGAGTATGGATCAGTGCCTTCAAGCTCCTCCATGGCCATCCTTTTAAAGGACCTCTTAGCCTTGTCAAGGAGGAGTAGGAAAAGCTTGCAAGAAGCCCACCCAGGATGTAACCCCTTGCTTGCTGGCCCTCCCCAACCATATGCATCACTTCAGGAAAAAGGCAAAAAGCTATTTGAAGGCCATCCAAGAAGTAATGAAGCTCTGGTATGACCAGAAGGTCACTCTGGTGGAGTTTCAACCTGGCCAGACTGTATGGGTCATGGAACCAGTAGAGCCAGGGGCTCTCTAGGACTGCTGGACTGGCCCATATGAGATCAAGGAGTACAAGGTAGTGGATCTCCAGACCCCTACAAACCACCAAGGAATCGCCATGTCAACTGACTCGAGGCTCACTTTGAGAGATCCAAACTGAGCATGCTCCTTGTGTCAGATGAGGGAGTGGGAGAGGAGCGTGAACCTCTCCATGGCTTCCTTTCTTCAGAAGAACATGATGGGTCAGTGGGGGGATGCAATCTCTCTATAAACCTGATCCCAGAACAGCGGGGTAACTGCCACCTGAGTCATTCCCTGCTCTCATTCACCCCCGAACTCACACATACCTGCATCCTCGATAATGACACAGGGATAGCCCACCCCTGGAAAGGACAGACTTTTACAGGCTGTCAGATAAGGTGAGAGACAGAATCAAGGAGAAAGTCTCTAAGATGCTGATCTTAGGGGTGATTGAGCCCTCTAATAGTCCCTGGTCCAGCCCTGTGGTGCTTGTACCAAAGGCTGCACCACTGGGCACTACACCAGAACTCTGGCTCTTTGTGAACTGCAAAGGATTCAACTTAGCCACCAAGACTGATGTGCAACTCATCCCTCGAGCTGATGAGCTCATTGACAGGCTAGGCACTGCCAAATTCCTCAGTACCTTTCATTTGATAGCAGGGTACTAGCAGATAGCCTTCACTAAGGAAACTAGAGAGAGGTCAGGATGTTCAACTCCAGAGGCCACTTCCTGTTTCAGGTGATGTCCATTGGATTGAGAAATGCTCCTCTTAACTTCCAAAAGTTGGTTAACAGGGTCTTGACTGATAAGGAGGCCTTTTGTGTTACCTATCTAGATGATATAGCTGTTTATAGTTCAAGCTTGGAGAAACTTCTGTACCACCAGGTTCTTCATGCCCTGCAACAGTCTGGCCCGACCGTCAATGTCAATAAGTGCTGAATTGGGCAGGGTTCTATGATGTATTTGGGACACCTGGTAGGAGGGGGGTAAGATGCAGCCTCTACAGGCCAAGATTGAAACCATCATGGCCTGGCAATCACCTAAAACCAAAACGGAACAGAGAGTCTTCCTAGAACTCACTGGCTATTAGAGAAGATTTGTTAAGGGCTATTGAACCATTGGTGCCCCCTTAACAGAGCTGATTCCAAAAAACAGCCCAGATTGGTGATCTGGACAGATACTTTTCAAAACACTCTCAAAGAAGCCATGTGCACAGCACCTGTAGTCAAGGCACCTGACTTCTCCAAGCAATTCATCATGCAAATGAACATTTCAGAGCATGGCATAGGTGCAGTCTTAGCACAATTAAATGATGAGAGCCTAGACTAGTCAGTAGCCTTCATTAGTAGGAGGTTAATTCCAAAGGAACAGATGTGGAGTGCCATCAAAAGAGAAGCTTTTGCGGTGGTCCGGGCACTGAAGAAGTTGAGAGCATACCTGCTTGGGACTTACTTCCTGGTTCAAATAGACCATAGGGCCCTCAGATGGCTCATGCAAATGAGGGGTGAAAATCTTAAATTGTTGAGGTGGTCCTTCTCCCTACAGGGAATGGACTTTATGGTGGAACACCGTCCGGGGTCAGACCACACCAATGCTGATGGTCTCTCCAGGTTTTTAGTGAAAAGAACTCCCAATGGGTTGGGTAACTCCCACTGTTAGCTGGGGAAGGACACCTTGGGATGGTCTTCCCCTAAACCTTTGCCTTTCTCCCTTCATTTTCTGACCTTGTTTTTGCTGGTCTTAGGACTCTGTGCACTCTGTCACTGCTAACCAGTGTTAAAGTGCTTGTGCTCTCTCCATTAAGTCATGTTAACATTGGCTTAACCCCAATCAGAATAGTTAATTTGTTTAAAAATCCTAGTAAAGAGCACTACCTGTGCCCAAGGCCTTTGAAATAAATGATACTTGTGGGCCTGGAGCACTGATTATGCCACCCATGTAAGTAGCCCTCCGACTATGTCTCAGGCCTACCATTGCAGAGGCTGTGTGCAGTTTGCACTGCCATGTCATCCTGACAAGGTAAACCTCTTGCCAGGCCTAAAACTAAATCTTGTTTACATACCTCACCCCTAGGGTAGGCCCTATATAGCCCATGGGCAGGATGCAATGTAATTAAAAGACAGGATGCGTACATCTAAGTGTTACATTCCCTGGTAGTTTTCAGTACTGCAAGGCCTATCTCTCCCATAGCATTGGGATTGGGATTACCTTGATACATCTTATAGGTGTAACTCCCGATCTAGAAGAGACTAGTTTGTCAACTTTAGTGTCCCTGGACTAACAATTAAAAATCATAACTTATGATGAAGTTGGATTTTAAGTTGCAAGTCTTTTAGAAAGCAATAGTTTTCCTTACCTAAACCATTCTGTGTCTTTTGCCTGTCTCCAATACATGTCTGGGGTGGGTGATAGCTAGGCTTTGTGCATTCTTCCAGGCAGACACCCTAAAGGAGCTTAGGTATGAATGATGGGCCATTCACTTTCTGCTTACTAGACTGGTTGGGGGAGGAGATGACACTTACACCTGAAAGGGGTGGGTTTGTCTCTGTGCAAAGAGCTGCACCCCCCCACCCTTGTGAATCTGGAGCCAGGGAAGGAAGGGCAGGGGCCATGTGCACTTCAACACATTTGTTTGAATTCTCCTTCACTTCAAAGGTACAACTACTTATAAGTCCTGGACCCCTGACACCACAAACTCAGTATACTTCTGTAACTGTGAATACTCTGCCAGGAAGAAGAACTGCTTTGCTGCTAGAAGGACTGCCACTCTGCTAAGCTACAACTCTGCTGGACTCGTGCTTTGCTGAGCTGACCTGCTGCCTGCTGCCCACGTACCTTGGAGTGAGAAGAACTTGACCTACATCTTTCCATCCCAGAACCAAAGTGACTCCAAGGGCTTGATGGTTTGCCTCCTGCTTTGTGAAGTCTCAGGGACACAAAAGACTTCCAACACTCCTGCTACAGTTCCTGGACCCTTCTTCAACCAGTTCCTGACCTCCAAGAGGCTCCCTTCCAGAGCTGGGATCTTAAAAGTGGTTTTGTGCCTCCTGAAGTTAAGTATTTGGGTTCATAACAACTGTGAACAGGCCCGCTTGCAGCAGAACATTGCTGCTCACATGAAGAATCAGTGCAAATCACAGCAAGTTTGTCTTTTTGCTCAGCCAGTATTGCCACTCGAGACTGTGAGGCTACAGTCTGCCCTTCCATGACACCCAGCCAACTCTTCAGACCTGCAGACCAACACCAGTGGCACTTTCCTTGTTCCTATTGAACTTCTGCCCCGTGAACAGGATCCCTTTGAGGGTCATACATATCAATCCCCTCAAGCCTCATTTTGAGAGAACAGAGGTAACAGATGATGAGGTGGAGGAAGAGAGTGATCCTCTTCCTGACCTCCTGTCCACCAAAGAGAAAGATGGTTCAGTGGAGAGTGTGAGCCCCTCACCCTCCCTGACCCCAGAGCAACAGATGGACTGTCGCCAAGTGTTGTGACAGTTTGCCTCACTATTTTCCTTGATCTCAGGGGTCACATATTTGTGTACACATGATGTAGACACTGCGGACAGTCCTCCTGTAAAACAAGAAGTTTACAGAGTGACTGACAAGGTCAGGGCCAACATTAAGGATGAGGTATTCAAAATGATGGCTCTTGGGGTCAGTGAGTTCTCCAGTAGCCCTTGGGTCAGTCCTGTGTTCTTAGTCTTAAAAGCTGCTGCTCCTGGTGCTACTCAAGAACTCAGGCTCTGTGTGGATTACCGGAAACTCAATGGGGTCACTAAGACTGACACGCACCCTATACCTCGAGCTGCTGAGCCCATTAATCTGTTAGGGGCTGCCAAATATCTGAACATGTTTGACTTAACATCTGGATATTGGCAGATTGCTTTGACTGAGACCATTTCCTAACCCAGGCACTACCAATTTAGGGTGATTCCCTTTGGGATGAAAAATGCTCCTGCCGCCTTTCAGAGGTTGGTTAACCAGATGCTGGCTAGACTGGATGATTTCAGTGCCGCCTACCTTGATGATATTGCTATATTCAGTTCCACTTGGGAGGAACATTTGCAGCACCTCTGTAGAGTGCTGGAGGCCATGCAAAAGGCAGGCCTCACTATTAAGGCTAGCAAGTGCCACATAGGGTAGGGTTCTGTAGTACACTTGGGGCACAAGGTAGGGAGTGGCCAGGTGGCAACCCTACAACTCAATTTTGACACAACTCTGACTTGGGAGCCCCCAAGACCCAGGCTGAGGTGAGAGCCTTTTTAAGCCTTGCAGTTACTATAGGAGGTTTGGTAAGGGGTAAGGCACCATTGTTGCCCTTAACAGAGTTAACCTCTAAAAAGCAACCAAAGAAGGTGATCTGCACTGAGTCCTGCCAGACAGCTTTTGATGCTCTGAAGGCAGCCATGTGCATGACACTCATAATGAAGGCACCTGTCTTTTCCAAGGAGTTTATCATGCAGAGTGAATCTTCAGAGCATGGTGTGGGAGCAGTGTTGTCACAGCTAAATGAAGAAGGCCCAGATCTACTTGTAGCCTTCGTCAGTAGGAGGTTACTTCTCAGGGAATGTAGGTGGAGTGCAATTGAGTGTGAAGCTTTTTCTGTGATCTGGGCACTGAAGAAGCTAAGACCCTATTTGTTTTGGACTGACTTCTGGGTTCAGACCAATCACAGGCCCCTCACACGGTTAATGCAGATGAGGGGTGAGAATCCAAAACTGTTGAGGTGGTCCATTTCCCTACAGGGGACGGACTTTATGGTGGAACACCTCCCTACAATCAGAACACACCAATGCTGATGGTCTGTCCAGATTCTTCCACCTTAGTGATGAGAACTCCCATAAGGTGTGTAGTTCTCCCCACTTTCAGCTGAGGGGACACATGTTAGAACTGGCATCCTTGGCGTGGTCTCCTCTAACTTTTTGCCTTTACTTCCCAGGTTATTTCTGTGTGTTGGACTCTGTTTTTGCTGTTTTTGTTACTCTGGGTACTTTCCCTCTGCTGACCAGTGCTAAAGTGTAAGTGTTCCTGTGTAAATTATATTTAATTGGCTTTTCCATGATTCACATATTGGATGTGCTAATAAGTCCCTGGTAAAGTGCACTAGAGGTGCCCAGGCCTGTAAATCAAATCCTACTAGTAGGTCTACAGCCCTGATTGTGCCACCAACATTAGTAGCCCTGCATACATAGCTCAGACCTGCTACTACAGTGTCTGTGTGTGCAGTTTTAAATTGCCAATTTGACTTGGCAAGAGTGCCCACTTGCCAGGCTTAAACCTTCCCTTTTTATACATGTAAGGAACCCCTTAAGTAGGTCCTAGGTAGCCCCCATGGGCAGTGGGCAGTATCTGGTAAAGGGGAGACATGTACTGATGTGTTTTACATGTCCTAACAGTGAAATACTGCCACATTTATTTTTCACTGTTGCAAGGCCTTTCTGTCTTTAAATACATTTTAAGTGAGGTTTCCCTTTGGGAGCAGATAGAGATCATAAGTTTGGGGTCTCTGAAATCACAAATTACAAATACATATTTTGGTAAAGTTGGTTTTTAAATTGTCTGTTTCAAAATGCCACTTTTAGAAATTAGGCATTTTCTTGCTTAACCCATTCTGTGACTCTGCCTGCTTGTATATTCCCTGTCTGTGTCAGTCTGTCAATTCATCTGTTTTTGAATCTCCAATAGACAGTGACACAAAGGGAGCTGGGGTGTAGTCTATATATCCTGATGGGGGATCTGGGCTAGACTGGAGGTAGGAGCTGACATTTACATCTAAATGGGGTGTGCCTGCCCTCACACAATGCAATCTCCAGCTCCCTGGGTTGTGTCCGGGGCCAGCCTTGGGCAAATCAGGATTTTGTAAACAACAGAGATTTTCCTTTGGAATTTGCCTACTTCAAAGGCAGAAAGGGGTATAAGTAGTGGACCCAAAACCCCAGATTTTCAGAATACTTCTAGAACCAAGAGGAACCTCTGCCAAGGAGAAGAGCTGAAGAGCTGGAGGAGGAGTACTGCTCCCTTGCCTGTGACTGTGGTTTGCTGGGTTGGTCTGCAGTTGCTGCTTCTGCCTGAAAGAGGACAAAGACTGGACATTGTGGTATATTTCTGCTTGTGAAGTGTCTCCAAGGCCTTGGACTGAGTTTGCCTCCTGGTTTGAAGTCCCAGAGTCATCAAAGAGTTCCTATGCCAGCATCTGTAGTTTCCGTTGCCCTACCAAGTGGTGCCCTATCCAGTTTCTAGGCCCTTGAAAGGTGAAGCTGGTAGAACCAAAGTAAAAATCCACGCATAAGAGCCATGCGGGGACAATTTCAATGCACCACCTGCAAATCAGCAGCTAAACACGATACTCCACCCTCCTCGCAGCTGTAATTAATGCACCACCTGCGTCGCTGCTGGGAAATCAATGCATCAACTGTGTCACAGCGGGAAAAATTATGCAACACCCGTATGGGGCTGCTGAAATTGACACAAACCCCACGCAGCGCATATTTAATCACTGTACAGCCGGATTTTGCATGCATCATCACTGGGCATCAAAATCAACATAGAGGTGCATGGACCTGAGATGTTCTGTCCAGAAATAAATGCATCGTTCTCTTGTGGAAGAGAAAAACTATGTATCGCCTTCCCCGACCAGAGAAGAAACGATGCATGGCCTCACTTGTGAATAAGTAATCAATCCATTGCTGACTCTTTTGATGCACTCTTGCCCATGCAGCTTTATTTTTGATGCAAAACAGGCAGTTGGTGTAAAAATAATGTTTCCATTGCTTTCTATTGAAAAATATTCTATTATTTTACAAATTCATAACTTTACTTGTGTATGTTGGATTTTTGTCGTTTTGGTCTGTTTGATTTAGATAAATATAGACTATTTTTTAAATTGATGTGTTGTCCATTTTGTAGTGTTTCACTGTATTTACATGTGTGTTGGTACAAATACTTTACAAATTGCCTTTGTGATAAGCCTGAATGGTTGTGCCAAGCTAACAAGAGAGTGAGCAGGCTTTATCTAAAGTGTCTCCATTGCCCTGTCAAGAGTGGAGGTCCCTGCTTGGACAGCGTGCAAACTGACTGCCAACCAGAGACCCCAATTTCTAACAGGTGGGTAGGTAGAGCTTTTGCTATAGAAATGAGGAGTGTCACTGATCATTGATTCATCATGTGCCTAAGATTTGGCTTAATCAGTCTCTGTATAGATGAAAGTCTAAAAGGAAAAATCTGAACAGGCGCAAAATAAATCTGTTGTGGGAAACCATGAAATACATTTTGGAAACATTTCACATACCATTAAAATGTGGCACATGCCAAGGACAGATTTTTTCATTTGGCTGTTAGGCTGGTACAAAAGAAATTAGGAAAGAATAAAGGAGCAAAGTACTAAGAGGTGACTGAGTGGGCGAAGGGAAAACAACACACCTTGTGTGTTCGGTTTGCAATGCATTGAACATTTTGTAAATGCTGCATTAACTGAAACAGATGCATATTGCACAGCCATCACTGCAGCCACAAATCAACCCATATTGCACCTCTTCGGTCATGAGTGATGAAATGCCATGAGCAGGGTGGGGTTTGATGAATGATGATGATGGCTGGGTTGCATATCTGCCTGGTGTAACAATTACAATGAGTCAAGAGATTAGAACACAATTTACATTTCCCCTCACTTTGAGCCATAGTTTTGATAACCATAAAACACAAACCAAGCAATGTAAATGAGCAGCATGCCCCTCTACAGAAGAGTTCACTTGTTTATTCATGCAAACAATTATTCAATCATCCTTTCATTCTTCCTACTATATTCACCTATAGCCACCATGATTTAAGCTTTACTTTCTCTCATCCAGTCTTTCACCAAAATGTACAATCCATTATCCATCCATTGAGTTTCCACTATCCACACTTTCTTTCAATCATTGTTTCACCCATCAATCCATTTTCCAAATACTTACCCACTCATCCTTTCTCCCACCCACATATCCTTTTGTTTCACTCATTTCGCCTATCCTTTCTTTTAACCTTCCATTCTTTCTTGTTTATATCAATCCATCATTTTAAGTGTACAATGTGTGTGTTTTTACTGAGTTGCAGATAGAGGAGGCCATAGTATGCCATAAGTAATCCAACCACTGTTGTAGCTGGTAATTCGTGGGGGCTCACAATCATGACAATGCCTTTGCAGCTGGTGAATAATAATAATTGTCAATAAGCAAGCAAAGTGACTCTGTCTGTGCCACTACTCCTCCCACTCATTCATCAGCTCCTGCAGCGGAACTTGAGCTGGCTCCCCTGGTGGTTGGTGCGGTTAGAAAAAAAAATGTATACAGTTTTTAGATGCCACGTACAAGTCCACTTAATGTTTTTGATCAAAAAAATGCAACCACAATATATCATTACAGTTCATCTAGCACTGCAGTATCTTCTATCAAAATTATCAGTCTGAGCATTTTGTTGGTTCACAATGTTAGAAAAGGCAGGTAGTCAAGCCAACCAAACTCTCTGCATAATGGAGAGTCAGAGCTATAGCCTATGATGACGATGATTCAGAATCATTGAAGTGTAATGAAGGGGTGGAATAAAAATATTCAATGAAAGACAGACAAAAGATAAGGCAGGGATAACAGGAATTAAACAAAAACTTGAAAGGGTGGTTGGAAAAAAGGAGACAGTATACAAAAAGTAAAGAAGGCATAATTAAAAGTAGTATAATAGTGGGCAGAGGTAATAGTTGAGGAAAAAATAATAATATTAAACAATAGGACTTGCAGGGATTAGCTGAGTCTGCAGAATTGGCGCTGGTAGTCGGTGCTTCCCCAGCTCCTGTCTGACTCGGCTCTGCAGTGTCCCTCTTTTGCCTTTGGGTGCTAATGTAGGAAATAAAGAAGATTAAAAATAGATTTGTGGTACAGTTAATCTCCACAAAATTCTTAAATGAGAGGCAAATGCAGTAACATACTTACATCAGATTGCCTATGGTAGTAGTATGATCAACTATCATTGAGTTGGCTATACTCCTAAAACCCCTATTCCAAAGTTTCTTAAATTGCAATGAATAATCTTTGAATCAATTCTAATTTCTCAACCTCATTGATGGACCAACTCAGTCTCCCTTTTTTTGCAATGCTTAGATGCATACTAGTACTACACATAAAAGAGTTACATAAAGAAAGTCTCAAACAATGCTATCTCACTAATATCACTCATTTACTATGGAGTCAGGAGCATAGAGGAGTCTGCATTGCAATGGCTTCTTAAATAACCAAATTGAGAGCCCATGAGTACAATGAAGTAGTATCAAGCACCTGCCTAGTTTTACCTAGATCTCAATATAAATAATATTCTTAAAGCAAACTAAACAGAACCCAAGCACAATAAGATAGTTAATGCTCACCAATCCCCAGAATCTCCATGGCTAGCAGGTCAAGCAGATCCTGCTTGTGGTCTATGATATCCACCCAGCAGTTCATCAGTTGCTGGGTAGTGTATGTAGGAGGCTGGACTGGCTTGTAGTGAGTACCAAGGGGTACTTGCACCTTGCACCAGGCCCAGTTATCCCTTATTAGTGTATAGGGTGTCTAGCAGCTTAGGCTGATAGATAATGGTAGCTTAGCAAAGCAGCTCAGGCTGAACTAGGAGACGTGTGAAGCTACTACAGTACCACTTAGTGTCATATGCACAATATCATAAGAAAACACAATACACAGTTATACTAAAAATAAAGGTACTTTATTTTTATGACAATATGCCAAAGTATCTTAGAGTGTACCCTCAGTGAGAGGATAGGAAATATACACAAGATATATATACACAATAGCAAAAATATGCAGTATAGTCTTAGAAAACAGTGCAAACAATGTATAGTTACAATAGGATGCAATGGGGAAACATAGGGATAGGGGCAACACAAACCATATACTCCAAAAGTGGAATGTGAACCACGAATGGACCCCAAACCTATGTGACCTTGTAGAGGGTCGCTGGGACTATTAGAAAATAGTGAGAGTTAGAAAAATAACCCTCCCCAAGACCCTAAAAAGTGAGTGCAAAGTGCACCAAAGTTCCCCTAAGGACAAAATAGTCGTGTTAGAGGGAGAATGCAAGGAAAACACAAATCAGCAATGCAACAACGATGGATTCCTGTCTGAAGGTACCTGTGGAACAAGGGGACCAAGTCCAAAAGTCACAAGCAGCTCGGAGATGGGCAGATGCCCAAGAAATGCCAGCGGTTGGTGCAAAGAAGCTCTTACTAGGCTGAAGAACTGTGAATACTGCAGGAACGACAAGGGCTAGAGACTTCCCCCTTGGAGGATGGATCCCCCACGCCTTGGAGAGTCGTGCAGAAGTGTTTTCCCGCCGGATGGACGCCAACAAGCCTTGCTACACGCAAATCGTGCGTTTGGCGTTTTTGGACGCTGCTGGGGCCCAGGAGGGACCAGGAGGTCGCAAATTGGACCTGCAGAGAGAGGGGACGTCGAGCAAGACAAGGAGCCCTCACTGAAGCAGGTAGCACCCGGAGAAGTGCCCGAAACAGGCACTACGAGGATGCGTGAAACGGTGCTCGCCGAAGTTGCACAAAGGAGTCCCACGTCGCCGGAGACCAACTTAGAAAGTCGTGCAATGCAGGTTAGAGTGCCGTGGACCCAGGCTTGGCTGTGCACGAAGGATTTCCGCCGGAAGTGCACAGGGGCCGGAGAAGCTTGCAAAGTCGCGGTTCCCAGCAATGCAGCCCAGCGAGGTGAGGCAAGGACTTACCTCCACCAAACTTGGGCTGAAGAGTCACTGGACTGTGGGGGTCACTTGGACGGTGTCGCTGGATTCGAGGGACCTCGCTCGTCGTGCTGAGAGGAGACCCAAGGGACCGGAGATGCAGCTTTTTGGTGCCTGCGGTTGCAGGGGGAAGATTCCGTCGACCCACGGGAGATTTCTTCGGAGCTTCTGGTGCAGAGAGGAGGCAGGCTACCCCCACAGCATGCACAAGCAGGAAAACAGTTGAGAAGGCGGCCGGATCAGCGTTACAGAGTTGCAGTAGTCGTCTTTGCTACTATGTTGCAGGTTTGCAGGCTTCCAGCGCGGTCAGCGGTCGATTCCTTATCAGAAGGTGAAGAGGGAGATGCAGAGGAACTCGGCTGAGCTCATGCATTCGTTATCTCAAGTTTCCCCAGAGACAGAGACCCTAAATAGCCAGAAAAGAGGGTTTGGCTACCTAGGAGAGAGGAAAGGCTACTAACACCTGAAGGAGCCTATCACAAGGAGTCTCTGACGTCACCTGGTGGCACTGGCCACTCAGAGCAGTCCAGTGTGCCAGCAGCACCTCTGTTTCCAAGATGGCAGAGGTCTGGAGCACACTGGAGGAGCTCTGGACACCTCCCAGGGGAGGTGCAGGTCAGGGGAGTGGTCACTCCCCTTTCCTTTGTCCAGTTTCGCGCCAGAGCAGGGGCTAAGGGGTCCCTGAACCGGTGTAGACTGGCTTATGCAGAATTGGGCACCTCTGTGCCCAACAAAGCATTTCCAGAGGCTGGGGGAGGCTACTCCTCCCCTGCCTTCACACCATTTTCCAAAGGGAGAGGGTGTTACACCCTCTCTCAGAGGAAGTTCTTTGTTCTGCCATCCTGGGCCAGGCCTGGCTGGACCCCAGGAGGGCAGATGCCTGTCTGAGGGGTTGGCAGCAGCAGCAGCTGCAGAGAAACCCCAGGAAGGGCAGTTTGGCAGTACCAGGGTCTGTGCTACAGACCCCTGGGATCATGGAATTGTACCAACAATGCCAGGATGGCATAGAGGGGGCAATTCCATGATCATAGACATGTTACATGGCCATATTCGGAGTTACCATGGTGAAGCTACATATAGGTAGTGACCTATATGTAGTGCACGCGTGTAATGGTGTCCCCGCACTCACAAAGTTCAGTGAATTGGCTCTGAACAATGTGGGGGCACCTTGGCTAGTGCCAGGGTGCCCTCACACTAAGTAACTTTGCACCTAACCTTTACCAGGTAAAGGTTAGACATATAGGTGACTTATAAGTTACTTAAGTGCAGTGTAAAATGGCTGTGAAATAACGTGGACGTTATTTCACTCAGGCTGCAGTGGCAGGCCTGTGTAAGAATTGTCAGAGCTCCCTATGGGTGGCAAAAGAAATGCTGCAGCCCATAGGGATCTCCTGGAACCCCAATACCCTGGGTACCTCAGTACCATATACTAGGGGATTATAAGGGTGTTCCAGTAAGCCAATGTAAATTGGTAAAAATGGTCACTAGCCTGTCAGTGACAATTTGGAAAGAAATGAGAGAGCATAACCACTGAGGTTCTGATTAGCAGAGCCTCAGTGAGACAGTTAGTCACTACACAGGTAACACATACAGGCACACTTATGAGCACTGGGGCCCTGGGTTACCAGGGTCCCAGTGACACATACAACTAAAACAACATATATACAGTGAAAAATGGGGGTAACATGCCAGGCAAGATGGTACTTTCCTACACAACCCCCCCCCAAACGAAGGACAATAAGACTAGCCATTACCTGATGAGTCTTCATTGTCTAAGTGGAAATATCTGGAGAGTCCATCTGCATTGGAGTGGCTACTCCCAGGTCTATGTTCCACTGTATAGTCCATTCCCTGTAGGGATATGGACCACCTCAACAATTTAGGATTTTCACCTTTCATTTGTTTTAGCCAAAGTAGAGGTTTGTGGTCTGTCTGAACAATGAAGTGAGTGCCAAACAGGTATGGCCTCAACTTCTTCAGAGCCCAGACCACAGCAAAGGCCTCCCTCTCAATGGCAGACCAACGCTTTTCTCTAGGGGTCAACCTTCTACTAATAAAAGCAACAGGTTGATCCTGGCCCTCAGAATTAAGTTGTGATAGGACTGCCCCTACTCCTAATTCAGATGCATCAGTTTGGACATAGAATTTTTTAGAGTAACAAGGGCTTTTCAGGACAGGTGCAGAGCACATGGCCTGCTTCAGCTCCTCAAAAGCTTTCTGACAGTTTGCTGTCCATAATACCTTTTTAGGCATTTTCTTGGATGTGAGGTCATTAAGAGGGGCTGCAATGGAGCCATAGTTCTTAATGAACCTCCTGTAATACCCAGTGAGGCCTAGGAAGGCTCTCACCTGAGTCTGAGTGGTAGGGGGAATCCAATCAATAATAGTTTGGATTTTCCCCTGAAGTGGTGCAATCTGTTCCCCACCAACAAGGTGTCCCAGATAAACCACCTTACCCTGCCCTATCTGGCACTTTGAAGCCTTGATAGTGAGGCCTGCCTTTTGCAGGGCCTCCAAAACTTTCCAAAGGTGGACCAGGTGATCATCCCAGCTGGAGCTAAAGACAGCTATATCATCCAAATATGCTGCACTGAAAGCTTCCAGCCCTTGCAGGACTGTGTTCACCAACCTCTGAAAAGTGGCAGGTGCATTTTTCAAACCAAAAGGCATTACAGTAAACTGGTAATGTCCTCCAATGGTAGAAAATGCAGTCTTAGGTTTAGCATCCTCTGACATTTTGATCTGCCAATACCCTGCAGTCAAATCAAAAGTGCTTAGATACTTGGCAGATGCCAGTGTATCTATTAGCTCATCTGCCCTGGGTATAGGGTGAGCATCTGTTTTGGTTACCAAGTTGAGACCTCTATAGTCTACACAAAACCTCATTTCCTTCTTTCCATCTTTAGAATTGGGTTTTGGTACCAGTACCACAGGAGAAGCCCATGGACTGTCAGAGTGCTCAACCACTCCTAGTTCCAACATCTTCTGAACTTCTTGCTTTATGCAGTCCCTGACATGGTCAGGCTGCCTATAGATCTTACTTTTGACAGGTAAACTGTCTCCAGTATCTATAGTGTGCTCACACCAAGAAGTGGTGCCTGGCACAATGGAGAAGAGTTCTGAAAATTGTCCTAGGAGATTTATGCAATTATCTTTCTGCTCAGCAGTAAGACAATCTGCCAAAACTACCCCTTCCACAAGAGCATCTTGTTCTGTGGAAGAGAAGAGATCAGGTAGAGGATCACTGTCTTCTTCCTGTCCCTCATCTGTTGCCATGAGCAGGGTGAGATCAGCCCTGTCATAGTAGGGTTTCAGGCGGTTGACATGGAGCACCCTAAGGGGACTCCTGGCAGTGCCTAAGTCAACCAAGTAGGTGACTTCACCCTTCTTTTCAACAATTGTGTGTGGACCACTCCATTTATCTTGGAGTGCTCTTGGGGCCACAGGCTCCAAGACCCACACTTTCTGCCCTGGTTGGTACTGAACCAAAACAGCCTTCTGATCATGCCATTGCTTCTGGAGCTCTTGGCTGGCCTGAAGGTTTTTACTGGCCTTTTTCATGTACTCAGCCATCCTTGATCTGAGGCCAAGTACATAGTCCACAATATCCTGCTTAGGAGCTTTTAAAGGTTGTTCCCAACCCTCCTTTACAAGTGTGAGTGGACCCCTAACAGGGTGTCCAAAAAGAAGTTCAAAGGGGCTGAAGCCCACTCCTTTCTGGGGTACCTCCCTGTAGGCAAAAAGGAGGCATGGTAGAAGGATATCCCATCTCCTGCGGAGTTTTTCAGGGAGTCCCATAATCATGCCTTTGAGAGTTTTATTAAATCTCTCCACCAGTCCATTTGTTTGTGGATGATAGGGTGTTGTGAACTTGTAAGTTACACCACACTCCTTCCACATGGCCTTTAAGTATGCAGACATGAAATTGCTTCCTCTGTCTGATACTACTTCCTTTGGGAAGCCCACCCTGGAAAATATTCCCAGGAGGGCCTTTGCCACTGCAGGAGCTGTAGTGGTCCTTAAAGGAATTGCTTCAGGATACCTTGTGGCATGGTCCACTACCACTAAGATAAACCTATTGCCTGAAGCAGTAGGAGGGTCAAGGGGGCCAACTATGTCAACCCCTACCCTTTCAAAGGGAACCCCAACCACAGGCAGTGGGATAAGGGGTGCCTTTGGAGTGCCACCTGTCTTGCCACTGGCTTGACAGGTTTCACAGGACTTACAAAATTCTTTTGTGTCCTCAGACATCCTAGGCCAATGAAACAGTGGTACCAATCTGTCCCAAGTTTTCATTTGACCCAGGTGCCCAGCTAAGGGAATGTCATGTGCCAGTGTTAGGAGGAACTTTCTGTACTCCTGAGGAATCACTAATCTCCTGGCAGCTCCAGGTTTAGGATCCCTTTGCTCAGTGTACAAGAGGTTGTCCTCCCAGTAAACTCTGTGTGAGTCACTGACATCCCCATTAGCCTGTTTGACAGCTTGCTGTCTGAGACCCTCTAATGTGGGACAGGTTTGCTGTGCCACACTCAGCTCCTCTCTGGCAGGCCCCCCTTCACCCAAAAGCTCAGCAGTGTCTGCTTCCAGCTCCTCTGGTGTAGGTTCTGCACAGGGAGGGAATTCTTCTTCCTCAGAATTAGAATCCACTGTAGAGGGAGGGATAGTAGGAAGTGGTTTGCTTCTACTAGCCCTAGCTTTAGGGAGCACTTGGTCCATTGTTCCAGGATCCAAGCTTCCCTGCCCTTTTTGCTTTTTGGCCTGAGCCCTTGTCAAAGCAAAAATATGCCCTGGGATGCCCAGCATTGCTGCATGGGCCTCCAACTCCACATCTGACCAAGCTGATGTCTCCAAATCGTTCCCTAATAGACAGTCTACAGGTAAATCTGAAGCTACCACAACTTTCTTTGGACCAGATACCCCCCCCCCAGTTGAGATTTACAACAGCCATGGGGTGGCTTTGTGTTATGTTGTGAGCATCGGTTACTTGGTACTGGTGTCCAAGTATGTGTTGTTCAGGGTGCACCAGTTTCTCAATCACCATTGTGACACTGGCACCTGTGTCCCTGTAGGCCTGGACCTCAACACCATTTATTAGGGTTAGTTGCTTGTACTTCTCCAAGTTATGGGGGCAAGCAACCAAAGTGGCTAAGTCAATAGCCCCTTCAGAGACTAAAGTAGCCTCTGTGGTCTCCCTAATCAGACCAACCCCAACTAAATTACCAAAAGTGAGCCCAGCTACTCCCTTGGATTGGCTATTAGTAGGTTTGCTCCCACCACCACTGCTATTAGTAGGGACACTAGGTGTAGCAGTAGGGGTTGTAGTGGTAGGAGCTGTGGTGCCTTTCTTTGGACAACTGGGATCTGTTGTCCAATGGCCTTTTATCTTACATAAATAGCACCATGGTTTCCTTTCCTTGTTCTGATTAGAGGAAGGTTTGGGCCCACCACCCCCACCAGAGTGTTTTTGTGGGCCTGATGAAGACTCATTTTTAGATTTGTCCCCACCCTTGTCAGAAGACTTACCATCCTTCTTTTTGTTGCCATCTTTGTCACCCCCTGTATGAACTTTTCTGTTCACTCTTGTTCTGACCCATTTGTCTGCCTTCTTTCCCAATTCTTGGGGAGAGGTCAGATCAGAGTCCACCAAGTACTGGTGCAACAAATCAGACACACAATTATTAAGAATATGCTCTCTCAGGATTAAGTTATACAGGCTGTCATAATCAGTAACTTTACTGCCATGTAACCACCCCTCCAAGGCCTTCACTGCCTGGTCAATGAAATCAACCCAGTCTTGTGAAGACTCCTTTTTGGTATCTCTGAACTTGATCCTGTACTGTTCAGTGGTTAAGCCATAACCATCCAGGAGTGCATTCTTAAGAACTTGGAAATTGTTAGCATCATTTTCTTTTACAGTAAGGAGCCTATCCCTACCTTTTCCAGTAAATGATAGCCATAGGATAGCAGCCCACTGCTTTTGAGGGACATCCTGTACAGCACAGGCCCTCTCAAGTGCAGCAAACCACTTGTTAATGTCATCCCCCTCCTTGTAAGGGGGAACTATCTTATGCAGATTCCTGGAATCATGCTCTTTTGCAGGATGACTATGGGGAATACTGCTGCTGCCACCATGGGTATCTAAACCCATTTTCTGTCTTTCCCTCTCTATTTCTAAAGACTGTCTATCCAAATCCAGCTGTTGCTTCTTGAGCTTCAGTCTGGTTTGCTCCACTCTCAATCTATTGAGCTCCCTTTCCAACAATCTGTCATCAGGGTGGGTGGGAGGGACATTTCTAGATACAGAGGTATGATGGGAATGAACAGAAGGAGACCTGTCCCTTACAGAGGGCACCCTAACAGCTTGGCTACCAGTATAATGTGAGAGCACACCATCAGTATGGTGTGATTCAACCTCTGTACCAACTATGCTAGACTGTCTAGTAATGGGCAGGCTGAGAAGTTTCTTTCCTGAACCTTTTCCTGGGGGAGTCCCTGGATCAGATTGAGAACCATTAGCTACTTTTTCTACAGATTGGGCACTTATGGCCTTATCCTGTACTCTAAGCATATTAATTAACAGTTCTAAGGAAGGATTCTTCCCTACACTCAAACCTCTCTCTATGCAGAGACTCCTTGCTCCTTTCCAGCTAAGGTGATCATATGCAAGTTTGGACAGTTCAACTTTTTGGCCTGTGCCAGACATTTTTAGAGAGAGTTAAAGTGATAGACAAAGAGAAAAAAGTTTTCAGAACTTTTTGGAAAGACAGAAAAAAACTTTTTAAACTTTTAAGAACTTTTTGAAAGTTTAGAAGTACTTTTCAGCACTTAGAAAAGAGTGAAAAGAGGAAATGCAAAACTTTTTGGCTATGTGTATATACACTGACCTTGTTTTGTATATTTTTCTCTTATGAAAAGTACAATGACAAGAGTGGTAAGTAGTCTCAAGCACTTATCCCACCGCTGCACAACCAATGTAGGAGGCTGGACTGGCTTGTAGTGAGTACCAAGGGGTACTTGCACCTTGCACCAGGCCCAGTTATCCCTTATTAGTGTATAGGGTGTCTAGCAGCTTAGGCTGATAGATAATGGTAGCTTAGCAAAGCAGCTCAGGCTGAACTAGGAGACGTGTGAAGCTACTACAGTACCACTTAGTGTCATATGCACAATATCATAAGAAAACACAATACACAGTTATACTAAAAATAAAGGTACTTTATTTTTATGACAATATGCCAAAGTATCTTAGAGTGTACCCTCAGTGAGAGGATAGGAAATATACACAAGATATATATACACAATAGCAAAAATATGCAGTATAGTCTTAGAAAACAGTGCAAACAATGTATAGTTACAATAGGATGCAATGGGGAAACATAGGGATAGGGGCAACACAAACCATATACTCCAAAAGTGGAATGTGAACCACGAATGGACCCCAAACCTATGTGACCTTGTAGAGGGTCGCTGGGACTATTAGAAAATAGTGAGAGTTAGAAAAATAACCCTCCCCAAGACCCTAAAAAGTGAGTGCAAAGTGCACCAAAGTTCCCCTAAGGACAAAATAGTCGTGTTAGAGGGAGAATGCAAGGAAAACACAAATCAGCAATGCAACAACGATGGATTCCTGTCTGAAGGTACCTGTGGAACAAGGGGACCAAGTCCAAAAGTCACAAGCAGCTCGGAGATGGGCAGATGCCCAAGAAATGCCAGCGGTTGGTGCAAAGAAGCTCTTACTAGGCTGAAGAACTGTGAATACTGCAGGAACGACAAGGGCTAGAGACTTCCTCCTTGGAGGATGGATCCCCCACGCCTTGGAGAGTCGTGCAGAAGTGTTTTCCCGCCGGATGGACGCCAACAAGCCTTGCTACACGCAAATCGTGCGTTTGGCGTTTTTGGACGCTGCTGGGGCCCAGGAGGGACCAGGAGGTCGCAAATTGGAACTGCAGAGAGAGGGGACGTCGAGCAAGACAAGGAGCCCTCACTGAAGCAGGTAGCACCCGGAGAAGTGCCCGAAACAGGCACTACGAGGATGCGTGAAACGGTGCTCGCCGAAGTTGCACAAAGGAGTCCCACGTCGCCGGAGACCAACTTAGAAAGTCGTGCAATGCAGGTTAGAGTGCCGTGGACCCAGGCTTGGCTGTGCACGAAGGATTTCCGCCGGAAGTGCACAGGGGCCGGAGAAGCTTGCAAAGTCGCGGTTCCCAGCAATGCAGCCCAGCGAGGTGAGGCAAGGACTTACCTCCACCAAACTTGGGCTGAAGAGTCACTGGACTGTGGGGGTCACTTGGACGGTGTCGCTGGATTCGAGGGACCTCGCTCGTCGTGCTGAGAGGAGACCCAAGGGACCGGAGATGCAGCTTTTTGGTGCCTGCGGTTGCAGGGGGAAGATTCCGTCGACCCACGGGAGATTTCTTCGGAGCTTCTGGTGCAGAGAGGAGGCAGGCTACCCCCACAGCATGCACAAGCAGGAAAACAGTCGAGAAGGCGGCCGGATCAGCGTTACAGAGTTGCAGTAGTCGTCTTTGCTACTATGTTGCAGGTTTGCAGGCTTCCAGCGCGGTCAGCGGTCGATTCCTTATCAGAAGGTGAAGAGGGAGATGCAGAGGAACTCGGCTGAGCTCATGCATTCGTTATCTCAAGTTTCCCCAGAGACAGAGACCCTAAATAGCCAGAAAAGAGGGTTTGGCTACCTAGGAGAGAGGAAAGGCTACTAACACCTGAAGGAGCCTATCACAAGGAGTCTCTGACGTCACCTGGTGGCACTGGCCACTCAGAGCAGTCCAGTGTGCCAGCAGCACCTCTGTTTCCAAGATGGCAGAGGTCTGGAGCACACTGGAGGAGCTCTGGACACCTCCCAGGGGAGGTGCAGGTCAGGGGAGTGGTCACTCCCCTTTCCTTTGTCCAGTTTCGCGCCAGAGCAGGGGCTAAGGGGTCCCTGAACCGGTGTAGACTGGCTTATGCAGAATTGGGCACCTCTGTGCCCAACAAAGCATTTCCAGAGGCTGGGGGAGGCTACTCCTCCCCTGCCTTCACACCATTTTCCAAAGGGAGAGGGTGTTACACCCTCTCTCAGAGGAAGTTCTTTGTTCTGCCATCCTGGGCCAGGCCTGGCTGGACCCCAGGAGGGCAGATGCCTGTCTGAGGGGTTGGCAGCAGCAGCAGCTGCAGAGAAACCCCAGGAAGGGCAGTTTGGCAGTACCAGGGTCTGTGCTACAGACCCCTGGGATCATGGAATTGTACCAACAATGCCAGGATGGCATAGAGGGGGCAATTCCATGATCATAGACATGTTACATGGCCATATTCGGAGTTACCATGGTGAAGCTACATATAGGTAGTGACCTATATGTAGTGCACGCGTGTAATGGTGTCCCCGCACTCACAAAGTTCAGTGAATTGGCTCTGAACAATGTGGGGGCACCTTGGCTAGTGCCAGGGTGCCCTCACACTAAGTAACTTTGCACCTAACCTTTACCAGGTAAAGGTTAGACATATAGGTGACTTATAAGTTACTTAAGTGCAGTGTAAAATGGCTGTGAAATAACGTGGACGTTATTTCACTCAGGCTGCAGTGGCAGGCCTGTGTAAGAATTGTCAGAGCTCCCTATGGGTGGCAAAAGAAATGCTGCAGCCCATAGGGATCTCCTGGAACCCCAATACCCTGGGTACCTCAGTACCATATACTAGGGGATTATAAGGGTGTTCCAGTAAGCCAATGTAAATTGGTAAAAATGGTCACTAGCCTGTCAGTGACAATTTGGAAAGAAATGAGAGAGCATAACCACTGAGGTTCTGATTAGCAGAGCCTCAGTGAGACAGTTAGTCACTACACAGGTAACACATACAGGCACACTTATGAGCACTGGGGCCCTGGGTTACCAGGGTCCCAGTGACACATACAACTAAAACAACATATATACAGTGAAAAATGGGGGTAACATGCCAGGCAAGATGGTACTTTCCTACAGTGTACCGGACCTGGGAGGTGTCCCGAACACTGGTGCATCCAGCTCAAAGCAATCAACACTTCTGCAGGGTGTAAACGCTGCCAGGTCTGCCACCTGTTGCCAGCATGGAGGGTGGTGCACATAGAAAATCAGTTCTGCCACCTCCCTCTCATAAAGATGGGCTGGATCTTCACCCCTTGACAGTGCGACTGCCCACAAGGTAGGCGGCTGCTGCTGGGTATTCAGGCGCCTGGTACTGCTGCTCCCCTGTTCATTGGCATCACCTTGCTCTGCCATGGTGCTGAGGTAAAGAACAGAAACAGGAGGAGAAGGAAGGAAGAAAGAAATAACTAAGGAAGTCAAGGGAAATATAAACCAAAAATACAAAAAGTCACAGAAAAGCACAAAAAATCTGAAAAAAAGTAAAACTACATAGACATAAAAATACAAAAAATAACAATGAGGGGTAGGATTGAAATTTAAGGGATAAAAAACAGGCCCAGCACCATAAACAGAGTGAAAAAAAAGATGATGCGAACTGCGTGGTGCCTCTCGTGTGCGATTTTGAAAACAAAAATTTCTTCTGCACTGCATTTGATATAAAATGCAATGTGAATGGCCCAGACAGTGAACTCCACCCTCCTGTGGAACTCCTCATAGCACAGTGGAGTTTTTTTTTGCCACTTGGTGGAGTTCCTCATAGAGTGACTACACACATTCTGCCCAGGCTTACTTGACTCTACTTCACTACTCCATTCTACACAACACCACTCAATGGCACTCTATGCCTTTCAACTCTATAACACTACACTACTCTACTCTATTGTACTCTTCTCTATTCTAACTCCACTTTATAACACTGTACTCCACTCTGTGTTACTCCATGCTACTCCACTCTATGACAGTTTCCCACACTCTGGCACAGCATACCTCTCCACTATATAGCACTTTACTTGCTCTCTATTACATTCTACTCCCCTCCATGCTAGTCCACTGCACTGAACTCCACTCCATGGCACTGTAGTTTATAAGACACCACTCCACTATATGAGACTTTAGTACACTATATGCTATGCCACTTCACTCGACTACACTCCACTGTATGACAGTTTATCCCACTCTACGCAACTGTACAACACTTCAAGTATGCCGTTCCAATCAACAGCACTCTGTTCTACTCTCTATAAGCGAACTCTACAACTCTCAAATACAATCTATACTACTCTACAACACGCTACTACACTGTTTGCCCCCACACACCACTGTACAACTCTCTATTCCACTCTGTCACTATATGAGGATCTACTCAACTCTATGCCTCTCTTCGACACTCTACTCCACTGGAAGACACACTGCACAACCACCTCTATGCAATGACACCCCAATTTTCTCCACTGTACTTTGTCACACTACTTTACTCTACTATACTGTACTCTACTAATCAACTATATGCTACTCCACTCAAGGCAACTCTATGCCACTCGACTCTACAACATTGTATACCACTGCACTCTATCACACTCTATGACACTGTATTGTATTCCACTACACTCTACAAAACTCTATTCTTCTCTACGCTACTTGACTATATGGCACTTTCAAATACTCTGTGACACACCACTCCACTGTACCACACAGCACTGCACTCTACAACACTTTATTACACTATATGATATGTCAGTCCTCTCTACTCTGCTCCACTCATTCATATTACAGTTTACTCCACTCTATCCTATGTGACTCAACAGCACTGAACTCCACTGTATGATACTTTAGCCCAATCTACACCACTGTTCAGTTTAGGAAGGTAGTCTTTAGTTGTTGCAACCTCCAACATCTTGCCTACCTATACTGGGGGTCCATTATTCAGTTCTAAATGATGAGGAATAGCCATCCTGATCAGGAAGACCCTGTCATGTAATGAATCCGAATGTATGGTATGAACAGGAGGGGAGGTATGTATTTATGAAGCGGTCTATTTGTGCTGCAAACCTTTGGTGGGATCAAGGCATGTACCAAAGTCTGAAAGATTTTTCTGACACAGATGTTTGTCTGACATATGCATGTCACAGGTATTGAAAAAAATACTACACAACGTACATAGGTAATGTAGAATCCCTACCTCTGAGTCTTGTGATGGTAGGGTTCTTGATTCTTCTGTGATCGAGTGGTAACAGTGACTGTAAGTGATGTCCAGTGCAAACGGAAGCTGAAATGTGAAAAAAGCTAAGTTTTGGCCCTCTTTCCCTTCTTATCCTCCAAGTCAAGTGTGGAGGTAACACCGCCACAGCTGGCTTGGCAGTAAACCAAATCATATTCTGAGTGAAAGAAAGAGTGGCTGGAGTTTTACCCCCTGTCCCTATTTTCACAGTCACCATTGACGTGGCTGGAGATTCGTGGTGGAGTGGGCTGGACTCAGACAGTATTTCGCCTATAGTCCCACCAACATCTGTATCTGGCGGGCAGACCTCCAAGATGCCAAACAGGTTTTCAGAAGGAAAGTTTGGCAGCAGCACCATTACAACCAAGATCTAAATCAGGCTCTCAGTAAAACAGAGACATGTGTTTGGAAATCCAGTTCCAGATCTGATTCTTGATAGAATTTGGCTACTTGGCTCATATAACACCAATATCAGAGGCATGGTTAGAGACCAAATGGGTGACTTTGACCTTGTAGATCTATGAAGGTGTGTCCATGCAGCAAAAAAGGCATACACCTTCCTGTCTTCTGCACATGCCTGTCAACTGTGTATGGACAGCTTTTGTTCTTTTTTCTTTCTGACCCATAGGTCACGGTCTTCAAAATGCCAAAAATGGCCTTCTTGGAACATGATCTTATAATATCTAAAATAAAATGGGGTCTCACACCAGCACCAAGCAAACCGTAGCACATTAATATTTTCTAATTCAAAGTTGTTTGAAGAGAAAAAATGCTAACAGAATACATGAAAATGTACCTGCATTTACAAAGGGACTCAGTTAAGTTACACAGATCCTTTGGGTGACCAGTTTGTTGGCTATAAGGTGCCAAAAGATGCAATACGCTGATATCTTCAAAAATAAATTAGACCAGTGTGACCTTGAACAATCCATTAGTGTGCTACAATGTATATTCATCAACTCTCTCAATGATAATAACAGAAGGGAATCAGAAAAAGCAAGGTTGGCACTGATCTTTCTGTATATGTCAAAGGGTGAATATGCTCTGTATCACCTCAAAAGGACACCATTATGAGCAAGGGGAAAAAGCTGGGAGACTACTTGTGGCTTAACTTTAAAAAAGAGGACTACTAGTGGCAATACTGATAGCTTATGATAGTCAAGAAAACTTAATGACACTCCTCAAGGAAATTTCTGGATTGATATGGTGATATGGTGATATGTTCAAATCAAAGAAGTACAGCACTGAGGTCAGGGAGAAATGGTTCATCAATGGATTGAAACTGTCAAAATGTCTACAGTCATCACTGATTTGCCTAACACAAAGCTCATTGAGGGAGATAGTTTCAGGCAAAGGACTGAACTCAGTGTTCCACATACCTGGCATTGCATTATTTCCTTGATAAGAATTTTGAGAAAACAGTAGCGAAAAGGCTGCAAAAAAATTCTGCCACTGCTGATCTACCACAGGCCTTTTACAGATTAAGCTTAGAATATCTTAGTCCTAACACTTGAAGCAGAAAATAAGTTTGAATGGTGTTACAAGGTCTGCACACTTGAGATGGTAGGGTTTGGGAGAGATTTTATCAAGAAGGTGAGAAGGTTGTATAGTCCTATGAAAACCTGAAGTAAAAGTGGAAATGAATTGCAGGGGGTTCATGTTTAAGGTGTTCAAGATACATAGAACTATACAAAAAGGGTGCTGTTTGTCTTCCTTATTACTTTTATTGGCCTTGGAACCACTAGCAGCAGCCACAAATCCAAATGAAAGACTTTGGAGGGGGTAGATTTGCAATTGCCTCTCCAACATAAGCAACAGTTTTAAAAGTGTTGGACTTTTGAAACTTCACATTTACTATCAGTGTAAGCAACAGTAGGGAATGTTTTGAACTTTGGAAGCGTGAAATTTACTATTCTGATCCCATCTGAGCACCTGTGGGAAAAGGGTTGGACTTTCGAATGGTAATAATTAATATTCCCATAGAAACATAAGTAACAGCAGGCAAAGTGTTGGGCTTTTGAGGGCTTAGATTTACTATTTCCACTTCAACATATGCAACAGTAGGCAATATTTTGAACTTTGGAAGGTTCACATTGACTGTTCCCACTCTGACATAGGCAGCACAAAGGTAAGAGTTGGATTTTGAAGGGTCAGAAATACTACTCCACTCCAGCGTAAGTGTCATTAAGGAAAATGTTAAACTTCAGAAAGTTTAGATCCAATGTTCCTTGTCCAACTTTAATACACAATAAATTATGTATATACTTATATAATAAATACAAATAGATCATATTTGCATACAATCATAAAAATATTTTTATATATTTGTTTAAATTAATAAAAACTAACAGAAATTAAATTTACAAATACATAAAATTATATTCCCCTAAAATTCCAACAACCACAAAAATAAACTAGCATAATAACAGAAAAAAATAACACTACATTTGACATGATTCAGTGGTGCACTTGGGTTAGGAAAGCCTTAATTCAACATATTCTCAACTACTACAATGTCTTAAAGGGATACACTGTGGGTTATAGTAGAAGCTACCTGAATCACGGATGTTGAGATATTTATTAACTTGGGGCCAATAGTGGAAGGTGATATTAAATCATATAAAGTCCTAATAACTGCATTTTTCTCTAATTATCCAGAGCAAAATCTGTGACAAGAATATACAGAGGAAGACTGTTCCTGGATTTCGAATTGCATGACACGGAAATTAGAGAAGCCCAACTGAAATGTAATCACTTTAAACTTCTCCACAGCTGCTACTGGACACCCACTAAGTTACACAGAGACACACTGCCAGAGATTTCCTATGTTGCAAATTCGCCCAATTATCTGTAACCTACTTCACATTTTATGTTCTTCCCCAAGCTTGAAACTGCATCAAAAATACAAGCCCCTACAGTTATACTCTGATACCTCCCCTCTGATTAGTGATATTCTATGCCACTTTTAACATTCCTGACATCACAACTCACTATAAATAACATTTGTTGTAAGCCCTTACTAAGGCCAAAGTACACATAGTAAAGCACTGATAGTCATGTGCTGTGACACTACTTGACGAATTGCCGACACAAATTCACAGAATAGCTTCTTTTGTGAAAAATCACAACTCCGGGATCAGTTGACCACATTCTGTAACATAAGGGCAGCTTTTCGGATGTGGGGAGATGATACCTGAATCCACCATTACAAAGGGACTCAGTTCCACAATGCTATCTCCATAATGGCTACCTCATTGCTACACATCCATAAATGGTTTCCAAATGCTGCAGGGTTGTGTGGTTGGAAAGGTTTCCTAGGATGTCAGTTGCTATAGTTTGAATCATGTTATAAGATCCATTCCTTTAGGCCACACAACATAATGGCTCTAGAAGTAAATGTGGGAGGGAAAAACGGGATAGGCTAGAATATTTACACCTAAAGATGTTAAGGAAAAGGTAAGGAGCTGTTAAGGGAAGGCTAGGGAGGGACATGCGCCCACCCACAAAAGAGGAAGCCCCTTGCTGTTCAAAACTGCTACAAAGGACCCAAAAGAGTAGTGAATGTACTCCAGCTCAGAATGAAAGTAAATCCAGCATCCCACATGGCCGATCACTTTTTTCTGCCACACCTTCCCATAGGAAATGTTGGAGGAAAGGCCTCAATATAAAAACAGAAATGCTTGTTAAGTTAAGTTAACCAATTTAAAAATTAAAAAAATATAAATAATTTTAATTTAATGTTAAAACAATTATATATAAATAAAAATGTTTATTATAAAACATGATATTAACTTTTAAAAGTATAATAATGAATGTGACTTTATTTTTGAATTAATAACTTAATTAAATAAATGTAATTTGAAATATGTTTGAATAATTAATGCAACATATTATTATATGTTTTACCTTAATTCTGATATTTTACGTAAATCTTAAAAAATATATTTTATATTATAAATTCAAAATAAATAATGAATTAAAAAATAAATCACTAATGCTGTAGTTTGTTTTAGTTTGTGTTACATTTTAAATAAACATTTTAATTAAATTACTTCAATATTTATCTTAAACATATTTTACTTTTTTTAAGTTTAATAAACTTTTCCCTATACCTTATTATAGTCAGGTCTCTACCCCGGTGACAGAACTCTCCCCTCGATGAGAAATGTTATACGTAGTAACATTACACTTGCAAATTAATCTCCAGTACCTGAGTTCAAGGGGTGGAGACACACGATCCTACACTTAGCGTTAAATTAACATTTGTGATGGATAGCCTAAAGAAGCAAATTTACTACAACGTTTAAGAGAAAACTTACACCTCTTGATTTACTCACTTTTAAGTTTACCTTTGTGAATATGTGTGATGTAATTCTTCTATCACCTCTTTTTCCAAAGATCCCTTTAACAAATAAAATTAAAAAAACCTGTAAGTGGCTAAGTTAAAACATGCCATTAATGGGCCTCATTCACAAAGATAACGTACTCTTTAGCAAACGTTTACTACTGTTTGGCTTTTAACAATTGTAAATTTACTCCAAAAGTGTCATTTACATTTTTGAACCAAATTGAATGGCCTGGGGCTAATCACAGACTGCTGGGGGTATTGGCAAAGGTAAATTACACTTGCGAGTAAGTCTACATGTGTAATTTACCCAAAAGTATAAGTTATCTTTGTGAATCAGGCCAAGTGTATTTAAACACAGAGGTAGAAATGTTGCAAAAACAATATAACTTGCAAGGCTGAATTCTCTTTAGAAAATATTAAGACAGGAGTACATTCCAAAATGTTATGTTTTCAAATGTACAGTATGAGGAGATTACAAGGCACAAAGGTGCTCTTTAAGAGACATAGGGGGTCATTCTGACCCTGGCGGTCATGGACCACCAGGGCCAACGACCGATGAAGCACCGCCAACAGGCTGGAGGTGCTTCTGGGGCCATTCTGACTGCGGCGGTACAGCCGCAGTCAGAAAAGGGAAACCGGCGGTTTCCCGCCGGTTTCCCGCGGCCCCAGGGAATCCTCCACGGCGGCGCTGCAAGCAGCGCCGCCATGGGGATTCCGACCCCCATCCCGCCATCCTGTTTCGGGCGGTTTTCGCCGCCAGAAACAGGATGGCGGGAACGGGTGTCGTGGGGCCCCTGGAGGCCCCTGCAGTGGCCATGCCTCTGGCATGGGCACTGCAGGGGCCCCCTAACAGGGCCCCACATTGATTTTCAGTGTCTGCTTGGCAGACACTGAAAATCGCCACGGGTGCAACGGCACCCGTCGCACACCAGCAACTCCGCCGGCTCCATTCGGAGCCAGCATCCTCGTTGCTGGTGCTTTCCCGCTGGGCGGGCGGGCGGCCTTTTGGCGGTCGCCTGCCAGCCCAGCGGGAAAGCCAGAATGACCGCCGCGGTCTTTTGACCGCGGTGCGGTCTTCTGGCGGCAGAACTTTGGCGGGCGGCCTCCGCCGCCCGCCAAAGTTGGAATGACCCCCACAATGTGACAGTCTGAGGTTGTTTTAAGAAGGGGCAAAGCAAAGCAAAGTGTTTAGCAGCATCCTTTCTATGCACATTTATTCTTTAGACTGCATGTATCAGGAGCCAGAAAATAATGTTACAAATGTGCTTAAAACCCAGTTGTATATAAAGCCTGCTGGTGCAGAGCTATCATGCTTTCCAGGTACATGGATAAGTAACTAATCTAATCCAGGCTCAAACCTTTCATTCCTTTACATGTCCAGTTTTGTATTGGAATCAAAAGTCCTGTAAGTCCCAAAATGCAAAGGAAAAATTCTGAAGTGGGTGAGCTACTTATCTATGGACCTTGGAAACATAAGAGTTCTGACTGACTATGCCTCCAAAATATACTGCACTGCTGAGGGTTATGAGGCATGACCATCAAATAAAGCTGATGCAGGGGAGGAAGTGTAAATCCTACCATATGTAGTCTGTCATTTTCTTCTCACTACTTTGAAACTTAAGAGAATGCTACACTTTGATTGCCCTCACTCATGTTGCCTTTACAAAAAGGACCCTACCTTACCCAGATGGTGAGAAGTCAGGAAAGTTTTGAAGACAGTGCCCGAGGCCTGTCACAGCTGATCTCAGTGCCTGCATTGGGCTGGCAACAATGCAAAATGTGTTGTTCACACATCCTCATGCTCTGATCTGTATGTGGCAGCTGACATCATTGTCAGCTCCCTTTCACTTCACCGCTCACAATTGTGTAATATCAATCTCAAATTTCTTTATGTTTAATAATTTATTAGAGATGGCTAGTGATGCCTTTTTCCCGTTACAAATGTATTTCAAGATCATAACATTTTTGTGATCAAAAAGTATTTGGCAGCATTTGAGAGTATACTATGCTATGCACTATATTCTTTATAACTTTATGTTTCTGCCATCGTCTTCCTGAATCTTGAGACTGAGAGTAGCAGGGACAATGCTGGGGATACCAGAGGGAGTTAGTGGGAAACACAAGGATAGCAACCTCTGACTGTACCTATTTGATGGCCATGGTTCTTTGGAAATGTTTTTATGGTGCTATGATTTTATGTTCATGTACAACCATGGTGCCATCCATGAACACCAAAGATTACCAGGGTTTAATATTCCTGTCATCAATATATTTTATGAGGGAATGAACCGATTACTTAACAGTAATCTTCATAACCCTGATTATGCATTTCTGGAATGGCCCAAGATAAGGAGTTTAGAAGCAGTGGTTATTTGCCCATCTCTGAATTCGGAGCTCCTCATATTAGCATGTGAATTACAGGGCATTTCTCAAAATGACTTCTTTCTTAAACACTATCTTACATTTGGAAGGCAAAAATGTAGAAAGACAATTGGCAATAACACTTGTTCTTCTATTCTGTGTTCCCCCAAGTCTCCCAATAAAAATGGTACCTCACTTGTGTGGATAGGCATAGTGACCACGACAGGAAACACTCCAAAACCCAGCATGGACATATCACATTTTTCCATTGAAAACTGAAGTGCTGTTTGCAAAGTGCCCAGCTGTGGATTTTAAGCTGTAGCTTAGCCGGCACCTAGGAAAACCTAGAGAACCTTAAAATGTGGCTAAATAAATACTTTTTCCTCACATTTCGGTGCTGCAAAGGGTAGGTCGCTTCCCCCGCCGCTGCAGCTCCACCTGCCAAGGCTCCTGCCACCTCCCAGCAAAACCGTAAGTACTCCCTGCGCTCCCCCCGTCCAGCCCCTCGTTACTCACCTCTGTCTCCTGAACTTTCTCTCTTCCAACTTTTCTTTGTACCTCTGCTGTCCTCTCTCTGTCCATTTTTCCTTCACTTTCTGCTCTTCCTTCTGGTATCCATTTTCCTCCGTTTTCTGCTCTTCTTCTGTAGCCCATTTTCTTTGTGTTCTGCTCTTCTCCTGTGTTCTTCTCCTCCTCTGCACCCCATCCATTCGTGTTCTTCTCCTCTCCACTGTTCTTCTCTTCTTCTGTGTTCTTCTCTTCTTCTGCTGACCATTTCCTTTGTGTTCCGCTCCTCTTCCTCACCCCTTTTTTCTTTGTGTTCCGTTTCTCTTCCTCGCCGCATTTTCTTTGTGTTCTACTCTTCTTCCTCACCCCATCTTCTTCGTGTTCTGCACTTCTTCCTCACCACATTTTCGTTGTGGTCTGCTCTTCTCCGGTGTTCTTCTCCTCTTCTGCACCCCATCCTTCGTGTTATTTTCTTCTTCTGTGTTCTTCTCCTCTTCTGTTGACCATCTCCTTCATGTTCTTCTCCTTTCTGTACTCCATTTCTTTCGTGTTCCTCTCCTCTCCTGTGTTCTTCTCTTCTTCTGCACTCTTCCCTTCTTCTGTAGTCCATTTCTTTTGTGTTCCTCCTCTTCTGTGTTCTTCTCTTCTTCTGTAGTCCATTTCTTTTGTGCTCCTCCTCTTCTGTGTTCTTCTCTTCTTCTGTATTCTTCTATTCTCTTCTTCTGTGTTCTTCTCTTCCTCTGTTCTCCTGTAGTCCATTCCTTCCCTTCCTTCTCTTCTTTCCCTTTCCCTCCTATCTGATCCCCCCGCCCTCTGCATTCCCGCCGCCACCACCCGCTCGGCCCGCCTCCCCTGCTCCCATTCGTCGCCCCCCCTCCCGCCTCCCGCCCCCTGCTTAACCCTCCTCCTCCCTCCTCCCTCTTATGGCGGCCGCTGTGCGGCAGAGACAGCGACCCTTGACCCTAGGGTAGGTCGGTTCCCCCGCCGCTGCAGCTCCACCTGCCCAGGCTCCTGCCACCTCCCAGCAAAACCGTAAGTACTCCCTGCGCTCCCCCCGTCCAGCCCCTCGTTACTCACCTCTGTCTCCTGAACTCTCTCTCTTCCAACTTTTCTTCGTTCCTCTGCTGTCTGCTCTTTGTCCATTTTTCATTCGCTTTCTGCTCTTCCTTCTGGTATCCATTTTCCTCAGTTTTCTGCTCTTCTTCTCTAGCCCATTTTCTTTGTGTTCTGCTCTTCTCCTGTGTTCTTCTCCTCCTCTGCACCCCATCCTTCGTGTTCTTCTCCTCTCCGCTGTTCTTCTGTTCTTCTGTTTTCTTCTCTTCTTCTGCTGACCATTTCCTTCGTGTTCCGCTCCTCTTCCTCACCCCTTTTTTCTTCGTGTTCCGTTCCTCTTCCTCACCGCATTTTCTTCGTGTTCTGCTCTTCTTCCTCACCCCATCTTCTTCGTGTTCTGCACTTCTTCCTCACCCCATTTTCATTGTGTTTTGCTCTTCTCCGGTGTTCTTCTCCTCTTCTGCACCCCATCCTTCGTGTTCTTTTCTTCTTCTGTGTTCTTCTCCTCTTCTGTTGACCATCTCCTTCATGTTCTTCTCCTTTCTGTAGTCCATTTCTTTCCTGTTCCTCTCCTCTCCTGTGTTCTTCTCTTCTTCTGCACTCTTCCCTTCTTCTGTAGTCCATTTCTTTAGTGTTCCTCCTCTTCTGTGTTCTTCACTTCTCCTGTAGTCCATTTCTTTCGTGCTCCTCCTCTTCTGTGTTCTTCTCTTCTTCTGTATTCTTCTATTCTCTTCTTCTGTGTTCTTCTCTTCCTCTGTTCTCCTGTAGTCTATTCCTTCCCTTCCTTCTCTTCTTTCCCTTTCCCTCCTATCTGACCCCCCCGCCCTCTGCATTCCCGCCGCCACCACCCGCTCGGCCCACCCCCCCTGCTCCCATTCGTCGCCCCCCCTCCCGCCTCCCACCCCCTGCTGACCTCTCCTCCCCCCTCCTCCCTCTTTTGGCGGCCGCTGTGCGGCAGAGACAGCGACCCTTGACCCTAGGGTAGGTCGCTTCCCCCGCCGCTGCAGCTCCACCTGCCCAGGCTCCTGCCACCTCCCAGCAAAACCGTAAGTACTCCCTGCGCTCCCCCCCGTCCAGGCCCTTGTAACTCACCTCTGTCTCCTGAACTCTCTCTCTTCCAACTTTTCTTCGTACCTCTGCTGTCCTCTCTCTGTCCCTTTTTCCTTCGCTTTCTGCTCTTCTTCTGTAGCCCATTTTCTTCGTGTTCTGCTCTTCTCCTGTGTTCTTCTCCTCCTCTGCACCCCATCCTTCGTGTTCTTCTCCTCTCCACTGTTCTTCTCTTCTTCTGTGTTCTTCTCTTCTTCTGCTGACCATTTCCTTCGTCTTCCGCTCATCTTCCTCACCCCTTTTTTCTTCGTATTCCGCTCCTCTTCCTCACTGCATTTTCTTCGTGTTCTGCTCTTCTTCCTCACCACATCTTCTTCGTGTTCTGCACTTCTTCCTCACCCCATTTTCGTCGTGATCTGCTCTTCTCCGGTGTTCCTCTCCTCTTCTGCATCCCATCCTTCATGTTCTTTTCTTCTTCTGTGTTCTTCTCCTCTTCTGTTGAACATCTCCTTCATGTTCTTCTCCTTCTATAGTCCATTTCTTTCGTGTTCCTCTCCTCTCCTGTGTTCTTCTCTTCTTCTGCACTTTTCCCTTCTTCTGTAGTCCATTTCTTTCATGTTCCTCCTCTTCTGTGTTCTTCTCTTCTACTCTTCTTCTGTAGTCCATTTCTTTCGTGTTCCTCCTCTTCTGTGTTCTTCTCTTCTTCTCTTCTTCGGTAGTCCATTTCTTTTGTGCTCCTCCTCTTCTGTGTTCTTCTCTTCTTCTGTATTCTTCTCTTCTCTTCTTCTGTGTTCTTCTCTTCCTCTCTTCTCCTGTAGTCTATTTCTTTCCTTCCTTCTCTTCTTTCCCTTTACCTCCTATCTGACCCCCCGCCCTCTGATTTCCCGCTGCCACCACCCGCTCGGCCCCACCCCCCCTGCTCCCATTCGTCGCCCCCCCTCCCGCCCCCTGCTGACCCCTCCTCCCCCCCTCCTCCCTCTTATGGCGGCCGCTGCGCGGCAGAGACAGCGACCCTTGACCCTAGGGTAGGTCGCTTCCCCCACTGCTGCAGCTCCACCTGCCCAGGCTCCTGCCACCTCCCAGCAAAACCGTAAGTACTCCCTTCGGTCCCCCCGTCCAGCCCCTCGTTACTCACCTCTGTCTCCTGAACTCTCTCTCTTCCAACTTTTCTTCGTACCTCTGCTGTCCTCTCTCTGTCCATTTTTCCTTCGCTTTCTGCTCTTCCTTCTGGTATCCATTTTCCTCTGTTTTCTGCTCTTCTTCTTTAGCCCATTTTCTTTGTGTTCTGCTCTTCTCTTGTGTTCTTCTCCTCCACTGCACCCCATCCTTCGTGTTCTTCTCCTCTCCGCTGTTCTTCTCTTCTTCTGTGTTCTTCTCTTCTTCTGCTGACCATTTCCTTCGTGTTCCGCTCCTCTTCCTCACCCCTTTTTTCTTTGTGTTCCGCTCCTCTTCCTCACCGCATTTTCTTCATGTTCTGCTCTTCTTCCTCACCCCATCTTCTTCGTGTTGTGCACTTCTTCCTCACCCCATTTTCTTCGTGTTCTGCTCTTCTTCTGTGTTCTTCTCCTCTTCTGTTGACCATCTCGTTCATGTTCTTCTCCTTTCTGTAGTCCATTTCTTTCTTGTTCCTCTCCTCTCCTGTGTTCTTCTCTTCTTCTGCACTCTCCCGTTCTTCTGTAGTCCATTTCTTTCGTGTTCCTCCTCTTCTGTGTTCTTCTCTTCTTCTCTTCTTCTGTAGTCCATTTCTTTCGTGCTCCTCCTCTTCTGTGTTCTCTTCTTCTGTATTCTTCTCTTCTCTTCTTCTGTGTTCTTCTCTTCCTCTCTTCTCCTGTAGTCCATTTCTTCCCTTCTTTCTATTCTTTCCCTTTCCCTCCTATCTGACCCCCCCGCCCTCTGCTTTCCCGTCGCCAACACCCGCTCGGCCCCGCCCCCCGCTCCAATTCATCACCCCCTCCCACCTCCCACCCCATGCTGACCTCTCCTCCCTCTTATGGCGGCCGCTGCACGGCAGAGACAGCGACCCTTGACCCTAGGGTAGGTCTCTTCCCCCACTGCTGCAGCTCCACCTGCCCAGGCTCCTGCCACCTCCCAGCAAAACCGTAAGTACTCACTGCGCTCCCCCCGTCCAGCCCCTCGTTACTCACCTCTGTCTCCTGAACTCTCTCTCTTCCAACTTTTCTTCGTACCTCTGCTGTCCTCTCTCTGTCCATTTTTCGTTCGCTTTCTGCTCTTCCTTCTGGTATCCATTTTCCTCCGTTTTCTGCTCTTCTTCTGTAGCGCATTTTCTTCGTGTTCTGCTCTTCTCCTGTGTTCTTCTCCTCCTCTGCACCCCATCCTTCGTGTTCTTCTCCTCTCCGCTGTTCTTCTCTTCTTCTGTGTTCTTCTCTTCTTCTGCTGACCATTTCCTTCGTGTTCCGCTCCTCTTCCTCACCCCTTTTTTCTTCGTGTTCCGCTCCTCTTCCTCGCCGCATTTTCTTCGTGTTCTGCTCTTCTTCCTCACCCCATCTTCTTCGTGTTCTGCACTTCTTCCTCACCCCATTTTCGTCGTCGTCTGCTCTTCTCCGGTGTTCTTCTCCTCTTCTGCACCCCATCCTTCGTGTTCTTTTCTTCTTCTGTGTTCTTCTCCTCTTCTGTTGACCATCTCCTTCATGTTCTTCTCCTTTCTGTACTCCATTTCTTTCTTGTTCCTCTCCTCTCCTGTGTTCTTCTCTTCTTCTGCAGTCCATTTCTTTTGTGTTCCTCCTCTTCTGTGTTCCTCTCTTCTTCTGTAGTCCATTTCTTTTGTGTTCCTCCTCTTCTGTGTTCTTCTCTTCTTCTCTTCTTCTGTAGTCCATTTCTTTTGTGCTCCTCCTCTTCTGTGTTCTTCTCTTCTTCTGTATTCTTCTCTTCTCTTCTTCTGTGTTCTTCTCTTCCTCTCTTCTCCTGTAGACCATTTCTTCCCTTCCTTCTCTGCTTTCCCTTTCCCTCCTATCTGACCCCCCCGCCCTCTGCTTTCCCGCCGCCACCACCCGCTCGGCCACACTCCCCGCTCCCATTCGTCGCCCCCCCTCCCGCCTCCCGCCCCCTGCTGACCCCTCCTCCCCTCCTCCTCCCTCTTATGGCGGCCGCTGCACGGCAGAGACAGCGACCCTTGACCCTAGGGTAGGTTGCTTTCCCCGCCGCTGCAGCTCCACCTGCCCAGGCTCCTGCCACCTCCCAGCAAAACCGTAAGTACTCCCTGCGCTCCCCCCGTCCAGCCCCTCGGTACTCACCTCTGTCTCCTGAACTCTCTCTCTTCCAACTTTTCTTCGTTCCTCTGCTGTCTGCTCTTTGTCCATTTTTCATTCGCTTTCTGCTCTTCCTTCTGGTATCCATTTTCCTCAGTTTTCTGCTCTTCTTCTGTAGCCCATTTTCTTCGTGTTCTGCTCTTCTCATGTGTTCTTCTCCTCCTCTGCACCCCATCCTTCGTGTTCTTCTCCTCTCCGCTGTTCTTCTGTTCTTCTGTTTTCTTCTCTTCTTCTGCTGACCATTTCCTTCGTGTTCCGCTCCTCTTCCTCACCCCTTTTTTCTTTGTGTTCCGTTCCTCTTCCTCACCGCATTTTCTTCGTGTTCTGCTCTTCTTCCTCACCCCATCTTCTTCGTGTTCTGCACTTCTTCCTCACCCCATTTTCATTGTGTTCTGCTCTTCTCCGGTGTTCTTCTCCTCTTCTGCACCCCATCCTTCGTGTTCTTTTCTTCTTCTGTGTTCTTCTCCTCTTCTGTTGACCATCTCCTTCATGTTCTTCTCCTTTCTGTAGTCCATTTCTTTCCTGTTCCTCTCCTCTCCTGTGTTCTTCTCTTCTTCTGCACTCTTCCCTTCTTCTGTAGTCCATTTCTTTCGTGCTCCTCCTCTTCTGTGTTCTTCTCTTCTTCTGTATTCTTCTATTCTCTTCTTCTGTGTTCTTCTCTTCCTCTGTTCTCCTGTAGTCCATTCCTTCCCTTCCTTCTCTTCTTTCCCTTTCCCTCCTATCTGATCCCCCCGCCCTCTGCATTCCCGCCGCCACCACCCGCTCGGCCCGCCCCCCCTGCTCCCATTCGTCGCCCCACCTCCCGCCCCCTGCTTACCCCTCCTCCCCCCTCCTCCCTCTTAAGACGGCCGCTGTGCGGCAGAGACAGCGACTCTTGACCCTAGGGTAGGTCGGTTCCCCCGCCGCTGCAGCTCCACCTGCCCAGGCTCCCGCCACCTCCCAGCAAAACCGTAAGTACTCCCTGCGCTCCCCCCGTCCAGCCCCCCGTTACTCACCTCTGTCTCCTGAACTCTCTCTCTTCCAACTTTTCTTCGTTCCTCTGCTGTCTGCTCTTTGTCCATTTTTCATTTGCTTTCTGCTCTTCCTTCTGGTATCCATTTTCCTCAGTTTTCTGCTCTTCTTCTGTAGCCCATTTTCTTCGTGTTCTGCTCTTCTCCTGTGTTCTTCTCCTCCTCTGCACCCCATCCTTCGTGTTCTTCTCCTCTCCGCTGTTCTTCTGTTCTTCTGTTTTCTTCTCTTCTTCTGCTGACCATTTCCTTCGTGTTCCGCTCCTCTTCCTCACCCCTTTTTTCTTTGTGTTCCGTTCCTCTTCCTCACCGCATTTTCTTCGTGTTCTGCTCTTCTTCCTCACCCCATCTTCTTCGTGTTCTGCACTTCTTCCTCACCCCATTTTCATTGTGTTCTGCTCTTCTCCGGTGTTCTTCTCCTCTTCTGCACCCCATCGTTCGTGTTCTTTTCTTCTTCTGTGTTCTTCTCCTCTTCTGTTGACCATCTCCTTCATGTTCTTCTCCTTTCTGTAGTCCATTTCTTTCCTGTTCCTCTCCTCTCCTGTGTTCTTCTCTTCTTCTGCACTCTTCCCTTCTTCTGTAGTCCATTTCTTTAGTGTTCCTCCTCTTCTGTGTTCTTCCCTTCTCCTGTAGTCCATTTCTTTCGTGCTCCTCCTCTTCTGTGTTCTTCTCTTCTTCTGTATTCTTCTATTCTCTTCTTCTGTGTTCTTCTCTTCCTCTGTTCTCCTGTAGTCCATTCCTTCCCTTCCTTCTCTTCTTTCCCTTTCCCTCCTATCTGACCCCCCCGCCCTCTGCATTCCCGCCTCCACCACCCGCTCGGCCTGCCCCCCCTGCTCCCATTCGTCGCCCCCCCCTCCCGCCTCCCGCCCCCTGCTGACCCCTCCTCCCCCCTCCTCCCTCTTATGGCGGCCGCTGTGCGGCAGAGACAGCGACCCTTGACCCTAGGGTAGGTCGCTTCCCCCGCCGCTGCAGCTCCACCTGCCCAGGCTCCTGCCACCTCCAAGCAAAACCGTAAGTACTCCCTGCGCTCCCCCAGTCCAGGCCCTTGTAACTCACCTCTGTCTCCTGAACTCTCTCTCTTCCAACTTTTCTTCGTACCTCTGCTGTCCTCTCTCTGTCCCTTTTTCCTTCGCTTTCTGCTCTTCCTTCTGGTATCCATTTTCCTCTGTTTTCTGCTCTTCTTCTGTAGCCCATTTTCTTTGTGTTCTGCTCTTCTCCTGTGTTCTTCTTTTCCTCTGCACCCCATCCTTCGTGTTCTTCTCCTCTCCACTGTTCTTCTCTTCTTCTGTGTTCTTCTATTTTTCTGCTGACCATTTCCTTCGTGTGCCGATCCTCTTCCTCACCCCTTTTTTCTTCGTGTTCCGCTCCTCTTCCTCACCGCATTTTCTTCGTGTTCTGCTCTTCTTCCTCACCCCATCTTCTTCGTGTTCTGCACTTCTTCCTCACCCCATTTTCGTTATGTTCTGCTTTTCTCCGCTGTTCTTCTCCTCTTCTGCACCCCATCCTTGATGTTCTTTTCTTCTTCTGTGTTCTTCTCCTCTTCTGTTGACCATCTCGTTCATGTTCTTCTCCTTTCTGTAGTCCATTTCTTTCGTGTTCCTCTCCTCTCCTGTGTTCTTCTCTTCTTCTGCACTCTTCCCTTCTTCTGTAGTCCATTTCTTTCGTGTTCCTCCTCTTCTGTGTTCTTCTCTTCATCTCTTCTTCTGTAGTCCATTTCTTTTGTGCTCCTCCTCTTCTGTGTTCTTCTCTTCTTCTGTATTCTTCTCTTCTCTTCTTCTGTCTACTTCTCTTCCTCTCTTCTCCTGTAGTCCATTTCTTCCCTTCCTTCTCTTCTTTCCCTTTCCCTCCTATCTGACCAACCCGCCCTGTGCTTTCCCGCCGCCACCACCCGCTCGGCCCGACCCCCGCTCCCATTCGTCACCCCACCTCCCCGCCCCTGCTGACCCCTCCTCCTCCCCTCCTCCCTCTTATGGCGGCCGCTGCTCGGCAGAGATAGCGACCCTTGACCCTAGGGTAGGTTGCTTCCCCCGCCACTGCAGCTCCACCTGCCCAGGCTCCTGCCACCTCCCCGCAAAACCGTAAGTACTCCCTGCGCTCCCCCCGTCCAGCCCCTCGTTACTCACCTCTGTCTCCTGAACTCTCTCTCTTCCAACTTTTCTTCGTACCTCTGCAGTCCGCTCTCTGTCCATTTTTCCTTCGCTTTCTGCTCTTCCTTCTGGTATCCATTTTCCTCCGTTTTCTGCTCTTCTTCTGTAGCCCATTTTCTTCGTGTTCTGCTCTTCTCCTGTGTTCTTCTCCTCCTCTGCACCCCATCCTTCGTGTTGTTCTCCTCTCCACTGTTCTTCTCTTCTCCTGTGTTCTTCTCTTCTGCACTCTTCCCTTCTTCTGTAGTCCATTTCTTTCGTGTTTCTCCTCTTCTGTGTTCTTCTCCTCTTCTCTTCTTCTGTAGTCCATTTCTTTCGTGCTCCTCCTCTTCCGTGTTCTTCTCTTCTTCTGTATTCTTCTCTTTTCTTCTTCTGTGTTCTTCTCTTCCTCTCTTCTCCTGTAGTCCATTTCTTCCCTTCCTTCTCTTCTTTCCCTTTCCCTCCTATCTGACCCCCCCCGCCCTCTGCTTTCCCGCCACCACCACCCGCTCGGCCCCGTCCCCTGCTCCCATTCGTCACCCCCCTCCCGCCTCCCACCTCCCACCCCCTGCTGACCCCCTCCTCCCTCTTATGGCAGCCGCTGCGCGGCAGAGACAGCGACCCTTGACCTTAGGGTAGGTCGCTTCCCCCACCGCTGCAGCTCCACCTGCCTAGGCTCCTGCCACCTCCCAGCAAAACCGTAAGTACTCCCTGCGCTCCCCCGTCCAGCCCCTCGTTACTCACCTCTGTCTCCTGAACTCTCTCTCATCCAACTTTTCTTCGTACCTCTGCTGTCCGCTCTCTGTCCATTTTTCCTTCGCTTTCTGCTCTTCCTTCTGGTATCCATTTTCCTCCGATTTCTGCTCTTCTTCTGTAGCCCATTTTCTTCCTGTTCTGCTCTTCCCCTGTGTTCTTCTCCTCCTCTGCACCCCATGCTTCGTGTTCTTCTCCTCTACGCTGTTCATCTATTCTTCTGTGTTCTTCTCTTCTTCTGCTGACCATTTCCTTCGTGTTCAGCTCCTCTTCCTCACCCCTTTTTTCTTCGTGTTCCGCTCCTCTTCCTCACCGCATTTTCTTCATGTTCTGCTCTTCTTCCTCAACCCATCTTCTTCGTGTTCTGCACTTCTTCCTCACCACATTTTCGTTGTGTTCTGCTCTTCTCCGGTGTTCTTCTCCTCTTCTGCACCCCATCCTTCGTGTTCTTTTCTTCTTCTGTGTTCTTCTCCTCTTCTGTTGACCATCTCCTTCATGTTCTTCTCCTTTCTGTAGTCCATTTCTTTCGTGTTCCTCTCCTCTCCTGTGTTCTTCTCTTCTTCTGCACTCTTCCCTTCTTCTGTAGTCCATTTCTTTCGTGTTCCTCCTCTTCTGTGTTCTTCTCTTCTTCTGTAGTTCATTTCTTCCGTGCTCCTCCTCTTCTGTGTTTTTCTCCTCGTCTGTATTCTTCTATTCTCTTCTTCTGTGTTCTTCTCTTCCTCTGTTCTCCTGTAGTCCATTTCTTCCCTTTCTTCTCTTCTTTCCCTTTCCCTCCTATCTGACCCCCCGCCCTCTGCTTTCCCGCCGCCACCACCCACTCGGCCCGCCCCCCCTGCTCCCATTTGTCACCCCCCTCCCACCTCCCGCCCCCTTCTGACCCCTCCTCCCCCCTGCTCCCCCCTCCTCCCTCTTATGGCGGCCGCTGTGCGACAGAGGCAACGACCCTTGACCCTAGGGTAGGTCGCTTCCCCCGCTGCTGCAGCTCCACCTGCCCAGGCTCCTGCCACCTCCCAGAAAAAACGTAAGTACTCCCTGCGCTCCCCCCGTCCAGCCCCTCGTTACTCACCTCTGTCTCCTGAACTCTCTCTCTTCCAACTTTTCTTCGTAAATCTGCTGTCCTCTCTCTGTCCATTTTTCCTTCGCTTTCTGCTCTTCCTTCTGGTATCCATTTTCCTCCGTTTTCTGCTCTTCTTCTGTAGCCCATTTTCTTCGTGTTCTGCTCTTCTCCTGTGTTCTTCTCCTCCTCTGCACCCCATCCTTCGTGTTGTTCTCCTCTCCACTGTTCTTCTCTTCTTCTGTGTTCTTCTCTTCTTCTGCTGACCATTTCCTTCGTGTTCCGCTCCTCTTCCTCACCCCTTTTTTCTTCGAGTTCCGCTCCTCTTCCTCACTGCATTTTCTTGGTGTTCTGCACTTCTTCCTCACCCCATTTTCGTTGTGTTCTGCTCTTCTCAAGTGTTCTTCTCCTCTTCTGCACCCCATCCTTCGTGTTCTTTTCTTCTTCTGTGTTCTTCTCCTCTTCTCTTGACCATCTCCTTCATGTTCTTCTCCTTTCTGTAGTCCATTTCTTTCGTGTTCCTCTCCTCTCCTGTGTTCTTCTCTTCTTCTGCACTCTTCCCTTCTTCTGAAATCCATTTCTTTCGTGTTCCTCCTCTTCTGTGTTCTTCTCTTCTTCTGTAGTCCATTTCTTTTGTGCTCCTCCTCTTCTGTGTTCTTCTCTTCTTTTGTATTCTTCTATTCTCTTCTTCTGTGTTCTTCTCCTCCTCTGTTCTCCTGTAGTCCATTTCTTCCCTTCCTTCTCTTCTTTCCCTTTCCCTCCTATCTGACCCCCCCGCCCTCAGCTTTCCCGCCACCACCACCTGCTCGGCCCGCCCCCCCTGCTCCCATTCGCCACCCCCCCTCCCGCCTCCCGCCCCCTTCTGACCCCTCCTCCCCCCTCCTCCCCCCTCCTCCCTCTTATGGTGCCCGCTGTGCGGCAGAGACAGCGACCCTTGACCCTAGGGTAGGTCGCTTCCCCCGCCGCTGCCGCTCCATCTGCCCAGGCTCCTGCCACCTCCCAGCAAAACCGTAAGTACTCCCTGCGCTCCCCCCGTCCAGCCCCTTGTTATTCACCTCTGTCTCCTGAACTCTCTCTTCCAACTTTTCTTCGTACCTCTGCTGTCCTCTCTCTGTCTGTTTTTCCTTCGCTTTCTGCTCTTCCTTCTGGTATCCATTTTCCTCCGTTTTCTGCTCTTCTTCTGTAGCCAATTTTCTTCGTGTTCTGCTCTTCTCCTGTGTTCTTCTCCTCCTCTGCACCCCATCCTTCGTGTTGTTCTCCTCTCCACTGTTCTTCTCTTCTTCTGCTGACGATTTCCTTCGTGTTCCGCTCCTCTTACTCACCCCTTTTTTCTTCGTGTTCCGCTCCTCTTCCTCACCGCATTTTCTTCATGTTCTGCTCTTCTTCCTCACCCCATCTTCTTCGTGTTCTGCACTTCTTCCTCACCCCATTTTCGTTGTGTTCTGCTCTTCTCAAGTGTTCTTCTCCTCTTCTGCACCCCATCCTTTGTGTTCTTTTCTTCTTCAGTGTTCTTCTCCTCTTCTCTTGACCATCTCCTTCATGTTCTTCTCCTTTCTGTAGTCCATTTCTTTCCTGTTCCTCTCCTCTCCTGTGTTCTTCTCTTCTTCTGCACTCTTCCCTTCTTCTGAAATCCATTTCTTTCGTGTTCCTCCTCTTCTGTGTTCTTCTCTTCTTCTGTAGTCCATTTCTTTTGTGCTCCTCCTCTTCTGTGTTCTTCTCTTCTTTTGTATTCTTCTATTCTCTTCTTCTGTGTTCTTCTCTTCCTCTGTTCTCCTGTAGTCCATTTCTTCCCTTCCTTCTCTTCTTTCCCTTTCCCTCCTATCTGACCCCCCGCCCTCAGCTTTCCCGCCACCACCACCCGCTCGGCCCGCCCCCCCTGCTCCCATTCGCCGCCCCCCCTCCCACCTCCCGCCCCCTGCTGACCCCTCCTCCCCCCTCCTCCCTCTTATGGCGCCCGCTGTGCGGCAGAGACAGCGACCCTAGGGTAGGTCGCTTCCCCCGCCGCTGCAGCTCCACCTGCCAAGGCTCCTGCCACCTCCCAGCAAAACCGTAAGTACTCCCAGCACTCCCCCCGTCCAGCCCCTTGTTATTCACCTCTGTCTCCTGAACTCTCTCTCTTCCAACTTTTCTTCGTACCTCTGATGTCCTCTCTCTGTCCATTTTTCCTTCGCGTTCTGCTCTTCCTTCTGGTATCCATTTTCCTCCGTTTTCTGCTCTTCTTCTGTAGCCCATTTTCTTCGTATTCTGCTCTTCTCCTGTGTTCTTCTCCTCCTCTGCACCCCATCCTTCGTGTTCTTCTCCTCTCCACTGTTCTTCTCTTCTTCTGAGTTCTTCTCTTCTTCTGCTGACCATTTCCTTCGTATTCTGCTCCTCTTCCTCACCCCTTTTTTCTTCGTGTTCCGCTCCTCTTCCTCACCGCATTTTCTTAGTGTTTTGCTCTTCTTCCTCACCCCATCTTCTTCGTGTTCTGCACTTCTTCCTCACCCCATTTGATCGTGTTCTGCTCTTCTCCGGTGTTCTTCTCCTCTTCTGCACCCCATCCTTCATGTTCTTTTCTTCTTCTGTGTTCTTCTCCTCTTCTGTTGACCATCTCGTTCATGTTCTTCTCCTTTCTGTAGTCCATTTCTTTCGTGTTCCTCTCCTCTCCTGTGTTCTTCTCTTCTTCTTCACTCTTCCCTTCTCTGTAGTCCATTTCTTTTGTGTTCCTCCTCTTCTGTGTTCTTCTCTTCTTCTCTTCTTCTGTAGTCCATTTCTTTCGTGCTCCTCATCTTCTGTGTTCTTCTCTTCTTCTGTATTCCTCTATTCTCTTCTTCTGTGTTCTTCTCTTCCTCTGTTCTCCTGCAGTCCATTTCTTCCCTTCCTTCTCTTCTTTCCCTTTACCTCCTATCTGACCCCCCCGTCCTCTGCTTTCCCGCCGCCACCACCCGCTCGGCATGCCCCCCCTGCTCCCATTCGTGGGCCCCCCCTCCCGCCTACTGCCCCCTGCTGACCCCTCCTCCCTCTTATGGCAGCCGCTGCGCGGCAGACAAAGCGACCCTTGACCCTAGGGTAGGTTGCTTCCCCCGCCGCTGCAGCTCCACCTCCCCAGGCTCCTGCCACCTCCCAGCAAAACCGTAAGTACTCCCTGCGCTCCCCCCGTCCAGCCCCTTGTTACTCACCTCTGTCTCCTGAACTCTCTTCCAACTTTTCTTCGTACCTCTGCTGTCCGCTCTCTGTCCATTTTTCCTTCGCTTTCTGCTCTTCCTTCTGGTATCCATTTTCCTCCGTTTTCTGCTCTTCTTCTGTAGCCCATTTTTTTCGTGTTCTGCTCTTCTCCTGTGTTGTTCTCCTCCTCTGCACCCCATCCTTCGTGTTCTTCTCCTCTCCGCTATTCTTCTCTTCTTCTGTGTTCTTCTCTTCTTCTGCTGACCATTTCCTTCGTGTTCCGCTCCTCTTCCTCACCCCTTTTTTCTTCGTGTTCCGCTCCTCTTCTCACCGCATTTTCTTTGTGTTCTGCTCTTCTTCCTCACCCCATCTTCTTCGTGTTCTGCACTTCTTCCTCACCCCATTTTCGTCGTGATCTGCCCTTCTCCGCTGTTCTTCTCCTCTTCTGCACCCCATCCTTTATGTTCTTTTCTTCTTCTGTGTTCTTCTCCTCTTCTGTTGACCATCTCCTTCATGTTCTTCTCCTTTCTATAGTCCATTTCTTTTGTGTTCCTCTCCTCTCCTGTGTTCTTCTCTTCTTCTGCACTCTTCCCTTCTTCTGTAGTCCATTTCTTTCGTGTTCCTCCTCTTCTGTTTTCTTCTCTTCTTCTCTTCTTCTGTAGTCCATTTCTTTCGTGTTCCTCCTCTTCTGTGTTCTTCTCTTCTTCTCTTCTTCTGTAGTCCATTTCTTTCGTGCTCTTCCTCTTCTGTGTTCTTCTCTTCTTCTGTATTCTTCTCTTCTCTTCTTCTGTGTTCTTCTCTTCCTCTCTTCTCCTGTAGTCCATTTCTTTCCTTCCTTCTCTTCTTTCCCTTTCCCTCCTATCTGACCCCCCCACCCTCTGCTTTCCCGCTACCACCACCCGCTCGGCCCCGTCCCCCCTGCTCCCATTCGTCGCCCCCTCCCGCCCCCTGCTGACCCCTCCTCCCCCCCTCCTCCCTCTTATGGCTGCCGCTGCGCGGCAGAGACAGTGACCCTTGACCCTAGGGTAGGTCGCTTCCCCCGCCCCTGCAGCTCCACCTGCCAAGGCTCCTGCCACCTCCCAGCAAAACCGTAAGTACTCCCTGCGCTCCCCCCGACCAGCCCCTCGTTACTCACCTCTGTCTCCTGAACTCTCTCTCTTCCAACTTTTCTTCGTACCTCTGCTGTCCTCTCTCTGACCATTTTTCCTTCGCTTTCTGCTCTTCCTTCTGGTATCCATTTTCCTCCTTTTTCTGCTCTTCTTCTGTAGCCCATTTTCTTCGTGTTCTGCTCTTCTCCTGTGTTATTCTCCTCCTCTGCACCCCATCCTTTGTGTTCTTCTCCTCTGTTCTTCTCTTCTTCTGTGTTCTTCTCTTCTTCTGCTGACCATTTCCTTCGTGTTCCGCTCCTCTTCCTCACCCCTTTTTTCTTCGTGTTCCGCTCCTCTTCCTCACCGCATTTTCTTTGTCTTCTGCTCTTCTTCCTCACCCCATCTTCTTCGTGTTCTGCACTTCTTCCTCACCCCATTTTCGTCGTGTTCTGCTCCTCGCCGGTGTTATTCTCCTCTTCTGCACCCCATCCTTGATGTTCTTTTCTTCTTCTGTGTTCTTCTCCTCTTCTGTTGACCATGTCCTTCATGTGCTTCTCCTTTCTGTAGTCCATTTCTTTCGTGTTCCTCTCCTCTCCTGTGTTCCTCTCTTCTTCTGCACTCTTCCCTTCTTCTGTAGTCCATTTCTTTCGTGTTCCTCCTCTTCTGTGTTCTTCTCTTCTTCTCTTCTTCTGTAGTCCATTTCTTTCGTGCTCCTCCTCTTCTGTGTTCTTCTCTTCTTCTGTATTCTTCTATTCTCTTCTTCTGTGTTCTTCTCTTCCTCTGTTCTCCTGTAGTCCATTTCTTCCCTTCCTTCTCTTCTTTCCCTTTCCCTCCTATCTGACCCCCCCGCCCTCAGCTTTCCCACCACCACCACCCGCTCGGCCCGCCCCCCCTGCTCCCATTCGCCGCCCCCCCTCCCGCCTCCCACCCCCTTCTGACCCCTCCTCCCCCCTCCTCCCTCTTATGGTGCCCGCTGTGCGGCAGAGACAGCGACCCTTGACCCTAGTGTAGGTCGCTTCCCCCGCCGCTGCAGCTCCATCGGCCCAGGCTCCTGCCACCTCCCAGCAAAACCGTAAGTACTCCCTGCGCTCCCCCCGTCCAGCCCCTTGTTATTCACCTCTGTCTCTTGAACTCTCTCTCTTCCAACTTTTCTCCGTACCTCTGCTGTCCTCTCTCTGTCCGTTTTTCCTTCGCTTTCTGCTCTTCCTTCTGGTATCCATTTTCCTCCGTTTTCTGCTCTTCTTCTGTAGCCAATTTTCTTCGTGTTCTGCTCTTCTCCTGTGTTCTTTTCCTCCTCTGCACCCCATCCTTCGTGTTGTTCTCCTCTCCACTGTTCTTCTCTTCTTCTGTGTTCTTCTCTTCTTCTGCTGACGTTTTCCTTCGTGTTCCGCTCCTCTTACTCACCCCTTTTTTCTTCGTGTTCCGCTCCTCTTCCTCACCGCATTTTCTTCATGTTCTGCTCTTCTTCCTCACCCCATCTTCTTCGTGTTCTGCACTTCTTCCTCACCCCATTTTCGTTGTGTTCTGCTCTTCTCAAGTGTTCTTCTCCTCTTCTGCACCCCATCCTTTGTGTTCTTTTCTTCTTCAGTGTTCTTCTCCTCTTCTCTTGACCATCTCCTTCATGTTCTTCTCCTTTCTGTAGTCCATTTCTTTCCTGTTCCTCTCCTCTCCTGTGTTCTTCTCTTCTTCTGCACTCTTCCCTTCTTCTGAAATCCATTTCTTTCGTGTTCCTCCTCTTCTGTGTTCTTCTCTTCTTCTGTAGTCCATTTCTTTTGTGCTCCTCCTCTTCTGTGTTCTTCTCTTCTTTTGTATTCTTCTATTCTCTTCTTCTGTGTTCTTCTCTTCCTCTGTTCTCCTGTAGTCCATTTCTTCCCTTCCTTCTCTTCTTTCCCTTTCCCTCCTATCTGACCCCCCGCCCTCAGCTTTCCCGCTACCACCACCTGCTCGGCCCGCCCCCCCTGCTCCCATTCGCCGTCCCCCCTCCCACCTCCCGCCCCCTGCTGACCCCTCCTCCCCCCTCCTCCCTCTTATGGCGCCCGATGTGCGGCAGAGACAGCGACCCTAGGGTAGGTCGCTTCCCCCGCCGCTGCAGCTCCACCTGCCAAGGCTCCTGCCACCTCCCAGCAAAACCGTAAGTACTCCCGGCACTCCCCCCGTCCAGCCCCTTGTTATTCACCTCTGTCTCCTGAACTCTCTCTCTTCCAACTTTTCTTCGTACCTCTGATGTCCTCTCTCTGTCCATTTTTCCTTCGCATTCTGCTCTTCCTTCTGGTATCCATTTTCCTCCGTTTTCTGCTCTTCTTCTGTAGCCCATTTTCTTTGTATTCTGCTCTTCTCCTGTGTTCTTCTCCTCCTCTGCACCCCATCCTTCGTGTTCTTCTCCTCTCCACTGTTCTTCTCTTCTTCTGAGTTCTTCTCTTCTTCTGCTGACCATTTCCTTCGTATTCTGCTCCTCTTCCTCACCCCTTTTTTCTTCGTGTTCCGCTCCTCTTCCTCACCGCATTTTCTTAGTGTTTTGCTCTTCTTCCTCACCCCATCTTCTTCGTGTTCTGCACTTCTTCCTCACCCCATTTGATCGTGTTCTGCTCTTCTCCGGTGTTCTTCTCCTCTTCTGCACCCCATCCTTCATGTTCTTTTCTTCTTCTGTGTTCTTCTCCTCTTCTGTTGAACATCTCGTTCATGTTCTTCTCCTTTCTGTAGTCCATTTCTTTCGTGTTCCTCTCCTCTCCTGTGTTCTTCTCTTCTTCTTCACTCTTCCCTTCTCTGTAGTCCATTTCTTTTGTGTTCCTCCTCTTCTGTGTTCTTCTCTTCTTCTCTTCTTCTGTAGTCCATTTCTTTCGTGCTCCTCATCTTCTGTGTTCTTCTCTTCTTCTGTATTCCTCTATTCTCTTCTTCTGTGTTCTTCTCTTCCTCTGTTTTCCTGCAGTCCATTTCTTCCCTTCCTTCTCTTCTTTCCCTTTCCCTCCTATCTGACCCCCCCGCCCTCTGCTTTCCCGCCGCCACCACCCGCTCGGCCCGCCCCCCCTGCTCCCATTCGTGGGCCCCCCCTCCCGCCTCCTGCCCCCTGCTGACCCCTCCTCCCTCTTATGGCAGCCGCTGCGCGGCAGACAAAGCGACCCTTGACCCTAGGGTAGGTTGCTTCCCCCGCCGCTGCAGCTCCACCTCCCCAGGCTCCTGCCACCTCCCAAGAAAACCGTAAGTACTCCCTGCGCTCCCCCCGTCCAGCCCCTTGTTACTCACCTCTGTCTCCTGAACTCTCTTCCAACTTTTCTTCGTACCTCTGCTGTCTGCTCTCTGTCCATTTTTCCTTCGCTTTCTGCTCTTCCTTCTGGTATCCATTTTCCTCTGTTTTCTGCTCTTCTTCTGTAGCCCATTTTTTTCGTGTTCTGCTCTTCTCCTGTGTTGTTCTCCTCCTCTGCACCCCATCCTTCGTGTTCTTCTCCTCTCCGCTATTCTTCTCTTCTTCTGTGTTCTTCTCTTCTTCTGCTGACCATTTCCTTCGTGTTCCGCTCCTCTTCCTCTCCCCTTTTTTCTTCGTGTTCCGCTCCTCTTCTCACCGCATTTTCTTTGTGTTCTGCTCTTCTTCCTCACCCCATCTTCTTCGTGTTCTGCACTTCTTCCTCACCCCATTTTCGTCGTGATCTGCCCTTCTCCGCTGTTCTTCTCCTCTTCTGCACCCCATCCTTTATGTTCTTTTCTTCTTCTGTGTTCTTCTCCTCTTCTGTTGACCATCTCCTTCATGTTCTTCTCCTTTCTATAGTCCATTTCTTTTGTGTTCCTCTCCTCTCCTGTGTTCTTCTCTTCTTCTGCACTCTTCCCTTCTTCTGTAGTCCATTTCTTTCGTGTTCCTCCTCTTCTGTTTTCTTCTCTTCTTCTCTTCTTCTGTAGTCCATTTCTTTCGTGTTCCTCCTCTTCTGTGTTCTTCTCTTCTTCTCTTCTTCTGTAGTCCATTTCTTTCGTGCTCTTCCTCTTCTGTGTTCTTCTCTTCTTCTGTATTCTTCTCTTCTCTTCTTCTGTGTTCTTCTCTTCCTCTCTTCTCCTGTAGTCCATTTCTTTCCTTCCTTCTCTTCTTTCCCTTTCCCTCCTATCTGACCCCCCCACCCTCTGCTTTCCCGCTACCACCACCCGCTCGGCCCCGTCCCCCCTGCTCCCATTCGTCGCCCCCTCCCGCCCCCTGCTGACCTCTCCTCCCCCCCTCCTCCCTCTTATGGCGGCCGCTGCACGGCAGAGACAGTGACCCTTGACCCTAGGGTAGGTCGCTTCCCCCGCCCCTGCAGCTCCACCTGCCAAGGCTCCTGCCACCTCCCAGCAAAACCGTAAGTACTCCCTGCGCTCCCCCCGACCAGCCCCTCGTTACTCACCTCTGTCTCCTGAACTCTCTCTCTTCCAACTTTTCTTCGTACCTCTGCTGTCCTCTCTCTGTCCATTTTTCCTTCGCTTTCTGCTCTTCCTTCTGGTATCCATTTTCCTCCTTTTTCTGCTCTTCTTCTGTAGCCCATTTTCTTCGTGTTCTGCTCTTCTCCTGTGTTCTTCTCCTCCTCTGCACCCCATCCTTTGTGTTCTTCTCCTCTCCACTGTTCTTCTCTTCTTCTGTGCTCTTCTCTTCTTCTGCTGACCATTTCCTTCGTGTTCCGCTCCTCTTCCTCACCCCTTTTTTCTTCGTGTTCCGCTCCTCTTCCTCACCACATTTTCTTTGTGTTCTGCTGTTCTTCCTCACCCCATCTTCTTCGTGTTCTGTACTTCTTCCTCACCCCATTTTCGTTGTGTTCTGCTCCTCGCCGGTGTTATTCTCCTCTTCTGCACCCCATCCTTCATGTTCTTTTCTTCTTCTGTGTTCTTCTCCTCTTCTGTTGACCATGTCGTTCATGTTCTTCTCCTTTCTGTAGTCCATTTCTTTCGTGTTCCTCTCCTCTCCTGTGTTCCTCTCTTCTTCTGCACTCTTCCCTTCTTCTGTAGTCCATTTCTTTCGTGTTCCTCCTCTTCTGTGTTCTTCTCTTCTTCTCTTCTTCTGTAGTCCATTTCTTTCGTGCTCCTCCTCTTCTGTGTTCTTCTCTTCTTCTGTATTCTTCTATTCTCTTCTTCTGTGTTCTTCTCTTCCTCTGTTCTCCTGTAGTCCATTTCTTCCCTTCCTTCTCTTCTTTCCCTTTCCCTTCCATCTGAACCCCCTCGCCCTCTGCTTTCCCGCCGCCACCACCCGTTCGGCCCGCCCCCCTGCTCTCATTCGTCGCCCCCCCTCCCGCGTCCCTCCCCCTGCTGACCCCTCCTCCCCCCTCCTCCCTCTTATGGCGGCCGCTGCGCGGCAGAAAGAGCGACCCTTGACCCTAGGGTAGGTTGCTTCCCCTGCCGCTGCAGCTCCACCTGCCCAGGCTCCTGCCACCTCCCAGCAAAACCGTAAGTACTCCATGCGCTCCCCCCGTCCAGCCCCTTGTTACTCACCTCTGTCTACTGAACTCTCCCTCTTCCAACTTTCCTTCGTACCTCTGCTGTCTGCTCTCTGTCCATTTTTTACTTCGCTTTCTGCTCTTTCTTCTGGTATCCATTTTCCTCTGGTTTCTGCTCTTCTTCGTTAGCCCATTTTCTTCGTGTTCTTCTCTTCTCCTGTGTTCTTCTCCTCCTCTGCACCCCATCCTTCGTGTTCTTCTCCTCTCCGCTGTTCTTCTCTTCTTCTGTGTTCTTCTCTTCCTCTGCTGACCATTTCCTTTGTGTTCCGCTCCTCTTCCTCCCCCCTTTTTTCTTCGTGTTCCGCTCCTCTTCCTCACCGCATTTTCTTCGTGTTCTGCTCTTCTTCCTCACCCCATCTTCTTCGTGTTCTGCACTTCTTCCTCACCCCATTTTCGTTGTGTTCTACTCTTCTCCGTTGTTCTTCTCCTCTTCTGCACCCCATCCTTCGTGATCTTTTCTTCTTCTGTGTTCTTATCCTCTTCTGTTGACCATCTCCTTCATGTTCTTCTCCTTTCTGGAGTCCATTTCTTTCGTGTTCCTCTCCTCTCCTGTGTTCTTCTCTTCTTCTGCACTCTTCTATTCTCTTCTTCTGTGTTCATCTCTTCCTCTGTTCTCCTGTAGTCCATTTCTTCCCTTTCTTTTCTTCTTTCCCTTTCCCTCCTATCTGACTCCCCCGCCCTCTGCTTTCCCGCCGCCACCACCCGCTCGGCCCGCCCCCCCTGCTCCCATTTGTCGTCCCGCCTACCGCCCCCTGCTGACCCCTCCTCCCCCTCCTCCCTCTTATGGCGGACGCTGTGCGGCAGAGGCAGCGACCCTTGACCCTAGGGTAGGTTGCTTCCCCCGCCGCTGCAGCTCCACCTGCCCAGGCTCCTGCCACCTCCCAGTAAAACCATAAGTACTCCCTGCGCTCCCCCCGTCCAGCCCCTCGTTACTCACCTCTGTCTCCTGAACTCTCTCTCTTCCAACTTTTCTTCGTACCTCTGCTGTCTGCTCTCTGTCCATTTTTCCTTCGCTTTCTGCTCTTTCTTCTGGTATCCATTTTCCTCTGGTTTCTGCTCTTCTTCGTTAGCCCATTTTCTTCGTGTTCTGCTCTTCTCCTGTGTTCTTCTCCTCCTCTGCACCCCATCCTTCGTGTTCTTCTCTCCGCTGTTCTTCTCTTCTTCTGTGTTCTTCTCTTCCTCTGCTGACCATTTCCTTTGTGTTCCGCTCCTCTTCCTCCCCCCTTTTTTCTTCGTGTTCCGCTCCTCTTCCTCACCGCATTTTCTTCGTGTTCTGCTCTTCTTCCTCACCCCATCTTCTTCGTGTTCTGCACTTCTTCCTCACCCCATTTTCGTTGTGTTCTACTCTTCTCCGTTGTTCTTCTCCTCTTCTGCACCCCATCCTTCGTGATCTTTTCTTCTTCTGTGTTCTTATCCTCTTCTGTTGACCATCTCCTTCATGTTCTTCTCCTTTCTGGAGTCCATTTCTTTCGTGTTCCTCTCCTCTCCTGTGTTCTTCTCTTCTTCTGCACTCTTCCCTTCTTCTGTAGTCCATTTCTTTCGTGTTCCTCCTCTTCTGTGTTCGTCTCTTCTTCTCTTCTTCTGTAGTCCATTTCTTTCGTGCTCCTCCTCTTCTGTGTTCTTCTCTTCTTCTGTATTCTTCTATTCTCTTCTTCTGTGTTCATCTCTTCCTCTGTTCTCCTGTAGTCCATTTCTTCCCTTTCTTTTCTTCTTTCCCTTTCCCTCCTATCTGACTCCCCCGCCCTCTGCTTTCCCGCCGCCACCACCCGCTCGGCCGGCCCCCCCTGCTCCCATTTGTCGTCCCGCCTCCCGCCCCCTGCTGACCCCTCCTCCCTCTTATGGCGGCCGCTGTGCGGCAGAGGCAGCGACCCTTGACCCTAGGGTAGGTTGCTTCCCCCGCCGCTGCAGCTCCACCTGCCCAGGCTCCTGCCACCTCCCAGTAAAACCATAAGTACTCCCTGCGCTCCCCCCGTCCAGCCCCTCGTTACTCACCTCTGTCTCCTGAACTCTCTCTCTTCCAACTTTTCTTCGTACCTCTGCTGTCCTCTCTCTGTCCATTTTTCCTTCGCTTTCTGCTCTTCCTTCTGGTATCCATTTTCCTCCGTTTTCTGCTCTTCTTCTGTAGCCCATTTTCTTCGTGTTCTGCTCTTGTCCTGTGTTCTTCTCCTCCTCTGCACCCCATCCTTCGTGTTCTTCTCTTCTTCTGTGTTCTTCTCTTCTTCTGCTGACCATTTCCTCTACTTCTTCCTCACCCCATTTTCTTTGTGTTCTGCTCTTCTCCGGTGTTCTTCTCCTCTTCTGCACCCCATCCTTCGTGTTCTTTTCTTCTTCTGTGTTCTTCTCGTCTTGTGTTGACCATCTCCTTCATGTTCTTCTCCTTTCTGTAGTCCATTTCTTTCGTGTTCCTCTCCTCTCCTGTGTTCTTCTCTTCTTCTGCACTCTTCCATTCTTCTGTAGTCCATTTCTTTTGTGTTCCTCCTCTTCTGTGTTCTTCTCTTCTTCTCTTCTTCTGTAGTCCATTTCTTTCTTGTTCCTCCTCTTCTGTGTTCTTCTCTTCTTCTCTTCTTCTGTAGTCCATTTCTTTCGTATTCCTCCTCTTCTGTGTTCTTCTCTTCGTCTCTTCTTCTGTAGTTCATTTCTTTCGTGCTCCTCCTCTTCTGTGTTCTTCTCTTCTTCTTTATTCTTCTCTTCTCTTCTTCTGTCTTCTTCTCTTCCTCTCTTCTCCTGTAGTCCATTTCTTCCCTTCCTTCTCTTCTTTCCCTTTCCCTCCTATCTGACCCCCCCGCCCTCTGCTTTCCCGCCACCACCACCCGCTTGGCCCCGCCCCCCCTGCTCCCATTCATCGCCCACCCTCCCGCCTCCAGCCCCCTGCTGACCCCTCCTCCCCCCGCATTCCTGTTATGGCGGCCGCTGCGCAGCCACGCGCAGCGGGCGCACCGCTGGCGCGCCGAAGGGGCGCCAAAGGCAAGCCCGTCTGTGCCCGTCCACGCCTGGACCGTGCCCAGCGCCACGACCCCTGGCCCACAGCACTCCCAAACCCCACAGTGCCGCTACGACCCCACCTCCCTCCACGCTCTCAACCCAGGACGCTCTAGAACCTGCTTCCAAGCGAACCCAAAACGCACTCATGGACCCTTCGCATGCCTTACCTGCAAGCATACCTTCCACTGCGACTGCACCCCACCCGCCAGCCCACGCGCCAATAATCACCTCAAATGCATCCTCATCAACGCACGCTCCGTCCACAAGCACGCCATTGAACTATGGGACCTCCTGTACTCCACCGCACCGGACGTCGCCTTCATCACTGAGACCTGGATGAACGCCTCCTCGGCCCCGACATCGCCATAGACATCCCCGACGGCTACAAGATCACCAGGAGAGACCGCACCAACCAAGTTGGAGGAGGAATCGCCATCATATTCAAGGACTCCATCAATGTCACCACTTCCACCGAAGACACCCCCCTCGCCGCCGAACACATGCACTTCCAGATCCATCCCGACCCCAGGACCACCCTCAGAGGAACTCTCATCTACAGACCCCCAGGACCAGACGCCCTCTTCAGCGAATCCATCGCTGACTTCATCTCCCCGCGCTCCCTAGCCTCGCTGGACTACATCCTCCTCGGAGACCTCAACTTCCACCTGGAGCAGAACAACGACACCAACACCACCACCCTGCTCGACAAACTCGACAACCTCGGTGTGCAACATGGGGACGCGGAAGTGACGTCTCGGTCTCGTCCGTCCCGGAGACTGGTGCCGGTGAGAGAGGTGAGTTTGGGTCGGCCCGACCACACACCCCATCCCAAGATTGGTCCTGATCGAGGACCGGAGAAGAACAGGGAAATCGGGACAAGTAATCCGCAGGGCCCTGTTGCGAACCAGGGACATGGCAAACCTGGAAGGCAAAAGGCTGTAGTTCAAGGAACCATCGTAAGATTCTAGATTTGGAATCTTTTTGGGAGGCAAGCCAGGTAAGGGGAGCGTGATCGGTATACAATATAAATGGCCTGCCCAGAAGGTAATATTGTAGGGTCTCTATCGCCCACTTAATGGCCAAGCACTCCTTTTCAATGATAGGATAATGACATTCACGAGAAAGAAGCTTCCTGCTTATAAACACAATCGGATGATCCCTGCCCTCTTCGTCAGGCTGGGCGAGTACAGCACCAAGTCCCACGTTCGAAGCATCTGTATACAGATGAAAAGGTCTAGTGAAATCGGGACATTGTAAGATAGGATCCAATGTAAGAGCGGATTTCAACCGTTCAAAACTAGCCTTTTGACCTATCGTAAAGGGTTCCAACTTGTTAGGATGACGTTTGGATAACAGATCAGTCAGGGGGGCTGCAATAGTGGAATACCCTGAAATAAACCTACGGTAATAACCTACTAAGCCCAGGAAGGAACGTAGGTCTTTTTTTGTTTTGGGGGTTGGGGCTTGGGTAATGGCTTCCATCTTCTTTACCTGTGGCTGTATGGTACCATTGCTTATCTTATAACCTAGGTATAGTATGTCTGTGTTTCCTAAAACACACTTCTTGGGATTGGCCGTCAATCCCGCTTCTGCTAGTGTGGTAAAGATTTGGTTGAGATGGTGGAGATGGTCTGACCAAGTGTCGCTAAAGATAACGACATCATCTAGATAGGCGGCAGCGAACGTATGGAAAGGTTTTACTAGTCTATCCATTAGTCTCTGAAAGGTAGCCGGGGCTCCGTGGAGACCAAAAGGTAACACTGTGAAGTGATAAAGACCTGATTGTGTCGAGAAGGCCGTTTTCTCTTTATCTTCTGGGGAGAGGGGAATCTGCCAGTATCCCTTAGTAAGGTCTAACGTAGATAAATACTTGGCTTTCCCCAGCTTCTCAAGGACATCATCCACCCGGGGAATGGGATAGGTGTCGAACATTGAGACTGCATTGAGTTTACGAAAATCAATACAAAATCGGACTGAACCGTCCGGTTTTGGGACCAGGACTACTGGAGAGCTCCACGGGCTACTGGAGGGTTCGATAACTCCTAGGGTCATCATTTTTTCTATTTCCTCTTCTATGACATGTTTCCTAGCCTCGGGAATACGATAAGGACGTAGCCTGATAGTTTGTCCTGGAGTTGTTTTTATTTTATGAAAGATCAGGGAAGTTTTCCCTGGTATTTCTGAAAAAACATGTGGGTACTGGTTTACTACGGTGAACAGCTGTTGCCTTTTGGACATTGTCAGAGAGGTGTTGATAGAGGGCATATTTTCTTTTCCCTGTTTTCCAAAAGGGAATAGTTCTATGTCTAATTCCTCATTGTTAGCGACCAGACAGCCCATCTCCACTGTCTCGGCAACTTCCTCTACTGTTTCCCATTTCTTGAGGAGATTCACATGGTATATTTGTTTTTTTTGGGGGTTGATACTCAATTTTATAAGATATGTGACGGGTGAGACTGCTCTAATGACCCTATAGGGTCCTTGCAATTTAGCCAACAATTTTGTTTCCGAAGTGGGTCGCATTATCAAGACTTGATCATTCGGAAGAAATGTACGTAGTTTACTTCCTCTATCATAATATTGTTTTTGGGTCTTTTGGGCCTTTTCCAAATGTTGCCTTACATCTTCCCATAGGTCTTTTAAGTGACTTTTAAGTTTCTGGACATATTCTAACAAGGGCCTTCCTTCCTCTTCCTCTTCCTCTTCCCATGTTTCTACGGCCATATCCAAAAGACCACGGGGTTGCCTTCCGAAAACCAGTTCGAACGGGCTATGTCCCGTTGAGGCCTGTTCATGGGTTCTAATAGCATAGAGGACTAACGGTAATTTTTGGTCCCAATCTCTCCCCGAGTCATTGACAACCTTTCTTAATAGGGTTTTAATGGTCCGGTTATAGCGTTCTACCAGTCCGTCTGTCTGGGGGGGATAGACTGAAGTTTTTATTTGGGAAATTCCCAGTACCCGGCATATCTGGTTCATGAGGTTCGACATGAATGGAGTACCTTGGTCGGTGAGGATCTCTTGGGGAAACCCTATCCTAGAGAATACCGTTATCATAGCCTGTGCCACTGATTTGGTTGTCATGCTTGCTAGGGGAAGAGCTTCGGGGTATCTTGTAGCATAATCTACCATCACCAATATGTAAGTATGTCCTGTTGATGAAGGGAGTAGGGGTCCAATTAAATCCATTCCCACCCTGCAAAATGGAACCTCAATGATAGGCAGAGGTATTAGGGGTGCTTTCCTGGGTCTGCCTGGTTCGGTAAGTTGACACCTAGGGCATTGTGAGCAATATTTGCTAATGGGCGCAAAAACCCCTGGCCAGTAGAACTTCCTGAGGAGGTATTCTTCGGTTTTTTCTCTGCCGAAATGCCCCCCCCCGGTTGATTGTGTGCTAGAAAGAGTACTTGGTTCTTATACGCTTCTGGGACTACTAACTTGTGTTTGCGGTCCTCTGTTCTGGTAGTAGTAACCCTATACAGAAGATTCTTGTTCACTAGGAAATAGGGACCCACCTCATCTGTCTCTTCGGATTTCGCTGTTCTCCACGCATGTGTGAGGGTAGGGTCCTCTCTTTGCTGTTGTCAAAAGCTGATGGGCCCGCTATGGTTCTCGGCTACTATCCTTATAAGGTATTTGTTCTCTTTGGTAGTCTGGAATTTCAATCTCTCATGCCTTTTCTCTCTGCGGGAAAGTTTTCTGCGTTGTGGAGGACACTCAATGGGGTTACCAAAAAAAGGAGCTTCCTTCCACCACTCTAGGTCCTCTCTCTGGGTTCGAGTGCAATGTAACAGTTGTTGAAAATGTACATAGTCTGTGCCGATAATACACTCTTCAATCAATTGGTCCATAACTCCCATGGGAAGGAGGTCTCTGTGTTTTCCCCACTCGAGCTTAACTACCATAAGGGGGTACTGCTCTTTATCGCCATGTATACAGCAGATGGTAACCCACTGTCTGGGGTTCTCACCGACAGTACTTATCAGATTTTTGCGAATAACGGATTGACTACAACCCGAGTCTATAAGGGCAGAGAGAGACCATCCATTTATTCTTATGATCTGTTTAAATCTGGCATGCCCCCCTGCAGTGCATAGGACTCTTCGTCGGGTTAGGCCTATCTCCATAGGTTCCACTCCCTCTACTTTCCTGGGGCATGTGCGGGCTATGTGACCCCATTCCCCACAGTTGAAACACTGGGGCCCCTGCATTGGGTAACCCTCCCCTTGTTTACGAGGACTCGGTTCCTCCAATGGATATCTCGGGACGGGTTTGGATGGGGGCAGGGGGGTTTTCATGTTGAGATGAGGTGGGGGTGGTCTCACGTCTGCGGACATGTGAAAGGCACAGGCCAAATCTATCGCACTCTCTGTATCCACTTTTGGATGTTGCCGTATCCAACTTTTAGTACTAGTGGGTAGGGAGTCCAAATATTGCTCGAGAATGACTCTTCTCCATTGGTTCCTATCGGGCCTAACCACTTGAGTGCTAAATCCTTCACCCTAAAGTAAAAGGTTCGGGGATCCTCATTTTGTCCCCATTTTACTTTTCGGAATTTTACTCTATAGTACTTCGTATCGTGGCCAACCCGTTTCAAAATGCTCTTCTTTATGTCCTGGTAGGACGTGGTACCACCCGGATTGGCTGCTTGATAAGCTGCCTGCATAAGTCCTGTGAGTAACGGGGCGATGTATTGCCCCCATCGTTCCTCCGGCCATTGGGCGGAGGAAGCCACCCTTTCGAAGTTGGTAAAGAAAGAGTCCGGGTCATCCCCCTCTTGGAATTTTTGAAGAACTGAACTAGGGACGTTAGGATGTACTTTGCTGGCTGCTCTTGTTTCTGTTAACTTTTTCATTGCCGTCTCATGCACCAGTTGGTTGTTCGATAAAATAGTCGCTTGGCTCTTTAGGGCCGACTGTAAGGCCTCCCTATCCTCCTAAGCCTCTCGTTGGTGAGCCTCCCACACCAACTGTAAGTGGCGCTGGTCTTCGGCGAGTTGTTTAAGTATGTCCTCCATAGTAGGGCTCTCACTCATTGCCTATACCGTTCTTAGCCTGAGGGGATAAAATCCCACTTCTGACACCACTGTGGCAGGCTGAACGGTATAAACCAGACTGAGACCGGATAGTACGGTAAAACAAAATGAAGGTTTATTTGTTTTCGTTCTCTCCTTTTCTTTAAGTCCCGTCAAACAAAAGAAATTCTAGTCCGCACTGGGATTCTTTGGGGCTGTGGTTTCTTCCTTTCTTTAACTCTGTATTCCTTCTTCTCTCCTAGGTCGGTGAATGTGGAGTACTGCGGCTGGCTCCAGTGGAGTACCGGCATGAGAAAAAGGAACAATGCCAAGGTAAGTGATGGGTTGCTTTTGGGCTATTTTCCTTATAATGAAGGGGAAGGGTTGTGGGGAATAGGGTAGGGTGTGGGGGTTAACCGTGCACAGGACAAGGAATCGTGGTGACGGGGGGGGATTTATCGTGCACCCCGGGTTTGCAAGTTTACGAGGGCGCGTCCGTCTCCTCCCCTTATCTTTATTACCCCTGTGCCCCGTCCTTTATTACCTTTCCCAACTCCCCGTTTCCCTTCCCCAGTGTCTTCTTTAATTTAAACTCTCCCGTTCCCAGAATGGACCGTACCTTGGTAAGCCACGACCCTCATGGGTCGTGGCTGGCTCCTGGGTGTTCCTGCTCCGGTCTTTTCTCGTCTGTGGCTCCTCCCTCGGCTCCTTCCTCAATGGATTCGATACTCCGACCCTCCGTCTCCTCACTCTGCACGGCCTCCGTCCCAGCACTCTGCACGTCCTCCGTCTCCTCGCTCTGTACGTCCTCTGTCTCCTTGCTCTGCACGTCCTCTGTCTCTCCTTCTCCTCCCTCGTTTGGCTGTCCGCGGGTTCCCCTTTTACCTTCCTCGGCGTCCCGGATGTTTTTGAGCGTTTCCCTGGCAGCAGGGAAACGCGTCAGCACTGCCGAAGGCATTCCCATGGCAACATGGGGACGCGGAAGTGACGTCTCGGTCTCGTCCGTCCCGGAGACTGGTGCCGGTGAGAGAGGTGAGTTTGGGTCGGCCCGACCACACTCGGTCTCAAGCAACTGGTGAACACCCACACCCACATCGCCGGACACATGCTTGACCCCATCTTCTCCGCCAGCAACCACGTATCCTTCAGCCACTCCTCCGTAATACACTGGACCGACCACAGATGTGTCCACTTCACCTTCAGACGCAAGACTCTCCACCTCCACCCACAACCCATCCCATGCAGACTTTGGAACAAAATCTCCACGGAACAGCTACTCTCCACTCTCAGCCACAACCAACCTACCATCTCCACCGACGCCAACAAAGCAGCCCTCAGCCTCACACAATGGATTACCAACTGCGCGGACAACCTCGCACCCCTCAGACGCCCCCCAAGACAGACCAATTCCAGGAAACCTCAATGGTTCACAGACACCCTCAAGGAATCCAAAAAAAACTGCCGTACCCTTGAGAAAGCCTGGCGCAAAGACCACACCGTAGAAAATATGTCTGCCCTCAAAAACACCACCCGCGAACACCATCAGCTGATCCGCGCCACCAAAAGAATATCCTTCAAAGACAGACTGGACAAGAACACTCACAACAGCAAAGAACTCTTCAACATCGTCAAAGAGCTCTCCAATCCTAACGCCAACTCCAACTCCATCACGCCCTCACAAGATCTCTGTAACTCCCTCGCTACCTTCTTCCATCGATAGATCACCGACCTACACGACAGCTTCGGTCCTCAGACCCAGCCAACCACCACAGAACCCACAGCCCCAGCCATCACCCTCAACGCCTGGACACACATCAGTGCGGAAGAGACCAAAACTGCCATGAACACCATCCACTCCAGTGCCCCCTCAGACCTCTGCCCCCACTTCATCTTCAACAAAGCTGACGACATAATCGCCCCCCATCTCCAGACCATCATCAACAGCTTGTTTGCATCTGTCACGTTCCCCGAGAGCTGGAAACACGCGAAAATCAACGCTCTCCTGAAGAAACCTACGGCGGACCCCATTGACCTGAAGAACTTCCGTCCCATCTCGCTCCTCCCCTTCCCTGCCAAAGTCATTGAGAAGACCGTCAACAAGCAACTGACCAAATTCCTTGAAGACAACAACCTACTCGACTCCTCCCAGTCCGGATTCCGAGCCAACCACAGCACGGAAACCACCCTCATCGCAGTCACTGATGACATCAGAACTCTGCTGGACAACGGAGAAATAGCCTCCCTCATCCTCCTCGACCTCTCGGCTGCCTTCGACACCGTCTGTCACCGAACCCTAATATCCCGCCTCCGCTCCACCGGTATCCAAGGACAGGCCCTGGACTGGATCACCTCTTTCCTCTCTAACCGCTCCCAAAGAGTCTACCTCCCGCCGTTCAGCTCGGACCCCACCAAGATCATCTGCGGTGTCCCACAGGGGTCCTCTCTCAGCCCGACTCTCTTCAATGTCTACATGAGCCCCCTCACCGACATCGCACGCAAACACAACATCAACATCATCTCCTACGCCGACGACACCCAGCTGATACTTTCTCTCACCAAGGACCCTACCATCGCCAAGACCAACCTGCAGGATGGAATGAAAGACGTCGCAGAATGGATGAAACTCAGCCGTCTGAAACTGAACTCAGACAAAACGGAAGTCCTCATCCTCGGAAACACCCCGTCCGCCTGGGACAACTCATTGTGGCCCACGGCCCTGGGCACCGCACCAACCCCCTCAGACCACGCATGCAACCTCGGATTCATCCTGGACCCGCTTCTCACCATGACCAAACAAGTCAACGCCGTCTCGTCTTCCTGCTTCCTCACTCTCCGCATGCTTCGAAAGATCTTCCGCTGGATCCCCGCCGACACCAGAAAAACTGTGACCCACGCCCTCGTCACAAGCCGCCTGTACTACGGAAACACCCTATACGCAGGAACCACCGCAAAACTCCAGAAACGTCTTCAGCGAATTCAAAACGCCTCCGCTCGCCTCATCCTCGACATACCCCGCAACAGCCACCTCTCCGCCCACCTGAGACACATGCACTGGCTACCCGTCAACAAAAGGATCACCTTCAGGCTCCTCACCCACGCACACAAAGCCCTCCACAACAAGGGACCCGAATACCTCAAACGTCGCCTCAGTTTCTACACGCCCACCCGTCAACTTCGCTCCGCCAGCCTCGCACTCGCCGCCGTCCCTCGCATCCGCCACACTACGGCAGGTGGGAAATCCTTCTCCTACCTGGCGGCCAAGACATGGAACTCCCTCCCCGCCAACCTCAGGACCACCCAGGACTACCTCACTTTCCAGAGGCAGCTCAAAACTTGGCTCTTCGAGCAGCAGTAACCCCCTCCCCTAGCGCCTTGAGACCCTCACGGGTGAGTAGCGTACCTTATAACTATTATTGATTGATTGATTGATTGGGATCTGAGGCAAGCCACAAACTCCTTCCACCCAGCAATCCACCAAGTTTCCTGCTAAAAATGATACCTCACTTGTGTGGGTAGGCCTTGTGCCCATGGCCGGAAATGCCCAAAACAAACTATGGCTATAATGATAACTGTGGTGAGTGTACTAATTAGTCCTGGAATCTGGAACCATATAGGGAAACTTACCAAAATGATACATTTCTAAAAAATAGACACCCAGAGTAGTCTACTGAGATGGGGCTTGACTGAATTCCCCAAAGTTTTTTTACCCAAAATACCCTGCAAAGGGGAAATGTTGACTAAAAACAGTATGTTTCCTTTCTTTTACGTGAAGTAAACTACAGGAATATGCATGGATCCACAAATAATCTTACCTTCTAGCATTCCTCAATTTGTCCCAATGAAACTCTACCCCACTAGTGTGCCTTGGCCTTGTACCCATGACAGGAATGGATCACACAAAGGTCAATGGTAGTCCTTGAATGAGGGCTACTGTTGTCACTGAAGTGATCCATTCCTGACACCGACATTAGGCACAGGCACACAGGTGGGTTTGTGTTTTTATCAGGACAAGTGGGGAAGCACTGGGTTTTAGGAATTTTGTGAATCCCTGCAGATTCTTGTAGTTTATGTAACAAAAAAAGTAAGGAAAGATAGCGTTTGTAATCAACGTTTTATGTTTGCAGGGTATTCTGTGTAAAGAAACTTTGTGGAATCCAAGGACACCATGCTTCCGTGGTCTGCCCAGGGTGTTTAGTTTTAAGAAATGTTGGGTTTGGTAGGTTTACCTATATGGCTGCCGAGCCCAGGACCAAATAGAGAGGTGACTGTCTTACTGAACCAGGCTGTTTTGGGGTAGGTCATTTTGATGTCTCCATCATCCATTTTGGGTACTTCCCTGTCGTGGTCACTTGCCCACCCACACATGTGAGGCAACATTTTTCTCTGGAGACTGCTGGGTGGTAGAAGATTTGTGACTGCCTGCAGAGTCCAAGACTTTCCCTCACAGAAATGCAGAGCAAATGTGTTTTCAAAGGAAAGTTTGTGATTTCAAGGGGATTCTGGGAGAAAGAAAAACTGGTGAGAGCCACGCAAGTCTTGCACCCCTGAACTCTCCTGGTACTAGTATGTTCAAGTTAATCCACCACTCGTACTGGTTGGTTATAGCACCTCTAGAAATTATTGTTTCAAAGCATGAATACTTATCAAAGAGTCTGAACATTGAAACAAAAAACTTCTGAAGGTAAGCCATAAAGCCACTCCAAGGCACCAACCACTTTATGGTCCATTCACACACCATTCACACACAACACACAACACTTTTATACCACCAGCGAAGGTAAGCCATAAAGCCACTTCAAGGCACCAAGGCCCGTATTTATACTTTTTGACGCTAAACTGCGCTAACGCAGTTTAGCGTCAAAAAACTTTGCGGCGGCTAACGCCATTCTGAAGCGCCATGCGGGCGCCGTATTTATTGAATGGCGTTAGCCGGCGCAAGCAGACCGCCGCTGCCTGGTGTGCGTGGAAAAAAACCACGTACACCAGGCAGCGCCGGCGTAGGGAAAAATGGCGTTAGGGTGTCTTAAAAATGGCGCAAGTCAGGTTGACGCAAAAAAAAGTCTTAACCCGATTTGCGCCATTTTAAACGACGCCCAGACGCCATTTACATGACTCCTGTCTTAGTAAAAACAGGAGTCATGCCCCCTTGCCCAATGGCCATGCCCAGGGGACTTCTGTCCCCTGGGCATGGTCATTGGGCATTGTGGCATGTAGGGGGGCAAAAATCAGGCCCCCCTATGCCCAAAAAAAATAAAAATAAAATAAAAATGTATACTTACCTGAACTTACCTGAATGTCCCTGGGATGGGTCCCTCCATCCTTGGTTGTCCTCCTGGGGTGGGCAAGGGTGGCAGGGGGGGTTCCTGGGGGCATGGGAGGGCAGCTGTGGGCTCATTTTGAGCCCACAGGTCCCTTAACGCCTGCCCTGACCCAGGCGTTAAAAAGTGGCGCAAATGCGGGGTTTTCTGCCCCGCCAACTCCCGGGCGTGATTTTTGCCCGGGAGTATAAATACGACGCATTTGCGTCGCAGTCATTTTTTTGGACGGGAACGCCTACCTTGCATCTCATTAACGCAAGGAAGGCGTTCACGCAAAAAGATGACGCTCTTTACTCATACTTTGGCGCTAGACGCGTCTAGCGCCAAAGTATAAATATGGCGTTAGTTTTGCACCGAATTTGCGTCGAAAAAAACGACGCTAATTCGGCGCAAACGGAGTTTAAATATGCCCCCAAGTGCTTTATCGTCCATTCACACACGATTCATGCACAACACATAACACTTTTATACCACCAGTGACATGCTCAATCCAACCAGTCACCGCACTCACATCAACTTACCTCTGTGAGACAAGGGCCCATCAAATTCATACGCCACAGGACGGAAAAAGTATGACTACATTTTACAACCTGTCAAGAAACCGTCTCCTTCTTCATGAACATTACCAAAGGCATGCGTAAAGAACCTCTACTAATACCTCCCATGACAGTCACCTGAGTCTCAGGAAGACGTTTTTCACATGCCTTTAGCACACTCACTGTGCAAAATCCAACTCCTTCCAATTTGTGGAAGCATGCTGGGGGGTCCGAGTATGCCTTGGGAGGGTTATTCCTCAAACTGAGCAAGCATATCTAACTTTGAAACTAAGGCAGATATGCTGGGTAATTTTCAGGAAGTTGCCTAAAGAGAACGTCATAAACTATGAAGAAGAGTAATGTTTGCCACACAGGTTGTCCGTGAGAATGTAGCATATGTCCCAGCCACCCTGGGTTTTGCATTACCTAATTTGCGAATTCCTAACTGGAATTCACAAATTGGGAAATGCAAAACCATTTGCACCTATACAGGCCCATATGGATGAATGGAGTGCCATTCTCTAATTGTGATTCGGTATTAGCAATTACGAATTTTAAGAAATTGCTGTTACCGAATTGCTAATTTCATACATCCCATTTTGCATTTCTTAAATAGCGATTTCTTAAAATTCGCTATTTAAGAAATCCAAAACGGATCTTTGATACATCTGGCCCTTGAAGCTCAAGAAAATATGTCTTTCATGCACCATCAGTGCACTTACTGTGCAAAATACAACTCTTTCCAGTTTATGGATGCAAGTTGGGTGTGTTTGAGTATGCCTTGGGAGGCCCAGTCTTTGAACTCAGCAAGCATATCTACCATTGAAACTAAGGCAGACATGATGGTGAATACATCCTAAGGTCTGTAAAGTAAAAATTCGAACAAATATCCTGTGGGACTCAGTCACCTCCACTTCTACTTTTGCTTTGAAAGTGAAGTTACACATTGAGTTTGCTCACTTTAAAACAAATAGAAATGTTGGTGAATATGTCCCACAGGACATTTGTTGGCCTTAATACATTTACTATGGTTCTCGTTGGCAATCATGGTGGTTCTTGTGTAGCATACATAAGTTCTCTAACAAGCACTTCAAAGTACAGTCATGCCTTAAATATTTTGCCACACAGGGTACTCCATGACAATGTGGCATTTGTTCTGTCCACTAGTGTGTGCAGCGTGGGGACTATAATGCATGTTAATGGAACAGAACACCTACCACGTTCTGACGGTGGATATAAGTGAGAAGCAAGCCATTAGGAAGTCCAAGATTTCCTGAAGTAGATGAAAACAATTCTGTGGCTGCTTGCATAATGAAGCAGTGGCCCATGGGCATTTGGGGGCATATTTATACTCCGTTTGCGCCAAATGTGCGTCGTTTTTTTCGACGCAAATTCGGCGCAAAACTAACGCCATATTTATACTTTGGCGTTAGACGCGTCTAGCGCCAAAGTATGAGGAATGAGCGTCATTTTTTTGCGTGAACGCCTTCCTTGCGTTAATGAGATGCAAGGTAGGCGTTCCCGTCTAAAAAAATGACTGCGACGCAAATGCGTCGTATTTATACTCCCGGGCAAAAATCACGCCCGGGAGTGGGCGGGGCAAAAAACCCCGCATTTGCGCCTCTTTTTAACGCCTGGGTCAGGGCAGGCGTTAAGGGACCTGTGGGCTCAAAATGAGCCCACAGCTGCCCCCCCAGGGACCCCCCCTGCCACCCTTGCCCACCCCAGGAGGACACCCAAGGATGGAGGGACCCATCCCAGGGACATTCAGGTAAGTATAATTATTTTTTTAAAAATATTTTTTTTTGGCATAGGGGGGCCTGATTTGTGCCCCCCTACATGCCACAATGCCCAATGACCATGCCCAGGGGACAGAAGTCCCCTGGGCATGGCCATTTGGCAAGGGGGCATGACTCCTGTCTTTACTAAGACAGGAGTCAAGTAAATGGCATCTGGGCGTCGTTAAAAATGGCGCAAATCGGGTGGAGGCGATTTTTTTGCCTCAACCTGACTTGCCCCATTTTAAGACGCCCTAACGCCATTTTCCCCAACGCCGGCCCTGCCTGGTGTACGTGGTTTTTTTCCACGCACACCAGGCAGCGCCGGTCTGCTAGCGCCGGCTAACGCCATTCAATAAATACGGCGCCCGCATGGCGCTTCAGAATGGCGTTAGCCAGCGCTAATCTTTTTGGCGCAAAACTGCGATAGCGCAGTTTTGCGTCAAAAAGTATAAATATGGCCCTCGGTATCCATGTACAGCCACTGAAAGGTTTACCTCAGTCGATTTCCCAGAACCTTGCTTTAGTATGATACAACTTAAAGCAAGTAGGGACTGTTAGAAATGGGTCTCTGGTTGGCAGTCAGTATGCACTCTGTCCAAACAGGGGCCCTCACTCTAGTAGGGTAAGGGAGATACACACCTAGGATAACTCCTGCTCACTCCCTTGGTAGCTTGGCAGAAGCAGTCAGGCTTATCTAAGAGGCAAAGTGTAAAATAGTTACACTAACACACACAGTAACACAAGTGAAAATACAACAAAAGTACTCAACACCAGTTTAGGAAAATAGTCAATATTCATCTGAGTAAAACAAGACCAAAATGACAAATATCCAACATACAAAAGCAAAGTTATGAATTTTTTAAGATTAAACTTCGAAATAGCGCTTAGAAACATAAATGCTTCAATTTGTTATTATCCTGGCGTCGTGATGGATTAGTTCCCAACAATCCGATGACAATGGCACCACTCACTGAGTCTCACGGACCCCCAGGTACAATACCTTGTGCAAATAAGACAACAAGCTGGTGCATGGAGTTGGGGATCGAGGCGTCGCTGGATCCGGTGCGGCATCAATTTTGGGGCTGCGGAGGAGTAGTGGAGGAATCGGTGTGAGGCATTGGGTCCTTGCTTCGTAGCAGTGGAGATGAGGTGGCATCCGTGCAAAGTGTCCATTTTTATATTCTGCGAGCAGTTCATTGGAACACAATGCATTACACTGGGATTTCTGAAGCTTCTTGCAAACAAGCTCCCGTGGGAATCCTTTGTAGTTACAATGAACTGTACCACAAGCCACAGTGTCAGCTTTGTAGAGCTCACTGAACAGCTCTACTCCTGTATAAAAATTGTCCACATAAAGGTAATAACCTTTGTGAAGGAGTGGAGTGGCTGGCCAAGTTCCTATACAGTCTTACCTGTGACCCTTAACGTGGGAGGGCAACCTACAGGGTTTAGTTCTCCCCTGTATACACTCTCAAACTGTATACATAAACAGAAGAGCCCTCATGCAGCATGTACAGCTTGATGCCATAGCGAGCTCTTTTGCTAGCAATGTACTGTCTAAACAGCAACCACCCTTTGTACAGAATCAAATACTCATATTTTCCATGACAGGCCGAATTTTGAACAACCTGTAATGGTCTGTATGGTCCAGGGGCAATGCAGCAGAATTGTCACTGAAATGCAGCATGCACTGCAATAGCAAAAAATAATCCCTGCTCGTGAATAGTGAGAAGATGGGGGTTGCCCAAACCGTTCGAGTCATCCAGTAGGACTGCAAAATGGGTTTCTGCATTAAAACCCTATTTTGAGAGTAAGGCCCAAAAATATCTTCAACTCTGCCAAAAAAGTGGAAGTACACTGATTTGCCTAAGAACGGGGCCATAGAGTGCCTCAATGCTCCCTCAGAAATTGTTCTGCACCCAAAATTGTTTGCTGCACAATTTTCTGAAGTAAGTCAATATCCCAAAAACAAATGTACCTAGTCAACTGGCAAAAAGTTGGCTGTATCAACTTTGCATCTAGCAGCACAAGTAAAAGGTGGAATTTGGGGCTGAAGTAAATTGAAGGACTGCCAAGAGAGCACTCTTTCTGTGCTTGCAGCTGCACGCACCTGCTCTCTGGGTTGGGCTAACCTGCTGATCTCCCACTGCACAGACTTTGCTTGCAAAGGGACAGCACAACTGTCCTCATCGTCATCTTCAGAATCACTGGAAGAGGTGTCATCGGATGGGACTCCACCGACTGAAAAATCACTCCCAGATTCTGCCCCATTGGCCTCTCCCTCAGATGCTGTCTCAGTCTCTGATCTTGCCTCAGAGCTATCCTCCATAACCTGAGTTAAGGCTTGAGCAGCAGTCATCCAATGAGACACCATTTCTGCTACTGGCTAAACTATCCCTCTAAAGTACTAGTCTACGTAGAAGGCAGATAGAGTCACAACATTGCTTGTTGGTGTGTGTGATGTGTCCAAGAGTAAATGTTGTCACCTTACCTTTCCTTCTTCTCTGATTCAGCAGATTCTCTGAAGCCACTGAAAAAAAACAAAAAAAGACACACTATTACTTCACCTTACCACATACCCATCATCACAGCCTTTAGCGCTTGTGGCACCCAGTGCGACTGTAATTTTTGGTGCTCTTCCTCCCATGACCTCTTTTAATTCCCTCAGTACCTCCCAGCAAAAGAGACCCTCCTATCTCCATAGCCCCCCTCCACATATATTTAATTTGTTTTAAAGTGCAGGTAATGCTTGGATTTACTAATCTACTCAGCTAAATACATGTATATCCTTTGCAGCAGGCATATAAACCATCTGCGCTACTTTATGGCATCAAAACTGGCACTAAACAAAAGTTAGATCTCTTTATATATAGAGAGAATCTATCTCTAGGAAAAAAATGAAATAATATATATATTTATATGTCACTTTTATATATGTGTGGTTTCCCTGGGTGCCGATCGTGCCTCCCAGAAAAAAAGTGATATATGTATATCTATTTATCTATCTATCTATCTATCTATCTATCTATCTATCTATCTATCTATCTATCTATCTATATATATATATATATATATATATATATAGAGAGAGAGAGAGAGTCTCTCTCTGCATTGCATTTCTTTATTCATGTGTGCTTTCCCTGGGGCCGATCGCGACCCCAAGGCAAAGCATCCAAGTATAAAAAAAATATGCCCCCATTAGGGTCCGGCCAGTATCAGGAGGGCTTACCCCTACATTTTCATGTATATATATTTTTTTTTATATCTCCTGGGGGCACGATCACCCCCCAGGGGAACCTTTTTTTTAAAATTAAATAATGACACCCCTAGCGGTTCAGCCTGTGTCGGGAGGGCAGGCCCCAACATTTTCAATTGTTTTGTTTTGTTTTTTTAATATCCCCTGGGGGCACGATTGCCCACCCCATAGGAAACCATACATTTTTTAAATTAAAGAATGCCGCCTTAGGGTGTTGGGCCATGTCAGGAGGGCCGATCCCAACATTTTCAATTATTTATTTTTTTAATATCCTGAGGGGGGTGATCACCTCCTACAGGGGAAATCATTCTTGTTTTAATTAAATAATTAAACCATCCCAGAGGATAGGCCTATGTCAGGAGGGCGACCCTGCCATTTTTTTTTTTTAAATCTCATTTTATTGTTTGGGGGGTGGGGGGTGATCGCCCTGAGGGGAAAACCAGTCTTTTTCTTTTTATATAAATAATGCCCCCACGGGAGCGGCCCACTTACCTGTGGGCTGATCCCCCCAAACAAGATGCCTGGTGCCTAGGACAGTTTCCTGCCCATGGATCGCAGCTGTGCTGGGGTCCATGGCCAGGAAATGGTGCCAGGAAGGCATCGATGGAAAGGGGAGACTTTCACCTTTCCATTGATGCCTCCCTGGTATTGAGGGAGGCCATTGTGGGCTTTTTTCCCCACCGGAGAAGGGAGATGACACTCACTTTGTCCACTCGACTGCTCCGGTGGGGAAACTGTGATGTTAGTGCACTTTGTGGCACGCTGACATCACAGATGGGCGGGAAGGAGGGCAGCGGGTTACATTGAAGCTCTTCCACGTTTCCTGAGATAGAAAAAAAAATCCCTCCCTGGCAATGTCCACTGATCGTACGTGCACCGGGGGCTAAGTAACCTTAATACTAAGGGAGAAAGAGAGGTGAAATTATCAGAAAAAGTATGGAAACTGTTATTGCTGCCCACTGAGTGGAAAGAGTACTATGAGTCAATCCCTTCAAAAACCTATCCAGTAAGAAATCTGGAATCAGTAGGATCCTCAAGAACAGTGAAACACCATTTTGAAAATGGATTCCAATGTTTTTATATGTGTTCAGGATAGATTATTTATGAGATGATTGTATCTCCACAGTTACTTGGGAAGAACAGCTTAAATTCTCTAACCCTACCTGTTCAACAGTCAAGCAGTCAGACACACTGTTTTACCTGTTGCTGAAACATTATTGGGTACTGAAGAGGAGACTATCATGAACGAGATTAAAAAATACAGCCCTTGCATCATGCTAGAAGGAGAGGAAACCAATGACATCTGGGCCAATAGGGTGCAATCAGGATCACATAGGTCTTCTATACACTGATCTTTTGGAGGACTTTTGACAGGAGAGGAATTGGAGGAAAAGTGTACAGCAATCTGGGATGCCACAGGATTGCCAGAGCATCTACTGCCCATGCTATACAGCACAGCATCTCTGTGCAAAAAAGGGCAATGTGCATTCTCTGGGAAGACAAAAAGATCCAACCATTGTTAGACCTGGCATTTTTGGTGTGGTTTTCTCTGTCTTTTTGCCTCTGCTTCCTGTATTTTTGGCAGTGTGCTGGACTGAATTTTTGCTGTTTTTGGTACTAAAGTTCAAGTGCTCAATGTGTAAATTGTGATTATGATTGGTTATCACTGATTGGCATATTTGATTTACTAGTAAGTCGCTAGTAAAGTTGTTAGACTTTTCATCCTTGGCCGGGTCTCCCTTAACTTTTTACCTCTGTCTCCCAGATTGTTGATGTGTGATGGACTCTGTTTTTGCTGTTTTTGTTACTCTGGGCACTTTACCACTGCTAACCAGTGCTAAAGTGCAAGTGCTCCTTTACAAAAGGTATATGCAATTGGTTCATCCATGATTGGCATATTTGATTTACCAGTAAGTCCCTAGTACAGTGCACTAGAGGTGCCCAGGGCCTGTTCATCAAATGCTACTAGTGGGCCTGCAGCACTAGTTATGCCACCCACATAAGTAGCTCTGTAATCATGTCTCAGACCTGCCACTGCAGTGTCTGTATATGCAGTTTTAACTGTACATTCGACTTGGCAAGTATACCCACTTGCCGGGCCTAAACCTTCCCTTTTCTTACATGTAAGGCAGGGTGCAGTGTATGGTTGAGGTAGGACATATAATAATGTGTTTTACATGTCCTGACAGTGAAATATTGCTAAATTTGTTTTTCACTCTTGCAAGGCCTGTCCCTCTCATAGGTTAACATGGGGGCTACCTTTAAATATGATTAAATTCTAGATTCCCTTTGGGAGCAGATGGACATGTGGAGTTTGGGGTCTCTAAGCTCACAATTTAACAAATACATCTTTTAGTAAAGTTGATTTTAAGACTGTGTGTTTGAAAATGCCACTTTTAGAAAGTTAGCATTTTCTTGCTTATACCATTTCTGTGACTCTGCCTGTTTGTGCCTGTTTGGGTCAGTTTGACAGTTGGGCTGGTTGCACCTCACACTACACAGTGACACAAAGGGAGCTGGGGTGTAGTCTGCATTTCCTGATGAGCCATCTGTGCTAGGATGGAGAGGAGGAGTGGTCACTCACACCTGACAGGGCTGTGTCTGCCATCACACAATGCAGTCTCCAACCCGCTGGTGAGTGTCTGGGTCCTGGCCTGGGCAAGGCAAGATTTCACAATCAATCAAGAGAGACCTTGCTTTGAAGTAGGCCTACTTCAAAGGAGAAAATGGGTATAAGAAAGGCACCCAAAACCACAGACTTTAGAACACTTCTGGAAACCAAGAGGAACCTCTGCCTGGAGAAGAGCTGAAGAGCTGAGGAAGAAGAGCTGCCCTGCCTGTGACTGCGCTTTGTGGAGCTATCCTGCAGTTGCTGTTTCTGCCAGAGTAGGATGGCAAAGACTGGACTTTTTGTGCCTTCCATCTTGTAAAGGTCTCCAAGGGCTTGATTTAGAGCTTGCATCCTGTTGTTTGAAGTCTCAGGGACAGCAAAGACTTCTCTCTGCCAGCACCTGGAGTCTCTGGAGAGAATCCTACTCTGCCAAGTGGTGCCCATCCAGTTCCTGGGACCCTGAAAGGAGAAGCTGGCAGCCTAAGAGGAAGAAATACGTGCACAGAACGGCATGCAGGGAAAAGATCAATGCGACTCCGATCTGCGGCTGAAAATCGACACTCGCCTGCAACGCGACCAGAAGATCAATGCACGGAGCTGGGGAAACGACGCGCAACATCGCTGACGTAGGATGGTGAGATCGCAACCCGTGCTGCGTGGTTTTCGGATCATCGTGCTGCTGGATTTCCGACGCCAACACCACTGGGCGTGTGAAAGCAAAGCAAGGCCTACCCGGACCCGAGAGTGCTGACCGGATCGACGCATCGCTCTCCTGCAGAGAGAAGAAACGACGCGCCCCAACCCAACGATAGGAGAAACAATGCAAGGTCTCGTGAGTGAGTGAAATCTACGCATCGCAAGCCCTTTTTGACGCACACTCACAAGTGCGGTGTTATTTTTGACGCACCCAAGGTACATTTTAACGCTAACAGTGTTATTATGTGTTTAACACTACATGAAGACTCTTTTTGCTTTTAAATTGATAACTTGACTTGTATACTGTGATTTCTTTTCATTTTGGTCTTGTTTTGTTTAGATATATATTTCCTATTTTTTTTCTAAACCTGTGTTGTGCCATTTTGTAGTGTTTTCATTAAGATACTGTGTGTATTGGTACAAATACAAGCACTCTGAAGTTAAGCCTACTGCTCGTGCCAAGCTACCAAGGGGGTAAGCAGAGGTTAGCTGAGAGTGATTCTCTTTTACCCTGACTAGAGTGAGGGTCCTTGCTTGGACAGGGGGTAACTTGACTGCAACCAAAGACCCCATTTCTAACAACAGTGCACTAGAGATGCTCAGGGCCTGTAAATAAAATGCTACTAGTGGGCCTGCTGCACTGATTGTGCCACTCATATGAGGAGCCCTGTAAACATGTCTTAGACCTGCCACTGCAGTGTCTTTCTCTGCAGTCTTGCACTGCCAATTCGACCTTCCAAGAGTACCCACTTGCCAGGCCTAAACATTCCTATTTATTACATGTAACTCACCCCTAAGGTAGGCCAGAGATAGCCCCATTGGCAGGATGAAGTGTATTTAAAAGGTAGGACATGTACTGTTGTGTTTTACATGTCCCGATAGTAAAATACTGCCACATTTGTTTTTCACTATTGCAAGGTATCTCTCTCCCATAGGTTAACATAGGGAATGCCTTTAAATATCTTTTGAGTGCAGTTTCCCACTGGGAGCAGATAAGATATGGAGCTTAGGGTCTCTGAACTTGCAATTTAAAAATACATCTTTAGGCAAAGTTGTTTTTTAGATTGCCAGTTTGAAAAAGTGGACATTTTCTTGCTTAAACATTTTCTGCCTCTGCCTGCCTGTGGAATCCATGTCTGGGTCAGACTGACAGTTGGGCTGTTTGTGAATTCCCTCTAGACAATGACACAAAGGGAGCTGAGGAGTGTCCTGCATATCCTGATGAGTCTCGTAGCCTAGGGTGGTGAGGGAGGAGCTGACACCTGCACCTGAAAGGGCTGTGCCTGTCCTACACAAAGCAGTCTCCATCTCCCTGGTGTGTGTCTGGGGCCAGGCCTGGGCAAGGCAGAATCTTGTGAAAAACAGAGAGTTCCTTTAAAGTTTGCCTAATTCAAAGGAAGAAATGAGTATAAGTAGTGGACCCAAAATCCCAGACTTTTAGAATACTTCTGGGTCAAGAGGAACCTCTGCCAAGGATAAGAGCTGAAGAGCTGGGGGAGGAGTACTGCCCCTTTGCTGTGTGTGCTTTGCTGGGTTGGCCTGAAGTTGCCGCTTCTGCCTTAAAGAGGACAAAGACTGGACTTTGCTGTGTATCCTGCTTGTGAAGTTTCTCCACAGGCTTGGACTGAGCTTGCCCCCTGCCCCACTGTCCTTTTGTCATGTTTTTACTGCGCTACTGTGTGTGTTGGTACAACTATTTTACATATTGCCTGTGATATAAGCATGACTGCTTGTGCTAAGCAACCAAGGGGGTGAACATCAGTTTTCCTAGGTGTGTATCTCCCTACCCTGATTAGAATTAGGGTCCCTGCCTGGACAGAGTGCAAACTGACTGCCAATCAAAGACATATTTCTAACAACCATGGACTCCCAAACTTCTGACAGATAGGGTGAAACTGAGGAAGGGACAAGTGGTACATCACTGAAGAAGGCACATTTCTGCTGAGGTTGTCAGCACAGAAATGTATCTCCCCCAAATGTATGCTGATCTCACATACAGAACATACACTTCCTCCCAAGAAAAAAGCAGGGATGCAATCTGATTAAGGGCCTGCTCCTTGTACCTCCCTGTCTGTTCAAGTATTCCTTTGCCACTTAATTGTCCTTTAAACGTCCTCAAAGACTACCAAGGCCATCCTGATAACCATCACTTCCCTTCAAATTGAAGACTGGAGACGTTCCCAATATGACATGGGAGCTCTCTTCTTGTCTTGACCTAACATAGCTCCCCAGCCCTAGGTGCTGCCATCCATGGACAGGGGCATAGGAGGTGGAAGCTAGAAAGGTACTCCCTTCAACAGATGGTCTTTAACCTGCCACCACAAGAGATCCTGAGAAATCAGATCCATAAGTGGTATCATCAGTTTGTAATTCTGTGATCTGGGATCCCAATGCTTAAGAACATGGTTCCCAAATGGTTTCAAATGAAACTTTGTCCACAGATCCACAGCTGTTGAGGCTGCCAACAGACCTTGCTCTCACAACCGGAATCTTGCAAAACTCAGTGAACATGTCAACAAGTCTCTCACACCTGGCTGGAGAGATTGCATTCGGTCGATAGGAAAAAATGGTGCTTCTGCCTGAGCATCCAAACAAGCTCTGATAAAATTCTTCTCTTGAGGATTCAGATGAGATTTCTGAATGTTTCCTAAAAATCCAAAGTCCCTTAGGGATAGGAGAACCAGATCAACATCTTGATGAGCTTCAAAAAAAGACGCAACAGTCAATAGCCAGTCATCTAAGTAAGGACAGAGAACAACAACTTTCAATTGTAAGAAAGCAATTATTGAAGCCAAAATATTTGTGAAAACGCAAGGAGAAGTTGCTAGGCCAAATAGCAGGGCTTGAAATAGAAAATGATGGTGTTCACTTCAAATCTGAAGACGAGTTGGCACTCCCCGAGCTCAGGCACATGAAAGTAGGGATTCTGTAGTTCGAGTGTTAATAAACAATCTCCTTTCATTATTAGGTATATTATGGAGTGGGGAGAAATCATCCTGAAATGTTCTACAAGAACAAAAGTGTTTACTTTCTTTAGATTGAGAGTTGGGAGAAAGGAACCGTCTGGCTTTGGTACCAGAAACATGTTAGAATCAAATAAAAAACAAATCCTCTCTGATCTGTTGGTACAGGTATTATTGTTTGCTTCTAAAAGAGTGTCTGTACTCCTAACATTAGACTCTGAAGATTTAAAGGATACATTAGCAAAGGAGTAACTTTGAAGTACAGGTTGGTCTTTGGATTTTTTTTAAGGTAAATCAGCTTTATTAAAATCAAAATACATATGGGTCACATAATAACAATACAAGATATCTGTCACAATGATAATGATATAATTTTGAAAGGAATTGTAAAAGCTGTTTAACATTTTAAAAGTATAAAATGGGGGAGAAACAATGAAAACGGAACAAGACCAGTTAAAATAAGAAAGATACATTGGGTCTTAAAAAGCTAAAAAAAAGACAAAAGTGATATTCAATAAAGCATAAAGTTAAGCTAAATTTAAATTCACTCAAGAACAGAGAACATAAAGAATTCATGGTGGCTTAAAATTCTCAGATAATGTACAATTAGTAGAATTACAAGCACCAGCATTAAGATAATCAGTCAAAGGTAACTAATACAAGTCTCTATTTATGGAGGGGCAGCATAAAGAGGTAAAAGCAATATCTAGTCAATGGTAGTGGCAAACATTATACCACCATGCCTTATAGGAAATGTTGGATGAATTTTTCCAATTAAGAGTAATTTGCTGAAAGGCTAAAGCTAACATGAGATCCAACAGCTTTAAAGTATCATCATCTGAAACAATGTCAGCAGAGAGGCTACCTAGAAAAGGCACTGAGGGAGATAATTGGGATCGCAAATGAAAAATGGAGGTAAGTTGACGCCAAACTTTTCTCCAAAAAGAGACAGTGGGGGGACATTAAAAAAGGATATGCATAAGATCTCCCTTTGGGCTATTGCAGGACCAGCAGTTTGAAATGGAGATTACAGAAAATGTTGCTATAGTAGAAGGGGTAAAATAAAGTCTATGGTAAAGAAAGGAAAGTGACTGTGTGGTAGAAGCTTATCTAGATATTTTATAAGATCAATGCCACAACTTATTCCAGAAGGAAACAGTCCAGGTACATCCCAAATACAATTCCCATTGAGACTCAATTTTAGATTTAGGAAGTTTCTAAACAGGAGAATGAAAAAGTTTATACATATTTTATGCCCTAGGATATGAGGTAAGAAAGGAGGACAAAGAAAATAGTAATTCTGAAGAAGAAGGAGGGGAAGGCAAGGAAAAAAGTACATCAAGAATAATATTAATAAGAAGAAGATATTTAGGCATAAATGAATTGGGAAAATGAAATGGAAGTTGGAATTATAAAAAAGAAAGTGGAGTATCATTGGAGAATAAATCCTTGACCCACGCTATATTTCTTTGTCTCCAGGATTTCCAAAATGAAGGTTTTTTCTTAATAGTGATGAGACGATTATGCCAAATAGGGGAATTCAGAAAAGAGGAATAAGTGACAGATGGAGGTAAATAGTGAGAACGCAGAAGAGCACAAGTATGTTTAAGAAGCGGAGAGGAGATAAGCGAAATATTATAAGAAAAGGATACCACCTCACGAGGGGAAAAAGGCAGAAGAAAAGAACATTCGGTATCCAACTATAAGGGAGTACACATAGAGCCTGACAGGGAGATCCATTTGGAAGCTTGACGCAAACAAAAGGATTTGTGATATAGTCTGAAATCAGGAAAATTGGCTGCTCCCTTCTGTTTAGAATGACAAAGATGACTAAGGGAAATTCTATATTTCTTATTGTTCCAGAGGAATTTAGACAATCTGGAGTCCAATTGGCTAAAAAATTTAACAGGTAGAGGAAGCGGAATCATGGAAATTATATATACAATGTTAGGAGAAATCATCATTTGATAGAGTCAAGACAACCCCACCAAGATAAAAATAAGGGATTCCATGAAAAAATAGATCTATCAACCTTCTCTAAAGCATATGAGATATTTACTTCAATGGACTTTTTAATGGATCAAATCAAATACCTAAATATTTAATCTTGGAAGAATTCCAGTGAAAACCAGTAATATCAAACGATGATCTAAAACAACATTTTGTTAGGGGAAGGATTTCAGTTTTATCCGAATTTATCTTATAACCTGAAATCAAAGAAAAGTTTTCAATCTCCAGAAGTAGAAACAGAATCGAGAGTTCAGGATTTGAGATATATAAAAGTATATCATCTGCATATGCCGTTAATTTTAAGTGTTTCTCGCCATAATTGAAACCTTCACTTTTAATGGTATCTCTAATACAGGATAGAAAGGGCTCTAGAGCTAGAATAAATAGGAGTGGAGAGAGTGGACACCCTTGACGTACACCTCAACGTAATACAAAGTATCTGGACAATTTCCCATTTACCAATATTGATGCCATTGGGGATTGATAAAGAAAAGAGATAAATGAAATGAAATGAGGCCCTAAACCATGCCAGGCTAAAGCTTTTAATAGAAAAGACCAGTCTAACCGATCAAACGCTTTCTCAGCATCTATGGAAATTGCTGCTAAAGAGTATGAAAGAGCGGGAGCTTTGCTGAGTACATTGAAGAATGTTCTAGAGTTGTCAGAAGCAAGTCTACCTTTGACAAAACCCGTTTGCTCCTTATTTATCAGCGCAGGTAAAAGGGTATCAAGACGTAAGGCTAATAATTTAGCAAAGATTTTATAATCTGTATTGAGAATAGAGATTGGTCTATAATTTTTACAGAAAGTATGATCCTTACCTTCCTTGGGAATTAAGCAAATCGGAGCTTCTTGAAATGTTCCCCCTGTACAACCAGAACCCATGAAGAATTGAAAAAGCTGAAAAAGTTTTGGAAATAAAATGTCAGAAAAATGTAGAAACAATTCCACTGTAAATCCATCCGGACGAGGAGTTTTACCTTTCTTTAGAGATTGAAGGGCTTTAACATTTTCTAACAAAGAAATATCTACTTCAAGTGAAGTAGCATCAACGAGCGTCTTATTAGGATTTGGAATGTTTTTTAAATAATCATCAATCTGTAAGGAGGTCGGGACTGACTCAGGAGTATAAAGTGTCTGGTAATAATTAACAAATTCAGCCAAGATATCTTCATCCTTAAAAAGGGACTCACCAGTAACTGTAACTATAGACTTCACAGTAAGGCGTTGCTTTCGTACTTTTAAATAAATAGCCAGAAGTTTCCCCGATCTATTTCAACCTCCATAATAATGGGCACTACTACGTAGAAGAAAAGAGGAGGCATTTTCTATTGAGATTTTGTTAAATTGCAATTTTGCTTGAATAATTTCTGGTAGGTTTAAATTTGAGGAGAAAGAATAATATTGATGTTCTAACCATTTAATTTTGAGAAGCAGAGATTGATGCTGTACATTAAAAGTTTTCTTTTTATTAGAGACAAAATGTATTATATGACCACAAGCCGCAGCCTTAACTGAACCCCATAACAATTGTGGAGAAACATGAGAATCCTCATTAAATCAGAAAAATTCCTCTGCAAAGGCAACAAAGGAAGTGGAAAGTTTAGGATCAAGCAACAAAGAATTATTAAATCGCCACCTATTGGATTTGGGATGTACTGGGAGCAAATCAAAATCTGTGATGACTGGAGCATGATGAGATATTACCATAGGTTCAATGTAGGAATTAATAAGATTTTGGGATAGTGATTAGAAACAAAAATATGATCAAGTCTAGATAAGGAGCCATGTGATGGAGAATAAAACGAAAAATCTCTACTAGCAGGATTACAGGTTCTCCATGAATCAATTAAATTACATTGTGAGAAAAATGCCTTAAATTGTTTATGCATTTTATGGGGAGAAAATTTAATTACAGATTGCCTATCTATAAAAGGATCAATAATTTGATTGCAATCCTCTCCAAGAAGAAAAACATCATCATTATAATGCAAACATTGTTTAGTAATATTAGGCCAGAAAAGATAATCTGAGTTATTAGGACCATAAATATTACCAATAGTCATTATAATCCCATTAATACTTAGCCTCACACCTTTGGAATCCAAGTCTTGCGAAATAACCTTAACTGATCATTTTTTATGGCAGAGCACAATTACACCATTTTTCTTTGTAGTTGAAGGAGAAGTAAAAACATTGCCCACCCAAATTCTTTTAAGTTTCAGAGCTTCAGGATCCATCAAATGGGTCTCTTGTAAAAGAACCAAGTCTAGATTATATTTAGCTAAATGGGATAAAATTATCTGCCTTTTAATTGGGTTAATAAATACTTTGACATTCCAAGAAATAACTCTGAATTTTTACATCACATAACCATATATATACACAAAAGGTCTTGTACCATAAATAACTGAAAGTACATGTAGGGGAAAGTAAAATAAGAAAAAACAAGGAGAAAGAAGAGTAAAGGGAAAATAGCAAGAAAAAAGATGGAAAAATTTCAAGAAAAAATGAAGAGATAGTACATGTCAAATAAAGACGACTGCAAAAACATACCTGAGATGTATTATCAAAAGGGGAGTGGTGATGACAGCACAGACTGAAGACGGCACAGCAAGGGAACGGAACGCATCAACGGACAAAAGTTACAAGCAAAAATAATGATTATAGAACACCAGGAACCTGTGAAAAGAAAACAATACATTAACAAAGAGGGCCTGTAGTCACATCAATATAGTATAATGTATAAACTGCATATGAAGGACCATCAACTATATGGTAATAGTAATGAGCAAGGGCATAATAGATTAAGAAACATATATAGTCAATATGTAGAAGGACCAGCTGTTTCCATAGGGTTTGTAGAGTGTAGTCTTAGAAAATCACGAAGAGCAGCATGGGAGGTATATGAAGTGGTCTTATTTTGATATGTCACTTTGAACAAACACGGATGGAATAATCCAAACCGAGCTCCCAAGTCACAAAGCTGTGGACGAAGATCCAAAAATGATTTCCTCCTGTTTGCTATAGCTTTGGACATATCCTGTGAGATGAAGATTTTCCTTCCCTGCCAAAAGATTTGTTTTTTGGCTTTCGCAGCATTAAGAATTCTCAATAGATCAGTAAATTTAAGAAAGAAAATAATCACGCCTCTTGGTTTAGATGATTAGGAATGCAGAGGACGATGGCCAATGCAGTGCACCCTTTGGATATTCAATACTGTAGAAGATGGTAGGCCCACCAATTGTGGAAAGAATGAAGCAAAAAATAAAATTGGGTCACTCCCTTCAAGACCCTCTGGTAATCCATAAAGACGAAGATTATTGCGTCTGTTTCTGTTTTCAAATCCTCTGCAAGTGTCTTCAAAGCTGCCACTTCCTTCTCCAAACTAGTAATTTTATGTGTTTCATCCTGCACGTCACTGACTCTTTGCTCCAAAGCAGAGACTGTTACTTCCATTTGAGACCACTTAGTATCAAGATTTTGTATCCGAGAATTAGTTTCTTAGATAAAAGGACGCAATGTGCATATTTCGTCAAGCACACGTTCAAGAGAGATCGGTGAGGGAGATTTTACTGGTGAAGATGGGTCCTGTTTGACCCTCTTATGAGTAGTTGTAGAAATATTCTGACAAACTTTAGGCGAAGAAGAGGAAGAGGAAGACATCTTTGACATGGAAGAAGAAGACACTGCAGCAGAAGTGTCCAATTGTAAAAACTGCGAAAGTTTGTCAGTTGAGGAGAACTGATGCGACAGAGATTTTATTTTCTTTAGTTTGCCCATATAAAAATAAAAGCCTTCAATAAGGAAACGAGTGACACAGGAAATCCAAATATATGTTGATGAGACAGCAAAAATAATTTGCATGGCTTGCACAAAAAACTGCAAGCAGAGCCATCAAATATTCAAAGAAAAAACAGATTAGTACATTGTAACGATGAGTAAAAATTATTTAAAATGGCCGCTCTCATGAGGAAAAATGTAAAAACGCAATTAAAGAGTCATAAAATAAGCTAGGTGACCATAAAAGTCCTTGAAAATGCTCACCAAAACATCTTACAGCAATTAGAAACAAAGCTCCATCAACAAAAGGTAAAAAAAAACGGGTCCGGCAGTAAAAAAGTGTCCGACGATGTGCGGAGCTCCGAGGTCAGGCAGCCATCTTGGTTGGCAGCTCGCACGGGCTCCCTGGTGTTTGGATTTTATTCAATAGCCAAGATCCGCAATCGAAAAGACCTTCGAGTCTGCTACTTCTTGCCTCCAATGGTGTAGAATCAACTTGATCAACCCCCTACTGCCACATAGTCATTTGGGATGCTGGATGTCATGAGTGCGGAAGGATGTAGGTTGGGGCTTGCTATAGGAGGCAGCCCCCCTACCATGGGCCCGTTTTCAAAAGGGTTGCTATTTGGTGGTTTGCAATACACCCTTTCAGTACCCAAATTGCTTTTTATCCAGAACATGCTTACATAGTTTTAGAATGTTATTCTCTTCTCGCTTTTGTTACCCTATTATTAAATTCAGGACCAAACAATTTGACCCAAGAAGGACAGTTTCTAAACCATGGATCTCTGAATCCTCTCCAACTTCCAAAATGTTACCCACAGAGTTCTACATCCCAAAATGGAAGCGCCTGCTGCAAACGTCGAAGCCCAAAGATTGTCAAACTCCAAATTTGACAGAAATTGACATACCATTTTCATTTTGGCTGAAAGACTTGTCTGGAGACAAACAAGGCATGAAAACCCTTAAGCAGAGTCTGAGTAGCATATGATGCATAGGTTTTTGCCCTGATACCATAGTTCAAAGCAGCATATGCTTTTTTTAAGGCTGTCTCCACCCTTTCATCCTCAGAAGCCAAAAGCTGATGAAGTAGACATAGAGGCAAAAATTGATTTTCGGCGTCTGAGGGAACTGATCCTTAAATCACTCCAATAATTCGTGTTTTTGAAGGAAGCATGGAAAAGCAGCCTTAACAATTTCCTTCCACTCTTTCTCTGCAGATCTCTAATATGAGCCAGGACCTCCTTAAGCTGATCAGGCTGAATATATATGCCTCTAGAGTCCTCTGGCTCCTCTGTAGCATCCTCCAGCCTTAGCCTTTTGGAAACGAGCGCCTTCACCTTAATGGCCTATCCACAGCCTCCTTAATGAGGGACTGTAGGTCCCCTCTAGAAATGTGTAACAATTCTGCAGCGTCCCCATGGTCAGGAGGCTGAATATTATTTGGCTTTTTCCATTACATCCTTCGGTAAGAATCACAATGCGCTGCGGGCTTCTGGTTTGTATACTGTTACCAGGTAACCAGATCAATTCCTGCAAGATCTGGCTACCTGATAACATTGTTGCCTTCCACTGCCTTACATGTGACTACACAACACACCAGCAAGGACTCGGAAGCCACACAAATCGAGACCCGAATGGTCAGATCCCGATGCGGTATCACCTCCCTGCCCCAGCTCAGCACATGAGCAGGGAGCAGGTCTTAGGCTGGGGCACCATGGAGGACCATGCCCCCTAGAGATGAGGTCTACCAAAACAAAAGCTGATGTGAGGCAGGAGGTGCCGAACCTAAGTACATATTACAACCATAAAGTAATACTGCATCATCGGCCATACTCTAACCGCATTACATTTCTAATATATACAGTCAATAATTTTTTTAAGGACAAAGAATATGTGCCTACCGCTCAGCGACAAGAATAAATATACAGTAGGAGGCGAGGGGGAAGAAGTTAATTATGTAAACAAAATGAAGAAATACTTATGTGCAATGCCTGTAATACTTACAAGGCTCTCCGTTAACCGTCAGCTTACAATACCCCACGATCCTTTTGTAGACTCAACGCACCCCTTAACCGTTCTCTTGTCTGTTGATCTATGGGGGGTTTCTAGAATGGGTGCCTCTGTTTAGTAACTTGCATGCAATGTATTGCACAGCTCTCTGGTCTCTAGGTCTGGATGTACTCCATGCTTTATTAACGCACCTTAGAAAGGTGTTTGTAAAATGGTATGTAGAAAATGCATTGTACATAAACTAATCTTTCAGCTATATTGACACATCTATAATTTAATACAACATAACAATTAGTACTAGAGCAGCTATTGTGTTCAAAGCACACGCCCGCCCATCTCGTGGTGATTTTTGTACAGCTCCACGCAGAGAATAAGGCGAATTACATAATCAACATCAATAACTCTGGAACAATGCACATCTCCCATGGAGTTAATTTTTGAATATAGCAATTATATCTCCCTGGGTCACTTTTCAGATCAAAATGATTTTTTTGGCGACAGGTGAAAATCCATCTTTCTTTAATTAGGGCAAATTTTGCACTATGGAACAGCAAATGAGAAAAATGCTATCTTTTATCATGAATGGAGCCCCGATAATGTCTGATGCTGTCTAATTATCATGAAAAACAGGATGTTGTGCATGCTCAATTTAATTACCAGCACCGAAATGTATTGAAATTAAAATATTGCGCTTGGTGTGAACTAATAGTGCTAAAATAGTCCATTTAATTGTGAATGGTGACATTAAAACATGAATTTCGAATGGCAAGTTTCAAAGTGCCGTTTGTGAACGAGGAGATCAGTGAAAATGTTAAGCAGGTTTTCAATGCCATTTCATTGACATTTTAATTCCTAATGTTAATAATAAATACAATGCCCAGAAGGAAAAAGGAGGGATATACACTCAGCATAATCTAATGATGTCAGGCAATCAGTGTTAGTCTCCCGACCATCCATTTTTAGGAGTATTAAGCTTGCGCCTAATAGGAATAAATACACCACCATTACTTATTTTTTATTGAAAAAAGACAAACTACAGTAAAAATGAACTCTGTAACCCAATCAATTAAGGGCACGTTTTGTGGTGAAAAGTAATACCGACCCTGCTTGCCTGTTCTTCATGTTAGATAGATTTGGCAGTCGTTTCTATATTTTGTCATTGAAAGGAAGTGATGGTTTTGGAAAAGAAACTCAATTGTGTAATTTAATTTATTATATTGAGTAGAATTTTGATAGAACTTTTTCATGCTACAGTGGGCAGCATATCAATTTCACCAGTTCCAAAGTTAGATCTGCATGCCTGGCATGTGCTGTGCTAATGCAGTTACCGTGAACTGCGTCTAAAAGTTCTTGTTCCTTAATTTATTGAATTCAAAATATATTATATATTTCCACTGAGGAGGTGATCATCAGCATGTGCAAGCAAGTTTTATGGCATGAGCACTAACAGGCCTCAGGTATTTCAGAGAAATCTCATAAATCAGACGGTGAAGAAGGGCACTGGGAAAAATCAAAGAAGTTTAGAAAGGTCACAGAAAGCCTAGGAGCGAGGTAAACAAGGAAATTCACAACGCAGTATAAAGAGAGCATTTAAGAAAGTAATCAGCTTTAGATTCAACTCATACATTTAGGATCAAGGTTTCATTCCCTACAGATTAATGCAGGCACCAATAAATACAAGGTTCAAACCACGTATATACATTTCTATTGGGTAATATGATTTGAATATAAATCATATTATGACAACAACACATCATCAGGTCCCTCTCTCTTACCCGCCACCTACCTCAGGGCAGGAAAATATAAAGAAGGTTTAAAGGGAACTGACATAGGATTACTTTGTAAATCACTAATTAAAGCAGATGAAGCTTCCATATTTCAAAACTAAACTATGCTTTGAGCGTTTTCTGCCCATAGAAGATGTGATTTTAGGTTTATTATTTGATCAGGCACTTGAAGGCTTATAAGCACCAATGTTTATATTCTTTGATGGGGAGACAGTGTTTAAAAAAAATACCCTGTCTCTGGCCCGTTTTTCAGGCTTTAGCGAAAGTTAAATTACGCAGGCATAATTTGCGTAATGTCAGGAATTTTGCATGATGCTTGTTACTCGAAATTCCCGGAATTACCCCATTACACCTCCTTGCATAACTATGTGATATTCACAATAAACATTTACACTGAATAGTTCCAGTAGCGATGAAATTCTACTGTAAACACCTGAGAAACCGAAATTCAAACAGCTATTTCTTGCAGTACTGCAGTTAAATGTGTCTTTGGCTAAAAAATGATGTATTGACACATTTTGCTCTAAAATGTTGTGCAAATTGTCAAATTTGCATTACACATAATTGCACATAGTTTTGCATAATTTTGCAGACATTCTACAAAGTAACAATAACACAAAAACAAATAATGTGAATTTTATACACCTCTACTCTTATTTGGATGGGAACAGGACAGAGTGGAACAACAGGACAAATATTTATGTATATGTATATATCACTATTGTTATTTCCATCGGCGATATATAAGAGGTACGAGAGCCATTTTTAATCTCCCTTCATACTTCACAGCTGTTAGACCTGACAGCTTATTGAGGTCTTCGCCCAATGTTTTTTGCCTTACTTTTCCATTTTGTTGACCTCATTTTTGTTGGCTAAAGTGCATGTGCTCATTCCTTAAAACATGGTAATAGACTGAGAGCGATTGGAACTGGTAATAAGTATGACTGAGGCTGAGAGTGACAAAGTGAGAATAACTTGGAGGATATCTGAGACTAAGGGCCAGATGTAGCAAGATATACTTTTGCGAATCTGAAATTGTGAGTCGGTGCAACTCGCAATTTCCGAGTCGCAAAAGCATATGCAGAATGGTGTCTCAGACACCTTCTGCGAGACTCTATGGGGTCGCAAAGACCCACCCCATTAATATTAATGAGGTGGGTCGCAATTTGCGACCCCATAGCGAGTCCCTGCACTCACAGGGATGGTGGCCTGCTGAAGACAGCAGACCTCCATGTCTGTGACTGCTTTTTAAATAAAGCAGTTTTTTTATTTATTTTGCAACCCGTTTTCCTTAAAGGAAAACAAGTTGCAAAATAAAAAAAATACCAAAACCATTTGGTTTCGTTTTTTCAGTGTAGGCAGTAGTCCATTGGACCACTGCCTGCTCTGAAAAAACATTCTGGGCAACATTCACAAATGGGATGGGGTCCCATGGGGACCCCTTCCCTTTTGCGAATGAGTTACCACCAGTGTGACACTGGTGGTAACTGTGAATTGCTTTGCGACCGCATTTGCGGACACAAAGCAATTTACCATGGCGATGCGAGTCGCAAATAGGAAGGGGACACCCCTTCCTATTTGCGAGTTGCATTCACAATTTGCATCGCGATGGGCATTTTGCATGACGCAAACTGCGATTTTCGCAGTTTGCACCATGCAAAATGCTTGCTACATCTGGCCCTAAGAGACTTAGATTAAGAAACTGACTAAGTGCGAGAGAAATTAAGCATGAGACTGAAAAAGATTCAGAGTGAGAGTGGCTGAGACTAGGAGTGACAAGGACTGATAATACTATGATTTGGATGAGAATGATAGAAAATTCAAGGATAAGAATGGCAAGTGACTGTGCTGGAAATGCTCTTGCCTCCGGGACCTCCAATCCATTGAAGGGTAGGGTGTGTACATCTAAACTGCTGGAAAGCAGGCAGTGCAAGCTTCAGACAGTGGGTGAGTATGAGGGACAAGAAAAGTCAGTGCCTGGGGAAGAGGATTACACCTCAATTTGGGAAGGACCACCAGGTTTTAAGGCACATGAAGATTGCAGTGTGAAGCTACTTGGGAAAAGATGAAGAGAACTGAGAGACAACCCCCCTCTCCCAACTGCCCCTCTCTTCCACTCACTTCCCTCCTGCAGTGCTTATCGGGCTTAGCAAAGATATTGTCATCTTAATGCTGATTCACTGCCAGTTCTCTTTAGAAATGCAGTTCTGTTTGGAAATGGGAGTGAAGCTTACACTCCTGATTCTCATATGGTACCAGTTTTTCATGCCAGGCAGGCTTGTAATGCCTCTAGCTATGGTGTACTTCATCTGTGTGAGAGTTAGTGAGTGCTGCACAGTTTACGCTTTTGCGTTCCCTGTTGTATTGTCTTTGCACTTCTAATGCCATGATCTCCCTGCAGTTTGGGAGAATATTGCACTGTACATTAGCAGTTTGTAAACTGAATGACTTTGATGTTAAAGGGTCTGTTGGGGTAGGGTATTGCCTCTGCATTTGTACAATCTCACATTTTTCAATGTTTTGGTTTCAGTTGATCGTTTTCACAACAAAAAAGGGCTGAGGGCCGTTAAAGGTCTAGCATCATTGCCCCCACTTAACTATAATTATTAAAGGTAAGTATGCATTTCCTACCAAAAACAAAAGTAATGTGTGCAGGTCAGAATCCCACATAGGGGTAACTCCTTTCAAGAGCTAGAGCCCTCACACACCCGAAGGGGTGTCATGGTTCATTATTGGTCAGCTTCATGTTGGGATGGTGCTGCAAGGCCCATCGGGCCCCTTTGGGGGGCTCTTTGCAATAGATCTTCTCTGGTTGCTGATATGTTCGGTGCAAGCCACTCACCTGAATTCCAGGGGTTCCAAAGCGGCGATGACAATTCCCCAAACCACATGAGGACTAACATTACTGCAATGAAGAGTACATTGCCCTGTCGCAAGTCCTAATGGGGAAAGGGGTTTTGGGAAGAGAAAAAGAGAAAATACCAGCTTCTGCTTTGTGGACTGGAGAATTGGGCTGCTGGACCCTGGGCTGTGTGTCGTGTAGGGCGTCAGTACTTCTGATTCTCAAAATACTGGGTTCTTTGTTTTTTAGGATTGTGGGCTGCAAAAGAATGACTTCATTAATACATTGAACTTGCATAAACTATTGTACATTGCATAATGTCAGTTATTGTTGACACATTGTGCATATGTTTCCATAAGGCTGAAGAAGTCTCTTCCTCTTTTTACAATACTTTCAGAGTCTCTGAAGCAATGTACAAATTCAAAAACAATCAACTTGACTAAAGGGCTTCTTTGTGTTCTGGCATAATCTCTTACCAATAGTAGTTCTGATAAACTTGCTCTATTTCCAATCTCACAATTCTCAGGGGAGCGCTTGTTCCAGGAAATACGTCTTTCCTTAATGCCTGTTTAGTGGCATCTTGGATTCCCACCCAAACTATAAATCACACTAGTTCTTAGTGTCATAAATTATTTAAAAGACAGAACTCTGTTTTGTTTCATTTAAGCAAATAATCTTTGCTTGCTTTGAAATGAAGTTACTTGCTTGAAAATTTCAGAAGAGCCCGGACTGTTTTTTTTTCACCTTTCTTATTTTCTCTCTTTTATAGGAAATACAGAATACTCAGCAGAAGACAGAAGAGGAGAGCCGGGACCCCACAAGAATCTAACCAGAGGGCGAGGATCACTGGAACTCGGTTGGAGGCTGTCCAGAGGACAAGAAATCGACTGGAAGCTAACCGGAGAACGTGGAACACTGGAACTCAACAGGAGGCAGGCTGGAGAACAAGGAACTTGACTTGCACCTGAATTTGACTGGAGGTAGGCTGAAAACAGGTGAGCAGAGAAATGGGTACAAAGTTGAGCAAGGCCTCAGACTCACAAGCATCCTTAAATAATAAACTGTGCACACATGCCTTTTGGCGGTTGATGGCTTGTTAAAGAAATTAACAATTATCCTCCTGATTGTGGCACGTGTTCAATACAGATCACATTATGAAGGGCAAATGTTTTGACAGTTACAGTTGGAGCAGGTGGAATAAAATCTGCATAATCGACAAGCATTGGTTATAATAAATGAGACAATTAACAAGCATTGGTTATTGCCAACTAGATATCCAAGCATGTAATAAATATACCCAAATAAGTCTGGATATTGCAAGCAACAACATCTTACTGTAATTGAGCTCTTGGATGTGCTAGTGTACCCACAACACAATGTGAATGGTGAGGTGCAGTAGAGGTGTCGTGTTATGAGACTGAGTAGATTGGTGCAGGAGAGGTAAATGAAAAATGACTAGGGGAGATCCAAAATCAGTTTATTGTGTATGAGCCAATGTCAATTTTAAATGCAACATAGTGAGTAAGTAATGGGTGCAATTATCCCTAAGGCTCAGGTGTATGAATGGAATAAGGTTGACATGGTTCTTGCCTATTTAATATCCCACATGGATCATGGCAAATCTTCAGGACCAGAACCCGTACCTACTCTCACAGAGTTGTGTTTAATGGATATCCTTATGTAATCCACCCCTTGCAAAACAATTGTGTAGTGTCTACCTCTTCTTTAATAGCTGACCTGCAAAGAAGCACAGAAAAAATCAAATTAGGATCTTCTCTAAGGGAAAGCACAAAAACACAGTAGTTACATACAGCAAAGAAATCCTCATGCAGTGCAGTCATGAAAACAGCAGCAGCCAGTATAAGAACAACGCTAAATCTGGCTTACCAACTTGATTGCTTAAAATTTTTAATTAAGAGGCAGAGGGGACTCCCCTTGTGCTCTCCCCTAGAAAGTTTAACAGGGAAGGTAATGAGAGTGAAAAAAGTAAATTATGCAAAAGTCTTAAAGAATCTAAAAAAGCTGTCATTCTCATCGCCTGTCCCATAAGGCGAGATACTCACTTTAGAGCTGTAGAGCGTCTTGCCAGAGACCTACCCTGTCCTGTGCCCTCGATGGAATGATGGCAGGAACCAGATATAGGCTTTTCAAGCTTGTTCCCATTGCCTAAACAGGAACAGCTAAGACTTGTGAACTCACTGGCTCATAAGAAGACTTGATAGGAGCTTGTGTTCAAAGTATGGCTTCCACCTTGAGACTAGTGTCAGCTGTGAGCCTTTCTTTGTGTCTAAAAGGCACATCTAAACAGTATCAAGCAAACAGGACAATCCAATTGCCATCATGGAAAGGGGGTTCATTATACATCAATGGTACATGACATGTCCCAGTGCGAATCTGATAATCAGACATGGAAGCAATTTGATTATGGAAAAGGTTGACTAACATGATCATGTTCCAGAAATAGTTCATTAATAATATTGCGTGCAACATGTGGGTTATAATGTATTGGTTATAATTGGATGGGTAATTAATGGGTAGAATGATAGTTGGTGTAGATAGCAGGATCTGTATATACTACATAAAAATGGGATATAGTGTGCACAGAGTCCAGGGGTTCCACAGAGGCATAACAAAGACTAAACTAGATAATACTATTGCTCTCTTTTGTGGTAGTGTGGTCGAGCAGTTAGGCTTATCAGAGGGTAGTGCAAAGCATGTTTTATACACATACAGACAATAGAAGAAGCACACACTCAATGACTTAACTCCAGACCAATGGTATTTATATAGCAAAAATATATTTTCTTGATTTATTTCTAGAACCACAATTTTCAAGTTGCAGGTAAGTCAATAGATTCGTATTTCACACATGTATCAAGAGTACTTTGAAATCAATAAGTTACACAGGTTTTGAAATATTGGCAATTATCTGTTTTAAAAGTTGACACCAATTTTCAGAAACAGTTCCTGGGGGGAAGAAAAATTAGTACGATTTACAGGTAAGTACTTGACTTACAGTTTTCAGTCTCCAGGGATTGGGAAGTCCGCAGGTTGTGGGTTCAAGTTAACCCCAAGCACCAACCACCAGCAACATTGGGCCGGCCGGGTGCAGAGGTAAAAGTTGAGGCAAATTTAACATGAGCTTCCATGGAGACTGAGGGTACTCAGTTTCAGATCTGCTGGCAGATAAGTAACTGTGTCTTAAGAGGGCAGACCTGGGACATTTAGAAGAGCCCCGGGGGGCCACAAGTTGGCACCAAACACACACCCTCAGAAGCAAATGGGCAGTCGGGTGCAGGGTGCAAACAGAGTCGGGCTCCCAATGCTTTTTTATGAGGGGACCCTAGGGGTCACATAGATGCTGCAGGCCTGGTCCAGGTGGTCAGTTTGGGAATACAACAGGCTGGACAAGTAGGAGGGCTGCCTGCTGAACATTACTGAAGCGGGGGTCGGGTTCTCTAAGGCATGGAGGCTGGGGGTGCACTGTACTTTTAGGTATCGGATATCTCTGTCCGTGGCTATCGCGGTCAGGCGGGTCCTACGGATTCACACTGCAGACATCATTGCGAGGGACAGAAGAGGTCAACCGAGGATGGGCACTTGCTCAGAATGGCCTGAGGATCCTCTTTAGCCAGTTGGGCCACCTGGACATGTGCCATGGGCATCGGGTGATGAGTGGTCAGGATTTGGGGATCTCAGGAGGCTCTGGAGTCCTTTGGTGTAGTTTCTTCTCTGGACAGGGCCGCTGTCCTCAGGAATTCTTGGCCCTCTGGAGCTCTGCAGAGGCCACTGGTCCCACAGGATGTGTTGCCTTCTTATTGCAGGTTCTTTCAAGCAGGAGACAGGCCGGTAGGGCTGGGGCCAAGTCATTTTGCGTATTCCTTCTTCTCTGCTGGGGTTTCAGTGAGCAGACCTTTTTTCTTGTTAGGTTGCCAGGAATCTGGTGACCTGAGTTCAGGGAGGCCCTTATATCCTGGATTTAGGGCTGTTACAGGGGTTGAGGGAAGTAGCCAATGACTAATGTCCCCAAGGGTGGCTACAACTTTCTTATGTCCACTCCCTTTGGGTAGGGGGACATAAACCTCACCCTACTGGCCCCTGTCCTCCCAACCAAGATGGAGGATTCTGCAGGGAGGGGGTCACCTCAGCACTGGACACCTTAGGGGTGGTCGTAGCTGTGGTGGCTACTCCTCCCTGTTTTCCCTAATTTTCCCGCCAGACTTGCCACTAAAAGTGGGGCTTTGTTGATGGGGCAGGCAACTCCACTAACTGGAGTGCCCTTGCGCACCGTAACCTAATTCTGGAGCCTTTGAGGCTCACCACCAGGTGTTACATTTCCTGTAGGAGGGAGGTGTGAAGCACCTCCACCCAGGACAGGATTTGTTTCTCGCCACAGAGAGCACAAAGAATCTCACCCCATGTGGTCAGAAACTTGTCTGAAAGTGGCAGGCTGGCACAGACTTGTCAGTCCTGCACTAGCAGTTTGGCTAACATACAGGGGGCATCTCTAAGATGCTGTCTGGGTGCATGTTTAAAAAAATCCCACAATGGCATCAGTATGGGTTTATTGTGATGAGAAGTTTGATACAAAGCTTCCCAGTATTCAGTGAAGCCATTATGGAGTTGTGGAGTCTGTAATGACAAACTCCCAGACGATATACTCAATATGGCTACACTGCACTTACAATGTCTAAGAAGGGACTTAGACACTGTAGGGCATATTACTCATGCAACAATGCCATCATCAGTTGTATAGTGCACCCTGCCTTAGGGCTGTAGGGCCTGCTAGAGGGGTCATTGACCTATGCCACAGGCAGTGGTTTGTGGGCATGGCACCCTGAGAGGGGTGACATGTCAACTTTGCCTTTCTCTCCTCACCAGCACCAACAAGCTACAAAGGCATTGTGCATGTGCTTGGTGAGGGCCACCCGAGGATGGCATAATACATGCTGCAGCACTTGGGGATCTTCCCTGTCCAAAAAGCCCTTGGTACCATGGGTATCTTTTAGAAGGGACTTAACTGTGTGCCATGAGTGTGCCAATTGTGGAAACAAAGGTACATACTTTGGGAAAAAAAACACTGGTGCTGGGGCCTGTTTAGCAGGGTCCCAGCACACTTTCAATCAAAGTTGGAATTAATATGGGGCAAGAAAGTGTGGAGGATAACAATGCAAACAGTGGCACTTTCGTACAGTTGGACAGTCAACATTTGCCAGATGTAGATCATTAAAATAGTACCACATGTGACAATGAGTGTGTGACCATATTACAGGGTTAAAATGAAATCCGAAAGATACCCAAAAACCGTTGGTGAGCGCACATGATTTTCTCCTTCCTTTTTGGAAAAATCTTGCAGGGATCGACCATTTAGCTTTCCATCCTGCACTAGTGGTACCTACAATCTATATACAGTTCAGATGTGAGTAAATCAAGGACAGGTGCCACGGATGGGGGATCATGATGAGGCTTCTGCCCAGGAATGTCATCGTTTAGCCTCTCCCTGTGTGTGGAAAAACAGAAAATCCACATTTGTTCTTTCTGGAATGGAGATTCCTTGGATAGATGGGGTTGCTTTCTGTAAATATCCTTTGCATGCCATGTGGTGTATGGTTATTGTAAAGAAAGTGTGTGCTCATTCTCATTGTTTGCTTAGCACAACAAATCCTACTGCAATGTTCCATATATCTTAACTGCACTGGTTGTAATGCCTATATCTCTTCTTACATGGACTTATCATCATATGGATGCAGTTCTTGGTGTTGCAGTTAGTGTGAGACCTTTGAATCCAGACCAATGTTTGGTCAAATGTGATGGTTTTAGATGGAGAAGTCAGGCCACACACCCTGCAAGTGCTGTATGGAAAATGGCCCAATACTGTTGGCAAATCCCAAAGGGGAGACTGTGTAACCTTATCAATTTATCTAGGTTTTGTGTATATAATCATGTAATGTTGAATGTACGTTTGAAGGCAAAGCGAGGAACAGCTAGGGACAGTAACCCAGTGTTCAGAATAGGCGAGTGTTTCCTTACTATTTTCTGTAGGTCACGGTTTGTAAGGAGCCCCCACTAAGGGTGATTAGGAGGTCTCAAAAGGAAAGCCTTTCAGGAGAGATGTTTCTTAGAAATCTCAAAAAGCAATTCTGGTCATTGATCTAATCACAGAACTTATTACAAGTCTGAATCATCCCCCGCCAAAATACAAGGATGTTGTCCATGCATCAACACCAAACCATCATGTGGCTACGGTATGGAATTTATCAGCATAAAATGTTACATTCCTCAAAATGGGCCATGTCGTAGTGAAGGTGCTGCTCATAGAAATACCCTTTGTTCGATAGTACAGTTGGTCCTTAAATTGAAAATATTTTCTTTGAGTGCCAATGTGGGTGCTGGTGCAGAAAGAAAGGTAAAGTTGACATGGCACCCCTCTCAGGGAACATTGCAGTGGGATCCGTTGTGCTAAGAGAATAATGAGAATGAGCACACATTTTCTTGGCAATAACCATTCACCAAATTACATAAAATGGACAGTTATAGAAAGCAACCCCCAACTATCCAAGAATGCTCTTTTCCAGAAAGAACAAAGGTGGATTTTCAATTTATCCACACACAGGGAAGGGTTGAATGCTGACATCCCCTGGACAGAAGTCTCATCATGATCCCCCATCGGGGGCCCCTGTCCTTGGCTTATACAAACCTGGACAGTATGTAGATTGAAGGCAGCACTAGTGTAGGATGGGAGGGCTGCATAGATAATCCCTGCATTATTATTTTTTTAAAGGGGGATAATATCTCATGCACTCACTGCCGTTTTTTGGGTATCTTTGAGATTTCATTTTAACTCTGTAATGTTGTCACACACACAGTGCGATCTTTTCCATAGCGTATTGTTTCCATGTCTGATTATCAGATTCCATTGAGACTTGACATATGCATCATTGATGTATTATGAATCCCCTTTCCATTATGGCTGCCGGATAGCCAGGTTGACTTGATACTGTTTAGACTTGCCTTTTAGACACAAAGAAAGGCTCACAGACAACTCTAGTCTGAAGATGGAGGTCATACTTTAAACACAAGCTCCAGTCCAGTTTTTTTAGGAGCCCGCATGTTCACAAGTTTCGGCTGTTCCCATTTAGGCAATGGGGACAAGCTTGATAAGCCAACAGCCGGTTCCTGCCTTCACTCCGTCAAGGGCACAGGACAGGATAGGTCTCTGGCAAGATGCTCTACGGGACTCAAGTGAGTATCTCCCCTTGTGGGACAGGCGATGTTGAGAATGACTGCCTTTTTAGAGTCTTTAAGCCTTGGGCATAGCTTACTTTGTTTCACTCTCATTACCTTCCCTTGCAAAGCCTTTAGGCGATATGCACAAGGGCATACTGTCACTCAATTGAACTTTTCAAGCGATCAAGTTGATGAGCCAGATATAGCCTTGTTAATATACTGGCTGCTGTTGTTTTCATGACTGCACTGCATGACAATTCTTTTTAATGTATGTCATTACTATGTTTTTGTACTGTCTGTGAAAGATTTCCTCATTTGATTGTTTCTGTGTTTCTTTGCAAGACAGCTATTTACAGAACAGGTAGACACTACACATTTATTTTGCAAGGGGTGGATTACATAGGGAACACAACCCCTGTGAGAGTAGGTTAGGTTTTTAGTCCTGAAGAATTGCCATGATCCATGTGGGATATTAAATAGGCAACAAATATATTGATCTTATTCCATTCATACACTTCAGTTCATTGCACACATTACTGACTTGCTCTGTTGCTTTTAATTATGGCAGGGGCTCCTATACAATAAATTGATATTGGATCTCCCCTAGTCATTTTTAATATACCTTTCATGCACCAATCTACTCACTCTCATAACATCACAACCTTCCTGCACCTCACCGTTCTCATCGACACCCAGAAAAGATCTTTGGCAAAGTGCCCCCCAAGTAGGATCCTTTAGGCATTGCACCACTGGCCCAATGCGGAGCGGCCCGATGATGAAGCATGACACCCCTTAGTGTATGTGAGGGCTCTTACACATGAAAGGGGCTACCCCTATGTGGGGTTCTGACCTGTACATAGTGTTTTTAGTTTTTGTAGGAACTGCATATTTACCCTTAGTTTCTGTTGAGCACTGTCTGATCCGATTTTTGATGTATGAATCTTGGAACATGCAGATTACACTCGAATCTATGCATCAAATGCATAAATCACTTAAGCTATTGAACCAGTGTTTGAATCTCAGACACACAGATAGTGAGAACAGATGTAAAGTAGTAACCTTAAACAATAGCAGTAACTTGAACAGTCAATCTCATTACAATACTGCCCAAATTCCACTTGAGATGTTCATCTGTCTATAGTAAATGAGCCATTTTATTTATAAAAAATAAAGTTGTTTGTAAATTCATTACTGTAAAACTCCTCAGACCCCCTTGCAGAGTATGTAGATCACTCACTACATGTACTCACTTTATGCAATGTGGTGTGGCATATGCTTAATTACAAGGGTTGTTTTGGTTTCCCAGACTACCCTGCTTAAACACAGCACAAGCAAGATTTGCCCATGGTTTGCATGTTGGAATATCATGGGAACCTCTGTAAGTAGCTGAAAAGTCTAGCAGGTGGTACCAGGATTGATCATCAACCTTTCTTATATAGTCTCATGTACACACTGTATTCCATTTGGCATTTAAAGAAAACTCATTAAATAGTGTTCTTTGAGTAGTAATCAGCAAAACATTCTAAAATCATACAACACGTTGGATGTTTCTGACAAAAAATGAAACCAAATAGTAAGCATATTCTTATGGTAACTAGCAAATCAGTCTCAAAACTTTAGGGACAGTTTAATCCCGCTAAGAAGAAATTATGCTTGTGGAATCATTGGATGCTTATTTTCAAATTACCCTCAAATCATCAAGAACAAATTGATCTGATGAAGTAATCAGATACTCATTTTTAAATCATCCTAAAGTCAGTGGGAATAGTCACACCTTGTAAAATAATCAGATTCTCATTTTTACATCATCCTGGTGTCATCAGGAACAGCCACGCCTTGTGAAGTAATTTGATACTAATTTTTTAAATCATCCTCAAGTCAGGAATAGTCATACCTTGTGAAGTCATCAGATACTCATTTTCAAACCATCACAAATCAATTGGCATAGGTTTATAAACTTTTCTGACGACCTCCCCTACTACTATCTTTGCTCAAGAGTTTTTGCTGTGCATGCTGGCTCAGAGACGCAGTGGATGCTTGCAACAGGTACACCAAAGCAACCCATATATCAAGCCCGTCTACACCTATCATTACATCGGTGCAGCCCATAGTTAGGAATTTCAGTCACAATGATCTTCAGGAATTCATTGTTTTATCCTCCTTGTACAGCATTCTCCACCTACCTTAATAAAACCTGTTAGAATCAGTTTTCTTCTGGGCAACCTCCAGTCACTACTTGTTCTGCTTCAAATGGTTGCAATGTTGTTTTTGCCTTTTTGAAAACTTGCTCCAGAAAATGACCTTAATGCCCCTGGCCTTATTCTTGACCTCAATTTTCATTTACTGGTTGTAGCTGACACATTGCTCAAATACCTTTCTGGCTTGGACACAGTCCTAATTGACTACTGGACAAAGCATGTCAGTATACTACATGACTGGCATGTGAGCGTGACTGTCCAGAGCAGAAGCAGTTACCATAATTTCTGAGGATTGCACTTCCTGACATGGACCCAACAGAACTCTTTGCTGCCCCTTTGCCTGATTCCTGGTATACAGAAGATTTCCCCATCTTGCTGAAGATTTGCCTATCACCTGCTCGAATCACGGTGGACATGGCTGACCTCTCTGTTCTCAAACAAGACATTGTTGATCACTCTGTGCTTTTTCCAAGGCTACAGCATGGTACATTGCCGGTGAACGTGGTAGAAGTTTAGTCTCCAACATTCGTAGAAAATATACATCTTTACGTAGGGACACTTTCTCAGAATATCAGCTGTGCTATTATAAACACAATTCCTTGTCCCTTACACGTTAGAGGGAGATTCCAACCAGGGAACCACAACTTTATGCTGATTGCCGAATGCTTCGCTACAGATGCTAATGCAGACAGCAGGCCTTTGCTCAGGTATGGGGGTTGATGTCTTCCCAGGGAACCTGAAGGGCAGACTTAGAGCTTAACATGCTGTGCTCTATTCTAGCCTAGGTAGGGATTAGTCCATTGACAATAGTGACAATATGATAGCATTGTTTTTATGCTTCACTCTTCTCATCACAATTTTAATACTGTCATGTTGTGTCGTCCTGGTTATTGCAGCTCACACCTTGCTATCTAAGATGCAGTTGTTTTATTAAACTCATTATTGAAACATATACCGCTTCTGTTTGTCATTTATATATGAGACTGAATTGTGAGTGAGAGAACCGGATGTAACCTGAGTAACCACAACTTCCCTGAGAAGCCAAATATGTCATGCACTCGGCTGCCCAGTCATCCCTATCCTTGGGTAGAGATGAGGCACTGCTAGATAGCCGGAGCAAAACCCAGATTGGAGCGACAGGTGTCACCGACAGTGGGTTAGACTAAGGGCCTCATTATGACCCTGGCGGGCGGCGGAGGCCGCCCGCCAGGATCCCGCCCTCCAAATTACCGCGCCGTGGTCAAAAGACCGCGGCGGGTATTACGAGTTTTCCCCTGGGCTGGCGGGCGGTTCCAGTTAAACCGCCCGCCAGCCCAGGGGAAAACGACCTTCCCACGAGGATGCCGGCTCGTAATCGAGCCGGCGGAGTGGGAAGGTGCGACGGGTGCTACTGCACCCGTCGCGTATTTCACTGTCTGCAAGGCAGACAGTGAAATACATTTTGGGGCCCTCTTACGGGGGCCCCTGCCGTGCCCATGCCATTGGCATGGGCACGGCAGGGGCCCCCAGGGGCCCCGCGACCCCCCCTACCGCCATCCTGTTCATGGCGGCTTTCCCGCCATGAACTGGATGGCGGTAGGGGGGGGCAGAATCCTCATGGCTGCGGAGCGCGCTCCGCAGCCATGGAGGATTCCAATGAGCAGCGGAAAGTCAGCGGGAGACCGCTGACTTTCCGCTTCTGACCGCGGCTGAACCGCCGCGGTCAGAATGCTCATTGGAGCACCGCCAGCCTGTCGGCGGTGCTCCCGTGGTCGGTGGCCCTGGCGGCCACCGGCCGCCAGGGTCAGAATGACCCTCTAAGTCTCCCACACCACAGGCGATTCTGCCGCTCAAAATCCAGTAGTCTCATTAGAATAATGAGAGCCTATGCGACAGGCTGACAGAGAAGTCCTGATGCGATGGGCCCATTTTGCTTTTGGCTACCACCCTGCAGCAGTCCTCCAGGGTTGTCCATTAGAAACCTGAGAGAGGCCAGAAGCTGGAGGGTAGAGATGAAGGCTCGGCAGACCTGGGCAGCAGCATATGAGACCCAATTTTTCCTATATATGGTGAGGAAGTGCAAGGAAAACTGACATTAGGCATTGTTTCAGAGCAAACCAAACATTGTTTCTCAAAATGTGCATGCCCACCAAGATCGTACAACGCAAGATGGCACAACTCTGCCAGCTCCCAACACCAGGGGTGGTTTCTCCTTTAGGGCTGAGGGGCTGTGGCCCTCTTAACTTCCTACACATTTATAGCAAAAACAAATAAATAGATCAATTTGTTCAGAGATGCAATCATAACGATGGCAACACTAAATACATCTCTGCATTTAAGTCTGTGCTGTCTGTCTGGGCTGTCTGGCCCACCTAGCTTTGAAGAAGGAGATGGAAGTCAGGCATTAAATCAACTTTCTAAACTGTGGCGCACGACACAGGGCTGACTACTCTAAAGCCCTTCATTTCCCTTGTGGTCTACGGCAGTATCCACTAGAGGCCAGTGATGCTTTTTAGCATCATGGTTTCGGGCATCAGAGAATTCATCCCTGCGTGAGGGCAGCTATCTGACATTCACCAGCATTGATCCCACCCTTTCCCCACTCGTCATGCAGTAGGAGTGGATGCAAGCACGTGTGATTTGTGCCTTGGCTTTAGTGAATGGTATAATGCTAATCTTTAGGTATTTTTATTGTCCTGAGACCCCTTGTCATGCTAACCTCCCCCACTGTGACACCCTAGGCCCTGGCTGCAAATTGCTGGCTCCTTTAGATGTGGAGCTGTCTGTATTCATTCCCTCATGGAATTGTTCAAAAAGACAATTGGTATTCTTGTTCCCTCGTGAAATTGATCCAAATATCAGACTCAAGCACAAAGGGAGAAATATGTGTTACATTAAAGGCACTTATCTGCTGTATGGCTTTCAAACTGTCCCAATCGTCATGCCCTTAGCATTAATGCCAAAACATGGATTGATATGCAAACATTGAATGTTAAAAAAGAGATTTAGTTCCGCTCTTATTTCACATGTTTTACTCGATGTTGCATGCGCGAAGAGAGTAAGGGCCAGATGTAGGTACAATAAAATTAGCGACTTGCAATTTGCGAGCATGTGCGACTCGCAAATTGCGTGTCGCTAATAGGAATGCAGGTTCAATTTCCGTGGACAAATTGCGACTCACACCCGGAGTCACAATGCAGATAGCGAGTCCGCTGTCTGAGAGGTCGCTGTTTGCGACCGTGCAAAAAACGGACTCGCAATTTGCGAGTGGGTGTCGCAAATTGTGAGTACCATGTAAATTGATTGCAGGTGCTGCAGAACACTCCAGAAACCACTCCAGAACACTCTGGAAACACTTCCTGGCACATGATGATGACATCACAGCCAGGAAGTTTACTAATACACCTGGGAGGAGGGAGGACCACACCCATTTTAAACTGCTGAACAGCCAACAGGAGGAACAGCAGCTACAATGGCAGAAACACCCAGAAAGAGGAAATAACAATTTTCTGAGAAGGAGCTGGAGGTGCTGACAGAAGAATTCTGTCAGCACTATGATGACCTTTTTGAAAAGGCAGCCCTCAATGTGCCAGACTCAACAAAAAAACAACTCTGGCTGGAAATTCAGGAAAAAGTTAACTCCCTGGGGGTCAGCCACAGGAGTGTGGATGAGATCAAGAAGAGGTGGTATGACCCCCGCTCCCGGACCAAGGAGAGGGTGGCAGAAAGGCTCCGGGAGATGAGAGGCACAGGAGGGGGACCATCATCCATACCACCACCCACACCCCTGGAGGAAAGGGCGGAGGAGACCCTGGAGCAGGAGGCAGTTACTGGATTTGGAGATCTGGACACCTCTGAGCCCACAACATCAACCGGTGAGTACCATGTAATATGCCTGTACCCCCATCAATGCCATACCCCCACCCAACATGTACACAGGGGCATGCACAACCAAGGTAGCTCCATTTCAGGGTAGCAAACACCAGAATGATGCATTATGGGCAATGTAGTCAAGTAGGCAGTCAATAGGCAAATGTTTATTAGGAAGTGTGCAACAGATAGTAGACAGTCTGTTCCCCATGTCCCACAGGTCTCCCACAAGACACCACCACAAGCCACAGCAGCCAGGTGCCAACAGTCAGCCAGCCCCATGAGGAAAGCACAGGAACTGCCACCACTCCCACCTGCACCACCAACACCATCCCCTTGATGACTACACCTGCTGCAACAGTGGTTCCGGAGGCTGCGCCAGCAACAGCCAGGAGTGCCACGGTAGAGCTCACAGGGCATCCACCACTGCGCAGGCGACGCAGGTTGAGGAGAGCAGGGCTGCAGGCTGAGTCCGGGCGTCCATCGACCACCATGACCGAGGCACAACTGCTACATGGTCAGCGCCTGCAGAACCAAATGTTAGGGAGAATTAGTGGGGTTCTGCACCGCTTTGTAAGGAGCAATGAGACCAGCATGCAGCAACTCCATGCACAATTGGACGTCATAGGCACAAACACTGGGGACCTAGCCCTGTCCATGCGGGAACTGGTGGCTGGACTACTGTCACAGAGCGAGGGTGGGCGGCGCAGGGACCGCCAGCTGCTCCAGATGCTGGACAGGATGGCCTCATCAATTGGCAGACTGGCAGTCAACACCACTGGCCTGTCAAGAAGGACAGTCGGCCTCCAAGTGGAAATGGGCCACTTTGCAGGGGATGTGGCAAGAGGCCTGGGCTGGATCACCCATGTGATCGATCTAATGGAGGCACGGCATGTGTCCAGGGGTACAGGGGACACCCCCCAGGACAGCGAAGAGGGCTCCACTGTGAGCAGTGTCTCATCTGGTGACACTAGGGTGCTCCGGAGTGGGAGTACCAGGCAGAGCACTGCAGAACAACCTGGGACCAGCCAGGCTGGCAGAGGCCGCCGTAGGTCATAGACTAAACCCTGTCCCTGATGTTGGGGCACATGACGGCAATGTGCCCCATGCATGGTTGGCTTTTTGAAGTCCCTGAACAGTTTGTCATTGTAAATAGTTCAATTTCTGCACATATTAAATCGTTTTTTTGTTCCACTTAACAAATTGAGTTTTGGTCAGTAGGTGAGTATGGTTGAAGTTGACACGTACCTCACAAAGTATTGTGTTGCGATGTGTTCCCGTCTCAGTCTACCTTGATTTGCGATGCTCCTATCCACATGATGGCGATGTGGTTGCTCCTGCTCTTCATCCTCGGAATCTGGGTCTGCAGGGGTGAGAGGTAGCCCACGTCGGGTGACAATATTGTGCAGGATGGCGCATGCGACAACAATTTTGAATGCTGTAATGGGGGTATACTAGAGGGCACCTCCACTGTGGTGGAGGCATCTGAACCTTGCTTTCAGCAATCCGAAGGTGCGTTCAATCAGGTTCCTGGTCCTCTTATGTGCACTGTTGTATCGCCTCTCGCATTCATTGCTGGGTGTTAAGAACGGAGTCATAATCCATGGCCGTAGTGCATATGCACTGTCACCTGTTGGGCACAAACAGTACACTGTTAGAAAGTCCTGGTTGGTGTGCACATCGATCTGTGTGTATGTCTACAAGGTGTATGCAGCTCTACCTAGGAGGTATCCGTCTCCAAACTCCCCACGTTCCAGGCGTTGGTGTATCCCACTGTGCCTAAAAATGTAGGTCATGGGTACTGCCTGGAAATTTTGCGACAATGTCAGTGATGACATAATGGGCGTCACAAACAACCTGAATATTGAGTGAGTGGGTACACTTTCTGTTGCGGAAAAGATACTCCAGGTTTTCAGGAGGGCATATTTGAATATGTGTCCCATCTACACACCCTATGACATGGGGAAAGTTGGCAACCCGGTAAGAGTCCAGCTTGGTGCTGTTAATTTCTGCCTCATTCCTGGGTAGGTATATGAAGTGAGACATGTGTGTGAGTAAGGCATCTAGGAATGCCCTGAGGAACCTTGATAGTGCACTTTGAGATACCCCACCTGCCACAGCAATGACCCCCTGATAGCTCCCCGAGGCCAAGAGGTGCAGTGAGCATAGCACTTGCACATGCGTAGGGATGGCGCAACCGCGCAGAGTCTGGCGTTCTAGCTGTGGTTTGAGTAATTCAATTAATTCAAGTATAGCTGCGCTGCTAAGTCGGTATTTGTCGTAGATTTCCTCCTCAGTTTGCTGAAAAAGAGTCTGCCTTGTTCTGTAAATCTTCTCCTGTCTCTGGCTCCTCCTCCTCCTCTGCTGGGCTGCGTGGACTCTCCTCCTCACTGCTATCAGGTATATCTCCGCCATCTTGAGTAACCCAGATGCCTTCTGGGTCTCCTTTTATACTTTGGTAATGATTACCACCTGCTCTGAGTTAGTGGTAAATGGGACATGCAAATTGGGCATTTTGTGACTAGTCGCAATTTGCGAGTTGCAATTGCATATGGTTTGCGACTCGCAAATTGCGACTTCCTATTTGCGGGTCGCAAAATGGGGTCGCACATTTTGCGAGACGGTAACGGCTCGCATGGCTTTTTGCGAGTCGGAAATGGGATTTTTGCATCCCGTTTCCGATTTTGCGCAGTCGCAAATAGCGAATCGGGCCATTTGCGACTCGCAAACCTTTGCTACATCTGGCCCTAAGCTGTTTCATCATGCTGTGTCTCGGTGCATTGTATTACTTTTGCATAGAGCACACTTTGATTTGTTCCAGGTGTTTATGAGGGGCTTTCATTGAGAGCACTGCCACTGAGGCTCAAGCCACAGCAAAGTGCCAGTCAGTGTGTTAGCATCTCTGCAGAGCACACAGAACAATGGTCAGGTATTCCAGTTAAAATTGAAATTAAATGTAAATGTGTGTGAAGGGGGTGAACAGTGATCAATATATTTAGAAGACAAAAGAAAATAAAGTGCTTAAATGTGAATGAGTGCAGTGTGTTTCGGGTGGTAAACTGAGGGAACTGCAAGGAAGTGAATTCAGGTGAGAGTGAAAAGAGAGTGCTGAGGAGAGAGGAGGTTGAAAATGTGCAGATGAATCAGATGTGAAGAGAAAAAGGACAAACATTTCTAAGGTAAGACAAACATAGCTGAAAGTCCTACTCCTTCCATAGGGCTCAATAATATTAAATTCACAGTCTCAGAATTTCAGAATTGAAACATTTCCAATGTTAAATATTTATAACTAATCGTTGATGTTCATTTATCATAAAGAGCTAAAAACCACCGACACAAGCAACAGTACTGACATGTTTTAGTGTGTATGTCAGTTATATTTCTGAATGCAAAAATATCTGGAAGCGAAACCAAAATACAGGTCCAATATGGGAATCACAGAAATATATTTTGCATGTTCCCTTTTATAGAGCCCCCACTTTTTCCATCCCACTTAAAGGCCTGGTTGCACATATTTCTGTATGACTGATTGCAACCCCTGGCTGTGGGTGCTTCCTGATGCTAATCGCTAACATTTTTTATTTTTAAATGCATAATTTGTCAATCTTTTTTTAAAAAATTCTTGAGAAAAGGACACACCCTAGACCCCACGTTTGTCCATTGAGCTTGCTCGCTTCACTCATTACATAAAAGTCGTACACAGACTTTTACGCCCACCACTTTCAGATGTCACCAGCAGCAACTGCCCAACACCCCTCAGGTGAGAGCTTGATGTACTGTCTTCCCTTCTCTTCATAACTCTCAATAGTTTCCCAAGACCCTTCAAAGCATCCTTTTTCGTTTATCCCTGTAAGCTCCTGGATGAATCCTCTGGGGCCCAGTAACAAGACTGAGGCCATAACAGAGAAAGAAGGATGAAGTGGAGAGAGGTAGGGGAGATGACTGAAAAGCTGAGGGGATCTGAAACAAATTTTATTAGAATTTTAAGAGGACTCTGTGAAAACATCTCGAAGTATGCAGTGTGCCAAAGAGGTGGCAAAAAAGCACTGAAAACTGCCCTCTGAGACAGAACTCCACACTTAGTGGTGAGTGATGGAACAATAAAGAAGGTGATAGAAAAAGTAGGAAGAGTGGCAAGGGCACAAGACAAGAGCATGTGGAATGCAATAAGAGTCCTTAGAAGCCCAGGAGCCCACAGCATCTACATCATACTGACTTCTCAAAGACACTCAAGTTTTGAAAAAACTCAAACCGAGATAAAGTTCTCCACACTAAGGAGAGTCTCACTACAAAGCACAATAAATCTGAGTTACAGGCACTTGTCCCAGTGGCATCAAGAATACAGACAGTACAATATGAGAAGGTCTTTCAGTTGCTCAACTTGTGGATCCTTGAAAGGTGGTGCCGCCCAAACTGCTGCAGTACTTGATGAGAAGCCACAGCCCAACATCACCCCAGAAAGACACCCTAGGGTTCCAAAGAGCTAAGCGATGTCTGAAAACCAATGATGCAAAAGAAGTTTATTCAAAAGAGAGAGGTAAAAACAATGTTAACTTGTGAGGCCAAGGCAGCAACATTGAAAAAACACTAGAGGGAGGGGCTTTGACAGCCCTAAACCTATGTTATCAATTACTGATCCCACTTACAATCACTTCCAGAGGAGTGAAGGGAGCAGGGTGCGTCGGGTACAGAAGGCAAAACAGTTCCTAATGGAAGCAGAGGTACATGAAATCCTTGGTGAGGAAAGCAGGATACCTCTGTTACAGGAGACAAAACAGATCAGTATAGAAACATAGGGTCATGGAACCCCAACGGTTATTAAACAAATGCCACTGGAGCCAGAGCCAATGCTTATGGACTCTTCAAAAGCTAAAAGAAAACTAGTGCACTGTAAGTCCAAAACTTCCAGTGAGACAAGAACTTCACAAAGTAAGACCTTAAATGAATGTTCTCCATTTCAAACAGAACTTTTAAATGGGGCACAGCTGGGAAAGTTCAGTTTCCCAAATCACGCACAGGGCAAAGCACTAATATACAAATGTGCAAATACAACAATAAAACTGGGCTTTAATAACAAACCCACAGCAATGGATGAGGAAATAGATCACTTCCTGGAACTACTTTCATCCTCACCACTATCTTTCATTTGTCACAGGAGAGAAGCGACTGACGATTCAACAAACTCATGCGCAGATGGAACCAAGGTCCAAATTTAAGAGGGCTAAGCACCAACTATCACCACATTAGCATCATTATTTTTTATGCTAATGTAGCAATAGTGTGGAAAAATGCTGTGCCAATTTAAAAAGTGGGGCAAAGCAAGCAGTGCGCCACTTAGTACACCATTGTGCCACATTATGCCTGTGTGAGGCATAATTTATGCAAGGGGGCTTTTTCTGTTAGGTGGGGGTCGCAAAAATGGTGATGTAGAATATGAGGTTCTACTGCACCATTTTTAGCAGCATTTTTAATTTAATGCCTGCACAGAGCAGTCGTTAAAAGGAGGCACAACATTATTTTAAAAAGGCCTCTATGTACTTTGCAGGAATATTGCCAACATTGTTTGGCGCTAATCCTGCAAAGTTCAACAATAGCATCAAAAATTATGACTCTATTGTCCCTAACCTATGCCATGGTGCACCATATGTTAAATACAGTGCACAGATGGTGGCGTTAGGGGGGTGCAATGGGCAGCAAGAAAAGTGACACTTCATGACCTGAACTGTCACCTTATTAAATCTGGGTCCAAATCCTTTACTCTCCACTCAGCAGACAATGGCCAAACACCATGGGGGGGGGCAATTGCACACTGAAAAGGATAATGGCAGCAAGCGTGAGGAGAAAGGAAACTCTAAGTTCAATAAAGTTCCAGGCTAGCCACGTAGCCAGTTGAAAAGTAGCAAAGAAACTAGGAACAATGATGAATCCTAATATAAACAAAAGCCCTAGTGTCACACCATCAATAAAAAAGGATGCCAAAGAGCTAAACCATGGAAAGGAGACACTTGTAACAAGCAAACACGTTGTAGCAAAGTGTCAACCTGATCTAAATGAACCTTAAAATCAGATTGTACCAATACATAACCAAATAGGGATATAGCTAGAGGCCAATAAAAACAGACATAAAGTGTACCTCTATAAGGATCCTGAGTCAGTAACAACAAAGATGTAAATTTAGAATCAAAAGAAAAATTGAGCTGCAACATTGTTCAAACAGTCCATGAGCCTGGTAGTGTATCACAAAAACATACCACCACCTTATTGACAAAATGAAGAAACATTTTGCCTACGTACAAAACTAATGCTACTCATCCTGAAGTTAAGACAACCGGTGGTGTAAGTATGTCACATTTTAGCCGAGCTCAAGCTAAAAGACACACACAATAAAAGCTAATCACCCCTCCATGAAAATGCATCAAAGGAGATCACACCAAAAACAGCAACACAACTAAAGCACTCAATTTAGGGGATGACAAACCTGCTCACCGTTTCATTTTAGATACCCAGAGTACTCCAAATGAAAACAGAGCACCCCAAAGAATGATTAATGACCAAGACAATAGACCAGGAGGGGATCAAATAGAGCAGTAGAATAGGCATCACAAAGCTAGCTGCAAGCAGAATGCTACACAAGTGACTCCTCTTTGGTGTGCTTAATGACCAGAAAAAGGAAAAGAGCAAGTCACTGAAAACCTAACATTAATATATGGTCACAAGAACATATCTGCTGACTACATAGTTAAAAGATGGCTGTGTGAAGTACACAACTTTGCCATTTGTAACATCCCAAAACTTTCAGCCACTGAAGGCAGACTCACTCAAAAACAAAGTCTACAAATGTTTAACAGAAAAAGTTGGGGGTGGCACTGAATGATCTTCAAAAGTCAAAGAAAATACTACAAGATCTGGGCAGAGAGATGATTATATCCTCACCGGCAAAGGAAATTCAAGTCTCATCGAATACATGTTGAAATCTGTCCTACTTTCCAACCCTTTCTGTGAAACCAGAATAATATTTAGAACTGACCATATAACCCATGAGAAAATAAAATCAAGCCATGAAATACACAGGTCGCCTGAAAAGGAGTAAAATAACTCCAAATTACCTTTAACTTTCAATAGGGCAGTAATGCTTTTCCAGAGAAAACATCACTATATATGACTGCTTCTTGCTCAAGACCTCAACAATCAAAATAAATAGGGCAAACAACATGCAAGAAAGTGGAGTGACAAACTCCCAAAGCAAGGCCCCCTGGAATGTCTGTTCCTTGACAAAAAAAGACAAACAATGCAGAACTGTCTAGAAAGCAAACACTTATACATATGTGGAAATCAGATCAACTGAGGCAAGAAAGCTGTGTTCCGGAGGCTGCGCCAGCAACAGCCAGGAGTGCCACCTTACAGCTCACAGGGCATCCACCGTTGCGCAGGCGACGCAGGTTGAGGAGAGCAGGGCTGCATGCTGAGTCCGGGCGTCCATCGACCACCATGACCGAGGCACAACTGCTACGTGGTCAGCGCCTGCAGAACCAAATGTTAGGGAGAATTAGTGGGGTTCTGGACCGCTTTGTAAGGAGCAATGAGACCAGCATGCAGCAACTCCATGCACAATTGGACGTCATAGGCACAAACACTGGGGACCTAGCCCTGTCCATGCGGTAACTGGTGGCTGGACTACTGTCACAGAGTGAGGGTGGGCGGCGCAGGGACCGCCAGATGCTCCAGATGCTGGACAGGATGGCCTCATCAATTGGCAGACTGGCAGTCAACACCACTGGCCTGTCAAGAAGGACAGTCGGCCTCCAAGTGGAAATGGGCCACTTTGCAGGGGATGTGGCAAGAGGCCTGGGCTGGATCACCCATGTGATCGATCTAATGGAGGCACGGCATGTGTCCAGGGGTACAGGGGACACCCCCCAGGACAGCGAAGAGGGCTCCACTGTGAGCAGTGTCTCGTCTGGTGACACTAGGGTGCTCCGGAGTGGGAGTACCAGGCAGAGCACTGCAGAACAACCTGGGACCAGCCAGCCTGGCAGAGGCCGCCGTAGGTCATAGACTAAACCCTGTCCCTGATGTTGGGGCACATGACGGCAATGTGCCCCATGCATGGTTGGCTTTTTGAAGTCCCTGAACAGTTTGTCATTGTAAATAGTTCAATTTCTGCACATATTAAATAGTTTTTTTGTTCCACTTAACAAATTGAGTTTTTGGTCAGTAGGTGAGTATGGTTGAAGTTGACACGTACCTTACAAAGTATTGTGTTGCGATGTGTTCCCGTCTCAGTCTACCTTGATTTGCGATGCTCCTATCCCCATGATGGCGATGTGGTTGCTCCTGCTCTTCATCCTCGGAATCTGGGTCTGCAGGGGTGAGAGGTAGCCCACGTCGGGTGACAATATTGTGCAGGATGGCGCATGCGACAACAATTTTGAATGCTGTAATGGGGGTATACTAGAGGGCACCTCCACTGTGGTGGAGGCATCTGAACCTTGCTTTCAGCAATCCGAAGGTGCGTTCAATCAGGTTCCTGGTCCTCTTATGTGCACTGTTGTATCGCCTCTCGCATTCATTGCTGGGTGTTAAGAACGGAGTCATAATCCATGGCCGTAGTGCATATGCACTGTCACCTGTTGGGCACAAACAGTACACTGTTAGAAAGTCCTGGTTGGTGTGCACATCGATCTGTGTGTATGTCTACAAGGTGTATGCAGCTCTACCTAGGAGGTATCCATCTCCAAACTCCCCACGTTCCAGGCGTTGGTGTATCCCACTGTGCCTAAAAATGTAGGAGTCATGGGTACTGCCTGGAAATTTTGCGACAATGTCAGTGATGACATAATGGGCGTCACAAACAACCTGAATATTGAGTGAGTGGGTACACTTTCTGTTGCGGAAAAGATATTCCAGGTTTGCAGGAGGGCATATTTGAATATGTGTCCCATCTACACACCCTATGACATGGGGAAAGTTGGCAACCCGGTAAGAGTCCAGCTTGGTGCTGTTAATTTCTGCCTCATTCCTGGGAAGGTATATGAAGTGAGACATGTGTGTGAGTAAGGCATCTAGGAATGCCCTGAGGAACCTTGATAGTGCACTTTGAGATACCCCACCTGCCACAGCAATGACCCCCTGATAGCTCCCCGAGGCCAAGAGGTGCAGTGAGCATAGCACTTGCACATGCGTAGGGATGGCACAACCGCACAGAGTCTGGCGTTCTAGCTGTGGTTTGAGTAATTCAATTAATTCAAGTATAGCTGCGCTGCTAAGTCGGTATTTTTCGTAGATTTCCTCCTCAGTTTGCTGAAAAAGAGTCTGCCTTGTTCTGTAAATCTTCTCCTGTCTCTGGCTCCTCCTCCTCCTCTGCTGGGCTGCGTGGACTCTCCTCCTCACTGCTATCAGGTATATCTCCGCCATCTTGAGTAACCCAGATGCCTTCTGGGTCTCCTTTTATACTTTGGTAATGATTACCACCTGCTCTGAGTTAGTGGTAAATGGGACATGCAAATTGGGCATTTTGCGACTAGTCGCAATTTGCGAGTTGCAATTGCATATGGTTTGCGACTCGCAAATTGCGACTTCCTATTTGCGGGTCGCAAAATGGGGTCACACATTTTGCGAGTCGGTAACGGCTCGCATCGCTTTTTGCGAGTCGGAAATGGGATTTTTGCATCCCATTTCCGATTTTGCGCAGTCGCAAATAGCGAATCGGGCCATTTGCGACTCGCAAACCTTTGCTACATCTGGCCCTAAGCTGTTTCATCATGCTGTGTCTCGGTGCATTGTATTACTTTTGCATAGGGCACACTTTGATTTGTTCCAGGTGTTTATGAGGGGCTTTCATTGAGAGCACTGCCACTGAGGCTCAAGCCACAGCAAAGTGCCAGTCAGTGTGTTAGCATCTCTGCAGAGCACACAGAACAATGGTCAGGTATTCCAGTTAAAATTGAAATTAAATGTAAATGTGTGTGAAGGGGTGAACAGTGATCAATATATTTAAAAGGCAAAAGAAAATAAAGTGCTTAAATGTGAATGAGTGCAGTGTGTTTCGGGTGGTAAACTGAGGGAACTGCAAGGAAGTGAATTCAGGTGAGAGTGAAAAGAGAGTGCTGAGGAGAGAGGAGGTTGAAAATTTGCAGATGAATCAGATGTGAAGAGAAAAAGGACAAACATTTCTAAGGTAAGACAAACATAGCTGAAAGTCCTACTCCTTCCATAGGGCTCAATAATATTAAATTCACAGTCTCAGAATTTCAGAATTGAAACATTTCCAATGTTAAATATTTATAACTAATCGTTGTTGTTCATTTATCATAAAGAGCTAAAAACCACCGACACAAGCAACAGTACTGACATGTTTTAGTGTGTATGTCAGTTATATTTCTGGATGCAAAAATATCTGGAAGCGAAACCAAAATACAGGTCCAATATGGGAATCACAGAAATATATTTTGCATGTTCCCTTTTATAGAGCCCCCACTTTTTCCATCCCACTTAAAGGCCTGGTTGCACATATTTCTGTATGACTGATTGCAACCCCTGGCTGTGGGTGCTTCCTGATGCTAATCGGTAAAATTATTTATTTTTAAATGCATAATTTGTCAATCTTTTTTTAAAAAATTCTTGAGAAAAGGACACACCCTAGACCCCATGTTTGTCCATTGAGCTTGCTCGCTTCACTCATTACATAAAAGTCCTACACAGACTTTTACGCCCACCACTTTCAGATGTCACCAGCAGCAACTGCCCAACACCCCTCAGGTGAGAGCTTGATGTACTGTCTTCCCTTCTCTTCATAACTCTCAATAGTTTCCCAAGACCCTTCAAAGCATCCTTTTTCGTTTATCCCTGTAAGCTCCTGGATGAATCCTCTGGGGCCCAGTAACAAGACTGAGGCCATAACAGAGAAAGAAGGATAAATTGGAGAGAGGTAGGGGAGATGACTGAAAAGCTGAGGGGATCTGAAACAAATTTTATTAGGATTTTATGAGGACTCTGTGAAAACATCTCGAAGTATGCAGTGTGCCAAAGAGGTGGCAAAAAAGCACTGAAAACTGCCCTCTGAGACAGAACTCCACACTTAGTGGTGAGTGATGGAACAATAAAGAAGGTGATAGAAAAAGTAGGAAGAGTGGCAAGGGCACAAGACAAGAGCATGTGGAATGCAATAAGAGTCCTTAGAACCCCAGGAGCCCACAGCATCTACATACATACTGACTTCTCAAAGACACTCAAGTTTTGAAAAAACTCAAACCGAGATAAAGTTCTCCACACTAAGGAGAGTCTCACTACAAAGCACAATAAATCTGAGTTACAGGCACTTGTCCCAGTGACATCAAGCATACAGACAGTACAATATGAGAAGGTCTTTCAGTTGCTCAACTTGTGGATCCTTGAAAGGTGGTGCCGCCAAAACTGCTGCAGTACTTGATGAGAAGCCACAGCCCAACATCACCCCAGAAAGACACCCTTGGGTTCCAAAGAGCTAAGCGATGTCTGAAACCCAATGATGCAAAAGAAGTTTATTCAAAAGAGAGAGGTAAAAACAATGTTAACTTGTGAGGCCAAGGCAGCAACATTGTAAAGACACCAGAGGGAGGGGCCTTGACAGCCCTAAACCTATGTTATCAATTACTGATCCCACTTACAATCACTTCCAGAGGAGTGAAGGGAGCAGGGTGTGTCGGGTACAGAAGGCAAAACAGTTCCTAATGGAAGCAGAGGTACATGAAATCCTTGGTGAGGAAAGCAGGATATCTCTGTTACAGGAGACAAAACAGATCAGTATAGAAACATAGGGTCATGGAACCCCAACGGTTATTAAACAAATGCCACTGGAGCCAGAGCCAATGCTTATGGACTCTTCAAAAGCTAAAAGAAAACTAGTGCACTGTAAGTCCAAAACTTCCAGTGAGACAAGAACTTCACAAAGTAAGACCTTAAATGAATGTTCTCCTTTTGAAACAGAACTTTTAAATGGGGCACAGCTTGGAAAGTTCCGTTTCACAAATCACGCACAGGGCAAAGCACTAATATACAAATGTTCAAATACAACAATAAAGCTGGACTTTAATAACAAACCCACAGCAATGGATGAGGAAATAGATCACTTCCTGGAACTACTTTCATCCTCACCACTATCTTTCATTTGTCACAGGAGAGAAGCGACTGACGATTCAACAAACTCACGCGCAGATGGAACCAAGGTCCAAATTTAAGAGGGCTAAGCACCAACTATCACCACATTAGCATCATTATTTTTTATGCTAATGTAGCAATGGTATGGAAAAATGCTGTGCCAATTTAAAAAGTGGGGCAAAGCAAGCAGTGCGCCACTTAGTACACCATTGTGCCACATTATGCCTGTGTGAGGCATAATCTATGCAAGGGGGCTTTTTCTGTTAGGTGGGGGTCGCAAAAATGGTGATGTAGAATATGAGGTTCTACTGCACCATTTTTAGCAGCATTTTTAATTTAATGCCTGCACAGAGCAGTCGTTAAAAGGAGGCACAACATTATTTTAAAAAGGCCTCTATGTACTTTGCAGGAATAGTGCCAACATTGTTTGGCGCTAATCCTGCAAAGTTCAACAATATCATCAAAAATTATGACTCTATTGTCCCTAACCTATGCCATGGTGCACCATATGTTAAATACAGTGAACAGATGGTGGCGTTAGGGGGGTGCAATGGGCAGCAAGAAAAGTGACACTTCATGACATGAACTGCCACCTTATTAAATCTGGGTCCAAATCCTTTACTCTCCACTCAGCAGACAATGGCCAAACACCATGGGGGGGGGGCAATTGCACACTGAAAAGGATAATGGCAGCAAGCGTGAGGAGAAAGGAAACGCTAAGTTCAATAAAGTTCCAGGCTAGCCACGTAGCCGGTTGAAAAGTAGCAAAGAAACTAGGAACAATGATGAATCCTAATATAAACAAAAGCCCTAGCTTCACACCATCAATCAAAAAGGATGCCAAAGAGCTAAACCACGGAAAGGAGACACTTGTAACAAGCAAACACGTTGTAGCAAAGTGTCAACCTGATCTAAACGAACCTAAAAATCAGATTGTACCAATACATAACCAAATAGGGATATAGCTAGAGGCCAATAAAAACAGACATAAAGTGTACCTCTATAAGGATCCTGAGTCAGTAACAACAAAGATGTAAATATAGAATCAAAAGAAAAATTGAGCTGCAACATTGTTCAAACAGTCCATGAGCCTGGTAGTGTATCACAAAAACATACCACCACCTTATTGACAAAATGAAGAAACATTTTCCTACGTACAAAACTAATGCTACTCATCCTGAAGTTAAGACAACCGGTGGTGTAAGTTTGTCACATTTTAGCCGAGCTCAAGTTAAAAGACACACACAATAAAAGCTAATCACCCCTCCATGAAAATGCATCAAAGGAGATCACACCAAAAACAGCAACACAACTAAAGCACTCAATTTAGAGGATGACAAACCTGCTCACCTTTTCATTTTAGATACCCAGAGTACTCCAAATGAAAACAGAGCACCCCAAAGAATGATTAATGACCAAGACAATAGACCAGGAGGGGATCAAATAGAGCAGTAGAATAGGCATCACAAAGCTAGCTGCAAGCAGAATGCTACACAAGTGACTCATCTTTGGTGTGCTTAATGACCAGAAAAAGGAAAAGAGCAAGTCACTGAAAACCTAACATTAATATATGGTCACAAGAACATATCTGCTGACTACATAGTTAAAAGATGGCTGTGTGAAGTACACAACTTTGCCATTTGTAACATCCCAAAAATTTCAGCCACTGAAGGCAGACTCACTCAAAAACAAAGTCTACAAATGTTTAACAGATAAAGTTGGGGGTGGCACTGAATGATCTTCAAAAAGTCAAAGAAAATACTACAAGATCTGGGCCGAGAGATGATTATATCCTCACCGGCAAAGGAAATTCAAGTCTCATCGAATACATGTTGAAATCTGTCCTACTTTCCAACCCTTTCTGTGAAACCAGAATAATATTTAGAACTGACCATATAACCCATGAGAAAATAAAATCAAGCCATGAAATACACAGGTCGCCTGAAAAGGAGTAAAATAACTCCAAATTACCTTTAACTTTCAATAGGGCAGTAATGCTTTCCCAGAGAAAACATCACTATATATGACTGCTTCTTGCTCAAGACCTCAACAATCAAAATAAATAGGGCAAACAACATGCAAGAAAGTGGAGTGACAAACTCCCAAAGCAAGGCCCCCTGGAATGTCTGTTCCTTGACAAAAAAAGACAAACATTGCAGAACTGTCTAGAAAGCAAACACTTATACATATGTGGAAATCAGATCAACTGAGGCAAGAAAGCTGTGTTCCGGAGGCTGCGCCAGCAACAGCCAGGAGTGCCACCTTACAGCTCACAGGGCATCCACCGCTGCGCAGGCGACGCAGGTTGAGGAGAGCAGGGCTGCAGGCTGAGTTCGGGCGTCCATCGACCACCATGACCGAGGCACAACTGCTACGTGGTTAGCGCCTGCAGAACCAAATGCTAGGGAGAATTAGTGGGGTTCTGCACCGCTTTGTAAGGAGCAATGAGACCAGCATGCAGCAACTCCATGCACAATTGGACGTCATAGGCACAAACACTGGGGACCTAGCCCTGTCCATGCGGTAACTGGTGGCTGGACTACTGTCACAGAGCGAGGGTGGGCGGCGCAGGGACCGCCAGCTGCTCCAGATGCTGGACAGGATGGCCTCATCAATTGGCAGACTGGCAGTCAACACCACTGGCCTGTCAAGAAGGACAGTCGGCCTCCAAGTGGAAATGGGCCACTTTGCAGGGGATGTGGCAAGAGGCCTGGGCTGGATCACCCATGTGATCGATCTAATGGAGGCACGGCATGTGTCCAGGGGTACAGGGGACACCCCCCAGGACAGTGAAGAGGGCTCCACTGTGAGCAGTGTCTCGTCTGGTGACACTAGGGTGCTCCGGAGTGGGAGTACCAGGCAGAGCACTGCAGAACAACCTGGGACCAGCCAGGCTGGCAGAGGCCGCCGTAGGTCATAGACTAAACCCTGTCCCTGATGTTGGGGCACATGACGGCAATGTGCCCCATGCATGGTTGGCTTTTTGAAGTCCCTGAACAGTTTGTCATTGTAAATAGTTCAATTTCTGCACATAATAAATAGTTTTTTTGTTCCACTTAACAAATTGAGTTTTTGGTCAGTAGGTGAGTATGGTTGAAGTTGACACGTACCTTACAAAGTATTGTGTTGCGATGTGTTCCCGTCTCAGTCTACCTTGATTTGCGATGCTCCTATCCCCATGATGGCGATATGGTTGCTCCTGCTCTTCATCCTCGGAATCTGGGTCTGCAGGGGTGAGAGGTAGCCCACGTCGGGTGACAATATTGTGCAGGATGGCGCATGCGACAACAATTTTGAATGCTGTAATGGGGGTATACTAGAGGGCACCTCCACTGTGGTGGAGGCATCTGAACCTTGCTTTCAGCAATCCGAAGGTGCGTTCAATCAGGTTCCTGGTCCTCTTATGTGCACTGTTGTATCGCCTCTCGCATTCATTGCTGGGTGTTAAGAACAGAGTCATAATCCATGGCCGTAGTGCATATGCACTGTCACCTGTTGGGCACAAACAGAACACTGTTAGAAAGTCCTGGTTGGTGTGCACATCGATCTGTGTGTATGTCTACAAGGTGTATGCAGCTCTACCTAGGAGGTATCCGTCTCCAAACTCCCCACGTTCCAGGCGTTGGTGTATCCCACTGTGCCTAAAAATGTAGGAGTCATGGGTACTGCCTGGAAATTTTGCGACAATGTCAGTGATGACATAATGGGCGTCACAAACAACCTGAATATTGAGTGAGTGGGTACAATTTCTGTTGCGGAAAAAATATTCCAGGTTTGCAGGAGGGCATATTTGAATATGTGTCCCATCTACACACCCTATGACATGGGGAAAGTTGGCAACCCGGTAAGAGTCCAGCTTGGTGCTGTTAATTTCTGCCTCATTCCTGGGAAGGTATATGAAGTGAGACATGTGTGTGAGTAAGGCATCTAGGAATGCCCTGAGGAACCTTGATAGTGCACTTTGAGAGACCCCACCTGCCACAGCAATGACCCCCTGATAGCTCCCCGAGGCCAAGAGGTGCAGTGAGCATAGCACTTGCACATGCGTAGGGATGGCACAACCGCGCAGAGTCTGGCGTTCTAGCTGTGGTTTGAGTAATTCAATTAATTCAAGTATAGCTGCGCTGCTAAGTCGGTATTTGTCGTAGATTTCCTCCTCAGTTTGCTGAAAAATAGTCTGCCTTGTTCTGTAAATCTTCTCCTGTCTCTGGCTCCTCCTCCTCCTCTGCTGGGCTGTGTGGACTCTCCTCCTCACTGCTATCAGGTATATCTCCGCCATCTTGAGTAACCCAGATGCCTTCTGGGTCTCCTTTTATACTTTGGTAATGATTACCACCTGCTCTGAGTTAGTGGTAAATGGGACATGCAAATTGGGCATTTTGCGACTAGTCGCAATTTGCGAGTTGCAATTGCATATGGTTTGCGACTCGCAAATTGCGACTTCCTATTTGCGGGTCGCAAAATGGGGTCGCACATTTTGCGAGTCGGTAACGGCTCGCATCGCTTTTTGCGAGTCAGAAATGGGATTTTTGCATCCCATTTCCGATTTTGCGCAGTCGCAAATAGCGAATCGGGCCATTTGCGACTCGCAAACCTTTGCTACATCTGGCCCTAAGCTGTTTCATCATGCTGTGTCTCGGTGCATTGTATTACTTTTGCATAGGGCGCACTTTGATTTGTTCCAGGTGTTTATGAGGGGCTTTCATTGAGAGCACTGCCACTGAGGCTCAAGCCACAGCAAAGTGCCAGTCAGTGTGTTAGCATCTCTGCAGAGCACACAGAACAATGGTCAGGTATTCCAGTTAAAATTGAAATTAAATGTAAATGTGTGTGAAGGGGTGAACAGTGATCAATATATTTAAAAGGCAAAAGAAAATAAAGTGCTTAAATGTGAATGAGTGCAGTGTGTTTCGGGTGGTAAACTGAGGGAACTGCAAGGAAGTGAATTCAGGTGAGAGTGAAAAGAGAGTGCTGAGGAGAGAGGAGGTTGAAAATGTGCAGATGAATCAGATGTGAAGAGAAAAAGGACAAACATTTCTAAGGTAAGACAAACATAGCTGAAAGTCCTACTCCTTCCATAGGGCTCAATAATATTAAATTCACAGTCTCAGAATTTCAGAATTGAAACATTTCCAATGTTAAATATTTATAACTAATCGTTGTTGTTCATTTATCATAAAGAGCTAAAAACCACCGACACAAGCAACAGTACTGACATGTTTTAGTGTGTATGTCAGTTATATTTCTGGATGCAAAAATATCTGGAAGCGAAACCAAAATACAGGTCCAATATGGGAATCACAGAAATATATTTTGCATGTTCCCTTTTATAGAGCCCCCACTTTTTCCATCCCACTTAAAGGACTGGTTGCACATATTTCTGTATGACTGATTGCAACCCCTGGCTGTGGGTGCTTCCTGATGCTAATCGGTAAAATTATTTATTTTTAAATGCATAATTTGTCAATCTTTTTTTTAAACATTCTTGAGAAAAGGACACACCCTAGACCCCACGTTTGTCCATTGAGCTTGCTCGCTTCACTCATTACATAAAAGTCGTACACAGACTTTTACGCCCACCACTTTCAGATGTCACCAGCAGCAACTGCCCAACACCCCTCAGGTGAGAGCTTGATGTACTGTCTTCCCTTCTCTTCATAACTCTCAATAGTTTCCCAAGACCCTTCAAAGCATCCTTTTTCGTTTATCCCTGTAAGCTCCTGGATGAATCCTCTGGGGCCCAGTAACAAGACTGAGGCCATAACAGAGAAAGAAGGATAAATTGGAGAGAGGTAGGGGAGATGACTGAAAAGCTGAGGGGATCTGAAACAAATTTTATTAGGATTTTATGAGGACTCTGTGAAAACATCTCGAAGTATGCAGTGTGCCAAAGAGGTGGCAAAAAAGCACTGAAAACTGCCCTCTGAGACAGAACTCCACACTTAGTGGTGAGTGATGGAACAATAAAGAAGGTGATAGAAAAAGTAGGAAGAGTGGCAAGGGCACAAGACAAGAGCATGTGGAATGCAATAAGAGTCCTTAGAACCCCAGGAGCCCACAGCATCTACATACATACTGACTTCTCAAAGACACTCAAGTTTTGAAAAAACTCAAACCGAGATAAAGTTCTCCACACTAAGGAGAGTCTCACTACAAAGCACAATAAATCTGAGTTACAGGCACTTGTCCCAGTGACATCAAGCATACAGACAGTACAATATGAGAAGGTCTTTCAGTTGCTCAACTTGTGGATCCTTGAAAGGTGGTGCCGCCAAAACTGCTGCAGTACTTGATGAGAAGCCACAACCCAACATCACCCCAGAAAGACACCCTAGGGTTCCAAAGAGCTAAGCGATGTCTGAAACCCAATGATGCAAAAGAAGTTTATTCAAAAGAGAGAGGTAAAAACAATGTTAACTTGTGAGGCCAAGGCAGCAACATTGTAAAGACACCAGAGGGAGGGGCCTTGACAGCCCTAAACCTATGTTATCAATTACTGATCCCACTTACAATCACTTCCAGAGGAGTGAAGGGAGCAGGGTGTGTCGGGTACAGAAGGCAAAACAGTTCCTAATGGAAGCAGAGGTACATGAAATCCTTGGTGAGGAAAGCAGGATACCTCTGTTACAGGAGACAAAACAGATCAGTATAGAAACATAGGGTCATGGAACCCCAACGGTTATTAAACAAATGCCACTGGAGCCAGAGTCAATGCTTATGGACTCTTCAAAAGCTAAAAGAAAACTAGTGCACTGTAAGTCCAAAACTTCCAGTGAGACAAGAACTTCACAAAGTAAGACCTTAAATGAATGTTCTCCTTTTGAAACAGAACTTTTAAATGGGGCACAGCTGGGAAAGTTCCGTTTCACAAATCACGCACAAGGCAAAGCACTAATATACAAATGTGCAAATACAACAATAAAGCTGGACTTTAATAACAAACCCACAGCAATGGATGAGGAAATAGATCACTTCCTGGAACTACTTTCATCCTCACCACTATCTTTCATTTGTCACAGGAGAGAAGCGACTGACGATTCAACAAACTCACGCGCAGATGGAACCAAGGTCCAAATTTAAGAGGGCTAAGCACCAACTATCACCACATTAGCATCATTATTTTTTATGCTAATGTAGCAATAGTGTGGAAAAATGCTGTGCCAATTTAAAAAGTGGGGCAAAGCAAGCAGTGCGCCACTTAGTACACCATTGTGCCACATTATGCCTGTGTGAGGCATAATCTATGCAAGGGGGCTTTTTCTGTTAGGTGGGGGTCGCAAAAATGGTGATGTAGAATATGAGGTTCTACTGCACCATTTTTAGCAGCATTTTTAATTTAATGCCTTCACAGAGCAGTCGTTAAAAGGAGGCACAACATTATTTTAAAAAGGCCTCTATGTACTTTGCAGGAATAGTGCCAACATTGTTTGGCGCTAATCCTGCAAAGTTCAACAATATCATCAAAAATGATGACTCTATTGTCCCTAACCTATGCCATGGTGCACCATATGTTAAATACAGTGCACAGATGGTGGCGTTAGGGGGGTGCAATGGGCAGCAAGAAAAGTGACACTTCATGACATGAACTGCCACCTTATTAAATCTGGGTCCAAATCCTTTACTCTCCACTCAGCAGACAATGGCCAAACACCATGGGGGGGGGCAATTGCACACTGAAAAGGATAATGGCAGCAAGCGTGAGGAGAAAGGAAACTCTAAGTTCAATAAAGTTCCAGGCTAGCCACGTAGCCAGTTGAAAAGTAGCAAAGAAACTAGGAACAATGATGAATCCTAATATAAACAAAAGCCCTAGCGTCACACCATCAATAAAAAAGGATGCCAAAGAGCTAAACCACGGAAAGGAGACACTTGTAACAAGCAAACACGTTGTAGCAAAGTGTAAACCTTATCTAAACGAACCTAAAAATCAGATTGTACCAATACATAACCAAATAGGGATATAGCTAGAGGCCAATACAAACAGACATAAAGTGTACCTCTATAAGGATCCTGAGTCAGTAACAACAAAGATGTAAATTTAGAATCAAAAGAAAAATTGAGCTGCAACATTGTTCAAACAGTCCATGAGCCTGGTAGTGTATCACAAAAACATACCACCACCTTATTGACAAAATGAAGAAACATTTTGCCTACGTACAAAACTAATGCTACTCATCCTGAAGTTAAGACAACCGGTGGTGTAAGTTTGTCACATTTTAGCCGAGCTCAAGTTAAAAGACACACACAATAAAAGCTAATCACCCCTCCATGAAAATGCATCAAAGGAGATCACACCAAAAACAGCAACACAACTAAAGCACTCAATTTAGAGGATGACAAACCTGCTCACCTTTTCATTTTAGATACCCAGAGTACTCCAAATGAAAACAGAGCACCCCAAAGAATGATTAATGACCAAGACAATAGACCAGGAGGGGATCAAATAGAGCAGTAGAATAGGCATCACAAAGCTAGCTGCAAGCAGAATGCTACACAAGTGACTCATCTTTGGTGTGCTTAATGACCAGAAAAAGGAAAAGAGCAAGTCACTGAAAACCTAACATTAATATATGGTCACAAGAACATATCTGCTGACTACATAGTTAAAAGATGGCTGTGTGAAGTACACAACTTTGCCATTTGTAACATCCCAAAAATGTCAGCCACTGAAGGCAGACTCACTCAAAAACAAAGTCTACAAATGTTTAACAGATAAAGTTGGGGGTGGCACTGAATGATCTTCAAAAGTCAAAGAAAATACTACAAGATCTGGGCAGAGAGATGATTATATCCTCACCGGCAAAGGAAATTCAAGTCTCATCGAATACATGTTGAAATCTGTCCTACTTTCCAACCCTTTCTGTGAAACCAGAATAATATTTAGAACTGACCATATAACCCATGAGAAAATAAAATCAAGCCATGAAATACACAGGTCGCCTGAAAAGGAGTAAAATAACTCCAAATTACCTTTAACTTTCAATAGGGCAGTAATGCTTTCCCAGAGAAAACATCACTATATATGACTGCTTCTTGCTCAAGACCTCAACAATCAAAATAAATAGGGCAAACAACATGCAAGAAAGTGGAGTGACAAACTCCCAAAGCAAGGCCCCCTGGAATGTCTGTTCCTTGACAAAAAAAGACAAACAATGCAGAACTGTCTAGAAAGCAAACACTTATACATATGTGGAAATCAGATCAACTGAGGCAAGAAAGCTGTGTTCCGGAGGCTGCGCCAGCAACAGCCAGGAGTGCCACCTTACAGCTCACAGGGCATCCACTGCTGCGCAGGCGACGCAGGTTGAGGAGAGCAGGGCTGCAGGCTGAGTCCGGGCGTCGATCGACCACCATGACCGAGGCACAACTGCTACGTGGTCAGCGCCTGCAGAACCAAATGTTAGGGAGAATTAGTGGGGTTCTTCACCGCTTTGTAAGGAGGAATGAGACCAGCATGCAGCAACTCCATGCACAATTGGACGTCATAGGCACAAACACTGGGGACCTAGCCCTGTCCATGCGGTAACTGGTGGCTGGACTACTGTCACAGAGCGAGGGTGGGCGGCGCAGGGACCGCCAGCTGCTCCAGATGCTGGTCAGGATGGCCTCATCAATTGGCAGACTGGCAGTCAACACCACTGGCCTGTCAAGAAGGACAGTCGGCCTCCAAGTGGAAATGGGCCACTTTGCACGGGATGTGGCAAGAGGCCTGGGCTGGATCACCCCTGTGATCGATCTAATGGAGGCGCAGCATGTGTCCAGGGGTACAGGGGACACCCCCCAGGACAGCGAAGAGGGCTCCACTGTGAGCAGTGTCTCGTCTGGTGACACTAGGGTGCTCTGGAGTGGGAGTACCAGGCAGAGCACTGCAGAACAACCTGGAATCAGCCAGGCTGGCAGAGGCCGCCGTAGGTCATAGACTAAACCCTGTCCCTGATGTTGGGGCACATGACGGCAATGTGCCCCATGCATGGTTGGCTTTTTGAAGTCCCTGAACAGTTTGTCATTGTAAATAGTTCAATTTCTGCACATATTAAATAGTTTTTTTGTTCCACTTAACAAATTGAGTTTTTGGTCAGTAGGTGAGTATGGTTGAAGTTGACACGTACCTTACAACGTATTGTGTTGCGATGTGTTCCCGTCTCAGTCTACCTTGATTTGCGATGCTCCTATCCCCATGATGGCGATGTGGTTGCTCCTGCTCTTCATCCTCGGAATCTGGGTCTGCAGGGGTGAGAGGTAGCCCACGTCGGGTGACAATATTGTGCAGGATGGCGCATGCGACAACAATTTTGAATGCTGTAATGGGGGTATACTAGAGGGCACCTCCACTGTGGTGGAGGCATCTGAACCTTGCTTTCAGCAATCCGAAGGTGCGTTCAATCAGGTTCCTGGTCCTCTTATGTGCACTGTTGTATCGCCTCTCGCATTCATTGCTGGGTGTTAAGAACGGAGTCATAATCCATGGCCGTAGTGCATATGCACTGTCACCTGTTGGGCACAAACAGTACACTGTTAGAAAGTCCTGGTTGGTGTGCACATCGATCTGTGTGTATGTCTACAAGGTGTATGCAGCTCTACCTAGGAGGTATCCGTCTCCAAACTCCCCACGTTCCAGGCGTTGGTGTATCCCACTGTGCCTACAAATGTAGGAGTCATGGGTACTGCCTGGAAATTTTGCGACAATGTCAGTGATGACATAATGGGCGTCACAAACAACCTGAATATTGAGTGAGTGGGTACACTTTCTGTTGCGGAAAAGATATTCCAGGTTTGCAGGAGGGCATATTTGAATATGTGTCCCATCTACACACCCTATGACATGGGGAAAGTTGGCAACCCGGTAAGAGTCCAGCTTGGTGCTGTTAATTTCTGCCTCATTCCTGGGAAGGTATATGAAGTGAGACATGTGTGTGAGTAAGGCATCTAGGAATGCCCTGAGGAACCTTGATAGTGCACTTTGAGATACCCCACCTGCCACAGCAATGACCCCCTGATAGCTCCCCGAGGCCAAGAGGTGCAGTGAGCATAGCACTTGCACATGTGTAGGGATGGCACAACTGCGCAGAGTCTGGCGTTCTAGCTGTGGTTTGAGTAATTCAATTAATTCAAGTATAGCTGCGCTGCTAAGTCGGTATTTGTCATAGATTTCCTCCTCAGTTTGCTGAAAAAGGGTCTGCCTTGTTCTGTAAATGCTCTCCTTTCTCTGGATCCTCCTCCTCCTCTGCTGGGCTGCGTGGCCTCTCCTCCTCACTGCTATCAGGTATATCTCCGCCATCTTGAGTAACCCAGATGCCTTCTGGGTCTCCTTTTATACTTTGGTAATGATTACCACCTGCTCTGAGTTAGTGGTAAATGGGACATGCAAATTGGTCATTTTGCGACTAGTCGCAATTTGCGAGTTGCAATTGCATATGGTTTGCGACTCGCAAATTGCGACTTCCTATTTGCGGGTCGCAAAATGGGGTCGCACATTTTGCGAGTCGGTAACGGCTCGCATCGCTTTTTGCGAGTCGGAAATGGGATTTTTGCATCCCATTTCCGATTTTGCGCAGTCGCAAATAGCGAATCGGGCCATTTGCGACTCGCAAACCTTTGCTACATCTGGCCCTAAGCTGTTTCATCATGCTGTGTCTCGGTGCATTGTATTACTTTTGCATAGGGCACACTTTGATTTGTTCCAGGTGTTTATGAGGGGCTTTCATTGAGAGCACTGCCACTGAGGCTCAAACCACAGCAAAGTGCCAGTCAGTGTGTTAGCATCTCTGCAGAGCACACAGAACAATGGTCAGGTATTCCAGTTAAAATTGAAATTAAATGTAAATGTGTGTGAAGGGGGTGAACAGTGATCAATATATTTAGAAGGCAAAAGAAAATAAAGTGCTTAAATGTGAATGAGTGCAGTGTGTTTCGGGTGGTAAACTGAGGGAACTGCAAGGAAGTGAATTCAGGTGAGAGTGAAAAGAGAGTGCTGAGGAGAGAGGAGGTTGAAAATGTGCAGATGAATCAGATGTGAAGAGAAAAAGGACAAACATTTCTAAGGTAAGACAAACATAGCTGAAAGTCCTACTCCTTCCATAGGGCTCAATAATATTAAATTCACAGTCTCAGAATTTCAGAATTGAAACATTTCCAATGTTAAATATTTATAACTAATCGTTGTTGTTCATTTATCATAAAGAGCTAAAAACCACCGACACAAGCAACAGTACTGACATGTTTTTGTGTGTATGTCAGTTATATTTCTGGATGCAAAAACATCTGGAAGCGAAACCAAAATACAGGTCCAATATGGGAATCACAGAAATATATTTTGCATGTTCCCTTTTATAGAGCCCCCACTTTTTCCATCCCACTTAAAGGCCTGGTTGCACATATTTCTGTATGACTGATTGCAACCCCCGGCTGTGGGTGCTTCCTGATGCTAATCGGTAAAATTATTTATTTTTAAATGCATAATTTGTCAATCTTTTTTAAAAAAATGCTTGAGAAAAGGACACACCCTAGACCCCACGTTTGTCCATTGAGCTTGCTCGCTTCACTCATTACATAAAAGTCGTACACAGAGTTTTACGCCCACCACTTTCAGATGTCACCAGCAGCAACTGCCCAACACCCCTCAGGTGAGAGCTTGATGTACTGTCTTCCCTTCTCTTCATAACTCTCAATAGTTTCCCAAGACCCTTCAAAGCATCCTTTTTCGTTTATCCCTGTAAGCTCCTGGATGAATCCTCTGGGGCCCAGTAACAAGACTGAGGCCATAACAGATAAAGAAGGATAAATTGGAGAGAGGTAGGGGAGATGACTGAAAAGCTGAGGGGATCTGAAACAAATTTTATTAGGATTTTATGAGGACTCTGTGAAAACATCTAGAAGTATGCAGTGTGCCAAAGAGGTGGCAAAAAAGCACTGAAAACTGCCCTCTGAGACAGAACTCCACACTTAGTGGTGAGTGATGGAACAATAAAGAAGGTGATAGAAAAAGTAGGAAGAGTGGCAAGGGCACAAGACAAGAGCATGTGGAATGCAATAAGAGTCCTTAGAACCCCAGGAGCCCACAGCATCTACATACATACTGACTTCTCAAAGACACTCAAGTTTTGAAAAAACTCAAACCGAGATAAAGTTCTCCACATTAAGGAGAGTCTCACTACAAAGCACAATAAATCTGAGTTACAGGCACTTGTCCCAGTGACATCAAGCATACAGACAGTACAATATGAGAAGGTCTTTCAGTTGCTCAACTTGTGGATCCTTGAAAGGTGGTGCCGCCAAAACTGCTGCAGTACTTGATGAGAAGCCACAGCCCAACATCACCCCAGAAAGACACCCTAGGGTTCCAAAGAGCTAAGCGATGTCTGAAACCCAATCATGCAAAAGAAGTTTATTCAAAAGAGAGAGGTAAAAACAATGTTAACTTGTGAGGCCAAGGCAGCAACATTGTAAAGACACCAGAGGGAGGGGCCTTGACAGCCCTAAACCTATGTTATCAATTACTGATCCCACTTACAATCACTTCCAGAGGAGTGAAGGGAGCAGGGTGTGTCGGGTACAGAAGGCAAAACAGTTCCTAATGGAAGCAGAGGTACATGAAATCCTTGGTGAGGAAAGCAGGATATCTCTGTTACAGGAGACAAAACAGATCAGTATAGAAACATAGGGTCATGGAACCCCAACGGTTATTAAACAAATGCCAATGGAGCCAGAGCCAATGCTTATGGACTCTTCAAAAGCTAAAAGAAAACTAGTGCACTGTAAGTCCAAAACTTCCAGTGAGACAAGAACTTCACAAAGTAAGACCTTAAATGAATGTTCTCCTTTTGAAACAGAACTTTAAAATGGGGCACAGCTGGGAAAGTTCAGTTTCACAAATCACGCACAGGGCAAAGCACTAATATACAAATGTGCAAATACAACAATAAAGCTGGACTTTAATAACAAACCCACAGCAATGGATGAGGAAATAGATCACTTCCTGGAACTACTTTCATCCTCACCACTATCTTTCATTTGTCACAGGAGAGAAGCGACTGACGATTCAACAAACTCACGCGCAGATGGAACCAAGGTCCAAATTTAAGAGGGCTAAGCACCAACTATGACCACATTAGCATCATTATTTTTTATGCTAATGTAGCAATAGTGTGGAAAAATGCTGTGCCAATTTAAAAAGTGGGGCAAAGCAAGCAGTGCGCCACTTAGTACACCATTGTGCCACATTATGCCTGTGTGAGGCATAATCTATGCAAGGGGGCTTTTTCTGTTAGGTGGGGGTCGCAAAAATGGTGATGTAGAATATGAGGTTCTACTGCACCATTTTTAGCAGCATTTTTAATTTAATGCCTGCACAGAGCAGTCGTTAAAAGGAGGCACAACATTATTTTAAAAAGGCCTCTAGGTACTTTGCAGGAATAGTGCCAACATTGTTTGGCGCTAATCCTGCAAAGTTCAACAATATCATCAAAAATTATGACTCTATTGTCCCTAACCTATGCCATGGTGCACCATATGTTAAATACAGTGCACAGATGGTGGCGTTAGGGGGGTGCAATGGGCAGCAAGAAAAGTGACACTTCATGACATGAACTGCCACCTTATTAAATCTGGGTCCAAATCCTTTACTCTCCCCTCAGCAGACAATGGCCAAACACCATGGGGGGGGCAATTGAACACTGAAAAGGATAATGACAGCAAGCGTGAGGAGAAAGGAAACTCTAAGTTCAATAAAGTTCCAGGCTAGCCACGTAGCCAGTTGAAAAGTAGCAAAGAAACTAGGAACAATGATGAATCCTAATATAAACAAAAGCCCTAGCGTCACACCATCAATAAAAAAGGATGCCAAAGAGCTAAACCACGGAAAGGAGACACTTGTAACAAGCAAACACGTTGTAGCAAAGTGTCAACCTGATCTAAACGAACCTAAAAATCAGATTGTACCAATACATAACCAAATAGGGATATAGCTAGAGGCCAATAAAAACAGACATAAAGTGTACCTCTATAAGGATCCTGAGTCAGTAACAACAAAGATGTAAATTTAGAATCAAAAGAAAAATTGAGCTTCAACATTGTTCAAACAGTCCATGAGCCTGGTAGTGTATCACAAAAACATACCACCACCTTATTGACAAAATGAAGAAACATTTTGCCTACGTACAAAACTAATGCTACTCATCCTGAAGTTAAGACAACCGGTGGTGTAAGTTTGTCACATTTTAGCCGAGCTCAAGTTAAAAGACACACACAATAAAAGCTAATCACCCCTCCATGAAAATGCATCAAAGGAGATCACACCAAAAACGGCAACACAACTAAAGCACTCAATTTAGAGGATGACAAACCTGCTCACCTTTTCATTTTAGATACCCAGAGTACTCCAAATGAAAACAGAGCACCCCAAAGAATGATTAATGACCAAGACAATAGACCAGGAGGGGATCAAATAGAGCAGTAGAATAGGCATCACAAAGCTAGCTGCAAGCAGAATGCTACACAAGTGACTCATCTTTGGTTTGCTTAATGACCAGAAAAAGAAAAGAGCAAGTCACTGAAAACCTAACATTAATATATGGTCACAAGAACATATCTGCTGACTACATAGTTAAAAGATGGCTGTGTGAAGTACACAACTTTGCCATTTGTAACATCCCAAAAATTTCAGCCACTGAAGGCAGACTCACTCAAAAACAAAGTCTACAAATGTTTAACAGATAAAGTTGGGGGTGGCACTGAATGATCTTCAAAAGTCAAAGAAAATACTACAAGATCTGGGCAGAGAGAAGATTATATCCTCACCGGCAAAGGAAATTCAAGTCTCATCGAATACATGTTGAAATCTGTCCTACTTTCCAACCCTTTCTGTGAAACCAGAATAATATTTAGAACTGACCATATAACCCATGAGAAAATAAAATCAAGCCATGAAATACACAGGTCGCCTGAAAAGGAGTAAAATAACTCCAAATTACCTTTAACTTTCAATAGGGCAGTAATGCTTTCCCAGAGAAAACATCACTATATATGACTGCTTCTTTCTCAAGACCTCAACAATCAAAATAAATAGGGCAAACAACATGCAAGAAAGTGGAGTGACAAACTCCCAAAGCAAGGCCCCCTGGAATGTCTGTTCCTTGACAAAAAAAGACAAACAATGCAGAACTGTTTAGAAAGCAAACACTTATACATATGTGGAAATCAGATCAACTGAGGCAAGAAAGCTGTGTTCCGGAGGCTGCGCCAGCAACAGCCAGGAGTGCCACCTTACAGCTCACAGGGCATCCACCGCTGCGCAGGCGACGCAGGTTGAGGAGAGCAGGGCTGCAGGCTGAGTCCGGGCGTCCATCGACCACCATGACCGAGGCACAACTGCTACGTGGTCAGCGCCTGCAGAACCAAATGTTAGGGAGAATTAGTGGGGTTCTGCACCGCTTTGTAAGGAGCAATGAGACCAGCATGCAGCAACTCCATGCACAATTGGACGTCATAGGCACAAACACTGGGGACCTAGCCCTGTCCATGCGGTAACTGGTGGCTGGACTACTGTCACAGAGCAAGGGTGGGCGGCGCAGGGACCGCCAGCTGCTCCAGATGCTGGACAGGATTGCCTCATCAATTGGCAGACTGGCAGTCAACACCACTGGCCTGTCAAGAAGGACAGTCGGCCTCCAAGTGGAAATGGGCCACTTTGCAGGGGATGTGGCAAGAGGCCTGGGCTGGATCACCCATGTGATCGATCTAATGGAGGCACGGCATGTGTCCAGGGGTACAGGGGACACCCCCCAGGACAGCGACGAGGGCTCCACTGTGAGCAGTGTCTCGTCTGGTGACACTAGGGTGCTCCGGAGTGGGAGTACCAGGCAGAGCACTGCAGAACAACCTGGGACCAGCCAGGCTGGCAGAGGCCGCCGTAGGTCATAGACTAAACCCTGTCCCTGATGTTGGGGCACATGACGGCAATGTGCCCCATGCATGGTTGGCTTTTTGAAGTCCCTGAACAGTTTGTCATTGTAAATAGTTCAATTTCTGCACATATAAAATAGTTTTTTTGTTCCACTTAACAAATTGAGTTTTTGGTCAGTAGGTGAGTATGGTTGAAGTTGACACGTACCTTACAAAGTATTGTGTTGCGATGTGTTCCCGTCTCAGTCTACCTTGATTTGCGATGCTCCTATCCCCATGATGGCGATGTGGTTGCTCCTGCTCTTCATCCTCGGAATCTGGGTCTGCAGGGGTGAGAGGTAGCCCACGTCGGGTGACAATATTGTGCAGGATGGCGCATGCGACAACAATTTTGAATGCTGTAATGGGGGTATACTAGAGGGCACCTCCACTGTGGTGGAGGCATCTGAACCTTGCTTTCAGCAATCCAAAGGTGCGTTCAATCAGGTTCCTGGTCCTCTTATGTGCACTGTTGTATCGCCTCTCGCATTCATTGCTGGGTGTTAAGAACGGAGTCATAATCCATGGCCGTAGTGCATATGCACTGTCACCTGTTGGGCACAAACAGTACACTGTTAGAAAGTCCTGGTTGGTGTGCACATCGATCTGTGTGTATGTCTACAAGGTGTATGCAGCTCTACCTAGGAGGTATCCGTCTCCAAACTCCCCACGTTCCAGGCGTTGGTGTATCCCACTGTGCCTAAAAATGTAGGAGTCATGGGTACTGCCTGGAAATTTTGCGACAATGTCAGTGATGACATAATGGGCGTCACAAACAACCTGAATATTGAGTGAGTGGGTACACTTTCTGTTGCGGAAAAGATATTCCAGGTTTGCAGGAGGGCATATTTGAATGTGTGTCCCATCTACACACCCTATGACATGGGGAAAGTTGGCAACCCGGTAAGAGTCCAGCTTGGTGCTGTTAATTTCTGCCTCATTCCTGGAAAGGTATATGAAGTGAGACATGTGTGTGAGTAAGGCATCTAGGAATGCCCTGAGGAACCTTGATAGTGCACTTTGAGATACCCCACCTGCCACAGCAATGACCCCCTGATAGCTCCCCGAGGCCAAGAAGTGCAGTGAGCATAGCACTTGCACATGCGTAGGGATGGCACAACCGCGCAGAGTCTGGCGTTCTAGCTGTGGTTTGAGTAATTCAATTAATTCAAGTATAGCTGCGCTGCTAAGTCGGTATTTGTCGTAGATTTCCTCCTCAGTTTGCTGAAAAAGAGTCTGCCTTGTTCTGTAAATCTTCTCCTGTCTCTGGCTCCTCCTCCTCCTCTGCTGGGCTGCGTGGACTCTCCTCCTCACTGCTATCAGGTATATCTCCGCCATCTTGAGTAACCCAGATGCCTTCTGGGTCTCCTTTTATACTTTGGTAATGATTACCACCTGCTCTGAGTTAGTGGTAAATGGGACATGCAAATTGGGCATTTTGCGACTAGTCGCAATTTGCGAGTTGCAATTGCATATGGTTTGCGACTCGCAAATTGCGACTTCCTATTTGCGGGTCGCAAAATGGGGTCGCACATTTTGCGAGTCGGTAACGGCTCGCATCGCTTTTTGCGAGTCGGAAATGGGATTTTTGCATCCCATTTCCGATTTTGCGCAGTCGCAAATAGCGAATCGGGCCATTTGCGACTCGCAAACCTTTGCTACATCTGGCCCTAAGCTGTTTCATCATGCTGTGTCTCGGTGCATTGTATTACTTTTGCATAGGGCACACTTTGATTTGTTCCAGGTGTTTATGAGGGGCTTTCATTGAGAGCACTGCCACTGAGGCTCAAGCCACAGCAAAGTGCCAGTCAGTGTGTTAGCATCTCTGCAGAGCACACAGAACAATGGTCAGGTATTCCAGTTAAAATTGAAATTAAATGTAAATGTGTGTGAAGGGGGTGAACAGTGATCAATATATTTAGAAGGCAAAAGAAAATAAAGTGCTTAAATGTGAATGAGTGCAGTGTGTTTCGGGTGGTAAACTGAGGGAACTGCAAGGAAGTGAATTCAGGTGAGAGTGAAAAGAGAGTGCTGAGGAGAGAGGAGGTTGAAAATGTGCAGATGAATCAGATGTGAAGAGAAAAAGGCCAAACATTTCTAAGGTAAGACAAACATAGCTGAAAGTCCTACTCCTTCCATAGGGCTCAATAATATTAAATTCACAGTCTCAGAATTGAAACATTTCCAATGTTAAATATTTATAACTAATCGTTGTTGTTCATTTATCATAAAGAGCTAAAAACCACCGACACAAGCAACAGTACTGACATGTTTTAGTGTGTATGTCAGTTATATTTCTGGATGCAAAAATATCTGGAAGCGAAACCAAAATACAGGTCCAATATGGGAATCACAGAAATATATTTTGCATGTTCCCTTTTATAGAGCCCCCACTTTTTCCATCCCACTTAAAGGCCTAGTTGCACATATTTCTGTATGACTGATTGCAACCCCCGGCTGTGGGTGCTTCCTGATGCTAATCGGTAAAATTATTTATTTTTAAATGCATAATTTGTCAATCTTTTTTTTAAAAATTCTTGAGAAAAGGACACACCCTAGACCCCACGTTTGTCCATTGAGCTTGCTCGCTTCACTCATTACATAAAAGTCGTACACAGACTTTTACGCCCACCACTTTCAGATGTCACCAGCAGCAACTGCCCAACACCCCTCAGGTGAGAGCTTGATGTACTGTCTTCCCTTCTCTTCATAACTCTCAATAGTTTCCCAAGACCCTTCAAAGCATCCTTTTTCGTTAATCCCTGTAAGCTCCTGGATGAATCCTCTGGGGCCCAGTAACAAGACTGAGGCCATAACAGAGAAAGAAGGATAAATTGGAGAGAGGTAGGGGAGATGACTGAAAAGCTGAGGGGATCTGAAACAAATTTTATTAGGATTTTATGAGGACTCTGTGAAAACATCTCGAAGTATGCAGTGTGCCAAAGAGGTGGCAAAAAAGCACTGAAAACTGCCCTCTGAGACAGAACTCCACACTTAGTGGTGAGTGATGGAACAATAAAGAAGGTGATAGAAAAAGTAGGAAGAGTGGCAAGGGCACAAGACAAGAGCATGTGGAATGCAATAAGAGTCCTTAGAACCCCAGGAGCCCACAGCATCTACATACATACTGACTTCTCAAAGACACTCAAGTTTTGAAAAAACTCAAACCGAGATAAAGTTCTCCACACTAAGGAGAGTCTCACTACAAAGCACAATAAATCTGAGTTACAGGCACTTGTCCCAGTGACATCAAGCATACAGACAGTACAATATGAGAAGGTCTTTCAGTTGCTCAACTTGTGGATCCTTGAAAGGTGGTGCCGCCAAAACTGCTGCAGTACTTGATGAGAAGCCACAGCCCAACATCACCCCAGAAAGACACCCTAGGGTTCCAAAGAGCTAAGCGATGTTTGAAACCCAATAATGCAAAAGAAGTTTATTCAAAAGAGAGAGGTAAAAACAATGTTAACTTGTGAGGCCAAGGCAGCAACATTGTAAAGACACCAGAGGGAGGGGCCTTGACAGCCCTAAACCTATGTTATCAATTACTGATCCCACTTACAATGACTTCCAGAGGAGTGAAGGGAGCAGGGTGTGTCGGGTACAGAAGGCAAAACAGTTCCTAATGGAAGCAGAGGTACATGAAATCCTTGGTGAGGAAAGCAGGATATCTCTGTTACAGGAGACAAAACAGATCAGTATAGAAACATAGGGTCATGGAACCCCAACGGTTATTAAACAAATGCCACTGGAGCCAGAGCCAATGCTTATGGACTCTTCAAAAGCTAAAAGAAAACTAGTGCACTGTAAGTCCAAAACTTCCAGTGAGACAAGAACTTCACAAAGTAAGACCTTAAATGAATGTTCTCCTTTTGAAACAGAACTTTTAAATGGGGCACAGCTGGGAAAGTTCAGTTTCACAAATCACGCACAGGGCAAAGCACTAATATACAAATGTGCAAATACAACAATAAAGCTGGACTTTAATAACAAACCCACAGCAATGGATGAGGAAATAGATCACTTCCTGGAACTACTTTCATCCTCACCACTATCTTTCATTTGTCACAGGAGAGAAGCGACTGACGATTCAACAAACTCACGCGCAGATGGAACCAAGTTCCAAATTTAAGAGGGCTAAGCACCAACTATCACCACATTAGCATCATTATTTTGTATGCTAATGTAGCAATAGTGTGGAAAAATGCTGTGCCAATTTAAAAAGTGGGGCAAAGCAAGCAGTGCGCCACTTAGTACACCATTGTGCCACATAATGCCTGTGTGAGGCATAATCTTTGCAAGGGGGCTTTTTCTGTTAGGTGGGGGTCGCAAAAATGGTGATGTAGAATATGAGGTTCTACTGCACCATTTTTAGCAGCATTTTTAATTTAATGCCTGCACAGAGCAGTCGTTAAAAGGAGGCACAACATTATTTTAAAAAGGCCTCTAGGTACTTTGCAGGAATAGTGCCAACATTGTTTGGCGCTAATCCTGCAAAGTTCAACAATATCATCAAAAATGATGACTCTATTGTCCCTAACCTATGCCATGGTGCACCATATGTTAAATACAGTGCACAGATGGTGGCGTTAGGGGGGTGCAATGGGCAGCAAGAAAAGTGACACTTCATGACATGAACTGCCACCTTATTAAATCTGGGTCCAAATCCTTTACTCTCCACTCAGCAGACAATGGCCAAACACCATGGGGGGGGGGCAATTGCACACTGAAAAGGATAATGGCAGCAAGCGTGAGGAGAAAGGAAACTCTAAGTTCAATAAAGTTCCAGGCTAGCCACGTAGCCAGTCGAAAAGTAGCAAAGAAACTAGGAACAATGATGAATCCTAATATAAACAAAAGCCCTAGCGTCACACCATCAATAAAAAAGGATGCCAAAGAGCTAAACCACGGAAAGGAGACACTTGTAACAAGCAAACACGTTGTAGCAAAGTGTCAACCTGATCTAAACGAACCTAAAAATCAGATTGTACCAATACATAACCAAATAGGGATATAGCTAGAGGCCAATAAAAACAGACATAAAGTGTACCTCTATAAGGATCCTGAGTCAGTAACAACAAAGATGTAAATTTAGAATCAAAAGAAAAATTGAGCTGCAACATTGTTCAAACAGTCCATGAGCCTGGTAGTGTATCACAAAAACATACCACCACCTTATTGACAAAATGAAGAAACATTTTGCCTACGTACAAAACTAATGCTACTCATCCTGAAGTTAAGACAACCAGTGATGTAAGTTTGTCACATTTTAGCCGAGCTCAAGTTAAAAGACACACACAATAAAAGCTAATCACCCCTCCATGAAAATGCATCAAAGGAGATCACACCAAAAACGGCAACACAACTAAAGCACTCAATTTAGAGGATGACAAACCTGCTCACCTTTTCATTTTAGATACCCAGAGTACTCCAAATGAAAACAGAGCACCCCAAAGAATGATTAATGACCAAGACAATAGACCAGGAGGGGATCAAATAGAGCAGTAGAATAGGCATCACAAAGCTAGCTGCAAGCAGAATGCTACACAAGTGACTCATCTTTGGTGTGCTTAATGACCAGAAAAAGGAAAAGAGCAAGTCACTGAAAACCTAACATTAATATATGGTCACAAGAACATATCTGCTGACTACATAGTTAAAAGATGGCTGTGTGAAGTACACAACTTTGCCATTTGTAACATCCCAAAAATTTCAGCCACTGAAGGCAGACTCACTCAAAAACAAAGTCTACAAATGTTTAACAGATAAAGTTGGGGGTGGCACTGAATGATCTTCAAAAGTCAAAGAAAATACTACAAGATCTGGGCAGAGAGATGATTATATCCTCACCGGCAAAGGAAATTCAAGTCTCATCGAATACATGTTGAAATCTGTCCTACTTTCCAACCCTTTCTGTGAAACCAGAATAATATTTAGAACTGACCATATAACCCATGAGAAAATAAAATCAAGCCATGAAATACACAGGTCGCCTGAAAAGGAGTAAAATAACTCCAAATTACCTTTAACTTTCAATAGGGCAGTAATGCTTTCCCAGAGAAAACATCACTATATATGACTGCTTCTTGCTCAAGACCTCAACAATCAAAATAAATAGGGCAAACAACATGCAAGAAAGTGGAGTGACAAACATCCAAAGCAAGGCCCCCTGGAATGTCTGTTCCTTGACAAAAAAAGACAAACAATGCAGAACTGTCTAGAAAGCAAACACTTATACATATGTGGAAATCAGATCAACTGAGGCAAGAAAGCTGTGCCCTCATCATGGAACATAACAGGTATCTTACAAAATGTATGAAATGAATTCCTAGACTTGCAAGAAATATGGCCATCAACCACACAAATTGCGCCAAACAGCATGACTCGAGAAACATCAAAAGCAAAAATATTTGACCTTGTTCAAACTCCTGATGAGGCTGACCTAAGGCTTACTCCAACAAAAAGATTAATTTGATCCTCAGTTGACAGTCTACAAAATGCCAAATGGAAAGAAAGCATGAGTTATTATTGAACTTTTCTCCTGATGGTCAAACTAGTCACTTTGATCCCTCATAGCCTTTAGAGCCCTATCTGGTAAAATTAACCAGTAAAAGGAAAAGAACACTTTGCGCTAGACAGAACAGTACACTTCACTTGAAAGTTCTCCTATTGAAAACAATCAAGCATTTTCAGACACTTTTCCTGTGGTCAAACCGAACACCTGACCCAATTATTGCTAACCTGCTCAATCTAACATGATTAGAAAAATCACCATCAAATTCACACTTGAGCATGAACAACTGGATAATGACATAGCCTTATTGCTCACCATGAAAACCCTTCAGCTCAGGCCTTTAACAGGGGAGCAGACTTTTAATGGCAGGTATAACTTACTAAGGCAGGCTATAAGGCTGTTCGAACATTCCACTCCTAGAGGGTAGAATGCTATAATAATAAAAACAAAGGCATCAGAGACTGAGGAAGTTGAAATCTTAGAGGTTCCAAAGCCTTTTGTTCACAGCGGCTGCTGTGATTGTTCAACATCTAACTGCTGTGTGCAGGGCCATTAGCTATTGAACATTCACAATACTGGCTCTGAAAGGGGGCTGAAGTCAGGCTGTTGTTCAGCCAAGCCAAGGAGTCACAGGAGCTGAGCAACATCCCCCCTCCCTCCTTCTGAAGCTCCAGTGACTCTATGAGCTATGGAAGGTGGGAAGGCTCCAGTGTACCCTGCAGAACAACCTCTGCTATGTACTATCCCCTGCACATACCATGTATTTTGGAAAAGCAGGGGACAGAGAAAGGCAGAGGGTGTAGAACATTGAAATGTTGAGAGCACTGGGCCTATACCAGTTCATATAGGCCGCTGCTGCTCCACTATCTTCAATGGAGCTCTCAACATTCCAATGTTCTAATGAAGAACAAATCTTCTTCCTGTTCAATGACATACCAGAAGAGATAAAAGCATGCACAGGAAGGTTCCAAATCAAAAGCTGGGACCCAAGAGAAATGAAACTGAAAAAGAGAAGCTTAAATAGTTTACAGCCATACCTCCTGTTGCTCCAGCCATGACAAATCAGACCAACATCTGCCTGATTGCAGGGTCCTAATTGAGCGAGAAATCTAGAAGAAATGAGGAACAGACAGTCCTGCAGTCCATGCTACATGTTGCATCACCCATAACAGATGAGATCAGCTTATATCTGATTACTAGTGAGACACATAGGGTCACATTTTTGGAAAATAGCTGAGGACAACAAAGACTGATCATAGCAAGAGAAATGATTTAGTCTCCCAAATGTCTGCACTTTTAATGTTATTTATGTAATTGTATATCTCTCGTGTGAAGAGCAGTTGTGTCAGCTATGACAATTTAGATTAATAACTACTTGATTTTGGCTGGGGCCAGTAGACTTGCCTTTTCATGATGTAACCAAGATTAAAAAAGACAGATTTCAGTAAGCAAAATGATCTGGACACCCTAATGTCTGTACTTTTATTTAGGTCTCGGTGGAATTTCAATTTACGTCAGAGTGATTTTGGTAATTTCATGTTACTCCTTGATGTGGAATACTAATAACAATTAGGGGTAGGCAGAACTCACAGAGTTTCAATCAACGGAATTCTGCAGAGTTACATAACAACTCTGTGATATTCTGCAGAGTTACATGATTGGGCCAAAATCAGTACGTCTCACTGATATTTAGTGCCAGGAGCATGCTGCACACTGAGAAATCAGTGTAAACAGCACCACGCGGTGTGCAAGAGGGTGCTGATGCTTGAGCTGGTTTTACTGCCACGCAAGTATATTTTTTACTCGAGCTGCAGCTTTCCCAATGTGTGACTGCCCACATTGGGAAAATCCTGCTGCTTGCTCCCCTAATACCTGAAAATCACACTAGGGGACACAAGTTATCTCTTGTACTCACCACCTATCTGTTGGTGAGCCATACTTGAGAAAAAACTCCACCACATGGCGGTTGACTGAATTTGTCCAGTACTCCATATTACATGCTTAAAGTGGAAGGTCAAAACTCCGTAAACTCCTCCCACAAAGTGGAGTTGATCACCCACTCCTAAAAATAATGTGATTACACCTGCTCACATTAGTAAGAATTATTTTGGATATAAAAACCCTACCGCAAGAGGATATTTGGTGAGAGTGAGCAGTTGCTCATGCTCCTATTTATGTTCTGGTGCATTTAGCACTTTCTTCTTAGCACAAGATGCATCCTCGCATTCATTTTGGTTGCAAGGAGCATATTTTGCTAAGAAACTACAGCTAAATTGGGGAAATATCCTACCCCAAATGTACATTTAGAGAGTCATGCAGCTGCTCATGCTCACTGGTCATTTTCTGGTGCATTTAGTGCTATTTATTTGTGCAAAATGCATACCCACATCTGTTTTGATACAACAGACATTTTGTCACTAAGAAAATAGAACTAAATGCAGAATTACTCTTGACACATAATTTCACTTCATCTCACAACATTTTGGGGTAATTCCACATGGTCAAACTACATGAAGTCTGCCACTTGCTTCAAACTCCTGGTGGGACTCAAAGTCCCAGGAGTTGTCATTGCCGCCCGGGGGGGGCCAGCCATCAACCGCAGGTGCTATTAAGCGCGCCGCGTAGCACAGATGCCTTGCCTGCCACTTGCTTCAAACTCCTGGTGGGACTCGAAGTCCCAGGAGTCTCCATTGCCACCCGGGGAGCCCAGCCATCAACCGAAGGTGCTATTAAGCGCGCCGCGTAGCACAGACGCCTTGCCTGCCACTTGCTTCAAACTCCTGGTGGGACTCGAAGTCCCATGAGTTTCCATTGCCGCCCGAGGGGCCAGCCATCAACCGTGGGCGCTATTAAGTGCGCCACGCAGCCCGCAGCACGGGATGTGGGTTTCCGCGCCCGGTCCGGGCCCGTCCGTGCCTGTCTGAGACCGTGTGAGGCCAGGCTGGGCCACCCCTCTTGATCATAAGGTAGGAATTCAGTGAACCCCTGCAGCGGCTATCTAACATCCTCTAGTTTTAGCACTAAAATGGTAAAGCGTGAGGCGAAAGGAAGCCCAAGCATGGGCCCAGCACAACTTAAACATCCAAGACTTCTGTAACCGGGCGCCTCCGGACGCCGGTTCTCCGTCGGAGCGAACGACCGCCGGCGGATACCCCGGGGGCACCCGAGGGATTCCTGACGTGATGACGTCCAACGTCATCCGTCAGACAAGAACAGCCGACAAAAGAAAAGCGCCGCGCGACCCAGAGAGAGACGCCGACGTCAAGGAGAGCCGGAGAGACGAACGCCACGGACCACCCAGAGAGAAGGGAAACCCCGCCGTAGACGAGGAACAACGGACGGAGAGCGAAAACCCTTGGGCGCCTCCCGCCCCTGCCGAGGCGAAGTCGGGAGATCCCCTACAAGCCGGCCACGTCCCTGGAGGGGCGTGGCCAAGTCAGGTACGAGCGTACCGGGGCTGGGGCTGGGGTTCTGGGTGGTTGGCTGGGTTTAAGGGGGCTAAGAAGGGAGGGCTGAGGTCGTGTAAAGAAGGGGAGCCCATTTGAACAGGAACACCGTTAAATAAGGAATAACCACACCCTCCGTACCCAGTGAACAAACGTGTAAGGGGGTCACAGAAAGGGCACAACGAAGGGAAGTCACAAGAGAAAAGTAAACCCCACATTCCTCCACCTCCACAGAACCACCCCCCCCTCCTCCCACTCCTTACTAACCCCAATTAACCGTGTATAAATAATTTTCCCCACTTACCTGTTCCTTTCTCCTTCTTTGTTTTTGGGAAATCCTGGGCCATGAGAACCGGGTGAACAAGACCTCTCCCTCCGAACCGGACCAGGCCGTCCCGGGGACACCAAGGAACCCTGAAAAGAAAAGGGATTTTATATTAGTTTTGGACTTGGAATATAACAGTTTGGCGGAAAAGTTAGTGCTATAATCCCAAACGAGCAAGAAAATAAACATACTACACCCTTAAGTGCCGCGTCTGTCACCTTCTTCCAATATCCCCTCGACTCGGGCAAAAGACCCCGCCACAGTGGTGTCAGAAGTGGGATATTGGAATAGGCGACAGAGACTTCCCAACCATGGAGGAGAAGTGTACCATATCCGATATGATGCAACAGTTGGCCTCCGGACAAAGACACCTGCAATTAGTGTGGGAAGAGCAACAAAAAGAGGCCAAATTGGAAAGAGAGGCACTACAAAATGCCCTTAAGAGTCAGGCCACCATAATGGCCAACAACCAGTTGGTTCACGAAACCGCCATTAAGAATCTCACAGATACCATTGCTGCTACCCGCGTACACCCGAATGTGCCCAGTTCGGTCTTACAACGATATCAAGAAGGTGAAGACCCCGATGCCTTTTTCACCAATTTTGAACGGGTTGCTACTTCCGCTACTTGGCCTCAGGAGCGATAGGGCCAATATATCGCCCCCTTATTGACGGGGACTCTCCAAGCCGCCTATCAAGCGGTAAACCCCGGTGGAATAACCCCCTATAAGGATATTAAAAAGAGCATCTTAGAACGGGTGGGTTTTGATTCTGAACATTATCGTGTCCGGTTTAGAAAAGCTAAGTGGGGGCCCAACGAAAATCCCCGGGCCCTATATTTTAGGATCAAAGATCTGGGTCTCAAATGGTTGGGTCCCATAGGGACAAATCGGGAAGAAATTATTGAGATCGTGCTCTTAGAGCAATACCTGGACGCGCTGCCTCCGTCTACACGCAACTGGATCAAACAACATCCAAACCCAGATACCAATGCTACCATCGAGTTGGCCTGCGCCTTTCATCGCTCCCTTGAGTTCAAAGTAACCCCCCCTCGGTCAACACCTAGTCCCCTGCGTCTGGGTTCGGGAACATCCTCGACAGGGGGACGAAGAATCAATGAGGACATAGGGAAAACCCGGGGACTGGATAGGCCCTATATACAACAACCTCAGTGTTTCAGTTGCGGGGAATGGGGTCACATAGCTCGAGGTTGCCCCCTGAAAACAGAAAAACCAGAACCCATGGAAATAGGGGTCACTAGGGGAAGAGTCTTTTATACAGGGAGAAGAGACACCCCTTATAAAAAGAGAGTAATTATCAATGGGAAAAACACAGTGGCCCTCATCGATTTAGGATGTAGCCAATCTGTGGTCAGGGCCGGGTTGTTTGACGCCCATTACTACACTTCAGGACTCACGGTATCAATCTGTTGTATCCATGGAGAAACCAGAGAATATCCCCTAATCTGGACAACCCTCACTTGGGGAGGAAAAGAGATACCCATAAGAGTGAGTTTAGTAGAGCAACTGGTTGAAGAAGCTATTATAGGAACTGACTTTTCAGAATTCCCACAACTCCTAGACAGCCTCAGACAGCTCGAAGAAACTAACAACTGGTGGAAAGACGCTCCTTTCTCCAATATGCCTCTATCACCTCCGAGGGTACGACCTAAACTCTCCCGGAAGGAGAAAAGAATAATTAAGAAAGCCTATACCCAAGACCTCTCCAGCACGCCCCGGGTAATTACAAAGGTCCTCACCCTCACTGCTCTTCCCAGTTTCCGGACTTCTCAAAGAGAAGACCCCAGTTTAATTCATGCATGGAAAAGTGCACGGCCACGGAACCCCCAGGATAAGGGTCCCTCGTTCACCGTAGTTAAGGACCTATTATACCGAGTCACATACAAAGACCAAGACGAAAAGAAACAGTTGATAGTTCCAGAACCTTATAGACAACAAGTTCTACACTTAGCACACAGCCAGCCAGGGGGTGGACACTATGGGAGGGAGATAACCGAGGAGTATTTGTTGAGGAAATTTTACTGGCCAGGGGTATTTTCCCAGATTAGGAAGTTCTGTCAACAATGTCCAAAATGCCAATTGATTGACCCAGGCTCACGGAGAAAAGCCCCTTTACAACCCCTCCCCATCATTGATGTCCCCTTCTCCAGAATAGGGATGGACCTCGTTGGCCCTCTTCTGCCCTCGTCGAGAGGATATCGTTATATATTGGTATTAGTGGATTACGCCACAAGATACCCTGAGGCTATTCCCCTCTCTAGTATTAACACCAAGAGTGTTGCACACGCCATGATAGGGTTCTTTTCCCGAATTGGGTTTCCTCGAGAAATCCTAACGGACCAAGGGACCCAATTTATGTCCAACCTGATGACACAAATATGTCAGTTATTGGGGATTAAACAGTTACGGACGTCGGTCTATCATCCACAAACCGATGGTTTGGTGGAGAGATACAACCGTACCCTCAAAACACTACTAAAGAAAGCTATCTCGGAGACAGGTAAGGACTGGGATAGGAAACTCCCCTTAGTATTATACGCAATCAGGACACACGAACAAGCCTCTACGGGCCATAGTCCGTTTGAGCTGTTGTTTGGGCGACAACCACGGACCCTACTAGTTATGGCCGCTGAGATGTGGGAAGAAGAAGACGGGGAAAAAACCATTCTAAAATACGCACGTGAGTTAAAAACCCACCTGCATACAGTATGGGAAAGCGTAAGGGAACACATGGAGAGGGCCCAAGACAAGCAGAAAAGGAATTATGATCGGAATACCCAATTGAGGTCCTTTTCCCTAGGAGATAAAGTGCTAGTTCTTCTTCCCAGTTCAGATAACAAATTGTTGGCCAAGTGGCAGGGACCCTACACCGTAACAGGACTAGTAACTCCCGTAACTTATAAAATTCAGCTTAACGATACCCCCCCTAGGTCACAGATTTTCCATGTTAACTTATTAAAAAGATGGGAAGAACCTCTGAACGACCCAAGGCACGGCTGCCTAATTAATACCGTCAAGGAACTAGAGATAGGGTGGTGCCCCACTGATCCCCCTGGCGAGAGGGAGGTTCCTCTCATTAATACAGAGATCTCGATTCAACAAAATAGACAGTTGACGAATCTCTTCGATAAACACGTTCGGGTGTTCTCCTCGATAACCGGTAGGACACGATTGGTACATCATCAAATCCTCACACCACCTGGGAAGGCCGTGCGACTAAAACCTTATTGTATCCCTGAAGCTAGGAAAACCCTCGTAGAAAACGAAATCGAGAAGATGTTAGATCTAGACATCATAGAACCTTCCCACAGCACCTGGTGTTCGCCCGTGGTATTGGTGCCCAAACCTGATGGGTCTATAAGTTTCTGTATTGACTTTAGACAGGTCAATTCCATATCACAATTTGACACCTATCCCCTTCCAAGGATAGATGAGCTCTTAGAAAGATTGGGGAAAGCGAAATACATGTCTACCCTTGACTTGACCAAGGGGTATTGGCAGATCCCGTTGGGTCCGGAAGACAAGGAAAAGACGGCTTTCGCTACTCCCTCCGGATTGTATCACTTTAAGGTTCTCCCTTTCGGGTTACATGGCGCCCCCGCCACCTTCCAACGTCTCATGGACACCATATTACGACCTCATACCAGATACGCGGCGGCCTATCTGGATGACATCGTTATTTTCAGTGAGACCTGGGAAGACCATGTGGCCCACATAGACCACATCTTCTCGGCTTTAGGGAAGGCTGGACTGACAGCCAACCCCGCCAAGAGCCGACGGGCTTTTAGTGAGATCTCCTATCTGGGTTATCACATTAGCAACGGTATACTTCGACCCCAAAAGAATAAAATCGAAGCCATCCTACACACCAATGCTCCCACCACGAAAAAGGGAATTCGTTCCTTTTTGAGGTCTAGTGGGGTACTATCGAAGGTTCATTCCCCACTATTCCAGTTTGGCTGCCCCCCTAACCAATCTTTTAAGAAAAGGACAGCCCAACAACATCCCACAACTAGACCCGACTCAACTTCATAGTTATCATACCTTGCAAAGGTGTCTCACCACTCAACCGATATTGAAATGTCCTGAGTTTGACAAACCCTTTCATCTCCAAACGGATGCCTCCGATGTGGGGGTAGGGGCCGTTCTCTTTCAAAAGGATGAAGACGGAGTGAACCATCCCGTCGTCTTTATTAGCCGTAAGCTATTTCCCAGGGAGCAGAGATACCCCATTATAGAGCGGGAATGTCTTGCCATTAAGTGGGCTATCGAAAGTCTCCAATACTATCTTTTGGGCAGACCTTTCCTACTGTATACGGACCATGCACCCCTTACGTGGCTCTCAAGATACAAGAATACCAACAATCGTATATTGAGATGGTTCATAGAACTCCAACCTTTCTCCTTCCAGGTTTGCCACCTCCCTGGTGACCTTATGGGTCAGGCTGACTATTTGTCCCGGTTTCCGGATCTGGTGGGGCTCGATCAGCCCCATTCATGTGAGGGGATGTGTAACCGGGCGCCTCCGGACGCCGGTTCTCCGTCGGAGCGAACGACCGCCGGCGGATACCCCGGGGGCACCCGAGGGATTCCTGACGTGATGACGTCCAACGTCATCCGTCAGACAAGAACAGCCGACAAAAGAAAAGCGCCGCGCGACCCAGAGAGAGACGCCGACGTCAAGGAGAGCCGGAGAGACGAACGCCACGGACCACCCAGAGAGAAGGGAAACCCCGCCGTAGACGAGGAACAACGGACGGAGAGCGAAAACCCTTGGGCGCCTCCCGCCCCTGCCGAGGCGAAGTCGGGAGATCCCCTACAAGCCGGCCACGTCCCTGGAGGGGCGTGGTCAAGTCAGGTACGAGCGTACCGGGGCTGGGGTTCTGGGTGGTTGGCTGGGTTTAAGGGGGCTAAGAAGGGAGGGCTGAGGTCGTGTAAAGAAGGGGAGCCCATTTGAACAGGAACATCGTTAAATAAGGAATAACCACACCCTCCGTACCCAGTGAACAAACGTGTAAGGGGGTCACAGAAAGGGCACAACGAAGGGAAGTCACAAGAGAAAAGTAAACCCCACATTACTCCACCTCCACAGAACCACCCCCCCCTCCTCCCACTCCTTACTAACCCCAATTAACCGTGTATAAATAATTTTCCCCACTTACCTGTTCCTTTCTCCTTCTTTGTTTTTGGGAAATCCTGGGCCATGAGAACCGGGTGAACAAGACCTCTCTCTCCGAACCGGACCAGGCCGTCCCGGGGACACCAAGGAACCCTGAAAAGAAAAGGGATTTTATATTAGTTTTGGACTTGGAATATAACAGTTTGGCGGAAAAGTTAGTGCTATAATCCCAAACGAGCAAGAAAATAAACATACTACACCCTTAAGTCCCGCGTCTGTCACCTTCTTCCAATATCCCCTCGACTCGGGCAAAAGACCCCGCCACAACTTCTTAAACCTTCAATGGCTTTTAACAATTGTGTGACTAATGAGATTGATAATTTGATTGAGGAGGTGGAGTCCATAATTAACCAGAAAGAATTGAAGCTCCCACAGAAAAGGCTCAAGTCTGGTTCTCTAATTCCCTTTCTTACCACAAGATATTCACCTAAGCGGAGTTTCCCTTCAAACAAAGACCCCCCACTTGTGTCCAGACCTCAGCTGGACGGTACAGTCCCTAAATCACCTGAACTGACCACAATTCAATTGGACTGAGATGATATCATGAAAACTATTGATTATAATATATCATGTCCAAATCGTTTTCTCCCATTAGACCCATCAAGTGACCATGGGAGCCTGCATTTGAATTCCCGACCCGCAGTCCATTTATCTCGGGCGATAGCTTCCCAAAAAGAGTCTTGTATTGGGTCTGATTTGTCGGAGTTATTATCTATTTTGCGAGCCAACAGCCCTATAGGAGCTTTAGAAACAGCAACAATTAAAGTATGGCCGAGTGCCACTACTTCCTCATCCTTACACTTAAATTCCTCTGTGAATGGAGTTGGTCCTAGTTGCGGGCCATGGCTACCCTATAATTTAAAAAAAGCCCCAATTGAGCATCAAGGGCCTCTGTGCCCTAGGGCACCCTTTAGAGTTTCCCCAATTTCCCATACGGCACATTGAACTGAAGTGGGACACTATGGTCTCCCAATCATCTTGCATACGTCCCACCACGATTAACTCTATTTATATGTGCAGGGTACTTCCCTTATCTCCAAAGTGAGCGAAGATGATATATCCCTGAAAAACAATGTCATTCACTGGCTAAGACACACTAGGCAATGTAATTTTATCATTTTCTCCAAGATAATTGTGGCTAAACGCTATACCAACCAGCCAGGTTATTGGGACTCCATTGGGTTAAATCTAGCTAGCTAGCTAAGTTTGGTAAATGGGTTACTAGCCATGGAAGCCCGCCATCCTATGCAAAATAGTTTAAGTATTGGTCTCCAAATTACCCGCCTTAAGTCTATACCAACGGTACTAAAAGTACAGCCCGCGGGCCGCTAGCGGCCCCACGGACCTAGCTTGGCGGCCCGCGAGACGCACACCAAACGCCATATCATAATGGCAGCAGTATGTAAACATAGAAGAGGGCCGCGGGAGCATGCGCAACAGTGGCTTCCTTGCGCATGCTCCCGCGGCCCTCCTCTATGTTTAAGTACGGCGCCCATTGTTTATGGCGTTACCCTGACGATCCTGGAAGCCAAAGCCCCATAAAAGTCAGCGCTTGCAGCTAACTTTTACGGGGCTTTGTCGTCTGCTTCCTGTCACCGGCTCCACGTCTGCTGCCCGCCTGCCTGTCTGCTGTTCCACATTTGTGGCATCTTTACAAAGCTTTGAGTCAGGTAAGGCTCTTTGGTTATTTATTTATTTGTTTTTAATGTAGTGTGTGTTACTGGGGTAGGCGTGAGAGCGGATTGCGCTGTGTGTGTGCAGATGGCGCTGTGTGTGTTACTGGGGTAGGGGTGGGAGAAGATGGCGCTGTGTGCAGATGGCGCTGTGTGTGTTACTGGGGTAGGGGTGGGAGCAGATGGCGCAGTGTGCAGATGGCGCTGTGTGCGTTACTGGGGTAGGGGTGAGAGCAGATGGCGCTGTGTGCAGATGGCACAGTGTGTGTTACTGGGGTAGGGGTGAGAGCAGATGGCGCTGTGTGCAGATGGCGCTGTGTGTGTTACTGGGGTAGGGGTGAGAGCAGATGGCGCTGTGTGCAGATGGCGCTGTGTGTGTTACTGGGGTAGGGGTGAGAGCAGATGGCGCTGTGTGCAGATGGCGCAGTGTGTGTTACTGGGGTAGGGGTGAGAGCAGATGCCGCTGTGTGGAGATGGCGCAGTGTGTGTTACTGGGGTAGGGGTGAGAGCAGATGGCGCTGTGTGCAGATGGCGCAGTGTGTGTTACTGGGGTAGGGGTGAGAGCAGATGGCGCTGTGTGGAGATGGCGCAGTGTGTGTTACTGGGGTAGGGGTGAGAGCAGATGACGCTGTGTGTGTTACTGGGGTAGGGGTGGGAGCAGATGGCACAGTGTGCAGATGGCGCTGTGTGTGTTACTGGGGTAGTGTGCAGATGTTTTGAAAAAGGGGGTGGGGTGGTTGTTCCCCCTCTAAGCCCCGCCCCCTCTAAGCCCCACCCCCTCTAAGCCCCACCCCTGCTGTCACTTCAGTGCGGCCCTCGGCCGCAAACCATACTGCAATTTTGGCCCCCGAGAAAAAGTTTGTGAGTACCCATGGTCTATACCAATGCAGAATACTACGTCCTTATGTTCAAGCAATAGGCCACACACGCCAGCAGCTCATCCATCTGAAAAGTCTAACACTCAAAGTCATGTATTTTGGGAAGGGTGTCCTTCTGTTGAACCTGAAATTAGGGAACATGCTTCTACTGAGCATTGTTCCTATTTACCTGTGCCTGATTCTTTAGAGATACTTTCTGATATTGATTGACTACCATCTAGGATAAGTTCAAAAGACAGAAGTCTACCTACCCACTACTCCATTGCAAATGTAGTCGAAGGTTGCCCTACAGTCTCTTTCCCACAAAGGCCATTAGCGTTGTCAACCACAGGCTCTACATTTAAGGTTTCATTTGCACTGTCCCAAGCGGGCTTGAGTCCTCCTGGGACCCCACATGTGAGCCCCAGGGTTAGTAAGAGATAGACCTCAAACTTTTTATCATGGAATGTGGCAGGGATAAGAAACAAAATAGACGACATTGAATGGGGGCGGTACATAGACAAATTTAGCATCTGTATGTTCCAAGAAACTTGGGCTATCACTAACATATATAGACAGGGATTCAGTTCCTTTTGTAAGGAAGCAAGGCGGTCCCCTGCGGGTAGAGCAGAAGGAGGGCTTATTACATGGTTAAGAATACTGGATGTGGGAGAAGCCAAAGAACTTTATGTGGAGTCACCAGATATATTAGCACTGTCCATCCAGACAAAGCAAGACTTACTTTTGCTTTGTGTTAATGTATATAACAGACCTGGCCACCCTAACCAAATATCTAAAACTATACAGAGTCTGAATGCACTCTTGCTTGACTACGACATGACTCATTGCATTATCATTGCCGGGGAATTTAATGTGATGTTGGAACCTAATTATGTGTTTGCAGAAGCCAGCCAGATAGAGGATAGTATTTGGAATATTCCTTCACATATAACGCAGAGGAACCAGCAAAAATCCAGCATGAGGGCTCTGCAAATTATTAATCTTATGCTAACTTTTGGTCTCCGCCCTGGAAATGGTCCCTTTCCATCTGATATGCCTGCTAAAGCCACGTTTTTTAGAGGGTCATATAGCAGTATACTCGACCTTGCTCTTATTGACGTGAAGTTGTGGCATACTGTCATAGACCTCAATGCGGGTGACCAATATGACAGTGACCATGCCCCTCTCATTATAACTTATGATAATCAACTTTTTTTGAGAAATACAGCATATAGGGTAGGTCGCTCCCCCTGCCGCTGCAGCTCCTCCAGCTCCTCCAGGTTCCTGAGTTCCTGAGACCCACCTCACAGTAAGTACCCCCCATCTCCCAGCCCCTCGCCCTGCCCCGCGCTACTCACCCTCTCTCCTGCTCCTGCTTCTTTTCTTCTTCTCTGTTCTTCCTCCTCGCTCCTCGCCTGTAATCTTCTTCTGTACTCTTCTTCTCCCCGTCTTCTCTCTTTTTCTGTGTGCTTCTCTGCCTCTCCTGTCGCCTCTCTTCTTCTTCATCTTCTTCTGAGGTCTTCTGCCTTCTGTTCTTCGTATTTTCATCTGTGATCTTCTGCTCTTCTGTGAACTTCTGCTCTTCTGAGTTCTTCTGGACTCCTGTTTCTTCTGTTCTTCTGTTCTTCCGGTCTTCTGTTCTTCTGTTCTTCTGTTCTTCCGGTCTTCTGTTCTTCTGTTCTTCCGGTCTTCTGTTCTTCTGTCTTCTATCTTCTGTCTTCTATCTTCTGTCTTCGGCTCCTCTGCCCCTCCGTCTTCTTCTCCCCGCGCCTGCCCTCCTGCTCCTGCCTCATCCCCCTCCCTCACTCGCCTCCCCCTCTCTATCACCCGTATCTAACCCATTCGCTATCTACCTCCCTCTCTCCTCCTATCCACCTATCTCTCTATCTCTCTATCTCACTATCTAACTCCCTCACTCTCCACCTCCTCCTATCTACCTATCTCTCTATCTATCTATTTCTCTACCTATCGATTTCTCTATCTATCCATTTTCTCTATCTATTTCTCTATCTCTCCCCCCTTCCCGCCACCCCCTCTATTACCTATTCTTCCTATCCTCTCACTCTACCTCTCACCCTCACCCACCTCTACAACCCCCCCTCCCCTATCTTCACAACCCTACTCCTATCTCTCTTCCTAACCTCCCAAACCTCCTAACACTCTCACCCCTCCACCCTTAAACCCCCCTCCCCCAGCTCTTCTCACTCTACCTGTCCCCCCTCCCTCGCGCTTTCCCGCTTCGACCTTCTGCACGCCCCCGCCCCCCCAGCTCCCATTCGCCCCAGCTGACCCCTCCTACCTCATATGGCGGCCGCTGCGCGACAGTGGTAGCGACCCTTGACCCAAGGGTAGGTCGCTCCCCCTGCCGCTGCAGCTCCTCCAGCTCCTCCAGGTTCCTGAGTTCCTGAGACCCACCTCACAGCAAGTACCCCCCACCTCCCAGCCCCTCGCCCTGCCCCACGCTACTCACCCTCTCTCCTGCTCCTGCTTCTTTTCTTCTTTTCTTCTTCTCTGTTCTTCCTCCTCGCTCCTTGCCTGTAATCTTCTTCTGTACTCTTCTTCTCCCCGTCTTCTCTCTTCTTCTGTGTGCTTCTCTGCCTCTCATGTCGCCTCTCTTCTTCTTCATCTTCTTCTGAGGTCTTCTGCCTGTCTTCTGCCTTCTGTTCTTCGTATCTTCATCTGTGATCTTCTGCTCTTCTGTGAACTTCTGCTCTTCTGAGTTCTTCTGGACTCCTGTTTCGTCTGTTCTTCAGTTCTTCCGGTCCTCTGTTCTTCTGTTCTTCTGTTCTTCAGGTCTTCTGTTCTTCTGTTCTTCCGGTCTTCTGTTCTTCTGTCTTCTATCTTCTGTCTTCGGCTCCTCTGCCCCCTCCGTCTTCTTCTCCCTGCGCCTGCCCTCCTGCTCCTGCCTCATACCCCTCCCTCACTCGCCTCCCCCTCTCTATCACCCCTATCTAACCCATTCGCTATCTACCTCCCTCTCTCCTCCTATCCACCTATCTCTCTATCTCTCTATCTCACTATCTAACTCCCTCACTCTCCACCTCCTCCTATCTACCTATCTCTCTATCTAACTATTTCTCTACCTATCGATTTCTCTATCCATTTTCTCTATCTATTTCTCTATCTCTCCCCCCCTTCCCGCCACCCCCTCTATTACCTATTCTTCCTATCCTCTCACTCTACCTCTCACCCTCACCCACCTCTACAACCCCCCCTCCCCTATCTTCACAACCCTACTCCTATCTCTCTTCCTAATCTCCCAAACCTCCTAACACTCTCCCCCCTCCACCCTTAAACCCACCCTCCCCCAGCTCTTCTCACTCTACCTGTCCCCCCTCCCTCGTGCTTATCCGCCGAGACCTCCTGCAAGCCCCCGCCCCCCCAGCTCCCATTCGCCCCAGCTGACCCCTCCCCCCCTCCTACCTCATATGGCGGCTGCTGCGCGACCGCGCCGCTGGCGCGCCAGAGGCAATCCCGTCCGCGCCCGTCCGCGCCTGGCCCGCGCCCAGCGCCACGACCCCTGGTCCCCAGCTCTCCCAAGCCCTGCTGATCCGCTACGACCCCACCGCCCTCCACGCCCTCAACCCAGGGCGCTCCAACACCTGCTTCCAAGCTCACGCCAAACGCACCAATGGAACCTTCTCCTGCAACTCCTGCAAACGCATCTTCCACCACGCAACTACCACGACCACAAGCCCACGCGCCATCAACCACCTCAAGTGCATCCTGGTCAACGCTCGATCCGTCCACAAGCACGCCGTTGAACTCTGGGACCTCCTGGACTCCACAGCACCGGACGTCGCCTTCATCACGGAGACCTGGATGAATGCCTCCTCTGCTCCAGACATCGCCACCGCCATCCCCGAAGGCTACAAGATCTCCAGAAAAGATTGCACCAACCAAGTAGGAGGAGGTATCGCCATCGTCTTCAAAGACTCCATCAGCGTCACCACCTCACCCGAAGACACCTCTCTCGCAGCTGAACACCTGCATTTTCAGATTCGCACTGACCCGAGGACCACCCTCAGAGGATCCCTCGTCTACCGTCCTCCCGGACCGCGCGCCCCCTTCAGCGACGCCATCGCCGACTTCATCTCCCCGCACGGCCTCGCCTCACCGGACTACATCCTCCTAGGCGACCTCAACTTCCATCTGGAACAAAACAACGACCCCAACACCACCACTCTGCTCGCCAACCTCGCCAACCTCGGCCTCAAACAACTGGTGAACACCGCCCCCCACATCGCCGGACACACGCTTGACCCTATCTTCTCCGCCAGCAAACACGTCTTCTTCAGCCACACCTCCGCTCTACACTGGACCGACCACAGCTGTGTCCACTTCACATTCCGACGCGAGACCCGCCACCTCCGCACTCAACCCATCCCTCGTCGACAGTGGAACAAGATCCCCGAAGAGCAACTCTTCTCAGCACTCGCCGCCAACCAACCCACCCTCACCACCGACCCCAACGACGCAGCCCTCAGCCTCACAAACTGGATCTCCAACTGCGCAGACAACCTTGCTCCCCTCAAACGCACGCATCGACAGACCAACACCAAAAAACCTCTCTGGTTCTCTGACACCCTCAAAGAATCAAAGAAAACTTGTCGCTCCCTCGAGAAGGCCTGGCGCAAGGACCACACCGCTGACAACATGACCGCCCTCAAGAACCCTACCCGCGAACACCACCGCCTGATCCGCGCTGCTAAAAATAACTTTTTCACCGACAGACTGGACAAAAACAGCCACAACAGCAGAGAACTCTTCAGCATCGTCAAGGAGTTCTCCAACCCCAACGCCAACGCCGTCACGCCCTCACAGGATTTGTGCAAATCCCTTGCCACTTTCTTCCATCGCAAGATCAGCGACCTCCACGACAGCTTCGGACACCAGACCCAACATAACACCACCGAACCCGCACCACCGGCCATTACCCTCAACAACTGGACCCACATCAACACTGAAGAAACCAAATCCATCATGAACTCTATCCACTCCGGCACCCCTTCGGACCCCTGCCCTCACTTCATCTTTAACAAAGCCGACGACATCATCGCCCCGCACCTCCAGATCGTCATCAACTCTTCTTTTTCTTCTGCTACCTTTCCCGAATGCTGGAAACACGCCGAAGTCAACGCCCTACTAAAGAAACCTACGGCTGACCCGAGCGACCTGAAAAACTTCCGCCCCATCTCTCTTCTGCCTTTCCCAGCCAAGGTAATAGAGAAGACCGTCAATAAACAGCTGACCACCTTCCTGGAAAACAACAACCTGCTCGACCCTTCACAAACTGGATTCCGAACCAACCACAGCACGGAAACCGCCCTCATCTCAGTCACTGACGACATCAGAACCCTGATGGACAACGGTGAAACAGTCGCCCTCATTCTCCTCGACCTCTCGGCTGCCTTCGACACCGTCTGTCACCGCACCCTAATCACCCGCCTCCGCTCCACTGGGATCCAAGGCCAGGCCCTGGACTGGATCGCCTCCTTCCTCTCAAACCGTTCCCAAAGAGTTTACCTCCCTCCGTTTCGCTCAGAACCCACTGAGATCATCTGCGGCGTACCTCAAGGCTCATCGCTCAGCCCGACACTCTTCAATGTCTACATGAGCCCCTTCGCCAACATCGTTCGCAAGCACAACATCATCATCACCTCCTACGCCGACGACACCCAACTTATACTCTCCCTCACCAAGGACCCCGCCAGCGCCAAGACCAACCTACAAGAGGGTATGAAGGACGTCGCAGATTGGATGAGGCTCAGCCGCCTAAAGCTGAACTCTGAAAAAACGGAAGTCCTCATCCTCGGCAACACCCCGTCCGCCTGGGACGACTCCTGGTGGCCCACGGCCCTCGGCACCGCACCGACCCCCACAGACCACGCCCGCAACCTCGGCTTCATCTTGGACCCTCTTCTCACCATGACCAAGCAAGTGTCCTCCGCATGCTTCCTCACCCTCCGCATGCTCCGCAAGATCTTCCGCTGGATCCCCGCCGTACTAGAAAAACCGTGACCCACGCCCTCGTCACGAGCCGCCTGGACTACGGCAACACCCTCTACGCCGGGACCACAGCCAAACTCCAAAATCGCCTGCAACGCATTCAAAACGCATCGGCACACCTCATCCTCGACGTACCCCGCATTGGCTCCCAGTCAGCAAAAGGATCACCTTTCGACTTCTCACCCACGCACACAAAGCCCTCCACAACAAGGGACCGGAATACCTCAACCGACGCCTCAGCTTCTACGTCCCCACCCGCCTCCTCCGTTCCTCTGGTCTCGCACTTGCTGCCGTCCCTCGCATCTGCCGCTCCACGGCGGGTGGGAGATCCTTTTCCTTCCTGGCGGCCAAGACCTGGAACTCCCTCCCCACCAGCCTCAGGACCACCCAGGACCACTCCGCTTTGCGGAGACTCCTAAAAACCTGGCTATTCGAGCAGCAGTAACCCCCCCTTTCCCCTAGCGCCTTCAGACCCGCACGGGTGAGTAGCGCGCTTTATAAATGTTAATGATTTGATTTGATTTGATTTATTTACCCCAGGAAGTTCCTCTCCCTTTAGAGGTTATCTCTAACAAACGCAACTTGAAATGGGATTCATTTAGAAATTCTCCTAATTTATGGGGGAAACTACACAAACTAGTTTCTAGTAATCGATTGTCTTCAACCTCTCTTCTGCTTTCCCCAAATGAGGTGTTGGATTTGCCTGGGGACCTATTTGCGGCAATACAAATGCTATTCATTAGATCAGGTGGTGGGAGCAAACACCTGGGCAAAGAACCGCATACAAGATGGTTTGGCAACCTACGTAAGGACGCTAAAAGTAATCTCCTGCGAGCCATCAAATCGAAAGATAGAAGCGAGATAAAACACGCCAGGCGCAAATATGCTTCTACTATTAAGTCCAGCAAAAACTCATGGGAGATAGCTTTGTGGCCGGATTTAATGATGGCAGCTAGAGCTAAAGATCCCTCTCGTTTCTGGACTTTGGTAGCTAGAAATATGTGTGGTGATAACCTAAGACCTGATTGTCATATTTCTCCAGAGGTTGGGAATGCTCATTTTACCAAATTATATAGTTATAGGCCAGCCATTGCTTGCGATCTCGAAAACGATTCCATCGAGGAGCGGTCTACCGTGTCTAGCCTCACTCTTTTTTCTCTTAACGAAAATGAGATGGCCCTTAGGGCACAAAAATCAGGTAAAGCCCCTGGATTGGATGGTATACCAGTCGATTTGTTGAAATCCGATCCAGCCTCTTGGTGCCCCTATATCAATAGGGTGTCCAATGCCATTTTAGCAAATGGCAAATATCCAAATACCTGGAAGGGAGCGATTATTGTCCCTATCTATAAAAAAAGCAAAAGGGGATTACCGGGGAATTATAGACCTATTAGTCTCCTAGACAACCTACAAAAAATATTTGTCATCAGGTACTGGGTAGCCTTAAAGATTGGATGGATGATAACCTTGTTTTGAGCCATCTTCAGGCTGGTTTTCGGCAGAAGATTAGTACAGTCGACCAGGTTTTCCGCTTCCTCATGCTTAAGTGGAAGGTAGTGGATATTGAGGCCAGGAATTTTTTTGTAGCCTTTGTCGATCTTAAGTCTGCCTTTGACCTGGCCCCGCGTACAAAACTGTGGGGAATTTTGAATCAAGCTGGAGTGCCGGGCCCCCTGTTAAATTTGATAAAGGAGTTGCATTCAGGGAGCTATGCTAGAATTAGATGGGGGCTGCAAGGAGAATTAACAGACGAGATTGCACTATGCAGAGGAGTTAGACAGGGGTGTGTGTTGACCCCAACTTTATTTTTACTGTTTATCAATGCCTGTATCCCCTACAAATGGTCTCTGACAGTGATACTCCCAAAGTTGCAGGAGAAAGGGTACTGTGTCTGCTCTTTGCAGACGATACTCTGTTAATATCACAAACCGCTTTAGGTCTAACTAAACTGCTAGATAAGTTTACATGTTTTTGTGAAGCCCATGGACTGGAAATAAACTTGTCCAAAACTAAGTACATGGTGTTTCATGATCATAAACAAAAAGTTAAGAAAAAGATATACCTGGAAGGGTAGGTTTTAGAAAGTGTTCTTGATTTTGACTATCTGGGTATAAGGCTGGAAGACTCTCAGAAATGGAAAGCCCATTTATCCAAGTTGGACATGAGCTTAAAACAGAAATCCATAAGTATCCTGAGATATGTACCTAAATCAACTAGCTTCGCCATTACCCCGCCAATTGAACTATATAAAGCTCAAGCTAGGGGCGGAGTATTATATGGAGCAGAGCTATGGGGCCACTGTAACTTAAAAGATTTGGAGAAAACTGAAAATTCCTTTCTGAACAGGTTATTAAAAATCCCGGCAAGTTCTCCAAGCTTGCCTGTTCGGTTGGATCTAAACCTTTACTTCATTTCACATATCGCTGCCCTACCGCCTCTGATGTACTGGATCAGGCTTTGGTCCTCTGACATTTTTGGTCCATATAGAGCTGGGCTTAGTGTCCTAATGAGTGCACAAGCCCAAAAAAAAGGTCAGGTGGTGTAAATGTGCGAGGAATTTTTATTTGACCTTGGCCTGGATAGCTTTTGGCTGGACCCTGCCCATATTTCAAAAAATGCTGATCAACTTGTGAAAGAAGCATACTGGCTGAGAGTCCAAGTGGATAAATTAGCAGAGGTTCCTTCGACAAGTCTTACTAACATCTTTTTATCCCTGAAATGTTGTTATGAATTTGAGAATTTTTTGGATTTGATTGTTTCCCCTTTTGCATAAGCACTTTTCATTAGTTTTAGGTTAGGGACATTACCACTTCACTCATTTACTAGCAAATGGACAAATCTTGGTGACGATAGTGACTTATGTCCAATGGGATGTGGAGTTACTGAGCATTTACCCCATGTTTTACTTTGTTGCCCTGCGTATCGTAAGCAAAGAGCACGTTGGCTTACTCCACTTTGTAGATCCATGGGCCTTGTGTGTGGGTCAGTTGCCTTTAGGATTTTGAAGTCTAGTGCCCATGGTAAAGTGGCATGTCCATTGGCGAATTTCCTGAAGTCTATTTGGCTAATCAGACACAAATTATTAAAGTTAGGAGCATATCACTCAACTTAACATAATTTTTCCATGAGATAGCAAGTAACAGCTGACTGTCAATTTTTGGTGTAGAGACTAATGTGTTGTGGTCTGCATTCACTTTTTTATATTGTTATGTATTCGACTATTTATGTATTTTAAATGAGGGCTATGCTGTGTTATTGAAGCTGCTCCTTTTTTACTCATTTTAGTATTATGTTTTAGCATGATGTATATTGTGTATTTATGTGATTTGATGGTACTAATTTAGCTAATAAAGCTATCTATCTATCTATCTATCTATCTATCTATCTATCTATCTATCTATCTATCTATCTATCTATCTATCTATCTACATGAATTGTGCAAATAACATCCACTCTACATTTATTTTTATTTAGGTTATGTTGCTATTTCTAGTGCTAACGGCAGTCTTTGATTCCAAAAGCTCTTATTAAATAAATGCTATTTCTTATTCAAATAAATTCAAATTTAAATTTGTGTGGACCATCCCTCTAGCCCTGGTGGCGGAGTCAATCGTATGTGTAAAATTGCCATCTTTATATCTTTATTCATGATCAGTGTTGGAAATGAGGTCTCTAGTTGACAGGGGTATACACCCAGTCCAAGTAGGGACCACAACTCTAGCCAGGGTTAGCCAACTTGCTAAATTCCTGATTACACTCTTAAGTTTTAATTCCTGATTGAGAAGGAACTGCTGTGTCATGTTTCATATCACTGGAAGGGTAATGATAAATCCTCTTTATTGATAAAGTTGAATTGAAGATTATTAATTGAGAAATGCTACTTTCAGAAAGGGGGCATTTCTTTGCTCTTAAAGCCCTGTGTGCTGTAGCCTGTCTCCAAAACACCTCTGGGGTGTGTCACAGCTACACTTTGTGTATTCCCTCTAGACAGCCAAAAGCACAGGAAGGTTAGGTGCATCTGTTTGCTCACCTGCATTCGCCTGCATTCTGCCTGCTTTTCCTGGGCTGGAAAGGTTGGAGGGGATGACACTTGCACCTGAATAGGCAATGCCTGTCCACACACCAGGGGCTGATTACTCCCTATAGGTAGTCTGTAGCCAGGGCTGAGGAACAAAGGATACTTCTGCACTTCAAATACCCTTCTTTGAGGTCACTCCCACTTCAAAGGCACAGTTGGGTATAAGTACTGGGTCTCTGACCACACCAAATCAGACACTTCTGGACTCACAACTGCACTCTGTCAGAAGAACTACTATCAAGGATATCAAAGCCTCTACCCCTTCTTCTGGTTCACAGGAAGGGGAACCAGATACTTGCACCAGTGAAATCGATATATCCCCTGCCTGCTGGCACCAATGTTGCAGGACTAAAACCGGTGCATTGCACTTGGGGTCCAAGCAGCATTTACTGAACCATAGCATCCACTGACGCTTCCCCTGCCTACTAGAAGCAGTACACGGTGCATCAATGCAGTACTGAAACCAGTGCATTGCCACCATCACTAAAGGATGATTGATGTATCCCTTTGACAGCCTGGAGAAATCCGGTTCATCGGCTTTGGAATCAACAAATCACAGCTTAGAGGCTCATCTTTAGAAACCAGCACATCGTCATCAACATGGAGGATAATTCAATGGATTCCTTGACTGCAGGAGTGACTGATGCATCTACTGATACATCAACCCTGCATCTCATGCTTGTGTCCAGGATCAAGGTATTCTGTTCCCTGGGCATCTGTGGCTCCTGTACTTGGCCTTTGTTCCATGGCTGTCGGCTGTTGACTTTGCCCTGGTCAGTCATGACCGCAAGTAACTCCTAAACCCCTATTTACTTCTGGATTCAACACTGAGCAGCACCTGATTAATGGCTTCACTGGACTTGACACTAAGCAGCCTCTGAACAACAATGACCATCTTCATCAACAGCTTCACAAGGACCAACACCAAGAGTTTTCAAATGAGTTTAAGGCCTTGTTCCGTTGCTCACTGTCAGCAAAGAGCCATTCATTGGATCCAATCAACTGCCTGGACGCTTGAAGACTTTCTATCTCCATCAAAATTCTAACTAAGAAGGTAATTTGGGGACTGGAATTAACCTGATCTGTGTATCTGACCAATGCTCCATTGCAGTCATCTTTACAATCTTGCCCTTGTCCCAGTTCAAAGCAGCTAGTTGCCCACAGTTGGCACTTTTGCTCCAGTCCACATGTCCCGACACCGGCTGAGTCCTGGTGCCAACCAGAAACCCAGTTTCTAACATTGGTGATCATCCGTGAGGATAGGTGCTCACTACCCATCCACATCCAAGATCAATTAAAATTCTTCTCCCTGATTGACATTTTTAATGTTTTCCTAAATCATGTCTCTGACTGGAGGTTCTACATCAACACCTGCACCTGCAAAGATGGAGTTTGAGCTGGAAAACTGGAGGATTATGATGTAGCCAAGCTCAAGGATTTCTGCAAGGGAGTTGAGCTTCCTGTCAAGAGCAACACCAGGAAGGTGACATTTCTAAAGGTGCTGAGGGCTTGGGCAAAAACGTGTGCTGCTTTGGATGGTACCCCAGGAGAGGATGAGTATTTGGATGGCCTTGCAGTGGACTCTCCAGAGGAACCACCTATATCAGAGGGGGAAGAAATTGCCCCAGAATGGAGCTTCTAGAAATGGCAGGGAGCAGTGTTGCTTTCTGCGGTCTCTCCCCAAAGGAACTGGCAGAGAGGAGGGAGGAGAGAAAATTCAGGCTGCAGGTGGCAATGTTAAAAATGAAGGTGAAACTTGCTTTGGAAAGGTTGGCTCATAAGAAGAGCCTGAAACAGCTGGAACTGGGAGCAAGACAATCAGAGTCCAGTAATGGTGGTAGCATACATCCAGTACCTGATAGAGACAAAAGGTTTGTACACAAACAGATTTGGTGTCAAGTGATGTGATATGAGACAACATTGATAAGTGGTTTTCTACTTATGAAGTTACACTGAGGGTTCACATGGTTCCTGAGGAGCACTGGGGGAGTGGCCTATGGAAACACATGCCTACTGTAGGGAGGGACACACCTCTGACATTAGAGGTTGTGTACCAAACCAAGTACGCCTCCATGAAAGCCATCTTGCTTGCTAAATTTTGGCTCACCCCTGAGAAGTATTGTCAAAGATCCAGGGACAACCAGTAGTTCCCCAACCAATACTGGGTAATCTTTTATGATTACTCCAATAAGGCATTGAATGGCTGGGTAAGGGTCAGCAAAGTTAATGATTATGTTGGGTTATACAATTTACTCATGAGAGAGCATGCTCAGTGTCTGTTTTACAGAGATGTGCCAGCTCCAAGTTGACAGTAAGCTGACTAGCTCCAGGAAGTTTGCTGAGGAGACGGTCCTCTACACTAGCACCAGAGTGTCCAAAAAGGTATCTGGTGGGGAAGCCCACAAAGGTGAGCAGGGTGCCAAACAAAATAAAGAGGGGGGGAGAACATTTTTAAAAAAATTAGTTCTCATAAGGCCCCCAAAATAATTCCCAAGGCAGTAGTGACATCCAGTCCCAATCTGAGTCAAGAAGGAATTCTTTGATAAGCAGGCAGGGAGGTTTTTACCCCAATGTACTGAGTGTGACAAATATAGGAGCTCCAATTTCAACTCTAAATATCCCAAAAGGCCACAGACCCCTATGGATGGGCAGACACCTGGGTTGGTGAGTGGAACTTGGAGAGGAGTGGTCCCAATTTGGGGGAACATACAGGGGTGAACCTAGTTTTCCTGGTGGAAAACAAATGGTACCAAAAAGCCACATGCCTGTAAATACTTCATCAGATAGACAGTGGGTCACCATTAATGGACCATGGGTGGAGGCTCTGTGAGACATAGGAGCCAGCATGACAATGTTAAGTGTCAGCTTGTGTCTTCAGAGCAGGTCCTACCAAACACATTTCACCAAGTCAAAGTCACCAACAATTATGAGAGCCATCTACTGGTGGCTCTTGTTCCCTTCAAGTGTGGGGGATCTCAGGTTATCTGAAAGTTGCTGTGAGTCTGCCATGCCTGTTGATTGTCTGTTGGACAACGACCTGGAGCACACTGCCTGGAAGGAGGTGGAGCTCAGGTCTCACTTGGAGATGATGGGATCACCTGACTGAGTCTGTATGACCACACAGCTCAATGGCTGCCCAGGAAGTGGGTCAAGGGCGACCAGATCCTAGAGCAATGGCCCAAGCAGCTGTCTAAGAGAGGGTCAAGGGGTATAGGAAACCGATCCCTGAAGTTCCTGTGGTGGAGGCTGAAAGGGTCCTTGATGAATAGGTCCTCATGCCAAGCAGGGAGGATATTGCCACCTTAGGTGACCTACCTAAGCTTGCCAGCTGGCAGGTTGAAGGTGGACCATTCAGGGAGGAATTCTGACACACACAGAAAGAGTGTACCACTCTTGAGGTTTGAGGCAACAGGCCTCAGACCATGCAGCAGATAAAGCCTGTGGGACCACCTAATCTAATAGAAGAATGATCTCCTTATTAGCAAGCCTAAGGATCCTGGTACCACAGAAGACTATGTGCTGGTTGTCCCACAGTGTTACAGGACCTCCCTACTGGTTTCAGCTAATGACATACCCCTGACAGGACATTTGGGGCAATATAAGATGTACAACAGGCTTGTCTCACACTTTTATTTGCCCAGAATGAGGACAGTGTTAGATGCATCCTGTAGGTCCTGTCCTACCTGCCAGACCCGTGGGAAGTCAGGCAAAAGGCACAAAACTCCCTTGATCTGACTACCAGTCTTTGGCACCCCTTTTGAGATTTTGGGCTTCAACGTAATTAGTATCTTGGACCCCAAAATAGCCCTAGGCAACAGGTTTGTCCTGATGTTGGTGGACCATGCCTTCCACTACCCAGAGGCAATCTCTCTGATGTCAGTGACTGCACCTGTAGTGGCTACAGTTCTGATGGAGATCTTTACCAATGTGGGGTTCCCAAAGAAGGTAGTGTCTGACAGAGGCACAATCTTCATGTCTGTATACATGAAGTCTGTGTGGGATGAGTGTAGTGTAACCTATAAGTTCACCACCCTCAAATCAGTGGTCTTGTGGAAAGGTTCAACAAGATGTTGAAAGGCATGATTATGGGTCAACTTGAACTCAAGATGTACGTGGGACATCCTTTTGCCATGCCTTTTCCTTGCCTACAGGGAGATAACACAGAAAGGAGTAGGGTTCCGTCTCTTCAAACTCCTCTATGGCCATCCTGTTAGGGGACCTCTGAGCCTTGTCAAGGATGGGTGGGAGAAAGCTCCCAAGAATCTTCCCCAGGGCGTGGTCAGCTATATGCTGGTCCTCCACACCCAGATACATCAGCTATAGAAAAAGGCAAAAAGGAATCTTGAAGCCTGCCAAGAAGTAATAAAGCTGTGGTATGAACAGATGTCCACTCTGGTGGAGTTTCAACCTGGCCAGAAGATAGTGGTCATGGAATCAGTAAAGACACAGGCTCTCCAGGACCGCTGGACTGGCCCATATAAGATCAAAGAGTGCAAGGGGGAGACCACTTTCCTGGTGGATCTCCAGACTCCTAGATCCCCCAAGGTTGCTCCATGTGAACAGAATCAACCCTCTCTTTGAGAGTCCGAAGTGAGCATGATCCTTGTAACATATGAAGAAGTGGAAGAGGAGAGTGAACCTCTCCCTGACCTCCTATATGCACAAGAACACAATGGGTTAGTGGAGGGAGTCGGGTGTCAACCTCTCTACCACCCTTATCCCATAGCTGAAAAGTGACTGCTACCAATTGCTGGAGCAGTATGCCTCCCTGTTCTCACTTACCCCTAAAATTACACAACTGTGTAGTAATGATATTGACATGGGAGACATTTGCCCTGTAAAGAACAGAATTTACAGGTTGTCAGACCGGGTGAGAGCCAGCATAAATAAGGAATTCTCTACAATTCTGGCCTTAGGGGTGACTGAGACATTTTCTAGCCCCTGGTCCAGCCATATGGTATTTGTACCAAAAGCTGACTCACCGGGCTCCACACCAGAACTCCTGTTCTATGTGGCTTACAGAGGATTTAACTCAGTTACAAAGACTGATGCACCCGCCATCTCTTGAGCTGATGTGCACATTGACAAGTTAGGCACTGCCAAATCCCTCAATACCTTTGAATTATATGATCAAGGTACTGGCAGATCACCTTGAATGAGGGAGCCAAAGAGAGATCTGCATTTTTAACTCCAGAAGTCCACTTCCAGAATTTGGTGATTCCCTTTGGATTGAAAAATGCCCCTGCTAACTTCCAAAGATTGGTTAACATGATTCTGTCTGGTAAGGAGGCATTTTGTGCCGCCTACCTACATGATATATCTATCTATAGTTCCAGATGGCTGCAATAGACAGGCCTAACCATCAGGGCCAGTAAGTGCCAGATTGGTCTGGGATCCATGGTGTATTTAGGATACCTAGTATGTGGGAACGCGGCACAGCCTCTCCCAGACAAGATTGAAACCATCATGGCCTGGTAACCACATAAAAAGCAAACAGAAATTAGAGCCTTCCTAGGTTTAACTGGCTATTACAGAAGATTTGTTAAGGACTGTGGCACCATTGTTGTCCCCTTAAATGAGTTGACTTCGAAGAAACAGCCCAGACACCCTCAAAGAAACCATGTGCACATCACCTGTACTCAAGCACCTGACTTTTCCAAGCAAATCATAGCGCAAACGGATGCTTCAAAGTATGGCTTAGAGGTAGTCTTAGAACAACTAAATGATGAGGGCCTAGACCCACCAGTAACCTTCGTTAGTAGGAGGTTACTTCCACTGGAATAGAGGTGGAGTGCCATTGAAAGAAAAGCTTGTGCTGTGGTCTGGGCACTGAAGGAGTTGTGACCATACCTGTTTAGGTCTCACTTCCTGGTTCAGACAGAATAAAGGCCCCTCTGATTGCTCATGCAGCTAAGGGGTGAATATCACAAACTGTTGAGTAGGTCCATCTACCTACAAGGAATGGACGTTATGGTTTTACCACCTTAGTGAAGAGAACTCCCAAGAGATTGGGTAGCTAACCCCACTTTCAGCTGGGGGATGGCATGTGTTAGACCTGACAGCCTTGGGGTAGTCTTCACCCCAAATTATTGCCTGCCTCCATCCATTTTCTGACCTTGTTTTTGGTGATTTTAGGACTCTGTGCACTTTACCACATCTAACCAGTGCTAAGGTGCTTGTGCCCTCTCCCTTAAATACTTAGGTCATGTTAACATTGGCTTAACCTCAATTAGCATATTTAATATGCTTATAATTTCTAGTAAAGTGCACTACATGTGCCCAGGGCCTGTAAATTAAGTGCTACTTGTGGGCCTTCAGCACTGATTGTGTCACCCACTTAAGTAGCTCTTTAATCATGTCTCAGGCCTGCCTTTGCAGAGCCTGTGTGTGTAGTTTTGCACTGCCATGTCGACCTGGAAAAGTAAACCTCTTGCCAGGCCTAAAACTTTACTTTTCATACATATGCCAACCCTAAGGTTGGCCTTAAATCACCCACAGGGCAGGGTGCAATGTATTTAAAAGTCAGGACATGTACTTCTAAGTTTTACATGATCAGGTAGTGAAAAACTCCCAAATTTGTTTTTTCACTACTGCATGGTCTATCTTTTCTGTTGGAAAGTGTTAGAAATGGGGTCGCTAGTTGGCCATCAGTTTCCACCCTGTCCAAGCAGGGACCCCCACTCTAGTCAGGGTAAGGGAGATACACAGCTCAGATAACCCCTGCTCACCTCCTGGTAGCTTGGCCCAAGCAGTCAGGCTTATCACAGAGGCAATGTGTAAATGATTTGTACACACACAAGGTAACACTGTGAAAACACCACAAAAGTACTAAAACCCAGTTTTTTGAGTAAACCTGAGTAAAACATGAAAAAATGACACATATCCAACATACACGCATGAAGTTATCACTTTTTAAAGGTTTAAAAGAGTCTCAATCCTATTAAATTATTGGTTGTATCCTTATAACACACAGTACCTTGGATGCATCACAAAACAAAGATGATGCGAGCCGCAAAGCAGGTGATGCGTTAGAAAAACAAACAAGCAATGTGTTGATTATTTTCACGCTGGATAGGTAATGTGGAGATTATTTTCCTGAGCAGCTGGTGATGCATTGAATCTTTCCCCGTCTGGCTGGTAATGCATGGATTCTTTTACCGCTGGACTAGTGAAGCATCGATTCCTGGTGGCGAAGCGACACTGATGAAGAAAAATGATGCCCAAAGAAGATGCGTGGAAAATCCAGATGCACGGCAACAATGGATCGGCGCTGAAGCAGGTGATGTGCTGATCTAGCAGACGCGAGATAGGTGCTGCATCGATTTTCCGCCACAGTGCAGGTGCTGCATTGATTTTTCTGCTGCAATGGCCTCGGTGCTTGGATTTTCACTCAGGTTACCAAGTTCCTCTTCTAAGGACCCAGGGACTGGATTTGGCACCACTTTGCAAGTCAGGTCTTTCAACAGAAGAGCCCAGGCACTGGCAGATGAAGTCTTTGATGTCCCTGAAACTTCACAACAGGAAGCAAGCTCAGATCAAGCCCTTGGAGAACCTTGAATAGCAGGATGTAGAAAATAAAGTCCAGTCCTTTCACTCCCAGGACAGAAGCAACAATCACAGCAAAGCACCTGTCAAAGTTGCAGTTCCTCCTATAGCATCCAGCTTTTTTTCCTGACAGAATGTCTTTGTTAGACCTGACAGCCTTAGGGTAGTCACCCCTAACTTTTTGCCTGCCTCCCTCCACTTTGTGGATACTGTTTTTGCTGGTTTTTAGACTCTGCGCACTTTACCACTGCTAACCAGTGCTAAAGTGCATATGCTCTCTCTCTGTAAACATGGTAACTTTGGATCCTACCTGATTGAACTATTTAATCTACTTATAAGTCCCCAGTAATGTGCACTCTAGGTGCCTAGGGCCTATAGATTAAATGCTACTAGTGGACCTGCAGCACGGATTGTGCCACCCACTTAAGTAGCCCCTTTTCCTTGTCTCAGGCCTACCATTGCTAGGCCTGTGTGGGCAGTTTCACTGCCACCTCGACTTGGCATTTAAAAGTACCTGCCAAGCATAGAGCTCCCCTTTTTCTACATATAAGTCACCCTTAATGTGTGCCCTGGGTATCCCCTAGAGAAGGGTGCTGTGTAGGTAAAAGGCAGGACATGTACCTGTGTAGTTATATGTCCTGGTAGTGTAAAAAACCCTCAATTCGTTTTTGCACTGCTGTGAGACCTGCTCCCTTCATAGGCTAACATTGGGGCTGCCCTCATACACTGTTGAAGTGGCAGCTGCTGATCTGAAAGGAGCAGGGAGGTCATATTTAGTATGGCCAGAATGGTAATACAAAATCCTACTGACTGGTGAAGTCGGATTTAATATTACTATTCTAGAAATGCCACTTTTAGAAAGTGAGCATTTCTTTGCACTTAAATCCTTCTGTGCCTTACAATCCACGTCTGGCTAGGTTTAGTTGACAGCTCCTTGTGCATTCACTCAGACACACCCCAAACACAGGGTACTCAGCCTCACTTGCATACATCTGCATTTTGAATGGGTCTTCCTGGGCTGGGAGGGTGGAGGGCCTACCCTCACACAAAGGCCTGCCACACCCCCTACTGGGACCCTGGCAGACAGGATTGAACTGAAAGGGGACCTGGTGCACTTCTTAGCCACTCTTTGAAGTCTCCCCCACTTCAAAGGCACATTTGGGTATAAAACAGGGCCTCTGCCCTACCTCATCCGACACTTGCTGGAGAAGAAACCGGAACCAGAAACTACATCCTGCCAAGAAGAACTGCCTGGCTGCTCAAAGGACTCACCTGTCTGCTTTCTACAAAGGACTGCTGTCTTGCTGTTGCCCTGCTGCCTTGTTGAACTCTTGTCTGGCTGTGAAAGGGCTCTCCAAGGGCTTGGATAGAGCTTGCCTCCTGTTCCTTGAAGTCTCAGGACCAAAAAGACTTCTTCCTTTCACTTGGACGCTCCGTGCGCCGAAAATTTCGACGCACAGCTTGTTTCGCGGCGAGAAAAACGGCGCACACCGACGCTGATCAACGCGACGCTCTCGGGACGATCGAGACTTCGACGCACAACCTCGCAAGGACAACGCCGCCCGACTTTCCAGGAGAAATCGACGCGACGCCTACCGTGAACGCGAAACTTTGACGCACGGCCTCGCAAGGACAACGCCGCCCGACTTCCGAGGAGAAATCGACGCGACGCCTGCCGTGAGGCCAAAATTTCGACGCACGGCCTCGCAAGGACAACGCCGCCCGACTTCCAAGGAGAAATCGACGCGACGCCTGCCGTGAGATCGAAACTTCGACGCGCAGTCCCGCAGAACGACGCGCAGCCGGAAAACAAGTAGGAGAATCCACGCACAGACCCGGGACATCTGGTAATCCCCGCGATCCACAAAAAGAGACTGTCTGCGCGCCGGAAAACGATGCCCGACTTCCCCGCGTGGAAAAGAACGACGCAAGTCTGTGTGTGCTGAGAGGAAATCGACGCACACACCCCTTTTTCCACGCATCTCTTCACCTGTGGCCCTCTGAGGAGATTTTCCACCAGAAACAAGGTACTTTGTGCTTGAAAGACACTTTATTACATTCTAAAGACTTAAGACCCTTTATATCACTTTCCTGTGATAGTTCTACAATTTTCCATTGCATCTTTATTCTTTTTTGACCTACAATTATCCTGATAAATATTATATATTTTTCTAAACACTGTGTGGTGTATTTTTGTGGTGCTATATGGTGGTATTGTATGACTTATTGCACAAATACTTTACACATTGCCTTCTAAGTTAAGCCTGACTGCTCGTGCCAAGCTACCAGAGGGTGGGCACAGGATAATCTTGGATAGTGTGTGACTTACCCTGACTAGAGTGAGGGCTTTTGCTTGGACAGAGGGTAACCTGACTGCCAACCAAAAACCCCATTTCTAACATTGGTGATCAGCGGTGAGGATAGGACTTGTATTTGTGCAGTGACATACAGTAGCTAAGTATTTCACTACCTACCCACAGTTGAAGGTCAACTTGGTTTTTTATCTCTTTTTGAAAATCCGTTTTTTCCTGACAATTTTCAAAAACTAAATCCTCACTCAACATGTCTCTGACTGGGTCTCAGACAGGGGACTTTGACCTAGTCCAGTTGGATACATACACGGTCAAACAACTAAGAGGATTCTGCAGGGCATTAAGGGTACCCACCCAAGGGGCCTCCAGAAAGGAGGACTTTCAAGTGGCGCTGAGGGCCTGGGCAGAAGCCCATTTAGAGGATGATGAGGAAGAGGAGCCAGAAAATGGCCCCTCAGAAGGATTTTCACTATCTATGGATGGTGTTACCACTGCAATTGTGCACCCTTCCAGACCAGGGAGCAGTGTCTCCATGCAAAGCCTGACCGCAGAGGAAAGGAGAGAGGAAAGGGAGTTCCAATTGCAAATGGCAAAACTGAAAATTGAGGCACAACAGGAGGAGAGGAGGGCAGAAAGAGAAGCCAAACAAGCTGAGGCTGAAAGAGCAGCCAAACAGATTGAAGCTGAAAGAACAGCCAAACAAGCAGAAGCTGAAAGAACAGCCAAACAAGTGGAAGCTGAAAGAGCTTTGGCTGAAAAGAAACTATTGTTGGCTCATGAACTGAGTCTCAAGGAGCTGGAGATCAAGGCAAGACAGTCTGAATCCAGCAATAATGGTGGCAGCATACAGACAGGACCTGCTGGAGAAAAGAAGGTTCGTATACCCAAAAATGTGGTGCCCAGTTTTGTGGTGGGAGATGACATAGATAAATGGTTAGCTGCTTATGAAGTTGCACTAAGGGCTCATGAGGTTCCTGAAGGGCAATGGGGGGTAGCTATGTGGGGTTATGTGCCGCCATTGGGGAGGGACACACTTCTCACATTGGATCCACCGGATCAAAACACATACCCACTCCAGAAAGCCACTTTACTTGCCAAGTTTGGGCTGACCCCTGAGGGATACCGTCAGAGGTTCAGGGACAGCACCAAACAAACCACACAAACATGGGTAGATTTCTTTGATTTCTCTAGTAAGGCACTGAATGGATGGGTGCGGGGCAACAAAGTAGCAGATTATAAAGGTTTATATGACTTGATCCTGAGAGAGCATATGCTTAATGTTACTTATACCGATTTGCGCCAGCACCTAGTGGATAGTAAGCTGACTGATCCCAGGAAGCTTGCTGAGGAGGCGGACCTCTGGGCTAGCACCAGAGTGTCCAAAAAGGTACCTGGGGGGGACTCCCACAAAGATGGTCAGGGTTCCCAACAGAAGAAAGAGGGGGGAGATAAGCTTACGGATAAGGAACTCTCTAAAGGCCCCCAAAAGAATTCCCAGGGAGGGGGTGGCAACCCTTCCTTTTCCAAATTTGGGAAAAGGCCAGGGACATTTGACAGGTCAGGAAAATCTAGCCCCAAATGCATGGAGTGTTACCAGTATGGTCACTATAAAGGCGATCCCCAGTGCCCCAAGAGGGCACCGTCCACTACTGGACAGGTCCCTGGGTTGACTAGTGTAGCGCTCGGGGGGGAGATGGACCCAGATAGCTGTGGGGGACAGGTAGAGATTTCCCTAGTGTCCCTGGGAGAAGGAGAAATGATGTCCAAGGTCCACATGCCTAAAAATACTTCCAAGTACCGGCAGTGGGTCCTCATTGATGGGCAGAAGGTGGAGGCTCTGCGTGACACAGGAGCCAGTATGACTACTATCAAGAGTCAGCTGGTGTACACAGAGCAGATAATCCCTAATACATTCCACCAGGTCATAGTCGCTGACAATCGCGAGAGTCACCTACCGGTGGCTCGGGTTCCCTTTGAGTGGGGGGGGTCTCTGGTATTCTGAAAGTAGCTGTGAGCCCTGCCATGCCTGTAGATTGTCTGTTAGGCAATGATCTAGAGCATACTGCTTGGAAAGAAGTAGAGCTCAGATCTCACCTGGAGATGTTAGGGTTACCTGAGTGGGTCTGCATGACCACCCGGTCCATGGCTGACCGAGAGGGAAGTCAAGGGCATCTGGAGCCTGGAACGATGGCCCAGAGAGCTGCCAAGAGGAGGGACGAGGGGCGCGGGAAACCAGCCCCAGAAGTTCCCACAGTGGCTGACGGGGCTCCTGAGGGGGAGACTCCCGAGCCAACTGGGGAAGACATTGCCACCCTAGGTGACTTACCTGAGCTTGCTGGCTGGCAAGTTGAGGGTGGACCCACCAGGGAGGAATTCTGCAAGGCGCAGAAAGAGTGTCCCACTCTAGAAGGGTTGAGGAAACAAGCCTTAAACCAGGCAGCAGGTGACGCCTCTGGCAATCACCACCTATATTGGGAGAATGATCTCCTCTACAGTGAGCCTAGGGTTCCGGTCTTTGGGGCAGCACGTGTGCTGGTGGTCCCCCAATGTTACCGAGCCTTCCTACTGGGTCTGGCTCACGACATTCCCCTGGCAGGACATTTGGGACAAGACAAGACCTTCAACAGGCTTGTCACCCACTTTCACTGGCCCAAAATGAGGACACACTCAGACAAATTCTGCAGGGCTTGTCCTACCTGCCAGGCTAGTGGTAAAGCAGGAAAGAGGGTTAAAACCCCCCTGATTCCACTTCCTGTCGTTGGCACCCCCTTTGAAAGGGTGGGCGTCGACATTGTTGGCCCCTTGGACCCCAAAACTGCCTTAGGCAACAGGTTTATCCTGGTTTTGGTGGACCATGCCACCCGGTACCCAGAGGCAATCCCTCTGAGGACCGTAACTGCATCGGTGGTAGCCAGAACCCTGATGGGGATATTTACCCGTGTGGGATTCCCCAAGGAGATAGTGTCTGACAGAGGCACTAACTTCATGTCCGCGTACATGAAGCATCTGTGGGATGCGTGTGGTGTAACCTACAAGTTCACCACACCCTATCACCCCCAGTCTAATGGGCTTGTGGAGAGATTCAACAAGACCCTGAAAGGCATGATTGGTGGCCTCCCTGAGGCCATGAGGCGTAAATGGGACGTCCTCTTACCATGCCTTCTCTTTGCTTACAGAGAGGTCCCCCAGAGGGGGGTAGGGTTCAGTCCCTTTGAGCTTCTCTATGGGTACCCCGTCAGGGGACCCTTAAGCATTGTCAAGGAGGGATTGGAGAACGCTCCAAAGACACCCCCTCAGGACGTGGTCAGCTACATGTTGGCCCTCCGCAATCAGATGACCCGCTTCTGGAAAGAGGCCCAAAGTAACCTGGAGGCCAGTCAAGAGGTGATGAAACAATGGTATGACCAGAAGGCCACTCTGGTAGAGTTTCAACCTGGAGACAAAGTGTGGGTAATGGAGCCAGTAGAGCCCAGAGCTCTCCAGGACCGCTGGTCTGGCCCATTTGAAATAAAGGAGCGGAAAGGGGAGGCCACTTACCTAGTGGACCTCCAAACCCCTAGGAACCCCCTAAGGGTGCTCCACGTGAACCGACTAAAAGCTCATTTTGAGAGGTCGGAGATCAACATGCTTCTGGTCACAGATGAAGGAATGGAAGAGGAGAGTGAACCTCTCCCTGACCTCCTCTCTGCCCAAGAAGGTGATGGGTCCGTAAGCGGGGTCATTCTGTCTGACTCCCTGACTCTAAACCAGAAAGGAGACTGCTATGAGCTGTTGGAGCAGTTCTCCCCCCTCTTCTCCCTTACTCCTGGACTGACCCACCTCTGTGTTCATGATATTGACACCGGTGACAGTCTCCCTGTGAAGAACAAAATTTACAGGTTGTCAGATAAGGTGAAGGCCAGCATCAAGGAGGAGGTCTCCAAGATGTTGACGCTAGGGGTTATTGAGAAGTCCAGTAGTCCCTGGGCCAGCCCAGTGGTGTTGGTCCCTAAGGCTACTGCCCCAGGCGCGAAGCCAGAACTCCGGTTCTGCGTGGACTACCGGGGTCTCAACTCAGTCACACGGACTGATGCTCACCCCATCCCCCGAGCTGATGAGCTCGTGGACAGGCTAGGCGCTGCCAAGTTCCTGAGTACGTTTGATCTTACTTCAGGGTACTGGCAGATCGCCCTGACTGAGGGGGCTAAGGAAAGGTCCGCCTTTTCCACCCCTGACGGCCATTACCAGTTCCGGGTGATGCCGTTTGGATTGAAAAATGCCCCCGCTACCTTCCAACGGTTGGTTAACGGGGTCCTGGCTGGCAAGGATGCCTTCTGTGCAGCCTACCTGGATGACATAGCTGTCTACAGTTCCAGCTGGGAGGAACACCTGCTCCACCTCAAGGAGGTGCTTCAGGCCCTGCAACAGGCAGGCCTGACCATCAAGGCTAGTAAGTGCCAGATTGGGCAGGGTTCCGTGGTGTACTTGGGACACCTAGTAGGTGGTGGCAAGGTGCAGCCACTCCAGGCCAAGATCGAAACTATCAAGGCCTGGCAACCACCTCGAACCCAGACTGAGGTGAGAGCCTTTTTAGGCCTCACCGGATACTACCGCAGGTTTGTCAAGGGCTATGGTACCATTGTGTCCCCCTTGACAGAACTCACGTCCAAGAAGCAACCTAGGTTGGTGAATTGGACAGAGGCTTGTCAGAAAGCCTTTGACGCCCTGAAGGAAGCCATGTGCACGGCCCCCGTGCTCAAGGCCCCTGACTACTCCCAGGAATTTATCGTGCAGACAGACGCTTCAGAGCATGGCATAGGGGCAGTTCTAGCACAGCTAAATGAGGAGGGCAGAGATCAACCGGTAGTCTTTATTAGCAGAAGACTATTACCACGGGAACAGAGGTGGAGTGCTATTGAAAGAGAAGCTTTTGCTGTGGTCTGGGCACTGAAGAAGCTGAGACCCTACCTGTTTGGGACTCACTTCCTAGTTCAGACAGACCACAGGCCCCTCAGATGGCTCATGCAGATGAGGGGTGAGAATCCAAAACTCTTAAGGTGGTCCATTTCCCTACAGGGGATGGACTTTACGGTGGAACATCGCCCAGGGGTTGACCACGCCAATGCTGATGGTCTCTCCAGGTACTTCCGCCTTAGCGATGAGAGCTCCCAAGAGGTCGGGTAGCTCTCCCCACTTTCAGCTGGGGGGGACACATGTTAGACCTGACAGCCTTAGGGTAGTCACCCCTAACTTTTTGCCTGCCTCCCTCCACTTTGTGGATACTGTTTTTGCTGGTTTTTAGACTCTGCGCACTTTACCACTGCTAACCAGTGCTAAAGTGCATATGCTCTCTCTCTGTAAACATGGTAACTTTGGATCCTACCTGATTGAACTATTTAATCTACTTATAAGTCCCCAGTAATGTGCACTCTAGGTGCCTAGGGCCTATAGATTAAATGCTACTAGTGGACCTGCAGCACGGATTGTGCCACCCACTTAAGTAGCCCCTTTTCCTTGTCTCAGGCCTACCATTGCTAGGCCTGTGTGGGCAGTTTCACTGCCACCTCGACTTGGCATTTAAAAGTACCTGCCAAGCATAGAGCTCCCTTTTTTCTACATATAAGTCACCCTTAATGTGTGCCCTGGGTATCCCCTAGAGCAGGGTGCTGTGTAGGTAAAAGGCAGGACATGTACCTGTGTAGTTATATGTCCTGGTAGTGTAAAAAACCCTCAATTCGTTTTTGCACTGCTGTGAGACCTGCTCCCTTCATAGGCTAACATTGGGGCTGCCCTCATACACTGTTGAAGTGGCAGCTGCTGATCTGAAAGGAGCAGGGAGGTCATATTTAGTATGGCCAGAATGGTAATACAAAATCCTACTGACTGGTGAAGTCGGATTTAATATTACTATTCTAGAAATGCCACTTTTAGAAAGTGAGCATTTCTTTGCACTTAAATCCTTCTGTGCCTTACAATCCACGTCTGGCTAGGTTTAGTTGACAGCTCCTTGTGCATTCACTCAGACACACCCCAAACACAGGGTACTCAGCCTCACTTGCATACATCTGCATTTTGAATGGGTCTTCCTGGGCTGGGAGGGTGGAGGGCCTACCCTCACACAAAGGACTGCCACACCCCCTACTGGGACCCTGGCAGACAGGATTGAACTGAAAGGGGACCTGGTGCACTTCTTAGCCACTCTTTGAAGTCTCCCCCACTTCAAAGGCACATTTGGGTATAAAACAGGGCCTCTGCCCTACCTCATCCGACACTTGCTGGAGAAGAAACCGGAACCAGAAACTACATCCTGCCAAGAAGAACTGCCTGGCTGCTCAAAGGACTCACCTGTCTGCTTTCTACAAAGGACTGCTGTCTTGCTGTTGCCCTGCTGCCTTGTTGAACTCTTGTCTGGCTGTGAAAGTGCTCTCCAAGGGCTTGGATAGAGCTTGCCTCCTGTTCCTTGAAGTCTCAGGACCAAAAAGACTTCTTCCTTTCACTTGGACGCTCCGTGCGCCGAAAATTTCGACGCACAGCTTGTTTCGCGGCGAGAAAAACGCCGCACACCGACGCTGATCAACGCAACGCTCTCGGGACGATCGAGACTTCGACGCACAACCTCGCAAGGACAACGCCGCCCGACTTTCCAGGAGAAATCGACGCGACGCCTACCGTGAACGCGAAACTTTGACGCACGGCCTCGCAAGGACAACGCCGCCCGACTTCCGAGGAGAAATCGACGCGACGCCTGCCGTGAGACCAAAATTTCGACGCACGGCCTCGCAAGGACAACGCCGCCCGACTTCCAAGGAGAAATCGACGCGACGCCTGCCGTGAGATCGAAACTTCGACGCGCAGTCCCGCAGAACGACGCGCAGCCGGAAAACAAGTAGGAGAATCCACGCACAGACCCGGGACATCTGGTAATCCCCGCGATCCACAAAAAGAGACTGTCTGCGCGCCGGAAAACGACGCCCGACTTCCCCGCGTGGAAAAGAACGACGCAAGTCTGTGTGTGCTGAGAGGAAATCGACGCACACACCCCTTTTTCCACGCATCTCTTCACCTGTGGCCCTCTGAGGAGATTTTCCACCAGAAACAAGGTACTTTGTGCTTGAAAGACACTTTATTACATTCTAAAGACTTAAGACCCTTTATATCACTTTCCTGTGATAGTTCTACAATTTTCCATTGCATCTTTATTCTTTTTTGACCTACAATTATCCTGATAAATATTATATATTTTTCTAAACACTGTGTGGTGTATTTTTGTGGTGCTATATGGTGGTATTGTATGACTTATTGCACAAATACTTTACACATTGCCTTCTAAGTTAAGCCTGACTGCTCGTGCCAAGCTACCAGAGGGTGGGCACAGGATAATCTTGGATAGTGTGTGACTTACCCTGACTAGAGTGAGGGCTTTTGCTTGGACAGAGGGTAACCTGACTGCCAACCAAAAACCCCATTTCTAACATTGGTGATCAGCGGTGAGGATAGGACTTGTATTTGTGCAGTGACATACAGTAGCTAAGTATTTCACTACCTACCCACAGTTGAAGGTCAACTTGGTTTTTTATCTCTTTTTGAAAATCCGTTTTTTCCTGACAATTTTCAAAAACTAAATCCTCACTCAACATGTCTCTGACTGGGTCTCAGACAGGGGACTTTGACCTAGTCCAGTTGGATACATACATGGTCAAACAACTAAGAGGATTCTGCAGGGCATTAAGGGTACCCACCCAAGGGGCCTCCAGAAAGGAGGACTTTCAAGTGGCGCTGAGGGCCTGGGCAGAAGCCCATTTAGAGGATGATGAGGAAGAGGAGCCAGAAAATGGCCCCTCAGAAGGATTTTCACTATCTATGGATGGTGTTACCACTGCAATTGTGCACCCTTCCAGACCAGGGAGCAGTGTCTCCATGCAAAGCCTGACCGCAGAGGAAAGGAGAGAGGAAAGGGAGTTCCAATTGCAAATGGCAAAACTGAAAATTGAGGCACAACAGGAGGAGAGGAGGGCAGAAAGAGAAGCCAAACAAGCTGAGGCTGAAAGAGCAGCCAAACAGATTGAAGCTGAAAGAACAGCCAAACAAGCAGAAGCTGAAAGAACAGCCAAACAAGTGGAAGCTGAAAGAGCTTTGGCTGAAAAGAAACTATTGTTGGCTCATGAACTGAGTCTCAAGGAGCTGGAGATCAAGGCAAGACAGTCTGAATCCAGCAATAATGGTGGCAGCATACAGACAGGACCTGCTGGAGAAAAGAAGGTTCGTATACCCAAAAATGTGGTGCCCAGTTTTGTGGTGGGAGATGACATAGATAAATGGTTAGCTGCTTATGAAGTTGCACTAAGGGCTCATGAGGTTCCTGAAGGGCAATGGGGGGTAGCTATGTGGGGTTATGTGCCGCCATTGGGGAGGGACACACTTCTCACATTGGATCCACCGGATCAAAACACATACCCACTCCAGAAAGCCACTTTACTTGCCAAGTTTGGGCTGACCCCTGAGGGATACCGTCAGAGGTTCAGGGACAGCACCAAACAAACCACACAAACATGGGTAGATTTCTTTGATTTCTCTAGTAAGGCACTGAATGGATGGGTGCGGGGCAACAAAGTAGCAGATTATAAAGGTTTATATGACTTGATCCTGAGAGAGCATATGCTTAATGTTACTTATACCGATTTGCGCCAGCACCTAGTGGATAGTAAGCTGACTGATCCCAGGAAGCTTGCTGAGGAGGCGGACCTCTGGGCTAGCACCAGAGTGTCCAAAAAGGTACCTGGGGGGGACTCCCACAAAGATGGTCAGGGTTCCCAACAGAAGAAAGAGGGGGGAGATAAGCTTACGGATAAGGAACTCTCTAAAGGCCCCCAAAAGAATTCCCAGGGAGGGGGTGGCAACCCTTCCTTTTCCAAATTTGGGAAAAGGCCAGGGACATTTGACAGGTCAGGAATATCTAGCCCCAAATGCATGGAGTGTTACCAGTATGGTCACTATAAAGGCGATCCCCAGTGCCCCAAGAGGGCACCGTCCACTACTGGACAGGTCCCTGGGTTGACTAGTGTAGCGCTCGGGGGGGAGATGGACCCAGATAGCTGTGGGGGACAGGTAGAGATTTTCCTAGTGTCCCTGGGAGAAGGAGAAATGATGTCCAAGGTCCACATGCCTAAAAATACTTCCAAGTACCGGCAGTGGGTCCTCATTGATGGGCAGAAGGTGGAGGCTCTGCGTGACACAGGAGCCAGTATGACTACTATCAAGAGTCAGCTGGTGTCCACAGAGCAGATAATCCCTAATACATTCCACCAGGTCATAGTCGCTGACAATCGCGAGAGTCACCTACCGGTGGCTCAGGTTCCCTTTGAGTGGGGGGGGGGTCTCTGGTATTCTGAAAGTAGCTGTGAGCCCTGCCATGCCTGTAGATTGTCTGTTAGGCAATGATCTAGAGCATACTGCTTGGAAAGAAGTAGAGCTCAGATCTCACCTGGAGATGTTAGGGTTACCTGAGTGGGTCTGCATGACCACCCGGTCCATGGCTGACCGAGAGGGAAGTCAAGGGCATCTGGAGCCTGGAACGATGGCCCAGAGAGCTGCCAAGACGAGGGACGAGGGGCGCGGGAAACCAGCCCCAGAAGTTCCCACAGTGGCTGACGGGGCTCCTGAGGGGGAGACTCCCGAGCCAACTGGGGAAGACATTGCCACCCTAGGTGACTTACCTGAGCTTGCTGGCTGGCAAGTTGAGGGTGGACCCACCAGGGAGGAATTCTGCAAGGCGCAGAAAGAGTGTCCCACTCTAGAAGGGTTGAGGAAACAAGCCTTAAACCAGGCAGCAGGTGACGCCTCTGGCAATCACCACCTATATTGGGAGAATGATCTCCTCTACAGTGAGCCTAGGGTTCCGGTCTTTGGGGCAGCACGTGTGCTGGTGGTCCCCCAATGTTACCGAGCCTTCCTACTGGTCTGGCTCACGACATTCCCCTGGCAGGACATTTGGGACAAGACAAGACCTTCAACAGGCTTGTCACCCACTTTCACTGGCCCAAAATGAGGACACACTCAGACAAATTCTGCAGGGCTTGTCCTACCTGCCAGGCTAGTGGTAAAGCAGGAAAGAGGGTTAAAACCCCCCTGATTCCACTTCCTGTCGTTGGCACCCCCTTTGAAAGGGTGGGCGTCGACATTGTTGGCCCCTTGGACCCCAAAACTGCCTTAGGCAACAGGTTTATCCTGGTTTTGGTGGACCATGCCACCCGGTACCCAGAGGCAATCCCTCTGAGGACCGTAACTGCATCGGTGGTAGCCAGAACCCTGATGGGGATATTTACCCGTGTGGGATTCCCCAAGGAGATAGTGTCTGACAGAGGCACTAACTTCATGTCCGCGTACATGAAGCATCTGTGGGATGCGTGTGGTGTAACCTACAAGTTCACCACACCCTATCACCCCCAGTCTAATGGGCTTGTGGAGAGATTCAACAAGACCCTGAAAGGCATGATTGGTGGCCTCCCTGAGGCCATGAGGCGTAAATGGGACGTCCTCTTACCATGCCTTCTCTTTGCTTACAGAGAGGTCCCCCAGAGGGGGGTAGGGTTCAGTCCCTTTGAGCTTCTCTATGGGTACCCCGTCAGGGGACCCTTAAGCATTGTCAAGGAGGGATTGGAGAACGCTCCAAAGACACCCCCTCAGGACGTGGTCAGCTACATGTTGGCCCTCCGCAATCAGATGACCCGCTTCTGGAAAGAGGCCCAAAGTAACCTGGAGGCCAGTCAAGAGGTGATGAAACAATGGTATGACCAGAAGGCCACTCTGGTAGAGTTTCAACCTGGAGACAAAGTGTGGGTAATGGAGCCAGTAGAGCCCAGAGCTCTCCAGGACCGCTGGTCTGGCCCATTTGAAATAAAGGAGCGGAAAGGGGAGGCCACTTACCTAGTGGACCTCCAAACCCCTAGGAACCCCCTAAGGGTGCTCCACGTGAACCGACTAAAAGCTCATTTTGAGAGGTCGGAGATCAACATGCTTCTGGTCACAGATGAAGGAATGGAAGAGGAGAGTGAACCTCTCCCTGACCTCCTCTCTGCCCAAGAAGGTGATGGGTCCGTAAGCGGGGTCATTCTGTCTGACTCCCTGACTCTAAACCAGAAAGGAGACTGCTATGAGCTGTTGGAGCAGTTCTCCCCCCTCTTCTCCCTTACTCCTGGACTGACCCACCTCTGTGTTCATGATATTGACACCGGTGACAGTCTCCCTGTGAAGAACAAAATTTACAGGTTGTCAGATAAGGTGAAGGCCAGCATCAAGGAGGAGGTCTCCAAGATGTTGACGCTAGGGGTTATTGAGAAGTCCAGTAGTCCCTGGGCCAGCCCAGTGGTGTTGGTCCCTAAGGCTACTGCCCCAGGCGCGAAGCCAGAACTCCGGTTCTGCGTGGACTACCGGGGTCTCAACTCAGTCACACGGACTGATGCTCACCCCATCCCCCGAGCTGATGAGCTCGTGGACAGGCTAGGCGCTGCCAAGTTCCTGAGTACGTTTGATCTTACTTCAGGGTACTGGCAGATCGCCCTGACTGAGGGGGCTAAGGAAAGGTCCGCCTTTTCCACCCCTGACGGCCATTACCAGTTCCGGGTGATGCCGTTTGGATTGAAAAATGCCCCCGCTACCTTCCAACGGTTGGTTAACGGGGTCCTGGCTGGCAAGAATGCCTTCTGTGCAGCCTACCTGGATGACATAGCTGTCTACAGTTCCAGCTGGGAGGAACACCTGCTCCACCTCAAGGAGGTGCTTCAGGCCCTGCAACAGGCAGGCCTGACCATCAAGGCTAGTAAGTGCCAGATTGGGCAGGGTTCCGTGGTGTACTTGGGACACCTAGTAGGTGGTGGCAAGGTGCAGCCACTCCAGGCCAAGATCGAAACTATCAAGGCCTGGCAACCACCTCGAACCCAGACTGAGGTGAGAGCCTTTTTAGGCCTCACCGGATACTACCGCAGGTTTGTCAAGGGCTATGGTACCATTGTGTCCCCCTTGACAGAACTCACGTCCAAGAAGCAACCTAGGTTGGTGAATTGGACAGAGGCTTGTCAGAAAGCCTTTGACGCCCTGAAGGAAGCCATGTGCACGGCCCCCGTGCTCAAGGCCCCTGACTACTCCCAGGAATTTATCGTGCAGACAGACGCTTCAGAGCATGGCATAGGGGCAGTTCTAGCACAGCTAAATGAGGAGGGCAGAGATCAACCGGTAGTCTTTATTAGCAGAAGACTATTACCACGGGAACAGAGGTGGAGTGCTATTGAAAGAGAAGCTTTTGCTGTGGTCTGGGCACTGAAGAAGCTGAGACCCTACCTGTTTGGGACTCACTTCCTAGTTCAGACAGACCACAGGCCCCTCAGATGGCTCATGCAGATGAGGGGTGAGAATCCAAAACTCTTAAGGTGGTCCATTTCCCTACAGGGGATGGACTTTACGGTGGAACATCGCCCAGGGGTTGACCACGCCAATGCTGATGGTCTCTCCAGGTACTTCCGCCTTAGCGATGAGAGCTCCCAAGAGGTCGGGTAGCTCTCCCCACTTTCAGCTGGGGGGGACACATGTTAGACCTGACAGCCTTAGGGTAGTCACCCCTAACTTTTTGCCTGCCTCCCTCCACTTTGTGGATACTGTTTTTGCTGGTTTTTAGACTGCTAACCAGTGCTAAAGTGCATATGCTCTCTCTCTGTAAACATGGTAACTTTGGATCCTACCTGATTGAACTATTTAATCTACTTATAAGTCCCCAGTAATGTGCACTCTAGGTGCCTAGGGCCTATAGATTAAATGCTACTAGTGGACCTGCAGCACGGATTGTGCCACCCACTTAAGTAGCCCCTTTTCCTTGTCTCAGGCCTACCATTGCTAGGCCTGTGTGGGCAGTTTCACTGCCACCTCGACTTGGCATTTAAAAGTACCTGCCAAGCATAGAGCTCCCCTTTTTCTACATATAAGTCACCCTTAATGTGTGCCCTGCGTATCCCCTAGAGCAGGGTGCTGTGTAGGTAAAAGGCAGGACATGTACCTGTGTAGTTATATGTCCTGGTAGTGTAAAAAACCCTCAATTCGTTTTTGCACTGCTGTGAGACCTGCTCCCTTCATAGGCTAACATTGGGGCTGCCCTCATACACTGTTGAAGTGGCAGCTGCTGATCTGAAAGGAGCAGGGAGGTCATATTTAGTATGGCCAGAATGGTAATACAAAATCCTACTGACTGATGAAGTCGGATTTAATATTACTATTCTAGAAATGCCACTTTTAGAAAGTGAGCATTTCTTTGCACTTAAATCCTTCTGTGCCTTACAATCCACGTCTGGCTAGGTTTAGTTGACAGCTCCTTGTGCATTCACTCAGACACACCCCAAACACAGGGTACTCAGCCTCACTTGCATACATCTGCATTTTGAATGGGTCTTCCTGGGCTGGGAGGGTGGAGGGCCTACCCTCACACAAAGGACTGCCACACCCCCTACTGGGACCCTGGCAGACAGGATTGAACTGAAAGGGGACCTGGTGCACTTCTTAGCCACTCTTTGAAGTCTCCCCCACTTCAAAGGCACATTTGGGTATAAAACAGGGCCTCTGCCCTACCTCATCCGACACTTGCTGGAGAAGAAACCGGAACCAGAAACTACATCCTGCCAAGAAGAACTGCCTGGCTGCTCAAAGGACTCACCTGTCTGCTTTCTACAAAGGACTGCTGTCTTGCTGTTGCCCTGCTGCCTTGTTGAACTCTTGTCTGGCTGTGAAAGGGCTCTCCAAGGGCTTGGATAGAGCTTGCCTCCTGTTCCTTGAAGTCTCAGGACCAAAAAGACTTCTTCCTTTCACTTGGACGCTCCGTGCGCCGAAAATTTCGACGCACAGCTTGTTTCGCGGCGAGAAAAACGCCGCACACCGACGCTGATCAACGCGACGCTCTCGGGACGATCGAGACTTCGACGCACAACCTCGCAAGGACAACGCCGCCCGACTTTCCAGGAGAAATCGACGCGACGCCTACCGTGAACGCAAAACTTTGACGCACGGCCTCGCAAGGACAACGCCGCCCGACTTCTGAGGAGAAATCGACGCGACGCCTGCCGTGAGACCAAAATTTCGACGCACGGCCTCGCAAGGACAACGCCGCCCGACTTCCAAGGAGAAATCGACGCGACGCCTGCCGTGAGATCGAAACTTCGACGCGCAGTCCCGCAGAACGACGCGCAGCCGGAAAACAAGTAGGAGAATCCACGCACAGACCCGGGACATCTGGTAATCCCCGCGATCCACAAAAAGAGACTGTCTGTGCGCCGGAAAACGACGCCCGACTTCCCCGCGTGGAAAAGAACGACGCAAGTCTGTGTGTGCTGAGAGGAAATCGACGCACACACCCCTTTTTCCACGCATCTCTTCACCTGTGGCCCTCTGAGGAGATTTTCCACCAGAAACAAGGTACTTTGTGCTTGAAAGACACTTTATTACATTCTAAAGACTTAAGACCCTTTATATCACTTTCCTGTGATAGTTCTACAATTTTCCATTGCATCTTTATTCTTTTTTGACCTACAATTATCCTGATAAATATTATATATTTTTCTAAACACTGTGTGGTGTATTTTTGTGGTGCTATATGGTGGTATTGTATGACTTATTGCACAAATACTTTACACATTGCCTTCTAAGTTAAGCCTGACTGCTCGTGCCAAGCTACCAGAGGGTGGGCACAGGATAATCTTGGATAGTGTGTGACTTACCCTGACTAGAGTGAGGGCTTTTGCTTGGACAGAGGGTAACCTGACTGCCAACCAAAAACCCCATTTCTAACAGTCTTCAGTCCAGAAGTGTTCTGAATTTGTGACATCAGTAGTCCAATACTTATACTCATTTCTGCCTTTGAATTAGGCAAACTTCAAAGTCTTTGTAGTGCACAAAAACATGTCTCTCCCTGTCCTGGCCCCTGAATCACTCCAGGGGGGTTGGGGATGACTTTGTATAAGGACATGGCATAGCCTTATTCAGGTGCAAGTGTCAGCTCCTCCCTCCACTTTGTCCCAGGAAGACCCATCAGGATATGCAGGACACACCTCAGCTCCCTTTGCGTGACTGTCTAGAGTGAATTCACAAACAGCCCAACTGCATGCATTCAGCAGCCAGGCAGAGGCACAGAATGGTTAAGCATGAAAATGCCCAATTTCTAAATGTGTCATTTTCAAACTTAGAATCTGAACACCAACTTTACCAAAGATGGATTTTTAAATTGCGAGTTCAGAGACCCCAAACTCCAAATCTCAATCTGCTCCCAATGGGAAATTACACTTAAAGGACATATAAAAGCAATCCCCATGTTATAATATGGGGGAGATAGGCCTTTCTATAGTGAAAAACAAATTTGGCAGTATATTACTATCAGGACATGTAAAACACACCAGTATGTGTCCTACCTTTTAAATATACTGCACTCTGCCCATGGGTGGACCTTGGGCCTACCTTAGGGGTGCCTTATGTGCACTAAAAGGGAAGGTTTGGTCCTGGAAAGTGGGTGCAAACTGTACACACAGACACTGCAGCTCATGTGGGTGGCACACTCAGTGCTGCAGGCCCACTAGTAGCATTTCGCTTACAGGCCCGGGATACAGACAGTGCACTTTTCTAGGGACTTACAGGTATATCAAATATGCCAATCATGGAAAAACGAATCACCAATACAATTTAGACAGAGAACACATAGGACTGTAGCACTGGTTAGCAGTGTTAAAGGGCCCAGTGTTTTAAAGCCAAAACAAAAACAGGTCAGGAAAAAAATAGGAGGAAGGATGCAAAAAGGTTTGGGGGTGACCCTGCATAAAGGACCAGGTCCAACAGATAGCATTGGGATTAATTTATTAAATCATATAAATGTAATTCCCAATCTGGAAGATATGATTTTGTTAGGGTTGTTATCCCTGGACTCGTAATTTAAAATCACAACTTATAGTGAAGTCAGATTTTAAGTTACAAGTCTAAAAATGTCACTGTTAGAAAGTGGGCACTTTCCTTACCTAAAGCATTCTGTGCCTTCTGCATGTCTCCAATATACATCTGCGGTTTGTGACAGCTGGCTTTGTGCATTCTCTCCAGACAGCCACACACAAAGGGAGCTTAGGTGTGCCTGATGGCCCATTCACTTCCTGATAGTCCATCGCCAGGCTGATGGGTCTTCCTTGGCTGGATGGGAAGTGGAGCTGACAATTACACCTGAAAGGGCTGAGCCTGTCCCCTACACAAAGAGCTGCATACCCCCCTGTAGTAAGTCTGGAATCAGAGCAGGAAGGCCAGGGACCTTGTGCAGTTTGAAGATATTCTTTGAAGTCACCCCCACTTAAAAGGCACAACTAGGTATACTACTGGACCCTTGATACCACCAATCCTGTACACTTCTGGAACCGTGGGTACTCTGCCAGAAAGAAGGACTGCTGGACTGCTACAAAGACTACCACTGAGCTTCTACTCTGCTGGACTCTTGCTTTGCTAAGCTGACCTACTGCCTGCTGCCCTCCTACCTGCTAGTGAAAAGGACTGGACCTGCACCTCTCCATCCCAGAACCAAGGTGATTCCAAGGGTTACCAGCTTGCCTTGTGTTTTCTGAAGTCTCAGGGATACAAAAGACTGCCAACAATCCCGCTGCAGTGTCTGGACTTGTCATCAACCAACTCCTGGCCCCCAAACTTTGCTCCTCCAGTCATGGGACTGAAAAAGTGGTTTTGTGGCTTCTGACATCAGGCTTTTGAGCTCTCCGTGACCGTAAATAAGTCCACTCTCATTGGAACCGAGCCTCTCATGGAAAGAATCAGCACACACAGCCAGCATCTCTGATCATGACCTTGAGGCTCCAGTCCATCCGCAATGACCGGCCAGCTCCTCACGCTAGCGGACCACCAACAGCGACGCTCTCCGTGAACTTCTCCCATGCAAGCTAGGTTCTTGGTTCAACTTTGCGAAGGTAAAACATCAGCGGGACTAAACTGGAACTATATACAACCAGCACTCCATCGTGGTCTGTCTGAACTTGTGGATTTTACCTGGTCTAGTGTGAACGTTTATTGTGATTCAAACTTACCCTGACTAGGATTGTGGTTCTTGCTTGGACAGGGAGCATATCCCTACCAACCAGAAGCCCATTATCTAACACCCCCATGGGCTGGCACTGGGCATAAATGTGGCATCCCCAGCACACTTCTGAGAACATTCCTGGACCTGAGAATTATAAGGACTGCCCTGCTGCCTGAAGAACCCCAAGTAAGAATGGACCTGCTTGCCTTGAACAAAGGTCTGCAGAGGTGACTCCAAGTGTAAATTGATTGGCTTCTTGTTACAAAAAGGTTCAGGCTGACCAGTCCCATCTGGCCCTGATATAGTCCCCTCTATTAGCCTCTGTGGGAGTCCTGATGCCCAAGTACTGTTGCTTCGACCCCAATTATCAATATTGACAACCTTCATTGACGGGCGCACTGGATTTGAAACTGAGCAGCACCTGGTGGATGGCTTCACCGAACTTAAAGTGGAGAACCCTGTGCACAACCATGACCATCTTAGTGTACAACTTCTCCAGGCCCGACACCAAGCACTCTTCAATTGTTTCTCAGAACTTTTGAATTAGCTCACCATGAGCAGAGAGCCATTCCTTAAATTAAGATGGCTGCCTGCCACCAGAAGACTTTCTATGTCCATAAAAATTTCTAACTAAAAAGTTGTGACTGAGATGAACCTGATACTTTTATCTGACCCATGCTCTATTTCAGTCAGCTTTAAGAAGTTGCTCTTGTCACGGTTCAAAGCAGCTTGTTGGCCACAGTAGGGCACTTTTGCTCCAGTCCACATTTCTGTGATGTGCCAGCAGACCAACATCAACGCTTTCCTTGCACCTGGCGAACTTCTTCCCTATAAGCGGGACTCTTGGCTAGTTGCCTGCAGTTGCCACTTTTGCTTTTTGGTAATATTTTTATGTACAAACATTAAAAAATTCAAATTCTACTAATTTAACTTTGGTTGTTTTAGTATCATTTAATTTATTAAAATACTCACTATTTTTCCAAATTGGTTTGGAATTTTTCTCAACCAATACTTCAGTCTCTTACATTTCCTGTTTCTATCCTTGCCCCAGTCTTAATCAACTGATGCAATCTCTCCTTGATTTCTAAGATCTTTCATGCAGACTGAGAAAAGACCGTAGAAAACCTCTCTGAAAAAATCTAATACTGGCCCTAGAACACTTTCTAGCAACAAACCAACCTCTAGCCTTCCTTTTCCTACCAGAATCACAGACAATGTCATGAACCTAAAATGTTACACCTCCAAAGCTGAATATTTTCCTGACTCTCACAAGTCTGGCTTGTATCCATGTTATGGCACTGAGACCATTCTTGTGTTCATTACTAATGACATTGGTTTCTGCTGAAACAAGTCAGCGAGCAAGTGTTCCCTGATTTTTTTTGACTTGTCAGCAGCTTTTGATATGGTTTCTCACATCAATCTGCCAAACTATCATGAAATTCTTTCTTCCTTAGCAATCACTGCTGAGCTTCCTCCTTAGTGCACTTTCAATGTAAGTAAATAAAAATCATTTGCAGGGTCTCACAAGCCTCTGCCTTGAAGCGTACCCTGTTCAATACTGATGTTTTCCTTTGAGTAGCCTTCATTCATTTATTCAGTCAGTCAGTCATCAACTTTAGAAACTATAAAAATCCTACAATAAATAATGTCCTAAAAATTAACAAGCTAGATGGTAATGACATAAACAAAAAAAATTTAAATAAAAGCAAAGCATCCGTTAAAAAATTACAAAAAGCTAACAAAGTCACAGCGGTTTCTAATCATCAAAGCTTTTTAAATTCAATTTTAGACTGTGTGGCACATGTCTATCGTAGTTAATTTGTGTAAAAATTCCATTGCAGACTGATAATGCTTAATCCCTTTCTGACTCAACAAGGGAACCAAGAAAGTGCTTATTGGGCCTGAATATAGTGAGCAAAATAGAATTCAATGGCATATGCTCTGTTTTGTGCATTATCACAGTGACATGTGTAGGAAAGTACCATCTTTCTTGGCATGTTACCCCCAATTTCTGCCTGATTGTCAGTGTGATTTGACTGTGTCACTGGGATCCTGCTAGACAAGACCCCAGTGCTTATGGTTTGTGGCCTACGTGTCAGTATGTTTTAATGTTTTGTCAGTATGTTTGACTTTGTCACTGGAGTCCTGCAAATCAGAACTCCAGTGCTTATGCTCTCTCTGTTTCCAAATTTGTCACTATAGTTTAGTGACTACATATTTCACTCCAGATTGGCATACTGGACTCCTCTTATAAGTCCGTAGTCTATGTTACCTAGGTACCTAGGGCATTGGGATTCCAGGAGATCCTTATGGGCTGTAGCATTTATTTTGCCACCCATAAGGAGTTCATACAAACATTTCTTGGGCAGCCCAATCCCAGGAAGGCAGAACAAAGCATTTCCTTTGGGAAAGGGGTGTTAGACCCTCTCCCTTTGGAATAGGTGTTAAATGCATGGGAGGGGTATCCTCTCAGAGCATCTGGACATTCTTTGAAGGGCACAGATGGTGCCTCCTTGCATAATCCAGTCTACACCGGTTCAGGAACCCTCAGTCCCTGCTCTGGCACGAAACTGGACAAAGGAAAGGGGAGTGACCACTCCCCTGTCCTTCACCACCCCAGTGGTGGTGCCCAGAGCTCCTCCAGAGTGTCCCTGTGATCTGCCATCTTGTTTTCAGGATGGTCAGGGAACTCTGAGAGCATCTGAGTGGCCAGTGCCAGCAGGTGATGTCAGAGACCCCTCTTGATAGTTGCTTACTTGGTTAGGTGACCAATCCTCCTCTCAGAGCTATTTAGGGTCTCTTCTCTGGGTGTTTACTCAGATTTGGATTGCAAGAATCCAGCAGGAATCCTCTGCAACCTCTGCTTCACTTTCTACCATCGGATAAATGAACTCTTCAACTGCAACTAAGAATCCAAGAAGGCTACTGCAACTCTGTAACTTCATTTCCTGCCAGCAACTGCAACAATTTCCAGGTCGTGCATGCTCCAAGGACTGCCTGTCTTCATCCTGCACCAGAAAGACCAAAGGAAACTCCTGTGGTCCTGAGGGTCACCTTTCCTGATGACGAGCATAGATCCTGGAACACAGGTGGTAGCCCAAAGTGACCCAGACTGTCCAAAGGTCCAACTGTGCAAATTTGGTGGGGGTAAGAGCTTGCCTCCCTGAGCCAGACAGTAGCCCAGTGGACAGGTTGTTTTGCAGCTCCTAGGGCTTCTGTGTGCTTCTCCAAGGAATCCTTCGTGCACAGCATAGACCAGGTCCCAGCACGCTATCCTGTGATGCTCAGCTCCCTGAGTTGTTCTCTGGCGGTGTGGGATCCCTTTGTGTAGTGCTGTCATGACTGTGATTTGCAACTCCTTTGTCCCCATGTCCTGGGACTCCTGTGGGTGTTGCCTGGTCTTCTGAGGGCTCTCTGAACTGCTGAGAGCCCCCTCTGTCTCCTAAGTCTGAGTTGAGACTCCCAGGTCCCTCCTGGGCCCAGGTATCGCCTTTTCCCACCAAACGTGTCTTTTGCATGAACCAAGGCCTGTTGGTGGAATTCCATGATGAAAACCAGTCTGCATTTTTCTACTCGATGTGGGACATCTCTTGCACCAAGCAGGATCCTGCAGCTGTCTTCTTTGATGCATTTCTAACTTTGTCTTTTAGCCGTAGAATCCACTTTTGCACCTTCATCTAGGTTAGCAGGGGCTCCTGTTCTTCCTGGACTCTTCAGCTGTTCTTGGACTTTGTCTCCTCCATTATTGGTGTCTTGCAGTCTTGCTTGGTTTTTGTATAATTCTTTATCATGACTTCTATTGTGTTCTGAGGAAACGTGTTGTACTTTATTCCTGCTTTCCTGGGCTCTGGGTTGGAGCACTTTACTTACCTTTGGTGTTTTCTTACACTCCCAGCACCCCTCTACACACTACTCTTGCCTAGGTGGGAAACCGATATTCGCATTCCACTATTTTAGTATATGGTTTGCTCCCCTAAGCCAATTGTGATCTGTGGTGATTTTCACTATCTGCACTATTTTATGAATGTTTACTTACCTGATTCTGGTTACTAGTGTATATTTTATGTGTAATACTTACCTCCTAAGGGAGTATAGCCTCTAAGATATTTTTGGACTTGTGTCATTAAAATAAAGTACCTTTATTTTTGGTAACACTGTGTATTGTCTTTTTGTGTATAATAACTGTGTGACTACAGTGGTATTGCTAGAGCTTTGCAGGTCTCCTAGTTCAGCCTTGGCTGGTCTGCCTACAGCGACCTCTAGACAGCCTGGCTTCTAGACACTGACTACAATTCACTAATAAGGGATAACTGGACCTGGTATAAGGTGTAAGTACCTTAGGTACCCACTAGAAACCAGGCCAGCATCCTGCAACATGGGGGTAGGTTCTTCTGCCAAGCACACTGTGTCGGATAAGCGACTTTAAATGGATTAAATTTAATCTAAAATATGTTAAATAAAGCCAATAATTTACGTTCTAAGCACATCCCAAATACGGTTCCATGGATTTAACTGTTAAAATTTGTACATAATGCTCACCCGTTTTAATATTCAAAGCACACCATAGCCTCTCCTTCAAACAGTAACCTGCATGGTGAGATTTCACTATATCCTTAGCACTGGGCACAATGTTATTAGGAGACATAAATAATTCAATAAGGCCCAGTTTGTAAAAACATGATTTTACATACATCAGCCAGAGCATCTTACTCACATTATCTAGGGATGAACAATCTGACATGCATGATCTCACCAAATCTGCCTCTGGATTTTGCCAGCACTTGGTCCATAAATGACGTGATGCAATATTCATCTGGTCACCTATATAAGGTAGGCCCAACTCTTCATGGCATATCAAATTTGCAGTATTGTTTTGAACGACAAGCATCCTACATGCAAACCCATTTTCTATGTATTGAAACATGTCCACGTTTTGGCACCCTTGTACCTTTGCCTCATATAGGGCAGCAGAAAAGCATTTGGATTTATACAAGGCTAACATCTCTTCCAAGGGTTTATGTTTGAGCCTACATGCAAAGCGGAATATGGCCTCCACATCCTTCCCATTTGTTGCTACTGCATATGGAGGTATGATTTCTCTTTTAGAGAAGAGCTAAAAACAATTCCTAAATAGGTAAAACCATTTGTTCTTTTTAAAAGTGTATCCCCCAATGCTAAAGTGCTCAAGGTTTGTGCATTATGGCGCATGTCATAGTATATGATTTTGAGTAATTCACTTTCAAATCTAGCCCTCCATATTCTCTGTAAAATAACCTAACAGCTTCTGAAATGCATTCGGGGTTTGAGCACTCAGATCTGTATATATGAGTATGGGCACAGTTTTCTCACCTATCATTGGGACATCCATACCCACTTTGAGGTTGTTATGTATGCATTTTATGAGGGTAAGTAAATTTGGTTCCAACCCCATTTTAAGCATCTATGAGCTGTAGAGCAGGCAGCATTAAACCATTGATGTGAGATAGGTCTATGGGTGACCAGTTCTCCTGAAATAAACTCACATAACCTTTTAAATTCCATTAGGACAAACATATGAATAGGTTTTTCTTCTAGGCCCACCATAATCGAATCCATGTTGGCTTTGAATGTTTTCTGAGTATATCTACACAGGTCCACGTTTGCCCATTTAATCTGTAGATCCTTATTCATTGTAAAAGTCAGATTGCACTCCTTAGCTCTAGGATTCTTACTAGTTTTTTTTATGGGTAATGTAATACATACAGAGTTATGATCACTAAGAAAATCAGCCAGAATTTTATAGTCCAAAGCCAAGTGGATGGTATTTGTTGGTATCATTATGAAATCTATAATACTCCCTCTGCCCCCCTGAAAACTTTGGAATCAACTCAGTGTAATTTGACTGGGCCTCACTCAAAATTACTAAATCATGTTTCACAACCAACGTATTCAAAGTGTCCCCCACTCCAGAGTGTTTGAAATTTACCCATTTCACACATTTGTCCACTGGAATTCTGCACATGTGTTATCTCCTATAGGACTCAAGGTAATGTTAAAATCCCCAAGCCATACTATAAGTACTTTATTTGTCAATTGAAGGAAAATTCATCTGGGAATTCATCTAAATCTTTAATTCCTTTACATGCTTCTTGGTTATAAATGTTTTTATAAAAGTTTATCAACAAAATGTCTTGTTATCCCCTAATGCCAAGAACCATGGTGAGGACCATTTAAGAACAACATTAACTTTTGGGATTTTCACAGAAACAAATGTTGCAAGCCATTCTCGTGCCCTTACTGCTGATGATGCCAGTGCTGGTTAGAACAGAGGGATAAAACCATCTATAAAGAAGGGGTTGGTCTTACAAGTTTTTTGGGCAAATAGGATATCAAAAGATGATGCCAACTTTTGCCAGTCTGGATTCGTCAGCTTTTGGTGGGGGCCTGCAATATTCCATGTGAGTAGAGTCAAACTTCCACTGGGTTACTGATTTTCCTCTTAATTCAGTTTCTAACTCTGGACTCCCCACATTATATGCATGTAGAATTACACCCTCCTTGTTTTTGATGTCTAGAATGTTTGTGGACCCAGAGTGACCCCTGAGTGGGGGTAATGGGCTCCCTTCATCTTACACAGGAATCTCTCAGATCAATGAGTCTGGGAGGTGGGAAGTGATCTGGGTCTGGGGATATTACCATCATCTAGGACAACCCTACAATCTAACGTATCAAAGGTGTAGTCAGTTTCCCTTTTAGGGTATCCGTCAGTGTCTTCCAGGCCAGCAAGGGGAGAAAATCTATTTTGTGTTGGGACTTGAAATTCTGGAAACCAGCCATTTCCCCTATGTGTATGGGGTTGATCATTGGTTTTCCATGATGTGGATTGGATTATATGATTGTAGAAAAATCCCAAGGGCAGAATTTGTATGGACTTGATATTCTCATACCCATCCTAGCCAATGTCAAGGCTTCGTTAACTGCCCATGGGTTTCTGACATTTATTATAACAGTGTCACGTGCAAAAATGTTTTTTCTTGGGGCTGATGCCCCCCACCTGTCAGACAAAGATGATTTCATGGAAAGGGTCCAGTGGTTACATTTGCATTGTTTTTCAACCAGTGCGCCACCTCAATGCTAGTGTGGATTCTGCTATGCCAGCTTACAAATAGGGTACATTACCTTAAACCACTACACATGGATTAGCCGCTGTTGGGAGGTTAATGACTGGGAGAGGGGCAGATATAATTATACCCTTGAGGACGGAGTTGATGGGGCTGGCCCCCCAATTGGCTCACATAGATGGGTGCTGATGGTGCCATTTACTGCTGCAATTATTTGATTTGTACATTCAGTAGGTAGGATCTCAATTTGTGTTGAGGTGGGGACTTCCATCACCCTTGATGGCTGCACTTGCACAAGAGCTTGCAGGATTTGCATTTGTGTCTTCTCAGAGTTAATCAAGGTTTTTATGTTTTCCTCAATGGCATTCAGCCATTCAAATATGGGACATAATATTTGATTAATTAGGTTGCCCAAATACCCGCTTATGCTAGCCAATAGCTGCATACTCTGATGTACTGGCCGCTGTACTTCAATTAACTGAGTCCTACTCAGACTGCTTGAATTAGGTTTTTGGGACTTTTTTCGTCTCTTTGATACAGAATTAGGATCAGCAAATGGGAGATTTGTGTCTCAGATTCTGGGCCAAATCCAAGGTCTGGCTTCCGGCCCCCTCAACTCTCCCAATCACATCCTCGGCTTCAACAATGTCACCATGTTCTGTTGTGAGGGTTTGGGCAACAGAAAAAGGGGACATGCCTGTTGGATTAAAGGATGATGGCAGTCTAGATGACAGTGAGGACCCCTGTGCCAAAAGTGGGGCACAGTACTCAGTTGTCACAGAGAGGCACCACTCTGCTAATTTCATCTTCTTTGAGAGGATATTCACTGCCCACACCAAACAATTGTCAATAGGTGTCCTAGTTCTAGTCAGTGAATTTACAATGGCAGAGGTCACAGCTTTTTTTCCTTCAAAGTCACTGGTAGCCTGCTTTAACTCGAGAAACAAATTTAGGAGCCCTTCCTGCACAAAAACAATCCTGAGAGGCATTTTCCTCTTCCCGTGTGTGCTGCAGAATGCAGCACACTTGGAAAGAGGAAAGAACAAGGGAACATTTAAATATTTCTCCTCGTTGCACCTCACCTTGAGAAGTGTAAGGTTTTGGTGCTTCCCCAGGTTCCCCATATTTACATGATTTTGGAACTCTTGGGCAGCGTCAAAATCCATGGGCGTTGTGATGGAAAACCCTCTGCCTATGAAATGCATCCCTGGTGCGGAATAAGGCAACGCATCAATTTGCACTGCCTTGCCTTACTCCATATCTACGAAGACATATAGGGGGTCATTCCAACCCTGGCGGTCAGTGTTAAAGCGGCGGCCAACCCGCCAACAGGCAGGCGGTAAAAGAAATGGAATTCTGACCCTGGCGGGAACCGCCAACACAGCCCGCCACTTTAACACTCCGACCGCCACGGCGGGACAAACAAACAGCGCGGCGGTCACCACCAACAGACAGGCGGCAGACAATGTACCGCCCACCCTATCACGACCCACCAATCCGCCACCTTTTCCGGGGCGGGAGCCCCGCTGATAAAAACACGGCGGAAAAAGAGCACGAATGGAAAAACGCTCACCTCTATACTGTACATTCCACGAGGAATCTGGACAGCATGGAACCCGAATTAAACATCCTACCAGCTATTGTCTACCTGCTCCTCTACCAGGAGCACTAACGCCGCCGCAGGAGACAACGGTGAGTACTGCACCTACGACACAGGGGAGGGGGGAGGAGAAAAGATTACGGGCACACACATACGCAACACACCCCCCCCCCCAAATCCCTACACACCAATGCAGAGCAACAAGTCAGAGTGACACCCCCAAACCCCCCTGAACAATGCAAAGACAAAATAAAAATATCATTAAAATTGAAGTATATTATAGTATATTTGAACTTAAGTGAAATATGAAATCTATAAAAAAAATATATTACAACATGAACAATATATACATAGTCCAAAAGTCCGGCACATATTGGCAACATTCCATTGTTCGTGGGCCAATGTGCATAAACACATGGGCAAAGCCCATACATGAGACCTGATTCCATTGGAGAGAACACTGCTGGGGCATCAGATAATAAAACGACAGGCACCTCAGGGGGAAGGGAAGGGGGGGCACCTCAGCCACATGAGTCCACGACGCCAGATCCACGAGGGGCCTCCATGCCCACTGTACCATCCTGGAGAGTGCAAAGACACAGTCTCTCAAGTCTCTACAGTGGGTGGATTGCCCACTGTACCATCCTGGGGAGTGCAAAGCCACAGTCCATCAGGTGGATTACAGACTCCACTGGTTATGGAGGAGGCATGTTGGCCAGAGTGCTTCGTGAAGCCCTGCCCGACACAGATCCGGCCCTGCCAATGGGCCAGCGATACTTGAGATGAAGGGCCCAGCGGAGCAGTTCAGAGACGGCGGTGCCCAGCGGAGCGGTGCGTGAGATGAAGGGCCCAGCGGAGCAGTTCAGAGACGGCGGTGCCCAGCGGAGCGGTGCGTGAGATGAAGGGCCCAGCGGAGCGGTGCTTGACAGGAAGGGCCCAGCGGAGCGGTGCTTGACAGGAAGGGCCCAGCGGAGCGGTGCTTGACAGGACGGGCCCAGCGGAGCGGTGCTTGACAGGAAGGGCCCAGCGGAGCGGTGCATGACAGGAAGGGCCCAGCGGAGCGGTGCTTGAAATGAAGGGCCCAGAGGAGCAGTTCAGAGACAGCGGTGCCCAGTGGAGCGGTGCTTGAGTTGAAGGACCCAGCGGAGCGGTGCTTGAGATGAAGGGCCCAGCAGAGCGGTGCTTGAGATGAAGGGCCCAGCGGAGCGGTGCTTGAGATGAAGGGCCCAGCGGAGCGGTGCTTGAGATGAAGGGCCCAGCGGAGCGGTTCAGAGACGGCGGTGCCCAGCGGAGCGGTGCTTGAGATGAAGGGCCCAGCGGAGCGGTTCAGAGACGGCGGTGCCCAGCGGAGCGGTGCTTGAGATGAAGGGCCCAGCGGAGCAGTGCTTGAGATGAAGGGCCCAGCGGAGCGGTTCAGAGACGGCGGTGCCCAGCGGAGCGGTGCTTGAGATGAAGGGCCCAGCGGAGCGATTCAGAGACGGCGGTGCCCAGCGGAGCGGTGCTTGAGATGAAGGGCCCAGCAGAGCGGTGCTTGAGATGAAGGGCCCAGCGGAGTGGTGCTTGAGTTGAAGGGCTCAGCGGAGCGGTGCTTGACAGGAAGGGCCCAGCGGAGCGGTGCATGACAGGAAGGGCCCAGTGGAGCAGTGCTTGAGATGAAGGGCGCAGGGGAGCAGTTCAGAGACGGCGGTGCCCAGCGGAGCGGTGCTTGAGTTGAAGGGCCCAGCGGAGCGGTGCTTGAGATGAAGGGCCCAGCGGAGCGGTGCTTTAGATGAAGGGCCCAGCGGAGCGGTGCTTGAGATGAAGGGCCCAGCGGAGCGTTTCAGAGACTGCGGTGCCCAGCGGAGCGGTGCTTAAGATGAAGGGCCCAGCGGAGCGGTTCAGAGACGGCGGTGCCCAGCGGAGCGGTGCTTGAGATGAAGGGCCCAGCGGAGCGGTGCTTGAGATGAAGGGCCCAGCGGAGCGGTGCTTGAGTTGAAGGGCCCAGCGGAACGGTGCTTGACAGGAAGGGCCCTGTTCAGCGGTGCTTCTGACGGCGGGGCCCTGTTCAGCGGTGCTTCTGACGGCGGGGCCCTGTTCAGCGGTGCTTTTCACGGCGGGGCCCTGTTCAGCGGTGCTTTTCACGGCGGGGCCCTGTTCAGCGGTGCTTTTCACGGCGGGGCCCTGTTCAGCGGTGCTTGTCTTGGCGGGGCCCTGTTCAGCGGTGCTTCTCACGGCGGGGCCCTGTTCAGCGGTGCTTGTCTTGGCAGGGCCCTGTTTAGCGGTGCTTCTCACGGCGGGGCCCTGTTCAGCGGTGCTTGTCTTGTGTTCCTAGGGAACCAGATCTGGGCAATAATTCCCGCTCAGTCGCCATCCGACCTTCCGCTTGCGGGGCCCTCCTGTGCTGGAGTCCTGGGCCCGTGGGTGTCCTCTGTCACACCCCAAATGGGGCTGGTGGGGCCCTCCTGGGCAGCTCACCTGTTGCCGGACTTCTTCGCCCTGCTGCCCTTGCCCTCCTTGGCAGAATCTCTGGGGCCCTTGCCTCCCTTTGTGGATGGGCCAGGTGACGGTGCAAGGCTGGTGTCCTTGGGGGCAGCCGTCTCAGGCCTGTCGCGCCGGCCCTTCCCTTTTTTGGTTCTTTTCGCAGGGGGTGGGCTGGCTGTCCCCTTGCTGCTGGCCGATGTTCCTGCCCTAGGAGCTGGTGGACTCCAATAGCCCTGAATGATGGGCCTAGTAGGTGCAGGGCTTGTGGTGGCTGAGGTGCTGATTGGAGTCTTACGAGATGGAGGGGGTGGGTCAGTTGTTGGAAAGAGGTCAAGGTTGGAAAGGAAAATCAATTTAGAAAGACAGGGACGGGTAGTTGTAGTGGGTATGGGAGGAGAGGAAGAGGATTTGGTTGTAGGAGAGTCAAGTGTGCTGTCTTTGGGTGCAGGTGCTTGTGACGGAGGCTGTCGTGAGGTGGATGGCTGTTGGGTGGGTGGCTGCCTGTGTTTGTGTGGTTTGGAAGAGGGGGTGACAGACACACTGGGAGAGGACACAGGGGACGTGTAAATGGCAGTGGGGGTGGTGACTGCACGTGTGCGGACTGTTCTGATGGGTGTGGTGGTGATGGACGTACTGGCTGATGGTGGTGTGCATGCAGGTGTGAGTGGAGACGTCACAGGGAGGGAGGAGGGAGACGAGGAGGAGGGGGACACAGAGGAGGCAGTGGCTGTTGGCATGTCTGCATGTGGATGTTGCTTGGGTGAATGCTTGTGTGATCTGTGGTGCTTATGTCTGGATGAGCTGCCCTTGGGTGTTGAGGTGTGTGCAGGCTGGTCTGTGGGTGTGTCTGGGTTAGGCAGAGGAACAGGGGAGTGGAACTGGGTTGAGGAAGTTGGAGGGGGGAGGCTAGACACAGGGACAATTGCTGCCATCAGTGCTGAGGCCAGAGCATTGAACGATCGCTGATGGGCAGCCTGACCCGAATGAATGCCCTCCAGGTATGCATTGCTCCGATGCACCTCCCTTTCTACCCCCTGGATGGCATTCAAAAGGGTAGACTACCCAACAATGAGCGTCTGGAGGAGGACAATGATCTCCGCACTGAGGGCAGCAGGGGTAACTGGGGCAGGACCTGAGGTGCCAGGGGCGAAGGAGATGGCCGGCTTCCTGGCCGAGCGGGCACGGGGCGAAAGCTGAGGGGCTGCTGGGAGGGCGGAGCTGGTGCGCTGGGTGGCGGCTGTACCTGTTGTTGCGGTGGGCACGGATGTTGCCGCCACCACAAGGGAGCTCCTTTCCGAGGACGTGTCGGTGTCGCTGACATCTCCACGGGTCCCCGTTGTGGAGCTCCCCTCGCCCTCCGTCTCACTGGTTAAGTCCGAGTCGGTTGCAGGGCCCTCCGGGGCCATGTGAGATGCAGCTCCCTCGTGCGCCGATGCCACTTCTCCTCCGCCTGATGATGCTAATGCACACATGAACAGGAAAACCAAAACAAAAGGGGGGGGGGAAAGAAAGAAAGACATGTTGAGTGCATGCATTGGTGGCACCGTTGGTGGAGATGACAGACACAGAGATAGCCACAGCCCTCCTCCCCCACCCAGACACCTCCACTGTGCGCTAATATAGCAGAATGTGCTGATACTCACCCCCTTGTGTCTGCTGTGATGTCCTCACGCGCCCATCCAAATCGGGGTAGGCCACCACCAGGATCCCGGACATCAGGGGGGTCAATTGACGACTGGCACCCCTCCTACGTTGGGAGGCCACCCCCAGCAGAGCCTCGGCGGTCTTTCTGCTCCCGCGGCGGATGTCCTCCCACCTCTTGCGGCAGTGGGTGCCCCGTCTGTTGTGGACCCCCAGGGCCCGGACGTCCTTGGCGATGGCACGCCAAATGTCGATCTTCTGATGGGCGCTGACCTATGTGACATGTACAGGGTGGAAAAATAAATATCATCACTTTTCTGCATTATCGATGTGAGTGGCCCCCCCTCCCCAACCTTGCCATGTGGTACATGCTCTCATCTGTCGTGCGTTGCACTCCTCATTCGCTCCCCTCCCCACCATCTTACATCCACCCCACTCAACACAGGCATAGCCCATACTACGTGCTCCCTGTGTACTTACCTTTTGGTCTGGAGGACTGTAGAGTAGCGCATACTGGGGGAGGACCCCATCCACAAGTTTCTCCAATTCCTCAGATGTGAAGGCAGGGGCCCTTTCCCCAGTCGCAGCAGCCATTGTATCTTCCAGACCGAGGTCACAGCAGCACTTGCAGTATAGGTCCTCTCCTGTGGATGATCAGGTCTCGAGTGATTAAGCAGTTAGAAAATGGCGGTCACGCCCGCGGCGGTGCGTACCGCAGTGGTGCGTACCACGACCGCCGGCGCACATCGTCATTGGCTCCTGAGACCCATAGGGTTCAATGTTAACCAATGCTGCTTTGCGCCGCGGTCTTCGACCGCCTACCGCCACGGTGTGCCACGCCAGCGCATTGACCTCACATCCCATTGTCACACTTCACAGGTCAGGCAGCCGCCATTTCAAGGGCCCACATGGCTTAATTTCTACTGCGTCACACAGGCCTAGGCCTTGCATTGCCACTCATACAAGCCATTCAATGCATAGCGAATCGTGTACTGTGCAAGCTGTGGTTACGTACCTGTGGGTTGCTTGACTCTGTGCTCCATGTTGTCCTTCCTAGGCACCGTCCGCTGGGACTTGCGAGGAGATGGAGGAATCCTCCCGTGTACAGACCATTGGTGGACCTGTCGACAATGGAAGAAAGACATGTCATACTGACATACAGACTTGACCGAGCCACTATACAGGAACTGTGTGCCCAGCTGGAGCCAGACCTGATGTCCCCCATTCACCAACCCACAGGGATTCCCCCTCTGGTGCAGGTTCTGTCAGTACTCCATTTTTTGGCAAGTGGATCATTCCAAACAACAGTGGCCATATCATCAGGGATGTCTCAGCCTATGTTTTCTAAGGTATTGTCCAGAGTGTTGTCTGCCCTGATGAAATACATGCGGAGCTACATTGTTTTCCCTGAGGTGGGCGATTTGGCTACAGTGAAGGGTGATTTCTATGCCCTTGGCCATATCCCCAACATCATTGGTGCCATTGATGGGACCCATGTGGCTTTGGTTCCCCCCAGTGGAAGTGAGCAGGTGTACAGGAACAGAAAAAGTTATCATTCGATGAATGTCCAGGTGGTCTGTTTGGCTGACCAGTACATCTCCCATGTAAATGCCAAGTTCCCTGGGTCAGTGCATGACGCGTACATCATGCGAAATAGCAGCATCCCTTATGTGATGGAACAGCTACAGAGACACCGTGTGTGGCTAATAGGTGACTCTGGTTACCCCAACCTGTCGTAGCTACTTACCCCAGTGAGGAATCCCAGGACAAGGGCAGAGGAACGCTACAATGAGGCCCATGGGCGAACTAGGAGGATTATAGAAAGAACCTTCGGCCTCCTTAAGGCCAGGTTTAGGTGCCTGCATATGACAGGTGGATCCCTAATGTACTCACCAAAGAAGGTGTGCCATATCATCGTGGCCTGCTGTATGCTTCACAACCTGGCTTTGCGACGCCAGGTGCCTTTCCTGCAGGAGGATGGTCCAGATGGTGGTGTTGTAGCAGCTATGGAGCCTGTGGAGAGTGAAGAGGAGGAAGACGACGGGGACGACACAGACAGCAGGGACACAGTGATACAACAGTATTTTCAGTAGCACACAGGTACGAATCAACCACGCCATTTTACATTTACTTAAAGTCTCCTGCCTCTCTACTGTCTGAGTTCCCCCCCAGTTCCTGTTAACTGAGTTGTGACTTTCCCTTCCGTTTTCAGAGCTGTAGGCCCCACTGCGTGACCTCTGCTTTGTATGCCCATGGACTACATCTGTGTGACAGTGGTATGTTGTCATCACAATGTAACTGAACATTTCTGCACCGTTATGTCTAATACATTTGTTCAAAATACAAAATACTCCAGATTTTTTAAGTGCAATAAGTGATTTAATTGAAGTGCTACATTTAGGAACATGATTGTAACACGGTGATGGGTGATGGTGGAGTAATGTCCATGGCAGAGTCCAGTTCTCAGTCTCACAGGTGCATTGTCCATATGCCTGTGGAAGGATGGAGCAGTTGCAGTTCAAGGTTGGACAGGGTGACAATGTGGGACAGTGGGATGACATCATTGGGTATCGTTTGCTGGCGGGGGTCTTGGCATCCTACTCTGTCTTCTTGTGAGATCTCAGGTTCCGCTTGCGGGGTGGTTCTTCTTCTGCAGGAGGTGGGGTTCTGGTGGCCTGTCGTTGTGTGGGGGCCTCCTGTCCACTAGCGCCGGCGGAGGTGGTAGGCTGTTCCTGGTCCAGGCTAGTGACAGGGGCCCTTTGTGGTGCCACATGGTCCCGCAATGTGGTGACTATCTGGTTAAGGGCCACGACGATGGTCCCCATTGCGGAACTAATGTTCCTCAGTTCATCTCTGAACCCCATGTACTGTTCCTCCTGCAGTACCTTGATCTCCTGGAACCTGGCCAGTACCGTAGCCATCGTCTCCTGGGAGTGGTGGTATGCTCCCATGATGGAGGAGAGGGCCTCTTGGAGAGTCGGTTCCCTGGGCCTGTCCCCCCCCTGTCGCACAGCAGCCCTCCCAGTTCCCCTGTTTCCCTGGGCCTCTGTCCCCTGGACGGTGTGCCCACTACCACTGCCCCCAGGTCCCTGTTGTTGTTGGGGTTGTGGGTCAACCTGGGTGCCCTGTAGTGGTGGACACACCGCTGATTGACGTGTCCTGGAGACAGAGGCATGGGCCCGCTGGGTGGGAACTGTGCTGGTGTTCCCAGAGGGGGTTGGGTCTGGTGTAGCCTGTGGCTGTCTGTGGGGAACCGACTGTCCCGAGGTCCCCAATGGGCCGGGCTGGTCATCTGGGTCCAGGGAGACAGAGCTGCTGTCATCACTGGGGGCCTCTTCTGGGGGTGGGATGGACATCTCTGGACCCTCCGTGGCGGTGTGGTGGCGTTCGGGTCCTGCAGGGGTATAAGAGTATGGTTATTGCTTCTGTGTGTGGCATTTCATGTAATGGGTGGGTGGCCGTGTACCCCAGTGCTGGCATTCCCTTGTGGGGGCTTTTGTGACGGTGGCTTGTGGGGGTGATGGGTGTGTGCAGTGGGCATGCTTTGGGGATGGGTGTCCATGCTTTGGTGACGCATGCAGGGCTGGGTTTTGGGATGGGTGGGATGTGATGGTTAGCCATTTGCAAGGAGTTGGTGTGATGGGGGTGGGGGTGAGGGTGGGGGTATGATTTGGCATGCAGGTGGGGTGGGGGGAATGAAGTAGCGAAGATTTGACTTACCAGAGTCCATTCCTCCGCCTACTCCTGCGAGGCCCTCAGGATGCAGGATGTGCAAGACTTCCTCCTCCCATGCTGTGAATTCTGGGGGAGTAGGTGGGGGTCCGCCGCCAGTCTTCTGCACCGCGATGTTGTGCCTTCATACCATGGAACGCACCTTCACCCGTAGGTCGTTCCACCGCTTCCTGATGTCGTCCCGATTGCGTGGATGCTGTCCCACACCGTTGACCCTGTCCACTATTCTTTGCCATTGCTCCATCTTCCTGGCAATGGTGGTGTGCTGCACCTGTGCCCCGAAGAGCTGGGGCTCTACACAAACTATTTCCTCCACCATGACCCTGAGTTCTGCGTCAGTGAACCTGGGGTGTCTTTGGGGTGCCATGGGGTGGTGTGGATGAGGTGAGGGGTGGTGTATGTGTTGTAGAGTGTGGTGAGTGTGGTGGTGTATGGTGTTTTGTGTGTGGAAATTGTGTGGGTGATGTTGTGATTTGCCTCTGTGTGATGGTCTACTCTATGCTGTGCTGTCTCTCTCTGTCCTTCAGTCGCAATTGTGGTCGTAAGGGTTTGTGGGTGATGTGGGTGTGTGTTTTATATTTAATTGGGTGTGTGGGAGTGGTGTGTGTATGTGTCTCAGGTGTGTGTATTTTGATTTGTCCAATGTGGTAGTGTTTTGTAAAGGTGTGTGTATTTTGAGCGCGGCGGTGTGTACTGCCAATGGAATACCGCGGTTGAAAGACCGCTGCGGGGATTTGTGGGTCGGAATGGTATGGGCGTATTTCTGTTGGCGTGACGGTGGAGGTTTGGTCATCGCCAGTTTCCCGCTGACCTTTGATGTGGCGGACTTTTGTTGTTGTCGGGTTTTTGGCGGTTTGCCAGTTGCGGGTCAGAAGGACCGTGGCGGTTTACCGCGACCGCGGCGGTGTTATGGCGGTCTTCTGACCGGCGGTAAGCGCCTTTTACCGCCGTGGTCAGAATGACCCCCATAATGCCATTCAAAGTGCCTTTGTGTGGCTTCGTAGATTTGATTATGTAGTCTGGTCTACCGGAGCAGAAAAAAGTGACACTCCAACGGTGCACAGGGTTTATAAATATGCCCCTTAGATTAAAGAGGACAACTCACTCTGAAAATAAAAAATAGAATCATACAATGCAAAAGCCTGATTTGACACAAGCTGTGAATGCCCCCTAAGTTGTCCATTTCGCAAACATCCCATTAAGAGACATCTTTCAGATGGCAAGTGATTAATCATGTGAAACTCCTTCCTAGAGGAGGAGACTTTCAAGGATTATTAAACTGATATGAATCCAGGTGGATCATGAAATGGGCTGCAACAGCCGAAGGCATCAATACCTTGGATGAATGTAATTCTTTGATTTAAGCCGTCCTCTGAGGACATCTATATTTATTGTATTAGGCAGTTTCTGTTGTTTTCATGAATATGAGAGTAATTGTACATATTTGTAATTGGGCAAATGTTCCCCAATTGGCAATTACTTAGGTCCCCCTATAAGACCCTTGTATATGGTACCTCTGGTACCGAGGGCCTGGATCCTAGAGAGGGTCAACAAGGGATGCAGCATGTATCATGCCATCCTCAGGGACCCCTCATCTACTACATACAGACTGCCATTGCCGGCTGCATGCCTTTGTGCAGCTAAAAGTGAAAACACAACATGACACACATCCTCTGTGCCATGCCCCCTAACACTGCATGTAATATATGAAAGTCACCAATACAGCAGGCCTTACAGCCCCAAGGCAGGGTGCATTATATTACATGTAAGGACATATCTGCAAGAGCAGCTATACCCTTGCCAAGTCTTTTTCGATTCTTAGACGTTGTCAAGACATGAACGCTTCTTACCGCTGTAATCTGCCAGTCTCTGGGCACCACCAGGTTTCTTGCTTGTTCTGGGTTGACCAAGGTAGGTGCTGATAATAGAACACCAAGCAGGCCATAACCTCCAGAAGGAGTCCCAGAGTAAAAAAAAAACTAACTTGGGAAAAACCTCAGATGAAGGAGCTCTGAAAACAATATAAAGAAAAGAAAAAGTAAGGCACAAAAAGTCTGGAACAAAAACTGCAGACAGGGAAGAGCAGGTGAAGTCCAAATTCACAGGATACAGGAGCGAGGAGCACAATCGGAACAGAAGACCAACTGTGCTTATATACTGACAAACAGGAAGTGACATGCAGGAAGTAATGAACACACCATCTTGAATTGGCAAAAGACACATTAAAGTAAATGTAAAAATAGCCGTAGAATAAAAAGTAGGGAGCAAGGCATGCAGGCAACGAAACACAGACTCCTGCGAAACAGAAAATATGGCCAAGGAGAAACAAAGAAGAAAAAAATAAAAAAGAAGAAAAGAAGAAAAACAGTAAAAAACAGATAAGTAAAACTAATGGGGTAAAAGGTGGGCGCAGCGTGAAATAGAGCCCAAAGGGAAAGTTTCAGGTCACGCTGCGGCCCAAAAGACAGGTCGCAACCTAAAAAGTGACCCGCGGCAGAAACATCCATCCGAGACACAGACCGCCGATCTGACCGTGGCCCGCAAGTGGGACGATGTTGGTCTTCACAGCGTCACAGAGATAGTGAGTGAACAGGGAAGCCATTTTTATTATGCCAGTGATGCCAATGATAGATTAATTAATACATTCACCCAGAGAGCACCTTAGAGATGCCCCCTGGAAACCTACCATGTATCAGTTGATTAGTTTCAGCCAACCTGCCACCACCAGACATGAGTCTGACCCCCAAAGGTGAGAGCCTGGGAGAGGTGTTTATACACTCACCCAAGAAGATGCATGCAAACCTGCATTCCAAGGCAGGGAGCTTCAAAGAAGCCTGGCTTCACTCACAGAAGAAATGCTGATCCCTGCCCCAGGGCCCTTTTTGGGCACCTGGACAGGTGGGATATGTAGTATTCATGGACATGTGTCCTCCCGTCATGTCAATCCGAACCCTATTGTGAGCTGCCTGATGTGGACACAAGTAGAAAATCTGCGTTCTTGGTGTTGGCAGATTTAGGAATTCTGGGACAGAGTTATGCCCTTTTCCCAGAGGAAGTGGTCAAATAGGGTCAAATAAGGGGTGTAGTGAGCACAGGGGTAATTTGCCCATTGGATACTACCCTTCACTCCCCAAAATGCCCCTAAATTCAGTGTTTAGAGGAGCTGCTGGCACCAGGAAATCAGATTCCTGGTGACTTACAAAGAACAATGAAAAAACATGCAAAAGCAAAGACTGAGGAAGAAGCACCTGACGTGGCCCCAGACCTGTCAGCTTGTCTGCTGTTCCCGTCGATTTGTGGCAAAGTCGCCTCACCCTGCAAGCTGCTCTGCCTTCAAAAGTCTTGCACGCCTTTCTGCCTTCAACAAAGACCCAGGAAATCCTGTGGAGCTCGGAGCTGCTTTCCTGCATCTTGCAGACACCCTTAGACAAACTGCAAGGACTCTGGACAGCAAAAACCTGATGCCAGAAAGCACCACTGAGTCTGTGCTGCCTAGCCTGAGCTGAAGTGGGCCATTGGTGCCATGTGGTCCCCCATCCCTCCAGAGACAGGGCCCAATTTGGGCTTGCCCACTATGGACTCACCAACGCCACCTACAGGATCTGCACGCAGGCCCCCTTGACTGCATGTGTCCTAGTAGAAGAAACCCAAAGCCTCAGGACAACTCTGCACCTGTCACCACTGGCCCATGGAGAAGAGGCCCCACATCCCCAGACATCTGAAGATTGGAACCCAATTGTAGGTTCCTCCGAATGGATCCCCAGTCCTCACCTGCAGCATCTTTTCAACTGGAACAACCCTCATTGACTAACATTGGACACCCAACGCCAGGCTACACCTCTTCTCCTGGCTGCCATAGTGCTGCCACATGTGACCTGTTGGTGTGGTCCGGACCCTTGCCCATGACATTGCAGCTTTTCAGAAATTGAGCTGTGTGGACTTTTCAAAACTGTAAAGATTTTTCTTACATAATGCACTTACATGATTGTATTGATTCTGGTGCCAAAACATATATAACAATACTTTTTTTTGTAAATTGGTGTGGATCTCCTTCTAGAGTCATGTGTCTCATTTATTGACTTTGTGTCTATTTGCAAATGCCTCACACTCCTCTCTGATAAGCCTTAGGATGCTCAACCACACTACCCCCTAAAAGAGCACCTTGGAATTGCTAGAGCAACCCCTTGTCCACTAGTGAGGGAACCTCTGGATTCTTTGCACAATATATCTCATTTTGATAGATCACATAAAGAGCCAGCGTCTCACACTGTTGGCTGTGGTGGCATACAAGACAAGACATTACCTATCCCACTCTGTTAAAAAGTGATACTACTACGGAATCCAGCATTGTTTTTAGTTAGGAAACATTTTTCCAATGTTCAATATTTGAGAGTGGTAGTACCCCAGATGTATAGAGCGTTCCTACTCATAGTCCCTAAGGACATCTCTCAAGTTGGGCCTTTTGGCCAGACCAAAATTTTGGAGTAGGTTGGTACCTCACGTCTACTGGCCAGGTATGTCTGAGAAGGTGAGGGGGTGTTGTAACTCCTGTGTCACTGCTCAAGCCAGTGGCAAGGCAGGTTGCCACCCAAAAGCCCTTTTAATTCCACTTACAGTGGTTGGGGGTCCCTTCAAAAGGGTAGGAGTTGACATTGTTGGCCCCCTAGACCCTTCGATAGCATCGGGGAACAGGTTTATACTAGAGGTAGTGGATCATGTTATCAGGTACCCTGAAGCTATACCCCTTAGGACTACCACTGCTCCTGCAACTGCTAAGGCCCAACTCAGAGCATCATTTACAAGAAATGTTGCATCGCTGTTGCAAGGCAGCAATGTGCCAAAAAATTTAACGCCACAGCACAACAGATTCTTATGCCATGGTTGTGTTGTATTTATAATACGGCACACCATCGCTTAAGGATCCTGGCTGTGTCATAAAAAGTAACACTAACCTGTGCACCACGGCATTAGAAAAATTAATGTTGCTGCTGCAAAAGTGATGCTAGGCTGCTTAGCATCATCTAAAGAAACTCAAGCCACCCTAGCATCACTTTTGTGCACCGAATGTGCCAAAAAAGAGATTACAAAATTGACTTTGGACTAAAAAAATTAACACTTTCCTGAAGCAGCCATGGAGGATAGAGGAGACAGCAGAGTCCAGGACAGCCCAAGCAACACCAGTATCAGCCAGGTTGTCCAGAGAGAATCCAAGGAAAAGAGCAAGAGGAAGTGCAAGTTTTGTGTGGAGGGGAAAAACATCCTGATCACTGAGGTGACGTAGCACCAACACCAGCTATTCATCCCCTCAGAATTGCCATTAGGGAGGAAAGAGGCTATATGACAGATCATTGTGGACAAGGTCGACAATGTGACAGAAGTCAAAGGAATAGTGACCAACTGTAAGAAGTGCTGGCATTATTGCAAGCATAGGATAAGGGAGAAACTGGCCAGCAAACTCCAAGGACCAGAGGTGGAAGTCCAGTGCTCCAGGAGCAGCTCGATAAGTTGAAGGAGATGGTGGCAGCCATCACCCTAGAAGGGACAGGACGGAGCAGCCCATGATGAACAACAAGACTTATATGATATGTTGCAATGAGGGGCAATGCTACAACTAGGTAATGTCATACGGTGCAGGCAGTTATGTCCCAGCACTCCAATGCTCTGTCTGCATGCCAAAGGGTAGTATGCTGGTTTTTCTCTGGTTAAACATCAAATAAGTGTAATTTGCACTGACTGTTAAAGCTCTGTCCAGATCTGTCACCTTCCTCCCTTCAATGTGTAAAGTACAGCATCAGTTCATGTAAACAATTCTTTGCATACTGGCACTTGCAGTGGAATGTACAACATCTCTCACCACAGATACAACTCCTGGAATACAAAGCAAAAAACATGCACTGGAACAATACATCATGCATGTGCACTGCTACCCTGGAGAACCTAACTGTGATAATGCTGGCCACCTTGCACCATTAAGCTACTCGGTCTCACTTGTGTCCATGTACACTAATCTAGACTGTGAATCCTTGGAATGTAATAGGTGTGTCAGGAGATAAACCACTCATCTGAGGGGTGGGGGGCAGGATTGGGCCATGGGAACACATAGGGACATGGTAAGAGATACGTCTATAGTACCATGTGTGAAACTATATTGCACCCGGCTGATCTGCAATGCAGGGTGAGAGCACAGAGGAGTTAGCTGCCAGAGAAGTGACCACCTGAACTCCTCTCATCTACTAAATTGGATGGGGGTGCAAGAGATGCACACCAGAGGACCATGTGTGTCCAAACTAATGATGGTGTGTGGGCCTGGTGGACCATGTCTAGTACTGTGCATTGTAGGCACTGGCTGTGCATGCAAAACTGACATTCAGTCTGAAATGGGAGACTGTGTATACCGGGGAGGTGAGAATGGACATGTGTACTGCACATTGCCTTACCAGTACAAATGCACTGCTGTGTCTGACTGTCAGACTTATGTACCACTGGGTATGGATGACAGAGAACAGCCCACTGGGGTGATACATGTGGAAAACATAGTTAGGTACTTGGCACCATTTCCAGCATTACTTCCATGTGGGGTGTTGCCTAACCCATAGCCCTCAATAACAAACCAACATGTAATTCCATTGGATATGGTCACGTCTCATCTATGTGTCTTAGGCACCTGAGAGTGAGCGTATGATCTGGGTAGCATCACTGTGTGGCAATAACTTGTATCCCAGGACCCAAAAGTGGGTAACCAGAGGGGGCATGCACACATACATTGGCATGGGCCTGAGTCACATATCGTGTGACACTCTGCAGATAACCAACTCTGATCATGATGAAATAGGGTGAGTGCCAGTGCTTGCAAGAGCAATGCAAAGATACTGCCACCTGTAAGGGAACAGAAGTTAAATTTTCCATCAATACCTATGCGTAACAGGAGTCCTATGCATCACTGTTGAACTGAAGTGCTAAATCTGAAACCCTGATAGTCAACCTGTTTACTCATGTCAACATCTAAGAGAGATCACCATTGCCATTTTTCTATCTCATTGCCGAGAATGAACCCATACCTCCTGGCCAGCAGACTGTCTCGGACTTTAGCAATGATGTGGATGATGAGCTGTAAACCATAAACATAGACACCTTCCAGCAAATCCTGGGCTCCATAGAGACACCATCTCTGGTCATGCAGAGGCTTGACAATGTTATGGGGTCTCCAGATGATCTGCCTACTATCCAACAAATACCAACTGCAACCCCACCCACAGTCCTGGACATCCCGGACCCACAAATAGGATTCCAGCAGACTGCAGTAAGGGTCCAGCGGGAGCTGCAATATCAGGTGTGGGTGGGGATAGAGACCATGGTGGGTACCCTAGAGGTAGTCCATAGCTGCCTCAGCCCAGATAAGGACATCTCTGCCACCATAAGAGGCACCTACTCTCTGCTCCATGGCCTACATCAGTCCTTGGCTGATACTGCTGATGTCCTGAGGCAAAGGCATGAGCAAATGCCCTGCCAAAGTTGCACCAGTAAGGTTCCCAATGAGCTGGGGGCAATCAGAAACATCTTGGAGTCCATGGAGTGGAAGCAGGACTCCTCCATTGCTACTATGGGTGCCTTCCACCATGACATTGCTGCTGTGTTGCAAAACCATCCGATCATCCCTTCTTCTGTGCTGCCTTAAGTGTTGCCCAAGATGAAAGCTGCTATGGACACAGGATTAACTCTTTAGACCCTGATGTGTGTGTGTGCACATCCATCTACTCTGACAACTACAACACCCTTCTCGCTGGAGGCACCACATAAATCAGAGGAGGATGTGGACTGCACTTCTTTCACCCGCAAAAGTGCCCCATAGCATTTCTCTGTCCCATATATCCACTTTCCGCTTTGCCCTCTGTAAATCAACTGGCATTGTCCTCAATGTCATCCTCCCCATTGACCTCACACATTTGTGGACTGTCAATGTGGCCAATGTACCCTAATGGCAATGTTGTCCTCCTCACTGAAGTACTCGTCTCCTCCACATGTCCCATGACATGTTCCCCACATGGACTCTGACTAGACATCCACTGGCCTTATACATCTTTTGAGTTTGTTGTCTATGAACTGTTCCTGTGAACCTCCTAATTATTAGCACATGTAAACAAAAGCTCTTAGTACAACCTGTGTGTTGTATGTGTGTTTGAGTCAGGACTAAGTTGAACATGGTGCATTGTTTGAGGCAAATACATCAAGTACTTGTGTCAAATAGAGCCAGGGACAAAGCTACACGGATATGATAAACATATTTGGTTAACATAGTATATATGTTGATTAGCAAGCAGATACTCAAGCTTACGAGCATGAAGTGTTACAGGTATCATGCAGTCAATGTTAAAGGTGATTTAAGTCACACCACAGGTGGCTGGTTTAACCATGGATAGTAGCAAACAAACAACATTAATGTGACTAGCAAATGATGGAAGTGTGTGTGTGTGTGTGTGTGTGTGTGTGTGTGTGTGTGTGTGTGTGTGTGTGTGTGTGTGTGTGTGTGTGTGTGTGTAAAGGACAGGCATCAGTGTGTGAGTTAAAAACCTTGGATTAGGGAGAATGCTTTAAAAACAACAACCCTTTAATGCATGTCACATAACTTACCCACACAGAAAAACTGTATGAAAATACCTGTGCTAGGCTCTGTATCCATTCACATCCAGATTGCTACCTACACTGCTCAACAATGTTTGTAGATAGCCTATGTGATTCCAAGGACAACCTGACAGGTACCTGTCCATACGTAAATCACCTAGTCATACATGTCGCCAAACACTGCTAGGAAAGCCAAAAGCAGGTACTCAACATTACCTGACCAGACATGCTAACTCTTACACAGTAAATCATGATTTAGACTTGTATGTAGCAAACAATAATTATTGAAACCTTGAAAATATATATGACTAAAACTACCTAACCTACAAAACCTAACTATTCTACTCTAACCTACACTACCATATCTGAAATACTAAGTAAAACTACCTTAACTTAACCTACCTTGCTCCATACATTGCACACAACATGATAAACATCAATCCCCAAACCCCTTAAAACACATCTTAAGAGAAAGACAAAAGAAACTACATCTATTCATCAACCATCTACACATTTAGGTGGTCATTACAACCCTGGTGGATGGTGTTAAAGTGGTGGTAAGACCGCCAACAGACCGGCGGTAAAAAAATTGGAATTCCGACCGTGGCAGAAACCGCCAACAAAGACAGCCACTTTAACACTCCGACCGCCACAGCGGTACAGACAAACAGCTTGGCGGTCACCGCCAACAGACAGGCGGAAGACAAAGTACCGCCCACAGTATCACAACCTACCAATCCGCCACCTTTTCCGGGGCGGATTCATCGCGGACAAAAACACAGCGGAAACAGGAGTTCGAAGGGAAAACGCTCACCTTTACACACCCCACGAGAATCCAGACGCCATGGAACCAGAGCTGCACATCCTGCCAGCCCTCATCTTCTTGCTCCTCTACAAGGAGCACGAACGCCAGCAGCGAAGACCACGGTCAGTACTGCACCTACGACACAGGGGAGGGGGGAGGAAAAAAACAGGGACACACACATGCAACGCCCGCACCCCCACCCCCACCCTCACCCACTACAACACACACACTAATACATATTTTTCTATACATTATAGTTACACCCCCAACCCCCTGGAAGAATGCAAAGACAAAAGGAAATGAGAGTAACCATTGTAATATATTGAAATCAAGTACGCAAAAATATATATATACACCATAAACAAAATATACACCAAGCTTAGTAGTCCAGGTAGTGCTCCAATGAAGTCCGTGGAACACTGGGCCCACACGGTATGGGCGAGGCCCACACAAGATCCCCGACCATGACAGAGAGAACACTGCAGGGGCATCAGAGAGCAAGAAAAAAAGCACCTCAGGGGTAGGGAAAGGGGGGGTACCTCAGCCGGTTGAATACACTACGCCAAATCCACGAGGGGGCCACATGCCCACTGTTCAATCCTGGGGAGTGCAAAGCCACAGTCTCTCAAGTCTCTACAGTGGGTGGTTTGCCCACTATTCAATCCTGGGGAGTGCAAAGCCACAGTCTCTCAACTCTCTACAGTGGGTGGGTTGCCCACTGTTCCATCCTGCGGAGTGCAAAGCCACAGTCTCTCAAGTCTCTACAGTGGGTGGTTTGCCCACTGTTCCACCCTGGGGAGTGCAAAGCCACAGTCTCTCAAGTCTCTACAGTGGGTGGCTTGCCCACTGTTCCATCCTGGGGAGTGCAAAGCCACAGTCTCTCAAGTGGATGCCTTTCTCCACTGGTTCTGGAGGGGGCCTTGTGCCCAGAGTGCTTCATCCAGCTAAGGACAGAGGTAGTGAATGCCCTTCTCCACTGGTTCTGGAGGGGGCCTTGTGCCCAGAGTGCTTCAACCTGCTAAGGACAGAGGTAGTGGATGCCCTTCTCCACTGGTTCTGGAGGGGGCCTTGTGCCCAGAGTGCTTCATCCTGCTAAGGACAGAAGTAGTGGATGCCTTTCTCCACTGGTTCTGGAGGGGGCCTTGTGCCCAGAGTGCTTCATCCTGCTAAGGACAGAGGTAGTGGATGCCTTTCTCCACTGGTTCTGGAGGGGGCCTTGTGCCCAGAGTTCTTCATCCTGCTAAGGACAGAGGTAGTGGATGCCTTTCTCCACTGGTTCTCGAGGGGGCTTGTGCCCAGAGTGCTTCATCCTGCTAAGGAGAGAGGTAGTGGATGCCTTTCTCCACTGGTTCTGGAGGGGGCCTTGTGCCCAGAGTGCTTCATCCTGCCAAGGACAGAGGTAGTGGATGTGATACTCCACTGGTTCTTGAGGGGGCTTTGTGCCCAGAGTGCTTCATCCTGCTAAGGACAGAGGTAGTGGATGTTTCTCTCCATTGTTTCTGGAGGGGGTTCTGTGCCCAGAGTGGTTCATCCTGCTCGTGACGGACTCAGTAGTGGCAGTGCCCTTGGCGCTCGTGGGCCAGCGTTGCTTGTGGCGGCGGTGCCCTAGATGTAGTGCATGCAGGTGTGAGTGTAGACGAGACTGGGAGGGAGGAGGGAGACGAGGAGGAGGGGGACACAGTGGAGGCAGTGGATGTTGGTGTGTCTGCATGTGTGTGATGCTTGTGTGAGTGTCTGTGGGATGTGTGGTGCTTATGTTTGCCAGAGCTTCCCTTGTGTGTTGAGGTGTGTGCATGCTGGTCTGAAGGTGTGCTTGGGATAGGCTGGGGTACAGGGGATTGGGTCTGGGTGGAGGAAGTTGGAGTGGGGAAGCTAGAGACAGGGACAATGGCTGCCATCAGTGCTGAGGCCAGAGTCTGAAAAGCTCGCTGAAGGGCCGGCTGACCAGAATGAATACCCTCCAGGAATGCATTTGTTTGTTGCAACTGCCTTTCTACACCCTGGATGGCATTCAAAATGGTAGACTGCCCAACAGTGAGGGACCTGAGGAGGTCAATTGCCTCCTCACTGAGAGCAGCAGGGGTGACAGGGGCAGGGGCTGAGGTGCCTGGCGAAGGTGATGCCCACCCTCCTGGGTGAGCGGGCACGGGGCAAAGGCTGAGGGGCTGCTGGGAGGGCGGTGCTGGTAGGGGGGGTGGTGGCTGTACCTGTAGATGCGGGGGCACAGATGTTGCCACCACCAAAAGGGAGCTCCCATCAGAGGACGAGTCCGTGTCGCTGGTGTCAGCTCCTGTCCCCGCTGTGGAGCTCCCCTCGCCCTGCGTCCCACTGGTGAACTCCGAGTCCGTAGTGTCGCCCTCCATGGCCATGTGGGATGCAGCTCCCTCGTGCTCCGGTGCCACTGCTCCTCCGCCTGATGATGCTAATGCACACAAGAACAGGGAGACCACAAAAAAGGGGGGGACGACAGAAGAAAGACATGTTGAGTGCATGCATTACCGCTACCGTTGGCGGACACAACAGACACAGAAGCCTCCTGCACTACGCTGCACTCTTGGGCTCCACTGTTCAATCCCTGGGAAATGGCCTACCAGGCTATGGACAACATCTGCACACATGGATGACACAGGGGCATGACTAGGTGTACTTGGCACTCTACAGAGGTGGGGTGGGGTGCCACATGGCTGACTTATGGAGGGACCTTGCCTACTAAACTTGCCCTGGCCTAGGGAAACCCACAGCCCACCTCCCCCACCCAGACCCCTCCACTGCACGCAAAATCAGCAGGATGAGAGTGTACTCACCCCCTTGTGGCTGCTGTGATGCCCTCAAGCGCCCATCCAACTCCAGGTATGCCACCGCCAGGATCCTGGACATCAGGGGGGTAATGGTGCGACGGGCACCCCTTCCACATTGGGAGGCCATCCACAGCTGAGCCTCTGCCGTCTTCTTGCTCCAGCGGGGAATGTCCTCCCATCTTTTCTGGCAGTAGGTGCTCCGTCTGTGGTAGACCCCCAGGGTTCGGACGTGCTTGGCGATTGCACGCCAAATATCTTTTTTCTGGTGGGCGCTGACCTACATGAATTGTACAGGGGGAAGAGAAACTTATTACCAACTGCACCATCACAGTCATTGGCCCCCATCCCTACCCTTGCCATGTGGCACATGCTCTCACCGTCGTTTCATGCACGCCGCAATCTCCCCCCCCTTCTTACATCCACCCCACCCCACACAGGCATAGCCCATACAGCATGCTCCCAGTGTACTTACCTATTTGTCTGGAGGACCGTAGAGTAGCATGTACTGGGGGAGGACCCCGTCCACGAGTTTCTCCAACTCCTCCGACGTGAAGGCAGGGGCCTTTTCCCCAGACACTTGAGCCATTGTCTCTTCCAGACCGAGGTCACAGCAGCACTTGCAGTGTAGGTCCTCTCCTGTCGAAGATCAGGTATCGAGTGATTGAACAGATAGAAAATGGCGGTCACGTCTGCGGCGGTGCGTACCGTCACCACTGGCGTACATCGTCATTGGCTCCTGGGACCCATCGGGTCCAATGTTAACCAATGCAGGATTGCGCCGCGGTCTTCGACCGCCTACCGTGACGGCGTACAACCCCAGCTCAGTTACCTCAAATCCCATTGTCCCACTTTAGATGTCAGGCAGCTGCCATTTCAGGAGCCCACATGGCTTCATTTTTAACTGCGTCACACATACCTAGGCCTAGGCTCAACACACATGCAGGCCACTTTTCGGATTATGGTTCGTGTTCTGTGGAAGCTGTGGGTACGTACCTCTGAGTTGTTTGACTCTGTGCTCGCTGTTGTGCTTCATAGGCACTGTCCGCTGAGACATGTGAGGAGATGGCGGCATCCTCCGGTGTACAGACCGCTGGTGGACCTGTCGACAATGGAGGAGGGAGATGTGATCATCACATACAGGCTTGACCGTCCACAATCCAGGAACTGTGTACCCAGTTGGAGCCAGACCTGATGTCAGCTATCCGCCATCCCACAGGAATCCCCCCTCAAGTGCAGGTGCTGTCAGTGCTCCATTTCCTTGCAAGTGGGTCATTTCAAACAACAGTGGCCATAGCATCAGGGATGTCCCAGCCTATGTTTTCCAGCGTGTTGCCCAGAGTTTTGTCTGCCCTGCTAAAATACATGCAGAGCTACATCGTTTTCCCTCAGGTTGAGGATTTGCCTACATTGAACGGTGATTTCTATGCCCTGGGACATATCCCCAACATCATAGGTGCCATTGATGGGCACATGTGGCTTTGGTCCCCCCCCCGCAGGAGTGAACAGGTGTACAGAAAACGGAAGAGTTATCTTTCGATTAATGTACAGATGGTATGTTTGGCAGACCAGTACATCTCCCATGTTAATGCCAAGTTCCCTGGCTCAGTGCATGACGCCTACATCATGCGGAATAGCAGCATCCCTTATGTGATGGGTCAACTCCAGAGGCACCGTGTGTGGCTATTAGGTGAGCACCTGGAAGCAAGACAGTGGGAATGGATGTCTGGGTCTGGGGTTATCCCTACAGGTTAGTGTGTGTCTAACAGTTGTCCCTCGCCATTTGCAGGTGACTCTGGTTACCCTAACCTGTCATGGCTACTGACCCCAGTGAGGAATCCCAGGACAAGGGCAGAGGAACGCTACAATGAGGCCCATGGGCGAACACGGCGGAGAATCGAGCAGACCTTCGGCCTCCTGAAGGCCAGGTTCAGGTGCCTCCATATGACAGGTGGATCCCTATTCTACTCACCAAAGAAGGTGTGCCAGATCATCGTGGCCTGCTGTATGCTTCACAACTTAGCTTTGCGATGACAGGTGCCTTTTCTGCAGGAGGATGGTCCAGATGGCGGTGTTGTTGCAGCTGTGGAGCTTGTGGACAGTGGAGACGAGGAAGCAGAAGAAGAGGACATGGACAACAGGGACTCAGTGATCCTGCAATATTTCCAGTGAGACATAGATAAGAATACAAACCTGCCTACTACATGTACTTTAACATTACTACCTCTCTACTGTCTGTCGTTTTCACCCAGTGTATGGTCACTGAGTTGTCACTTTCCCTTACGATTTCACAGATGTGCGTCCCACTGTGTGACATCTGCTTTGATTCCTCATGGACTAGAGCTGTGTGACATAGGTATGTTGACATTACAATTGAAAGAGCTTTTTGCCACAGTAATTAATAATACACTATTCCGAAATCATAGGCTGACTCCAGATTGTTATGTGCTTCAAGGGTGTTTATTTAAGTGCTCAATATTGGAGGGGGTTGCAAAATGGTGAGGGGTGATGGTGGAGGAATGTCCATGGCAGAGTCCAGTCTATTAGTCTCACAGGTGCATTGCCCAAATGGGCATAGGAAGTGGAGCTGGGGCAGTTTAAGGATGGACAGGGTGACAAAGTGGGACAGAAGGATGACATTCAGGGTTGTCTCATTTCTTGGCGGGGGTCTTGGCATTGTTCTCTGTCTTTGTCCTGGATCTCAGGGACCGTTTGCGGGGTGGTTCTCCCTCTGCAGGGGGTGGGGTGTTGGTGTGGTGGTCCTGTGGCGGTGCCTCCTGTCCACTAGCGCCGGCGGAGGTGGTGGGCAGTTCATCGTCCAGGCTAGTGTCAGGGGCCCCTTGTTGTGCCACAGTGTCCCTCCTGGTGTTGAGTACTTCCTTCAGCACCCCTACAATGGTGCCCAGGATGCAATTGATAGCTCTGAGTTCCTCCCTGAAGCCCAAATACTGTTCCTCCTGCAGACGCTGGGTCTCCTGGAACTTGGCCAGTACCGTTGCCGTCGTCTCCTGGGAGTGGTGGTAGGCTCCCATGATGTTGGAGAGGGCCTCGTGGAGAGTGGGTTCCCTTGGCCTGTCCTCCCCCTGTCGCACAGCAGCCCTCCCAGTTCCCCTGTGTTCCTGGGCCTCCGTCCCCTGGACCGTGTGCCCACTGCCACTGCCCCCAGGTCCCTGTTGTTGTTGGGGTGGTGGCTTAGCCTGGGTTCCCTGTAGTGGTGGACACACTGCTGATTGACGTGTTCTGGGGACAGAGGTATGGGCCTGCTGGGTGGGTACTGTGCTGGTGTTTCCAGAGGGTGGAAGCTCTGTAGTGGCCTGTGACTGTGTGATGGGAACCGACTGTCCCGAGGTCCCCGATGGGCCGGGCTGGTCATCTAGATCCAGTTGGACAGAGCTGCTGTCATCACTGTGGGCCATTTCTGTTGGTGGTGTGGACATGTGTGGACCCTCCTGTCCGGTGACGTTGGGTAGTGGTCCTGCAGGGGTATAAAAGGATGTTTATTACATCTGTGTGTGCCATGGTGTGCAATGGGTGGGTGACCGTGTACCCCAGTGCTTGCATTCCTGGGTGGGACCTTGTGTGATGATGGTTTAGTGGGGTGTATGGGTATGTGCAGTGGGCATGCTTTGGTGATGGGTGTCCATGCTTTGGTGTTGCATGCAGGGCTTGGTGTTGGGATGTGTGGTTTGTGATGTTGGGACATTTGTGAAGAGTTGGATTGATGGGGGTGAGGGTGGGGGTATGTGATGGCATGCAGGTAGGGAGGGAGATGTAATAGTTAAGATATGACTTACCAGAGTCCATTCCTCCATGTACTCCTGCGAGGTCCTCAGGATGCAAAATCGCCAAGACCTGCTCCTCCCATGTTTGTTAGTTGTGGGGGAGGAGGTGGGGGTCCGCCGCCAGTCCGCTGAACCGCAAGGTGGTGTCTTGAGACCACAGAACGCACCTTCCCCCGTAGGTCGTTCCACCTCTTCCTAATGTCATCCCGATTTCTTGGGTGCTGTCCCACTGCATTGACCCTGTCCACTATTCTTCGCCTTAGCTCCATCTTCCTTGCAATGGAGGTCTGCTGCACCTGTGATCCGAATTGCTGTGGCTCTAACCGTACGATTTTTTCCACCATGACCCTGAGCTCATCCTCTGAGAACCTGGGGTGCCTTTGCCGTGCCATGGGGTGGTGTGGGTGATGTGTGGGGTGGTGTGTGTGGTGATAAGTGTGCTGATATGTAGTGGGGTGTTGTGTGAGGTGCGTGGACGTTATGTGGGTGATGGTGTTGTGTGCATGTGGATGCTAGTATTGTTGATGGTGGTGTCCCTCTCTGTGCTTCTTTCTCAATTGTGGTTGTAGGGGTTTGTGGGTGATGTGGGTGTGTGTTTTATATTGTATTGGGTGTGTGGGAGTGGTGTGTGTATGTGTATCAGGTGTGTGTATTTTTAATTGTCCAATGTGGCTGTGTTTTGTATGTGTGTATTTTGAACGCGGCGGTGTGTACCGCCAATGGAATACCGCGGTTGAAAGACCACCCCGTGGATTCGTGTGTCGTGATAGTGTGGGCGTATTTCTGTTGGCGTGACTGTGGAGGTTTTGTTTTCGCCAGTTTGTCACTGACCTTTGGTGTGGCGGACTTGTGTGGGTGTCTGAATTTTGCCGGATTCCGTGCTGTGGGTCATAATAGCTGTGGCGGATTTCCGCGGGCGCGGCGGTGTGTTGGCGGTCTTCTGCACGGAGGTAAGTGGCTTTTACCGCCAATGTTGTAATGACCACCTTAGTCATAAACACCTATATATTTTTAAAGATTTTTTTGAACATTTTATATTTTTTGTATTTTTTGTAAGCACATATATAACCATCACCCGACCCACAAAATAACTTAAATACCCCATTTAGGAATAGTAGCCTCTTTCTTGGCATGGTTACCCCCTTTTTCTGCCTGATGCCAATGTGCTTGACTGTATTTACTGGGATCCTGCTTAGCAGGATCCCAGTGATTATGCTCTCTCTCCCAAAACTCTGTATTTCACCCACAATTGGCATACTGGTGCCCTCTTATAACTCCCTAGTATATGATACCTAGGAACACAGGGTATTGGGGTTCCAGGCGATTACTATGGGCTGCAGCATATATTTTGCCCCCCATAGGGAGCCCATGCAAAGGCTTCTGCAGGACTCCCATTGCAGCTTGCGTGAAAAGGTGTAAGCACCCTTTCACTGCCATTTACACTTCACCAGGTCACCTATAAGTCACTCCTATGGCAGGCCCTTCAGGCCTGAAGGGCAAGGTGCAAAGTACTTGTGTGTGTGGGCACCCCTGCACTAGCAGAGGTGCCCTCACAAACTCAAGGACCATTTTTCCTGACTTTGTGAGTGCGGGGACGCCATTGTACGCGTGTAGTGGACATAGGTCACTACCTATGTCCAGCTACATAATGGTAACTCCGAACATAGGCATGTTTGGTATCAAACATGTTGGAATCATATCCCATGGCTTTTGCAAGCATTGAATGTATGATTCCATACACTCTGGGTGCTCCTTAGACAACCCCCAGTATTGCCACTTCAGCCTTCGGAGGTTTTCCAGACAGCCCAGCTGCTGCCACATCACAGAAAGGTTTCTGCCCTCCTGTTGCTTGAAAAGCAGGAGCCCAGGAAGGCAGAACAAATTATTTTCTTTGGGAGAGGAGTGTTACACCCTCTACCTTTGGAAATAGGTGTTACAGGCTTGGGAGGGGTAGCCTCCCCAAGCCACTGGAAATGCTTTGAAGGGCACATGTGGCACCCTCCTTGCATAAACCAGTCCACACCAGTTTAGGGACCCCCAGTCCCTGCTCTGGCATGAAAATGGACAAAGCAAAGGGGAGTGACCACTCCCCTGCCCATCACCACCCCAGGGGTGGTGCTCAGAGCTCGTCCTGAGGGTCCCTGGGTTTTACCATCTTGGATTCAAGGTTGGCAGGGAACTCTAGGAGCATCTGAGTAGTCAGTGCCAGCAGGAGAAGTCAGAGCCCTCCCCTGATAGGTGCTTACATGGTTAGGTGACCAATCCCCCTTTCAGGGCTATTTATGGTCTCTCCTTTGGGTGGTTTTTCAGATTCGGATTGCAAGACTTCAGCAGGAATCCTCTGCATCCTCCACTTTGAATTCTCACTGAATATACTTCATTTGGACCCCCCAGGATCTCTACAAGCTGCAACAAAGAAGCAAGGCGTCTTCTGCAACATTGTATCTCTGGCTCCTGCCAGCAACTGCAACTATTTCCTGGTGGTGCTTCTTCTGAGGACAGCCTCTCTTCAGACTGCACCAGAAGAGTGACAGAATCTCCTTTGGGGTGAAGGAGTCACTCCCCTGCTTCGGCAGGCACCAACTGCAAAGATGACTGGCTGCGCGGATCCCCTCTCCTGCACAACTGCATGGATCCTGCATCACAGGTGGTAGGCTGAAGTAGTCCCGATGGTCCTCTCTTCCAGCTGTCCTTTTGGTGGAAGTAAGACCTTGTCTCCCCACACAAGACAGTACCCCGGGCACTGCATGTTTTGCAGCTGCCAAGATTTGTTGACATCCATCCTCCAAGTCCCTCCTATATCTTAGAGCTCCGGCCCCCAGCACTCTATTCTGTGACACACAGCTTCCTGAGTGGTTCTCGAGCGGCATGGGAGCCTTTGTTATGGTGCTGTTTGGACCGCTTGTGCAACTTTCTTGTCCCTGTCCTGTGGGAATCCTGTGTGTGCTGACTGGTCTTATCTCGACTCTCTGAGTTGCTGAGGACTCCCTCTGACACCCGCTCCTAGGTAGTCCATCTGTTCCTTCCTGGTCCTGTTCAGCGCCATTTCCCTCTAACCACAAGCTTTGCGTGTGCCAAGGCTTGTTTGTGGACCCTGATGATGCAAACCCGACTGAAGTCCTTCATCCGGCATGGGACAGCACTTGAACCCTCCAGACATCTGACTTCATCTTCTTGTTTGCAGTGCTGACTTTTCTTCTTCACTGGTGGTTCTCCGTTTGCACCTTCATCTTGGTTAGCAGGAGCTCCTGTTCTTCCTGGACACTTCTGTGCTTCTTGGACTTGGTTCCCTTCTTCCACAGGTCTTCTTGTCCAGGAATCCACTGTTGGTGTTTTGCAGTCTCTTATGGGTTTTGCATAATTCTTCTTCTTGTTTCTGTGTGTGTTGTAGGAAACTTACAGTGATTTACTCCTGCTTTCCCGGTCACTGGGGTGGGTTCTGGTACTTACCTTTGGGCTTTCTAAGTACTCACAGTTCCCCTCTACACACTACACTTGCCTAGGTGGGAGACCAAATTTTGCATTCCACTTTCTTAATATATGGTTGTGCTCCCCAGGCCCATTTCTAATTGCTGTGATTTTCACTAATTGCACTGTTTTCTAACTGTTTTTATGTCTATTTCTGAATACTAGTCTATATAATTTGTGTATTACTTACCTCCTAAAGGAGTATAGTCTCTATGGTATTTTTGTCATGTGTGTCACCAAAATAATGTACCTTTATTTTTGTAACAATTAGTATTTTCTCTTGTGTGTGAGTACTGTGTGACTATAGTGGTATTTCATGAGCTTTGCATGTCTCCTAGATAAGCCTTGGCTGCTAATCCACAGCTACCTCTAGAGAGACTGGCTTCTAGGCACTGCCTACACTACACAAATAAGGGATAATTGGACCTGGTATAAGGTGTACGTACCATAGGTACCTACTACACCCCAGACCAGCCTCCTACATTGGTCGTGCAGAGGTGGGATAAGTACTTGCAAGTGCCTTATCACTCTGCCACCTGGTGCTTTCCACAGGAAAGACTACTTCATAACTAGAGGCAAAACAGTGTACCTAGTGCAGGAATCTAGGCCCGTATTTATACTTTTTTTAGCGCCGCATTTGCGCCGCTTTTTGACGCAAAACGGCGCAAACCTACAAAATACAATGGTATTTTGCAAGTTTGCGCCGTTTTTGCGTCAAAAAACGACGCAAATGCGGCGCAAAAAAAGTATAAATACGGGCCCTAGTCTCCAAACTTCTTTCTGAGAGACTACAAGTTAGGTAGGTAAGGTACACCCTACACCACCTTAACACACACACCATGTCTGCAGCTGGACCTAGCTCTGAGGTCAATGACTCTCCTTCTGAAGGCATGACCTTCAAGGAATTGAAGGGGCTGTATTCTGATAGGAAGTGAGACATATGGAAGAATACCACTAGGCCTGTAAAGTTCAGAGGGTTGCTCAAAGCCAGTGAGCAGCTATTCTCTGGTTGTCCTTCTCTGACAAGGGGAATAATAGACTTCTCACTGTCAGAGAGGAAGATGCAGACACCTACAATATTTTAAAAACAGCACTCTTAGAAGGTCTTGGTCTCGCCACTGAACAATATAAAATAGAGTTCAGGGAGACCAGAAAAAAGGCCTCACAGGATTGGGTTGACTTTGTGGACTGTTCTGTCAAAGCTTTAGAAGGCTGGTTAAATGGCAGCAAAGTGTCTGACTATGAGGGCTTGTAAAATAGACTCAGATCTGACCTATCCCCAATAATTGGGAAATAAGGCAGACAAATGGATCAGAACAAGAGTGAGTAGAAAAGCTGTTTCAGGGGGTGAGAAGGGCTAGAAGAAGGATGGTAAGTCTAATGACAAAGGTGGGGATAAAGATAAAAGTAAAGAGTCTTCATCAGGCCCAACAAACTCGTATGTGGGTGGGTCTAAATCCTCTTCTCATCACAGTCAGAACAAAAAGCCTTGGTGCTGTATTTGTAGAAACAAAGGCCATTGGGCAGGAGACAGCTATTGTCCTATGAAAAGCACCAAATCTCCTACCACCACTACCCCCACTGCCACAACTAGTGCTCCCAGTAATAGCAGTGGTGGTGGGAAAACTAATACTACAAATAATCAGTCCAAGGGTGTAGCAGGACTCACTCTGGGAAATATAGTGGAGGTTTGTTTAGTTAAGGAATCCACTTAGGCTGTTTTAGTCTCCGCTGGTGACATTGACCTTGCCACCCTTGTTGCTTGTCCCCTTAATATATGGATAAGTACAAGCAACAACTCCTTACAAATGGTGTTCAGGTTGAGGCCTATAGAGACACAGGTGCCAGTGTCACCACGGTGACTGAAAAACTGGTGGCACCTACTTGGTCATCAGCACCAAGTGACTGATGCCCGCAACAGTACTGTGAGCCATCCCAAGGCGGTTGTTGATCTCAACTGCGGAGGGGGACGTTACTGGTCCTAAAAACATTGTAGTGTCCACAGACCTAACTGCCTACATGGGAACAACTTGGAGACTTCAGCTTGGGCTGAAGTAGAGTTGGAGGCCCATGCAGCCATTCTGGGCATTCATGGGTATATCTTTGATTTAACAAGGGCTCAGGTCAAAAAACAAAGGGAACAAGGAGACTTGGATCCAGAAACTATGGGCCAAGAGCTTCCCAAAAACAGGGTTAGTAAGGGTTAGAAATTATCCACTATCCCTCCCTCCACTGTTGATTCCCCCTTTGAGGAGGAGGAATCCACTCCTAGAACAGAACCTACACCTGAAGAACTTCAAGCTGATTTAGTTGAACTCTTAGGTGCAGGGGGGCCTGCCACAGAGGAGGTAAGTGTGGCACAGAAGACTTGCCCCACACTTGAGGGTTTGAGGCAGCTACACCATAGCACCTGCAGTGGCCAAAGCCCTACTAGGAATCTTTTCCAGGGTGGGTTTCCCAAAAGAGGTTGTATCAGACAGGAATAGCAACTTCATGTCTGCATATTTAAAAGCAATGTGGAAAGAGTGTGGTGCAGCGCACAAATTCACTACACCTTACCATCCCCAAACAAATGGGTTGGTTGAGCATTTTAATAAAATACTCAAAGCCATGATGATGGGCCTCTCTGAAAAACTCAGGAGGAGATGGAATGTCCTGTTAAAATGCTTCCTCTTTCAATGCAGGGAGGTACTCCAAAAAGGTGTGGGCTAGAGCCCCTTTGAACTCTTTAGTCACCCTGTTATGGGTCCACTAGCTCTTGTCAAGTAGGGTTGGGAACAACCCCTGAAGCCCCCTAAACAAGATATGGTGGATTATGTACTTGGCCTCAGATCCAGAATGGCTGAGAACATGACGAAGGCCACTAAGAACCTTCAGGCAAGCCAAGAATTGCAGAAGCAACAGTATGACCAAAAGGCTGTCCTGACAGTGTACCAACCAGGGCAGAAAGTGTGGGTCCTGGAGCCTGTGGCACCAAGAGCACTCCAAGGCAAATGGAGTGGACCACCCATCATAGTGGAGAAAAAAGGGTGAGGTCACTCATTTAGTTGACCTTGGCACTCCTCTCAGAGTACTTCATGTTGTAGCATGGGTTCTCATTAGCCTAATGAGAATACTGGATTTGGGTGTCAGAATCACTTGTACTACAGGGGACTGAGTCTGAATCCATAGCAGGTGACACCTGTCGGCCCAATCCGGGTTATCTTCCGTCTAACTAGCAGTGCCTCATCTCCACCCAACTGTGGGGATGATTGGGCAACTGGGCACATGACACAAATGCCTCTTCAGTGAAATTGTGGTCACTCAGATCTCATCCGTTTCTCTCAGTTACATTAGTTTCACATATGCAAGGATAATCAGAGGCAGAGTATAGTTCAATAAGGTTTTATTGAAGTAACTGCATCTTAGATAATAAAGCATGTATTGCAATAACTAGGATGACGAAGCACAACAAGATTAAAATTGTTACAAGGAGAGTGAAGCATAAACATAACGCTACCATATTGTCACTGAGATAATTAAGAATAGTTCCTACCCACGCTATGTTAGAGCACAGTATGTTAAACTCCAGTTCTGCCATTCAGGTTCCCCCTGGGAATACATCATTCCTCATACCTGAGCAAGTGGCCTATAGTCTACATAAGCAGCTGCAGTGAAGCACTCAGCAATCAGCATACAGTCATGGTCATCTTGCTGGAATCTCCCTCTAACTTACATGGGTCAAAGTAGTGTTTTTATAATAAAACAGCTGATGTTCCATGAAAGGATCCCCACGTAAGAGTGTATGTTTATGTGAACACTAGAGACAAAGCATACCACTTTTGCCAGCAACCTATCTTACTACAGCCTTGAGAAAAGCACAGAGTGAAAGAAATGTCTTGTTTGAGAACGAACTGCTGACCTAGGCGAAGAACAGCTAGATAGAGAAAATAAAGCAAAACCGCATATGTAGCTATTCTTAAAATAATGTAACGGAGCCTGAATAAAACATATCTAGGTTAAGGTGCACAGCAGCAGGCCCAGTTTGCTAAAGTAACATGTGTCAAACTGTAGCTAAACTGACTACACAACATTGTGAACCGCCTAAAGCCCTACTATGACAGGGCTGAATTAACCCTGTTATGGCCAGTGATGAGGGACAAGAAGATGAGAGTGACTCTCTCCCTGATCTCTTTTCAAATTCTGCAGCTGATGGTTCAGTTGAGGGGCTAGTCTTAGCATATTGCCTTTCTCAGTCTCAAAAAGGAAGACTGCAGAAGTCTCCTGGGACACTTCTCAGAACTGTTTTCCCTTACACCTGGTCAAATATCATGGTGTGAATACACCATTAATAGAGGGGATAGCTAGCCTGTAAAGAGTAAAATCTACAGGCAGCCTGATCATGTAAGACACTACATCAAAGCCCAGGTGCAAAAGATGCTTGACCTAGGAGTCATTGAGCACTCAGATAGCCCTTGGGCTAGCCCAGTGGTGCTGGCCCCAAAACCACACTCTCAGAATGGGAAAAGAGAGATGAGGTTTTATGTTGACTACAGGGGGCTCAATACAGTAACCAAGACAGATGTTCACCCAATCCCTAGGGCGGATGAGCTCATTGATACACTGGCATTTTCCCAGTATCTCAGCCCTTTTGACCTTACTTCAGGGTATTGGCAGATTAAGTTGTCAGAAGATGCTAAACCAAAGACAACATTCTCAACCATTGGGAGGCACTACCAGTTCACAGCCATGACCTTTGGTCTGAAGAATAAACCTGCCACTTTTCAGAGGCTGGTGAATGCAGTCCTCCAAGGTATGGAAGCTTTCAGTGCTGCTCATCCTTCAGTGCAGCACATTCAGATAATATAGCTGTCTCTAGCTTCACCTGGGATGGCCACCTGGTCCACCTTTGGAAGGTTCTGGAGGCTCTGCAAAAAGCAGGCTTACTATCAAGGCTTCAAAGTCCCAGATAGGGCAGGGGAAAGTGTTTTATCTGGGATACCTAGTAGATGGAAAACAGATTCAGCCACTACAGGGGAAGATCCAAACTATTTTAGATTGGACTCCCCCTACCACAGTCTGAGCCTTTCTAGTTCTCACTGGGTATTACTGGAGGTTCATTAAGAGCTTTGGCACCATTGTTGCCCCTCTTAATGACCTTACCTCTATGAAAATGCCTAGGAAGTTACTATGGACAGCCACCTGTCAAAAACCTTCTGAGGAACTTAAACAGGCCATGTGCTCTGCACCTGTTCTAAGGAGCCCAAACTACTCTAAGAAGTTCGAAGTTTAAACTGATGCTTCAGAGGTTGGAATGGGGGCAGTGTTTTCACAACTTAATACAGAGGGCCAGTATCCACAAGTAGCCGTTATCAGTAGAAGGTTGACCCCCAGAGAAAAGTGTTGGTCAGCGATATGGAGGGAGGCTTTTGTTGTAGTCTGGGCTTTGAAGAAGTTGAGATCATACCTCTTTGGTACTCACTTCATTGTTCAGACAGACCACAAACATCTCTTATGGCTTAAGCAGATGATAGGAGAAAATCCTAAATTGTTGAGGTGGTCCATTTCTCTACAGTGTATGGACTTTACTGTGGAACATAGACATGAGAGTAACCACTCCAATGCAGATGGACTCTCCAGATATTTCCACATAGACAAGGAAGATTCATCTGGGCAAGGTTAGCCTTCTTGTCCCTTCTTTGGGGGTTGTGTACGAAAGTAACCTCTTTCTTGGCATGGTAACCCCATTTTTCTGCCTGATGTCAGTGTGCTTGACTGTGTTCACTGGGATCCTGCTAACCAGGCCACAGTGATTATGCTCTCTCTCCCACAACTCTGTATTTCACCCACAATTGGCATACTGGTGCCCCCTTTTAAGTCCCTAGTACATGGTACATAGGTACCCAGGGCATTAGGTTTCTAGGGGATCCTTATGGGCTGCAGCATATATTTTGCCACTCATAAGGAGCCCAAGCAAAGGCTTCTGCAAGACTGTTATTGTAGCCTGCGTGGAAAGGTGCAAGCACCCTTTCACTGCTATTTACACTGCACTAGGTCACTTATAAGTCACCCCTATAGCAGACCCTGAGGCCAGGGTGAAAAGTACCTGTGTGTGAGGCCACCCCTGCACTGTCAGAGATGCCCCCATGAACTCTAGGACTATTTCCCCAGACTTATTGAGTACGGGGATGCCATTTTACACATGTACTGGACATAGGTCACTACCTATGTCCAGCTACATAATAGTAACTCCGAACATAGGCATGTTTGGTATCAAACATATTGGAATCATACCCCAAGGCCTTTGCAAGCATTGGTTGTATGATCCCATGCATTCTCGGGGCTCCTTAGAGGACCCCCAGCATTGCCATTTCAGCCTTCTTAGGATTTTCAGCCAGCCCCAGCTGCTGCTACCTCGCAGACAGGTTTCTGCCCTCCTGTTGCTTGAAAGCTGGAGCCCAGGAAGGCAGAACAAAGGATTTCCTTTGGGAGAGGCGTGTTACACCCTCTCCCTTTGGAAATAGGTGTTACAGGTTTGAGAGGGGTAGCCTCCCCAAGCCACTGGAAATGCTTCAAAGGGCACATTCGGTGCCCTTTTCCATAAACCAGTCTACACCAGTTCAGGGACTCCAAGTCCATGCTCTGCAATGAAACTGGACAAAGAAAAGAGGAGTGACTACTCCACTGTCCACCAATACCCCAGAGGTGGTGCTCAGAGCTCCTCCAGAGGGTCCCTGGGTTTTTCCATCTTGGATTCAAGGTTGTCCAGGATATCTAGGAGCATCTGAGTGTCGAGTGCCAGCAGGTGATGTCAGAGCCCTCCCCTGATAGCTGCTTACCTGGTTAGGTGACCAATTCCACTTTCAGGGCTATTTAGGGTCTCTCCTTTGGGTGGTTCCTCAGATTCGGATTGCAAGACTCCAGCAGGAATCCTCTGCATCCTCCACTTGGACTTCTCACTGAAGAAACTGCATCAGGACCCCCCAGGAGCTCTACAAGCTGCAACAAAGAAGCAAGACGCCTTCTGCAACATTGTATCTCCGGCTCCTGCCAGCAACTGAAGTTGTTTCCCAGTCGTGCATCCTCTGAGGACAGCCCACCTTCAGCCTGCACCGGAAGAGCGAAGGAATCTCCCTTGGGGTAAAGGAGTCACTCCCCTACTTCATCAGGCACCAACTGCAATGACGACTGGCTGCGTGATCCACTCTCCTGCAGAGCTGTGTGAATCCTGCATCACAAGTGGTAGACTGAAGTAGTCCTGATGGTCCTCTCATCCAACTGTCCCTCTTTGATGGAGGTAAGACCTTGTCTCCCCACGAAAAACAGTACCCCCATCTTCTGCATCATTTGCAGCTGTGAAAGCTTGGTGTCATCCTTCCTCCAAGTTCTTTGTGCATCTTGTAGCTCTAGCCCCTGCACTCTATCCTGCAATGCACAGCTTCCTGAGTCGTTCTCCAGTGGCGTGGAAGCCTTTGTCATAGTGGTGCATGGGCCTCGTTTGCAACTTTCTTATCCCCATCTTGTTGGACTCCTGTATGTGCTGCCCGGTCTTCTCTGGGCTCTCTGAGTTGATTTGGGCCCCCTCTGACTCTCCCTCCTAGGTAGAGTCCACCTGGTCCTTCCTGGTCCTGGCAGCACCCTCTCCCACTAACCACGAGCTTTGCATGTGCTAAGGCTTGTTGGCAGGCTCTGACAATGCAAACCTGACTGCAAACCTTCATCTGGTGTGGGACATCACTTGCACCCTCCAGGAACCCGAGTTCGTTTTCTTGGGTGCAGTGCAAACTTTTCTTCTTCACCGGTGGTTCTCCTTTTGCACCTTCATCGGGGTAGTGGACTCTTCTGTGCTTTGTGGACTTGGTTCCCTTCTTCCACAGGTCTTCTTGTCCAGGAATCCACTGTTGGTGTCTTGCAGTCTCTTATGGGTTTTGAATAATTCTTCATCTTTTTTCTGTGTGTTCTAGGAAACTTACTGTGATTTACTCCTGCTTTCCTGGTCACTGGAGCGGGCTCTGGTACTTACCTTTGGTCTTTCTAAGTACTCCCAGCTCCCCTCTACACACTATACTTGCTTAGGTGGGAAACTGACTTTCACATTACACTTTCTTAGTATATGGTTTATGCTCCCCCTAGGCCCATTTCTAACTACAGTGATTTTCACTAATTGCACTGTTTTCTAACAGTTTTTATGCCTTTTTCTGCATACTAGTCTGTATAATTTGTGTACTACTTAACTCCTAAGGGAGTATATTCTCTATGGTATGTTTGGCATTTGTGGCACCAAAATAAGTACCTTTATTTTTGTAACACTGACAATTTTCTTTCATGTGTGTGAGCACTGTGTGACTACAGTGATATTGCATGAGCTTTGCATGTCTGCTAGATAAGCCTTGACTGCTCATTCACAGCTACCCCTAGAGAGTCTTGCTTCTAGACACTGCCTACACTACACTAATAAGGGATAACTGGACCTGTTATAATGTGTAAGTACCATAGGTACCCACTACACAACAGGCCAGACTCCTACACCCCAAACTTCTAAAAATGTACCCACCCCTACTAAAACCTATAAACCACTACACCAACCCTATTCTAGAGCATCTAACCTAAACTAAGCTATAAAAAACAGCCTGTACTAAAATCAATTATGTACAAGGTGAAGGGAAGAAAGGGTCCCTGTGGCTCATTTTGGGTGTGACGGTCTCTGCACAAACTGCTTGAGTTCATTCAGTAGCAGGATAGCGTTGTCCAGTTTGTGCTCTAGGCCTGCCACTGTGAATTTCATATTAGCAATTTCTTTCCACATGTCCTGCTCAAACGTGCCAGTGGGTGCTATTGGTGAAGCATGGGGAACATGTTGTCTGTGTGCTTTCCAATGGATGTGCTTGGAACCGATACTGCAGCCGACCCTGGTCTGCTTTTCCTGCCAGGCCTTTGGTAGACCTGTCATCTATTGGTGGTCCACGTGGGAAGATTCCTTCTCCTATGTTCATATTTTTTAACCCTAGCCTGATAGGCTTTGTTGACTTGCCAGTTGTGACTGTACCTTTTCTTCCAGATCAACTGCTGTCTCTTATACTCCTGGGTCATGTTGTCTGTTTATTCTGAAAGAAAACTTATCATACAAAGGGTAACTAGGAACTGGTCTTATAATCATGATATGTTAATTTACGCATCTAACATCACATATTGCACTTCCTATACCCCAAAATTATCTTGAAAGTCAAAGTGATCAAACATCGGTCTAATATCTATCACCTACTAATTTACTATGGACAAAGTACTAAGGCCAAGCAAATGTTGCTTAATGCAAATGCACCATCTTGGCACATCTAGGTATGTCCATGTCAGTATTGAGTATGCACAAGAACAATGCTGTGTGTAACCATGGTATGGTATACATTTGATGTTTTACTGATCATTAGTGTCCCTTCTACATCCTGCAATGACCTTGATTTATTGGCATTAGCCAAAGCAAAAGAAGCAAGGTATGCAAAGTACATGTATTATGGCACAACAATGGGGACCTTATATGGCAAGGACAGATATCTGGACACATTGCTACCTAGACTTACAATGTGTCATGTATTAGATGTAAGAATGGAGGTTGTATAGCTCACTCACATCACAAAAAGATGTATGAAACATCAATATCAACTTCTGTAAGTACATGGTGGACCATGCCATGACTCTTTACATACTCTCAATGTAATAGTATGTGTCTTGCTAGACAGCCCAATGTCTGTCCCTACATGTCAGATATTAATGTCACCTTGCTACACACTAACACTCAACACCTCTATTTGATGGGTGTGTTCATGCATGTCCCACATAGCATTTGCACCGGTATCCTGTGATGTAAATAGCTATTGCTCTCTGAAGTGTGATCATTTTTGTGAAACACTTTGGAGACTATCATGGCCAACACAATCTGAAGATGGATTGGGCATTGGCATATTGGATGACTTTGCTATGCAGACATCCCTCCACTCTAACACACCTTGCCATATCTGTGAATGTTGATCTATCCACCATTGAGTATGGGGCATTACACAACATGAGTGAGTCCTTCAAATGCATTACCATGTGAGGAAGGTTTACATCTGCCCTTGCTACACTTAGGGCCTCATTTAGTAGGAAATGGCACAGCGTGGTGCAGAAAGCAATATTGCTGTGCCAAGCTGCGTCATTTCCAATATGCTTGGATGCGCCATATTTAGAAGAATACAGCACATTCCTGTGTTTTCACCTGTGTGGCGATAAATCTGCTGCCTACCACCAACGCAGCCATCCTTACGCCATGGCGCAAGGATGCCTGCATTGTGGGGGTGGGTGTTTATGTGCAGGAAGGGACACCTTCACCATTATTAATGATGATTTTCTCCTTCTATGTGTTCCACCGAATGCCTCTGCATGTGGTAGCGGACCTTCTCCCACCTCAGCTTCTGCACCTCCATCTTGTTCCCTCTGGATTACATTTCCTCTACTGGCTACCATGTTGGGAAGATACAGGGTGATTAGTCACAGAAACCCACCAGACACCTGGGAATTCATGGTACATGCCCTTCCTTTCCCTGACATGTCCCTCCCCAAACACAAGCGGAAGCAAAAATAATGAAAAAAAACAAAACTACCCACAACTTCCCCTGACAACAATAATACCTCTATCGACAAGGACAATGTCCAAGTTAGGGACACTACAGGGACAGCAGCAGATAATACAACAAATTCCAAAAGCACCACTCCTCTCTCCAGAACAACCAAAACACACCTTCTCACAAGCACAGACAAATGGACTGTGAGTAAACAAGAAAATGAAAGTTACTTCACAGTTCCAGGTTTGCAGCATAGATGCTCCATTACATCACTTCCTGATGCAGATGCATCATGTTTTAAGCTGATGTGTCGATTTTGTTACGCTACCAGCCAATGCGTGGATTTCACACAAGGCCTGACAAAGCACCATATGATAAATCAGGCCCATCATGTGGAATGGGGTTGGCACTCCCACATTTAAGTTAGTGTAGCCTTCTGCCAATCAGTGATATGTACCACAGCAGGCTGTCTGACAACTTTGGGGGGGTACAGTTTCCCTTGCAGGCAAGTGCTGTGATTGGCTCGACCCACCTGGAAGGGGATTAATGGATGGGGCTATGGGCCCTCATTTCCCCCCATACAGGGGGCTCACATCATGGGGTGCACTGCAGTGCACCTCTGGAAATTGACTTTGTCTTTAGCCCCACATCTTACACACAACATACAGTCCAAATCAGGGTGATTTTCACATTAGCATTGGTCCACACACCCATGAACAAGAAGGTGTACCCTGTATTGATGCCACAGCCAGAATATGTGTCCCTATGCCACAGCTTTGTCATGAATGTTGGCACAAGCATTTGCACCACCTTGAAGCATTTACAGGGATCCTAAGGGACCACAAAGTGTGTGCAAAAGCTCATTGTACACCTGCAGCACTTCTACCAAACAACAGTTGGTGTAAATTAAATGGCACTTCAAGTGCCATTTTCAAATTGGCTAGCATGTGAAGGTGCCCATGATAGTCAAATTTTCATCATTTGGGGGCACATGATTTTCAATCACACTCATGATGCAATGCTAGACCACCATGCATCCCTTGGCGTGACCTCCGAAATATTGAAGACAGCAAGGCAGCGTACATCACACCATTACTACACTCTGCAACAAGGTGGTATTGCTTGTGAATAGCAATGGGTGTAACATGCAACACCCATGCAGTTTGACTGTAACAGGTAAGGAGACACATGTGGACTTGCATAGTCCCAAACTTTTCAGACACCCCCATCAGAGCCTCAAAAAGAATGTATAAATTGATATGACCTTGGCTCATCTGTTTCCATGTGTCCTGCATTTTGTTGCTCAGCATTGGTCATGTATGACTATTCCATGAATGGTTTATGCGCAGGAAAGAGTTTAGGGAAATGTTATGCAAGTTGACAGCTGATTGGGTGGAGGTATAGGCCTTTTCTACAGCTACATGTTGGCATCCATAAGTTTACATGAGTCATCCTGATTATCCATGGGCTTGTCCAGCAACAATGCACCAACAAATCCCTGCAAAACACCCATTACACAGACTAACACTAGGGAGCCTCTTGGGCTGCACATATTTACTCCATAGCTATGAGTACAGGATGAACCACACGGCTAACCTTTGCATGGCCCCATGTATATTGTTGAGATGCTTTTGCCACCAGATGGGTCAAGACTAGAATGATACCAGTGTCACCAGCTTGTGGTTCCTATGCCCTTATCTGTATAACTTGCTATCTTAGGATCACTTGTGGTTGCAGTAGACCTACTCAGGGATTAACCAACATGTGTGTTTCAGTCACTCTACAGTGTGAATGACATGCAGGTGACAAACTGCTCCTCTATATTTGCTGTGTATGTGTGGTGACATAAATGACCCATGTTGGTATGTGCATACCAACAGTTACCAGAGAGCCTTCAGAAACACAAGCCAAAACATGTTGTCAAATGTAAACATCAGCCGCATGATCTTGTATTTGGAGGATATGTGTTGTATTGCAACAGTTCCTTGTCTTTACCCACAGGCTTACTCTATGATTTCTGGATCACAAGGTCAGCTTGTCTAGCCACAACTAGTCAGGTGTGCTCCAATCAGAAATATGTTTGCCATTGACATCCATCACCATATGTGTCTATAATGTGATTACTTGAAGTTGGGTGATGGGTATGCATTCAGGCATGATGTTCACCTGCGAACTTCAAGCCACATTTAAACACCATATCTTGGGATGCATCAGTGCTTGGCACCTTGGGTGGATGAACCTGTCTTTTTGTGATTTCTAATGGAAAATTCTTTCATACTTAGAATCTTGGTGTTGCATCTTCACATTTGCACTGAGACTGTACTCATGGGAGTGACATCATTGTTTGTATCTGAGTGCAAAACACCAACATGGTAGGATACATCACTGCTTTTCCCTTGTGCATCTTGGCCTAGTGGGACAAATGTGAGCACATCGTTACTAGGTAGACACTCTTGCAATGGCAACGTTTAGTGTTTATCATTTGTATGTGCAATATGTAATCTAATGGATATGATATGTGGTTACACATTTGTTGGTTGCATAGGCAGACTATGGGGATGGACTGTGTTCCTATGCATATACGATGTGGATCACCTCAGAGTCATCATACTATGAGTGAACTCTACTATCCTCCACAAGTATGAGGCCTTATTAATGACTTGCTGTACAAGAGACACACACAGTAATTGCATACTATCTACGCTAGCTCACCATGTTCATTGTGTTTGACAATGGAGGACTATTTGATGCAGGTTGCTGTCATGTACACTATTTTGATGTAACAGATGTTAGTCAGCACTGTCCCACATAGCTACATACATTTTCTGTGTGGAAATTACTAGCAGATCTGATGTGAGTATTCAGATATTTACGGTGTCTATGAAGTTAACTTTCTTACACACTGGTAATGCTTATATGTTTATTTTCATTTAAGTACAAAATTTAATTTAGTCAAAATTTTGTGACATTGTGAAAGTCATTCACGTATTTTTGAAAAACATTTATACAATATGGTTCCTCCACTGTGTTGCTGCTAATGATGGGGTATTTTGATCTTGCTCTTCATCTTCCTAAACCTCATAGTCCAAACCTTCCTGCTCCTCATTGTAATCGGGCCATGGTACATTTTTGTCGTACACAAATATTAAGCAATATCTAGCACACTAGTATTATTTGGAAAACCATTTGTGGTGATTAGAGTAATTGGTCTCAAACATTTTCAGGCTCCTGAAGCGGGACTTGAGGACAACAAAAGTCCTCTCTCCAATGGACAGAGTCCTGCATAGGGTATGATTTAAGCTCCGCTGGGCTTCCGCCTGGGGGTGTTTATAAGGAGTCATCACCCATGGCTGAAAACAATATCCTTGGTTAGCTACACAGAAAGGAGGGGTCAAATTAGTAAATAGTCATGACAGATGATGGCCCCACTTTCATATACATTCTAGTATGTGCACTGATTGACTTGTTTACTTTGCCAACAGTACGAGACATGCAATGACATTGTTTGGCATACACACACGTTGATTTCAGATTTGACTGACATTGTACTGCACCTATAGGTGGACTGTCCTCTGTGATACACTCACCATTTGTCATACTTGTGAGTGTGAGTGCCATGAAGGTGGTGATTTGTCACCAGTAAGAGGAGCCAGTTAGTCATTGCGGAGTCAAATCTCTCACACTCATCTATTTTCTCTGTTTATGACTACTGTTTTCATACAAAAACATCACATTTGGGCATAAGGCATCATTTTTTTGGACTCAACCAACAGGATTAGAGGGATAGTGTCACTTTTCTTTAAAAAGTGTTAAGTTTGGACCTAAAGCATCATACTGACATTTAACGTTGTCTGATTATCTTAGGTTCTGACACATATTTTGCTGATTTGTGAATTTTGAGTACAACATGATTGTTCAATGGGCAATGCGCATGTTACACATAACACATTACAAAGATCAGTGCATTGTGTCTGGCAATTTGAGGAGGATGACAGCGTTCAAACCTTAATGACTAGTAGTTTCCAAAATGTGGGTGAGTTGTTGTTTTCTGGAACTATGACATACACTCAAAGACAAATGATGCTTTTGATCATTTATTATCATGTGAAAGCACTGTCAGACACACACAGACATGATTCAGGCGCAAACATTTTGCACAACTTGTGTGCATCTGTGAGTGCCTGCAGCTGTTGTTTGGACATCTCTATCCTCAGCTGCCTCCTCCTCCTCCATCGTATCTTCCTGTGGCTGATCTGCATCACAGTGGACGTTTGTGCACACACATATGTTGTGCAGTATAGCACATACTGATATCATTTTGTAGACCCGCAATAGTGTGGAATTGAGCAATCTATCCCCGGATACATCCAAGCAGTGGAACCTACCAGGTCTGCTCCACAACATTACATGTCCTGATGTGCCTCTGGTTGTATACCTTTTCCAGATCTGTCAGGGGGTTTGCATATGGGGTCATTACCCACTACTGTATCCCTTATCCTTGGTCAGCTGAAACTGAAGAAGACAGACCGTGTTGATGTTTGGGAACTGCATTGGATTAATTCCTGCGTATTTGTGTTATATGTAGTGGTATTGTCATGCACTTCTCCAAGATGAAATCACAAGATGTGTCATTCATGCTGGTGTACTGATGTTTACAGGGGACTCTTCAATCAATCTATGTGATGTCAAATGCAATGAATAGGTAGATACATCATACAATTCGACTTCCTGTCTTTCAAGGTAATGCAGCACAATTTGGTGGTGGCTGTGTGCCACCGCTCTAGTCTACTCAATGTTATGTGTTCACACTACATGTATGAAGAGACAGAATGTGGATGAGATTGTTTTCTTGGATGTCCTCCCTAGATAGGTGGTAACATACCAGATATGGCTCACACAGACACATGCATGGGTCCATGGTCATCGACAGATGTTGGTGGTGGCCTACATTATATTTGCACAGGTCTTTGAGTGTAACACATTATCCAGGACAGTTGACGCAATACCATCCACACAGAATGCACTCACATATACAAAGTGAGCGACATGGTGTCACAACTGCCTTTCCCAGATCAATGAGTGTATGTCACAGTGGGGGAACACATGGACCCTGAGAATTTGAGAGTGGTCCTCTGCAGTGCAGCTACACAACATCCTGCACTGCACGGCATCTCTGAGAAGGAAAATTAGTACACAATATTTGGGGCATACTGCACTTTAAACTTCCTTCTGAATACACTTTTGTTCAAGTTGCGTACCAGGTACACATTCACACTTGCATCAGGGGCTACAGGAAGCTCTTCATTACATGCAGGATTGCATTTGTGTATGTGGGAGCACCTCCCAGCCAGGGCTGCTGCCTCAGAGACATTGTGAATGATGGATGTGTGCTGCATTACACAGCCCACATAGGACATGAGAGTGCTTTTGATGATTACTATATATTTGTGTAGTTACACGTCACTTGGTTTGTCAAGTTACAACTAGTTCCTTGGGTGGGATCCATTCCATGCCTGATGGACAGAGGGAGTTGCACGGGGACACCCCCACAACGGACATTGAACAACTCCCTTACACACGGTGATGGTAGAAAGAATGGCTGTCCGACATGAATTGCCCTGTGCCTTTACACTATGCAATATCTGCAAAAGTGGCTTTAGATGTATTCACATAGATAACTCGGGTATTTGCATTGCATATGCAACATGATGCATGGTGCATGTATGTAGAACAGTCCTTACACTGAACCCTATCTGTGAAGGCAGACACTGAGATGTGCATTGTGTAAACCATTTCTAAATGTTAGTGGGTCTGCTAGGTACTTGAGTTTTGCTTACCTAAAAATAGGTAATTCCCATATTGTCCATCCTGGAATTGGTCATTTATGAAGGAGTTCTGGAATATGTATGCATCATGCATAACGACAGAGTATTTTGCCACCACATTTGTGATTAACCCACAGTGGTCCTGGACCTTGATGCAGTGAGTATGTTTCCTTTTGCAGTAGAGATGGGCGGTTGCAGCAGGAGGAACTATTTGCACATGCGTGCAGTCCATGGAACCAAGTACATGTGAGAACCCAGCAATGGCATAGAATCCTTATTTGATCTCCTTCTATAGATGCTGGGTTTTGGGGAAGTGGATGTAGCAGAGTGGCAGGTAGATGATGGCATCCAGGATGGAGAGTAGGAGTGAGGAGAATGAAGGCTGAGAGATTCCAGCGCTCGGGCTGCAGTTATCTGGAAGGACCCCAAGACCAGCATATGAATGACTGCCTTGAGCTTTGTATTTGCAGGGATGTTGATAACCCTGTCCACTGTTGCCTCAAGTCTTGGCGCAATCAGGAGTATCAGCTGTACAGTAGACTCCCTCCTCACGTGGTCATAGGAGATTACCTCATCCTCCCTGAGTCCAATTAGTGATCTACGGTGTCAATATATGCGACCCATTCTCATGTGCTGTTTCCATGGTGCAGGTAAAGTGCTAGTGATGATGATGTTGGAGGTGTGGTGATGGTGGTGGTTTTCTTGGGGATCTCAGTTGCAGTAGGAGTGGGTGAATGGTGCCCTAGTGCTTGCATGATTTGGGTATTTTCTCCTTTTGTACCAGTTACACTGTGTCATTTTCATGCTTGGTCTGACGAGGTTTTAATTTTTTGATGCACTTGAGATTGCGCATCTTTTGGCAAAGAAGCATAATTTTTCGATTTCCTTGTAAAAACGGCTGCATCAAGTTCTGTGTGAATGATTAATAGGGAACGCCTATCTTAAATATCATTGTCGCTATCTGAAATAGCCGGATCTGGCGCAAGCAAACATTGATGCACAGGAGAGATGAGTGATGCTAGAGGCCTCTAATGCCACTTTGTAAAGATGGAGCAGTGAATGTGCCACTACTGTGTCAAAAAAATGACACAGCAGTGGCGCAAGTTCCTTGTAAAAAAGGCCACCAGTATTTTTCCTAGAATGGGCTTCAAGGTGAAGGTGGTAACAGACGGGTGCAATAACCTCATGTCTGAATACCTCAAGGCCACTTGGAAGGAATGTGGAGTAACTTATAATTTCACTAAACTGGATCACTCACAGGGAAATGGCTTAGTTGAGTGAGTCAATAAAACCGTGAAAGGCCTTATTGCTGGATTCCCTGGAAAACTCAAAAGAAAATGGAATATCCTGTTTCCAGGCTTGCTTTTTGCCTACCGAGAGGTGACACAGAAAGGACTAGGTTTTTCCCCTTTGAACTTCTGTTTGGACATCCTGTAAGGGAACCGCTCTGTCTAGTGAGGGAAGGCTGAAAGAGACCTCTCAAGATCCCATACAAGACATAGTAGACTATGCCCTCATTATGATATTGGCGATAAATACTGCTTACTGCCATGCCGACTGCCGCCAACATACCGCTACTGCAGCGGATTGCGGCTACCCATATTATGACACACTCATAGCAGTCCTTCACTATACAGCCACACACACAAGTCCACCAGCCCAAAGGTCAGTGATAAACTGGCGGTGGCAAAACCCACACCATTATGCCAACAGAACTACGCCCACAACATTGTGACCCATGAATCACTGTGGCGGACATTCAGTAGCATAAAACCATTGGCGCTACATAATGCCTCGCTCAAAATACACACACACATACAAAACAAAACTACATTGGACAATTCAAATAACACACACCTGACACCCATACATACACCACACCCACACACCCACACACCCACACCACTATAAAACACACACACACATTACCCACAACCCTTTATGAATACAAATAAGTGCCACAAGAGAGATAACAAGATCACAAACAAGATCACAGCACACACCACCATCACCTATACACCATCCACGCACCCTACATCACACATCCCAACATATCACCCCACACACCCTCACCCACACCACTCACACTACACCCATAGCACCACAATGACACCCCAGGTTCTCTGAGGAGCCAAGGGGCATGATGGAGGAAGCCACAGCTATTCGGATTACAGGTGCAGCAGACATCCATTGCTAGGAAGATGGAGCTATGGCAGAGAATCATGGACAGGGTCAACGCCAAGGGACAGCACCAAAGAACATGGGATGCCACAGGAAGAGGTGGAACGACCTACAGGGGAAGGTGCATTCTGTGGCAGCAAGACACCAAATAGCTGTACAGAGGACTGGTGGTGGACCCACACTTCCTTCCCTACAACTAACAACATGGGAGGAGCAAGTCTTGGCAATCATGCATCCTGAGGACCTGGCAGGAGTAGCAGGAGGACTGGACTCTGGTAAGTCAATTCTCTATTACTATCATACTACTACCTGCATGCCATTGTCGCGTGGGCTCTCATTATCCTAAATGAGACTACTGGATTTCTAGGCAGCAGGATCGATAACGGTGTGGGGGACTGAGTCTGACCCATGTGTAAGGAACTCTGTCACCCTAAATCCGGTTTTTGCTCCGGCTAACTAGCAGTGCCTCATTTCTCCCAAGGGGAAGAGATGATTGGGCAGCCGAGCGCATGACATCTTTGGAACTTCTCAGGGAAGTCGTGGTCACTCAGATCCAAACCAGCTCTCTCATTTACAATATGATCTCATATACAAATGACAAAGACAAGTTTTATATAATGTTTTAATAAAACGACTGCATTTTAGATATTAAGGCGTGAGCCGCAATAACCAGAACTATATAACACAGTAGGATTGAAATAGTCACGAGGAGAGTGAAACATAAGAATAACGCTATCATGGTGTTAACAATTTCTACTCTCTCTCAGCTAGTCTATTTTGAGCACAGTATGTTAAGCTTTTAACTTGCATTTCAGATTCCCTGGGAAAACATCAACCCTCATACCTGAGCAAAGGCCTGTGATCTGGTTCAGCATCTGCAACAAGGCAGTCAGAGTCTAGTTGTGGTTCCCTGGTCGGAATCTCCCTCTCGCGTGTATTGGGACAAGGAAGTGTTTTTATATCTAACATGTCAGCGTGATCACAAAATGTCCCTACGCAGGAATGCCAAAGACTAAACTCCTACCACGTCAATCGGCAATGTACCAGACTGTATCCTTGACTGAAGCACAGAGTGAACAAGAATGTGTTATGGAGAACTCCAGTGCTGAAGTAGGCTAAACAGTGTGATATGAAATATAAAACAAGACCGTAGAACTGGCTATTTAAAAAATAACTGTACGAAGCCGAATAAAAAGCATTTAGAGCAAAGTGCACAGAGGCTCTAAGCTGCGAGCAAATGAATAAAATACATCCAGGGCAAAGTGCACAAATGCCTAAAGCCTGAAGCTAATGCGCAGAGGATACGTAAAACTGACCACACTACACCATCACATACCCCTACCCTTACCCTCACTCCCATCACTCCACCACCTCCCACACACCCCACCATCACAACCCACCCCACTTAATAGCAAGCCCTGCATGCAACACCAATGCATAGACACCACTCACAAACCTGCATGGCCACCCATCACTAAAGCATGCACACTAGAGGGAAACAGCAATCCCACCAAATAACTACTCACACAAGGCAAAGCTTCCAGGGCAATTACAACCATGGAGGGCAACACACCCATGCACAAGATGTCACATGCAGAAACAATAACAATGCATTTACATCCCCACAGGTCCCCCAGCCAATGTCACCGGAGAGGAGGTGCCAGCAACATCCAGCCCACCCCAGAAGAGGCCCACAGTGATGACAGCAGCTCTGGATGCCTGGATTTGGATGACCAACCTGGCCCATCCGGGATCTCTGGACAGTCGGTTACCCAGGCACAGTCCCATACCACCACAGAGCCTCCCCCTCAGGAAACACCAGCACAGCACCCACCAGGTGGGCCCATACCTCTGTCCCCAGGACACGTCAATCAGCAGTGTGTCCACCACTATAGGGACCTCAGGCCACCCCACAAACACAGGACGATCAGGGACCTGGGGTCAGTGGCAGTGGGCACACGGTTCAGGGAAAGGAGGCACCGGACAACATGGAAGCTGGGAGGGCTGCTGTGCGACAGGGGGAGGACAGGCCCAGGGAACCGACTCTTCAGGAGGCACTCACCAAGCTCCTGGGAGCATACCACCATTCCCAGGAGAAGATGGGCCAGATAAGAGTCAGGATGTTGGAGAGCCAGTGACTGCTGGAGGGACTGTATCTAGGGATCAGGGAGGACTTGAAGGACATCATTACCACCCTTGTCACCATTGCAGGAGTGCTGGCTGACATGGCCAACACTATGAGGGAGGCAGTGGCACACCACCAGGCCCCTACCATTAGCCACACCGATGAACAGCCCTCCACCTCTGCTGCCGCTAGTGGACAGGAGTCCCCACAACAGGACCAACAGGCCACCAGCACCCCTCCACGCGCAGAAGTAGAGCCACCCCGCAAACGGTCCCTGCGATCCAGGCAGAAGCCAGAGACTGTTGCCAAGACCCCTTCCAGGAAATAAGACTCTCCTGATTGTTACCCTTGGGTCCCGCTCTGTCGCCCTGTCCACCTTGAACTGTCATTTCTCCCCTTCCTATGTCCCCTTGGACACTGCAACTGTGATACTAATAGACTGGACTCTAACCTGCACTTTCCTCCATCATCACCCCAGCCCATTGTATCATCCCCTCTTCTTCAGAGCACTGCAATAAACATACTTTGATAAAATACAACTTTGGTGTATGTCAAATGATTTAAGTATATATTAATTTAACAAGGTTTAAACATTGCAATTCAACTGTACAGTAAGGTATACATAGGAAAGACCTGTAGTTTGCTGCAGCAACACACCAGGAGCGATAGTGGGGCACAAATATCTGCAAATAGAGATGCCAAAAGGAACAGTAAGTGGCCATAGAAGTGGGAAAAACAGCCAGCCAGTGACAATGTCAAACACAAAACTGTGAATTAAAAGTGAAGTTACACTGTCATACCTGTGTGTCATTGGAAGTATTGTCAAATTATTGCACTTCTGTTGTACTCATCCTCATTCTCTGCCTCCTCATCTTCGCTGTTGACAGGGTCCACTGCTGCCACACGTCCATCTCCAGCCTCATCCTCCTGCAGAAAATGCACCTGGCTACGTAAGGCAAGGTTGTGCAACATAGAGTATGCCACGAAGAACTGGCAGACCTTCTTGGGTGAGTAGCACAGGTATCCACCTGTTAGATGGAGGCAACGAAACCTGGCCTTCAGGAGGCCAAAAGTGCGCTCTATGATTCTTCTTGTTCACCCATGTGCCTCATTGTAATGTTCCTCAGCCCTTGTCCTGGGATTCCTCACAGGGGTCAGTAGTCATGAGATGTTGGGATAATCAGAGTCACCTGCAAATATCGAGGGACAACTGTTAGCCACACTCTAAGCCTTAGTGCCCACACCATACCCATACACCAACATCCACTGGGTGGGTACCAGGGCTCACCTATTAGCCACAACCGGTGCCTCTGGAGTTGAGCCATCATATGGGATGCTGCTATTCCTCAGGATAAAGGCATCATGCACAAACCAGCTTTGCGTTGACATGGGATATGTACTGGTCTGCCAGACACACTATCTGCACATTCATGGAGTGAAAGCTCTTTCGACTTCTGAACACCTGTTCATTTCGCCGGGGGGGGTGACAAATGCAACATGTGTACCTTCAATAGCCCCAGTAATGTTGGGGATATGTCCCATTGCATAGAAATCAGCTTTCACTGTGGCCAAATCCTCCACCTGGGGGAAAAGGATGTAGCTGCACATGTGTTTAATCAGGGCAGACAACACTCTGGTCAGCACTATTGAGAACATTGGCTGTGACATTCCTGCTGCCAAGCCCACTGTCACTTGGAAGGAGCCAGTTGCCAGGAAATGGAGCACAGATAGGATTTGCACAAGAGGGGGGATCCCAATGGGCTTACGGATAGCAGATATCAGGTCAGGCTCCAATTGGGCACACAGCTCTGTGATTGTGGCCCTGTCCAGTCTATCGGTGAGGATAATGTTCCTGTCCTCCATTGTTGCCAAGTCCACCAGGGGTTTGTACACTGGGGGATGTCTCCATCTCCTATTCATCTGCAGCGGTTGCAATCTAGGGGGCAAAACGGTGAGCAGCTGGTCAGTATCCCATATTTCCAAACACTACACTTCATTGCATGTTGTGACTGTAACAGTATATTGTTGTATAGCCCCAAATGGTGCTTATGTATACTGTGACACCGTTAGGTGCCATGGTCTGGCCCCCTCCCCTGAAATGGTGTCTGCCTGTCCTGTTAGGAGGGACATGTGGAAATGAGGTAATTCCGCTGACGTTGTGCGCCGATGCGGGAGGCGGTCGAGAACAGCCGTGCAACTCCACATTGGTTACTATTGGGCCCTATGTGTTACAGTGTCCAAAGGTGATGTACGCCAGTGGTGAGGATACGCACCGCCGAGGATGTGACTGCCATTTTCTATCTGTTCATTCACGTGCTACCTAACCATCAACAGGAGAGGACCTACATTGCAAGTGCTGCTATGACCTGTGTCTGGAACCGACCATGGCTCGTGTCACTGGGGAAAGTGCCCCTGCCTTCACCGTGGCGAAATTTGAGAGACTGGTGGGTGGGGTCCTACCCCAGTACCGAATGCTGTATGGGCCTCCAGACCGACAGATGAGTACAATGTCAGCACGATGCATAGGGCATGAATGCATGGAGTGGTGTGTGAGGGCCTCCTGTGGGGGGGGGTGGTGGAAGGGCTCTGGTCAGCGTGCTGCATGTATGGTGGACCGTGTCTGTGCATAAGGGGATGTGGGGGCTATGGTGGGCCATGACTGTAACAGTCACGACGGTCGGACTGATATCTTTTCCTATGTGTATTTCTCTGCCGGTCAGCGCCCTTTAGAAATAGGTTATATGTGTATTTTCTAAGAATGTTGGAGACTAAACTTCTACCACATTCACCGGCAATGTACCGTGCTGTAGTCTTGGAATAAGCACAGACTGAGCAAGAATGTCTTGTTTGAGAACAGAGTGCTGGCCTAGGCAAAAAAGTGAGATAAACAGAAAATAAAAGACAGTAAAAGTGGCTATTGTAACAATAATAAAATGAAGCCGAATAAAATATATCTTGGTTAGAGTGCAGAGCTGCTTGGCCTAGTGTGGTAATATAACGTGCATGGAGCTATAACTAAAATGGCTAAACAACACACTCACACCAGCATGCATTACATCCTCATCCACTACCACCATCACGCCTAGCACTACACGCCCCTCACTGGAAGTCACCACCCCCACATCCATGCACACGTCCCCTGTGTCCTCTCCCACTGTGTCTGTGCCCCCTCCTCCCAAAGTACACAAATACAAGCACTCAGACACCCAACAGCCATCCACCTCATAACAGCATCCAGCACATGCACCTGCACCCAAACTCAGCAGACAGATACCTCCTACAACCACTTCCTCTTCCTCCACTCCCAAACCTTCACCCTCTTCCCACCCCAATGTCCCTAAGAAGCTTTTCCTCTCCACCGTTCATCTCGTCCCTACTACTCCCCACCCCCCCGTCCTTCACGTCGGGCCAGGGTGGTCAGAACCCAGGCGAGCACCTCAGCCACTTAGTCCAAGGCCACAGTAGTGTTAACAGCTACTGCAAGTGGGATTGGATCCCAGGCAACAGGCAGCCACACTGAAAGGCTGCCTGCACCAGGTGCTTCAAGGAAGGGCAAGGAGGCACCACCAGCTGCGACAAGGAAGGGCAAGGAGGCAACACCAGCTGCGACAAGGAAGAGCAAGGAGGCAACACCAGCTGCGACAGGGAAGGGCAAGGAGGCACCACTAGCAGCATCTAGGAAGGGCAAGGAGGCATCACCATCTGCTACAGGGAAGGGCAAGGGGCAATCCCCGGCTGCTGACAGGAAGGGCAAGGGGCCTGTATCAGCAGGCATGAAGGACAGGAGGCATGGTGCTGGGACTCATTCGGAGCCCCCAACACCAACTATGGTGGTTCAGCCGTTGCAGCCGTTCAGGCTGCAAGGGAAGGGCTGGAGCCTCCCCCCACCACTACCAGCACCGCCACCAGCACCGCCACCAGCACCGTTGCCAGCAGCCCCAGTGGGCAGCCGTCTGAGGCTGCAGGGGAAGGGCTGCAGCCTCCCCCCACCACTGCCAGCTACACCACCAGCAGCACCACTGCCAGCAGCATCAGCCCCAGTGGGCAGCCATCTGAGGCTGCAGGAGAAGGGCTGGAGTATCCCCCCACCACTGCCAGCACCAACACCAGCACCACTGCCAGCAGCAGCAGCCCCAGTGGGCAGCCGTCCGGGGCTGCAGGGGAAGGGCTGGAGCCTCCCCCGACCACTGCCAGCACCGACACCAGCACCACTGACAGCAGCAGCAGCCCAAGTGGGCAGCCGTCCGAGGCTGCAGGGGAAGGGCTGGAGCCTCCCCCCACCACTGCCAACACCGGCACCAACACCACTGCCAGCAGCAGCCCCAGTGGGCAGCCATCCAAGGCTGCAGGGGAAGGGATAGAGCCAAGTGTTGTCCTGCATACATGTGCTGTTGTGCGACCTGGCCCCTGCAAATCCTGTTAGACTGACACCCAGGTGAGAGACTGTGACTTGCATTCCCCAAGATCTGCATCCCAGGGCACAATGCCCCCTCCAGAACCAGTAGAAGATGCCATCCACTCACCTCATCCTTCCCAGGATGAAGCACACTGGGCACAATGCACCCTCCAGAACCAGTGGAAGAAGCCATCCACTCACTCCATCCTTCCAAGAATGAAGCACACTGGACACAATGCCCCCTCCAGAACGAGTGGAGAAGCCATCCACTCACCCTATCCTTCTAGGATGAAGCACACTGGGCACAATGCCCCGTCCAGAACCAGTGGAAGAAGCCATCCACTCACCCCATCCTTCCCAGGATGAAGCACACTGGGCACTATGCCACCTCCAGAACCAGTGGAGAAGCCATCCACTCACCCCATCCTTCCCAGGATGTAGCACACTGGGCACAATGCTTCCTCCAGAACCAGTGGAAGTAGCTACCCACTAGAGAGACTGTGGCCTTGCACTCCCCAGGACCAAGCAGTGGACAAATCACCCACTTGAGAGACTATGACCTTGCACTCCCGAGGACCAAGCAGTGGGCAAACCACCTACTTGAGAGACTGTGGCCTCCCCAGGACCAAGCAGTGGGCAAATCACCCACTTGAGAGACTGTGGTCTTGAACTCCCCAGGACATCACACCAGGCATGTTGCCCCTTCCAGGGCCAGTGGTGTTGTACCATCTTCCGGCTGAGGTGCCCCCCATTCCCTATCCCCCTGAGGTGCCTGTGTATTTTTGACCCGATGCCCCTGCAGTGTTCTCTCTGTGTTGTTGCAGGAGTGAGGTGGGTCCTAGGCCTATGTGTTGTGGCCCTGTGGCCCACGGACATTGAGGACTGGGCACTGTCCCAGCATTTGTTAATATGTATATCCGTTTGTATTTTGATGCACTTATTCATAGTATTTTATCGTATTACACTCACTTTCTTAAAATAATTTTGTCCTTGCATTATTCCTGAGGGGTACGGGGTGAATATGTAATTTTTGTGCATCTGGTTGTGTTTATGGTATTGGGGATGGGGGTGTTGCGGTTTGTGTGTGTGTGACACTCTCTTTTTCCTCCCCCCTCCCTTGTGTGCTAGGTGCCAATATTCACTGTGGTCGTCTTCGCCGGCGTTGATGTTCATAATGCAGCAGAGCATCGGAAATATTTGCAGCTCAGTCTCCATGGTGTTGTGGTTGTTCCCAGAGTCTCCACAGGTGAGTCCTTTGACTTCTGTCTAGTGTTTCCGCCAGACTTTTGATGTCGTTGGTACTACCCCAGAAAAGGTGGTGGATTGGCGTGTCATAATAGAATGGGCGGTACATTGTCTTCCACCTGGTTGTTGGCGGTTACTGCCATGGTACTTGTTGATTCCGCCGTGGCGGTCAGTGTGTTAAAGTGGCTGTCTGAGCAGTTTCCGCTGTGGTCATAATTCCATTTTGGTTACCACCGGGCTGTTGGTGGTATTACCGCTCTTTATCACCGACCACCAGGGTTGTAATGAGGGCCTATGTGCTTAGCATACATTCAAGGATGGCTGAGTACAGGATAAAAACAGTCAAAAACCTTGAGGCCAGACAAGATCTCCAGAAGCTCTGGTATGACCAAAAGTGTGCCATGGTGGAACATATGGGTACTGGAGCCTGTTTCTCCTAGGGCACTCCAGGACAAATGGGATGGCGCTTACTCTATCCTTGGAAAAAAAAAAAAAACTTGAAAAAAAAAGTGAGGTCACCCATCTTGTTGACCTAGACACTCCCAGGAACCCTCAGAGGGTTATCCTTGTGAACCACCTAAAGCTCTTCCATGAGAAGGCTGATGTGGCCATGCTGATGGTTACTGGATCGAGAAGGTGAGACCTAGCCTCTCCCTGACCTCCCCTCCCATAGCCCAAAATACAGAAGAGTTGATGGAGTGGTTCGTTTAGACACCCTCACTGCCCAGCAGCAAGCTGACTGCAGGGAGGTCCTAGAACAGTATGCTGAGTTCCTTTCCCTCACTTCTGGTCAGACTAACTGGTGTTTCCATGATGTGGACAGTGTTGACCATATGCCTGTCAAGAGTAAAATCTAAAGACAGTCTGACCAAGTGAAGGATAGCATCAAAGTGGAAGTAAGCCAGGTGCTGGATTTAGTGGTAATTGAGCCCTCTGATAGCCCCTGGGCCAGCCTAGTAGTCTTAGTCCTGAGCCTCATTCCAAGGGAGGTAAACCAGAGTTGAAGTTTTGTATGAACTGTAGAGGTCTCAATGATGTTAGTAAGACTGATGCACACCCAGTTCCAAGGGCAGATGAATTAATTGACAGGTTAAGGTCACCCTTATTTCTCAGTACTTTCGATTTGGCATCACAGTACTGTCAAATTGGTCTGACCCCGGATGCAAAAGAAAGATCAGCATTCTCGATCCCCGATTGACATTACCAGTTCACAGTTATGCCATTGAGTTTAAATAATGCCCCTGCCAACATTCCAAAGGTTGGTGAATAATTCCTTTCTGGGATGGAGTGCCATTGAGAGGGAACCCTTTGCTGTGGTCTAGTCACTGAAGTAGTTGAGACCATACCTGTTTGGTTCCCACTTCCTTGTTTAAAACAACCACAGGCCTCTTCAATGGCTGATGCAAATGAAAGATGAAAACCCCAAACTGTTAAGGTGATCCATCTTCCTACAGGTAATGGTATTTACAGTGGAACACAGAAGTGAGACTGCCACACCAATGCAGATGGCTGTTCATGGTTTTTCCACTTAGACAATGAAGACTCTCTTGGGAAAGGTTAGTATCACTCTCTTTCATGGGGGGGTGTTGTCTAGGAAAGTGCCCCATTTTGACATAGTCACCCCCGCTTTTTGCCTGGTATTTAATGCACTTTTGACCGAAAGTACACTGAGTTCCTGGTAGCCAGAACCCAGTGCCAGATCTCTTTCCCCAAACTGTGCATTTTTCCCCAATTGGCAATAACTTTGGTCCCCCTATCCAATCCTAGTGACTGATACCCCTTAGTACAGAGGGTCTGGGAACCAAAGAGGGCCCTAAGGGCTGCAGCATATATTGTACGACCCTCAGGGTCCCCTCACCTAGCATGCACAGACTGCCATTGCAGGCTGCTTGTATTGGTGCAGTTAGAAGTGAAAAGCCGACATGACACACAGCATGTGTGCCATGTCCTCTAACACTGCATGCAATATATTTAAGTCACCCCTACAGCAGGGTGCATTATATTACACTTGAGGACATATCTGGAAGAGCAGATATGACCCTACTTTATCTTTGTCGATTCCTGAACATGGTGAGTTAACAGGGAAGTCATTTTTAAGTGCATGTGCTGGACACTGGTCAATTCCAGTTCCCCAGCTATACAATGGATACACTGAAAATAAGGATGCTTGCTATCAAACATCTCATGTTAATAAACCTGCAGTGATGGATTTATAAATAGTGTGACAAAAGATGTGAATACCGACGTACCGCCTTCTTCTTCTGTCCAACGGAACTCATGCACTATGGATCTTAATACTTATTTCATACTGTTGGTTATACTGTGTGCTGTGGTCTGTTTTGCTCATGTATTTATTAATACATGTACCCAGAGGGCACCTTAGAGGTGCCCTCTGGAAACCCACCATGTACCTGTGTGTGGACTGACTAGTTTCAGTCAGCCTGACACCACCAGAAATGAGTCTGACTCCCCAAGGGTGAGAACTTTTGGTGTCAGGGTAGTCATAAACCATGCCTACTCTGGGACAGGTGTTTACACACCCCATCCAACAGGATGACCTGTGAACCTGCATTCCAAGTCAGTGGGCTTCAAAGCAGCCCACCGCCCCTAGCATGCAAATCTCACATCACTCACAAAAGAGATGTTGACCACAGCCCCAGGTCTCATTTGGCACCTGGACAGGTGGGAAATGTAATATTCAGGGAGGTGTGTCTATCCTCAGGTCAATCCCACCCCTAACTCATTCCTAAGCTGAACTGCGTGACTTAGACACAACATTTAGAAAGCTGACATCTTGGTGTTGGCAAATTTAGGAACTCTGGGACAGTGTTATGCCCACTTCCTCAGGAAGTGGTCATGTAGGGGTGTAATGACCACAGTAGTAAGTAGCCCATTGGCTACTACACTACACTCCCTGAAACACCCCTAAATTCAGTATTTAGCAGAGCTGATGGCAACCAGAAATCAGATTCCTGCTGACCTATAAAGAAGAAGAAAGACACCAAAGACCCACAAAGGCAAAGAGTGAGGAATAAGCTCCTGACTTGGCGCCAGCCCTGTCAGCCTGGGTGCTGTTGCAGATGATCTTTGCCAAAGTCAACTCATCCTTCAAGCTGCTGTGCTTCCAAAAGGCCCAGGAACTCCTGTGGAGCAGCAGAGCTGTTTTCCTGCAATTGCAGTCACCCCAAGACAAACTGCAAGTACTCCGGACCACAAAAACCTAACACTAGATAGAACCATTGCACCCGTGCCACCTAGTCCAAGCTGTAGTGGGCCAATGGTGCCAATGTGGTCCCCTAGCTCTCCTGAGACAAAACCCACCTTGAACATGGCCACTGTGGACTCACTGATGCTGCCAGCAACATCTGCAAGCAGGCACCCTCAACTGCGAGTTCTCCAGTGGAGAAAACCCAATGACTCAGGACACCTCTGCATCTGTCACCCCAGTCCATGGAGAGGAGGATCCAAGGTGTCCCCACGTTCACGGACATCTGAAGATTAGAACCTACTTGTTGGTTCCCCCTGACTGGATCCCCAGCCCTCACCTGCAGCATCTTTTGATCCAAAAACAATCCTCATTGACTAACATTGGGCACCAATGCCATACTACACCTCCACACCCAGCTGCCCCAGTGCTGGACAGTTTGACCTGTTAGTGTGGTCCTGACCTTTGCCCAATTCTTATCTTAAGTCCAGGGGATTGGTCCCATAAGTCACTGTACTATACCTGAATGCAGTATTTTGTTTTTCTCTCTATCGGCTAAAAAAAGTTCTTGCAAAACATACTTACCTTATCATGTTTATTCTGGTACCAAACCATATATAAAGATACTTGTTAGTTTTGTAAATTGGTGTGGATCTCCTTCTTGAGTTGTGTCTCATTTATTGACTGTTTGTGTATTTGCAAATGTGTCACACTTCTCTCTGATGGGTCTAAGACTGTTCAACCACAATACCTCCTAAAAGAGCACCTTGGGATTGCTAGAACAAGCCCCTGTTCATGTGTAAGGGATTCACTGGACTCTTTGACATATCATATAATGAGCCAGCTTCCTAAAGTATTAGGTTCTTTCTGTCTTTTCTATGACCTTTTCTAACAAGGAATTATTGATATACATACAGGATAATGCAAATTATTTCAATTTATTATCCTGGTATTTCTTCCTATTTTTCAATCTGAATTTTTGTTGAGTGGAATGTTCCACTGTAATATATGGCAGCCAATCTCATGGGCTATCCCACTGGCCATGTTTTGAGATTTGGGTGATGCTCTATTTTTATGAAATTTGAGATGCACTGCTGAAAAATATTGTGCTCTGCAATTAAAATCATTAGCCAGTGGAGTGTTTTTCTTATTCTGTTTTTAAGTTTTCACCTTCCTTAAGCATTAAGTAGCCCCTTCCATAATGACAACTTACTTCATAGGCATCTGCCCCTTTCTGACTATTGTCCTCTTGGCAACATGCATCCTTAGCTTCTTCATCATTCACCATTCCTAACATTCCTGCTCCCATGTCCCTGAGATGCACTCTTGCGCCTATCTCGCGGCTTGCTGACTAAAGTATTTTCCTCCTGCACCCTGACTGACTAAACCATTAACTCACATCCACTGGGAAGTTTTCTTGCTGGTTACTCAAGTTAATTCCACCAAGACTTTTAAATTAAATTTAGGATACTGAATATGTTTGTTGAATTACGGTCTTAGAACATAGTTTGAGTAACTGCTTTTGGTGCATTCCATGAGCAGAACATAGCCATGGTGGACTTGTTGCCTTATCCATAGATGGAGTATCTTGTTTGTTATTTCAGCCATTCATTGTTATGTTATGTTATGTTATGTTATGTGGGTTTGTATAGTGCACTATTTACCTGTGAGGGTATCCAGGCGCTGTGCCCCAACATAGTTAGTTGAAGAGCCAGGTTTTTAGCCTCTTGTAGAAATCAAGAAGCATGGAGGAGGCATATTATTGTGTTTTGGGAGGTTGTTCCAGGTTTTGGTTGAGGTGTAAGAAAATGAGCGACCATCCTTTTGTGAATGTAGGGGCATAAGTGAGTGAATGTGATGGTCAACGTAAGTGTCTGGAAGGATGGTGAAAGTGTGTTTGGCTGATCAGGTATGCTGGTCTAATGTTATGTAGTGTTTTGTATATGAGTGTGAGGAGTTTGAATTAGCTGCATTTGTAAATCGGGAGGTAGTGGAGTTCTCTGAGGTGTGGTGAGATGTCGGTGCTACATTAGAGGTTGAGGATGAGCCTTACAGAGGCATTCTGGATTGTCTGTAGTCTCTGTTGAAGCTGTTTCAAGATCTCTGTGTTGCCATAGTCGAGACTGCTTGTTATGACTGCTTTTGTGATGGTGGGTCTGGTGTTCTTGGGCAACCATTTGAAGATCTTTCCTAGCATGCAAGGGATACAGAAGCAGTAGGAACTCACTTTGTTGGCTTGTGCTTTTGTATTGAGTTTGCTGTTAAGGATGATTCCTAGGATTCTGGTGTGGTCAGTGGGTGTTGGTCCTAACTCTGTCGGCCAGCAGGTAGAGTCCTTTGGAGAGTTCTGGTTTTGGGTCCAGGTGGTTTTCAAAGTTGCTGTGGCTGTAGATGCTTGCTATCTTGCTGTGGAAGAAGTGTGATGGGTTGTCGCAGAATTTGAGGGAGGGGTGGTGCTGTTGACTGCAGCCTTAGTGATGGTGAAGTCTTTGACAATGCAGAAGTCCTCCTTGCAGCTGCTCATGCTCTCTTCAATGTATTTATGTAGTGCTCTTTTTTTGGTGCCTCTTAGTTGCTGGCCTGTTTGTTGGTTCTTCTTTGTCTGTTGGTTTTGGCAGGTGTGTGGGAAGCCGCACAGTTTTCGATCCATTTGTTGAAGTTGGTGTTGTCTTGTTGAGATTGTTAGTGGTGCTGGGATAGTCCATGCTGAGGGCATTGAGCCAGGCAGCTTTTAAGATATTGTCCCAGCTAGGGCTTGGTAGACTGAGGCTGATGTGTGCATTGATTTGGGGTGTGGTGATTTCAAAGTAGATAGTGGAATTTTCTGTCCAGGTGAGTGCAGAAGTGTAGTTGTACTTTATGCTGTAGTTGGTAGAGAAGATTTGTTCCACTATATGTCTTATGATGTGTGAAGGGTCAGTGGTGAGCTGTATAAGTCCAATGTTGTCCAGGCTTTTGAGGAGTATGTTTTGTCTTCTAGGTGGAACTTGCGGTCACCAAATAGTATGAAGTCTCTGGAGTTGATGCTGAAAGGAGCAGTGAAGTCAGTAATGAGGCTCCTGAAGTTTGGTTGTGGTCCAGGTGGTCATTAGGCAAGGTTTCCTTTTAGCATGAATGTTCCTGTTGTATCTTATCCAATTGAAATCCAGTGAGACCATTTTGTCTTGCACATTTTGAAAGTCACAGGTTTTTGTACTTTGCTTTATGCACACCCACCTGTGAGACAGTGTCAAGTTGTCTCTACATGATTTATTCTGATCCCGTCCCTCTTCTATTTTATTTTTAGTGACATTCATGATCACATGAATTAGGTGACTATGGCCCTCATTACAACCCTGGCAGTCGGTGTTAAAGCAGCGGTAATACCGCAAACAATCCGGTGGAAAAAAAATTTAATCATGACCATGGCGGAAACCGCCAACATAGACAGCCACTTTAACACTCCGACCGCCACAGCGGTAGAAACAAACACCGTGGCGGTAACCACCAACAGACAGGCGGAAGACAATGTAACGCCCACCGTATCACAAGAGGCCTATCTTCCACCTTTTCCGGGACGTAGGAGGTGTACGTCTGCTGAATTTGGGTGAAGGTGCATGGGCTGGAGGCTGTTGTGAGGCGGATGGCTGTTGGGTGGGTGTGTGCCTGAGTTTGTGTACTTTGGGAGGAGGGCTCACAGACACACTGGTAGAGGACACTAGGGATGTGTGAATGGTAGTGGAGGTGGTGATTGCACATGAGCGGTGTGAGGTGATGGGTGTGCTGGTGATGGAGGTAGTGGCTGAGGATGTGGTGCATGCAGGTGTGAGTGGAGACGAGACTGGGAGGGAGGAGGGAGACGTGGAGGAGGGGGACACAGTGGAGGAAGTGGATGCTGGTATGTGTGCATGGGTATGTTGCTTGTGTGAGTGCCTGTGGGATGTGTGGTGCTTATGTTTGCCTGAGCCACTCTTGTGTGTTGATGTGTGTGCATGCTGGTCTGATGGTGTGCTTGGGATAGGCAGAGGTACAGGGGATTGGGTCTGGGTGGAGGAGGTTGGAGGGGGGAGGATGGACACAGGGACAATGGCTACCATCAGTGCTGAGGCCAGAGCCTGAAATGCTCTCTGTTGGGCTGCCTGACCAGAATGAATGCCCTCCAGGTATGCATTTGTTTGTTGCAAATGCCTTTCAACACCCCGGATGGCATTCAGAATGGTAGACTGCCTAACAGTGAGGGATCGCAGGAGGTCAATAGCCTCCTCACTGAGGGCAGCAGGGCTGACTGGGGCAGGGCCTGAGGTGCCTGGGGCGAAGGAGATGCCCACCCTCCTGGGTGAGTGGGCAAGGGACAGACGCTGAGGGGCTGCTGGGAGGACGGTGCTGGTAGGGGGGGTGGCGGCTGTACATGCTGATGCGGTGGGCACAGAGGGGCCCGCCACCACAAGGGAGCTCCCATCAGAGGAGGAGTCGCTGTTGCTGGTCTCTGCTCTTGTCCCCACCATGGAGCTCCCCTCATCCTCCGTCCCACTGGTGGCTTCAGACTCCGTAGCTTCACCCTCCAGGGCCAAGTGGGATGCAGCTCCCTCCTGCTCCGGTGCCAATGCTCCTCTGCCTGATGATGCTATCGCACACAAGAACAGGGAGACCACAAAAAGGGGAGAAGACAGAAGAAAGACATGTTCAGTGCATGCAACACCACTACCATTGGCGGACACAACAGACAGTGAGCAGCCCTCTGCACTACGCCATGCACTTATAGTTCCCAGATTTTTCACATGCCCATGGGGTACGAGGCCTAAGCCCAATTGCTGCACACCTGGAAGTCACAGGAGCCTGACTAGGTGTACATGGCTCTTACCACTAGTGGGGTTGGGGTGCCACATAGTCTGGCTCACAAGGGACCTCGCCTCCCAAGACCGCCCTGGCCTAGGGGAACCCACTGCCCACCTCCCTCACCCAGACACCTTGTAATGCGTGCAGAGTCAGCTGAATTAAAGTGTACTCACCCCCTTGTGGCTGCTATGATGTCCTCAAGCGCCCATCCAAATCCGGATAGGCCACCGCCAGGATCCGGAACATCAGGGAGGTCATGGTGCGACGGGCACCCCTCCCACATTGGGAGGCCATCCCCAGCTGGGCCTCCTCTGTCTTCTTGCTCCAGTGGCGCAGGTCCTCCCATCTTTTACGGCAGTGGGGGCTCTGTCTGTGGTAGACCCCCAGGGTCCGGCCGTCCTTGGCGATGGCACGCCAAATAGCCTTCTTCTGGTGGGCGCTGACCTAGAGGAATGGTACAGGGGGAAAGGACATTACTCACCCAGCCGGACCATCATACTCATTGCCCACCAGTTGCTACCCATGCCATGACGCACATACACTCACCATCCGCACATTTAGGCCTTAGGCCCCCCATGTATCTTCCAGCCACACCACTCAAAGCAAGCATTGGTCCATTCAGCATGCTCACAGTGTACTCACCTGTTTGTCTGGAGGACCGTACAGTTGCGTGTACTGGGGGAGGACCCCATCCACTAGTTTCTCCAGCTCCAAAGTGAAGGCAGGGGCCATTTCCCCAGACACTGTAGCCATCGTCGCTTCCAGACACAGGTCACAGCCGCACTTGCAGTGTAGGTCCTCTCCTGTTGAAGGTCAGGTATCAAGTGAGTGAACAGACAGAAAATGGCGGTCACGTCCGTGGCAGTGCGTACCGTCACCGCCAGCGTACATCGTCATTGGCTCCTCTGACCCATAGGGCCCAATGTTAACCAATGCTGAATTGCGCCGCAGTCTTCGACCGCCCACCGCAACAGTGTACTACGCCAGCGCAGTTACCTCATATCCCCTTGTCCAACCTTACAGGTCAGGCAGCCTCCATTTCAGGGGGCCACATGCCATTAATAATTACTGTGTCACACCTGTCTAGGCCTGATATACACACAGTTACAGACACATTGTGGATTAATAAATTTCTGCAAATGACATTTTGTGATACCTCAGTGTTGGCTGACTCTCTGCTTGCTGTTCTCCTCCATAGGGCACGTCTGCTGGGGCAGGTGATGAGATGGCGGCATCCTCCGGTGTACAGACCCCTGGTGGACCTGTCGACAATGGAAGAGAGACACATCATAGTCACATACAGACTTGATTGTGCAACAATCCAGGAACTGTGTGCCCGGTTGGAGCCAGACCTGATGTCAGCTATCCGCCATCCCACAGGGATCCCCCTTCTAGTGCAGGTCCTGTCAGTACTCCATTTCCTGGCAAGTGGTTCCTTTCAAACAACAGTGGCCATTGCATTGGGGATGTCCCAGCCAATGTTCTCTAACATGTTGTCCAGAGTGTTGTCTGCCCTGCTGAAACACATGCGCAGCTACATCATGTTCCCTCAGGTGGAGGATTTGCCCACAGTGAAAGGTGACTTCTATGCCCAGGGACATATCCCCAACATCATTGGTGCCACTGATGGGACACATGTGGCATTAGTACCCCCACGCAGGAGTGAACAAAGGCAGAGGAACGCTACAGTGAGGCACATGGGCGAACTAGGAGTGTGATCGAACGCACCTTCAGCTGCTGAAGGTCAGATTCCGGTGCCTCCATATGACAGGTGGTTTCCTATACTACTCACCAAAGAAGGTGTGCCAGATCATCGTGGCCTGCTGTATGCTGCACATCCTGGCTTTGCGACGGCAGATGCCTTTTCTGCAGGAGGATGGGCCAGCTGGTGGTCTTGTGGCAGCTGTATAGCCTGTGGACAGTGAAGAAGAGGAGGCAGAAGAAGAGGATTTCGACAACTGAAACAACATAATCATGCAATACTTCCATTGAGACACAGGTAAGAAGATGTCACTGCCTCCCACATCTCATACTGTTGTTGGAGCTAGCATAAGTCTGTCATTTTCACTCAGTGTATGGACCCTGACTTGTCACATTGCCTTTCCATTTCACAGATGTGGGCCCCACTTTGTGCCCTCTGCTATATTTCCTCCTGGCCTACAACTGTGTTACATCGGTATGTGCACAAGTAAATTGACATTGCTATATTCCATGGTTATTACAATTACACATTTGTGAAAGCATAGACTGACTCCAGATTGTTTTGTGATTGAAGTGTGTTTATTTCTGTACTAATAAGTGGAGGGGGTTTTAAAATGGGCTGGGGGGATGGTGGAGGAATGTCCATGGCAGAGTCCAGTCTATTTGTTTCACAGGTGCATTGTCCAAAGGGGCATAGGAAGTGGAGCAATGGCAGTTTAAGGATGGGCAGGGTGACAAAGTGGGACAGAAGGGTAACATTCAGGGGGGTCTCATTTCCTGGCGGGGGTCTTGGCATTGTTCTGTGTCTTGTTCCTGGATCTCAGGGACCATTTGCGGGGTGGTTCTCCATCTGCAGGGGGTGGGGTACTGGTGTTGTGTTCCTGTGGCGGTGACTCCTGTCCACTAGTGCCGGCGGAGGTGGAGGGATGTTAATCGTCCAGGCTAGTGTCAGGGGCCCCTTGTTGTGCCACTGTGTCCCTCCTGGTGTTGACAAGGTCTTGCAGCACCCCTGCAATGGTAATCAGGGTGTTGTTAATGGACTTCAAGTCCTCCCTGATCCCAAGGTAGTGTTCCTCCTGCAGCCGCTGGGTCTCCTGAAACTTGGCCAGTACCGTTGCCATCGTCTCCTGGGAATGATGGTACACTCTCATGATGTTGGAGAGGGCCTTGTGGAGAGTGGATTCCCTGGGCCTGTCCTCCCCCTGTTGCACAGTAGTCCTCCCAGCTTCCCTGTTGTCCTGTGCCTCTGTCCCCTGAACCGTGTGCCCACTGTCACTGCCCCCAGGTCCCTCATCGTCCTGTGTTAGTGGGGTTGCCTGGGTTCCCTGTAGTGGTGGACACACTGCTGATTGACGTGTCCTGGGGACAGAGGGATGGGCCCGCTGGGTGGGTGCTGTGCTGGTGTTTCCTGAGGAGGGAGGCTCTGTGGTGGCTTGTGACTGTGTCAGGGGAACTGACTGTCCAGAGGGCCCTGATGGGCCGGGCTGATCATCTTGATCCAGTTGTGCAGAGCTGCTGTCATCACCGTGGGTCTCTTCTGTGGGGGTACTGGATATGACTGGCACCTCCTGTCCGGTGATGTTGGGTAGTGGTCCTGTAGGGGTGTAAAAGCATGATTATTGCATCTGTGTGTGCCATCGTGTACAATGGGTGAGTGACCCTCTACTCCAGTGCTTGCATTCTTGGCTTGGTCCTTGTGTGATAGTTGGTTTGGGGTCTGCATGAGTATCTGTACTGAACATGCTTTGGTGATGGGTGTCCATGCATTGGTGTTACATGCAGGGCTTGTTTTTGGGATGTGTGGGTTGTGTTGGTGGGATATCTGTGGGTTGCTGGGGTGATGGGTGTGAGGGTAAGGGTGGGGTATGTGATGGCATGCAGGTAGGGTGGGGGATAAAGTAGTAAAGATTTGCCTTACCGGAGTCCAGTCCTCCTGCTACTCCTTAAAGGCCCTGAGGATGCAGTATTGCCAAGACTTGCTCCTCCCATGTTGTTAGTTGTGGGGGAGGAGGTGAGGGTCCACCGCCAGTCCTCTGTACTGCAATCTGGTGTCTGGAGACCACGGAACGCACCTTCCCCAGTAGGTCGTTCCACCTCTTCCTGATGTCATCCCTTGTTCTTGGATGCTGTCCCACTGTGTTGACCCTTTCGACAATTCTCCTCCATAGCTCCATCTTCCTTGCAATGGAGGTGTGCTGCACCCGTGATCTGAATAGCTATGGCTCTACCCGGACGATTTCCTCCACCATGACCCTGAGCTCCTCCTCAGAGAACCTCGGCATCGTTGAGGTGCCATGATGTGGTGTGGGTGATGTGTGAGATGGTGTGTGTTGTGATGTGTGAGTGGATGTGTTGGTGTGTGTTGTTTCAGGTGCGTGGATGTTGTGTAAATGATGGTGTAGTGTGTCTGTGGATGCTGGTGTTGTTTAAGGTAGTGTCTCTCTCTAGCCTGCTTTCAAATTTCTGGTAGTAAGGGTTTGTGGGTAATGTGGGTGTGTGTTTTATATTGGATTGGGTGTGTGGGTGTGGTGTGTGTATGTGTATCAGGTGTGTGTATTTCGAATTGTCCAATGTGGTGGTGTTTTGGATATGTGTGTGTATTTTGAGCGCGGCGGTGTGTACTGCCAATGGTTTATGCCGGTTGTTAGTCCTCCGTGTTGATTTGTGGGTCGTGACAGTGTGGGTGTATTCTTGTTGGCGTGACGGTGTCGGTTTTGTTATTGCCAGTTTATCACTGACCTTTGGTGTGGCAGACTTGTGTGGGTGTCTGTATTGTGGCAGATTCCGAGCTATGGGTCGTAACACCTGTAGCAGAATTCTTCAGCCGCAGCGGTATGTTGGCGGTCTTCTGCACGGCGGTAAGCGGGATTTACCACCAGGGTTGTAATGAGGGCCTAGATCCTTTGGAGACATTGGGTAGTATAGAGTTTTTCTCATTTTAATCTATGAGGTTTTTAACATAGCCTTTTGCTTACTTTTATAGGATCTACTTTTGGTCTGTAAAATTATTTTGTGTCCTGATGATGACTCATAAACTGTTCACAGGGTCGAAACACTGATCATTCAGGAGCCATTGAATAAATAATGGTTCTTTTCTTGCTATTAATATTATGTACTAGCCTTTTAACTGACCTGCCCTTTGGCTATTCACCTTTGTAAGGATCACCTTTTTTTATCACTGCACTCACTTGCACTATATGATCATCTCGCTTCACAGAGCACTATTGTTGTTTGGTGGAGATCCTTTTGATTTTTTTTAACTTTTTGCTAAAACTTTTAATAACGTTTGTTGTACCAATTCCAAGTCTCCATATATTGTGATTCATTAATCATTTTACTTAATTGCTAAATTTGTTGGATTAAATAACAATCAACCACTACGGTAAATGTGTTAATGAACAATACTTTGAAGGAACTCTGTTGCATACATATTATCGCCCAATTATTCTTTCCTTTATGTAGTTAATCGATAATACTAATTGTAAAAGGCACCATATAAATCCTGATAACATAGCATAGTAAAATAACATAACAAAGAACAACACAACATAATAAAACACATTCTGCCTGGCTGCAAGCGCATACAATCTTGTCATGTTTTCTGCATAAACTCTGGCAAAAACCAATACAACCGCAACACTATAGTTTAGGCCATTTTTTCTCGGAACCTAACAATTTGTAATACTCTCCTGACAAGAGAACACAGTGCCACTTGTTACAAGCTTCTTTCGTTCAAGTAACGCAGTGTTCCTGCAAAATTAATCCACACAATGTCACATTCATTAATAGCTAATCTTTATTGTTAATATTGCCCATCTGAGAGACTTGTTATTGGATTTTGTCAAAACAAAATCAGCACGGGGAATCAATCTAATTTTTGTTAAGGACTGACGCCTGTTGTGTTTTATTATTTGAGAATCAGTACATAGACCAGGTGTAGACAGTGGGAGATGCTTAGGGTAAGGAAGATGCAATCTTTAGAATTAACGAAAAATAGAGTAGGCGTAATAGCAGGAAATGTAGTGCAGCATGCCATTACGAGTCTTCTGCAAATTATTATTTAAAGACACTCTTTCAGCAACAACTAAATTGACATTTACTTCTACTCTCAGAGGAAAAACGGTAACATAGGTGGGAAATCACTCATGAGCTGCAGCCTCAAATTTAAGATTGCGAGGTATAAATTAAAATTATGTATTTTAAAGAGGCCGTGCAGCGCAATCTGTATTTATTTAATATTTCCAATACATCTGCCACATTCACAGCTTTGTACAGGATGAATGGTTCGTGGATCTCTTGGGCCTGAGGCCCATATTTATACTTTTTTAGCGCCGCATTTGCGTCATTTTTTTACTCAAAAGCGGCGCAAACTTGCAAAATACACTTGTATTTTGCAAATTTGCGCCGTTTTTGCGTTAAAAAGCGGCGCAAATGTGGCGCTAAAAAAGTATAAATATGGCAGTCTTTAAATTAACACAGCAAACGTTTAAGCAATAACGTGTATTTTTCCACCATGCACCTGTGTGTGGATAGTTAAAATGCATGGCGCAGAGGTCATTCCCAAGGATGTTCTGTGATAAAACGAGAAGAGAACTTTGATATTCAGCAATCAGAGCCAATATAATAGATATGTGTGGCCCAAAATTACACGGGGACCCAAAGCTAAAAGCTGGCATAATTTGAAAAAGCCAAATTTTTTAAAACTGGAATAGGGAATAGCTGGTTTCACTTTAAGATATCTGGGGATCGTCTGTCCTTCATGTGCATGTTCCACTGGAGAGGCTGTACTGTGAGAAATATATTTGCAAAGTTATAAAGTTTACATTAAATGTTGATATAAAGATGAATATAAAGTACAGTTACGCAGCTAGACACTAGTTATGGGCAAAATTACATTTCGTATTTTATCTTTTTGTGCAAGTTTCATTTTTGTCTGGGAAGATTTCTTCAAACAGCATTTTGCTCAATATTGTCTGCAGATTAAATTGCCCTACTAACAATCTGATTTGATGGGGTTTATAGGGTTTAATTTTCCAAAATTGTGTTTTTCCAGGACTTTTTCCAATAAACTATGGCCAGATTTAAGAAGCCCTAACGCCTCCTTTTGTAACATTAGCGTAATTTTTTTTTTACACTAATGTGGCCCAACAAGGCCAAATTAGCTGCGTCATATTTACAAAGTGATGAGACGCATACATATTTTGTGGCTACTTTTAATGCCTGCACAGAGCATGCATTAAAAGGGGCCACACCATTGTTTTCAATGTGCCCCTATGTACTGTGCAATATTAGCTCCAAAATGCTGGCGCTAATCCTACACAGTACATCAATAAAGTGAAAAATTTGACACTAATTCACCTACTCTGCGCAGATGGGGCGCCATATATTAAACACAGTGCACACATGCTGGCGGTAGGGGGTGCTAAGAGAAACATGAAAAGTTGTGCTGAATTGAATGCAGCTCCACTTTTCTTAAATCAGGCCCTATCTTTGGCAACCTTGCTACAAAGGTTGCAATGTTTGAGGAAAGCCTCACAAGTTTTTCAGAAGAGTATCATTCCAATTTCAGGCACATCCAGCACTTTTCAGAGGCTTGAACAGGAGCAATGGAATGTCTAGATTGTTTACTGTTACTCTTTATTACGCTGTTTCCATATTCCTTGTCCCATTACTCACTATTAAAGTTGGGAGGCCCGCCTCATATTAAACAACTTTCCTTTGTTTCTAAAACACAGAACTCATTGCTTTAATTATTATCAGGAAAAATAGACACAATACTTCTTGGTCTCACAAGCACTTCGTATTCCCTACTCAAGCAGGGTTTGTGGCAGGAAAATGAGCAATGGGATGAGGAATTTGTAATCAGAATAATGAAGATTACCTAAAGGTAATCTAGGCATTTCTATCTTCATTCACACCCCCTGTCCATTTCTCACTATTGCACCAAAGCAGTTTTATCAGATTAAAATATGCATGCCTGACCAAACTCATGGCAAACATCAAAGTATTCACAGACAAATTAGGTTCCCATGTCAGCAAGAGAGGAACCACCATTATTTATTCAATGGCTCCTGATTGAGCAGCATTTTGACCCTTAGAGCAGTTCATGATGCATTTTTTGCACCCATTATTCTCGTAGCAAACTGTAATTTTGACCCTTATGTCAAAATCAAACCATAACGTCTAAAAAAGGAGGTAGACTTGCCAGACATGGCTCCTCTGCTACGGTAGAGGAGCATCACCCCCTCCCCGCTAGCAGCATGAGCTGCAAAATGAAAAATAAAAACAATGATAAACAGTGTTTATTATTGTTTCTATTTTTCTGGGCACAGCACTCCCCTCAGTGCGCATGTGTGCTTGGCCAGCCGTCTCAGGGTGGTCAAACACACAGGCTCACTGGGCTCTCTCTGACCCGGCACTGTGTTGCTGGGTTGGAGGGAGCAGGCAGAGGCTCCCACATTGCCTCTCATGTGTTAGGATTGGTGACAGGGCATGCTGGGAGCCTGTGCCTGCAGCAAATAGAGTGGGAGCCAGAAGAGTGGCAAGGCAGCGGCAGAGGTTAGTTTCTTTTTTTTGATTGCTTTATGTTGTTGTGCCCCCACCCTGCCACTTTGCCCCTATAGGAGCTGCCCTGAGACTCACCCAAGATGCAGCTACACAATATCAATCTAAGAGACACAAACCCATTCGCCCCACAAGGTAGCAAATCTGCTGGTTGAACGTGCCTGAACCAAACCTGAAAGAGCCAGACCAGAATTCAAGAAGGAGATTGAAAGTACTTGCTTAATCCTACATTTTACAGCTCAACCTTAGCCCGACCAAAGTTAAGAAATGATGAACTTTTCTTCTTGTCATCAGCCCCACTCATACCGGATTCAAAGATTGAATCGGGAAAATAAAACAGGTGGTGGGTTGCTGTTGTTTTCAAAGCACAAGAGGGGTGTAATATTGCTAAATCAGTAATCCTTGAATGTGAAGCAATGATGTTTTCACTATTAGTAACTGATAAGCTTACCTTGTCTGGAGCTGTCATGTACTGCCTCCTGCAACACAGATAATTGGAGCATGTATCGGGGAGGACCTTGTGCCACATATTTTTAAATGTTGCCAATTTTACTATCGTAGGTGACCTTAATACTCATTTTGTTGATTCAGCATGGAAAACAGCTATATACATGATAGAAGACTTTGCGGCGCTTGACATGTAGTTGATCACAAATTTTTCTACCCATGCAGCCGGGTATCTGTTATACCTTGTTTTTTTCTAATCTTCATAATACCCTGTTGAATGTGCCCCTCCCCCTGCTATGGTCAAACTATTTTGCTGTCCCATTTTTCATTTATGGTCCTCATGGGGCTCAAGCTCAGAATGGTCAACTGAATTAAACTGATAAGAACTAGTTAAGTTTGGATATCTCATAGCTTAATTCAGTACTTGAAGTGCAATGTCCCACACTAAGTAACTCAGTGGAAGTGGAACCTGATGGTATTGATATATGGATCAGATCCGCAATAAATGCTCTGGTTCCTACTATGTGTAGAAAACATCATAAAATCCTTTCTCCGCACCCATGGTACAATGATGGTCTGCATTGATTGAAAAAATGATGCAAAGGCCTAGAAAAACTTTGCATAAAAAATACATTGCAGATGACAAACATATCTATAGGATGACCTTAAAAAATTCCTGAGCTGTATTGGTAGGGCTAATCATTATTTAAATGAAATCTCTGTTGCAAACAATTTCCCCAAAACTCTCTTCATAAGTGTAAAGAATCTGCCGGACCAGAATGCTAGTTTCCACTACCTCTCTTTCACAAGTCCAATGTGATAACATAGCTGATTTTATTTTCAAAGAAAATAGAAGATATTCAAGCCTCTTTCTTTAGCAGTCCTACTGCGTGTTCAGACGAATGCTTTCTATCTGTGTTAAGTTGCTTGAGTGTCTTTACTCCATTAGAGGTGCCTTTATTAATCTCCTTGTTGAATGCTACTAAGGCTGGTTCTCCATTAGACCTGTGCTCCCCTTTTATATTGAGTAAGCTGGTCTTATTTACTACGGAATGACTTACTAAGCTTCTGAATGCTTCCTTAGCAGAAGGTAGGGTCTGTTAGCATTGAAGCGGACCTTAGTTACATCTTTACTTAAAAAGCCCAATCTTGAACCGTTGGTATGGTCAAATTATAGGCCAATATTTCTTTTGCCTACCTTAGCAAAGGTGCTGGAAAGGCAGAAAGTCAATCTGCAACTTACCTCTTTTTTGGAATGGGATTTTGCATTCATTGCAATCAGGATTCAGAGTTGATCACAGTGCTGAGTCTGCTCACCTTGGTGTCACTGAATACCTTTGAGGCCAATTAGATTCAGGCAGTTCAGCTACACTGATTCTGTTAGATCTCAGTGCCACATTCAACATAGTAAATCATTCCATTCCGCTCAGTCGCCTGGAAGGAATGGGAGTGCAGGCTATAGCCGTGGAATGGTTAAGATCTTTCCTGTATACTAGTACCTTTCAGGTACATTCACATCAACAAAGTTCTAAATCTAATTTGCTAGCTTAAGGGGTACCTAAAGGCTCTACCCTGTGTTCACTCCTGTTCAATCTGTATGTTAGGCCTCTTGCTGACATTGTGAAGTCCCATTGGCTCACACCTTTTTCTTATGCGGACAGAACACAATTTGTGGTGTCTCTGTCTACCAAGGATAACTGAAATACACAAGCCCTTAGCCCCTGTCTGGCCTGGGTTTCAGCTTGGATGAATAGCAATTTGCTGAAACCTAATGGGGATAAAACAGAGGTCCTGTCAGTAGGCAAACATACCCTTCTTTGGGGCTCAGTAGGCCTTCTGCTCTGGGACTGATCCCCACTCCAATGCAGGTGGTTAAAAGTCTGGGAGTTTGGATAGATGATAAACTATCGATGAGTAACCAGATAAATAAAGTTGTGGCCACATGCTTTGGTATTCTTAAGTGGCTGAAGAACAGCCTGGCATACCTACTGGATTCAGCCCAATTAACAATAGTGCAGGCTTTAGTGATATACAGACTGGACTATGGCAACATCTTGTATCTGGGTGTGACTATATCTCTGCTCAAGAGGCTCCATATTGTTCAAAATGTGGCAGCCACATGCTTTTTCATCCACCTAGTTTTACTTTGAAAGGCAGTTTGCTTAATACTCTGTGCAGGCTGCCTATTGAGCAGCGCATCCAATTTAAGGCCTTATGATTCATGCATAAGTGACTTGCTAATACTTACCCCTTGTATTTAAGACTTTCGGAGTCTGCTTACATTCCAAATTGTGCTTTGCATTCAAGCCACTTAGATTTGGCCCGGATTCCGAGGATCAGCAGGACCTGGTATATCATGGCTCTAAATTGTGGAACACCTGCTGCACTTGCTTCAAGTTTGTAATTCACTTATGTATTTTGGAAGAAACTGAAGACTTGGCTGTTTCCATCCACACAATATAGGGCCTCATTATGACCCTGGCGGTAGAGAACCGCCAGGGCCAACGGGGGCGGGAGCACCGCCGACAGGCCGGCGGTGCTCCCTTGGGCATTCTGACCGTGGCGCTTTGGCCGCGGTCAGAAAGGGAAAACCGGCGGTCTCCCGCCGGTTTTCCACTGCCCCTAAGAATCCTCCAAGGCGGTGCAGCTCGCTGCGCCGCCGAGGGGATTCTGACAATCCTTACCGCCATCCTGATCCTGGCGGCTCGCCCGCCAGGAACAGGATGGCGGTAAGGATTGTCGTGGGGCCCCTGGGGGCCCCTGCAGTGCCCATGCCAATGGCATGGGCACTGCAGGGGCCCCCGTAAGAGGGCCCCGCTAGTATTTCACTGTCTGCATAGCAGACAGTGAAATACGCGACGGGTGCAGTAGCACCCGTCGCACCTTCCCACTCCGCCGGCTCGATTACGAGCCGGCATCCTCGTGGGAAGGGAGTTTTTCCCTGGGCTGGCGGGTGGTCTTTTGGAGACCGCCCGCCAGCCCAGGGAAAAACTCATAATACCCTCCGCGGTCTTCTGACCGCGGAGCGGTATTATGGAGGGCGGCATCCTGGCGGGCGGCCTCCGCCGCCCGCCAGGGTCATAATGAGGCCCATAATGTTTTCAGAAGAATCTGATGATCAAGCTGCTTCCATCTGCATATTTTGATATAATATATTAAGTACTTTTGATTGCTGAGGAGGCTAGCGCTGGGGAATCTGTTAGAGTAGCTAAGTGCTTTACAAATCAGAAATCAATGAATCAATCAATCAATCAACTGATCTAAAGAGATGCATTTTAACAGCTGTGTTCACAACAAAAGATCCTTCATATCCGTGTCAGAACATACTACTGAATGAATTGTCTCATGTGACTTGTGAAGTGTTGAGTTCACCTTTGGAACACATTTTGGTCTCAAGCTTCAAAAACTCTAAGATAAAGAGGGCAACACATTAAGATAGTCCTACCCATGTAGTTGTTACTATGCTATCAGAAAGACAACATTTAAGATGAGGAATTTAACGGATGCTACTTCCAAAGGTTCAAAAAGAAAAGATCTGTAGGCAAAGCTCCTAACAGAAATTAAAGGTCCCAGTTACAGATCCCAAACCTCAGGCCTTCAAACTTCAGATCTATTACACACCTGAAAATCCACTTTTCAGTCTCACAAAGGATCCCCTTAGAATGTAAATGGCTTTAATGGTAGCCCAGGTAGAATTAGGACATTATTTGTCAAACCCATCCAGTAGAATCTGTCAGATGGCTTCAGGAGGGCAATGAATAAGAGTGGTGAAAGGCTAGGAACAGCTGAAAGGTAAGAAGTATAAAGCATTAGGGAACTAGACGTCAACGCAGAAAAGGTCATAAATATTAATGAGGGACATGACCTTTCAGGAAAAAGAGGAACAGGTCAGCTAGGAAAGGAACCACACCCTTGGGATCAATGCAGGTGAAGCTGTGCGGGGAAACAGATGTAGAAAGAAGAAGCCAGGAAGACTCAGAGAAGCCTGGCAGGGAGTGACATGTGGAAGCCAAGTCAAGAGCAAGCCGCGAGCAGAAGGAAGAGGAAGCAAGTCACCTGCACTACCCCAGGATAAGGAGACTGAGACTGGGATAGAGAATGAGGAGGTGCCCATAATCTGGTGCGAGGACTGGTGGACACCGCCCGTGAAAGCTCTAGAGCCAACCACAACTTTGTTGTGGCTAGAGTGGTGAGTGGGGAAGGGGTGGGAACCTGAGGTTTTGTAAAGTAAGGAAATGTAAGGTGGTAGGAGGGATACTTGCACTTAAGGAAATTTCAGCCAAACAAGCACTCTCCCATATACAAAGCTGGAGTATCCTTATATTTATTGCATTTTTTCTCTGCACAACCCTGCATGCATGAACCACTCATTTTATCTAAAACTGTACCTCTATCCCTGATCCTAAACACTATTTGTCTTGTCTTGTTAACACCACCCACAGAAGTAGGGAAACAGCCCTCAAAGGAAACCCCGGGTGCAAAGAAGTTGCAGGTTTTTGAACAGGGCTGATGTTCACAGGAGTTTCTATTTCCTTGGGTGAAGGGCAGTCCTCTGAGGCTTCAGAGGTCACTGGTCCCTGTTGGATGCGTCGCTGTTGCAGTTTTCTTTGAAGTTGGGAGACAGGCCGGTAGGGATGGGGCCAAAGCAGTTGTCGTCTCCGTCTTCTCTGCAGGGCTTCAGGTCAGCAGTCCTTCTTCTTGTTAAGTTTGCAGGAATCTATTTTCCTAGGTTCTGGGGAGCCCCGGAATACTGAATTTAGGGGTGTGTTTAGGTCTCGGAGGTCAGTAGCCAATGGCTACTGTCCTGGAGGGTGGCTACACCCTCTTTGTGCCTCCTCCCGGTGGGGAGGGGGGCACATCCCTAATCCTATTGGGGGAATCCTCCACTCTCAAGATGGAGGATTTCTAAAAGCAGGAGTCACCTCAGCTCAGGACACCTTAGGGGCTGTCCTGACTGGTGGGTGACTACTCCTTGTTTTTCTAATTATCTCCTCTAGCCTTGCCGCCAAAAGTGGGAGCAGTGGTCGGAGGGGCGGGGATCTCCACTAGCTGGGATGCCCTGTGGTCCTGTAACAAAAGGGGTGAGCCTTTGAGGCTCACCGCCAGGTGTTACAGTTCCTGCAGGGGGAGGTGAGAAGCACCTCCACCCAGTACAGGCGTTGTTACTGGCCACAGAGTGACAAAGGCACTCTCCCCATGTGGCCAGAAACTTGTCTGGTGTGTGGCAGGCTGGCAGAAACTAGTCAGCCTACACTGGAAGATGGGTTGGTATTCAGGGGGCACCTCTAAGGTGCCCTCTGGGTGTATGTTACAATAAATTGCACACTGGCATCAGTGTGCATTTATTGTGCTGAGAAGTTTGATACCAAACTTCCCAGTTTTCAGTGTAGCCATTATGGAACTGTGCAGTTCGTGTTTAACAAACTCCTAGACCATATACTCTTATGGCTACCCTATACTTACAATGTCTAAGGTTTTGCTTAGACACTGTAGGGGCATAGTGTTCATGCACATATGCCCTTACCTGTGGTATAGTGCACCCTGCCTTAGGGGTGTAAGGCCTGCTAGAGGGGTGACTTACCTATGCCACAGGCAGTGTGAGGTTGGCATGGCACTCTGAGGGGAGTGCCATGTCAACTTAGTCATTTTCTCCCCACCAGCACACACAAGCTGTGAGGCAGTGTGCATGTGCTGAGTGAGGGGTCCCTAGGGTGGCATAAGACATGCTGCAGCCCTTAGGGACCTTCCCTGGCATCAGGGCCCTTGGTACCAGAGGTACCAGTTACAAGGGACTTACCTCAGTGCTAGGGTTGTACCAATTGTGGAGACAAAGGTACAATTTAGGGAAAGAACACTGGTGCTGGGGCCTGGTTAGCAGGGTCCCAGCACACTTTCAAATCATAACTCAGCATCAGCAAAGGCAAAAAGTCAGGGGGTAACCATGCCAAGGAGGAATTTCCTTAGACACTAGCGTCTATTTCAAAGCCAAATATTGAAAGGAATTGTAGGAAGCTGGCCTGGATTGTAGTGGGTACCTGAGGTACTTAAACCTTATACCAGGTCCAGTTATCCCATATTAGTCAAATGTAGGCAGTGTCTAGCAGCTTAGGCTGTCTAGGGGTAGCTGTAGCAGAGCAGCCAAGGCTGAACTAGGAGACATGCAAAGCTCTTGAAATACCACTATAGTTACACAATAAGAAAAAATACTCAGTCTTACCAAAAATAAAGGTAATTTATTTTAGTGACACAAGGCCAAAAATATCTTAGAGGCAATACTCCTACTGGATGTAAGTATTGTACCCAATATATACACTAGTTACCAAAATCAGGTAAGTAAACAGTCATAGAATAGTGTAAACAGTGAAAAATACAATAGGTTGTCGTAACAGAGAGGTGCCTGTTGAAGCAGGGTGAAGACAGGCAGTCCTCAGAGCATGCACACCTTGGAAACTGTTGAAGTTGCTGGCTGGAGCTGAAGTTGCAGGTCACAGGAGCCTTCCTGGATACTTTGTTGCAGTTACAGCGGTTCCCAGAGCAGTCTTTGGTTGATCTGATGGTCAGAAGCTGAAGCAGAGGATGCAGAGGAGTCCTGGAGGAATCTTGCAAACCGAATCTGAGGAAACACGCAGAGAAGAGACCCTAAATAGCCCTGAGAGGGGGATTGGCTTTCTACTCAGGTATGCAACTATCAGGAGGGGTCTCTGATGTCACCGGCTGGCACTGGCCACTCAGATGCTCCCAGAGGGTCCCCAAACCTTGGAATCCAAGATGGTGGACACCAGGGACACTCTGGAGGAGCTCTGGGCACCACCCCTATGGTGATGATGGACAGGGGAGTGGTATTCCTCTTTCCTTTGTCAAGTTTTGCGCCAGAGCAGGTACTGGGGGGTCCCTGAACTGGTGTAGACTGGATTATGCAAGGACGGCACCGTTTGTGCCCTTCAAAGCACTTCAGGAGGCTCTGGGAGGATAGCCCTCCCATGCCTCTAACACCTATTACCAATGGGAGAGGGTGTACCACCCCTCTCCTAAAGGAAATGCATTGTTCTGCCTTCCTGGTATTGAGCTGCTTAATCCCCAGGAGGGCAGACATCTGTCTGTGAGGTGGAAGCAGCTGGGGCTGCAGTGGAAACCTCAGAGAGATGGTTTGGCAGGACTGGGGGTCCATAGTGGACCCGCCGGGGTGCACAGAATTGGCCCCCCAATGGCAGATTTGGATTGGGGGGTCAATTTCACAATCTTAGACACCTCACATGGCCATATTCGGAGTTACCATTGTGAAGCTACATATATGTATTTGTAGTGCACACTTCTAATGGTGTTCCCGCACTCACGAAGTTCAGGGAATTGGCCCTGCACAATGTGGGGGTACCTTTGCTGGTGCAAGGGTGCCCTCACACACAGTAACTTTGCACCTAGCCTTCAGTAAAGGAAGGTTAGACATATAGGTGACTTATAAGTTACCTGATGCAGTGAAAAATGCCTGTGAAATAGTGTGTGCACTGTTTCACTCAGGCTGCAGTGGCAGGCCTGAAGAAAGGTTTGTATGAACTCCTTATGGGTGGCAAAAGAAATGCTGCAGCCCATAAGGATCTCCTGGAACCCCAATGCCCTGAGTATCTAGGTACCATATACTAGGAACTTATAAGGAGGGTCCAGTGTGCCAATCAGAATTGGAATATGGAGTCACTAAACTCTAGTGACAAATTAGGTAAACAGAGAGAGCATAAGCACTGGAGTTCTGGTTAGCAGAACTCTAGTGACACAGTCAAGCATACTGACAACATACATAAGCCACAAACTATGAGCACTAGGGTCCTGGCTAGCAGGATCCCAGTGAGACAGTAAAAACACACTGATGAATAGGTTTCAAACTATGAGCGCTGGGGTCTTGGCTAGCAGGATCCCAGTGAGACAATAAAAACACACTGACAAACACTGATAAACAGGCCAAAAATAGGGGTAACCATGCTAGAAAGAGGCTACTTTCTGACAGGAATTCCATAGAAATTTTGTTTACAAAATCTGTTATTCTGTGTTCCCATGATTCTCCCACAGAAATGGAGCTTTACTTGCATGGGTGGTCCTACAGCCCATAACATGAAAGGTCCTAAAATGCAAAGTGGACATTTTAAATTTTGACATATACAATTACCCTTCTGGATTATGTGGGTAGTTTGAAATGATGGCCAGAGTGTTACTGCTACCCAGTGAAACCTACCAAGCCAAGACACATCTGAAAACTAAACACCCAGAGTAGTCCAGGGTGGTTTGACATGTCTGTGTCCCACTAGGTATTCATCGCCGCAATGCCCTGCAAACTTCCAAAAAACACATTTCCTTCACATTTCAAAGAGGGGCAGTTGCTAAATCTGCTGGTATCCACAACAGTCCTACACGCAACATTTCCACCCTTCTTCTCATAAAAATGGTATTCCACTTGTATGCAAGGGCCTAGCATCCATGACAGGAATTAATTAAACCACGGGTCATGCGAAGCCACATTGACAATGTATGGTCACAGTTTTTATCATCATGGAATGATCTAATTTAGGATGGCTGCTTTGTCCTTGAATTGTAGAGAAGTAGTATCCTTTAGGGTGCTCTGATCAAGTAGTTACCCTGGTCCATATCTTCATTGCTGCTGTATCAACTTACATTTCTCAGAGCCTTCTTGTTTTATTAACTTTTAAGTCACAATATGTACCTTCTTATGTTACAGATGGAAAGTGATTGTTACGGGGAGATTATCATCTTTCTAGGACATCTTATGTTTGCCTCTTTTATACTGTAGGTTACCTTTGTCCCTCATAATGTCGGGGTCATTGGAAGAGAACAACATATGATGCATTCGGTTTGGCCTGTACTGCCTTACCATAAGTACTTTGTGGTTTGTTACCTACAGTAGTGGAGTTTGTTGAGTCATGTTAAATAACCCTAGACTATAGGAGGCTTCAGCTCTTCTCAGATTTTGTTTTTTATTGTCAGCACATATGGGTGCTAGCACCATTTTGATTAAAATGTGTATGTCCAGTCAATTATTTCAAGGGACCAAGCTTGAACAGGGGATCTTCTTTGATGCTGGCACAGATATATTTTAAAATGCCCATGCATTATTTTTTGGAAAGATTGGTGTCAGTGGAAATAGAGTCTACCTCACATGGCATCTGCCTCCAAGTCTTTATGTACCTTCCCACTATTAAAAAGGTCTCCGAAATTCCTTTCTAAATCATCTACACACCTCATAAATGATATGATTGAATACACAAAACTTTTAATGGTAATGAAGTAATAAGTTAATGAATCACTTATGTATATCTCCAACAACCTCTAATTAACATAACTAGCCAAAAATGATTCATCTTCAACCACACAAACCTTAGAGACAATGCATGCATATTTATATTGAGTGCAAATGACTAGAACCAATTTCAACCAAAAGAATTGGAGGATAATACTGAAAAGCTTTTCACCCTCCTGAAATAAATAAAAATGGAATAACCTCTAATCCCGAGGGGAAAAACATGTGATTCAAAGTGCATAGGTTGCATTGCAAAAACAGACTCGTGGATTAACCTGTTTTTGGAGAGTAATATGTTTTTATTTTTAAAACCAATGTTCATAACACTCTCTACTGAAGAGGATTTATTTCCATTTTAGAGGGTGAGGGGCAAAAAATCATATCCCAAATTGATGACAGGCAGAAATTAACAAGGATCTCAGTTTTGCATCCATTAAGCTTCAGTTTATTTAGGCACACCAAATCCTCAACTCCCAACCTACATTTAAGAAGGTAGTTGACACTTTGTGGTCTTCACAGATCTTAAAAATGATGTATCATCACCAACCATGGCTATCACAAAGCCAAAATAATGAATATGTCTATCTAATGGTAAGATGTAAAGTTTCAAAAGAAAAAGAGACACTATTAAAACTTGAGGGATGTCATAAGCCAAGGATACTTTGTCTGATAGCAAAGGATCCATAAAGACTTGAAAACCAGAACGTTCTGAGGCCACAGTAAAATTGCACCTGCAAGGCCAAGGCTCTCTAATAGACTCAACATAATACCATGGTCAAGCACATTGAGTGAGAAAGTGATTCAAAGGGATCCAGGCTGCAGAAGTAGTCATATCAGCACTACATTGACATTTGTCTGTAACAGCCATAATAATTGTCTCTGTGCTGCGGCCTGCCCAAAACTGAGCTTCTGAAGATATGTTGTAAGTTGTGGGATCCCACATCACATGCCACACAGCCAGGCAGCTTAGAAATGAACGGCAATTGAGAGATAGACCTGTAGTTTGTCAATCACCTCTTGTTGTAGATTTGGCTGCTTCAAGATTAGAATAACCTGAGCATTCTTCATCTCACTAGGAACAATGTCTGAGCTTAGATAGATGTTAATCATGTTGTCTACTGGTGTACAATATTGCAGCAATACATTTCTATGTAGCTTGACTAGCAGTAATTTCGCTCCAGTGCGAGAAGTGCTGCTCATTTTAGGTAAAGAGTTGAACTCATCATATTTAAAAGGGCTACTTGTGGTAGGCAGATAGATTTTACAAGAAACTCTTCTTAACAATGTCATGTATAGATACATTTTACTGCCTGCCCCATACCACGGCTGTATAAAACATGCATGGGGCTGTCTTAGACTGGACGATTCACAAGGTTGTTTTACCAGGGGTCAACCAAGATTGTTTTGTGTTAACAAGTCTAATTGTATAACATAACTGGGGGATGTCTGCTGACCTTAATCCCTTCTCTATGACTGTGAAATGTGTCACTTGCAGCATGCAGAGTGTTTTTTCCAAGAACCTATCAAAGACAATGTTAGTCATAAGTACCTCTTGGTGGTCTGCTGAGCTCCATGCATACAATGGAACTGGTGGATTTTCAATATGGGACGTCCACTGTCTCTAGAATGTTTTGGAAACAGCAAAATGTGTTCATTCTTTGTGATGCGAGTCATCCAGCTTGAAGTTCTTGTTTCTTGTGATCACAGATTGAGGTTCCCAAAATCATCACTTTCATTTTGTGTTCTTGATTTGGAATCTATTTGTCTTGCAGTATTTGTGGACCCTATTTTCCCATCATATATCTGCACAGGACGTGATACTATTGCATTTTCCATCATCCATTTGTACAGGAAGAGATATTATTGGATTTCTAATAGTCCATCTGCACAGAAAGTGGCACTACTACATTTCCCATCACCCATCTGTTAAGATTAGGGAAGTCTCTAAAAACCGGTAAGTTTAACCAATCGATTATTCATAAATAAAAGGAGCCCACTTCCAGCACGTTCCCACGGGAAGGCTTCCAACTGCAACTCCTGGTTTGCAGGTTAGAATCCTCCACAAGCTTGACCAGAAGGTGGAACACATTACAAAAGTAAACATAGTGCAACGAGGTAAGCACAATACTAAGCTAAAGGTAAGACTATATAAAACAAACAAGATCATTACACCATCTGCACAGAAAATTATATCACTTCATGCCTTCTCTCTACCTCAATCAACTGTTTGATGCTCTAATCACTCTTGCAGTTCCATCGAAGGGTGGTAGCAGACAAGGAGAATGCTGGTCCGATACTGCCAGATAGGGCCTTGGGTCAGAACTCCATTGAAACTTTCACGGTAAGACAACCTTTTTTTCATTACCCAGCAACCCATATTGCCAATCCTCACAATCACACCTGTATATACAGAACATGGTACACTCCCATAACATTAGCACCATGCAGACCAAACCTCAAACTCCATACACCAGGCATTACAGCCCTCATCACCTATCACAAGAAAAATGGTTCATGCCCCCCCTTTGCACATCCTACATTTCTTTCTTCCCACAAGGCTACAGCATCCATCATGTCAAACACGCACATGTGAAGGAAGGAGAACTTGCTGTCATCCTAAAGTCCTCCTGGTTCTGCACATGGTCATGATCGAACAAGATGCATTCAACTCCATAGAGCTTCTGATGTCGTTTTCCATTGTTTGCAACTCAGACTACCACCTTCAATCTCTTCTACAGGCCTCCCAGGCACAACAAGAACTTCACTGATTAATTCTCAGATCTCCTCACCACCTTTCCATCCAACGTGTCCACAGGACTCTCTTGGGTGACTTCAACACACGCTTAAAAACAAACAAGAGACAACCTCTCTAACCTCATCATTACATTAAATGTGGTACAGCATGTCACAAGACTGACGTACTGCAATGGGTACATTCTCAACCTCTTCTTCTCAACATCACTAACAATCCAATGCAAACCACTGATACACCTAGACTGTATTGGCCACTGTGCAATCCCTATGCCACTGTCTAGTGTCCTACTAGCAAACCAAAGTCAACATAAAATAGAAGGACAAACCTTCTAATCCTTCAAAGACATCTCCGTAGACAACCTAACGCTTGAACTAATCTCTTACCCTATTAGCATGACATCCATCATCCTTCCTAACAAATTCAGCAATTTTTGGAAAGTTATGTGAATATTCCCATTCCCATTGCAACATGCACATACATGCCAAAGCTTTCAGCACCTTTGTACTCAAAAGACCTTACTGAAAATAAATTATACAAATGAAAAAAGAAAAATCTTCTAAGGACTTCTGGATGCTGAATTCCCTCTGTGAAACACGCAGTCATCTCTGAATATCAGCCAAAACAATGTTCTATACCAACACCATCAGTGCAGCCCCTAAGAGTACCCTAAAACTACGCAAGACAATCAAGCATTACATCAAGCCCCTGCCGGTTATGCCATTCCTCATTCCACAGAAAAGTACAATGCCTCTAATTCAGGGAAAAATTCAGAAGATCCTACAGCACATTGACAACACTAAGCCTGCCCCATCTTTTACACCACCCCTTTTTGTAGAATCATGCAATGGTGTGTCTTCAAAGCCCTAAATCCCCAGATCTAGCTGAAAGTTCATTTCCAAAAAAGCCACTTCTTATGAAGATGATATCTTACTATCATCCTTTATTAAACCATTGTCTGAGAACACTCTGTTATCCCTACTTACCATTGCCTTATTTTAAATTTACCAATGGCTCCCTCACTCAATGCATCTTCCCAGAGGCTCTCAAGAGCTCTCACGACTGGACAGATCTTTCTCTATTAAAGAAACCTTCATAAGGCCCTGATGGCCTCACCAACCACCACTACATCATTTGTCATTCATTTGCAAGATCATTTTAATATTAGTCTATGTTCAACTCCAATATCACTTTAGTGCTAACCATCTCTTGCAAGACTGCCTGTCTAGCTTCAGATTATTCTGCACCATGGAGATTGGTGCTGTGTGCATCATAGGTTATGCCCTTTTGACCAAAGATGAAGATGACTTCTTCCTCCTGATATTGCTAGACCTCTTAGCTGCCTTCAACACAGTTGACCTTTTTATCCGAATATGCTCCATTGAGTCTTCAATGGCTTTTACTAACAATGTCCTTCACTGGGCCTCCTCCTACCTTTCCAAAACAACACCAGTTTGTTCATAGGGGCACCTTCAGGTTACAAAATCAACTGTGGAGTTCCAAACTGTCTCTCTTCATCTTTAACCTGTACATGGAGCTGCTTGAATGAATACATGAATGAAAATGGTACTTGTAAAGCACACAGTCACTAAAACAGAGCATTCTGGCACTTACTCACACACCATTCCTCAATTTAACTGTTATGAAAACTACTAAAAATAAACAAATGGAGAGGACAGAAAGAAAGAAGGCCCCTTAGCAGGAATAAATAAACAAGGTGATGACAGAAATTCACCTGACGCTGAGAAGAACTCTTTCTTCTTAAAGGTGGCTTCATTAAGCATAATTCTAAGACTACCAGAAAGGTGGTTCCAAGCCTTGCATCACAGAGCAGATAAAGAGTTTCCTCTTATAGATTTTAGCCTGAAAGTAAGGAGTTTTAACAAATTAGAGTTTGAAGATCCAAGGATCCTCTGCATCCTATAATGACAGAAGCGATCAGATAAATATTTGGTGCCAGTAACATGGAAGGATCTAAAAACCTGAACCAAAGATTTAAAAGGAACCCACTTGTGAATAGGCAACCAATGCAAGTCTCTGAGCTCCTGAGAGATGGTGCTTTTCCTGGAAAGTCTGAACACTAGTCTGGTGGCCACATTTAAAAATCTGGAGCCTGTGTAGAAGTTGCTTAGAGATTCCTAAATAAAGGCTATTACAGTGGTCCAAACTTTAGGTCATAAGTGCAAAAGCTACTCCTGTCCTTGCGGCCAAAAGGAGAAAAACAATTTAATGATTAATTTAGTGATTTAATCAAGGCAAAACACATACCCACAACTGACAGGACTTGTGGCAGCAAGGATAAAACATTACCAATTTGTACTTCTTAATGTCTGGGCACATCTACAGGAGGAGGGAGCAAAAGGGCAGGCCACTACATTTTAGGGGAGAACAAATCGTGCTTCCTATTTGTATTTCTGTTTTGGCTGTATTACAGTTCAAATGATTGCTTTTCATCCAGTGAGTTATGTAAATGAAACATTTATTAAAAATGTGTTCTGAACCAAAAATGTTTTTGTCCACGTACAAAATTGGTTGAGTGTCATCAGTATAGAAAGTAGTCGAAATCCCAAAGGAAGTAATTAGAGATACCAGTGGATCCATATAGACATTTAATGAAGAGGGACTGAGTGAAGAACCTGCTGATCACCATATGTTAATTATTTTTCTTCTTATGAAAAGTGCCCAATACCTTCTAGTCGGATCTTCTCTGCAAGGAAGTACTTGAACCAGGACCAAGCCTTTCCAGTAATACAATTTTGAAAAGAGATGCGGAGTAATTATTGAATGCAAGATAGTACCAAACACTGTTGATAAGTCGAAAAGGATTAGGACATCATTGTGGCCACTATCTAGTGTCATTTTTATTGTTTCTGAGACTTCCAGCAGGACAGATTCTGTAGAGTGTCTCGGCCTGAAACCACACTTAAAGAGTTGAATCTTTAAAGAATTGTTCATTTACTAACTTTTACAGCATTTTAGTAAGAGAAGGAAGTAGCAAGATAGGCCCAAATTAGTCCAGAATTCAAGGATCGACCAAAGAGTTTTTTAAGAGCAGTTTAACCACTGCCACTTTCCAAAGCGCTGGAACTACTGCCAGTGAAAGTTGAGGACTTCAGTATATGATTAGTAAGCTGATTCACCATTTTGATAGCCCTTTGAAAGATAACAGGCGGGCACAGATCAAGGTGGAATCCAGATTTATGTGAAAGAATAGCACATTTCAATTGCAACAAGAAGAAAGGCTGAAAAATGGCCAAAGACGAATTTGTGGAGAGAACAGCCTGTACTGTACTGTTCTACTCACAGAACACAGCATCAAGATTCACCAATATGTCTACTTGAAAGTCTCCTTTGCTTCTGACATCCAACACCTCAAACACTGCTTGCACATCATCCAGATATGGATGTCTAGCACCCACAAGCAGCTCGATCCAACCAAGATAGAATTCCTGTTATTTGCCAAAAACAACAAACAAGACACAAATCTGGCTCAATAACATGAACTGTGATGGTTTCAAACTTCAACTTTGACTAAATGCAAAGTCTGTTAAATTCACCTTCAACACCAGCCTCACCAACAAGGAACACATTGTCAAAAACCAAAGACAAGCTGTCACTAGCTCTCTCTTCTAAATAAAGTCAAACCATTTCTTCCAGAAATCATCTTCAGAGGTGCTGTTCAAGGATTGGTATCCTTGCATCTGGATTGTGGTAATGGCCTATTCCTATGTCTCCCAAACTCCACACTGGTACCCTTGTGAGATATCGTAGATGCCACAGAACATCTTATCCATGATGAAATATGTTCAATTCACCCTTATCCTGACGTAACACTATAGTCCCCCTTTGCTGGCCAATACCTTTTTCAAAATCAGCTGCATCATTTACAAAAGCATCACAACCAGCATCCTTGCTTATCTTGCAGCACACCAGCTGTCAGGACACTATCAAGATGCAAACTAAGACTGACCAAATGCTGCTACAATTTAAGACAAAGGTGAAGGCACACTCCCTTAAAATATATCTCACTGGATTAACCATCCACAAACAACCACTCCAATCGCTTATTGACTTTTTGCTTATTTGTGATCCTAAACAGGTTTCATTGTGCTGTTTTTGGCTAGGTTCTAGAAACATCACATACTTCAGAAACATTAGTGATATCAGGGAAGCCCGGGTCATGTTTTGAGTTCTTCAAACAGCTGAAAGTTTGGTGTACTAATGAATCACATGGACCAAATAAGCGATTGATTTTAGAACATTAACAGGCTACCTCATTCAAGGGTACAAACAAGGTTTTGAGTGAAATGTTCCCAGTTTTGCAATGGTTACTTTTGAAAATGAATCAAGAATAATAGATATGGATTTTCTAAAGCAAAATATGAAATATGTTCATATTCACGATATCATCTTGAAATGTTTATTGGTAATGATGTGTCTACATTTTACCTCACTGAGAACACGCTACAACACAGGCAGTAAGTTAAAGTTTTTAAAACTGTATAACTCTTTATTTGCTATGGGACTACATCCTGGTCTTAATCATGACCACCCTAACATTGCTTTAATTTAGGAAAGAGCTGAAGACTCACCTCATGTAAGAACACTGCATCATATTGCATTAACTATGCATAACCCAGCTTCCTCTTCTATTACTCATTGATGTTCTGCTTGTTTTTACCGGCTTTTAGCTGGAAGTAACATAGACATATACATATATGCATGAAAAATATGCTATTTGGCATAAAATGTGGTGCATTATGGTTTCTATCTAGAATTACAGTATCATCTGCGTACACAAGAGTGGATGTTTTCTACCTCCAGTGCTGGTATACCCTCAGAGAATTCTTGCAAATGGAAATTAAGGTAACTGTTGCAGAGGTTGCAAAGTACAAGTTAATTTCCCAGGGTACTCCAGGAAATCTTCAGCTGTAGAGCCTCCTTTGAGCTTTTTGACAAATTGATTAGCCGTGGAGAAATGTCTTCAATCCTCAGCATTGCTGCTGTCTGTTTTCAGGCAACCTGGTTGAACGCTGATCAAGGGCATTTTGGTCTTTGTTTGAGAACTTTTGTACTAAGGTTTGGAAAACACACACAAGTCTACCATTGACAGCCTTATTCTATGCAGCAGGCACATTATCCCTCTGTGCTAGGTGATGGCTTTTCAAAACTGCCACTAGACAAAACTCTTATCTCTCGTGGGAACATTAATCACAAGAGTTATCTTGACATTTATATTGCTACCTGAAAGCTGTACCTACAAGGAACTCTGCAGCAGGTGTTTTTCAAATTGTAATTTACTGCTAAACATAGAGCCCTTGAGGTCAGTGTCCCCCTCCTGTCAGTGCCCGGTGCACCCCAACGATTGCACAACCTTAAAGCCTGCCCTGCTTACAGATACTCAGGTCCCTTCTTGAATGTAGCTGGTAAGATCAAAAGGAGAGAATTGAACAGAGACCCTTTTTTGAACAGGCAGATTTGTTTTTGCAATGATGTGAAAAAGAATGTGACCAAAGAAAGTTGAGTATCAGATGTGCCATAGCATTTTGAGCAAGTTGAAGACATTATAAAGGGAATTTGGGCAACCTTAGAACTAGGCGTTGTCAAAGTCTAGCCTATAATTGATCAAGGCACAGATCATAGTTTTTTGGTACTACAAGTGGTGAATTTGAGAATGTTGTTTACCAATTTAAGAATAAAGAAGCAGATAGCTACTACTGTGGTGATATGCAGAGAGAGGACAATTCTAATTCTGAGATTTTTTTGTTTACTCCACAATTCATTAATCGGGTTTTGCACATAAAGAAATCATAACGGACAACGTGGTACATACAGTACATTATACAATGCTGTGGTAGTTCATTAAACCAGGGTACATGTGGGCACTGTAGGAACGCAATGGGGACATCATCAAAAATGGATGCACCGGCCCAGGGTGAACAGCAGGGAACAAGCTAACCAGGGCTAAGGGTAGGGGGGTGAGGGGCTGGGGAGGCATGGGGGGGGAGAAAAGGCCAACATGACAGAGGAGAGAATGAAGGAAAAAGGAGTAAGACAAAAGAGAGACATAGGCAGCATTGGTCAGACCCAGCTAGAAAATCTGCAGTGGCACCGGATTAGGGGAGTGGCACCCAGCAGGTGGGATCGGCTGCTCATTGACCAACATCTTGCAAGAAGGGTTCCCAGACTGAAAGGGAGGTCTGTGTCTTGCACTGTAGCTTGTAGATAATACATTCATATGAGGCTGTCTGATACATGTCCCAAAGCTACTTCTAAAGTGAGGGGGGTAATGCGGAGGGCCAGTGCAAGAGAACACAGTTCTTGGCTGTAGCCAGTGCCGTGTGGAGCAGCTGACTGTCATGCCGGTATTGGGTAGTGGAATACGGCAGGTCACGGAGCAAGATCAGGCTTGCAGAGAAATACCCAACGTAGTACAGACCACCGACCACCATTCAGAAGGGTTGGACAGTGGGGAAATCACAGTTGACTTGGACCAGAGCCCAGTTGCAGTACCAGCAGATACAATGGGGCAACAGTCCCGCAGCCCGCAGTTTCGTCGTTGTCCAGTGTCATTCTTGTCAGGATTTAAAGGGACAAAATTTTGGCTGTGCTTCACTGGCCCTGTAGTCCAATGCAACCAGCAGTTCCGCCCAGTCCTCTGGGTCATACTCCACCTGAAGGTGGGTCTGCCACTTGATGAGAAGACTTTCCTCCAGGGGAAGGAAATAGTGGTAATGCATAAACAGACAATAGAAACCGGACATCACCCAGTGGAAGTGGCCCCACGTCTTGAGGAAGGAAGTCAGGGGATGGCTGAAGGGCCCAGGGTGTTGCACCTAGGTTGGTGGATAAGGCAATGAGGCAGCTCGTGATAGCACCAAGACTGGTTAGGCGGGAGTCTGTACACCTCTTAGAGTGTTGCAGGGTACGCTGGGTAAGCACATGATGGAGGGAGTGGACTCCCTCAGCACCCCACACTCCTCAATTAAACACCTAACCACTGACACACAGGCCAGTATTACTACATATGGGTGCGTGGTCATTCAAGCGAGCATCCATGGAAAAGAAGCTGTGGGCTTGCAACCAGGAATTAGCCATTGTATGGAACATCGGGTTCTTCGGATCTGGGACTGAGGTGTCATAGTGATGGGGGGGTAAAGCCCCTTGGCCACTCCAGAATGGTATGTTAGAATGTGTGTGGTGGGACAAGGATCGGGGAGAGCAAGTAGGGTAGTTGCACCAAATGCAACACCAGGATAGGGCCTCATTACAACATTGCCGCCCGCCAAGTTGTAACCGATGTGCGGCTGCCAATGCGGTCGCACTCCCGCCATGCCCATTGTGACATCCCTGCTGGGCCAGCGGGCGGAAACAGAGTTTCCACCCGCTGGCCCAGCGGGGATGTGGGCCGCAACATGGGAGCCGGCTCCAAATGGAGCTGGCAGTGTTGAGGCTGTGCAACGGGTGCAGCTGCACCAGTCGAACTTTTCACTGTCTGCGGTGCAGACAGTGAAAAGCAGTGTGGGGCTGTGCCTGGGGGCCCCTGCACTGCCCATGCCAAGTGCATGGGAAGTGCAGGGGCTCCCAGGGGCCCCCAGGGGCCCGCGACTCTCCTTCCCACCAGCCTTTCCATGGCAGTTCCTACCGCCATGGAAAGGCTGGCGGGAAGGGGAGTCGTAATCCCCTGGGCAGCGCTGCCCTGGCGGATTAAAACCGCCGGGACCACCGTGGCGGAAAACTGCCGGTCCTGGCGGTGCGACCGCGGCAATTCCGCCGCAGTCGAAATAGGCAGAATTGCACCACCAGCCTGTTGGCGGTGCAATCGCCAAAACAGTCCTGCGGTCTTTGAGGGCCATAGTCTTCCAATGAGGGCAGACCCTATCACTGCATAAACGGTGGGCCTGTTGCAAGCCATTCACCTGAACTCCAGGTGGTTCCAATGGGGCAATATTATTCCCCAAATCCCAATGAGAGCTATTGCGGCAGAAATGATAGAAACACCACATACTCAAGAGTTCCCAAGGGGAAGGGTGGTTGGGATTAGAGAGAAAATAAATACCAAGTCTTCTTTGATGTAGATCTCTGCACCAGATTCTGCCACGCTTGGGTAGACAGGAGTTCCTGATTCAGGATTCACCTTCACCAATTCTGGGTGATGTAATATGGATGCTGTTGTGAAATTGCATTTTAAGGTGTTGAACACCGGGTCTGCTGATGCTGACCAAACAAATGGTTATCTCTTTTTTAGCAAGGTGGATAAGAGAGCTACTATTTCTGAGAAATGTCATATGAACCACCTGTAGAAAATAACAAAGACAAGTATTCTTTGGACATTCTTGACTAAGGGTGGCATTGACTATGTGAGAATAGCATCAATCTTTGTTGGGTCCATAGTAATCTCTGTGGGTGACAGATGGTATCCTAGAACTCTACAGATGTAGCATGGAAGGTACACTTCTGTATATGTATGACTCTACTCCTCACAAGACATATGTGGCTGCAGAAGGTTCCTTCCTACCTTGGGTTCAGAAACCGCAAGCACTCCGATGAGATGCCATGACTATTCTAAGGTCGACTAAATCTTTGGACTTGGTGAAGGAGGTAGTAGTCAGAAACATTCAATCACATATGAATGACACTATACCATAAACATTTCTAGAGACCATAAACAAGTCAACTCCAAATCAAACCCCAAACTGAATAAAGTTTCAAAGCTTTATTATAATCCCCTAATCAATGTTACACAAATGGTGCACAAAACTAAGTTATAAACATTCATTAAAACCAAAGTTTGACCAAAACATCTGAAAAGATTCAATCTACTAAACATCTTAAACACTCCAAAAGAATTATGTAAATTAGCAACCATAAAATAAGAACATTATTACCAGATTTCAAAGCAGATGATTGTGACATCAGTAAATCATCAAAATAAAATTTTAACAATTTATTTCAGAGCTTGGCCATTCCTAACACTAATCAGAATTGGTACTTGCATTTGTGGGAATGGGCTAAAACAGGCGGGCAAAAGCAAAAATAAAAGAAAGACAAAAATAATTTGAAAAATATTTAACTAGAATAACTCACTACAAAAATATGCTGGTCTAAGTTACTAAATGAAAGGAAAACCAAAAACACATTTAGTTATACCTCTCCTCATGGGGCAGCAGACAGTGTTGATTCACAGAGACAGGGCGTTCACCATCTTCTGGCATCAGTTGACAGCCAGATGAAAACAGTCCAGAACACGAGCTGCACATAGGACAGATCAGCAGTTCAGAATTAGTTGGCCTTATTAGTACTGAACCACATGGCACAACAGGGCCATTAAGACTATTATGATAAAACTCATCAGGAGACTCAAAGAAACTGAGTGTGAAAGAGCAGAGTCAGACATAAACTGACTCTAAGAAGGTTCAAAAGGTAACTAACTTCAAGAAGGTTCAGGACAGATTGACCACAATTCCAAAGTTCTTCATTATTAAAATACACAAAATCCATTAGATTGGCCTTTCCGGTGGGCACACTGTGGGTGTTCATTTCAGCATTCAATCATTGTAGAGGGCAACATCAAGTTTCGTCACATTCAAAAATGGTCCCTGAAACTGTAATCTTTGTAAAATCCAAATGCACAAATGATGCACATTGTCACAATCAATAATCATTTCAGAATCATCTTCACAAAGCCATTTCCTAAGTTACCAAACCAAGGGCCATATTTATACTTTTTGAAGCAAAACTGCACCTAAATAGTTTTGCGTCAAAAAGTTTAACGCCGGCTAACGCCATTTCTTAGTGCCACCCTGCCGTCAAATTTATACTTTGATGCTCGGCGGCGCAAACCACGAGTTAGAGTCATTTTTTCTTATTCAAACCAATGCGCCACTTCGTAAAGAAAAATGACGTTAACCGGTTTACAACATCGCAAACTGGATATGCACCTTTGTTTGCCGCAATAGTGTCAAAAAGCAGCGCAAACACTGCAAAATGTTCAAAGGAGCCCCAAAATGGATTCCAGAAGCCATGAGAGACCCCAGGAAGATGACAACTGACCAGGAACCAGCCAGGAGGACCCACACAAGACCCAGAAGAGGGAGAAGAAGAAAAGGAAGTGTCGGTTCAGTGCAGAGGAGCATGAAATACTGGTGAAAGAGGTGACAGAACACCAGTATTAACTTTTTGTCACCTCTAAATTGACAATTAGGAGGAGAGAGGCAATTTGACAACAAATTGTGGATAAGATGAACAGTGTGGCAGAAGTACGGAGAACAGTCACCGAGTACAAGAAACGCTGGCATGACTGCAAGTGCAGGACCAAGGAAAAGATGGCCAGGAACAGGAAGGCAGCACTGCAGACTGGATGTGAGAGTCCAGCACTGCAGGAGGCCCTGGACCACATGGAGGAGATGGTGGTAGCCGTCATCCCTGAGGAGATCGTCACAGGGATTCAAGGACAGGACAGCGAAGACTACCAGGATACAACACAGATGCAGGGTAAGAGGCATGGGGAACAAAAATGCCTAATTGTTAACTGAAAGCAGGGATGGGGACATACCTACTGCACAATGCATGTCAGCCATGATAATCAGGTAGTGGAAAGGGCAAAGGGGCACAGCACGGGTGCCTGGGCTGTGCAGGGGAAACCTGGGGCACAGCACAACACTACACCAACAACCTTTGCATGGGGGTACTCTGCCATGCCAAGGATGTTGGAAATGCAAAGCCAGTCAAGGCGGGTAGGGTACAACATAAAACTGGCCTGCTGTCACACAACAGCTGGTATTGTCATTACATGAACTAGGGCTCAATTTCCAGTCTCATGCCATATCTGCAAGTGGTATTTACCATTGACAACAGTTGCCACTACCACCTCTGCTGTGTGTGCAGGTCAAATAGCCAATAACAGTTACGTGCATGGATCAAACACACCCAAAATAGAGGGTTCAGGATGATAACTTTATCAATCCCCTGTAGTTAATAAAAATGTGCAAATCCTGTCAAATGCTCATGTCTATAGGCACTATAAACATCAGGTATTGTAATTAACATTATGAGGTACACAGCAGTAATGTAATACCCATGCTGCACATGTCAGGGTCTACCATGTGCCTGTGTTACAATAGGTACAATGCCACCATGCAACATCTCAAGTGTCATAGTGCTTAGACAACAGCATTGAGGGGGAGGACATATGTTTCTAGCTAGTGAAACACACCCGCACAGCCATAAGAGGAAATGGTACACTGCTAGGACTATCAGTGCAATCCAATGTAGCACACATTCCCCTACATCAGCAGTACACACTACCAATGCTGACACCCGTATCGTGCCATGCCAATGCTATACATAGTATATGCTAGGTCTCAGCAACATATCGGTGGATGTAAAATATCAGAGACTGGGTCAGTTCCAAATTGTTAAGTGTGGTGCAAGTGCCATCAGAACACCCACAGCCAGTGCAAGGCCACACCATGATAATGGAAGTAGAAGGAGGTTTGAGTAGGAGAATAAGGTGGCAACATACAATTTGGGCAGAGCCTACACCTAGAGGATGTGACACCGACATTTCCCAAACTGCCCACACTACATGTGGAATGCAGGTGGGGCATAGGCCTGGGAGAATGCTAATATCAACGACGGGAACAATGAACAGGAACCAAGATCCCAATATGCAACTAATAGGAAGTCAGGAACGTCACATTACAAATGCCACAACACAGACACACTAATTGTACAATATCTCATTGCAGAGGACAATGGCTCTCCTGGGGATTTGCCTGTCCTGGATTTCCCTGATGACATGGATGATGAGCTGACAAACAATAGCCAGCAGACCCTTCAAGATGTCCTTGGAACCCTCCAGACCCCACCTTCAGTCGCAAGGAGGAGCGCAGAAGTAGCAGCCATCCCAGAGGAACCCACCCACCACCACAATTGTACGACCTGCCAGGTCCAACCCAGCTGAGGACTTTGAGGACATTGGTACCACCTTTGATAGGACTGTAGTTGGAGTACAGCGGGAGCTGGCCAAGGAGGTGTGGGTGGGGATGCAAAATATGGCAGCCAGCCTTGAGGGGATGCGTTCATGCATGATACCATCTGCAGAACAGGCAGCAGCCATGCAAGCGCTAACATCCATTCTGCAAGGACTACAACAAACTGTAAAGGAATTCACCACTGCAGTAAGGGAGTTGCCACAACACCTGGCACCCGAAACCTTTAACTGCATGCACGAATGCAATCATGACCCCCACAGGGCCGACCTGGATGCCTACCACAGTGATGTAGCTGCTATGCTTAAGAACCAGCAGCTCCTCCTTGCTGCAGTACTGCCCTTAATAGCCCCACATATGGCGACTACCGGGATTTCTGACTCCACGTCGTCAAACACTGAAGTGTGTGTTGCCCCTTCAAACCCACCACCACTAAGGGCAGAGGAGACGACACGCACACATCAAAATGATGAAGACGTGAAACAGATCACCTTCACCCGTAAGATATCCGGTAGCACAAGTCCATGCCACATGGGCACTGATATCCTAGGTCCTGTGCTTGTTAACATGCCAGTCTTGCAACAGCTGTTCACATGCACTGTTCTCCAGCCCACTGTTTACCTTGACACTATGCTCTGTGATTGTGTCTCACTACCTTATTGGCAATTCATGTTCCTCTGCACCGTATGACACTTCACCCCAGCATGTCCAATGACATGTCCCATTGCACTTGTGTAGCATCACAATAGGAGGCGTCACACTAATTGACTCAAAATCCTGGACTATGTAAATATTGCACTACAGCACTTTAAAATAAATAGCACTTACACAACCACTTTGTCTCTGTGTAATGTGACACATCAACTGTGTAGGAGATTAGTGATGTATGTCACATGTCAATGGCCATAGAATGTCAATACAAATGCGTTGAAAGATTGTGAGCTGATAACTATGCACTGGGGTCTAGATTGTATTTTCAACTCCGCTTCCTGAGGCTTATTTCTGAAGTAAATAGAAAACTAACAGTATAATGCAGTGTTGGACTGAAAAAGTCCACTTTAAGGTATGTTTAAGCTGATAATCAACATGTTCAAAATTCCCTCCAAGACAAACTTTATGTATGTGACATCTGACAATAAACTTTTATCACACACCATACAGCAGGAATGGATGTGTACGAGTGTATGAACATTTATGTAACCTGGGAGTACAATGTAAGAAATGATAGGGTAGGTCGCTCCCCCTGCCGCTGCAGCTCCTCCAGCCCCTCCAGCCCAGGTTCCTGAGACCTCCTAGCAAGCCCAGCTACCTCGCAGTAAGTACCCCCCCACCTCCCAGCCCCTCGCCCTGCCCCACGCTACTCACCCTCTCTCCTGCTTCTTTTCCTCTTCTCTGTTCTTCCTCTGCGCTCTTCCTCTGTAGTCTTCTTCTGTACTCTTCTGTCCCTCCTGCTCCCCATCTTCTCTCTTCATCTGTGTGCTTCTCTCTCTCTCCTTCGCACCGCGACCTGCGTGCGCCTCTTCTTCTCTGTCCCTCTTCTTGGCTCTCTCCTCTGCTGCTCGTCACCCCTCTTCTTCTTCACCTTCTTCTGTATTCTTCTGTCTTCTGCGCTCCTCTTCTTCACCTTCTTCTGTATTTTTCTGTCTTCTGCGCCCCTCTTCTTCTTTATCTTCTTCTGTGGTCTTTTGTCTTCTGTTCTTCGGCTCCTCTTCTTCTGTACCTTCTTCTGTGGTCTTATGTCTTCTGTTCTTCGTCTTCTGTACCTTCTTCTGTGGTCCTGTGTCTTCTGCTCTTCGTCTTCTGTCTTCTGTTCTTCCCGCGCCTGTCCTCCTGCTCCTGTCTCATCTCTCTCCCTCACTCGCCTCCCCCTCTGTATCACCCCTATCTACCCCTATCACTATCTGCCTCCCTCACTCCTCCTATCTACCTATCTACCTATCTCTCTATCTCCCTCACTCACCACCTCCTCCTATCTACCTATCTCTCTATCTTTCCCCCCACTCGCCACCCCCTCTGTTACCACCCCTATCTTCCTATCCTTTCACTCTACCTCTCACCCTCACCCACCTCTACAACCCCCCTCCCCTATCTTCCCAACCTCACTCCTACCTCTCTCCCTAAACTCCTAAACCTCCTAAAACTCACCCCCACACCACCCTTAAACCCCACTCCCCCAGCTCTTCTCCCCTCTACCTGTCCCCCCCTCCCTCTGCTTTCCCGCAGCCACCTCCTGCACGCCCCCCAGCTCCCATTCGCCCCCAGCTGACCCCTCCCCCCTCCTCCCTCTTATGGCGGCCACTGCGCGATCACGCCGCTGGCGCGCCGGAGGCGTGCCAGAGGTAAGCCTGTCTGCGCCCATCCGCACCTGGTCCTCAGCACTCCCAAACGCCACTGCTCCACTAAGCCCCCACCACCCTCCATGCCCTCAACCGCTCCAACACCTGTTTCCAAGCCAACCCAAAACGTACCCATGGACCTTTCGCCTGCCACTCCTGCAAACGTATCTTCCACCACGCAACTACCATGACCACCAGCCCACGCGCCATCAACCACCTCAAATGCATCCTGGTCAACGCTCGTTCCGTCCACAAGCACGCCGTTGAACTCTGGGACCTCCTGGACTCCACAGCACCGGACGTCGCCTTCATCACGGAGACCTGGATGAACGCCTCCTCGGCCCCAGACATCGCCATAGCCATCCCCGAAGGCTACAAGATTTCCATGAAATGCCGCACCAACCAAGTAGGAGGAGGAATCGCCATCGTCTTCAAAGACTCCATCAGCGTCACCACCTCCACCGAAGACACCCCCCTCGCCGCAGAACACCTGCATTTCCAGATTCGCACCGACCCCAGGACCACCCTCAGAGGATCCCTCATCTACCGTCCCCCCGGACCGCGCGCCCCTTTCAGCGACTCCATCACCGACTTCGTCTCCCCGCACGCCCTCGCCTCGCCGGACTACATCCTCCTAGGCGACCTCAACTTCCCTCTGGAACAGAACAACGACACCAACACCACCGCCCTGCTCGACAGCCTCGCCAACCTCGGCCTCAAGCAACTGGTGAACACCCCCACCCACATCGCCGGACACACGCTTGACCCCATCTTCTCCGCCTGCAAACACGTCTCCTTCAGCCACGCCTCCGCTCTACACTGGACCGACCACAGCTGTGTCCACTTCACATTCCGACGCGAGACCCGCCACCTCCGCACTCAACCCATCCCTCGTCGACAGTGGAACAAAATCCCAGAAGAACAGCTCTTCTCCACGCTCACCGTCAACCAACCCACCCTCACCACCGACCCCACCGACGCAGCCCTCAGCCTCACAAACTGGATAACCAACTGCGCAGACAACCTTTCTCCCCTCAGACGCACGCATCGACAGGCCAACACCAAAAAACCTCTCTGGTTCTCTGACACCCTTAAGGAATCGAAGAAAACCTGTCGCGCCCTCGAGAGAACCTGGCGCAAGGACCACACCGCTGACAACATGACCGCCCTCAAGAACACGACCCGCAAACACCACCGCCTGATCCGCGCAGCCAAAAGGAATTTCTTCACCGACAGACTGGACAAAAACAGCCACAACAGCAGAGAACTCTTCAGCATCCTTAAAGAGTTCTCTAACCCCAACGCCAACGCCATCACGCCCTCACAAGACCTGTGCAACTCCCTCGCCACCTTCTTCCATCGCAAGATCACCGACCTCCACAACAGCTTCGGACACCAGACCCAGCCAAGCAACACCGAACCCACACCTCCTGCCATCACCCTCAACGCCTGGACTCACGTCAAAACTGAAGAGACCAAAACCACCATGAACTCTATCCACTCCGGCGCCCCCTCGGACCCCTGCCCTCACTTCATCTTCAATAAAGCCGACGACATCATCGCCCCGCACCTCCAGACCATCATCAACTCCTCATTTTCTTCTGCTACCTTCCCCGAAAGCTGGAAACACACCGAAGTCAATGCCCTACTAAAGAAACCTACGGCTGACCCAAGCGACCTGAAGAACTTCCGCCCCATCTCGCTTCTCCCCTTCCCTGCCAAGGTAATAGAGAAGACCGTCAACAAACAGCTTACCAACTTCCTGGAAGACAACAACCTTCTCGACCCTTCACAATCCGGATTCCGAACCAACCACAGCACTGAAACCGCCCTCATCTCAGTCACAGACGACATCAGAACCCTGATGGACAATGGTGAAACAGTCGCCCTCATCCTCCTCGACCTCTCGGCTGCCTTCGACACCGTCTGTCACCGCACCCTAATAACCCGCCTCCGCTCCACTGGGATCCAAGGCCAGGCCCTGGACTGGATCGCCTCCTTCCTCTCCAACAGCTCTCAAAGAGTCTACCTCCCACCTTTTCGCTCAGACCCCACCGAGATCATCTGCGGCGTCTCAAGGCTCCTCGCTCAGCCCAACACTCTTCAATGTCTACATGAGCCCCCTCGCCGACATCGTACGCAAGCACAACATCATCATCACCTCCTACGCCGACGACACTCAACTTATACTTTCCCTCACCAAGGACCCCGCCAGCACTAAGACCAAACTACAAGATGGCATGAAGTACGTCGCAGATTGGATGAGGCTCAGCCGTCTAAAACTGAACTCTGACAAAACGGAAGTCCTCATCCTCGGCAACACCCCGACCGCATGGGACGACTCCTGGTGGCCCACGGCCCTTGGCACTGCACCGACCCCCTCAGACCACGCCCGCAACCTCGGCTTCATCTTGGACCCTCTTCTCACCATGACCAAACAAGTCAACGCCATGTCCTCCTCCTGCTTCCTCACCCTCAGCATGCTCCGCAAGATCTTCCGCTGGATCCCCACCGACACCAGGAAAACCGTGACACACGCCCTAGTCACCAGCCGCCTGGACTAAGGCAACACCCTTTATGATGGGACCACCGCAAAACTCCAAAAACGTCTGCAACGTATTCAAAACGCCTCCGCCCGCCTCATCCTCGATGTACCCCGCAACAGCCACATCTCCGCACACCTGAGACACCTGCATTGGCTCCCAGTCAGCAAAAGGATCACCTTCCGACTTCTCACCCACACACACAAAGCCCTCCACGACAAGGGACCTGAATACCTCAACCGACGCCTCAGCTTCTACGCCCCCACCCGTCTCCTCCGTTCCACCGGCCTCGCGCTTGCTGCCGTCCCTCGCATCTGCCGCTCCACGGCGGGTGGGAGGTCTTTCTCCTACCTGGCAGCCAAGACCTGGAACACCCTCCCCACCAGCCTCAGGACCACCCAGGACCACTCCGCATTCCGGAGACTCCTCAAGACCTGGCTTTTCGAGCAGCAGTAACCCCCCTCCCCCCTAGCGCCTTGAGACCCGCACGGGTGAGTAGCGCGCTCTATAAATGTTAATGATTTGATTTGATTTGATTTGATGTATACAGAACTTCATAAAATTATAATATCACTCAGCTTATTAGGTTTCACATGAATATCAGGCTGCAGGCAGACGTACCACAGTGGCCAAGATTCCAAATCAGGTCTCAAACGATGACAGATTTAAAACACACATGCAAACTTCACAACACATTGGGAACCATAGTAACCTTGAGTGGTGGGTGCAATGGATGGCAGATGCATTGAAACATAGCTGTGGTGTAGCTGCCAATGTGAATACACATTAGGAATTGTGAATAACCATGTCAAAAATGGGATTCAGATGCAGGATGGCACACAAATGTAAATACTAAATTGACACTGTTCACCCATGCCAACGCCCTGATCCCCAAGCATATGACACATACTGTAAAGGAGTACCTAAATGTTTATTTAACAGTTAAAAGGATAATAAAACTAGGAGAAACACCTTAACTAACATAACCTATACTAACTACACATTACCCACAACTGGCCCTAACTACCCTAAGCTAAACTTACCTATCACATTTAACTAAACACTCTAAACATCAACACCCCACCCCCCCTTATATGACGGGACACATGTAGGACAACTTACACTAACCTAAACACATGGCATCTTATCCTAAACAAATATATATATATATATATATATATATATATATATATATATATATATATATATATATATTTTATTTTTTTATTTGTTATATACACATAAACCCCAACATCATCCCCTACCCACCCACCCACAAAAAAAAACACATGTAATAATATAACCCACGCCCCCCCAACCCACTTATACTAACTAAACTAACAGCCTATTCTAACCTAACACTAAGCCCCCTAAACCCACTAAATATAAGAAGCAGGAAAAAGGAGGGAGGGGAGGGAATCATGGCTGAGGGTCACAAAGTCACAAATTTGCCCTCCGCAGGATCTTCTTTATTCCACGCAGTCTCCTGCTATTGCAGGACACCTCCTGCTGCAGCCTGTCCATCCTGCGCAACATCTGTGTTGCATGTCACGTCTCATTTGCTGGAATTCTGCATTGTCAATCACTGCAGCAGGGGTTGTCTGTGTGCCACTAGTGGATGGTAATGCTGGTGCTGGTGCAGTGCTTGGAGGGGGAGGTGCAGGAGCTGCTGTCTGTGGGCCTGGAGCTGATGATGTAGAGGGACCTGCAACAGTGGCTGTCATCCTTTGTGCGACTGTGGTCGGAGTGGTTGTGCTGTGGTGGTGGCTGTTGTGGGCAAGGATGGCCCCCCTTGGGCAAATTCCCTCCACACCCTTGTGGCTCTCTCATGGCGATAACGCTGTGCCATATTGTGGAACCCAGACTCCCCATCTAGTATGTGTTGGTAAAGAATCGCCCGCATCTGGAATTCCCTGATCTGATGGGCATTCATGTTGGCAACTATAAAAATAGAGAAAGCCAAACATTAGTGACATTCTTGTGTGATACATCTACTGATGATATGCCAACACTTCCTCAAAATTAGCTTAAACAGTCCAAATCACAGTACAGATCATCGAATGTCCCTGAGGAATGACATGGCAACGCAGCCTACACATCTCCCATCTAACAGCACAGCAATGCTCAAAAAGGTGTATACCTACTAAAATGATCTGTGCATCATTGTTCTGCCATTAGTCACATACCAAATGCTGCAAGTACTCCACATGTGACAGGCCAACTAATGAATATCTTCTGGATGACAATCAAGGCCCACAAGACCTTTGATTTTTAAATGGAATTGTCTGGACGGTATGCAGTTGATAATCATGAGGGGGTATCCTAGGTTGGAACAAATGAATGTTGGAATTACATGTCTGTCTTCTACACTGGGATCCTCACACCTAGCTACACCTACTTCATAACCCTAACCCTGTGCCTCAGGGGGTGATGGACATGCAACTCATACTTTCAAACATCAAGGACAGCCAGGAAGCTTTGGACAGCTGTCCATGGGTTTAGTCAGTCCACCACAGGTAAGGAGGGCTGCCAACTAGGATTGACTCAAACGTTGGACAATCACATCCACATTTATGTTCCTATTTGCGGACAATTGTCAACATCATTTGATCTCATTAATACCTTTCCAAAAACAAGCACATAGATGCAAGCAGCCATCTGGGTTTTGAGCTGCATGCACACCTATGACATTCTACTCAGGTGCCACATAAATGTAGCACAACATGTGGAGCCAGATGCTGCTAGGAAGTCAAACACTAATACTTCGGCATCACTGATCTGTGTAAATCAGGATATGACTTGCTGACTAAATCATGAACATAGCTACCTCCAATTTTATCATTGGCATAAAAGTAGCAATAAATATCACCCTGTTCACCTGCCCATGCCTATAGTGCAGCACTAGAATCCCAAAATATGACTCTCCACCACTGATTGTCCAACTCAAACATGGAACAAAATGTCAAACTCCAGGCAAGTCACATATCAGATCATGTGCCAACACATCAAACCTTGCAATGTTTCTAACACACAGGAGTCAATCACACAACAGCTGCAAACACAACTCAGAACTAACATATCAACACTGACTGGATATGTCCGGGTCCGCAAATCGAGCCACTTCTCCAATTGTGTAGGGGGCTGGTCCACCTGTAACTCATGGAAGGGTGACACGTGCTCAATGTCTGCTCACTGTACAAAACTTGGAACACAAAATCACTGGGTGTGACATTTTAGATGATAGAGCAGCACCTCAGGCATGTAGACACCCCAACAGACATACCACAGCAAACATGTATTGACCCTGTCACCCCAGTGATTGATAGACACACATATGCACACATGCACTGGCCCTAACAATCATGTGGTGACAAACATGATTACTCAATTTTGTGCACAATTATTTCTAGAGGGTATGCCATTTCTTCATTTGTTGTTATGAAAGACATGCAAAGCCACATTGCTGGTGCACTGCAATACCAGTCACTCAGGTATTGTGGCTTGTGAATCAAGGGACAATCAGTTACTGTATGATGCTCATGTGGGTTGAGTTTAGTTCAGGAAATATTGTGCTTTCTATGGTCCATTATATGTGGACCTGTGCTGTCCGTAGGTTACATATGGCACATTGCCAGTGTACCCAGAGCCGTATATGCCACCTATGACACCATCATGGCAGGGATTCTGTGTGTTACTTGATGACAATGTTACGCTAAACATGGATTGTCCATTTATCTAAATCAAAACAACAAAGAAATATATGCTGACAGTGTCTAATTTGACCATCCGTGACAGAAGGCATGGGCACAGGTGTAGTCATTGCACCTGAAATGTGTTTCTCAGGGCCCTTTGTACTTATATCAGGTATGGAAGATGACAGTTAGCCACATTCATCATCTTATATTTGCCAAGTTGGGTGATCTGTGGTAATACAATGAACTGACACTGTCCCCTGATTGAAACATGGTTTAGCAAATGTCCTACTATGGCAATCTTGATGAGGTAGGTCTGAATTTGTATGCACCCTAGGAATGGCAGCAGTCACAGGAATGCTGGTCTGATGATCTTAGCATACACCCATGTCTGTGATAGCCTTCATACTAAGTTGTTAACAATTGTACATATGCTGCACTAGATCAGCAGGGGTGTACCAAACGTAAACTAGCAAGCTATTTCATCACTTTAAATGTATGATGGAAGCAGTCAGAGGTCCCTTGCACAACATCATGAAAATAAATAATTTGTGACCATGCATTCACAAAGTTGAGGGATCCCATGATGACCCATTAACTTATGAAAATTGCTTGGCTATAAAGTGACACAGATGGCAAATGCATCAGCTCTGTACAAGCAATTGTGCCCAAGGCAAATTAAAACACACAGGAACAATGAACATATGGCCAGATTTTTTATTTTTTTGTATGTGTAGCATTTGCTTCCTGTTTTTACGCTACAGCTATGGAAAGTAGCACCAAACATTTAGATATTATCCAGTGTGCATTACTTTGGCATCCATGATTAATTAAAATGCCGCACAAACCAAGTCAAAATATCAGCCTAAGATATTACCAGAGGTTAGGAAGATCTTTGTATGTATGGGCATGAATACAATTCAGACATGTATTCCAAATAAATGGGGACTACATTAATTCCTTGCTTTAGCATGTGAAATACATCTCATTCCTGGTACACTCACGGACCATGATAAAAATATTTGTTTGTGCTGCATTACCATCATCTATTGACGTCAAAGCAGCACTAATTTACAAGATCAAGTTGTGTTTTCTAAGTTTGTGCAGCATTTGTATCAACAAATGACGGTAATGCGTAGCAAATATTGTATAAATCAGGGCCACTGTATGTTCAACTTGCATTCCACATGTCCACAAACATTCTATGCAGCATGTCACCAAATCTGCTACTGTCACTACAGAGCATTTTACTGTACACATTAGTCTGATTTGTACTCACCAACAGGGCCACCAATCACCACACCCAGGTGGTCCAGCAGGTCTTGCTCTCTAGCCACAAGGTCAGCCCAGCGATGTTTGAGTTGGTGGTCGTTGCGCTGGCTGTTGAATACTCTCTTTAGGTGGAACAGCACCTTGGACCACCTGAGCCTCTTTGCCTCGGTGTGATACCTCTGTATCACCCTGCCACCAGCCTCTATCATCGGGGGAGGAAGTGGCACACCAGCCAAATGAAATCCCCCAGCTCCTCCTCACCCATTATCCCCAGACGTGGCCTGCCCAACATCACAAAAAATAATAGGGATAGGAAAGGGAAAAGAGGGAAATACAGGGAAAAGAGGCAGGAAAATTAAACATAAAGAACCCACAAACAGCCCAACAATACCCTAACTAACAATACCCACTACACACTCCCAACAGTACAAAGACAAAATTAGACACAAAAAATGAAAAAACACACTTACACTGAATTACTGAGACAATTACAAAAACAACAGATGACAATTGGAATGGCACACAGGAGACAAAAGCACAATTTGGACAGACACAACTCTCAACACAGCCACACAGTCTAGAAGAATCACAGACTGCAAAGTGAAAGTGAAAGTACGACAAAGCGAAAGCACTTGGGAAGACAAACATAGGAAAACAGAGCTCACAGTTAGTCATCACATTATAGGCGAATACAAAAACATTCAAGCATGGTGCTCCTGGCAAGAGGATCTTCCTCACTCCTCTCGTGTCTCCTCGGAAACCAAATAGTGAAAAAACAGAAGTCAGGGCACTCATGAATCAAAGCTAAATCTTTCGTAAGTGTTTCAAGTCCAAGCTTGTTATTTCGTGCAATAAGTATCCAAATATCAGCACGGACCGAGATTCGTGAAAAACAATCACTCTGTATAATTTACAGATATGATATCCATCAGAAATAAAATCGCCGTCCTTGGAACCAAAATCTTTATTACAAGAACAGCCAACACGTGTTTCGTTCTATGCAATATTCACTCTCAAAGACTTCATCAGGGCTGTAAGAAATATAAGCAATGACTGCAATTAATCAATGCACTTAACCAAAAAATTAAACCCCTGTCACCGTGATATTTGTGAAGATATGGCTATTACAATTTGTGACTTTAGGTGCGCATTTTCAGCTTACATGGACTCCTTGTCACACATGCTCCTTGCAAAGATAGCTGATGTCACACTTACTGCTGTCAATGGTCTGGTCATACATTCCTGTTACCTATGCAATTGCACATCCACTGCCTCAGGTATGAAACACTTTCTTACCTTATGATTGATGGTGTCTTAATTGTGTGTCATGTACTGCAATGAACCATGTTGGCAACATGGATGTGTGTCATAGCTGTGATCCTCTGATTTGGCCTTCACATGTGAAATAGACAGGACATATGTCATTTACACTGTTTGTGATGTTGGCTGTACATTAATACCCATCAAATGTGATGTGGCTTTTTCAGTATCCTAATCTATATTTCTGCAATGCTCCATGAGGCTAAACTCTGATTCAGATTCCTAAGGATCATGTGATACATATATAATTACCCGGAGCATGATTGAGTGATGAAGGTAGGTGTTTAATGACATATGCTAACAAAGTGGTGATAGTGGCTACAGCTAGAAGACGTTTTGTACAATGTGTTGTCTCCGATGCAATCCTGCTGCAGTGTTTGGATGGTCCCCTCATGTTCACGAACAGCATCCTACTCTTCCTCCTCTTTAGGCATTTGTTGGTCTGGTTCATCGAGGGGAATGGTCCTCCTTACACAAATGTTGTGCAGGATGGCACAGGTCAAAATGATCTTGCAGACCATTTCAGGTGAATATAGGAGGCTGCCTCCGGTGATGTCGAGGCACTGGAATCTGGACTTCAGGATGCCAAAAGTATTTTCTTCTATGGTGCGTGTCCTCCGATGTGCCTCATTATAGGCACGCTCTGATGCTGTGCTTGGGTTGGCAAATGGGGTCATGATCCATGGCTGGATCTCATAACCCTGACCAGCTGAAAGAGAAAATGAGTGTAAATATCTGGATGTTGGTTGCACCTTGATGATCATTTTACATGGCATTTGTTATTTTGTGTCGTCTGTTACTCATCTGTGTTTGTGTTATTGTGTGGGATCCTAGGCTTCTAGGATATTCTTTCAGCATTGGGTTGTTTAATTATCAAAACTGGTGTTTGACTGATTGACCGGATATCAGCGGTATATTTGTAAACTTACAGCTCATCGTGTATCTCCCATGCATTATGTCATGTGAAAGAAGTGCCCATGTGCCTTCACTGGAGGTGACATGATATTTCCACACACAGAATTGATTCCACTGTGGTGGTAACACCGTTGCACTAAATGGCCAGAACATCCCATCCAATTCAACATATGTAATAGCAGGTGAAAAACAATAGTGAGGCCCTTTGATTTGGCTAGGTGACAATGTACAACACTTCTCCATAAGTTGGTAGCACTGAAGTGTTCACAATTGACAATGCACAAATATCCCATGTGTGACAAGTTCTATGCAAACCTATTTTTGTGCCCTCACTGAGTTGGCTCATGTGCAAACGTGTACCTACACTACAGAACCTGCTCCAGGTAAGCTGGCTAACTTGGCTGTGGGGGTGAAGGTCTAAGTGTCAGAAGGTCCATGTGCCTGTAAATCTGTTGTGTATATGTGTAATTGTGTCAATCCGTACGTGCAGCAGTGTGCACTTTGCAATATTGTCACATCAATATGTGTTCTTAGCACAGTCCACTTCCTTATTGGTAGCAGGCAATGTCACCCCAGGAGTGATGTGAGATGTTGGTACTGCCTCAATGATTCCATGTCACCTTCATTAGAGTCAGCATCATCATGCTATGTGTCTCATGGTGTTTGACCTGCAGCAAAACACATTATACACCCTTTACACATTACGTATTGCTTGGAAGGGTGTGTGATTGAGTGTTATTGATGTGATATTGGAAGATTCATCTTCCAAGTTGTACTGCCAGTTAAGGCCATGACATTATCACTGTGTGGTTTTAAATTGGTCCCTTGTGGCTCTGGAGTGGCATCTGTTGTTATTTGTATCTGTCATTTGTCCATAGGTGTGTATCACATTGGGTCAGGATATCAAAGATGACTAGCAGTGCCACAACCTCAGTGTTTTCCTGGCCATGTGTCAATGTAGTGGTGTATGTGTTGTATGTCCTATGGGGTTGCTGTGCTGTGTGTATATACCTAGGTTTCTGTACTTACCAACAAGTAGGCCATTTCCATATTGTCCATCCTGGAAGTGTTGATTGATGGTGCTGTGGCAGAAGATGAATGAATCATGTACACTCCCAGGATACTTTGCCACAATGTTGGTGATCAATCCCCGGTGATCCACAATGGCCTGCACATTGATGGAGTGTGTGTGCTTCCTGTTGCAGTATAGATGCTCGGTTGCAGAAGGTGGCACAATACGTACATGTGTGCAGTCAATGGCACCAAGCATGTGTGGGAAGCCATTGATTTGATAGAAGCCCTGTTTGGTCTCCTGCTGCTTCTGCTGTGTGTTGGGGAAGCTGATGTAGCAGGGTGTGAGGGAGATGTTGGCATCCTGTACCTTGGGTAGGAAAGCAGAGAATGAGGGCTGTGAGATCCCGGCAACCAGGGCACCAGTGGTTTGAAAAGAGACACTTGTCAACATGTGCAGGACAGCTAGCAGCTTGGTTTCTGGTGGAATGATGTGGGGTGTATGCAAGCTGGGTGCCAACCGTGGCTCAATATTGCACAGCAGCTGCTGTATGGCTTGCCACTTTAGTCTCTACCTCTGGATGATGTCATGTTCCCTGCGGCCCTGAAGGGTTTTCCTGGTCCAGAATATCCTCTCCTGCCTTCGGCATTGCCTTTGGGGTCCCTGCTGGTGTGGTGGAAGTTGCTGCTGTTGCTCCTGTGCTCTGCCTCTTCGTGCATGCTGGATGAGTAGCACCTCCATGTCTTCCTTTTGGAGCTCTGATGTTGCTTCTGTGGGTTTTCCTTAAGTACTGGTGTGTTTGCCCCGTTTTAACGCCTGCCATGACCCCGGCGTTAATCTGGATGTGCGCCATTTACCGCCTCCGCCTCCCAGCCGTGCAGCATTTTTGTGCAGTTGGATAAATATGGCGCACAGGTGTTTAAGTCATTTTTTGGACGGGAATGCCTACCTTGCATGTCATTAAAGCAAGGTGGTTTCACGCATCCAGAAAATGACGCACACTGAGATATTTTGATGTTAGCAGGGTCTAGCGTCAAAGTATAAATATGGTGTTAGTTTTGTGCCACATTTGCGTGAAGAAAATGATGCAAATCTGGCACAAGCAGAGTATAAATATGGGCCCAAGTTCCTACTTTACAAAATCCTTCACCTACTGCTTCTCAAACATTTGTGTCTTTTAGGTCACTTAAGTCATTATTCAGATTTGTCAAATTAGATAAATATTTTCTTATCTCCTTGCTGTTATTCAGAATGTATGTAGAGTAGTGCTGCAATTTCAAAACTCTGCAGAATCTGCCTTCTTTTGTTAAAAGAAAGTCTAACGCAAGGCGATTCTGAAGAATCATAGACCTTGCAGCAACCTTTTCTGTGTTCTTTGGAGCATCACTCCTGAAAAATCAGTTGACATCTTATCTACATTCATTGATAACTTCCTTACCTTGATGTCTTTTAAAATCATTCCGGCTGATGGACTAATAGCTCCAAAAATATCTCCTGTAATTTCTGAACCACTTGCTCCTTTCTTAAATCTCATTTTAGGTGTCTCAATCCTTTCAGAATTGTCAATGCTGTCCACTTCCTAAAATTTCAGGAAAACCACTCCCAAATATTATGTCATACCAGCTTTCAGCAATTTGTAATACACATTCCTACAACAGATGTAATAAACACCATGTAGAATGGGGTCTTGTCTATATAGCATACAATTTCATACACTCTTGAACAGGAACACATGGCTGCATTCACTTGTTCCTACAAACTTATTGTCAGCTTTTGATTGTGGCCTATATATACACAGCTTTCCTACATGCTGTTAATCTAAAGATAAGCGTCCTTGTGTATCAGGTGTTGTGAAATGTCTTCTTGCTAACTATTCCCCTATCTATCCTTTTTTCATTGCTTTTATTCTATCATCTACCTGATTAATGAACTCCTTTTCATCCTGTTTGAGAATACATATTAAATTATTCTGGTGTGCAAATACTGGGCCAAAAGTCAGTGTAGGTTCAAAGAAACCACCAACTATATCTATGTTTCCTGCTTTTGCAATGCTGCCCATTGGCTGATTTATGGGAACAAAAGAGAAGACTACATCAAAATTTGAAGAAAAATACTGGCCCATATTTATACTTTTTTAGCACCGCATTTGCGCTGCTTTTTAACGCAAAAGCGGCACAAACTTACAAAATACAATTGTATTTTGTAAGTTTGCTGCGCTTTTGCATCACAAAATGATGCAAATGCGGTGCTAAAAAAGTATAAATATGGGCCACTGAATGTACTCCTGGTTGTTCAAAAGTGTTAATAAAAAACTGGAACTAATCCCATAAGTTAGTGGTAAGCTGTGATAAGTGATTCCTTTTTGTATTGATGAAGGAATTTGTGTACATACATAACAATCACGCACATTCATTGTGTCCACATATTAACAGAGCAAGCTATAATATACATTTGATGATAAATCTCCCTTTGTGTCATCTAAGTGAAGCAATCTCTCATCTTTATAATACGTATCCTGCTCAGATGTCGTCATTCTCTGCACTGGAGTTGCTGTTCTTTGCTCCTCTCCTTTCATTTAAACACTCATTCCTTCAAACAATAAAATGCACACAATCATGCACACTATAATCAAACCAATGCACTAATTTTTACACCTACTGTGTTTGCCCTTAACAGGATTCATGGCTTCAACAGAATCAGAGGAGAAAATAAAAATAAAAAGATAAAATGATAAAGCGAGCACCAATCAAAACACACATTTCTTTCAAAGTCTCACTATTTACAGCATTTCTTGATCTTCCAGAAAGTTCTTGAGCTCAGCAAAAATTGTCAAAAATCTGTTCAAATGTTCGCTTTCAACAGTACACAGTTTGATGATCACTGATTATTATTTCCAGAGCACAATATTTTTGTTGATCAATTTGCAAAAGTATTTCAAAGCTCACTTTTTCTAGCAAGGTCGTGATGGAACTACTATTTCTGAGAAATGTGACATGAACCACCTGTATAAACCCAAAGGATTATGTGGACATTTTTGACTGAGGTTGGCATTGCCATGTGAGAATAGCGTCAGTATTTTTTGTATCCATAGTAATCCCTGTGGGTGACAGGCGGTATACTAGGAACTCTACAGATGTAGCATGGAAGGTACACTTCTCTAGCTTGGCAAACAGGGAATGTTCGTGTAATCATTGGAGTATAGCCTGAACATGTTGGATGTGTTCTTGTTTATTTTTTTAAATACATTAAAATGTCATATATGTACACATTAGCACAGATGTCAAGAGAGTCATGAACTTAATTAACAAAGTACTCAAAGGCCGCAGGGGCATTGCAAGGATTAAAGGTCATTAGGGTGCATTCAAAGAGCCCAAATTTGGTCCTAAAAGCAGTTTTCCATTTACCCCCTTCTTTTATAAGTATCAGGTGATAAGCACCTTGTAGATCTAGTTTTGTATAAATGGTGGAACCGCGGACCCGAAAGAACTGCTATAAGGGACAAGGAGAACCACTTTTTTATGGTGGCTTTCTAGACAGCCCAGTAATCGATAGAAGCCCGTAATTCCTCATTCTTCTTGAGGAGACTGGCAAGGTGGAATGTCTAATGAAGCTTAATTTGAGTAATTTGTCTGGATATTTTTGTAAGTGTTGTATCCTGCTACAAGGAAGGACTGCCCCAGAGATGAGATCTATGTTGCACTTATACACCCTATGTGGAGGTACTGGGTTGCCTGGACTGGATCAAAAACCTCCTTGAAAGTTTGGTGCTCCCTAGGCAACCAATCTGAATGTGTGACGTGTTACAACACAATGAACGTGTGTCATAGGGTGCTGAACTTCTTGATAGCAGTTGGTCATACACACTGATGAATCTAAAGTAATGGTTCTTGTAACCCAATGTATTTTGGGGCTATGGTACTCGAGCCAAGGTATACCAAGAATAAGGTCAAACTTAGGGCCTGATTACAACTTTGGAGGAAGGTGTTAATCCGTCCCAAATGTGACAGATATACCACCAGCCGTATTACGAGTCCATTATATCCTATGGAACTCATAATACGGCTGGTGGTATATCCGTCACATTTGGGACGGATTAACACCTCCTCCAAAGTTGTAATCAGGCTCATAGTCTCTTCTGTATGTTCATTGTCACAAACTAGAGTCAAAAGATTTGTGTGGAACTGAATAAAACCTATGGATAAGGCTAACCGTCCATACCATATATAGATTCTGGTTCATCCTTGGCTGTACGTGGGATACTTAATTTCTCTGCTAAAGTTAGGGATAGAAAATTCCCAGTGGCCTCTGAATCAATTGGTATGACAAAATGTGTTGGTTCTGTGGACCCAAGACCATAGTCACTATAATGGTCAATTGCCTGGGAACACTATTGAAAACGTTGGTGAGATATTTGGAGATCTGAAAGGGAAACTCTGTCGGAGAAGCGATCTCCATACTGTCCAAGGGAATTTACTGTTTTTCAGGAAATTCTGTGCTACTGACCATTTTCTTCTTTTTTGACTGAGCAACACAATTGTGAGCAAAATGCCCTGTTTTACCACAATAGAGGCATGTAAGCCAATATACATGGTTTCTGTCTCAGGTAGCTTGTCCTCTTATTCTTTTCTATCAGTTTTTTGCACTATTACTCTGGGTTCACCTCTAGGATGCTCTGTTTCATGCTCACCTAATCTATGATCCAATTTAACCACAAAAATCAATTGATTCTGTACAATCCTCAGGTAAATCTTCTATATGGGATAACTCATCTTTCAGCTCGTCCCTCAGACCTCTGTAGAAGAGGGATGTGCACTTTTCCTCAGACCAGTGACTTTCTGTTATCAGATGATATAAGTTAAGAGACCTTTGGAGCCCTGCTGCAAATTTAACAACTCATTATCAATTGACTGTATGAATACATGTTTGGCAAACAATCATGTCATGGCTGTCTTAAAGGTAGGACATTTAAATAAAATAGGATAATTCATCCCAATGAGAGGAATAGACCAATTGTCTGTTACTCCTCCTAGATAAGAAATTCCAAAGTCAACTTTTGCTGCATCTGTAGTAAACACCTGAAGGTAACATAAGAAGTGCAGTTGACACTGACTCATAAAGACAGCGTACTAGGAGCTATCCCCTGTAAAACATTCTGGATTTGCTAATGGCACAGGAGCTGGAGTTTTGATGGTAACATGTAGGTTTTGGTCTGAGGAATTGGTGCTTAGGTGCGCCTGCTGTGTTCTTAACTTCGGGGAACTAAGAACAGGACGTGGCTGTGAGGTATCCCTCTATTGTGTGAAGGGTTTGTGATGTTCTAATGCCCCCCTGGTTTCCTGGCTTTCAGTTTTAAGCTTATGCATCTCTTCTTGCAGGGACTAAATGATAGTAGTTAGCTGATCTGTGTTAGAAAAGGTCTCTGGTAAAGCGTGTGCTAAAGGGTTCATGTTGACATCACCCAAAGGTAACTCTATTTTTGTGGCTAAGCGTTCTGTTGCGAGCCACTCATCTGACCTCCAGGGGGTTCCCATAGTGCAATGTTATTTCCCGAATCTCAATGAGAACTATTGTGGTAGCAATGATTATATCACTGCATACTCTATTTTTGTAAACTTTTTTTTTTTAAGCATATTCAAGCAGGTACGACTTGAAAATCCCATAATTACAATTCAAAATCATGGCATAATCATAAAAATCAAAACAGTAGTACAACACTTATACTGAGTTTTAATACACTTCTTACATAAAATTGTACTCCTCCAATCCTTCATGGAGACGTATTGATTCATTGAGCTTTAGATTTTGATTCATATCTGAATCAAAGCTGAGGATGAAGAAGTCTTTCCCCTAACAAAATTAAACTTTCTAATGGCCCTGTTCCTCTGTGCATACAAAAGTTCTTAAGTTTGAACTGATCCCATTTTGTTACCCCAGAGATCATGTGATGGAGGTCGTTGGTTCTTCCATTGTTTCAAAATCAAAGATTTGGCTATTAATGTTGCTATAAAAAAATACTGTTTTGCATATTTAGACAGCCCAGGATGATTAGATATGCCAAAAGCGGGTATAATAAAGTATCCATTTTGTAAAGAATGAAATTCTTTTGAAATTTGCAAGAGCTAGCAGGAATATCTATAGTAATTCTTCCAAGTCTGGGAGTACAAGATTTTTTATTCACTCAGATAAGTTTCCATGCCATTATATCAAGATCCTTGAAAAATGTTGTGGAACCTTGAATATGACATTAAAAAATACAAACAAAAGGTAGTATCATCATTTTTATCAAGGCAACAAGCCCAATTATCATTAAAGGTGAATTCTGTCACTTGTGCAGAGGAGTCTATGCTTTCTTGAGAGTAAGTAGATAGTTCATTGAGTAGAGATCAGACAAATTTTGAATTATTTAAATGGCTAGATATCTAACAGGATGGGAAGTCTGATATTTAATTCACATCTTGACTGGTAGGATACAATCTTGATCATTAAAAAGCAACACCTCCGATTTGGATTTATTGATCTGATATCCCCACCAAGTTGGAGAACGCTTGTATTTTACTGAAGGCCTTTTTGATATTCACTGTGTCAGCCTTGAGATACAGGATTATATCATCCGTGAAAAGTTTGAGCTTGGGTGCACCCGGTACCGGAGGCTGTTTAGAACTTTCCTGCCTTAAAGCGGAAGCCAGTGGTTCGATAAAAAGATCTAAATGTGTTGGAGACAATGGTCACGCCGTATGGAAATGTTGCCAATGACTTCTGAATTAACTAAGATATTGGCTTCCACCCCTTGATAGAGTTTAGAGAAAAGTTGCACTATTTTTTCGAGAAATTTAAATTTTTGCAGGATTGCAAAAAGAAGCTCCCATTGTACAAAGTCAAAAGCTTTCTCTGCATCTAGCATTATTATGGCTGCTTTGCTTTTGTTTGTGGAATAATCGATTGCCTGAATCAGAAAATTTGTCTTAGTAGAAATAAATCTTCCAGGGAGAAAGCCACACTGATTATGATGAATAAGACCCTGAGCTAAAGGTGTGATACATGCTGCCCAGATTTTCATAAGAATCTTGTAATCTTTGTTAGGGAGACTAATAGGGCGAGAAGAATCAGGTTGGTTGCTGGGTTTGTCTTTCTTAAGGAAGCTGACAATGGTCGCCTGGGTGTATGAGGTGAGTATTTTTTCTCCCTTGATTATTGCATTAAAGAGCATAGCTAAAGTTGCTACGATCTGCTACGATAGGCTTTTATACAACTCTGCTGGAAGGCCATCATTGCCGCCCGCTTTGCCATTTGGAGAGTTCCTAATGGCTTCTACTACCTCTTGCTTAGTAATTGGCTGTAGCAGTACAGATTGGAGCTCGTACAGATTGGAGCTCATAGTCAAGAGTCGGTAGAGAAACTGATTCAAGATATTTGTTAATAAGCTTGTTGCATATGGCTGACTCTGGGTATACATTTTTGTATAGTGTGTTAGAAAGACCTTTACTATCTCTGTGACCTGGTCCACCATGCACCCCTGTAACTTGTCAAATATGGTTTTGATTAAAGAGGCATTCTGCCGTTTTTTAATACATTATGCAAAAAATCTACCTACATGTTCGCTCTCTTTGTAACTGCTGCTGGAAACGTGTTTTATAGTTAACGACCTCCTGCTCAAAAAAAATTCTTCCGTTGAGTTTTGGCATTCTGAAGACAAGTCCATAAATTAGGATGACTACGTACCTGATGCGCACAAGTTGCAAGATTAAGTTCCTACTGAAGGCTGTTAGCTTTTTCCATCTTTATTTTTCTAAGAGAGGCATTAAATGATATAGCTTCCCCTCTAACATGTGATTTACATGACTCCCAGATGGCAAAAAAAAAGCAGTTGCTTTGTTTCTAGCTAAAAACTCAGTAACTGATGTTGAAAGAGAAGAAATCTAGCCTTCGTTAGTAAGTAAGGATTTTTCTAATGACCATCTAGGTCTCTCTCGATGCTGATAAGTAGAATATAGTTGAAGCACTGGAACGGAATGATCCGAGAAAGGGTTGGATATTCTGTCAGAGCCAATTCGATCCCAAGCATGGGACACTAAGATAAAGTCAATCCTTGATGCTGAATTGAACCTTTTGGAAAAACAAGTATAACATTGATCTTGTGGATGATCCAGCTGGCAAGGATCCTGCAGGTGCAGATCCCGCATAAATTGTGAAAAGAAACAATAAGCTTGTGGCTTGTTTTGTGAATGATTTCTACGGGAGGCGTCAAGGTTCATGTCTTGGATGATATTGAAATCCCCACCGACCACCAATAGACCATGAAGTGTTCATAAAAGATTGAATAGACTTTGCAGAGAAGTGACTTCATCTTCTATGGGGCAATACAAGCTTGTGACATGCATTAATTGCCTTCCCACCTTGACAGTAATTACAACCCATCTTGTTAAAAGATCACAATGGACCTCCAGAACGTCTCCTTGGAAATCGCGAGTGAGCAGAACTGAGACCCCACAGACAGCTGCATTGACCGATGCGAAAAAATTATAAGAAATTAAATTCGGAACACGTGGACACTTTGCCTATTGTTTAAAATTAGTTTCCTGCAATAAAATCACCTGGGCCTAAGAGGATCTTAACCAATGAAGTATTGCTCGTAATTTATGTGGATTATTTAGGCAATCGCATTGCATGAATCAATTTTTAAGGCTCTAGAAGAACCATCACTCATTTATAAGAAACAAATAAAAAACAAAGCTCTTAGCAACCTCCTGACCCTGCTGACCCTGGATCATACAGCCTAGCAGTGGGGAAACATGATCTACTTTTAATGGTTTTAACCTCAAAATACAATTATTTGTCATACTATTTTTTTCTCAGGACCATCCTCCTGGAACCTATGTTGTTATTTTCTTGTGTTTGTGACCTGCTCCTTTCGCCCGCCCGCCCCCCCTGTGGAGGAACCCCCACCACTAAGTGCATCCACCCACAACTTCTAGTCTCACCGGTCATGGCCTCATCTTCCCACTGCCTGCTACCCCTTGCAAAGTGACCTGCCCATCCCCCAAGTGAGAATGCGCTGAGGTGGCACTCATAGAGTCTGTGTCAGGGAAAAGTAACAGGTGTGGACGGGGTAATCACATATAATTCTTTCAAAAGAGGAAAATTCGTACATATAATAGCATATATCAGCAAATATCATCAAATGTTATTTCAGAAATGTGGAGAAGATGAAATCTTGTCCCCACCCTTCTCTCTCCTCCATCCTTCTGTTCATAACATACATGCCAGGCATTCAGCCTGCGTCTAATTCATGTGTCACGCATTTAGAATGGCAGGAAACTTTTTGGCCTGTTGAACACTTTGGAAGATATGGGCCTGCCCTTTATGAAAGACCTTTAATTTAGCCAGTTGTGCTATGCATGCCGGGGCCCCCAGTCTTTTGAAACCATTAATCAGGTTGATAAACTTCCGATGTCGATGTGCAGTAGTTACGGACATATCGGAAAAAGATTGAAAAGAAAAGTTACTTTCTGCTTTAAACATTCTTGTTTTGATGGCTTGAGAGAGAATTTGTTCTTTGATCCTAAAATCACCAAAATTTACCAGGATAGTACGTGGATGTTTGAAGTTCTGTGATCTCATTGCTGGAACCCTATGGGCTTGCATAATGGTCAGATCTGAACAAGGCAATGTCATGTCATGGAGAAATTGGTTTCAAATCAGGTCTGTTATCACTTAGGTAACTTATGACGCCGTTTCTAGATCCTCTGGAATCCCCACGAACCTCAAATTAGAGCGCTTTGATCTATTCTCAAATTCTCAAAATTGTCTGACTTAAATTGTAGCGCTTCCAGCTCAGCCTAGGTCTGGATCACCACAGTTGTAGATCTATGATGGGCATCTTCAATATCTGAGATTCTCTGTTCCACTTGAGAGATCCGTGACATCAACTGCGATATGTTGGAATTGAGCTGGGCTAATTGGTTGTTAGTTTTTTTATAAGCCTGATCATGCATAAGTTTTAAGTTGCATTGTTCCCTTAAAATAAGGTTCAACATCGTCTCGACTGGAGGGTTGGCCAAGGTAGTTGGTATTGGTTGGTGCAGGAGACCCGGAGTCAGGGGGAAGTGTCATCCCTAATGCAGGTTGAGTGAGGTGCCAAAGGAAGAGAATCAATAGTGCTTGGAACGACGGAAGCTGCAGGTGCGCAACGTCTACATTTACTGCATTGGATCTTGACCTGCTGCTGGGAGAAGAACAGGAAGGCTCCTCCCCTATTGGGTCCATGATTGGTGTTAGTGATGGCAATAGTGAGCCCAAGCTTGATGAAGATCCAATCTTCCTTGCGTCCTGAGGGCTAGTACACGGGGTAGGACAAGAAGCTGCTGCTGCAGAGGGTAGCTTGGGTAACAAAAGTATCACAGCAGGATTTAAACCCCCCTGAGGATCTCCTGCACAATCGGCTTGATCTTTTCTAACCCCCATTTTGTGTTTGACTGAGGATATCAGGATCAAGCCTTTAAGTTAGCTTGCTTTCGGGGATCTACCCGCAACACGGGTCTTTGAAGAAGCACCACGAGTAATATGTTTCAGACTCTGCAGAAAAAGTAATGGGGGGCCAAAGAAAAGCCAAGATGCAACAGGCCGCATCTGCACCATGCAGACCGCTTCCGCTGCAACAACTGGCACCAAGTTGTCAGGGTGCCTAAATGGCTGTTAGTCCTTTACAATCCTTGATAATCCTTGATGCCCCTGAAAGAGTGCAGTATATTTGAAAAGCAGGGCAAGACACATCAGCTAACGTCAAGAGATATGCTGAAACAACATACTGGTTTGTGCCTTATGATGCTTGAACTTTAGTATTCTACTACATTGACCTTGATATTGGTTATTGATATTCTGCTGTTAGTCTTGTGCCTCTTGGTACTAATTTTCCTCCTTTCTCCCTCCTCTCTTCTCTATTTAAGTCTGTTGAGTCTTTTACACATAGCAGGCAATGCTGTCTGCAGTTAAGCCTGCCACCCTGGTACTTAATGGGCTGATAGAGGAGCAAAAGGAGTATAGGAATAGAAATAGGAGCAGGAGGTAGGGGATAGTAGAAGCAGAAGCAGTGTTGATTTGGTCAAGAACACTGTCCCTCTGAGTAATTGGTTTTCCTGCTTAGTATGGGGTTGGTATGTAGTGGTAACACCTTCGGCAAACCTTGGTTGTTCCTTTTTTCTTTAAGACTTCTTTTTTAACCCAATGTGTCTCAAGCAGTGCTTTGGACAAAAATTAATTATTCATTTGCCCTCTGCCTCTCTGTTCCTTTAGTCATTACCTGTAGTTTGTAGTGGTTGTTGCCGTTATGACATTATGCTGCCGTACTTGAGATAACGCGCTGCAGGGGAAGAGAAGAACCTGCACAAGCAAGGAAGTTTGTTAACATGCATTAAACACCTTAGGTTTGCCTCCTGGCTGCTGGCTGCAGAAAGACGTGCACTGTACTCTCCTTGTTCTCATGGTGTTGCTGTGGCCACGCATTTGTGTATGGCTGGCCCGCTCTCCACTTCTACTCCCGAAGAGCTTGGGCACTGCCCCATGTTCTGCCATGCTCGACTGTGTACAGCGAGCCGGGTGTTCTGAGCCGTGCACACCGCACCACGCCAGTCACTGTTCACTTCTCTTACCTGCGCGCTGTTCGCTATGAGCTGTTCAGCTGGGGATCCAGCCCACATTAACCGGTCCGCGGTGCTCTCTTTCGACTCCCCCGGATAGTTGCCTCATTACACGGGCACTTTCTTATCATGTTGCATACCTTCTCTCCTCTCGCTAATCCGCTGCAGTTCCACCACCCTGCTGACCCGAACACACACTAGTCATGGAGCATGACAGGAGCTCCACGTGACCTGTACACCAGGTGAACACTGCTTACTCAAGAGTTCCTAAGGGGAAGTGGGGTTGGGATATGAGATCTTCATAGATGCAGATCTCCTGTGTAGCCAAACTTGGCGAGTCAGATGTTCTTGATTTGGGATTCACCTTCACCAAGCACTGGGAACTTTTGTATGACTTTATAATTTGCAATGGAAATCCATGCATTAATACAGTTTAATTGTGATAACAGTTTCTCATATCATAAATAGTTACAGTGAAATGATTCTCTGCATGTGAACACAATTCTTTTTGCAGGCTTTGTCTGAGATATAAACCTTGCCATTCAGATGGTTAGAGGCTGATGAGCAAAAATAGTTCTTATGACAAATAATAATTCGGAGTTCCCTGTTATGACAATGTCTGAAAAAAACAATTCTTAGGTGGTCATTAAAAACACGGCGGTCTGGACCGCCATGCTGGTGGTGGCGGTCATTAAACATTCCTGTCACCTGTATGTGAAACGCCAGACCCCCCCTTTGCCAGTACAACCACCTGACCCCCAAAGCACCTAGATCTTCCCCAACCCCACCCCCGAACCATGAAAACCGACCCCCCAATCCTCCACCCCCAAAACCCCATGTAGGCCCCCCAGCTTGACCCTCAACATCCCCCGCCCCTACATGCAGGTCCCACCCAAACCCAAGCAACACAAAAGGATGATGGACGGAGTGCTGAACAATGCAAACACTCATCCCCAGTCACAGATCTGGGTTTAATCCATCGTTCTTTTGCTCACCATGCCACCCCAGGTTGGACCCAGCCATATGCAAATCAGTCTTGACCCTGCTCCTCATGGGAACAGTCCAGCCCGAACTGCCAAGCCAGGTCCTCCCTGGACCGGAAACAAGCATCCTGGGACCGGTTTCAGGGTTTCACCCTTCATCAGCCAGGCTAGCTTGAATCCAGGGGCACAGTGAGCAAGGGACCCACGTCTGGACATACCCTTCCTACTTAGGGCAACTTTAGCAACACAAAAGGATGATGGACGGAGTGCTGAACAATGCAAACACTCACCCCCAGTCACAGATCTGGGTTTAATCCATTGTTCTTTTGCCCACCCAAACCCCAACCCCCCACATCCACATGCACCCATTCACCTACATGCACACACACATATATGCACTCAGACACCCATCCCCCACACACATACTATCACGCACACCCCCGCACACTCACACACACACCTTCCTCCCCCCTTCCCTCTCGGACAGCACTTACCTCTTCAGTTGCGCTGCTCCGGGAGGGAACGGGCTCACTGGATGCTGCTCCGCCACCATCGCCACCTCTCTATACACTGCCACGCCTATGAATGCATCATTGTAGGCATGGCGGGTATGGACTGACCGTGAGAGTGGAGCAGCATCTACCCCTGCCACCGACCGCCAGTATGGCACATGGCGGCCGTCACCACCATCAATGGCAGTGAGGCTCCATTCATCATTATTTGTCCCACCAAAAACATAATGACCACCTAAGTGACTTTAAGTATACTGAAGAGCCTTAAACATCTTTGCTAAAGTGCAATTTTGTTCAAATGTTAGTCTTTTCAACAGTAGGTTTTACACTAAATATGTATTTCCTGACTGTAATGAACCATCACTTATAAGCCAAGTGCTGCCTTTATAATAGGCCCAAGCGTCTTTTTGTAGAAGGAGCCCTTGAGCAAGTATGTCATGATAACTTGGTTAAAATAGCTATGCTGAGCCTGGAGAAACAGGTGCAGAGTTTGAGCCGCAGCTGTGTATTCGCTCACCCATTTAGCCCATCTAGCAGTTGAGACATTGTACACTTAGGGTAATGTGAATCGTTTACATGTTTAGCCTGTCTAGCCTTTGGCATGTTGTTCTATTAGGGTGATTTGAAACCTCTATAAAACATTCTCATTCTCATCACATAATTTAATGAGTAGTTCTAGGACAAGCTACACAGGTGGAGGTTTTACATGCATTTACTCTACGATCTTGATATTACTAGATACACATATAGTGGTGTCTACCACTGCCACCAGGATTTGTACATGGAAGTGGTACATGACAATGTGGGAAGGAGTGCCACTAGGTTTAAACATAATGGTCTACTACTTAGGGGAATACAACTGACCAAAGGACATTCATTGACAGGGTGTGTGTAAGCGTGCTACAGCGCAAACGGTCAGATGAGATGTGGTGCTTATGACAGGACCATGAGTCTACTGAGAGCCACCAGAGGCTGAGACGATCCCCAAATGAAATATCTAATGCCCCTTTCCACAGTACGTAAAAGCGAGAGAGGTACAAGCATTGGGTGAATGCCCAAAACATAGGCAAACCTAGGCAGGATCACCATCCTGTAGGAAAGTAGTCTCTTTCTCGCTTGGTTACCCCCACTTTTGGCCTGTTTGTCAGTGTGTTTGACTGTGTCTACTGGGATCCTGCTAATCAGGACCCCAGTAGTTATGTTCTCTCTCTTTAAAATGGTTGTTGGATACTGTTAACACAGTATTTCATCCACAATTGTAATTCTGGTGCCCCTTATAAGTCCCTAGTATATGGTACCTAAGAACCCATGGCATTGGCGTTCCAGGACATCCCTATGGGCTGCAGCATATATTTTGCCACCCATAGGGAGCCCATGCAAAGGCTTCTGCAGGACTGCCATTGCAAGCACTATTTCACTGCCATTTACACTGCACCAGATCACTTATAAGTCACCCCTATGGCAGGCCCTCCAGCCCTGAGAGCAGGGTGCAAAGTGTCTGTCTGTAAGGGCACCCCTGCACTAGCAGAGGTGCCCCCATGAATTCCAGGACCATTTTCTAGGACTTTGTGAGTGCGGGGATGCCATTTTACGTGTTTACTGGACATAGATCACTACCTATGTCCAGCTACCTAATGGTAACTCCGAACATAGCCATGTTTGGTATCAAACATGTAGGAATCATACCCCCATGCTTTTGCAAGCATTAGTTGGTTGATCCCATGCACTCTGGGGGCTCCTTAGAGGACCCCCAGTACTGGCATTACAGCCTTCTCAGGTTTTCCAGGCAGCCCCAGCTGCTGACACCTCACAGGCAAATTTCTGCCTTCCTGTTGCTTGAAAAGTTCAAACCCCTTTCCCTTTGGAAATCAGTGTTACAGGCTTGGGAGGGGTAGACTCCTCGAGCCACAGGAAATACATTGAAGGGCACATTTGGAGCCCTCCTTGCATAATCCACTCTACACTGGTTAAGGGACCCCCAGTCTCTCTTCTGGCATGAAACCGAACAAAGGAAAGGGGATTGACCACTCCCCTGTCCATCACTTCCCCAGGGGTGGAGCTCAGAGCTCCTCCAGAGGGTCCCTGGGTTTGGCCATCTTGGATTCCAAGTTGGCAGGGAACTCTGGGAGCATCTGAGTGGCCAGTGCCAGCAGGTGACGTCAGAGCCCTCCCGTGATAAGTGCTTACCTGGTTAGCTGACCAATCCCCCTTTCAGGGCTATTTAGAGTCTTTCCTTTGGGTGGTTCCTCAGATTTGGATTGCAAGACTCCAGCAGGAATCCTCTGCATCCTCCACTTCAACTATTCACTGAAGAAACTGCATCTGGACCCTCCAGGAACTCTACAAACTGCAATAAAGAAGCAAGATGCCTTCTGCAACCGTCTATCTTCAGCTCCTGCCAGAAACTGCAACTGTTTCCAAGTCGTGCATCCTCTGAGGACAGCCCATCTTCAGCCTTCACCAGAAGAGCCAATGAATCTTCCTTGGAGTAAAGGAGTCACTACTGCAGGCAGGCACCTACTGCAACGACGACCAGATGGGTGGATCCCCTCTCCTGCTGAGCTGTGTGGATTCTGCATCACAGGTGGTGGACTGAAGTGGTCCCGATGGGCCTGACGTCTGACTGTCCAACTTTGGTGGAGGTAAGAGCCTGCCTCCCCACGCAAGACAGTACCCCTGTGCACCACGTGTTTTGCAGTTGCTAAGGCTTGTTTTCATCCTTCCACAAAGTTCTTTATGCATCTTGCATCTCTGGCCCCCAGCATTCTACCCTGCCCTGCACAGCTTCCTGAGTCATTCTCTGGCAGCGTGGGAGCCCTTGTCATAGTGCTGCGTGGGCCTCTTTTGCTCCTTCCTTTGTCCCCGTGCTGTGGGGCTCCTGTGCATGCTCTCTGGCCTTCTGTGGGATCTCTTTATTGCTGAGAGCCCCTTCAACTCCCCCCTCCCGGTTGGCTTTCCTGATCCCAGGTGGCACCATTTTCTGCTAACTGCGAGCTTTGCATGTGCCAAAGCTTGTTGGCAGACTCCACTGTCACAAACCAGACTGCAACCCTCCATTCGGCGTGGGACATCACTTGCACTAACCAGGAACCCGACTCTGTCTTCTTGGGTGCAATACTGACTGTTCTTCTTCACCTGTGGTTCTTCTTTTGCATCTTCATCTGGATTAGCATGGGGCTCCTGTTTTTCCTGGACTTTTCTGTGCTTATTGGACTTGGTCCCCTTCTTCCATGGGTCCTCAGGTTCAGGAATGCACTGTTGGTGTCTTGCAGTCTCTTCTGGTTCTTGCATAATCTTTCTTTTTGTTTCTTTGTGTGTTCTGGGAAAGTTACTGTGTTTTACTCCTGCTTTCCTGGGCACTGGAGTGGGTTCTAGTACTTACCATTGGGGTTTTCTAATACTACCAGTTCCCCTCTACACACTACACTTGCCTAGGTTGGAAACCGACATTCGCTTTCCACTTTCTTAGTATATGGTTTGTGTTCCCCCTAGGCCCATTTCTAACTATTGTGATTTTCACTAATTGCACTGTTTTCTAACTGTTTTATGCCTTTTTTCTTCATACTAGTAGTTTGTGTATTACTTACCTCCTAAGGGAGTATAGTCTCTATGGTATTTTTGATATTTGTGTCACCAAAATAAAGTACCTTTATTTTTGTAACTCTGAGCATTTTATTTCATGTGTGTGAGTACTGTGTGACTTCAGTGGTATTCCATGAGCTTTGCATGTCTTCTAGATAAGCCTTGGCTGCTCATCCACAGCTACCTCTAGAGAGCATGGCTTCTAGACACTGCCTACACTACACTAGTAAGGGATTAGTGGACCTGGTATAAGGTGTAAGTACCATCGGTACCCACTTCAAACCAGGGCAGCCTCCTACACATCCTGACTGCCTGCCTCCTGCCTTTTAACGAGAGTCCATGATGCAAAGTGAGACCATTTGTCTTAGACCTGGGCAGTGTGGGCCATCAGTAGCTCAAGGTTGTCTGCTACCATTTGCTTCAGGCACTGTTTGATGTAAATGCCTAAATACTTCAAATGAAATGGTGTCCACTGAAGGATTAGGATAATACAGCCGTGCAAGTGGTTACCCGAGACATTGGCAAGGCCTCACTTTTGTCCCAATTAATTTGGCAGCCAAGAGGTATGAAACATCAGAGTTGATGGCTAGGAGTGCTGGGATCGAGCGAGAGAGGTCCAAGAGTGTTACCAGGATATCATCTGCATGAAGGTATAATGTTGAGATTCCCTCATGGACACAATACTGCCTAATTGTGGTGATTGGCAGGTGGAGGAAGCCAGAGGCAGGAAACAGTGGGCACTCCTGACGCCTCCTCAGTGGACTGGGAACAGGGCAGAAAGGAAGCCCCTGCAATTGACCCGGGCTGTAGGTGAGTCATAATGTCTCCCGACCTTGGATATAGAATCCTTGCCTAGGCTGAATCTCGGAGGGTTGCAAAAAGTTATCCCTACTCCATCCTGCCAAATGCTTTCCCAGCATCCAGTGTGGCAACAAGGGTTTCCTCTGGTAGATCCCTGGAGAACATAGAGCATTAGCCAGGGAGTGGAGATGATTCAAGGATGAATGCCCATGGACAAAACCCAATTGGGCGTGGTGGATCAGTATAGGGATCATTGCCCAGAGGCGAGCCACCTGAACCCCCTGATAGGTTCTTGACCTCAGGGTCCCTTGACCCTTGACCTCAGGGTAGGTCGCCCCCCTGTCCCCGCAGCGCCACCAGCTCTTGTGTGTTGCCTTCTCCTCCTTCTGCTTGCTGATCCGCCTGTTACACCCTCTGCCTTCTGTATCCTGTGTGCTTGTGATCCCCTGTTTGCATTCTGTACCCCAGTGTGATCGCGCCCCCCCTTTTGCTTCCTGTATCCTTGCGTGCTTGTGCTCCCCTCTCCCCCCTTTTTGCATTTTGTATCCTCGTATGATTGCGCCCCCCCAGTTTATTGCCTTCTGTACCCCTGTAAGACTGTGCCTTCTGTCCCACTTGCCGTTTCCCCCCCCCTCGCCGTCCATTTTTCCCGCTTTTTTGAGGCCGCCTCGTCCTTTAGGCCTCTCTGCGCCGTTTTTTTCCGCCTTCGCCTTTTGCCGCTTTTCCCGCCTACCCGCCCTCCTCCCGCCTCCCAGCTCACCCCGCCCCCCCCGGCTATCCCCTTAAATGGCGGCCGCGCGCAGCGGTCGCGCCGCTGGTGCGCCAAAGGTGCGCCTAATGCAAGCCTGTCTGCGCCCGTCCGCGCCTGGACCGCGCCCAGCGCCCGAACCCCTGGTCCCCGGCCCCCCGCCTGACCTAGGACTCCGCCATCCTCACCAGCCTCAACCCCGGCCGCACGCCGGGCTGCTACCGCGCCACCCCGAATCGGACCCACGGATCCTTCACCTGCAACAACTGCCACTACTCCTGCCATCGGACCCACTCCGCTCCCGCCGAGAACAACGCCCCCGGAAACAACCTCCACTGCACCCTGATCAACACCCGATCCGTCCACAGGCACGCCATCGAACTGTGGAACCTCATCAACTCTACGAACCTGGACATCGCCTTCCTCACCGAGACCTGGATGAAACCCACCTCAGCACCCGACATCGCCATAGCCATCCCCGACGGCTATAAAATCATCCGGAGAGACCGCACCAACCGCATCGGAGGAGGCATCGCCATCGCGCACAAAAACTCCATCCGAGTCACAACCGACACCGACAACTCATTCCCCGACGCCGAACATCTCCACTTCACGATCCACAGCGACCCCAAGACCACCCTCAGAGGCACCCTCATGTACAGACCACCAGGACCTCGCTCCAAGTTCACCGAAGACATCGCAGACTTCGTCAACCCTCACGCACTCTCCTCCACCGACTACATCCTCCTAGGAGACCTCAACTTTCACCTAGAGAACCCCACCGACAACAACACCACCGCCCTCCTGGACAACCTCGCCAACCTGGGACTGAATCAGCTTGTCAACACCCCCACCCACTACGCCGGACATACACTCGACCCCATCTTCTCCTCCAGCAGACACGTCACCTTCAACCACACCACCGAACTCACCTGGTCGGACCACAGCTGCGTCCACTTCAGCTTCAAGAAGACCACCGTGCATCACCACACTCAGCAATCACCAAGAAGACACTGGAACCGTATCACCACGGAACAGATCGCAGCAACCCTCTCTCAGAACCAACCCACCAGCACCACCGACCCAAACGAAGCCGCCAACAACCTCACCAACTGGCTCTCCGACTGTGCAAACCTCCTGGCCCCCCTGAAGACTCAAGCCAGCACAAACAACCACACGAAAAACTCATGGTTCACCCCCGACCTCAAAGACTCCAAGAAAGAATGCCGCACCCGAGAGAAGACCAGACCGAAGAGAACCTCTCAGCTCTCAAGGACGCCACCCGCCAACATCACCAACACCTCCGCGCCGCACGAAAAACTGCCTACCGGAATAGACTGGACAACAACGCCCACAACAGCAAGGAACTTTTTGGCATCATCAAAGAGCTCTCCAACCCGGACACAGAAAACAACTCCATCCCTCCATCACAGGACCTCTGCGACTCCCTCGCGACCTTCTTCCACCAGAAAATCACCAACATTTACAACAGCTTCCTGACCGCCGACGCGAACCCCCCCCAGAACCCGCCAACGAGATCACCACCATCCTCAACTGGAGCCCAACCACCACCGAGGAGACCACCCGCGCCATGAATTCGATCCACTCCGGCTCCCCATCGGATCCCTGCCCGCACAACATCTACAACAGGGCCGACGACATCATAGCACCACACCTTCGAGACGTCATCAACGCCTCCCTCACCACCGCCACCTTCCCGGAGAGCTGGAAGCACGCAGAGCTCAACGCCCTCCTGAAGAAGCCCACAGCAGACCCCACCGATCTCAAAAACTTCAGACCCATCTCTCTCCTGCCGTTCCCCGCCAAAGTGATTGAGAAAATTGTAAACTCGCAACTCACCATCGCCCTGGAAACCCACGACTCCCTCGACCCCACACAGTTCGGTTTCAGAGCCAACCACAGCACCGAAACCGCCCTCATCGCAGCCACGGACGACATCAGAGCCCTGACCGACAAGGGTGAGACCGTGGCCCTCATACTACTGGACCTCTCTGCAGCCTTCGACACGGTCTGCCACCGCACCCTGATACGACGCCTCAGCAACGCCGGCATCAGAGGCAAGGCCCTCGAATGGATCATCTCCTTCCTCTCCGGCAGGACCCAGAGAGTCCGCCTCCCCCCCTTCAGATCGACAGCCACGGAAATCATCTGCGGCGTACCCCAAGGATCTTCCCTCAGCCCCACTCTCTTCAACGTCTACATGACCCCCCTGGAAAACATTGCACGCAACCACGGACTCAACCTAATATCATACGCCGACGATACCCAGCTCATCCTTTCCCTCACTAACAATCCCACCGCAGCCCGAACCAAACTTCACGAAGGAATGAAGGAAGTGGCGAACTGGATGACAGACAGCCGTCTGAAACTGAACGCAGACAAGACGGAAGTCCTCATCCTCGGCCCCACTCCCACCGCATGGGACGACTCCTGGTGGCCCCCCGCCCTAGGCAGCACTCCCCAACCCACCGACCACGCACGCAACCTCGGCTTCATCTTGGACTCATCACTCTCCATGACCAGGCAGGTGAACGCGGTGACCTCGGCATGCTTCAACACCCTCTGCATGCTCCGCAAGATCTTCCGCTGGATCCCCACCGACACCAGGAAGACCGTCACCCACGCCCTCGTAGCCAGTCGCCTGGACTACGGGAACACCCTGTACGCCGGCATCACCAACAAACTGATGAGAAAACTCCAACGAATCCAGAACGCCGCCGTGAGACTCATCCTGGACATCCCTCGCCACCACCACATCTCCGGACACCTGAGAAAACTCCACTGGCTCCCCATCAACAAGAGGATTACCTTCCGACTCCTGACCCACGCACACAAAGCCCTCCACAACCTCGGACCCAAACTGATCAACAGCCGCGTCTCCTTCTACACCCCCCGCGCACTCTACGTTCCGCCAGTCAGGCCCTGGCAGCTGTACCCCGCATCCGCAAAGCCACCGCCGGAGGAAGATCCTTCTCCTTCTTGGCAGCGAAGACCTGGAACTCGCTGCCCAGCCCCCTCCGCGCCATACCTGACCACCTCTCCTTCAGAAGGCAGCTCAAGACCTGGCTCTTCGAGCACTGACCCCCCCCCCCCCAGCGCCTTGAGACCCTTTATGGGTGAGTAGCGCGCTTTATAAATGCGAATGATTGATTGATTGATTGATTGATTAACATCCTGTTAAGCAGGGATATGGGCCAGTGAGTACCATAGAGAGGGGATTCTTCCCAGGGTTGTGGAGGACCACAATTACAGCCTTATTGGAGATAGAACCGAGGGACCCCCTTGGTCCGGCTTCCGGAAGTGCTCGTAGAGAAAGTCCACCACTTCCTCTCCCAACCACTTATAGAATCCCACCAGAAAATTATCCTCCCACTGGGCTTTATGGTACAGGAGACTCAAAATCATCTGTCACTGACTTGTTGATCTCTACCTGAAGGAGGTCCTTGCCTGGGTCATTAAGAAGTATGCCATCATAAAAGGTATCCAGACAAGCAGGGTCTACTGTCACTTCTGGGGTATACATAGCTTGATGGAAGGTTACAAACTTGTCAGCGATGTCCTGCGGCTGGTTAAGAAGGGTATCGTCCACAGAGCAAATGGCTAGCATGACCAACGCTACCAGTATCCTTCTCGCCTTTTCACCTAGCTTATAGTGTTGGCCCAACATCTACTGCAGCATATTCAAAGACTTGTATGTGTAAGCTCATTGAGGTTAATTCAGGCCTTCTCCAGACAACACCAGAGAGTAGTGCAGGGGTCTGCCATATAGAGGCTGGTATGGGATACAATGTTGACCTCCAGGGTTCTCTGAGGCTGCACCCACTATTTGTTAACGAGGACACCATCCATATGTTAAGCTCCATATAGGAGAAAATGTGGGCCCCAGAGCTGGGATTTGCATGAGGGGGAGGGGTAGAGGTAGGTGTTGAGGCTCCATGGCTTGCTGCCTGGAAAAGACAGCTCAAGGTCCTCAGAAGGACCAGGTGGGATCAGAGAGCATATCCTCAAGGATTCGCACTTCGGCAACCCCAGGTGGGGAGATTAAAAAGAAAATCCCCATGAATTGGATGCCATGCACTGGTGAGAGAAAAATAAACTCCTGTTCTGTGAGGTGGGAGAGACACCTGGTGTCTATTAGGCTGTGGTCTACAGCACTTCCTCTAGTGTGGCCTGATCTACATTGTTGCCCACATCCTGCTGTATGGTGCGGTCCCACCTGAGTGAGCCAGAGTGTGTCAGCAGTTTCCATCAGAAGGTGATTACACTGAATAAAAAACTGTTGTTTGGGCCCTGCCAGCGCGTATACCAAACCTACAAAAAGCATCTGCCCCAAGAAACAAAGGACAGACTTAAGAGACCCTAGCACCTCTTTACGGCACATTAGCATCATTGTTTTACAGGCTATGTGACCCAGCTATGCCAAAATCGCCATGCCAAATTTACAAAGTGGCGCAATACATGCAATACATGCAGTGCACTACCTTGTAACCCTTTGCGCTTCATTATGCATGCTCAGAGTAGGCATTAAAATGAGGCACACCATGGTTTACAATGGGCCTCAATGGACTTTGCAGGATTAGTGTCAACATTTTTTATGCTAATCCTGCAAAGCTCCGAATTAGGGGCATATTTATACTCCGTTTGCACCGAATTTGCGTCGTTTTTTTCGACGCAAATTAGATGCAAAACTAACTCCATATTTGTACTTTGGCGTTAGACGAGTCTAGCGCCAAAGTTCATGGAGTCAGCGTCATTTTTTGGCGTGAACACCTTCCTTGTGTTAATGAGATGCAAGGTAGGCGTTCCCATCTTAAAAAATGACTCCCAGGCATGTGCGTGGTATTTATACGCCCGGGCAAAAATTACGCCCCGGAGTGGGCGGGGCAAAAAACCCCGCATTTGCACCTCTTTTTAACGCCTGGGTCAGGGCAGGCGTTAAGGGACCTGTGGGCTCAGAATGAGCCCAGAGGTGCCCTCCCCTGCCCCCAGGGACACCCCCTGCCACCCTTGCCCACCCCAGGAGGACACCCAAGGATGGAGGGACCCATCCCAGGGAAGAAAAGGTAAGTTGTGGTAAGTATTTTTTTTTTAAAAAATTGTGGCATAGGGGGGCCTGATTTGTGCCCTCCTACATGCCACTATGCCCAATGACCATGCCCAGGGGACAGAAGTCACCTGGGCATGGCCATTGGGCAAGGGGGCATGACTCCTGTCTTTGCTAAGACAGGAGTCATGTTAATAGTGTCTGGGCGCCCCAAAAAAATGGCGCAAATCGGGTTAAGACGATTTTTTTGCCTCAGCCTGACTTGCCCCATTTTGGGATGCCCAAATGCCATTTTTCCCTACGCCGGCGCTGCCTGGTGTACGTCGTTTTTTTTCACGCACACCTGGCAGCGCCGGTCGGCTAACGCCGGCTAACGCCATTCAATAAATACGGCGCCCGCATGGCGCTTCAGAATGGCGTTAGCCGGCGCTAATTTTTTTGACGCAAAACTGCGTTAGCGCAGTTTCGCGTCAAAAAGTATAAATATGGCCCTTAGTGTCAAAAACTTTCATGCTAGTTTCCCTAACTACTTCCATGGTGCGCCGTATCTTAGCACACATGGTGGTATTGGGGGGGTCGCTCAGGGGCACAAGGTAAGTGGCACTACACTGGGTGCAGCACCACTTTCCTTAAATCAGGCCCCTAAGTTTCATGAACCCGTAATGGCCATCAAGATCTGTCCCCCTCCCAAGGATGCAAAAAAAGGACAGTTGATGGACGGAATGTAGACCAAATCAAACTTTCACCCCAGTCACAGTCAGTTTTTTTGTTCCCCATGCCTCTCCAGTTTGGACCTAGCCATATGCAAATTAGTCTTGACCCTGTTCCCCATGGGAATAGTCCAGCCCGAACTGCCAGGCCAAGTCCTCTCTGGACCAGAAACAAGCATCCTGGGACCGGTTTTGGGGTATCACTCCTTTTCAACCAGTCTAGCTTGAATCTGGTGGCATAGTGAACACGGGACCCACGTCTGGGCATACCCTTCCCACTTGGGTGACAAATGCAAAAAGAACAGATGATGGAGGGAATGCTGGACTGCTCCCATGAGGAACAGGGTCAAGACTGATTTACATATGTCTGGGTCCAAACTGGGGTAGCGTGGTGAGCAAAAAAATGATGGAGTAAACCCAGATCTTTGTGAATGGGTGTGAATGTTTGCATTGTTCAGTATTCCGTCTATCATCTTTTCTTTTTGCATTTGTCGCCCCAAGTGGGAAGGGTATGCCCAGACGTGGGTCCCGTGCTCACTGCGCCACTGGATTCAAGCTAGCCTAGTTGATAAAAGGTGATACCCTGAAACTGGTCCCAGGATGCTTGTTTCTGGTCCAGTGAGGACCTGGCTTGGCAGTTCGGGCTGGACTGTTCCCATGAGGAACAGAGCCAAACCTGATTTGCATATGGGTGGGTCCAAACTGGGTGGCATGATGAGCAAAAAAACAATGGATTAAACCCAGATCTTTGCGATTGGGGGTGAATGTTTGCATTGTTCAGCATTCCCTCCATCATCTGTTCTTTGTGGATTTGTTCTCTCAAGGATGGCAAAGGGCAGAGACTGGTGCAAGAGGATCTCCATGCGGAAGGCTGCACAGACCTCTCTCCTGGGGGGGGGGGCAGCTACTGTGCATCACCTTTTCCACTCAGTCATGGCATAGTTTCTCCAATTCCTCTGTGGAGAAGTGGGTCTCCTAAAGGACAACTGCATTAGTGGGCTTGGATTGGAGGTAGGCCATCACCTTCTTGCACTTGATGAAGTGGTTGAGACTGTTGACGTTCCAGGAAAGGACTGTTGGGCAGTCTATGGGCAGTGAGCACAGAGGTTATTGATAAGTAAGGGCATGGGGGGAGGGCAGCAGTGAGAGAAGTGGGACCAGGAGGAAAAGAAAGGAGGGAGAGAGAGCAGGAGGGAAAAGAGGGAGTGCCCCTGGGTGGGGGCAGGAGAGAAGGGAGCCCCAAGAGGAGGCAGTAGGCAAGGAATGTTGCAGGGTAGAAACCGCCAAGAAAAATAACCTGGCAAAGTGGAGAGGGCAACAGACCACACCCACAATGCAAGCAAATGGCAAAGGACCAAAGAGGACAATAACATAGCAAGCAAACACTGGAACAGCATAACAGTAACAGCATCCCGGTTCCGACCGCCAGGAACAGGATGGCGGTGAGGGGTGTCGTGGGGCCCCTGGGGGCCCCTGCAGTGCCCATGCCAATGGCATGGGCACTGCAGGGGCCCCCGTAAGAGGGCCCCACAAAGGATTTCAGTGTCTGCTGTGCAGACACTGAAATCCGTGACGGGTGAAACTGCACCCGTCGCACCTTCCCACTCCGCCGGCTCCATTCGGAGCCGGCTTCCTCGTGGGAAGGGGTTTCCCGCTGGGCTGGCGGGCGGCCTGCTGGCGGTCGCCCGCCAGCCCAGCCGGAAAGCCAGAATGGCCTCCGCGGTCGAGCGGCCATATGGCGGTTCCCTCCAAGATCGGTCATCTTGGCCTCCATACCCTCTTGGCAGTGTTCTACCACAATAATCTCTTGAAGAATGCAATCCGTTTTGGGGAATGAGGGAACAGTGGCCACAGGGAGGACAACCAAAACATGACGGGCGGTCTAGGGACATGACTATGGGAACACCTTCATAAAAATCTGGTGTCTGGTCGACTTACTAGCAGGCATCGCCGGGGCCGAGGGAAGGAGAAAGAGGCTCGGCACCCCAGCAGGCCTGGTGAGGGAACTAGTTATGTGGACCTCACTGAAGAAATATGGACCTGGTAACAGGTCCCCCTAGCCATCCAAGATCTTAAGGCAGGACAGGGTGGATGTACATAGAGGAGCTCTTCGCAGTGTCCCGCAACCCAGTTATCAGCTCCAGATACAATTGGTCGGATCCCAGGACTGCTCACAGTGGCTCACAACTTCGGGTACATCCAAGTGGAAAGGCCATGCTCCAGGGATCCCAAAGAGGGTACAGGTCTGCCCCACTAGGTAGAGGTGGAGAACTCAGCGAGTCACAATAAACAAGGGTGAAGGCAGAGTGTGCGGGGCTGGTTTTAGATAGGGTAAACTGAAATATCCAGACCCGAAAAGCAGTCCAGAGGGGGTTCAAGAGTGTACTAGGAGAGTCACAGAAAAGGAAGTGGGCAGGTGGTCGAGTTCAGGAGTGGTGAAGATGTATGCGCCCCCACCAGATCCAAGGTAGAGAGCGTAGTGAACATCTGCAGGGCTTGAGTCCAGGTGGGTCTCTCCCAGGCCCCAGCCAGTGCCGCACCCCAAACATATTTAACACACTAGCAGGGCCTCCACCAGCCAGACACCCCACACCTGTTCAACAGGTCAGAGAGGAATCAGTTGGGCATAGAGACCTCAGAAAGAACAAGGTAGATCAAGATTTGGGCCCATCCAGGATCCAGGGTGGTGGTAGCAGGTGCAACGTGGTGAAAAAGTCTGCCCCCAGGTTATACCAAATTCCCTCATCTCCTCACTGCACTTATGCATCACACAGGCTTTCCATGCGCAGGGTGTGGGACCACAAGATGGGGTGATAGTGGTGGCAGTCACAGGGATCTTCAGCAAGTCCACAATCCAGCAGGGAGGAGGTCCCATGTGACAATTATCTGTACCCCAACAGGGCCACGGCTAGGCTGGACCCCAAGAGTTTTCTGTTCCGTGCTGGTGAGGTGAGCCCAGCATCAGAGGCCCCAGAGAATTGAATTTATAGGGCTACAGGCCCTGAGGTCATCCAAAGGGGCCTTCACCAACAGAATGGATGGCAGGATGGGACAGCACAGGCTGCTCCCCAAGTATGGAGCCTGCCTGTCATGGTCAGGCCTGTTGTGGAAAGTGGAAGTCTCCTCAGGGCAGGGGGAAACAGTCCTGAAGTGCAGGCCCCTTTTGCAGCAAAAAGATCAAGGGCCAGATGTATCAAATGTTTTTGCATTCGCAAACAGTGCGATTCTCAGAAGTCGGCCGTTTGTGAATGTAAAAACGTGTTTTGCGATGTATGAAAGGCATTCGCAGGCCAAAAACAAGTAATCGCTAAATTTGCGTTTTTTTGTGAAGCGACATGGTTTAGCGTGTCGCAATCTGCATATCGCAAATTGCGTCATGAAATACTGAATCCCTATTTGGATATCGCAAATTGCGAGCCCGAATAGTGACACGCAAATACAGATTCAGTATTTCGTGTCGCAAATTGCGATACGCAGATTGCGACACACTAAACCATGTCGCAATTCGATGCATCGAAAAATTGAAAATTGCAAATATTTGCACATGCAATTTACCACGGATTGAAAACCAGGTGGTAACCAGGTGCAACCTATATCAAGAGGCCCAGAATGCCTCAGCTCTTTTCCACAATGGCTGCACTCTACGTCATGGCGAGGAGAATGAGGATCTTGGCAGGTTTGAGGAGAGGGAGGAGGAGACAGTAGCACATTTTCAGAGTGCGCATTACCCTTTTTGACCAGACTGAGGAAGACAATTTTGAGAAGTACAGGTTGAGCTCAGCCATGATACTTTACCTGATAGCTGAGCTACAACCCATACTGCAGCACACAACACACAGGACCAATAGCATACCCACCCATGTGCATGTATTATGCTCCCTGCACCTACTTGCCTCAGGGAGCTATCAAGGGGTCATAGCAGCAGCTGGAGGGGTATCACAGAGTGCCCTCTCCAGATTTTTCAATGCATTTCTAAATGCTATGCTGTGCAGGATACACCAGTACATCAGATTCCCCCACACCCCACAGGAAATACAGCAGACAAAAATAGATTTCTACCAGATAGCACAGTTCCCCCATGTCCTAGGTGCCATAGATGGGACACATGTTGCAATCTGTCCACCATCGACCAAAGAGTATGTGTACCGCAACCGTAAATACCAACATTCAATGAACATACAGGTGATATGCAATGCCTCCTACATCATAACTGATCTCGTGGCCAGGTACCCAGGGAGCACACATGATTCGTACATCTTTCGCCACAGCGGGATTCACACAAGACTGCTAGCTGGGGAATGTGGTGAAGGATATCTACTGGGTAATTTCCAACTTTACAATTTTGCATTGATGGCAGTGTGACGTCAGATGGCACAGCTACTCATTATACCCTCTGTTCCTTCCAGGAGACAGTGTCTACGCAGTGCGCACCTACATGATGACGCCCTACCTAAATCCTGCAACACCAGCAGAGCGGAGATACAATTCAGCACACAGGGAAACCCGCAATGTTGTGGAGCGCACCTTTGGCCTGCTGAAGAGTCGCTTCCGGTGCATCCACAAAAGTGGAGGGGCACTACAGTACAGCCCGGACACGACCTGTAGAATAGTGGCCACATGTGTGATTTTGCACAATATAGCTACCACCAGGGGCATACCTGTGGAGATATCGGAGCCAGACTCAGATGAGGATTATGCTCCCATACCACCCCTACAGCCAGCAGACAGGACCAGTGCAGCAGAGGGCAGGCAAAGGCGTGCTGACATCGATAACGAGCATTGAGCAATTAATAAAAGGCCCATTCCACACATGTAGGCTCAGGCTGGACCTTGTGCCTCAAAACTCACTAGCATCTTAGTGTGAAAACAATTGAGGTCTGACCCGCAACAAAATACATGTAGATAAAGTTACCAAAAATTGAAGAAGAAGTGTTCTTCTTTAGCAACTATATCAGTGAGGTATCAGACTACTAAATAGGGGAACCTTTAACATTTCAATGAATATTCCGATCCTTTCATCATTAAAAAGTCTGAGAAAACAAGAAGGTGAGAGTTGGAACACACAAATTATTCTAAGATACTTATATGTATTTTTAAGATGTAAGTAATGACAACCCCACCTCACTGACATGTATTCTGGTAGTTAGCACCTTTATTACCTTGACTTCAGGTAACATACGTGTCACTAGGACAAAGCAATACACATGAGTCAGACATGAGCCATTAACAGTGTCACACTATTATCATCATAGATTACTGTATTGCTACATGTGAAGGTAGTCCCCTGTAGCCCTCAATGTCACTTCTTACGACCACGCATTCCACTTGAGTGCGCAGTGGCCTCGCCGGCACCTCTTGTATCAGGCTCACAGGCAGTACTGTGCCTGGCACTGCGACGCCTAGGATCCATCATGGGCACTGCAGACTGCTGAGGCTAGAAGACTCCTCAGTATCCCCAACTCCCAGTTCACTGGGTGTAGCACTGCGTGCTGTCAGTATAGCATCCAGAACATTGGTTATTTGCACCAATCCCTGGGCAACATCCCGACTGCTATGTGCTGCCTCCGCCTATGCGGCCACAGCACACCGTGATATCAGGGCAGTTGATGTACTAAGATCTGCAAAAGCCATTGAACATTCCCATGAATTGCTGTTTGCGCCTGTGGTGGCTAACACGCTCATGCCTGATCTCAGTAAAGAGTTCCTTAAGGAAATTTGTCAGTTCCTTGGTGTTATCCGCAGCTGTTTTCTGTCCCTCATGCAGCTTGCAGATGTTTGCACTCACACACTCCAACTGCTTGTGCAGCTCCCCCCATAATGGCATTGTGTGACTGCAACTGGCTGTGCATTGCATTCATGTTTTTACATTGCAGGCGCTGCACCTTGAGCATGGACGCTTCAAGGCCACCAAAGAATGATGGGCCCTCACCTTCATCTGTGTGTTGTGTGCCTGCATCTTGAGGCCTCCTGCGGGGAGTTGAGTGGCGCTGGGGCAGGGACTGCTGCCTTCCTGTGGATCTAACTTCTGGGGGTGGTGTGTGGCCTTCATCCGGCATGTCATCGGAGTCCTGGTTGAAATCGTGGAGAGGTAACACCCTTGCCCTGCGTCTGATTGGTGCTATACACAATGACTCGCTGGTGTTAGAGTCGGACAGAGGCTGTGTTTCTGCATCCCTCACATTGGCACATTCTGCTGCTGCTGGGCCTGAGCCATCTGCAACAACAATGTGCAGTATGTAATTTATGTATGTATCACCAAATGTGGCACAATGGTAATAAATGTACACTTACATCGTATCACTATGAACTGTGTGTTTTGTTCTTCTGTGTGGATGTATAGCTAATTGCGATCTATGTGCTATTTTCAGCTCTGGGTTGTGGACTACCACTCCCATAAGGCATTTTTGTGCCACATGTAAGATGTGGAATGGACTACTTATCACAATGCTTTGCACTACTTGCTATTTCCTAAGGGGCATTTGTATATGCACTTATGGAGTTACATATCATTATTGGACTTACCTTTACTGGTGCTGGGTGTGCCGAAAGTGTCAATGTCAGTGACCCTCCTGACAGCTTCTGGAAGCAGTGTGGACTCCACCAGGTCTTCCATGGGGTGGAGGGTGTCTGGGTGGATGGTCCGCCTCCTGTGCTCCTTGCCTCCCTTAGCCTGCTGGCCACTCTCTCCCTGGCACTGGAACACAGGTTGTACCACCTCTTGCATATCTCTTCCACCGAGCGCTGAGCAACCCCCACTGTGCAGATTTTGGTCTGCATGTCAGCCCAAAGTTTACTCTTCTCACTCTCTGGTACCTGGAGTGAGCTCTTCCCAAAGAGTCGGACATGGCTCCTGACCACCTCCTCAGTGAGCACCTCCAATTCTTGCTCACTGAATTTCAGCTTCCTCTTCCTCTCTCCCTTCTCCTTCCCATTACCAGCATTGGCCATGTTGGTGTTTGGTCCTAGCATGCTCACAAATTTGCTCCCTGGGGCTGGTCTGTGACTGTCTGACTGCTCCTGTGGGTGTGGTACCTGGAAACAGCATGGGCTGACTCACTTCCTGCTTGTGATGTCATCAGGCTTTGCCAGGTGACCGTTTTCGCAATTTGCGATTTTCAAATACCGAATCGCAATTTTTTTTGCGATTCAGTAATTGGACGTCGCAAATTGCATTCGTGAATTTTAAGAAATCACTATTTCCAACTCTACATTTTGTTATATCACATTTTGCGTGCCGGAAATAGCAATTTCTTAAAATTCGCTAATAGGGACTCACAAACTAAATTCTTCATACATCTGGCCCCAAGAGTCTTTCCATACGCCTCGCACCAGGGTCATAAAGCCTGGTGCTGGCACTTGGAGAGGCCACAGTGACTGCAGAGAATGGGTCCGCAATGGAGAGTTCAAGGTGCAGCCTGCTCCCAAGTAATGCGGCCCGCTTCATCTTTGAATCACTAGTGCCCGTCCATGGAAGAACTCAGAGTGGGGAAAGGGATGGCTTGAATGCTGAATCCCCAGTACAGGGGGGAGCCAGGGCTTCATGGGATCATGGTAGATACCTTTCTCAGCCACATCAGGGACAGAGCCTCAGTCCTGAGGCTCCCCAGTGCTGTGGAGCTCTCCTAGAAGGCAGCCATCTTCAATAGTGACCAGACTCCATCCCCAATTTAAAGATTTCTTGTGGAGGAGAGAGGCACGGGGTATTGCCTAACCCTGTGGGCCACAAGGGTTTGGATCTGATGTTGTCAGATTTTCCAAATACAATTACTTCTGTATTATCATAGTTTAACTTTAGACAACTGTCATGCATCCACGTTTCAACTGCTGAAGAGCAGGACCTGAAGTTCCATTCTACATGTATCATATTGTGTGTGATTGTGACAACCAGAAGTGTATTGTCTGTCTATGAAAATTGAACTTTGTTAAGTTTGTGAGAAAATACTTAGGACCACATTTATACTTTTTTTGCGCTGCATTTGCATCGCTTTTTGACGCAAAAGTGGCGCAAACTTACAAAATACAATTGTATTTTGTAAATTCGCACAGCTTTTGCGTCAAAAAATGACGCACATGCGGCGCTAAAAAAGTATAAAAATGGGCCTCAGCGTTTTCACATGCCTAACATTCTCAGCTGTCACAACTTTGAGCCCCACACAAGTAAAGTAACATGGGGTTACTCCTATTCTGTTGGAGATGGCATAATTGCAGTTTCTCTTATGTATGACCTTTTCAAATTGCAGCACAGGAAGCCACCTTTCTGCACTGCATGATAGGGAAAGAGCAGGAATGCACCATATTTTACATTATATAGTGCATTCCTATATTTTCCCTGTGCTTCTGCACAATGTGCAGCTGAGCACAAATTCAGGCACTCTTGCACCATGGTACAAAGGTGCTTGCATGGCAGACAGGAATGTTTTTTGCAGAAAGGAACACCTTCCAGCACAAAAACAGTCCTCAGAGGCATTTTCCTCTTTCGATGTGTGCTGCAGCACACACAGAAAGAGAAAGAGACAAGGATAAATAAACATAGTTTACCTCGTAATGCCCTCCCTGGGAGGCATAGTATTTTGAAAGCATTCTCAGGCCTGTCAGTAATGGTAAATCTGGGAATGTGCCAAAATCCATGGGTGGATGCTTGGGAACACTCACAATCCACATATTGAATGCCCCCTTTGGGCAGAGGAGCATAACACAGCAATTTGTGCTGTGTTTTGTTGCTCTGAATTTATCAAGCCATGCAGGACCATGCTAGGTGGCCTTCTGTGGCTTGATACAATCAGCTTGTGTGGCACAAGGGTGACGCAAAACCTTCATACATATGCCCCTTTGTGTATGCAGAGTTGATTCTGCCTCAGTCAAAAGGTGCTGGGGATCAACGTTCAAGGAGTTCAATCAAGGGATATTCATGAGAGCTTCCTCCTGGTTGGATACTGATGGAATTGTCTGGAAATTCAAAGCTACTGGAGGCATTTCCCTTTCACTGAGTGTTTCTGTCAGCTCTACATGACAGAGGATTATTTGGATGCATAGGACATCTGGTGTTTTATGTGTGGCACATTGGTTGTCGGCATTTTTTGGTGTTCATGGTTTCAGCTGGACATGACATTGGTTAAGCTGACAGATGTATTGGATGTTGAATTCATTAGCCTTGTGTTGTTTGTTGATAAATGAAGATTCTTGTTTTGTTAAGAACTGCTGGAGGTTAGGTTGGAATTAAATTCAAATGGCTTCTGCGTTGTCTATTGGGTTACGGCTTATGCCACTTCTCACTACATGATACATTGTTTCTGAGGATGGACAGGTACAGAGTTAAGACATCGCTGCCTGTGAGGATGGCCACTCCTCTTTGAGGCTTTGTGGTTCTGGATAAGGTTAGAGAGCAAACAGGGAAAAGACGAATGTAGAACATAAGTCTGCGGGCATAGGGCGAGGCAGGGAGAAACAGAAGGTCAGAGATTGCACATTTGGAGAGTCAGAGCACATTGACTGAGAGACTATGCATGCTGCTCAACTGTATAGTCTTAGTGATAGAGGCCGAGCTGGCTCACAATCCCCTAACTCCACACATAAGTACATGGGTTAGAAGGTAGAGCTTGGGGAACAAGAATGTACATAAGCCAATTGGTGTGACAGGGCATGGTAGCTTCCTCTGGGAAAGACCACTTAGAGCTGGGAAGTGCACCAGAGTACCATGGAAGGTAGGAAGCCTCATAAGGATGATGGCTGTAAAAAGCCCTGAGAGGAAGAAAACAGGAAATCACTATACCGACAGAGATAGGGCACCATCAACCTCTCTCCATAGCACTCACGCACAATCAAACTGCTGAGTGCCATTCCCACACCCTTGCATCACAGGACAATGATGTCTGAATAAGTCTAGCATAGGTTCTGTCCAAGACGGGTGCATTTATAGTTTAACATACTATGCTTAGATCAGCCTGAATTCTTTTCTTCATCAAGCACACATGCAAAGGGGGGAAACCTAGGAGAAAGAAAAGCATTTCTCCCTTTTGATGCCTGCTTCAAAGTGACTTTAATTTTGGTGCAAAACCCTGTCTACTATTGTAAAATGATAGTGTTTTGCACCAAAAACCATGGGTGATTGCATAGGAATGTTAATGTTAATAAATCACCCATGGAATTCGCTCATGACAACAGTAATGTAAAGCAATGCTTTGTGCTGCTCTGTGTTACTTTAAGCTCACTTTCCAGCACAAAACTTGATTTGCGCTGGAGAGTAAATCCAGCAAAAAACATTTTGCAGAGGTTTGCATCAATTTTGTCATGCAAATCCAGTGCAAAACATTTGTAAATCCGGCCCTACATACACTCCTGTAACTATCAGTAAAGCTAAATGCCCTATCCTATCTTCAAGGAACTAACCTATCACATTTTTTCCTACTTCTCACCGCAGACAAATTGCCAAACCTGTATGCCATTGCAGGTACTGTCACATTTGACAATTGTAGGCCATATTAAGCCACATTGAGTTATCCATGGTAAATCCTGCAGTTCCTTTAAAATGATGCCTACTGCTCTTTTTGCCATAACTTGACAGTGTGAAGCAGGGTTCTGTTCATCTGAAGGTGATAGGCATTCTACTCAGCAAACAGGTGTCTTCATAGAAGCCCTCACAGCAACTGCACTTCTAAGATGCACTAACAGGACCCTGCAAAATCACAAATGACCATGTATAGCCATATCAGAGTTAACATTTGAAATTGGGATAACAGAGGTCTCAGTGGTTCAACTCTCTCTCTCACTAGTGGATGAAAAAAGCAAGATAGTAACAGAACATAAGTCAATGAGAGCAGATCTTACCAGCTTCTACCATTGACAGGCTATATTAGAAAACAAATCACAGGAATAGCAGATTCGACAATATCCCAGGCTTAAGATTTCTGGAACCTACACATAAAAATTGCTGATATGAGGACAGATCCTGCAGCAACAACGTTTATTTTTTGCAAACCTGAAAGCTGGAAACCCCCCATTTTACATAATTTTAACTGTTCTCCTACCAAAACCACCAACACCCCAAGGAGACAATTAACTTTTCAAGACCTGTTGCTGACTATTTCCTCCACATGATCAAGCATGAGAGGTGATTGCAGGTGCCAAGAAGAATGTCCCCTTCCAACTTGGTAACTATAAAAAATTCATTTCTTCCCACATCTGTTTTAAAACAACATTTAAAATGTTCTGGAACTAATACCCTGGCTTAAATATTGCACATGAAATATAGCCTACAAGAACATGCCATTATGCTAATCATATCAAACATCAAATCAAAAACTATGCCGACACAAATTATTTGAATCTTGCTAGATTCACTGAATCACTAAACATGTTTAGAGCTTCCTCCCAGGCGCCAGTAAGAGAAGGGACACATGAGAACATTTGTTACGGGATGATGTACAACACCCAGGGCTCTCTCTCACATCAACGGTCCAACAAAGAGGGCCTAAATCAGATGCTGAGTTTCTTGAAGAATGGCAGGGACAAATCACGCTTGCCACCAAAGCCAAAAAGAAAATCAACACATTCTGAACTGTGTAGTCTTTGATACAGGTTTCAGAAAAGACAGGTGCTTCGGGACAAGCCTCTCCTGTTACCAAAACTGACAGTTCATTTGTATCCTTTTTTGTTTTAGATGATAGAAGAAGTTCAGAAATTACACATCTCTTACACCTAGCCCCCAATTGTCTTGCATCATCATTTGAATTGTGCAAATTTAAAGAGGTGACTTTCCATTGTGTGCTATTTCCCCCATGGCTTCCAATGACACATCACATACTTTGCCCCATGACTCTCAGGCTCAACTAACCAACCCTCCCTGCCTCTTTCATCACCTGTTTCTTTCACACACATGATCCTATGTTACCTGCACCCCACCTTCTGTTTCAAGTGAACTGTAATTTCTGAACAGATGGAGTTATAGTTCACCATTCAAAGTTAGTTAGCACATTCACCACACCACTGATTGCATCTCATGAAATTTCAACCCTTCCTTGCTACTCTTTACCTCTCTACCAATAGAGATAGCAATCATTGACCATTATATATTACCACCTATGCCCACTTTGTGTCACAAAAAACTCTTAGATCTTTTCTCACTGAATGGAAATGAGTGCTCACACTTGGGGGCATATTTATACTCTGTTTGTGCAAAATTTGCGTCATTTTTTTACACTAATTCGGCACAAACTTAACTCCATATTTATACTTTGGCGCTAGACCTGTCTAGTGCCAAATTAATGGAGTGAGAGTCATTTTTTTACTGTGGAAACCTACCTTGCGTTAATGACATGCAAGGTAGGCGTTCCCAGGCAAAAAATTACTCAAAGGCATTTGCGCCTGATTTATACTCCCATGCTAAAATGATGCACAGGAGGGCCTTAAAAATGGCTCTAAACTGGTTTAGCGCCATTTTTTAACACCTGGGTCAGGGCAGGCGTTAAGGGACCTGTGGGAGACCATGGAAGCAGTCCACAGGTGCCCTTCCCTGCCCCCATGGACACTCCCTGCCACCCTCGCCCACCCCTGGAGGACACCCATGGATGGAGGGACCCATCTATGGTAAGTAGAGGTAATTAGAGGTAAATATTTTTTTTATGTAGAAGTGGCATGGGGGGCCTAACTTGGGCCCCCATACATGCCACTGTGCCCAGTGGCGTTGCCCGGGAACAGAAGTCTCCTGGATATGGCCATTGAGCAGGGGGGGCATGACCCCTGTCTTTGCTAAGACAGGAGTCATTTCCATGGGGATTGTGAGTCAAAAAATTGCGCTAGTCAGGTTAGAGCCAATAATTTTGACTCTAACCTGACTTGCACCATTCTTTGGCGCACAACCCCCAGTCTTCCCTTTGCCTCCGCTGCCCGGTTACCGTCATTTATTTTGACGCTAACCAGGCAGGAGCGCTGGCTACCGTCATTCCATAAATAAGGCACCCGGCGTTAAACTTTTTGACGCAAATCTGCACTAGCGCTGATTTGCGTCAAAAAGTATAAATATGGGCCTTGGTTTCTGAATACTAAGATATTGCATACAGAAAACACATCTATTTCCTTCTAAATCTATGAAGATGAGGAAGGATTGGCTACGAAATGTGGAAAGCAGAAGTAGAGTTTCATTGCATAATAATTCAACATATACAACTGCCCCGTCTGTTCTTCACAAAATGTGGTTTCTTTGTATTGTTTAGAAAGTCACTGTCTTTTCAGCAAGGACTCACTCAGAAGACAAAGACACGTTTACAAAAAATTACACACCACAATAAAGAGGCAAGTTCTTTGAGTGGTTTGCAGTAATTAGTAATTTCCCTTGGTATATGACTTTATCCTGACCATGTGCTGGGGCCTCAAGTAGTGGAGATATAAAGTTATTTGTTTGGGGCAGCACATTGCTTAGGGCTCGCAATAAAGATTAGAAGGTAGCTGACCAGCAGTGTCAATATTATTGTTGGTCCTGTTCCTTGCACACTTCTGGACCATAGATGTTAAGGCTGATGCAAGACCAGGCAATGGACTGAATTTTCCTTAACTCTTTTTATAAGTAGTTGATCACTGTTTTTTCATGTATGGACCATCTGAACTGAATTTCTTGGACTCACTCAGAAGACAAAGACAAATTCACAAACAATTACATACCAGAATAAAAAGGTAACTTCTTTGAGTGGCTTGCAGTAATTAGTAATTTCCCTTGGTAAATCACTCCATCCTGGCCATGTGCTGGGGCTTCAAGTGGTGGGGATATACAGTTATTTGCTTTGGGTCAGTATATTGCTTCAGGCTCACAATAAAGATTGGAAGGTAGCTCGCCAGAGATGTCAGTATCATTGTTGCTCCTGTTTCTTGCATGCTTCTGGACCATGGGTGTTAGGGCTGATGCAAGACCAGGCAGTGGCTTGAATTTTCCTTAACTCTTTTTATAATCAGTTGATCACTGTTTTATCAAGTATGGACCCTCTGAAGTCAGTTTTTTACTTTGACCTCAAATGCCTGTAAATGTGTGCAATTGAAGTTGGCATTCTATTGTTAGGAGACAATATGTCAGACACAGATCAATCCAAATAATTGCTGGCCATATACAACTAGCAGCTACTAACGAGCACTGAGCAATTAATAAAAGGCCCATTCCACACATGTAGGCTCAGGCTGGACCTTGTTCCTCAAAACTCACTAGCATCTTAGTGTGAAAACAATTGAGGTCTGACCCGCAACAAAATACATGTAGATAAAGTTACCCAAAATTGAAGAAGTGTTCTTCTTTAGCAACTATATCAGTGAGATATCAAACTACTAAATAGGGGAACCTTTAACATTTCAATGAATATTCCGATCCTTTCATCATTAAAAAGTCTGAGAAAACAAGAAGGTGAGAGTTGGAACACACAAATTATTCTAAGATACTTATATGTATTTTAAGACAGAAGTGGGTCCCATAGATCACTATGCCTTAAGACTGACGTTCCACCTTGCTCTGGTGCTCAACATTCCTGCAACATGTCTGAATTTGCATGTTGTCTATTGTGAGAAATCGGTCTATTGGTTGACTTTGGTGTTAAGCCTGCTCAAGCAAAGCCACAATCTCTGTGCGGGTGAACCACAAATGTGACTAAATTAACCTGTACTTAACCATCTGGTAGCTTAGCAAAAAAGCTGCCAGGCTCAACATAGAGGCAATGTGCCAATTTTTTTGTGCAGCACAAAATGGTAATAAAGTAAAAACACAACACAAGAAAAATCCTGTACCAATTTAGAGCCATAAAGTACATTTTAGTAAATTATTTAGCACCAATCAACAAACTCAGTAGAGTGGGTGATACTAATTTTCAAAGTTTAGGGTAAAAACTAGCACCAAAAAGATCACAGCGCCAACTGCAGACATCTAGTCATGCAAGACAAGGCCAAAATTGAAAGATTTGGCCAACCATGTTGGAGTGCAAGTTGGATACAAGAAGTGGATTGAGCCCGGTCTGCACTTACCTTTGGACTTAGAAGAAATATCAACAACAATGTTGTAAGAAGGTAGAAGTTCAGCAGGACAAGGCTGCAGGCAGTGTGGCAATGTCTGAAAGGTACGCATCATTTTCTGGTGGCCTCTGGATGAAGTTGAGCTGAAGATTTCCACATTCAGACTAAGCCTAATTTAGAATTTGGCATAGGGGTTTACTCTGTCACAAATCTGACAGATATCCTGTCTGCTGTATTATGGTCCTATTATAGCATATGGAGATTGTATTACAGTGGATGGAATATCTTTCACATTTGTGAAGGAGTAACCCATTCACCAAACTCTCTAAATCAGGCCTTTAGGGGCATATTTACCAGGAACTTACTCAATGACTACGATGTGCCAGTTTCCTTGCGCTGCCTCATGTCCCCCAAACAACATCATGGTAGCACTGTATTTTCAATACAGTCCACCATGGTGCTCTTACCACAACTGTGCCACCATTTTTGACACAGTTGTGGAGCTTTGCTAGAGTAGCACCTAAAATATTGATGCTAGTCCAGCAAAGCTCAGGGAGGCTCATATGATATAGCACTAGCGTAGGTTTAACACCTGCCCTGGGCAGGCATTAAAAAATTACTCTAGAATAGTGCAGTGAAATCTTGTAGATTTCATTGCACCATTGTTTTGGGCCTCCCTTGCATGCATTATACCTGGCGAAGGTAAAATGTGGTGCAAGCATTTACAAAGTGGTACAATGGCGCCATTGCTTCACTTTGTAAATATGACACAGAGTGAGGGCTTGTTTAGTGCAGCCGTAATGTCAAAACAATGATGCTATGGCTGTGCTAAGGGGCACAAGCTGCTTGTAAATATGCCGCTAAGTCTCTTTTTTGGAAGTCAATAACCTCCAGTAGGAAGTGGCTGGAGGCTGTAACCATTGAGTGATCCATGAGGCCAGATACCCCTTCTGCAAAGAAGGGTGAACAGATATGCTGTTGAGGAGAAGACCTTAACAGGACCTGCCAAGAAAAAATTAGGCTGGATCCAGGTACGGGTTCAAAATGGTTGGAAGCCTTCTGTGCCTAATGCTTAGATCAGGAAGCCAACTAGCCCTTGGCGTAACTTTGTTTGTCCTGGGTTCAAGAACAGGAAAAGGGCAAAAGCAGCAGATGAGACATCTGAGGATTCAAGACAGGCTTCACGCAGTAGAGCTCTCCTTCTAGGTACAGCAAAGCAACCCTCTTAAGTTCACAGCAGGCCACAGTGGCAGACAGTCCTCAGAGATTCCTTCCACAGGTCGGAGGGTCCTATTTTCATTCCTGGTGCCTTCTTTGAAGTAGGAGAGGTTTCAAGAGAATTCCCTTTGAAGTGCTTGTAGGATCCTGCCTCCCCTGTTCAGTCTCTAGCCTGGCTGTGAAAAACAAAGAAGAGGTGTCAAGTCCTTGTTTGAAGGCAGGTCACAATCAATTGATTTGCAGGTGGGGCTGTGCCCAGCACTGCCCTGCCACTCCTACCAGTGATGGCCAATGCTGGCACACCGAGTCCCTCTTTTATGTGGCAGTCAGAGAGGAACAAACAAAGCCCAAATGCCAACTACACCTAGTCATGTGACCCAGTTACAGGCACAAAAAGCTAGGGCAAGAAAATAGTTACTTTCTAAAAGTGGCACTTAGAAAATTGTAATATAAAATCCGAACTTCTGATTGAATTACCTACCTTCTCCTAATCAAATGTTAGCACTTATTAAATGTAATATAGCAACCCAATGATATCCCATGGTAGAGGTAGGTCTCACACTACAGAAAAACAAATTTGGGAGTTTTGAACTACCATGACATGAAACACTTAAAAGTACATGTCAAACCTTTTAATCACAATGCACCTTGCCCTAGTGGCTATCTAGGGCCTATCTTAGGAGTGACGTATACATAGAGAAAGGACAGTTTAGGGCCCAAAACTGAGGTTATTTTGCCAATTCGAATTGGCAGTTCAAAACTGCAACCAGGCTGCAGTGACAGATTTGGGGCATGTTTCAAGGTGCTAGTGCATAGTAAGTTCTGCAGGACCCCTAGTAGCATTACATCTACAGACCCTAGGCATATGCTATGCCATTTTCCTAGGGACTTATACGAACATTAAATATGTCAATAAGGTGTAATCCAAGTTGACCATGTTTTAGGGAGTGAACACAAGCACTTTAGCACTGGGTAGTAGTGGTAAAGTGTATAGAGTTATAAGACTAGCAAAAACAAATTCTGAACTACAGGAGGTTGAAGGCTAAAGAGTTTGGAAGAAGCCCACCCTAAAGCTCACCTGTCTAACAATCATATGGGTGTGGACAATGCCCTAGTGGGTTACTAGACTGTCCTTTTTGGGACCGGGAAAAAGACTGAATTCCTGTGGTTGGTCCTATCTTAGTGTTTCAATGACACAAATGAACATCTGGAAGATGGCCCAGAGTAAATACCATAGACTGGGATTAATTCAAGCATTCCAATAGCACCCTTCCAAAAATTGCAAACATCTGTATTATAATAATTAATCAGTCGCAATCTTCTTTGTTTTATCCTTCCTGCACTCTGCAATAACCTTCAAGCTAATGAAGCTGAGAGTAATAATGAAAACAACAACAAACCCTGTCATACTAGCAAATCTACTGACTGAATGATTCCCTCAGAGATCCAGGAAAACATTCTACCATCTCTGGCTGCCAGCCTCACTAATCAGGCTAATGATATTGCCTAACAGGCATTGTTACCATCATTTGGAATTATGCATGTTGGAAATTTACCATCTTTCCGTGGCATTCCCCCAGAAATGTGCCTCATTTTACTGAACATGTTTTATGGGTTCCTGCAAACCAGTGGTAAAGTGCTTATGCTCTCCCTTTAAACGTGGTGAATTGACATATTCCTAATTGACACATTAGTTATACTTCCCTCGGATATGGTACTACCTGTATCCTGGGGCTGTGAATTAAAATGCTGCTAATGGGGTACAATACTCATTGTGGCACCCACTAAAAAGCACTATAAAACATGTCTCCAGGCCTTCCCCTGCAGCCTTGGTAGGTAATTTAAAACTCCCTTTTTGACCTGGAAAAAAAATATTTTGTCAAGCCTAAACCTTTTTTAAAATGCATGGTACCCCTTAGATTGGCCCTATATGCCCATTGGGCTTGGTGCATGGTCATTAAAAACTAGGACATATATATTTAATGCTTTGCATGTCCTGGCAGTGAAAAATACTCAAAATCATTTTTCACTTTAGCAAATGGTTTTCCCATAGGAAAATACTGGGGTGCACTATATAGCTTATAATACCTAATTTCAGGTTGGGAGCACTTAGAATCATAATTCAATGACTCATTTTAATACCAATTTAAAATCCACCTTAACTGTTAAGTTGGATTTTATATTAACTGTCTAAGACAAATGTGGCACCCTGAAGGGATCCAACGAATCCAGACTGTTAATGGTTCTTCTGTGGTGCTATTTCTATTGCTCCCAGACACTGGGAAAAAGCCTTGGACTTGGAGAGGTGTTTTTCGTCCCTGAGAAGGATGACATGGGTGCTGTGCCCAGCCCCTTCCTGAGCTTTAAGAGGTGCTTACTCAGTCACTGTCATATGTAGCTCACACATAGACCTGCCTCAGTTTGTCTTCCTTAGTTTGGCTTCAAGTGGGGGTCCTGCACTAGAACTGCTTTGTTTGGCATAACCAGGGATGGTTTGCCCATTATCATAGTGTCTGCTTTCCCTGTATATCTGCAGGAGTAAGGCTTGTTCTTTTGTTCATGCTACTCATACACTGCACAATTTTCTGATGTGTTTCCACTACTAGCAACAAGAACAAGGTGATGGAAGGAATATTTGAATTAGTCTCAGCCACTGGCAATTTCTTGGGTTGCATTCACAGTCAATAATATTTTGTCCACTCTGCAACTCTAAACAAAGACCCACCTTATGTAAAATAGTGCTGACCATGCTCCTCATTGAACAGTCCACCTTAAACTGCCAGGTGAGCCCCCCTCCAGAAAGTGAGTTATAGCATGCGTCCTATAAAACAGTGAGCATGTAACCCATGGCTGTGCAAACTTATTGCACTTAAGGCATCAAGTGCAGCAACAAATTACTGGAGGTAATGCTTGAATTAATTTCAGCCACTGTCAATTACTCTGGGCCACGTTCCAGTAAGTTGAATTTTGCATACCATGTCACTCTAGACAAAAGTCTACCTTCTGCAAATCAGTACAGACCCTTCTCTTCAGTGGAGCAGCATGTCCCAAATGGCCATATGAGACACTGATACAGAAGGGACCACAAGCAACACCAGACTGGTTCAACTTCACTAGGTCTCATTAGTGAGTTGTAGCTTCAATGTTATGGCACAGTGAGCATACCTGTCTCCTTAACAGTGTCAAATGCAACAACAACAAGGTGGTGGATGGTATGCTTGAATTAATCTCAGGCACAGTCATTTCCCATCATCATCCCAGCCCTACACTGCTGGAAATGCAGTGTTGATCAGTCTTCCATTAGCAGGTTTTCCTTTTCAGACATTGGTAGATAAGCAACATAGGTTATTCTATCTGTGTTTATTTCTCACCACATGCTTGAATTGGGGAAGAAGTGATCTGTGGATTTTGTCTCCCTTATCCTTTCTTGTATGATGAAGTTGTCTGTTATAACATTCAAATGTCATGTGCCTACAGCATAGGGCTATCAGAGATTATTTTCATAGACCCACTGTGTACGTCCTGCAGTGTAAAGACGATGATGAGGATTGCAATGAGGGTCTAATGATCAAGATAAGTTAGGATATTATTCATTTTGTAAATTCTCAGTTTGGCCTCAATTATGAAGGTTGTGAGGAATCAGGCATTTTTTGTAGCAATAAATATTAGTAAAGTGGATGAAGTTCCCTCAACTCACAGTTTCCTATGTCTATCGTAATCAAAATGTATTGCCTTAGGAAATAATTGCATACAGGAAAAACACACACACTGTCATCAAATATACATTTGAAATGTCATCAGCGAAGTTATTTGGGATGTCATGAATGATGTAATATGTGAGGTAATAAGAAGGGTATGGTGAGGCACAAGTTATAGTTAGCTCAATAAACTATAACGGGTGAATGCCAATTTTTCTTTTTTTTATAACCTTAGTTTTTACATTATTAAAAGACTTAACTATATGGCAACAGCCATGAGCAGTGAGGTTGTGTTATTGTCTAGTTTTCAGATCAGGCACTCTACAAAACCCATCTTTGCTATCAAACAAGAGCTGTGTGCAGCCTTTGGCCTTGATCAGTGGGAGAAGAGCACAAAGCCTACCCTGCAGCAAGACTCTGTGCATAACCTGTGGGTGGCACTGTCCTGCAGAGGCAGGGTCACGACTGTATGGCCCTGTGCCCCACCTCCTGCCTCACAAGTATAGCCAGAAGCTCACTTTGGTGTTTACCTTTGCTCATATTTTTATGCCACTGCACGAAATTTGGGAGTTGGCTCTGACTTGAGTCTCAGGGACAAAATGACGGTAAATTCTGAATGATAGATACATTATATGTATTAAAGAACAAAGCATGACATGAAGATAGGTCCATTGCGCATATTTAAAATATAAAACATGTTTAAGTATTTCAAAACTAAAAAGGTACACAATTACAAAAGCTAAATATTACCATATTTAAAATATATATATTTTATATGGATTGGGATTGAAAGATTTCAAAAGCTCCACGATCAAGTAATATCCACTAATCTAATACTAATTAAACATTAATAGGAAACAAATGAATAAAAAATAATTCTAATTCTCCTTTCTAAATAAAATTATATAAAAATGGAGGAAAGACATATATTTAGAAGGTTCATAATTGCTATTCTAACTCTAATATAACAACCATTGGTGAAATTGCATTACTGAATAGGGTTAAATCTACTAGTCGATATCCGGTCTAACAAACATTAGTGAAAATGAGTAGATTGGTCATTGAAGGTATCAGGTTTACTATTATAACTTCTCTCTAAAAACTATTGTGAATAGGGCATACATTGAAGAAGGGGTAGGATTCAATCAATCAATCATTCGCATTTATAAAGCGCGCTACTCACCCATAAAGGGTCTCAAGGCGCTTGGGGGGGGGGGGGGGGGGGTCAGTGCTCGAAGAGCCAGGTCTTGAGCTGCCTTCTGAAGGTGAGGTGATCAGGTATGGCGCGAAAGTGGCTGGGCAGAGAGTTCCAGGTCTTCGCTGCCAGGAAAGAGAAGGATCTTCCTCCGGCGGTGGCTTTGCGGATGCGGGGTACGGCTGCCAGGGCCTGTCCGGTAGAGCGTAGAGTGCGCGGAGGAGTGTAGAAGGAGACGCGGTTGTTGATGAGTTTGGGTCCGAGGTTGGGAGGGCTTTTTGTGCGTGGGTGAGGAGTCGGAAGGTGATCCTCTTGCTGACTGGGAGCCAATGAAGTTTCTTCAGGTGTCCGGAGATGTGGTGGTGGAGGGGTATGTCCAGGATGAGACGTGCGGCAGCGTTCTGGATCCGTTGAAGTTTCCTCTGCAGCTTGGTGGTGATGCCAGCGTACAGAGTGTTCCCGTAGTCCAAGCGGCTGGTGACGAGGGCGTGGGTGACGGTCTTCCTGGTGTCGGTGGGGATCCAGCGGAAGATCTTGCGGAGCATGCGGAGGGTGTTGAAGCATGCCGAGGTCACCGAGTTAACCTGTCTGGTCATGGAGAGGGATGAGTCCAGGATGAAGCCGAGGTTGCGTGCGTGGTCGGTGGGTTGGGGAGTGCTGCCTAGGGCGGGTGGCCACCAGGAGTCGTCCCATGCGGTGGGAGTAGGGCCGAGGATGAGGACCTCCGTCTTATCTGTGTTCAGTTTCAGCCGGCTGTCTGTCATCCAGTTTGCTACTTCCTTCATTCCTTCATGTAGTCTGGTCCTAGCTGCGGTGGGGTTGTTGGTGAGGGATAAGATGAGCTGGGTGTCGTCGGCGTAGGATATGAGGTTGAGTCCGTATTTGCGTGCAATGTTCGCCAGGGGGGTCATGTAGACGTTGAAAAGAGTGGGGCTGAGGGAGGATCCTTGGGGTATGCCGCAGATGATCTCCGTGGCTGTGGATCTGAAGGGGGGTAGGCGGACTCTCTGGGTCCTTCCGGAGAGGAAGGAAACGAGCCATTCCAGGGCCTTGCCTCTGATGCCGGCGTTGCTGAGGCGGCGTATCAGGGTGCGGTGGCAGACCGTGTCGAAGGCTGCAGAGAGGTCCAGGAGTATGAGGGCTACGGTTTCTCCCTTGTCGGTCAGGGCTCGGATGTCGTCCGTGGCTGCGATGAGGGCGGTTTCGGTGCTGTGGTTGGCCCTGAAACCGAACTGTGTGGGGTCGAGGGAGTCGTTGGTTTCCAGGGTGGTGGTGAGTTGAGCGTTGACGATTTTCTTAATCACTTTGGCGGGGAACGGTAGGAGAGAGATGGGTCGGAAGTTTTTGAGTTCGGTGGGGTCTGCTGTAGGTTTCTTTAAGAGGGCGTTGAGCTCTGCGTGTTTCCAGCTCTCCGGGAAGGTGGCGGTGGTGAGCGAGGCATTGATGACGTCTCGGAGGTGCGGTGCAATGATGTTGTCGGCCTTGTTGTAGATGTGGTGCGGGCAGGGGTCCGATGGGGATCCGGAGTGGATCGAGTTCATGATGCGGGTGGTCTCCTCGGTGGTGGTTGGGCTCCAGGTGAGGATGGTGGTGATGTCGGTGGCGGGTTCCGGGGGGGGGGGGGGGGGGTTCGCGTTGGCGGTCGTGAAGCTGTTGTATATATCGGTGATCTTGTGGTGGAAGAAGGTTGCGAGGGAGTCGCAGAGGTCCTGTGAGGGAGGGATGTAGTTGTTTTCTGCGTCCGGGTTGGAGAGCTCTTTGATGATGCCAAATAGTTCCTTGCTGTTGTGGGCGTTGTTGCCAAGGCTGTTCCGGTAGGCTTTTTTTCGTGCGGCGCGGAGGTGTTGGTGGTGTTGGCGGGTGGCGTCCTTGAGAGCTGACATGTTCTCTTCGGTCTGGTTGAGGCGCCACGTCTTCTTGCGGGCGCGGCATTCTTTCTTGGAGTCCTTGAGGTCGGGGGTGAACCAGAAGTTTTTCTTGTGGTTGTTGGTGATAGCTTGAGTCTTCAGGGGGGCCAGGAGGTTGGCGCAGTCGGAGATCCAGCTTGTGAGGTTGTTGGCGGCTTCGTTGGGGTCGGTGGTGCTGGTGGGTTGGTTCTGGGAGAGGGTAGATGCGAGCTGTTCTGTGGTGATTCGATTCCAGTGTCTTCTTGGTGGTTGCTGGGTGTGGTGATGCACGGTGCTCTTCTTGAAGCTGAAGTGGACACAGCTGTGGTCCGACCAGGTGAGTTCGGTGGCGTGGTTGAAGGTGATGTGTTTGCTGGAGGAGAAGATGGGGTCGAGCGTGTGTCCGGCGAAGTGGGTGGGGGTGTTGACTAGCTGTTTCAGTCCCAGGTTGGCGAGGTTGTCCAGTAAGGCGGTGGTGTTGTTGTCGGTGAGGTTCTCCAGGTGAAAGTTGAGGTCTCCTAGGAGGATGTAGTCGGTGGACGAGAGTGTGTGAGGGTTGACGAAGTCTGCGATGTCTTCGCTGAACTTGGTGCGAGGTCCTGGTGGTCTGTACATGAGGGTGCCTCTAAGGGTGGTCTTGGGGTCGCTGTGGATCATGAAGTGGAGATGTTCGGCGTCGGGGAGTGAGTCGTCGGTGTGGGTCGAGATGCGGATGGAGTTCTTGTGTGCGATGGCGATGCCTCCTCCGATGCGGTTGGTGCGGTCTTTCCGGATGATTTTGTAGCCGTCGGGGATGACTATTGCGGTGTCGGGTGCCGAGGAGGGGTTCATCCAGGTCTCGGTGAGGAAGGCGATGTCCGGGTTTGTTGAGGTGATGAGGTTCCACAATTCGATGGCGTGCCTGTGGACGGATCGGGTGTTGACCAGGATGCAGTGGAGATTGCTTCCGGGGGAGTTGTTCTTGGCGGGAGCGGCGGGGGTCCGAAGGCAGGTGAGGCGGCAGTTGCTGCAGGTGAAGGGTCCGTGGGTTCGATTCGGGGTGGCGCGGTAGCAGCCTGGTGTGCGGCCGGGGTTGAGGTTGGCGAGGGTGGCGGAGTCGTAGGTAAGGCGGGAGGCGCGGGGGCCAGGGGTTCGGGTGCTGGGCGCGGTCCAGGCGCGGGCGGGCGCAGACGGGCACAGACGGGCTTGCCTTAGGCGCGCCCGCTGCGCGGACTCGCAGCGGCCGCCATTTAAGGGTAGCCGGGGAGGCAGAGACAGCTGGGAGGTGGGAGGAGGGCGGGTAGGGGGAAAAAGAGCGGGAAAAAGCGGCGATTGGCCTCGGGAAGGCGAGGAGGCCCAGAAGAACGAAGAGTACCTAGAAGGGTACAAAAAGGCCAGAAAAACAAGTAAAAACGACAAAAAGCGGCGGAAGGACGGAGGGGGAGGGCGGGGGCAAGAGGGACAGCAGGCACTCGGGATACACGGGAGAGAGAAGGGGAGCGCGAATACACGGGAAGCAGGCGCTCAGGGGTACAGAATGCAAGGGGGAGCACAATCACACAACACTCAGACAACGGGGAAGCAGGCACTCAGGGGTACAGAATGCAAGGGGAAGCACGATCACACAACAATCAGACAATCAGACAGCACTCAGGGGGACAAGCAGCACAATAGAGAGGCCGGCACAGAGGACCTGGTGGCGCTGTGGAGGCAGGGGAGCGACCTACCCTGGGGTCAAGGGTCGCTACCACTGCCTCGCAGCGGCCGCCATTTAAGGGTAGCCGGGGAGGCGGGGACAGCTGGGAGGCGGGAGGAGGGCGGGTAGGGGGAAAAAGAGCGGGAAAAAGCGGCGATTGGCCTCGGGAAGGTGAGGAGGCCCAGAAGAACGAAGAGTACCTAGAAGGGTACAAAAAGGCCAGAAAAACGAGTAAAAACAACAAAAAGCGGCGGAAGGACGGAGGGGGAGGGCGGGGGCAAGAGGGACAGCAGGCACTCGGGATACACGGGAGAGAGAAGGGGAGCGCGAATACACGGGAAGCAGGCGCTCAGGGGTACAGAATGCAAGGGGGAGCGCGATCACACAACACTCAGACAACGGGGAAGCAGGCACTCAGGGGTACAGAATGCAAGGGGGAGCGCGATCACACAACAATCAGACAATCAGACAGCACTCAGGGGGACAAGCAGCACAATAGAGAGGCCGGCACAGAGGACCTGGTGGCGCTGTGGAGGCAGGGGAGCGACCTACCCTGGGGTCAAGGGTCGCTACCACTGCCTCGCAGCGGCCGCCATTTAAGGGTAGCCGGGGAGGCAGGGACAGCTGGGAGGCGGGAGGAGGGTGGGGAGGGGGAAAAAGAGCGGGAAAAAGCGGCGATTGGCCTCGGGAAGGCGAGGAGGCCCAGAAGAACGAAGAGTACCTAGAACGGTACAAAAAGCCAGAAAAACGAGTAAAAACGACAAAAAGCGGCGGAAGGACGGAGGGGGAGGGCGGGGGCAAGAGGGACAGCAGGCACTCGGGATACACGGGAGAGAGAAGGGGAGCGCGAATACACGGGAAGCAGGCGCTCAGGGGTACAGAATGCAAGGGGGAGCGCGATCACACAACACTCAGACAACGGGGAAGCAGGCACTCAGGGGTACAGAATGCAAGGGGGAGCGCGATCACACAACAATCAGACAATCAGACAGCACTCAGGGGGACAAGCAGCACAATATAGAGGCCGGCACAGAGGACCTGGTGGCGCTGTGGAGGCAGGGGAGCGACCTACCCTGGGGTCAAGGGATTGACTCAGTCTACTAGACATTAGAGAATGTATATACATTGAGAGAATAATTTTTACTTTTCTAACTCCATTTTAACAAACATAATTTAAAAGGGATACATTGAAGGGGTGTTAGACCTGGCATTCTTGGTGTAGTTTCCCCTACCTTTTTGCCCTCTGATCTCCTGTTTCTTCTAACACATTTTTGCTGGCTTTTAGGATTCTGGGCACCTTATCACTGCTGAACAGCGCTAAAGAGCATGTGTTCTGTACTGTAAACATGGTAACATTGGCTTCTCCACAATTAGCATATATATTTTACTTGTAAGTACCTAGTAAAGTGCATCATATGTGCCCAAGGCCTGTAAATAACATGCCTCTAACGGAGCTGCAGCACAACATTAGCCTTTCAAACATGTCTTAGGCCTGCTGCTGCAGAGCCTGCGTATGCAATTTTAAACTGACATTTCGACCTGGCAAGTGTACTTACTTGCCAGGCCTAGACCTTCCTTTTTATTACATGTACGTCACCCCTAAAGTAACCCTAGTTAGTCCCAATGGCAGGCTGCAGTGTATTTGAAATTTTTATATGTACTTTTAGGTTTAACATGTCCAGGTACTGAAAAAATCCCAAACTCATTTTTCACTATTACAAGGCCTGTCTCTCCTATGGGATAGCATTGGGATTACCTTAAAACATCTTTCAAGTGTAATTTTCTATTGGGAAAAGATAGAAATATTGAGTTTGATGTCCTTGCACTAAATTATTTTTTAAAAACAACTTATGGTATAGTCAAATTTTAAATAGCAAGTCTGAAAATACCACATTTAGAAACGTGTCCCTTGAAAATGCTCCTAGAAGAATTGTTTAGATATAGTTTGTGTACATATGATCCTTTGTTCAATAAATGAATCAGACAACTCTGTACTGTTAAAATACAATGTATTATTCAATAGATTCAGGAAGTTCAAAAACTGTACAACAAATCCAACAAATGTCCATCTCATAAACAACACTGTATATAACCCACCTAGATCACAAGATTTAATCCCAACAGAAGATCCAGGAAGGGGAACCCTCCTCTTGACACAGTCCTGCACAATAATTGCCTGGTCTTCATTCCCAATTCAAGAGATATTATTGACATTCAATGGAGCTTGTCAAATGAGAAGGTACTGTCAACGTTTGGGCCTGTGGTGGCAGTCAAAGGTTCATCAGACCATCATCAGGACTCAGTGTTGTAAATAATATAACAGGTTGCAAAAATAGACTCAGTAGCAACACACAAGGGGACTTCAACCTTCTCAATATGGGACCGCTAGTGACCGCTTAGCCCATGCGAGTGGGAGATGTAGCATTTTCTTAATTTAATCATTCTGTGTCTCTGTCTGTCTCTGAATACATGTCTGGGGTAGATGACAGCTGGGCTTAGTGAATCCCCTCTAAACAGTCAGAAAAAAAGGAGCTTGGGTGTGACAATTGCATCCTGATGGCCCATCACCAGGCTGATGGGCCGACCTAGACTAGGTGTGTAGGAGGAGCTGCCACTTACCTGAATAAGGCTGTTCCTCTCCTCACACAAAGGGCTGCATACCCCCATATAGAGTGCCTGGATCCATGGAAGGAAGTTCAGGGACCTTGTGAACTTCACAGGCCTCTTTGAGACATTCTCCACTTTTAAGGCACATTTGGGTATAAGTACTGGACCCCAAATCTCTCCAAATCAGAACTCGACTGGAAACAAGGACAATCTGCTAAGAAGAAGGACTGCTGTGCTACCAGGAAAGACTGCCACTCTGCTAATTGCATTTCTGTGTTGGCCAACCGCTTGCTGTGTGCTTTTCTGTAAGAGGGACTGACTCTTTGCTAATTGCTTTGCTTTGTTGACCTGCTACCTGCTGCGTTTTCCCTGAAGTGAGAAGGACTGGACTTGTTCTATACATCTTTCAACCCAAGACTTGTTCTATACATCTTTCAACCCAAGACTTGTTCTATACATCTTTCAACCCAAGATTTTCCAGCTTGCTGGCTTGCCTCCTGTTCTTCTACAGTCTCAGAGACATTAAAGACTGCCTCCAGCTCTCCTGGTGCTGTTATATTCTGCCATCTGTGAGTCCACCCTTGCCGGAGGTGCCCCTTCCAGTCCTAGGCCTCAGAAGTGCGTTCTGCAGCTGTTTACTGCAAAAACCGGTGAATCGACCTGATTGCATGAAAAAAATGGTTCATCTTTCCTCCAACACCAACTCAGAGGCTGCTTGGTGACAGTGGATCCACAGCCTGCGCGACTCAATGATGATGCATTGTATTCTTCTCAACGGAGTTCGACACCAATGCAGGACCCAACGGCGAGGCTTGATGAAGATGCAGCCACTATACTGCCTGGAAAAAACCAACTGTTAGAAATGGGGTCTCTGGCTGGCAGTCAGTTTGCACTCTGTCCAAGCAGGGATCCTCCCTCTAGTCATGGCAATTGTGATACACACTTAAGATAACCACTGCTGACCCCCTTGGTAGCTTGGCACAAGTAGTCAGGCTTATCTCAAACGCAATGTGTAAAGTATTTGTATCAACACACACAGTAATACAGTGAAAACACTACAAAATGGACACCACACCGGATTAGAAAAATGTCCAATAAATATCTGAATTGAACAAGACCAGAACAACAAAAATCCGACATACAAGTTAAGTTATGGATTTTTAAAACAAAAGAGTCTTACTCCATACAAAAGAATGGATGCGTTGTTGTTACACAAGGTACTTGGTTTGCATCAGAAATAAAGCCACACGAGCGAGTGTGCATCGGAAAAGTCAACAATGTGTTGATTCCTTACTCATAAGTGAGGCAGTACATCGTTACTGCTCCAGTTAGGTAGGCGATGTGTCGTTTTTCTCTCCTGCTTGAGAGCCATGCACCGATTTCTTGTCATTCACCTCGGGTCGGGCAGGTTCACGTTGATTTTGATGCCCAGCGATGTTACATGTGAAATCCGGCCGCATAATGATGAGGATCCACACTGTGCGTGTTTTGCATCATTTTCAGCAGCCGCAACGGGGTGTTGCATTGTTTCTCCAGCCGCAATGCAGGTGATGCGTTGATTTCCCAGCTGTGATGCAGGTGGTGCATCGTTTTTTCAGCCGCAATGCAGGTGGTGCATCATTTTTACAGCTGTGTTGCAGGTGGTGCGTTAAAATGCTCCCTGCATGGCTCCTGTGCATGGACTTCTGTCTTGGTTCCACCATCGTCACCTTTCAAGGGCCTAGGGACTGGAGTGGACACCACTTGGCAGGGTAGGAGTCTCTGCAAGAGAGTCCAGTTGCTGGCAGAGGAAGTCTGTGATGGCCCTGAGACTTCAAAACAGGTGGCAAGCTCAATCCAAGCCCTTAGAGATGCTTCACAAGCAGGAATATACCGCAAAGTCCAGTCTTTGTGCTCTTTCAGGTAAACGCAGCAACTGCAGGCCAACCCAGCAAAGCACAGTCACAGGCAAAGGGGCAGTACTCCTCCTCCACCTCTTCAGCTCTACTCTTTGGCAGAGGTTCCTGTTGAATCCAGAAGCAATCTAAAAATCTGGTATATTGGGTCTACTACTTATACCTCTTTCTGCCTTTGAAATTGGCAAACTTCAAAGGAAAGTTTCTGTTGTTCACAAGATCCTGACTTGCCCAGGCCTGCATATAAACTCACACTAGAGGGTTGGAGACTGCATTGTGTGAGGGCAGGCACAGCCCATTCAGGTGTAAGTGTCGGCTCCTCCCTCCACTCTAACCCAGATGGCCCATCAGGTTATGCAGGCTATACCCAAGTACCCTGTGTGTCACTGTCTAGTGGAGAGTCAAAACTAGCCCAACTGTCAGTCTGACCCAGACAGGGAATACACAAGCAGGCAGAGTCACAGAATGGTTTAAGCAAGAACATGTCCACTTTCTAAAATTGGCATTTTCAAACTGACAATTTAAAAGAGTTTTACTAAAAAACGTTTTTTTTAATTGTGAGTTAAGAGACCCCAAACTCCACATCTCCTTCTGCCCCCACATATTTAAAGGCAGTCCCCATGTTAACCTATGGGAGAGAAAGGCCTTTCAACAGTGAAAACTGGCTATTTCACTGTAAGGATGTAAAACACTTCAGTACATGTCCTACCTTTAACATACACTGTGCCCAGTCCCTGGGGCTACCTAGGGCCTACTATAGGGGTGCCCTACTTGTAGAAAAAGGGAAGGTTTGGGCCTGGCAAGTGGGTACACTTGCCAAGTTAAATTGGCAGTGCGGGACCTCACACACAGACACTGCAGTGGCAGGTCTGATACAAGTTTACAGTGATACTCAGGTGGGTGACAGAATCAGTGCTGCAGGCCCACTAGTAGCATTTGATTTACAGACCCTGGGCACCTCTAGTGCACTTTACGAGGGACTTACTAGTAAATCAATATACCAATCATGGATAACCAATCAACAATACAACTTAGACAGCGAGCATATGCACTTTAACATTGGTTAGCAGTGGTAAAGTGCCCAAAGTTCTAAAGCCAACAAAAACTGGTGAGAAAAAATAGGAGGAAGGAGGCAAATAGTTTTGGGATGACCCTGCAAAAAAGGCCACATCCAACATCAACGCATCACCTTCACATTTGCTCCTCGACATTGATGCTTGCTCTAACCAAGGTACTGTTTCAGTGGACCCTGCATGGATTCTGTAGCCCGCCTCCCCTCCATTGAGATCGGCCTCAACTTTGGATTTGCACAAGTCCCTCACAACCTCAAGTAACCATTTGACCTTAGTCACTTATAAGCATTGTTTTTACATTTAGACCCTGATTTAGAGTTTGGTGGATGGGGTTATTCCATGACAAACGTGACAGATATCTTGCCCGCCGTACTTCAATCCCATTATCGCCAATGGATATCAGAATACAGCGGAAGGGATATCTGTCACATTTGTGATGGAGTAACCCTTCTGCCAAAGTCCAAATCAGGCCCTTAGTCTTTAGAAATTCACATCTCAACTTATGGGATTTTTGGCATTAGTGGTCTTATTTTAATCAGATAAATAGTCTCTATTTTCCCTAACCTGATGTGAAGTCTTTAACCATGGTACTGAGATTAAGTGTTGCACTAATACTTTATATATTGCCTCATAAGTTAAGTCTGACTGGTCAGTGCCATGCACCAGAGGGTGATCATAGGTTGATGCACCTGACTTACCATGTCTATGACTGTGGACCCTATTTGGATAGGGTGCATACCTCTGCCAACTAGAGACCCAGTTTCTAACAAGGAGTCATATTAACTATCCATACTCTAAACTTACAGACGTTGAGGAAAGTACTTTGACGTTTTTTATTTGAATTCCAGATTAACCAATACTCGGGAACATTCATAAATTAGGGAGTTCAACTTTACTGTTATAACTCTATTCTAACATACTTTGTAGGGCGTGCAGACATTGGGTAGGTAGTGGAGTCAGATTTACTATTCATACTTCAGCCTGAGAACCACTGGGGGAAGACCATCCATGAGGGGTGGTAGGAAGGGATTAGGTTTAATATTCTTACTTCAGTCTAACAAACGTTGAGTAAAGTTCATGCATTGAAGGGGCCGGCTTTACTATAAATACTCATTTTTTGGCTGCTTGGTCATCATAAAATGACCCTAGGCTGGTTAGTGGCATATTTTTTGCCGCTAACTAACCTAATGTCATTTTAGACCCACTAGCACCATTTTCCGTACCGCCATCCCCGACCGGGTAGCGTCTTTTTTTTAGACGCTAGCCATTCCTTAGCATCATCTTGCGTCATTTAATAAATATGACACAGAGATGGCTCCAAGAAATGGCGTTAGCCGGCATTAAGAAAAATGATGCAAAACTGCGTTGGCGTAGTCTTGTGTCAAATTTCATAAATATGGGCCTACATGGGAGAGCTGAGCCAGACAGAGTCAAGGGTCAGTCTTGGCGTGTATATCATACAAAAACTTCCATATACAAATGGGATAACGTCTCTTCAAAATTTGAAAATAAAATGCGTATTTTTTTAAGATGCAGAAGCGTTTTGTCACATTATATTACTGGATTGAAGCCATTTATTACAATGCATAGTTTAGAAGAATGAAACAGCAATGCCTCCCCTCACCCAAATGAAAATGCTGTTGCTGAACTAAGAGGAAAGCCAGTTATGTGTACTCTATATGTGTCCTGAATTCTTAATATACATGGAGCAACATTAAAAGTCTATTAAACCAAACCTAAGAGATGCTTCTGTACAGCAAACACCCTGAACTCTCCAATGCTCTCTTATGCAAAATTGAAAAAAGAAAGCATAGTTAAATACAAATATTTTCCTAGGATCGCAAGTGGAAGAGTCAGAATTGATCCCATACTTTCTGGTTTTACACTGTGCAATTCAGAAAGATATCACTTTCTCTTGTGTTGGACAGGACTTTTGGGCAGTCTGGCTCTGCCTATTGACTAGTTTCAAAGGGGCAGAGCCTTTTATTTTGTTCCATAGACTGTAAGTGGTACAAAAAAATAGCTGGCCTATCTGGCAATGCCAGATGGCCGGACAGGCCACTCCAACACTGTCATTCTCTCTTCTGTTTTACAGCAAAGCTTAATGTTTTTCCTTTAATCTTGGCACATGAGATTAGAACATGGGTGGCAGGCAAAGGCGACATTAAAGCTGGATTAATTTTGAGCTTGAGAGTCTAAAATGACCTCGAGCTGAGACGGAGCCGGCATCTAGCTCGAGCCTTCAGTGGCTTGACCACATTTAGAGGAAGATACAGGCCCATATTTATACTTTTTTAGCGCCGCATTAGGGCGCAAACTTACAAAATACAATTGTATTTTGCATGTTTGAACCGTTTTTGCGTCAAAAAATGACGCAAATGCGGCGCTAAAAAAGTATAAATATGGGCACAGTGTATTCTCTCTTTTCTGTTTGGCAGCATAAATTATTGAATAGATTCTCTATCAAGGTGACAAGATGAATCACCTCCAAAACAAAGATGCAGAATGGGAACTGTGAATTCGAGTAGTGAAGCATTACAGAAGTAAGGTTTTAATTTCCTTGATTTGTTGTGCTCGATTCGCCAATCTGTGCAGCTTTTTGATGAAATCCCTGGGTAGTGCTTGCTTCAGGGACACAGCTTGTATTTTCATTAAATGTTTATTTCGTTAAAGTACTCTAAACTGATGACACCCTTCCTTTATTTTGCCTTTATTTGGCAATTCAAACATAAACATAGCACTATATCTCGGAAGAACTGAAACGTGCTAAATCACAAATCATTCCTGGTGCTGCGTTTCTTGGGATGCTACGTAGAGTTTATCTTTTATTCATCCCCAAGGAATTACAGACGATACAGTTGACACTTTCAGAAATAGCGGCAGAAGCCTGCAAAGAACACATTCTTTTCTATTGCTTGCTGCTTCAGGTTATACTTTTCATGCTTTGCTTGGTTATGATACTTAATACTTCTATAATGCTTGTTTAATGGTAACCCCATATGTCAGATATGTATAATATTTCGACTTAAGGAACATATAAATGACCATTAAGCTATTCTGGGCTTCAAAGAACAGAAGCAACATCTGATGGCCTTCTGTTTTTTTCGTTTTTACTGATTTTTACAGATAAATAGAGACAGTAAGCATTGTCTTTACTTTCTTTATCTATTTTTAAAAGCTGAAAAATCAAAACATTTGTCTTCTTTTGAGTGACTCGCCATGCTGAGATTAATGACTTTCAGCCTAATAGCTGCACATATTGACAGCATGGGGAGTTACAAAGCTCAATGAAATTTGCTTTATTTACTATACACCTCAACATGTACATGTACTATTATCCTGAATTGTTAGACCTCACAGTACATATGCTCTCTCCCTTAAACATGGTAACATTTGTTCAGCTCCAATTGGCATATTTGATTTACTTATAAGTCCCTAGTAAAGTGCACTACATGTGCCCAGGGCCTGTAAATTAAATGCTACTAGTGGGCCCGCAGCACTGATTGTGCCACCCACCCAAGAAGCCCCTTAACCATGTCTCAGGCCTGCCATTGCAAGGTCTGTGTGTACAGTGTCACTGCCACTTCGACTTGGCATTTAAAAGTACTTGCCAAGCCTCAAACTCCCATTTTTCTATATATGTCACCCCTAAGGTGGGCACTAGGTAACCCATAGGGCAGGGTGCTATGTAGGTAAAAGTCAGTACATGTACCTAAGTGTTTTATATGTCCTGATAGTGAAAACCCCCTAAATTTTGTTTTCCACTTCTTTGAGGCCTGCTCCTTTCATAGACTAACTGATCTGAACGGGGTAACCAGGTCATATTTAGTATGGCCAAAATGGTAATAAAAGATCCTGTTTATTGGTGAGGTTGGGTTTTATTTTACTATCTTAGAAATGCCACTTTTAGAAAGGGAGCATTTATCTGCAGTTAAGCACCATCTGTGCCTTTCAGCCTGTATCCAATCAATGCCCGGGCTAGGCTGATTGACAGCTCCCTTGTGCATTTCACCTAGACAAACACAGGACACACAGTCACACTACACTCATCTGCATATTGAATGGGCCTTCCTGGGTTAGAAGGGTGGGAGGCCTGACACTTACATTACAAAGGCCAGAGGCCTGCCCTCACACAATAGACTGCTAAACGACCCTACTGGGACCCTGGCAGACAGGATTGGACTGAGCCTCCCTCACTTCAATGGCATTTTTGGGGATATAAATTGGGTCTCTGACCCCACCAGTTTAAACACTTCTGGACCTGCACCTGCATCATGTCAAGAGGAACAGCCTAGCTGCTCAAAGGACTCATCTGGACTGCTTTGTTGAGAAGTACTGCTGCCCTGCCGCCCTCCTGACCTCTGACTCCGCCTTCCCCAAAAGTGCTCTCCAAGGGCTTGGATTAAGCTTGCCTCCAGTTTTCTGAAGTTTCAGGCCAAAAAGACTTTGGGGGTTATTCTAACTTTGGAGGAGTGTTAATCCGTCCCAAAAGTGACGGTAAAGGGACGGATATACCACCAGCCGTATTACGAGTTCCATAGGATATAATGGACTCGTAATACGGCTGGTGGTAAATCCGTCACTTTTCCGTCACTTTTGGGACGGATTAACACCTCCTCCAAAGTTAGAATAACCCCCTTTATCTCTTCAGGAAACTTCTTATGCAGCAAAAATGTACGCACCGCCTGCAGGAATCAATGCAAAGCCTGCATTGCAACCAAGAAAACGATGCACAGCCAACTGGAATGAAACAGGCCGACTTCCTGAGTGGAAATTCGACGCAGTACCTGCTTTGTGATGGAAAAATTTGTGCATCGCCTACTGGAATGACGCAGTGCACATGTCTACTTCCAGCACGTCAAGGATTTTTCCCCACATCGTCCCTGGGCGTCAAAATACTCTGCATCACAGTGAGGAACCATGACATGATGCAAAGCATATGCAGCATGGAAAGAAACAACGCATCATCTGTGTCTCGCCAGAAAATCCAATGCACACCTTATTTTCCATGCATCTCCTCCTCTGCGGTCTCCGTGCATTGTTATTTTTGACGCAAACCAGGTACTGTGTGGAACCAGGAGACAACTATTTACTTTTAAGGATTAAGGCCCTCATTACAACCCTGGCGGTCGGTGTTAAAGTGGTGGTAATACTGGCAATAGGCTGGCGGTAAAAGAAATGGGATCACGACCACGGCGGAAATCGCCAACACATACAGCCACTTTAACACTCCGACTGCCACGGCGGTTGCAACAAACACCACGGTGGTAACCGCCAACAGAGAGGCGGAAGACAATGTACCGCCCACCCTATCACAACCCGCCAATCCGCCAGCTTTTTTGGGATGGCACCAACGCCATCAAAAGTTCGGCGGAAACAGGACTTGGAAGGAAAACCACTCACCTCTCGACAAGCAATGAAGAACTAGGATGCCATGGAGACTGAGCTGCAGGTGTTCCCCATGCTGGTGTATCTTCTCATGCACGACGGATATCAAAGACAGCGGCGACGACCACAGTGAGTACTGCACCTAGCACACAGGGGAGAGGGGGAGGAAAAAGAGAGTGACACACACATGCAACACGCAACACCCCCACCCCACCCTTACCCATAACACCATACGAACAAAAACATGCAGCAACATTACATTTATACCCCGTAACCCCCTGGAAGAATGCAAGGACAAAAGGAATAGAGTGCAAATAGTGATATTTTGAAACATGCAGATATAGTTAACGATTAGAAAAACAGTATATACAAATATTTACAATATGTACAGAAGACCGTACACTGTCCTTTGCAAATGTCCATGGCCCACTGGGCAAAAAAATGATGGGCGAAGCCCACACCTGACTCCTGCCTCAAAACGGAGAGAAGACTGCAGAGGCATAAAGTTGAAAACACACAGGCACCTCAAGGGGAAGGGGAGGGGGGGCTCCTCACCCGGAAGATGGTACTACGCCACTGCTCCTGGTGGGGGCAACATGCCCACTGCTTGGTCCTGGGGAGTGCAAAGCCACAGTCTCTCTAGTGGGTGGTTTGCCCACTGCTTGATCCTGGTGAGTGCAAAGCCACAGTCTCTCAAGTCTCTCAAGTGGGTGGTTTGCCCACTGCTTGGTCCTGGGGAGTGCAAAGCCACAGTCTCTCAAGCGGGTGGTTTGCCCACTGCTTGGTCCTGGGGAGTGCAAGGCCACAGTCTCTCTAGTAGGTGGTTTGCCCACTGCTTGGTCCTGGGGAGTGCAGGGCCACAGTCTCTCAAGTGGGTGGTTTGCCCACTGCTTGGTCCTGGGGAGTGCAAGGCCACAGTCTCTCAAGTGGGTGGTTTGCCCACTGCTAGGTCCTGGGGAGTGCAAAGCCAAGGTCTCTCTACTAGATGGCTTCTCCACTGGTTCTGGGGTGGGGGGCTTGTGCCCAGTCTGCTTCATCCTGCCAAGGATATTGATAGTAGATGCATTTCTCCACTGGTTCTGGAGGGGGCCTTTTGCCCAGTGTGCTTCATCCTGCCAAGGATATTGATAGTGGATTCATTTCTCCACTGCTTCTGGATGGGGCATTGTGCCCAGTGATGCTGTACTTGGGGTGTGGCAGGACACATCCCCTCACCTGGGTGTCTGAGGCACGAGATTTGCAGGGAACAGGTAGCATGATACTCCAAGGAGGCAGGGCCGGACTCCATCCTGTGGCAACTAAGGCTACAAACTGGTGGTAGTGCCAGTGCTGGTGCAGGTGCAGGTGCTAGTAGTGGTGGAGGGAGACACCAGGCTGTCTCCTGCAGCCACGGACGGCTGCCCACTGGGGATGATGCTGCTGACAGTTGTTGTGGCAGCGGCGGTGCAGATGGCAGAGCAGGGGGCAGTGCAGGTGGCGGAGCAGGGGGCAGTGCAGGGGGCGGTGCTGCTGGTGGCGAATAAGGCGGTGCAGGTGGCGGTGCCTGTGGTGGTGCTTTTCGCAGTACAGGTTACGGTGCTGTCGGTACTGATGGTGGGCACAGGTCCCTCACCTGGAGCCTCTGAGGCCTGAAGTGCCTTGCCTTGGGTTTTCTTGCCCTTCCCCAGATGCTGCTGGGACCTTGGCACTGGCAGCTTGAGTTTTGGAGGAGGCCTTGCTGGATGGGTCGTGCTTCTTGGCTGTGCCGCATGCTAGCCCCTTCTTCACCTTGGCAGGTGGTAGAATGGGTTGGTCCTTTGTAGGGGTCGGTGACTGCCCTGATGGGTGCCCCCTTTGATCCTCTGGGTCTTGCAGGTACCACAGCGGATGCCGACTTGGTGGCTGAGGTGCTGGCCTGGGATCTTGACACCCTGGCCCGAGGGGACGGACAGGTGGGGAGGCATAGGGAAGAGGTCAATGTTTGCCAGGAAAAGTTTTTTAGACACACTGGGATGGGAAGATTGAGAGGGTTTGGGAGTGGAGGGAGAGGGAGTGGTTGTAGGAGGTGTACGTCTGCGGAGTTTGGGTGAAGGTGCATGGGCTGGATGCTATTGTGAGGTGGATGGCTGTTGGGTGAGTGGGTGCTTGCGTTTGTGTACTTTGGGAGGAGGGGTCACAGACACACTGGGAGAGGACACAGGGGATGTGAGCATAGTTGTGGGGGTGGTGACTGCTCGTGAGGTGTGTGTTGTGATGGGCGTGCTGGTGATGGAGGTAGTGGATGAAGATGTAGTGCATGCAGGTGTGAGTGTAGACGCTACTGGGAGGGAGGTGGAGGAGGAGGAGGAGGAGGGGGACACAGTGGAGGCAGTGGATTTTGGTGTGTTTGCATGGGCATGGTGCTTGTGTGAGTGCCTGTGAGATGAAGTGTGGTGCTTATGTTTCCCTGAGCCACTTTTGTCTGGTGATTTGGGTGCATGCTGGTCTGAAGGTGTGCTTGGGATAGGCTGAGGTAGAGGGGATTGGGTCTGGGTAGTGGAAGTTGGAGGGGGAGGCTGGACACAGGGACAATGGCTGCCATCAGTGCTGAAACCAGAGCCTGAAATGCTCTCTGTTGGGCTGTCATGCCAGAGTGAATGCCCTCCAGGTATGCATTTGTTTGTTGCAAATGCCCTGCTAGACCCTGGATGGCATTCAGTATGGTTGACTGCCCAACAGAGAGGGATCTCAGGAGGTCAATAGCCTCTTCACTGATGGCAGCAGGGCTGACTGAGGCAGGGCCTCAGGTGCCTGGGGAGAAGGAGATGCCCACCCTCCTGGGTGAGCGGTCACGGAAAACACGCTGAGGGGCTGCTTGGAGGGCGGTGCTGGTAAGCGTGGTGGCGGCTGTACCTGTTGTTGTGGTGGGCACAGAGTTGTCCGCCACCGCCAGGGAGCTTTCATCGGAGGAGTCGCTGTCAGTGATGTCCCCGCCTGTCCCCGTCGTTGAGCTCCCCTCGCCCTCTGTCCCACTGGTGCCTTCACCCTCTGTGGATTCGGCCTCCAGGCCCATGTGGGATGCAGCTCCCTCCGTGGCCGATGCCTCTGCTCCTCCGCCAGATGATGCTAATGCACGCAAGGACAGGGCGACACAACAAAAAGGGGGGGAGAGACAGAGGATACACTTGGTCAGTGTCAGCAACCACACTACCGTCGGCGTACACAACACAAAGTAAGCTGCCCTATGCACTAGGCCATGCCCAACCAGTCACTAAGATAGTCACCAGCCCATGGGGTACAATGCCTAACGCCAGCATCTGCACACCTGACACCCACAGGACCCTGCTCAGTAGTAGATAGCCACTTACACCATTGAGGTAGGAGTGCGCCAGAGCCTGCACACAAGGGACCTACCGAGCCATGATCGCCCTGGCCTAGGGGCACTCACAGCCCAAATCCCCCACCTAGCTACCTCCTAAAGCGCGCAAAGTCATGAATCTGAATCTATACTCACCCCCTTGTGGCTGTTGTGATGCCCTCAAGCGCCCAGCCAACTCCAGATAGGCCACCGCCAGGATGTGGAACATCAGGGGGGTCATGGTGTGATGGGCACACCTTCCACGTTGGGAGGCCTGCCCCAGCTGGGCCTCCGCCGTTTTCTTGGTCCAGCGATGCAGGTCCTCCCATTTCTTGCGGCAGTTGGTGCTCCGCCTGTGATAGACCCCCAGGGTCCGCACCTCCTTGGCGATGGCACACCAAATACCCTTTTTCTGGTGGGTGCTGACTTGGAGAGAAAAGACAGCAGAAAAGGAAATCACTCACCCGTCCAGACCGGCATTCCCATTGCCCACCAGTTCCCACCCATGCCCTGACTCACATACACTGACCACCTCTCATGCAGCACTCAGGCCAGGACGCCTCAGCACCCCCCAACATGTGGCTTACATCCACACCACTGCAAACATGCATTGACCACACATCATGCTCACAGTGTACTCACCTGTTTGTCTGGAGGACTGCAGATTAATGTGTACTGGGGTAGGACCCCATCCACCAGTTTCTCCAGCTCCTCCGCAGTGAAGGCAGGGGCCCTTTCCCCAGACACAAGAGCCATTGTCACTTCCAGACTCAGGTCACTGCAGCACTTGCAGTATAGGTCCTCTCCTGTTGAAGGTCAGTTAGCAAGTGAGTAAATAGTTAGAAAATGGCGGTGACGTCCGCAGCGGTGTGTACCGTCACCACCAGCGTACATCGCCATTGGCTCCTGGAACCCATAAGGCCCAATGAGAACCATTGCGAAGTTCTCGGTGGTCATCGACTGCCTACCGCGACAGCGCACAACGCCAGCGCAATTATCTCATTTCCACTTGACCCTCCTCACAGGTCAGGCAGCGGCCATTTCAGGGTGGCACATGGCATGGCACCTAACTGCGTCACAGCAGACATTGGCACATCAATTGACTCTCGAGTTCACATACCGCTTCTGTGACGTAAATTCAGCAACATTAGTGCAATCTATGTGGAAGTATGACCCTCTGCTCACTGTTCTCCTCCGTAGGCTACAACTGCTTAGGCAGTTTATGAGATGGCGGCATCCTCCGGTGTAAAGACCCCTTGTGGACCTGTCGAAAATGGAGGACAGACACATTATCATCACATACAGACTTGATCGTGCCACAATCCAAGAACTGTGTGCCCAGTTGGAGCCAGACCTAATGTCAGCTATCCGCCAGCCCACAGGAATCCCCCCTCTAGTGCAGGACCTGTCAGTGCTCCATTTCCTGGCAAGTGATTCCTTTCAAACTACAGTGGCATGGCATCAGGGATGTCTCAGCCAATGTTCTCCAGCGTGTTGACCAGAGTGTTGTCTGCCCTGCTGAAACACATGGCAGCTCCATTGTGTTCCCCCAGGTGGATGAATTAGCCACAGTGAAGGCTGACTTTTATGCCCTTGGACATATCCAACATCATTGGTGCCATTGATGGTACACATGTGGCATTTGTCCCCCACCCCTGGAAAAATGAACAGGATTACAGGAATAGAAAAAGCTATAGCTCGATGAATGTGCAGATGGTGTGTTTGGCGGACCAGTACATGTCCCATGTGAATGCCAAATACCCTGGCACTGTGCATGACGCCTATATCTTGAGGAATAGCAGTTTCCCATATGTGATGGGCTAACTCCAGAGGCACTGGGTGTGGCTAATAGGTGAGCCCAAGGTCCCCACACAGTATAAGTAGGTGTCTAGGTATGGGGTTGTCCCTATGGGTTAGTGTGTGTCTAAAAGTTGTCCCTCGATATTTACAGGTGACTCTGGTTACCCCAACCTCCCATGGCTGCTGACCCCAGTGAGGAATGGCAGGACAAGGGCAGAGGAACGTTACAATGAGGCACATGGGTGAACACGGAGGATAATTGAGAGAACCTTCAGCCTCCTGAAGGCCAGGTTCAGGTGCCTCCATCTGACTGATGGATCATTGTACTACTCACCCAGGAAGGTGTGCCAGATCATTGTGACATGCTGTATGTTGCACAACCTGGCCTTGAGACGCCAGGAGCCTTTTCTGCAGGAGGATGAGCCTGGAGATGGTCTTGTGGCAGTGGTGGAGCCTGTGGACAGTGACGAAGAGGAGGCAGAGGAAGAAGATGTGGACAACAGAACAAATATAATACAGCGATACTTCCAGTGACACACAGGTAAGACACTGTAACTCCACTTAACATTTCAGTAATCTGTTGGACATTTTACATGGCAGCCTTTTACCCTATGTCTATGGCCACTGACTGTTCCCTTTGGATTCTCTATTTTCAGTTCTGTGTGGCCCATTCTGGCTCCTGCTATATGTACCGCTGCCCACCTGTTAGACCTGACATGCCTTAGGGTGGTCACCCCTAACTTTTTGCCTGCCTCCCTCCACTTTTTGGACCCTGTTTTGCTGGCTTTTAGACTCTGCGCACTTTACCACTGCTAACCAGTGCTAAAGTGCATATGCTCTCTCCCTTTTTAAACATGGTAACTTTGGATCATACCTGATTGGGCTATTTAATTTACTTATAAGTCCCTAGTAATGTGCACTATATGTGCCTAGGGCCTGCAGATTAAATGCTACTAGTGGACCTGCAGCACTGGTTGTGCCACCCACTTAAGTAGCCCCCTTAACCTTTTTTCAGGCTTGCCATTGCAAGGCCTGTGTGTGCAGTTTCACTGCCACTTCGACTTGGCATTTAAAAGTACTTGTCAAGCCTAGAACTCCTCTTTTTCTACAAATACGTCACCCCTAATGTGTGCCCTAGGTAACCCCTAGAGCAGGGTGCTGTGTAGGTAAAAGGCAGGACATGTACCTGTGTAGTTATATGTCCTGGTAGTGTAAAACTCCTAAATTTGTTTTTACACTACTGTGAGGCCTGCTCCCTTCATAGGCTAACATTGGGGCTGCCCTCATACATTGTTGAAGTGGCAGCTGCTGATCTGAAAAGAGCAGGAAGGTCATATTTAGTATGGCCAGAAAGGTAATACAAAATCCTGCTGACTGGTGAAGTCGGATTTAATATTACTATTCTAGAAATGCCACTTTTAGAAAGTGAGCATTTCTTTGCACTTAAATCTTTCTGTGCCTTACAATCCACGTCTGGCTGGGCTTGGTTGACAGCTCCTTGTGCATTCACTCAGACACACCCCAAACACAGGGTACTCAGCCTCACTTGCATACATCTGCATTTTGAATGGGTCTTCCTGGGCTGGGAGGGTGGAGGGCCTGCTCTCACACAAAGGACTGACACACCCCCTACTGGGATCCTGGCAGACAGGATTGAACTGAAAGGGGAACTGGTGCATTTCTTAGCCACTCTTTGAAGTCTCCCCCACTTCAAAGGCACATTTGGGTATAAAACAGGGCCTCTGCCTTACCTCATCAGACACTTGCTGGAGAAGAAACCTGAACCAGAAACTACATCCTGACAAGAAGAACTGCCTGGCTGCTCAAAGGACTCACCTGTCTGCTTTCTACAAACGACTGCTGCCTTGCTGTTGGCCTGCTGCCTTGCTGAACTCTTGCCTGGCTGTGAAAGTGCTCTCCAAGGGCTTGGATAGAGCTTGCCTCCTGTTCCCTGAAGTCTCAGGACCAAAAAATTTCGACGCACAGCTTGTTCCGCGGCGAGAAAAACGGCGCACATCGACGCTGATCGACGCAACGCCTGCCGTGAGAGCGAAACTTCGACACGCAGCCCCGCAGAACGATGCGCAGCCGGAAAACAAGCAGGAGAATCCACGCACAGACCCGGGACATCTGGTAATCCCCGCGATCCACAGAAAGAGACTGTCCGTGCGCCGGAAAACAACGCATGACTTCCCCGCGTGAAAAATAACGACACAAGTCCATGTGTGCTGGGGAGAAATCGACGCACACACCATTTTTCCACGTATCTCTTCTTCTGTGGCCCTCTGAGGAGATTTTCCACTCCAAACCAGGTACTTTGTGCTTGAAAGAGACTTTGTTTGCTTTTTAAAAACTTAAGACACTATGGCGGTCATTCCGACCGCGGCGGGCGGCGGTCGCCGCCCGCCATGCGGTTACCGCTGAATGACCGCCCCGCAGTCAAAAGACCGCGGCGATCATTCCAACTTTCCCGCTGGGCTGGCGGGCGACCGGCAAAAGGCCATCCGCCGGCCCAGCGGGAACGCCCCTGCAACGAGGAAGCTGGCTCCGAATGGAGCCGGCGGAGTTGCAGGGGTACGACGGGTGCAGTGGCACCCGTCGCGATTTTCACTGTCTGCTAAGCAGACAGTGAAAATCTGTATGGGGCCCTGTGAGGGGGCCCCTGCACTGCCCATGCCAGTGGCATGGGCAGTGCAGGGGCCCCCAGGGGCCCCACGACACCCGTTCCCGCCATCCTGGTTCTGGCGGTGAAGACCACCAGAAACAGGCTGGCGGGAAGGGGGTCGGAATCCCCGTGGCGGCGCTGCAAGCAGCGCCGCCATGGAGGATTCCCTGGGCCAGGGGAAAACCGGCGGGAAACCGCTGGTTCCCCTTTTCTGACCGCGGCGGTGAAAGCACCGCCAGCCTGTTGGCGGTGCTTCCGCTGCCCTCCGCCCTGGCGGTCATGGACCGCCAGAGTCGGCATGACCCCCTATATATCACTTTTCAGTGATATCTCTACAAATTCACTTTGCAACTTTATTCGTTTTGACCTACAAATATCCTGATAAATATTATATATTTTTCTAAACACTGTGTGGTGTATTTTTGTGGTGCTATATGATGGTATTGTATGATTTATTGCACAAATACTTTACACATTGCCTTCTAAGTTAAGCCTGACTGCTCGTGCCAAGCTACCAGAGGGTGGGCGCAGGCTAATTTTGGATTGTGTGTGACTTACCCTGACTAGAGTGAGGGTTCTTGCTTGGACAGAGGGTAACCTGACTGCCAACCAAAAACCCCATTTTTAACATTGGTGATCAGCGGTGAGGATAGGACTTGTATTTGTGCAGTGACATACATTAGCTAAGTATTTCACTACCTACCCACAGTTGAAGGTCAACTTGATTTTTATCTCTTTTTGCAAATTCGTTTTTCCTGACAATTTTCAAAAACTAAATCCTCACTCAACATGTCTCTGACTGGGTCTCAAATAGGAGACTTTGACCTAGTCCTGTTGGATACATATACGGTCAAACAACTAAGAGGGTTCTGCAGGGCAATGAGGGTACCCACCCAAGGGACCTCCAAAAAGGAGGACTTTCAAGTGGCACTGAGGTTCTGGGCAGAAGCCCATTTAGAATAGAATGATGAGGAACAGGAGCCAGAAAATGGCCCCTCAGAGGATTTGTTGCTATCTGTGGATGATGTAACCACTGCAATTATGCCCCCTTCCAGACCAGGGAGCAGTGTCTCTGTGCAAAGCCTGACCGCAGAGGAAAGGAGAGAGGAAAGGGAGTTCCAATTGCAAATGGCAAAACTGAAAATTGAGGCTCAACAGGAGGAGAGAAGGGCAGAGAGAGAAGCCAAACAAGCTGAGGCTGAAAGAGCAGCCAAACAGATTGAAGCTGAAAGAGCAGCCAAACAGATTCAAGCGGAAGCTGAAAGGGCAGCCAAACTAGCTGGAGCTGAAAGAGCAGCCAAACAGGTGGAAGCTGAAAGAGCTTTGGCTGAAAAGAAATTATTATTGGCTCATGAACTGAGTCTCAAGGAGCTGGAGATAAAGGCGAGACAGTCTGAATCCAGCAATAATGGTGGCAGCATGCAGACAGGACCTGCTGGAGAAAAGAAGGTTCGTATACCCAAAAATGTGATGCCCAGTTTTGTGCATGGGAGATGACATAGATAAATGGTTAGCTGCTTATGAAGTTGCACTAAGGGCTCATGAGGATCCTGAAGGGCAATGGGAGGTGGCTATGTGGGGTTATGTGCCACCATTGGGGAGGGACATTCTTCTCACATTGGATCAACCTGATCAAAACACATACCCACTTCAGAAAGCCACTTTACTTGCCAAGTTTGGCCTGACCCCTGAGGGATACCGACAGAGGTTCAGGGACAGCACCAAACAAACCACACAAACATGGGTAGATTTCTTTGACTTTTCCAGTAAGGCACTGAATGGATGGTTGCGGGGCAACAAAGTAGATAATTATAAAGGGCTATATGACTTGATTCTGAGAGAGCATATACTCAATGTTACCTATACAGAGTTGCGCCAGCACTTGGTAGAAAGTAAGCAGACTGATCCCAGGAAGCTTGCTGAGGAGGCAGACCTCTGGGTTAGCACCAGAGTGTCCAAAAAGGTACCTGGGGGGGACTCCCACAAAGGTGGTCAGGGTTCCCAACAGAAGAAAGAGGGGGAAGATAAACTTACAGATAAGGAACTCTCAAAAGGCCCCCAAAAGAATTCCCGGGGAGGGGTTGGCAACCATTCATTTTCCAGATTTGGGAAAAAGCCAGGGACATATGATAGGTCAGGAAAATCCAACCCCAAATGTATGGAGTGTTACCAGTATGGTCACTATAAAGGCGACCCCCAGTGCTCCAAAAGGGCACCGTCCACTACCGGACAGACACCTGGGTTGACTTGTGTAGCGCTTGGGGGGGAGATGGACCCAGATAGCTTTGGGGAGCAGGTAGATATTTCCCTAGTGTCCCTGGGAGAAAGAGAAATGGAGCCCAAAGCCCACATGCCCCGAAATACTTCCAAGTACAGGCAGTGGGTCACCATTAATGGGCAGAAGGTGGAGGCTCTGCGTGACACAGGAGCCAGTATGACTACTATCCAGAGTCAGCTGGTGTCAACAGAGCAGATAGTCCCTAATACATTCCACCAGGTCATAGTCGCTGACAATCGTGAGAGTCACCTACCGGTGGCTCTGGTTCCCTTTGAGTGGGGGGGGGGGTCTCTGGTACTCTGAAAGTAGCTGTGAGTCCTGCCATGCCTGTAGATTGTCTGTTAGGCAATGATCTTGAGCATACTACTTGGAAAGAAGTAGAGCTCAGATCTCACCTGGAGATGTTAGGGTTACCTGAGTGGGTCTGCATGACCACACGGTCTATGGCTGCCCGGGAAGGGAGTCAAGGGCGTCTGGAGCCTGGAAAGATGGCCCAGACAGCTGCCAAAAAGGGGGGCCAGGGGTGCGGGAAACCCGCCTCCAATGTTCCCACGGTGGTAGACGAGGCCCCTGAGGAAGAGGAGGCCCCTGAGCCAACCGGGGAGGACATAGCTGCCCTGGGTAACATACCTGAACTTGCTGGCTGGCAAGTAGAGGGGGGGCCAACCAGGGAAGCATTCTGCAAGGTGCAGAAAGAATGCCCCACCCTTGAGGGTCTGAGGAAGCAGGCCAAAGACCACGCAGCAGGTGACGCCTCTGGCGCTCACCATATTTACTGGGAGAATGATCTCCTTTACAGTGAGCGTAGGGTTCCAGGTCCTGGGGCACACCGTGTGCTGGTGGTCCCCCAGTGTTACCGGAAATTCCTACTAGGCCAGGCTCACGACATTCCCCTGGCAGGACACCTGGGCCTAGACAAGACCTTTGCCTGGCTTAACACCCACTTTCATTGGCCCAGAATGAGGAAAGCCTCAGATAACTTCTGCAGAGCTTGCCCCACCTGCAAGGCTAGTGGGAAGGCAGGGAAGTGGCTTAAAGCTCCCCTGCTCCCACTCCCAGTCGTTGGCACCCCCTTTGAAAGGGTGGGCATCGACATTGTTGGTCCCTTGGACCCCAAAACAGCCTTGGGTAACAGGTTTATCCTGGTTTTGGTGGACCATGCCACCCGCTATCCAGAGGCAATCCCTCTGAGAACAGTGACTGCAAAGGTGGTGACCAGAGCCCTGTTGGGAATATTTACCCGTTTGGGATTCCCTAAGGAGGTCATGTCTGACAGGGGCACAAACTTCATGTCTGCATACATGAAGACCCTGTGGGATGAGTGTGGGGTGACCTACCGGTTTACCACCCCTTATCATCCTCAAACCAATGGGCTTGTTGAGAGATTCAACCAGACCCTGAAAGGCATGATTGGTGGCCTGACTGAGGCCATGAGGCGTAAGTGGGACGTCCTCTTACCCTGTCTGTTGTTTGCTTATAGAGAGGTGCCCCAGAAAGGGGTGGGGTTCAGCCCCTTTGAGCTTCTCTATGGTCACCCTGTCAGGGGACCCCTAAGCATCGTTAAGGAGGTCTGGGAGAGAGCTCCCCAGGCCCCTCCCCAGGATGTGGTCAGCTACATGCTGGCCCTCCGCAAACAAACCCAACACTTCTGGAAGCAGGCCCAGAGTAACCTCGAGGCCAGTCAAGAGGTGATGAAGGAGTGGTACGACCAGAAGGCCACTCTAGTTGAGTTCGCACCTGGAGACAAAGTTTGGGTGATGGAGCCAGTAGAGCCCAGGGCTCTCCAGGACCGCTGGACTGGCCCCTTTGAGATCAAGGAGCGTAAAGGGGAGGCCACTTACCTAGTGGACCTCAAGACCCCTAGGCAACCCTTAAGGGTCCTCCATCACAACCGGCTCAAACCTCACTTTGAGAGGTCCGAGGTCAGTATGCTCCTAGTCACAGATGAGGGCATGGAAGAGGAGAGTGAACCTCTCCCGACCGCCTCGCTGTCAAAGAAGGGGATGGGTCAGTAGGTGGTGTCATTCTCTCAGACTCCCTGACTCCAACCCAGAAAGGGGACTGCTATGAGCTGTTAGAGCAATTCTCCCCCCTGTTCTCCCTTACTCCTGGACTAACCCACCTCTGTGTGCATGACATTGACACAGGTGACAGTGCCCCTGTAAAGAACAAAATGTACAGGTTGTCAGATAAGGTGAAGGCCAGCATCACGGAGGAGGTCTCCAAGATGTTGACTTTGGGGGTTATTGAGAAATCCAGTAGTCCATGGGCCACCCCTGTGGTATTGGTTCCCAAGGCTACTGCCCCAGGTGCAAAGCCAGAACTCCGGTTCTGTGTGGACTACCGGGGTCTCAACTCAGTCACCCGGACTGATGCTCACCCCATCCCCCGGGCTGATGAGGTCGTTGACAGGCTAGGCGCTGCCAAGTTCCTGAGTACGTTCGATCTTACTTCCGGGTACTGGCAGATTGGCCTGACTGAGGGGGCTAAAGAAAGATCTGCTTTTTCCACACCTGATGGCCATTACCAATTCTGGGTGATGCCATATGGGCTGAAAAATGCCCCCGCTACCTTCCAACGGTTGGTTAACGGGGTCCTAGCTGGTAAAGATGCCTTCTGTTCAGCTTACCTAGATGACATCGCTGTCTACAGTTCCAGCTGGGAGGAACACCTGCTCCACCTCAAGGAGGTGCTTCAGGCCCTGCAACAGGCAGGCCTGACTATCAAGGCCAGTAAGTGCCAGATTGGGCAGGGTTCCGTGGTGTACTTGGGACACCTAGTAGGTGGTGGCAGGGTGCAGCCGCTCCAGGCCAAGATTGAAACTATCAAGGCCTGGCAACCACCTAGAACTCAGACTGAGGTGAGAGCCTTTTTGGGCCTCACTGGATACTACCGCAGGTTCGTCAAGGACTATGGTACCATTGTGTCCCCCTTGACAGAACTCACTTCCAAGAAACAACCTAGGTTGGTGAATTGGACAGAGGCCTGTCAGAAAGCCTTTGATTCTCTGAAGGAAGCCATGTGCACGGCCCCTGTGCTCAAGGCCCCTTGACTACTGCCAGGAATTTATTGTTCTGACAGACGCTTCAGAGCATGGCATAGGGGCTGTTCTAGCACAGCTGAATGAGGAGAGCTCAGACCAACCAGTAGTCTTTATTAGCAGAAGACTATTACCAAGGGAACAAAGGTGGAGTGCTATTGAGAGAGAAGCATTTGCTGTGGTCTGGGCACTGAAGAAGCTAAGACTCTACCTGTTTGGGACTCACTTCCGCGTTCAGACAGACCACAGGCCCCTCAGATGGCTCATGCAGATGAGGGGTGAGAATCCAAAACTCTTGAGATGGTCCATTTCCCTACAGGGGATGGATTTTACGGTGGAGCATCGCCCAGGGGTTGACCACACCAATGCTGATGGTCTCTCCTGATACTTCCGCCTTAGCGATGAGAGCTCCCAGGAGGTCGGGTAGCTCTCCCCACTTTCAGCTGGGGGGGACACATGATAGGCCTGACATGCCTTAGGGTGGTCACCCCTAACTTTTTGCCTGCCTACCTCCACTTTTTGGACCCTGTTTTGCTGGCTTTTAGACTCTGCGCACTTTACCACTGCTAACCAGTGCTAAAGTGCATATGCTCTCTCCCTTTTTAAACATGGTAACTTTGGATCATACCTGATTGGGCTTTTTAATTTACTTATAACTCCCTAGTAATGTGCACTATATGTGCCTAGGGCCTGTAGATTAAATGCTACTAGTGGACCTGCAGCACTGGTTGTGCCACCCACTTAAGTAGCCCCCTTAACCTTTTCTCAGGCTTGCCATTGCAAGGCCTGTGTGTGCAGTTTCACTGCCACTTCGACTTGGCATTTAAAAGTACTTGCCAAGCCTAGAACTCCCCTTTTTCTACATATAAGTCACCCCTAATGTGTGCCCTAGGTAACCCCTAGAGCAGGGTGCTGTGTAGGTAAAAGGCAGGACATGTACCTGTGTAGTTATATGTCCTGGTAGTGTAAAACTCCTAAATTAGTTTTTGCACTACTGAGAGGCCTGCTCCCTTCATAGGCCAACATTGGGGCTGCCCTCATACATTGTTGAAGTGGCAGCTGCTGATCTGAAAGGAGAAGGAAGGTCATATTTAGTATGGCCAGAATGGTAATACAAAATCCTGCTGACTGGTGAAGTCTGATTTAATATTACTATTCTAGAAATGCCACTTTTAGAAAGTGAGCATTTCTTTGCACTTAAATCTTTCTGTGCCTTACAATCCACGTCTGGCTGGGCTTGGTTGACAGCTCCTTGTGCATTCACTCAGACACACCCCAAACACAGGGTACTCAGCCTCACTTGCATACATCTGCATTTTGAATGGGTCTTCCTGGGCTGGGAGAGCGGAGGGCCTGCTCTCACACAAAGGACTGCCACACCCCCTACTGGGACCCTGGCAGACAGGATTGAACTGAAAGGGGACCTGGTGCACTTCTTAGCCACTCTTTGAAGTCTCCCCCACTTCAAAGGCACATTTGGGTATAAAACAGGGCCTCTGCCCTACCTCATCAGACACTTGCTGGAGAAGAAACCTGAACCAAAAACTACATCCTGACAAGAAGAACTGCCTGGCTGCTCAAAGGACTCACCTGTCTGCTTTCTACAAACGACTGCTGCCTTGCTGTTGGCCTGCTGCCTTGCTGAACTCTTGCCTGGCTGTGAAAGTGCTCTCCAAGGGCTTGGATAGGGCTTGCCTCCTGTTCCCTGAAGTCTCAGGACCAAAAAGACTTCTCTTTTGCACTTGGACGCTCCGTGCGCCGAAATTTTCGACGCACAGCTTGTTCTGCGAGAACGCCGCACACCGACGCTGATCGACGCGCCGCCTTCGGGATGACCGGAACTTCGACGCACGGCCTCGCAAGGACAACGCCGCCCGACCTCCAGAGGAGAAATCGACGCGACGCCTGGCGTGAGAGCGAAACTTCGACGCGCAGCCCCGCAGAACGACGCGCAGCCGGAAAACAAGCAGGAGAATCGTCGCACAGACCCGGGACATCTGGTAATCCCCGCGATCCACAGAAAGAGACTGTCCGCGCACCGGAAAACGACGCACGACTTCCCCGCGTGAAAAATAACGACACAAGTCCGTGTGTGCTGGGGAGAAATCGACTCACACACCATTTTTCCACGTATCTCTTCTTTTGTGGCCCTCTGAGGAGATTTTCCACTCCAAACCAGGTACTTTGTGCTTGAAAGAGACTTTGGGGGTCATTCTGACCCTGGCGGCCGGTGGCCGCCAGGGCCACCGACCACGGGAGCACCGCCAACAGGCTGGCGGTGCTCCCACGAGCATTCTGACCGCGGCGGTTCAGCCGCGGTCAGAAGCGGAAAGTCGGCGGTCTCCCGCCGACTTCCCGCTGCTCGGGGGAATCCTCCATGGCTGCGGAGCGCGCTCCACAGCCATGGGGATTCTGACACCCCCTACCGCCATCCTGTTCCTGGCAACAGATGGCGGTAGGGGGTGCCGCGGGGCCCTTGGTGGCCCCTGCAGTGCCCATGCCAATGGCATGGGCACTGCAGGGGCCCCCGTAAGAGGGCCCCACTGTGTATTTCAGTGTCTGCAATGCAGACACTGAAATACGCGACGGGTGCAAACTGCACCCGTCGCACCCCTGCAACTACGCCGGCTCAATTCTGAGCCGGCGTCCTCGTTGCAGGGGCATTTCCTCTGGGCCGGCGGGCGCTCTTTTGGAGAGCGCCCGCCGGCCCAGAGGAAATGTCTGAATGGCCGCCGCGGTCTTATGACCGCGGTGCGGTCATTTGGCGGCTCCCTCCAGGCGGGCAGCGCCCGCCGCCCGCCGGGCTCAGAATGAGCCCCTTTGTTTGCTTTTTAAAGACTTAAGACACTATGGCCCTCATTCCAACCCTGGCGGTTTGAAACCGCCAGGGCGGAGGGCAGGGGAAGCACCGCCAACAGGCTGGCGATGCTTCCTGGGCTATTCTGACCGCGGCGGTAAAGCCGCGGTCAGAAAAGGGGAACCAGCGGTTTCCCGCCGGTTTTCCCCTGGCCCAGGGAATCCTCCCGCCATGGGGATTCCGACCCCCTTCCCGCCACCCTGTTTCTGGCGGTTTACACCGCCAGAACCAGGATGTCGGGAACGGCAGTCGTGGGGCCCCTCTGGGCCCCTGCACTGCCCATGCCACTGGCATGGGCAGTGCAGTGGCCCCCTAACAGGGCCCCACAAAGATTTTCACTGTCTGCTTAGCAGACAGTGAAAATCGCGACGGGTGCTACTGCACCCGTCGCACCCCTGCAACTCCGCCGGCTCCATTCGGAGCCGGCTTCCTCGTTGCAGGGTCTTTCCCGCTGGGCCGGCGGGCGCTCCTTTGGCGGGCGCCCGCCCGCCGCCATCAGAATGACCGCCTATATATCACTTTTCATTGATATCTCTACAAATTCACTTTGCAACTTTATTCGTTTTGACCTACAAATATCCTGATAAATATTATATATTTTTCTAAACACTGTGCGGTGTATTTTTGTGGTGCTATATGGTGGTATTGTATGATTTATTGCACAACTACTTTACACATTGCCTTCTAAGTTAAGCCTGACTGCTCGTGCCAAGCTACCAGAGGGTGGGCACAGGCTAATTTTGGATTGTGTGTGACTTACCCTGACTAGAGTGAGGGTTCTTGCTTGGACAGAGGGCAACCTGACTGCCAACCAAAAACCCAATTTCTAACACCACCAAGGTCATCCTGTAGTACATTTCACTGTACATATACGTTGTGTATGCTGTGATGTGCGTGAATGGTGTATGGGTGATGGTGTTCTGTGCCTCTGATTGAGAGGGCGCTCCTGGCTTGTCTCTCTCAGTTAGCTATATTTTTTGTTGTTGTAAGGTGTGGGTATTGTGGGTGTGTGTTTTATAGTGGTGTTGGTGTGTGGGTGTGGTGTGTGTATGTGTGTCAGGTGTGTGTATCTTGAATTGTCCAATGTGGTATAGTTTAGAATGAGTGTGTGTATTTTGAGCGTGGCTGTGTGTACCGCCAATGGTTTACCGCAGTTGAAAGACAGTGGCGTTGATTCGTGGATCGTGATACTGTGGGTGTATTCCTGTTGGCGTAACGGTGTGGGTTTTGCTATCGTCACTTTATCACTGACCTTTGGTCTGGCGGACTTATGTGGGTGTCTGTATTGTGGCGGTATTCTATGTGTGGGTCATAATATCCGTAGCTAATTACCGCCGAAGTCACGGTATGTTGGCGGCCGCCAGCAAGGCGGTAGGTGCCATTTACACCAGGGTTGTAATGAGGCCTAAGATTTTTAAACTTTTCAAAAGTGATATTTCAACTTATGCTTATTGAATCTTTGTTGGTTTGACCTTATTCCTTTCAGATAAATAGGGCCATATTTATACTTTTTGACGCAAAACTGCGCTAACGCAGTTTTGCGTGAAAAAAATTAGCGACAGCTAACGCCATTCTGAAGCGCCATGCGGGTGCCGTATTTAATCTATTACGTTAGCCGGCGTTAGCCGCCGGCGCTGCCTGGTGTGCGTGGAAAAAAACGACGTACACCAGGCAGCGCCGGCGTAGGGGGATATGGAGCTTGGGCGCCCAAAAATGGGGCAAGTCAGGCTGAGGCAAATTTTTCGCCTCAACCCGATTTGCGCTATTTTTTACGACTCCCAACCCCCATAGAAATGACTCCTGTCTTAGCAAAGACAGGAGTCATGCCCCCTTGCCCAATGGCCATGCCCAGGGGACTTCTGTCCCCTGGGCATGGTCATTGGGCATAGTGGCATGTAGGGGGGCACAAATCAGGTCCCCCTATGCCACTATTTTTTTTTTTAAAAATGACTTACCTGAACTTACCTTAATGTCCCTGGGATGGGTCCCTCCAGCCTTGGGTGTCCTCCTGGGGTGGGCAAGGGTGACAGGGGGTGTCCCTGGGGGCATGGGAGGGCACCTCTGGGCTCCTTCAGAGGCCACAGGTCCCTTAACGCCTGCCTTTTCCAGGCGCTAAAAAACGGCGCAAAAGTGGCCGGAGGTCATTTGTTTTGACCCGCCCACTCCCGGGCGTGAATTTTGCCCGGGAGTGTAAATACGGCGCACATGCCTCGGAGTCAATTTTTTAGATGGGAACGCCTACCTTGCATCTCATTAACGCAAAGTAGGTGTCCACGCTAAAAAATTACGCAAACTCCATGGACTTTGGCGCTAGACGCGTCTAACGCTAAAGTATAAATATGGAGTTAGATTTGCGTCGGAATTGCGTCAAAAAAACTACGCAATTCCGCCGCAAACGGAGTATAAATATGCCCCATAGTATCTTTTTTCCTAAACCTGTGTGTGGTATTTTTGTGATGTTTTCACTGTGTTACTCTATGATTTATTGCTCAAATACTTTACACATTGCCTTATAAGTTAAGCCTGACTGCTCAGTGCCAAGCTACCAGAGGGTTGGCACAGGATAATTTGGATTGTGTGTGACTTACCCTGACTAGAATTGTGGTCCCTACTTGGGCAAGGGTGTATACCTCTACCAACTAGAAACCCCATTTCTAGCACTTATATTTTAATGTGGGTATATCATTTTATTATTTTTGGCTGTATAACATCGAAAAACCTGACAGACTTCAAGCTTCAAAGTACGAGTGCATGTTTAGTTGTTAAATAAATGCAACAATATCTGAGTTATCACCTCATCTGTTCACAAAACACAATATAAATTTGGATAAATACCAATAAGATGGCCAAAAAAATTAAAATGGATAAATACAGAAGGAAGCCGGGAGCCCTATTTGTGATCCATTGCTCAATCAGAATCTATGGAGATCATTTAGGCCTATGTGTTAATACAGTGTGGAAAACCTATGTGACGTAAAAAAAGAACTTGCACCTAATTTGCACTATGTAGAAAAGGAAATAACATGAGCAAAGGGCATGTATGGCTGTTTTTCAAACTTAAGCACTTTCTTGTCCCTCTTTGGGTATGATCACGAGTGATTGGTATCAAGGTGTATTAGAACTTAGGCATATATTTATGGAGTTTGTGGCACAGGGCAGCACAGCAAGTCACCTTACTGTGCTACTCTGCATCACAGAATAAAAGAATACTACACATACCTGTCTTTTCCCCTGAGCTTTGCACTTTAGGCAGCATAGCGCCAACACAGGTGCAAGGGTGCCTGCGTTGCATGCAGTATTGTTTTTGTGCAGGAAGGTATACGTTCCTGCACAAAACCAATCCTGAGAGGCTTGTTCCTCTTTCTATGCGTTCGGGAAAATACAGCACACATAGAAAGAGGAAAAAACAAGGAGAAATAAGGATATTTCTCCTTGTTACGCCTCTAATGGGAAGGCATATCCTTTTGGCTCATTCACAGCTTTACAAGTTCTTGTAAATCTGGGAATGCATCAAAATCCATCGATGTTGCATGGGAACAACCATGCAACACCCATGGAAACGCCTTCCTGGTGCAGAGTAAGGTAACGCAGTGATTTGGACTGTGTTACATCACTAGAGATTTATGAAGCCATCCAGGGCCTCTAAATCTAACTAAAGGTTTATATTGCTCTTGCACCACGTTGTGTGGTGTAGGAGCAAAGCAAACTGGGTCATAAATTGCCATACGACCTAATCATGGACTCACTGTAGTAATGTCTCATTTCGTAGCACTCTAGAAATCACTGTCTTTGCCTTGCTTTGCTGTACATTGCACATTTTTCTTTCATGCCATTGTTTTGAAACACACTGTAATTTCACTTACTGTGTAGCCACCTTTCTGTGATTCTGTCTGTACGTTCTCAGACTGCTCATTGGGCACAATAAGCACCAGGTGTTGTTTTCTGTGTGCTCAGAAATTGTTTCCAGCCCTCAAAATACATAATACAGTAGCTTTTCACTGTATCATGCTAAAGTTATAGGTTAGGTCCCGTAGTGTTTATTTTTAAAGAGGAGGATTCCAGCAGAGCTAACTCGACTGGGGAACAGATGCCCTCCAGCCTGTGTAAACTGGATTTACACTACCCTATGAGGACCACTTTACTACACAAACAGAGGTATGGGGTTCTCCACTACCAGAGATCATAAATAACAATAACAGCCTTCCTGTGCATACAATTACAGGCTAGCCAATAAATTTGCATTATCGTGGCACTATTTGTGTTATACAGCTTTCTAACTGCTTTTCTGTTTTTCATAATTATTGCCGGTATTGTAATTACAGCTACGTTGCTTCATGATGGAATATATGAGTTGCAATAAATATATTGGGTAATTTCCTTTTTACTGTTTCTGTGTATAGGTATGACTGAGATAATGTATGAAAAGGACTGACCTGTTTTCACTGTTCCCTGAGAAAGGGGGCTAGAGTGTTGTGCCTTTTGGGGACCCACAATTACGTTTCACTTTGTATGGTTAGCAGGACAAGTAAGGCACTGTGAGCTAGTCAGGTATTTTGGTATGATAGTACTATTTTGGCAGAAGTGGCACAGCCCCTGCATTCTGATGTTCTGTTGTCCCAAGGCACACTTCTGCAAAAGAAGACTCCCTGCGACATGGCGCTACCAACAATGTGTGTGGTGCTTATATAATGGGTCATCTGAGTAATACTTCTCAGTGTCCATAGTACCACGCACCTACACAATAGACATCCGAGGTGTGTGCACTTTATCCTCCACAGTGTTTTAACAGTTGTTTGAGCTCAGACGTTTACAAGTATTTGTCCATTGTTGGTGTTAGCGCTTTGTTACATCTTCTTTTTTTTAAATGGTGAGCCCACCACAACCATTTCAAATCGCAGTAAACTGCAGATCGGCTGCATATCAACATTTACCATTTCACAGCCTCACTGAAGAGGGCACTGATTTGATTTTAGTGATCGAGGCACACAATGATTACAAAATGGATTCTTTAAATTCTTTGGTCAACTGAAAGATGAATTTAGGTGTTTTACACTACCAGGACATGTAAACTATACAGATACATGTCCTGTCTTTTGCCTACACAGCACCCTGCCCTATGGGTTACCTAGGGCATACCTTAGGGGTGACTTATATGTAGAAAAAGGGGAGTTTTAGAGTTGGCACGTACTATTTGTTTTTAACTTTGTTTATTGGCATTTTCATGAAATCATATTATGCTGCCAAGTACAGAGTTTTATGTACAAGGTAAAAATACATGTGTAAGCTGTGCAGTTAGCTGAAAAACAATGATACATAATGGTTATTGTTCTATTAGATACAAGATTATTATTTGTCATACATTCTATAGGTCTGTCTTTCATAGTCCGGTTCAGCAGTTTTGCCTTTTCACATTTAGTGGAATGTTGCTGACATCAAGGTACGTATCATTTACGTTAGGAACACTTATAACCAATGCTGAGAAAACTAAAATGAAATAACTAAAGAACAGTGCGCTGGAGTGTCTTCTCTGTGTTGTAATGTGGCTGTGGTGGTCTGAGTTACCCAGGCCGGTGGGTTAGTGATGTCAGTATTAGTGCAATCATTTTTCTTTGCAGTCTGCTGAGTGGGTCGTGGCCTAGTCAGTTTGTTCCAGTCCCTATCCTTCATTAGTTAGAGGGGTCACTGTAGTCGTTAGCATCTACCCTGTGGTATCGGTCTCCCACTTCCCATTGCGTTGGTGTCAGAGCCTCTTCTCATCACTCAGCCCGTCCTTTACAAACCTCCCCTATCCTTTTGGTTAGGAGGCGGTTTGATTCGTGTCTGGTTCATTCTCCCCAGGCACCTGGGCCTCAGCAGATTCATGCATTTGCTTCTCCCAGGTCTCTAGGATCTCATCCCACAATGGGGCAATCGGCCGTGCACGGATTCCCCGAGTCTCCTCTCTTCTTAGTGCATGTAGCTTGGCCCGTGCCCAGTTTGAGGCATCCCGTCTCCAGTCTATCAGAGAGGGGCCCCTAGGGGATTTCCAGGCCATTGCCATTCTTCGCTTGAGCAATCCCAAGGCCAGGTCCATTAACCTGTTGCCCACTTTCTTAGACGCAGGTCTGGAGTGTAACCCCAGTAGCCAGAAGGAGGGGTCCAAATTCAGTTGTGAGTTCAGTCTTCTCCCCAAGTCGTCTAGTGCACTCCGCCAATATCTCTGTATCTCAGGACATTCCCACAGCATGTGGTCTAAGTCTGTGTCTATTGTACTACATCTAGGACATGGCCTGGGTTCTCCTCCATATATTACCCAAAGTCTGTGGGGGGGTGAAGTACGTTCTGTGTATGAAATTGAATTGGATGTAATGGAGGCGCGTGTTGCGCGGTATTCTATCGGGTCCTGCCAGTACCCTCCGCCACTCTGCGTCTGTCAGTTCCTTTCCTAGTGTCCCCTCCCATTTCGCTCTCAACGGCTGGAGGGATTCCTGTGTGCTCTCATTGTGGGCTCTAATAAGTCTAGTAATTAGGTGTTTATCAGTTCCTGTAGTTAATAGGAGTTGGAGAATACTGTGGGCCTTATTTATACTTTTTGGTGCAAAACTGCACTAAGGCAGTTTTGCCCCAAAAAGTTTTGCACCGGCTTGCACCATGTTTTAGCACCAGCTGGGCACCATATTTATGGAATGGTGCAAGCTGGTGCAAAGGGTAGGCTAGCTTAAAAAAAAATGACGTTAGGCAGTTTTGAGTCAAAATAAATGATTCTGACCAGATTAACATCATTTTTTGACGCTAAGGGGCATATTTATACTCGGTTTGCACTGAATTAGCGTCATTTTTTAATTTTTTTTATTCAGTGCAAAACTAACTCCATATTTATACTTTGGTGCTAGACCCGTCTAGCACCAAATTTATGGAGTTAAAGTCATTTTTTGGAAGTTGAAACCTACCTTGCCTTAATGAGATGCAAGGTAGGCGTTCCCGTGCAAAAAAATGACTCTATGGCCTTAACACCATATTTATAATCCCATGTAAAAATGGTGCAAGGGAGGGAGGAGGGGTCAAAAAATGGGGCAAAGCGTGCTTTGCCCCATTTTTTAAGACCTGGGTCAGGGCAGGTGTTAGGGGACCTGTGGCCCTATTTCCATGGTGGAACACCATGGAATAAGCCCAGAGGTGCCCTCCCTAGGCCCTAGGGGCACCCCCACCCACACTAGAGGGACTGCGAGGATGGGGGACCCCATCCTAGGTAAGTACAGGTAAGTGCATTTTATTTTTGAAAGTGCCATAGGGGGCCGTGAAATGGGCCCCCATACATGGCACCGGGTGCAATGGCCATGCCCAGGGGAACCCTGTCCTCTGTGCTGGCCACTCGGGTGGTGGGCATGACTCCTGCCTTTTCTAATGCAGGAGTCATGTGGCATGGTAGGTTTAGCACCATAAAATGACGCTAATCTGGTTAGAGTCATTTTTTTTTTACTCTAACCTGCCTAAAGCCATTTTTTGGTGCTAAACCCTCTTCTTCCATACTGCCAGCCCAGCCGACTAAAGTCAATTTTTAAAACTCTATCCTACCCTTTGCACCGGCTTGCACCATTCCATAAATATGGTGCCCGGCTGGTGCACAGAAATGGTGCAAGCCGGTGCTAAACTTTTTGGTGCAAAACTGAGTTAGTGCAGTTTTGCAGCAAAAAGTATAAATAAGGGCCAACATTTTGTAAATTTGCCCTATTTTGTGTCCTAAAATGACGTTAATGCGGTGCAAAAAAAGTTTAAATCAGGGCCTTGGTGCTAGATGGGTCTAGCACCAAAGTATAAATATGGAGTTAGTTTTGCACCGAATTAGAATAAAAAAAAATGACACTAATTCGGTGCAAACAGAGTATAAATATGCCGCAGAGTATAAATATGCCCCTAAATATGGCGTTAAGGCCATAGAGTCATTTTTTGCACGGGAACGCCTACCTTGCATCTCATTAAGGCAAAGTAGGTCTCCACTTTCAAAAAATGACTTTAACTCCATAAATCTGGTGCTATAGGGGTCTAGCACCAAAGTATAAATATGGAGTTAGTTTTGCACCGAATTAGAGTAAAAAAAAATGACACTAATTCGGTGCAAACAAAGTATAAATATGCCCCTGTGCGTCTCAGGCTCCTCGTTCACTGTAGTCCATAGTTCCCTTATAGTGTGTGTTATTGACTGGTGTGAGAGAAATTGGCCTCTTGGGATTCCGTTCTCCTCTACCAGATTTGCGAAGGGTATCAGGAAGCCATCCTGAAAGCAGTCCCCCAGAGTCAAGACCCCTGCCCGGGTCCAGTTCCTCATCTGATTCTGCAACGTCGTACTGTTCGGGGCTCCCAGAGGCAAGGCTGTCAGTCGTACCTCAGAAGAATAGGCCACCGTCGTGCCTGTACTTCTCAGGTACCTTTTCCAATAGGAGAGGGCCACTGTCAGCATAATATTCCGCGCTGGCAATGTAATTCGGGGGTTAATCAACCACGCCAGCAACAGGTCGCTTCCACCCTCTTCCTGAACTGTTGTCAGGTCCAGTCGACTTTCTCCCGCCAACCATCTGGCAACCCACTGGAGTTGGCATGACAAATAATATAATTCAAAATCTGGCACGCCCAGCCCTCCCTGAGGAGCGCATTTAGGTCCCTGAACCAGCTTGTCGGTACATTCACTGGGAGATTGAAGAAGTAATATAGGAGTCGGGCGGCATGATCATCTTGGATAAGGAGCCTTGGGCCATCATTGAGAGCTTAAGGAAATGCCAGAACGTCACGCATGATCTCAAAGTTCTAAGCGTCGTACCCAGGTTGCCGTCTTGAAGATCTCCTATGTCAGGGAACACTTGTATTCCCATGTATTTAAAAGTGTTGGGGGACCATTTGACGTCTATAGGGCAGGTGGAAGGGCGATCTTCGCCCGCCTTCCAGGTGAAGACATATGTCTTCCTCCTGTTCAGTCGAAGGCCCGAGGGGCCACTGAATTCCTCAAGTATAGCGAGCGCCCACGGGATCCCAGACACACCATCCCAAAGGTAGATCAGTATGTCATCTGCATAGAGTGATATGTTATGTCCCACTGAGCCCCACACCACCCCTCTGCCCCGCCTCTCCACTCAGAACCGTGCCGCCAGGGGCTCGATAGCAAGCGCAAACAGCAGGGGGAAGAGAGGGCAACCCTGCCCAGTGCCTCGAAATATGGGGTAGGCATTAGACACTGTTCTGCCCGTTCGCACTCTCGCCACAGGGTGATAGTACAGTAATTCTACCCAGCGCACCCATTTCTCTCCCAATCCCCTCCGTAGCATCACCGCTCGTAGGTAATCCCATCGTATTGAGTCAAACGCTTTCTCAAGGTCAACTGAGATAAGTGCTGCACCAGGGGGTCTTTTGGTTTGTGGCATGTGGAGAAGTGAGAATAATCGTCTAAGGTTCAGAGAGGTGCTGCGTGCTTGTATGAAGCCATTTTGGTCCTCATGCACGAACTGAGGGATATGTTGGATCATCCGATCCGCCAGGACTTTACTTAGGATCTTGAAGTCGCAGTTCAGCATGGCTAAAGGTCTCAAATCAGACACCGAAGCCTTGCGCGATGTGGTCTTGGGGAGAGGAATCACTAATGCCTCCCTCAACGTCTCTGGGAGTACCCCCGTTCAAATGCCCCCGCATATAGCTCGACAAATAGGGGTGCTATAACATCTGAGTATATCTTATAAAACTCCATGGGGAGTCCGTCCATGCCCGGGGTTTTACCTGCCGCCAATTGTGTAATAGCAGCCCCTACCTCCTCCAGAGTCACCGGGTCCCCCAAGGAATCTCTGTCCTCAGGGGTCAAGGTATTCAATGGAAAAGACTGTAAATGGGGACCCAACGAATGTGGTAAGTCCTCTTCCGGCTGTTTATAGAGTGAGGTGTAGTACAGTTCAAATGCCTTATTTATTTCGGACGGTGCATGTACTAGGTCCTCTCTCTCCCTCAGACTCTAGTGATCGGGCCACCCTCCCCATTAGATCTCACCAGCCATGCCAGCATTCTGCCAGGTCTGCCCTCCTCTGCGTGCAGCGCTTCTAGGTGTGTCTGGTAGCTGTGACATTGTAGTCTTTTCTGGGTCTGAGCAAAGGACTCCTTGGCCTCAGGGAGTCTCTGCTGTGTGGTCTGATCTGTGCTCTGGGCATTGTCTCCTTCATGAATTATCTTTTCCAGTCGGTTAAGTTCGAGCTCTAGGGCCCGCCTGATCCTCACTGTCTGTCCCATGCAATAACCTGGGGTCACTACTTTTAAGGCTTCCCATTCTGTGTGCCGTGTTGCGGTGGTTCCTTTGTTGATACTGATATGTTCTAGAAGGTGAAACCTAAGTGCCTCCCTATAGGCCGGATCCTCAAGTGCCATGGACTGGAGCCTCCATGTCGGAATGGGAGGTTTAGCTTCGGCACAATGCCAAGTAATAATTAGTGGGCTATGATCAGAGATGGTGCGGCCCAGGTACTCGGAGTGGGTTATCTCGGGGGTGACGCCTCCAGTGCTCAATATTCGGTCTATCCTGGTATGTAACTGATGTAGACCAGAATAGAATGAATAATCCCTGTCTTTTGGGTGTTGTATCCGCCATATGTCCTCTAGTCCCCAGTGTACCATCCATTCCGCGAGTTCGTTGTCAATCGCACAGTTAAAGTCTCCCCCAATCAGCAACCGTCCTCCTGGGGGGTGACACAGGTGTCTCGAGAGAGATCGTAAGTAAGGGATCTGCTTGTGGTTAGGGGCGTAAACACAGCACAGTACAACGTGTCTACCATGTAGTCTGCCCTCTACAATTACGAATCTACTGTCCTTGTCTATATTTATTGAATTATCCTCAAAGGGGACCCCCGCTCTCACCCATATCAGTGCGCTCCATGCAAATGCTGAGTATGTGGTGGCGTATATCTGTCCTCTCCATCTACGCCTGAGCCTGTCTACCTCCCAGGAGGTGATATGTGTTTCCTGAAGTAGTGCTATATGTACCCCCTTCTTTTCAGATAAGTCAGGACCTTATGTCGCTTGATCATCGTTCCCATCCCTTGGATATTCCAAGTTAACAGCTTATAGTCTGCCATTGTGTGAGGTCAATATCATTAAGTGACAGCGACTCCACCCAGCTGCTGCTACTTCTCCGTTCCACCACCCTGTCCCCCAGTACCAGAGCCAAATGTAGGTTAGCAATACTCATTCTACTGCGTTCAACAAAAACGTGAAACTTCGATCCCCAACCCCCCACCCCCAGGGCAACACTCCAACTGATGGTTGCCCAATTAGTGTAAAACAAACATAACAGTAACAGTAGGTTGCATCATGTTCTCACCATTCGTGCTGCCGAGAAGTTGGGGGGCTCCATAGCCGACAAGGCCCCATTTCCAGATGCGAGTCCCCGCCGTGGGACCAGGACCACTCGGTCAGAATCAACCCAGGTCATCAGCTGTTTGTGGGGTCACTCTCGGGGCCTCCTCAGTACGACAGGAGTCCGCGAATGAAGAATTGGTGTTTTGGTTAGAATCTATCCCACTGACATCTTCGGACAGGTCCACACTCCGTAGTGATGCCACCGCTTCCAGGGCTGCCTTTCTGTCTGATTCATTCTGCACTGGGGTTGGTCCGACGCCAGTTCGAAGCCTACTGCGTTGTCTTCTTGTTCTCCTACGTTCACGCCTCAGCATCTTTCTCTTCCTGGCATGTGGGTCCCCACCAGCTCTGTGTGACTCTAGCCACTCCCATGCTTCCTCAGGTGTTTGGAGGAAGATGGTATGCCCATCAATGATCAATCTCAGTCTGGCTGGGAATAGAAGGGAATACTGAATGCTCTCCTCCGGGAGTGCTCGTTTCACCGCCACGTAGGAGGCCCGTCTATTCTGGACCTCCACTGTCAAATCCAGGAATAGAGTTACTGTTCCGTTCTCCACACGGAAGGGGCCGGCCTCCCTGGCTCGTTGAAGCAACACATCCCTGTCCCTGTAATGCAGTAGTTTAGCCACCACTACCCGCGATGGTCTGCCTGGGGCAGGCTGTCTTGACGGTACTCGGTGCGCCCTTTCCAATGCAAAAAAGGGGGTAAGTTGTTCCGGATCCACCTCTGATTTGAACTTCTTCTCTAGGTAGGCCACCATGTCGTTTTCCTCAGCGCCTTCCGGGAGGCCGATGACTCGCACATTGTTCCTTCCATTTCGGCCTTCAGCATCTTCAGCACGGCGTTCCAACCGTTGGACATGGTCTGTCAGCTGGAGGATGGTAGCTTTGATTTCCAATTGCGCTGGTGCGAGATCCACATGCGTGGTCTCAGTGCCTGCGACTCTATCCGCTAATTTCTGATGGTCAGCTCTCAGCAGGCCCAGCTCCGCTGATACTAGCCCGATGTTCCACCGTAGTGTTGTCTTGGACTCTTCTATGGCTCCAAGGATCTTGTCTTACGTGACTTGGAAGGAGTGCAGTGTTGGGTCCATCAGGTCCAATTGATCCATGTCACTAGTGCGGCAGCGGCCCTGTGCCTTGATCAAGGCCCGGCCCGGCAGGTTGTTGAAGATTCTGCAATAACAGAAAATGCCAGGAACTTCTCCTTTGGTCAGAAGATGTCCCACAGAATTCTGGAGAAAGCAGAGTTATTTCTATGCAGAAAGACCACAAACAAGCCTTGCTAGCTGCAAAGGTCACAGTTAAAGAAAATGGGTGCTGCCCTGGCCCAGTAAGGACCAGAAGGTCGCACCTTTGATGAGGAGACAGAGACAGACACATAGAGACCACATATAAGAAGGCAGCACCTGCAGAAGTACTTGAACATGGGTTCAAGAAAACTGAGCATGGTGGTCATCTCAACACTACAACAGAGGGTCCCACAAAGCCGGTGTTCAACTCAGTGAGTTGAGCACTGCAGGAATGAGTGCTGGAGACCTGGGCTGTGCTGTGCACAAAGGAATCCTTGCAAAAGTGCAGAGAAGCCCTAGCAGCTGCAGTTCACGCAGTACACAGGAATACTGTCTGGCGAGGGGAGGCAAGGACTCACCTCTGCCAAATTTGGACAGATGGACCACTGGATTGTCGGGGTCACTTGGATCCAGGGGACCCAGAGGACCGGTGAAGCAGAAGTTTGGTGCCTACGTTAGCAGGGGGATGATTCCGTTGACCCACAGGAGATTTCTTCTTGGCTTCTGGTGCAGGGTGAAGGCAGACAGCCCTCAGAGCATGCACCACCAGGAAACAGTCGAGAAAGCCAGCAGGATTAGGTGCCACAATGTAGCTGGCAGTCTTCTTGCTACTTTGTTGTAGTTTTGCAGGCGTCCTGGAGCAGTCAGCGGTTGATCCTTGGCAGAAGTCAAAGAGGGAGATGTAGGGGAACTCTGGTGAGCTCTTGCATTCATTATCTGACGGGAAGCCCACAGGAGAGACCCTAAATAGCCCTCAGAGGAGGATTGGCCACCTAGTTAGGTAAGCACCAATCAGGAGGGGTCTCTGATGTCACCTGCTGGCACTGGCCACTCAGAGGCCTCCATTGTGCCCTCACACCTCTGCATTTAAGGTGGCAGAGATCTGGGACACACTGGAAGAGCTCTGGGCACCACCCCTGGGGTGGTGATGGACAGGGGAGTGGTCACTCCCCTTTCCTTTGTCCAGTTTCATGCCAGAGCAGGGTCTGGGGAATCCCTGAACCGGTGTAGACTGGCTTATGCAAGGTGGGCCCCATTTGTGCCCTTCAAAACATTTCCAGAGGCTTGGGGTGGCTACTCCTCCCCAGCCCTTAACACCTATTTCCAAAGAGAGAGGGTGTAACACCCTCTCGCAGAGGAAATTCTTTGTTCTGCCTTTCTGGGACTGGGCTGCCCAGACCCCAGGAGAGCAGAAGCCTGTCTGAGGGTTGGCAGCGGTAGCTGCAGTGAAAACCCCAGAGAGCTGGTTTGGCAGTACCCGGAGTCCATGCTGGAGCCCCAACGATGCATGGAATTGGCACCCCAATACCAGTTTTGGCATGGGGGGACAATTCCATGATCTTAGACATGTTACATGGCCATATTCAGAGTTACCATTGTGAAGCTACATATAGGTATTGACCTATATGTAGTGCACGCGTCTAATGGTGTCCCTGTACTCACAAAGTCTGGGGAAATTGCCCTGAACTATGTGGGGGCACCTTGGCTAGTGCCAGGGTGCCCTCACACTTAGGCCCTCATTACAACCCTGCCGGTCAGTGGAGAAATGGCGGTAATACTGCCAACAGGCCGGCGAAAAAAACAAATGGCATTACAAACATGGTGGTGACTGCCATGCTAAACCGCCACTTCTCCACTCCGACCACCAGGGTGGTAACGACCGCTGGGCTGGAGACTTCGGTCTCCAGACCAGCAGTTGTCACCACACCGCCGGCGGTATCATGACCCCGCATACCACCATGGATTTTGTGGGGTTCTGTACCGCCACAAAATCCATGGTGGTAGGCACTTTCAGTGCCAGGGAATTCCTTCCCTGGCACTGATAGGGGTCACCACCACCCCCTCCCCCACAACAAGTCCTCCCCCCATGCCCCCAACCCCCCTACCACCCCTCAATGGTGGCAGGACCACCCTCCCCACCCCCCAACATCGACACACACACCCCCTACACGCACACAGACACTACAACTACACATACCCTCACACATACAGACATTCCAACAGACACACACATAGACATACACGCACACATACATACATACAGACATACACGCACACATACTCACAGACATACAGACACACATACACACATTTTTCACACAACACCCTCCGCATGCAAACACGCACTCACTCCCCCCTCTACACACTCACACCCCCATCCACGCACACAACACACAGCACCCCCCCACCCCCCTCCCCTAATGGACGATCACCTTAACTGGTCTGGTGGTCCTCCGGAAAGGAACGGGATCCATGGGGGCTGCTCCGCCGCCAGATTCCCCTCACCAGAACACCGCCACATCGAATCATGGGACGTGATTCAGTGGGCGGTGTTCTGATGACGTGGTGGCGGAGGTGGAGCAGCCTCCACTTCCCCGCCGACCACCAGAATGGCTGCTGGCGGATTTCCGTCCGAAAAAAGGATGGAGGGCTGCCAGCAGTCATAATACGCTGTGCGGGAAACCGCCTGCACTGGCGGTCTTCAGCACGGCGGTACCTCGGCAGTCTTGCAAAAAGACCGCCAAGGTTAAAATGAGGGCCTTAGTAACTTTGCACCTAACCTTCACCAAGTGAGGGTTAGACATATAGGTGACTTATAAGTTACTTAAGTGCAGAGTGAAATGGCTGTGAAATAACATGGATGTTATTTCACTCAGGCTGCAGTGGCATTCCTGTGTAATATTGGTCTGAGCTCCCTATGGGGGGCAAAAGAAATGCTGCAGCCCATAGTGATCTATTGGAACCCCAATACCCTGGGTACTTAGGTACCATATACTAGGGAATTATAAGGGTGTTCCATTGTGCCAACTAGAATTGGTGAAAATGGTCACTAGCCTGCAGTGACAATTTTAAAGGCAGAGAGAGCATAAGCACTGAGGTTCTGATTAGCAGAGCCTCAGTGACACAGTTAGGCACTACACAGGGAACACACATTCAGGCCACAACTATGAGCACTGGGGTCCTGGCTAGCAGGATCCCAGTAAGACAGGCAAAAACAACCTGATATAAGTAAAAATTGGGGTAACATGCCAGGCAAGATAGTACTTTCCTACACATAGTCCACCAAAACCAGGATAAACCTGTTGCCCAAGGCAGTTTTAGTGTCCAAGGGACCAATGACATAGATGCTCACCTTTTCAAAGGCGGTGCCAATGATGGGGAGTGGGATCAGGGGGGCTTTAAACCTTTTCCCTGTTTTCCCACTAGCCTGGCAGGTGGGGCAGGCCCTGCAGAAATTATCTGAGGCTACCTGCGTTCTAGGCCAATGGAAGTGGGTGACAAGCCTGGCAAAGGTCTTGTCTTGGCCCAAATGTCCTGCCAGAGGGATGTCATGAGCCAGACCTAGTAGGAAGGCCCAGTAACACTGGAGGACCACCAGCACATGTGCTGCCTCAATGGCCGGTACCTTAGGCTCACTGTAAAGGAGATCATTTTCCCAGTAGATATGGTGATCACCAGAGGCTTCACCAGCTGCTTTGGCTGTGGCCTGTCACCTCAGACCCTCAAGGGGGGGATTCCTTCTGCGCCTTGCAGAATTCTGCCCTGGTTGGCGCACCCTCTACTTGCCAGCCAGCAAGTTCAGGCAGGTTGCGCAGGTCAGCTATGTCCTTGCCATTTGGCTCAGGGGCCTCCTCCTCCTCAGGAGCACTGTCCACCACAGTGGGAACATCTGCGTCAGGTCTCTGTGCCTCTTGCCCTTCCTCTTTGCAGCTGTCTGGGCAATTGTTCCAGGCTCCAGACGCCCTTGACTCCCTTCCCGGGCAGCCATGGACCTTGTGGTCATGCAGACCCACTCAGCAAACCTAACATCTTCAGGTGGGTTCTGAGCTCTACCTCCTTCCAGGCAGTATGATCAAGATCATTACTAACAGACAATCTACAGGCATGGCAGGACTCACAGCTACTTTCCAAGTACCAGAGACCCCCCACTCAAAGGGAACCAGAGCCATTGGTAGGTTACTCTCACGATTGTCAGCGACTATGACCTGGTGGAATGTATTAGGGTCTATCTGCTCTGCTGACACCAGCTGACTTTGACAGTAGTCATACTGGCTTCTGTGGCACGCAGAGTCTCCACACTTTGCCCATCAATGGTGACCCACTGCCTAGACTTTGAAGTATTTGCAGGCATGTGGGCTTTATACCCCATCTCTCTATTTCCCAGGGATACTAGGGAAACCTCTGTCTGCCCCCCAAAGCTAACTGAGACTATCTCCCCCGAGCGCTACACTAGCCAACCCAGGTGTCTGTCTCGTGGTGGACTGTGCTCTCTTGGAACACTGGGAGTCGCCCTTAGAGTGTCCATGCTGGTAGCACTCTAAGCATTTGGGGATGAACTTCCCTAACTTCTTATCAAAGAATCCTGGTTTCTTTCCAAATCTTGAAGAAGAATGGTTACCACCCCCCTTGGGAATTGTTTTGGGGGCCTTTTGAGAGTTCCTTATCTTTAAGTTTTTCTCCCCCTCTTTCTTCTGTTGGGAACCCTGACCACCTTAGTGGATGTCCCCCCAGATGCCTTTTTGGAAACTCTGGTGCTAACCCATAGGTCCGGCTCCTCAGCAAGCTTCCTGGGATCAGTCAGCTTACTATCTACCAAGTGCTGGTGCAACTCTGTAAAAGAAATACTGAGCCTATGCTCTCTCAGAATCAAGTCTTATAACCCTTTGTAATCATGTACTTTGCTGCCTCACACCCATCCATTCAGTACCTTATTGGAAAAATCAAAACAATCTACCCATGTTTGTGTGGAAAGTTTGGTACTGTCCCTAAACCTCTGACGGTATTTCTCAGTGGTCAGCCCAAACTTGGCCAGTAAAGAAGCTTTCATCGGTGCATAGACATTCTGATCATGTGGAGCTAGTGTAAGAAGTGTGTTGCTCCCCACTGCTGGTACATAAAACCACAAGGCCACCCCCCATTGCTCCTCAGAGGTTCCATGGGCCCTTAGTGCAACTTCATAGGCAGCCAATCACTTGTCAATGTCATCTCCCACCACAAAACGTGGCACCACATTCTTGGGTATACAAACCTTTTTCTCCCCAACAGGTCCTGCATGTATCCTGCCACCATCACTGCTGGACTCAGACTGTTTTGCCTTGATCTCCAGCTCCTTGAGACTCAGTTCATGAGCCAACAAATGTTTCTTCTCAGCCAAGAATCTCTTAGCTGCAGCTTCAGCTCTCTCAGCTTGTTCGGCTTCTCTCTCTGCCCTCCTTTCCTCCTGTTGAGCCTCAATTTTCAGCCTTGCCATTTGCAATTGAAACTCTATCTCCTCTCTCCTTTCCTCTGCGGTCAGGCCTTGATCAGAGACACTTCTCCCTGGTTTGGCAGGGGGCACAATTGCAGTGGTAACATCATCCACTGATGGCAAAATATCCTCTGAGGGGCCATCCTCTGGACCCTCCTCCTCAGCATCCAATATTACCATGTTTAAAGGGAGAGAACACATGCACTTTAGCACTGGTTAGCAGTGGTAATATGTGCAGTCTTAAAACCAGCAAAAACAGTATCTAAAAAGTGGATGGAGGCAGGCAAAATGTTAGGGGTGACCCCCCTAAGGCTGTCAGGTCTAACAGGGACAAATCTAAGTCTAAAGGAAGGACTAAGGGCCTTATTTATACTTTTTGGTGCAAAACTGCACTAAGGCAGTTTTGCCCCAAAAAGTTTTGCACCGGCTTGCACCATTTTTTAGCACCAGCTGGGCACCATATTTATGGAATGGTGCAAGCCGGTGCAAAGGGTAGGCTAGCTTAAAAAAAAATGACGTTAGGCAGTTTTGAGTCAAAATAAATGATTCTGACCAGATTAGCATCATTTTTTGATGCTAAGGGGCAAATTTATACTCTGTTTGCACTGAATTAGCTTAATTTTTTTTAAACTCTAATTTAGTGCAAAACTAACTCCATATTTATACTTTGGTGCTAGACCCGTCTAGCACCAAATTTATGGAGTTAAAGTCATTTTTTGGAAGTGGAAACCTACCTTGCCTTAATGAGATGCAAGGTAGGCGTTCCCGTGCAAAAAAATGACTCTATGGCCTTAACACCATATTTATACTCCCATGTAAAAATGGTGCAAGGGAGGGAGGAGGGGTCAACAAATGGGGCAAAGCTTGCTTTGCCCCATTTTTTAAGACCTGGGTCAGGGCAGGCGTTAGGGGACCTGTGGCCCTATTTCCATGGTTGAACACCATGGAATAAGCCCAGAGGTGCCCTCCCTTGGCCCTACACTAGAGGGACTGCGAGGATGGGGGACCCCATCCCAGGTAAGTGCATTTTATTTTTTAAAGTGCCATAGGGGGCCCTGAAATAGGCCCCCATACATGGCACAGGGTGCAATGGCCATGCCCAGGGGACCCCTGTACTCTGTGCTGGAGTCATGTGGCATGGTAGGTTTAGCACCATAAAATGACGCTAATCTGGTTAGAGTCATTTTTTTTTACTCTAATCTGCCTAAAGCCATTTTTTGGTGCTAAACCCTCTTCTTCTATACTGCCAGACCCACCCGACTAAAGTCATTTTTTTAAACTCTAGCCTACCCTTTGCACCGGCTTGCACCATTCCATAAATATGGTGCCCGGCTGGTGCACAGAAATGGTGCAAGCCGGTGCTAAACTATTTGGTGCAAAACTGAGTTAGTGCAGTTTTGCAGCAAAAAGTATAAATAAGGGCCAATATTTTGTAAGTTTGCGCCACTTTTGCGTCATAAAATGACGTTAATGCGGTGCAAAAAAAGTTTAAATCAGGGCCTTGGTGCTAGATGGGTCTAGCACCAAAGTATAAATATGGAGTTAGTTTTCCACCGAATTAGAGTAAAATAAAATGACACTAATTCGGTGCAAACAGAGTATAAATATGCCGCAGAGTATAAATATGCCCCTAAATATGGCGTTAAGGCCATAGAGTCATTTTTTTCACGGGAACGCCTACCTTGCATCTCATTAAGGCAAAGTAGGTCTCCACTTTAAAAAAATAACTTTAACTCCATAAATTTGGTGCTAGAGGGGTCTAGCACCAAAGTATAAATATGGAGTTAGTTTTGCACCGAATTAGAGTAAAAAAAAATGACACTAATTCGGTGCAAACAGGGTATAAATATGCCCCTAAATGTCTAGGAGGTTCTCCTACACCAGAGACCTTACAGAGAAAATATAATTTGTGTGATGGCACATAACTGAAACCACTTGAGAGATGTCAGCAGTCTGATACTCGTTCTTCTTGTTCCTTCCAGTACTCCTCTGACAAACCGTACAAGAGAGGAGGGCGTTCTGACCGCAGGCAAGAAAAGTCCATGAAACAGAGAAAGGACTCACAGCTCTCGCCTGATGTGAAGATCAAGCAGGAGGAAAAACCTGCTGAGCTCAAACCTCAATTTCAAAGGAATAAGGTTGCGGTCATACATGCCAAACATGCCCCAAATCCTGAGAACCCTTCTCCTGAATGGGAAATGGGTGGTGACTTCTGCTCCACAGTGTGGCAGAGGTCACCATAGTCCGCTGGACTCTCCAGGAGTTTCTGGCAATGACACCGACTGATCAAAATGTGACAGCTGAGACTGTCGATAGGTGTGTTGCCCCTCCTGATCAGCTCTATCATTTAGGCATCCAAATTAAGGGTGACATACCATGCACTATTGATGTGATTTTTTGGACAATTTAACAATATCCTATGACATTCTCTTAGCGGAGGTCAACTGGCCCCCATGGTTTGTCTGCTCTCCCCCACGAGGTAAAGTAGTAATTCTTCCTTCCTTCTCTGCTCTTGTCCCTGAAGAAACAGCCCTATACAGCAAAATGGTCTCTTGTCCAAGTCCCAGTATTATAAACTATCATTTAGGTTGGGCTCAGGGGCTCTCCTTATCACATAATACCCTTTTTTTAGAAGGCCCTATTGCCATCAGAGCGTCACTTTTTGTGACACTCCGGTGGCACCATGCCCTGCGTCATATTTACAAGGTGTGTTAAGCCACTTTTTGTGGCTTAACACCTTCTTGTAAATAAGGCCCCTTCACATGCAGCACTTTGCGTGGAAGGGGCGTGCTATGGGTGTTGTTGTGGGTGTGCCACAGCAGCACTCATTGCATTTTGGCGCTGCCTCAGATTTATGAGGGGGTGGCGTTAGAGTAGTGCAATGAGGAGAAATGCTTTAATTTCTCATCGTTTTTTTTTCTCTTGCTATGTGTGCTGCATTCTCCCGCTCAACGCAGCCAGCCTTGCACTATGGCGCAAAGGTGGCTGCATTGTGTTCAGCAGCAAATTTAGCACCGGTGCAGGGGAAAACACAGGGGTGCACTGTATTCTCTTAAATAACGTGCATCTATGCATTTTGAAAATGACGGAGCGCGGCTCTGCCTAATTTGGTGCAATGTTGCGCTCCATCATTTTCTAGTAAATCTGTTCCAGTCGGCAAGAGCAACCTCAGTTTCCCATTAAGAGGGATGCTAAAGCACCCATTAGGGACATACTCTCCCAGTTGAAGCAGCATGGAGTAATTGAACACACTTTTTCTCATCAATCAATCAATCAATATTTGTAAAGCGCGGCTACTCACCCGTGAGAGTCCCAAGGTCTCAAATTCCTATATAATAGTCTAAGACTATAGACATTTGAATGACCACACACATACTTTTACAATACAAAACCTTCACAGTAATGCACTTATTAATATTATTGTCTGTAAAAATACAAGACAAACTTGGATATTTCCAACATTTTTTTCAGTCAAAATCTAGCACCCAAGAGTAGGGACTTAGCCGCCTTCTCCGCGCTTGGCTTCCAGCTCCACTTTGCACGCTTTGCATTGATGTACAAGAACAGTCCAGGATTTTTTGGTTCCTGGATAGTGTCCATTCTTCATGATGTTGACCCAGACGCGTTGTCTTATGTAGATGATATCTACCTAACAGACGATGTGTGAAATGCTCACTTAGCCAGAGTAGATCACATAATTTTGGGATTTGCTGCAATTTGCTACAAATTAATTTGAAGAAATTTCACATTGCATTTTTTAGTGTCATATTCTTAGGATATGAACTCACAAATGAAGGCAAAAGCCTTGCTCCTCACTTCTGAGAAAAGTGTGTGCTCCTACAACCACATAATACTCTTCAGCCACTTAATTCGCTTTTGGGATTCCTTAATTTTGGCAGGACACACATTCCTGATTCCTGATTCTGCTCAACACATAAAACAATACATTTACATACATATGTCAATACCACCAACATTGTCATTTGTATAATTGCGGGTGCCATTGGGTTTACTTACATATTGGTCAATGAAGGTGACACAGTGCTGTTTGCATATAAATCGCATTGATATTCCATTCCTATGTGAAAATGCATGTTGCATCCACTGAAAAGATTCTGACTGCAGTGCAGATAGCGATCCTAAAATAACGGCTTCTTGCACAGGGAAAAGGCATAATTGCTGTTACACCAATTCCACCCTTGGAGGCGTTAGAAAAGCTAATGTCCCAAATACTAAACCCCTGCATACTATATGGGTTCAGTGGGCAACATACTTAACAGCCACGGATGATGACTTTGGCCCTCATTATGACTTTGGTGGTCTTCAACAAAGACTACCAAAGCCACAGGTGCCAGGAGGCCACCTGCCTTCTGCCCACCATATAACGGGTACTGCCAGATTTCTGCCACACTTTGGGCATAAATCTGGCAGTAGTTATGCTGGCAGGCGGAGGTGCTCTGGGGGTTCCACCACCGGCCCGCCCCACCAGTAGGACACCGCCCACCTTATTATGGGCCATAATTTGGCCTGGCGGTGTCCTGCTGGCGGGGCGCTGCCGGAGGTGAATGTGCCCCATCCTGTTCCCTGACAGACAACCTTCTCCCTGCAACAGGTAAGGAGATAGTCCGACAGGGTTTGGGAGGTGTAGTGTGTGTGAGTGTGTGGTGTCTGTGTGTATGTATGAATGTATGTATGCATGTGTGTATGCAACTGTGAGTGTTGTGGTGTCTGCGTGTGTGTATGAATGTGTGTGTGCGTGTGGTTGTATGCGTGTCTATAAGTCAGTGTGTATGCCTGTGAGTATGCATGTGTGGATGGGTGTGAGTATGTGAGCATGAGTGCGTGTGTGAATGGAGTTTGAATGCATGTATGGATGTTGCTGTGAATGCATGCAAGTGTAGGTGAATGGGTGTATGTGTGGTGCATGTGGATGTCTGTGTACATATATGGGAGAGGGTACGGTGGGGGATGGAATGGGGGCGCTGTGTCAGTAGGTGTTGAGGGGCACTGTGGCTGGGGGGAGAAGGGTCTGCTGCTTGCTAGGGGGTAGGGGAGCCGTCTACCATTGACAAGAAAGGAATTCCCTGGCACCGGTAGCCCTTCCACCATAGCTTTCATGGGAGTGCTACCACAGCGGAAACCATGTTGGAAGGCCGGGTCCTAACACTGACGGCGGTCTTCTGTGGACCGCTGGGTCAGAGATGATCATCTTCGGCTCGGTGGTTCCGACCGCCATGGCGGTATGAGTAGAGATGTGGAGGGTTGGCAGAGGCTAATCCGCCACACTCATAATGTGGCGGTCTTGACCACCAGCTTGTTGGTGGTGGGACCGCCACACTTACTCTGCCAGTGAAAAGACCGCCAGGGTCAAAATGACCACCATAGACTTTGAGCTGCCTTTGTAGACACAATATTTTTTGTAATAAGTACATGTTCACTAATATATTGACTCTTGAACAGTATAAATGTATAGTTTATACTGATGGTTCAACTCAACCTGCTATAGGAATTAAACATATTATTCAGCGGTGTGCACCTCCATTCATGGTGTTATGTTGGGCGGCAAATTCCAACCCCAGAAAACTCACACCAAGGGCCAGATGTAGCAAAATGACATTTTGCGAATTGCAAATTGCGAGTACTAGCGACTCGCAATTTGCAAGTCGCAAAATGTCATGCAGAAAGGTGTCTCAGACACCTTCTGCGAGTCGGTATGGGGTCGCAAAGACCCACCTCATTAATATTAATGAGGTGGGTCGCAAATTGCGGCCCCATTCCGACTATGGGCACTCGCTAACATGGAGGCCTGCTGTAGTCAGCAGGCCTCCATGTTAGCGACCTGCTTTTAAATAAAGCAGTTTTTTTTTTTTTTTTAAATGTAGCCCGTTTTCCCTAAGGGAAAACGAGCTGCATTTAAAAAAATCCGAAACCTTTTGTTTCGGTTTTTTTAGGGCAGGGAGTGGTCCCTTGGACCACTCCCTGCCCTGAAAAAATGTTTTGGGGTCCATTCACAAAGGGGAAGGGGTCCCATGGGGACCCCTTACCGTTTGCGAATGGGTTACCATCCACTTCAAGTGGATGGTAACTGCGACTCCATTTGCGACCGCATACGCGGTCACAAATTGAATTGCATACCATTGCGAATCGCAAATAGGAAGGGAACACCCCTTCCTATTTGCGATTCGTTAATGCATTTTGCGAGTCGGATCCGACTCGCAAAATGCATTTCAACATAGCAAAGTGGCTTTTGCGAGTCGCAAACGGCGTTTTTCGCCGTTTGCGACTCGCAAAACCCTTGCTACATCTGGCCCATAGTCCCTAGGGGACTATACTGTGCAGTTAGCTGAATTGAAAACTCTGATTTTGCCACTAGAAAATACAGATTCTTAATTACACACACTTACCGTGTGTGATTCACATTATTGTGTCCAGTACTTTAATGAAAATCTGCGTTATTGGTGTCAGAATGGTTTCAAAGACTTTAAAGGTAAGACTATAAAGCAGAAAGTGCTTTGGGTATTCATTGGCTGATGAGGAGGCCAAGTGGGCAGTTGTAACTGCTACTGTAGCTGCAATCACATGTTTTCAAACATGCATTGACAAGGATATACTGGCCGCCATAAGTACTGCGAGCAACGGCACTCCATTACCTAAGGGCTTTCTAGCTGAATATAAATACCATTTAAGAGAACATAATACACCTTATGTTACAGTCCTGGCAGCTGGTGATCAGCTGTTTCCCAACGTTGACTGCAGGCTAGCTTTAGTGAAAGCTGTGCATGAAGGTGTTGCTTCTGATCATGCTGGAGTGACAGCTACAATTTTACTGCTTCAACAACACTATTGGTGGCATAGCTTATACATGTAAGCCAAGAAATATGTCCTTTGTTGTGACATCTGTCAACAAATTAGGTGCTCCGCAGTAGCACACCCACAACAGACACACCTGTTCATTTTGCACAAACCTTTCGGCTGCATTTATTTGGACCATGCAGGTCCTCTTAATTTGGATGGTGAGGTGAAATGTATTCTTCTTGCAGTTGATTCTTGCTCTATATGCCTCTGGGTGTGGCCACAGTGTTCAGCTGACACTCAAACTGTCAATAAAGATATACAAGTCTTTATCAGGACTTATGCATGTAGTATTTTCCACCCAGACCAGGGCTCTGCTTACGCTTCCACAGGGATTCTATGGCTTTGTTAGGGGTACTGGTGCATTATTCTTCACCATACAGGCCTGAGGGCAACTCTGTTGTGAGAAAAATGAACCGTGATTTAAAGAGTTAAAGCAGTCCTTGACAGCTAGGATTTTAGACTCAGGATGTAGTTGGATCGATCACTCCTATGGGGTACAACCCATGCTTAATAATCTCCCAAAATGATCAGACTCCATACCAGATCCTCTTTGGTATAACAATGTTCGTTCCAAATGTAGATGGTCTACACAATGTGGCGGCTGCCATTCCCTTTGACATAAATGATCGTTGTGTTGTCTTACAGGATTTGCAACACTTCTGTGCCTTACACACAAATGACTAGCTGAAGACTGTTAGAGACTGGGCATTAGCAGGGGTACGTTTACACTGGCAACACCCCCAACACAGGGTTGTTCCCAGTCAAGTTCCCACAAAATAGCCTCTGTCTCAAACCCTGGTAGGTTGGCAATGAGCAGTCAGGCTTAACTCAAGAGTGTAAAACATTTAAATACACCAACAAAGTAAATAAGAAATACACGACACACAATAAAAATTCCACACCAAATTATAAAATTAGTAAATATTTTTATCTTTGCAATGACACACAAATGACCAAAATCCAATGTAGGCAATCAGAGATATGATTTTCTTAAGATTAAAAGTAAAACTAGTACTTAGAAGCTCAAGGGAAAGGTTGCACTGGACCGGGTTACAGTCAAGAATTTCAGCCATCTACAATGTAACATTTGTGCACTTACATCCAGGGGTGTTTCTTGATGCAGGAAAGTTATCTACAACCCAAATTCAAGCTTTCATAATCACTGAGTTGCTCTTTGGGACGTTGGGACTACAATTCCCACAGTGCACCTGGCCAAATCCTTGCAAGTCCACTGGGGGCACGCCAGGCTAGGGACTGTTGGTTTAGTTGGTGCAGGGCAGCTCTTTTAACCTGTTGCTTCATGGGGTCCTCTTGTGAGTCCTTTTTGAAGCAAAACAAAGGTCTTTGGGCTGTGGTTCCAGTGTGCAACAGGAACAGACCTTAAGTGTCCAGGCCTTGGGGTTGCAAACCAGGGTTTCAGCAGGGCAGTCCTTCTTCTTGTGGCTTCAGGCAACAGATCTAAATTCCAATGCATATCAGCCACTTCTATTCAGTTATGTTGGGGGGCAGTCAGTGGTAATCCTTGTCAAATGAGCTGCAGGATGCCATGCAGAAGTATGACAACTTCCTCCAAAGTATGGTATCTTCTTGTCCCATAATGCACTGCACTTTAACATTACAAGATGGATGGTTTTCCTCCAGAGAGTAAGATATGGCTAGACCAACCCCTTGGTGTAGCTCATTTCCATTAACTCCCCCTCTGGACATCTGCAAATTCCTTTCCTAAGCTCACCATTGTCTGTAGAGTACAGGGGTGAGACGGTAGGCCTGACTGCATTCCTTTCTGACTTTTAGGCCCATATTTATACTTTTTGACGCTAAACTGCGCTAACGCAGTTTAGCGTCAAAAAATTTCGCGCCGTCTAACGCCATTCTGAAGCGCCATGCTTTATGGAATGGCGTTAGCCGGCGCTAGCAGACCGGCGCTGCCTGGTGTGCGTGGAAAAAAAACACGTAGACCAGGCAGCACCGGCGTAGGGGGAAAATGGCGTTAGGGCGTCTTAAAATGGGGCAAGTCAGGTTGAGGCAAAAAAATCGCCTCAACCCGATTTGCGCCATTATTTTCGACGCCCAGACGCCATTTAAATGACTCCTGTCTTAGTAAAGACAGGAGTCATGCCCCCTTGCCCAATGGCCATGCCCAGGGGACTTATGTCCCCTGGGCATGGTCATTGGGCATAGTGGCATGTAGGGGGGCACAAATAAGGCCCCCCTATGCCACCCAAAAAAATTTAAAAAATATAAAAAATTATACTTACCTGAACTTACCTGAATGTCCCTGGGGTGGGTCCCTCCATCCTTGGGTGTCCTCCTGGGGTGGGCAGGGGTGGCAGGGGGGGTCCCTGGGGGCAGGGGAGGGCACCTGTGGGCTCATTTTGAGCCCACAGGCCCCTTAACGCCTACCCTGACCCAGGCGTTAAATAGTGGCGCAAATGCGGGGTTTTTTGACCCGCCACCTCCCGGGCGTGACTTTTGCCCGGGAGTATAAATACGACGCATTTGCGTCGCCGTCATTTTTTTAGACGGGAACGCCTTCCTTGCATCTCATTAACGCAAGGAAGGCGTTCACACAAAAAAATTACGCTATTTGCCCATACTTTGGCGCTAGACGCGTCTAACGCCAAAGTATAAATATGGCGTTAGTTTTGCGCCGAATTTGCGTCGAAAAAAACGACGCTAATTCGGCGCAAACAGAGTATAAATACGGGCCTTAGCATTTTGAAGCCTCAGCTTGATTCAGCCTGGTCTCTTCATGGCCTCTTTTCATCATCAGCCTACCTCCCCCATCAGGTAACCTCTGCATAGTGCAGGCCACTGATCACATCATCAAAGCAGCCTGGCTAATCCTGTTAGGGCCTACCTATCAGGAGAGACCACTAGCAGGCTAGAATTTAGCTTACAGTAAATAAAGCTCTATAACTTCTTTTCTGTATAAGTTATGATAAATTAAACAGTTGCAAATTGTTGTGTTTATCATTACCATTCATTTGAGTCCTTTCATGGCATTTTTATCTTTTTCCTATCAATATTTAGGCTTATGAAAAATATTTCCATTATAGCCTGTGGAGCCAACTTTCTGCAATGGGGGAAATTAAAAGGTGTAGTTTTTCCGTCACTAGGGCGTGTAACACATTTTTATAATGCCCCTTTTAAAGTTACATTGTACCCTAACCCTGGGACATCTAAGTCAGACCTTGGGAGTGAAATATATCAAAATAAGGTAGATTGTTAGTTTGGAAGTACCTTTAATTCCAAAGTCAAATTTGCACATATTTTACTTTTTAAAGACAGCCTGCAAGGCAGGGCTCCCTTTAAAATGACAGCAGGCACACAACAGTGCACACTCCAGTGCAGGAAATGTACTGGGCCTCTAAACATCCCTGCCCTATTATATACTAGGGTCTCATAGGTAGCTTGAATCCCCCTTGCCCTATTATCTACTAGGGTCTTTCATTGCCGATTGGAATTACAACATTGTGCCATTTGACCATACACCTTTTATTCAGAGCACTGGCCCTGAGCCTGTTAAACAGACCTCATGGCACAGTCAGGGCCAGATACCATCATTATCAGTCAGAAACATTGGGGTGAACATGCTAAAAGGGTGACTTTCTCACATGGCCTCCTCCCAAATGAAAGGCAATGGGTAACTAATCGACACCCTGGTAGTACTCATCAAGTGGAAAAATCTGGGACATCCATTTGCATTAGCATGGGCCACCCCTGGACTATGTTCCACTGCAAAGTCCATCCCCTGTAGGGAAATAGACCACCTCAATAATTTAGGGTTCTCCCCCCTCATTTGCATAAGCCATCTGAGAAGTCTGTGGAGAGTTTGAACAGGAAAGTGAGTACCAGACAAGTATAGTCTCAGCTTTTTCATGGACAAAGCCACGGCAGAGAATTACCTGTCAATGACACTCAATTTTTACTCTCTGGGGGGTCAGTTGCCTGCGAATGAAGGTAAAAGGCTGATCAAGGCCCTCTTCATTTACCGGTCACAACACTGCCCCAACCCCATCCTTTGTGTAATCAGGGTCTAGTAACACTGGTGCTGAATACATAGACTTTTTCAGAGTGTCAAAGGCCTCCTGATACTCTGTAGCCCACATAACTCCCTTTGGCCTCTTTTTAGAGGCGAGTTCTGTTAAGGGAGCAACAATAGTCCCATAATATGAATAAACCTTCTATATCCAGTCAGGTAGGCCCTGACTTGTATCTGAGTTACAGGAGCAGTAAAATCCAAGATGGTTTGGATTTAACCTGGAGAGGTTGTACAGGCCTCCACCTACAATTTGACCCAGGTACACAACTGAACTCTGCCCTATTTAACACTCACTGGCCTTAATAGTCAGGCCTGCCTGCTTCAGGGCCTGAAGCACCTCCTTTAGGTAGGTCAGGTGATCAGTCCAAGTGGCACTGTACATAGCTACATCATCCAGATAAGCTGCACTGAACTGCTCCAGCCAAGACAAGACTCTGTTCACCAACCTTTGGAAGGTGGCAGGTGCATTCTTTAAACCAAAGGGCATTGCTTTAAACTGGTAGTGCCCCTCTGGCATAGAGAATGCTGATCTCCCCTTTGTTCCTTCACTTAGTGCAATCTGCCAGCAGCCTGAAGTGAAATCAAATGTACTCAGGTACTTAGTAGTCCCTAACCTATCAATAAACTCATCAGCTTTATGTATAGGCTTAGCATCAGATTTTGTGACTGCATTCAGTCCTCTGTAGTTCACAAAGAACCTCAACTCCTTCTTTTCCCCCTGAGGATAGGGTTTGAGTACCAGTGCCACTAGACTGGCCCATTGACTTTCAGAATGTTCAATTACCCCCAATTACAGCATCTTAGCTATCTCAGTGTTGATACTGGCTTTGCCCTGGTCAGACAAGCTGTACAGCTTACGTTTGATGGGTAGGTTGTCACCAGTGCCAATGTCATAGACATATCAAGTGGTGAGGCCAAGGGTTAAGGAGAACAGACCAGCAAACTGCCCAAGCACCTGCGTGCAGTCTTTGTGCTGTTGTTCTGTAAATTTGGGGGAGAGTACAACTCCCTCCACTGACCCATCTTGCACATTGATGGAGAGGATGTCTGGCAGTGGCTCAGTCTCCTCTTCTCCTCATCATCTGGTGACCATCACCATGTTCATGTCTTCCCAGTCTTCAAGGGGTTTCAACCTGTTAACATGCAGGACCCTTTGAGGATTTCTAGGGGTGTCAAAGTCTACCAAATAAGTAACTGCACCCTTCTTTTCCACAGGCTCCAATCCCCACAATAACTGACCTGGTTTATATTCAGCCATGGTACTTCACTGATCATAACAGAGCTTCATGGGCTCTTGGCTGGCCTCCAAGTTCCTGCTTGCTTTGAACATGTACTATACCATGTGTGATCTGAGTCCTAGTACATAGTCTAGCACATTCTCCTTGGCTTCTTTGAGAGGTTTTCCCCAAGACTCTCTCACCAGGAACAATGGCTCTCTTACAGGTGCCCAAACAACAATTCAAAGGGACTGAAGCCAACCCCTTTTTGTGGAACCTCTCTGTATGCAAACAAACAGACAAATCATTGATCATGCCCTGGAGGGTCTTGTGTAACATTTCCACTAGACCCATAGTCTTGGGTGAGATGGAGTGGTGAACTTGTAGGTAACACCACACTCTTCCCACTTAGCTTTCAGATAGCTGGACATGAAATTTGTTCCCCTATCTGAAACAACTCCTTTGGGAAACCCACTCTGGTAAACACACAAAGTAGGGCCCTAGTCACTGAAGGCGCAGTGACTGTTCTGAGGGGAATTGCCTCAGTGTGCCTAGAGGCATGGACCACTGCCACCAAGCTATACCTGTTGCCTGATGCATTTGATCGGTCTAGTGAACCAACAATGTCTATCCCCACCCACTCAAAGGGGGTCCCAACGAACCCCTGGCAGTGGTATCAAGGGAGCCTTTGGTTTTCCACCTATCTTGCCCCTGACCAGATAGGTTGCCCAGGAGCTGCAAAACTTCTTCACTTTAGCAGACGTTTAGCCAATAAAGATGGTTCAGCAACCTTTTCCATGTCTTAATCTGACCCAAGTGACCTACCAAGGGGATGTCATGGCTCAGTGAGGAGGGATTCTTTGTATCTTTGGGACACCACAAACGTCCTGGTGGCATCCTCTTTGAGTTCTCTAGTCTCAGTATATAAGATTCCCTCATCCCAGTAAACTTTATGAGATCTACTTACACCACCCCATTCCCTTAGAGGCAGTCTGTCTCAAGCTCTCAAGATTTGGGACACTCTCTCTGTCCCTGCCAAAACTCCTCTCTGGTGGGTCCTCCTGCTCCTTTCAATTCTGCCAAATCAGGCAGATTTTGGAGGGGTAAAACACCATCCTCATAGGTCAGTTCCCCCGTACCTCTGGAGATCCCTGGGTTGATTCACCAGACCTAGAGCACTTTCTCTTGTCATTGGGTACTTTGCCTAACATGTCAAGGTCCAAGTGTCCACCATTTCTGAACTGAGCAGTCTGTGACCTGGTCACAGCACATGTGAGATCCAGCATCCTGGCATGGACCATACTCTCTACCCCTGTGCAATCAGAAGCTTCACGATCATTTCTCAGTAGACACTCAACTGGGATTGTAGGAAACACAGCTACCTGTTTGGGGCCTCTTACACCCCCTTAGTCCAAACTCACCATTGGTATGGGATGGAGTTTTGTTTTGCTGTTTACATAATTTATCTGATGGAACACACCAGGTATAAACTGCTCTGCAGAAACTGGCTTCTCTGTGACCATAGTCACACTGGCTCCTGTGTATCTCAGAGCCTCAACCTCTGTCCCATTGATGTTAGGCCTCTGCCTATACCTCTCCATGCTGGGGGGGCAAGTTGACCAAGGTTGTGATTTCCACCCCACCTATGGACATTAAGGTTGCCTCTGTTAACCCTTCCTTCATCCCTGGGACAATCTCTACCCCCAGAATTATGCTGGAAATCCCTGTGGACTGGCCACCAGTGGGAGAATTCCTTGTACAGACAGCATCTCTTCTTTTGTGACCTGGCAGGTAACAGTCAAAACACTATCCTGTCTTCATTAGGTCCCACAACTTTCTTGCCTTTGTGGGATCAAAATTCTTCCCCAAGTACCCCTTCTTCTTGAAAGTATCACTGCTCGGGGTCTCTTGTGCAGGTTTTTGGGGACCTTGTGGGGACTCCTTCTGTTACTGACCTTCCTTCCCCCAGGCTTACCCTGGGAGGGGGCCTGTCCTCCTTGCTTTTGGTCACCTCACTGGTGTTGATTAGAGACTCTGGTTCTCATCCACTCATCAGCTGTTTCCCCCAGCATTCTGGGACTTTGAGTCTACTAGATACTGGCATAACTTCTCCTGTATACAATGTGTCAGGATGTGCTCTTTAATTATTAAATTGTAAATCAATCAATCAATCACTTGTAAAGCACAACTTATCACCCATGGGGTCTCAAGGCACTGTTGCGGGCATGCTGCTCACTCGAAAATCCAGGTCTTGAGATTCTTCCTGAACTCTTTCAGTGAGGTGGCCTGTCTGAGGTTGAAAGGGAGCGTGTTCCATGTCCGGACTGTGCGATAATAGAAGGATGTGCCTCCAAGTGTGCTCTTCCTGATTCTAGGGATGGCAACAAGGGTCACTTAGGAGAATCGGAGCTGCCTGGCAGGGGTGTAGAAGGTCAGGGGGTGGTTGAGATAGGCCATCCTATGTTGTGCAGTGCCTTGTAGGTGTGTGTCAGTAACTTGTAGGTGATTCGTTTGTCAACCGGGAGCCAGAGCAGGACTCTGAGGTGGGCGAAGATGTGGCTGTGGTGGGGGATTTCCAGAATGAGTCTGGCTGCTGCTATCCGGGCCCTCTGTAGTCTAGTTTGGAGCTTCTTTGTGATGCTGGCATAGAATGTGTTGTCATAGTTTAGCTTGCTGCTGACAAGTGTGTGGGTAACTGTCCTTCCTCTCTCAATGGGTATCCACTTGAATATCTTCCAAAGTAGGTGCACAGTGTGGAAAAATGCCCCTCATAGGTTTTCACTTGGTTACCATCAATTCAGCCTTCTAGTGCCTTCACTTAGATATCTACAAAGTCAACCCATGAATGTGTGCTCACATTTTGGGCATCCCTGAACTTCATTCTGTACTGTTCTGGGATCAATTCACATTTCCTGACTGTCTTAACTGAGCATTGTATCATGTGACAGTAGGATTTTGCCTCATCCCCCTGTAGGGTCAGGAGCCTAACCCTCCCAGCTATTGGAATCAGTTCCCACAGGAATGAACCCCAATACTTGTATTGGACCTCTTCCATCTCAAGGGCCCTCTCAAATGTAGTCAACAATTTGTCGATGTCATCCCCTTCAGTGTTCATTGGAAGTATTCCTTTGGGGAGCCTAGGGTGACCCCTCCCCCCTGGGTATATTGGCACTTTCTTCATTGTCCATTCCACCATTCCTTCTCTCTTCTTCCTTTTCCCACCTCTTTTTCTCCAGCTCTAGTTTCTCCTTTTCTATTGCTAAGGCCTCTGACTGAGCTTGAAGCTGTCTCTCTGCAAGATATTGTGTTGGTTCCCCTACGGGAGAGCTTCTCCTCCCTTGCAGAGCTGAGATCATGAACTGAGTACTGGAAGTAGTGGACAGGGCATTATCCTCCACCTCCTGGTGGAGGACGTTAGAGGACTTGCTTCACCTTTATTCTCTGAAACTATCTGTTCCCAGGTCTTAAGAGACCTAATTAATTCTGCTTTCCTAAGCTTCTTGTTATTAGGTAGTCCCCTGGACCTGCACTGAACCCTAAGCTCAGCCACCTTGAGTTTGTTCAGTTTAGCCAGATCCAGCTCTGTGGTATCCCTAGTTCTGGGTCACGTAAACTTTGCAATCAAAAATCGAACAAATTTGGAGCTAATAAAAAAAATTGCATTAAAAATAAGTTTTAGTCCAAATCTCAAAAATCCAAACTCTAAAATTTTGTTCTAAGTCAAGTTAGCAGATCTGTACTGATCTCAACCCACTTTACTGCATGGTGTAATTCAAGTCCACATCCATACCGCTAAACTCCAATTAGGTTAGAGACTGGATATTGGTAGGGGTAAGTACCCACCTACCACTAGCAATACACCTGCTGCACAGGATTGTGCCCAGTCAAGGTCCCTCAATCCCTGGTAGCTTGATGATGAGCAGTCAGGCTTAACTCAGGAGACAAGTATGTAAAGCATTTAAATACACCAATATAGTAAATAAGTAAGACACAACACGCAATAAAAGTCCTGTACCAATTTATAAAAATAGTCAATATTTGTAACTTTACAATGACACCAAAACAACCCAAATTCAATAAAGGGAACCAGAGATATGATTTTTAAAACATTAAAAGTAAATCTAGCACTTAGAAGCAAATAGCGCTTAAAGAGAAGTTTGCACTGGACCTGGACATAGTCAAGAGTTCCAGCCATCAACAATGTAACACTTTTACATTTACTTCCAGAAGTATTTCTTGATGCATAAAAGTTATTCACAACCCCAATCCAAGGTTCCAGAATCTCTGAGTCCTTCCTTGGGACGTTGGGACTATGATTCCCACAATGGACCTAGTCAAAATTTTTGCAAGTCCACTGGACGAGCTCCATGCTGGAGAGACTTTTGTGGAAGTTAGTACAAGGAAGCTCTTTTAACCTATTGCTTCAGGGAGTCCACTCCTGAGGTTTTTTTTTTAAAGCAAAGCAACTTTGGTCTGTGCTTCCAGGGTGCAAAAGATGCAGACCTTAGGTGTACAAGCCTAGGGGTTGCATACCAGGGTTCCAGCAAGGCAGTCCTTCTTCTTGTGGTTTCAGGGAGCAGATCTCAATTCCAATACAGATCAGTAGATCAGTCAATGTTATTCAGTCATGTTGGGGGACAGTCGGTGAACATCATTGTCCATTGATCTTTACGGTGCCACCCAGAAGTATGACAACTTCTTCCAAAGTGTAGCATCTTATTGGCCCATAACGTACTGCACTTTAACATTCCAAGATGAATGATTTTCCTCCAGAGACATAAGATCTGGCTACACCAACCCCCTGGTGTAGCTCATTTCCATTAACTACCCCTTTGGGCATCTGCAAATTCCTATCTGACTGGAATCATTTTGAAGCCTCAGCTTGATTCACCCAGCCTCTTTTGTGGCCTTCCCCCCTATCAGATAACCTCTGCTCAGTGCAGGCCACTTATCATCTCATTAAGGAAGCCTGTCTAATCCTGTTAGGGTTGACCAATCAGGAGAGACCACTTGCTGGAATTTGGATTTCAGTAAAGAATATATCTTTTCTGCTCTACTTCAGACTGAGAGGAAAATGAAGTAAATGGAATGCAAAGAATGCAGCACTCTTAGGGCCTTATTCATACTTTTTGGTGCAAAACTGCACTAACGCAGATTTGCACCAAAAAGTTTTGCACCGGCATGCACCATTTTTTAGCACCAGCTGGGGCCCCATATTTATGGAATGGTGCAAGCCAGTGCAAAGGATAGGCTAGCGTAAAAAACAATTATGTTAGGCAGGTTAGAGTAAAAATAAATTACTCTAACCAGATTAGCGTCATTTTTTTACGCTAAGGGGCATATTTATACTCTGTTTGCACTGAATTAGCGTAACTTTTTTTTTACTCTAATACGGTGCAAAACTAACTCCATATTTATACTTTGGTGCTAGACCCATCTAATGACTTTCTCACAAAGACACCTGCCTCTGTAAGAATCAAAAAGAAACCGGAGACTTCTGTCTGGATCCCACAAATTGGGGACCTCGTCATAGAGAAGGTTGCAGTGAAGCAGGATTTCAGCCCAACATATCGTTCTCCAGTCCTTGACATACAAGGTACAATAACTGTAATCTTGCCACAACTTGCTGGTTCCAAAGACAATAATTTTGTCTCCATTGAACACGTCAAATTAGATCATGTGGCTCATACTAAATAGCAGGCCACTAGGAGTTTTTGATGGTAACCTAACTCCTCTCACTACCACACAGGGAATTTATCTGCTGCATATGAGCACCACCAAAGCTGTTTCTCCCCAGCTGGGGGGTCGGGGTGCCAGAATCACATTTGTTACTTCCAATTTCCTCTATACATACAAGCCTCAATACAGTCATGAGTACTGTACTTCCTGCAACATCTTATGTTGATCATTCGGTTTCTACATATCCATCCATCGGTGACTCTACCAATTCCCCATTACCACATGTGGCTCCCGTTTTTCAACAGACTGGTTCTGGTTATTTTGTGGATACAAATGGCTTTTCATTACGATCTTTTGACTCTTCCACCATCTCAGAGACTCCACCTACGAAAGTTGGTGTTTTGTTTTCATGGCTAAAACTTACTTATTTGGTTCCACCTTTGATATACATTTGGATTATCCAAGCCTTGATTATTTTTTTCTTTGGATTGGATTTGTGACTGTCTTTTTCTTGTTAATCAACAGCCACTATCTCCCAGAATGTTCAGTCGCTGAACTGAAGAAGGAGGTGCTGATGCCTCATTCTTCTTCCCATAGACTGACAAGAGACTTGACCCATGTGAACATTTCAGCTGTTCCAGTAACTGATGGAATTGTTTATTGCCCTCTTTGACAAATGGCAGAATATATTAGATTACATTGAAGAACAGCTCAATGAAATGGTCCAAAACGGCACATTTAACTCTGCACTTGCAGGTCCAAATTGGTGGTTATTGTGGCCACAGGACACAAAATGGTTGTTGTAAAAATGTTTTAAATTCCTCATAGGGGTTCAAGGCAAGCAGGCCAGACCCTCATTATTCTCCATCCCAACACACAGACATAGTCACCACATATTCAAAGGGGAAGTTATGTTAACAATGGTTAGAACATTCCACACTATCTGCAGTAAAACAACATCTTTCTCTCCTATCAGACGACATGAACCTATCTGATTTCTTTTTGAGTCCCAGGTCTCCATGTCTAAAATTATTTATTCATACAACCTATAATTACATTTGGAAATTGTTGCAAATGGAAGCTGCTGCACGTTTAAGTCAAATTGATCCAGATAATTTGGATAAAATACTTGCTGTTGTTGATAATTGCCTTAACACATTGTCATCTCGAATTCACAGATTGAATAATGTTTTGTCATCGATCATTGATGTTATGCAAAATGATGTGTCTGTATTGTACCACGGGTAAAGTCAGCTTACATCAATTATGCAATTTAGCTGAACATTACAGGTCCTTAAAAATGACTGTGTACATCGGCTGTACCTTATTTCGAGTCACCTATTTCTGCCATTTAATCTGACCTGTAAACAACAACTATTGACTCAAAAGAACGCTAAATACACATTGTTACATATCGAGAAGTTAGACAAGCTATCCTTTATCATTGCGGAAACAGAATCCACAGATTGGCTAGTACATGGAGAAATATCTTTCTCTATTTCAACATTCCAGTTCACTTCTTGCATGAAACATGTCCCCGTGGGTAGACATGGGGCCTTGGGAGGGAACTTTATCCACAAGCTATGGTTAGTCACATTTGAATATCAACAGCTGGGTCGGGAGGTGTTCCTTACTGGAAAGAAGTGTGACTCCTCTGTTGGCCACTCACTTGTGTGCAAACGTTATCATTCAAGGCTCTTGTAATGTGTATTTTCCAAATTTGGCCTGTTTTTCAAAAGGAGTTCCACTTCCTGCAATTTTACCGACTCTTATTGTTCTTTCTAATGGCAGTTATCTAGTTTTAAATGATCAGGACTGTTGCGGAATTGAAGCTGGGATCCCCTATATTGTTTTGGTTTCCCAACTAGTGAAATCCTGTAATAATGTGTTTTTCCCTGCCACACGTTTTTTCTGATAGTTCATTTTGGCCTCCCATTCCAACTTTGAAGTCAGATTTCAAGAAGCTAAGCAAAATCAGAGCCTTAATGTTTCGAAAGGAGGTAGCATTAACATCCGCTAGAGAAACATTTAAAGTTCAAGTCACAAGGACGTCTAACGAAATACTGTCACTCTTGTTGACAAACCTCCCATTACATTCCAGCGAATTAGTAAAACACATCTTTAATGAGTCTAATACTGCAGGCATAGCACATTTCTTTAAATCCATAGGCACTGGCTTGGTCATTACCCTCCAGGATATTTTTGGAATTATATCGGCTTTTATTTATTCATCATTTTATAAAACATTTGGAGGCATTTCCTTGGTGTTATTCCTCATTTGCAGCATGTTGGTCTGATTTGTGTTACTCTGCAAAGGATGTGCCTGCCCAAAGCCTGCTAATGCTGAATCTGCCAACAATCCAGCAGATTGGAGCCTGTTACTCCAGTAACTAGACTTTGACTGGTCACTGTCATTCCAGCCAAGTATACCTGCATTCAACTCATGTTCTGCTGCACATGGTGTCCCTTTGAATGGCCACCGGATAGCTCCCTTGCTCTGCAACATGCTGTTCCTATGGACATAAATTGGTTGATGAGTCCAAAAAGGACCCATTTCTGACATTGCCCAATGAACTTGCACTTGCTTCAAGATGCTTAGTGTAAGTTTCTTCCCACCAGGAAGACAGATGCACCAGCACCAGGAATACTCACCTCAGACTTACATAGCATGGCAGCAGCACAACAAGCAAATTCCTCAGCATCAGCTGATAAATGAGGATCATATCTGTTTTCTTGTGCTATTGTTGGGGCTGTTCAATAGTTGTCTGTGGATTCACTAACTATTGACTCGGTGGAAAAGATCTTGAGTCCCTCCAGCCCCAACTAATTTGGCCCAGTTTTTCAAAATTCTCGCTGCGCCTTTTTTTAAATAGTTCTTATTTTTTTTAATATATTACACTTTGATTATTGCATAGAGTTTGCTTGGCTTATAAATTTGTTTTTATTTAATTTGGTTTTTAAATTGCTGTCCCGTTTATAGGGGGTGTATTTAGACCTATTCATGGACTCACTGTAGTTAGGCCTCATTTCTTAGCACTCTAGAAATCATAATGTCTTTGCCTTGCGTTGTTGTACATTGCACTTGTTTTCCTTTGTGCCATTGTATTGAAACACACTGTAATTTCACTTGTTGTGCACACAATTACCTGGGATTCTGTCTGTACATTCTTTGATTGCTCAGTGGGCACAAGTGTCAGGTGTTGTTTTCTGTCTGGCCAGCAATTGTTCCCAGGCTCCTAAAGACATAACACAGAAGCTTTTCACTGCATCAAATTAACGGTATAATTTGGGGCCAATAGTGTTTATTTTAAGAGAGGAGGGTTCTAGCAGAGCTGATTCATCTGGGGAACAGTTGCCCTCTGAGGCATGCATCCTGTGTAAATTGGGTTTACACTACCCTATGAGGACCACTTGACTATGCAAACAGAGGTATTGGGTTCTCCACTGCTAGAGATCATAACTAAAAATAATAGCCTTCCTGTGCAATAACAGGGTAGGATCAGGCCACAAGATTTGCAATCACTTCTAATTTACTTCATAATAGACTATGTTAGTGGTAACAAATATATTGTGTACTGTCATTGTTTCTTTTTTTACTGTTGCTGTGGATATGTATGACTGAAATAGTGTATGAAAAGGACTGACCTGTTTTCCACAGTTCCCTGAGAAATAGGGCTAGGTGGTCATCTTTTTTGGGGTGCCACAATTACTTGTCACTCTGTAAAGTTAGGAGGTCAAGTAAAGCATTGTGGACCAGTGAGGCATTCTGGAATGTAAATTCTGATTTGGCAGTAGTGGTGCAGTCCCTGAATTCTGATGTTCTGTTGTCCCAAAGCACAGTTCTGCAAAAGCAGACTCCCTGCTACAAAATATGAACCTTTGTGTGGTACTACATTAACCATGTAGTACTACTGTTCCTTTAAGGTCCAGTTTCCACATAAGGAATAGTATTTTCATGATGATTTCTACATGTTGTTCACAGGACAGGATCAAGAGGAAGTAAAATAAGAGCAGGTCTATTAGAATTTATGATATGACACTAGTAGTCCCAAAACAACATGCTGCCCTGTCAGATTAGCTCCATTAATGTGGCGCAATAAATATAAAGATAGGCAGATAAATTGTGCAGCATACATTTAATCTGCCATTTATTTCAATGATAATATACATTTATATTAAGTGAGGTGAAAGTGACTGTTATCCTATGAATTCGTTTAAACTTTTCATCCTTTTTAGAACAGAAATCTATTTGTGAATATGGTGGCCACCATCCTGCCACTGATGTCCTCACTCAGCAACTCATGCAAGGTCTAGAGAAAGTTAGGAGGGGCCAGCACCAGTATCAAGACAACTAGTAGGAGATTTTAAGGATCCTGGAGGTCTTAGAGGACCATTTTTTAAAGTAGGGAGTGGCCCTGTGTGGTAGGAGATAGTGGTCCTGTTGCAGGAGGATAGGGTGAAATGGACAGGGGTTTCTGGGGTTTAGGCAGACAGGGTGGGCCTGTTGGGGATTGGAGGGTTGGATTTTATATTTTTTGTTAATAAGGCTGTCTTCTTTCTCCCTTCAATATGTGCATTTTTATTTTATTATAAGGTACTAATGATTAGTATAGCATCACTGTTAATTAAATGGGAAGCATCACAAATGTAGTGACAAGAATGTTTGAGCACTGCACCGAGCCTAACACAAAGCAATTGTCCAACTGAGTTTATTCCCTTTCATACTCTCTTTAGTCTCTGCCTACCTGAGCTCCCTTTTCACATTAGGTAGTTTACATATCTTACCTCCTATAGTCTACCCCTTGCAATCAGTGTAGGAAAACTGTGACCATTCCACCCCTCCCTCTTTAATATCTTGATGAGACTGAGCAGGACCAACCACTCACCAGTAATTATTGTATACTTAGACGTAATGGGCATAAACAAATTTGTTAACCTGTTTGTCCAGTAACAACTGGCAAAACTTTATCTACATCTGCCCCACCAAGTATGAGATTGGTTGATAGTAGAAACTAACATTACAACAGATCACGCAACCTAGGGAAGAGGGTGAAGGGTTCCATGAATAGATTGGTAGGGGGAATTGGAGAAAGGTGAGAGACAAACATGCTCAACATTCAAGTCCATGAGCAGCACATGACATTAGGGCCCATATTTATACTTTTTTAGTGCCGCTTTTGCGTCAAAAAGTGGCACAAATGTGGCGCTAAAAAGTATAAATACGGGCCTAGATCTGTTGTTTGTTTAAGGAAGATGACAGTTCAGTTACCGAATTCAAGCAGTGTTTTTCTTTAGCAGCCAATAGGCTCCCAAGATAGCTATTTGTTATTGAGACAGGGAATACCCAAAGAGTGAAAAAGATGTTTATGTTAAAGAAATATGATACTCGTACTCAACGACGATGTATCTGTATTCTTCTTGTATTTTGTGACTTCAGTAGAGGGGAGTCTGAATCACTGAGAAGGGGGGCCATGGAGATTCTTTGACAAGGGGGCAATTCTACTAGTGAGTGAAATTACACAGCTCTTAGAAGAGGAGCAGACATCTTAACAGGACATTTTAACTTGCATATACTGGGATTAACAAGGATGATGATCTTTGAGCTGCTCAGTCGCTGCAATGGGAATCCCCCCCTCACAGGAACAGCCAAGAGGGTCCTGAAGGAACTTGAACATCTCAGCTGTCCAGCTTTAAATGGTTGATTTCCTGAAGACTGCCCATTAGCAGCAATGTTTCATACAGCGACAGCCAGCTCAACTTTACATTATGTATTTGGCACTCTCCCTCTGATGCACAAAATCTCCATATATCATCTAGGAAAGAAGGAAATCAGCCATCATCTCACAAAAGTAGTTACTCTTAAATTGACCACCATGTATTTTCGTCAACCAGTAGATACACCACATTCTATCTATACCATGAACAATAAAAGAATTGAACAATTCTCTGTTTTTAAATATCCTCTTGGAATCAGCAAAGGTCTTACTCAAGCAGCAATGAGAAATAAGCACTAATCCCATGGCTGTATATGAAGCCTTCATAAAGTCATTAAGTGATACTTATGGCACCCCAGTAAAGCCTAGGAACACAACTCAGGAAGGGGCTCGACAGGGGACGCTCACTGTCATGCAGCATGAGCAAATAAAATTCTTTAATAAAACCAGAAACAAAAATTTCACTTTTGGCCATCAGAGAGCAACTCACAACAAGAGTTGAAACAACTTAAAGTGGGCCTATAAAAACTAAACTGGGCCTTAAAAAAGGAAGAAGAAGAATCTCTTTGGGCCAACTGCTCTTTGATGTAAAAAGCAACAACAGTGCACAATTGTGGCACACAATAAATATGCTCCAAAGTCCTACACACTGTGGTGGTAGCTCACATCTAACAGAGGAGGCCTGGGCCAAGTTTGAGCACTTTAATTGTGAAGCTGAAGTGAACACTCGAGCAAGAACGTCAACCGAGAATCTGCCACATACTACCAGCTGCACTAAACATACAAAGTAAGAGCAGATGAAGCAGCACTGGACTATCAGACATATAATGACGCTTCAACGCCAATGCTTACAGCTTCAACACAGCAAAATATTAGCATCTATCTAAAGGAAGACAAGAGGGGGCGCCTCGTCCCAAATGGTATTCCTCCTGCCTTTTCTAAACAAGAACAGTTCTATTGGGCAGACAGCTTGGTGCCGGTCTTCCACCAAATTCGAACAGAGTGGAAACTCCTGGCCTCTTGGAGGGAGTCTATCATCTCACCCATTTACAAACATGGTGACAAGAGTAACACAAAAAAGTATAGATTGGTAGCTCTCACTGACAATGAGGCTAAATACTTTTCTGGGGTCATCTTAGAGAAGTTAACATCTTGGGCTAGGAGCAACTCAATCATTCCTCCTAACTAGACTGGATTCTGTACGCATATTAGTACCACTACTAACATTTTGTTATTTTCTTTGCTATTGGATTCTACAAAGGGGACCAAGCTACCCCTGTATTTCTGTTTTCTTGAGTATTGGTCAGCTTTCAGTCCTATAGGTCAGGGTAAACTGTGGCGCAAAATGAATAACTGGAATGTCCCATCCACCCTTTTCAAACTGCTCATCTTGCTGCACAGACACTTAGGTACAAGGTAAGTTTGGGACAGGAACCCATCTCTACAGACACATTCCAACGGCCAAAGCCCCAAAGCAGGGATGCATTCTAAAACCCAGTTTGTTTAACCTCTTCATGGGAGATCTAACATCAAGGCTTGATAGCTGCAATTTCCATGGTCTTCTCAAATATTCTGACGACTTGGTGCTTACAAGCAGCACTCCTGTTGGGCTCCAGCATTTGAAAGGTGTCACTCAATCTTACTCGGATAAAAATGGCTTGAAGATTAACTTGGAGAAAACTAAGACTATGGTCCTAAACCAAGCAAAATGAAATGGGCCCCACGCTAGTGCCTGGCCAATCAACCTCTGGAGACAGTAGGAGAATATAAGAACTTACAAGTGATAATAGCAATGGATCATTCACTCCCCAGAAAGAAGCTCTGAGGAGGAGAGGAAATGCACTAGGTTTTGCACTAGGTTTTGCATTAAAAAATTTGAAGACGAAAGCTGTTAGTTACACCACTACTCCGGGTGTTTCAGGGAAAGCTCAAGTCAACAATAATTTACTGGATCAAGCTGATATGGGGCAGATATGTGGCCATTCTTGACAGATTAATAGCTGTTGCATATAGAATGATCTTTAGCCTTCCCAAGAATATGTCACAAGCCCAGATAAGACTTGTGTTGGGCAGAACTGACAACTAGGGAAACTCTCCCGCAATGGCTTATCTTTATGGGTCAATTAAACAAATGGGCCTACAGAACCTGTGGGAGATGCCAGAAACGCATGCCAGCTTTAAACGCCTGGTAAATAAAACCATCAAACAGATCTCATTACTGGAAGATAAGGCAACACTGGCAGGCAGAGCTCACAGCTAGTTTGTTTTGCATAGCTCCGTTAATGCAGAACCACAGCCCTACCTCACACAAAGTGTATCAAAGCAGCAAAAGAGAAATACCTGAACTACTGCCTTGTCGTGTTGCCCTTGTTAATCCATTTTCCACCCTGGAAACCCAACCCAGCCAAGACCAGCTGTTGCCTGTTTGGGATAGGGAGAGAAGATGTTCCACACTTATTATGCATCTGCAAAGAACTGTTGGGTGAATGAAGAGCTATGCCATATCCAGTGCTTAATTTGAGCTTATTGTTGAGGGCTGGCATTTAGTTTTCTGTCTCAAGCATTTAGTGCGAGCAAAAGACACCTGGGAAAGACGGAGAAGGAGAAAACGAGAAGCGTCAGAAAGGGGAAAAGCAGGAAGTTGACAGAGTGAGCTGAAGGGGCATAGATTGTCTATAAATTGACTGAAGAGGCCCTAGGTGGCTTCAGGATTACGCAGCCTCAGTATTATGTACTCGCACTTTTACTTGAAGCAGCCGCGTGTTTAAGAGGAGAGCTTTGAGCACCAGCACCTTTTATTTACAAAGTAAGCACTGGCCATGCCCCTTTTTAACCAAACAGGAACTCGATCTTTCTGGCAAGCAGTCATGGCATGCTTCTCCCTAGATTACTTACAGCTAAACTCCACCTCCTGAGATATATATAAGGCAGAACGAAAACTGGTCGAAGGGGAGCGGCACAAAAGGAACTGCAGCTCAGGGCTGCCTAAGCAGCTGTGTAACAGGCACAAAACTCTGGTGCTGACACAGACTGATGGTTTGTCCAACTTGCGGAAGAAAGAGAAGAAGCCCCTCCGCTCAGCAAATACAGAATCCACTAAGCAGAGTACCATTGTTAGTAGGCTCAGATCATGAACTGAAGAGAAGCTGCACCTAGTAATCTTGTTCTTAGCAGGTCATGACATGTATTTTGCACAAAAAATAGGGGATCCAGGCAGGGATTTTAGCATGACTGTTTATGAATATTTAAAGATTTATAGAGAATCTTAGTAGATTGTCTGTTGAGCCCAACATTTTAAAACGGTCCTCTTTTTGGTGGTTTGCAAAATGTTACAGTTTATGAATTAGTTATTTCCATACATATCTAAGCACAGATTTGTTAATTGAGCATGTCTTTGACAGGGGTCTGGCAAGTTTTGGAGACCCACTTCGTGCATGCACTTTATATCTTCAAATCTGAAGCTACTTTTTAAATGCTGATTTTGCACATCCACCTCTGCGTTTTTGCACACTTTGCCAAACAAACTATTCCAATCTCAAGGTAGGCAGGCACTACGATTACGTCCTATGATTTTTTTTTTTCAATTGCTTTGCAAATCTGCAATATCTTGCTTTTTTATTTGATATTGTACCGATGTTCGTTGTGTTTTTTTTTTTTTTATAGATTGAAATGGTTTAAATTAACCACACAATAATAAACTTAGGGCCATATGTACGCACACATTTTCCCATTGACACAGAATGGGAAAAACCCTTTGCTACATCTGGCCCTTAGTTACTTACTTGTTACACCTATGTAGATGTTCATGAGAAAATCTTGACATCATTCAATAGGAGCGCAGGCCTATGGGTACAGCAGTCAATTCATTATTTCCATATTCAGATTGTGTGTTGAACATCTTAACCCTTTATTTAGGTAATATGTTCTGTTAATTAGCTTGAACACAATATTTTCGCCCATGCAAAGACTCAATCTTCCATTCGCCAATCTAATTTTGTCAATCTGGACTGTTAAGTGTAATGAGAAGCCTTTCTTCACTGCCCTATCTTCCCCATTTGCCTTTACCACTTTCTGTCTGTAAGATTTACTTGTCTGAATACAATCCACTTTCTAAATGCAGAAACATTGTTAAAATATACAACACTCTGGTGCTAGAGCTGGTCAGGAGAACACTAAACAAAACTAGTCTACTAAACGATCCTGTCAAGGCTCTATTTGAAACCTTGGTCACTGGTTTGAATCCTGACAGGTCTCCTTAGCCTTTCATCCTCGAGAGGTTGATAAAATGAGTAACATCACTTTGTGAACATGTACTTTACAAACACCCATATGATGTGAAATGTATTCAATTAGAATCTTCTGACAGCTTAATTTGGGGGGCTTAATAGCACAGTGAACAATTACTGATCTCCACCTGTGATGTTGTTTCTAAATGCTGAGAGCTGTGTTACTTTTGCCTAGAAACAGTACCCCAAACATTAGATCTGACCATGAGTCACTACTTAAGCTGTGATGATTGGTATTGCATCTGCCACACATAAGCATAAACAAGTCTTGTTTTTCCAGACAATGAACATGATAAGTAAAACAGTTGACATAAGCGAGCCGATTCAAAGCGCCACAGCCATCATGAGCGCGAAGGAGACACACAAAAGGATAAATGAAAAATAAAACGGTTGACATAAGCGAGCTGCTTTAAAGTGCCATGATCTCCATGAGTGTGAGCATGAAGGAGACACACAGAAGGAAAAAAAAGCTTGCTCTCAGTCAAACACATTAGCAAACGTGCAATTATCCATATAACAGGGTCAGTTTCCAAGGCGGTAACAAAATCGCCTCAAGGAGGAACTAACGTATAGCATTTACCAATGATAACAGTGGATTTTTGAAAGGCAAGCCCACGAACAAGTGAAAGTGATGGGCATGAGATGGGCGTGGTTAAAAGCCCACATAGATAACAAGACATTGGAAAAGCAGTGCTTGTGTGCTGCTATGCTCGACCTAAAATATGGCTGCCCTAGCCTCTGGTCCTCGTCAGTGAGGATCTCACCAATGTCACAGCTGGATGTGGCCCTGCCGCGAGAAACATAGCCCTTCCCTACTAATGAGGGGAATGGAACCATGAACTGTCCTTTTATTGCCTATCCCGTGAAGGAGGTCTTTAGTAAGCAGCCTTCATTAATTAGCATTCCTATATTACACCCCAATTGCTGGAGTACATTTCCGTTCATTCCATACAAAAATGCTTATTTTTGATGTTACATCGACTGAAAATGATTTTCAGGTAATTCATAAAAGCAATAACTGTCAGTCCATTAGAATTGCTCGTTTGCTGCACATAGTATAATGAAACTCATAACAAACTTTTCAGAATGTTTCGTTTTAATTTAGAGAACACTTAAACATACAAAAACTTTTCTTTTCTGAATCTGCTGGCTCGTTATATTTGTAATAGTGCAGTTTCAACTAATATGGAGATTAGTTTTGCTATTAATGTTACAATTTACAGTATATTAAAATCTTTACTTCATTTAAATCTTGGATTAATGGGATTTATGAACTCAGTAAAAACGTCTGCATAGAAGCTTAATTTCATGAAGGGAAAATGCAGTGCCACAGCATTAAAGTAATCCATCTTCTTACTGGATTAGTTTATGGAGCTGACCTGAACCAAGGAAGAAGAAACTCTGAAGGATTAATATGATATAAGCAGTCAAAAATTACACACTGTAATAACTGTGTTCAGGATGGAACAGAGAGGACTTCCCCAACTCTAATTTTATTTCCATTCTTGTTGCCTGGGGATGCCTGGGGAACCCGCTACAATTTGAAGTGGAGTTGCCTTTGGGTCCCATAGATGAGGTCGAGACCTTCCTTTATTGGAAAAGAACGGCATAGATTACATTTTCTTATTCCAGATGGCCAGGCAAACAATATCAGTATCGACATGCAAGATTTGGAAACGTGTGGTTGTCTTCTGAATCTTAGCCTGAGTTTTAGTGAAAATAATTATGGTACAGGTGCATTTATTTACTACCAATTTGTCCCGAGTTTTTGTAATCGGCGCAAACTACTATTTTCAAATGTATTTTCCAGCAGAAAATGTGTTTTATGCTGGATAGTTACCTGAAAGTAATGTAAAGCGGTACAAAGTGCCACTGTGCATTACTCTGCATCCAGGGGCATTCCATGATGGGTACATAGGTGTTCGATGCAACCACCAATGGTTTTTGGCACAAAAACCTAGCCACTTCAAAAAGGTATAGATTGTTTTGTATCCAACAATAACAACCTTTTGACATAGACGCTATGGAGGAGAAATGTCTTTATTTCTCTTTCCTTTTCTGATTTTGCGTGTTTGCTCCACAGTACAGCACATAAACAAAGTAGGAAAAGTTTTAACCCCTTCGCTGCCAAATCGTCCCCCTCCTGCGCTAAGCATCCTTTATTTGGCTATTTGGGGTCATCTGTGTTTAAGCCCTCATAACTTTTAGTCCAAATAAGCTTTCCACGCCAAATGTGCATCTTTTTTTCCAAGATCTTGGGAATTCTTAAGGTGCCCAGGATTTGTGGATTCCCGTGGAGGGGACCGAGAAATTACCCAAAATTCAGCTAACTTTTGGGTTTTTTGGGAAAAATGGGAAAAAGGGCTGCAGAAGAAAGCATCTGTTATTTTTCTTTGAAAATGCATCAACAAAGGGTTTGTGGTGTTAAAATCACTATCTTTCCAGCTTTCAGGAACAGGCAGACTAGAATAAGAAACCCACATTTTATATCACAGTTTTGGGATTTTACTGGGGCTTTCCTCATTTTCCTGATTTCTTTGTGCTTTCAACCTCCTTCCAGTTAAAGACAAAAAAGGTGCATGAAACCAATGGTGAATCCTGGAGAGCTGTACATTTTTGAAAAATAGGCATAATTCTACATTCAGCAAGATTTCATTTATGTAGATCCTTCATGAATTTACAATAGAAAGAAACACCTGAAATAAAAAATAAATATTGAAACTGAGTTGAAAAAAAAACAGCCATTTATGTCTAAGTTTTCATCTGTAACTTTTACTGAGTATAGCAGATTTTCTAAAGCAAAATACTGCTACGTCAGCTGGACCCCTCTGGTTGCACTAAGCAGTGTTTTTTCATTTTGTGACGGGTATATAGCAATTCATTTGGTAAAATATCAAGAGTGAAAAAGAGGTGTAAAGGAAAATTTTATACATTTCAGAACTGGACACAAGATATGTAGTTTAGAATCAGTGGTTATTTGCACATCCCTGAGTTTGGAGGGACCCATACTGGTATTTGAATATGTGAACTAGGGGGTATTTTCAAAATGACTTCTTTCTTACAAACTGTCTTACATTTAGAAGGCACAAATGCAGAGAAAGACATTTGTTAATAACACTTAGGCCCTCATTACGAGCCTGGCGGTCTGTGACCGCCAGGCTCACGGTTGGCGGGAGCACCGCTTTGGCCGCGGTCAGTGCAGGAAAACCGGCGGTCTCCCGCTGGTTTTCCGCTGCCCGTTGGAATCCTCCAAGGCGGCGCAGCTTGCTGCGCCGCCGAGGGGATTCCGACCCCCCCTACCGCCATCCAGTTCCCGGCGGTCCGCCCGCCAGGAACCGGATGGCGGTAGGGGGGGTCGCGGGGCCCCTGGGGGCCCCTGCAGTGCCCATGCCACTGGCATGGGCACTGCAGGGGCCCCCGTAAGAGTGCCCCTAAATGTATTTCACTGTCTGCTGCGCAGACAGTGAAATACGCGACGGGTGCAACTGCACCCGTCGCACAGCTTCCACTCCGCCGGCTCGATTCCGAGCCGGCTTCATCGTGGAAGCCTCTTTCCCGCTGGGCTGGCGGGCGGCCTGAAGGCGGCCGCCCGCCAGCCCAGCGGGCATGTCAGAATTACCGCCGCGGTCTTTCGACCGCGGAACGGTAACCTGACGGCGGGACTTTGGCGGGCGGCCTCCGCCGCCCGCCAAGGTCAGAATGAGGGCCTTATTCTGCTATTCTGCATTTCCCCAAGTCATCCGATTAAAATGGCACCGTGTTGTGTGGGTAGGTCTAGTGCCCCTGACAGGAAACGGATTCCAACGCATCATGGATGCATCACATTTTTCCAATGAAAACTGATGCGTTTCTTGCCAGGTGCATAACTGTTGATTTTGGAGCCCGGCACAGCTGGCACCTCAGGAAACCGGGCAAACCTGTACATTTTTTAAAACTAAACACCTAAGGTAATCCACGATGGGGTGACTTGTGTGGCTCTTACCATATTTTTGTACCCAGAATCCCTTTCAAATCTCAACATTTGTCTAAAAACACATTTTCCTCACACTTCTGTGATGCAAAGTTCTAGAATCTGAGGGAAGCCGCAAACTTCCTTCCATCTACCATTCCCCATGTCTTTCAATAAAAATGGTATCTCACTTGTGTCAGTAGGCCTAATGCCCACAGCATAAAATGCCCCAAAAAAACAATGTGGACACATCACATTTTTCCACTGAAAAGGGGCTTGTTTTTTGTAGTGTGGCCAGCTGTGGATTTTGGGCTCTAGCACAGCCAGCACATAGGGGAATCTAGCAAACATGTATATTTCTGAAAACTAAACACCTAGGGAAATTCAGGATGGAGTGACTTGTGTGGCTCTCACCCCATTTCTTTAAACCAGAATCCCTTGCAAACCTCAAAATTTGTCTAAGCGACAACATTTCCCCCATATTTTTGTGATGGAAAGTCCTGGAATCTAAGGTAAGCCACAAATTTCCTACCACTCAGAATTGCCTTCACTCTCCCGATAAAAATGATACCTAACTTGTGTGGGTGGGCCAAGTTCCTGGGACAGAGAAGGGACAATAAGATTGAGAGGCACCAAAGCGTGTTTATAAGCACAGTTATTTTTATACATTTTAGGCTGACTGTGCTTTAGGCATCCACACAAGTGAAGCATCATTTTTATCAGGAGACTTAGGGGTACACAGTGAGACAGGAAATTTGTGGTCTATTTCTATTTCTGGAAGAATATGGCACAGAAATCCAAGAAAAGCATGTGATTTTAGTCACATTTCGAGATTTGCGGGGCATTGTGGATAAGAAAACCTTTTGGGATCCATGAGGCACACCGCACTGAACTCCACTGGTAGTGTTGGTAGATTTTCCTAGACAAGACATGAGCACACCACCAAATCTCTTACTTCTGTGATGTCCCAAACACTCAAATTGTCAACAAAAGCACCCTTTGGGTTTGTTAAAAAAAAACTCACCCTCCAACCTAGTTGGCGGCATGCTTCATCATTGGGATCCCACACAAGATATCTAGTGAATCAGTGGTGTGCTTCGACACCTGATTACAGTGGAGCAGGTTTTTTATGAGTTGAATTCCAAACTGAGAGAGAAGTGCAATAAATATGTTTTGTGGCTGGCCACCGTTATTTTTACACATACATACGGTTGGATTTGGCACATGGGTGAGTGATGGTTCACTGTATAAAATTGTATTAACAAGAGATCTCACAAAAATGAAATGCAATGTTTATAATTGAAAGGTCAAGCAACTGACCCAATGACTCACAGCTTGTGAGGTGTAAGGCTGTGACAAAGCACCAACAGCTTTAAATACTATTCACGCTCCTTACCTACATACACACACAAGGCCCTTCACACCGTCACCCACGGGTCCAGATTGATACAACATTTACAACAAGAGACAATGCAGAAACAAGTTACATTCTGGCGGAGAAAGACAGAATTATTACTACACAACCATGTATTCATCGCAAACACACACATACTGGTTGGATTTGGCATGGGGGTTAGTGATGGTTCAAATGAATAACATTTTGTTAGTAAGAGATTTCACAAAATGAAATGCACTGTTAATAATTGAAAGGTCAAAAAACTGAACCAATGATTCACAGCTGGTGGACTGTAAAGCCATGTCAAGGAAACTGCCGCTTCACAGTCGATTCACACACCTTTCATATGTGACACACACAAGACCATTCATGCCACCAGCCACGGGCCCAGCACATTACCACACTCACATCAACAGACAGTGCCATTCATGGGCCCCTGCACTTTAATATGGCCACATGTCTAACACAGCAATCACACTGGCTGATGGAGTGTGTGGACTGGTGTTTGGCTAGCAATATGTGTAGTGACCAGCAGCAAGTCATTACTCAAACACCACCAGCCAAGCACCAGCTCACATACACAGCCAGCCAAACCCCAGCTCACACATAGCACCAGCTAAGAGCTAGCTAACTCACAATGCCAACCAAGCACCAGCCAATGCACACCACCAGCCAAGCACCATTCCATGCACACCACCAGCCAAGCACCAGTCCATACAAACCACCATCACGTTTTTTAATACACAAGAAAACAGAAAGCAATAGTAAGTGAATAAAACACATCAAACACAACAGTTTTAACTAAATACACCACACTAATGCCAACCATGAAATTGAACAAAAATATAAAATGATACAGACCAGGCAAAGCTCACGGGTGCTCCCAAAAAATATTTTTTGTGTAGTACAAGGGCACACAAAGCCCAGCTTTAGAAGTTAAATTGGTGCAGTGCATAGTACTCTCCTCTGTGTGTCCCTTTGCATACAGACCCTACATCTCTTACAGGTATTGGGTCTTTTTGGGTGTGAGAAGAACATGATCAGAAAAATGGTAATCTTTCAATCTCCAACTCTAGAAACACTTGCTTGTTCCACTACAACAAGGCTGCCTATAACAGACTTCTATAACTGAACAAAAGTCAGCTTTGATTCTGGAGAACAATTCTTAAACACAACAAAAAGATTAAAGGTTGCTAAATGGAAGAGATGGATAGCCAACTTCATATACCAAATGTAAGCCTTACGAACAGTAGTGTGAGGTTCCAGCCTCGGATCTACTCTATCTATATCACCCATGTGCTTCTTGTAGTCTAAAATACACACTAGTATGTGCACTTCAGCAACCTGACACCAAACAGTTATGGGTGAAATATTTCATCATGGATGGTAGTCAGCTTGTAGACATCCCTTCTGTCTGCAATTTCCACAACTAGCAATTCACCACTATGCCCACTTTGAATGGTTCTCTGAACAACTGCACACCAGTCTAGAAGTTATCTAGGTACAAATAGTGACACTAACTCTGCAAGTAGACAGGCAACCTGGGGGTGGGGGTCAATAGTGGAATCCCTACCAGTGTGGACCCGGATATTACAGACATATCCTGTACTACTCTCAGACAGCATATACATCATAATTTCATAATGTTCCCTTTTTCCAGTTGTTAGGAATGTACTGCCTAAAGATCAAAGGGCTCTTGAACAGGACCAAAAACTCATCCACAGCTACGTTTTCCCTTGAACATAGATCTCTGAAAATCAATTTACAAAGTGATCAAAAACAGGCCAGATCTTAAAAAGACAGTCACAATCAGGGTGATCTTGTGGCAATGCTAAAGCATTATCAACAAAATGCAGCATCCAACGCAGAAGCAAAGACTGATCATGAGTCATGGTTACAGGAAATATGGTTGTTGCCATCAAGGGACTGGTAGACCAATATGAAGACAGTGACAGCTTCCTTGTCAAGCCCCTCAAAAACTTAAAGCCAAGGACTTCTTCAACTATTCCAGATTTGTGGAAGTCCACATGGTAGCTCTAGAGTGGGCTTCAGACTGACACTGCTGTCCCTCAAATACTGTTCAGCATACAAATTAGTCTGCTCAACAATCTCACCCAAAAATACATTGTTCATAAACAACTGAAAGAAATTTCTAGGTAAAAAGATTTTGTTATTCACTCTACACCCTGCAACACCAGCAAAGGCAGGCAACACTGGCTGCACTATGTTTGGTGCAACATAGAGTTCAACTCTTCCAATGGGAAGCCTTTCAGCCCCAAGCGGCAATCCAGATGCTTCTTGCTGCACTCTCGGCACATCAGTGTCCTCTAAAACAGACACTTCATCCACACTGAGAGTGGCTTCTTAATCAGATGATTCCTCTCCATCAGAAGCTTGCACTTACTCCTCTACCTCAAATGCAGAGTAAGTCTCATAATCATGGTCACAGGAAGATTAGGAAAGCAGATGAACAACCTGCTGAGCGGTCAGCTTGTGGCTAGCCATAATCCTTAATACTAAAAGTAACTTGACAATCAAGTCACCAATAACCAACACTGTGCAAAATAAGTAACAAAGGACCAGATGTAGCAAGCAGTTTTGCCCATTCTGTGTCTATGGGAAAATATGTTTGTACATGTGGCTTTATCAGAAAGACCTATATACTCAAAAATAATACCACGCACATGCCAGCGGCAGCTAGAGTCACCAGCACCTACTTTACACATTCACAGCAAGCACCAATGATATCTTACTAACAAGGAAACCCCCCCAAAAAATACACACAAGACAACACAATACACATAGGCCCTCATTATGACTTCGGCGATCAAAACAGTTGACCGCCGAAGTCACACAGTCCAGGACACTGCCAGTGATGGCAGTCTTGAGACCACCAAATTAAGGCTCCTGGCAGCTATCTGCCATAAATTGGGCAGAGAGCTGCCTGCAGCCATCGGCGGTCTAGTGAAGGTTGCTCCACTGGCACCGCCACGTCATCACAATATTGTAACTTTGTAATCAGCGCGGTGGTGTTGTGGTGGCGGTGCGGTGATGGTGGAGCAGGTCCCAGGGATCCCATTCCCTCCCAAGCGACCACCAGGTAAGGTGATCGTCGGACAGGGAAGGGCGGGTGTTGAGTGTTGTGTGCGTAAATGGGGGTATGGGTGTGTGTGTGTGAATGGAGGGGGTGGGGGTGTGTTGTGTGTGTTTGTGTGTGTGTGTGCAAGTGTCTGTGTGATTGTGTGAATGCATGTATGCTGTGCATGTGTGTGTGACTGAGTGAGCGTGGATGTGTGCGTATATGTATGTATGTGTGGATGTGTGTGTGTTTGTCTGCATGTGCGGTATGTGTATGCGTGGATCAGGGGTCAGTACGGGAATTGGGGAAGAGGAGTGGTCAGTACAGGATCAGTGGGAGGGGGGATAGTATGGGGATCGGGGGAGGGGGCATCACTGCTTTGGGGGAGGGGGGCTCCTAATGCCCTCAGGGTGGGGGGCTCCTACATGAGTCCTGTAGTGGCAACAGGAATTAGTATTCTTGTCGCCAGTATCCTTACCACCAGGGATTTCGTGGCAGGGCTGCCGTCACAGAATCGCTGGCGGTAAGAATACTCAAAATACCACAGACGATGTTAGGTGGACTGCTGGGCCAAAGGTGGTCAACCTTCGACCAGGCTGTCCTACCCCCCTGGCGGTACAGGTAGTGAACTGGCTGCAATGCCATAATTTTGTAGTCACTGCCGGCGTGGCAGGGCAGGACTGCCAGTGTCATGATGACCCCCATAGTGCGCAAATCCAAGGAGAATTTCATACACAATAAAACAGAAGTTAAATATGCTGCTGTTTTTACACCATTAACAAAAAACTCATTCATGCATGACAATGATACTCATTTGGAGTAAAGAGTACAAAAATGTTTTACTTACCAAACACATACAGCTATGCAAACTACAGATCTACCATTGCTGCAACTGCAAGCAGGAGCCACAGCAAAGGAATCAGAAGCTTAGCACTAGAATAAAGAAGGAGTAATAAAATATTACAATCACAAATACAAATAATGTTCCAGTCCACACACACCACAGCCAACCCTGGGGGCAGATGGGCCTAAAAATATGGCCAAAACATTCACACCCAAAAGGGGAGCGACCCTTGCCCAAGGGGCCACTCCCCACAACAACATTGTCCAAAACTGAAATACCTGGTGTTCAGTGGCTTCTGCCCCCCTTGAGAGCAGACAGACCTAAAAGCATAACCTGATCTCCCCCCCAGGGAGGGCAGAAAAAGCCAAAATACTTGCTCACCAAACGGGAGTGACCGTTCCCCAAGGGGCCACTTCCTAACATTGTCAATCACACACAAAAAATATCCATAGTGGCCTAGTAGTTTTTGCTCCTAAAAAAGGCTGATCTGCCCCCCAAGGGGTGTATAAACCACCAAAATACTTGATTCCCAAGGGGGAGCAACCCTTCCCCAAGGGGCCACTTCCCAACACTGTCAATCACACATAAAACTGAAAAAATAACAAAATCCCTGGTGTGTAGTGGGCATTCCTGCTGCACAATCTTAACCCCCAAATGCAATTGTGCAGCAGGAATGCACACCAAAGAGACATTGGGGGAAGAAAAACCATTTCCTTTCCCACAATGCCTCTTTGTTCAGAAAACCCTCCTCCACAAGGAGAAATTTACCTACCATTTGCTTCCAGAATGTCCCCGGCAACTTCTAATGACATTGGCGTGTGGTGCATGCTAACATCATTAGATGCCATGTGGGGGGGTTGGGGTAGCAGCGGACGTACTCCCTGTTGGGGGAGGTTAAGTGTGTGATCTACGGGCGGAGCGATAGAGCTTCCCCCATGGGTGGGTGACAGGACTGCCAGGAGCCATCCCACGTACACGTTCAACATGTCGTCGGACGACTCCTGTCCACCCAAAGCATGAAATGGGCTAAAGTTAGTCAAAGCAAATTATTTTGAACTAAAATGGTACCTTTTCAATACAAAAATTTGTATGTATGGCACTTTCCTGCACTTCCTCTCATGCAGCACAGTGCAACATTTGTGGCTGCTGTACTGCTCTGCATGAGATTTCAGTAAATATACCCCAGAATATTTTAAAGTAGTGCATTTCGACTGTCAATACTGGATTAGTGTTGTAGATATGAATTACAAAACAACTCTGTGGGCACGAAAATACAATTTAAATTTATTAAGCATTAGCGTGGGCGCTGGTGAGATGCAAAGTGAAGCCACATAATGCAAAGTGGTGCAAATAACATTCCCAATCAAATTTTACGCTCAAAAGGATTGTTGCACTGGAAGCTGATATGAGTGCTGCACTGAAACAGAATTGCATCACAAAGTGAAAAACCAATCATAATCAATGTAAACCTGTGGCATAGCTTTAATTGGAATAGCAGGTGCAATGGTACCTGCGCCAGAGGCCAGGGTGCCATTTCATTCCTTGCACTAGGACCCATGGCACAATCACTATGTCACTGATGTAAAGTGGGTCTAATTTGTCAAGATCTCATGGATTCGAATGAAAATCAGATCAACTAAAACCATGCAGAATAGTGGCAACTGATTTGCAGTGCTGCCAAGCACCAAATAAAAACTGGTGCAATTGTGTGGTTTCCATGTGTAATAAAATATAGGCCCATATTTATAAGTTTTTAGCGCCACACTTAATTTTTTGATATAAAAGCAGCGCAAACGTACAAAAAATAATTGTATTTTGTAAGTTTGCACCACTTTTGTGTCAAAAAATGACGCAAATGCGGCGCTATAAAAGTATAAATATGTGCCTTAATTTCTAAGGGGGTTAGATATATTACGTAATTCACCACATGGCATATTCCTGAATGCAATTTTTATTACTGGGGGTGAACCTCATGTAAGAAAGCTCACAGGATACACTGCTTTCTAGCTGTTGCTCAATGCTATACTGTGAATAGCAAAGGGCAAGCAAAACAGTTTAGTGCCAGCATAACAAATCAAAATTCTTAGTCCATATTAGTGATAGGGCACACTGTCCGTGCTGGCGCCACTTTGAAGAGGGGAGAAAGATTGCATTGCAGGCAGGTAGAGTAAGTTTCTGCATCTGCCTTCAGAGGGATGTTTTGAAGGCTCATTGGGGCCTCCTCTCACTGCTCCTTAAGACTTCCATCAAAGGGGTGAAGTAATCCCTCAGTTGCACGAGGCCGCGTTCCCCTGCAAATGAGGGAAGACTCTCTCTGGATAGCGCTGGTGCTCCATTTGCACCAGCACTACCAGTATTACAGTATTACAGAAGCAGCTGTAAAAGTGACTGTGGCCCCTTCTGTAATACCCCGGTGGTACAAACATCGTATGCACATGCCTGTTACGCCCCCCTGAGCACTATATTTAACACAGCCTCTGCTGTGCAATACATGGTAAATAATGCAATGCGTATTTTGATTGTATTGGATGTGCCATTCTTCAATCCTGAGATATTTAATTTTCTGTTTTAACACTTGCCTGACTGTAACATTTACAGACTCAAATTTCCTGTGGTGGCAAACTATTTTTAGTCAGTGAAATATTTCAAACGTTACATATATTTTTGGTAAGCAATGCGTTCTTACACCATATTTCTGTGTCATACAAAGTACTACAGAGGACAAGCTCAGCATTTCCAGATGGAGACAGTGTCAGCACATCCAGTAAAGTAAACACAGTATTAATATTTGAGATTTACATAGCTCAGGATCTCTAGATGATAAATAGTGTTCATACTTCTATAATATGAGAACAAACAAGGTATTTGCCCAATTATTGCTTCAATTATCTACAATTGTGTAATGTCAATTTTGTATCCAAACAATTATTTTATAAATACCTTTAATCTCAATATGTTGACAGGTTCATGTTTCTCCAATGTCAGTAACTTTCCATTGTTACCTAATTCAGACAAAAAAAAAAACATTCAAGAAATGTAAGAATCGAATCTGGCTAGCCAAGGGCCTGATTTATATGTTTCTTCTAACAGAATGGTCCCTCTGCCTGATTTAAATGCAGGCTAACATTTCATTGCGGGGGACTACTCCAGCTCTTCTATGGTACCCCCTCCTACAGCCCAACAGAGTAAGGGCTGTGAATGTTGACCTGCATGTCCGCTCACTTAATTCAGATGGATAGACATACAGGTCAGTTTTTACTGTCCATTAGCACCAGGAAATCCCGTGCAGTAAGCTCCAGGGAAACCTGCAAAATTCCCCGCTCACAAAGGGAGATAACTTCCATGGCCCGGGGGCAATGTTTTTTATTTTCTAAAACAAAATCCTGCCTTGTTTTTTTTTTTTTTTTCAAATTAAAAAAATGTAACTGTGTTGTACTTCTCAGTTATGTTTGACACAGCCGTACCGCATTGTTAAAATACATTGGCAGGAACCTCCTTGATGACGGTTCCTGTCAGTGGTTGATATGTCCACCAGCCCACACATATTTCAGAATTTGACAGTCAGGACCTCTGCCCTAGTAATTTAGGCCCATAGTTATACTTTTTTAGTGCCGCATTTGCGCTGCTTTTTGACACAAAAGCAGCGCAAACTTACAAAATACAATTGTATTTTGTAAGTTTGCGCCAATTTTGCGTCAGAAAACGCCGCAATTGCGGTGCTAAAAAAGTATAAATATGGGCTTAAGCTCTGAAATCCAGGCAGACAATGGTCTGACTGACAAATTTTAAATTGGTCTATATACGACTTCTTGTATATCTCAAAAAATCTCTCCCAATGTTAATCAGAAAAGCAAGGTCATCTAGGCCTGGATTTGGAAATGCTTTTGGGCTGCTGGGCTGTAAATGATTTTTCACTGATTGTATCAGATAACAAAAGTCAAAAAATCAGAATTCATAAAATAGGCTGTACATTAAAAATATCAAAAATATTTCAAAATGGGATCCTTTGGCATTATGATTTGTCTGGTTTATCATAACATTGGTATCAGTAACAGTGGTTTACAAAAGTTCAATAGTTTTGTGAGTTGGCTACAGTATATATAAATAAAAATGAAACTCAGCCTGTTTATTGAATCCTGATTTTACTATTTACATTGTCAGAAATCAAAGGCATTAATTTCTTCTGAGTAGGAAATCACGGTTCTGTCAATGACTTGGCTTTGGAATCTGGCCTATCTCAAAGAAAAGAGAAGTTTTTTCTTTAACTCGGAATGTGTTGTAATTTTCTGTGAATGATAGTTTCATATTATCATTTTGTGTATGCTGATAAAGTTATTGGATTCTCATTTTGAGGTGCAGCCGATGTAGGCTTTGTGACTTGGACATAGTAAAACATATGTGTCATGCATATAGTTACAGGTGATCTAGTGTTTGATTTAATAGTTCTAATTTGTTTGGTATCTAAATGTAATAGTTTAATTTTCTCTATTTTACTACTCAGATAACTGTAATGATTTTTCATATCCTTTCAATATTGTTATAGCCAGTCCATTTAAGGTGAGGGTACCTTACCTAAAATCTACATATCTTTCTGAGGCAGCTGTGAGCCTATCTGAGATGTGTGAGCCTTCCTGACGGCTCAGATGGATGAAGCAAGTGCCTTGTCCTGCATAAGCTGTCTTTCTAAAGAGGAGAAGGATAGCCATCAATTCAAACAGAGGAGCGACCCAGAAGAATGCCAAGTGAGTGTGTCCAAAGCCAACCTATATGAACCAGATTGCCTCCGAAGCTCCTGACCTGATAAAGAAACCAAGTTTGTAAGCGACTGCCACAGAGAAACACAGAGGACCTTTGCTAACTCTGCCTTTGCCGTACATGAGGACGTCGATCTGGTGCTATAGACAGTAGGGAAATGATTTCCCACCACAAATAATGGAACTACTGTCCGATGTGCTTTTAGCGATCAGCTGCAAGCTTCACTGACCAATGTGGAGAGAAGGGACCAGACTGTCAAGCTGATCTACGAGGACCATGATCGTGACTGCTTGCTTTATGCAGACAACAGCTGCACATCTGCACTTGGAAATGAGTGCAAATAACAATCAGGTAAGACAACAAAGCTCGGGCTTTTGAAAGATAATCAACCAACATACAAGAATTGCCTATTCAAGGATTATGGGCTGACATACAGACTACAGGAATGCTAATCCACTTTGTCATAGTGAGTGCACATCTATCCTTAGGCTAAGCCTTTCTTTGTGGCCTATACTGTAATACTTTTGCTGTAATTAAATTGCTTCAGTTTCTAAAAGAAAAGCATTGGGCTGGACATTTGCTTATTGCATGTTTTATTTGGTTGCTGAGCAAGCCCCTACCCCCAATCCTCCTCCCTGAGGCACCATAGACACCTCACTAACCTGAAAGACAACTGTGGTAGTATTAGACCCGGTTCCCTAGAAGCAATGCTCTCAAGTTGTCCTCCTGCTGGGAGCACTGACTGAGTTTTATATTTCAGCAGCATATTGATGTGGCCAAACGGTGCGAAGGGAAGTTAGGGTGGGTACTACACCAAATGTAGTTAGAAATTCTTAGTTCTATGTTCACAAATAATTGTTTTTACATTTCACACAAGAAAATGCTGGTTGTCACCACTAACAGACCAAAGTCCAAAATTACAGTTCCTTATGTTAAAGAACACAAAGTTCTTGATATTTCTGAAACAAAAGCTGTAACAGTTCTTTTCAAAGTTCATTGCAAATTCCCAAAACAAGTTTATATATCCAAAGACAAATCTCTATTGTGAGGGAAGTAGGAGTTAGTTTCTAATGTGCCTTTTGTGCTATGGTTGCCAAAGGGAAACAACAATGAATTCATCACAGTCAGGTCATTTGAGCATGTTCAAGAACTGACACCTGCTGCCAAAGGGAATCAACGAACGAGGCATCAGAGTCAGCACAAAAAAATGGGTCACATAGTGAAGCCCCTTACAGGCATAAGTGTTAAAGCACACAAAGAATAACAATAAGGACGTTACTGTAATACAACATATCTTGTTGTTTAAGCATGCTAACATTATTGGTACAAACATGCTGATGAGATGAACATTTAATACATGTTTTAATTCTTGCAGCAAGGTATTCATAACAGGTAGAGATGAACCTGGCCCAGTTTGCAGCGCCATAGTAGTACAGGTCACTGGTCACTTGCTGCAAGTGGCCTCATTCATCTCTGCTGAGGTCGAGCAGCCACTGCTTGCCCTGTGGCATGTGAACAGCTTTGAAAATATAAACTTATGTAGAAATCCCTGGAACAAGGGTGGACAAGGTAGCTGGCAAAATTATACAGAATAAGAGACAGCAATGTGATCCAAAGCAGGAAGTGACTCAGTCCACCAAAGAGGAGCAGGGAAGTAAGGGTGACTGTGTGTGATGGATGGAGATGGCAAGAAAGAAAAAATAGATATAAAGTCTATAAAGAAAGCATGCATTATCAAATGGCACTAGAATGTATCCTGACAGCACAGTTTTGTTTTCTAAATAACCAGCGATGTTCAAATTCTCACATTTAGCTGTTATAAAAGGTCTCATTAATAATAATATTTTACTAGTGTTTACATCTGATCAATGTACCTTTGTACATATTTGTAAAGAAAATTTGTGTTAAATTTTTTAGTTTTGCCCGAAAGTTAATATAAAGGCAATATACACATATTATTGATTTTGAACATCTTTGCAAAGGCTGCAGGCAAAACCTCTTCAGTGGGAAATGGTCTTACCCTGTTAATATCTTAATAATATGGGGACATTTCTAGTTTTCTACATTAAACCCTACATGCATACATATTGTCACACGGGACCTCACTGATAACGTGAATTTGCAAGGCTTTTGGGGCTAGTTTCCATCTGTAATTAATTTTAATGTAGGTCATTTGCACCCTGGTTATTTTGCCAGATTTTCTTAGTAAATGTCACAAACTGTTACTCCCAATGAAACCTTTTCTTATATCTAACTTGTTTGTATTGCTAATGAGTGTATTAGCATACTTTTCCATTATAAAGGGGAAAGCACTAGCTGGACATTGACCTCACAACTGTTATTTTTGCCTGTTGCTCACTACTGAGGTTCTAGCTAACAGCCTTTTTCTGAGTCAATGATGGAGTACTTGGATTTGCTCTCATAAGAGTTAATTCTAAAAGGGACCCGTGGCCCTCAATTTGAGGGTCCACTATATAGGTGCTCTAAGACATCAGAGGTGAAATGCATCCCCTGGAGCTCAATAACTCATAATCGCCTTGGGACACACCAAAATGTATTTCTCACACTCCCTCTCTTTTACTTCAATTCACAATGAAGAAGAAGTGGTCTTTGACCTGATTTAATCTGGCGTTTGGGAATTACAGGTCATTTATTGTTCATGTTTATTATTCCCACTCCAATGTAATTAGCAACAGGGAAAGTGCTGGACTTTGGGTGGGTCAGATTTACTTTTCCCACTCCAACATCAGCAACAGAAAGGAAGGAAGTGTTCTTTGGATGAGTAGGATTTACTACCAAACCAACATAAGCAACAAAAGGGAAAGATTTGGACTTTGGAGCACTCAGGTTCATTAATCTCACTCTAATGTTAGCAACAAGTTGGAAAGCATTGGACTTTGGTGGGGTCAAATTTAATATTCCCAATCCTTGTAAGAATGTGTTGGACTTTGAAGGGGTCAGATACAATATTCCTACTCCAACATAAGCAACAGTAGGGAAAGGGGTAGACATTGGATGGATCAAATTTACTATTCCTAATCCTACATAAGCAACAGTAGGAAAATTGTTGGACTTTGTAAGGGTCAATTTTAGAAGCCCTCCTGCAACAGAAGCAACAGTAGGGAAAGTTTTTTAATTGAGAGTAGTCCGATTTACTATTCCCACTCCAATGTGAACAAGTGTAAGAAAATGATTGGACTTTGGGAAGTAAAATTTTATATTCCGATTTCAATCCGAGGAAGAGCATAGAAAGTGTTGGACTTTGGAGGGTTCAGATTTACCATTCTCACTCCAATGTAAGCAAAAGTACTGAAAATGTGAGACTTTGGATGTGTCAAATTTACTATTACTACTCCAATATAGGTGATAATAGGCAATGAGTTCGACTTTGGATGGGTCAGAATTACTGATCCTACTCTCAGATAAGCAACAGTAGGAAAGATGTTAGACTTTGGAGTGGTTACATTTATTTATCCCATTCCAGTGTGAACAACTGTATGGAAGACTTTGTTGGGGTCAAATTCACTATTCACACTTTGATGTAAGAAAGAGTTGGACTTTAGATGATTTAAATTTACTATACCCACTCCACAATAAGCCAGAGCAGGGAATGTTTTGGAGTTCTGAAATGTGAGATTTAATATTCTATCCCCAACCTAAGCATCAGAGGGAAAGTGTTGAGCTTGGCAAGAGTCAAATTTACTTTTCTAGCTCCAAAATTAATAAATAAGTAGATACACCTACAATAAAAATAAATTTCAATGAATATTTTAAAATACATATAAATTTGACACTACATAAATAATTAACATTACAACCTAAATTACAACTAAAATATTTAGCTTAGTTAATAATTGTTAGACCTGACAGCCTTAGGGTGGTCATCCCACAACTGACACTGTTTTTGCAGGTTTTAGAACTCTGCGCACTTTACCATCGCTAATCAGTGCTAAACTGCAAATGCTCTCGCCCTTAAAACATGGTGACACTGGCTCATACCCTATTGGCATATTTAATCTACTTCTAAGTCCCTATTAAATGTACTGCTTGTGCCCAGGGCCTATAAGGTACATGCTACTAGTGAGCCTGCATCCCTGATTGTGCCACCCACATAATTAGCCCCTTAACAATGTCTCAGGCCTGCCATTGCAAGGCCTGCGTGTACAGTTTCACTGCCACTTCGACTCTGAATTTAAAAGTACTTGCCAAGCCTGAAACTCCCCTTTTTCTACACATACACCACCCCTAAGTTAGGCTCTAGGTAACCGCTAGGGCAGGGTGCTGTACAGGTAAAATGCAGGACATATACCAATGTGTTTTACATGTCCTGGTAGTGGAAAACTCCTAAATTCATTTTCCACTGCTCTGAGGCCTGCTCCTTTCATAGGCTAACATTAGGGCTACCCTCATATACTGTTTGAGTGGTAGGTTCTGATCAGAAAGAGGTAAGATTTAGTATGGCCAGAATGGTAATACAAAATCCTGATGACTGGTGAGGTTGGATTTTATATTACTATTTCAGAAATTCCACTTTTAGAAAGTGAGCCTTTCTCTGCACTTAAAATCCTTCTGTGCCTTACAGCCTTTTACCCAGACAACCACAAACACAGGATGCTCAGTCACACCTGCACACATCTGCATACTGAATGAGTCTTCCTGGGCTGGAAGGGTGGAGGGCCTAACACTTACATTTCAAAGGACAATGGCCTGCCCTCACACTGTGGACTGCCAAACCCCCTACTGGGACCCTGACAGACAGGGTTGTACTGTTCACTTCAAAACCACTCTTTGAAGTCTCCCCCACTTCAAAGGCACTTTTGAGTATTTAAACTGGGTTGCTGACCCTACCAATTCAGACACTTCCTTGGACAGATACTCTGAACCAGACCCTGCAACCTGCCAAGAGGAGCTGCCTGGCTGCACAAAAGACTCACCTGGACTGCTTTGCTGTGAAGGACTGCTGCCTTGCTGTTGCCCTGCTGCCTTGCTGGCCTCTGGCTCTGCTGAGAAGTGCTCTCCAAGGACTTGGATTGAGTTTGCCTCCTGTTACCTGAAGTCTCAGGGCAACAAAGACTTCATCCTTGCCAATGAACTCCTTGTGCGGTGAAAATTGAGCACAGCTTGCCAGAATCGACACACAGTCTGCCTAGCGTTAAAAGAATCGCCAAACCTGAATAATGCAGCCCGGCTCACCAAGTGGAGATTGACGCAGCATCAGCATTGCAACCGGAACTTCAATGCACGGAATGACGCAGCCTGACTTCCTGCAGGAGGAATCGACTCAGTTCCTGCTGTGCAACAGAAACTCTGATGCATCACCCACCGATCAACGCAGCACCTGTGACTTTGCCCTGCACACCCAGGACTTTGAATGCATTGTCCCTGGGCGTCAGAAGACCCCGTATCACAAAGAGGATTCAAGCCTGAGGGCTGGAAATCGACGCAAAGTCCTTGCCCCGTGGAAAAGAATTGACGCAATGTCTGCGTGCACCCAGAGATCCGACCATACCCTTCGTTTTCCACTCATCTCCTCCTCTGCAGTCTCCGTGCATGTAATTTTGATGCATGCCAAGTACTTTTTTCTTGCAAGAGACACTTGTTGCTTTTTAAAGACTTAAGACTCTTCTTATCATTACAAAAGTGATATTTCAACTTGTACTTATCAAATCTTGATCATTTTGAACTTACTTCATTCAGATAATATCTTATATTTTTCTAAACCTCTTTAGTGTATGTTTGTGGTGTTCTCACTGTTTTATTGCATGATTTATTGCACAAATACTTTACACAATGCCTTCTAAGTTAAGCCTGACTGCTCAGTGCCAAGCTACCAGAGGGTGGGCACAGGACAATGTGGATTGTGTGTGACTTACCCTGACTAGGATTGTGTTCCCCACTTGGACAAGGGTGTATACCTCTGCCAACTAGAGACCCCATTTCTAACACTAATCATAATAATGATAATCGTTTTTATGTTCTCCTAGAAGGATGGGATTGGTTTGTTCCTTCATAGAAATAGTTTGTGACCCATGCAGGTGTTTATGTTATAGCTCGATTAGTCAGTATTAGGTGAACATGTCAAACAAGTAGATATGTGGTCCATGACAGATTCCAATGCAACCTGTATCTTAATTGCGGGGAACATAGAGATGAAGGCCTAAAAGGCCTTCTGAGATCAATTGGCATCCATAGATCGCTGTGTCTCGAGGACACACCCTACCATAATACCATCATCCCATATTTGATATGTGACCCAGGCAGGCTTCACACTTCCATGTCAACTGCCCTAATAATATCAATTCATTTTCTGCAGAACTATATGAAAATATTTATTTACAAGACCAATCAAAGAGAATGGAGGGGGTCAAACTGGATGCTAATGCTGTGCATCTCCTGCGCTGTAAGCATGGAATATGAGTTATTTCCTGAAGTCATCACACATTAATTAGCTTCCTATTTGAAGCTGATAATACACCTAGCTAGGTTCAGCACTCCAATTATGGTTAAAATAATGTGTTTCATATCCCATGCTGGCTACACTTTTCAGGACTAAATCATGCTTATAAAAACCATTAACACATACTCGAAGCTTGTGAATCCCCCGCTGTACAGTTCCTCCGAGAAAACACTATGAAATGCGTTGCACACAAAGAGCACTAGGTTAAATGTGCTCAATGGAAAAGTCTTTCTGTAAGGTAAATTGCACATGTACATAAATAGAGCATTATACAGTACTTATCGTGAAAAAGTACTAAGTAATTCACTTGTGTTACGAGAAGAGAATATGAGTTTATCTGTGTGAAGAGGCACTTCTTTTTTTACAAAGGCGGTAAAGACCATAGCATCGAAAAGTGATTTTTCAAGGATACTTCACAACTTTTGAAAGACTATTACTGGACTGAAAATAATACATTTACTTTTAATATGATTCGATTCACTTATGAAAATATCGCTAGATCAAGATGGATACCTTACCCGTGCTAATTGCCTTAAAAAACAACACATTAAAATATTTATAAAAAGTCATTTTAATTAGGGTATAGAAGTGAAGTGTTGAAAATATGTTCTAGGGTACGGCCTGGTGGAAGCCAAAATCCAAAGGCAATCCAGTCTCATATTAACAATATCAGCATTTATGTAAAAGCCTCAGGAATATATGCAGGACCTTTTTCATCCATAAATTGAAGTGGCCATCGAGTAAATGTTCTTGCTAGAAGTAAAATGCAACCGTGATGTCTTTGGTTTGTTCCACTATGTTCTATATCGTTATATTTCTTCTACTTACAACATGTCATACTTAAAATAAAAGGTGACTATTATGCAGACAAACGTGAGCCAAGAAGATAAGCTTACTCACAAATCACACTATTTTCATTGCATATTTTGGCGACAATTGCCATTAATGCTTCTATTAATAGTACAATTTCATACACCTTGTGAGCACATTTGGATTTTCCTCATTTTTCCATATTACTACGTTCGGTGGAAAATTCAGAAATTGGTGGTATCTGATGAATTTTGGAAAATTGGGATTGATTTACACACTAACTGTTGGGTATGAGTTAGATAGGACAACTTCAAGGACTCTTTAAAACAATTTAGAAATCTTTTTGGAGTTGGGCCGGGATTCAGCCTCGATACTTTCCAGTTTTCTATAGCATGTGTCATATTTCCCGAAGTTTATTTAAAATGAACCACTTTTACAGCTGTAGTTGGAGGCTGCCAGGCAGGTTTTACTTCATTCTGATGTTTTGTGTATCACGGACATGACTCCAGCCAAACTTGTAGCATAGTGTAGATAGTTTGAAGACATATTTCAAGGAAAACTTTCTGGTTATAAAAAGTTATTCTAGTAAAGTGATGTAGTTGTTTAGGAGAATTGCGAATCAGTAATGTGTCTCGTTTTGAGCTCAGAAAGAGTGGTTACAATTGTTTTGTGGGCAGCAGATTGCCTCAGAATACTAGTTGGAAAAGCCATATGGAACATTTGTTGCCCTGCTCCCCTGCTAAGCTCTGACTTTGCTGAGAAGTGCTCTCCAAGGTCTTGGATTGAGGTTGCCTTCTTTTTCTGAAGTCTCAGGGACAAAAAGACTTCATCTCTTCAGGAAACTCCTTGTGCACTGAAAATCGACACACAGCCTGATGGAAACGAAGCACAGCCTGCCTTGAGACTGAGAAATCACCGCACAGCCGAACCAGAATGATGCAGTTGGACTTCCCGAGTGAAAATTCAACACAGCGCCTGCCTTGTGACAGAATATTGGACACATCACCGTCCCAGATTGACACAACGCCTGTGACTCCTTCCAGTGCACCCAGGATTTCCCCGCATCGTTCCTGGGTGTCAAAAAGCTCCACGTATTGCAGTGAGGAACCACGACTGTGCACCAAAAAAATGACTCAAGCCCCTTGCAGCGTGGAAAGAAATGACGCAATGTCTGTGCCACATCAGAAAATTCGATGCACACCTTATTTTTCCATGCATCTTCTCCTCTGCAGTCTCAGTGCATGTTATTTTTTGATGCAAACCAGGCACTTTGTGCAATCGAGAGACAACTGTTGATTTCTAAGATTTGAGACTCTTTTTAAAACTGCAAAAGTGATATTTCAACTTGTGCTTATTGAATCTTAATCATTTCACCTTATTTTGTCTAGATAAATATTAACTATTTTTCTAATCCTGTGTGGTATATTTTTAGGGTGTTTTCACTATGTTACTGTATAGTTTATTGCACAAATACTTTACACATTGCCTTTTAAGTTAAGCCTGACTGCTCAGTGCCAAGCTACCAGAGGGTGGGCACAGGATAATTTGGATTGTGTGTAATTTACCCTGACTAGGATTGTGGTTCCTACTTGAAAAAAGGTGCATACCTCTGCCAACTAGAAACCCAATTTCTAACAATGGTGATCAGCGGTGTGGATAGGACTTGTGTTTGTGTGGTGACATACAATAGCTATGTGTACACTACCTACCCAGAGTTAAAGGTCAATGCAATTTTTTCTCTTTTTGCTGCAATTTTCCTGCTTTTCATTTTAGCCTAATCCTATACAACATGTATCTGGCTGGGTCTCAAGGAGGAGCTGGAGCGTTTGACCTTGCTAAGCTGGAGACATACACTGTAAGACAGCTGAAAGGGTTCTCCAAGGGGATGGGAGTTCCTACCTGGGGTGCCTCCAAGAAGGAGGAGTACCAAAAGGTGCTGAGAGCCTGGGCAGAAGCCCATTCATAAAACAATGTTGAGTTGGGAGAGCAAGAGGATGGCTCTCCAGATGATTTGCCAATAGCAGTGGGGCGTGGCATTCCTGGATCTGTGTCCCCTGCTAAACCAGGGAGCAGTGTCTCAAGTCACAGCCTGACCAAAGAGGAAAGGTTGGAGGAGAGAGATTTTCAACTGCAGTTGGCCAGATTAAACATGGAGGCGGAGGAGAGGAGAGCAGAAAGAGAGGCTGAGAGAGCAGCCAAACAACCTGAGGCTGAAAGGGCCTTTGCTGAAAAGAAACTACTTCTGGCTCATGACCTGTGTCTGAAAAAGCTGTAGCTCAAGTCTAGGTAGTCGGAGTTTAGCAGTGATGGTGACAGCATACATACAGGACCTGCTGGAGACAAAAAGGTTTGTAAACCCAAAGATGTGGTACCAAGTAATGTGGTGGGAGATGACATTGACACGTGGTTTGCTGTTTATGAAGTTGCACTAAGGTCCCAAGAGCAATGGGGGCGGGCTTGTGGAAACACGTGCCAATATTTGGGGTGGACACACTTCTCACATTAGAAGTTAGGGACCGGAAAACGTACCCATTCATAAAAGCCATTTTAATTGCCAAGTTTAGACTGACCCCTTAAAAGTATTGCCAGAAATTTAGGGTCAGTACCAAACTCTTCAACCAAACTTTGGTAGACTTTTATGATTCTTCTAGTAAGGCAATGAAAGGATGGTTGTGGGAAGTAAAGTCAATGAGTATACTATATAATTTTATCCTGAGAGAGCATATGCTCAGTATTTGCTTTACAGAGTTGCAACAGCACCTGATTGACAGTAAGCTGACTGATCCCAGGAAGCCTGCTGAGGAGGCGGTCCTCTGGGCTAGCACCAGAGTGTCCAAAAAGGTATCTGGAGGGGACACCCACAAGGGTGGCCAGGTTTCCCACCAGTAGAAAGAGGGGAGAGAAAAACTTAAAACTTAAAAATAAGGAGTTCTCAAAAGGGCCCCAAAATAATTCCCATGGAAATAGTGGTAACCAGTCCCAGTCTGAGTCTAAAAATAAGGGTTGACAGTAAGACAGGGAGGCTTGTACCCCAATGCATTGAGTGCACTAAGTATGATCACTAGGGTGACTCCAAGTGTCCCAAGAGGGCACAGCCACCCCACTGGAGGACAGACACCTGGGTTGGCTAGTGTAGCTTTAGGGTAGGATGTAGTCCCAGTTAGTGGGGAACAGATAGAGGTAACCCTACTGTCCCTGGGGGATGCAGAGATGGTGCCAAAAGCCCAAATGCTTGCAAATACATCCAAGTATAGGCAGCGGGTCACCATCAATGGGCAGCGGGTGGAGGCTCTGGGTGACACAGAAGCCAGAATGACTACTCTCAGGGATCAGCTGGTGTCAGCAGAGCAGGTCCTACCAAACACATTCTACCCAGTCATAGTTGCTGACAATTGTGAGAGCCACCTACCGTACGAAGCTCCTGTTCCATTTGAGTGGGGAGGTCTCTGGTACTCTAAAAGGAGCTGTGAGTCCTGCCCTGCCTGTAGATTGTCTGTTAGGCAATGGCCTTGAGCACACTACCTGGAGGGAGGTAGAGTTAAAGTCTCACTTGGTGACGCTGGGATTGCCTGAGTGGGTCTGCATGACCACTAGGTCCATTGTTGCCCAGGAAGGGAGTCACGGGCATCTTGAGCCTGGAAGAATGGCCCAGACAGCTGCCAAGAAGAGGAGCAAGGGGTGTGGGAAACCAGACCCAGAAGTTCCCGCAGTGGTTGACAGGGTCCCTGAGGAGGAGGCCCCTCAGCCAATCGGGGAGGACATTGCTGCCCTAGGTAACATATCAGAGCTTACTGGCTAGAAAGTTGAGAGTGGGCCAACCAGGGAAGAATTCTGCTAGGCGCAGAAAGAGTGCCCCACTCTTGAGGGTTTGAGGCAACAGGCCTCAGCCTAGCCAGCAGGTGAAGCCTCTGGTGAGTACCTGATCTAGTGGGAGAATGATCTCCTTTACAGTGAGCCTAAGGCACCAGAGGCTGGGGCAGCACGTGTGCTGATGGTCCTCCACTGTGACCGGGCCTTCCTACGGGGCCTGGCTCATGACATTCCCCTGGCAGGACATTTAGGGCAAGACAAGACCTTTTCCAGGATTGTCACCCACTTCTATTGGCCCTGAATGTGAAAAGCCTCAGATTAATTCTGTAGGTCCTGCCCCACCTGCCAGGCCAATGGGAAGACAAGGAAAAGGCTGAAGGCCCCCTGATCCCACTCCCCATCATTGGCACCCACTTTGAAAGGGTGGACATCTACAAAATTGGTCCATTAGATCCCAAAATTGCCCTAGGCAACAGATTTATCCTGGTTTTGGTGGATCATGCCACCCGCTACCCTGAGGCAATCCCTCTGAGGATGGCGACTGCGCTGGTGGTGGCCAGAACTCTAATGGGGGTCTTTACCTGTGTGGGGTTCCCAAAGGAGATGGTGTCTGACAGATGCACAAACTGTCTGCATGCATGAAGTCCATGTGGGATGCGTGTGGGATGACCTGCAAGTTCACCACACCCTATCCTCCTCAACCCAATGGTCTTATGGAGAGATTCAACAAGACCTTGAAAGGCATGATCACAGGTCTCCCTGAGGCCATGAATGGGACGTCCTCCTGCAATGCCTTCTATTTGCTTACAGAGAGGTACCCCAGAAGGGGGTAGGGTTCAGTCCCTTTGAACTTCTCTATGGGTGCCCTGTCAGGGGATCTTAAAGCACTGTGAACGAGGGGTGGGAGAAAGCTCTCAAGGCACTTCCCCAGGATGCGATCAGCTTCATGTTGGCCCTCTGCAACCAGATGCAACACTTCAGGAAAAAGGCTGAGAGCAACCTCGAGGCCAATCAAGAGGTGATGAAACGCTGGTGCGACCAGAAGGCCACCCTGGTGGAGTTTCAACCTGGAGACAAAGTTTAGGTGATGGAGCCAGTGCAGCCTTGAGCTCTCCAGGACCACTGGACTGGCCCTTTTGAGATCAAGGTGCAAAGAGGGAGGCCACTTACTTAGTGGACCTCAAGTCCCCTAGGATCCCCCTAAGGGTGCTCCATGTGAACTGACTGAAGTCTCATTTTGAGAGGACTGAGGTCAACATGCTTCTGGTTACAGATGAGGGTGTGGAGGAGGGGAGTGAACCTCTCCCAACCACCTCTCTGCCAAAGAAGGCGATGGGTCAGTGGAGGGTGTCAATCTCTATGACTTCCTGACCCTGAAACAGCGAGGGGACTGCTACCAGTTACTGGAGCAGTACTCCTCCCTCTCTTCCCTCAGCCCTGGACTCACACACTTGACATTAACACGGGAGACAGTCCCCCTGTAAAGAACAACATTTACAGGTTGTCAGACAGGGTGAAGGCTAGCGTCAAGGAGGAAGGTGTCAAGATGCTGGCTCGTGGGGTGATTGAGAAGTCTAGCAGTCCCTGGTCCAGCCCTGTGGTGCTGGTACCCAAGGTTGCCGCACCCGGTGCCAAGCCAGAAATTAGGTTCCCCACGGACTACTGGGGTCTCAACTCTGTTATGAAGACAGATGCTCACCCCATCCCCTGAGCTGATGAGCTCGTAGACTGGCTAGGTGCTGCCAAATTTCTCAGTACCTTTGCCCTCCCATCAAGGTACTGGCAGATCACCTTGACTGAGGGAGCTAAAGAGAGATCTGTTGTTTTCTACTCCTGACAGACATTACCAGTTCAGAGTGATGCCCTTTGGGTAGAAAAATGCCCGCTACCTTCCAACAGTTGGTTGAAAGGGTCCTAGCTGGGAAGGATGCGTTCTGCGCTGCCTACCTAGACGACATTGCCGTCTACAATTCCAGCTGGGAGGAACACCTGCTCCACCTCCAGGAGGTGCTTCGGGCCCTGCAACAGGCTGGCCTGACAATCAAGGCCAGTAAGTCCCAGATTGGTCAAGGTTCCGTGGTGTACTTGGGACACATAGTGGGGGGTGGCAAGGTGCAGCCCCTCCAGGCCATGATTGAGACAATCACGGCCTGGCAGCCACCTAGAACCCAAACAGAAGTGAGAGCCTTTTAGGCCTCACTGGGTACTACTGTACGTTTGTTAGGGGTTATGGTACCACAGTGGCCCCTTTAACAGAATTAACATCCGGAAAGCATCCTAGATTGGTGAATTGGACAGAGGCTTGTCAGAAATCCTTTGACTCTCTTAAGGAAACCATGTGCACGCCACCTGTGCTCAGGGCCCTTGACTACTCCAAGGAGTTCATCATGCAGACGGACGCTTCAGAGCATGGCATAGGGGTGGTTCTAGCACAGCCGAATGAGGAGGGCCTTGACCAACCAGTATCTTTATTAGCAGAAGGCTACTATCACGGGAACAGAGGTGGAGTGCCATTGAAAGAGAAGCATTTTCTGTGGTCTGGGCACTGAAGAAGCTGTGACGATGTAGGAAGGTAGCCTCTTTCTAGCCTTGTTACCCCCACTTTTGGCCTGCTCGTGAGTGTATGTCAGGGTGTTTTTACTGTCTCACTGGGATCCTGCTAGCCAGGGCCCAGTGCTTATAGTGAAAACCCTATGTTGTCAGTGTGTTTGATATGTGTCACTGGGATCCTGCTAGCCAGGACACCAGTGCTCATAGGTTTGTGGCCTATATGTGTTCTCTGTGTGGTGCCTAACTGTGTCACTGAGGCTCTGCTAACCAGAACCTCAGTGTTTATGCTCTCTCTGCTTTTAAAATTGTCATTGCAGGCTAGTGACTATTTTTACCAATTCTTATTGCCACACTAGAACACCTTTATAATTCCCTAGTATATGGTACCTAGGTACCCAGCGTATTGGGGTTCCGAGATCCCTATGGGCTGCATCATTTCTTTTGCCACCCATAGGGAACTCAGACAATTCTTACATAGGATTGCCACTGCAGCCTGGGTGAAATAATGTCCAAGTTATTTCACAGCGATTTTACACTGCACTTCAGTAACTTATAAGTCACCTATATGTCTAACCCTCACTTAGTGAAGGTTAGGTGCAAAGTTACTCAGTGTGTGGGCACCCTGGCACTAGCCAAGGTGCCCCCACATTGTTCAGGGCAAATTCCCCGGACTTTGTGAGTGCGGGGACACCATTACACAAGTGCACTACATATAGGTCAATACCTATATGTAGCGTCACAATGGTAACTCCGAACATGGCCATGTAACATGTCTAGGATCATGGAATTGTCACCCCAATACCATTCTGGTATTGGGGGGACAATTCCATGCATCCCCGGGTATCAAGCATAGAGCCCGGGTACTGCCAAACTAACTTTCCGGGGTTTCCTCTGCAGCTACCGCTGCTGCCAACCCCTCAGACAGGTTTCTGCCCCCCCCGGGGCCTGGGCAGCCCAGTCCCAGGAAGGCAGAACAAAGGATTTCCTCTGAGAGAGGGTGTTACACCCTCTCCCTTTGGAAAAAGGTGTGACGGGCCCTGGAGGAGTAGCCTTTCCTGGCCTCTGGAAATGCTTTGAAAGGCACAGATGGTGACCTCCTTGCATAAACCAGTCTACACCAGTTCAGGGATCCCCCCAGCCCTGCTCTGGTGCAAAACTGGACAAGGGAAAGGGGAGTGATCACTCCCCTGTCCAGCACCTCCCAGGGGAGGTGGCCAAAGCTCCTCCAGTGTGTCCCAGACCTCTGCCATTTTGGATGCAGAGGTGTGAGGGCACAATGGACAGCTCTGAGTGGCCAATGCCAGCAGGTGATGTCAGAGACCCCTCCTGATAGGTGCTTACTTTTCTCTGTAGCCAATCCTTTTCTGAGGGCTATTTAGGGTCTCTCCTGTGGGCATCTCACCAGATAACGAATGGAAGAGCTCACCAGAGGTCCTCTGCACTTCCCTCTACGACTTCTGCCAAGGATAGACCGCTGACTGCTCCAGGACGCCTGCATAACTGCAACAAAGTAGCAAGAAGACTACCAGCAACATTGTAGCGCCACATCCTTCTGGCTTTCTTCATTGATTCCTGGTGGTGCATAGTGATATAAGTGGTATAGTAGGAGCTTTGCATGTCTCCTAGTTCAGCCTAAGCTGCTCTGCTATAGCTACCTCTATCAGCCTAAGCTGCTAGAACACCCCTAATCTACTAATAAGGGATAACTAGGACCTGTCACAAGGTGTAATGAAGTACTGGGTTTTTCAGAACCCAGTGGTGCCAGGGAATACACCCTAAGACTTCGAGTTCTTCCTGTTTCAGACTACAGAAACACAGAGTCTTCTTGGTGAAGTCAAAGATCTTGTTTATTGGCTGCAGCCAGTAACAGGTATCCTAGAAGTTCAACACGGTGTATATTCTCAGGAGACTGCTCCTCTTGCAAAGCTAACCTTCTCTTTTATACAAAATATTATGCTTTGGGCAAACATTCCTTATTTTACAGTTGACCATTCACATATTTTCACTACAAAGAAATAGCAGGGTTATGATGACAAGCCCATATTTCAGTTTGTCCAGCCCTCAATCAATAACCCGACAAGGCTCAGTACTTTCATCAGATATCAACGGACCCCCAATATAAACAGGCACCTCCTCCTTGTAAAGCAAGTCATAAAGAAAGAAACCGGGGCAGGTGTGTGTAAGATTAGGCATGGTTTGTGTGTGATGAAAGGTTTTATGATGTGTTGTGCCTTGATACTAATCTCATTCGGCCACTGGGAAAGAAACTGGCCGAACAGGTTTGGCTTCAGGCAGTGGAGTCAGCTTGCCCAGGTCACAGAGGAGTCAGCAAAGATGTACGTGTCCTTCAGACTCGTTTTCAGCATTAGACATTGACCTATGTGAGGGCAATCACAAAATGGCTGTCGTTTAAATGGAACACGAGGGTTCAGGACGGAAACTCTGATATTCGGGTGATTTCGTTACCCGAATATGAATACAATGCTTGTGCATACTATTCTAATCATTCTTGGTCTGCTGATACCAAAATCGTTGTGATACGACGATGTTTATAACACGGGTCCAGAATTTTCAGTACCACAGACCCTCCTTTTGCCCTTACATAGGCAATAACCTATACTCACGCTAATCTGAGTCCAGGTCTATATTCATAAAGTCGTTGAGATGTTGCTGTAGCATCATCCTATTACCTAGCTCGTCTTTTGATACAGGTTTCCTTACACACGATGTAGCACAGAGGCCACATATTGCAGGAGCACACTGTACACACAGACAGAACAGGAAAAGAATGGCTAAGATCATCCCAATGACTACCAGAGTCTTCCATCCCCAGGCGGATATCAGCTCCCAGAACCACCCCATCAATGACCAATCTCCTTTATCCACGTGAATAGACTCAGAGATCTTATGCAGTTTGGAAATGGCCTGGTAGACTGTCGGAGCGTTATCTGGGATGAAAACACAGCAACTTGATTGGATCACTTTACATACCCCACCTCGGTCTGCAAGTATGACGTCTAATGCGACCCTCTTCTGAAGAGTCATAAGGCGATCCGACTAGAGCTCAGCAGTCAAATTACCAAGGGCACCGGCGGTTTCAACTACCGTGGATTCAACCACCTTTGTCAATTGCCTTATGTTCCTGCTGTTAACCATAGGACCCCAAAACGGCAGAAAACCCTTTACGAAATCTCCAAATTCTTGTCCTGTAGTGTCTTCTTTACTTATGACACCTCTAACTATCCTTGTCTTATGGTAATCTGCCGCGGCCGTGTAGGTGGGAGGTAACAGGAACGAAACAAAACATGTGCCTGAGAAGTCAGGGGGCAACCATGTATAGGCTCTATTATGGCAGATGAAATAGGTACCCTTAGCTGCTAAGAACGAAGGAGAAGTCTGAGACGCAAAAACATATGTTTCAGTGCAGATACTTTTCCCTAACTGAGCTCTGGGATTCTTGCCATTACCTTGCAGACATAGGTGACCCTGATGGGGTACAATCCAAATCGGGGAGGATCTCTTTGCTCGCTGGTTCCCACTCAGAGTAACTCCATATCCTGTTATGTTCCATCCAATATATGCTAGTGTCTCATTTCTCGGGATAGTCTCATAGGAAATATCTTCCCTAATCATATCTACTATACCCTTAGCTAGAGCACTATTCTTAGGATTATCTTTCACAGAACGTAGGGGGTTGGCTTCATACGCGTATATGAACACCGTTCTATATGCCCATACAGAACCATTATGGCTGAAAGGCAGGACCAGATAAGGGATACCTTTATCAGTAGTATGAGGCATAAGACCACACACCCAACAGTTAGTTGTGTTCACTACTAATTGTTGTTGGTGTAGAAGCTGAATGAATGAATTGTTGACAAATTCTAATCTTCTGGCAGACTCGTGTTCAGGCAGGGGGTGAAAAGAATGCGAGGAAACAGTAGAAGGAGGTATGGGCTGTGTAATGAGTGCAAATGTCACTTGAAAAGAGAATAAAACATATCCTATTAAAAACGTCATTACACTAAGCAACATGAAAATACATAATATCAAAAATCGTTTCTTTGTCATTATTATACACATTCTGGCTTTAAAGTCCATCTGTCTGGCAGGTCTCTCATTCTTGAAAAACTCCATCCTCTCTAATTGCTGCTCGTGGTGGTAGGGTGTTCTATGCTAGGGAATGCTTCTGTCAGTCCAGGGCAACTCCCTTAGACCGACCAGAACTGTCGACCTAACGTCTTCAGCTGCACTCCAAAGACTTGGGCAACCACGACCCTACAGCTGAACCCGGATGGCGGTTCGAAAAGAAAAAAAACAAAAATAAGAACGTTTCTCAGATGAGAGAGCCGCACTTTTTTAAAAAATAGCAAAGGAACGGGAAAAAATTATTTGTCCTTAGTTCTTGGTCTCAAATTATAACGGCTTTTTCCAGGTACTGTCTGGTTCTGGAACAAGAGTTCAGGCTCTGTAGTGTTCAATCGAATTGACGGTGGCACAGCTTCTTGCAAATTATTGTCACTTTCTCGTTCAGAATTTTTTCCTTTTACACGTGCATCGCTAAATGGCAAAAAACGAGGCACAGTCTCAGTCTCAGAGTTAGCGATCCCCTCCTGGTCCCACCGGTCGTACGATAGAGGAAAAGGGACCCTCTTGCAGTGTACGCCGTGGATCCAGTTCTTTTTCCCTTCCACTCGAACAGCTGATCTTGTTGAGAGAAGGATGAGGTAGGGGCCGGTCCAACGGGGCTGGTCATTCTTTGTCCGCTGGAAGTTCTTGACCAGCACCCATGATCCAGGATCGATAAGATGTCCTGGAGCTTCAGAGACCTGAGGCAGAGTATCGTGAACCTGTTGGTGTAGAACACGCAATTTAGCCGTCAATTCATGCAAATAATCAAGCAGTACAGGGTGTTCGATCTCACTGAATTTTGTTGGTCTTGGCACTCCCCATATGTTGGCCGGGCGGCCGAACACAATTTCATAGGGACTAAGTCCCACTCGCGAATGCACAGTCATTTTTGTTGATAGGAGTGCTAAAGGCAGAGCGTCAGGCCATTTAAGACCAGAGCTCGCTTGTATCTTTGCCAACTTCAGTTTTAGCGTGCCATTATAGCACTCTACTAGTCCAGCTGATTGGGGGTGATTTGCAGCGTGGAATTTTTGCTGGATACCTAGCCCCTCACATACTTTTTTCATCACTCGACCCACAAATTCACTCCCATTATCACTCCAGACCATTCTCGGCATTCCAAACCTATGGAAGAATTCTTTGGCAAGGGCTTTAGCTGTGGATAAGGCAGTGTTGTCTTTTAAGGGATATGCTTCTACCCATCTTGAAAAAGCACAAACAACAACGAGTACGTATTTCAGATTGTTGCACCTTTCCATGTGGATGAAATCTAGCTGCAAAACCTCGAACGGATACGTTGGAGGCGCAAAATGACCAGTTGGGGTTCCCCTACCAGGATTGTATTTCAGACACACCATGCAATTCTTGACCACATTCTCTGCACATTTAGGAATTCCAGCATTTTGCCAATACTGGAGCCAACAACTTACAAATCCCTTTCACACTGATATGGGCCATTCCATGAGCCATTGTCACCACTGCAAGCACATACGCATCGGGTAACAACCATCGCTGATGTTCTGACAAGTCAACCCAACAACCATTTTCATCCAATTTACCCGTACTTTCTTTCCACACATTCAACTCTTTCTCTGAAGCTTCAGCTTGAAGAGACTTCACACCCTATATCGTATCTTCACATATTCCAACGTCACCAACCCATCTTGCGGGGCCTGCAACATACATTCGATTCATCACATCTTTTGCTGTTTCTTTTGCGATTTCGTCAGCAAATGCATTGCCACGACGGACATCATCAGTAACCTTCTTGTGTGCACTGCATTTCACAATCGCAACTTGTAATGGCAAGGTCAGTGACTCAAGAAGCTCATTCACCAACTGACCATGCTGAATTTTAGCTCCATGCGAAGTCAGGAACCCACGTTCTTTCCACAATCGTCCAAAACTATGGGCCACACCAAACGCATACTGGCTGTCGGTATATATGGTCACTTTCATTCCTTTCGATAACACACACGCTCTCGTAAGTGCAATCAGCTCTGCTGCTTGAGCTGAATTATGTGGTATACGTGTAGCTTCAACAATCGTATGCAAAGTTGTGACAGCATATGCTGCAGTCGTATCACCATTCGGAAGCTTGAAGCATGAACCATCCACCCATAAGGTACATCACACTTTACAAGAGGAGTATCTTTAAGATCTACTCTCCCTTTCGTTTCTTCTTCTGTCCTAAGAAAACAATCATGTTGTTCAACATCATCTGTCTCTACTGAAATCGGCAATAACGTGGCTGGATTCAACGTATTGCACCTCTTTATGTGCACATGACTCGCTAACAGTGTCAACTCGTAACCTGACAATCGAGCACTAGTTAAATGCTGTGTCTTGGTCCTGTTTAACAACGTGTCCGCTGCATGTGGAACCATCACAATCAACATATTATTCATCACTAACCCAGCAGACTGTCGAATAGAAACAGCTGCGGCCGCTGTGGCTCTCAAGCAACTCAGCAATGCTTTAGCTACCGGATCCAAAGTTGACGAAAAATATGCGCATGGGCGCTGCTTGTCTCCAAAAGACTGTGTCAGCACTGACAATGCACAACCCTCTTTCTCATGGACATACAGTGTAAAGGGCTTACTGTAGTCGGGGATACCCAACACAGGAGCCGAACACAATGCATTACGCAATTCGGAAAAACTTTTCTGACAATCTTCAGACCACGGAACGGGGTTCGGTGTATCTTTATAGGTCAATGCTACCAAAGGTTTGGCCAGCAAAGAAAAATTCAGTATCCATTGTCTGCAGTATGATGTAATGCCCAAGAAATCATGTACTTCTCTCTGTGTCCTTGGCACACTCAATTTTGCAATTGCCTGAATTCTTTCTGAGGTCAGTTTCCTTCCCTCCATCGATAAGAGATGACCTAAGTAGGTCACTTCTTGTCGACAATATTGCAGTTTTGAAAGGGACACTTTGTGATGTAAATCAGATAAATGACGCAACAACGACAAGGTGGCTTCTTTACAAATCTCTTCAGTATCTGTAGCGACTAGCAACTCATCGACGTACTGAATAAGGGTAGCGCCGTCAGGTAAAACGATTGCATCAAGCTGTGTTTTTAAAGCCTGACTACATATTGATGGACTTTCACAGTAGCCTTGAGGAGCGCGTTTGAAACTGAAACTTCGGCCTCCTAAACTGAAGCCAAAAATATCCCTGCTGTCCTCTGCAATCGGGATGCTGAAGAAAGCATTCTTTAAGTCAATCACCGAGAACCAGGTGGCGGAAGCTGGAATCATAGTCAATAGGGCAGTGATATTAGGAACAACTGGAAACTGTGGCACAACTATTTTATTTACCTCTCTAAGATCAATCACGAGCCTGTAAACAGGTGGCTTAGAGGGGTCAGTACGTTTCAAAACAGGCAAAACAGGACTATTACAAACGTTGCCTCTTGTCTCTTCAATTACATCTTTTTCAATTAAATCATAAATGATCGCTAGCAACGCCTTTTCACCTTCACTAGAGATCTTGTATTGTTGAATGCGTGGTAATTTAACGTTGGCGTTCAATGTCACAACATAAGGCGGTATTTCCAAAAGACCCACATCATTAGGACCAGTAGCCCAAATGATATCAGGAAGAAACGACAATTCGGTCGGAAGTTTATCCTTCGACAAATACATTGGAGAGACCAATTTCCTACCCAGTGTAAGTTGTACTCCCGAAGGAGAACAATATAATGTCGCGTACAATCTTTCGAACAAATCCAATCCTAACAAGTTTTCACCACAACCTGTCGTCAGAATAAGGGGTGCTTCCAATTCACAAGGTCCAACAGTAAGGGACATAGGACTAGAAATCGGGTTCCTAACCGGGGCGCCAGAAAAACCTACTGAAATATTCATCTCGCCAGACAAAGGTGCGCCAGGGAGTTTTGAGTGCATAATAGAACTCTTTGTAGCACCAGTATCCAACAGAAAAGGCTCTGACACACCTGATGTAATCACCTTAACATAAGGTCCATTCTGATCCACTGGAACTAAAAAAACTCCCTCTCTTCGTCTATGGCTGTCCTAGCAATTATTACCTTCCAAGTTCTCACCTTCTGCATAGTAGTCATCAGCATAGTACTGAGCCGTCCTACCAGACGCGTTATGTTGCTGGTCAAAACTATTCATTGAGTTTTAAGACGGAAAGGAACGCGTGTTCTGGGGAAAACTTCCACGTCCTCTACCTCTAGGAGCTTGGTGAACACCTCAACCTCTTGCGCCAGAAGCACCATTCGTACGCTGTAACAAAATAGGACAACTATACTTGAAATGACCCTCTTCTTTACAATATGAACACTGATTGTGACCTATAGGAGCACGTGGTTGAGAAAACTCGAACCTTTGCGAGTTTCTCTGGAACTGTTGAGGTTGCTGATAGTTACTCTGACCACCACGTGGCGGATACGCCTGTTGTAAAAGAACCTTCGTTTTTAATTCTTTAGTTTTCTTGTCTGCTCTATCCTTCTCATCTTTATCCCTATTTTCGTAGTACTGTGCAGTAGCCAATATTTGTGCTGAAGAGGAAACGGCCCAAGAACTCTCTGAATCCTTCAATTTCTTAAACAGCTCGGCAAGCAAATTGTGCACAAATTTGTCGACGAACAACCGTTGATCACCTTCTGTACTCATATCTTGAACACTGTGGTCGATAAACGTTTCCTCAAACCTGGTGAAGAAATCAGACACTGTTTCATCTTTCTTCTGCTAACACGCAGACAATTTATCCCAATTCACACGCATCGCAGGCATTAAAGTCTTCATGTAAGTAATGATCCTAGCAGGCAGTTCTGCTACCAAAGGCTCAGGCTTGGCACCACCAACTTGTCTATCATTTGCAGCACTAATATTAGCCCATGAGTCACCTAACTCTTGCGCATGATCTGTATGGCGAATCAAACCCCACAAAGGCTGTGGAACAACATTCCCAAATAACATGTCTATGTCGGCTAAATTCATAATGCATGAGTCTGCAGTCTGTGATAATTCCTTATAATACCCTGCAGGGTTTTTACGGGGATCAGGCAAAGTCTGCTTAAGGGCTAAAACTTCAGCTTGCTTCCACGGAACATGTACCCAAACACGCTGAAAATGAGCTGGGACAGCATCAATTTGATTAGCAACATCAGCCGCAACGGCGTCCTTCCATACCGGAGGGACTGCTCTCATTGGGTACTGTCGCACCTTTTTTTAACAGAGGAGTCATGTTGGAACAATGACTGAGAAGGATCCTTATTCCTAAAGGACAACAACGTCGCAACTGCTTTCTCAACATCGGGACCCACAATCGTGCCTTTTTCAAACTCAAACCGTACACGGCACAAATCAGGCGGATTTGTTTCCAAATCATTATCCTCCAATTCCTCACAAAGGAAAGCACACATTTTCTCAAAAACGTATCTTTGTTTCGGTGCTCCCCATTGACGGAAGACATCCATAACAGACTCTACATCGTATCTTAAAGGGTAAACAACCCATTTACGCGCCATACGGTCAAACATTTCTCTCTCTTGAGAATTAGGCAGTTGACTACGCGACTGTTTACGCTCCGAATCTGGGGTCACACCAGACGACCCAAAGAGAGGAAATATAAGGCTGGCAACAGTATCTGTCATTCTCTGTCGGACAGAAGGAGAAGTTGATGAAAGTACAGGAGGAAAAACAGAGGGAGGCAAGGCAGACACAGAAGCAGACGCAGAGGCAGTATCAGGAAGAACACCAGAAGAGGCAGTCGATGTAGTACATAAATTCGCAGGAGGTACAGATGGAGCAGGTAGCGAAGTCAGCGGCCCTTGAAGGGGCTGCGCCATAGTAATAGGAGCCAACTGAAGAGGAGCTGGCGGCTGTGGAAGAACCTGAGGCACAATAACCGGAGGTTGCAAAGCTAAAGGTTGCGGGGGTGCTGTAGCATTCTGCGCATAAGGGAGTGGCGAACTCAACAAGTGTGACATTAAAGGATCTTGCTCAGGTTCTTTTGCTGAATCTTGCTGAAGAAGCGGAAAAACTGGATAACATTTATCGGTCACCAATTTACGTTGCCTGTGCAACTGCTCATTAATCTGTTCTTCTTCATCATCTTTAAACTGCATGGCAGCTTGCATTATCGAGATACCCTCTTCCCTCTTATTTCTCTTTGCTAATTTAATTTCCTTCTGTTTGGCTTCCTTACGCCATAGGCGGAAAGAGTCAAACATCGCCGGCCGGTCTTTCTTCTTAAAAAGTTTAACCTCCAGATTATCCAGAATCTCTGTGTCAAAACTACCATATTGGGGCCATTTTAAAACACCATCTTTCCTGGTGTATCGGATCCATACTTCATTATATGTGAGGGGGCCTATGCCATGTTTCACATATAGTTCATAGGTTGGAGTTCCAATCGGAGGAACCGGACATGAGTCCTCCAATCGGGAATCCCTATTATAACCAAGACAAAACAAATTTCCATGTCTGCTAAGACCAGGCATCTTCGCTCTCCAGTCTAGCTTCAAACTTCAAAGGATTATCGAATACAATAGTCTCGTGAATACACGAATCCCTCGGCTTTGGTACTTGCAAGTTCCAAATCAAAGATCCCAAGGGGATACCAAACTAAGAACCAAACTAAGGACTGGGAGACGCTCCACTTATACTTAACTGAGGTATCGATGACGTCACCAGAAGACTCGTTTATCGTTTCACTCTACCAAATCATCAAGGGTCCAAAACAGGGCGATAGTCAGGGCAGCAGTCCTTCTTAGCCGTTGGGAAGCGGGGAACCTCGCAGCAAAGACTTTCGGACCACGTCGACATACAGGGGTCGATGAAGTGGCGGCCTCCCTCCAGAATTTTCACACGAAGCTCCTCACGAACCTCTGGCTTGGACTGGTACTGCTGAAATCGCCCCACATTGGGCGCCAACTGAAGTACTGGGTTTTTCAGAACCCAGTGGTGCCAGGGAACAAACCCTAAGACTTCGAGTCCTTCCTGTTTCAGACTACAGAAACACAGAGTCTTCTTGGTGAAGTCAAAGATCTTGTTTATTGGCTGCAGCCAGTAACAGGTATCCTAGAAGTACAACACAGTGTATATTCTCAGAAGACTGCTCCTCTTGCAAAGCTAACCTTCTCTTTTATACAAAATATTATGCTTTGGGCAAACATTCCTTATTTTACAGTTGACCATTCACATATTTTCACTACAAAGAAATAGCAGGGTTATGATGACAAGCCCATATTTCAGTTTGTCCAGCCCTCAATCAATTACCCGACAAGGCTCAGTACTTTCATCAGATATCAACGGACCCCCAATATAAACAGGCACCTCCTCCTTGTAAAGCAAGTCATAAAGAAAGGGACAGGTGTGTGTAAGATTAGGCATGGTTTGTGTTTGATGAAAGGTTTTATGATGTGTTGTGCCTTGATACTAATCTCATTCGGCCACTGGGAAAGAAACTGGCCGAACAGGTTTGACTTCAGGCAGTGGAGTCAGCTTGCCCAGGTCACAGAGGAGTCAGCAAAGATGTACGTGTCCTTCAGACTCGTTTTCAGCATTAGACATTGGCCTATGTGAGGGCAATCACAAAATGGCTGTCGTTTAAATGTAACACGAGGGTTCAGGACGGAAACTCTGATATTCGGGTGATTTTGTTACCCGAATATGAATACAATGCTTGTGCATACTATTCTAATCATTCTCGGTCTGCTGATACCAAAATCGTTATGATACGACGAAGTTTATAACACGGGTCCAGAATTTTCAGTACCACAGTAAGTACCACAAGGTACCCACTATAAGCCAGGCCAGCCTCCTACAGACCATACCTGTTTGGGACTCACTTCCGGTTCAGACAGACCACAGGCCCCTCAAATGGGTCATGCAGATGAGGGGTGAAAATCCTAAACTCTTGAGGTGGTCCATTTCATTTCAGAGGATGGAATTCACGGTGGAGCATCTCCCTGGGACTGACCACGCCAGTGCTGATGGTATCTCCAGATTCTTCCGCCTTATCGATGAGAGCTTCCAAAGGGCTGGGTAGCTCTCCCCACTTTCAGCTGGGTGGGACACATGTTAGACTTGACAGCCTTAGGGTGGTCATCCCCAACTTTTTGCCTGCCCCCCTCCACCTTTCTGACTCTGTTTTTGCTGGTTTTAGGAAACTGCACACTTTACCACTGCTAACCAGTGCTGAAGTGCATATGCTTTCTCCATTAAACATGGTAATATTGGTTTAATCCCAATTGGCCAGTGTGATTTACTTGTAAGTCCCTAGTAAAGTACACTACAGGTGCCCAGGGCCTGTAAATTGAATGCTACTAGTGGGCCTGCAACACTGGATGTGCCACCCACATAAGTAGCCTCTTAATCAGGTCTCAGGCCTACCATTGCAAGGCCTGTGTGTGCAGTTTCGCTGCCACTTTGACTTGCCATTTAAAAGTATTTGCCAAACCTCAAACTCCCCTTTTTCTACATATAAGTCGCCCCTAAGGTAGACACTTTGTAAACCAAAGGGCAGGGTGCTATGTAGGTAAAAGGCAGGATATGTACATGTGTATTATATAGGTACCGGTAGTGGAAAACTCCTAAATTTGTTTTCCACTACTGTGAGGCCTGCTCCTTTCATAGGATAGCATTAGGGCTACCCTTATACCCTGGCTGAGTGGCAGGATTCTGATCAGAAAGGGGTAACCAAGTCATATTTAGTATGGCCAGAATGGTAATAGAAAATCCTGCTTATTAGAGAGGCTGGATTTGATATTACTATTTTAGAAATGTCACTTTTAGAAAGTGAGCATTTCTCTCGACTTAAGATTCATCTTTGCCTTACAGTCTGTCTTCAATCAACACCTGGGCTAGGCTGGTTGATAGCCTCCTTGAGCATTTCACCCAGACAACCACAAACACAGTATACTCAGTCACACCTGCACTCATCTGCATACTGAATGGGTCTTCCTGGGCTGGAAGGGTGGAGGGCCTGACACTTACATTTCAAGTCAAAGGACTGCCAAACCCCTGGCAGACAGACCTGTACTGAAAGGGGAACTTGTGCACTTCAAAACCACCTCCCACTTCAAAGACACTTTTGGGTATAGATACTGGGTCTCTGACCCCAACAACTCAGACACTTCTAGGCCTGAACCTGCCACCTGTCAAGAGGAACTGCCTGGCTGCCCAAAGGACTCATCTGGATTGCTTTGCTGGGAGGGACTACTGCCTTGCTATTGCCCTGCTGCCCTACTAGCCTCTGACTTTGCTGAGAAGTGCTCTCCAAGGGCTTGGATTGAGCCTACCTCCTGTTTTCTGAAGTCTCTGGGCCAAAATGACTTCATCTCTTCAGGAGATTTTCGATGCACAGCCTACCGGAAACTGTACACAGGCTGCCTTGCGACAGAGAACTCACCACAGAGCGAACCAGAATGATGCAGCCTGACTTCAGAAGTGGAAATTCGATGCAGCGCCTGCCTTGTAACAGAAAATTCTACACACAGCCATATCAAATCGATGCACAGCCAAACCGGAACTATGTAGACATCTCCCAGAGCGGAAAATCGACACAGCACCTGCCGTGCAACAGAAAATGTGTTGCATCGCCCTCCTGGATCGACGCAATGCCTGTGACTTCTGCCAGGTATATACCCAACACTTCCAGAATACAACATTTTGAGGCTGATTCACAAAGGCGTTTAGAAGACTGTAGCAATCCTGTACTTCCATTTATTGTACTTTTACATGCATTCTTGAATCAATCCCTAACACATCTAAACTAGCACTAAACTGGGAATATTCAGGACATATTCAAATACAATTAGTACAAATCGCATGGACCGTGACATCTTTCTGTTTTTACTAATAGAGAAATTGATGTTTTGATGCTGATCACAAAGACAATTAACAGAACACATTACCCCATGGCCCGCATTAATGTGTCTGGAGTGGGTTCCATCTGGATAACTTCACATGGTTCTTTCGTTCATAGTTCTGCTTCCCTTACTGTATTCCATTACCAATTGCATGGGTTGTTTACGGAGATGGAGCTCTGTTGGATAGTGTATAGATTTGCACTCAGTTTATGAATTGCAAGGTATTGTGTTGTTTATTTGTTTGATCTCATTTGACTGAACACGGTTGTTTTCTTTTGCCTGGGCTCACGGAAACTGGATGCAACCAAACATGACACCCATGGCGGGCTGTTTCAAACTGCTACATTACGATTAACATTTTGTTACCAATGCTCCTAATAAATATCAGCAGGATTTGGCTAGAATGTAGTGATGTGTCCGCTTTTGAATTCAATGAGGGTTCCTCATAACCGAGCAGTTCATGTACTGGCAAGAATTCTGGGGATCAGGAAGAGGAGACTGTGTTTTCTGTCCCTGAGCAGTTGGTGTGGTAGAGCTGAATTGCCTGAGGTAGTGGATCTTTGCAAGTGTATTTTAGCTGGGTTGCATTTCTGATTCTCCACTGAGGTTATGTACACTCCCTCATCTGTTCAGTTTTTCTCTTAATTCCCCAGCAGACTGTTGCTTTGTTAGCATACGCATACCTGCTGCTCTGACTTGTAAAAGCCTGACTTTGTTAGTAATCCTTGTTTTACCCTTCTGTGATGATGGTCATTGGGTGATAATCTCTGCCTCCTGCATGTTAAAATATCCTAAGTCACTGGAAAATCTAAAAGTCTATGGTCCTCATTACAACCGTGGTGGTAAATCCCGCCTGCATACCGTGCCCGCGGTGATATTCCGCCACGGGTATTATGACACTGAGAATTCCGCCACTATACAGACACCCATATAAGTTCATCACACTAAAGGTTAGTGATAAACTGGTGATAGCAAAACACACACCGTTATGCCGACAGGAATACGCCAACAGTATCACGACCCACAAATCACCACAGCGGTCTTTCAACCATGGTAAACCATTGGCGGTACACACCTCCACACTCAAAGTAAATACACACTAACAAAACTAAACCACATTGGACAATTCACACTACACACACCTGACACACATACACACACCACACCCACACACACAACACTATAAAACACACACCCACATTACCCACAACCCCTTACAGTGAAAAAAAAAATAGCAAGCAGAGAGAGACAAGCCAGGAGCACCCACTCAACCAGAGACACAGAACACCATCACCCATATACCATTCACGCACATCACAACATACACCCCAACACATCACCCCACACATCACCCCACACATCCTCACACATATCACTCGCACCACATCCATGGTGCCCCAAAGACACCCCGGGATTTCTGAGGAGGAGCTAAGGGTCATGGTGGAGGAAATCATCCGGGTATAGCCACAGCTATTCGGATCACAGGTGCAGCAGACGTCCTTTGCAAGGAAGATGGAGCTATGGTGGAGAATCGTGGACAGGGTCAACGCCATGGGACAGCACCCAAGAACCAGGGATGACATCAGGAAGAGGTGGAAAGACCTTTGGGGGAAGGTGCGTTCCGTGGTAGCAAGACACCAGGTAGCAGTACAGAGGACTGGCGGTGGACCCCCACCTCCTCCCCCACAACTAACAACATGGGAGGAGCAAGTCTTGGCGATCATGCATCCTGAGGGCCTCGCAGGAGTAGCAGGAGGACTGGACTCTGGTAAGTCAAATCTTAACTACTTTATCCCCCCGATCCTACCTGCATGGCATCACAAACTCCTACCCCTACCCTCACCCCATCACTCCACCACCTCACATATACCCCACTAACACAACCCACCCATCCCAATACCAAGCCCTGCATTCAACCCCATTGCATGGACACCCAACACAGACCTGCATGGACACCCATCACCACAGCATGCCCAGTAGAGAGACTCACCCAGCCCCCAAAATCACCACTCACACAAGGCCAAACTGCCAGGGAAATCACAATCATTCAGGGAAACACACCCATGCACAAGATGGCACAAACAGATACATTAACAATGCATTTGCATCCCCACAGGACCCATACTCCAGGTCACCAGAGAGGAGGTGCCAGCCACATCCAGCCCCCCCCCCCCCGAAGAGGCCAACAGTGATGACAGCAGCTCTGCACACCGGGAACAGAATGACCAAGCTGGCCCATCCAGAACCTCTGGACAGTCGGTTCCCCTGCCACAGTCCCAACCCACCACAGAGCCTCCCCCCGCAGGAAACACCAGCACAGCACCCACTCAGCGGGCCCATGCCACTGTCCCCAGGACACGTCAATCAGCAGTGTGTCCACCACTACAGGGACCCCAGGAAACCCCACAAACCGAGGATGATCAAGGACCTGGGGTCAGTGGCAGCGGGCACACAGTTCAGGGGACAGAGGCACAGGACAACCATGAGGGAGGCAGTGGCACAACAACGGGCACCTGACACTAGCCAAACCGAGGAACAGCCTTCCACCTCCACAGGCTCTAGTAGACAGGAGGCCCCACCACAGGACCAACAGGCCACCAGCACCCCACCCCTGCAGAAGGAGAACCACCCCACAAACGGGCCCTGCAATCGAGGCACAAGCCAGAGAACATTGCCAAGACCCCCACCAGGAAATAAGACTCTCCTGATTGTCACCATTCTGTCCTCTCCCAGTGTGTCTGTGACCCCTTCTCCCAAAGTACACAAACACAAGTGCCCACCCACCCAACAGGCATCCACCTCACAACAGCATTCAGCCCATGCACCTTCACCCAAACTCAGCAGACAGACACCTCCTACAACTACTCCCTCTTCCTCCACTCCCAAACCTTCTCTATCTTCCCAACCCAGTGTGTCTAAAAAAAATTCCTGGCAAACATTGACCTGTTCCTTACCCCTGACCCTGTCCTTCCCCACGGGCCAGGGTGTCCAGAACCCAGGCCAGCACCTCAGCCACCAAGTCGGCGTCCGCTGTGGTACCTGCAACTCCCAAAGGCTCAAAGGGGGCACCCGTCAGGCCAGCCAGTGTGCCACTGACCCCTGCAAAGGACCAAACCATTCCGCCACCTGCCAAGGTGAAGAAGGGGACAGCATGCAGCAAGGGCAAGGAGCATGACCCACCCAGCAAGGCCTCCTACAAAACTCCAGCTGCCAGAGCCAAGGCCCCAACAGCATCTGCCAAGGTGAGGAAAGGGCAGAAAAGCCAAGGCAAGGCACTTCAGACGTCAGAGGCTGCAAGTGAGGGCCTGATGGCCACCATCAGAACCGACAGCCCCGCCCCCTGTACCGCGGGCAGCACTGCTAGAATCCCCGCCACAAGCACCGCCACCTGCACCACCACCACCGTCACATGCACCGCCACTGCCACCACTACTGTCTGCAGCAGCATCCCCAGTGGACAGCCGTCCGAGGCTGCTGGAGACTGCCTGGTGCCTCCCTCCACCACTGGCAACATCGGCACCTGCACCACGGTCAGCACCGCCAACATCCCCACCACAAGTACTGCCACCTGCACTGCTGACAGTAGGGCCACTACCAGCAGCAGCAGCCCCAGTGTGCATCTGCCCGAGGCTGCAGGAGACAGGCTGGAGCCTTGCACTGCCACTGGCAGCAGCCCCTCCAGCAATGGTACTACCACCAGTTTGCAGCCTTAGTCGCCGCAGGATGGAGTCTGGCCCTGCCTCCATGGAGAATCATGCTACCTGGTCCCTGCAAATCTTTTGCCTCAGACACCCAGGTGAGGGAATGTGAACTGCCACACCCCAAGTGTTGCATCACTGGGCACAAGGCCCCCTCCAGAACCAGTGGAGATGTGCATCCACTCACCCTTTCCTTGGCAGGATGAAGCACACTGGGCACAAAACTCCCTCCAGAACCATTGGAGATATGCATCCACTCACCCTTTCCTTGGCAGGATGAAGCACACTGGGCACAAGGTCCCCTGCAGAACCAGTGGAGAAGCCATCCACTCCAGAGACTGTTGCTTTGCACTCCCCAGGACCAAGCAGTGGGCAAACCACCCACTTGAGAGACTGTGGCTTTGCACTCGCCAGGGCCTAGCAGTGGGTACCCCACCCACTTGAGAGACTTGAGAGACTTGAGAGACTTGAGAGACTGTGGCTTTGCACTCCCCAGGAACAAGCAGTGGGCAAACCACCCACTTGAGAGACTGTGTCCTTGCACTCCCCAGGGACAAGCAGTGGGCAACCCACCCACTTGAGAGACTGTGGCTTTGCACTCTCCAGGACCAAGCAGTGGGCACCCCACCCACTTGAGAGACTTGAGAGACTGTGGTAGTGGGCATGGAGCCCCCTCCAGGAGCAGTAGCGTTATTCCATCTTCCGGCTGAGATGCCCCCTCCTTCCCCATCCCCCTGAGGTGCCTGTGTGTTTACGACCTGATGTCCCTCAGTGTTCTCTCCATATTGAGGCAGGAGTCAAGTGTGGTCTTGGCCCAGTGGCCCACGGACATTTGGAAAGGACAATGTACGGCCTTATGTACATATTGTAAATATTTGTAAATACTGTTTTTATATTTGTTACGTATATCTGCCTATTTCTAATATATCAATGATTGGACTCTATTCCTTTTGTCCTTTCGTTCTTCCAGGGGGTTACAGGGTGTAAATGTAATGTTGCTGCATGTGTTTGTGTGTATGGTGTTGTGGGTGAGGGTGGGGGTGTTGCGTGTTGAGTGTCTGTGTCACTCTCTTTCTCCTCTCCCCTCTCCTGTGTGCTAGGTGCAGTACTCACCGTGGTCGTTGCCGCAGCCTTTGACATTCCTGGTGAATGAGGTAGACCAGCATGGGAAGTACCTGTAACTCAAGCTCCATGGCGTCCTGGTTCTTCGTTGAGTGTTGAGAGGTGAGTGGTTTCCCTTCCAAACACTGTTTCCGCCGTGCTTTTGATTGCATTGGTACCGCCCTGGAAAAGCTGGCGGATTGGCGGGTTGTAATGGTGTGGGCGGTACATTGTCTTCCGCCTGTCTGTTGGCGGTGACTGCCGCGGTGTTTGTTGCTACCACCATGGCGGTCGGTGTGTTAAAGTGGCTGTCTGTGTTGGCGGTTTCCGCCGTGGTCGTGATCTCATTTTTTTTTACCGCCGGCCTGTTGGCGGTATTACCGCCGCTTTAACACCGATGGCCAGGGTTGTAATGAGGGCCTATATTTGCTAATTGGAGTTTTGTCTTTCATTCATAATTATGCTTCCTATTCTTTACACCAGCAATGCTTCAAGCTGTGCAGAGGCAGGTCTTATGTCCTTTACATAACAGGCATTTATGAAATGTTTAGTCATGGAGGGTAGGGTTTCTCATTATGCTCACGTGTTTGGCCTTTCTATGTTGGGAAATGTTACCCTCCTGACCTTCATTATTGGATTGATTGAAGGATAGGCACTCTGAAGTCGATTGGTTTGACGTTCAAAGCTACAGTCCTCTGACTATACGTAAAACAAGCTGTCTTGTTCTGTTTATTTAGCTTTGGAATGTGGGAACTAGTGTTTTTGAGAGCGGTCCGTACATAAGAAATCCAGTGAATTATTGAAAGATGTTTTAAAAGTCTGATAGGGAAGCTCGTCCCTATTAAATAGTCCTATTCGTCATTTTTCTGTAATATGGTAGTCATCTTTCTCTTTCCACTACTTTGTTTTTGGATTAAGGGTAAACAATAAAACACACGGACTTTTCGTCTAAATATGTTGACATGTAGTAATAAAAGTGGAAATATGTTTCAGTAATGGTACTTGCTAAATGCATCTTCCAAAATGTAGATGTTTTGAGCTCCCTCAGTTCCAAAAGGGAGTATTATTGTTTCTTACTTGTCTCTAGAGCTGGCCTTTTGAGAGGTTTCCAGAATATTTTATGTTTCTTCGAACTGTTCAGAGGGTATGCATCTAGTAATAAGACAGCTAGCAGACTGGCTGTGCCTCCAACTATGTGTTCACATTGAAAGGACCGTTAATTCTGCTTGGTTAATGTATTAAAATTCAATTTTCACCGTTCCCGATTTAGATTGAGATAATGATAGAAAATCATTTTTATACATTTTATTTGAAGTTATTTTCCTGTGCTGTGGATTTTGACTATATTGGCCAGAAACCGAAGACTCCTTTGAATGAACTGAAAAAGCTATCACACGATGATTTGCATCCATTTTGTACTTTAGATAAAAAACATGTTAGCTTCCTTATTTTATGATAGCTTTTCCCTCGTACAGTCTGGGGTCTGGCAAATAGATTCGATCATATTTTTCATGCCCTACTCTTTGCAGTTGTTACAGATTCATAGTACAAATAGGGTTATCGCTTCCATCCAGGTCATTACGGACATTTTTCTCAGTCCTGTACTTCTGGGTGATAATATTAAGTATTTTTTGATGTTACAGTCATGTTTTACTACTATTTAACTCAATAAAATAAGACAATGGACATACGTGATTTATAGTGAAATCTTCAGGACTGCAGGCCGTGTCTGCACTGACCTGGAATGAGGTTGTCACCCTACTCACACTTCATACTAATAAATAGCTTGTAAGTTCAGATATTCCCAAACATTATGTTTTTTATTTGATACAGGCATTGTATTCTATTTTTTGATAGGCCCTGTTCGAAAGATTATTTGCCCGAGGCTTGCTTAGACACAACTTTTCCTCTGCAATGAACACCGAAGTATGCACCTTTACCACCGCATCTTGGTCTCGTTTTCTGGTCAGAGGGTATTCTGCCCTTTAGGCTAGCCCAAAGATGTAACCTTTGCTTTAAGTTGGAATTCTGACATGGTGTTGGTAGTTTACGTCAGGTGCCCTAAATCAGGCTACTTTTGTCAAGGTAGAGGCGTGTACACTAATAATTTCCTGCGGAGTCGGGGTTTTGAAATGTCCTTCCTAAAACCTTCTGGTATTAGGGAACTTGAGCATATATTCTTTGTGCACATGCATGCAGTTTTCTGTGAAATTCTCTGGAAATTGCCGTGGAGTCTTCCTATGAAACACGCTAAAGTCATTATGCTTATTATCAGTCCTATCTCACAGTTATATAACCTGGCTTTTGAGGAATTTCAAGAGTCAGATTTGTCCCTCTAATGGGGATACAGTTTGTCCCACATTTTGGGCTTCTGTTTTGTGGGTAACTCAGGTGACCACTGGTTGAACAATTGTTTTCAAAATCACACTATGTCGGTTCTGTATTTTGCAAGTACTGCTTTTTTAATTTCTTGCTTTACGGCTTCCTGTATGCGATGTCTCCTTTTCAATAACGCCTGCATGCTTAAAGGGGTTCAGGCATCAACACATGATGGACGTGGCGATAGGGTTTCTCCATGTTGGTGTTCAATAATATGTCTCTGAGCAGCATTGTTTCATTGGTATGCTACTTGTGAGAAAACGGGACTGATTGCAGAAGCCCCCTAACTTTTTGCCCTCATTTTTCAGTTTTTGCTTGTGTTTTCCTGACTCTGATGGTGGCCTGGGCAATGCTAAAAAGTCACAGGGCCTGTGCTTTGATTAAAATGACTGTGCCTATTAGGCTAATTCTAATTGGCAGTATCAACCTACCTATACATCCCTAGTATATGGTAGGGTCGGCTTACCTCAACCGCGACCAGGCCTATCTTGCAGATTCCTCCCGCTAAAAAGATCTGGAGCCCCAGACTTCCAGGATTTCAAGGGGAGCTCCTGCAAAGGTGATCCGATGACCTTACATCAAAACCGGCTTGATTGGGAGAGTTGACTGCCATTGGAATGAAAAAGCTAAAAAAAAGTGACAAAGTCCGAACGTAAAAAGTTGAGCAATGCATTCTATGCAGAGTATCTGAGGAGTGCTCCAAAGACATCGGATCAAGATTTAGCTTTGGCCTGGATGAAGATTTCCATCCTGAAAACTCAACTAAATCCGAAGGTAGAATTCTTCAGTGAAGTCTCCTGCGATGAGTATTGGAGAGGGGTCAAGGGAGGTCGGATCAGATTGGTGACTTTGTCCCGCTGAAGAAAATCTTCAAGAAAAAGACTAAGGCCCCGATTTATGTTAAAGTGGTGCAGAGTGGTGCTGCACCAAAAATAGCAGCGCCTCACTGCGCCACTTTAGAAACACAAAGATGCGTCTTATTTAGATGAATATGGCGCACCCCTATGTTTCCCCCTGCGCTGGCGCTTATTTAAACGGCCAAGGGCCAACGCAGGCATCCTTGCACCATAGAGCAAGGGTGTCTGCATTGAGGAGATATTTTGTTAATGTGCAGGAAGATGTCCCTTCGGGCACATAAACAATCTATAATGGCGATTTGGCACTTCTATGTGTGCTGCAAAATGAAGCACACATAGAAAATGCAAAAAACAAGGAGGAATAAAGGCATCCCTCCTCCTTTTGCCATGCTAAAGCCACCCCTGGGGTGGTGTTAATTTTTGGCACTGCCTCAGGTTTATGACATGTAGTAAATCTGAGGCATCGTCAAAATCAATGGGTGTTGCGTTGGAAAAAAAAAAGGGACGTTACACCTCATTGTAAATATGGAGCAGTGCTTAACGACACCGGTGCGTCATCAATATACCCCGAAGTCAGAGGGTAAACTTTTGACCGGGGCCTCCTGCTTGGTGTAGCGGAGCAGGGCTCCATCGCAAGCCACCTTAAAATTTGACTCTACCCAGTCGAGGTGCGACCAGATATCGCGAGTGGCGCTTTTAGTGTCTATGCGCTGAAAAACATTAATTCTTTAAAAATTCATATCTCCGGTTCCCCCTATTCAATTTCATTTGTTTTGGTGTCAAATTAAAGATAACAATATTTCCTATATGTATAAATTGGGTTTGGATTTTTAAATTGTTTCTTGTGATTTATTTTATTGCTGTTTTGTGATATTTGAATACTTTACGCATTTTTGGGCCACCTGTACAAAGCATTTTTCGAGCCGTAAACAGGTCGATTTACTGAATCAGTCCGTTTGTGACTAGAAAAAGCTTTTTGGGATGTACAAAGCTCAAACTGCAATTTGGTAACTTGTTACCGAATCGCAATTTGGGTTTTGCAAATCGGTATTATGAAGGGGCGTGCCCAGGACGTCTCTTCCTAGTACCGAATCTAAATGGCATGTATGATTGTTTTGTGACTGTGAATGTGGTTGCAAAACAATCGCAGTTAGCACCAATTTCAAATTGGTGCTAACCCATTGGTAAAGGGGAAGGAGTCCCTAGTGGACCCTTTCCCCTTAGTGAATCCATGCAAAAACGTTTTTAAGAGCAGGCATTGATCCCACGGACCACTGCCTACTCTTAAAAAATTAAACTGAAATGTTTCATTTTTTTCTTTTTAAACACAGCCTGTTTTCCTTTTTTTTAAACACAGCCTGTTTTCCTTTAAGTAAAACGGGCTGCGTTTTAAAAGAAGATTGCTTTATTTAAAAGCAATCACAGACATGGTGGTCTGCTGACACCAGCAGGCCACCAGCCCTGTGATTTTTGCGAGTCCCCGTGGGTCGCCAATTGCGACCTAGCTCATTCATATTAATAAGGCAGGCCTATTTGCGACCCACCGAGAATTGAAAAGGAAACTCAGTGGAGTTTCTTACATTTGGAATTGCGATTCCCTAATTGCGATTTGCATGGTATTGCAATTAGGGAATCGCAATTCCAAATATTCGTACATATGGCCCTTAGTCATCTAAGTTAAGCCATGTTGCTTGTTGGCAAGCTACCAAGGGTTGAGCTGGGGTTAATTTATTGAGACCTAACTGGACCTAGTGGTGGTTAGTGGCCTATTGCTAACTGTAGGTACTTATCTGCCCTTACTAATATTCCACTTTCAAACACTACTGCAGAAGTGACACAGGTATTTAATTTGCATGTGCTGAGTGAACATAAGTTAGTACACTATGTCTCACATCTATTCACTGTTGGAAGAATAATAAAGGGATCTTGTCTAATGTGATCAACAGATACCAAGGCTACAAAATGTATGTGTTCAGATGTATGGACATTTACTATTGTTGTGCTAGCTGGCTTCTACTTCATCCCACATGCTCTTGTTGATTAATATTCTCCTTCATGGTTCTCTACATGTATTTCATGCTTCAAGCCATTATTCTTGCTTACAGATTTCATGCCAGTGTTTGAAAGGTATATAATGCATCAATGACTTAACAGTGATCCACATTGCGTCATGTTCTACTGATCCTTGTTTTATTCCTTTGTAGTCTTCGTCCTTGCATCTTTTTCCATTTGGCTTTGACTTCATTTAGTAGCTGTTTCGCAGTTGATACAGAAGGACTTGTGGAACACTCTACTATGCAGATGACAACCTGTTGTGAGAGAACATGCATGACTTAGAAAAAAGATAGCTATTCAAAAAGACACTTTTCTAGAGTGCGGCCGAAACAACATTAAGTGAACAATGACAAAAAAGTGGAGTGCTCGTAGTAGCGAAGATTACCAGTAAGTAAATATTTAATTTAAAGTTAGTTTTCAGCCTCAGTGGAAACATTATGGCCCTCATTACAACCCTGGCAGTAAATCCCGATTTCCACCGTACTGAAGACCGCCAACATACCGTTGCGGTGGCGGAATTCCACTACAGGTATGATGACCCACATCTCGGAATCCGCCACAATACACACACCCACACAAGTCCGCCACACCAAAGGTCAGTGATAAACTGGCTATACCAAAACCTACACCATCACGCCAACAAGAATATGCCCACACTATTACGACCCACGAATCAACGCGGAGGTCTTTCATCTGCGGTAATCCATTGGGGCTACACACCGCCGCGCTCATAATACACACACTTTCACAAAACACAACCACATTGGACAATTCTAAATACACACACTTGATACACATACACACACCACACCCACACACTCACAACACTATAAAACACACACCCACATTACCCACAAACCCTTACAACGAACAAATTTGGAAGAAGCCCAGAGAGAGAGATTAGCAAACACAACACTAGCATCCACAGACACAAAATACCATCACTCATACAACATCCACGCACCTCAAACAACACACACCAACACATCACCCAAAACATCACAACAGACAGCACCTCATACATCACCTACACCACATCATAGCACCTCAAAGGTTCTCAGAGGAGGAGCTCAGGGTCATGGTGGAGGAAATCATCTGGGCAGAGCCACAGCTTTTCAAATCACAGGTGCAGCACACCTCCATTGAAAGGAAGATGGATCTATGGCGGAGAATCGTCGACAGGGTCAATGCAGTGGGACAGCATCTAAGAACACGGGATGACATCAGGAAGAGGTGGAACGACCTATGGGGGAAGGTTCGTTCAGTGGAATCAAGACACCAGATTGCTGTACAGAGGACTGGCGGTGGACCCCCGCCTCCTCCCCCACAACTAGCAACATGAGAGGAGCAAGTCTTGGCAATACTGCATCAATAGAGCCTCGCAGAAGTAGCAGGAGGACTGGACTCTGGTAAGTCATATCTTTATTACCATATCCCCCCACTCCACCTGCATGCCATCACATACCCCCACCCTTATCCTCACTTCCATCACTCCATCATCTCACATATGTCCCACTATGTCAACCAACACATCTCAATACCAAGGCCCTGCATGCAACACCTATGCATGGAACACCATAACCAAAGCATGTCCAGTACAGATACCCACACAGACCCCAAACCAACTATCACAAAAGGGCAAACACAATTATGCAAACACAGGAGTAGAGGGTACCTCACCCAATGCACAGGATGGCACACACAGACACTAAAACTATGCATTTACACCCCAACAGGACCCATACCCAACGTCACCAGACAGGAAGTGCCAGAAACATCCAGTCCCCCCACAGAAGAGGCCCACAGTGATGACAGCAGCTCTGCATGCCTGGATCAAGAAGACCAGCCCGGCCCATCAGGGACATCTGGACAGTTGGTTCCCCTGCCACTGTCACAAGCTACCACAGACCCTCCGCCCTCAGGAAACACCAGCACAGCACCCACCCAGTGGGTCCATCCCTCTGTCCCCAGTACACGTCAATGAGCAGTGTGTCCACCACTACAGGTAACCCAGGTAAACCCACCAACTCCAGAAAATCAGGGACCTGGGGTCAGTGGGCACACGGTTTAGGGGACAGAGGCACAGGATAACAGGGAAGCTGGGAGGAGTGCTGTGCGACAGGGGGAAGACAGGCCCAGGGAACAGACACTCCACAAGGCACTCTCCATCATCATGGGAGCATACCACCATTCCCAGGAGACCATGGGCACGGTACTGGCCAAGTTTTAGGAGACCCAGCGGCTCCAGGAGGAACACTACCTGGGGATCAGGGAGGACTTGAAGTCCATTAACACCACCCTAGTCACCATTGCAGGGGTTCTGGCAGACCTTGTCAACACCATGAGGGACACAGTGGGACACAAACGGGCCCCTGACACTAGCCTGGACGATGACCAGCCCTCCACCTCCGACGGCGCTAGTGGACAGGAGGCACCGCCACAGGACCAACAGGCCACCAGCACCCCACCCCCTGCAGATGGAGAACCACCCCGCAAACGGTTCCTGAGAACCAGGAACAAGAAAGAGAACATTGCCAAGACCCCTGCCAGGAAATAAGACCCTCCTGAATGTCACCCTTCTGTCCCACTTTGTCATCCTGTCCACCTTAAACTGCCATTGCTCCCCTTCCTATGCCCCATTGGAGAATGCACCTGTGAGATCAAGAGACTGGACTCTGCCATGGACATTCCTCCACCATCTCCCCAGTCCATTGCACACCCCCTCCACTTATTAGCACAGAAATAAACACCCTTGAATCATAAAACAATCTGGAGTCAGTCTGTGCTTTCACAAATGTGTATTTACAACATCTCTGAAATATAGCAATGTCAATGTACTTGTTCACATACCAATGTTACACAGCTGTAGGCCAGCAGTAACCATAGCAGAGGGCAAAAATTGGGACCCAGATCTGTGAAATGGAAAGCCAAAGTGACAAGTCAGGGTTCATGCACAGAGGTCAAAAGGCAGATTTATGCTAGGTCCTACAATAGTATGAGATGTGGGAAGCAGTTCCATCCTCTTACCTTTGTCTCACTGGAAGTATTGCATGAAGATATTGTTTCGGTTGTCTACATCTTCGTATTCTGCCTCCTCTTCTTCACTGTCCACAGGCTCCACAGCTGCCACAAGACCAGTATCAGGCCCATCCTCCTGCAGAAAAGGCACCTAGCGTTGCAAAGCCAGGTTGTGCAACATACAGCAGGCCACGATGATCTGGCACAATATCTTCGGTGAGTAGTATAGGGATCGACCTGTCAGATGGAGGCACCGGAATCTGACCTTAAGGAGGCAGAAGGTGCGCTCTATTATCCTCCTAGTTCGCCCATGTGCCTCATTGTAGCGTTCCTCTGCCCTTGTCCTGGGATTCCTCACTGGGTCAGTAGCCATGACAGGTTGGGGTAACCACCTGCAAATATCGAGGGACAACTGTTAGACATCCTCCAAACATTAGGGAGTCTCTCATAGCCAGACAGCAAATGCAACTGTGTGGGGACTTTAGGTTCACCTATTAGCCACACACGGTGCCTCTGGAGTTGCCCCATTACATAAGGGATGCTGCTATTTCTCAAAATGTAGGTGTCATGCAATGAGCCAGGATACTTGGCATTCACATGGGAGATGTACTGGTCTGCCAAACACACCATCTGCACATTCATAGAATGGTAGCTTTTCCGGTTTCTGTACACCTGTTCATTCCTGAGGGGGGGACAAATGCCACATGTGTACCATCAATGGCACCAATAATGTTGGGGATATGTCCCAGGGCATAGAAGTCACCTTTCATTGTGGCCAAATCCTCCACGTGAGGGAAAATGATGTAGCTGCGCATGTGTTTCAGCAGGGCAGATAACACTCTGGACAACACGTTAGAGAACATTGGATGGGACATCCCTGATGCCATGTCTACTGTTGTTTGAAAAGACACAATGGCCAGGAAATGGAGTACTGACAGGACCTGCACTAGAGGGGGTGTTCCTGTGGGATGGCAGATAGCTGACATCAGGTCAGGCTCCAACTGGGCACACAGTTCCTGGATTGTTGCACGATCGAGTCTGTAAGTGATAATTATGTGTCTGTCTTCCATTGTCGATAGGTCCACCAGGAGTCTGTACACCGAAGGATGCCGCCATCTCATCACCTACCCCAACGGACGTGCCCTATGGAGAAGAACGGTGAGCAGAGGGTAATACAACACATAGGTTTCACAAGGCTGTTTAACACAATAGTGAACTATTCTTTGTGCGCCTTTTTCTGTCCGTATTCATGGCCTAAATAGGTGTGACGCAGTTTTTTGGCCTGCCATGTGGCCCCCTGAAATGGTGGCTACCTGACCTGTGATGTGGGACAAGGGGAAATGAGGTAACTGCGCTGGCATTGTACACCGTCCCGCAATTCAGCATTGGTTATCATTGGGCCCTATGGGTTCCAGGAGCCAATGATGATGTACACCAGCGGTGACGGTATGCACCGCCGCGGACGTGACCGCCATTTTCTATCAGTTCCCCCACTTGATACCTGACCTTCAACAGGAGAGGACCTACACTGCAAGTGCTGCTGTGACCTGTGTCTGGAAGCAACAATGGCTACAGTGTCTGGGGAAAGGGCCCCTGCCTTCACTGCGGAGGAGTTGGAAAAACTGGTGGATGGGGTCCTCCCCCAGTACACGCAACTGTCCGGTCCTCCAGATAAACAGGTGAGTAAACTGTGTGCATGGTGGATGGCCCATGATTGTATGGAGTGTCGTGGATGGGAGAGACGCGGGGACAGGCAAGCATGTGAGGATGCTGTGTGTATGTGGGGCCAGGGTGGGAGGTATGTGGCTAATGTGTAAGAAGAACTGTACGGGAGAGTTACATCCATTATAACTTCACTTTTGCTCTAGGTCAGCGCCCACCAGAAAAAGTGGATTTGGGGTGCCATCGCCAAGGCAGTAAGGACCCTGGGGGTCTACCATGCAACCCTGGACCAAGAAAATGGCGCGGGCCAAGCTGGGGATGGCCTCCCAACGCGGAAGGGGTGCCCATCGCACAATGACCCCTCTGATGTACCGAATCCTGGCAGTGGCATATCCGGAGTTGCATGACCGCTTGAGGGCATCACCGCAGCCACAAGGGGGTGAGTACACTCTCATTCAGCTGACTCTGAGTGCATTACGAGGTGTCTGGGTGGGGGAGGTGGGCTGTGGGTTCCCCTAGGCCAGGGCAGTCGGGCAAAGGTAGATCCATTGATCTGCAGCCTCAATCCCTGTCCAACCCCAAAGGCTGTATTTACCCTCTACACCTAGCCAGGTTCCTATGGCTTCCAGCTGTGCATAATATGGTTCTCGGCAGAGTCCCCTATGGGCATGTGCTTTTCCCCTGCCCTGTCAGTGCATGGCTTAGTGCATAGGGCTGCTCCCTGTGTCGGCCAACGGTGGTGGTGTTGCATGCATTTACCATGTGTCTCTTCTGTATTCCCCCCCTTTTTGTTTTGTCACCCTGTCCTTGCGTGCATTAGCATCATCAGTGGCCAGCCGTCCGAGGCTGCAGGAGATGTCCTGGACCCTGCCCAGCATACATGAGGCATGACTCCCAGCACTGTTTGTACCAGCAATAGGCAGGCAAAGTTGCAGAAGGGTGGAGTGTGTCTCTGCCTCCATGGAGTGTCATGCTACCTGTTCCCAGGCAATCTCGTGGCACACACACCCAGGTGAAGGAATGGGACCTGCCACACTGCATGTGAAGCACTCTGGGCACCAAGCCTCCTTCAGAACCAGTGGAGATTCACATCCACTACCTCAGTTCTTGGCAGGATGAAGCACTCTGGGCACACATCCCCCTCCAGAACCAGTGGAGATTCACATCCCCTACCTCAGTCCTTGGCAGTATGAAGCAGTCTGGGCACAAAGCCCCCTCCAGAACCAGTGGAGACTTATCCACTTGTGAGACTGTGGCTTAGCACTCCCCAGGATAAAGCAGTGGGCAAACCACCCACCGGAGAGACTTGAGAGACTGTGGCTTTGCACTCCCCAGGATTGTTGTGTAGCCATTTTAGCTATAGCTCCATGCACGTTAGTTTAATACACTAGGCCGCTGTGCACTTTGACCTAGATATATTTTATTTGGCTCTGCATTGTTATTTTCAAAATAACCAGTTTCACAGTCTTGTTTTAATTTTAGCTATCTAACTGTTTTGCTTAGCCCAGCTCTGTGTTCTCAAACAAGACATTCTTGATCACTTTGTGCTTCAGTCAAGGCTACAGTTTGGTACATTGTAGGTGAAGGTGGTAGAAGTTTAGTCTCCAACATTCGCAGAAAATACCCATCCTGGCGTAGGCACATTTTCTTACAACATTAGCTGTGTTATTATAAAAACGCTTCCTAGTCCCATTACTCGTTAAGAGGGAGATTCCAGCCAGGGAACCACAACTGTATGCTGATTGCTGAATGCTTCACTGCAGATGTTAATGCAGACTACAGGCCTTTGCTCAGGTATGAGGGTCGATGTCCTCCCGGGGGAACCTGAAAGGCAGAATTAGAGGTTAACATGCTGTGCTCAGATTATGATTCAGATAGAAAATAGTCCATAGATTCTAGTGGCAATATGATAGCGTTATTCTTAAGGTTCACTCTCATCGTCACCATTTTAACATTGTCATGTTGTGTCGTCCTGGTTATTGCAGCTCACGCTTTGCTATCTAAAGTGCAGTTGTTTTATTAAACCAGTCTTTAAAACTCATACTGCTTTTTATTGTCATTCATATATGAGACTGAATTGCAAATGAGAGAACCAGATGCGACCTGAGTGACCACAACTTCCCTGAGAAGTATGATATGTCATGTGCTCGGCTGCCCAATCATCTCTACCTTTTGGGAGAGACGAGGCACTGCTAGTTAGCCAGAGCAAAACCAGGATTTGGAGTGACAGGTGTCACCCACTGTAGGTCAGACTCAGTCTCCCACACCGTGGACGATCTTACTGCTCAAAATCCAATAGTCTCATTAGAATAATGAGAGCCTACATGACAGGATAAAGCAGTGGGCAAACAACCCACTGGAAAGACTTGAGAGACTGTGACTTTGCACTCCCCAGGATAAAGCAGTGGGCAAACCACCCACTGGAGAGACTTGAGAGACTGTGGCTTTGCAATCCCCAGGAACAATCAGTGGCCATGGAGCCCCCTCGTGGAGCAGTGGCATCGTCCGTTCATCCGGATGAGGTGCCCCCCTCCCCCTGAGGTGCCTGTTTATTTTCCATCTGATGCCCCTGCAGTGTTCTCTCCGTTTCAAGTCAGGTATCTTGTGTGGGCTTCGCCCACGCATTTTGGGACACTGATCCACGGACAATGATTTCATTAATATCCAGACTTGTGCAGTTGGTATACAAATTTGTGTATACTGATTTTTGAATTTGGCCTATCTGATATTTAATTGATTACACATGTTACAATCATTTCCTTTTGTCCTTGTGTTCTTCCATGGGGTGATGGGGTGTACATGTAATTTTGCTGCATGTATTTGTGTGTATGGTGATGTGGGTGAGCGTAGGGGGTGGGTGTGTTGTGTGTTGCATGTGTGTGTCACTCTCTTTTCCCTCCCCCTCCCCTTTGTGCCAGTTGCAGTACTCACCGTGGTCGTCGATGGCGTCTTTGCTGCTCCTGATACAAGAGGAGGTAGACCAGCATGGGCAGGACCTGTAGTTCAGGCTCCATTGCGTCCTGGTTGTTCGTAAAGTGTCAAAAAGTGAGTGGTTTCCGCTCCAAGTCCTATTTCCGCCTTGCTTTTAATGGCATTGGTACCGCCCAGGAAAAGGTGGCAGATAGGCGTGTTGTAATACAGTGGGCGGAACCTTGTGTTCCGCCTGTCTGTTGGCGGTTACCACTGCGGTGTTTGTTTCTACCGCCGTGGTGGTCGTAGTGTTAAAGTGTCTGTCTATGTTGGCGGTTTCCGCCATGGTCGTGATTCTATTTTTTTTTCCGCAGGCCTGTTGGCGGTATTACCGCTGGTTTGACACCGATCGCCAGGGTTGTAATGAGGGCCTATGTCTGTGTAAATTTATATGAAATTATTCTAGTTTATTTTATGAAAGGAAGCAGTTATGGTTTACTTCCATGGCATGTGTCCTCATTATATCTCCTTGTATTTCTTCCACCTCAAAGCTTTTACTTTTTGAACCATATGCTCATTTTTCCAAACCCAAGTTAGAGAAATGTGGAGAAATTTGTAAACTGCAGCTGCTGTCAATGCTAGTTCACAATACAAAGACTATCTGCAGCATATTAATGTTGTTTTCAGCAATAGAAAACTATATATATATATATATATATATATATAGATAGATAGATAGATAGATAGATAGATAGATAGATAGATAGATAGATAGATAGATAGATAGATAGATAGATAGATAAATAATAAAACTATGACAAATAAATGTTAAATAGACACAGGAATCATGTAACAGAACATTGGGTAAATTGTAAAAGCGGTTGCTGGCAGGTTTCAAATGGATAATACCCAAATCACACAAAAAGTAGTGAATTTCTCCGAGGATAACCATTGATGATCAATGCATAATTAATGTATCTATCCACTCACTTAAATGAGTATTGTTAGAAATGGGGTCTATGGTTGGCAGTCAGGTTACCCCCTGTCCAGTCAAGGACCCTCACTCTAGTTAGGGTAAGTCACACACAATCCAAATTATCCTGTGCCCACCCTCTGGTAGCTTGGCACTGAGCAGTCAGGCTTAACTTAGAAGGCAATGTGTAAAGTATTTGTGCAATAAATCATACAATAACACCATATAGTACCACAAAAACACACCACACAGTGTTTGTAAAAATATAGAATCTTTATCTGAATAATTGCAGGTCAAAAACGATTAGAATGCAATAAGTAGACGTTGAAATATTACTGGAAAAGTAATATAAAAAATGTCATAGAATTGTAATATTACTGCAAAAGAAACATAAAGGCCCTCATTACAAACATGGCGGTAAATCCCGCTTACTGGCGTGCAGAAGACCGCCAACATATCGCTGCGGCCACGGAATTCCACTACAGGCATTACGACCCACAGCTCGGAATCCACCACAATACAGACACCCACACAAGTCCGCCACACCAAAGGTCAGTAATAAACTGGCGATAACAAAACCGACACCGTCACGCCAACAGGAATACGCCCACACTATCACGACCCACAAATCAACGCAGTGGTGTTTCAACCGCGGTAAACCATTGGCGGTACACACCGCCGCGCTCAAAATACACACACATTTACAAAACACAACCACGTTGAACAATTCAAAATACACACACCTGATACACATACACACACCACTCACACACACCCAATACAATATAAAACACACACCCACAAACCCACAAACCCTTACTACCAGAATTTTGAAACCACGCCAGAGAGATACACTACTAAAAACAACACCAGCATCCACAGACACACAACACCATCACTTACACAACATCCACGCACCTCAAACAATACACACCAACACCCCCCTCACACATCACAACACATACCACCTCACACATCACCCACACCACATCATGGCACCTCAACGACACCCCAGGTTCTCTGAGGAGGAGCTCAGGGTCATGGTGGAGGAAATTGTCCGGTTAGAGGCACAGCTATTCAGATCACAGGTGCAGCAGACATCCATTGCAAGGAAGATGGAGCTATGGTGCAGAATCGTCGACAGGGTCAACGCAGTGGGACAGCATCCAAGAACTAGGGATGACATCAGAAAGAGGTGGAACGACCTACTGGGGAAGGTGCGTTCCGTGGTCTCCAGACACAAGATTGCTATACAGAGGACTGGTGGTTGACCCCTACCTCCTCCACCACAACTAACAACATGGGAGGAGCAAATCTTGGCTATACTGCATCCTGAGGGCCTCGCAGGAGTAGCAGGAGGACTGGATTCTGGTACGGCAAATCTTTACTACTATATCCCCCCCACCCTCCCTGCATGCCATCACATACTCCCACCCTTACCCTCACACCCATCATCCCAACAACCCACAGATACCCCACCAACACAACCCACACATCCCAAAACCAAGCCCTGCATGTAACACCAATGCATGGATACCCATCAAACAAGCATGTCCACTACAGAGACTCACTCATGCCCCAAAATCAGCAATCACTCAAGGACTAAGCCAATAATGCAAGCACTGGAGTACAGTGTCAACAATACATTGCAAAGGAAGACACACATACAATAATTATGCATTTACATCCCAACAGGACCCCTAACCAATGTCACCGGATAGGAGGTGCCAGACATATCCAGTCCCCCAACAGAAGAGACCCACAGTGATGACAGCAGCTCTGCACAACTGGATCAAGATCACCAGCCCGGGCCATCTGGGACCTTGGGACAGTCTGTTCCCCTGACACTGTCACAAGCCACCACATAGCCTCCCCCCTCAGGAAACACCACCACAGCACCCACCCAGCGGGCCCATCCCTCTGTCCCCAGGACACATCAATCAGCAGTGTGTCTACCTCTACAGGGAACCCAGGCAAACCCACCAACCCAAGAAAATCAGTGACCTGGGGGCAGTGGCAGTGGGCACACGGTTCAGGGGACAGAGGCACAGGATAACAGGGAATCTGGGAGGACTGCTGTGAGACATGGGGAGGACAGGCCACGGGAACCCACTCTCCACGAGGCACTCTCCAACATCATGGGAGCTTACCATCATTCCCAGGAGACGATGGCAACAGTACTGGCCAAGTTTCAGGAGACCCAGCGGCTGCAGGAGGAACACTACCTTGGGATCAGGGAGGACTTGAGGTCCATTAACACCACCCTGGTCACCATTGCAGGGGTGCTGGCAGACCTCGCCAACACCAGGAGGGACACAGTGGGGCACAACAAGGGGCCACTGACACTAGCCTGGATGATGAACAGCCCTCCACCTCCGCCGGCGCTAGTGGACAGGAGGCACCACCACAGGAACAACAGGACACCAGCATCCCACCCCCTGCAGATGGAGAACCACCCCGCAAATGGTCCCCGAGATCCAGGAACAAGACACAGAACAATGCCAAGACCCCCGCCAGGAAATGAGACCCCCCTGAATGTCACCCTTCTGTCCCACTATGTCACCCTGTCCATCCTTAAACTGCCATTGCTCCGCTTCCTATGCCCCTTTGGACAATGCACCTGTGAAACAAATAGACTGGACTCTGCCATGGATATTCCTCCACCATCCCCCCAGCCCATTTTACAACCCCCTCCACTTATTTGCACAGGAATAAACACACTTCAATCACAAAACAATCTGGAGTCAGTCTGTGCTTTCACAAATGTGTAATTGCAAAAACTATGGAATATAGCAATGTCAATTTACTTGTTCACATAGCAATGTAACACAGCTGTAGGCCAGCAGTAAACATAGCAGAGGGCACAAAGTGGGACCCAAATCTGTGAAATGGAAAGTCAAAGTGACAAGTCAGGGTCCATACACTAAATGAAAATGACACACTTATGCTAGTTCTAACAATAGATTGAGATATGGGAAGCAGTGGCATCTTCTTACCTGTGTCTCGCTGGAAGTATTGCCTGATGATGTTGTTTCGGTTGTCAATATCCTCTTCTTCTCCCAGCTGCCACAAGACCACCATCTGGCCCATCCTCCTGCAGAAAAGGCACCTGACGTCGCAAAGCCAGGTTGTGCAGCATACAGCAGGCCCCGATTATCTGGCACACCTTCAAAGGTGAGTAGTAGAGGGATCCACCTGTCAGATGGAGGCACCGGAATCTGGCCTTCAGGAGCCCGAAGGTGCTCTCAATCACCCTCCTAGTTTGACCATGTGCCTCATTGTAGCATTCCTCTGCCCTTGTCCTGGGATTCCTCACTGGGGTCAGTAGCCATGACAGATTGGGGTAACCAGAGTCACCTGCAAATGTCGAGAGACAACTGTTAGACACACATTAACCCTTAGGGACAACCCCATACCAAGACACCTATGTCAACTGTATTGTGACCTTGACCTCACCTATTAGCCACACACGGTGCCTCTGGAGTTGCCCCATCACATAAGGGATGCTGCTATTCCTCAAAATATAAGCATCATGCACAGAGCCAGGATACTTGGCATTGACATGGGAGATGTGCTGGTCTGCCAAACACACAATCTGCACATTCATCGAATGGTAGCTCTTCCAGTTCCTGTACACCTATTCATTTCTGCGGGGGGGACAAATGCCACATGTGTCCCTTCAATGGCACCAATGATGTTGGGGATATGTTGCAGGGCATAGAAGTCACCTTTCACTGTGGGCAAATCCTCCACCTGAGGGGACACGATGTAGCTGTGCATGTGTTTCAGCAGGGCAGATAACACTCTGGACAACACGTTAGAGAACATTGGCTGGGACATCCCTGATGTCATGGCCACTGTTGTTTGAAAAGACCCACTGGCCAGGAAATTGAGTACTGACAGGACCTGCACTAGAGGGGGATTCCTGTGGGATGAAGGATAGCTGACATCAGGTCCGGCTCCAACTGGGCACACAGTTCCTGGATTTTTGCACGATCAAGTCTGTATGTGACCAGGATGTGTCTCTCTTCCATTGTCGACAGGTCCACCAGGTGTCTGTACACCGGAGGATGCCGCCATCTCATCACCTGCCCCAGCGGATGTGCACTATGGAGGAGAACAGCAAGCAGAGAGTCATCCAACACTGAGGTATCACAATGTTTTATTTTCAGAAATGTAATTAATCCGCAATGTGCCGGTATCTGTCTATATTACCAGCCTAGATAGGTGTGACGCAGTTGACATCCATCCCATGTGGCATCATGAAATGGCGGCTGCCTGACCTGTAAGGTGGGACAAGGGGATATGAGGTAACTGCGCTGGCGTTCTACACTGTCACGGTGGGCGGTCGAAGACCGCGGCGCAATTCAGCATTGGTAACATTTGGCCCTATGGGTCCCAGGAGCCGATAACGATATACGCCGGTGGTGATGGTCCGCACAGCCATGGACGTGACCGCCATTTTCTGTCTGTTCACTCACTTGATACATGACCTTTAACAGGAGAGGACCTACACTGCAAGTGCTGCTGTGACCTGGGTCTGGAAGCGACCATGGCTCATGTGTCTGGGGAAACGGCCCCTGCCTTCACTTCGGAGGAGTTGGAGAAACTAGTGTATGGGGTCCTCCCCCAGTACACGCAACTGTACAGTCCTCCAGACAAACAGGTGAGTACACTGTGAGCATGCTGCATGGGCAATGCCTGTTTTGAGTGGTGTGGATGGAAGATACACGGGGGCTGAGGCCTGCATGTGCGGATGGGGAGTGTATGTGCGTCAGGGCAAGGGTGGGAACTGGGGGGCAATGAGTATGACGGTCCGGATGGGTAAGTAATTTCCATTTCCCCCTGTACCATTCCTCTAGGTCAGCGCCCACCAGAAGAAGGGTATTTGGCGTTCCATCGCCAAGGACGTCCCGACCCTGGGGGTCTACCGCAGACGGAGCACCCACTGCCGTAAAAGATGGAAGGACTTGTGCCGCTGGAGCAAGAAGATGGCGGATGCCCAGCTGGGGATGGCCTCCCAACGTGGGAGGGGTGCCCCCCTGATGTTCCGGATCCTGGCAGTGGCGTACGCGGAGTTAGATGGGCGCTTGAAGGCATCACAGCAGCCACAAGGGGGTGAGTACACTTTCATTCACCTGACTCTGAGCGCATTACGAGGTGTCTGTGTGTGGGAGGTGGGCAGTGGGTTCCCCAAGGCCAGGGCGAAGTTGGTAGGCAAGGTCCCTTGTGAGGCAGGCTCTGTGGCACCCCAACCCCAACAGTGGTAAGAACCATCTACATCTAGTCAGGCTCCCGTGACTTCCAGGTGTGCAGCAATTGGTGTTAGGCCTCGTACCCCATGGTCAGGTGAAGTTTCTGGAACTGTTAGTGCATGGTGTAGTGCAAGGGCTGCTCCATGTGTGTTGTGTCCGCCAACGGTAGTGGTGTTGCATCCACTGAACATGTCTTTCTTCTGTCTCCCCCCCCCCTTTTTGTGGTCTTTCTGTTCTTGTGTGCAATAGCATCATCAGGCGGAGGAGCATTGGCAACGGAGCAGGAGGGAGCTGCAACCCACTCGGCCCTGGAGGGCGAAACAACGGAGTCTGAAGCCACCAGTGGGACGGAGGGCGAGGGGAGCTCCACGGCATGGACAGGAGCAGACAGCAGTGACTCCTCCTCTGATGGGAGCTCCCTTGTGGTGGCAGGCACCTCTGTGCCCACTGCATCAACAGGTACAGCCGCCACCCCCCCTACCAGCACCACCCTCCCAGCAAAACCTCAGCGTGTGTCCCGTGCGCACTCACCCAGGAGGGTGGGCATCTTCTTTGCCCCAGGCACCTCAGGCCCTGCCCCAGTCAGCCCTGCTGCCCTCAGTGTGGAGGTTATTGACCGCCTGAGATCCCTCACTGTTGGGCAATCTATCATTGTGAATGCCATCCAGGGTGTAGAGAGGCATTTGCAAGAAACAAATGCATACCTGGAGGGCATTCATTCTGGGCAGGCAGCCCAACAGAGAGCATTTCAGGCTCTGGCCTCAGCACTGATGGCAGCCATTGTCCCTGTGTCCAGCCTCCCTCCTCCAACTTTCTCCACCCAGACCCAACCCCCTGTACCTCAGCCTATCCCAAGCACACCATCAGACCAGCATGCACACTCATCAACACACAAGAGTGGCTCAGGCAAACATAAGCACCACACATCCCACAGGCACTCACACAAGCACCATCCCCATGCAGGCACAGCAACAGCCACTGCCTCCACTGTGTCCCCCTCCTCCACGTCCTCTTCCTCCCTCCCAGTCTCGTCTCCAATCACACCTGCATGCACTACATCCTCAGCCACTGCCTCCATCACCAGTACGCCCATCACCACACACCGTCCACATGCACTCACCACCCCCACTACCATGCACACATCCCCACTGTCCTCTCCCAGTGTGTCTGTGAGCCTTCCTCCCAAAGTACACAAACGCAGGCACACACCCACCCAACAGCCATCCACCTCACAACAGCCTCCGGCCCATGCACCTTCACCCAAATTCAGCAGACTCACACCTCCTACAACTACTACCTCTACCTACACTCCCAAACCCCCTCCATCTTCCCGTCCCAGTGTGTCTAAGAAACTCTTCCTGGCTAATATTGTCCTCTTCCCTACACCTCCCCCTCCGTCCTTCCCCTAGGGCCAGGCTTTCCAAGTCCCAGCCCAGCACCTCAGCCACCAAATCCCCAGGCACAGTGGTGCCAGCAAATGCAGGCTCATCGAATGCACCACCCATCAGGGCTGCCAGTGTGCCACGTAGTGAAGGCAAGGACATTCTGCCACCTGCCAAGGTGAAAAAGGTGCCCACATCCCAGAGGGAGAAGCCTAAAGTACCAGCCACCAAGGGCTCAGCAAAAACAAAAGGGGGTAGTGGCAAGACAACTGCAGCACAGTCAAAGCTGGGTAAGGGCCAAAAGCTGAAGAGCAGGTCAGGAGAGGGCATGGTGGCACCGACTGAGGGACCAGTGTCACACTTTCTGTCCATGACCACACCAACCTGTACGGCAGCGAACACCGCTAGCTGCCCCGCCACCACAACCGCCACCTGCACCGCCACCTGCACTGCCCCCGGCATGTCTACAGCCTCAGCGACAGTCCCCAGCATCTTCCCCAGTGGGCAGCCGTCCGAGGCTGCAGGAAATGTCCTGCTGTGTCCCTCTTCAGGTGCTGACCCATGCACCGCCGCAAGCACCGCCGCAACAGACACCACCGCAAGCACCGCCACCTGCACCGCCCCGGCACATCTACAGCCTCAGCGACAGTCCCCAGCATTTTCCCCAGTGGGCAGCCATCCGAGGCTGCAGGAAACATCCTGCTGTGTCCCTCTGCAGGTGCTGACCCATGCACCGCCGCAAGCACTGCCGTGACAGACACCGCCGCAAGCACCGCCACAGGCCGCGCAGCGTCCTCAGACACAGGCACCACCGCTGACGTGGCTACCATCCTCGGTGGTCAGTCGTCTGAGGCTGGAGGAGAGTTCCTGGACCCTGGGCAGCTTCCATGAGGCATTTCTTCCATCACTGTTTGCACCTGTAGGTGGAAGGCGCAGCCGCAGCAGTGTGGGGTATGGCGCTGCCTCCATGACGTATCATGCTACCTGAACCTCGCAAATCTCGTGGCACGCACACCCAGGTGAGGGAATTGTACCGGCCACACTGCACGTGGAGTACTCTGGGCACTAGGCCCCCTCCAGAACCAGTGGAGATTGACATCCACTGCCTCTGTCCTTGGCAGGATGAAGCACTCTGGGCACCACGCCTCCTCCAGAACCAGTGGAGAGATACATCCACTACCTCTGTTCTTGACAAGATGAAGCACTCTGGGCACCAGGCCCCCTCCAGAAACAGTGGAGATTGACATCTACTACCTCTGTCCTTGGCAGGATGAAGCACTCTGGGCACCAGGCCCCCTCCAGAACCAGTGAAGTGTGACATCCATTACCTCTGTCCTTGCCAGGATGAAGCACTCTGGGCACCAGGCCCCCTCCAGAACCAGTGGAGAATGACATCCACTTGAGAGACTGTGGCTTTGCACTCCCCAGGATGCAGCAGTGGGCAAACCACCCACTGGAGAGACTTGAGAGACTGTGGCTTTGCACTCCCCAGGATAAAGCAGTGGGCAAACCACCCACTGGCGAGACTTCAGAGAATGTGGCTTTGCACTCCCCAGGATGCAGCAGTGGGCAAACCACCCACTGGAGAGACTGTGGCTTTGCACTCCCCAGGATGCAGCAGTGGGCAAACCACCCACTGGAGAGACTTGAGAGACTGTGGCTTTGCACTGCCCAGGATATAGCAGTGGGCAAACCACCCACTGGAGAGACTTGAGAGACTGTGGCTTTGCACTCCCCAGGATGCAGCAGTGGGCAAACCACCCACTGGAGAGACTTGAAAGACTGTGGCTTTGCACTCCCCAGGATAAAGCAGTGGGCAAACCACCCACTGGAGAGACTTGAGAGACTGTGGCTTTGCACTCCCCAAGATACATCAATGGGCATGGAGCCCCCTCGTGCAGCAGTGGCGTCGTGCGTTCATCAGGCCGAGGTGTCCCCCTCCCCCTGAGGTGCCTGTATATTTTCAATCTGATGCCCCAGCTGTGTTCTCTCCTATTCGAGTCAGGTATCATGTGTGGGCCTCGGCCATGCATTTTGGGCCCAGTGGTCCACGAACAATGATTGGTACACTATCCGGACTTGTGTAGTTGGTGTACGTATTTGTATATACTGAATTTTGACTTTTGAATACTGGATTTTTCTTGATTACAATGGTTACAATCATTTCCCTTTGTCCTTGTGTTCTTCCAGGGGGGTGGAGGTTATATGTAATGTTGCTGCATGTATTTGTGTGTCTGTTGTGTGTGGTGGTGAGGGTGGGGGTGTTGCGTGTGTGTGTCACTCTGTTTCCTCCCCCCTCCCCTGTGTGGTAGGCGCCGTACCCACCGTGGTCGCCGCCGCCTCCGTTCGTACTCCTCATAGAAGAGGAGGTAAACGTGCATGGGCAGTACGTGGAGTTCGGGCTCCATGGCTTCCTGGTTCCTGGTTGGGTGTCGAGAGGTGAGTGTTTTCCCTTCTGTGTACTGTTTTCACCGTGCTTTTGATAGCATTGGTTCCGCCCTGGAAAAGGTGGCAGATAGGCCTCTTGCAATTGGATGGGCGGTACTTTGTCTCCAGCCTGTCTGTTGGTTGTGACCGCCGCACTGTTTGTTTCTACCGCCGTGGCGGTCGGAGTGTTAAAGGGGCTGTCTATGTTGGCGGTTTCCACCATGGTTGTAATCCCATTTTTTTCCCGCCAGCCTGTTTGCGGTATTACCACCACTATAACACCGACCACCAGGGTTGTAATGAGGGCCAAAGTGTCTTAAAGTCTTCTAGAAACAACAAGTGTCTCTTGCAGGGCAAAGTACCTGGTTTGCGTTGAAAAATCCTCACAAGGGGCGCAGAGGAGGAGACGCGTGGAAAACACGCACATGGACTTGCATCGATATTTTCCACGCGGGGAAGCCGTGCGTTGACTTCCGGCACGTGGACTTGGATCCTCTTCAGGTTGCGGGATTTTCGGACGCCCTGGGGTTGATGCGTGAAAAATCCTGGGCTTGCGTCGAGGTCACAAGCGCTGCATCGATTCCAGTGGGCGATGCGTGGAAATTTCTCCTGCACGGCAGGTTCAGTGTTGATTCTTCTCTGGAAGTCAGGCTGCGTTGTTCCAGGTCGGCTGTGCGTTGATCCAGTGGGCCGTGCGTCGCAGTTCCGGTCGCAGGCGCTGCGTCGATCTTCCTGTTGCAGAGTCGGGCAGAGTCGTTCGGATTCGGCGTGCAGTGATTTTTCACCGCGGTGCAGGCTGTGCATCGTTTTTCACTAGCTGTGCGTCATTTTTCGGTGCACAAGGAATTTCTTGCAGAGATGAAGTCTTTTCTGGTCCTGAGACTTCAGGGAACAGGAGGCAAGCTCAATCCAAGCCCTTGGAGAACACTTCTGCAGCCCAGCAAGAGAGCAGCAAGACAGCAGGTCAACAGCAAGGCAGCAGTCCTTCACAGAAAGCACTCAGGTGAGTCCTTTTGGCAGCTAGGCAGTTCTTCTTGGCAGGATGCAGGTTCTGGTTCAGGTTTCTTCTCCAGGGAGTGGCTGTCTTGGTAGGGCAGGGGCCCTTTTTTTATGCCCAAAAGTGCCTTTGAAGTGGGGGAGACTACAAAGAGTGGCTCAGAAGTGCACAAGTTCCCCTTTCAGTTCAATCCTGTCTGCCAGGATCCCAGTCGGGGGTGTGGCAGTCCTTTGTGTGAGGGCAGGCTACAGTCCATTGTCATGTAAGTGTCAGGCCCTCCACCCTCCTAGCACAGGAAGACCCATTCAAAATGCAGATATATGCAAGTGAGGTTGAGTATCCTGTGTTTGGGGTGTGTCTGAGTGAATGCACAAGGAGCTGTCAACTAAACCCAGCCAGACGTGGATTGTAAGGCACAGAAAGATTTAAGTTCAGAGAAATGCTCCCTTTCTAAAAGTGGCATTTCTAAAATAGTAATATTAAATCCAACTTCACCAGTCAGCAATATTTTCTATTACCATTCTGGCCATACTAAATATGACCTTCCTACCCCTGTCAGATCAGCAGCTACCACATAAACACTGTATGAGGGCAGCCCCAATGTTACCCTATGAAGGGAGCAGGCCTCACAGCACTGTAAAAACACATTTAGGAGTTTTACACTACCAGGACATATAAACTACACAGGTACATGTCCTGCCTTTTGCCTACACAGCACCCTGCCCTATGAGTTACCTAGGGCATATCTTAGGGGTGTCTTATATGTAGAAAAAGGAGAGTTTTAGACTTGGCAAGTACTTTTAAACACCAAGTCGAATTGGTAGTGAAACTGCACACACAGGCCTTGCAATGGCAGGCTGGAGACAAGGTTAAGGGGCTACTTAAGTGGGTGGCACAATCAGTTCTGCAGCCCACTAGAAGCATTTAATCTACAGGCCCTGGGCACCTATAGTGGATTTTACTAGGGTCTTATAAGTAAATTAAATAGTCCAGTTGGGTATGATCCCATGTTACCTTGTTTAAAGGGAGAGAGCATATGCACTTCAGCACTGGTTAGCAGTGGTAAAGTGTGCAGAGTCTAAAAACAGTGTCTAAAAAGTGGAGGGAGGCAGGCAAAAAGTTAGGGGTGACCACCCTAAGGCTGTAAGGTCTAACAAGTATTAAAAAATAAAAGGCGGTTAATGGCTGAAAATGACTGGATTTATGCTTCCCAGGTTCCTGTCTTGGCAGGTCGGGCTGGACTGTTCCCTTTGGAACAGGGTCAAGACTGATTTGCATATGGCTGGGTCCAAACTGGAAGGCATAGGTAGCAAAAAAACAATGGATTTAGGCCCAGACCTCTGTACTGGATTAATTATTGACATTTGTCAGCATTCCGTCCATCACTTGTTCTTTTCCCAAATGGGAAGGGCATGCCCAGATGTGAGTCCCTTGCTCCCATGCCATTGAAGTCAAGCTAGCCTGGCTGATGAAGGGTGATGCCCAGAAACCAGTCCTAGGATGCTTGTTTCCAGTCCAGGGAGGACCTGGCTTAGCAGTTCGGGCTGGACTGTACCCATTGAGAACAGGGTCAAGACTAATTTGGATATGGCTGGGTCTAAACTGGAATGGTATGGGTAGCAAAAAAAAGATTGATTTTGGCCCAGATCTCTGTACTTGGGGTGAATGTTTGACATTGTTCAGTATTTCATCAATTACTTGTTCTTTTTGCATTTGTTGCCCCAAGTGGGAAAGGTATGCCCAGACGTGGATCCCTTGCTCCCCCATGCCAATGGAGTCAAGCTAGCTTGGCTGATGAAGGGTGATACCTTGAAACTGGTCCTAGGATGCTTGTTTCCAGTCCAGGGAGGACCTGTCTTGGCAGTTCGGGCTGGACTGTTCCTATTGTGAACAGGGTCACGACTGATTTGCACACGGCTGGGTTCAAACTGCAATGGCATGGGTAGCAAAAAAACGATGGATTTAGGTCCAGATCTCTCTACTGAGGGTAAATGTTTGACATTGTTCAGCATTCCGTCCATCACTTGTTCTTTTTGTGTGTGTATATATATATATATATATATATACACACACAAAAAAGTGTCCCAGGGTTTTTGTTGCTTTGTTGCACACATCACACATGGACATTTTGAGGGTGATCCTCCATCAAATGGGGGCTGAGAAAAAGTGGGGGGCATCCCATGTTAATTCCTAAAGGACCTTTAGACACAACTACATCCTGAACCATTGGACGGAAGTACACCAAATTTGGCAGAAAGCTAGCTTTCGGTATGCATATTATACTTTTGCTTATTTGGTGTAAATACATCCAGTAGTTTGTGAGATATTGAAGGGAAAATGCATTTGTATGTCTAGAGACGCAGATCCTTTGTGATGTATTTGCGAACAATGACGAGCTAGTGCAAGGAAATGCACAGCTCTGATTGGCTGCCAACACTTCAAACCTAGGAAGTGTTGGCAGCCATCTTGGGACTCGGCTTCATCGTGTCCCACTAAAAAAACAAGAGGTCAGTGTAGAGTCACCCTGACCCCTTAGCTCTGGTGCTGGGGTCCCAGAGGACCCTCCTTCAAAGCTAAAAAGCATTTTTTTAAAAAAATTGCAGTCACTCATGACAGATCTGTGGATCCATCGCAAATAAAAAAAAAAAAAAAAACAAGCACTGGCTCCCGCAATTGTTTTCTATAGGGCTCCAGGGTAGTCAAGGTCCTGGAGGTATAGATTTTTATGTGTTGGGGCGGACCCAGGTATCACCTCCTCCCTGGGGCTTTGCTCCAAATTAATGCCACCTTACCGTGGCGATTTCAGTTTAATGTGCTGGAGGCCGCACGGCCACCCGTGCCACAAGGATTACCACCTCCATGGGTAAAAATACTTTTTTGATATAGGGGAAGCCTGACATTCTCGCTCACAGCCTGGGACCACCACCTCCCTGAGGCATTTTCAAGATTCCATGCAGAGGGCAGCACAGCCCCCCTGCAGCCCGTGGATCACCACCTCCCTGGGGCGTTCTGCAAATTGTGTGGGGGGCTTGCAGCCCCCAGTCAGCCTTGGGGACCACTAACTCCCTTGGCATTCAGTACATTTGATGTGAGGGGTGCATTCCCCCCCAGCCTTGGGGACCACTACCTCCCCAGGTCAAATAGTAAAAAAACAGAAAGGGGGTCTGTTTTAGCCCCCCTGCAAACCCTGGGGACCACCACCTACAGAGACTATTCTATGTTCGAGGAGCCACTGATGGACCTGGGGACTGCCACCCCCCAGGACAAGCTCCTGCTATGTCCTGCGGTGCCTACCCTGGGGACATAGCTATTTGCTGTGTCTTGGCTGCAGCTTTACAGCAGCCGCAAAGTCACAGCAAACACTCTGTCCCAATGAAGGGAGAGCTGTCAAACAGGTCTCCCTTCATTGGAGTATAGGTCTCCTCTGTGTGCCTGCCCATGGAAATGCAGGCCAGGCACACAGATTAAATTGCTCTCACAGAGAGGGAGCCCTAAAGAAACTACAACTTGCACCTTCAGCATGCACTGCTAATTAGCCCAGAAATTACAGCACTCATGACAGCTTTGATAACATCTCTGATAATATCAATGTAATATTACAAGTAAAAAATATTTACAAAATATCTGTGCATGGCGTGAGCACTAGTTAGATAACTCTAACTATAACAGGTGAATTTCTATGGTTTTATACGTTTAAAATGTGAGCCCAACTATAATGTCCCTGTAACCTTGTAAACGTTTGGTTTTAAAGGGAATTTCTATGTTTTTTAAAGTTCTATTTCCTAACTATGTTATATTTTTTCAGTGCAAATATACATATGTATATATATATATATATATACATATATATATATATATATATATATATATATATATATATATATATATATATATATATATGTATATATATATATATGTATATATATATATATATTATTTATTTTTTGCTGGTTTTGGTTCTCTGGACACTTTACCACTGCTGACCAGTGCTAAGGTGCAGGTGCTCCCTTTAAAAATTGTAGGTATAATTGGCTTGTCCATGATTGGCATATTTGATTTACTAGTAAGTCCCTAGTAAAGTGGACTAAAGGTGCCCTGGATGTGGAAATCAAATGCTACTAGTGGGCCTGCAGCACTGATTGTGCCACCCACATGAGGAACCCTGTAAACATGGTTTAGACCTTCCACTGCAGGGTCTGTGTGTGCAGTCTTAAACTACCAATTTGACCTGGAAAGTGTACCCACTTGCCAGGCCCAAACCTTCCCTTTTTATACATGTAAGGCACCCCTAAGTTAGGACCTCTGTAGCCCCATGGGCAGAGTGCAGTGTATGTTAAAGGTAGGACATGTGCTGGTGTGCTTTACATGTCCTGGCAGTGAAATACTGCCAAATTAGGTTTTCACTGTTGCAAAGCCTATCTGTCTTGTGGTTTAACCTTGGGGCTGCCTTGAAATATCCTTTAAGTGCAGTGTCCCTTTGGGAGCAGATCAGATGTGGAGTTTTGGGTCTCTGAACTCACAATTTACAAATGCATCAGTTGGTTTTTAAATTGTCAGTTTGAAAATGCCACTTTTAGAAAGTGAAAATTTTCTTGCTTAAACCATTCTGTGACTCTGCCTGCTTTTGTATTCCCTGGCTGGGTCAGACTAACAGTTGGGGTGTTTTTTTGAATCTCCACTAGACAGGGACACAAAGGGAACAGGGGTGTAGCCTGCATATCCCAATAGGTCATCTGGGCTAGAGTGGAGGGGCTGACACTTACACCAGGATGTGTTGTACCTGCCCTCACAAAATGCAGTCTCCAACCGACTGGTGTGTGTCTGTGACAAGGCATGGGTAAGGCAAGATCATGTAAAGAACAGGGACTTTCCTTTGAAGTTTGCCTACTTCAAAGTCAGAAAGCAGTATAAGTAGTGGACCCAAAGCCCCAGATTTTTCGATTACTTCTGTGTTCAAGAGGAACCTCTGCAGGGAGAAGGGATAAAGAGCTTGAGGAGGTGTACTGCCCTTTGCCTGTGCCTGTGCTTTGCTGGGTTGGCCTGCAGTTGCTGCTTCTGCCTGAAAAAGGACAAAGGCTGGACTTTGTGGTACATTCCTACTTGTGAAGTGTCTCTAAGGGCTTGGACTGAGCTTGCCTCCTGTTGCAAAGTCTCAGGGCCATCACCTGGACTCTCCTCTGTACCTCCTATTCTGCCAAGTCGTGCCAACTCCAGACCCTTGAAAGGTGAAGCTGGTGGAACCTAGGCGGAAATCCACACACAGGAGCAGTGCTGGGAAAATGTCAATGCACCACCTGCAAAGCAGCTGTAAGAATGACACACCACCTGCATTGCAGCTGAGAAATTGATGCATGACCTGCATTGTGGCTGGGAAATAGATGCATCACCTGCATCACTGCTAGGGAAACAGCATAATACCCACTTGTGGCTGCTGAAATCAACGCAAGCCCAAAGTAGCGCAGTTCCTCATCACTGTGTGGCCGGATTTTGCATGTGAACATGCGCTGACCCAAGGTGCTACATCTGGAAATTGATGCATCGCTCTCTTGCCAGAGAGAAAAACGACGCATCGCCAACCCGACTGGAGAAAAAACAACACACCGCCTCCCTTGCGAGTAAGGTATCAATACATTGCTGACTTTTCTGACGTGCACTTGCCTGAACGGCTTTATTTTTGACACAAACCAGGTACTTTGTGTGACAAAATCCCATCCATTGTTTTTTATGGCTTAAGACTCTTTTTTCATAGCTTTACTAGTGTATGTTGGATTTTTGTTGTTTTGGTCTTGTTTGATTTATATTGGCTAATTTTCTAAACTGGTGTGGTGTCTATTTTGTAGTGTTTTCACTATATTACTGTGTGTTTTGGTACAAATACTTACACATTGCCTTGGTGATAAGCCTGACTGTGTGTGCCAAGATACCAAGGGGGTGAGCAGGGGTTATCTTAAGTGTGTATCTCCATTGCCCTGACTATAGTGCTAGAGTGAGGGTCCCTGCCTGGACAGAGTGCAAAGCGACTGCCAACCACAGACCCCATTTGTAATATATATATATATATATATATATATATATATATATATATATATATATATATATATATATATATATATATATATGTATATGTATATATATATATATATATATATACATATACATATATATATATATATATATATATATATATATATATATATATATATATATATATATATACACACATATATATACACAAACACACACACACATATATATAGCTACAGTTAAAGTCAGGATCTAGATTCTATTGGAAAAGCATTTTTTGACTTGCCTATATCTTTGGCACCGTTTGATCATTCTTTAAATAATTTCCCCCAAACAAAGTGTGCCTAGGGGTCTTGTTGTACATAGACAGTTTTGGGGTGGTCCCCAAGTGGGCACTGAGAAAAAGGGAGTGTCAAAAAAGTGTGTTTCCTGTTAAAAGTCTCATAGGGATTTTGAACACTAATACAGCCCAAACCGCTGGATGGAATTTCACAAAATTTGGCAAGAAGGTAGCTTTTGGCCCAAATCTGTTCTGTAGTTTTTGAGATATTAAAGGGAAAAAAAATAGATATCTAGAGCTGTAAAAACCGGAGCTCTTGTGCCGAGATCTGATTGGCTGCCAACACTTCAACCAGGTAGTGTTGGCAGCCATTTTGGGACTCAGCTTCAGGCAAGCAGCAGGCACATTAAAAAGGGGCTGAGAGCTAGGGGAATCAGTGAGAAGGAGGGAATGGTAAGCAGCAGGCATGCACAATACAGGGCTGTAAGGAAGGAGAAAGCAGAGAGGAGGAAAAGGCTAGCAGCAGGCATGCACAAAATGGAGCTGAGAGCAAGAGAAGCATTGGGAAGGTAGGAAAGTCAAGAAGCAGGCACACACAAAACAGGGCTGAGAGCAAGGAGAAGGAAGTGAGAAGGAGGGAAAGATAAGCAGCATGCACATTACAAAACAGGTATAAGAACAAGGAAAAAACAGCAAGGATGAGGGACAGGCAAGCAGCAGGCATACAGAAAAAGGTCTGAGAGCAAAGAGAAAGCAGTGAGAATGAGCAAAAGGCAAGCAGAAGGCAAGCACAACACCCCTGTTTTTTTGTGTGCCTTCTCCTTGATTATCTCTCATTCTCACTGTTTTCACCGTGTTTACTTTGCTGTTTTATGTGTCCTCTACTTTCTTTTCACTGATTTTTACTGCTTTCACCTTGCTTTTTCATCCACTTTTTTGTGTGCCACCTCTTTGCTTTTCACTCTTTTTCATTTCTTTCACCTTACTTTTTCACCTGTATTTTGTGTACCCGCTCCTTGCTTTTCCCTCATATTTACTGGCTTCTACTTGCTCTTTACCTTGTCTTTTATGTACCTTCCCCTTGCTTTTCTCTCATTCTCTGAGCTTTCACACCTTTCTTTTTCATACTATATTTTGTGTGCCCTCTCCTTGCTTTTACCTCATTTTCACTCCTTTTTCCTTTTTTCCTGTTTTTTGTTTGCCCACTCCTTGCTTTTCCCTTGTTTTCACAGATTTTTCCTCGCTTTTTGATCCATTTTTGTGTGCCTCCACCTTGCTTTTCCCTAATTTTCACTGCTTTCACCTTGCTTTTTTGCTTTATTTTGTGTGCCTTCCCCATGCCTTTCATTTATTTTTACAGCTTTCACCTTAATTTTTTTCCTGTATTTTGTGTGTCCCTTTCTTGCTTTTCACTCATTCTCACTGGTTTCACCTTGATTTTCCACCCATTTTTTTGTGCCCTTTCCTTGCTTTTCCCACTTTTTACTGATTTCACCTTTTAGAGCACTTCATTATATATTCGCTGTTAATGTAGCAGGGAAGCGCATGGCAAGTGTGATGAACCCTCATTCTCCATACTGTGTTCAAGGGTACTTGTGCTGAGCTTAAGTAGTACTGACTGCTATTGAACATGAAACATATTCACGCTCAATGTAAGATCACAATTCTGCTATGCAACTCAAGGTGCCAAACAATTACACTTATACAGCTAAACAATATGACATGGTGACAACACAATGAATGTAACCATGCTAAGAAAGTACATACCATATATATATATATATACATATATGTATATATATATATATATATATATACGTAGAGAGAGGAAGATAGACAGCGAGACAGATATAGATGGAGATATTTATAGATACATAATTTTTCACTGAAAAATATTGGAACATTATAGTTAAGTTCTGAATTTACTCGCACAAAACCATAGAAAATCAGCATCTATAGATATAGTTAACGCAAGTAACTATAACTTGCACCCTAAGGTAACAATAACTCGAGCCTCAGCCATGTACTGATAATTACCCCACACATTATATCAGTCATGACATCTTCTATGACATAATTGATAAATTACCTCAACATTTGTAATAAAATTACTGATGAGGAACATGCATGGTGGAGGCACGAGTTATAGTTACCTTAGGGCGAGAGTTAGAGTCACTTGAGTCAACCATAACTATAATTGCAGAATTATACATAATATCTCAACTGATTAAAATAAATACATTTCTAGCAGTTGTAGTTTAACTGCTCTGGGATTAATAATCTTTTCTATCAAGAGGGGACCCACATATCTCAGGTGCAATTTATAGGGACCTTGTAATTGCAGGTTTTTTGTGGCCAGCCAAACCTATTTTCAAGTTTGTCAGCTGGTTGTTGTTTGCAGCGTTTGCTAACTTTTTTATCCATACTTGATTTGGCCTGCTGTAAATGTGTTAACACCTCTTGTGAGTTTGATAGATTTTGTGCAAAGTCATGTATGGCAGGTGCATTTCCAGAAGGTTTGACAACATTTCCAGGTAACATACAAGGATGGTTGCCTGTTATGCAATGGAAGAGGGATACCCCAGTAGTAGATTGCTGTGAGTTGCTCTAAGTAATTTTAACACATGGTAATAAGTATTTCCACCTTTTAGGAGTTAATGTTAGAATACACCATAGTCTCTGCTCCCGTACCTAATTTACCCATTCTGTCTGTCCTTCAGTTTGTGGGTCATAAGCAGACAAGAGTCGAGGGTCAGTGTTCAAGGATGTGCAAAGACTGTGCCAAAACCACAAAATGATTTGTTGGTCTCTGTCAGAAATAGTGATGGAAAGGAGGCCATGTAACCACAAGATTTGCTGAACAAATAATGTAGAGAGAGTCTTGGCATTGAGTATCTGTTTTAGGGCAACAAAGTGTGCCATCTTGGAAAAAAGGTCAAATACTAAACAAATGGTATAGCCATTGGAGTTGGATAAATCTGTGATAAAGTGCATTCTGAAGGTATGCCAGAGATGTGGAGGTACAGACAGGGTTTGAAAGAAACCTGCAGGCACAAACTGAATCATCATGTTCCATGAACAAATGGGGCAGGTCTGGATAATATCATGCACAGGCTTGGACATTGTTAGCCACTAAAACCATTGATGACAGTTAGCTAGAGTCTAGTGAATAACAGGGTGTCCAGCTAGTAGGGTATCGTAACAACAAATCAATGCTTCTTGTCTTTATTCCTTGTGGTAACATATAAAGGGGAACCATGATAAGGATGATCATTATGGATATGTTTATCCTTGTCAGTTACCCACAAGGCTATGTCTTCCTGGCTCATGCTCTGCCTGACCCAGGTCAGGAATGATTCTTGTTTTCAAAGCTATGATTCGGGAGCTATGATGTTTTGAGGTGTTTGTTTCTGAGAGTTCTGACTTGAGTAACCCCATCTAGATATCAACCTTACTCTTTTGTGTTCCTGTTTGACAGGTGATGATGAAATTGTATTCACTGAAAAACAATAACCACCTTACTTGTCTAGGAGTCAATAAATTTATTGACCGTACAAACTAAAGATTTCTATGATCAGTGTAAATAGTAATGTTGTGTTGCGCCCCTAGCAGATATTTCTGTCACTTTTGCAAACATAATTCTATTGACACTAATTCTCTCTCAGCAACTGTATAGTTCTATTCAGTTGGCATTGGTCCTGTTGTGCTCACGTGTTGGAATACCTCCTACTGCTACCTGAGGGGTGTCTACCTCTGCAAAGTAAGGCAGTGTGGGGTCTGGCTGTCTGAGTACCGGTCACATGGTGAACTTTTCCTTAAGTAAATTGAATGCTTTTTTTGGATTCCTGGGACCGAACAAAAGGCACTTTTTTTTGTAGAAGTCTTGTAATAGCGCCGACAATATCAGAAAAGTAGGTGTTAAATTGCCTATAAAAGTTTGAAAAAACACTTTGTATCTCTTTAACTGTGGTTGGTGCTGGTCAGTCCAGTATCACCTGAACCTTTTTATTTTTTTATAGTTATGCATTTGAGTATCCCCGGAATTCAACAGATTAAGTATGGCATGTACATTTTTCCAGTTTAACAAAAAGAGCATGTTCTCAGAGCCTTTGTTGAACCTTCCTGGCATAACCTATGTGTTCTGTCATACTTCATAAATAAATGAGGATGTCCTCAATGTATACTACCATGCAAATGTCCAGTAGATCTCGCAGAACCTCATTAATAAATTACTGGAACGCTGAAGGGTCATTACATAACCTAAATGGCATGACTGTGCATTCGAATATTCTGAACTTAGTTTGGAAGGCTGTTTCTACTCATCACGCTCTTTTACGCAAATGAGATGGTATGCACCACACAGATCTAATGTAGTGTACACAGTGGATGTCCAATCCTGATCGTGGAAGACTGGGGTTAGAGGCAATGGATATCTGTTCTTATCAGTAACTTCATTTAATGTCCTGTTGTCAATGCATGCATGTAACTCTCCATTCTTGGGAATGTAGAAGAGTGATGAAGATGCAGGGGAGGTAGAGTGAGAGATAAATCCGAGGGCTAGCAGTGTATCTAGGTATTTTTTAAATGTCTCAGGTTCAGAGAGAGTGTATACACAACTGCAAAGAAGTGCTGCACATGGAAGTAGGTTAATGTGGCAATCATATTCTCTGTGGGGTGGTAATTGCATAGACTTTTGTTTATCAAAGACATCTAAAGAAATCCTGATATTCTCCAGGAAGTTGTACCATAAATCCTTGTTTTAGGACTGCACATGTCAAAGGAGATAAACTTCCCGTAACAATGAGTTTTACAATAGTTAAGGTCTCTGTATGCTCATTCTCACAAACTAGAGCTATAAGCGTTGTTTCACATGTGACCATCCCAGAAGGGAGCTCAGAGCCATCCACAGCTCTTACTGGTTCAGGTTCACCTTTCTTAACACATCATAAATAGAAGGTAATAGCTAAGGCTAGGTCTAAGATGTTTCCAATAGCCCCAGAGTCTAAGAGTATACCTAATACCTTCTGTTGTGGGGATAAAAGTATTAGGGTGACTAGAATTAAGAAAAGTTGTCAAGCTTCTTGAGAACTGTTTGCCAAGTAATGGTGGGTCTGTTCTAGGACTACACTCGACTGGTTGATCCCTGTGTCAACCAGGCTCTCAAATTTTCCTGCATCAAATCAGGCATCACAGCAACATTCTTTTGAATTCCTTTTGGCTTGACAGTACACTCACAAGCTAAGTACTGCCTTACTACAATACAAATAGAGGTTCAACTATTTTCTTCAGTCTATTTCCTCAGCAGTCAGAACACAGGGCAAGCCCCCTATCTGCAAAGGTTTTGTATTATCCTGGTTCTTAGACTCAATCTCTTTTCACTCGGGATCCACTACTAACAGTTTGGATTCTCCCAGAGAATGTGCTCCCTTGTGTTCAATTCTCCTATGATCAAACAAGATTACTAAATCAATGCATTCAGAGCAATCCAATGGGGGATCCACAATATGTGTCAAGGAATTTTTACAGTCATCTCTTAGTCCTCTATAACAAAGGGGGGGTTCTCTTCGGCCACTGAGTTTCTGTGAACAGTCTACAAAAAGTCATAATAAAAAGTCAGAAGATCCTTATTGCCCTGACAAAAGTTTAATAACTCATTATCACTAACCTAAACAACAGTGTTTTTAGAAAAGAAACAATGTATTGTCTCTTTAAACATTCTAAAATCATTTAAGACTGGGTCATTATTTTCAACAAGTGGGATAGTCCAGTTAGCAGTTGTGCACCAAGATAGGATCTGATAAAAGCAAATTTAGCTGTGTCTGAAGGAAAGTCTACTGGTTTTACAATAAATTGCAACTGGCAAGGACTCCAGAATGCACCAAATTCATCGCTATCTCCAAAGAGCCTTTCGGGTAGAACCAGAGGCACAGGGGTTGGAGTGGTTAAAGGTATATGAACTCGATTAACAGTTCCACTGGTGGAAGTACTGGTGGGATAGCCCAGAAAGCCAAAATGCCTGGGTTGTTCAAGAGGACATGTACCTTTGGGAGTCATCACTGCTCTTAAATTAGATAACCAGGATGAATTGCCAGGGCGATATTGGACTTGCTCGTCCTTAAGTGGCAGATTTTCCTGTTGCAAGGATTGAACTTCCCTTTGTACATTAGATAGTGCCTTCAAAGACTCTAATGCACTTGAAGTGTCTTCTGATAGGGCCTGAGCTATATCTTGAACATGCAATTGATTATCAATATTGTATGAGCAGTAGAAAGTTTGAGATTTGGTCTTCTGTCATGCACTCCTCCGGTTCCGACCACAATGTCAATGCTGGGTCTCTAATTCCACCTGGGGCAGAGAATAAAACAAGTACCCACAACCTTATATCACTCACTGCCCTCAAGAGGAAAGACGTTAGGATGAAAGAAGAAAAGACAGACTTGCATCATTGAGTCTGCTCTGATGCCTTGCAACACTGCACAGAAAGATCTGTAGTCCCTGGACCTTTAAGTATTGATGCAGGTGGGGTCCACTCGAAACAACAAGAAGAGTTGTTTACCAACAGTTCTCATCACAATAGGGCGTCATTATGACCCAAGCAGTACGTGATAATGTGGCGGTAGTACCGCCAACAGGCTGGGAGTACATACCGCAACATTATGACATTGGCGGGTTGGCAGTGGCCAACCCGCCAATTTACCTTTCCTACCGCCACGGCGGTAGCCGCCTCCGGGCCGGAAATAACAATCTCCAGCCTGGCGGCTGCTATTGTACCGCCGATGGCATTTCGAGCCTGCCAACCGTCAGGTTTTCGTAGTGTTCACAACGCCACAAAAACCATGGCAGTAGGTCCTACCAGTGACAGGGAATTCCTTCCCTGTCACTGGTAGGAGGCTCACCCACCCCCCCAAACATTCCCCAGATGCCTCCCACCCCTTCTCCATCCAGCCTCCCCATTCCAATCCCCCAACCCCTCATACACGCACACTCGCAGACATGCACCACGCATACACACACTCATTCACACTAGCATACACGCATTCATTCAATCATGCATCCATTCATTCTCGCACACATCTCTACACACATTCACACTGACATGGAGAAACACATTCACATTTCCATTTGTACATGCATTCTCACACATGCATACACCCATGACCACAATACTACACACACAGTTGTATTCACACACACACTTACACATACATGCACACAACCTCCCCCCCACACACACAGAATACCCCCACCCCCCCTCCCCTGTCAGATGCCCAACTTACCTGCATCCAGGGTGTCTTCCGGCAGGGAACGGGACAGGGCGCTGCTACCGCCAGCAGCGCCCGCCAGCAGAACACCGCCACCTCACTACCATCCGGCAGTATGGCCACAGCGGGATTTCTGCCCTTCTTGTGGCGGAAATCCAGCTGTAGTCATTATTTGGTGAACGGATGGTAGCCGCGGAGATGATCTTTTGGCAGCCATCGCCACAGCGGTAGGCGGCTTTTACCACCAATGTTAAAATGATGGCCTTTGAATTTAAACAGATACAAATAATGCTTGAATGCTGGTACAATTCAAAACTCTCAAGAAGGTCTTAACCTACAATGTTCAGTTCAAACTTGAATGTAGAGATTGTGCATTCTAAAGTCTTTCCAAGTTCTTGATACAAAACTGGTCATGAAACACTGACATGAAGACCTTCAGTTTTGATGCAATTAAAGTTCAGAAAGCCCACAAGTTAGTGTCCAAAGTGCTAGGACTTTTAGAAATGTGGAAACAAATATTGTCTAGTTCCCAGGAACAGGTTTTCACTTTCAAAGAACTCAGTTTGGGCTTAATCTTAAACTTATCTATGGATTAGTGCACACTAACATAAGAATCAAATACTTAGCCTTGTCTTTAAATCTTCAACTGGAATCCGGAGGAAGACGGGAGGTTTTGATGCAAGAAGCAAAAGAGGAGGTGAAATCCTAGCTCTGGATGAAAAGACAATGGAAACATTGACAGAGTCAGACTCATGGGATCAACAGGAAGGGTTGGAAGACTAGAGCACAGGAAGGCTTCAGGCGACACAGTAGGTGAGTGCAAGAAAGATGCTTGCACAGGACTGGAACAAGATTAAGCCCCAACTCAGGTTCAGACGGGGTATTTATACCAGATCGGAGAGTCTGTTCTAGAAAGGCATTTGGCTTACATGGAAGGCTAAAGAGTTGCGAAGGAAGCCTGGAAAAAGCATGTATTAAAATAATGTAGAATGCCTTCGCTGATTGTAAGTGATGGCTGAAATCAATTAACCACTGCAGGCAGAACAAAGAGCATTAGCAGTTGGAGTCAATAGATCACAGCAGTTGGCCCCAAAACCCATGGCAAGTGCAACAAATAAGCATAAATGGTTGCAGTCAATAGGTAATGGCGGATGAAGGTATTCAACCAGGAAACATTTGGTTCTCTTAGAAGACAGCAAACAGAAGAAACAGCAGTACAGGAGGTTCAAGGTGGGGACCATGAGTTGTTGTAGACCGTGAGGTGCCACTGGAGAAAGAAATGAGTCTTGAGTATGTAACTCACAGTACAGAGGGCACAAAAGGGGGTCATGACAACTCCTGAGCATATATTGCTGCACATATGTGATTGGTGGTGTGTGAGGATTGATTTCTAACAAATTGTCACTGAATGAACCATCTGAAGCTTGTTTTTTCACCACCAACATACTGTAATTTTGGCCCTTATTGGCCCTTCATTTGATCACTTGCAATGACACCTGAATTCTCTGTGTGGCACCAGTGTTCTAAGTGTTGACTCTTGTGCATCTGTACCCATGTTCCTGGGTGATGAGGTGTACAACTTTCTGGATTTAATGGCTTCAAGTAGTAACACATCCTGATTGGCTGATGGTGTCAGTTCGAAATGATTCTTACTGAGACCTGGTCTGCAATCAGGACTAAAGTATTTTTTAACTATCTTCAATCTACATGTTGTTTCACTGATTTTAGTGCTCTATAGTATGTCTACTATACCTGTGAATACTTAGCGTGCACAGATAAGATAGGAATGCAAAAGGAAGAAAAAGTGCTACTCAACATCATCCATGTCATGTTAAAATCAGTTTTCATTCACATTTCATTCTCATTCCATTCCACATCTGTGTTCGTTTATAGTTGGCTGAAGACAAACATAACATAACACCACCTCAGCTATTTCTCTAGGTTACTTGGGAACCTTCTATGATTTGCAATTTTTGAATCACCTTTTTCAATGAATAATTAGATAACATTTTCAAGTGTTAAAATATATCTAATAGGTAAACAATGTGCTATTTTTATACTTAGGTTTAAGAGGATAAAATGTTTTGGGGCACCCACTTGCTTACATACCTGCATAACCTGAATGGCTTGATAAATCCCAGGTTTCTGTCAAGCAGCATGAAAGGAAGAAAAAGTTAACACTTTAAAGAGATGCCTTTGTTACGTAGGCATAAGGACCGGAAGAACTGGTGCACATTTTAGTGAAAGGTTTAAAGGACTTAGCTGCAAATTTTGAGCCTGAGAGTTGTACCCTGCAGTCAACCAGGGTGTTGGAAATGGCCCTCTGAACAAGATTACCCCCACACATTTTGCCTTCCTCCTCCTACCTTTGGCTGGATTTTTGCTTGGTGGTCTTAGGACTCTATGTACTTTATCACTGTTAACGAGTGCTAAAGTGCTTGCGCTCACTTCCCTAAAAATGGTTTGATTGGCATATACCTAATTGGAATATTTGATTTACATGTAAGTCCCTTGTAGAGTGGTACACGATATACCCAGAGCCTATACATTAAATATTACCAGTGGCCCTGCAGCACTTAATGTGCCACCCACTTAAGTAGCACTTTTAAACATGTCTCAGGCCTACCATTGCTGCCTGAAGTAAGTGTCCCACTGCCATGTCAACTTGGCATTAAAGCCCCATACAAGGCCTTAAATTTCCCTTTTATTATATATGTTACCCCCTAAGGTAGGCCCTAGGTAGCGGTGTAATTAAAAGGTAGAACATGTACTTTTTAGCTTTACATGTCCTAATAGTGAAAACTCCCAAATTCATTTTCTCCACACTATGAGGCTTACCCTTACCCTAGGATAACATTGGGGATCACTTGTTAGATTTAATAAGTTATAATACCTAAACCAGAGGTGGGAGATGGGTCATGTTTGGTATCTATGAACTTGTAATGACAAACCCTCTTTAATGGTAAAGTCAGATTTATCATTACAAATTTGAAAATATCGCTTTTAGAAAGTTGGCATTTTCTTGCCCCTAGTCCTCTCTTGCCTGTAGCCTTCCTTAGGACACATGACTGAATGTAGTCCAAAGTTGAGACTTTGTGAATTTACCTGAGACAGTCACAAAATAGTGGGATTAGCGGACCCTGAATGGGCAATTATCTGACATAATGGTGTGGAGCGCCATTTCCACCTGAATAGGCTGGGCTCTGCCACCACACAATAGGCTTAATGTCCCTGTATTGTCAGTGCAGCCAACTAGACGCTGAGGAAGGGGAGACAGGAAACTCCTGGAACTTCAGAGAATTCTCCTGGAACTTATCCCAACTTCTAGGAGAGGGCACATGGATATAATAATAGAGATCTAAGACCCACTCTTCAGTTCACTAATGGACCTGTGAAAAGACTCTCAGAGGAGCTTCTGCTGCTGTCACCCGCTAGGCACTCTACCAGACTGCTGCTGTACCTGGAAGGACTACTTTGCTGCCTAGAAACTTCAGAGGAGCCCTGCATCTTTTCCTGCACCCAAGACTTTAGAAGTGACTACAAGGGCTAATTTAGCTGGCCTTCTGTTCAGAGCCAAAGGGACATATCAGGCTCCCACCATCTTGAACCCACACCTGGACCCAACCTGAGTCTTGAACCCTCAAAATTTCTCCATCCACTCCTGGACCCTTCGTTGTGGTGCTAAAGGTACCCAGGTGGCCATTTTCCAAAACCGATGACTTCCTATTTTGAACTATTGTTGTATAGCTATTTTAGCCATATTTTAGACACATTAATTTAGCAAATTAGGCCTGCTGTTGTACACTTTATCCCAGTTACACTTTATTCAGCATCGCTTTGTTTTTCTAGCAATAGCCACATTTGCGGTGTTGTTTTATTTTTCTCCATCAAATTGTTCTTTCGCCATGAAAAGCATCACATTCTCAGTAGGACATTCATTTCACTTTGTGCTTTCTTCAGGGCTCCAGTCAGATACGGTTGCCGGCAAAAGAGGTACGCTGTGTCTTGGACATTCATAGAAACACACAGATTCCTATTGGGGATCCTTTCTTAGAATGTTACCTATTTTATTATAAACACACTCCTTTGTCCCATACATGTTAGATGGAGATTCCAGCAGTCTACAGCTGCTTGCTTAGACTTCCGAACCCCTGGCCTACATGGGGCCGGTGTCTCTCTTGACTACGGGCCACCTTACTCAGGGATGAGGGATGATGTCTTCCCAGGGGGAAAACCTGAAGGGCAGATTAAGGCTTATCATGCTGTGCTCCAACATAGCTGAGGTAGGAGAACTATAAATCACTCCTAGTGACAGTATGGTGGGTCTGTTTTTGTGTTTCACTCTCCTTGTCACAATTTAGCTTTTTTGTGTTTTATCATCTTATTTATTGCAGTACATGCCATTTTATCTGTGATGCAGTTACTTCAATAAATCCTTATTGAACTATATTATGACACTGTTTCTCTTTGCCTGTTTGAGACTAACGTAACTGAGAGAAAGGGATAAGATAAGATTGACCACGATTCCCCTGAGCAGTCTTTCTTGTCATGCCCCGGTTGCCACAACCATTCCTGCTCTTGGGTAGAGATGAGGTGCTGCTAGTTAGCCGGAAAACCCGGATTAGGCCAAAGGGTGCAATTCGGTGTTGAATTGTACTTAGTACCCCACAATCGATGCGATCCTACCACCCAAATCCAATAGCCTCAATAGGATAATGAGAACCTATACGACACCCTAACCTTTTAAAATTCATAACACCAGTTCTACTAATTAGAATTTGATGGTTTTGGTGTAAAATAATTTATTACAATTTTCTGTATTTTTCTAAATTGGGATGTTTTTATTGTGTTGTATTTTCACTAGCACTGCATAAATACTTAACACATTGCCTGTGAGTTTAGCCTGACTTCTTTTTGTGTCAAGCTACCCAGGTTTAAGTACAGATTGAATTAGTGACTTTTTGTGGTTCATACTGCAACTCTTGCTTAATCAGAGCTCACGCCCCAGTCAACCAACAACCACATTTCTCACACAGGGATTAATCATTGAGAAGGTTTAATGCTAAAAGGGCAAAAACATTTCTTGGCATTTAAAAATTATTCACTGGATAAAGTTGTAGATTTCACAATGATTTCCGAGTCATTCACAAGGATTCTAAGCACATTAACATGCTAGTCCCAGCCGTCAATGCTACCAGGCATGTAATAGTTGAAGGGGAAGCCACATTTTCAAAGCAATGGAGCGCACTAGGTCTTCACATTAACCAGTATAAAGTTTGAAAAGCTGTAGAATGCATTTTTCTTTATTTTTTACAAACCCTGACATAGGCCTGAAATGTGAAATGTTAAATTTGCAATGGCACAAATGTAGAGAGAAGAGAAAGACTTTATAGAAATAGTTACATTTTAACCTTTCCATTGTAATGCCTTGCACCTTTTATAATGAACATTTCTGGCTCAGAACAGACTCCGTAGCAGAGTGACATAATCACTAGGATAGAATGTAATGAAATCTTGGCTTAGAATGCAGGACTTCACAGGTATACGCAGAGGAATAAAGACATGTGATTTACAGCTCCATGTGTTACGTAGTCATTGGCGGGTACTCAGGCTTGGAAGGACACTACAACTGCAACAAGATAGGGGGTAAGTAACCCAAAGAAGAACAGTGCTCTCACAGAGAGTGTGCCGTGGTCCAAACAAACTGCTTGTGCATGCCATGTGTGCCTTTGTTGAATTGCTAGGTCGATAGCTGGGATGTGTGGAGTCAAGGCGCAACTCCAGCCGGTGTGAAGCGATTGAATATAAAAAAAGCTTCACCAAGAAGTTTACACATCATTGGTCAAAACAAAATGACCTAGGTCATAATAAAAGGTATTGTGCTGCCACACAAAATAAAGTGATATATATAACACAGAGTGTTAATGCTGAAGGCAGATACAATCAAAGATAATTATACATCACCAAAGAAAGTTGCAAATAGAAGTGCTGCAAGCCAGAGAACAACCAGATGTCAGAAAGTGCAAAACTGATCTGTTAAAAGAATTAAATAAATGACCTACCAAGCCCACTAACGAGAGTCATCGTGCCACAGCAGTCAATGAAATGTCTCAAAGAGAAGTACTCAGTGTTGTCCTTACAAAGCTGTCCATGACTGAAGCAGTTTCCCATCAGGCTACTGGGTGGGGCTCGGAACACCTTTATAGGTCTTCACAGAGCAAAGAGTTGAAGTCAACAGTTGGATTCATAAAATTTGATGATGGCAGCTAAGAGAGAAAAACAGTTCCAATCAATGTCAAAGATGATCCTGAGGCTCACACGTCAAAATACTCTAGAGAAAGTTTGCATATCATGAGCATCAAACAGCATCAGAGAGCATACTATTCTCAACATCAGTAAGTTTCATACTAAGTTACAATACTGCAGCTTTCCTGAAACCCCTACCACCTTTTGATACTGCCAAGAAGCAAAATATTTGTGATAGATGGACTTCTTGGATGGATGCATTTGAAGATTGCATTGATGCACTTGAAGAGACTGATAACACAAAGATTATGAAGCATCTCAGAAATCTTGCTGGTTTTGGTGTGAAAGAAGGCATTTAGAAAATTCTGGGAACTGACAAAGAGGTCACGTACCATCCGATTAAAAATGATTTAAATCTCAAGTTCAATCCAATACCAAACGTTGACTACAAGCTTTGGCCCTCATTATGACACTGGTGATAAATCCTGCTTACCACCACACTGATGGCTGCCAACTTACCGCCGCGGTGGCGGATATCCGTTCACCATATTATGACATACACACACCAATCCGACAGAATTCAGCTACATACACAAATCCACCAGCCCAAAGGTCAGTGATAAAGTGGTGGTCCCAAAACCCATTCCGTCATGCCAACAAAACAACACCCATCACATTATGACCCACGAATCACCACAGCGGTCATTCAACGGTGGTAAACCATTGGCGGTACATATCGCCACGCTCAGAATGGACACCCACATACAAAACAACACTACATTGGCCAATAACAAAAATACACACCTGACAACCATACACACCTCACACCCACTCACCCACACCACTGTAAAACACACTCCCACATTACCCACAACCCTTTACAAATAACAATTACTTCCAGGAGACTGAGAAGAAGAGCACAGAGACAACTAGACACACACACCACAGAGAGCCATACACCCCTCACACACTCCACATCACATACCCCATCACATTACTCAACACACCCTCACCAACACACATCACACAACACCCATGGCACCACAAAGGCACCCCCGTTTCACTGAGGAGGAGTTAAGGGTCATGGTGGAGGAAATTGTCAGGATAGAGCCACAGCTCTTTGGAGCACAGGTACAGCAGATATCTATAGCAAGGAAGATGGAGTTATGGCAGAGAATCGTGGACAGGGTCAATGCCGTTGGACAGCGCCCAAGAACAATCGACGACATCAGGAAGAGGTAGAACGACCTACGGGGAAAGGTGCATTCAATATCAGCAAGGCACCAGCTTACCATACAGAGGACTGGCGGTGGACCCCCACAGTTCACAACATGGGAGGAACAGGTACTGACAATACTGCATCCTAAGGGATTTGCTGGAGTAGCCAGAGGACTGGAAACTGGTAAGTCAACATTTACTACTTATCACCCCCATACCTACCATCACACACCCTCACTCCCATCACTCCACACGATCCCACACACTGCACCTACACATATGGCTAACCACAATGCCAAACCCTGCATGCTGTACCAATGCATGGACAGGCTTCCCAGCCCTGCATGGACAGTCATCACTAAAGCATGTACAGCCTAGGGAAACTAACATAAAGACAATACATCACCATACACAAGAAAAAGCTGGCGGGGCAACACCAACCATAGAGGGAAAGCTACTGAAGTACAAATGTCATACAGTTGAAGCATAATACACCATTTACATCCCCACAGGTACCCCAGCCAGTGGAGAGAAGGTGCCACCACTATACAGTCCCCCAACAGAAGAAGCCCCCAGTGATGACAGTAACTCTGGACTTCTGGATCTGGAGGACCTACCTGGCCCATCAGGGACCACAGGACAGCCGGTCACCCAAGCCCACTCACAGACCACCACAGAGCCTGCACCATCAGGAGCCAACACCATAGCACCCACTCAGAGTACCCACACCTCTGTCCCCAGGACACGTCAATTAGCAGTGTGCCCACCTGTAGAGGGACCCCAGTCCACACCTTGCCAACAAGACAATCAGAGACCTGGGGTCAGTGACAGTGGGCACACCGTTCAGGGGACAGAGGCACAGGCCAACAGGGACACTGGGAGGACTGCTGTGTGCCAGGGAGTGGACAGGACCAGGGAACTGACTCTCCATGAGACACTCTCCGAGATCCTGGGAGCCTACCAACATTCCCAGGACCTATGGGCCAGATCCTTGACAGCCTGCAGGAGAACAGGCGGCTGCAGGAGGGACAGTATCAGGGGATCAGGAAGGACTTGTAGGCCATTAACACCACCCCGATCTCCATTGAAGGGGTGCTGGCAGACATGGCCTACATCATGAGGGAGGCAGTGTCACACCAGTGGGACCCTACCACTAGCCAGTCAACTGAACAGCCATCCACTTCTGCTGCCACTAGTGGCCACTATTGCTATTCCTCAGGACAAAGGCATCATGCGCCAACCATGGATATTTAGCATTGACCTGGAAGATGTGCTGGTCTGCCAGACACACCATCTGTACATTCATGGATTGAAAACTCTTATGATTCCTGAACACCTGTTTATTCTGCTGGGGGGACAAACGCAATATGTGTACCGTCAATCGCCCCAATAATGTTGGGGATATGTCCCATTGCATAAAATCCGGCCTTCACAGTGGCCAAATCCTCCACGTGGGGGAAATCAATGTAGCTGCACATGTGCTTTATCAGAGCAGACAAGACTCTTGTCAGCACAATTGAGAACATTGGCTGTGACATTCCTGCTGCCAAGCCCAATGTCACTTGAAAAGAACCTGTTGCCAGGAAATGGAGCACTGATAGGACATGCACAAGAGTGGGGATCCCAGTGGGATGGCGGATAGCTAAGATCAGGTCAGGCTCCAACTGGGCACACAGCTCTGTGATTATGGCCCTGCCCAGTCTATAGGTGAGTGTTATGTGCCTGTCCTCCAGTGTAGCTAATTCCACCTAGGGTCTGCACATAGGGGTATGTCTCCATCTCCTATTCATCCGCAGTGGAATCTAAGGGACACAAGAGTGAGTAGGCTGCCACAATTTGACCAACTATAGCACAACAGCAGTCCACATCGTGCAAACATGTTTTGGGACAGTGTAATTTAAAAGTATGTGCATATTTATCCTGTGGCGCAGAAATTATCAATAGGCCTGTTTACCCCCCCCTGAAATGGTGACCGTCTGCCCTGTGTGGAGGGACAGGTGGAAGTGAGGTAATTCTGCTGACATTGGGCCTGATTCTAACTTTGGAGGACGGTGTTAAACCGTCCCAAAAGTGGCGGATATACCACTTACCGTATTACGAGTCCATTATATCCTATGGAACTCGTAATACGGTAGGTGGTATATCCGCCACTTTTGGGACGGTTTAACACCGTCCTCCAAAGTTAGAATCAGGCCCAATGTGTGCCGTGGTGGTAGGTGGTCGTGAACCGCCGTGCAATTCCTCATTGGATTATATTGGGCACTATGGGGTACAGTGGCCAATGGGGATCTACGCCGGCGGTGACGGTGTACACCTCCGCGGGCGTGAACGCCACTTTATATCTCAAGCCTCACGTGTTTCCTGACCTTCCACAGGAGAAGACCTATACTGCATTTGTTGCTGTGTTCTTTGTCTGGAACCTACCATGGCCTGTGTGACCGGGGAAAGGGCCCCAGCCTTCACTTCTGAGGACTTGGAGCGACTGGTTGATGGGGTCCTACCCCAGTACAGACTGCAGTATGGGCCTCCAGACCAACAGGTGAGTACACTGTGGGCACAATGCATGTCGCATGAATGCATGGAGATATGTGTGAAGGCATTGTGTAAGGGTGGGTGGGGGGTGGGGGGATTGTCTGTTGGCAGTGTACATGTTGTGGGCTTGCCTATGTGTGTTGCAATGGTGATGGGATCGGGTATGGTGGGCCATGTGTGTCAAGTTGGGCTGCTTGTTTAATGGAGTTCTCCTGCATGTATTACCTCTGCAGGTCAGTGCCCATCAAAAGAAGGGATTATGGAGTGCCATCTCCAGGGACATGCGGACCCTGGAGGTCTATGGAAGGCAGAGCACCCAGTGTTGGAAACGGTGGGAGGACCTTAGATGCTGGGCACGGAAGACCGCGGAGGCCTAGCTGGGGATGACCTCCCAACAAGGAAGGGGTGCCCATCGGACCCTGACCTTCACCGATGGCCCGCATACTGGTGGTGGAGTACCCTGAGGGAATCACAGCAGCCACAAGGGGGTGAGTGCAGTGGGTATCATTACAACTTATGGCTAGTGGGGTGGTATCCGGGTGGTGGTTTCGTGTTAGTGGGAGCCCTTAAGGCCAGGACAGACATAGCAGTGTAGGTCTTCAAAAGGGTAATGGTTGCATGGCAAATACAGGTAACCTAGCTTGTTAGTATTCACGTTTAGGCAAGGCTGCGTGGGTCCCAGTTGTGCTGCAGTTGGCAGTGTGTGCTCCTCCTCATGTCTTGGTGAATAGCGATTTCACTGGTAGTGCAATGCATAGTGCGTAGGTCTGTTCTCTTTGTGTGAGGGTGCTGTGTACACCATCAGTGGTGTTGGTGCAGTCACTGACACAGTGTATCCTTTGTCTCTCCCCTTCCCTTCCTTGTTTTGTCATCCTACCCTTGTGTGCATTAGCATCATCTGGCTGAGGAGCAGAGGCACTGGCGACAGAGGGAGCTGCATCCCACAGGACCCTGAAGGCAGAGTCCACTGACGCTGAGAGAACAAGTGGGATGGAGGGCAAGGGGAGCTCCACAGCGGAGACTGGAAGGGACAACACAGACTCTGATACCTCTTCTGATGGGAGCTCCCTGGTGGTGGCGGGAAACCTCTGTGACCACCCTAGCTGCAGGTACAGCCACCACCCCCTGTACCAGCACCGCCCTCCCAGTAGCCCCTCAGCGAGTTGCCCGTGCCCGCTCACCCAAGAGGGTGGGCATCTTCTTTGTCCCAGGCACCTCAGACCCTGTCCCAGTGAGCCCTACTGCCCTGAGTGAGGAGGCTATTGACCTCCTGAGATCCATCTCTGTAGGGCAGTCAACCGTTGTGAATGCCATCCAGGGGCTGGCATCCCAGATGCAGCAATGCATTACATTCCTGGAGGGCATTCATGGTGGTTTGACAGCCCAACAGAGATCGATTCAGGCTCTGGCCTCTTTCCTGATGGCAGCCATTGTCCCTGTTTGTACCATCCCCCCTCCAACTTCCACTTCCCAGTCCCATTCTCCTCAACCCCAACCCATACAAAGCACACAGACAGACGAGCATGCACACAATTAAACTCCCCAGGACAAAGCAATGGGCATGTTGCCCCCTCCAGAACCAGTTGGCAAGTCACCCACTCCAAAGACTTTGGCAATTCACTCCCCAAGACAAAGCAATGGGCATGTTGCCCCCTCCAGAACCAGTGGGCAAGTCATCCACTCCAGAGACTGTGGCCTTGCACTCCCCAGGACAAAGCAATGGGCGTGTTGCCCCCTCCCGAACCAGTGGGCTTGTTCCCACATCTGGCTGAGGTGCCATACCCCCCGAGGTGCCCTATTTGCAAACTGATGCCCCTGCAGTGTACTATCCGGATGTGGTCAGGACTCGAGTCGGGCCTTAGACTGTGCCCTGTGGCCATGTGGGCCCTTTGAACATTGGACTGGACAGTGTCCCTTTGTGTACATGTGTACATATCTGTTTCATTGACAAATCAAATTATCACTTTTGTTGTTGATCTGATTACAATCATTTTAGTCAATTCCTGTTGTATTTGCACTATTCTGCCACTTTAAAGAGACAAATTGATTTTCATGTGCAGCTGGTTGTGTGCATGGTGTGTGTGTGTCGGGTGTGTGTAGTGCGTGTGTGTGTCACTCTTGTTTTCCTCCCACCCTCCCTTGTGTGCTAAGTGACTGTACTCACCGTCATCATCTTCGTCGGCGTTGGTGTTCCAGGTGGAGAATAACGTAAAAGATCATTGGGAAAACATGCAGTTCAGGTTTCATGGCGGCGTGGTTCTTCCCTGTGTCTCCAATGGTGAGTCCTTTAACTTCTGAGCTCTGTTTCTGCCAGGCTTTGGTTGGCTTTGGTACCGCCCCGAAAATGGTGGCGGTTTGCAGGGTCAAAATATGGTGGGCAGTACTTTGTCTTCCGCCTGGCTGTTGGTGGCTACCACCGTGGTGGCTGTTGTTTCCGCCGTGGCAGTTGGTGTGGTACATTGGCTGTCTATGGCAGTTATCACCTCCATGGTCATAATTTGGCAGAACTTACCACCAGCCTGTTGGCGTCTATTACCGCCACTTTATCCCCCACCTCCAGGGTTGTCATGAGGGCCTTTATGTTTTCAGTCAAGAACATCAAGGAGCTGGTGAAACTATTGATGAATTTGTGGAAAGATTTGTTGCACTCATAAAACACTGTTAGTTCAATTAATTTAATGATTAAGAAGGTATGTGTCTTAGAGTTATTGATGGAAGCTTTGCAGATTCATTCAGATGATAATTGCTGAGAGAAACTCTTAGTGTGAAGCGAGTGTTGACTGCTGCCAAAGCTGAGAAATGTGCTGAGAGACAACATGCTGATATTGAGGCAGCAGTTGACCAGAGTGATTCAGTCATGAGTGTGAAAAAAAATCCAAAGCAAAAGACTGAAGGAAACATGTAGAAAGAAGTTGTGTTTTCAATGTTTATTTCTGTTCCCACATGAAAGAAAGTGTCCCACCGTTGGACAGATATGTAAAGGCTGTGGGAAAGAGAACCATTTTGTGACAGTGTGTAAAGGAAAGGAAAAAGTAAATGTGTAATGGCTCCACAACAACATTCCCACCAGAATGTACTGGAAGCAACGTATGACACAGCCCAAAATGCCAGGTAGCAACATCAGCTAAGGCAAATTGATGCTAAAATGTGTATTATCAAGTAAATCTTCATCAAATGGTTCATCTATCTCAATAATAAGTGAAGATGAAGAATGTGATTGTACCATGTCTATTTTTCCCTCGGAGAAATGTGCAAATTTTAGGCTGGTCGCCTGTGAAGAAAAATGTTAGTCAAATAAATTTTGACATGCCAAAGCAGCTAACTCACACAGACAATGTACAAAGATTACATTGAAAATAATTGGATGTTCACTACTTTTCCTTATTGAGGGTGATGCATCAATAAACATAATGTCTCAAGAATCAACTATCTCCATTACCGTAGCTTACTCCATTGAAGATCAAAGTGTATACTTGGGCTGCATGGACACTCATAAACAGTCAAGGTTCCTTTGTAGCAACAGTGAAACATAAGAAAACAAACACCAATCCATTTGCTTCAAGGTACAGCGTCAAGTACCTGTTTACTTAGTTTCAACATGGCTGCTGATAGAGGACTGATTTCTGGGAATTCCATCATGAATGCTCATGACAAAATAGTAAGCAAATTTCTTCATTGTTTTATAGTTTAGGAAAGCTTAAGACTATGAAAATAAAACTGCATATTAATAAGATCTATCCTGTTGCTCAAAGACATAGACAAATTGCTTTTCATTTACAAGAAGCTGATGGAAATGATCTTGAATCATTACTTAAGCATGATATTGTTGAGTGTTCCACTTGTCCAAGACCATGGGTTTCTCCCATAGTAGTAGTACCCTAAAGGACAGTGAAGGAGCTGTATGCATCTGTGTTGACATGCATCATGTGAATAAGGAAATTGAACATCCAGGTCTACACATTGCTGACATGATAAGGCAATTGAATGCTGCAAAGTTCTTTTCTCACCTTGATTTAAATAAAGGTTATCATAAATCGGAACTTAATGAAAGTTGCACGGACATTACAACCTTTTCTACACATGTTGTTTTGTTTAGATATAGATCACAATTTTGATGGCTATCCATCTGCCATATTAGGATCCCATTATATCCTAAGGGGATTGTAATATGGTAGAATGGGATATCCATTGTGTTTGTAATGGAGTATTTCATCTACTGAGATCCAAATCAGGCCCTATGCCATTCAACATATCATACAGCCTGTTGTGAATGCATTCAATTATAGCGGTGACCTTGTAGTTTTCAAAGCTACACAGAAGGAGGATGATAGAGCTCTTACACAAGCATGTTGTTTACTCATTGATGCAGGACTGTCTTTGAATACAGACAAGTGTGAGTTCAACAAGAGAAAACTAAAACTCTTTAGCCATATCTTTTCTAATGGGGATATGACACCTGATCCTGCAAAAGTAAAAGCTCTGGCAAATGCTGATCTCCTACAAGATGTTTCAATGGTATGTTATTTTCTTGGCATGGCCAGTTACTGTTCAAGGGGCTTACAGGACTTTGCCACTGTTAGTACTCCATTCCAAGAGTTGACGAAGAAAATGCTTATTTTCAATGATCACAAAAATGTGAGAGGAGTTGCAAGAGAATCAAGCATGCCATTGAAAATGCTACTAAAATGGCATACTTCAAACCTAACCCTTATACAGAGATTGTAGTTGATGCTAGGTCAGTCAGGTTAGGCGCTATCCTTGTACAGCGCAGTGGATGCCCACATGCTCAACGGCATATTCCTGTATGGAAAACCTTTTACGGTGGTAACTGATCATCAAGCTTTGCTGATCATCTTTGGCAATCCAAAAGCCAAGATGCCTCCTTGCAATGGACAATGGGGACTCTGATGGTAAGAAAAAGATTATACAATTGTGCATCATCCAGGAAAGGTCGAGAATCCTGCTGATTTGTTTTAAAGCGTGCCGATACAAGGTCACAGTACTCCATCCAAGGAGGCTGAAGCCACCATTAAATTCATCATCAAGTCAAGTACACCCACTGATATCTTCTTTCCCAGATTATAACTGCTATGAACCATGATAGTGATCTGCTGATGTTAAAAGACATAATTACACATCAGTCATGGAACCAAAACATAAACCTCTCATCAATGATGGTGAGTATAAAAAATACAAGGATATGTTGTCCATAACTCAAGAAGGAGTTACACTGTGTGGGTCGAAAATCCTGATTCTGGAAAGCCTGCAGAAGAGAGCAATTGAAGGGGCTCATGAAGGACACTGTGGTATTATCACTACAAAGAAAGTTCTTTGAGACCAAGTTTGGTTTCCATACTTAGATGAAAGAGTTGAAAAGGAATTCAAGGCCTGTCATATATGCTCTGTCTTTCTACCAATGTTACTCCACATACTTTGAACATGTCAGAACTCCCTGCAAAAGGAGGGGGATTAGCCATTCACTTTTTTGATCCACTTTATAATGGACATCATCTAATGGTTATTGTAGATTAATACGTTTCCCATTTGTTAAAGATCTCAAGTCTACAATCCATGAACGAATCATTGAAAAGATTGATGGCATCTTCAAGACATGAGGCATTCCAGCCATTGTGAATCTGACAATGTCATACCATTTAACAATAAAGAATCTGAAGAATTCCTGGAGCATCTGAAAATAAAGCATCTAAAGAGTACACCTTTCTGGTTGCAGGTCAAAGGACTTGTTGAGAGTTTTATGAGTATGTTATAGAAAGCAGTGCAGCATGCTACTTTTGAGAAGCTCAATTTGAAAACAGTAATGAATTATAGAAAATGAGCTTATCATTCAATGCCCCATTCAACCACAGATAAAAGTCCTGTGACTTTGATGTTTGGAGAGCAAAAGCAACCAACTTTCCTTAATGGATCAACAAGAGAGACCAAATTGAAAACATGATTTCCACAAGGGACTTGGTTAACAGCAGAAAATAAAAGCTTATGTAGACAAGAGGTGACATGCACAGGGCATCTCATTTAGAAAAGGAGATTTACTGATCATCCAACAGATACGCAAAAGAAAATGTGATGTACCCTGTAATGCTGAAACTTTCCAAGTGGCATCTACCAATGGATACATAATAACCAACCAGCACCCTGGGAAGATTGTTTCCAGAGTCTTTTCTCATTTTAGGCCTGTGATTCGTCAGTCTTTAAATTGAATGGTGAAAGAAAGACTAACCCTGAAAACTTAATGACTGATGCTGCCTCTTTACTGTCTCTGGCAATCTCTGACACTGAAGATGACAATTTACAGCTTCCAGTAACTAGATTGGGTCGTATGATTAACGCACCAAGAAGAGAAGATTGATCAATATAGTTGTACCTATTTCTATGTATGTGTGTAGGTCTAGTGATTTTATAAAAAGGTAAAATTCTCATTTAACAGAGGGGACAATTTAGTGTCTTGCACATTTTATAACAAACCCTTTTGGCTCTGGACAGGCTCTGTAGCAGTGTGGTTTAATTGCTAGAATATAATGTAAGCTTGGTTTAGAATGCAGGCATTCACAGGTACATTCAGAGGAATAAAGACATGTAATTTACAGCTCAGTGTGTGGCTTAGTCATTGGATGGTACCCAGGAAAAGGAGGATGCTACACCCATAGCCACAATTTCCATGGAATATAATGCTAAGAATAAGGACTTTTCCTTTATAGAACATGCTTTATGAATTTTCTCTTATAGTAATGATTTATATTAATTATCAATTGATTTGGTACTTTTGATGATGAGTTATAAAGATTTATTTACTAAAAGATTTTTAACAAAGCTTTGAAACCCAAACCAGCTCTCATCATTGATCCCAAAAGACTGAAATTGTGATGTTTAGTTGGTTTGATTTACTGCTTCTGAATGATCTCATCTACAATAAATGTCTGTCGACCGGACCCAGATGAGAAAGCAGGGAGTTTCCCCAGAAGAGTTGGTTATATGTATACTGTGACCCAAATATTCATTTAAAGTAAATGCTACACCCATAGCCACAATTATCATAGAATATAATAGCTAAGAATAGGGACTTTTCCTTTATTGAACGTGCCTTATGAATTTGATGTGATACTTATGAGTTATATTAATTATCAATTGATGTGGTATTTCTGATGTTTGAGTAATAAAGATTTATTTACTAAAAGATTTTAAATAAAGCTTTGAAACTCAAACCAACTCTCATCATTGACTCTCAAAAGATTGAAATTGTGATGTTTAGTTGGTGTGATTTACAGCTTCTGAATTATCTCCTCTACAACAAATGTCTGTCGCCCGGGCCCAATGACAAAGCGGGGACTTTGCCCGGAAGAGTTGGCAATATTTATGCCATAACCCAGTATATGTTAGTGGAACCTGATATGCAAAGGTGACATTGCATTGATTTAGTTGATTTCCCACTGGTTGAGAATTCATTGGTGTATGTCAAAATCTTTTTGATTGAAATGCAATGCAAAAAAGTGATACAAAAGTGCTCCTGCAAAGTAACAAGTTTTGAATATTTACAAATGAAAACAATAAATCAAACATAGTGAACACAGGTGACTGCATACAGCCTTTCTGCTTTAAAAAATAGTGTATTTACAAAGTCGTCAGTTAGAGGGTCAGTTGCTAATTCAACAATCCCTTCCTAGTGAGTGATGGTACAGTCCAGGTCACAATTAAACACTCATTGATGTTTCAACTCCAAGAAAAGATTGGAAATTCAATGCCTTAATAATGGGTCTTTATCAGAACAATAAAACTGGAGGGCAACCTATATAGAAATACATCCGCAATTAAAATTGCATCTGGTGTGGATATTACGTTGATAGGAACGATGCTCCCTAGACCCCATTATAACTCACCTAAAGAGATCAAGTCATTGATCCCTTAAGTATTCGAACATACAGTGGACTAAGAAAATTAGACACCACATCTAGGGTAAAAAAAAAATCACATATGATCTGTAATATGAAAAGAAGAGTATTATATCAGATGCACAATCCTTCTAACAACAGCTTCAACAATACATTTATTTCAGATGAGGCAGTCCTCAAGAGAGTCTCAAAGTTGCAGCATAAGTACATTCAAATTCCCTCACATCACAGTGTGGATAGGGCTGAAAAAACACGTAATACAACTAGCATAAAAATATCATTGCTTCAAATAGTTTATGCCTTTAACTTTAAATCAAAGCCATAAGCAACAGTGTACTCACCTTTGCATTTGAGTGTGCTTAAAACAGAGAGCTCTTCATCAGAGATGTTTAAAGAGCTGCAGATGTAAAAAGCTAGTAGCATACTGGACCGTTGTTGCAGAGACTCTTACTCAATTATTTGTTTTTCAAAAAAGACAAACATGATGGCAGTGTGTAAAGCTTACCTCATATGGATACAATTTATCCTTCGCAAAACATTGATCATCTTACAAGATAAATGATAATTATTTCTGTAGCTTTTGACTATAATGCAAACCGGAAGGCTCTTCATGAATATTGGCAAATGAGCTGTAGATGTAAAAAAAGACAATTTTAGGTTAAGCTCTCATTATAGAGTCTCACCCAAATCTTTGTCACTGAAACAGGATGAATTTGGCGGCATCATATTGACCTTACCTCACACAGATACATTGTATCATTTTGAAGACATTCAACATCTTTCACAGTAAATAATAATTAATCCCAAAGCCAAAAGCGCTTTTCACAGTAAATGTTGAATGAGCTGCAAAAATAATTAAAAAAACATCAAGCCAATTTCCTGTGTTCGAGAATAGACTTAAAACTATTTTTTTTTAGAAAACAGCTGCTGCAACCACATGCAAGCTCTACCTTCCACAGATACAATGGCCCAGATTTAAGAAAAGTGCCACTTCACATTGTGAAGTCACTGCAATGCTCAATTTCTCAAAGCTAAGGGAAAAGCTACCATGGATACAAAATATCACCAAATAACGGGGACAACATGGCATGCAAAACATGCATGCTCACAGACATAAGGGCCAGAGGGCTTCCAAGAATAAAAGATGTCTTAACTCCTGCATACCCATAACATGGAAACATATCAGGATCACAATAGTAAATTAGTAAATGTGCTATACAGCAGCCTCTTCCATACATTTTTTGGACTTTGAATTACACTTTAAACATACATTAACAAAAAGTTTATTTAAACAGATATTACATTTGTTAACAAAATGTCTTAAAGACAAGGCCCTTTCAACACAACATAACATATGCAATATTTTCAAAGAAACAATGGGACAAAAATGAGACAAAGATTTGAAACAAAATACAGTGTCATTGAACATTTGAAAAATAAGACATATATACACACATCAGATAAAAAACAAAAATCATGCTATAAAACAACTCTTACATGAGCATAAAATTAATCATGTGCCACAAGACACAAGTTCCTGGGAGATGGGCTTACTAAAAATTGACCTGTACAGAATAGAAACAAAACATTGAAGACTTACATTTCGTTGTTTGTCATTTGTTGATTTAATTTAAAAAAATGATATTTTACAAAGCTATTAGAAGTTTAATGAGAGGTGATATGACTATTGCAGTATTGGAGGGTAAAGAGGCACCACCTGAGGGTGCCTCAGCGTATGCCAGCTTATCATATGATAATTGAGGGAGGGTTACACACATGTGTATGTCTTTGCAAATGATGCTAGATCACTGAGAAAGAAGGTTGATTGAGCTTTCATAGATGGGGTACATTCAATTTGAGAGTTATGGACAGACTACAGTAAGTAAGTGATATGAAGCCTCCTCCTAGATCTACACACTTTGAATCATCAATGCCCTGATTTAAGAGGGCCTAGTGCCACTTTAGCACCACCTTAGCATCATTTTGTTATGCTATTGCAGTGCTAAGGTGGCCTTTTCCCACACTATACTTACAAATTGGCACAATGCATGTGTTGTGCCACTTTTTAACCCTTTGCACTACATTATGCCTGCACCAGGCATAATGTATGGAAAGGAAGCATTCCATTGTTGGGGGGGCATAAAATGGCACAAAGAAATCTAAGGAATGTTTTTGCATCATTTTGTGTTGCCACTTTTAATGCATGCTCAGTGCAGGGGATAAAAGGGGGCACACTATTGTTTACAGTGGGCCCCTATGTAGCAGCATATGTCCTCTATGTAGAGAAAATGTTGGTGCTAACCCTGAACAGTACATCAATAGCTTCAGAAATTCTGATGCTATGGCCCCCTACCCTGCGCCATGGTGTGCTGTATTTTAAATATAGTGCATACATGGTGGGAGTAGGGGAATGCAAAGGGTGTTTGGATCTTAAAAATGTGAGTCAATACCAAAAGAAGAGCTGATTTACCTGTGTAAAGGAATTTCAAGGCAAGCTGCAACTGTACATGGCAATTTGACTGAATTAACAAATAATTATGAAGTCGAACTTTAAAAAAACATCCAATTGCAGAAAAGTTTCAGGGTATATTTGAATGTTGAATCAGTTGAGACAGCACCTTCTTCAGGAATGTGATTGTACCTTATTGGATTAGTGAAAGATGCAATTAGATGGATTAGATGTTTTGAGTTTGAGAAATTAGAAAGCAATTGGGCAAAGAAGCATGAAAAGAAATCTCAAGTAAAGAGAAAGCCACCTCGTGGTTCTCAGATGATGGAGAAGCTCCAACAAATCTATTAAGAGGAATACCAGGTAGAAGGTATGTTCCTGTGCTTTGGAGTAGGGGAGATCTTGTATCATATACAAACAATCTTCCCAAGTTGAGGGAACGCCACATGCAGAGGTCCACACAGTTTGAAATATTGTTTAAAAAGTGATGTGGAATATTTTGAATGCATTCTTTGTCATTGTTATTCCAAATGATTTGTGGTCTCAATGTAAAATTGCTGTACACTGGCCAAATTTAGAGCCACAGAAACATTCAGTAGTGAATCCTAGTTTGTTTTAATGGGATAACAGGAGTTAACTTAGCCTCTGGCTTGCAGGCTCGTACCCCCGTCACCTAGTGACTTTTAACCTACTTAGCATGCTCTTTCTTAACCCATTTAATTATTTAATTCATCTAAGATGGCTGCATTGTTTATAGTTAGGCCACTTGTTATGCTTTGCATTATCAGTGCCACCGCTCTAAGGCGTCAAGATCAAGCAATAAAGACAAACAAACAGTAGGTGTTCACACTTAAGGATTTTCCCTCTCTATACTTTCGAGGGATTGTTTATAATAATTGCCATCCCAAGATTGTCTGTTATCTATTGTTTGTGAGCACACCTACGTCAGGGGTCCTGGTTGATCTGTATAAATACATTGCACTTTAGACAGATAATTAGAGGGATTCCGACCAGAGGACATCGCCACCATCGCTGATACCGATGCTGCACGTCGTCTTGACGCTGACCCAGTCTTCGTGTCCCTGCGGAGTCTGAGATAGAGACCTCATTCCAAGGTAATGAGGGTTGGGGGCTCCTCTCATGGACATGGCATTGGTAGATTAGGTTTAACAAACCCAGCTCTCCTTTAGGTAGGAGGTTAGGCCAATCACATCAGGGTATTAGGCCATATTACATCTTGTATGTCTTTTTCATGCATTGCAAGATGGTGGGGGTCTTTGTAATAATGACTCTCTTCTTCACAATTCTGCTTCTTGCGCTATTCATTATCCTAATCATTGCAGCCCATGCAATTTATCGCAAATTGCAGTTGTGTTCAATAAAAACTATTGAAACTTTACTGCATCTTTGTCATTGCCTGTGTGTGTACGAGACATGATGTATCTGTGAGAAAGGGGTAATCTCTGTTTAACCATGACACTCCCTGAGATGTCTTGTTCTCGAGTCCATGCGTAAAGGCTGCCACAAATCACCTTATACCATTGTGTTTCTGCTGAGGTGCTGCTAGTGAGCTGGTAAGGTTGAGACAACAGTTGTGACTTGTTGTAGGGCAGGCATAGTCGCCTACAAACAAAAGTACTGTCATCCTTAAACCAGCAGTCTTGCACAGAGCAAGAGTCCAAACTACGCCAATTCCCGAACTAATGTACCATCATCTACTGTGATGGATATCTACAGTGAGGTGATTACATTCCTTAAAAGCAGTTTTTCCAAAGGATTTGGATGAAGTGAGGCTGAACAGGATTCAACTGGAATTCAAAGTCAGTTCATGATTATTATGAGAAGTTATTGAAAGTGTTTTAGCATTACACAGGTAAAACATACCTTTAGTCAAATTATTTTGGATTCTTTATTTCACAGGTTTTCTGAGATTGAGACCTGAGGTTAGTCAGCATATACAGAAATATTATATTTGTTCACAGACAAAGGTGTTGGATGAGATTCTGAAATATACCAAGTGCTGCAGTGATGCACAGGAAATGACACAACAAAGCTTAAGGCACAGTTTATGCTAGCATAGAGGAAAATGGCTCAAAAAGGTTTTCAGAATGAGTTGTTTGCAAGAAATGTTGTTACAATGCAAGGTGTTGGTTTACAGAATGGCATCCAAGAAGTTGGCTTTCAAGCTGAATTGCAAGGTGTTCAAGGAGGTATAGTTCCTTCACTGGTAGAGGTTGAGCAGTTATAATGGATCTGAATTAAGGTGTAGATGTTGTAGATGTTGCAACATTGAAAAAAATGACTTCTTGTCACTTCTGTAAGTGAAGATGGAGCATAGCATGAATCCAGATGAAATGAATGCTAATAATCAAATGGACGGAGGAAATCACATACAAATGCAAAATGTTCCTGTTCAACAAATTCAATTGCCAATGTAAACTCAAGTTCCAGTGATGTGGATTACACACGCCCCTATGGTTCAACAGAATGTGGGAAATCCTGAATCAGATGCCCAGAGTAAAGAAAAATGCATTTCAGGTCCAGAATCCAACTGCGTTTCAACAGTTCTCCATACTAGACAGTGAGAGCTTTGACTCAAATGATTCCCAATGATGGTGCCTGAGAGGAGAGGCAGACTGTGTGTTTGGTACTGTCCTTGATAGACCTCAAAGGACCATATGTAGAACGTGAGGCAAATTTCCACCAAGGGTCATTACTTATTGACACCTGCTACCTGTTCCCCTGTTAGAAAAGCAGAAGCACAAGACGTACCCCTCTTTGAAAAGAAGATCCATGTTGTAGGAGTTACAAATAAACAGACTACAAATACAGTTTCAAAAGAAGTCACTGTAAAAATAGGTTCATTTGAAGAAACCCACCATTTTGTGTGTGTGACTCGAGTCCTGTAAACTTTCTAGGACATGATTTGCTCTGCAAACTTAACTGTACTACCTATTGCACCCCTCATGGAGTGGAGTTTCAAACTCATGATGAGGATATTGAGTTCAAACTAGCTTAACTGCATGCAGTCTGACTTTATCCAATGTGAAGGAATGAGGAAGTGCTCCCTGATTTGAGAAAGACTGTGAATTCGGAAGTATGGGATTTTACAGGGAATTCCATTAGATTAATTAAAGGTGTAGAAGCAGTCCATATTATAGTCAAGCCAATTTCCCCAAGAACACTACCATATCATTTGACCCCAGAAATAGTGGCAGGAATTACACCAATGATTGAGTACATGTTGAAAAAAGGGATTTTGAGGGCAATAGTAGGAGTCCTTGCAACTTCTGATTATGGATTTACAGAAGCCGAATGGAAAATTCAGGATTGTTCAGGATATGAAAAAAAATAATGAAATCCTAATCCCATGTTATCGCATTCTGTGCACAGCAGAATGGTTCATTGTTGTGGACCTTTGTCAGACTTTTTTTTCAATTCCTTTGCATGAGAGTAGCCAATTTCTATTCTCATTTGTGTTTTGAGAGAAAGTTATGTCATGGTGCAGAGTCCCAAAGGATATACCGAGAGTCCTTCAATCTGTAATCAGATTCTAAAGAAAAATCTGGAAACCTTGCAGATGCCTTGTAATTCGGTCTCTGTGCAGTACATTGATGACCTGCTTGTGGCATCAAGCACAAGAGAAGCTTGTAAACTGGATGTGCTCCAAAACCATTTAGCTGAAAATGGACATGAAGGGCCATATTTAGAAGGCCCATGGTGCTGGGTGGCGCAGCAACTGCCTTGCTGCGCCACCCTGAACTATTGGGAAAGGGCAGAAATGTTCTGAATCTACAAGTAATGCAAAAACATTTGTCACCCCAGGTGGGGAGGGTGAGCCCAGACGTGGGTCCCGTGCTTGCTATTCCACCAGATTCAAGCTAGCCTGGCTGATGAGGGATGATACCCCAAAACTGGTCCCAGGATGCTTGTTTTTGGTCCAGGGAGGACTTGGCCTGGCAGTTCGGGCTGGACTGTTCCCATGGGAACAGAGTCAAGACTGATTTGCATATGGCTGGGTCCAAACTAGAATGGCATGGCAAGCAAAAAAAACTGATGGATGCAACCCATATCTGTGACTGGGCTGAATGTTTGATTCATTCCATATTCCGTCCATCATCTGTTGTTTTTGCATTTGTCACCATAAGTGGGAAGGGTATGCCCAGATTTGGGTCCTGTTGTTTCTGGTCCAGGGAGGACCTGGCCTGGAAGTTTGGACTGGGCTGTTCCCATGGGGAAGAGGGTCTAGACTGATTTGTATATGGCTGGGCCCAAACTGCAATGGCATGGCAAGCGAAAAAACAATGGATTAAACCTAGATCTTTGACTGGGGGTGAATGTTTGATTTGTTACTCATTCCATCAATCATCTGTATTTTTTGCATGTATCTACATGTTATGGCGCATTTATGCCCTCTCCCCTGCGCTGGCAATCAAATTGCTGCCATGCGCCAATGCAGGCACTCTTGCAACATGGTGCAAGGATGCCTGCATTGTGGGAGTGATTGTTTTTGTGCAGGAAGTGACACCTTGCAGCACAAAAACAATCAATGGAGGCAATTTCCAGCTTCTATGTGTGCTGCAGAATGCAGCCAGATAGAAAGAGGAAAATATGGGAAGAAATAAAAATATTTTTTCCCGTTGTATAACTCTTAGGCCACCCCTAGGGCGGTATTGGCTTTTGATGCATTCCCAGGTTTACAAAACCTTGTCAATCTGGGAATGCGTCAAAATCCATGGATGTTGCATAGGAATACCTAGGCAACACCCATGGAAACGCCTCTCTGACACAAAGTAAGGCAACGCAACTCCTTGCGCTGCATTGCTTTACTCCATATCTACAAGGCCATGTAAAGCCACACAAAATGGCTTTGTGTGGCCTTGTAGATATCAGTGTGCAGTCTGCTCTCACAGTGCGTCACAAAAAGTGACACACTGGTGGCTCAGACCACTTGTAAATATGGGCCAAAGTGTCCCTGAGCAAACTGCAATACTGTCAAATAGAAGTCCAATACATGAGGTATATCATTGAAAAAGAAACAAGAAAAGTATCACAAGAGAGAGTGGAGGCCATTATAAGGATGGGTCCTCCTGTAATGTGGTCAGTTTCATGTATCCTTTGCGCGTTAGCTTTGGGCTTTAGGCCTTCGTGCACTTTGCCCTGGATGTATTTTATTCCTTTGCTCGCAGCATAGTGCCTCTGTGCACTTTGCTCTAAATGCTTTTTATTCAGCTTCGTACTGTTATTTTTCAAAATGCCAGTTCTACGGTCTTGTTTTATTTTCTTCTATCACACTGTTTAGCTTACTTCAGCACCGGAGTTCTCAAACAATACATTCTTGTTCGCTCTGTGCTTCAGTCAAGGATACAGTCTGGTACATTGCCGATAGACGTGGTAGGAGTTTAGTCTTTAGGGTTCGTAGAAAGTATACATTTTTACGTAGGGACGTTTCTTAGAACACCGGCGTGGTAGTTATAAAAACACTTCCAAGACCTATTACACGGGAGAGGGAGATTCCGACCAGGGAACTGCAACTAGACGCTGACTGCCTCGTTGCATATGCTGAACCAGATCACAGGTCTTTGCTCAGGTATGAGGGTTGATGGTTTCCCAGGGAATCTAAAAGGCAAGCTAATAGCTTAACATGCTGTGCTCTAAATATAATCTATTGAGAGAGAATAGAATTTATTAACACCATGATAGCATTGTTTTTATGTTTCACTCTCATAGTGACTATTTCAACCCTACTGTGTTGTATGGTTCTGGTTATTGTGGCTCATGCCTTAATATCTAAAATACAGTCGTTTTATTAAAAACAATCTATAAAACTTAAACTGTCTTTGTCATTTGTATTTGAGATCATGCGGTAAATGAGAGAGCTGGTTGGGACCTGAGTGACCACGACTTCCCTGAGAAGTTCTATAGATGTCGTGCGCTCGGCTGCCTAATCATCCCTTCCCCTTGGGAGAGATGAGGCACTGCTAGTTAGCCGGAGCAAAACCGGATTGAGGGTGACAGAGGTCCTTCTAAGTGGGTCAGACTCAGTCCCCCACACCAGGAACGATCCTGCTACCTAGAAATCCAGTAGTCTCATTTAGGATAATGAGAGCCCACGTGACACTCCCAAACGCAAAGAGAAGTCAGAATGTTTCTGGGAATGGTTGGTTACTGTAGACAGTGGATACCTATTCTGTAGTGGCAAAGCCTTTACTGAGGCTGACACACAGAGATGTACCTCAATTGCTTCCATGGGACAACAAATGCATGAAAGCTTTCCTATAGCTGAAAGAAAGTCTCTGCCATGCCCCGACACTAGGAATACCTGATTACAATAGAATGTTTATCTTGTTTTGCAGTGAGAGAAAGGGCTTCACTCTCTCAGTTCTCACTCAGTTACATGGTGAGGCAAGAAGGCCAGTGGCCTACCTTTTCATCACACTTGTCCCTGTTGCCAAAAGGCTGTCCAGTTGTCTGGAATCAGTGGCAGTTGGGAGCGCTGTCTGTACAATTCAAGATATTGTGGAAGCCTACATGGTGTTTCCTCAGCAGTAATTGCCTTTACCAGAGTTTGCAGCTTAACAGCTCAAATGAGAGTGACTACATTTACATATAATTAGTATGGCGTTGGTGTGTCCCATGACTTCTGTCAGTTTTGGTCACAAAGAGGTTTCATGACATCATCTTGTTTGCCTACAAGGAATAGCGAGTATGTGAGGAGCCTACTAGAAGCATTGCAACTCCCTACTGAAATTACTGTAATTAAATATGCAGCTCACATGAGTGACAATGATTATGTCTCAGTAGGAAACAGGTATGCAGATGAAGTAGCACATTATTGTGCAGTTGTGGCCTTAATGGAACATTCACATATAAATCTCAAGAGGACACTCTGGCCCTAATTACAACCCTGGCAGTAAATCCTGCTTACTGCCTTGCTGAAGTTCGCCAACATACCGTTGGCACGGCGGAAATCCGCTACATGTATTACAACCCACATCTCGTAATCCGCCACAATACAGACACCAATACAAGTCCGCCACACCAAAGGTCAGTGATAAACTGGCGATACCAAAACCCACACCGTCTCGCCAACAAGAATACGCCCATACTATCACGACCCACAAATCAACGCAGCGGTCTTTCAACCGCAGTAATCCATTGGCAGTACACACCGCCGCGCTCAAAATACACACACACTTACAAAACACAACCACATTGGACGAATCGAAATACACACACCTGATACACATACACACACCACACCCACACACCCACACACTCACAACACTATAAAACTCACACCCACATTACCCACAACCCCTTACAACAACATTTTTGTGAAGAAGCACAGAGAGAGAATAGCTAACACTACACCAGCATCCACTAGCACACCACACCATCACACATACAACATCCATGCACCTCAAACAACACACACGAACACAACATTTCACACAGCACAACAAACATCACCTCACACATCACCCACACCATATCATGGCACCTCAAAGACACCCAAGGTTTTCTGAGGAGGAGCTCAGGGTCATGGTGGAGGAAATCATCCGGGTAGAGCCACAGCTTTTTGGATCACAGGTGCAGCACACCTCCATTGCAAGGAAGATGGCGCTATGGCGGAGAATCGTCGACAGGGTCAACGCAGTGGGACAGCATCCAAGAACATTGGATGACATCAGGAAGAGGTGGAATGACCTAAAGGGGAAGGTGCGTACCATGGTATCCAGACACCAGGTTGCTTGTCAGAGGACTGGCCGTGGACCCCCACCTCCTTCCCCACAACTAAAAACATGGGAGGAGCAAGTCTTGGCAATACTGCATCCTGAGGGCCTCGCAGGAGAAGCAGGAGGACTGGACTCTGGTAAGTCATATCTTTATTACCATATCCCCCCACCCCACCTGCATGCCATCAAATACCCTCACCCTCACCTCACCCAGCACCTCACATATGCCCCACTATCACAACCCAGCCATTCCAATCCCAAGCCCTGCATGCAACACCAAAGCGTGGACACCCATTGCCAAAGCATGTCCAGTACAGACACCCACACAGACCCCAAAACACTAATCACACAATGGCAAACACAACAAGGCAAGCACAGGAGAAGAGGGTAACTCACCCAATGCACAAAATGGCACACACAGATACTAAAACTATGCATTTACACCCCACCAGGACCCATACCCAACGTCACCGGACAGGAGGTGCCAGACATATCCAGCCCGCCCACAGAAGAGGCCCACAGTGACCACAGCAGCTTTGCACGCCTGGATCAAGATGACCAGCCCGGCCCATCAGGGACCTCTGGACAGTTGGTTCCCCTGTCACAGTCACAAGCCACCACAGTGCTTCCCCCCTCAGGAGACCCCACCACAGCACCCACCCAGCAGGCCCATCCCTCTGTCCCCTGTAAACGTCAATCAGCAGTGTGTCCACCACTGCAGGGACCCCAGGCAAACCCACCAACACAAGACAATCAGGGACTGGGGATCAGTGGCAGTGGGCACACGGTTCAGGGGACAGAGGCACAGGATAACAGGGAAACTGGGAGGACTGCTGTGCGACAGGGGGAGGACAGGCCCCGGGAACCCACTCTCCACGAGGCACTCTCCAACATCATGGGAGCCTACCATCATTCCCAGGAGACCATGGGCACGGTACAGGCCAAGTTTCAGGAGACCCAGCGGCTGCAGGAGGAACACTACCTGGGATCAGGGAGGACTTGAAGTCCATCAACACCACCCTGGTCACCATTGCAGGGTGCTGGCAGACCTGGCCAACACCACGAGGGACACAGTGGGACACAAACATGCCCCTAACACTAGCCTGAATGATGAACAGCCCTCCACCTCAAGTGGCGCTAGTGGACAGGAGGCCCAGCCACAGGACCACCAGGCCACCAGCACCTCACCCCCTGCAGAACGAAAACCAGCCCACAAAAGGTCCCTGAGGTCCAGGAACAAGACAGAGAACATTGCCAAGACCCCAGCCAGGAAATAAGACTCTCCTGATTGTCACCCTTCTGTCCCACTTTGTCACCCTGTCCACCTTAAACTGCCATTGCTCCTCTTCCTATGCCCCCTTGGACAATGCCTGTGAGACTAAGAGACTGAACTCTACCATGGACCTTCCTCCACCATCAACCCAGCTCATTGCATACCCCCCTCCACTTATTAGCACAGAAATAAACACCCTTGAATCACAAATCAATCTGGAGTCAGTCTGTACTTTAACAAACGTGTAATTGCAACCTTTCGGAAATATAGCAATGTCAATGTTCATGTAACCAATGTTACACAGTTGTTGGGCAGCAGTAAACATAGTAGAGGGCACAAAGTGGGACCCAGATCTGTGAAATGGAAAGCAAAAGTGACATGTCAGGGTCCATACACAGAGGTACAAATGAAGAATTATGCTATGTCCTACAGTAGTATGAGATGTGAGAAGCAGTGCCATCCTCTTACCTGTGTCTCACTGGAAGTATTGCATGATGATGTTGTTTCAGTTGTCTATATCTTCTTCTTCTGCCTCCTCTTCTTCACTGTCCACAGGCTCCACAGCTGCCACAAGACCAACATCAGGCCCATCCTCCTGTAGAAAAGGCACCTGGCATCGCAAAGCCAGATTGTGCAACATACAGCATGTCACGATGATCTGGCACACCTTCTTGGGTGAGTAGTATAGGGAGCCACCTGTCAGATGGAGGCACTGGAACCTGGCCTTCAGAAGGCCGAAGGTGCGCTCCATTATCCTCCTAGTTCACCCATATGCCTCATTGAAGCGTTCCTCTGCCCTTGTCCTGGGATTCCTCACTGCGGTCAGTAGCCATGACAGGTTGGGGTAACCATGTAAACCTGCAAATATCGAGGAACAACTGTTAGACATTCTCCAAACATTAGGGACTCTCCCATACCCAGACACTATTTAGACTGTGTGGGGACCTTGGGATCACCTATTAGCCACACCCGGTGCCTCTGGAGTTGCCCCATCACATAAGGGATGTTGCTATTCCTCAAAATGTGAGCGTCATGCACAGTGCCAAAGACACCATCTGAACATTCATAGAATGGTAGCTTTTGCGGTTTCTGTACACCTGTTCATTCCTGCGGGAGGCACAAATGCCACATGTGTCCCATCAATGGCACCAATGATGTTTGGGATATATCCCAGGGCATAGAAGTCGGCTTTCACTGTGGGCAAATCGTCCACCTGAGGGAACACGATGTAGGTGCGCATGTGTTTCAGCAGGGCAGACAACACTCTGGACAACATGTTAGAGAACATTGGCCGTGACATCCCTGATGCCATGGCCACTGTTGTTTGAAATGACCCACTGGCCAGGAAATGGAGTACTGACAGGACCAGCACTAGAGAGGGGATTCCTGTGGGATGGCGGATAGCTGACATCAGGCCTGGCTCCAACTGGACACACAGTTCCTGGGTTGTGGCACAATCACGTCTGTTAGTGATAATGATGTGTCTGTCTTCCATTGTCGACAGGTCCACCAGGGGTCTGTACACCGGCGGATGCCACCATCTCATCACCTGCCCCAGCGGATGTGCCCTATGGAGGAGAAAGGGTGAGCAGAGGGTCATACACCACATAGGTTTCACATGGCTGTTAAGCACAATCGTGAACTATTCTTTGTGTGCCTTTGTCTGTCCGTATTCATGGCCAAAAGTGCTGTGACACTGTTATTTGGCCTGCCATGTGGCCACCTGAAATGGTGGCTGCCTGACCTGTAAGGAGGGACAAGGGAAAATGAGGTAACTGCGCTGGCATTGTGCAGCGTCGCGGTAGGCGGTAGGCGGTCGAACACCGCTGCGCTATTCAGCATTGGTTATCATTGGGCCGTATGGGTTCCAGGAGCCAATGACTATGTACGCCAGCGGTGACGGTACGCACCGCCGGGGACGTGACCGCCATTTTCTATCTGTTCACTCAATTGATACCTGACCTTCAACAGGAGGGGACCTACACTGCAAGAGCTGCTGTGACCTGAGTCTGGAAGCGACAATGGCTACAGTGTCTGAGGAAAGGGCCCCTGCCTTCACTGCGGAGGAGTTGGACAAATTGGTGGATGGGGTCCTGCCCCAGTACACACAACTCTACGGTCCACCAGACAAACAGGTGAGTAAACTCTGTGCATGGTGGATGGCACATGACTGTATGGAGTGTTGTGGATGGAAGAGACGGGGGGCACAGGCCAGCATGTGAGGATGGTGAGTGTATGTTTTTCTGGACCAGGGTGGGAGGTTTGTGGCCAATGAGTGAGAAGAACTGGACGGGGGAGTAACATCCATTTTTACTTCACTATTCCTCTAGGTCAGCGCCCACCAGAAGAAGGGTATTTGGCATGCCGTCGCCAAGGAATTGCAAACTCTGGGGCTCTACCATAGACGGAGCCCCCACTGCCGGAAAAGATGGGAGGACCTGCGCCTCTGGAGTAATAAGACAGCGGAAGCCCAGCTGGGGATGGCCTCCCAATGTGGAAGGGGTGCCCGTCGCACTATGACCCCCCTGATGTACCGGATCCTGGCGGTGGCATATCCTGAGTTGGATGGGTGCTTGAGGGCATCACAGCAGCCACAAGGGGGTGAGTACAGTCTTGTTCAGCTGACTCAGCGCTCCTGACGAGATGTCTGGGTGGGGGCGGTGGGCTGTGGGTTCCCCTAGGGCAGGGCAGACGCGCCAAGGTACATCCATTGTTTTGCAGGCTCAGTGCCACTCCAGCCCCAAAGGTGGTAGTTGCCCTCTACACCTAGCCAAGCTCCTATGGGTTCCAACTGTGCATTAAATGGGTCTAGGCAGAGTCCCCCAGGGGCATATGCTTCTCCCCTGCACTGTTAGTGCATGCGCTAGTGCATAGGTATGCTCTCTGTGTGTTGCGTCTGCCAACGGTAGTGGTGTTGCAGGCATTGACCATGCATCTCTTCTGTCTTCCCCCCCTTTTTGCTTTGTCACCCTGTCCCTGTGTGCATTAGAATCATCTGGCGGAGGAGCATTGGCACCGAAGCAGGAGGGAGCGGCAACCCACATGGCCCTGGAGGGTGAATTTACGGAGTCTGAAGGCACTAGTGGGACGGAGGGCGAGGGGAGCACCGTGACGGGGACAGGAGCAGACACCAGCGACAGCAACTTCTCCTCTTGATGGGAGCTCCCTTGTGGTGGCGGGCACCTCTGTACCCGCTGCAACAACAGGTACAGCCGCCACCCCCCCCTACCAGCACCGCCCTCCCAGCAGCCCCTCATCGTGTTTCCCGTGCGCGCTCACACAGGAGGGTGGGCATCTCCTTCGCCCCAGGCACCTCAGGCCCTGCCTCAGTCAGCCCTGCTGACCTCAGTGAGGAGGCTATTGACCTCCTGAGATCCCTCACTGTTGGGCAATCAACCATTTTGAATGCCATCCAGGGTGTCGAGGGGCATTTGCAGCAAACAAATGGATACCTGGAGGGCATTCATTCCGCCGTGGCGGCCCAACAGAGAGCATTTCAGGCTCTGGCCTCAGCACTGATGGCAGCCATTGTCCCTGTGTCCAGCCTCCCCCCTCCAACTTCCACTACCCAGGCCCAATCGCCTCTACCTCAGCCTATCCCAAGCACACTGTCAGACCAGCATTCACCCAAATCAACACACAAAAGTAGCTCAGGCAAACATAAGCACCACACATCCCACAGGCACTCACACAAGCACCATACCATGCAGACACGCCAACATCCACTGCCTCCACTGTGTCCCCCTCCTCCACGTCCTCCTCCTCCCTCCCAGTCTCATCTCCACTCACACCTGCATGCACTACATCCTCAGCCACTACCTCCATCACCAGCACGCCCATCACCACACACTGCTCACATGCACTCACCATCCCCACTACCATGCACACGTCCCCTGTGTCCTCTCCCAGTGTGTCTGTGAGCCCTCCTCCCAAACTACACAAACGCAGGCACACACCCACCCAACAGCCATCCACCTCACTACAGTCTCTGGCCCATGCACCTTCACCCAAATTCAGCAGACATACACCTCCTACAACCACTCCCTCTTCCTCCACTCCCAAACCCCCTCCATCTTCCCGTCCCAGTGTGTCTAAAAAACATTTCCTGGCTAACATTGACCTCTTCCCTACACCTCCCCCCGTTCTTCCCCCAGGGCCAGGATGTCCAGGTCCCAGCCCAGCACCTCAGCCACCAAATCCTCCAGCACTGTGGTCTCAGCAAGTCCAGTCACATCGCGGGCGGCACCCATCAGGGATGCCACTGTGCCACAGAGCGAGGCCAAAGATCAGCCCATTCCGTCACCTGCCAAGGTGAAGAAGGTGCCCACATGCCGTAGGAAGAAGCCACACCAACCACCCAGCAAGGCCTCCTCCAAGCCAAAAGGGGACAGTGCTAAGAGACCAGCAGCGACATCCAAGGTGGGGAAGGGACACAAGGCTAAGAGGAAGTCAGGACAGAGCACGGAGCCTCCGGCTGAGGGACAGTAGTCACCCCTTCTGACAACCAGAACAGCAACCTGTACGGTGGTGGACACCGCCACCTGCACCATCACCTGCACCGCCACCTGCACCGTCACCTGCACGTCTGCTGCCTCAGTAACAGTCCCCAGCATCTTCCCCAGTGGGCAGCCGTCTGAGGCTGCAGGAGACATCCTGCTGTCTCCTTCCACAGGTGCTGACACATTCACTACCGGCAGCATCTCCGCCACAGACACCGCCGCAACCACCACCACCAGCCCTGTGACGTGATCAGACACTGGAGAGGAGATGTCCTGGGCCCTGCATAGACTACTTAAGGCACGACACCCAGCACTGTTTGTACCAGCAGGTGGCAGGCAAAGTCGCAGCAGAGTGGAGTGTGTCTCTGCCTCCATGGAGTATCATGCTACCTATTCCCAGGCAATCTCGTGGCGCACACACCCAGGTGAGGGGATGGGACCTGCCACACTGCATCTGAAGCACTCTGGGCACCAAGCCACCTCCAGAACCAGTGGAGAACAGCATGCACTCACATAGTCCTTGGCAGGATGAAGCACTCTGGGCACCAAGCCCCCTCCAGAACCAGTGGAACATGTCAACAACTTGAAAGACTGTGCACTCCCCAGGATAAAGCAGTGGGCAAACCACCCACTTGAGAGACTTGAGAGACTTGAGAGACTTGAGAGACTTGAGAGACTTGAGAGACTGTGGTATTTCACTCCCCAGGATAAAGCAGTGGGCAAACCACCCACTTGAGAGACTTGAGAGACTGTGGCATTGCACTCCCAGGATAAAGCAGTGGGCAAACCACCCACTTGAGAGACTGTGGCTTTGCACTCCCCAGGATGAAGCAGTAGGCAAATCACCCACTTGAGAGACTTGAGAGACTGTGGCTTTGCACTCCCCAGGATAAAGCAGTGGGCATTGGGCCCCCTCGTGGAGCAGTCTCATCTGTTCATCCGACTGAGGTGCCCCCTTCCCCCTCCCCCTGAGGTACTTGTTTATTTTTGATCTGATGCCCCAGCAGTGTTCTCTCCGTTTCGAGTCAGGTATCATGTGTGGGCCTCGCCCATGCATTTTGGGCCCACTGGCCCACGGACAATGATTGGAACACTATCCAGACTTGTGTAGTTGCTGTACATATTTGTGTATACTTATGATTTAAAGTTATCTTGGCTTATCTGATTTTTTGATGATTACACTTGTTACAATCATTTCATTTTGTCCTTGCATTCTTCCAGGGGGTGACGGGGCGTAAATGTAACGTTGCTGCATGTATTTGTGTGTATGTTGTTGTGGATGAGGGTGGGGGTGGGAGTGTTGCGTGTTGTGTGTGTGTGTCACTCTCTCTTTCCTCCACCCTCCCCTGTGTGCTAGGTGTAGTACTCACCGTGGTCGTCGCCGGTGTCTTTGCTGCTCCTGGTAGAAGAAGAGTTGGACTAACATGGGCAGGACCTGTAACTCGGGCTCCATGGCGTCCTGGTTCCTCGTTGGGTGTTGAGTGGTTTCCGTTCCAAGTCCTGTTTCTGCTGTGGTTTTGATGGCGTTGGTACCGCCCCAGAAATGGTGGCAGATAGGCCTTTTGTAATACAGTGGGTGGTACATTGGATTCCGCCTGTCTGTTGGCGGTTACCACTGAGGTGTTTGTTTCTACCACTGTGGCGGTCGGAGTGTTAAAGTGGCTGTCTATGTTGGCGGTTTCCACCATGGTCTTGATTCAATTTTTGTAACCGCCGGCCTGTTGGCGGTATTACTGCCGCTTTAACACCGACCGCCAGGGTTGTAATGAGGGCCTCTGTCTTCAATGTTGATGTCTATGGCAGACACATGGGAAGAGCTCAAAAGTCAGCAAGAAAATGTTTCAGAGGCACAACGTTAGGTTGGATCAGAGCAGTATGTGGAAAAGCTGCAAATGACATTTGTTTTCAGTAGATGGGAGAACAGGTTTGCCAGCCAAACACCCTTATCAAAAGAGATACATCTAAACTTTACTCCACAAAAAAACTTGGCCTAGATTTAAGAGGGCCTAGCGCCTCCTTGCACCACATAATTTTGGTATTCTAATGTGGCCCAACGAGGCCAAAATTGCAGTGCCATATTTACAAAGTGGTGCAATGCATGCATTGCGCCACTTTGTAACTCCTCGCACCACATTATGCCTGCGCCACGCATAATGTATGCAAAAGGGGTGTTCCCCCATTAGAGGGGCTAAAAGAATGGCTCAAAGAAATATAAAAGATTTCTGTGCGCCACTGTTTTGGCATTTTTAATGCCTGCTCTGAGTAGGCCTTAAAAGGGGGAACACCATTGGTTACTGTGGGCCCTATGTACTATTCAGGGTTAGTACCAAGCTTTTGGAGCTAACCCTGAACAGTACATCAGTAGCATTAAAAATGTTGATTCTATTGCCCCTACCCTATGCCATGGTGCACCATATTTTAAATACCGCACACACATATGGGTAGAAGGGAGGTGCTAAGTGGTGCAAGAAAAGTGTTGTTGCACTGGATACAGTGCCACCTTTCTTAAATCTGCGTTCTTGTGTCATACTAGCATCATGATTGTCTCTCCTTTTTTTTTATTTTTTTTATGTGTTTTATTAATTTCAAAACATATTGGCCCTCATTCTGACCTTGGCGGGCGGCGGAGGCCGACCGCCAAAGTCCCGCCGTCAGGTTACCGTTCCGCGGTCGAAAGACCGCGGCGGTAATTCTGACTTTCCCGCTGGGCTGGCGGGCGGTCGCCTTCAGACCGCCAGCCAGCCCAGCGGGAAAGAGGCTTCCACGATGAAGCCGGCTCGGAATCGAGCCGGCGGAGTGGAAGCTGTGCGACGGGTGCAGTTGCACCCGTCGCGTATTTCACTGTCTGCGCAGCAGACAGTGAAATACATTTAGGGGCCCTCTTACGGGGGCCCCTGCAATGCCCATGCCAGTGGCATGGGCACTGCAGGGGCCCCCAGGGGCCCCGCGACCCCCCCTACCGCCATCCGGATCTCGGCGGTCCGACCGCCGGGATCTGGATGGCGGTAGGGGGGGTCGGAATCCCCGCGGCGGTGCAGCAAGCTGCGCCGCCGCGGAGGATTCAATGGGGCCGCGGTACACTGGCGGGACCCCGCCAGTGGTGCCGGTCCGACCGCGGCTTTACCGCCGCGGTCGGAATCCCCATTGGAGCACCGCCGGCCTGTCGGCGGTGCTCCCGCGGTCCTCCGCCCTGGCGGTCAAAGACCGCCAGGGTCAGAATGACCACCATTGTCTGTTGTAGTTACAGAAACAGGTTGCTATGCATTACATTCAAATAACATTGTCCATTGATCTTGATACATGACGTAAAACAGTATTTGCATATATTACTGTATGTTACTTTACCCTGATTACATCCCATGTGTTACCAACCATGGTCACCTCTCCTAATTTCTGTGTAACCCCTCTGTTAACAATTTTGTTCTATTCATCAACGTTAATCTTTACCACCCAATATGGCACTCGGATAGTCAAATGGGATATCTTGCCTACAGTATTCCCTCTTTACCCATTTTGGGTAGCTAGTCCTGTCAATTCGGAGATGTGATTCAAATCTATACGGAGCGGTCTATTAGATACTGGACACTATGAGATTTCACCTTGTCTTGATACAGACTTGTACTTAAGTTGATTATAACTAGACCATTTTGAATAAGTGGGGGAAATTTATATATAGTGCGATGATCCCGTCTGCCATTGGTTTTATCACAGTGGACGACTGTCATTTTTGGCCTCTAATTTTGTCACTGGTATTTCTGATGTGTCATAGCCCGTGCGCAGCTGGCCCTTGTCAAGTAGGGATCGTAATATGTGTGTTTCTGTGCATGCCCATTTTAATGTCAAAGATCTCCAACTGGAAACTTCTGTGGGCCGAGATGCTTTCCATCTCATAGTAATTAATTGTTTGTACATAATAAGTGCCAAATCGGCAAACTTATGAATGTGTATGTGCTTTTTGGATCTAGGGCATATTCCCAAGAGGCAGGACTCTGGATTGGGGTAAAATATATGATTTGCAATATCTGAGATGTTTGCCACTATTACTTGCCATTCGCTTTGCAACGGGCTACATTCCCATACCGTATGATAGAATCGGGCTGCTGAGAGCCCACATCGAGGACATCCAGGGCATGATGCAGGGTACATGCGTTGAATACGATATGGGGATAGGTACGTCTGGTGGACAAAGTTAAAATGTTTGTATCGAAATCTAGGGTTACGGGATACCCTCTGTTCCTGCTGAAGAGCTTCTATCCACATTTTGGGCATCAGAGGCTGAGGGAGATCTGAATTCCATCTGTGAAGTACTGCCTCAGGCTGCGTGACTTCATTGCTCGATAATGCTCTATACAGGGTGGTTATTACTTTTTTCAGGCCAATATCTGTCAACAATGTGTGAAGGGCGGAGGAACTCATAGACTCGTTATCTCCTTGTCCCCAGGCAGTTTTATTTAAATGACATATAGCGTGATAGGTAATAAAGTGTCCCGGTCCCTGGTAAGTTCCATAATAGCCTCGAATGACATTAAGGTGCCATCTTCAAAGTAATCCCCTACTGTCTCCATCCCTGCTTCTACCCAGAGAGCACTGAAATGAGATTTGAGTAAATGTGTGCCACCCGGTATTTGTCCGATCGGGATTTGAGACGAGTAGGGGACAGACTTCCCACCCTGTACATATCGTCACTAGCTGGTGTGTGCTGCTTTCAGTAAAAGGTTGTCCCCTATTCACTTTTGTGTGCATTCAGATAACCATGTATATAAGGGGGTCTCTTCCAAATATGTCTGTACCCATGACGCCTCCAAGTTCTCGGAAGCTCTCAAACAACGTACCAGCCACTGCAATTGTGCTGCAGTGTAATAATGGACACTGCAGGGCTGTAAGTGCAACTCAGTGTCTATCGTGTCCCCATATGAGCCCCAGTCGTAAGCTTTTTAGTTTACAAAATAAACTCTTGGGAACGATAATGGGCAATGCTGCGAAGTAATATAATAGCCTTGGTAGAATCAGCATATAAGCTATTGCCATTTTGCCCAAGGGAGAAAGGGGCAATGAGCTCCAAAACTGGAGCGAGCCTTTCATTGATCGAACTATGTGACCCAGGTTACCGTCCCTCAAGGCATCTGTCTTATGATACACATGAATGCCCAGGTATTTAAAGGTGTCTAAGCACCATTCCACTTGGTAAGTAGGGAGTGCCTCCCTGATGGCGGCTGGTAGTTTGACTAGGGGAAATAAGCAAGATTTGGACCAGTTTATCCAAAGGCCTGAAACTGCTCCAAAAGTGTCCAATAATGACATCACATCGGGTAGCGTATCTCTTCCATTTTCAAGGTAGATCAGTGCATCATCGGCATAGAGCGATATGATATGTTATGTCCCCATCCTGCGGACCCCCCCATTGCATGTCTCGCATGCGTAGTTCAGCAGCAAGAAGTTCCACTGTGAGAGCGAACAACAGGGGTGATAGTGGGCAACCCTGTCTGGTCCCCCTGCCAATTGGAAAACTTTCAGATATAAGTCCTCCTGTCTTTACCCTAGCAGTAGGATTGGCGTATAAAGTCTGCACCCACCTCACAAATCCCTGTCCAAACCCCATATGCTTTAATGTGGCAAATAAAAATTCCCAACTTAGAGTGTCAAATGCTTTCTCTATGTCTAAAGACACAGCTACACTACTGTATGCCTTAGATGGAGTATCACAGAGAATGCTTAATAATCTACCTATGTTCAGAAACGTAGTACTACCTGGTACCTGGTATAAAACCATTTTGATCTTCATGAACCAAAGTGTGAATCACAGGAGCAAGCCTATTTGCTAGCACCTTGCCCAATATCTTACAGTCAAGGTTAAGGAGAGATCTGTACGATCTTACATCTGTGGATTCACGACCAGGTTTGGGGAGTACTACTATCAGTGCCTCTCGTTGGGATACCGGGAGCATCCTTCAGGTCCACGCCTCCTCGAAGACAGATAGTAAGGGTTGGGAGAGGTGTGCTGAATATGTGGCATAATATTCAATTGGTAAACCATCTGTGCCAGGTGTTTTATTGCGGGCTATTTGTGATATGGCCATGTTAATTTCCTCCAGTTGCAAGGGTCTCTCAAGGGCCTCCTTATTAGGTGGAGAAAGCTTTGTAAATGGTGTCTTATTTAGGAACAGCTCCAGCTGGTGGGTATCGTGTGTCAGCTGTGTTTGGAATAACACTGTGTAATATTCTCTGAATGCGTGATTGATGGCAGCCTGGGAGGAAACCATTGTCCCATCCGCCAACTTTATCGCCCCTATTGGGATGTGTTGGTGTTCTTCGTGAACTAACCATGCAAAAAGCATACCAGAGTGGTCGCTCTCTGCATGTAATCGTGTTAGATAATAGTGGTAATCGTGTCAATGTAGGCGCTGGTCTGCCTTGTCATATAATTTGCGTTTATCACGAAGGCACTCTGTGATGTGCGATTTCTGTTTCCAGTGTCCGCATATCCCTTTCCATTATCATAACTTCCCTGTGAAGTGAACAGCGCACACCCCATGTGGCCGACAGACAGTGACCCCTTACTCACTACCTGTTGAGCATCCCATTCCGTGGCCCTCATTTCGGTGGAGCCAGTATTAAGTCTCAAGTATTGTATAATGCAACTGGCTAAGTCTTCTCCAAAAGGAGTATCCATTAGTGCATCATTCTGTAGTCGCCAGGTGGGTATGGTGGAGTGCAGTTTCCCCCATTGTATGGTGAGCAGCAGATCAAGTCTATTCTGGTATGGAGATAATGTATCTGGAAGGAAAAGGAGTACTCCCTGTGCGTCGGATGACCTATACGCCACATATCATGCAATCCATTATCCTTGGCCCAAGATATCAAAGACCTAGAGGATCTCCTACTTATTGCTCTTTCTACAGGAGGGATGCACGGTCCAGTTCCACATCAGGAGCACAACTAGTCGCCTCTCCAGATGCTAGGGACCATAGGGTCATCCAGTAGGGCAGGAGTAATTGTCTTTAGAAATTCACCATGTACATAATTGGGGGCATAGATCCCCACGATCGATAAAAATCTACCATCCAATTGCCCCTCCAAAACCACATAACACCCTCCTGTATCTGGCTTCTGGGCTTGTTGTACATACGGTACCCCGGCGCAAACCCTATCAGGACCGCTCTCTCAAATGCAGAGGAAGAGGTGCCATATATCTGAGCCCACCATCGTTTCCTTAATTTCTGCAGTTCACTTTCCAGCAGGTGCGTTTTCTGTAGGGCAGCAAAGTGAACACTATGAGGTTTAAGGAATGCGTGCATTCAGCGTCTCTTGGCAGGTGTGGCCATCCCTCGCACATTCCGTGTTAGAATATTATAGCTCTGTATAGTGTTTAAATTGTAGGTACCCATGATTTATGAGAGTTCTTGGCGATGTGTATTTTGGTATGTTCCCATCGTTGGGGGTATGTAGCTGCATCTTTTAATGACGTACATGTATGATCATTACATTTGACTGTAGTGCAACCCATTGAAATATACTAGGTGTAGCCCTACTACCCCTGAGAGTAACCTTAAACTCCAGAACTAGTGGCTCAAGAGCACACCTTTAATTACCCCCAATACTAATAAAAGAGAAAGCATACAACAATTACAAATGAGGGCTGTCCATGTGGAAACCATACGGGGAGACGTGGCAGATTCCATTGGGTGTCTGTGCCTTGGCAATATAAAAAGGATAAATGTTAGCCAAGACAAAGCTATCCACAGCTCCTTCCATGTTGTAGAGCATACGCCGATTCATTATAGATAACTCCCTGTTACCAGCCTGTATACTTCGTCCTGCCTTCAGTTCAGAATAGAGGGCCCTGCGGTCCCCTGGAGTTCTCCATTCTTCTTCATCCAAGCAGGTAAAGGCCCACATCTCGTGCTTTTGTGGGCCATGAGATCATTTTCCTAGGTGAGTGTCAGTTTAAGAAATGTATGGACCATGCCTGGAGGTAGTCTGCTGTTTGGGGAGTCACATCTGGGCTCACAGTCACACCCATAAGCGTGGATCCAGGACTTCCTGTATCTGAGGTGGAGTAGATCTGTGAGCTGTTTTGTAGCAGAGCAAAATAACTTTCAGTGTGTATTGCCGTGTTCTGCAGTGCTCTCACACGTTCAGCAGCTGCTGCACTTTCGTGGGTTTTGCCTGTGATCTTTTCCAGGGCCGCAGATGAGCAACTGGTGTTACCCATTCGTCTCCGTCCTCGCCCTCGGTTGAGGGTTGGGCGATGCCTTTAGCATGCATCAATGTCCAGGCATCTTCTAGTGTGGGGAAGATATGAATGCGATCGTCCACAGTTACTCAAAGTTTGGTAGGAAATATCAGAGCATATTTGATGTTGTGTTCCCAAAGGCGTTGTTTGACTGTCACGTAGAAATAACGTTGGCGTTGCACCTCCGCCGTAAAGTCTGGATAGCCCCGTATGGAGGTCCCTTTGCAGCGCTCAGGACCATTGTTCCGGAAATGTTGCAGTATCATGTCTCTGTCTCTATAATTAAGAAAGCCCACTAAAAGCGGGGAGGGAGGCAGTCCTGGGGCTGGTGGCCTTCCTGGCATCCTATGAGCCCAGTCTAAAGAGAAAAATGTTTGTATTGTCCCTTTCAGCACCAACTTTGTGATCCATTGTTCTAGAAATAATTCAGTATTCTGCCTACTACCTTTTGTGCAAATCCCATGAATCTTACATTATTATGGTGTGATCTCCCTTCAGCATCTTCTGCTCGGTGGTGTAAAATTTTTACTTACAAGTCAAGCCGCTTTACTTGATTCCGCAGTTCCGAAACAGTGGGATCTATGGATTGTATGGTTGATTACACCGTTGTTACTCTATCCGTCAGGGTTCGGTGGTCAGCAGGTTAACATCCTGGGACATGGCATCTATGCTGTTCTCCAGGGGTAGCTTGGTGTCCATGATAGCCTGCAGTATCTTTTTGAATTGTCCCGAGTGTGTTTGTAGGGTGGCTTCCAAGTTCTGCAGAGTCATTGGTCCCAATGTGATCAGCGACAGTTCAGGAGGGTCTTCTTGCTTACACCGCAATGAAGATCTGGCAGCTTTGGTTTTCCCCATCATGTCTTTCATACGATTCCCACTCTCAGTGTTTGTACAGCCAATCTTCGCCCAGGGATCTGAATCTCTACCTTCCGCAGCACCAATGCTTTGGAAATGGTACCTGTCACCACTCAATTGTCCATATCAGATTTTACGGTTTCCTGGATCGATCTGTACAGATTGCTTCACATCTATCAACCTCACCTGCGGGTACGGTCAGATGCTTGGATCACTGCACTTGTGGTAAATGTGCCTCCTACTTTTCCCTCTTGGCAGTGCATCTCATGCTGTCTCCAAGCAACGCTGTGTAAAGGAAGAGGCACTGGGATCAAAGTGCACCCTTCCGTCTGGTCGAAGGTTTCTCTCAGGCGTGAGCGGGAGGCTATTGTTTTTCACACACCTTCCCAGGTTCCCCTCTCCGTTCTGGTTCTCCAGCGGCAGCCCCTGGAACGGGATCCAATCCACTAGCGTAGCGCGCAACAGCCAGTAGGGCTCTTTAACAATGGACCCCAAGGGAGAGCAGTAAGTAGCGCCTTTCAGAACACAGTTGTCTCCATCCAGCTGTAGGTTCACCCTGATATCCCTAAACAGTTTCAGCGCACGTCTGCCAGCTGCGCCTCCGGGCTTTGCCACCTGCATGGGTTACTGCACTTGTGGTGAGTGTGTTTACCAAGATCTCCTCTCGGTATGGCTTCCCATACTGTTCCAGAGCATTGCTATGTGTAGGGCAACAACGCGGCCAAGGATGGTTGGGTCCAGAATCAACTTGCACCTTTTTATCTAGTTCGAGTTCCCTTCCAGGCACAATCGGGGGCTATTATTTTGCATGCATCTTTCCGAACTCACCATGCATCTTCGGTGTGTCAGTGCCAGTCTGCAGGGCGGATTCTTGCTCGCTAGCTGGGTGCGTGCTTACCAACGGGACTCCTTGAAATGGGACTCACGAGGCCCTCGAAAAAGCAGTAGATGCTTAGCTATTGCCACCAGCCCAGGTTTTGGCCTCATTCTGCCGCAAGCGGAGCGCCGCTCGAACGAGAGTGGAGCCAGTGCCACTCCAGCCCGACCCGGCGCCCACTGTCCACCCAGGCCCAGGCCTTGTTCCTCTCACCTTCGCGCAGGCCACACTCATCGTCAATTCAATCCAGCAGCTCCGGTGTCTAATATCGACCCCCGAGTGCTCCGTACCACCTCTGCTCAGTTCCCCCTGCTATTTGGTTATTCATGGATGGTGGATTGGTGCTATCTGGCAGGATTTTTCACAGGCCTGAGGCGGAGCTGTTTTCTAAGCGTGCGCCTCGGCCGCCATCTTGGCCACACCCCGTGTCTCACTTTTATAACAATGTGCAGTGAGTTAAGCCAGATTGTGTGTTGTTCCCCATGGATCATCCCTTGCATTTGCTAAATCCCCTGCATTCCATCAATGTATATTGTTGTTCTCCCAAAACAGGTAAAAAACTCCATCCATTTGCACTACGACAAGACGGTATAATGCTTGTAAGTGCGTTTTTTCTCAGATTCACATCATACCTATATGTTTGTCCATGTTGTAAATGTGTGTCCATCTCCACTGTAGTCACTGAACAAGATATGTGCAAATTACCTTACAGTAACTATTGTCTATGGTGTCAATAGATGACTACAACTACCATTATTCCTGTTTTGGTACCTACAAAACAATAGTGCAAGGCAATATTGCTTTATGTCCTTTAGTTCCATATGTGCACTTGATAGTCACCATGTCATACCATGTATAAACATGTCACTTGTTTTTGTCCCTCAACCATGTCAACCCCTTCTAATAGCTACATATAATTGATATAAATGACCACATATTTCATAGTCAGTTGAATCTCGGATTTACTAACCTGTGATGTAGCATGCTGAATTTAAGTATTATCCACTCACAATTTACTGAACAGTTTCCATATTTTGAACCATGGTTTGAATAATGTGTGTTAGCCTGCTAGGCCTTGGAATGGTCTAGTACTCTATTGTACTCAACCCTATGTTTGCCTGAATGTATGGTACCTGTAATGTATACTTTAGCAATAACATTTCACATTGCAGGACATCTCTACAATGTAATCACTGTAGTTTTGTGTCTGTGTAAATCAGCATGAATGTGTAAAAATAAGAAAAACACTCAAAGGCCTAATCATACTTTCAGTCTGATGTATCTTTCTTAGGTTGCCCCATTTGTAAGCAAAGAGTCATAGGACACACAAACTAGATATTAATTAAATGTTCTCTACCTTCTTCTCGGGTCCAACATCCCCGGACCAGCAGAACAACAACTGTCATCCAAGACACCTTCACTCCAGACCAAGAGCAAGTCCTTCAGTGAGAATTCTATTCCCAAAAGTCCGGATGATCAGGAGCCAGGTGGTCCATCTGGTCTGTCTGGCAAGACAGTCCTAGTGAGACTCACTCAACCTACACCTACACCCCCCAACCCAGATGAAACACTATCACAGCAGCAGGACACCTCCATTTCCTGTGTACTGAGGAGCTCAACAACAATCTTGTGCCCCCTGGTCCTGGCAGATGTTGTTCTGTCACTGACTCCGGATCAAGTTCTGCTAGGACCTAGTGGAATCAGGCACACTGCTTCAAGGACAAATGGTGCTGGGGGTAGGGGTCATGGGAGTGAATCTGTGGGCTACCAACATCAGGACACTGGGGTATTTGTCAGCCAGACAGCCATCAACTGAGTCTTGGGATCAGTACAACAGTCCAAAGATGTGATGGACAAGGTAGTAACTGAGCTCTGGGAGATCAAGGAGGTGTTGTGTTGGAAATAGGTAATCACAATGACACAATTGTTCCTTGACATGGGTGCTATTTGACATTTACCACAATGTGAGGAGGGCTTTCCCAATTCCATCAGCCCCTGTCTACCTCTGGCCCAACTTCACCACTGCCAGACACATGCAGGGTGGCCCAGCAACATGAGTGGCCTGCTACCTCACCCCAGTCCCTGCACATGTGTCCCCCATCCTCCCAGGAGGGGGCAGTCATCTGGCCTGCCAGGAGAGGATGACAAGACCTTCACCATCACCTCCAAGACATGCTGTACCAAGGACCAGGTCTACAAGAAACTGGTACAGCACGGTGCTGTACCAAAAATAGCAATGATGCACTGTATTTACAAGAATACGTTGCACCCTTGCATTTCCCTCAGCACTGGCACTATATTAAGCAGCATGCGCCAACACAAGCATCCTTGCACCATAGTGCAAGGGTGTCTGCGTTGAGGAGAGTGATTGTTTATGTGCAGGAAGGGAAACCTTTGTGCACATAATCAACCATTCATGGCCTTTTGCTCTTTCTATATGTGCTGCAGAACGTAAAGTATACCTCCTCATTGTGCCCCATGGGTGGCATTAGTTTTTGGTGCTGCAACAGATTTACGACTTCTAGTAAATCTGTGGCAATGTCAAAAGCAATGGGTGTTGCAGTGGAAGGCCCACAGCAACAACAATTGCACACCCCTCTGATGCAGAAAACTGCATCAGAAGGACCCACATCTGCAAGGCCGCGTTAAGCCATAAAAAGTGGTTTAGTGCTAGCTTGTAAATGCGGTGCACTGCTCAGGTGGCAATAAGGCCTTGTAAATCTGGCCCTAATTCGATCCTGTGTATGTCTATCATTTACTCTGTGGACTCTTTCTGGGACACAATTACCTTTTCTGAGGACAGTAGCATTTTGGAATTTAGAGTACAAACAATTTTGTCTCTACCAGTATACTTTCATCCACCATGACTCCCTTTTTGTTGCCATTTTCTCAATGCTTTACACACTTTTTATTTACTTGGTGTAATGGGAATAAATACTATGGACATAAACTACACAACTGTTGTTGCTTTTATTATGGCATTCAAACTTACATCTCTGCCTTCATCGTGATTTTGTCAATTTGTATTAACCCAATAGTTTAAAATGTAAAATAGAAATTACCAGGAGATAATGTGTTCCACATTTCATTCAGACAAAACAAAATCCCTATCTGTTGTTGTCATACAGTTAGAGAGGACTACTCATCAAGGAATTCTGAACAGATATCCCCACAACATGAAGTACCCCGAAAGTATATTCCATTCAGAGGTGGAACATCCATGACTTTGACACCATGGAAGAAAGGGAATATCACATGGGAGCAAATTGATTAGACTAACTATCATGGATACATGACCTCAGCAGGAGCAATGTATCCTGCCCTCACAATAGGAATCCTACATTGTTAACACCAATGGTCAACATCATGGCAGTAACAACATTTGAGTCCACATGACCATTATAGGACACTGTACCAGTATCTGGTGCAACTACACAACCAGCATTCAGTGGTGTGCTAAAACAAGGGCTAAAACCTATGAGGATACACATCAACAGCTACCTCCACTGAACACAAATTGAAGATTTGGCCAATGTGAAGGAAGAACAGTATGCTTAGGGTTGGCATACAAATGTGGTTAGGGTAATTTAAGTGACACATAGGGGGTCATTCTGACCTCGGCGGTAAAAGGCTCATACCGCCGGTCAGAAGACCGCCATTCTACCGCCACAGCCGCGGTAACCCGACACGGTCATTCTGACCAACAACTGCCAAGCTGCCAAAAACCCGACATCCACGGAAGGCCGCCTCATCAGCGGGCAGCGATAAACTGGAGATGACCAAACCTCCACCGCCATGCCAACACAAACACGCCCATGCCATTACGACCCACCAATCCATGCGGCGGTATTTCATCCGCGGTATTCCATTGGCGGTACACACCGCCGCGGTCAAAATACACACCCAGGCTCCAAAACCCAGCCACATTGGACAATTTGAAATACACACACCTGATACACATACAAACACCACCCCCACACATCCAAGCAACTATAAAACACACACCCACATCACCCACAAACCCCCACTAGTTGGAAATCAGAGAGAAGGCGAGAGAGAGCGAGCGAGCGAGCACAGCAATCGAAAACCCCAACACACACAGGAACCCAACATCATCAACCACACCCATCTACGCACACATCACCACACACCACCACTCACATCACCGCAAACACCACCCCACACCTCATCCACACCTCCCCATGGCACCCCAAAGACACCCCAGGTTTTCGGACCAAGAACTCCGGGTCATGGTGGAGGAAATCATAAGGGTAGAGCCCCAGCTCTTCGGCACACAGGTGCAACACACCACAATAGCCAGGAAGGCGGAGCTATGGCAGAGGATTGTCGACAGGGTCAACGCTGTGGGACAGCATCCCAGAAACCGGGAAGACATCAGAAAGCGCTGGAACGACCTACGGGGGAAGGTACGGTCGATGGTCTCCAGACACAACATCGCTGTGCAGAGGACTGGCGGCGGACCCCCACCCACCCCTCCCGAATTCACAGCATGGGAGCAAGAGGTCCTTAACATCCTGCATCCTGCGGGCCTCGCTGGAGTAGGCGGAGGAATGGACTCTGGTAAGTCTAGTCTCAACTACTCCCCCCCCAACCACCAGCATGCCAACCCACACCCCCACCCTCACCCCCAATCCCCCAGCACACAGCCTCCCTGCCAATGTCTCACCAGCACAACCCACCCAACCCAAAACCAAACCCTGAATGCCAACACAAACCATGGACACCCATCACCTATGCATGACCACCGCACATACCCATCCCCCCCACAAACCACCCTCACAACTCCTGCCACAAGGGGATGCCAGCACTGGGTGACAAGGGCACCCACAGATCGCACACCATGGAACACACAGAAGCAATAACCATACTCTTTCACCCCTGCAGGGCCCGAACGGCAACACACCGGCCAGGAGGGTCCAGATATGTCCATCCCACCCCCAGAACAGGCCCGCAGTGAGGACAGCAGCTCTGTCGACCTGGAACCTGATGACCAGCCCGGACCATCGGGGACCTCTGGACAGTCGGTTCCCCACACACAGACACAGGCCGCAGCAGACCCAACCCCCTCTGGGAATATCAGCACCGCTCCCACCCAGCGGGCCCATGCCTCTGTCTCCAGGACAGGTCAATCAGCGGTGTGTCCGCCACTACAGGGCACCCAGGCTGACCCAACACCCCAGCAACAACAGGGACCTGGGGGCAGTGGTAGTGGGCACACCGTCCAGAGGACAGAGGCCCGGGGAAACAGGGCAACTGGGAGGGCTGCAGTGCGACAGGGGGGGGGGACAGGCCCAGGGAACCGACTCTCCAAGAGGCCCTCACCACCATCATGGGAGCATACCACCGCTCCCAGGAGACGATGGCGACGGTAATGGCCAGGTTCCAGGAGATCCAGGCACAGCAGGAGGAACGGTACATGGGGTACAGAGAGGAGCTCAGGAACATCGTCCAGGCCCTGAACCTAATAGTCACCACATTGCAGGACCATGGGCACCCCAAAGGGCCCCTGTCACCAGCCCGGACCAGGAACAGCCTACCACCTCCGCCGGCGGTAATGGACAGGAGGCCCCCACACAACGACGGGCCACCAGAACCCCACCTCCTGCTGAAGATCAATCACCCCGCAAGAGGAGCCTGAGATCACAAAGGAAGACAGAGTAGGATGCCAAGACCCCCGCCAGCCTAAGATCCCCCCGGTTGTCATTCCACTGTCCCACATTGTCACCCTGTCCAACCTTGAACTGCCCCTGCTCCATCCTTCCACAGGCATATGGACAATGCACCTGTGCGACCGAGAACTGGACTCTGCCATGGACATCACTCCACCCCACCCATCACCGTTTTACTATCATGGACCTATTTGCAGCACTTTAAATAAATCACTTATTGCACTTAAAACACTCAGGAGTCTGCTTGTACTCTTAACAAATGTATTACACATAACGGGTCAAAAATGTACAGTTACATTGTGATGACAACATACCAATGTCAATTTGCTTTACTCCATGGCCGAACAAACCAGAAGTCACACAGTGGGTCATACAGCTCTGAAAAGCCAAGGGAAAGTCACAATTCAGTTGAAAGGAACTGGGGGGAAACACAGAAAGTAGAGATGCAGGAGGCCAGAAGTACATGTAAAATGAAGTGGGGGATTCTTACCTGGGTGCTACTGAAAATACTGTTGTATGACCGTGTCCCTGTTGTCCGTGTCGTCACCGTCGTCTTCCTCCTCTTCACTCTCCACAGGCTCCACAGCTGCTACAACACCACCATCTGGACCATCCTCCTGCAGAAAAGGCACCTGGCATCGCAATGCAAGATTGTGAAGCATACAGCAGGCCACGATGATCTGGCACACCTTCTTGGGTGAGTACATTAGGGATCCCCCTGTCATATGCAGGCACCTAAACCTGGCCTTCAGGAGGCCGAAGGTCCTTTCTATGATCCTCCTAGATCGCCCATGGGCCTCATTGTACCGTTCCTCTGCCCTGGTCCGGGGATTCCTCACTGGGGTCAGTAGCCACGGCAGGTTGGGGTAACCAGAGTCACCTATTAGCCACACACGGTGTCTCTGTAGCTGTTCCATCACATAGGGGATGCTGCTATTTTGCATAACATACGCGTCATGAACTGACCCCGGGAACTTGGCATTTACATGGGAGATGTACTGGTCAGCCAAACAGACCACCTGGACATTCATCGAATGGTAACTTTTCCTGTTTCTGTACACCTGCTCATCGTCCTTTGGGGGTACTAAGGCCACATGGGTCCCATCAATGGCACCAATGATGTTGGGGATATGTCCAAGGGCATAGAAGTCAGCCTTCACAGTGGCCAAATCACCCTCCTCAGGGAAAATAATGTAGCTCCGCATGTAAATCTTAGAAAACATAGGCTGAGACATCCCTGATGACATGGCCACTGTTGTCTGAAAAGACCCACTTGCCAAGAAATGGAGGACTGACAGAACCTGCACCAGAGGGGGAATTCCTGTGGGTTGGCGGATGGGGGACATCAGTGCTGGCTCCAGCTGGGCACACAGTTCATGTATAGTGGCTCGGTCAAGTCGGTAGTGAAGTATTATATGACGTTCCTCCATTGTCGACAGGTCCACCAGCGGTCGGTACACGCGACGATTCATCCTTCTCCTCGCAAGTCCCAGCGGATGGTGCCTAGGAAGGACAACATGGAGCACAGAGTCAAACAACCCACAGGTACGTAACTACAGCTTGCACAGTACACGATTGTCAATGCATTGAATGGCTTGTATGAGTGGCAATGCAAGGCCTAGGCCTGTGTGACGCAGTAGTAATTAAGCCCTGTGGTCCCTTGTAATGGCGGCTGCCTGACCTGTGAAGTGTGACAGTGGGATGTGAGGTCAATGCGCTGGCATGACACACCGTGGCGGTAGGCGGTCAAGACCGCGGCGCAAAGCCGCATTGGTTAACATCGAACCCTATGGGTTTCACGAGCCAATGACTAGCTGCGCCGGCGGTCGCAGAACGCACCGCGGCGGTACGCTCCGCCGCGGGCGTGACCGCCATTTTCTATCTGATTAATCACTCAAGACCTGATCATCCAAAGGAGAGGACCTATACTGCAAGTGCTGCTGTGACCTCGGTCTGAGAGATACAATAGCTGCTGCGACTGGGGAAAGGGCCCCTGCCTTCACTACAGAAGAGTTGGAGAAACTTGTGGATGGGGTCCTGCCCCAGTATGCGCGACTCTACGGTCCTCCAGACCAACAGGTAAGTACACTGGGTGCACGTTGAATGGGCTATGCCTGGGTTTTGTATGGTGGATGTAAGATGGTGGGGTGGGGGGACAATGACGAGTGCACGGCACGACAGATGAGAGCATGTGCCACATGGCAAGGTTGGGGAGGGGGGGCCAATCGCATCTATCACTTGGAAAATTGATGATATTTCAATTTCCACCCTGTACATGTCAAATAGGTCAGCGCCCATCAGAAGATCGACATTTGGCGTGCCATCGCCAAGGAAGTCCGGAACCTGGGGGTCCACAACAGACGGGGCACCCACTGCCGCAAGAGGTGGGAGGACATCCGCCGCGGGACCAGGTAGACCGCCGAGTCACTGCTGGGGATGGCCTCCCAACCTAGGAGGGGTGCCAGTCGTACCCTGACCCCCCTGATGTCCCGGATCCTGGCGGTGGCCTAACCCGATTTGGATGGGCGCGTGACGACATCACAGCAGACACAAGGGGGTGAGTACCAGCACATTCAGCTATCTTTACGCGCAGTGGAGGTGCCTGGGTGGGGGAGGAGGGCTGTGGGTGACATTAGGCCAAGGCGCTTTCTGTAGTGTAGTCCTCTCCTTTAGCCATGTCCCTGTGCCCCCGCCCCCCACCTCTGTACGGTGCCAGGTACAGCTAGCCATGGTCCTGCATCACCCATGTGCGCGTTTGTTGTCCCTAGACCTGTTGGCCCAGTCACAAGTACTCAGTAGTGTATCCCGATTGCGCGGCTTAGTGCATGAGGCTCCTGTGTCTGTCCTCTCCGCCAAAGGTGTTGACAATGCACGTACTCAACCTTTTATTATGTCTCCCCCCACCCTTTTTCTTTATCTTCTTGTGCATGTGTGCTTCAGCATCATCAGGCAGAGGAGACTTGGCACCGGAGCACGAGGGAGCTGCGACTCACAAGGCCCCGGTGGGCCATGGCACAAACACCGAGGCCACCAGTGATACGGAGGGCGAGGGGAGCTTCACAACGGGGAGCCGTGGTGAAACCAGCGACACCGACACGTCCTCGGAAGGGAGCTCCCTAGCGGTGGTGGCAACATCCGTGCCCCCCGCCTCTACAGGTACAGCCGCCACCCAGCGCACCAGCTCTGCCCTCCCAGCAGCCCCTCAGCCTACGCTCCGTGCCCGCTCGCCCAAGAAGGCGGGCATCTCCTTCGCCCCAGGCACCTCAGGCCCTGCCCCTGTTACCCCTGCTGCCCCTGCTGCCCCTGCTGCCCTCAGTGAGGAGGTCATTGACCTCCTGAGGACCATCATTGTTGGGCAGACTACCCTTTTGAATGCCATCCAGGGGGTAGAGAGGGAGGTGCATCGTAGCAATGCATACCTGGAGGGCATTCATTCGGGTCAGTCTGCCCATCAACGATCGTTCAATTCTCTGGCCTCAGCACTGACGGCAGCCATTGTCCCTGTTTCCAGCCTCCCTCTTCTAACTGCCTCCACCCTGTCTCTGTCTCCTGTTCCTCTGCCTATCCCATCCACACCATCAGACCAGCCTGCACACACCTCAACACCCAAGGGCAGCTCATCCAGACATAAGCACCACAGATCACACAAGCATTCACCCAAGCAACACCCAGATGCAGACATGCCAACAGCCACTATCACCTCTGTGTCCCCCACCTCCTCGTCTCCCTCCTCCCTCCCTGTGACGTCTACACTCACACCTGCATGCACACCACCAACAGCCAGTACACCCATCACCAGCACACCCTCCAGTACAGTCCGCACACGTGCAGTCACCACCCCCACTGCCGTTTACACGTCCCCTGTGTCCTCTCCCACTGTGTCTGTCACCCCCTCTTCCAAGACACACAAACGCAGGCAGCCAGTCACCCAACAGCCAACCACCTCACGACAGCCTGCAGCCCATGCACCTTCACCCAAGGACAGCACACCTGACTCTCCTACAACCACCTCCTCTTCCTCCACTCCCATAACCACTGCACCTACCTTTTACCTTGGTCCTAAAAAGTGTTACCTCTCCAATCTTGACCTCTTTCCCTCACCTGACCCACCCCCTCCATCTGCTAAGAGTCCCAAGAGCACCTCAGCCACCACCAGCCCGGGTTCACGTGTCAGCGTAGTCCATGGATTTTGGAGTCCCCCCTTTGCCAGCAGTGAGACATCGGTTAGCAGCAAGGGGACAGCCAGCCCCCCCCCTGGAAAGAGGACCCGGAAAGTGAGGGGCCGCCGTGGGAGGAGTGCCACGGCTGCCCCCAAGGACCAAAGTTCAGACACTTCACCTGCCACAACATCCAGGGGAGGCAAGGCCCAGAGAGCCACAGCGAAGGAGGGCAAGGGAAGCAGGGCGGAGAAGTCAAGCAGCAGGAGCGCGGACTAGGAGGGCCCCACAAGCCCCATCCCGGGTGTGAGGGAGGACACCCAAGGGCCCAGGACACCGTCACCGAAGGGTCCAGCAACTGCACGGTCGGAGGGCGACTGAGCAGGGAGTCCTGCCCAGGTCTGACTACCTGGAATTACCGGACAAACACCGCGGAAGAGGGCCCCGCCGTGCAGGAAGGCACAGCTGAAGAGGGCCCCGCCGTGCAGGAAGGCACCGATGAAGAGGGCCCCGCCGTCCAGAAAGGCACCGCTGAAGAGGGCCCCGCCATGCAGGAAGGCACCGCTGAAGAGGGCCCCGCCGTGCAGGAAGGCACCGCTGAAGAGGGCCCCGCCGTGCAGGAAGGCACCGCTGAAGAGGGCCCCGCCGTGCAGGAAGGCACCGCTGAAGAGGGCCCCGCCGTGCAGGAAGGCACCGCTGAAGAGGGCCCCGCCGTCCAGAAAGGCACCGCTGAAGAGGGCCCCGCCGTGCAGGAAGGCACCACTGAAGAGGGCCCCGCCGTGCAGGAAGGCACCGCTGAAGAGGGCCCCGCCGTGCAGGAAGGCACTGCTGAAGAGGGCCCGCCGTCCAGAAAGGCACCGCTGAAGAGGGCCCCGCCAAGACAGGCACCGCTCCGCTGGGCCCTTCCTGTCAAGCACCGCTCCGCTGGGCCCCACCGTCTCAAGCACCGCTCCGCTGGGCCCTTCATCTCAAGCACCACTCCGCTGGGCCCTTCCTGTCAAGCACCGCTCCGCTGGGCCCCGCCGTCTCAAGCACCGCTCCGCTGAGCCCTTCATCTCAGGCACTGCTCCGCTGGGCCCTTCCTGTCAAGCACCGCTCCGCTGGGCCCTTCATCTCAAGCACCGCTCCGCTGGGCCCTTCCTGTCAAGCACCGCTCCGCTGGGCCCCGCCATCTGAAGCACCGCTCCGCTGAGCCCTTCATCTCAGGCACCGCTCCGCTGGGCCCTTCCTGTCAAGCACCGCTCCGCTGGGCCCCGCCGTCTCAAGCACCGCTCCGCTGGGCCCTTCATCTCAAGCACCGCTCCGCTGGGCCCTTCCTGTCAAGCACCGCTCCGCTGGGCCCCGCCGTCTCAAGCACCGCTCCGCTGGGCCCTTCATCTCAAGCACCACTCCGCTGGGCCCTTCCTGTCAAGCACCGCTCCGCTGGGCCCCGCCGTCTCAAGCACCGCTCCGCTGAGCCCTTCATCTCAGGCACCGCTCCGCTGGGCCCTTCCTGTCAAGCACCGCTCCGCTGGGCCCTTCATCTCAAGCACCGCTCCGCTGGGCCCTTCCTGTCAAGCACCGCTCCGCTGGGCCCCGCCATCTCAAGCACCGCTCCGCTGAGCCCTTCATCTCAGGCACCGCTCCGCTGGGCCCTTCCTGTCAAGCACCGCTCCGCTGGGCCCCGCCGTCTCAAGCACCGCTCCGCTGGGCCCCGCCGTCTCAAGCACCGCTCCGCTGGGCCCTTCATCTCAAGCACCGCTCCGCTGGGCCCTTCATCTCAAGCACCGCTCCGCTGGGCCCCGCCGTCTCAAGCCCCGCTGGGCCAATGACTGTGCCGGTTCTGTGTCGTGCTAATGTTCACGCTGCACTCGGCCCACCCTGCCTCCTCCATTGCCTGTGGAGACTGTTATCCACTTGATGGACTGTGACTTTGCACTCCCCAGGATATGACAGTGGGCAAGCCACCCACTGTAGAGACTTGAGAGACTGTGGCTTTGCACTCCCCAGGATTGGACAGTGGGCATGGTGGCCCCTTCTTGGATCTAGCGTCGTGGACTCATGTGGCTGTGGTGCCCCCCCTTCCCTTACCCCTGAGGTGCCTGTAGTTTTGTCATCTGATGCCCCAGCAGTGTTCTCTCCAACGGACTCAGGTCTCCTGTGTGGGCTTTGCCCATGTGTTGATACACTTCGGCCCACGGACATTTGCAATTTCTGTGACTGTGCGGGACTTTCTGCCTCTATTTCTCGGTCACGCAATGTTTACATTTGAAATTTTTTCCATAATTTTCCTATTTTGCCATGTCTTCAATGAACCTATTTTGTACATAAATGTTGTTTCTCACTTGAATCATATCTTTTCGTTATTCCGGGTGCTCTGCATTGGTGTGTAGATAGTTGGGGGGGGTGGGTGTGATGCGTATGTGTGTGCCCGTAACCCTTCCTCCTCCCCCCTCCCCTGTGTCGTAGGTGCGGTACTCACCGTTGTCGTCTGCGCCGGAGTTCGTACTCGTGGTAGATGAGCAGGTAGACGAGAGCGGGTAGGATGTGTAATTCGGGCTCCATGCTGTCCTCCGTCCTCGTGGAGTGTATAGAGGTGAGCGTTTTCCCGTTTGTAGTCTGTTTCCGCCGTGGTTTTATCGGCGGGGCTCCCGCCCTGGATGAGGTGGCGAATTGCTGAGTTGTGATAGGGTGGACGGTACATTGTCTGCCGCCTGCCTGTTGGCGGTGACCGCCGCGCTGTTTGTCTGTCCTGCCGTGGCGGTCGGAGTGGTAAAGTGGCGGGCTCTGTTGGCGGTTCCCGCCAGGGTCAGAATTCCATTTTTTGAACCGCCAGCCTGTTGACGGGTTGGCCGCCGCTTTATCACCGACCGCCAGGGTCAGAATGACCCCCATAATGTCTTGATGGCAGCATTGCACAGAAAACAGGTCTGGTACAATCTCCTGAACTGGCATTCTATCAGGATGCAAGTTGTCTCTGTACATGATCTATCCATCTCAAGTGGATATCTGTCCCAGGATCAACAAATTATCACTGTGTACTTTCAACAACAGCTACCTATCACTGCAAATGTCACAACTTTGAAATGTACAAATGAAGATGACAAGGTAAGGGACCCAGAAACAGAATAACAAGGGATAATTCATGATTTTACATATACGTTTTGACTTAAATGACAAATTAGCAGGACACACATACTTAGCACAGGCAAAGTCACTCTATGGCAAAAAAGACAGTAGTCAATGTAGGAAAACTCTGATTTACTAAAATCTTTACCTTGAACTTTACTGCACTGACCATTCCTAACAATTTATCATGGCAGACTTATATGTTCCCTATGTCACAAGTTGTTCTGACTTTGGAGCTTACAATTTGTTAAGGTACTCTTACCCTCAGATGAAGAAGTGGTCAATCACATCTAGACGTAAGTCAGCTCCTTCTTCTTTACCACCGTCATATTCATTGGAATCGTTCATTCATCATCCTCACATGGTGGCTTACCATGGTCTCTTTGCCCTGCGATTATGGGGATGTTCTGTCGCAGGGGGATGTTATAGAGCATGCAGCAGGCAACTGGGATTTGGCACACCTGATCGGGTGAGTAGTGCAAGGCTCCACAGGTCTTGTTTAGACACCTAAACCTGGCATTCAGGAGCCTGAAAGTCCACGCCACTGGTGTCTTTGTTCTTTCATTGGCCTCATTGAAGTGGACTTTCCATGGCGTTGTTAGATTTCTCAATGGTGCCAATAACCATGGTTGGTTAGGATACGCTTAGTCTCCTACATGGAAGTAAGACATCAACAGATCAATTACATATCAATCCATTGATCCTTCCTAAACCAGGAGTCAGGCAACAGATCCTCAAATCATATTGTACTTACCAACAAGCTAGACCCTCTCTGCCTGAGTATGGTGCTGTTCAGTAGTACAAATGAATTATTTGTTGACCTGAGGAAGCAGGCACACACTCTTGAGATGCATAAATCTGGGAAGCAGACAACGTATACATTGATGGAATGGAATGGAGGTTCTTCTGATAGTGGTAGATCTGTTCCTTCTTGTTTGGTGGCACCAAGGCAAGATGTGTGCCATCTATTGCTCCAACCACATGTGGTAGTTCACTCAAATCCTGTTGATGTGATAACTGGATGTAGCTGCTGATGTGTCTTATCAAGGAAGCAAGGGCTTCCTGAAGCACACCACTGAAAGTTGGTTGGGACATGCCCCCAGATACTGACACAGTGTATTGAAAAAAGCCAGTGGCCACAAAATGCAGTACTGCCATGAGTTTTACGATTAGTGTTATGGCTGCTGGATTCTTATTGTGAGTCAGGAGATCAGACTCTAACTGCTGACTCAAATCTAGGATAGATTGCCTATTTAGCCAAAATATTATTATGACATCCCTTTTCTCCATGATGGCAAGGTCTGAAAGGGGCCAGAACACCTGATGCCATCGTCTCCTACTAATGGCTGGGTTGAGAGGTCTGTATGTAGGAAAAATAAAATATTTACTGAAATGATCATAGTTCAACACACATATTAAGTCTTGATAGCATTAGGAATGTCATTGCGTAATACATGTACACACATTGTTATCAAATTTTGGGAAATTCAAAAAAACATTTTTTTATTTATTTATTTTTTCATAATTCATATCTTTTTTAAAATAGGTATTTCTTCCCCAGTGGAACCATCGATGATAAACCCAGATATATTTCACATTTTATTGTGTCATATCTTACCAAAGATTGGCGGTCATTACAACCCTGGCGGTCCAAGACCGCCAGGGCTGTTTTGATGGAAGCACCGCCAACAGGCTGGCAGTGCTTCCAAGCTCATTATGACCGCAGCGGTTGCGCCACACTCGCACCGCTGGGGCCGGTGGTTTCCCGCCACATTTGCCCCGGCGGTGATAATCCGCCAGGGCAGCGCTGCTTGCAGTGCTGCCCAGGGGATTACGAGTCCCCTACTGCCAGCCTTTCAACCAGGAAAAGGCTGGCGGTATGGGGAGTCGCGGGGCAGACAGTGAAAAGCGCGACGGGTGCAACTGAACCCGTCACACGGTCGCAACACCGCCGGCTCCATTTGGAGCCGTCTCCTGTGTTGCAGCCGAGATCCCCGCTGGGCCGGGGGGTGGAAACCAGATTTCCATCTGCCGGCCCAGCGGGGATCTCAAAATGACCGCGGCGGGAGTGCGGCTGCATTGGCGGCCGCCCGGCGGTCAGATCTTGGCCATAGGTCATAATGAGGGCCATAGTGATGTTCGTATCTGACATTTGTATCGACTCCATTTTATGTGCTGTTGATGTGCTAACAATTGAAAAATGCACAGCTTCACACCACAAAATGGAGGCTGCCCGACCTTGCCATCCAGGCATTGGTTACCCTATGGCCGATGGCGGAGGTTAACCGTGTAGTAGGTGATATCCTCCACAACGGTCCCTGCCTTAGGCTAACATGTGTGACGTCTACACACAAAAGTCATTGGCTGTGTCCATCTCCATCAGGAAGCATGTCTGCTGTGTACTTGTACGTGGCAACTTGAAAAAAGCTCACCTACCTCCTAACACAGCATCCTACAAGACCTCCTTATTTTTGTGCTGCTGTTACTGACCTCTGGGAGCCAGGATGCCAGGTAAAGCACATGACAGGGCCCCTGCCATCAGCACGGAAGAGCTTGAGCTCATTGCCAGGGAGATCATGTCCCTGTACAGCCAGCTGTATGGGATCCTAGAGGAACAGGTACATGTTGGATTGAGGAATGTGTGACTGAGTAACTTCTTTTTTAACCCACAGGCTATTTTGTCCTTTTTTGTTAATTGGGGAAGTTTTTTGATTTGAGTTAACAGAATGATTTGGCTGGGGCAGAATTATTTTTGCCACTGTTTGAAATGTCTGTGCTTATGAGTGTTAAGTCACCTGAAATGAGAAGCTGTTAAATGTGTCCATGTAACTCACAATTCCCCTTTCAGCAGACACACTTCATGCCACTGACTATCAGTGGCCAGTGGACAGTGCCCCAGTAGTATAAGTGGCAACATATAGCCACTGTTAATATGATAGTGATGTGTGAAAACATTGAGGGGCTGGAGGTGTCTGATGCTGTCCGGTCAACTGGGATTCTAGCCCATGTTGTATAATAGGCCGCTCTGTATGGTTTTACTATGTCATGGAGCCCCATATATGTAAAGTTATACCCTGTGCTGTAATTTCAGATGACACTGGCTCACAATCATACAGCCCAGTATGTCCTATTCCAACACACACTTGTTCATAATTCTCTCAATCCCTGCTCTTACTGACACATAGCTGTCCTTTTATACTGCCCTTAGCCCCTGTATTCAATGCAGGTCATGGGATCTGACTCTTGGGAGTTCAGGCATGAAGCCAATGTAGCTGTGCGTGGGGTTATGTGCACGGAATACTCAGGTGTTTTAGCCTTTAGTAGCTCACAATGACTGTGAGTAATCAGGGATGACTCACAACAGGACATTTTTCACAACCCTAGCGTAAATAATGTTGTAGGCCTGATTTGGTAACATGCGGGGCTACAAAGTGTTGAGGGTGCTCATAACATTCCTGTAACTCAGTATTTACTAGCTACCTCTAATGTTTTTTGGGAAAATTGAGTTACTGTTTGGTGAATGCATGTGTACAATGCCAAATAATTATGCCACAGCAACATTGCCAAACAAAATCAATCAAAATGTACTTTCTTGTTATTTGCTGTCATCCATACAGGTCAATACCCATAACAAGTGTGAATACGTGAAAGGCCATCACAAAGAAGGTGCAGATCCTGCGGGTTCACAAGTGGCGTAGTCTGCACTGTCAGAAGAGGTGGGAGGACCTGTGTTGTGCTATAAGAATGTCTGCTGAAGCCAAGTCGGGCCACACCCTGACCCCACCTAATGACCTGCAACCTTGAGGCGGCCTATCCAGAGCTTGATGGGCAGATGAGGACCAACAGTAGCATCAAGGGAGTGAGTCATTATCTGTAGATGGTGTTGTCTAATATTTTTCATTTCCGGCAATGTTGTATGCCTTAAAATTTAAGGTTGTCACACATCCAAAGCCCATGAGGATTTATGGAGGTGTAAGTTAGTCAGACAGTGTCTGATGCTGTGTGTGGTGTATTTGTTTGTGTAGGAGTTTGACAGTAAATTCCTCATCACAATGCAAGTACTGTTGTGAGCAGACACATTGCTTCATGCAAGAACTGAGGTACCTGCATTTTCTCAATGTCATGAGGGACAGCTGCACCAAAAATGCCCCATGTCATGATTGGGTCAGATGGGATCCTCCATCACAAGTGTGAGTAGGTACTGTAGGCTCCATTACTGGTGATTATGACAAACTGAGCAATCATGTTGCTGTTGATACATCAGACTTTACATTTGTAAGTTTGTGCTGTGACAATATAAGAATGTGTGTCTAAACCAAATGGACTAGAATTATGTGTATAGTGGCATCATTTCTAAACTGAAATATGTTTGAAACCAGTTTGTCCAGCACACTTTTAGTCAGTTCATTTGGACTGTAGCAGGTTGACCTGAGACCTTCATCCTTTACAAAATGTGCAAGTAAGCCACGCTGTGCCAAATAGTGTGAATTGGTATGCCAAACAGTATTGACATCCAATTGTAGTAGCACAGATACACTCAAATTGTTGTGTCTGTGTTTCTAGCATCCTTTGGGCAAAGTGAAGGTAACAGCATCCAGGTCAGTGGAGAGGAAACAAGCCACTGTGAATCGGGTGTGGACACCACTGACACTAAGGGACCAAGTGGCATGGAGGGTGAGGGGACTGGCATGGAGGCCACAACTGATTCAACATCTTCTTCAGAGGCCTCCAACGAAGACCAGTCACTAGTAGTAGCAGACCCTGGAGTGACTGTGACACCTGTGTGGTCATCTGCCACCCACATTCCAAGCTCTACCCTCCCTCTTGCTACCTCAATTGGCCGTAGCCACCTCCTAAAAGGGGAGGCATCACTTTTGCTGAAGGCACCTCCGCCAATGTCCCGGTGTCCCAAGCTGCAGTCAATCAGGAGGCTGTTGCCTATTACAGACTATTGCTGTAGGCCATGTTACACTTCTGAATGTTATCCAGGGGCTGGCTGACCAGAACACTCAGATGCTACTTACCTTGATGGCATTCACACTGCCCTGTCTGACCTACAGTGGTCAGTCCAGGGTCTGCCCTCCTCTTTTGTGGTAGCCTCCCAGTCATCCCAACCTCATGTCCAGACTCTCACCCCTTTCCTATTGAAAATCCCTCAACCCAGCACTATCCAAAGCACAAACAAACATTTGTACACACCCACTATATGAAACACAGGCAGGACATCCTCACACTGACATACAAAAACACAGACACCCATATGCAGACACCACCCATCCTACCACCACCACCACAAGCATAGTCACAGGCATTGTACCCACCAGAAAACAAACACCCACCCACCACCAGCACACCCATAGATACAATACCCACCACTATACTGACACCCCAACATACCACTAGCACAATCCCAGTCTACACACCAACTACTACATAAACACCCACATACATCACAAGCACATCCCCATTCAGTGCACCCACCAGTACATCCACACATACCACAATCACACCCCTAGTCATTGCATTCACTACTATGCCAATGCATACCACAAGCACACCCTTCGTCATCACACCCACCACCACACAAGCATTCACCAACACACATAAAGACACCAAAGTAACACACACCATATACACAACACACACATCCACACACACACACATGCTGAATCCAAATGCCCACACTCACCTACCCAACAGACAATCAGTAAGAGAGACAGACCTAAACATACAGCACATAAACCAGACCCTCAGGCACCCACACCTTCAACACACACATTGGCAACAGACATAGCCACTTCCTCTACCTCTCAAATGAAACTCCCTGAAAACCACCCTACCCATTTCCCTAAAGAGGACCCACTTTTTCCTTGGCCCTGACCACTTTCATACCTAAAACATCCCCTCACAAACGACTTTCCAGCCCTTTCACATCCCAGGCTACCACTGCCACATCTCAAATCACCTTTTCCACATTGCACCCCACCCATTCTAAATGAAAATCCACCCCTCCCAAACATTGTTCCACCCTTCCAAATCTCAACCCATCCCTTTCAAATCCCAACACACCTCTACCAAACCCACCCCTCCCAAACCCCAAAACAACCCACCTAGACACCAAAACATCCCTCCTAGTGAGATCATTGAAGTGCCTGCTCTCTGCCCCATAGATGTCCCTTCCAAAGGAGGTTTATTCTGGCAGTGACATTAAGAGGCAAATTGTGGGCATGCACCCACACTCTGGACTACAGGTCTAGTACCTTGTTTTCCTTATGCACAATTGTTTTACATTTGTTTATGAGAGAATTATCTCATGTTTATAAAATATTTTTATTTTGGGAATTGTCCTGGCCTTATTTGATGAATGTTACTAATTGTTTGCTGATAATGTCATTCTGCTAATTTGTGTGTCATGCACGTACTCTCATTTGTGACAATGACCAGCGCATTTTGTGGATTGTATTAAATTTCTAAAAATTGCATAATTTTGTGGTAGACATATTTGGTACAAGCATTCATGTTGTTATTGGAAACTTACACCAACATTATATATGTTTTTTTTAACTGTAGAATGCATGTAAAATCTTTACACAGAGAACCTGGCACTTTATAGTTAAGTGTTGTCTAAGGTTTGTGATATATTGCACACACCAAGAGGACATATGAGCTTCATACATCTCAGCCATGTTTGCAGTTTGGCTGTGAGATTGGTAGTGCATTCTATGTACACCCACCTGTAGCATGTTTTAGTAAAATTGTTACATTATCATGGGGTTGTTTGGTTCAGATTGGGTATACTGTTTCAGCAGACGCTTTTGATATTTTGGGGGAATTATTGCACACACGGTATGGGCAATTTTCTATTTGGGATTGCTGTGACTTTTTGTGTTGTGTCCGTTGCCATGAAGGCAGTTTGAACCAGATTGGTGGTTACTACTTATATCTTGAGGACTGTTCTGATACATTTTCTAACTACAACATTACCCACTTAAACATTGTGCATCATTGTGTGTTGTTTTAAAAATATAGTTACCAATGCACAAACAAGTACTACTGTGAAGCAACAATTCCGTGGATAACAGGAATGATCATACTCACCTTCTGTTCTGACAACAACAGGGTTGATTTACATCTTGGACCTGACCCAGGAGCAATGGCAGGACTGGTATGAGCGGGTTCATGGAAGCAGAAAATTTTAAAAGCATAAAAGCATAAAAAATATTGGTTTTGTGCTTATGTACCTCACAATCATCCTACTCATGTGTGAAGGTTTAGCTGCCACAGTTGCGTCTGCACACCATGATTGCTGACTGTTGGTGATCTTCTGCCTATGCTCCTGCTAACATCTAAAAAGGGTGGGTGGACCGTCATGGTGGTAGACATTATTTTAATAAAAAACTCCACAGTGGGACTGTTACTGCCAACATCTAAATCAGACCCAGAGTTTAATGGTACAAGTTACACAGAAGAAAGTCAATAAACACTCAGAAGATCCAAAAGACCAGGAGTACCTTTACAGAAGTATTCAGCACCTGAATAGACCTACTACAAGAACCAAGTGCTAGATGTCCCAGTATCAGATTTGCATGAATGGAGCAAAGAACTACCTAAGCCTCCTTGAAGTTGTTTGAATTTAGTTTAGTAAAATTTGTTGAAATCTCACTGAATGCCCTGTGCTAATAGAATGAAATAAAAACTGAAAAGTTTAAGAAGAATTATGAAAGATTTACCTAGATTTACTTACGCCCAAGGCTGCAGTAGAAGAGTAGGGATAACATTTTAGAAAAACACAGAGTAGGGTTAATGAAGACTATGCGAAAATTGCTGTAAACAGAACTGCAAGAGAGTAACTAAATCACAAAGAAAAAGAGGGAAAATAAAGGCTGCTTGTGGAGATAAGTAACGGAAAGCAAAGAATTAACACTTGCTGCTACTCTTATCGTTTTAAGAGATCTGACTTTAGACAAGGATTTGTGTTCTAACAGGAGCTAGATGCAAGATTATTATGGGTATTACATTTGTATTAGTAGTTTATGTAGCTGTAGCTTTATTATTAGTGATACACATTACACCAGAGAAAAATACATCTGTATTTTTATTTACTAACACAACATCTTTGGAGAATGAGTTGAGAGCCTCATTTGTAGATTACATGAAAAAAAATAGTCAACAAATGTTTATTCCGGATTAGTTCAAGAGTATACCCCAGCTTTAGATGTAAAAGATTGTAATGTGTGTGATCACTTACCTTCGTCAACTGATGAGGAGGTGGCATAACATCACATTCCTCTCTCATGTGCTACTTCATGCAGTATTTTACTTGGTTGAGTTTATAGATACCAACACTTTGAAAATTGACATGTTTTTTTCACCCTTACAGAAGAACACACATTTATATCTGCAGGCAAAGGAAATGGAGACAGCCTAAAATTATTTGAGGCCTTTCTTTCTGAAAGACACTGCTCAGGCACATTAAAATAATCTAACGTAGTTGATGAGCCCACTAGAGAAAACTTTAATCATGATGTTATAGGAAAGGAGAACACACTTTGCATGTAGTACTAATCAAAATGATGATGCTTTAAAGAATGTTTTGAAAACGAAGAATACAGAAGAAAAATGTTTATCAGAGAGGAGACATAAAGGGGAAAGTATTTCTTTTTAGAAGAAGAATTCAAAATAGAAAAGGACCTATAGGAAATAGTAATTGTGAGCACACATTTGAATTTACAGTAGGTAATTCAGACAATTTACAGGGAGATGATCCAACTATATCTGGAGTTTATTTTACTCTAAAACCATCCCTGGCAGTTTCTACAATGGCAGTGTTTGTGTTAGATTTGAAATATATAACAATCTAATTTTCAATCTCACTTGTCTTCTAATTTCACCTTACTAAAGGACCATATGTCAGATCACTGAGATTTCGACTATTGAGTGGTTGGAGAAGCCATTTAATATATGGCTGTAGTTACTTACGCATAGATCAAAAGTGGATACAAAATATCTGTATTGTATCTTTCCGATATAAAGGTATACTGTTGCAGAGTCAGATACTTTTATCTCCATGAATTGACTAAGTTCAGGGCTTTCATGTATTCAGATATTAATGTGGCCTTGATTTTTGTTATGTTTTGTTTATATTTTGTTTGGTTTAGCCCAACTGGTGCTCCACGGCCGGGAGATTGTTGAAGCATGCCCCGTCTCGTCTGGACATGATGGTAATGTCCGTAGCGTGGGCAGGGAAGGTAATAAATGCCTGGAACTAGGGAATTGGCACCAAAACAGTACTGAATGTGTCTGTGTCTCATTCACGCAAAGTGCCTTACAATAATATATACATTAGATTAATACATTTTTTAGTGTGCATGGCTACCTGAAGGCTTCCCAGTGCTTAAAGGTGGACCGCCAAACTAGGAGAAGCCTATGCTGTGAATAGAAACGTCTTCAATTTCCTACGACAATAAGATTCCAGCGGCTCTTGACGGAGTTCCAGAGGGAGTGAATTCCAAAGGTAGACAGCAAAACTGCCTCCCCATATTGCTTTCCTAAACTGAGGACTGTTAACCAGCAAAGCGGTGGAAGATCTAAGTGCCCTCTGAGAGGTGTAAGGTGTTAGTCATTGCTTGAGAATCAATGGACCCTTGTTATGGAGGGCTTTATGTGCCATGCAAATAGCCCTAAAGATGATACATTGTTCTATGGGAAGCCAATGGAGCGAGGCCAGTGCTGGTTTGGCAGAGAGGTGTCTGAGAGTGTTCATGACCTGATGTGCTGTGGCATTTTGCGTGAACTGCAATCTCTTTTTTACATAGCTAGGAGAACCGAGTAAAAGAGAGTTCCCATAGTCTAGCCGAGATAATATGAGGGCCTGACAAACTGGTGATGAGGGAAATTGGATCCTCATCCCACACGTATCCTGCTACACATTTGATGCCCAGCTGCTCCCCTCAGTTGGTGGTGCAGGCTGATTCTGCTGCCGCCAGATTCCTGCAAGTTGCAACAGAAGCCCAAACCAGTTGATCTAGTACAACTACCGGTAGACATGGCAGAGGAGGATAACATGGATGATGACCATTATGAAAACATTAAAGGAACTGTTCACATATTGCATGCCACGCAACCAGGCGGGAATCTGTGACGATGCATACTGAAGTGTATCATACTCCTCTCTGCCCACAAGGTGCCATCTCTGATTGACACGGGTTCATCCATGAAAATCCTGGCACAGTCAGTATTGGAAAACTTCCCAATACAGCCACACCTATGTCCCACAACCACAAAAGTACTGTATATGCTTTTGGATCATCTGCACCTTTGCAGTTAGAAGGGGAGTTCACAACTGATATTGCACATGAGGAACAAAAGACATGCATCGAAGTGTACGTGACCAAGACAAAGGTGGTCATTTTGAACATGGCGGGCCACACCGCCACATAATGAACACCATGAGGGCCACCATCGGCGGCCCTCACTCACCGCCAGGCTGCCTCCGTCAGACAGCCTGGCGGCGGTCAGATTCATTATCCGACAGGGCAGCGGTGGTGCCCCTCGGATAATGATCCCTAATCTTCCAGCCTTTCCCTGGTGGGTTTTCCCGCCAGGGAAAGGCTGGTGGAGGGGGTGCACTGGGGCACCCCTGGGGGCCCCTGCACTGCCTATGCGCTTGGCATGGGCAGTGCATGGGCCCCTGTACAGTGTCCCATCGTGCAGGTCACAGCCCGATTTTCAGGCAGTGATCTGCGCAATGGGTGCAGCTGCACCCGCCGCACAGAGGCATTGGCGGCAGCTCCATGTGGGGCCGCCGTCAATGTCCCAGCCAGGCATTCCTGTGGGCCGGTAGGCAGAAACAATGTTTCTGCCTGCCGGCCCACAGGAATGTTCATTATACGGCCGGCGGGGATCCGGGGATGCTGGCGGTCAGTAGTTTGACCGCCAGCATGAACACGGCAGTTTCGACCACCGTGTTCATAATGAGGGCCAAAGTCATGGATGCTGCTGCTTTTGTGTTCAGTGTCCACCTTGGCATTGTAGACCACCTGCTAGCTGAATTCTCACCACTATTGAAGGGCATCAGCTCTTTGTGGGATCACCCAATTCATCTCCACATTGACGAGTCAGTCCAGCCAGCCACCCTAAAACATCATTGTGTGGCATTTCACTTATGTCTGAAGGTAGAAGGTGAGTTGAAGAAGCTGGAGCAGGCTGCATCATTGAACAGGTGGATGGTCCAACACCGTGGGTATCCCCAATTGTCATTGCTCGCAAACCAAAGCAACCCAGCTAAGTCAGGATATGTGTTGACATGCGCCTTCCCAATCTGGCCATCAATAGTGAGTGACACCTAAGGCCCACGGTGGATCACATTGTTGCCAAAGTAAGTGGATCAAGATGGTTCACAAAAATGGATCTGCAAGCTGGATATCATCAGTTGCTGTTATCTCTGGAATCAAGAGCCATAACAACCTTCTCCTCTCATGTCGGCCTAAGAAGTTAGAAACACCTCAGTTTTGGCATATCGAGTGTGGCTGAAGTTTTCTAGGAGACCATTCGTGGGGTGCTAGCGGAACTACAAGGAGTCATCAACATCAGTGATGAAATGCTGGCACACGCGCCTATTGAGTCACACCTTGAATGACTGAAAGCAACCTTCAAACAATTACGTGAGTGTGGGCTCACACTACAATAGGAGAAATGTGCATTCTTACGAAGAGAAGTCACCTTCTTTGGCTATCCGCTCTCAGGGGAACAAGTCATACCTGACCCAGCCAAAGTGCAGGACATTCAGTCAGCTTCGCCACCTATCAACATGTAATGGTCACCTACTGTGGGATTTTTTTCAAAAATCTCACTGCTCTGACCACCCCATTAAGAGAACTGACAACTCCAATTCTATGTGGAAATGGGGACCTGATCAGGATGAGACATTCCAAGCCACAAAAATGGCATTGTCCAAAGACACCATGCTGGTCTACTTCGACCCAAACAAGGAATATGAGCTGGCAGTGGACACCAGTCCCATAGGCCTAGGGGCTGTCCTGTCTCAGTAGCAGGATGATGGGGAGTAGGCCCCTATAGCCTATGCAAGCTGGGCACTAACTGACACTGAACAGCAATACAGCATATCGAGAAAGAGGTCATTACAGTACACTGGGGTTGCCACCACTTTCATCTGCATCTCTACGGCCATTCATTCCTTGTTCACATGAACCACAAGGCACTCGTACCCCTGTTTAACGGCTCCACATCTAAACCACCTCCCAGGATGAAGAAGTGGATCTCACAACCTCAGGACAATCAATTTTCAGTGGCATATCAACCAGGGTCCCAAAATCCAGCTGGCTAGCTGTCCCAGCATGCAAGACCTGTCACCCCTCGCAAAGCCTCTGAGGTCGCAGAGGTGGAAGAATATGTGTGCTTGGTGGTCGAGCAATCTAGGGCTCTTCCAATCTCAGCAGATGATCTAATGGCAGTGACAGACACTGATAAATGTCTCCAGTTAGTTGCATCCACCATTGCTTCTGGGAATTGGCACCTGCTCTTCCACCATATGTCTCAAAGGACAGGAGAAGCAAAATTGACTCTACTGTCACTACACAAGTTCCAACATGAGGTAGCTAACTCTCCTGATCGATGCCTTCTAAGAGGTCCACAGGTGGTGATTCCAAAATCATTGCAGCAGTGAGTTGGCCCATTCTCACACCAAGGAGTGTTCAAGACAAAGTAAATTGTGGTTCCCCAGGCTGGACGTCAAAGTTGAACACGCCATGCGGCAGTGCTCGATGCGCCAAGCTATTGGTCCAGTAGATCTGCCCGCACCAGTCATTATGGAGATGATCCCTTCAGTACCCTGATATAGAGCCAGTGCTGATTTTGTGAGTTTGCCGGATGGTAGACACATGCTTGTGGTGACTGGTGACTTTACAAAATACCCAGGAGTGGAGATTATGGATTCCATCACTGCTGCTCAAACTATTTCTCGTCTAGAGAAAATAGTAGCCACTCATGGCTCAGAATAGCCTATGGCCCCCCCTTTTCAAGTCAATAATTTGCTAAATATCTGAAATCCCGAGGCGTCGCCCACAGGAGGATCACTCCTCGATGGCCCCAGGCAAACAGTGAAGCAGAACATTTCATGAAAACCCTAACCATAGTTGTACGAATTGTGGTGGGCAACAACCAGGGTGTGGAGTGTGTAATGTGTGGCTTCCAACGTGAGTACCAACTGACTCCTCACACCTCGACCAGCATCCCGCCAAGCACTGTATGCATGAACAGACTGGTAGGCAACACGATTCCGCATGTGACAGAATCTTCCATTGTGGTCGATCAAGTAGCTGAGGCATTATTGAGGCGTAGAGCCCTGCATGACTGCATATCAAAGAGGAGAAATGCCAAGCAGTGGGAGCTTTGCATCAGTGATCTGGTCCTAATACAGAATCGGCAGGCAGGGAGTAAGTTCTTGCTGTCTTTCGAAAAGGATTTATGGACCATGAGTGTCATCAAGGGTACAATGATCACGGGCCGGAGGAGTGGTGTATCCATCAGGAGAAACCTCTACTTTTCCTACCTGTTCTGACAACTTGAAGCCAAGTCAATGAATACTGAAAATGCTGCAGGTAACAATTTGGTCGAAGGCAAAGGTCTCCAAACCATGGATCAACCTGGTCAGCTCTCTATGTCACACCATCTGTCACAGGATGAGGCTGTTACCCAGTCCCAGGGTGGGGCTGCCTATGAACCCAAAAGGAGGGAGCCTTCCTATGCCGTGGTCCAAGAAGGGAGCATGGCAGAAAACCCAGCACCCAAGACAGGGTGTAGAGAAATATGACATGTGGCGTCGACCAGTGACATCTACCCGACTCAAGGAGTTTGAACTAATTTAAGTCACTATGAGATGATATGAGAATGAAATAGTCTTAAGACTCTGGTGCCACTCATATCACCTTTAGAGACTCTCACTAGGAATCCTACTATGTGCCTGTGTGAGGAGGCATAAAGAGCTTTGTTGTGTGTGTTCTGTTTTCTTCTGGATTTAGGAGGAATGTTATGTTTTGTTTGGTTTAGCCCACCTGGTGCTCCACCGCATAGGGATTGTTTTAGTGTGCTCCACCTCATCTGGACATGATGGTAATGTCATTGATGTAGGTGGGGAAGGTAATAAATGGCCTGGGAACTAGGGACTGAGGCCAAAACAGTACTGAACGTGTCTATGTCTCATACACTTGCAGTGCCTTAAAATAATCTATAGCCCTGAACAACCTGACAGCCTTTCTTCTTTTTCTAAATCTATTCCCATCATTTTGTCCATCCCTTCTCCTTCTCTAGCCATGGCAGTTATTATTTGCGCTTTTTACGGAGTGCAGGCTGTTTTTAGTTCTTTTATCTGGTCCTTCCATCTGTTATTGCATGGCTACTGTAACTGGTTAGTCAGTACTGGTGACTATGGTTGGGAGCCTGCCCCTCTCTATACCTATCCACGTCTTGGACAGTATCTTCCATGCCCTTCTGTTTTATATTACGATTCATGCTAGATTCTCTTAGACTACCCCCAGCCAGGTGTGGGAGTTTCTCCATCAGGGTATCCTTGCTTACCTTGGCTCCCCCTTCAGTGATTTTGCAGGCATATTCCTCACTAGATGCCTGAGGTTTGGGGTTCCGCTGGCGCAACCGCCCAGATCAAATGCCTTGCTTGCCTCTAGTATGAAAAGGACATAGTACTCATTGAAGAAACAGCGAGGGGCCAGCTTCACGTGGACACTATGTGGCAGCAGCTGCTTGCAAGGCCTGGGAGGTTATATCTTGCTGGTCAATCGAGTCGCCTCTAAGTATCAGCAGTGGGAGATTATTTAGTATTGAGTGGTCAGTGGCGGTCTCCTCACATCTTTTTTCTGCTATGTTGGAATCCTTAAACCTGCTGATGGGCAAGCGAGTTGGTTGGTTTCCAGCGTTGCATGTTGGCGATCACAGATCTCCCTCTGCTGGGGCAGAGGCATCTGTGCGGGGCAGAAAAAACGGCATGTGACGCATTACGGGAAGTGTCCACACATCAGAACTGAGAATTATCTAGATTTTCACTCCAGGAAAGAGGGCATGATGAGGTGGAAGAGGAGATAGAGGAACACATCATTGGTGAAGAGGGTATTAACTCAGTGGTTTGTGAATTATAATACAATGATCTTCTTCAGGTATACAAGGCCTACCTAGTGCATGGTGCTAGTCTGTGCTTGCATGCAACCTCATTCAGTGGGCCTGACAGAAGGAAAGACTGTGTTCAAATTACAAAAGAATTGTAGTATCTTTAATACATTCACACATTTACATGGAGCTCATGCAAATGCGAGACAACCTGTCTCCTTCTGCAGGTTTGAAAATTGTGTTGCTCAATGGGTATTAGAGAAATCACCAAGTACTCATTTGTTACATAGAAGTGTCCCTGGGCCAAATGCCCATGCTGCATTGGGGCACTAGTGTAATGCAGGCTCAGTATCTTGAAGAAGTGAACATAATGAAACTCTGATAATGAATAGTCTGGATGAATATAAACAGCAGCGAGTGACACCTTAAAGTGACTCATCATAATTAACTGGGGGCAGTACTGACCTCCTCTTGCACTAGCAACTTCACTGACACATTCTGATGCTATTGGAGTCATAAATCAGAGCAACAACAACATATTGGGGCTCATTACAACATTGGCGGTAAAAGCCGCTTACCGCCGTGCAGAAGACCGCCAACACACCGCTGCGGAATTCCGCCACGGTCATTATGACCCACTGCTCAGAATCCGCCAAAATTCAGACACCCACACAAGTCCTTCAAAACACAAGGGGGGGAAAAAAAAAAAAAAAAAGGGAGAATTGGGCGGTCCAGTGTACGTTCTCCCAATAATATGCAAATATAAAGTGGTACACTGTTCCGAATAAGAGGAAAGAAAAGGAGTCCTGAAATTCAGGAGCAATGGTCCTCACACACCTTGGTTGGTGTCATGCTTCATCATCGGACAGCTCCTCGTCAGACCGGCACTGCAATGTCTGACGGGCACCCCCCGAGGGGGGGCTCTTTGCCGGAGATCTTTTTATATAGTCGATGATGACGTGGGACCTAATATGGATCTGAGAAAAGAACAAATCCACAAGAGAGAGAAAGATAAGGATAAAATTGGCTCAAATCCCTCACTCAATGATTTATTGTTTGCTATTGGGAGATGGTCAAAAATAAAAAAATGTAGGGAGTGGAAACAGAGGTAATGCTCGGACACTCACACAAAACATTTAAGAAAAGAGGATAGTGGAAATGATCCACTCCTCATTAGTATACGGTCGACATGTTTCGCGTCTGTGATGGTCCAACAGGATCCAGTGACGCTTCTTCAGGACCTACTAAATCAAGAAATCACTCTCAAAATATCAATATACCTATACTCCTGCTGACTATCGTACACAGTCAAGGCGTCATCAGTCACTTACTGAGGTCAAGCCGGACTGGCTTCTCTTTCCTACTAGTCACCCTAAATCAGGGGAAAAAAAGGGCTCAAATTAGCGCTGTAAAAAATCACTCCATCAGTACTAGAGAGTGATAGATTTGTGATGAAGAAAACAAATTGTGACAAACTGTGCAACACTCAGTGACCAGGTGGGTGCAAAGCAAGCCATGCTAATAACACATAGGGAGGCTTACCCTCTTTACTGAAAGAACAGGTTCCATGGGATCACGCTGGCCTCTTGCCTGGCTTACCGAAAATCTGATTGGTAAGAAACAATATATATACCGAATGGGGGACCACATGTTATAGTCCAGCATTAGTCTAAGGAATATTCCGCAAAGTAGCTGGGTAACGGTAGACCATAGCGCGGAAACAAAATTCAAAAGTAATACTTCACAACTGTGTGTAAGTATCTCATAAACACACACAAATAACAATATCCACACAGCAGAAAAAGATAATGCATAGTTTATTACTGGTACGTCACCCTTAGAAACGAATATGAAGTAGGGTGTTCAGTACAACCATATTTAGGTAGAGAAAAATATGATCGTTTACTCTAATAGGTAATGCGATGTGGCACACAACAAAGTAATTCGCCCATGCGAGGAAAATGAAGTTACGGCACTGATACATCTAAGAATGGTATACACATTCTGAAATTCACCTCTTGAAAGTAAGGCGTCTCATTTGGCCAAAAGTGAAGTACATAACAGAACCGGGTACGAGGAAAACAAATTGCTCATTTTTATATCACTCGCCCTGAAAGAAAACGTCCCATAGACTTGTGGATACAGGCACCGTCTATCAAGATTGAGTACGTCTTCAAAGGCACTCGCAAGAATCTATCGAGAGAGGCTGGGTCAGGGCACTTACTTTTCAAGTAGCCGAAGTCCTCCGTAGCACCTACCCTGGGGTTCGCGGTCCCGGATGTGGTCGTAGCCCAGGGACCGGCGAGTTTAAATATAACGCGTAATAGGCGCGTCTGTCTTAATTAGGGGAATCGGTATCCTAGCAACCTACTAGTGAGTTGCAACCATATCTGGAAATAGACGATGGACTATAAAAACGAGGAGGTGAGAAACCCTCGTTCGTGTCGGCCATCTTAAAATGGTAAAAGGCCACTAATAGTGAGCCTAGTCTGCAGTGATTGACCAGACATCGAACAGGTCATTTAGAAATGCCAATGATATCGATCATGGCATTCATCAAATCACACAGTCTGATAATTTTGTACATCGTATGGTGAAAAACGGGGGTGACAAAGTTGAAGACTGACATGAAAGGTGTCGTCATAGGGAATCTGTCCAAACAAAAAAGGGTATACATAGGGGGGTTACGTAGTCAAAATGAACATACTGTCTATTTGGATAGGTGGAACCAAGGGATGTCATCATTGAGTCCCTGACGGTGGGTATTCAAACGATACACCCAGCGTTGTTCCAATTCAAAAAGTGAATGTGTGCCTGTCGAGTTACAAGTCTGTAGCACCACCCACCACATGTCATCTGGTGTATGTTTAAGTTCAATGAAATGGATGCTGAGTTTGGTAGTGGCGCGTCCACATCGGATATTACTCCGATGTTCATTTATCCTGATTTTCACAGGTCGTGTAGTCATCCCTACGTATCGTAGCTCACACGGGCAAGTAATCAAATACACACAATTCCGAGTGTTGCAATTAGTGTGTTTCCTCAATTGCCAAGTGAGGAAGGGTTCAAGGTCTAGAGTGTCTATACGTTTGGTGAGTGAACAGATGTTGCAATTTCCACACGGAAAATGCCCACGACTGGGGGAAGGTCCCATAAAGTCCTCTGTCTAGGAGGGGTGATGGTAGGTTTTGGTCGAGTATGTACCAACATGTCTTTAATGTTGGTGGTCCTCTTAAACGCAAACACAGGTTTGGGAATGTCTTCACCACCACTGCAGAGGACTGACCATCTCTTATTGATTATCTTCTTCACCGTATTTGAGAAGGGAGTGAACGTTGATACACAGGTGAGTTTATGGTCTGTGGGTTTTGGAGTCAGTTGTAATAATGACTCTCTATCACTGTACTTAGCTCGTTTGTAAGCTGTATTGATAACTCTCTCTGGGTAATGACGGTCATGTAGTTTGATCTGTAGATCAGCAGCTTGGGTGTTGTATAGTCGTAAATTGCTGCAGTTCCGTCGAAGGCGTAGGAATTGTCCAAATGGTAAGTTTTGTCTGAGTGCCTTAGGATGGTGGCTATCATATAATAGTAGGCTATTCCGATCTGTAGCTTTTTGAAAAGTGCGGGTCTCTAATCGACCTTCCTCAATGCTGATTAGCAAATCTAAAAAAGGGACCTCAGTGGTAGAGACAGGGGAGGTAAATTTGAGGAAAGGATCCAGATTGTTTATCCATGTAGAAAAAGAGTCTACCAAGGCTAAAGGTCCGTGCCAAATGACAAGGATGTCGTCAATGTAGCGACGCCATAGCTGAATATTTGTGAAGAATGGATTAGACTCTGGCAAGATAAAGCGTTTTTCAAAATTGTACATGTACAAGCATGCTAAGCTAGGGGCGAATGTACTGCCCATCGAGGTGCCATGAATCTGGTGGAAGAGTTTATCCTCGAACTGGAAAAAATTCTTAGTCAGGGCCAGACTGGCACAGTGCATGATAAAGTGAACAGGTGTCATTGACTCTAGGTTGGTAGATGTAAGGGCTGACTCAACTACATCCAGTGTGGCTGCTTGTGGGATGTTGGTGTATAAAGCCTCAACATCAAGGGTGATCAGGGCATCAACAAACACTGTTGAGTTTATGGTTTTGATCAGGTTGAGGACGTCTTTAGTGTCTCTAAGGTAAGTAGAGGACCGTTGTACAAGAGGTCGTAAAAAGTGGTCACAAAATACAGAAAGTGGTTCAAGAACAGACCCAATGCCAGAGACTATCGGGCGTCCTGGTGGAGGTAGAATACCCTTGTGAATTTTGGGGAGACAATAAAAGTAAGGAATACGGGGATCTTCCGTATTCAAAAAATCCGCTTCTTTTTGTGATATCCAAGTATTGTTAACAGCTTCTTCTAACATGCCCCTTATCTCAGTTTGCAAACAGGCCGTAGGATCCTGATCAATTTGAGCATAATAGGTAGCATCGTCAAGGAGGCGAAGACACTCTTGTCTGTACTCCTCTGTGTTCAAAACAACGATGGCGCCTCCCTTGTCTGCTGGTTTAATAGTGATATTAGTTTCAGCTGCCAGAGTTCGAAGTGCCTCATTCTCAATTTTAGACAGGTTAGTAAATCTATGTTGTGGACGTATACTTAATATGTCGGAGGTGACTGCTTTCTCGAAAGCCAAGACCTCGCAAGGCATTGATGTGTGTGGGGGTATGAACTTGGAAGGTTTTCTAAGGCCGGAGTCCTCAGGGGAATCAGTGGTAGGTCTGTCTTTAAAGAAAAATTGCAAGCGTATTTTTCTAAAGAACCGAGAAAGTTCGCATTGTAAGCGAAAAGGATCCTCCTTAGGAGTGGGGACATATCCCAAACCTTTGTTCAGTACCTTAATTTCATCAGAGGACAAAGGCCTAGAGGACAGATTTACCACTAGATCTTTGCTGGAGGGGTCCGCCACACCAAAGGTCAGTGATAAACTGGCGAAAACAAAACCTCCACCGTCACGCCAACAGATATACGCCCACAATATCACGACACATGAATCCATGCGTCGGTCTTTCAACTGCGGTATTCCATTGGTGGTACACACAGCCACGCTCAAAATGCACACACTCTTACAAAAAACAGCCACATTGGACAATTTGAAATACACACACCTGATACACATACACACACCACTCCCACACACCCAATACAATATAAAACACACACCCACATCACCCACAAACCCCTACGACAAAAAATCACGAACGAAGGCCAGAGAGAGACACCACCATCAACAATACTAGCATCAACAGGCACACAACACCATCACCCACACAACTTCCACTCACCTCACACAACACACCACTACATATCACCACACTTATCACCACACACACCACCCCACACATCACCTACACCACCCGATGGCACGGCAAAGACAGCCCAGGTTCTCGGAGGAGGAGCTCAGGGTCATGGTGGAGGAAATCGTCCGGGTAGAGCCACAGCTATTTGGATCACAGGTGCAGCACACCTCAATTGCAAGGAAGATGGAGCTATGGCGAAGAATAGTGGACAGGGTCAACGCAGTGGGACAACACCCAAGAAATCGGGATGACATCAGGAAAAGGTGGAACGACCTACGGGGTAAGGTGCGTTCCGTGGTCTCAAGACACCACCAGGCAGTTCAGCGGACTGGCGGCGGACCCCCACCTCCTCACCCACAACTAACAACATGGGAGGAGCAGGTCTTGGCGATTCTGCTTCTTGAGGGCCTCGCAGGAGTTGGTGACGGAATGGATTCTGGTAAGTCAAATCTTAACTATTACATCCCCCACCCTACCTGCATGCTGTCACATACCCCCACCCTCGCCCTCACCCCTATCACTCCAACTCCTCACAAATGTACCAATATCACAAACCACCCATCCCAACACCAAGCCCTGCATGCAACAACAAAGCATGGACACCCATCACTAAAGCATGCCCACTGCACATACCCATACACCCCCCTAAACCATCATCACACAAGCTCACACACAGGAATGCCAGCACTGGGGTACAAGGTCACCCACCCATTGCACACCATGCCACACACAGATGCAATAATCATGCCTTTCCACCCCTGCAGGACCACTACCCAACGTCACCAGACAGGAGGGTCCTGACATGTCCACTCCACCCACAGAAGAGGCCCACAGTGATGACAGCACCTCTGTCAAACTGGATCTAGATGACCAGCCCAGACCATCGTGGGCCTCGGGACAGTCGGTTCCCCTCATACAGGCACAGGCCACCACAGACATTCCCCCCTCTGGAAACACCAGCACAGCACCCACCCAGCGGGCCCATACCTCCGTCCCCAGGACACGTCAATCAGCTGTGTGTCCACCACTACAGGGAACCCAGGATAAGCCACCACACCAACAACAACAGGGACCTGGGGGCAGTGGCAGTGGGCACACGGTCCAGGGGATGGAGGACCAGGAACACAGGGGAACTGGGAGGGCTGTTGTGCGACAGGGGGCAGACAGGCCCAGGGAACCCACTCTCCAGGAGGCCCTCTCCTCCATCATGGGAGCCTACCACCACTCCCAGGAGACGATGGCAACGGTACTGGGCACGTTTCAGGAGACCCAGCGGCTGCAGGAGGAACAGTATATGGGCTTCTCGGAGGAACTCAGAACCATCAGCTCCACCCTGGGCACCATCGTAGGGGTGCTGAAGGAAGTACTCAACACCAGGAGGGACACTGTGGCACTCCAAGGGGCCCCTGACACTAGCATGGACGATGAACTGCCCACCACCTGTGCCGGCACTAGTGGACAGGATGCCCCGCCACAGGACCACCACACCAGCACCCCACCCCCTGCAGAGGGAGAACCACCCCGCAAACGGTACCTGAGATCCAGGAACAAGACAGAGCATGATGTCAAGACCCCCGCCAAGAAATGAGACCACCCTGATTGTCATCCTACTGTCCCACTTTGTCACCCTGTCCATAATTAAACAGCCCCAGCTCCACTTCCTATGCCCATATGGGCAATGCACCTGTGAGACTAATAGACTGGACTCTGCCATGGACACTCCTCCGCCATCACCCCTCACCATTTAACTTCCCCCTCCAATATTTAGCATTTAAATAAACACACCTAAAGCACAAAAAGATCTGGAGTCTGTCTGTGATTTCGAAATAGTGTATTTGCAATTACAGTGGCAAAATGTTCTTGAAATAGTAATGTCAACATACCTATGTCACACAGCTCTAGTCCATGAGGAATCTAAGCAGTTGACACACATTGGGACCCACATCTGTGAAACCGTAAGGGAAAGTGACAACTCAGTGACCATGCACTGGGTGAAAACGACAGACAGTAGAGAGGTAGTAGTGTAAAAGTACATGTAGTAGGCAGGAATGTATTCTCATCTGTGTTTCACTGGAAATATTGCTGGATCACTGAGTCCCTGTTCTGCATGTCTTCCTCGTCTTCACTGTCCACAGGCTCCACAGCTGGCACAACACCGCCATCTGGACCATCCTCCTGCAGAAAAGGCACCAGTCGTCGCAAAGCCAAGTTGTGAAGCATACAACAGGCCACGATGATCTGGCACACCTTCTTTGGTGAGTAGAATAGGGATCCACCTGTCATATGGAGGCACCTGAACCTGGCCTTCAGGAGGCCGAAGGTCCGCTCGATCACCCTCCTAGTTCGCCCATGGGCCTAATTGTAGCGTTCCTCTGCCCTGGTCCTGGGATTCCTCACTGGGGTCAGTAGCCATGACAGGTTGGGGTACTCAGAGTCACCTGCAAATGGCGAGGGACAACTGTTAGACACACACCAACCTGTAGGGATAACCCCAGACAACCATTGCCACTGTCTTGCTTCCAGGGGCTCACCTAATAGCCACACACGGTGCCTCTAGAGTTGACCCATCACATAAGGGATGCTGCTATTCCGCAGGATGTAGGCGTCATGCACTGAGCCAGGGAACATGGCATTCACATGGGAGATGTACTGGTCTGCCAAACACACCATCTGTACATTCATCGAATGATAACTCTTCTGGTTTCTGTACCCCCCCCCCACTCCTGTGGGGGGGGGGACCAAAGCCACATGGGTCCCATCAATGGCACCTATGATGTTGGGGATATGTCCAAGGGCATAGCTGTCACCTTTCACTGTAGGCAAATCCTCCACCTGAGGAAAAAGGATGTAGCTCTGCATGTGTTTCAGAATGGCAGACAACACTCTGGACAATACGTTGGAAAACATAGGCTGGGACATCCCTGATGCCATGGCTACAGTTGTTTGAAATGACCCACTTGCAAGGAAATGGAGCACTGATAGCACCTGCACTTGAGGGGGGATTCCTGTGGGATGGCGGATTGCTGACATCAGGTCTGGCTCCAACTGGGTACACAGTTCCTGGATTGTGGCACGGTCAAACCTGTAGGTGATTATCAAATGTCTTTCCTCCATTGTCGACAGGTCCACCAGCGGTCGGTACACCGGAGGATTCCGCCATCTCCTCACATGTCCCAGCAGACGGTGCCTATGAAGCACAACAGCGAGCACAGAGTCAAACAACTCAGAGGTACGTACCCACCGTTTACCCAGAACACCAATCACACACAAAATGTGGCCTGTATGTGTGTTGAGACTAGGCCTAGGTATGTGTGACGCAGTTGGAAATGAGGCCATGTGGGCCCCTGAAATGCCGGCTACCTGACCTCTAAAGTGGGACAATGGGATGTGAGGTAACTGCGCTGGCGTTGTACACCGTCGCGGTAGGCGGTCGGAGACCGCGGCGCAATGCTGGATTGGTTAACATTGGACCCTATGGGTCCCAGGAGCCAATGACGATGTACGCCGGCGGTGATGGTACGCACTGCCGTGGACATGACCGCCATTTTCTATCTGTTTAATCACTTGATACCTGATCTTCGACAGGAGAGGACCTACACTGCGAATGCTGCTGTGACCTCAGTCTGGAAGAGACAATGGCTCGTGCGTCTGGGGAAAGGACCCCTGCCTTCACATCGGAGGAGTTGGAGAAGCTCGCCGATGGGGTCCTCCCCTAGTACACGCTACTCTACGGTCCTCCAGACAAACAGGTAAGTACACAGGGAGCATGTTTTATGGGCTATGCCTGTGTGGAGAGGGCTGGATGTAAGAAGGAAGGGGTCAGAGTTCTGCGTGCATGAAAGACGGTGGGTGCATGTGCCACATGGCAAGGGTAGGGATGGGGGCCACTCACTTTGATGGTGCAGTTGGTAATGACATATTCTTCCCCTGTACATTTCATGTAGGTCAGCGCCCACCAGAAGAAAAATATTTGGCGTGCCATCACCAAGGACGTCCGGACCCTGGGGGTCTACCACAGACGGAGCACCCAGTGCTGGTAAAGATGGGAGGATATTCGCAGCTGGAGCAAGAAGACGGTGGAGGCTCAGTTGGGGATGGCCTCCCAACGTGGGAGGGGTGCCCGTCAAACCATGACCCCCCTGATGTTCAGGATCCTGGCGGTGGCCTACCCGGAGTTGGATGGGCACTTGAGGGCATCACAGCAGACACAAGGGGGTGAGTACACTCTCATTCAGCTGACTTTGCGCGCAGTGGAGTTGTCTGGGTGGGGGAGGAGGGCTGTGGGTTTCCCTAGGCCAGGGCGAGTTCCGTAGGCTAGGCCCCTCGGTAAGGCATGGCCCTGTGGCCCCCACCCCACCTCTGTAGAGTGCCAAGTACAGCTATTCATGCCCCTGTGTCATCTATGTGTGCAGATGTCGTCCATAGCCTTCTAGGCCATTTCCCAGGAATTGCACTGTAGAGCCCAAGAGCGCGGCGTAGTGCAGGGGGCTTCTGTGTCGGTCTTGTCCGCCAACGGTAGCGGTAATCCATGCACTCACATGTCTTTATTCTGTTCCCCCCCCCCTTTTTGTGGTCTCCCTGTTCTTGTGTGCATTAGCATCATCAGGCGGAGGAGCAGTGGCACCGGAGCACGAGGGAGCTGCATCCCACATGGCCATGGAGGGCCACACTACGGACTCAGAATTCACCAGTGGGACGGAGGGCGACGGAAGCTCCACAGCGGGGATGGAGCTGACACCAGCGACACGGACACGTCATCTGATGGGAGCTCCCTTGTGGTGGTGGCAACATCTGTGCCCACCGCATCTACAGGTACAGCCGCCACCCCCCCTACCAGCACCGCCCTCCCAGCAGCCCCTCAGCCTTCGCCCCGTGCCCGCTCACCCAGGAGGGTGGGCATCACCTTCGCCCCAGGCACCTCAGGCCCTGCCCCAGTCACCCCTGCTGCCCTCAGTGAGGAGGCCATTGACCTCCTCAGGTCACTCACTGTTGGGCAGTCTACCGTTTTGAATGCCATCCAGGGTGTAGAAAGGCAGTTGCAACAAACTAATGCATTCCTGGAGGGCATTCATTCTGGTCAGGCGGCCCTTCACCGAGCCTTTCAAACTCTGGCCTCAGCACTAATGGCAGCCATTGTCCCTGTGTCTAGCCTCCCCCCTCCAACTACCTCCACCCAGACCCAATCCCCTGTACCTCTGCCTATCCAAAGCACACCATCAGACCAGCCTGCACAAACCTCACCCCACAAGGGAAGCTCTGGCAAACATAAGCACCACACATCCCACAGGCACTCACCCAAGCATCACACACATGCAGACACACCAACATCCACTGCCTCCACTGTGTCCCCCTCCTTGTCGTCTCCCTCCTCCCTCCCAGTCTCGTCTACACACACACCTGCATGAACTACCTCTACAGCCACTATGTCCCTCACCAGCACACCCACCAGCACACCCCGCTCACTTGCAGTCACCACCCCCACTACCATTCACACGTCCCCTGTGTCCTCTCCCAGTGTGTCTGTGACGCCCCCTCCCAAGATACACAAACGCAGGCACACATCCACCCAACAGCCATCCACCTCACGACAGCCTCCAGCGCATGCACCTGCACCCAAAGTCACCAAACGTACACCTCCTACTACCACCACCACTTCCTCCACTCCCAAACCCCCTCCAGCTACCCATCCCAGTGTGTCCCAAAAACTTTTCCTGACCAGCCTTGACCTTTTTCCCACACCTCCCCCCGTCCATCTCATAGGTCCAGAACTAGCACCTCAGCCACAACATCTCCCGGACCAGTGGTGCCTGTAGTCACAGGTATGTGGAGTGCACCGGCCACCAGGACAGCCAGTGTGGCACGGAGCCACAGCACAGCCAGTCCCCCCCCTGTGAAGCATCAGAAGTTGGCCAGTGCCCGGCAGGAGAGGGGGAAGACTCCAGCCACCCAAGCCGCTCCCAGGGGTCCCGGTGGGAGTGTGGACTCAGCTGTGACACCTCCCAAGGTGGGGAAGGGCCACTAGAAACCCGGCAAGTCTGGGAAGAGCAGCACAGCGGAGAGGACCGCCATCATCCCCGCTGCATAGGAGGCCACCGCCAGCCCCAGCCTAGCTGCCCAGGAGGGCCCCGCCAGGCACAGCCCAGCTGCCCAGGAGGCCACTGCCAGCCCTAGCCCAGCTGCCCAGGAGGCCACTGCCAGCCCCAGCCCAGCTGCCCATGAGGGCCCCGCCAGCCCCAGCCCAGCTGCCCAGGAGGGCCCCGCCAGCCCCAGCCCAGCTGCCCAGGAGGGCCCGCCAGCCCCAGCCCAGTTGCCCAGGAGGCCACCGCCAGCCCCAGCCCAGCTGCCCAGGAGGCCACTGCCAGCCCCAGCCCATCTGCCCAGGAGGGCCCCGCCAGCCACAGCCCAGCTGCCCAGGAGGGCCCCACCAGCCACAGCCCAGCTGCCCAGGAGCACCCCGCCAGCCACAGCCCAGCTGCCCAGGAGGACCCAGCCAGCCACAGCCCAGCTGCCCAGGAATGCCCCACCAGCCACAGCCCAGCTGGGCCATGAAGGACCGCCAACTCAAGCACCGCTGGGCCATGAAGGACCGCCAGCTCAAACACCGCTGAACAGGGCAAGCACCGCTGAACAGGGCACCGCCAAATCAAGCACTGCTGAACGGGGCACCGCCAAATCAAGCACCGCTGAACAGGGCACCGCCAACTCAAGCACCGCTGAACAGGGCAAGCACCGCTGAAGAGGGCACTGCCAACTCAAGCACCGCTGAACAGGGCACCGCCAACTCAAGCACCGCTTAACAGGACAAGCACCGCTGAACAGGGCACCGCCAAATCAAGCACTGCTGAACAGGGCACAGCCAACTCAAGCACCGCTGATCAGGGCAAGCACCGCTGAACAGGGCACCGCCAACTCAAGCACCGCTGCACAGGGAACCGCCAAATCAAGCACTGCTAGCCCATGTGCGGCAGGGGCACTGACGCAACTGGGACCGTCACGGGGTGAGTGATGCACTCTGGGCACCAGTCCCCCTCCAGAACCAGTGGAGACATGCATCCACTACCTCTGTCCTTCACAGGATGAAGCACTCTGGGCACCAGTCCCCCTCCAGAACCAGTGGTGACATGCATCCACTACCTCTGTCCTTCACAGGATGAAGCACTCTGGGCACCAGTCCCCCTCCAGAACCAGTGGAGACATGCATCCACTACCTCTGTCCTTCACAGGATGAAGCACTCTGGGCACCAAGCCCCCTCCAGAACCAGTGGAGACTGTTATCCACTTGTGAGACTGTGGCTTTGCACTCCCCGGGATAATGCAGTGGGCAAACCACCCACTGGAGAGACATGAGAGACTGTGGCTTTGCCTTCCCCAGGATAATGCAGTGGGCAAACCACCCACTGTTGAGACTTGAGAGACTGTGGCTTTGCACACCCCAGGATAATGCAGTTGGCAAACCACCCACTGGAGAGACTTGAGAGACTGTGGCTTTGCACTCCCCAGGATAATGCAGTGGGCAAACCACCCACTGGAGAGACTTGAGAGACTGTGGCTTTGCACTCCCCAGGATAATGCAGTGGGCAAACCACCCACTGGAGAGACTTGAGAGACTTTGGCTTTGCACTCCCCAGGATACATCAATGGGCATGGAGCCCCCTCGTGGATCTGGCGTCGTGCACTCATCCGGCTGAGGTGCCCCCCGTTCCCTTCCCCCTGAGGTGCCTGTTGTATTTCTATCTGATGCCCCTGCAGTGTTCTCTTTGTTTTGATCTGGAGTGTGGGCCTCGCCCATGCATTTTGGGCCCAGTGGTCCACGGACTATGAATGGTGCAATACCAGGACTACTATTCTTGGTGTATATTTTGTTAATGGTGTATATATGTATATTTTTGCGTACTGCATTTTAATATATTACAATGGTTCCACTCATTTCCTTTTGTCTTTGCATTCTTCCGGGGGGGGGTTGGAGGGTGTAACTACAATGTACAGATATGTATTAGTGTGTCTGTTATAGTGGGTGAGGGTGGGGGTGGGGGTGTTGCGTGTGTGTGTCGTGTCCCTGTTTTTTGCCTCCCCCCTCCCCTGTGTTTCGTAGGTGCAGTACTCACCGTGGTCTTCGCCGCCGGTGTTGGTGCTCCTGGTACAGGAGCAGGAAGACTAACGCAGGTAGGATTTGGAGTTCCGGGTCCTTGGTATCCTCCTTCCTCGTGGAGTGTGTAGAGGTGAGCGTTTTCCCTTCGAAATTCCTGTTTCTGCCGTATTTTTATCCACTGTGAATCCGCCCCGGAAAAGGTGGCAGATTGGCCTGTCATAATACTGTGGGCGGTACATTGTCCCCTGCCTGTCTGTTGGCGGTGGCGGCCGCACTGTTTGTTTGTACCGCTGTGGCGGTCGGAGTGTTAAAGTGGCTGTCTTTGTTGGCGGTTTCCGCCACGGTCGTAATTCCTAATTTTTTACCGGCGGCCTGTTGGCGGTCTTACTGCCGCTTTAACACCGTCCGCCAGGGTTGTAATGACCACCATTGTGTTTTTCTTCTTTGCCTCAGGGCTTGTGATTCTGTCTGATGTTCTTTCATGCAGATAAAAAGTTAAAGATACTTCACTAAAAAACATAAAGATTAGTTTACTGGTTTTCATTTATAAGTTTGTGTATTATTGCTTCACTATGTTATTTTGTAGTATATATTTGATTTTTTAAAGCCCTTGGAAAAATTCCATTTCATATCAGCCAAACAGTTGTATAATGTATGTTGTTTTTAATTCTCTACCACCTCAGGCATGTTTAGACTGGGAGTCATGCCATGTTAACAAAAGAAGTTCTGGGTTAATGTGGGCAGCATTCTCTTTGCATCTGACTACGCAGATTAGTTTAGATGTGGACGAGAGTTCAGTGTGGCTTATGGAATGATTTGGTCTCAATTTACCATATCAAAAAAGGTCAGCATAATCACAGTCATAGACTAGGGAACAGTTTCAATCTTTACCAAACTTAAAAATCAATTACTCTTTTCAACAGAAAAATTGTTTTGTAATTATATTAAAAAACCTGTTTTACCGCAATGTAATGTTTAGCATAGATAGATGAAACTTAGTTTTTTGGTGTCTTCCATTGAAAATCCATTTGGATGGCACGATCTTTAGAAATATTAATGAGTTAGGGGCAAATTTATCATTGTTGATGCAAAGCTGTATTGCATCACACATTTTTATGCCTTTATGAGGCATTTCCGTGAATCATTGATGTGCCATATTCATGTGATGGCATACCGTGATGCCATAATGCAACTACAATATACATGACGGAAAGTTGATTTGTATCTCAGAAAGCACCTTTACGTGCTGCAAATCAATTGTGTGTCATGTGGGAGTGCTCAGAGACAAGGGAGTGCTCAATAAAGCAGCACAATCTACAAAATATATTCCTCAAGAGTGATAAAAAATGAAAGGAGCCTTGCGGAGCCAAGGGGGTAATAACCCTATCCTGGCAACTTTACATCAGCCCTGAAGAAGAGGAAGACAAAGTTTAACTTTGGTGAGGAGGAGAACCAGATATTTATCAGTAAGGTGATAAAGAGTGAACACCTCTTATTTGTCAGCTCAAAATTGCCATTATCAAGAAAAGATGCAATATGGCAAACTATAATAGAGAAGATAAACTGAGCTGCACAGACAAAGAGGTCAGTCCTGAAGTGCAAGAAGTAGTGGCAATACTACAGGTGTAGGACGAAAGAAAACTGGCCAAGAACTTTAAAACAACCATGAGGACTGGAGAAGGACCTGATGTCCAGGGGGAGTTGGACCCATTTGAAGAGCAGGTGGCATCCCTCATCCCAACAGAGTTGGTGACTGCAGTGGAGAGTGAACATTGCTAAAGTGGAGGACCAGCAAGAAAACCCGGGGTAAGTAGAAACAAGGGTCCATACTGTTCCACCTGTCATGCAGTGCAACACACCAAGGCACTTTGCTGTATGAAATCGACACTGAAACCATGTTAAGGGCCCTCATAATCCACCCTTCTTCAGTGTAAAACAAATAATGCCTTTTAACACATTCTTTAAACTGGGGGCGGGAATGATCAGGAAAATCAAAAAGTACATTGAGTGTGAGATTATAATAAATGCTTTTGATATATGCCAGCCATGGTTTGGTATGCCAGTTATCGAACTTTAAGCAGTCTGCTAATACTAGACAGGATAAATTGGTCTTAGGTGTACCTAATATTTTTATCCATATCAACAAAGGAGCCTTAGCCACAAAATCCTCAATATAGTCCATGCCTAATTCAAGATGAAGAATAAAGCTTGCTGTACTTTGTGGTAATGCTAGCAAATGAAAGACTGCTAATACTAGACAGGACAAATTGGCCTTAGGTGTACCCAATATTTTTATCCATATCAACAAAGGAGCCATAGCCACACAATCCTCAATATAGTCCATGCCCAATTCAAGATGAAGAATAAAGCTTGCTGTTCTTTGTGGTAATGCTAACAAACGACAGAGAACTTTATTCTCAACAGCTTGCACCCGGCCCGATGATGCACAGCCTCAAACCCCGGCAACATACACCCTGAGGGAGAAACATTTGCTTCTGTACATCTGGACTAATTCCCTAATAGTTTTGCAACCCAGGCGGTTGCAAATCTAAATAGGATGTCAGAGGCTGCTCCCATTTTGAGTGCTCATTAGGTGATCTGCCTCTCCCAAGACCCACGGGGATCAAATAGAATACCCAAATAACAGAAAAAGGGGACTTTAGTTATTTTGGTCCCTTCTATAGAAAAGGCCTTGTTTTTTGTTGTTGAAGGGCCACAGGTCATAATAAATTATTTCTGAAAATTGACCTTAAGTTTTAATTTAGACATACAGGCCCTCATTATGACATTGGCGGTAAGTACCGCTTACCGCCATGCTGACTGCCGCCAACATACTGCTGCGGCGGCGGATTACCGCTACCAATATTATGACACACACATAGCAATCCATCACTATACAGCCACACACACAAGACCGCCAGCCAAAGGTGGGTGATAAACTGGTGGCATCCAAACCCACACTGTTACACCAACAGAACTACGCCCACAACATTATGACCCACGAATCACCACAGCGGACATTCAATGGCGGTAAACCATTGGCAGTACATACTGCTGTGCTCAAAATGCACACACACATACAAAACAACACCACATTGGACAATTCAAACTACACACAACTGACAACCTTTCACACACCACACCCACACCAATATAAAACACCCACCCACATTACCAACAAACCTTTACGAATACAAACAAGTGTCACAAGAGAGATAGCAAACCACAGACAAGACCACAGCCACACACCACCCTCACCTATACACCATTCACGCACCTTACATCACTCTCCAAACACATTACCCTACATACCCTCACCCACACCATTCATACTACACCCATTGCACTACAACGACACCCCAGGTTCTCTGAGGAGGAGCTAAGGGGCATGGTGGAGGAAATCATCCGGGTAGAGCCACAGCTATTCGGATCACAGATGCTGCAGACATCCATTGCTAGGAAGATGGAGCTATGGCGGAGAATTGTGCCATGGGACAGCACCCAAGAACAAGGGATGACATCAGAAAGAGTTGAAACGACCTATGGGGGAAGGAGCGTTCTGTGGCAGCAAGACACCAAATAGCTGTACAGAGGACTGGCGGTGGACCCCCATCTCCTCCCCCATAAATAATAACATGGAAGGAGCAAGTCTTGGCAATCATGCATCCTGAGGGCCTGGCAGGAATACGATGAGGACTGGACTCTGGTAAGTCAAATCTCTATTACTATCACCTCCATATCTGCATGACATCACATACCCCCACCCTCACCCTCACTCCCATCACTCCACCACTTCCCACACACCCCACCATCACAACCCACTCATCCCAGTGTCAAGCCCTGCATGCAACACCAATGCATGGACACCCCTCACAGACCTGCATGGACACCTATCACGACAGCATGCACACTGGAGAGAAACACCTAGCCCACCAAATAACAACTCACACAAGGCAAAGCTGCCAGGGCAATAACAACCATAGAGGGCAACACACTCATGCACAATAAGTCACACGCAGAAACAATAACACTGCATTTACATCCCCAGAGGTCCCCCAGCCAATGTCACCGGAGAGGAAGTGCCAGCAACATCCAGTCCACCCCCCAGAAGAGGCCCACAGTGATGACGGCAGCTCTGGATGCCTGGATCTGGATGTCCAACCTGGCCCATCAGGAATTTCTAGACAGTCGGTTACCCAGGCACAGTCCCATCCACCACAGAGCCTCCCCCCCTCAGGAAACACCAGCACAGCACCCACCCAGCGGGCCCATACCTCTGTCCACAGGATACATCAATCAGCAGTGTGTCCACCACTACAGGGACCCCAGGGCACACCACAATCACAGGACGATCACGGACCTGGGGTCAGTGGCAGTAGGCACACGGTTCAGGGGACAGAGGCACAGGACAACAGTGAAGCTGGGAGGACTGCTGTGCGACAGGGGGAGGACAGGCCCAGTGAACCAACTCTCCAGGAGGCACTCACCACGTTCCTGGGAGCATACCACCATTTCCAGGAACGATGGGCCAGATACTGGACAAGATGCAGGAGAACCGGCGGCTGCAGGAGGGACTTAAAGGACATCAATACCACCCTGGTCACCATTGCAGGGGTGCTGGCAGACATGGCCAACACTATGAAGGAGGCAGTGGCACACCACCGGGCCCCTACCACTAGCCAAAACGATGAACAGCCCTCCACCTCCGCTGCTGCTAGTGGACAGGAGGCCCCACCACAGGACCAACAGGCCACCAGCAACCCTCCCCCTGCAGAAGGAGAACCACCCTGCAAACATTCCCTGCAATCCAGGCAGAAGCCAGATACTATTGTCAGGACCTCCTCCAGGAAATAAGGCATTCATGAATGTCACCCTTGTGTCCCACCCTGTCTACCTTGAACTGCCATTTCCCCCCTCCCTATGCCCCCTTGGACAATGCGCCTATGATCCACATAGAATGGACTCCATCATGGACTTGCCTCCACCTTCACCCAAGCCCATTGCACATCCTCCTCTACTTATTAGCACTTAAATAAACAAACACCCTTTGAAAAAATACGAGTATGGAGTATGTAAAATTATTTGACTATGTATTTGTTTGACAAGGTTTAAACACTGCAATACAACTGTACAGTAATGTATGCATAGGAATTACCTGTAGTTGGCTGCATTCCACAGGGCCCAGGAGGCCGAATCCACCGACGGTGAGGGCACCAGTGGGAGGGAGGGTGAGGGGAGCACCACGGAGGGGACAGTTCGGACAGTGATAACTCCTCCGATGGAAGCTCCCTGGTGGTGGCGACACATCTGTGCCCACCCAAACTACAGGTACAGCTGCCACCCTGTACCAGCACCGCCGTCCCCGCAGCCCCTCAGCATGTTTCCCGTGCCCACTCACCCAGGAGGGTGGGCATCTCCTTTGCCCCAGGCACCTCAGGCGCTGCCCCAGTTAGCCCTGCTGCCCTGAGTGAGGAGGCTATTGACCTCCTGCGATCCATCTCTGTTGGGCAGTCAACCATTGTGAATGCCATCCAGGGGCTGGCAGCCCAAATGCAACAGACAAATGCATTCCTGGAGGGCATTCACACTGGCATGGCGGCCCAACAGAGGTCAATCCAGGCTCTGACCTCCTCCCTGATGCCAGCCATTGTCCCTGTTTCTAGCCTCCCCCCTCCAACTTCCTCTTCCCAATCCCATTCCCCTCAACCCCAACCTATCCCAAGCGCACAGGCAGACCAGCATGCACACAAGACAACACAGAGGAGTGGTTCAGGAAAACACAAGCACCACACATCATCCCACAGGCACTCACACAAACACCATCCAGATGCAGACATACCAACATCCACTGTCTTCACTGTGTCCCCCTTCTCCTCCTTATCCACCTCCCTCCCAGTTGCGTCTACACTCACACCTTCATGCACTACATTCTCATCCACTACCACCATCACGCCTATCAGTACTCGCCCCTCACTGGCAGTCACCACCCCACATTCATGCACACTTCCCCTGTGTCCTCTACCACTGTGTCTGTGCCCCCTCTTCCCAAAGTACACAAACGCAAGCACCCAGGCACCCAACAGCCATCCACCTCACAACAGCATCCAGCCCATGAACCTGCACCCAAACACAGCAGACTGACACCTCCTACAACCACTTCCTCTTCCTCCACTCCCAAACCTTCTCCCTCTTCCCGGCCCAATGTCCTTAAGAAGCTTTTCCTCTCCACCGTTGACCTCTTCCCTACCACTCCCCCCTCGTCCTTCATGTCGGGCCAGGGTGGTCAGAACCCTGGCGAGCACCTCAGCCACCCAGTCCACGCCCATGGTAGTGTCCACAGTTACTCCTGGAGGGAGAGGATACCGGGCACCAGGCAGCCACGTGAAAGGGTGCCTGGACCAGGTGCTGCAAGGAAGGGCAAGGAGGCACCCCCAGTTGCATCAAGGAAGGGCAAGGAGGCACCCCCATCTGCTTGAGGGAAGGGCAAGGAGCAATCTCCGGCTGCTGACAGTAAGGGCAAGGGGCCTGCACCAGCAGGCAGGCAGGAAGGACAGGAGGCCTGGTGCTGGGACTCATTCAGAGCCCCCACCACCAACCATGGGGGTTCAGCTAACTGAGGATGCAGGGGATGGGCTGGAGCCTCCCCCACCACTGCTAGCACCAGCACTGTCACCAGCACCGCCACCAGCACCAGTGCCAGCACCAATGCCAGCAGCGGCAGTGGGCAGCCGTCCGAGGCTGCAGGAGATGGGCTGGAGCCTCCCCCCACCACTGCTAGCACCACCACCAGCACCACCACCAGCACCACTACCAGCACCACTGTTCGCAGCAGCAGCGCCAGTGGGCAGCTGTTCGAGGCTGCAGGGGATGGTCTGGAGCCTCCCCCCACCACTGCTAGCACCGCCACCAGCACTGCCACCAGCACTGCCACCAGCACCACTGCCAGCAGCAGCAGCCCCAGTGGGCAGCTGTACAAGGCTACAGGGGATGGGCTGGAGCCTCCCCCCACCACTGCCAGCACCGGCACCAGCACACTGCCACCAATGAGCAGTTGTCAGCGCCGGCGGACAGTGTGTAGTCCTGCATCCATGGGCTGTTGTGTGGCCTGGCTCCTTCAAATTCTGTGGTTCTGAAACCCAGGTGAGAGACTGTGACCTTGCACTCCCCAAGAACTGCATCACAGGGCACTATGCCCCCTCCAGAACCAGTGAAAGAAGCCATCCACTCACCCCACCCTTCCCAGGATGAAGCACACTGGGCACAATGCCCCCTCTGGAACCAGTGGAAGAAGCCATCTACTCACCCCATCCTTCCCAGGATGAAGCACACGGGTCACAATGCCCCCTCCAGAACCAATCGAAGTATTCACCCATTTGAGAGAATGTGGTCTTGCACTCCCCAGGACCAAGCAGTGGGCAAACCACCCACTTGAAAGAATGTGGCCTTGCACTCCCCAGGACCAAGATGTGGGCAAACCACCCACTTGAGACACAGTGGCCTTGCACTCCCCAGGACAAATCAGTGGGCAAGTCACGCACTTGAGAGACTGTGGCCTTGCACTCCCCAGGACAAGTCAGTGGGCAAGTCACTCACTTTAGAGACTGTGGCCTTGCACTCCCAAGGACCAAGCAGTGGCCATACCAAACACTTGAGAGACTGTGGCCTTGCACTCCCCAGGATCATGGACCAGGCATGTTGCCCCCTCCAGGACCAGTGGTGTTGTACCATCTTCCGGCTGAAGTGCCCCCATTCCCTGTCCCCCTGAGATGCCTGTCTATTTTCAACCTGAAGCCCCTGCAGTGTTCTCTCCATGTTGTTGCAGGAGTGAGGTGGGGCCTTGGCCTATGTTTTGTGGTCTTGTGGTCCACAGGCATTGAGGACTGGGCAGTGTCCCTACATTTGTAAATATGTATATACGTTTGTATTATGATGCACTTATTCATAGTATTTTATCGTATTACACTCCCTTCCTTCACTTCATTTTGTCCTTGCATTATTCCTGAGGGGTATGGGGTAAATATGTTATGTTGCTGCATCTGGTTGTGTGTATGGTGTTGGGGTGGGGGTGGGGATGTGTGTGCTGCATGTGTGTGTCACTTTCTTTTTCCTCCCCTCCCCTTGTGTGCTAGGCAGAAGTACTCACCGTGGTCGTCTTCTTTGCCGTTGGTGTCCATAATGAAGCAGAAGGTAGACGAGCATGGGAAAAACTCGGGTTCCATGGCATTGAGGTTGTTCCCTGAGTCGCCACAGGTGAGTCCTTTGACTTCTGAGCTCTGTTTCCGCTATGCTTTTGATGTCATTGGTACCGCCCCAGAAAAGGTGGCGGATAGGCCGGTCATAATAGAGTAGCCTGTACATTGTCTTCTGCCTGGCTGTTGGCGGTTACCACCATGGTGCTTGTTGATTCCGCCCTGGCTGTCAGTGTGTTAAAGTGGCTGTCTGTCTGAGCGGTTTCTGCCATGGTCATGATTCCATTTTTGTTACCGCCAGCCTGTTGGAGATATTACAGCTGCTTTATCACTGATCTCTAGGGTTGTAATGAGGGCCAAAGTCATGAAACCCATTCAATAATTTTGAAGGCCATTAGCAGTTAATGCCAAAAAGAAGGCATAATTTGCATAAAGAAGATCTGGGCCCGGCTGTGTACCAACTCCGGGATGTCTGGACTATATGATTCTAAAAAGGGGCCTAAGGAATTAATATATAATAAAAACAAAAAAGGAGCTAAGATACAGCCCTGTCTCACTCCTCTGGATACCCCAATTGATTCTGTACAGTCACCAGAAAGGGTGTAGTGTACCTTGGTAGTTGTGCCTGTATGCAGGCGTAGCACTAGTTCCACAAGGCAGCAATCAATCCCTGCCTGATCTATTAAATACCAAACAAATTTCCCAATCCGCCATGTCAAAGGCACAGGAAAGGTCCATAAACGCCATGTGAAGCTCCCCTCTCCTGGCTTTGAAGTATTTCCCCAGAGAAGGGTCAAATTTAATGCCTGCTCCACTGTCCCCAAATTTGATCTAAAAGCATATTGCAATAGCGAAAAGAAGACAAAAGATTCAGCCAGGTCTCTAGTTTGTCTAAGGGTACCCACCCAAGGATCTTCACTGTGGAATCTAATAAGGAGATCAGGTGACAGAAAGCAGGCAGACTCCAGTTGCCTTTTTCAAAAATGGGGACAATAATAGCTTCTTTCCAGGAATTCTTCAGGTTGCTTTTAACAGCCGCCCTGAGGACGATAGTTAGTAGTGGGGTACAAAAAGCAATTGAATGTTTATCTAGGTCAATTGGGACGCCATCTGGGCCTGGGTCTTTGCTGCTAGCTGTACTCTGAATCGTGTTAACGATACAAGCATAGTTAAGGAGATCATCTAGCCAATCTTCACTAACTATATTAGTTGAGGAAGCTGGAGCTTCCCGTTCGGTTACTGGAGCTTCCCCAGTGTTAAAAATAACAGAATAATGGTCAAAACGAATCCTGGCTACTAAAATAACACACAATGCCAGAAGAAAAATTAGACATAAAGAGTGGTCAATAAACCATCTCCCAAAAACGTGTACTGTATTTTAACTGTGCAGCTCTGTCTAGGTCCTCCCAGGCCTTTATCCTTAGTGCATACTTCCTTTTTTAATACAGCCTGTTTCTGAGTCCTTTTGGTGCTATTTATGGCCAGCAGGTTGTGTGGCGTAGAGGAAATGGCTTTTTTTAGATCTTTAAGTGCCACTGTGCACTCATGATTAAACCAGGATTTTAATGTCCCTTTCCTTGTCTGCATTCTAGAGGTTAATTGACGTGCCATCACCCTGGTAATGTTACTAAAACCCAGAAGAATATCATCAGGCAGCCTATCTAAGGATACACAAAAAATAAAATCATCCTTCCCATTTTTGAGCATCTGGATTAATGCTATTCCACTTCAAGCGGATCACTTTATTTGCCTTATATGCAATAGGTAAGCAATTGGCCTTTCGGTGGGGCCTGCATGATAATTGTGAATCAAACAAATGTGGATGGGATTATGGTCACTGGATGGTAGGCAACACACTTTGGAAAAACACCACACTATGTGGCAGAATAGAGGATATTAGAACAAAATCAATTGTGCTCCACCTTCCCCTCCCCATAAATGTGGGGGGCCTGCTATCATCATGGTCAAATATATCTGAGGTGTTTACCAGATTATAGGACATAAACAGTTTATTGAGAGCTTCACCGTATGCAGAATGGAAAAAATGTCCTTTTACCTCCCCCTGTCAATTATGAAATCCACAAATGTGTTCCCTACTGAACTAGCATTTTGTGATATTAAAGTCACCTGCCCATATTAGTGGGACAAAGGATTTCTCTTGACTATTATAAAATACTGCTGGTGCCTTGTCCAGATCCTCAACAATTGCAGCTGTTTTTGAGGCAAAATCATCATAATAAAAATTAATTAAAATCAAATCAACTATTTTGGCTTTTTGCAGATATAAAACGTAAAAGTTAGGGGAAGAAGCTACCACCTTAACCCTTTTGTTATCTATTGCACATGATACAAAAATTGCTAAAACCCCCTTCCCTCTTCCTGATGGCAATGGAAGCGCAGGCGAGCTATATTAAATATACCCATTTAATGTAACAGGGTTAGCGTCCCATGTTTCTTGGCAACAAATAATATCGAAATTAATCATGTAATTTAGCCAGTCTTCATTATAAATTAAAAAGTTTGTCACAAATCCCTGTCACGTTCCAAGATAAAAATTGCAAGCTCCAAATACTATTGTTACCACTTTCGTCAGGATTAGATACTGCCGATGGATTGTGTGGGGCAGGGCAGGGAACACTGATATTGAAGGAGGTCTCTGGTAACCGGGCCACAGCACCATATTCAATGGGCTTTGAAGGAATCACACATCAGTCGATATCTGGAAGATCTGATAAAGCTTCAAAATGGTTGGGATGACCACATAAAGCTAGCGGGAGGTACCTATAGGTTAGCATATTATGCTTGTAAGATCTATTCTGGACTTCTTTCCAGGGCACTTCAACTGGGAGTGGATTAAAAAACCCTAATGGTCTAAAGATTAACTCACTTAGATTTCCATCTGAACAACTCAAGCGAGACAACAAAAACATCCTTAAAATTTAGCACAACACAATTCCCCTCAATAAAATTTGTGGTACGGCTGACCCAGCTGACTCTACAAGCCATAGTTAGCTTTCTCCTTGCACCAGATTGCAGCTTTATTAATCAAACTCTGGGTATCTTCTAGAGAATCGGCAGACTGGGATGGGACACCGACTAGTTCCAGGGTGTAAGGGGATGCAGGTGCAGCCGGGGAAGAGCTCTCGTCTCCCTGGCGGTGAAGTGGGAACCATTCAAGTTAGACTTGCAACAGTCTGCGTGATGGGACAGAAACCTGCCCTGTCACTTAAGTTGGTAATAGATAATCGGGTATTAACCAGGTGAACAAGGTAGGCTATACCAGCAGGTAATGGGGGACCTGGGATGTCTTGGCCCTCAGCATATTAATAAGGGGATCAGCAGACCCCTGGCCATTTCTCTCCAACAACTCTACCCCAACATTTTTATGAATATATTCATCAATTATATTCATCAATTGTTTCAGCAGTTGTTTCTCAATTTTCCCTAAGCGGGACAATACTGGGGCCAGAGTGTCATTAATCAGTTCACCAATGTTTGAAATAAAGTCCTCCTGTGAAAATACCATCCCAGATCAGCCAGCTGACAACCCCCCGATAGGTTATACAAACTGGGGGTCGGAGTATGTTTGTGGGTGGCAACCTTTTGCTTTTTGGATCTTGTGGGGATCTCTGATATTTTCCTTTTTGCAGGAGCAGTCTTATCATTTATTTCAAGGATTGATCCTACTTCAGTGACATGTGGAAGCATTCTGGCAGGCTTGACACTAACTTTCAGGGAATTTCCACTGGCAACAGCTGTCAACGTTGTAACTATCAATGGGGAAGCTAGGCTAGTGTCTCCCACCAGGTGATCTGATGCTTGTGTCACACCTAAGACTAATGTCGGGATTGGAGTTAAGGCTGGATGAACAGAAGGCGATAAAGGAAGTGGGAGCCTTCTCTCAACCAGTTCAATCTCCCTAGTAAGTACACCCACCGCCCTTTGTAGGAATCCATCCAATGTAGAATTAGTAGGAAGTGGGGCTGATGCAATGTTATGCCTGCCCATACTTAATATTTTGCTGAGGTGTCTCCCTGGACCGGCTTACACTAAATAAAAAAAAAACAGTCCAAGAGAGGAGGCCCAGCCTAGCTTCATCCAGCTGCGGCTTGGGACGGGCGCAGACAGGCCTGCTGTTGGCCCGGTCTTTGTCTGGGCACGACCCACGCATGTCCCATGCTGCGGGTGAAAGCGCTGTATTTTATGTGCCTCCTGGCATTCTGGAGGACATCAGCGGCACATCCCTGGCTACAAAGAATGCTGGGGGTGAGCTCTCATGCCCACGGTCCTGTGCACATGCTTTGATTGACACAATTGCTTGTTCTGTGGACAGGCCCCTGCTACTGAGGAGGTGTCCTACAAGATTGTGGTGGATAGGTGTTCCTTTATGCAGCAGCTGGCCTACAGATGGTGAATGGCTGAATTGCTGCTTTCAAGCTCTCCAGTGATGTCTGATGGTAGGGCATGCTGTGGGCACAAAAGACCATTGCATCACTCAAGTTGTTGAGAGAAACAAATTTGAAACAAGTAGCCCTGGAAGTAGCGTTCAGCTTGGCCTACCCATCATCCAGTCATACAACACTCCAGTGGTGTTTGTGATGCAATGTACAATCCGGATGGTCGTCGTGGTTAAAATACCATGCACATGCCTCCTGCAGCCTTATTTGGGTGCAGCTTAATGACAAGCGAAGCATAGATGGAAGATGGAAAGTCCAGCAGACATTCTGTGGCGGGGGGACAGAACTCACCACGGAGCTGACCTTCAGGGTCCTCAGTGGCGGCTCCTCACTGAGCTCCGAAGGTGATGGTAGATTCAGGCGGGTGGGAGACCAGAGAGGAGCCGGGATGACCTCCATGGACCCCGCAGCGGCTCTTCACTCGTCTCCTGCGGTGACTGGTGAATACAGGGGGGACAGAACTCACCACGGAGCTGACCTTCAGGGTCCTCAGTGGCGGCTCCTCACTGAGCTCCGAAGGTGATGGTAGATTCAGGCGGGTGGGAGACCAGAGAGGAGCCGGTATGACCTCCATGGACCCCGCAGCGACTCTTCACTCGTCTCCTGCGGTGACTGGTGAATAAAGGGGGTAGGAGCCAGGAGACCGAGAGACCCTCCCTGCTAAGTAATGTGGGAGCTGGGCTGCTCCAGTTGATACTGCGACCAGTGCTAAAGTGCATGGGCTTCTCCCCTACACATGGTAACATTAGTGTATACACAATTGGAATATTTAATGTATTTGTAAGTCAATTGTGAAGTGGTCTTCCATACACTGAGGGCCTGTAAATTAAATGCTACCACTGGGCCTGCAGCACTAGTTGTACCACCCACACAAGAAGCCTTTCAACCTTGTCTCAATTTTGCCATTGCAGGCTCTGTGTGCGCTGATACTGTGACTTAGAAATTAAAACCAATGGCTAAACTCCACTTTTATTACACATAAGTCATCTCTAAGGTAGGCCCAAGGTATCCCTAAGGGCAGGGTGCTGTGTAAGAAAATGTAGGGAATGCACTTTTAAAATGTATATGTCCTGGTAGTGACAAACAGCCAAATCCATTTTCCACTACTGTGAGGTCTACTGATCGCATAGGCTACCATTGGGAATTGCTTAATACACTTTTAAGCTGTAATTTCTCATTAGAAGGAAGTAGCTGTATCATATCTTTGGAATGGTAATGATAAATCCTTTTTAGCGGGTAAGTAGGATTTTACATTACTATTTTAGAAATGCCACTTTTGGAAAGTGGGCCTTTCTCTGCTCAACTGTTCTGTGTTCCTTTCATCCTGTCTAAAATACACATCTGGGTTGGATGACAGCTGTACTTTGTGCATTTCCTCTAGCCAGCCATAAAACACAGGAAGGGTAAGTTTGACAGAAAACTCTTATGCACTCATTTGCATTCTGTTCGGTCTTCCTTCCTGGGCAAGAAAAGGGAGGGGGGCTGACACACCTGAATAGGGAGTACCTGTCCCCACACAAAGGGCTGATTTATCTGTACTGATAGTCTAGGGCCAGAAAGAAAAGACCTTTGTACACGTAACCCCTTTGCTGCTAAGCCTTCTCCTGGTAAGCATTTTTAGTTGCTAATTTGTGCTTAGGCCCCCATAACTGTTGGTCCACATAAGCTATCCATGCCAAATGTGCATCTTTTTTCCAATATCCTGGGAATTCTTAAGGCATCCAGGGTTCGTGGGAACTGAGAAATTATCCAAAATACAGGTAAAATGTGTGTTTTTTGGGCAGATTGGGAATAGTGCTGCAAAAGAAAACATCTGTTTTTTTTCACTGCAAATGGCATCAACAATGGGTTTGTGGTGCTAATATTACCATTTTCCTAGCTTTCAGGAACAGGCAGACTAGAATCAGAAAAAAAAAATCAATGCAGTCTTGCCATTTTACTGGGTCATACATAATTTTTCCTATTTTTTGTGCTTTCAACCTCCTTCCAGTTATTGACAGAAATGGGAAAGAAACCAATGGAGGACCTAGAAAAGCTATACATTGCCAAACTGTAACTAGAATTCTAAATTCAGCAAGGGGTCTTTTGTATAGATCATTCAAGTTTCTTCTATAGAAAGTAATAGTTGAAATAAAAAACATATTGAAATTGAGTTGGAAAAAACAGCAATTTCTGTCTACGTTTTCATCTGTAACTTTTTCATGTACGGCAGATTTTCAAATTCAATATACACTTACGTCTGCATGACTCTTCTGGTTGTGGGGATACGTAGGGCTTGTAGGTTCAGCAAGAACCCAAGGTACCCAGATCCAATAAATGAGCTGCACCTTGCAACTGATTTTCATTGTGTACCTGGTATACAGTAATTCATTTGGTGAAATATGAGTGAAAAATAGTTATCAAGTAAACCTATGTATTTCCGAAATGGAGACAAGATATGGAGTTTAGAAGCAATGATTTTTTGTACATCTCTGAATTTGGGGGTACCCATACCAGCAGGTGAATTACAGAGCATTTCTCAAAATGACTTCTTTCTTACACACTGTCTTATTTTTGTAAGGCACAAATGCAGGGAAAGACAATTGGTAAGCCAGGTGCCTGGGACAGCAAATGCCCCAAATCGTAATGTGAACACATCAAATTTGTTCACTGAAAACTGATTCGTTTTTTGCAAAGTGCCTAGCTGTGCATTATAGCCTTTAGCTCCACCGGCACCTAGGGAAACATAACAAATTTGTATATTTTTGAAACCTAGATAGTTAGGAGAATCCAGAATGAGGTGACTTGAGGGTCTCTCACCAGATTATGTCACCCAGAATCATTAGCAAACCTCAAATTTTGTCAAAAAAACAAATGTTCCTTATTTTTCAGTGATTCAAAGTTCTGCAATCTGAGGGGAGCCGCAAACGTCCTTCCACTAAGCATTTCCCCAAGTCTCCTGATAAAAAGGGTATCTCCCTTGTGTGAGTATGCCTAGTGCCTGCGATAGGAAATGCCTCAAACCCCAACATTAACACATCACAATTGTCCCCTGAAAGCTGACATGTTTTTTGCAATCTACCTACCTGTGGATTTTGGGCTCTAGTTCAGCCGACACCTAAGGAAACCTAGCAAACCTGTACATTTTTCAAAATTAGACACCAAGCCGAATCTAGGATGGGGTGACATGTGGGATTCTCACCAGGTTCTGTCACAGAGAATCCTTTGCAAACCTAAAAAATAGACTAAAACTAAAAAAACACTTTTTCCTCATATTTCAGTGATGCAAAGTTTTGGAATCTGAGAGGAGCCACAAACGTCCTTCCACCCAGCGTTCGCCCAAGTCTCCTGATAAAAATGGTACCTCACTTGTGTGGGTAGGCCAAGTGCCCATGACAGGAAATGCCCCAAAACACAACATGGACACATCAAATTTTCCCAAAGAAAACAGAGCTGTTTTTTTGCCAAGTGCCAAGCTGTGGATTTTGGCCTCTAGCTCAGCTGGCACCTAAGGAAACTTACCAAACCTGTACATTTATGAAAACTAGACACATAGGGGAATCCAAGATGGGGTGACTTGTGGGGCTCTCACCAGGTTCTGTTACCCAGAATCCTTTGCAAACCTTCAAATGTGGCCAAAAACACACTTTTTTTCCAACATTTCAGTGACAGAAAGTTCTGTAATCTAAGAGGAGCCTCAAATTTCCTTCCACCCAGCATTCCCCCAAGTCTCACGATAAAAATGGTACCTCACTTGTGTGGGTAGGCCCAGCACCGTGACAGGAAACACCCCAAAACACAACATGGACACATCACATTTTCTCAAAGAAAACAGACCTGTTTTTTGCAAAGTGCCTAGCTGTGGATTTTGGCCTCTAACTTAGCTGGCACCTAGGGAAACCTTCTAAACCTGTGCACTTTTAAGAACAAGACACCTAGGGGAATCCAAGATGGGTGACTTGTGGGGCTCTCACCAGGTTCTGTTACCCAGAATCCTTTGCAAACCTTCAAATTTGGCCAAAAACACACTTTTCTTCACATTTCAGTGACAGAACGTTCTGGAATCTGAGAGGAGCCACACATTTATTTCCACCCAGCGTTCCCCCAAGTCTCCCGATAAAAATGGTACTTCACTTGTGTGGGTAGACCTAGCGCCTGTGACAGGAAATGCCCCAAAAACACAATGTGGACACATCACATTTTCTCAAAGAAAACAGAGCTATTTTTTGCAAAGTGCCAAGCTGTAGATGTTGGCCTCTAGCTCAGCCGGCACCTAGGGAAACCTACCAAACCTGCAAATTTTTTAAACCTAGACACCTAGGGGAATCCAGGATGGGGTGACTTGTAGGGCTCTCACCAGGTTCAGTTACCAAGAATCCTTTACAAACCTCACAATTTGGCCAAAAAAACAGTTTTTCCTCACATTTCGTTGACAGAATGTTCTGGAATCTGAGAGGAGCCACAAAATTCCTTCCACCCAGCCTTACCCCATGTCTCCCAATAAAAATGGTACCTCACTTGTGTGGGTAGGCCTAGTGCCCGCGAAAAGAAATGCCCCAAAACACTATGTGGACACATCAAAATTATAAAATACTAAACTACCTGTTTTTGCGGGGCGGGACCTGCGTTTTTGGTCCTGGGCTCAGCAGCCATATAGGGAAACCTACCAAACCCAAACATTTCTGAAAACTAGACACCAGAGGGAATCCAGGGAGGTGGGATTTGCATGGATCCCCCAATGTTTTCTTACCCAGAATCCTCAGCAAACATCCAATTTAGCAAAACAAAATCAAATATTTCCTATGTTTCTGTGTGGGATCACTGCACCAAGACATATTTCCTACCACCCAACGTTCTCCTCAGCCTCCCGGTAACAATGATACCTCTCTTGTGTAGGTGGGATACGTGCCTGTGACAGGGAAGAGCCAAAAACATGTTGAAATTGAGGGGGAACCAAAGCGGGTCACAAAGGGCAGTTTGAAAAAAAACATTTTTAGGCTGAGAAGTGCAGCAGGATTGTTATCAGTATAGATGAGACACTGCTGGGTGGTAGGAATTTTGTGGATTCCTGCAGATTCCAGAAGGTTAATCACAAAAATGTGGGAACATTTTTTGATTTCCAGCAAAATTGGAGGTTTGCAGGGCATTGTGGGTAAGAAAATGATGTGGGGTGCACGTGAAGCACACCATCCTGAACTCACTCAGCTGTTTAGTTTTCAGATGTGTCTAGTTCATGTGGGTTTTTCTACATGGCAGCGTCCCAAAGTCCAAAAAGTGCAACCCTCACCATTCCAAGTGGGACGATTTTGAGAGTTAGCCAAGCTCTCATGGGCCAAATGTAAAACCAAAATCACAAATAATCAAATGTCCTCTTGCTTGCCGTGGGATAAGATGTTTTAGTGTGCAGGGGAGAGCTGAAAGACTGTTCCCCCCTTCAGTTGGGGTGGGGGCATAACCATGCCCCTACTAGTTGGTAGCCACCACCACACTATTTATTTTTCCCCGGCATCAAGTAGACTTTCTGTCCTCCCGGGGTGTGGATCAGGGGTAATTGCCCCATCTGTCCACTGGTGGGCAGAACAACGTTGGCCCCATTTATTTGGGGTGAGGGTATGGCCATATCCCCACCCTCTTATTTAAAAAAAAAAAATCTTGCCTGGTCTCTGGTGGGCTTTCTGCCCCCCTTGGCCGATCTACCCCCAAGGGGGGCATATATGGCCAACAGTAATGTGCCCCCATGGGGAGTGACACCTGCCCAAGGGGCTGCCCCTTAAACGAAACACAAACATACACACACACCAATCCCTGGTGCCTAAGTGATTTTTGCTCCCCCAGGGGCAGATTGGCCTAATAGCAATAGGCCGATCTGCCCCCAAGGGGAGCAGAAATGGCCTAAAATAAATTTGCCACACCAGGGGATCTACCCTTGCCTAAGGGGTCGCTCCCCTTGCGTGAAATTGGCACAAATAAAAAATCCCCAGTGCCTAGTGGTTTCTGCCCTCGTTGGGGGCAGATTGGCCTAACAAAAATAGGGTGATCTGCCCCCAAGGGAGACAGAATTTGTCTAAATACAATTTGCTCCCTAGAGGGGCGACTCTTTCCTAAGGGGTCGCTCCCCATATATACAAAACAAAAGTAAACATAAACAAAAATATATCCCTGGTGTCTAGAGGTTTCTGTCCCCCCCCCCCCGGGACAGATCAGCCTAATAATAATAGGCTAATCTGCCCTCCGGGGGTTAGAAAACACCTAAAAATATTTTGCCCCTCCTGGGATGTGACCCTTGCCCAGGAGGCCGCTCCCCTTATGCGTAAGTATATGAAAAAAAAATCTCTGGTGTCTAGTGGTTTCTGCCCCCGGGGGCAAAAATGGCCTAAAAATATTTCCCCCCCCCCAGGGAGCGACCCTTGCATCACGGGGCACTCCCGGTATAAAAACATAAAGTAAGTAAAAAGTATATAACCCTGGTGTCTAGAGCTCTCCTAATTATATTAGGCCAATCTGCCCCAGGGGGGACAGAAATGGCCTAAAAATAATTTGCCACCCCCAGGGAGCGACCCTTGCCTAAGGGGTCGCTCCCCACCTATATATTTAAAAAAAATAAACAAAAAAAATTATCCCTGGTGTCTTGGGGGTTTCTGCCCCCAGGGGGGGCAGAAATGGCCTAAAAATAATTTGGCCCCCTGGGGAGCGGCACTTGCCTAAGGGGCCGCTCTCCTTATGTGAAGGTGTAAAAAAATAATTTCCCTGTTGTCTGGTGGGAATTTCTGCTGCCCGATCGCATCGCAAGGGACATCCCTTTCCTTTCATGCCTCTGCCTGCCCCCTCCTCCTGAGCGGAAGAGAAATGCCGAACATTTCTCTTCCTCATTGCGCTGGAAGCATGCTTCCAGCGCGATGGGGGAAGACCTCTGATGAGGTCAGCATGCAATCGTGTGCTGACGTCATCAGACGTCCCTGGGGGGTGGATCGGTGGGGATCAGGGGGTCGGGGGTGGAAGGGGAAGTTATTCCCCTTCCATCCCCGACTGGGGGGTGTGGGAGGGAGGCCCACAGGGGACGCACTAGCGCTCCCTGTGGGCCGGGTGCAGGACGAGCTGGTCTCATCCCTAGCACACAGGAACCGTGTGCGAGGACGAGACCAGCTCGTACCTGGCACCCTAGAAGTTCACTGTATAATACCCACTATTTGCAAATTTGGAAGTAATGATTTTATCAAGGAAGGGTATGTCTCCTATGCGTATATCTGTCAATTTGGTCACTCCATTAATCACTGGTATGCGATAATGTTTAAAGAACAGTGTTTTACGTTTAATCAACCAAAGTGAGATTTTAAATTTTACTGTTTTGGGAGATCTTGTGAGCCTAAGAAAATCATAAATCTTGTATTCTTGCAGAATTGTGTCAGGAAAACATTTCTCACTCAAATATAAAGTCATAGAAGCATTGCACGTGTACGTGATGATGTGTGCAACATTTGTGAAATAATATTCCTTTAGATCTGGGAGACCCAGGCCCCCATCTTTTGCAGGATAATATAATGTTTCTATAGACAGCCTCAGAACCTTCCCAGCCCATAGAAAGGATGAAAGTGTCCCTTCTAGTGCCTTAAACATTTTTATTGTAATGTATAGGGGAGCGCGGCATAAAAAAAATGCACAACAGAAGAATACACATTTGCACCAAGACAGATTGACCCAAAATCGATAGGGACATGTTTACCCATTTGCTAAGCAAATTCTTGATTTTGGATGTTAATAGGGCATAATTTAATGCAAATAATGTTTTGGTTATTGAGTAATGTATGCGCCGAACAGTTGCACAGTAATATCTCTGTTTTGGCTTTATTTATTTTACAGCATCCAAGTTCATAATATTGCTGGAAAATCCCAAAGACCCATTCCTGAATCTCTAGACCTAGTTTTAAAAACAGAACAATATCATCTGCATATATTACCAATGGCTCTATCACAGGGCAAATAGTAAAGGTGATAAAGGGCAACCCTGTTGCGTACCCCTGCCATCCTGACATGTGCCAATATTCCCAGAGTGTGTAATTATGTGCGCCTTTGCACCCTCATATAGACGTGTTATCATCTGTAAAAATTGCTTGGAAAAAACAAATTTCTTAACAATAATAAATAGGCTTTCCCAACAGACTAAATCAAAAGCCTTCTTGGTGCCTAGAAACATCACCTGTGTGAACAATAGTCCAAGGCTTTGATTAGAAAATTTGTATTACTAAACAATTGTCTTCCTGGTATGAATCCTGATTAACTAGCAAACTGATCACAGTGCGAATATGTTTAGCCAGTAATTTTGCAAAAATGTTTTAGTCTGCATATAACAGGTTTATGGGTCTGTAGAAATTAAGATTATCCTTATCCTTGCCTTTCTTTAAAAAGCTGACAACTACTGCCATGCGAAATGATGATGGGATCTTACCCTCTCCCCCAGAATATGATTTCCAATTTTAAAATTTAGAATTGAGGCACATTTCTTATAAAATTTGGCAGGGAGATCATCATCACCAGTTGCTTTCCCATTCATCAATGATTTCATGGCCACTTTGACTTCTGTTAATGTAAATTTAGCAATCATCACATGGGCCTGACTTTCTTGCAGTTTGGGAACTAGAAGTTTACTAAGACAGATTCTGAATCGCACCTCATCTACATGCTGTTGTTTCTTATATAACTGAGTGCAGTGTTTTAGAAAGCTAGTCTGTATCTCAGTAGGTTCTATGATAGAGCTGTGTTTCTCACTATTCAATAGAGATGTAATAGTATTATTTAATGATTGTTCTTGTGCCTGACGAGTGAGAAAGTGGCCGCATATTCGCTTTCTTCATAAACCTGTTGTAGGTATGCGCTGTTTGCAGTGTATCCAAGTGTGTAATAAGAGTCTTGCATGGCATCTCTTGGTAATCTCAGGGCATTTCTACTAGTTGGGCTTCTGCTACACACAAAGTTTAAACCTGCATTCTGAAGAGAAGCTTTAAGTTCTGTCCTTCCTTCTACTCATTTTTTCTGTGCAGAGGGTGAAAAGCGCGATGGGTGCAACTGCACCTGTCGCACTGCCGCAACACCGCCGGCTCCATTTGGAGCCGGCTCCTGTGTTGCGGCCGCGAATCCCCGCTTGGTCGGCGGGCGGAAACCAGGTTTCCGCCCGCCGGCCCAGCGGGGATCTCATAATTACCGCGGAGGGAGTGCGGCTGCATTGGCGGCCGCCCGGCGGTCAGATCTTGCCGGGCGGCTGAAGCCACCCGCCAAGGTCATAATGAGGGCCTATGTCTGCGGCAGAGCCGCAACGGTAATACCGCCAATACCACCAGGCTGCCGCCAGCCTGCAGCCTGGCAGTCCCGGCGGTTGTAATCCACCAGGGCAGCGCCTTGCAGCGCTGCCCAGGGGATTATGAGTCCCCATCCACCAGCTTGTCCAAGGGGGTAAACACCGCCATGGAAAGGCTGGCGGTAAGAGAGACTCAGGGTGCCCCTGGGGGCCCCTGCAGTGCCCATGCACTTGGCATGGGTACTGCAGGGGCCCCCATGCACAGCCCCATTGCGCATTCCACTGCCCGAATTACGGGCAGTGGAATACGCGATGGGTGCTGCTGCACCTGAAGCACCTCAACATCGCCGCCGGCCTGATTATGCGCCGGCTTTAATGATATGGTGAATTTTCTGCTGGGCCAGTAGGCGGAAACGATGTTTCTGTCCACTGGCCCAGCGGAAAAGTCATAATAGGGCGCCAGACATATGGCCAACACTGACCGCTGAAGTCGTAATGAGGTCCTAAGTGTTTTTATATATTGTAATAAGTGGTTAGCAGTACGTGGTTCGTTTTGCTGATGCTGACCTGTAGATAAATCCCTTTTGGGATCCAGGATAAGGTTAAAATCTCCTCCCAAGGAATCTGACACAATTCTGACCGGTGAGTAAATGGTAGCCAATGGGAGCCTAGGTTTTGCTATCCAACCACTTACTATTAGCCATCCCCTCTTCTTATCTATCCGTGAAAAAGTGACTTTTATAGGGAAATGTTTATTTAAATACTGTTAGACTTGGCATCCTTTGCATGGTCTCCCCTTACCTTTTACCAGGTTGTTGATTTATGCTGGACTCTGGTTTTGCAGTTTATGTTATTCTGGGCAGTTTACCCCTGCTATCCAGTGCTAAAGTGCAAGTGTTCCTATGTAAAATGTATGTGTAATTGACTTTCCATGACTGGCATATTTGATTTACTAGTAGGTCCCTAGTACAGTGCACTAGAGGTGCCCAGGGCCTGTAAATCAAATGGTAAAAGTGGGCCTGCAGCACTGGTTGTGCCACCCACATTAGTAGCTCTGTAAACATGGCTCAGACCTGCCACAGCAGTGTCTGTGTGTGCAGTTTTAAACTGCCAATTCGACTTGGGAAGTGTACCCATTTGCCACACCTAAAACTTCCCTTTTTAAACATATAAGGCACCCCTGAGGTAGACCCTAGGTAGCCCCATGGGCAGGGTGCAGTGTATGTTAAAGGTGGGACATGCACTTATGTGTTTTACATGTCCTGACAGTGAAATACTGCCAAATTCAGTTTTCACTGTTGCAAGGCCTATCTCTCTCATAGGTTAACATAATATTAAAGGTCAGATTCCCGTTGGGAGCAAATAGAAATATGGAGTTCAGGGTCTCTGAGCTCACAATTTAAAAATACATCTTTTAGTGAAGTTGTTTTTTAGATTGTGTGTTTGAAAGCCACCTTTAGAAACTAGGTATTTTCTTGCTTAAACCATTTTGTGACTCTGCCTGTTTGTCAATTCCCTGTCGGGGTCAGTTTGACAGTTGGGCAGTTTGCACCTCTCTCTATACAGTGACACAAAGGGAGCTGGGGTGTAGCCTGCATGTCCTGATGAGCCGTCTGTGCTGGAAGTGAGGTTAGGAGTGGTCACTTACACCTGAAAGGGCTATGACTGCCCTCACACAACGTAGTCTCCAATCCCCTGGTGTGTATCTGGGGCCTGGCCTGGCCAAGGCCGAATCTTGAAAACAACAGAGACTTAAGTCTGAAGTAAATTAAATTCCAATGTTAAAATCAGGCTTCAGTATAAGTTGTGAGTTTCAATTTTGATTCCAGAGACATAAAACTCCAAAGTTTGCCTCTTCCAGATTGTGAATTACACTTAGAAAGTGTAATGAGGTAAGTCCAATGTTAACCTATGGGAGAGATATGCCTTGCAATAGTGAAAAATGAATAAAAGAGTTTTTCACTACCAGGTCAAGTAAAACTTTCAAGTACATGCCCAACTGTTTAAATACTCTGTACCCTCCCATGGGCTATCCAGGATCTACCCAATGGGTAACAAGGAAGGTTTAGGCCTAACAAAAGGTTTATTTTGCCAGGTCGACATGGCAGTTTAAACTGCGCACACAGACTCTGAAATTGCAGGCCTGAGCCATGGTTAGAGGGCTATTTAATTGAGTGGCATAATCAGTGCTGCAGGCCCACTAGTAGCATTTCATTTACAGGCCCTAGGCAGGTGTAGTGCACTTTATGAAGGACTTATAAGTACATTAAATATGCCAACTGAGAATAAGCCAACGTTACCTTCATTTAAGGAAAGAGCAGAAGTACTTTAGCACTGGTTAGCAATGATAAAGTGCACAGAGTCCTAAGGCCAACTATGGACTCACATGAAGAATCAGCATGAGCCACAACAAGTTTGTCGCTTCACACCGCAAGTACCACTGCTTGCGAATACGAGGCTCCAGTCTGCCCATCCACAATGCATGAATGACTTCATACCTGCAGACCACCACTGGCGATGCTCTCCTTGCACCTAACAAACTACTTCCCTGCAAGTGGGATGCTTGGCCTCTTGGCTCAACATTTGAACAGGTAAAATGTTAGTGGGACTTACCTGGGACTGTATCTGACTCACACTCCAATACATTGGGGGTCATTACAACATTGGCGGTAAAAGCCGCTTACCGCCGTGCAGAAGACCGCCAATACACAGCTGCGGCCGCGGAATTCCGCCACAGCTATTATGACACACATCCCCGAATCCGCCGAAACTCAGACACCCACACAAGTCCGCCACACCAAAGGTCAGTGACAAACTGGCGAAAACAAAACTGACACCGTCACGCCAACAGAAACACGCCCATGCTATCACGACCCACGAATCCACGCGGTGGTCTTTCAACCGCGGTATTCCATTGGTGGTACACACCGCCGCGCTCAAAATACACACACATCTCCAAAACACCGCCACATTGGACAATTCCAAATACACACACCTGATACACATACAAATACCACTCCCACACACCAAACACAATATAAAACACACACCCACATCACCCACAAACCCCTACGACAAAAAATTAGAGACGAAGGCGACAGAGAGATAGCACAGCAATAGGCAACCCCACCACACAGAGGCACCCAACACCATCACCCACACAACATCCACGCACAAAATACCACACACCACTACACATCACCACACTCATCACCACATACACCCCACACACATCACCTACACCACCCCATGGCACGCCAAAGACACCCCAGGTTTTCGGAGGAGGAGCTCAGGGTCATGGTGGAGTAAATCGTAAGGGTAGAGCCACAGATATTTGGATCACAGGTGCAGGACACCTCTATAGCTAGGAAGATGGAGCTATGGCGGAGAATCGTCAACAGGGTCAACGCAGTGGGACAGCACCCAAGAAATCGGAAAGACATCAGGAAGAGGTGGAACGACCTACGGGGGAAGGTGCGTTCAGTGGTCTCCAGGCACAACATCGCGATTCAGCGGACTTGCTGCGGACCCCCACCTCCTCCCCCACAACTAACAACATGGGAGGAGCAGGTCTTGACCATTATGCATCCAGAGGGCCTCGAAGGAGTCAGTGGAGGAATGGACACTGGTAAGTCTAATCTTAACTATCATATCCCCCCACCCTACCTGCATGCATTCACACACACCCACCCTCACCCCCTCCCCTATCACTCCAACTCCTCACTAATGTACTAATAACACAAACCACACATCCCAACACCAAGCCCTGCATGACACAACAAAGCATGGACACCCATCACTAAAGCATGCCCACTGCACATACCCATAACAACCCCGCAACCATCATCACACAAGCCCCCACACAGGAATGCTAGCACAGGGGTACACGCACACCCACCCATTGCACACCATGAGACACACAGATGCAATAATCATGCTTTTACACCCCTGCAGGACCACTACCTAACGCCACCAGACAGGAGGGTCCAGACATCTCCACCCCACCAACAGAAGAGGCCCACAGTGATGACAGCAGCTCTGGCCAACTGGATCCAGATGACCAGCCCGGACCATTGTGGGCCTCGGGACAGTCGGTTCCCCTCGCACAGGCACAGCCCAACACTGACCTTCCACCCTCTGGTAATGCCAGCACAGCACCCACCCAGCGGGCCCATACCTCCGTACCCAGGTCACGTCAATCAGCTGTGTGTCCACCACTACAGGGAACCCAGGATAAGCCACCACCCCAACAACAACAGGGACCTGGGGGCAGTGGCAGTGGGCACACGGTCCAGGGGACGGAGGGACAGGAACACAGGGGAACTGGGAGGGCTGCTGTGCGACAGGGGGCGGACAGGCCCAGGGAACCCACTCTCCACGAGGCCCTCTCCTCCATCATGGGAGCCTACCACCACTCCCAGGAGATGATGGCTCTGGTCCTGGCCAAGTTTCAGGAGACCCAGAGCATGCAGGACGAACAGTATTTGGGGTTCAGGGAGGAGCTCAGAACCATCAGCTCCGCCCTGGGCACCGTCGTAGGGGTGCTGAAGGACATACAGAAGACCATGAGGGACACCGTGGCACTACAAGGGGCCCCTGACACTACCCTGGATGATGAACTGCCCCCCACCTCCGCCGGCTCTAGTGGACAGGATGCCCCGCCACAGGACCACCACACCAGCACCCCACCCCCTTCAGACGGACAACAACCCCACAAGCGGTCCCTGAGATCCAAGAACAGGACAGACCACGATGGCAAGACCCCTGCCAAGAAATGAGACCACCCTGATTGTCATCCCATTGTCCCACTTTGTTACCCTGTACAAATTGGAACTGCCCCAGCTCCACTTCCTATGCCCATATGGGCAGTGCACCATGAGACTAATAGACTGGACTCTGTCATGGACATTCCTCCACCATCACCCATCACCATTTTGCCACCCTCTCCAATAATTAGCACTTCAATAAACACCCTTGAACCACCAAACAATCTGGAGTCAGTCTGTGATTTTGAAAATGTGTATTATCTACGACAATGACAAAATCAGTTCGAAAATGTAATGTCAATATACCTATGTAACACATCACAAGCCCATGAAGGATGCAAGCAGATGACACACGTTGGTAACCACACCTGTGAAACTGTAATGGAAATGTACCACTCAGTTAGCAAATACCGCTTCAAATTGACAGACAGGATAGAGGTAGAAGTGTGAAAGTAAATATAATAGCAAAAACAATTTTCTCATCTGTGTGTCACTGGAAATATTGCTGTATGACAGAGTCCCTGTTATCAATGTCTTCTCCCTCTGCTTCCTCCTCATCACTGTCCACAGGCTCCACAGCTGCCACAACACCGTCATCTGGACCATCCTCCTGCAGAAAAGGCACCTGGCGTCGCAAAGAAAGATTGTGCAGCATACAGCAGGCGATGATGATCTGCCACACCTCCCTTGGTGAGTAGAATAGGAAATCACCTGTCATATGGAGGCACCTGAACCTGGCCTTCAGGAGGCCGAAGGTGCGTTCGATCACCCTCCTAGTCCGTCCATGGGCCTCATTGTAGCGTTCCTCTGCCCTGGTCCTGGGATTCCTCACTGGGGTCAATAGCCATGACAGGTTGGGGAAACCAGAGTCCCCTAATAGCCACACACGGTGCCTCTGGAGTTGACCCATCACATAAGGGATGCTGCTATTCAGCAGGATGTAGGCGTCATGCACTGAGCCAGGGAACATAGCATTTACCTGCGAGATGTACTGGTCTGCCAAACATACCATCTGTACATTCATCGAATGATAACTCTTCCGGTTCCTGTACACCTGCTCACTCCTGTGGGGGGGGGACCAAAGCCACATGGGTCCCATCAATGGCACCTATGATGTTGGGGATGTGTCCCAGGGCATAGAAGTCACCTTTCACTGTAGCCAAATCCTCCACCTGAGGGAAAACGATGTAGCTCCTCACGTGTTTCAGCAGGGCAGACAACACTCTGGACAATACGTTAGAAAACATAGGATGGGACATCCCTGATGCCCTGGCCACTGTTGTCTGAAATGACCCACTTGCTAGGAAATGGAGTACTGACAGCACCTGCACTTGAGGGGGGATACCTGTGGGATGGCGGATTGGTGACATCAGATCTGGCTCCAACTGGGTACACAGTTCCTGGATTGTGGCACGGTCAAAAATGTAGGTGATGATTAAATGTCGCTCCTCCATTGTCAACAGGTCCACCAGCGGTCAGTACACTGGAGGATTCCGCCATCTCCTCACATGTCCCAGCTGACGGTGCCTAGGAAGGACAACAGCGACCAACAGGTGAGTACATAGGGTGCAAGTTGTGTGGGCTATTCTTGGGTGGAGAGGGCTGGATGTAAGTAGGAAGGGGGCAGAGTTATGCGAGCATGAAGGACTGTGAATGCATGTGCCACATGGCAAGGGTAGGGATGTGGGCCACTCACTTCGACGGTGCAGTTGTTAATGACTTCTCTTCTTCCCCTGTACATTTCATGTAGGTCAGCGCCCAGCAGAAGAAGGATATTTGGCGTGCCATCGCCAAGGACGTCTGGACCCTGGGAGTCCACCAGAGACGGAGCATCCACTGCCGTAAAAGATGGGAGGACATTCGCCGCTGGAGCAAGAAGACGGCGGAGGCTCAGCTGGGGATGGCCTCCCAAACTGGGAGGGGTGCCCGTCGCACCATGATCCCCCTGATGTTCCAGATCCTGGCGATGGCCTACCCTGAGTTGGATGGGCGCATGAGGGCATCACAGCAGACACAAGGGGGTGAGTACACTCACATTCTCATGACTTTGCGCGCAGTGGAGGGGTCTGGGTGGGGGATGAGGGCTGTGGGTTTCCGTAGGCCAGGGCGAGTACCGTAGGCTCGGCCCCTCCGTAATGCAGGCAATGTGCCACTCCACCCCACCTCTGTAGAGTGCCAAAAACAGGTATACATGCCCCTGTGTCATCTAAGTGGGCAGATGACACTCATAGGCAAGTAGGCCATATCCCAGGAACTGCATCTGTGGAGGCCAAGAGCACGGCGTAGTGCAGGGGGCAGCTGTGTCTGTATTGTCCTCCAACGGGAGTGGTAAGCCATGCACTCAACCTGTCTTTTCTTCTGTTTCCCCACCCCTTTTTGTGCTCTCCCTGTACTTTTGTGCATCAGCATCATCAGGCGGAGGTACAGGGGCACCGGAGCACGAGGGGGCTGTGCCCCACATGGCCATGGAGGGCCACACCACGGACTCTGAATACACCAGTGGGACGGAGGGTGAGGGGAGCTTCACGGCGGTCAGCGGATCAGCAAACAGCGACACGGACTCATCCTCCGATGGGAGCTCCCTTGTGTTGGTGGCACCATCTGTGCCCCCCACTTCTACAGGTACAGCCGCCACCCCCCCTACCAGCACCGCCCTCCCAGCAGCCCCTCAGCCTTTGCCCCGTGCCCGCTCATCCAGGAGGGTGGGCATCACCTTTGCCCCAGGCACCTCAGCCCCTGCCCCTGTCACCCCTGCTGCTCTCAGTGAGGAGGCCATTGACCTCCTCAGGTCACTCACTGTTGGGCAGTCTACCATTGTGAATGCCATCCAAGGTGTAGAAATTGAGTTGCAACACACCAATGCATTCCTGGAGGGCATTCATTCTGGTCAGGCTGCCCATCATCGAGCCCTGCAATCTTTGGCCTCAGCACTGATGGCAGCCATTGTCCCTGTGTCTAGCCTCCTCCCTCCAACTTCCTCCACCCAGACCCAATCCCCTGTACCTCAACCTATCCCAAGCACACCATCAGACCAGCCTGCACACACCTCAACACACAAGGGCAGCTCAGGCAAACATAGGCACCACACATCCCACAGGCACTCACACAAGCATCACCCACATACAGACACAGCAACATCCACTGCCCCCACTGTGTCCCCCTCTTCGTCGTCTCCCTCCTCCCTCCCAGTCTCGTCTACACTCTCACCTGCATGCACTACCACAACAGCCACTAGGACTCGCACCAGAACACCCAGCACCACACCCCGCTCACCTGCACTCACCACCCCCACTACCATTTACACGTCCCCTCTGTCCTCTCCCAGTGTGTCTGTGACGCCCCCTCCCAAAGTACACAAACACAGACACACACACCCAACATCCATCCACCTCACGACAGCCTCCAGAACATGCACCTGCACCCAAATCAACAAAAGTTACACCTCCTACAACCACCTCCTCTTCCTCCACTCCCAGACCCCCTCCAGATACCCATCCCAGTGTTCGTCAGAAACTTTTCCTGAGCAACCTTGACCTCTGTCCCATCACACCCCCCCCCTCCAATTCATGGGTCCCGTAGTAGCACCTTAGCCAAAAAGATTCCGGTACCAGTGGTGCCTGTTCGAGGTATGTGGAGTGCACCGGGCACCATGGTAGCCAGTGTGACACGGAGCCAAAACACTGCCAGTCCACCCCCTGTGAAGCACCAGAAGTTGGACAGTGCCCGACGGGAGAGGAGGAAGACACTTGCCGGCAAAGCCGCCCACAAGGGTCCCGGGGGAGTGTCGAGTCAGCTGTGACTCCTCCCAAGGTGGTGAAGGGGCAGAAGAAGTCTCCAAAGTCTGGGAAGAGCAGCACGGCGAAGAAGGCCGCCATCCTCCCCGCTGCCCAACACGCCACCGCCAGCCCCATCGTCACTGGTCAGGAGACCACCGCCAGAGTCAATGCACAGGAGGGCAGCACTATCGTCACTAGTCAGGAGACCACCGCCAGAGTCAGTGCCCAGGAGGGCAGCACTATCGTCACTGGTCAGGACACCACTGCCGTAGTCAGTGCCCAGGAGGGCAGCACTATCGTCACTGGTCAGGAGACCACCGCCAGAGTCAGTGCCCAGGAGGGCCCCGGCAGCCACAGCCCCGCTGGGCAATGAGGGACTGCCATGGCACACACCGCAGCACAGGTCAGAGACAGCAAAGTCAAGCACCGATGAACAGGGCAAGCACCGCTGAACAGGGCAAAGACCGCCATGGACAGCACAGCTGAACAGGTCAGAGACAGCAAAGTCAAGCACCGCTGAACAGGGCAAAGACCGCCATGGCAAGCACCGCTGAACAGGGTAAGCACCGCTGAACAGGTCAGAGACAGCAAAGTCAAGTACCGCTGAACAGGGCAAAGACCGCCATGGCAAGCACCGCTGAAAAGGGCAAGCACTGCCAACTCAAGCACCGCTAGCCCATGAGAGGCAGTGGCAGTGACGCAACAGTGACCGTCACGGGGTGAGTGATGCACTCTGGGCACCAGTCCCCCTCCAGAACCAGTGGAGACATGCATCCACTCCATCTATCCTGCACAGGATGAAGCACTCTGGGCACCAATCCCCCTCCAGAACCAGTGGAGACATGCATCCACTCCATCTATCCTGCACAGGATGAAGCACTCTGGGCACCAGTCCCCCTCCAGAACCAGTGGAGAATGTTATGCACTAGAGAGACTGTGGCTTTGCACTCCCCAGGATGGTACAGTGGGCAACCCACCCACTGTTGAGACTTGAGAGACTGTGGCTTTGCACTCCCCAGGATACAGCAGTAGGCAAACCACCCACTGAAAAGACGTGAGAGACTGTGGCTTTGCACTCCCCAGGATGGTACAGTGGGCAAACCACCCACTGTAGAGACTTGAGAGACTGTGGCTTTGCACTCCCCAGGATACAGCAGTGGGCAAACCACCCACTGAAAAGACTTGTGAGACTTTGGCTTTGCACTCCCCAGGATGGTACAGTGGGCAAACCACCCACTGTAGAGACTTGAGAGACTGTGGCTTTGCACTCCCCAGGATACAGCAGTGGGCAAACCACCCACTGAAAAGACTTGTGAGACTTTGGCTTTGCACTCCCCAGGATGGTACAGTGGGCAACCCACCCACTGTAGAGACTTGAGAGACTGTGGCTTTGCACTCCCCAGGATACAGCAGTGGGCAAACCACCCACTGAAAAGACTTGAGAGACTGTGGCTTTGCACTCCCCAGGATGGTACAGTGGGCAACCCACCCACTGTAGAGACTTGAGAGACTGTGGCTTTGCACTCCCCAGGATACAGCAGTGGGCAAACCACCCACTGAAAAGAATTGTGAGACTTTGGCTTTGCACTCCCCAGGATGGTACAGTGGGCAAACCACCCACTGTAGAGACTTGAGAGACTGTGGCTTTGCACTCCCCAGGATACAGCAGTGGGCAAACCACACACTGAAAAGACTTGTGAGGCTTTGGCTTTGCACTCCCCAGGATGGTACAGTGGGCAAACCACCCACTGTAGAGACTTGAGAGACTGTGGCTTTGCACTCCCCAGGATACAGCAGTGGGCAAACCACCCACTGAAAAGACTTGTGAGACTTTGGCTTTGCACTCCCCAGGATGGTACAGTGGGCAAACCACCCACTGTAGAGACTTGTGAGACTGTGGCTTTGCACTCCCCAGGATACATCAATGGGCATGGAGCCGCGTCGTGGATCTGGCATGGTGCAGTCATCCGGCTGAGGTGCCCCCCTTCCCTTCCCCCTGAGGTGCCTGTTGTATTTCTATCTGATGCCCCTGCAGTGTTCTCTCCGTTCCAGGACAGGTATCGTGTGTGGGCCTCGCCCATGCATTTTGGGCCCAGTGGTCCACGGACATTGAAATGTGCATACCTGTACTACTAATCGTGATGTATATATTTGGAATGTGTATATATTGATGTATATATGAGCTTACTGTTTTTTGATACATTACAATGGTTGAACTCATTTCCTTTTGTCTTAGCATTCTTCCGGGGGGGGTTGTTACTGTGATGTTCGGAAATGCATTGGTGTGTGTGTTGTAGTGGGTGAGGGTCGGGTTGGGGGTGGGGGTGTTGCATGTGTGTGTCCGTGACTTTTGCCTCCCCCTTCCCGTATGTCGTAGGTGCAGTACTCACCGTTGTCTTCGGCACCGCCGTTGCTGATGTTCGTAGAGGAGCAGGAAGACAAGTGCAGGGGGTATATGGAGTTCCGGCTCCATGGTGCCCTCCTTCCTCGTGGAGTTTGTTCAGGTGAGCGTTTTCACATTGAAATGTCTGTTTCCGCCGTGTTTTTATCCACGGTGAATCCGCCCCGGAAAAGGTGGCGGATTGGCCTGTTGTAATACTGTGGGCGGTACTTTGTCTTCCGCCTGTCTGTTGGCGGTGACCGCCGCGCTGCTTGTCTGTACCGCCGTGGCGGTCGGAGTGTTAAAGTGGCTGTCTATGTTGGCGGTTTCCGCCACGGTCATAATTCCCTTTTTTCCGCTGGCCTGTTTGCGGTATTACCGCCGCTTTAACACCTCCGCCAGGGTTGTAATGACCCCCATTGTCTCTTAAGTTAAGCCTGACTGCTCTGTGCCAAGCTAACTAGAATTATGGTTCCAGCTTGGACAGGGTGCATACCAGAAAGAGCAGGTCCAATACACTGTGGCACATGAGAGTATGGTTTAAGATCCCTGTAACGTTGACATCATCTTCCTTGGGCTAGTCTAGCTCACATGGACCTCACAACATTTACAGATACTCATTTTTAGATGTTGAGGTCTCACAGATCAATCACTTGGCTTACTTGTATTGTCCAGGTGTTCATTGAACATCATGAACTGGTGACATTGACAGGTATAAATGAATAGTTCTAATATAGACTATGACATAACAAAACAGAGATGTATGTGTTTTTCTATGAGCCAAATAATCAGATTAGGAATCCTAATCTGATTAGGATGTGTGTAGATTGACATTATTGCTTCAGATAGCTTCATCCATTTCAAATCATACTCCTTTGTACTCATATATGATTCCTGACTATTTCTTAGTGGTAATCCTGCTGAAGATGTACCTATCTGGGGGAATATGTTGGTACTCCAGGCATGACTTGGTGGCAGACCATCAACTGAAATATTTTGGGTTTGTGCTTCTGAGTTCCCATGCTTTACCATCACTCTGATTACATGTCATACCACTGCTTGTGTGACAACTTTTTTCGTTCAGTGTGATCACCAGTGTCCACGTGGCATTGATGAAAATTCACTTGTTATGCACAAATTCCTGTATGTCTAATTTACTACACCAACAATTTTGATGTGCTTGACAATCACTGATGAATTGCGTATATGCTTGATACATTTGTAGTGGTGCTTTGTACCTTTAAAATAGGTGTTGTGAGTACCCCACCACCGGTGTAGATTTTGCACTATCCTCTGCTCTTATACCTTAGTGTGCTAACCAATACATGTTAACCTTCAAAATGGAAACGCACAGATGGATGCACATACGTTACTCACTAGGTGAGAGTATGTCATATCTGGCATTTTTGCAATAACCACTGCAGTATATGGCTGATTGTTGCATATCTCAATCTGAGTGAGACTGGGTTTTGTGCAGGCATCATGTTTGAAAGTGTACATGTTTGTGTACACTAGTCATCCTATAGTGAAGTCTCACATATTACATAGTCACTTACCATTGTGAAGTTAAATAAAGCAAATGGTACTTGTATGTTGCAGCATTGCAAGATGAAGGAATATGATAATGTAATGGGATTATATTTTATGTGAGCTATACATTGTGGGTGAGGTTTTACATGTTTCTCTTATAAATTGTCATTCTCACAAATATTTTATTTTTGTGTACCTGATGTCACATATAGAGACTTCATCAGATGTTGGTTGTACAAGATAATCTGGTATTACACATGTTTGTTGGATATGTTGTCACATATTTTCACAGTAGTTAGCTAAACATTTGAAAAGTGGATCAAAATGAAACAAACAAGGAGATCATTTGTTCAAAGGTGATTTAGTTTTATGATTGATGCCACATATCAGGTTAAATTACTTCTCTCTGTTTTAAGTAAAGAAATGTTTGACAATTTGATGACGTCGCTGATGACCAGCCATAGTATGGGAAATCTCTCCCTCAGAGTCTTCATCCTCTTTCTCGTCAGGTGGGATTGCCCCCTCAGAGTCCCAATGGGCATTTGTCCTTACACAGATATTATGCAATATTACTCAGACTAATGTGATTTTTCAGACTGTGGTAGGTGAATACAGTAGACTGACGCCTGATTTGTTGAGGCATCTTAAGCAGAACTTTAGTCCCCAAAACATACGCTCCACCACATTGCTGGATTTGGACAGAGCAATCTTGTATTTCTTCTGTCCATTCATCTAGGGATTTGTGAATGGGGCCATCAGCTGTGGCTACACACAATATCCCTGGTCTACTGGAAAGAGAAAACATCACAAGTCAATGATTGGATTCTTTGTGACTTTAACATGACTACCTATATGTCATTTGTATGCAGACAATGTCAAACACTTTTCATATTAATTCACACTAATATGTCTTGGTTATTGTTGAGCATTGCTTTACACATGCCTGTTAAATGTTGGATTGGTTGTACATATTGTACGGAATGTAAGGGATAGAACACATCAACATGAGGATTACCATGCTTAGATACAATATTGGCAGGATAGGAACGTTTGTCTATTTGTTTCAGCAACATGTGAATTTGGAACTATGTATGTACAAAGTCTGCAACTTTAGATAACATTCTCTTACAGGCATTCTGACATGTATAGTTTGGAATAGTGTCTGTAAATTTGACACTCACACATACATTTGTCATATTGTTAACTACGATGTGTGTGGTTGTCCACCTAGTTAGAAATTAATTTGCATTTCTGGTCGCTTATTCTAGCTTCATTGACATATGACATGGATATTTCACTTTGGAATATTCATCATTTGGGCATTGTATTTGCCATGGCAAGTTGTCTAAATGGATTTAGCCTGGATCATAGGAAGGGGAATGGGGCCCCTTTCTGTATGAGACCAAATTGTGCTTGAAAAACTGACTTGGTCCAACAGACTCCTAAAGTCAACTTTCTGTCAGAACATGTGCATATGTGAAATTTCAGTGTTTATGAATCATTACTTATATGTGTTGATTCATACACCATTTCTTGATCATAAGTATGTACAATTGACTGAGGTAATCACACTGTGATACCTTTCCTTCATTTCTATTTGAAATAGGTCTGTTCCTAATAGATGACTTCAGTATTGGCCTATTTAATCACTGTGTGGCAATCACTTTGATGAGGTGAGATGCAGCAAAGGTAAGCAACCTTCAGCATGCATAAAATCATCAACTAAATTGATGTAGAATACCATTGTGTCTTCTTATCTACGTGTATTATTTGGCTTTGAAAGTTGTAATGGCCAGTGTATATCTGCCATTTACTCTTTTTGTGTGACTTATGTACCTAGAGTACATATTTGTTCCTTTATTTGGTGTAACACTCTCAGTGCATGAAAGTAATTGATATTTGATGGTCCTTTCACATTTGTGGTCCTATGTAATCCATTAGCCAACAGACATACCGGCATGTGTGAAACAGATACTTGGGATGACAAGATTTGGGCTACAACATTTTTAAATCAAGGGAATTAACACATATCCCCACATTCATGCACCATTGCACACGCACACATTGTATATATGTTATTGAGGTTGTTCCTTTCATCTTAGCTTCAAAACAATTGTGGAACACATGAAGTGTAATTTGCTCTCAATAAAATGACACTACTTGTGATTCTGACAGCTCACACTCTATGACAGGAGACAATACCTAGCACTGTATGTTTTTTCATCCCTCCTTTTCCGAATCTGTGAGGTAATCACACAATGGACATCACTGTCTACATGTCTGGGTGACATACTACCACTAGGTGCATCTCACACACAATCCAAACACAAAGACAGAGATGAATATTCTGTCATTCATTTCAAATTACGCAAAGTATTTGTAGTTCTGCTTTCTTTACCAATTTGTAGGCCATTCCTACATCTGCCATTCTTAAACTGCTCATTGCTGGGACTGTGGCAGAAAATGTAGGCATGATAGGCACTTCCTGGGTGTTTTGCATGAAGGTTTATAATGAGCCCCTGATGGTGCACTATTGCCTGGATATTTGTAGAATAAGGTGGGGTCAGTCTTATTATGGCATGCAACACAGATAGCAGGAACACAGATAATGCTCCCAGCAATAAGCCTCCCAGTCTTGCTGATGCTGTTTGGAAGGATTTAGAGGCCAACACATGTAAAATAGACATCGTTTTGACATGTGCTGCAATGGCATGGGTCCTTGTTGTTGATGGCTAAATACTTGGCTCTATCTTCTCCAGCAATTCCATGACGGACTCCCTCTTAAATCTGTATAAACAATGATCTCCTCCCTGAGATCAATGAGGGATATGCATTGGTGAAAAAATATATTCCTTTCTCCTTCGCTGCCTACGTGGTTGTCTCCAAGCTACTCCAAGTAGCAGTATGATGACCTCCTTAGCGTAGTTGAGTTTGACAAAGTGTTTTGTGACCTTGAGGATTATATATCACAGACATAGCATTATTTTCCATGCCTGGGTTGGCAATGCACAGCAATTCTGATACTTTTCTAGCTTTGCATGGTGAAAAGCCATGTTATGCAGACAGTGGTGTGGTGATAAACACCACTGCGTATGGTTGCGCAGGATTTTGTGAATGAATGCCTACATTGCATATGTTAATTCCTGTGTGACACAGCAGGATTTGGTTCATTTTTTCCACAACGCAATTGTAAAAATACAGTTCATCTGTGCTGGTGCATCGTTTTTTAACTGTGACATACTGCTTGCGTCTCCTTGATCCACACTATGTGGTGCAACACGGGCACATCCCTTGATACATTTACCCCTTAATCTACACAGCCCGGGTGGTCTTCTGCTTCAGCAGATGCCTAGTCCATTAATTGCAACCTGTTTGTTTATGGCAGGATACAAGGGCAAACGCACATGCACCAGGCTCCCATAAATGTTTCACTGATGAGTATAAATACTCTCTACTAAGGTTTCCAGTAACTGTTTACTTTAACAAAGGGAAATACTTGGTGGTGTTTTGAGAAGTTTTGCTTGTACCTGATTTCTTGTGTATGCTTATTTCACTTTGTTGCTTCTCACTCCTATATGCATCCCAGGCAGAGTTACATCAGTTCATGTCAAGTCAGATTTGGAAATGTAAACCACAGAAGTTGGTTCCCTCATTCTTTCACTAAACAAATTGTGCCCATTGACATGTGTAAACCATGCATTTACCACAGACTGTTTCGTCAATGAAGCATGCCACTCCATCGTTAATGGCTGTGTTCTGATCATGCTGGATATACATTTCTTACATACTTGCACCATGTTATTGGTTTGGCGCCCATATTTGTTGTAAGGATTTGTTAACATACATCCTTTCCTCAAATTCCTATGTCAGCATTGTGCTACTGGTACACAATGGTGATGGTACGTGTCGATTTTTTGTGTTTGTAACCTAAGGCTGCAATTACAAGGTGGCAGCAGGGCTTTTGCCTGGGCCACAACCTGACGTTTGTCAAATCCACTAGCACAAAATACAGCTTTTAAAATGGATCTTTTTTAAGTTCCCTATTCACATCCTCACCTTTACTGGCAAAAGACAGATTAATTTCTCAACAAAGACTACAAAAATCTTTAAGGTATTGCATGTCAGCAATGCACTCCCTAAGATTATTTTCTTTTTTCAAGCTGTGTAGCCACAGTTCTTTTCATGCAACATTTGACTCTTGCATAGTGTATAATCTAAACTAAGGGCCATGTGTACGAACAGTTTTTCCCATGAACACAGAATGGGTAAAAACCTTTGCTACATCTGGCCCTAAGTCACTTAAAGATGACTGAGTGAGTTCAGGTTGTGGTTGGGAGTTTTTGATGGTGCACAATTATTAGCTCTAAAGTTGATGCTAGAAGCAGTGCACGTTTCTTATAGTGTCTTGTCAACAAGCCATAGAGGTGTACATACTACATGCACTTCTAGTCCTTGGCCACTCTGCAGAGCACACGGAGCAATAGTTGAATATGTGCCAGTGGTATTTTGTGGGAAAGTGTTTTATATGTGGATGGAGGACTTCAGAAAGATGTGGAAGGAAAAAAGGGTACAGGTCTAACAGAGTGAGAGACTGCAGAAGAAAGTGGTTTAAAGCAGGGAATGAGAGTCCCTGTGATACTCCAATGGTCACTACTCCTTCCATATACCTTAGTAATGTTTCATTCACAGTGTCATATATTTAGAATGGAAATATTTTCAATTTTAATTATTCACAACATAATTGTTGTTAACATTTATCTGATACAGCCAACAAGTAATGGTAAATCCAATAGATCTAGCTTGTTTTAGGCATAGGTATTTGCTGTTGTCTGGTGTCTCTGGATGCAACAATGGAAAACACTGAAAAGACACCTAGATACTGATCAGGCGACATGCTGTGTGAAACACTTAAATTTAGTTGATATGTGTTAAGACGCACCCCTTATGACATAGGCCCGGTCTCTTGGAAAGGATTTCTAGTTCTGAATCTTTGGCTCATGCCCATTTTAAAGACCTCCCTTCTCTTTTTCACACCACTTAAAACATTAGGTAGCAGATTTATGTACAGGTGTACTGTGTGGTTGGAAATAATGATTCCGGAGAATATGCCCTCTAAAATATCTGACCATTATGGATGGGGAATAACATGTAGAACCAAAATTACTGGCTCTAGATCTGAGAGCAGTGTGCCTTGTCAATAGAAATATCCACTTCCATTTATCACTTGCTCTGAACAGGTGTTTACATAAGCTGAGGCTACTGTCAGGTAGAGGGCAGGAGCCGGTGAGTGAGAACGATGAAAGGGAGTGAAGAGGAAGCCAGTCCTAAGGCTGCCAGGGAGAGCACACCCTGCTACTCCAGTGCCATCAGAGTGTGTTGAGAAGATGCTGGGAAAAATGGCCAGTATTGATGTTGCAAACCAAGACCCATGTGATTTCACATGTGGGAAGTTCTGGAAGGTAAAATGGGCACTAGTAGACTCACACTAGGAGTAGCAAAAAAAAGGGGGATTATAATTGGGCATACAGATATCCTACCTGGCAATACCACTCAGGTAAACTTCTATTCAGGCCTAAAGTATTAGTTATGATGTCCTGTGATGATTGTACCACATAAATCCTATGCCTGCTGTAAGAAATGGTGTTATTGGTCGAGAGGGTTGAAAACCACATTCAAATAATGAACACAATCCTTGTCAGGGTTATCCACAAAAGTCACTAAATCAACCTGGGCTTAGCCCTCTGGTAGCTTGACACAAATCCGTCAGGAGTAACTTTGGGCAATGTGTAAAGAATTTATGCAGTACTGAAACTGTAATAAAGTGAAAACACAGCACAAGAAAAATAATAAACCAATTTGAAACATAGAGTACAAATGACAAGAATCTAATTAGTAGACCCGGAGATATGAGGTCTTTAATTTTTAGGTGAAAATAGAGCCAAGAAACAGAAAATGCCACTTGCATTTATCTGATCATGCTAGACCGTGGAAAAGTCATAACTTCAGGCCCATAGCAATGGAGCGTGGGTTGGATACAGGAACGCGTTAGTCACACTGCAGATATACCTTCTCAAGTTCGCCACAAAGGGTGAAATCCCCATTGGCAGGGACCATGAGGAAGAGGTAGTCGGCACAAGGACCAGGTCAAGCACTGCTGATGGCTGTTGCTGCTGCCTGAAGAGCCAGTCATCACTGGAACTTCATGTTGGCGGTCATCACTGGCTATCACTGTTGGCTCAAAGTGCAGGTCTTGCACTGTGAGTTATCCTGGAGGGTCACTGTCGGCATCAACCGCAGTTCCCACTGGAGACTCAGATTGGCTGTCTTTGTGGTAATTTAATTCTCGATGCAAAGAGATGACTTCACTGTCACAATCAGCCCAAGACTTCTGCAACTTCACTTTTTCTTCAGGAGGAGCTCTCACTGATTCCAGCCAAGGGTCTGGGACCTAGAGGGCACTGTTTGGGGATCAGGACCCACTCCAGCAGAGGCCAACAGCAGGCCTCAGGCAGGTCCAGGCAGGTCCAGGAAGGTTTAATTAGTGCTAGTCAGCTGCGCAGTTGCAGGGAGGCCTCTGGAAGTGAGTCGTGTTTTGTGGTTCAAACAGGACATCAGCAAATATACCTTTGGCATCAATCTGGGTAGCCGGGGTTCAAGGCAAGACAGTCCAATCTTCCTTTTTCAGTCATCAGGGCAGTCACTCCATCTCAGACAGCAGAGCACTCCTTCTTCTAAAGCTTCCACAGGTCCAGGACTGATCTGATGAGTTATAATGAATGCCCCACGTTCAGACCTTGTGCCAGTCTTTGTGTAGGGGAATTCCCTGACCTACCCTAAAAACGGCTCAGGTCAGTTCTTCCCCTTCCTCTGGTTCTGGCTTCAGAGTGTCTAGGGTTACAAAGGCAAGTGTAATCATGGCTGAACCCTTTGAATTGTAATCAGGGCAGGGTACTTCTCCTTGGCCTTTTTTGTCTCAATGCCTGGAAGAAATACTCAACTGACAACAGCAGAACCATTCACAGTTATGTGACCCAGACCACTAAAAGAAAAGTTCAGTTTGTTTAGGCAGAAAACAGCCAACTTTCCTAAAGTGGCATTTTTAAATTGGTGCCTTCATAATATGACTTTTTCATTAAAGAAGATTTCAAACTAAAATTAATTTGAGTGTAAACATCATTTCTCGATCTTCTCCCATTCTGTAGTTTAATCAATCAATCAGGATTTTTAAAGCACATCTAATCACTCAACAGTGTATCCAGGTGCTTGCATGTCCCACAGAAAGCAGTGAAAATGAGGGAAAAGCAAGAAGGCACACAAAAAACAGGGGAAAAAGCAAGGAGAGAGCAATGAGAATATGGGGAAGGCAAGGAGAAAACAGTGGGAATGGGAGAGAAGCAAGTAGAAAATACTCAGAAAATGGAGGGAAAGCAAAGAGAGAGCAGTGAAAATGAAGGAAAAGCAAAAAGGCACACAAAAATGGGAGAAAATGCAAGGAGAAAGCAGTGAGAACAAGGGGAAAGCAAGAAGAGGGCACACAAAAAATGGGGAAACGGCAAGTAGAAAGTAGTGAAAACAAGGCAAACAAAGGAAAAAGGATGGAGAAGCCACACCAAAGACTGTGGAGAAAGCAGTGAGAATGAGGGAAAAGCAAGAAGAGTGCACACAGCAATGGGGAAAAGCAAGGAGAATGCAGTGAAAACTAGAGAAAAGCAATGAGAAGGCACACAAAAACAGGGGGTAAAGCAAATAGAAGACAGGAGCAAGAGCAATGCAGCAGCAAGGGGAGAGCCGAGCATGGGTCCAGCTAGCACCTATTAAGTGTGGTAAGTTAACCCAATGTTACCTTATTGGAGAGATAGCCTTACTCAAGGAAAACACCTTTAGCAATTTTCCCTGTCAGGACATGTAAAGCCTAAGCCTACATATCCTACTTTTTAAATACCATGCACCTGTCCCTAGGAGCCTTCAGGGCTTACCGTAGGGGAGACATATAAGTATAAAAAAATAATATATATGCAAGGCATAAAGTTATTTTGCCAAGTTAACATGGTAGTTCAAAACTGCCATTCAGGCAACAGTGACAGGTCTGAGACACGTTTTAAGATGCTACTTTAGGTGGGGGCACAATGAGTGTTGAAGCCCACAAGTAGGATTTACTTTATAGGACCTGGGAACATGTAGTACCATTTACTGCTGACCCCTTTGGGCCACCTTCCCTGTGATTGTGGCCAATTGTAGTAAGATGCAATTTCCCTCCTACTCAATGAATATTGATGAGATAGATCGAATTGAAATCCACTGCAAATCTGTATTTTATTAACAGACATATTAGTACATAGGATAGTTCACAAAATCAAAAATAAGTTGGTAAAAGTCAGTGAGAAATTTGCAATTGCTTTTAACAAACTGATTCTTTGTAATCAATGACACTAAATGTTGAAATGTATTTTAATTCATAAATGTGGACAAGTGCATTTGCTTTTTCATTTCGTTGGATCACTGCTTTATTCTGCCTTCAAGCTTGGAAGCATCTGTCCATCTGTTACACACAGCAGCACTTTGATACCTAGGAGGCCTGGTTTGAGCTCTGGAATTCCATGTAATTAAATATAAATAAAGAAAGGGCAGGTGTCAAATGACATTCAATGTGACTGAAAGCCCCTTGTGTCATATTAAGATTTCTGTCTCTGAAGGTAAGATTTCTAGGATCAACCACCAATGTATTACATTAGAGCCACACAGGCCCTAAGTCCAATAATTAATGTCCTCACAATGGAAGCCAAATTTAGGAAAGAAATGCCATTAGGAGATGAACAAAATGCATCCACAATTATCAGGTACAAATGTTTTGATCAGTGTGCCTCGAGTGCAAAGAATGCATTCAATAAAAGTGATTGCAATTTGCACACTGACCTTTCATGAATGCATTAATATTTTGAGAACCGACCTATGTTTTAATAAGTTGGTTCACAAAATATTGAATCATAGTGAGTTGCAATTCAACTGACTTCCTGAATATTATTGAGAGAGGGTGAAAATTGTGATCCACTGTCAATTCACTGCCGTCACAGGGATCATGACCTGGTGGGGTAAATTTACCACCCTGTCTACAATTGCTTTTTTTTATTAAATGCAGCCCATTTTCTTTAAACAAAACCTGGATGTACTGGGAAAAAAAAAAAAACTAAGAACAGTGTCCCAACTTTTTTAGGAGTAAGCAGTAAGCTAAATGGACCACTGTTTCTTCCTAAAATAATTTTTTGTTAACATTCAGAAAGAGGAGGAGGCCACATGGGGACCTCTTAATAATAATTAAGCGCCTTCTTTGAGGTGTTGGTAACTTATCAATGGTTTCCATCTGCAACTGTGGTCATAAACCATTGATACATACCTTAAGCAACTGTAAATTGGGAAGGACACCCAGCACAACTGTGAGTCCTGTGAGTCGGTATCTACTCAGAAACCAATGCTTCCATTTGTAATGTGTTATCAAATAACAATTTGACATTCATACACATGCAACACCTATTTTGTGGTGGCAAAGGCACTGATTTTGCAAAGCAGAGCCTTTGCTGTCACAAAGCACCTTTGTGCATGAGGCTGGCCCTAAATTTGAAGACATCCTGCCAAAAGTTGCAAATAGCACTCTATGAACATAACCCATATTTTTAAAGTACACTATCAAACCTTGGGGCACCCAGGCATTGAATAACAGATGTTTATTATTACCCAATGGTATTCATTTTGTTGCCTCAAGAAGGTATAAAGATTGAGTGACATCACCATAATTTGAATCTGCCAACACAAGGATAAATAGAGTCCTCGAAGGAATGCAATACTTCAGTGAGCCACAAAACTTAGAATAAAAAGGGCCCTCTCTGCATAACCACTAATTTAAACTGGGATTGAAATTAAGATCATTCTTTTATTCAAAACATTTTTTCTTTTTAACAACCAACAGTAATCTTGCTAATTCTTAGGTCTCTGCTACAGATACCTTTAGGCAGGCCTGTTGTGCCCAATGCATAACATATTCTTGCAGTGGTTTTGAGGTAAGCCCTTTTTTCGTTATTGGATGGATTTTTAACTAACTCTGTTATGTGCTTTTGATTACATAGCTTTTCTCCCTAAATTTATGTATTTCTAGCACAGGAACATTTCAGTGCCGCAGAGTTCTTATTGGATAAGTTGTATTATTTCAGTGTATACTTGAGGGGGCTCTTTTTTAATAGGTCCTGAACACTCTTTGGTAGTGTATGTCTTTCTTTGCTGCCTCTCTCTTTTTCCTCTTTTCCTTCTTCTCTTTATCCCACTATCCTCTGAAATACGGCTGTCCCCCTCCTGCCCGATACTCAAACCCTATCCCTCATTCCACAACCTGTGATGTCTTTTTTTTTCTTTTACATTTTTTACGAGAGCCCAGCAGCTGCAAATTGATGTCTGTATTGTGCTTTACCAATGCTTCTTTTTGACCTCCTTTCACTGTCCACTCTATTCATTTCTCCTGTCCCTGCGCCCTATGTAATATGCTTATTAGACGTTTTAGTTTATTTATTATTGCAAGGTTTTGAAGAGCCTCTTCCTTTCTTTCTCATGCTGTCATACATTTATCTTTGCATGTGTCATGCAGCAGTTATGTATCTCAGTAGCTATATTGGATGGGTTTTTTCTTCAGTCGGAAAGCCATTTGAAGATGGTGGGCCATACGTTTTCAAGAGTCTTAACGAATGCACACTCATGTACGCTATTGTCAACAAGTTTGGCAGGGCCATTAGTTCATATTTCTAACAATGCTTTTTTTCTTAAATAACATGAAATCTTCTCTTGGATCCTGACTTATAAGTTGCCATATTATTATTATTCTCACCGGGTCACAACAACAATTAATTAAATCAAGCGAAGTAAATATAAATTTAGCTATTAATAATATAAATACATATTTATTTGTACTATGTTTTTATCGCTTCATATTTTAAGAGTTGAAATGTGTCTTGGCCAATGAAAGCTTTTTTCATCCCCTTGAATTCCCCAAAATGTCTGATGCTGAAGGCTTACACTATCCCTGATAGAGATCTTAGCAACGATTAGAGTGAAAAGTCTCTTCCTTTCTACCAACTATACCTTTATTTCCCACCAAGTATGTACATAAAATAATATGATCCTAGGTTTAGCAACTTCAATAGAGATTTATGACATGCAACAATTGAACATGATTCCTAGGTGTAGCTTTTAAAGATGTAATCTTAGGCACACTTCGTCCATCTCCAAGCAATAAATGTTGTATGGGTTATATGTGCAACACTTGGCACAGGATGCAATATAAATTGTGTATCCAATTTAAGTGTAAGACAAACGTGTTAGTTTACTGGAATTTAATGGAGGGAAATTAGTTTGAATGTTTCTTTCCCATTTATGTGGAAGATGCTGCAGGAAGAAGTGTCATAAGCAACCATAATTTTGATTCGTTTATTGTTTTTATTTGTTTTAGGTTATATGCAAATTAGAATGAGCCAAGTTTAATAACCACTCCCATACTTATCTACTATTTTTTTATGGACTGCTTATTCGTGACACTGGTTTTATATACTTAGTCCAGATTCACTAAGGTGTATCCAATGGTAAACGTTTGAAGCAGCCAAACACAAAATCTATTTGGGGATTTACTAAGACACATAAAGCCAAATGTGTGTGCCTTTAAATGGCTTTGTAAAAATAGGTAATGCAACACAGCACATAGAGCTGCCTTGCGTTAGCTTGCTTCAGGGCGGTTTTACATGAATAGAGTGTATGGGGCAAATTTAAGAGCCCCTAGTGCCACTGGAGCGGCACTTTTCATGATGCTCTGGTGGCTCTATGCCCTGCGCCGCATTTACAAGGTGGCACTTTGTGTGGCAGGGGTGTGAAATGGGTGTTGCTGTGGGCATGCCACAGCAACACCCATTCCATTTTGACGCTGGTACAGATTTACAAGTTTTCGTAAACCTGAGGCAGCGCCAAAATGTAATGCCACCCCAGGGGAGACTTTGGAGTGGCACAACAAGGAGAAATTATCACATTTCTCCTCATATTTTGCTCTTTCTATGTGTGCTGCATTCTGCAGCACAGATAAAGATAATCACCATTGAATATTGTTTTTGTGCAGGAAGGTTTTCCTTTCTGCACAAAATCAATCTCCCCATCAACGCAGCCACCCTTGTACTACGGTGCAAGGGTAGCTGCATTTGCGCACAGCAGCAAATTTAGCGCCAGCGCAGGGGGAAATACAGGGGTACACCGTATTTAATTAAATACTGCGGATTCCTGCTTTGTGAATATGATGGTGCACAGCACTGCCAAATTTGGTGCAGTGCCATGCACCGTCATTTTCCATTAAATCTGGCCCTGAGTGTTCCTGTGCATCCACCAATGTTTTCTCCAGCACACATGCAAAGGGGAATATGCTTTTAAAGAATTGCTTTTGTGTCAGAAGGGGGTTCTTTTCCTGCACGAAAACGTTTAGGATCAGTTCACCGGTACCTTTGTGTCTTGGCGCCTGAATGCCTTCATTAGACCTTGGAAGCCCGATGTACACCATCACCACAAGAGGGCAGAACTGCACCATATCTTAATAGATATGCTGCATTTCTGCTCACTCCCTTTGACACAGCACACTGCAGCAAATTCCCTTTAAACATTTTGTTGCATCAAAGTTTAGTAATTCTCCGACCAGATGGAAAAGATAATATCACTCATGCCACAGTGACTTCCATGGATAGAGCTTAGGAATCATGGAGCATATTAACTAAATGGTTGCAAACGTTTTCAAATGTAATGCCGATACATAATAAGGTTTGTATGACTAATTAAGAAGAGAACCTACTCACATGTTTTGTCTTGTGTTAGGGTGGCCATAATAAAATAAGTAAGAACGTACCCCTATGCAATTTTATGATTCTTCCAGATCCTCACAGGTCTAGATGTTATGTTATGTTTTGATATTTCTTTTACCACCATAGCATTTTGACGTTTACATAAATAACAGAACATAATGATGACAGATAATAAATGATTAGGACAGATTAAAAGGATTTGTATGCAAACATTATTTTCAGTTCTTTTCGACCCTAGTGAAGATGTACATATGCTTAGGTCTATAGGTGATCAATTCTACTCTTTGGCGTCTGCAAAAGAGAAAGCTCACGTACCAAAAAAGGAAGTAAGACTTTCAGAAACATCTACAAGACATTTGCCAACAGAACAATTTTGCGGGATTCATTTTTATGGAAGGTAAAATCCTATAGCAAGACAAGGAGGCTAGCTGAAACTGAGCACCTGTTGTTTTTATCGAGATGGTAATTTACTGAATGGGACGGACTCTGTGTACAAAAGGCAAAGAAGCAGGGCAAGGCAAACTCGGAAACAGCACTGCAAGTTGACTGATAGGCAACAAGAAATCGTTTTAACTTCCCTATGATGCTTAATACTTCAGTTCCCTGTCGGCAATCTCAGTTTTTTTTGTTTTTTGTTGCCTTAGTTTAGAAAGCTGAAGCCAGGATCATATATACGGAACTACCAGCGCAAGGAACAGAAATCGGAATAGCTCGTATTAAAGTGTATTCTCTGATAGCGAAACAGTTGTAGGATTTTCAGTTTACATATAACGTGTAGTTGCATAAAGGTAGTCAATTGCTTGCATTAAGTCAGGAAAGGTAAAAGGGTGACCTTCCATACTCTGCGCACTACAAAATAACGTGCTCCTTGCGTAGTGCATGTTATAGGTTCTCAACAGTAGTCATTTTCAACTGAAAAAGGATGAAAGAATAATTCACATCTGCCAAGATTCCATTTTGAGACTTGCAATTCATGAAGACATATTTGATGCAGTAGCTCTGCCGACTGCTAGAATTTCACGTATTACAAACAGAAATATCTCTGCCCTCCACTGATTCATACACAGAACACTTACAAAAGCTCATTTTTGCTGTCCACCTGACATTGGTTTGTGAAATGTTCGACACCGTAAACTTTTCATACAAATCCGTTCTGTAAGAAAAATTATATTCACAACGTTACAGGTTCATCAGCTGCACATTAATTTAGTCCCATGGTGTGGGGCAGGAAAAAGACAGGACATGTTTGGGGTAAGAAGATGGCAGTTGTTTGCCTCCATGTAATTGCAATGTTATTACCTCGTGGACATTTCCCTATTGACTACAGATTCATCATAGACCGTCTAATCATTTATTTCTAATGTAATGGAAATTTTATAAAATATTAAATGGATAATATTTTTTAAGGATAGGGTTGAGATGTCATTAAATGAATAGGCTGATAAGGGTAAGAGTGTATAGGGTAGGAGTAAGGGGTTGAGATTTAGGAAATGTGTTTAAGGACAATGATTACATTTGAGGGTAAGAGTAAAATGTGAGGAGGTACGTGTAACTACTTAAAGGGATAACCATAGGGAAGTGAGTAGAAAGGTTAAGGATAACAAGTATGCAAGACTTATGGCTAAGGTGTTATGGATAAGTGTTAGACCTGACAGCCTTAGGGTGGTCACCCCTAACTTTTTGCCTGCCTCCCTCCACTTTTTAGATACTGTTTTTGCTGGCTTTAAGACTCTGCACACTTTACCACTGCTAACCAGTGCTAAAGTGCATATGCTCTCTCCCTTTAAACATGGTAACATTGGATCATACCCAATTGGACTATTTAATTTACTTATAAGTTCCTAGTAGAGTGCACTATATGTGCCCAGGGCCTGTAGATTAAATGCTACTAGTGGGCCTGCAGCACTAATTGTGCCACCCACTTAAGTAGCCCCTTAACCTTGTCTCAGGCCTGCCATTGCAAGGCCTGTGTGTGCAGTTTCACTGCTAATTCGACTTGGCATTTAAAAGTACTTGCCAACCCTAAAACCCACCTTTTTCTACACCCCTAAGGTATGCCCTAGGTAACCCATAGGACAGGGCGCTGTGTAGGCAAAAGGCAGGACATGTACCTGTGTAGTTTACATGTCCTGGTAGTGTAAAACTTCTAAATTTGTTTTTACACTGCTGTGAGGCCTGCTCCCTTCATAGGCTAACATTGGGGCTGCCCTCATACATTGTTTGAGTGGTAGCTGCTGATCTGAAAGGAGTAGGAAGGTCATATTTAGTATGGCCAGAATGGTGATATAATATTCTGCTGACTGGTAAAGTTGGATTTAATATCACTATTTTAGAAATGCTACTTTTAGAAAGTGAGCATTTCTCTGCACTTAAATCTTTCTGTGCCTTACAATCCACGTCTGGCTGTGTTTAGTTGACAGCTCCTTGTGCATTCACTCAGACACCCCCCAAATACAGGATACTCAGCCTCACTTGCATGCATCTGCATCTTGAATGGGTCTTCCTGGGCTGGGAGTGTGGAAGGCCTGACACTTGCATGTCAAAGGACAGTAGCCTGCCCTCCCACAAAGGACTGCCACACCCCCTACTGGGACCCTGGCAGACAGGATTGAACTGAAAGGGGACCTTGTACACTTCTAAGCCACTCTTTGAAGTCTCCCCCACTTCAAAGGCACATTTCGGTATATAAACAAGGCCTCTGCCCCTACCAACTCAGACACTTCCTGGAGAAGAAACTTGAACCGGAACCTGCATCTTGCCAAGAAGAACTACATGGCTACCCAATGGACTCATCTGTCTACTTTCTGTGAAGGACTGCTGCCTTGCTGTGCCCTGCTGCCTGGCTGCTTCCTGGCAGAGGTGAGGAAGTGCTCTCCAAGGGCTTGGATAGAGCTTGCCTCCTGTTCCCTGAAGTCTCAGGACCAAAAAGACTTCATCTCTACAAGAAGGACTCCTTGTGCAGTGAAATTCGATGCACAGCCTGCCAGAAACGACGCACAGCCTGCACCCCTGTGAAAATGTCACAATACGCCGAACCAGAACGAAGCAGCCCAACTTCGCAATAAGAAGATTGACGCAGGGCCAGCGTAGCGACCGGAAATTCGACGCACAGCCCACTGGATCAATGCACACCCGAGCCAGAACGACGCAGCTTGACTTCCAGAGAGGGATCAACGCAGCGCCTGCCATGCGGTAGAAAATTTGACGCAACACACTCCAGATCGACGCAGCTCCTGTCCAGCCAGCACAGGAAATCCACGCATCGTCCCCGGGGCATCTGAAAACCCCGCAACCCAAAGAGGATCCAAGACCGAGTGCTGGAAATCGACACACAACTGTCTCTGCGTGAAAAGTAAATGATGCATCGCCGTGTGTGGCCCGAGAAATCGACGCACACCCCTTTGTTTCCATGCATCTCCTCCTCTGCGGTTCTTGCGGAGAGTTGTCACGCAAACCAGGTACTCTGTGCTTGAAAGAGACTTTGTTTGCTTTTAAAAGATTTAAGACACTTCATATCACTTTTCAGTGATATCTCAACATTTACTTATTGCATTAATCATTTTGACCTGCATCTTATCAGATAAATATTATATATTTTTCTAAACACTGTGTGGTGTATTTTTGTGGTGCTATATGGTGTTATAGTATGATTTATTGAACAAATACTTTACACATTGCCTTCTAGGTTAAGCCTGACTGCTCAGTGCCAAGCAACCAGATGGTGGGCAAATGATAAATTGGATTGTGTGTGACTTACCCTGATTAGAGTGAGGGTCCTTGCTTGGACAGGGAGTAACCTGACTGCCAACCGAAGCCCCCATTTCTAACAATAAGGTTAATGGGTTAAGGGAGTAGCAATAGGTTAAAGGTAAAATAACTCATTACTTACTGGTAAACATCATTACCCTGATTAAGGTCCTCCTCTTTCCAGTCACAACTTAGAAGGCGGTCCCACCCTCAAACAAGTATAACTACAAGCTAGTCCTTTTATTACTTTTTGTTAGTTGACAACCTTCTCCCTCCTTTCGCCAGGCCTGCAATAACAAACAAAATCTAAAAAGAGGGAGGAAGTGTTGATGACTGGGACGAGAAGGATCTTAATCAGGGTAATAAAGTTTAGTAGCAAGTAATGAGTTCACTAGCCCCTCATAGGACCTCTTCATCTCAGTCATAATTTAGTGAGGATTTCACAAGCAACTAAATAAAATAGTTTTACAACATATCTACAATGCTTTGTCTTTATTGAAAACAACAATTACTTCATTGCTGCATATACCACATCAAATGCAAAGTTATTATGAGAAGAATGCAAAACATCAAGATGATAACATTTGATAAATTTATGATGTGCTCTCCATGTGGCTGCCCTGCAGATTTCAAGGACTGACACTCATGCTGTTTCTGCCATTGAGGCATAAACTGATCTAGTTGAACACCCCTGAATTTGAGCTGGGGCATATGTAAAATCACTCACTAATGTCTGCCCTTTACCTATATTTGCATTGGTTTACACACATCACAAATGTACTACTCTAATACTCCCTTAAACACTTAATTACATGTTTTATACCTTATATTTTAGAAACCTTTTACACAGCAACTCTTTTGAGGCAATTTGTAGCTTTCTCTTGGGCATCAGAGCAACACACACGGCACACCTTGAAACACAACCGATCTGAACACACAGACTTATTTCTTAAGCAAACAATCTCACAAGCATATTGTAGCCTATTTCTGGCAGTTGTTTACTCAAATCTTAGCACTATACTTATCAATGTTTTTTAAAGGTATTTAATTGTGGTCACATGTAAGCTTAACATTTATACTCTTATCCTACTACATGCTCATATTTTTTTACTTTTTTAATGCCCTACATTGCCGTTTCATCCATCACCTGCCATAATTACTACTTCTGTCGTACCAGCGAACAAACATCCACACCGGCAGCATATAGCAAACGGATAGTATAAATTGTAAGTTAAATGTCTGTTTTTTTGCCTCTGGTTCTAACTTATTATTTAAGGATACCTTGATGCATTTTATCAAACATCCCTGTTGGTCCCATGCATATTATGTTATGATTTTACATTTCATATTATATATTCTCGGTGATTAGTGCTCAGGCCTTGCAATAGCCTTACCTTATTGTTTACACACACACACACACACACACACAGGTTACAGTGACGTTATAGTTATTTTTTGATTTTACCACAAAAAACACAGAAATTCACCAGTTATCGGTATAGTTGTTTCAAGTAACTATAACTTGTGCCCTAAGGTGACTATTACTCGCACCCCCACCATGCACAGTTTTCTCATCAATAATTTCACTACTAATGTTGCTGTAATAATTTCAATGATGTGTCGGAAGATGTCATATGTGAGGTAATTTCTGTGAATTTTACAAGGTGTCTTTTCAATTCTATTTCCTAACTCTAACATCCCTGTAACCTTTGGTTTTTCAGGTGAATTTCTCAGTTTTTTTAATGCTGTCTCCTACCTATAACAAAAAAGTGGGAGGGTCAAAAAAGGAGCGTTTGCCATGTTAATTCCGATAGCGATTTTAAACATTGATTTCGCCCTAGCTACTGGAACGAACTGCACCAATTTTGGCATAAAGGTAGCTCTTGGTGTAGAAAGAGCCCTTTTTGCTATTTGGTAGAAATCTGTTCAGTAGTTGTTAAGAAAATAAAGAAAATCCAAATGTGTATATATAGGGACGTGAAGGCTTTGTGAACCCTCAGATCTCATGTTGAGATGGGGCGCAGTTATAGTTACCTTAGGGCATGAGTTATAGTACTTGAGAAATGTGTATTTCTCTGGCTGGCCACAAATGTTTCCAGATTATTTTGCTAATAATTTGTGAAAATTCGTGATTTTTCACAAATACGTGTGCGAAAAGAAGCGTTACAACAATTTGCTGACTGAAACCTGGCTATAAAGCTATAACTGTAATTTTATTTCATGGGACACGGTTCCTGGGGTTGAAAATTCAAATTGTAAGTGGCATAAGGGGTCAGGTTGAGGGATCTCTGACCCCAAGGGGTATGGTAAAGGTGTGTTTTAGGGGCAAATTATAGGTTTAGTATAACATTGCTCACAGTTCACAATATTCAAGTATTTTCATGAATTTCCATGAATTATTCGCAAAATATTCACGATTATGGTAAAACTTGAAAGAAAAGAAAGAGATTGGCTGCAAGGCCTGGGTGCAAGGCAAAGCCTTATGACTGATCGCCCCTGTACAAGGCTGTTGGTCATGCAGAGCAGAGGTTGGAATAACGTATGGTAATTAAAATCACCTTACTTTAAAACACCATAGAAACTCACTGAAAAAGCAAAGGTTACAGGACCTTAAAGTTAGATTCTGAATTTACTCGTACAAAGCCATAAAAGTCTGCAGTTATAGCTAGAGTTATTTCAAGTAACTATAACTCATGCCCTAAGGTAGCTTTACCTTGTGCTTTTGCCATGCACAGCTAATTACTCCACATATTATGTCATTGATGAGATCCTGTATGGCATCCTCGATACCACTGTCATGTTTGCAATACTATTTTTGATAAGAAAACTGTGCATAGCAAGGGTAACAACTGCAGAATGTATATGGTTTTGTACGAGTAAATTCAGAACCTAACTATAATGTCCCTGTAACCTTTGTTTTTTCAGTGAATATATATATATATATATATATGTATATATATATATATATATATATATATATATATATATATATATAGATATATATATCTACAGTATATATACATATACATATCTATCTATCCATCTATCTATCTATCTATCTATCTATCTATCTATCTATCTATCTAGAGCCAAGACCAAAACTCATAAAATCTGCTTTTACGCTGCCATTTTTAAGTTTCCTTTTAATTCACAAAAGAACATTTCCTTGGCAGGTTACATTTTCGCATCCCTCCAGACACTACTATGCGTGTCGACATTCATCTTCCTCAGGTGGTTTCCATCTGTATGAATCAATTGGCCTGCACTTAAGTAACCCCACAGGCTGTGAGAAAGTACTCTTTCTAGCATGGTTACCCCCATTTGTGGCCTGTTTGTCAGCGTGTTTGACTGTTTCACTGGGATCCTGCTAGCCAGGACCCCAGTGCTTATGGTTTGTGGCCTACTCTTCAGTATGTTTCAATGTTTTTGTCAGTATGCTTGACTGTGTCACTGGGATCCTGCTAACCAGGACCCCAGTGCTTATGCTCTCTCTGTTCCCAAATGTGTCTATTATGTGTTACCCAGGGGATCCCTATGGGCTGCAGCATTACTTTTGCCACCCATAGGGAGCCCATGCAAAGGCTTCTGCAGGACTGCCATTGCAGCCTGCGTGAAATGGTGCACGCACCCTTTCACAGCCATTTTCATCACACCATGTCACTTACAAGTCACCTATATGACAGGCCTTCCAATGCTGAAGGCTAGGTGCAAGGTACCTGGGTGTGAGGGCACCCCTGCACTAGCAGAGGTGCCCCCACGTTGTCCAGGACCATTTTCCCAGACTTTGTGAGTGCTGGGACACCATTTTACACATGTACTGGACAGAGGTCAAAACCTATTTGCAGTTTCACAATGGTAACCCTGAATATGGCCATTTCAGGTGTCTAAAAAATAGGAATTGTACCCGTATACTGATTCCAGTATTGATTGCACAATCCCATGCACCTTGGCAGCTCCAGAGTGGACCCCCAGTACTGCCATTCCACCCTTCTGAGCTTTTCCAGGCAGCCCCAGCTGCTACCACCTCACAGACAGGTTTCTGCACCCCTGTTGCTTGAGCAGCTCAGGCTCAGGAAGGCAGAACAAAGGATTTCCTTTGGGAGAGGGGTGTTACAACCTCTCTCTTTGAAAATTGTTGTTACATGCATGGGAGTGGCAGCCTCCCAGAGCCTCTTTGAAGGGCTCAGATGATGCCCTCCTTGCATAATCTGGTCCACACATGTTCAGGGACCCCCAGTCCTTGCTCTGGTGTGAAACTGGACGAAGGAAAGGGGAGTGACCACTTCCGTGTCCATCGGCACCCCAGGGGTGATGCCCAGAGCTCCTCCAGAGTATCCCTGGGTTTTGCCATCTTGGAATCCAAGGTGGTGGGGCGCTCTGGGAGCATCTAAGTGGCCAGTGGCAGCAGGTGACATCTGCAACATTGTAACTTCAACTCCTGCCAGCAACTGCAACAGTTTCTAGGTTGTGCATCCTCCAAGGACTGCCTGCCTTCAGCCTGCACCAGAAGAACTGAAAGAATCTCCCCTTAAGTGACGGAGTCTCTTCTTTGCTTCAGGAGGCACCTCTCTGCAGCTACATCTTGTGGCGTGGGTCCCCTCTCCAGACGACGAGCTGGGATCCAGCAATATGGGTGGTGGACTAAAGTCACCCAGTCAGTCCCAATGTCCAGCTGTCCAACTTTGGTGGAGGTAAGAGCTTGACTCCGCACGCAAGACAGAACCCCTGTGAGCCACATGACTTGCAGTTGCCAAGGCTTGGGTGCAACCTTCCAAGACGTTCTTCGTGCACAGCCCAGCTCAGGTTCATAGCACTCCATCCTGTGACACACAGCTTCTTGAGTGGTTCTCCGGCAGAGTGGGATCCCTTTGTGTCATGCTGCATGGGCCTCCATTTGCACCTTCTCTGTCCCCCTGCTGTGGGATTCCTGTGCATGCTGCCTGGTCTTCTGAGGGCTCTATGAGTTTCTGAGAGCCCCCTGTGCCTCCCCCTCCTAGATAAAGGCCGCCAGGTCCCTCCTGGTCCCGGGCAATGACATTTTCTGCTAACCACAAGCTTTGCGGGTGACAAGGCTTGTTGGCAGAATCCAGTGACGCAAACCAGACTGAAATCATCCATCCAGCGTGGGACATCTTTTGCACCAACAAGGAACCCGCATCTACCTTCTTGGGTGCATAACTAACTTTGTCTTCTCACCAGTGGTTCTTCTTTTGCACCTTCATCCGGGTTAGCAGGGGCTCCTGTTCTCCCTGGACTCTTCAGTGCTTCTTGGACTTGGTCCCAGTCTTCCACAGGTCTGCAGGTCCAGGAATCCATTGTTGGTGTCTTGCATTCTCTTCTGGTTCTTGCATGATCTTCTATCATGACTTCTTGTGTGTTTCAGGAAACTTGCTGTGATTTACTCCTGTTTTCCTGGGCTCTGGGGTGGGTTCCATTACTTACCTTTGGTGTTTTCTTACACTGCCAGTGCCCCCCTCCACACTACACTCGCCTAGGTGGGAAACCGACTTTCTCATTCCACTATTTTAGTATATGCTTTGTGTTCCCCCTGGACCGATTGCAACCTATTGTGATTTTCACTATTTGCACTGTTTTCTAACTGTTTACTTACCTGTTTTTGGATTCTAGTGTATATACAATGTATATTACTTACCTCCTAAGAGAGTATTGGCTCTAAGGTATTTTTGCCATTTGTATCACCAAAATATTTTTGTAACACTGAGTATTTTCTTTCATGTGTGTGAGTACTATGTGACTACAGTGGTGTTACAAGAGCTTTGCATGTCTCCTACTTCAGCCTTGGCTGCTCAGCTACAGCTACCTCTAGACAGCCTGGCTTCTAGACACTGACTACATTTCACTAAAAAGGGATACCTGGTATAAGGTGTAAGTACCTTTGGCACCCACTACAAACCACTCCAGCCTCCTACCCAGGCATCCTGGAACTAGTGGTTCTTCGTATTCAATAATGAGTGACTTTTTGTAAAACAGAATTATTCCAAATGCCCATGTGTAGTCACATAGCTTCACACTGAAAGTTCGTACATTACCATCACTCTTATTTTAGTACCAATGTTCAACCAATCACAATTTCAGTCCTGCTGATTTTGTTTTCAAAGGAGTGCAACAAGCAGCCTCCGTACTCCAAACGGAGCCGGACAGTATTTCTGTTCCAAATTTGAAAACTCCATGTGGTGATAAGCGTGATGGAAGTCAGTCATCCAAAAGATAGTAAACAGATTTTACGAGCTTTGGTCTTGGCTCTACATGTGGACCAGCAAAAAGAGCGCCCCGTGGAAGGCCGGTTTGCTTGTCAAAGTTCCATGTAATGAGGGGATACATACCCCCTGTGTTTGTACTAGACTGTGTAAGACTATCTTTTATATATATATATATATATATATATATATATATATATATATATATGATAAGTTCTTTTTATCCTCTTCATCAAGTGTGATGTTAGACAGATTGACCACTGTCTTGTCATCTGTCAACATCTCATCATCTGATAATATCGTCTGTTGCTTCGAGTCATCTTTCCTCCTTCGTCGATCTGACTTTCTTTTGAACTAGGCAATGAGTATTAGATACTGTGTAACAACACACAGTTAATAGTTTCTCCTGTGATTTATTGTGAACCACTGAATTTTACATTCATATTAATTTATATTAATTTATATCAATTTATATTAATTTATTTGTGATTTGTATGTATTTTGATTCACACGTTATTGTTTGATTTGATTCGTTTTGTTTTGGTGGAGGGGGTTGCTTTAAGTGAACTCTAGCACATAGGGTATATAAAGTGGGCCAAAATGGCGGCCCGCAGGTTGATAAAGGCGGCTACGCCTAAACGCGTTCCTGCTTTGTTTAATAAATCTTCGGTTTAACCATCGTGGAGTGCTAGAAGCCTTAATGATATTTTAAGGTGTTGTGTTAAATTTAATAGACGTGGCGGCGCGCGTCCCATTCTAGCACCATTGGTGTTCAGGTGCAGAGAGAGAAACGCCTCACGAAGTGTTCATATATATATATATATATATATATATATATAGGGGGTTATTACAACTTTGGAGGAGGTGTTAATCCGTCCCAAAAGTGACGGTAAAGTGACGGATATACCACCAGCCGTATTACGAGTCCATTATATCCTATGGAACTCGTAATACGGCTGGTGGTATATCCGTCACTTTACCGTCACTTTTGGGACGGATTAACACTCCTCCAAAGTTGTAATAACCCCCAAAGTCTTGATGATTTAACACAATGTTTCCCACGTGGAGTACAGCAATAATTGGTATTATTTGAATTTTGTATTGCTATCTAATGATTCAATAATATTGTATACAATAAGTTCCTCCCTTTAATCTAATTTGTAAAGCATTTCTGAATGTTTAGCCAGTTTACAGTATTATGTTTATCACAACAATTTGAGCAATTTTTAGGTGAGCCGAGACAAAATCATGTAGTATTTTCTTCATGTTTATGGTTGCTGATTTATCTTTAAAAGTGATGGTTCACTGTCTAGTTGTGAGTGGCTGTAAAGAATACTGCCCCAGTCAAAACACATTTCAGAATAAACAGTTTTTTTGGTAAACACATTGAGGTGTGCAAGCTTTCTGTGTCTGTTTGTGTGACAGAATTATAGTGATTTGCCTTCTGGGGCCATCATAGTTAAGAAACAGAATTTTAAAAAAATAGAATATTACTAAATTCACAAAGCTTAGAGTGATATTATAGTTAGGTTCAGATTTTACTCGCACAAAACCATGAAAATACTGTAGATGTAGTTATGGTTGGTCAAGTAAGTATAACTCCTGCCCTAAGGTCCCTCAAAAAATAAAAAATGCAAAAAAAAAGAAATGGTTTCAAATTGGGAATACCTTGAGAACCTAACCTTGTTGCAGGGGTCCCCATGGGACTCTTCCATGGCAAAAAAGCACTTTTTATAAAAGTTCACAGCAAATTTAATGAGTAGTCTGTAATTTTGTGGGTAATTGAAAAAAAAAGTGAGCTCGGCCCTACTGCCCCCTCTTGCACTAATTTGCCATGCACCTGGGTATGAGGATCCCTGGGGCCAAAGTCACCCTTGGAAGGGGTGCTGCACAGCCCACTCCCCTTGCCATAATTGTCCAGCCCTGGGGTATGGAGTCCCTGGGGCAATAATTGGCCCAGGGAGTGAGGCTGTGGAGCCCCCTTTTAGTAATTTGGTGGGCTCCAGGGGATGGGGTCCCTGGGGCTGTAATTAGTCCAGTGAAGAGAGGCTGCATGCCCTCTGCCAGGCCCTGTGGCCAACCCCAACGAACCATGCCCAACGGTTGTGCATGGTGGGGGTTGGGTACATATGTGGGGGTGGCTGCAGGCTTAATGGCTAACCCCCGTCGACTATAGGTAGCATGGGTTGGATTAAGATAAGGAAAATAAGTATAACTTAACATTAAAAATACCCTAAAAATTCACTGAAATAAGCAAAGGTTACCGGGGCGTTATAGAAATTCATTACTTATAGTTATACTTATGTCAAGAAACTGTAAGGCGTGTCCTAAGGTAACTATAACTTCCACCCTTGCCACACACTCCTATTTATCCCACAAATTACATCAGTAATGACATCCACTATGAACTAATTTATTATGTAACTGCAATATTTGCAATAAAATTATTGATGAGGGAACTGTGTATTACTTAAGAGGGTAAAAAAATGTATTTAAATTCTTCTCATAAAAATATGTTAGTCATATAATAGCAATGCAAGAAAATACCAATAGCTTAGGCATACATTCAACAAAAAGAGACCAAACAAGTGCAAATATATCTAGACATATTAAAATTCAAATTGGCCATTTAATAAATGCATTGAAATCACACAAGGTGCTCTCATTGCCAAGTAGCTAAAGAGTCAAAATAAGAATGGTAGCAGTAACGCATAAATTAAGAGAAACGAGGTGTTGTTAAATGTGCCTAGTTAAATATGTCTTAGGCAATTTTTAATTGACAACATATGCTGAGCATCATATAACATTGCGTACAAAGTGCTTTGCATCTGTCATTGCTTACTAACGCTAATCCCTCATTAATGCCCTTGTATTATTTGCATTGCTGCAGGCTGGTTTCATGTTACTGTCTTCTAAATTGAGAAGAAATGAAGTTTTCTGTTAGGAGAGGAAAGTTTGACTAAACAACCGTTGAAGTGCAACAGACATTTATTTTTTGGGCCAAGATTTACAAAGGTTTTGCGTCTGGTTTGCGTTGCTTATTTAATGTAGACCCAACACAAAGCATTTTTATGGATTTACAAACCAACGCAAAATGGTATTTGCATTGATTTGTGAGGTAAAATAATACAAACCAGCATGAAGTAATGATTTGAATTGTTTGGGCATTCCCATGCAACCACCCTTAATTTTTAATGCAAAACCCTATCTACTAACATTAGTAAACAGGGTTTTAAGCCAAAAAATAAAACTGCTGGAAAAGAGGCATTGAAAGAAGAAGTGTCTTCATTTCTCCTTTCTTTTCTCATTGCATGTGTGCTGCACTGTACAGCACACATACAAAGTAGGAAAAGTCTTAAAGCTTGTTAATAACAGTGTTTTGTATAGGAACTGTATTTTTCCAGTACAAAACCTATGCTAGGCTCACATTCACACCCTTGCACTATGGCATAAATATGTGTGTGTGGTGCTCAGCAGCAAAATGTTCCGTCATGCTAAGGAGACAGGAGTAGAGTGCCATATCTCTATACATATGGCACTCTCTATTCTCTCCTTGTCACCCAACTCAGTGCAGCATTTTTGGGTTGTGCGCTGTATTGTGTATAACTTTTACAAATCTGAGCCTCAGTGATTTCATTGTCTAAAAACGTGGGTTAGTAGAACTGTCATCCAAACATTTTTCTCTTTTACTTTGAATATAACATTATGTTTTATCTGTTCATGAAATTTAAATATTATATGCATTTTATGTAAAATATATGGAACACATAAACAGTGGATACAACAATATGCTAAATCACAAAATTGAGTGTATATTTGAAATCCTAACCAAAAGTGCCCATGTTTGACTACTGAAAGGAGGCTATGTAAGGTCTATGTTTCCTTCTAGCATTTCTATTTTTTCTGTTTTACCCTGATTCAATTCATATTGCCTCGGGCGTTTTCAAATGTTCTGCATTTTTCAGGAAATTATAAAACTCTTACAAGTTCATTATATGAATGTGAACTCATTCTTTGGACCTCTGCTGACAATCTAATACAATGAAACGTAAATGTTGATCTAATCTGTTTGTCACTTAAACAAGTATAAACAAACATCAATCTCACAGCCCTGATGGGGTACCCACAAAGGGATGGCTCCGAATTTCCCCATAGAAGAAACATTCACAGTGATGAGAGGAGAACGAATGAACATGAAGTCCAGCTGCACAAGCAACCGGTGTCTTTTAGTATAGACTCCTTTTTCTCTCCTAGTTTTGTAAACATTAGTCCTTTCTCAGTTGTGATTAATGTACTAACTACAGAAGCTTCACACAAAGTGATATTAGCAGTACCAGGCCAATAGCCCAATAAAATGCAGATACAAGTAAATTTGTTACAGAATGTAAGACCTGTTGTCCCATTTGTTTTCTTTTTCCTTGTTGAGGTTTACAGGGGAGGGATCTGGGGAGACAGCAAGAAATACTATTATCAACTGTGGGTAGGGGAGAGGCGACAGGGGTCTCAGAGGTTGGTGGGGAAAGAGAGTATGGGTTATTCAACATTTTTGAAGGGGAGAAGAGCATGACATACACACCTATCGGAGACGTGACCTGAATAGTCATGCATTTATCTTTAGATATGGTAATAACAATACTTACCTAGAATGTCAGTTGCCTAAACTCCCCAGCTAAACAACACAAACTTTGGGAATACTTGCTAGACCAACATCATGATGTCATAGCATTACAAGAGATGCACCTCAAGTGTGAGAGGACCACATGCTAAAGCACAAAACATATAACAACTTTTTAAATCATTCACTACCTCTAAACGTAATGGTATGGCACTGATGTTTCATACATCACTGAAATTTCAACCAACGTGGTAAAAAACTGACAAAGAGGGAAGGGTAATCAAAGTCAAAGGCCTTCTTTGGGGTAGCTCACCACCTTTACTTCAATCTATGCCCCCATCTCCAACCAATACCAATTTTTACACTCCTTCCTAACACTGCTGGGAGGATTTGGGAGGGAGGGATTCTTCTAATGGGAGACTTCAACCTTACCTGGCATGCAGGCACAGACAGCAGACACCCTTACTGATCGGCCACAGGCAACTTCTCTAAAACACTGAAACACACAATATAGGAGCTGGGCTTAGTCGATGCATGGAGAACACTCCACCAAGACTCCCAATACTATACCTTTTTCTCCCAATCCCATTGTACATACTGCAGACTTTATTACATATTTGTCAGCAAGACCTCTGATTGGTGACAATCCAACCAATAGCCCTTTCTGACCATACCCGGGTAGGTGTTACACTACAATGGGGAAATGCCCGGCTGAAACAACGCCATTGGTTAATCACATGCTCCCTAATTAGGGACCGACTCTCACAAAATGACCTACAGCAAACTATTAGGGAATACTACCAATATAACACCTCTGCTGACACAAACCTATGTAATAATTTGGATGCATTCAAAGCTGTGCTGTGGGATAAATGTATTTCTCTGACAGCAGCACTGAATAAACAAAGGGCGATCGCCTCACCCTTAAAGCAGGATTGTAGACACTGGAACGGACACACAAGGACCACCACACACTGCCTCTACAATTCAAGGTCACAGCGTTGAGGCGTAAATGAAATGCTAAATACACTAAAGGGAGGAACTCACCTTACTGCGCCTAAAGGTCACATCATACAAACAGGGGAACAAAGAGGGCTCCCATTTGGCACAACAACTCAGAGTTAAAAGGGAGAAGGAGTACATAGGAGACATTAGACAATCTACAACTGAGTTCCCCAGTTTGGATTCAAAGAAAGCAAAAATATTTGGAGATTTTTATTGGAAATTATATGTGGCTGCACATACAACTATCCACCCTCCACTTGACGTTTTGGAGAGCATTGACCTCCCTCAGTAATCTCCCACCCAAAATTAACTCCTAAGTGAACCGATTGGTGAAGGGGAGGTGAGGCTAGCAATAGCCAATTTAAAATTTCACAAATCACTGGGGCCAGATGGCCTCATTGCCCAGTTTCACAAAACCTTTAGTTTGACTTGATTCCAAACCTGACCACCCTATTTAAACAAATGGTGTCTCAGTGGCAGTCACTCCATCTATGAGTGAAGTGCTCATCACAGTTATTCCTATAACAGGGAAATATCTGCAAACTTGTGCCTCCTATAGACCCATAGCACTCCTAAATCTAAATGGAAAGCTTTACTCGAGGATATTGGCAACAAAGTTGGACAATCTGATGTCTGACTTGCACATCTGAACCAATCGGGCTTTATCAAAGGTCGACAGACATATGACAACCTGCGGAGGATGGTCCACCTGATTGAAAAAGCCAACAGAAAAATATGCCTGCGATCCTACTGAGCATAGATGCCAAAAAGGCTTTCGATCAGGTGGACTCGTCCTTTCTATACCATACCCTCAAGTGCTATGAATTTTGTGACCAAATCAACACGATGATACAAGCAAATTATGCCTCACCTCAATCTAAAGTGTTAGTAAATGTGAAAAGCTCTAATCCTTTCTAACTAGTAATGAGAGGGTGACAGGGCTGCCCCCATCCCATCTTTTATTTGCACTCAGTATAGAGCCTTTGACTTCAAAGATCTGATCCTCCTCTACCATTCACAGAATACCATTTGGATCAGTAGAACAGAAGATCTCCCTATTCGCAGATCATGTGCTTCTGACACTCACCAACACAGGCCCCTCACTTGTACTTCAGGAGGAATTACACTGCTTCAAAGACGTTGTGGAGTTCAAAATCAACCTGACTAAATCTAACATGTTAAACCTGATGCTGCCTATGGCTCAAATGGAAGCTCTGGCCTTCAGGACATCCTTTCTATGGGCAAAAAAAGACATAACATTTCTTGGCATCAAGATCACACCTTGAGTAGATGACTTCTTCGAGAAAACTTCCTGACTTAATTATAAGTGGAAGTGAAAAGATGGGCACTGCTTTATTTTACTTTGCTGGAGAGGATAAACACTGTAAAAATGTAAAAACTCCCTAGGGCACTATATCTCTCTCAAAATCTTCCCATAGACACTGACCGCAAATTATTTTCATCACTGTGCACCCTTATCACATGATTCATTTGGCAGAACAGCAGGGCCTGCATGCCCTTCAAAACACTATGGCCCCGATTTATACTTTTTGGTGCAAAACTGCACTAATGCAGTTGTGCACCAAAAAGTTTAGCAACGTCTTGCACCATTTCTGTGCACCAGTCAGGCACCATATTTCTGGAATGGTGCAAGCCATTGCAAAGGGTGGGCTAGCGTAAAAACAAATGACATTAGTCAGAAGGGGCTGGCGCTATGGAAGAAGAAGGTTCTGCACCAAAAAATGACGTTAGGCAGGTTAGAGTTAAAAAAAATGACTCTAACATGCCTAGAGTCATTTTCTGACCCAAAACTATCCATACCACATGACTCCTGTCTTAGAAAAGACAGGAGTCATGCCCCCCACCCCAATGGCCAGCACAGGGACCAGTGTCCCTTGGGCATGGCTATTGCACCCAGTGCCATGTATGGCACTTTAAAAAATAAAATGCAATACTTAACTGTACTTACCTGGGATGGGGTCCCCATTCTCCACAGTCCCTCTGGTGTGGGGGGGTGTCCCTGGGACCTGGGGAGGGCATCTGTGGGCTTATTCCATGGTGTTCCACCACGGAAATAGGCCCACAGGTGCCCTAACTCCTGCCCTGACCCAGGCGTTAACACAGGGGGCAAAGCAAGCTTTGCACCATTTTTTGACCCCTCCTCCCTCAGTCCAATATTCAGTCCATAGAGTCATTTTTTGCATGGGAATGCCTACCTTGCATCTCATTAGGGCAAGGTAGGTTTCCACTTCCAAAAAATGACTTTAACTCAATAAATTTGGGGCTAGATGGGTCTAGCGCCAAAGTATAAATATGGAGTTAGTTTTGCACCGAATTAGAGTAAAAACTAATTATGCTAATTCAGTGCAAACAGAGTATAAATATGCCCCTTTGAATGTTGAAATAATCAGGAGGCCCTGCTCTCCTGACTTTCAGCTGCACTATGAAGCAGCCAAACTGAGATTTATCTCTGAATGGTCACTCCGAGAATCAAATGAAAATTGGCTACACGGGGACAGGGCCATTGTAGAAAAGGTAATATGGGACTTACTTTGGAAGCCAAAACCAAACCTACCTAAGTACATCAACAAAAACAACTCTCAAAATATGGGATGAGGTAACCAAAATGGCGGGATGAACAACCTATCACTCTTCTCACACACCAGTACACTACAATCCGGCCTTTCTTCCGGTGCTCCACTTGAGACCCTTCGATGCATGGACCGAAGAGGACTGCCTCCCATTATCTGACCTTTTCTATAACAGGGACATACTAACAATTGAAAATTGCAATTGAAACTTCAAAACATCTCCCACAGAACACTACTAATAAATGCAACTACGACATTGGGTGTTACAACCTGAGGTCCAAGCAGCAGCCACAGGAAAGATGACCTGCATTGAACATTTTGTCCGCTTAGCAGGCATGTCTAGAGGCACTATCTCCTTCTTCTGCTCCCTGTTTATTACAAGACTAACCCCTTCACTGCCCGCCATATGACCTTCTGGGAACATGTCCTTGGAGAGGATATTCCTAACACAAAGTGGGACAAACTTAGGAGAGAGATCTTGAAAGCAACCATTCAATAGCACTGTAGAAGGCCCAGTACAAGATTCAATAGAATGGGTACCGATACCCCACCAAATTGAAGAAGATTTTCCCTGCCACTTCAGAGTTTTACTGGAGGGATGTAGTCTACTAGGCAATTTCCACCATATGTAGTGGGACTGTCCAATTATCTGACCCTTCTGAACGAGATTCTAGAACAAATCAAATACCAAACACAATAGGCTTTTCCCTTCTAGGCTTATGGGACAAAATCTTAAATACTAAACACGTAGCGATAAGGCCATTATGTGCCTTTGTCTAGGCACTGCAAAGATGGTGATTGCAGCAGCCTGGAAAAAAAGAGAAGCTCCAACACTCACTCAATGGCCTGCCCGCCTCCAGTGGGCCCTTACATTGGAGAGAAGGCCAAACATATTGGTAGATAACTTTTAAAACTTCAGGTTTGCTTGGGTGTCCCTATTCTTTTATTTATCTATAGACTTACCATTGATGGCCTGTCCTACATGCACGAGAATGGTTCATCTTTTTCAATTTTGACGTTTGAAATGACCCCCACTCCTCATTGCCATATATCACTTCAACTTCCCCCACCATGTTTCTCCTGCAGGATACCGAAGACTATCTACACATCTAAGTATATACTATGCTATATGAATACCATAGACCCCTTATGACTTTTCATTAGTTCAAGAATATTGTTTACATTCCTAGAAATGTTTGATCTGTCTATGCATAACTCGTTAGATGGACTCTCTTACTATGATAAATACTGTAACTTTTCAATTTGCCAATGTGTAATGGTACGACAATTCTTACTGCATGGATTGCCTGAGCCCTATTCACAAAGCCAAATTTGGATGTGAACATTGCTTTAAGGACACTTTCAGTTTCTTGATTTGCTATAAACAGCTGTCTGCAGACTCTCACGCTTCGCTATCATTTCTCTGTCAAAAAATAGAAGTTAATCTCTACTCATGGTGTCTGTAAATTTATGAATATTCAACCAGATCAAAAATATGTTAGTTTTAATTCAGTACCAGTCAGAATCATAAAAATGTAATTGATATTTTCATCGGTTTTTTATTTTCCTGGTAAAGCCCTACCTAGCTACAATTTCTACTTCTCATCAAACTGGAGAAAAAAATACCAGCACTAATGATGGCCATTCTAGAACACATTCTATTGTGTGGTAAATCCATTCTTCCTAACTAAGGGGTTCTTCAAATGTTCTTAGGCCCATATTTATACTTTTTGACGCTAAACTGCGCTAACGCAGTTTAGCGTCAAAAAGTTTTGCGCCGTCTAACGCCATTCTGAAGCGCCATGCGGGCGCCGTATTTATGGAATGGCGTTAGACGGCGCAATCAGACCGGCGCTGCCTGGTTTGCGTGGGAAAAAACCACGTAGACCAGACAGCGCCGGCGTAGGGGGAAAATGGCGCATGGGCGTCTTAAAATGGGGCAAGTCAGGTTACGTCGAAAAAATCGTCTTAACCCGACTTGCGCCATTTTTTAACAACGCCCATCCCCCATCAACATGACTCCTATCATTGTAAAGATAGGAGTCATGCCCCCTTGCCCAATGGCCATGCCCAGGGGACTTCTGTCCCCTGGGCATGGTCATTAGGCATAGTGGCATGTAGGGGGGCACAAATCAGGCCCCCCTATGCCACAAAATATTATTAAAAAAAATAAAAATAAAACTTACCTGAACTTACCTGAATGTCCCTGGGGTGGGTCCCTCCAGCCTTGGGTGTCCTCCTGGGGTGGGCAAGGGTGGCAGGGGGGGTCCCTGGGGGCAGGGGAGGGCACTCTGGACTCATTTTGAGCCCACTTGTCCCTTAACGCCATGCCTGACCCAGGCGTTAAAAAGCGGCGCAAATGCGCCGTTTTTAGCCACGCCCACTCCCGGGCGTCGCTTTTTACCACGTAAAGGCCTGGGAGTCATTTTTTAGACGGGAACGCCTCCCTTGCATATCATTAACGCAAGGAAGGGGTTCACGCTAAAAAATGACGCACATTCCGGGAACTTTGGCGCTATTCGCCTCTAACGCCATAGTATAAATATGGCGTTAGTTGGCGTTAGTTTTGCGTCGAAATTGCGTCAAAAAAAACGACGCAATTTCGGCGCAAACGGAGTATAAATATGGCCCTTAATGTGGCTGTCTGGAGGATGTTAGTGTATTACTATTGTCTAAATCTAGTGTTACTAGTATCTGCCTGCTGGGATGAAAGTAGTGGTCCTTTAACAGGCTCAAGCGACTTTGGTATCTCTTAAATAGTTTGGGATTCTTCCCACTAAGGCTCACAAAAAATAGACTGCAAACCACTGCATGCGGTTCCACTAAGGCTCAAATACCTGAACAGATAAATCTCCAGTTGGGGGCATTTTGGTGGTCATTATGACATTGGGGTGACTGTTAAAGTGGTGATAATACCGCCAACAGGCTGGTGGTAATTACTTCCAAATTAAGAGCATGGCGGTAATAACTCCCATAGACAGCCAATATACCACACCATCCGCCAGGGCGTTAACACCACGTACCACTGCGGTAGCCAACAACAGCCAGGCGGAAGACAAGGTACCGCCCACCATATCATGACACTGCAATCCACCATGATTTCTGGGGCAGTACCAACACCATCAAAAGCCTGGTGGAAACACATCACAGAAGACCAAAGACTCACCAACAGAGACACAGAGAAGATCAGCGCAGCCATGGAACCGGAACTTCAAGTCTTCCCGATGCTCTTCTACGCCATGCTCCACCGGGAACACCAACGCTGTCAAAGACGATGACAGTAAGTACAGCCGCCTAGCACACAAGGGAGGGATGGAGGAAAAGGAGAGTGACACACACACGCACAACACACACCATTCACACACACACCATACACACAACCAGCTGCAGATGTAAATCAATGGCACATGATACACAGCATAATAATACAAGGACTACAGGTCGGCAGTACTGAAATTGTAATTGCAAGGCAAAAGCCACCACATGAACCAATTTTAGAACAGAGATACATAAACAATTGTCCAGAAAGGGCCAATGCCCAGTCCATAAGGCCCACATGGGCACAGTCGAAGTCCCAATTTGGTCCTAACTAACTACGCACAAAACTGAGCAGGGGCAACATCATGGAAGTGGACAGGCACCTCAGGGGGAAAAGGGGTGGCGGGCACCTCAGCTGAAGTCGAAAACTTGTCCACTAGTTCTGGAGGGGGTTCCTTGCCCATTTCCCGATGCTGGGCAGTGCAAGGTCACAGTCTCTGAAGTGGGGAACTTGCCCACTGATCCTGGAGGGGGCTCCTTGCCCATTTCCCAATGCTGGGGAGTACAAGGTCACAGTCTCTGAGTTGGGGAACTTGCCTACTGATCCTGGAGGGGGCTCCTTGTACAACAGTCCCTGGAGGGTGGCCTACATGCCCTCTGCTGGAGGTGAGGGCTGCTGTGTCTCAGCTGGAGGAGAGGGTTCTGTGACCACTGGTGGTGGTGATGGTACCCTACCAGCCTCTGCTGTAAGTGAGGGCTGCTGTGTCTCAACTGGGGAAGGTGCCTCTTTGCCAGCCAATGCTGGAGATGAAGGCTTCATTGTCTCTGCTGGGGGAGGTGTCTCCTGGGCAGCCTCTGCTGGAGGTGGGGGCTGCTGTGTCTCAGCTGGAGGTGAGTGCTCCATGATCACTGGTGGTGGTGGTGGTATCCTGCCAGCCTCTGCTGGAGGTGAGGGTGCTGTGTCTCAGCTGTGGGAGGTGCCTCCAGGGTAGCCTCTGCTGGAGGTGAGGGATGCATTGTCTCTGCTGGGGGAGGTGTCTCCTGGGCAGTCTCTGCTGGAGGTGAGGGGTGCTGTGTCCCAGCTGGAGGTGAGGGCTTCTTGCCTGTCATTGGTGGTTGAGTGGGAACCTTTTCTTGCATTGGTGGTTGAGTGGGAAACTTTTTTTGCATTGGTGATTGAGTGGGAACCTTTTCTTGCATTGGTGGTTGAGTGGGAATCTTACCCCTCCTGGCTGGTGGAGTGGGAGCCTTCCCTTTCCTGGCTGGTGAAATGGGATCCTTCACTGTCTTGCCTCCACAAGTAGGAGGTGCCTCCACTGTACCCGTGGATTGTTTGGCTGAGGTGCTGGGCTGGGTTGTTGGGACCCTGCTCTTATGGGCAGGACGGGGGGATGGGGAGGGAAGAGGTCAAGTTTGGAAAGGAAAAGCTTCTTAGGGATGGTGGGGCGGGATCAGGGAGGAGGGATGGGACTGGAGGTTGAGGGAGTGGTTGTTGGAGGAGTACATCTGCTGGACTTGGGTGCAGGTGCATGAGCAGTGTGCTGATGTGAGGTGGATGGCGGTTGGGTGTTTGAGTGCCTGCGTTTGTGTCCTTTAGGAGGAGGGACAGACAGGGTAGGAGAGGACACAGGAGACACGTGGATGGATGTTGTGGAGTTGTCTACTAGTGAGGTGTGTGTGCTGCTTGGTATGGTGATGCTAGTGGTGGCTGTTGAAATAGTGCATGCAGGTGTGAGTGTGATAGTGAGTGTGAGGGAGGTTGAGGAGGAGCAGGGGGAACAGTGGAGGCAGTGGATGAGGATGTGTGTGCAACTGTCTAGTGTTTGTGTGAGTGCTTGTGGACTGAAGTGTGGTGCTTGTGTTTGACTGTGCCACTGTTGTGTGATGTCTTGTGTACATGCTAGTATGTATATTTGCATGGGATCGGTCGGGGTTGAGGAGACTGGGACTGGGAAGTGATAATTGAAGGGGGGGCAGTAGAAACAGGGACAATGGCTGCCATCAGAGAGGAGGCCAGAGCCTGAATCGATCTCTGTTGGATCACCAATCCACTGTGGATGCCCTCCAGGAATGCATTGTATTTTGATACATCTGGGATGCTAGCCCCTGGATGATATTCACAATGGTTGACTGTCCTACAAAGATCGATCTCAGGAGGTCAATAGCCTCCTCACTCTGGGCAGCAGGGCCCGAGGTGTCTGGGGCAAAGGAGATGCCCACTCTCCTGGGTGAGCGGGCACATGCAACTATTTGAGGGGCTACTGGGAGGGTGGTGCTGGTACAGGGGTGGCAGCTGTACCTGCAGCTGGGGTGGTCACAGAGTTGTCTGCCACCACCAGGGAGCTTCCATGAGAGGAGGAATCAGAGTCAGTTTTGTCACCTCCTGTCTCCGCCATGGTGCTCTACTCGCCCTCCGTCCCACTGGTTCCCTCGACGTCAGTGAACTCTGCCTCCTGGGTGCTGTGGCATGCAGCTCCCTCTGTCGCCAGTGCCCCTGCTCCTCTGCCAGATGCTGCTAATGCAGACATGAACAGGATGACAGAAGGAGAAAGGGGCGGAGGGGGAGAAAGGGATTACTGGGTCAATTACAGCACCAACACCACAGTTGGCATACACAGTAACGTAACATACAGGGATCAGGAATGAGCACTATGCATTACACTGGCATTCAATTGGCTAGATGCAACAGCAAGATGAGGGCCAACCATTGCCAACTGCACCCTTCCTGGGACCCACAAAGCCCTTACTGACATGGAATGCAACCGACCTAGGTTACCTGAATTTGCTAGACACCCAATACCCTTTAGCTGGATCACACTGCAAACTCTGGCCTGGCATTAAGGGACACTCACTAACTTACACGCACCGCCCAGATCCCATGCCACCTACCCATTTTTGTAGTAACACCCACTGTACTCACCCCCTTGTGGCTGCTGTGATGCCCTCAAGTGCTCATCAAGCTCTGGGTAGGCCACCGCCAGTATGCGGGCCTTCCTCGTTGGGAGGCCATCCCCTGCTGGGCCTCCACGGTCTTCCGTGCCCAGTGTCTCAGGTCCTCCCACCGTTTCCTGGAGTGGGTGCTCTGCCTGCTGCATACCGCCAGGGTGCATACGTCCTTGGCGATGGCATGCCACAATCCCTTCTTTTGATGGGTGCTAACCTGCAGAGGTAATGCAGACAGGAAGACCCCATTACACATACAATCCAGTCTATCACACATATGGCCCACAAATCCCGTTTCCAACTCCACTGGCACACATGTCGCCCGCGCCCACCATTTACACTACCAACAGACATTCCATCCAAATGACACGATGCCTACAACCACATCTCCATGCAACCTTCCCACATGTATCGTGCCCAAGGTGTACTCACCTGTTGGTCTGGAGGCCTGTCCATACTGGGGTAGGACCCCATCCACCAAGCGCTCCAACTCTTCTGAAGTGAATGCAGGGGCCCTTTCCCCGGTTACACGGGCCATGGTAGGTTCCAGACACAGGTCACAGCAGCACACGCAGTGTAGGTGTTCTCCTCTGTAAAGTCAGCAATCAAGTGAGGTTATAGACAGAAAATGACAGTCACATCTGCTGCGGTGTACATCGTCACCAGCTCAGCTGATACCAATTGGTCACTGTACTCCATAGAGCCCCATATTAGCCAATGAGGAATTGTACGGCGGTGCAAGGCCGCCTTCCGCCACAATACCCAACATCGGAGGAGTTACCCCAGTTCCACCTGACCCTAGATACAGAACAGGTGGTCGCCCTTTCATGTTGGTGGACTACATACAGATCTTCCATAACTGTGTCATTGCCGAAAATTGCACATACATTGCATTCCCATTGTCCCATCACATTGATGCTGTATGCACACTGAGGTGGTGGTTCCATTGTTCAAATTGTGATGGTCTACTCACTGTTGTGTCCCTTAGATACCTACCACTGTGGATGAATAGAAGGAGGAGACAACCCCCTGTGTACAGACCTCTTGTGGACTTGGCTACACTGGAGGACAGGCACATTATACTCACTTATAGACTGGACAGGGCCACAATCACAGAGCTGTGTGAACAATTGGAGCCTGACCTGATATCAGCTATCTGTCATCCCACTGATATCTCCCCCCCCTTGTGCAGGTTCTATCAGTGCTCCATTTCCTGGAAACTGGTTCTTTCCAAGTGACAGTGGGCTTGGCAGCAGGAATGCCACAGCCATTGTTCTCAATAGTGCTGGCAAGGGTATTGTCTGCCTTGGTGAAACACATGTGCAGCTACATTTCTATCCCGCAGGTAGAATATTTGGCCACTGTGAAGGCTGGATTCTATGCAATGGGACATATACCCAATATTATTGGGGCCATTGACGGTACACGTATTGCGTTTGTCCCCACTGCCAGAATGAACAGGTGTTCAGGAATCGGAAGAGTTTCCACTCACTGAATGTGCAAATGGTGTGCCTAGCGGACCAGTACATCTTCCATGTCACTGCCAAGTAACCTGGGTCGGTGCATAACGCCTTCATTCTGAGGAATAGCAGCATCCCAAATCTGATGGCCCAACTACAGAGGCACAGGGTGTGTCTAATAGGTGAGCGAGAGTCCCCACCTACTGTATGTCAGTGTATTCCTTCAAGTGTTATCCCCATACGATTGTGTAAGGCTCAATTTTGTCCCTCAATATTTGCAGGTGACTCTGGCTACCCAAACCTTCTAGTGGCTCCTGATGCAGACGAGGAATGCCAGGACAGGGGCTGAGAACCATGACAATGAGGCACATGGGTGAACCAGGAGAATAATCGAGAGGCCCTTCAGCCTCCTTAAGGCCAGATTCAGATGCTTGCATCTTAGAGATGGATCCCTGTGCTCCTCACCTGAGAAGGTCTTTCAGATAGTAGTTCCATGCTGTATGTTGCACAACCTGGCCCTCAGATGACATGTGCCTTTTCTGCAGGAGGAGGGGTCTGGAGATGAACCTCTGGCAGCAATGGACCCTGAGAACAGTGAGGAAGAGGAGGCAGAGGATGAGGATGTGGACAACAGAACATAACTTATACATCATTACTTCCAATGACACAGGTGAGACAGTGCAACTGAACATTACTCTGACTATTGATGTTTTCTGTGTGGCTGTAGCATGAAGGCATTCATGTCCTTTGCATCTCAACTTACTGTCACCTATGGCTTGTTCGTTTACAGATGTTGGTGATATGACAACAGTGTCCTGATGTGTTTACTGCAGACAGCTACAGGTCATTATGTGTATGCTATCACAGTGTTCAGATCATTTGTACTAGATGTGACTGTTCCCATAAATGCACATTTTCAACACATAAAACGGTGTCACTCAAATTGTGTTCAAGGGTGTTTATTGTAGTGTAAATAATTGACTGAAAAGTGCAATGGAATGGGGTGATGGTAAAGGAAAGTCCAGGGTATTGTTCCAGCCTTTTTGTAGCACAGGTCCAGTGTCCAAGGGGCCATAGGAAAGGGAGCAAAGGCAGTTCAAAGTGCACAACGTGACAGGGTGGGACACAAGGGGGACAATCAGGATAGTCTCATTTCCTGGCAGTGGTCTTGGTCTTGGCAAGTGTTCACCTTCTGCAGGAGGAGGTGTGCTGGTGGCCTGTGGGTCCTGCGGTGGGGCCTCCTACCCACTAGCCGCAGCAGAAGAGGAGGGCTGGTCAATAGATGGCTAGTGGTAGGGGCCCGCTAGGGTGCTGTCCATTCCCTCACGATGTTGCCCATGTCTGCCAGCACTACTGCTATGAAGATCATGGTGGTGTTGAGAGCCTGCAAGTCCTCCCTGATCTCCTGATGGTGTTCCTCCTGCAGCCGCTTGTTCTCCTGCATGTTGTTAAGGATCTGGCCCATAGTGTTGTGGGATTGTTGGTAGGCCCCCAAGACATTGGTGAGTGCCTCCTGGAGAGTCCGTTCCCCTGACTAGTCCTCCCCCGGCGCACAGCGGTCCTCCCAGTGTCCCTGTTACCCTGTGCCTGTGTCCCCTGAACTGTGTTGTAGGAAGGTAGCCTCTTTCCAGCATTGTTACCCCCACTTGTGGCCTGTTTGTGAGTACATGTCAGTGTGTTTTTACTGTCTCACGGGGATCCTGCTAGCCAGGACCCCAGTGCTCATAGTGAAAAGCCTATTTGTCAGTGTGTTTTATATGTCTCACTGGGATCCTGCTAGCCAGGACCCCAGTGTTCATAGTTTGTGGCCTGAATGTGTTCCCTGTGTGGTGCCTAACTGTGTCACTGAGGCTCTGCGAACCAGAACCTCAGTGCTTATGCTCTCTCTGTCTTTAAAATTGTCACTGTTGGCTAGTGACCATTTTTACCAGTTCTGATTGGCACACTGGAAGACCACTATAATTCCCTAGTATATGGTACCTAGGTACCCAGGGTATTGGGTTCCAGGAGATCCCTATGGGCTGCAGCATTGCCTTTGCCATCCATAGGGAGCTCAGACAATTTTTACACAGGACTGCCACTGCAGCCTGAGCGAAAGAACGTCCACATTATTTCACAGCCAATTTTACACTGCACTTAAGTAACTTATAAGTCACCTATATTTCTAACCCTCACTTGGTGAAGGTTAGGTGCAAAGTTACTAAGTGTGAGGGCACCCTGCCACTAGCCAAGGTGTCCCCACATTGTTCAGGGCAATTTCCCCAGACTTTGTGAGTGCGGGGACACCATTACACTTGTGCACTACATATAGGTCAATACCTATATGTAGCTTCACAATGGTACCTCTGAATATGGCCATGTAACATGTCTAATATTGTGGAATTGTCCCCCCATGCCAAATCTGGTATTGGGGTGCCAATCCCATGCATCCCCGGTGCTCCAGCATGGACCCCGGGTACTGCCAAACTAGCTCTCCTGGGTTTTCACTGCAGCTACTGCTGCTGCCAACTCACAGACAGGCTTCTGCCCTCCTGGGGTCTGGGCAGCCCAGTCCCAGGAAGGCAGAACAAGGGATTTCCTCTGAGAGAGGGTGTTACACCATCTCCCCTCGGAAATAGGTGTTAAGGGCTGGGGAGGAGTAGCCTCCTCCCAGCCTCTAGAAATGCTTTGATGGGCACAGATGGTTCCCATCTCTGCATTAGCCAGTCTACACCAGTTCAGGGATCCCCCAGACCCTGCTCTGGCGCGAAACTGGACAAAGGAAAGGGAAGTGACCACTCCCCTGTCCATCACCACCCCAGGGGTGGTGCCCAGAACTCCTCCATTGTGTCCCAGACCTCTGCCATCTTGAATGCGGAGGTGTGAGCTCACAATGGAGGCCTCTGAGTGGCCAGTGCCAGCAGGTGATGTCAGAGAGCCCTCCTGATAGGTGCTTACCTGGTTAGGTGGCCAATCCTCCTCTGAGGGGTATTTAGGGTCTCTCCTGTGGGTTTCTCTTCAGATAACGAATGCAAGAGCTCACCAGAGTTCCTCTGCATCTCTCTCTTTGACTTCTGCCAAGGATCGAGCGCTGACTGCTCCAGGACGCCTGCAAAACCGCACCAAAGTAGCAAGATGACTACCAGCAACATTGTAGCGCCTAATCCTGCCGGCTTTCTCGACTGTTTGCTGGTGGTGCATGCTCTGAGGGCTGTCTGCCTTCACCCTGCACTGGAAGCCAAGAAGAAATCTCCTGTGGGTTGACGGAATCTTCCCCCTGCTAACGAAGGCACCAAACTTCTGCATCACCAGTCCTCTTGGTCCCCTCTCATCTTGACGAGCATGGTCCCTGGAACACAGGAGCTGAATCCAAGTAACCCCGACAGTCCTGTGGTCATTCTGTCCAAATTTGGTGGAGGTAAGTCCTTGCCACCCCACGCCAGACAGTAATCCTGTATACTGCGTGATCTGCAGCTGCTAGGGCTTCTGTGCACTTTTGGAAGGAATCCTTTGTGCACAGCATAGCCCAGGTCCCCGGTACTCCGTCATGCATTGCTCAAGTCGCTGAGTTGACCACTAGCTTCGTGGGACCCTCCTTTGTAGTGTTGAGACGACCGCTGTGCTCAGTTTTCTTGAACCCATGTTCAAGTACTTCTGCAGGTGCTGCCTTCTTGCACGTGGGCTCTCTGTGGTGCTGAGGCCCCCCTCTGTCTCCTATTCCAAGTGGTGACCTCCTGGTCATTCCTGGGCCCAGGCAGCACCCTTTTTAACTTCGACCGCAACCTTTGCAGCTAACAAGGCTTGTTTGCGGCTTTTCTTCAAAGAAACAACTCTGCATCCTCCAGCACTCCATGGGACATCTTCTGTGCAAAGCAGAAGTTCCTGGCATCTTCCGTTGTTGCAGAATCTTTAGCTTCTTCCACCCAGAGGCAGACATTTTGCACCTTCATCCAGGGTTTAGTGGGCTCCTGCCCCCCCGGACACTTTTGTGACTCTTGGACTTGGCCCCCTTCCTTTACAGGTCCTCAGGTCCAGGAATCCATCTTCAGTGCTTTGCAGTCTGTTGTGGTCTTTGCAGAATCTCCTATCACGACTTTAGTGTGTTTTTGGGAAATAGGGTCATTTTACTCCTACTTTTCAGGGTCTTGGGGTGGGGTATCTTGGACACCCTTAGTGTTTTATTACACTCCCAGTGACCCTCTACACACTGCACTAGGCCTAGGGTCCCTAAGTGGTTCGCATTCCACTTTCTTTGTATATGGTTTGTGTTGCCCCTAGGCCTATTGCATCCTATTGTATTCTTCTGCGTGGACTCTCTGTGCTGCTAAGCGCCCCCTCTGTCTCCTCCTCCAAGGGGCGACCTCCTGGTCCTTCCGTGGCCCGGGCAGCACCCATTTTCTTCAACCACGACCTTTGCAGCTAGCAAGGCCTGTTTGTGGTCTTTCTGCGTGGAAACAACTCTGCATCCTCCAGCACACCGTGGGGCATCTTCTGTGCAATGGAAAAGTTCCTGGCATCTTCTGTTGTTGCAGAATCTTCAGCTTCTTCCACCCGGAGGCAGCCATTTTGCACCTTCATCTGGGGTTTAGTGGGCTTCTGCCCCCCCCGGATACTTTTGTGACTCTTGCACTTGGTCCCCTTCCTTTACAAGTCCTCAGGTCCAGGAATCCAGTCAGTTGTTGTCTTTGCAGAATCTCCTGTTACGAATTTAGTGTGTTTCTTGGGAAGTAGGGTAACTTTACTTGTACTTTTCAGGGTCTTGGGGTGGGATATCTTGGACACCCTTAGTGTTTTCTTACACTCCCAGTGACCCTCTACACACTACACTAGGCCTGGGGTCCCTAAGTGGTTTGCATTCCTCTTTCTTAGTATATGGTTTGTGTTGCCCCTAGGCCTATTGCATCCTATTGTATTCTACAGTGTTTGCACTACTTTTCTAACTGTTTACTTACCTGATTTTGGTTTGTGTGTATATTTTGTGTATTTTACTTACCTCCTGAGGGAGTATATCCTCTGAGATTATTTTTGGCACATTGTCACTAAAATAAAGTACCTTTATTTTTAGTAACTCTGAGTATTGTGATTCTTATGATATAGTGCTATATGATATAAGTGGTATAGTAGGAGCTTTACATGTCTCCTAGTTCAGCCTAAGCTGCTCTGCTATAGCTACCTCTATCGGCCTAAGCTGCTAGAACACTACTAATCTACTAATAAGGGATAACTGGACCTGGCACAAGGTGTAAGTACCATCAGGTACCCATTATAAGCCAGGCCAGCCTCCTACATGTGGCCCACTGACACTGACCCCAGGTCCCTGATTGTCTTGGCTGTGAGGACTGGGGTCCCTGTACAGGTGAGCACACCACAGATTGACGTGACCTGGTGTGGGGACGCTGGGTGGGTGCTGTGTTGTTGGATACTGATGGGGGAGGCTCTTTGGTTGACTGGGAGTGGGCTGGGGTTACCGAATGACCAGTGTTCCCTGATGGTCCAGGTAGTTCATCCACATCCTGAAGTCCAGAGTTACTTTCATCACTGGGGGCATATTCTGTTGGGGGACTGGTTAGCCATGATACCTCCTCTCCACTGAGATTGATTGGAGGCATCTGTGGGGATGTAAGTGATGTATTATGCTTCATGTCTGTGACATATTGTACATCCCCAGCTTCCCCTCTATCGTTGCTGCTGCCCTGCCACCTTTGTTTGTGTATGGTGATGTATTGTGGGATTGTTAGTTCCCCATGCTGTGCATGCTTTTGTGATGGGTGTCCCTGCAGGTCTGGGAGGGCTGTCCATGCATTGGCATTGCGTGCAGGGCTTGGCACTGGGGTTAGTCATATGTGTAGGTGTAGTTTGTGGGATGGAGTGGTGTGATGGGAGTGAGGGTGAGGGTGTGAGATGGCATGCAGGCATGGTGGTAGTAAGTAGTAAATGTTGACTCACCAGTGTCCAGTCCTTTGGCAACTCCAGTGAGTCCCTCAGAATGCAATAATTCCAAGACTGGCTCTTCCCATGCTGTGAGCTGTGGGGGAGGAGGTGGTGGTCCATCGCCAGTCCTCTGTATGGTGAGAAGGTGCCTTGCTGCCATGGAATGTACCTTCCCCTGTAGGTCATTCCACCTCATCCTGATGTCAACCATTGTTCTTGGATGCTGTCCCACAGCGCTTACCGTCTTCCTGGCAATGGATATTTGCTGTACCTATGCTCTAAACAGCTGTGGCTCTGCCCTGACTATTTCCTCCACTATGACCCACAATTCCTCATCTGTGAAACGGGGGTGCCTTTGTGCGGACATGGGTGTTGTGTGGTGTGTGTAAGTGTGGGTGTTGGGTACTGTGGTTAGGTGTGTGAAGTAGAGTGCATAAGGGTAGTATGGGTGTTTATGTGGTGTGTGTGTCTAGTTGTCGCAGTGGTCTTGCTGTCAGTCTGGTGGCAATAATTTGAATACATAAAGGGTTGTGGGTAATGTCGGTGAGTGTTTTATTGTGCTGTGGGTGGTGTGTGTATCACTGTCAGGTGTGGCCACTGTTGTGTAGTTTAGTATTTGGGTGGCCATTCTGAGTGCGCCATTGTGTACCGCCAATGGTTTACCGCCACTGAATGTCCGCCATGGTGATTCGTGGGTCATGATGTGGTGGGCGTTGTTTTTTTGGCATAATGGTATGGCTGTTTGTACCAACACTTTAGCATTGACCTTTGGGCTGGAGGATTTGTGACTCTGGCAGTATTCTGTCAGATTGGTGTGTGTGTCATAATATGGAGAACAGATATTCACCACTGCAGCAGTATGATGGCAGCCGTCACTGCAGAGGTAAGCGGGATTTACCGCCAATGTCATAATGAGGGCCTCTGTTGTTATATAATTTGGAGAACACAATAGCGTATGGAATTTTTGTTTATTCTTTAATGAAAAACTTTCTCGTTCTAATAGAAAACCTGACAGTTTTATATCCTCTATCAATTTCCTCCCTTCTCGCATCATGAGTTCTGAATGGATATCTCGAAATTGACCATTGTAAGATCTGAACCAGTAGCTGTTAAACCCTGACAGGCAGGTTTCACTGTTTTACCTTTCATACTTTCACCTTCTTACAGCACACTTAGAAAACAGGTATAGGGAAATGCAGCTTCATAAGAGCAGTATACACATCAAAGTAGTTCCTGTAAATCTGAGGAGGAAGAACTGAACTTTTCCTTTGAACAAAACTCCCTCCTTTTGCTGTTGTTAAATTTTTCCAGGGTACAAATTACACAAACACAATGCAAAATAAAATATTTTAACCAATACAGAAATAAAGAGTCTAATTTAGAAATCAGGAGGGGGAATGTTCTGTCATAAATATGAGGGATATCCCATGCTCTGTATGAAGATCCCCATAGGATAGAACAGGTTAATAATATAGCTGACAGGATGTCTGTCACGCTTCTTACAGAGTATTCCCCTCTGCCAGCTTCTAAATGCCCTAAGTGGGATGGAAATAAAAATCAGGGCCTCTGGCTAAATATTATATATAATATTTGCAATGAGTTAATGTTTGCAAAGTTGTAATATTCATGAAGCTCCATACACAATTGTGCAGGAAAAACACAGAAACCTTCAGTAGCTAATCGTGGCAAACACCACTGAAACACATAGAATATTGTAAAAAAAAAAAGAACACAATCATACTTCCAAAATATGTACATATCAGCAAAAGAAAATAAAGAAGCTGGTGCTAAGAGGAGTATCATTGTCAGGCAAAGTGTAGGAGGCTGGCCTGGTTTGTAGTGGGTACCTTGGGTACTTACACTTTATACCAGGTCCAGTTATCCCTTATTAGTGAAATGTAGTAGTGTTCTAGCAGCTTGGGCGGATAGAGGTAGCTATAGCAGAGCAGCTTAGGCTGAACTAGGAGACATGCAAAGCTCCTGCAATACCACTTATAGTTACACAGTACTTATACACAAATAAAGGCAATACTCAGTGTTACCAAAAATAAAGGTATTTATTTGGGTGAAACAGTACCAAAAGTATCTTAGAGACAATACTCCTTCTGGAGGTAAGTATTATACACAATATATATACTAGACAACAAAATTAGACAAGTAAATAGTAATAGAACAACACAAGCAATAGGACATGTTAAATAATGGAATGGGAGAAAATAGGTCTAGGGGCAACACAAACCGTATACTAAGAAAGTGGAACGCAAATCATGAATTCCCCCTGAAACAAGTGTAGTGTGTGCAGAATCGTTGGGAGAGTAAGAATACAATAACGGTAAGTAAAATACCCCACCCCAGAGCCAGAAAAGCAGATGTAAAGTACTGCAAGTTTCCTTAGGACACACTACACCTCATGATATGGATTATTACGGTAACCAACCAAGTCTGAAAACAACAACTGCTGGATTCCTGGACCTGAAGACCTGCAAGAGCAGGGGACCAAGTCCAGAAGTTGAAAGAAGTTCCATAAAGGACAGGAGCCCCTGCCAACTCAGAAGAGGGTGCAAAAGAAGAGTCCCCTGTTGGACGAAGACTGCAGGAATGCACACTAGGAAGATGCCAGCAGGTTCCTGCATGATGCAAAAGATGTCCCATGACGTGAAGATGGATGCAGATGTGATTTTGTGTTGCAAGTCGCCAACAAGCCTTGGTTAAGACAAAAGTGCGTTTTGCTTCAAAATGGCGCTGGATGGACCCAGAAGGGACTTTAGAGAACCCTCAGGATGCCAGCCAGCACTCCTGTGAGTCCCAGGACACGGGGACAAAGGAGATTGCAAAACGTGGTTGATGCAGCACAACAAAGGAAGGTCCCACGCTGCTGGAGAACAACTCAGCAAGTTGAGCGTCACCGGATGGAGTGCTGGGGACCTGGGCCAGGCTGTGCACGAAGGAATTTTGCAAATAGTGCACAGAGGCCTCAGGAGGCGAAGAAGACACAGTACACAGGGGTACCGTCGCTCTCTGGGAAGGCAAGGTCTTACCTCCTCCAAATTGTGTCAGCAGGATCTCAGGACAGTCTATGTCGATGATGTCCACCCTCTGTGTCCTTAGGAGCAGGCTTGTTGCTGTGAGAGGAGTCCAAGGGTACCGGTCGTCATCTTGGAAGGTGCCTGCTGGATTGACTCATTCACCCCACGGGAGATTTCTTCGGTCCTTCTGGTGCAGGATGAAGACAGGGAGTCCCCAGAGCGTGCACACCATGGAAACTGTTGCAGTTGCTGACTTGGAGCTGAGGTTGCAGAAGAAAAGTAGTCCTTGTGGATACTTTGTAGCAGTTACAGCGGTACCTGGAGCAGGCTGCGGATGATCCAAGGTCAGAGGATGAAAAAGTAGTTGCAGAGGATTCCTGAAGGAAACTTGCAAGCAGAATCTGAAGAGAAACCACAGGAGAGTCCCTAAATAGCCCTGAGAGGGGGAATGTCTACCTTATCAGGTATGAACCTATCATGAGGGGTCTCTGACATCACCTGCTGGCACTGGCCATCCGGAGCCCTCCAGAGTGCCCCCACACCTTGCAAAGCAAGATGGCTGAAGCCTGGGACACACTGGTGGAGCTCGGGCACCACCCCTAGGGTGGTGATGGACAGTTTTGCACCAGAGCAGGGGACAAGGGGTCTCGGAACCGTTGTAGACTGGCTTATGCAAGGAGGGCACCCTCTGTGCCCTTCAAAGCATTTCCAGAGGCTGGGAGAGGCTACCCCTCCCCAGTCTATAACATCTATTTCCTAAGGGAGAGGGTGTAACACCCTGCTCTCAGAGGAAATGCTTTGTTCTGCCTTCCTGGGACTGTGTTGCTCAGACACCAGGAGGGCAGAACCCTGTCTGTGAGGTGGCAGCAGCTGTAGCTGCAGTGCAAACCTCAGAGTGCTGGTCTGGCAGTACTGGGGGTCCATAGTGGATCCCCCACGATGCATGGAATTGGTTCCCCAACACCAGATTTGGAATGGGGGGACAATTCCATGATCTTAGACATGTTACATGGCCATATTCGGAGTTACCATTGTGAAGCTACTTATAGATATTGACCTATATGTAGTGCACCCGTGTAACGGCGTCCCCACACTCACAAAGTCCTGGGAAATGGCACTGAACTTTTGCTAGTGCAAGGGTGCCCTCACACTTAGTAACTTTGCATCTAGCCTTCAGCAAGTGAAGGTTAGACATATAGGTGACTTGTAAGTTACTTAATTAAAGGGAAAATGGCTGTTAAATAACGTGTGCGTTATTTCATGCAGGCTGCAATGGCAGGCCTGTGCAAGGGTTTGTCTGAGCTCCCTATGGGCGGCAAAAGAAATGCTGCAGCCCATATGGATCTCCTGGAACCCCAATGCCCTGGGTACCTAGGTACATTATACCAGGGACTTATAAGGGGGGTCCAGTGTGCCAACTGAAATTGGTAAATGAAGTCACTAGCCTACAGTGACAAATCTTAAAGCAGAGAGAGCATAAGCACTGAGGTTCTGATTAGAATAGCCTTAGTGGCACAGTTAAGCACTAGACAGACACACACATTAGGCCATAATATATGCGCACTGTGGTGCTGACAAGCAGTATCCCAGTGAGCAAGGCAAAAACATACTGACAAATTGGTTTTTATCTATGAGCACTGGGGTCCTGGCTAGCAGGATCCCAGTGACACAGTAAAAACACACTGACACTCACTCACAAACAGGCCAAAAGTGGGGGTAACCTTTCTAGACAGAGGCTACTTTCTCACACAAAGTCACCATCTCTCTTGTATGCATAGTAGTTGATCTATTTGTAGCCTCTTCTCTCTCTCTCATGAGATGATTGATTGTCTCTAGCAAGTATTTATCAATGTTGAATGCTTTCCTAATGTAGTCCACTTCCTTTTTTTAAGGGTAAAACAGATTTCAATGGCCTCTTTTGATATCTCTGATCTTCTTGGCCCACCTAGGGGATTCCAAGCAGTTAAGGACAGCACAGCAGTCCAGCAAAGCGTCAGCATTTACATGAGGTTTAGACCTAGAGAGTAAGAAGGAGGCAGTCTGCAACTCTACACACTAGACACAAAGACAATTGCCCATACCTAGTTACTTCCTTACAGCTCATAATTCCAGGCAAACAAGCACACCACAGTTGCTAGGTAGAGGTGATCCTGTGATGTCCTTAATCATCTTGTCACCTTTTCACTAGTGTCAACTTAGAGACACATTCCTACCAACTGACATCCAGATTCTGTAAAGGTCACAATTGGATAGTATATTTTGTATCTAAACTGCTAGTAAAATAAGTAGTCTGTAAATTAGATATGTAACAAGAGTGGTCTTAAGGGTAAAGTGTGTGTAGTTTAAACTGTACCAGTAAAGAGAGTTGGGCATCCCTCCAAACCATGATTCAATAAGTGCGGATTCAGAAAAATGTCTTCCAAGGCCAGGACTGTCTTCTCCTCTATCTGGACCCATGGAGCAGGTAGGTACTCCCGGGCAAAAATCACGCCCGGGAGTAGGCGGGGCAAAAAACCCCGCATTTGCGCCTCTTTTTAACGCCTGGGTCAGGGCAGGCGTTAAGGGACCTGTGGGCTCAAAATGAGCCCACAGCTGCCCTCCCATGCCCCCAGGGACCCCCCCTGCCACCCTTGCCCACCCCAGGAGGACACCCAAGGATGGAGGGACCCATCCCAGGGACATTCAGGTAAGTTCAGGTAAGTATACATGTTTTTTTTTTTTTTTTTTTTTTTTGGCATAGGGGGGCCTGATTTGTGCCCCCCTACATGCCTCAATGCCCAATGACCATGCCCAGGGGACAGAAGTCCCCTGGGCATGGCCATTGGGCAAGGGGGCATGACTCCTGTCTTTACTAAGACAGGAGTCATGTAAATGGCGTCTGGGCGTCGTTAAAAATGGCGCAAATCGGGTGGAGGCGATTTTTTAGCGTCAACCTGACTTGCACCATTTTTAAGACGCCCTAACGCCATTTTCACCAACGCCCGCGCTGCCTGGTGTACGTGGTTTTTTTCCACGCACACCAGGCAGCGCTGGTGTGCTAGCGCCGGCTAACGGCATTCAATAAATACGGCGCCCGCATGGCGCTTCAGAATGGCGTTAGCCGGCGCTAAACTTTTTGACGCTAAACTGCGTTAGCACAGTTTAGCATCAAAAAGTATAAATACGGGCCTAAATACGACACATTTGTGTCGCAGTCATTTTTTTGGACGGGAACGCCTACCTTGCATCTCATTAACGCAAGGAAGGCGTTCACGCAAAAAAATGACGCTCTTTCCTCATACTTTGGCGCTAGACTCGTCTAACGCCAAAGTATAAATATGGCATGTAGGGGGGCACAAATCAGGCCCCCCTATGCCACAAAAAAAAATAAAAAAAATACTTACCTGAACTTACCTTAATGTCCCTGGGATGGGTCCCTCCAGCCTTGGGTGTCCTCCTGGGGTGGGCAAGGGTGACAGGGGGTGTCCCTGGGGGCATGGGAGGGCACCTCTGGGCTCCTTCAGAGCCCACAGGTCCCTTAACGCCAGCCTTTTGCAGGCGCTAAAAAACGGCGCAAAAGCGGCCATACGTCATTTTTTTTGACCCGCCCACTCCCGGGCGTGATTTTTGCCCGGGAGTATAAATCCGACGCACATGCCTCGGAGTCGATTTTTTAGACGTGAACGCCTACCTTGCATCTCATTAACGCAAAGTAGGTGTCCACGCTAAAAAATGACGCAAACTCCATGGACTTTGGCGCTAGACGCGTCTAACGCCAAAGTATAAATATGGAGTTAGTTTTGCGTCAAAATTGCGTCAAAAAAAACGACGCAATTCCGGCGCAAACGGAGTATAAATATGCCCCTAGATGTTTTTAGACTTCTGTGTGTAGCTGCAAATTCATAATTTTAAATAAAGCTTTCACTGCAGTTTGCTCTAACAACTACATCACACATCTTTGAAGTCCATTTGAGCCAAAAGGGTTTGGTTATAAAACTCAAGACATTTTCCAAAGAAAAGTGTGGTGGTAATTCTTGTTGCGCATGGAAAGCTTCAGGGCGATCCGTCAATGAGGGGTGAGAAAAACGGGGTGTCAAAAAATGTGCGTTTCCCATGGCAGATTTGAACAAGGCCACATCCCGAACCGCTGAACAGAATTAAACCAAATTTGGCAGAAAGGTCAATTCTGTTCTGCAGATTGTGCTTTTTGTTATTTGGTGTAAATTCATTCAGGAGCTGTTGAGAAATTTAAGGAAATCCAAATTGATATATCTAGGGCCTTGTATCCTCTGCAATTACTTTGCGAAGAATAACAAGCTTGGGCAGGGAAATGCAGAGCTCTGATTGGCTGCCAACACTTCAACCAGGAAATGTTGGCAGCCATCTTGCCCCACAAAAAAGAAAAAAAAGAAAAGGCGCAAGGGTAGGATTTCCCTGCCACCCAGGCTTTAGTCGTTGGTGCATGAGGGACCCCGGCAGGGCCAGAATTTTTTTTTTTAAAGTTTACTGTGAATGCATGAAAATAGATCATTAGTGTTAAAAAAGAATAAAAAACAAGTACGGGCTCCCGCACTTGTTTTCATTGTAGCCCCTGGGTTGTCCAGGTCTTGAGGGCATGCAGGGCCGTATTTATACTTAACGCCGGCTGACGCCATTCCAAAGCGCCATGCGGGCGCCTTATTTATGGAATGACGTTAGCCGGCGGAGCTGCCTGGTGTGCGTAAAAAAAAAAGACTTACACCAGGCAGCGCCGGCGTAGGGGAAAATGGAGCTTGGGCGTCAAAAAATGGGGCAAGTCAGGCTGAGGCAAAATTTTCGCCTCAACCCGATTTGCGCCATTTTTTTTGACTCCCAACCCCCATTTAAATGACTCCTGTCTTAGCAAAGACAGGAGTCATGCCCCTTTGCCCAATGGCCATGCTCAGGGGACTTATGTCCCCTGGGAATGGTCATTGGGCATAGTGGCATGTAGGGGGGCACAAATCAGGCCCCCTATGCCACCCAAAAAAATATATATATATATACTTACCTGAACTTACCTTAAGTTCCCTGGGATGGGTCCCTCCATCCTTGGGCGTCCTCCTGGGGTGGGCAAGGGTGGCAGGGGGTGTCCCTGGGGGCATGGGAGGGCACCTCTGGGCTCCTTCCGAGCCCACAGGTCCCTTAACGCCTGCCCTGACCAGGCGTTAAAAAAGTACGCTAAAGCGGCTGGACGTCATTTTTTTTGACCCGCCCACTCCTGGGCGTCATTTTTGCCCGGAGTGTAAATACGGCGCACATGCCTCGGAGTCATTTTTTAGAAGGGAACGCCTACCTTGCATATCATTAACGCAAGGAAGGTGTCCACGCTAAAAAATTATGCAAACTCCAAGATCTTTGGCGCTAGACGGGTCTAACGCCAAAGTATAAATATGGAGTTAGTTTTGCGTCGGATTTGCGTAAAAAAATGTCGCAAATCCGGCACAAACAGAGTATAAATATGCCCCGCAGTGTTTAATAAACAAAATAGAAGGGGCATACAGGGCCCCCCTTCCTAGGGCTTAATCTTGGAAGTGCCACAGGTAGATCTAATCAGCCCTGTCTAGATACTGAAAGTACTCTGGCAGATCAGAATGGCCCTGAGCAGACACTCCCCTGTTAGAGACATTTTTATTAACCTCCAATTTTCTAATGCGTTCCATGCCTCTCTTCAACATTTCATAACCCTCTCTGCTATTACCAATCTTAACCATTAGTCACCAGTTTGCCTCCTAATGAACAAAAAAGGGGGCACTAGTGAGGTCAGCCAGTGCCCTATCGAATCATGCTGCATCACAGGAGAAATAGGCACATACTGGACATATCACACTGACCCATTACATGGGTACTGAATGCAAACTACTGTTGTGGCTCCAATGTTCAGTTTGTGGCAGACTCCTTACTCTTGTGTCCCTTAGATACCTACCACTGCAGATGAATAGGAGATGGAGACATACCCCTGTATACAGACCCCCGGTGGACATGGCTACACTGGAAGACATGCAAATTATTCTCACCTATAGACTTGACAGGTCCACGATCATAAAGCTGTGTGCCGAATTGGAGCCTGCCCTGATATCTGGTATCCGTCACCCCACTGGGATCACCCCGCTTGTGCAAGTTCTATCTGTGCTCCATTTCCTGGCAACTGGTTCTTTCCAAGTGACAGTGGGATTGGCAGCAGGAATGTCACAGCCAATGTTCTCAATAGTGCTGACAAGAGTGTTGTCTGCCCTAATAAAACATATGTGCAGCTACATTGTTTTTCCCCAGGTTGAGGATTAGGCCACAGTGAAGGCTGAGTTTTATGCAATGGGAACATAATTGGGGTGATTGATGGTACACATATTTCATTTCCCCCCCCCCCCCACCGGCAGAATGAACAGGTGTTCAGGAATCGTAAGAGTTTCCACTCCATGAATGTTCAGATGGTGTGCTTGGCGGACCAGTACATCTCTCACGTATCCTGGGTCGGTGCATGATGGCTTTGTCCTGAGGGATGAGGGGTAGCAGCATCCCAAATGTGATTTCCTAACTACAGAGGCACAGGGTGTGGCTAATAGGTGAGCCCTAGTTCCCACCCAGTATATGTTGGTGTATGCCTGTGATGTTAGCCATATAGGGTAATGTGTAGCTAAATGTTGTCCCTCAATACTTGCAGGTGACTCTGGTTACCGAAATCTATCATGGCTGCTGACCCCTGTGAGGAATGGAAGGACAAGGGCAGAAGAACGTTATAATGAGGCACATGGGTGAACCAGAAGGATAATTGAGAGAACCTTTGGCCTCCTGAAGGCCAGGTTCTGGTGCCTCCATCTAACAGGTGGTTCCTGTGCTACTCACCCAAGAAGGTCTGCCAGATAGTAGCAGCATGCTGCGTGTTGCACAACCTGGCCCTCAGATGCCATGTCCCTTTTCTGCAGGAGGAGGAGACTGGAGATGCCCCTGTGGTAGCAGTAGACTCTGTGGACAGTAATGATGAGGAGGCAGAGCATGAGGTTGAGGACAACAGAACATCTGTGATCGGTCAATACAGTACTTCCAATGACACACAGGTAGGACAGTGTAACTTTACATTTCAATGACTTTGGTTGTAATCTGTCTGGCAATGGCATGCTGATATTTCCCACTTCTATGCCTACTTACTGTTCCCTCTGGGAATTCATTTTGCAGATGTTGGTGATTAGACAAATACTCCTGGTGTGATCACTACAGCCAGCTACAGGTCATTAATTTATGCTCATTCTATGTTCAGTTAATTTGCAATGTTTGAACCTGTTTCAAAAAATACATATTTGATATACATGACATACTCCAAATGGATTTTTTTCAAATTGTGTTTATTGAAGTGCTAACATATAGGGGGAAAGTGCAATGGGCTGGGGTGATGATGGAGGAAAGTTCAGGGTATTGTTCCAGTCTGTTTGTAGCACAGGTGTATTGTTCATGGGGACATTGGAAGGGGAGCAATGGCAGTTCAAGATGGACAGGGTGACTGAGTGGGACACAAGGGGGACAATCAGGAGAGTTTCATTTCCTGGCAGGGGTCTTGGTATGTGTCTCTGGCTTCTGTCGCAGGAAACGTTTTCAAGGTGGTTCATCTTCTGCAGGGGGAGGGGTGCTGGTGGCCTGTGAGTCCTGTAGCGGGGCCTCCTGGCCACTAGCAGCAGCAGCACTGGAAGGCTGTTCAGATATCTGGCTAGTGGCAGGGGCTCGCTGGTGTGAGTCTGCCTCCCTCATAATGTTGGCCATGTCTGCCGCCACCCCTACTATGGAGATAAGGGTGTTGTTGATGGCCTGCAAGTCCTCCCTGATCCCCTGGTACTGTCCCTCGTGGGGCCGACTATTCTCCTGGATGTTGTCCAGGAACTGGCCCATCGTGTACTGGGAATGTTGGTAGGCTCCTAGGATCTCGGAGAGTGCCTCCTGGAGAGTCTGTTCCCTGAGCGTGTCCTCCCTCTGGCGCACAGCACTCCTCCCAGTGTCCCTTATGGCCTGTGCCTCTGTCCCCTGAACCGTGTGCCCACTGCCACTGACACCAGGTCCCTCATTGTCTTGGGGGTGAGGTGTGGCCTGGGGTCCCTGTAGAGGTGGACACGCTGCAGATTGACGTGTCCTGAGGACAGAGGAGTGGGTACGCTGGGTGGGTGCTGTGGTGTTGTTTCCTGATGGGGAGGCTCTGTGGTAGTCTGTGACTGGGCTTGGGTAACCATCTGTCCAGTGGTCCCTGATGGGCCAGGTAGATCGTCCAGATCCTGAAGTCCAGAGTTACTGTCATCACTGTGGGCCTCTTCTGCTGGGGGACTGGATAGTGCTGGCACCTTCTCTCCGGTGACATTAGCTGGGGTACCTGTGGGGATGTAAATTATGTGTTATGGTTTATATGTATGACATACTGTACATCCCTGGCTTCCCCTCTATGGTGGGATTAGCTCTGCCAGCTTTCACTTGTGTATGATAGTGTATCGTGGGATTGTTAGTTCTCTATGCTGTGCACTGCTTTAGTGATGTGTGTCCATGCAGGACTGTGAGGGGTGTCCATGCATTGGTACAGCATGCAGGGCTTGGCATTGGGATAAGTGAGATGTGATGGTGGAGTGTGTGGGATGTAGTAGAGTGATTGGAGTGAGGGTGAGGGTGAGTGTATGTGTTGGCATGGAGGTAGGGGAGTGATAATAGTAGAGAGTTGTCCAATCCTCCTCCGACTCCGGCCAGTCCCTCAGGATGCAGTATTGCCAAGACTTGCTCCCCCCATGCTGTGAGTTGTGAGGGAGGAGGTAGGGGTCCACCGCCCAGTCCTTCGTATAGCGAACCAGTGTCTTGCTGCTATGGAACGTACCTTCCCCCGTAGGTCGTTCCACCTCTTCCTGATGTCATCCCTAGTTCTGGGGTGCTGTCCCAAGGGGTTGACCCTGTCCACGATTCTCCACCATAGCTCCATCTTTCTGGCTATTGATATCTGCTGCACTTGTGCTCCAAATAGTTGCGGCTTTACCTTGACAATTTTCTCCACTATTATCCTTAGCTCCTCCTCTGTGAAAAGGTGTCTTGGTGGGCCCTGGGTGTTCTGAGAGGTGTGTTGGGGTGTGTGATGTGGAGTGCGTGAGTGGTGTATAGGTGTGAGTAGTGTGTGGCTCTAGTTGTCTCAGTTGTCTTGGTGTCTCTCTGGTGGCAATGATTTGTAATCGTAAAGGGCTGTGGGTAATGTGGTTGTGCGTTTTATAGTGGTGTGGGTATGTGGGTGTGGTGTGTGTATGAGTGCCAGGTGTGTGTTTTTAGTATTGGCCAAAGTAGTGTTGTTTTGTATGTGGGTTTCTGTTGTGAGGTCAGCGGTTTGTATCGCCAATGGTTTACCGCCATTGAATGTTCGCCGTGGTGATTCGTGGTTCAGAATGTGATGGCATTGTTCTGTTGGCGTAACGGTGTCGGTTTTGATACCGCCAGTTTATCACTGACCTTTGAACTGGCGGATTAGTGTATGTGGCTGAATTCTGTCTGTTTGGTGTGTGTGTGTCATACGATGGTTAACGGATATCTGCTGCTGCGGTGGTAAGTTGGTGGCCGTCAGCGTGGCGGTAAGCGGGATTTACTGCCAATGTCATAATGAGAGCATAAGTGTGACTACAGTGATATTGCATGTCTCCTAGATAAGTCTTGGCTGCTCATCCACTGCTTCCTCTAGAGAGCCTGACTTCTAGACACTGACTACAGTACACTAATAAGGGATACCTGAAACTGGTATAAGATGTAAGTATCACAGGTACCCAATCACATACCAGGACAGCGTCCTACAATTGTTGTTGCTTTCTCTCCAAGAAAATTTGGGAGGGGTGAAAGCCTTGACACCATGCTCACGGGCATTAATTTACTATTGACAAAGGATATAATGAACCACCTGAATGTAGCATAGCTAGATGCAATGACAAAAAGACTATGGTGAATAAATAGTGCTGTTTAAAATAGTAAATACATGCACTGATAAATTAGTGGCGTATGGTCTCTCCTAGGAAGTGTCAATACAATTGACATTTTGTCCTGGCTATTTGTCCTGAATTTTGACCTTTGGTCCTGAATTTTTATTGTGAATTTTGACTCTTTGTCCTGAACATTTTACAGTCCTGTCCAGAATTTGCCTTCATGCCAGGGGGTGACCCTAGCAAGAGGAGAGGGTGATAGACATTGAACCTCAAAGAGAGAAGCTTTTCCAAAGGAAATTTTGGAAGAGTACAATACTCTCTATAGTAGTTATCTCTTCTTTTTGTATTTTGAAGAGGGAAATGTAGACTTGTTGCCCTCATGTCTGATTTGGGCCTAATTTGTGTATGAGACACCAGTACGAAATTTACTAGTGTATACTTTGCAATACTGCAAAAGATCACTTTGTGCAAGCAGGTTTCCTGACCAAGGCAAGTCCTTAGTCCATACAAGATCTGCATATTCTCTTCATAAAACAGAGCCATTTCAGATCAGCTTGCACCAAGTGCCTAGCTTTGCCTTTTTTTTCAGGGTGAAACACGTGAATGCATGCCCTGAGAACAATTAGGAAGAATAGACTGGATAGTGGAGTCTTCCTATGCAGCGTTGAATCGCCCAGAGACAGGGCACCATGAGGCCTGACCAGATTAGGACCTTAGCTCGAGTTCTGCACCCACCGCCCACTACCTCACCTCAGCTCAGCAGCTGAAGAACTATCAGGTATTGTACAGCTTTCGCAGGACTATAAGTTCTGTTAACCGAGGGCCGATGTTTCAGTGCTGAGGCTACAAGGGAAATATGTGAGAGATATTTCAAATCTAAAAGTGTAGTGTTGGTATGTCTTTGAAGCAATATTTTGAGTGGGAGCTCGAGAAGTTATCACTTTGTAAAATATAGGCAGAGCTTCCACCTTGTCCTCTTCTGCATTTTAAGATTCCATTGTTTGGTGCTAGTAGAGCTGCACTCTGATGGCAGGTTGAAAACATTAATTGCTTTAGAGTAATAATAAAGACCTCTCGGCTGCTGCTTTCTATGTTGCAAGATGACACTTTACATTTCCAAATGCACATTGCAGCATCTAGTTTATGACTGCTGGAATTTACCAGGGAAGAAAGCTGCAGACTGCAGTTATACTTTCTTGAATTTACGCTTTGTTCAGAATATTTGTTAATATGAAGAGCTATGGTCTTGGTATATGGATGTGTGTTGCTCACTGAGTATGAACATGGTTTTCAGAGAATCCTTGAGAATGGGTTTCTAATGTGAGGGTGTGTAGGAGCTTGTTTAGCTGACTATATGGTTTTTGATTCTGTGCACAGTCTTTTGAAGGTGTATGGATGTATGATTAGGAAAGTATTACCTCAAGTGGATCACTCTGGATAGGCCACTGGGCTTTCTGGGGAAGGGCTCAGGGACAGCTTGAGGTACTTAGAAGCGTGAGCAGCACTGACTGGAGTGCAGAGGAGGCACAGTTGCTCACCATTACTCCAATTCGGAGCTTTGCATGCTCCAGTTACTCAAATCAGCAGCTTTTTGAATAGCCTGCATGGAAACAAGGCCTTGGCTGGTGTTGGATGAAAATATGCATGGGGAGATATATTTATGGTAATTATAGCAGTACATTTTTTTGTAAAAAAACAGTGACATAGCTTGCATGCTTTTCTGATTGTTGTACTCTCTGAGGGGAGCACCCAGCTATTTTCACAGTTGTAGAAGCTCACAGCAAGCTTTATATTTGCAAATGAACTTACAAAATTCCAAAAACTCACAAATGCAATTTTAGAACTAGTGTAAGTTGTAAAAGCAGTTAGAATCTACAAGTACAATATCTCATAAGATGCACATTGCAATGTTATGTTTTTCACCGTGGAGAAAGCTTGAACTGTGCCAGCACTTTCTAAGGCTGTGAAAATGTATAAAAATTGAAGGTGGGGATTTTGCAAAACTAAAGCTTCTTGAGGTTCTAAATTGAAGAACAAGATTGCTGACTTTGAAGTCTAAGCAAGTTGTGTAAAAGCAACTCCTGTGATCTGGGTGTCTCTCCCTAACAGCCACAGCCTTTCCTTTTGCAGCTCCATGTAAAGAGGGAAGAAGCTAATTTACATGGCATGCATGTTTTTAATAGTTTTACTCTTTTAGGGTCTTTTTACGTGGTGTCATATGAGAAGGAGTTGTGAGGTGTAACAGAATGTTTTTCTCTGTGGTTAGGTATATATCTACCAGGTGGCTGGATGTCATTTTGTGTGACTATGGAGATATGTCTGGTGTATTTATGTTAGGTGTGGAGCATGACTGTATGGAGTTTTACGTGCCTAGTGGGTGTGTGTGTCTTGGTGTTTCAAAAGGGTTGTGTGAGCAGCAAACTTCTCTCTGTGTAATGTTATGGGACTGAGCAAACTGGATGCATGGGGCAGTTGTGAGGTTGTCTGGGAGAGTTGGTAAAATGTAGTTTAAGTTTGTATGGTTAGATATTGAAAGTCTGTGGGTGCTGTGAGGGTGTTTACGGTTGCTTGAGGCTGTACAGGCACATTGTGAATGTGCCTGGGTGGCATTGTGAGCATGTCTGTATGTGTTGGGAGGGTGTCTGATGATAGTTGATGCTGCCTTGGGTAGTGGTGATGGTGACTGAGGTATCTTGCAAGAATAAGTGCATTGTGGGGCCATTATTAAGATCTCTATGTTATTTAGTGTGACTCCTGAAGGTGTTTCTTCGCTGGTGGTGTGTCTACTGGTGGCTGGAGGGAGTAGAATGCATGTTGAGAAATTGTGACCATCTCCGTAAAGTATTGTGAAACTGAGCAGGTGAGGTTGAGGGTGTTGTGAGGGTGTCTGGGGTTGTTGTGCAATTGAATGACACAATTTGCAAGGCTTACAAGTGCAGTTTTAGATTTTAAGTGTGTGTGCCAAGCGGCTATATTTGAATGTTTGCCAAAGAATATGTCTGCAAGCATGAATCATCATACATGTGTGTATAGCAGGTAGGTTCTTGTTCCTTCCATGTTTACCTGTTATTTTCATCACTATAGGTCAGAAACCTACTTCATCATCACTGTGCTTCTCCCATACTCATTTCTAACCTATCCTGAGTTATACCCCTAATCATAGTGTGCTAGTTAGTAAATCGCAGAACGGAAAGGAACTTATTTTGTTTCAGCTCTTACCAACTAGCATACCATGACAGCTGCAATTCTGCCCCTGTGGGATACGTCTCTTTGTACAATTCAAAATTTACATTGACTGTTGCATGAGAGTGTCTGTCTCTTGGTTTGTGTGTTCACACTTGAATGTGTATCTGTGAATATTAGCAAGTGTTTGAGTTTATGGTGTTGTGTCTGTATGTGTGTGTTTTTTTGGGTGTCTTACGGGATCTACACATATTTCAGGAGATATATTTGTCTTGTATCACCAGAGACTATTGAGTCTCCAAGAAGTGTAAAGTTAGATGTATGTATCTGCAATCCCATTAAAGTCAAAGGAGTTGAGCTATTTTTAGAAGCTAATGAAATTTTGCTCAACATATGATCCCAGTGACCACTACAGAGTCTCTACTTGCCATGTAGAGTGAAAATATTTCCAAAATCTGATGACAACATCCAGATAATGACTTATAAGATAAGGCAATGTATGTCGGTGGAATTCATAGGGTGTGAGTATGTTATTTATCACTGGTGACTAGAAGATATACCAAATTTGTGGACCTCCCGGGAAGAATCTTGGTATACACTCTAGGATTCTAGTTATTGCTCTTTTAACTTGATTATCATAGGGTCAGGTTATAGGCATACTCTTTTCTCACCTACCAGTTGGACGAGGAAATTCCACACCCATCAGCTACTCATGAGTCGCATAGGGACAGTTTGTATTTTCTTGGACTGTAGTTTGCCTTGAGTCAATGACCCTATTGAGGTGGGTTTTTTTCTGGCAGGAGACCCATAACACCACTTTGGGGCTTCAGAGATCCCCAACCTTTGGAACCTGGATTTTATCTAACTGATCATCCAGGCAATAAATCACATGTTTATAAGAGACATCGTACATTTCCAGCAACCAAGACTTAATGGTAGGGCTATTTCGGTCTCTACACTCTAAGGATGCAGACCACTGCTGTGGCTAATGCTGTTGTAGTCTATTGTGTCTATTGATATGTACTCTCAGGGTACAGGTCAAATTGACATACAAGGACTGTCTCAGCTGTCACATGGCCTCTATGTTCACTGTATCTTTCATCTCCACATCTCTGTCCCAAGGTTATTCAATATGGTATATTACCAGAGCAGTTATGGAGTATGTATTGCATTTTTGGCAACTGTAACATCAGCAAGTACATTTGTGTGAGGCAGCTAGAGGCCACTGCTTTGGTTGCCTTGTGTGATATATACATTTTAAAGTGTGGTTTACACCCTCCATATATGAATGGTTTGAGTGATTTTTAGACGGTTGGCATTAGCTGAGTTGGGTACACAGTGGCAGCAAATAATGTAAATAATTAAAATGAAGAATCGAGATCATCCTAACTAGTTTTGCCTTACCCCTCATCAAAAAATGGAGCTGGGACCATCAAGCTAAGTCAATAAATAACAGGTTCACATGGTGTTCTACAGTGTCTTTTAGTCTTGGCATCACATCAATCCTCATATAAGGTAAGTTGTATGTGGACCATCAGAAGGGGTGATCCCCTAATTTTTCTGCTGTGTTCCCTCTCATGAGTGGGATGCTTCACCTTTATTCCAGGTAACATGTACCCTGAAGATGTTAAGAAGTGTGGAAATAGGTTTGTGAGGTCTCTATTATAATAAGAAACATTTGTCTTGGTCACTACTATATAGTCTGCATGGAATATCGCCTTGTATACCTCCCATCTTTGGGATCCCCTGTATGCCTTTAGCATTTTGGGTAGCTATTCCCAAGGATTCTGGCTTAAATATAAATAGCAAGAGAGAAAGAGGGCATCCTTGTCCCCACTTGATGTTGAATGCTGAGGATGTATAGTAGCTGCAAATAAACTGAACATATGGTAATTGTATAACCATTTAACTCTTGCCATGATTATATGCCTATTCCTACTTTTTTCATGACCAAGAACAGCTATTCCAATTCAACACGGGAAATTATTTTCTCTGTGTCGAGTGAGATCACCAGCTTTTTCTCCTAGTTTATTTCTTTTATCCAGGTGTGCTTTTCCTGTGAATTGTGAGGGAGGACCACTATCACTTTCCCTATTTCATGTTCCATGAATTTGTCATCCAGACTTTGCATCTGATCATGCATCAGCTGGGCTTTAAACAGAACATTGTCTGCTTCTAATTGCATATTCTATGACTCCCAGGATTAGAATGAGGGTTAAAAAAGTCACAAAACAGGTATATGATTTCAATGGAATGTGCACGCAGATGTTCAGATTTTTTTGATTTGCAGATATGGAATGGCAGATCAAGCCTCAAAAGATCTACTCACACACTCACTATGGCTAGTCATATTTTATTAGGTTGAGCGATTTTTATCACCTACTCACCCCTTCTGGTGAGTTGACAAAGAACAGGTATTCTGTTCAATCAGAAAGTGACGGAGCAATAAAGATTCTTTTAAACCTTGTTTTTGTCACATTTGTTTTGTGTTCCGAGAAAGAGGTGAAAGGTCAGTGTGTCTTTTTTCCTTCTGGCTGCAGAGTTCCATGATTTTGTAATTTGAACAGTCTGATCTGCTGTAAAAAGTGTTAGATGAAAAGCTGTAGAGTGTCAGGTTTTTCCTAGCAAACGACATTGAAATAACTAAGTCAATTGTATAAACATTAAAAAATATGTCAGTAGTGTGTGAAAGTCCATTTTTGTACTTCTGTACGATGACAAAATATTTTATTAGGATGAAAACAAATCTAAACGCATTACTTGGTGATGTGTGGATGATCAATATGTTTTCTTATCCCAAATTATTTTTAAAACACTATTTAGTTTTATCAGTGTTATGCCATTAATTGTGTTTGACCAATGACTTTGTGTTTCACCACTGCACATATTAGTTGTTCAATGTTCATCAGGAGCACATTACATTCTGTATTTAGTTTAGCTGCCTATTGGCTTTAACATGGCATTAGACATTATATTCTGTATTCAGTTTAGCTGCATATTGGCTTTAACGTGGCATTAGACATTACATTCTGTATTCAGTTCAGCTGCCTATTGGCTTTAACATGGCATTAGACATTACATTTGGTATTCAGTTTAGCTGCCTATTGGCTTTAACGTGGAGTTAGACATTGCAGTTGAGACATTGCAGATGAGCTGTGTTTTTCCAAGCTGTGTTTTTCGTATTGAATTCACACCAAACCCTAGCTGATAAGAGAGCGTAGATTTTGTGTTTACCTCTCAATCCAGCCTGGGAACGAGTGAAGTTTGGAGACTTGGCCACTCTCCAGAATTATTCGGTTCCCACACTGAGCCAGCATTTTTGCTTTTAACGGTGGCCCTGGGCGGCAGCGAGGAGAGATCTTCCAGGACTTAAGTCAGGAGTGGACGTCAGCTGCCTGGCTCCTGTTTGGGTGAAAAGTCTCTTTCTCGCAGTTGAACCCGAGTCATCAACTTGAAGATAGGAGAAAGATGACAAGCAGTGATAGGCCCTACGGTGATGCAAGTTTAACTTTTATTCTTTGCTTTGAAGTTATGCTATAATATAATCACATGTATTTGCTGTGTACATTGTAATTGAGAAGTACTTTGATATATTTTGCTTTCATTGCAGCGACTACTTTTAAACGTGTGCTTCCAACCTACTAATCTCGTCTTGCAGGAACCTCGTGGTGAAGTAATAATAATAATAAATGTCTTCTTTAATCTAAGAACTGCATTCCAGAGAAGTTTTGTCAGCTCAGTCACAAGATAAGAGAAGGAAAGCAAAACAATCAGTAAAGCTGCAAGTTAGTGGGAAGGTTTCAAGACATTTCTTGGAAACGTGCTATCTGTAAATGACAGTGCATTGCCACATTATGATTTGTTAATATATGTATTAAAAGTGAGCATTAAAATATAAACTGAGAAACACTCCTGCCCTGATGGAAATGCTATTACTATGCTAAGAGGAAAGTATCATGCGTAGTCTATATGTTGGTTAGATTCTTATTATACATGACACAAACATTTAGGCCCAGATTTAAGAGGGCCTAGCACCTCCTTGTGCCACTTTAGTGTAATTGAAATGTAGAAGATTTCTTTGCACCATTTTTTTCAGTAATTTTGATGAGTAATCAGAGCAGGCATTAAAAGGGGGCACATGCAAAAAGAACAAGTGATGGACCGAATGCTGAACAATGGCAAACATTCGCCCTCAGTACAGAGATCTGGGCCAAAATCCATCATTTTTTTGCTGCCCATGCCATTCCAGTTTGGACCCAGCCATATGCAAATCAGTCTTGACCCCGTTCCCCATGGGAGAAGTCCAGCCTGAGCTGCCAGGCCAGGCCTTCCCTGGACTGCAAACAAGCATCCTGGAACAGGTTTCAGAGTTTCACCCCTCATCAGCCAGTCTAGCTTGAATTCAGTGGCATGGGAAGCACGGGACCCACGTCTGGGCATACCCTTCCCACTTAGGGGGACAAATGCAAAAAGAACAAGTGATGGACGGAATGCTGAATAATGTCAAACATTCACCCCCAGTACAGAGATCTGGGCCTAAATCCATCGTTTTTTTGCTGCCCATGCCATTCCAGTTTGGACCCAGCCATATGCAAATCAGTCTTGACCCTGTTCCCCATGGGAACAGTCCAGCCCGAAATGCCAGGCCAGGTCTTCCCTGGACTGGAAACAAGCATCCTGGGACCGGTTTTGGGGTTTCACCCCTCATCAGCCAGTCTAGCTTGAATTCAGTGGCATGGGAAGCACGGGACCCACGTCTGGGCATACCCTTCCCACTTATGGCGACAAATGCAAAAAGAACAAGTGATGGACGGAATGCTGAACAACGTCAAACATTCACCCCCAGTACAGAGATCTGGGCCTAAATCCATTGATTTTTTGCTCCCCATGCCATTCCAGTTTGGAATGCTCACTGTGCCACTGGATTCAAGCTAGCCTAGCTGATGAAGGTTGATACCCTGAAAACGTAGAATTACACCAGATTGCAATAGGAACACATAGGTATAGGGGCAACACAAACCATATACTCCAAAAGTGGAATGCGAACCATGAATGGACCCCAAACCTATGTGAGCTTGTAGAGGGTCGCTGGGACTGTAAGAAAACAGTAAGGGTTAGAAAAATAGCCCACCCCAAGACCCTGAAAAGTAGGTGTAAAGTGCACCTACTACCCCCAGAGAGCACAGAAGTCGTGATAGGGGGATTCTGCAGGAAGAACAAACACCAGCAATGCAACAACAGTGGATTTCCAGACCTGAGTACCTGTAAGACAAGGGGACCAAGTCCCATAGTTGCGGCAGTGTTGAGAGTGGGCAGGAGCCCAGGTAATGCCAGCTGAGGGTTCAAGGAAGCTGCCACCGGTTGGAAGAAGCTCGAAGTTCTGCAAGAAAAGAAGAGGACTAGGAACTTCTCCTTTGGAGGATGGATGTCCCATGTCGCAATGAAGCTTGCAGAGGTGTTTCCACACAGAATGACCGCACACAAGCCTTGCTAGCTGCAAGGGTTGTGGTAGAGGTTTTTGGGTGCTGCTGTGGCCCAGGAGGGACCAGGATGTCACCACTTGGAGGAGGAGACAGAGGGGGCGCCCAGCAACTCAGGGAGCCCTCACAGAAGCAGGCAGCACCCGCAGAAGTACCTTAACAGGCACTTGGAAGGAAAGTGAACCAGAGTCCATGCGAAGTCACAAAAGGGAGTCCCACAACGCCGGAGGACAACTCACAAGGTTGTGCCCTTCAGGAAGGAGTGCTGGGGACCCAGGCTTGGCTGTGCACAAAGGAGATTTATTCAGAGCTTCTGGTGCAGGGTGAAGGCAGGCTACCCCCAGAGCATGCACCACCTAGAAACAGTCGAGAAAGCCGACAGGATTAGGCGCTACAATGTTGCTGGTAGTCGTCTGGCTACTTTGTTGTGGTTTTGAAGGCATCCTGAGCAGTCAGCCGTCGATCCTTTGGTAGAAGGTGAAGAGGAAGATGCAGAGTAACTCTGGTGAACTCTTGCATTCGTTATCTGAAGAATTCCCCAAAGCAGAGACCCTAACTAGCCAGAAAAGGAGGTTTGGCCATCAGGTTAGGAGGATTGGCTACCAAGAGAGGTAAGAGCCTATCAGAAGGAGCCTCTGACGTCACCTGCTGGGACTGGCCACTCAGAGCAGTCCAGTGTGCCCCCAACACCTCTGTTTCCAAGATGGCAGAGGTCTGGGACACACTGGAGGAGCTCTGGGCACCTCCCCTGGGAGGTGCAGGTCAGGGGAGTGGTCACTCCTCTTTCCTTTTTCCAGTTTCGCACAAGAGCAGGGCTGGGGGATCCCTGAACTGGTGTAGACTGGCTTATGCAGAGATGGGCACCCTCTGTGCCCATCAAAGCATTTCCAGAGGCTGGGGGAGGCTACTCCTCCCCAGCCATTCACACCTATTTCCAAAGGGAGAGGGTGTAACACCCTCTCGCAGAGGAAATCCTTTGTTCTGCCTTCCTAGGCCAGGGCTGCCTGGACCCCAGGAGGGCAGAAACCTGTCTGAGGATTTGGCAGCAGCTGCAGTGGAGACCCCGGAAAGTCAGTTTGGCAGTACCCGGGTACTGTGCTAGAGACCAGGGGGATCATGGAATTGTCCCCCCAATACCAGGATGGTATTGGGGGGACAATTCCATGATCTTAGACATGTTACGTGGCCATGTTCGGAGTTACCATTGTGACGCTACACATAGGTAGTGACCTATGTTTAGTGCACGCGTGGAATGGTGTCCCTGCACTCACAAAGTCCAGGGAAATTGCCCTGAACGATGTGGGGGCACCTTGGCTAGTGCCAGGGTGCCTACACACTAAGTAACTTTGCACCCAACCTTCACCAGGTGAAGGTCAGACATATAGGTGACTTATGAGTTACTTCAGTGCAGTGGTAAATGGCTGTGAAATAACGTGGACGTTATTTCACTCAGGCTGCACTGGCAGGACTGTGTAAGAATTGTCAGAGCTCCCTATGGGTGGCAAAAGAAATGCTGCAGCCCATAGGGATCTCCTGGAACCCCAATACCCTGGGTACCTCAGTACCATATACTAGGGAATTATATGGGTGTACCAGTATGCCAATGTGAATTGGTAAAAATAGTCACTAGCCTGTTAGTGACAAATTTGGAAAGCAGAGAGAGCATAACCACTGAGGTTCTGGTTAGCAGACCCTCAGTGAGACAGTTAGGCATCACACAGGGAACACCTACAGGGCACATACTTATGAGCACTGGGGCCCTGCCTGGCAGGGTTCCAGTGACACATAGACTAAAACAACATATATACAGTGAAATATGGGGGTAACATTCCAGGCAAGATGGTACTTTCCTACAGGGAGGACCTGGCTTGGCAGTTCGGGCTGGACTGGTCCCATGGGGAATAGGGTCAAGACTGATTTGCATATGACTGGGTCCAAACTGGGGTGGCATGGTGAGCAAAAGAACAATGGATTAAACCCAGATCTGTGACTGGGGGTGAGTGTTTGAAAAGTTTCAACACTCCGTCCATCATCCTTTTGTGTTGCTAAATTTACCCTAAGTGGGAAGGGTATGCCCAGACGTGGGTCCCTTCCTCACTGTGCCACTGGATTCAAGCTAGCCTAGCTGATGAAGGGTGATACCCTGAAACTGGTCCTAGGATGCTTGTTTCCGGTCCAAGGAGGACCTGGCTTGGCAGATCGGGCTGGACTGTTCCCATGGAGAACAGGGTCAAGACTGATTTGCATATGGCTGGGTCCAAACTGGGGTGGCATGGTGAGCAAAAGAACAATGGATTAAACCCAGATCTGTGACTGGGGGTGAGTGTTTGAAAAGTATCAACACTCCCTCCATCATCCTTTTGTGTTGCTAAATTCACGCTAAGTGGGAAGGGTATGCCCAGACGTGGGTCCCTTGCTCACTGTGCCACTGGATTCAAGCTAGCAAGCTGGCTGATGAAGGGTGATACCCTGAAACCGGTCCTAGGATGCTTGTTTCCGGTCCAGGGAGGACCTGGCTTGGCAGTTCGGGCTGGACTGTTCCCAGGGGGAACAGGGTCAAGACTGATTTGCATATGGCTGGGTCCAAACTGGGGTGGGATGGTGAGGAAAAGAACGATGGATCAAACCCAGATCTGTGACTTGGGGTGAGTGTTTGAAAAATTTCAACACTCCGTCCATCATCCTTTTGTGTTGCTAAATTTACCCTAAGTGGGAAGGGTATGCCCAGACGTGGGTCCCTTGCTCACTGTGCCACTGGATTCAAGCTAGCCTAGCTGATGAAGGGTGATACCCTGAAACCGGTCCTAGGATGCTTGCTTCTGGTCCAGGGAGGACCTGGCTTGGCCGTTCGGGCTGGACTGTTCCCATGGAGAACAGGGTCAAGACTGATTTGCATATGGCTGGGTCGCAACTGGGGTGGCATGGTGAGCAAAAGAACAATGGATTAAACCCAAATCTATGACTTGGGGTGAGTGTTTGAAAAGTTTCAACACTCCCTCCATCATCTTTTTGTGTTGCTAAATTTACCCTAAGTCGGAAGGGTATGCCCAGACGTGGGTCCCTTGCTCACTGGGCCACTTGATTCAAGCTAGCCTAGCTGATGAAGGTTGATACCCTGAAACCGGTCCTAGGATGCTTGTTTCCGGTCCAGGGAGGACCTGGCTTGGCAGTTCGGGCTGGACTGTTCCCATGGGGAACAGGGTCAAGACTGATTTGCATATGGCTGGGTCTAAACTGGGGTGGCATGGTGAGCAAAAGAACGATGGATTAAACCCAGATCCATGACTCGGGGTGAGTGTTTGAAAGGTTTCAACACTCTGTCCATCATCCTTTTGTGTTGCTAAATTTACCCTAAGTGGGAAGGGTATGCCCAGACGTGGGTCCCCTGCTCACTGTAACACTGGATTCGAGCTAGCCTAGCTGATGAAGGGTGATACCCTGAAACCGGTCCTAGGATGCTTGCTTCTGGTCCAGGGAGGTCCTGGCTTGGCCGTTCGGGCTGGACTATTCCCATGGGGAACAGGGTCAAGACTGATTTGCACATGGCTGGGTGCAAACTGGGGTGGCATGGTGAGGAAAAGAACAATGGATTAAACCCAGATCTGTGACTGGGGTTGAGTGTTTGAAAAGTTTCAACACTCCCTCCATCATCCTTTTGTGTTGCTAAACTTACCCTAAGTGGGAAGGGTATGCTCAGACGTGGGTCCCTTGCTCACTGTGCCACTGGATTCAAGCTAGCCTAGCTGATGAAGGTTGATACCCTGAAACCGGTCCTAGGATGCTTGTTTCCGGTCCAGGGAGGACCTGGCTTGGCAGTTCGGGCTGGACTGTTCCCATGGGGGACAGGGTCAAGACTGATTTGCATATGGCTGGGTCCAAACTGGGGTGGCATGGTGAGCAAAAGAACGATGGATTAAACCCAGATCTGTGACTCGGGTGAGTGTTTGAAAAGTTTCAACACTCCGTCCATCATCCTTTTGTGTTGCTAAATTTACCCTAAGTGGGAAGGGTATTCCCAGACGTGGGTCCCTTGCTCACTGTGCCAGTGGATTCAAGCTAGCCTAGCTGATGAAGGTTGATACCCTGAAACCGGTCCTAGGATGCTTGTTTCCGGTCCAGGGAGGACCTGGCTTGGCAGTTTGGGCTGGACTGTTCCCATGGGGACAGGGTCAAGACTGATTTGCATATGGCTGGGTCTAAACTGGGGTGGCATGTTGAGCAAAAGAACAATGGATTAAACCCAGATCCATGACTCGGGGTGAGTGTTTGAAAGGTTTCAACACTCTGTCCATCATCCTTTTGTGTTGCTAAATTTACCCTAAGTGGGAAGGGTATGCCCAGACGTGGGTCCCCTGCTCACTGTAACACTGGATTCAAGCTAGCCTAGCTGATGAAGGGTGATACCCTGAAACCGGTCCTAGGATGCTTGCTTCTGGTCCAGGGAGGTCCTGGCTTGGCCGTTCGGGCTGGACTATTCCAATGGGGAACAGGGTCGAGACTGATTTGCACATGGCTGGGTCCAAACTGGGGTGGCATGGTGAGGAAAAGAACAATGGATTAAACCCAGATCTGTGACTGGGGATGAGTGTTTGAAAAGTTTCAACACTCACTCCATCATCCTTTTGTGTTGCTAAATTTACCCTAAGTCGGAAGAGTATGCCTAGACGTGGGTCCCTTGCTCACTGTGACACTGGATTCAAGCTAGCCTAGCTGATGAAGGTTGATACCCTGAAACCGGACCTAGGATGCTTTTTTCCAGTACAGGGAGGACCTCACTTGGCAGTTCGGGCTGGACTGTTCCCATGGGGAACAGGGTCAAGACTGATTTGCATATGGCTGGGTCCAAACTGGGGTGGCATGGTGAGGAAAAGAACGATGGATCAACCCCAGATCTGTGACTTGGGGTGAGTGTTTGAAAAGTTTCAACACTCCGTCCATCATCCTTTTGTGTTGTTAAATTTACCCTAAGCGGGAACGGTATGCCCAGACGTGGGTCCCTTGCTCACTGTGCCACTGGATTCAAGCTAGCCTAGCTGAAGAAGGGTGATACCCTGAAACCGGTCCTAGGATGCTTGTTTCCGGTCCAGGGAGGACCTGGCTTGGCAGTTCGGGCTGGACTGTTCCCATGTGGAACAGGGTCAAGACTGATTTGCATATGGTTGGGTCCAAACTGGGGTACCATAGTGAGCAAAAGAACAATGGATTAAACCCAAATCTGTGTCTGGGGGTGACTGTTTGAAAAGTTTCAACACTCCGTCCATCATCCTTTTGTGCTATTAAAAGGGAGCACACCATTGTTTACAATGGGCCTCTACATACTGTTCAGAGTTAGCTACACACTTTTGCTGCTAATCCTGAACAGTACATCAATAGCTTCAAGATTGTTTATGCTAGTGCAACCTACTCTGTGCCACGGTGTGACATGTTTAATATGGCACACACATGATGGCAGTAGGGGGGTGCTAAGATGAGCAAGAAAAGTGGTGCTGCACTGGGTGCAGCTCCACTTTTCTAGAATCTGCCCCTTAGTCTATTTAATTAAAAAAAAAAAAAATTGATACAGCAGAAATGCTGACCTCACATAATTGAAGGTGCACTCATCTGAGAATGAAGAAAAAGGTGACTCAGTAAAATAAAATATTTCCCTGGGGTCATACAATTTGAGACCCATTCACGGTCAAGTACATTACATTTAGGTCGAGCAGATTATACAAGTTGCTCCACATGCAGGTCTAGTAATATTCTTATGATTTTGCGAAGGCTGCAGGCCACCTGCTGTCTTAATTGCATTGCCAATAGTCTTTCTGCCTTTTCACCCCTTTTGTAATGCAGAGAGCTCCTATGCAGGGTCAGCAGGGAGGCTGGTAATGTACTGCCAAGGGAATAGGTCTAATTGATTAGTGACCTTCCAAGTTCAGTGTTTGATGAATCCTAATCATAAAGGTGCAGCACCTCCTTCGTCATATTAGGAGGGTATTTGTCTGGCTGGTTTCCACATCTTGCTATGATTGTTTGGTAACAGCATTCAAGGCTTCACTTTCAGTGGTTGTTTTGGTCCATTAGTAGTTGGCACTCAAAGTGGGGAATGCAGCTTGAGGCAAATACCTTTGTACCTCTGCTATAATCTAAGGGGTACTAGGAGGTGTCCATCTATCTTGATCTAATCTCCCCTGCATGCACTTCCCCATCTGACTCTCAAGGCAGTGAGGGAGTTCAGTCAAATGTATCTCAGTGAAGATGTCTGGTGAGCAGAGACTCAAAACTCACACTTGAGAAACAGCACAGTAATTCACAGTGGAGCCCCGCGCTTGTCCTTGAAAAAGGAAGTACTTTAATATCACAGGATAAAAAACATTCTGCACACATTACTTGTATAGCACCAGTGTTCTAGAATCTGACCTGCAGCTTCTTGTCATCTACTGTGATAAATCCCATTTCTCAGGATTCCCCAGTATCTTCGGTGGCTTAGCAGAGATACCTGTTCATAGGCTTTGTGTAGACATGTGAAAGTTCACTAAGCAATAATCTTGTGAGCTAACCAGCAAATTTAGTTGTTCATTTCTTCTGCAAAATCATTCATACTGACAATTGTTGTTTCCTAATAGCAGGCTTATCTTTTTGAGATCAAGGCACAATTTATCAGTCTTTTATTTCAGGCTATCTGTAATCTGTATAACTTGGTATGGCATCGGATAGAGTTCTCATTGAGATCATTCCATTGGTGACTTCATCAAGGGGAACAGAATCTCTTTGATTATCACTCCAGTTACTGGCATCAAGCAGCATGGCAGGCTTGGCCAATAGTTGTGACCTTTGGACCTTTTTACTATGCAATGGTACAGGTGACACTTGACAGTTCATCAGTGTTTTGACATCTTGCCATGATGGTTTAGTACCAGAACTCACAGCCACAACTTGAGCAGTCTTTGTCATCAGTTAGTACATTCTTACAACTGAGTATGTGTCTATGTGCAGCAATCAGCACTTGATTCATTGAAAAATGAACACAGTTGCCATTGAAGAAGACAGGCTACTATTGTTTTGTTTTTCAAGAGAATCAGGACTTTACTCTTGGTGATACATGTTGCAGCATGGGCTTCTCAGGCTCCCTATAGAGCTGTGGCCTCCCATTTTTCCATTTTGCTAGGCAAAGGCGTAGTTGGCACAGGAGTTGGTGAGACTTCAATGTCATACACCTGTGCACTCAAAGGGGTGTACACATTTTCTACTGAGTGAAAACATGTTTTCAGGTCATGCTGTGAAAAAGATGCCTTATCATTGTTCCATATTTTATGCAATTGAAAGTACATTGCTCATTGAGAACAAAGTCCTGACTTCTTTTGTGTTCACATGATTAGTGTTGTAAGGGGGTTCAAGGGCACAGGTCTTCTGCCAATGCAGGCGCCCTTGCGCCATGGTGCAAGACTGCTACATTGTAGGTGGGATTGTTTTTGTGCAGGAATGATCTAACTGTAATGGATTAATGACCCTGAAAGAGTTAAAAATGTGTAATTAGAAGTTAAAGGTCAACATGCAGGAACACCCTCCACCAATTAAACAAAGGAAAATGCTAATATTTATCAAGACAATTACAATGATGCAACACTAGTAACAGTTGATCCAAGGGTAATGTAATAATGACCTTGAAACACCTAAACAAGTTTAATTAAAGATCAAAGTTCAAAAAACAAAATCCCCTCTACAGTGGCAGCTGGTGAGATTTGAAAGTGGTAGGGTGTGACATTGCAGGATGATGGCCCTGTTGTGAGCGATTATACCTTTATAAGGGACTCGGGGAGTTCTTCCCCCTTGAACATTTTGAAATAGGAGTGGGGAAATGGTGCATTTCCATGCAAATTTGAGAAAGCAAGAAGGTTAATAAGGCAATTGTAAAAGTATAGTTATGACATCAATAAAGAGATGTCATATGCTAATGATGCAGGTAGCTGCTTATTCAGCATAATCACAGATCTTCAAAACAGACTTTAAGATACCAAATGCTGAGTACCTGACAGATTTATTTATTTATTGATATACCTTTTCAAATAAAATCTACTGAGGAAATACAAGTTATTGTGATTTGTCAGACTGGATCAATGAGACAACAAGGAATTAACTTAAAAAAAGCAGTAGGCCACCCTACAAGGCACAGTAGGTTTTATTCAGGGGATGAAGAAGTGTTAGGACCAGCTCGGGCCATTGGCAACCGAAAACTGGCTTGGCTGATGCCCTGTGTTACCCTAATCATGAGGTGACAAAAATGGTAGCAAAGAACATACAGATTGGAGAATTTCATACTTAGGAATTGTAGGATAAGAAAGATGAGAAAAAATTATGAATGATTCAGGAGTAATGGGGGCAGGCACTGCTCCTGAATGGTAGGCATGTATGACCATTAAAGGCCGTAATGGAAAGTATATACTAATAGCAATACATTACTGCATAGAAATCAGGACACTTGGGTGGAAAGGCAAGAAAGCTTCATTCAGAGATCAAATAAACACAAGTTAGCAACATCAAAAACAAAACACCCTCCTAGGACCATATATGGCACCCAGTCAAGATGTCTTCACCCTGTCCACACTCCTGAAAAAGGCTGCATTAGTTTCATGTCCTAGGGTAAAACTGGAATGGGTAAGGTCCAGGCATGAGGGGCAACGCAAAAATGTAGTCTGGCACATGACAAATGTATATGATGAAAGTTTATTTTCACTCCTGAATTACCAGGTGTAAGAAACGCTTGCAATTAAAAATAGGGTGATGTTATTTTGGTGTCCTTGTATAGCTATGCTTTACAACTTTTTACATGTAGCTTTTAGTGTGAAAGGTGAAGAACGTATTTAATCACGCTGGTAGAAAAGCAACTGCTTAATGCACCCTGAGCAAGTAGTTCACACATATAAGCTGTTTTCGAGAGGCTGAAAACACCCGTTTATTTACTTCGTTTGCCAACATTCATTGCTCTGAAGTCAGCCCTGCCTCCACCCTGTAATTTATCTCTCCCTCATTTGATTTGTTTTCTCAGCTCTCTCCATTTTCCACAACTGAGAGATTGCATTGCTTAATGTAAAGCATCAGGATTAAACCTGTCATATCTCAGATAAATTCTCTTGTCCCCAAAATTAAATGTTCTGATAAATGTCATTTGTGAATAATTACATCTGACTCGGCCGAAGCAGATACCTAAGCTCTGAAATGCCCAGGCAGGCACCAGGGTGTTATTTGGTCTGCTGAGCCACCCGGGCCGGCTCATATCCCACGGCCCACATCCCAGACTTACCAGGCAAATAGTAAATTTGAAAACTGGTACTAACTGATCCCCGTGCTTCGGGCAAATGTGATTCTTCACCAAGGAGATGCGATCAACTTTGCTAATCCCATGCCTAAAAGTGGCTAAGCATTAGCATAATTTTAGGCCTTGGAATAGCAAAGTTGCTCACATTCTTTTGAGGCAGTGAGACAGTGATGTATCAAGGAGCTGTCTGTCGTGCCTACTTCTCTAACACGACTGGCAAAGTTGTGCTTCCTATCAATCAATCAATCAATCATTTAATTTATATAGCGCACTATGTACCCGTCAGGGCTTCGAGGCGCTGGGGAAGAGGGGTGAGCTGTTAGCGGTCGAAAAGCCAGGTCTTGAGGAGTCTTCTGAAGGTGAGGAGGTCCTGGGTCTGGCGTAGTGAGGTGGGGAGAGAGTTCCAGGTTTTGGCAGCGAGGAAGGAGAAGGATCTGCTGCCGGAGGTCTTGCGCTGGATCCTGGGGACGATGGCGAGGGCGAGATTGGCAGAGTGGAGTTGACGAGTGGGGGCGTAAAAGTTGAGTCTGGAGTTGAGGTAGATAGGTCCGGTGTTGTGTAGAGCCTTGTGAGCGTGGGTGAGGAGTTTAAAGGTGATCCTCTTGTCCACGGGGAGCCAGTGGAGGTCCTTCAGGTGAGGGGAGATGTGACATCGGCGGGGTATGTCGAGGATCAGGCGGGCGGATGCATTTTGGATACGCTGGAGTCGTTTGATGTCTTTTGTTGGGATGCCTGTGTAGAGTGCGTTGCCGTAGTCAAGTCTGCTACTGACGAGGGCTTGGGTCACCGTCTTTCTGGTTCCTGTTGGGATCCACTTGAAAATTCTGCGGAGCATTCGAAGGGTGTTGAAGCAGGAAGAGGAGACGGCGCTGACCTGTTTGGACATAGTGAGGGCGGAGTCCAGGATGAAGCCGAGGTTTCTTGCGTGGTTGGCTGGGGTGGGTGGGGGTCCGAAGTCAGTGGGCCACCAGGAGTCATTCCAGGCTGAAGGGGTGCGCCCGAGGATGAGGACTTCCGTCTTGTCGGAGTTGAGCTTCAGGCGGCTGTCGTTCATCCACTCGGCGATGGCTTTTAGTCCCTCGTGGAGGTTGGTTTTGGCGGTGAGTGGGTCTTTGGTCAGGGAGAGGACGAGCTGGGTGTCGTCGGCGTAGGAGATGATGCTGAGGTGATGTTGGCGGGCCAGTTTAGCGAGGGGGGCCATGTAGACGTTGAACAACGTAGGGCTGAGGGAGGAGCCTTGGGGGACGCCGCAGATGAGGTTGGTGGCTTTGGAGCGGAAAGGGGAGAGTCGGACTCTCTGGATTCTGTCGGAGAGGAAGGATGAGATCCAGTTGAGGGCTTTATCTTGGATGCCGGCTTCATGGAGGCGGGTCAGTAGGGTGCGGTGGCAGACTGTGTCAAAAGCGGCTGATAGGTCGAGGAGGATGAGGGCCGAGGTTTCGCCATTGTCCATTTGAGTTCTGATGTCATCTGTGGCAGCGAGGAGTGCAGTCTCGGTGCTGTGGTTTCGTCTGAATCCGGATTGAGAGGGGTCTAGGATGGAGTTGTCTTCGAGGAAGTGGGCGAGCTGTGTGTTGACGATCTTCTCGATGACTTTTGCTGGAAAAGGGAGGAGAGAGATCGGTTGGAAGTTTTTGAGATCCTTGGGGTCAGCCTTGGGTTTCTTGAGGAGGGGTTGGATTTCTGCGTGTTTCCAGCTGTCTGGGAAGGTGGCGGAGTCGAAGGAGAGGTTGATGATCTTGCGGAGTTTGGGGGCGATGGTGGCGTTGGCTTTGTTGAACACGTGATGTGGGCATGGGTCCGTGGGGGAGCCTGAGTGGATGGTGTTCATGGTTGTTATTGTTTCGGTGTCGTCCACGTGGGTCCAGGCGGTGAGGCGGCAGGCATCTGTGGAGATGTCAGGGGTGGGGTCTGGCGGCGGAGTGGCGTTGAAGCTGTCGTGGATGGTTGTGATTTTCTGGTGGAAGAAGGTGGAGAGGTCGTCGCAGAGTTTCTGGGAGGGTGGGATGTCGTTAGAGTTGGCGTTGGGGTTTGAGAGTTCCTTCACGATGCCGAAGAGTTCTTTGCAGTCGTGGGCGTTGTTGTTGATGCGTTCAGTGAAGTGGGCGCGCTTGGCGACTCGGATCCGTTGGTGGTGTTCACGGTTGGCGTCTTTGAGGGAGGCGAGGTTGTCGGGTGTGCGCTCTAAGATCCATTTCTTCTTGAGCTTCTGGCAGAGGCTTTTGGAGGCGGTCAGTACGTCTGTGAACCAGGCTGGTTTTTTCTTTCCTTGGTTGGCGGTGGGTTTCTTGAGTGGGGTTAAGGTGTTGGTGCAGTCGAGGATCCATTGATGGAGGATGATGGCGGCAGCGCTCGGGTCGGTTGAGTCGGGTGGTGGGTTTTAGACGAGGGTGCTGGTTAGTTGGTCTTGGGTGATTTTTCGCCAGCGGCGGTGAGGAGGTACAGGGATGCGGTGGTGTTCGGTGATTTTCTTATAGGAAAAGTGGACGCAGTGATGGTCGGTCCAGTGGAGTTTGGAGGTGTGGCTGAAAGAGATGTGGTTGCTTGAGGTGAAGAGGGGGTCAAGAGTGTGTCCGGCGATGTGGGTGGGAGTGTTGACCAGTTGACGGAGTCCGAGGTTGAGGAGGTTGGAGGTCAGTGATGCGGTGTTGACGTCGTTGTTATTTTCCAGATGGTAGTTTAGATCTCCCAGGAGGATGTAGTCTGGGGAAGCGAGGGCGTGGGTGCTCGCGAGGTCGGCGACGGTGTCGCTGAAGGGGGCTCTTGGTCCTGGAGGGCGGTATATGAAGGTTCCTCTGAGGGTCGTGTTGGGGTCCGTGTGGATCTGGAAGTGGAGGTGTTCGGCTGTCTTGAGGGTGTCGTCCGTGTGGGTGTGGATTTTGAGGGTAGATTTGTGGGCGATGGCTATTCCGCCGCCGATTCCGTTGGTTCGATCTCTTCTGGTGATTTTGTATCCGTCCGGAATGGCGATTGCGATGTCCGGGGCCGAGGAGTCGTTCCACCAGGTTTCGGTCAGGAAGGCCACGTCAGGGGCGGTGGTGTCGAGTAAGTCCCAGAGTTCGATGGCGTGTTTTCGTGCGGAGCGTGTGTTGATGAGGATGCAGTTCAGGTGGTGGGTATTGGAAGTTCTTGTTGTTGGCTTCGCCGTTCTGTCGCAGGAGAATTTGCAGGTGCGGCAGGAGAAAGGTCCTTTTGTGTGCTTCGGGGTTGCAAGGAAGCACTCTGCGGAGGGGCCGGGGTTGAGTGCGCGGAGTTCGTTGGTTGAGTAACGGACGCAGGGGATGCGGGGAGCGCGAGGACCAGGGGGGGTGGCGCTGGGCGCGGTCCAGGCGCGGACGGGCACAGACGGGCTTGCCTCTGGTGCGCCTCCGGCACGCCAGCGGCGCGGACGCGCAGCGCCAGCCATTAAGAAGGGAGGGGGGAGGGAGGAGCAGCTGGGAGGCGGGAGGGAGCGGCGAATGGGGGCGCGAGGGGGGCGGGGCCGCAGGGAGGCAGCGGCAGGGAGCGGAGAGCAAGGGGGAGCGCACAAGGGGCGAAAAACACGAAGGCACAAAAAATCGAGCAAAATTAAAGGCAGTCACAATATGAAAAACACACAATATGAAATACACTAATGGCACAGTAAACAATCGGGGAAACAGCAATCAGAGGGGCACAACGGGGGCAGAAGCGCCGGAGGCGAGGCGCTTGAAAACAGTAACACGCACTATAGGGCGGCGAAAAAGTGGCACAATCAGAAGGGGCACGGCGGGGGCAGAAGCGCAAGGAGGCAAGGCGCAGAAAAATGAGAAAACAACTTACACGACGGCGGAAAGCAGCACACGGGTCAAGTGAAGCTTGTCAGAGCCCACTAGACACCAGGGATGAGGTGCAGGAGGATGCCTGCGGGTGGAGGAGGGCCTCGAACACGCAAACAGCAGCGTGGTCGGGGGACAGAGGCAGGAGGCAGCAGGTTGGTGCTGCGGTCGTTGGGGGCGAGCTCAGGACCTGAAACAGGTCAGAGGTCGCTCACTCGCGACACGCAGCGCCAGCCATTAAGAAGGGAGGGGGGAGGGAGGAGCAGCTGGGAGGCGGGAGGCGGGAGGGAGCAGCGAATGGGGGCGCGAGGGGGGCGGGCCGCAGGGAGGCAGCGGCAGGGAGCGGAGAGCAAGGGGGAGCGCACAAGGGGCGAAAAACACGAAGGCACAAAAAATCGAGCAAAATTAAAGGCAGTCACAATATGAAAAACACACAATATGAAATACACTAATGGCACAGTAAACAATCGGGGAAACAGCAATCAGAGGGGCACAACGGGGGCAGAAGCGCCAGAGGCGAGGCGCTTGAAAACAGTAACACGCACTATAGGGCGGCGAAAAAGTGGCACAATCAGAAGGGGCACGGCGGGGGCAGAAGCGCAAGGAGGCAAGGCGCAGAAAAATGAGAAAACAACTTACACGACGGCGGAAAGCGGCACACGGGTCAAGTGAAGCTTGCCAGAGCCCACTAGACACCAGGGATGAGGCGCAGGAGGATGCCTGCGGGTGGAGGAGGGCCTCGAACACGCAAACAGCAGCGTGGTCGGGGGACAGAGGCAGGAGGCAGCAGGTTGGTGCTGCGGTCGTGGGGGGCGAGCTCAGGACCTGAAACAGGTCAGAGGTCGCTCACTCGCGACGCGCAGCGCCAGCCATTAAGAAGAGAGGGGGGAGGGAGGAGCAGCTGGGAGGCGGGAGGCGGGAGGGAGCGGCGCATGGGGGCGCGAGGGGGGCGGGGCCGCAGGGAGGCAGCGGCAAGGAGCGGAGAGCAAGGGGGAGCGCACAAGGGGTGAAAAACACGAAGGCACAAAAAATCGAGCAAAATTAAAGGCAGTCACAATATGAAAAACACACAATATGAAATACACTAATGGCACAGTAAACAATCGGGGAAACAGCAATCAGAGGGGCACAACGGGGGCAGAAGCGCCGGAGGCGAGGCGCTTGAAAATAGTAACACGCACTATAGGGCGGCGAAAAAGTGGCACAATCAGAAGGGGCACGGCGGGGGCAGAAGCGCAAGGAGGCAAGGCGCAGAAAAATGAGAAAACAACTTACACGACGGCGGAAAGCGGCACACGGGTCAAGTGAAGCTTGTCAGAGCCCACTAGACACCAGGGATGAGGCGCAGGAGGATGCCTGCGGGTGGAGGAGGGCCTCGAACACGCAAACAGCAGCGTGGTCGGGGGACAGAGGCAGGAGGCAGCAGGTTGGTGCTGCGGTCGTGGGGGGCGAGCTCAGGACCTGAAACAGGTCAGAGGTCGCTCACTCGCGACGCCCAGCGCCAGCCATTAAGAAGGGAGGGGGGAGGGAGGAGCAGCTGTGAGGCGGGAGGCGGGAGGGAGCGGCGAATGGGGGCGCGAGGGGGGCGGGCCGCAGGGAGGCAGCAGCAGGGAGCGGAGAGCAAGGGGGAGCGCAAAAGGGGCGAAAAACACGAAGGCACAAAAAATCGAGCAAAATTAAAGGCAGTCACAATATGAAAAACACACAATATGAAATACACTAATGGCACAGTAAACAATCGGGGAAACAGCAATCAGAGGGGCACAACGGGGGCAGAAGCGCCAGAGGCGAGGCGCTTGAAAACAGTAACACGCACTACAGGGCGGCGAAAAGTGGCACAATCAGAAGGGGCACGGCGGGGGCAGAAGCGCAAGGAGGCAAGGCGCAGAAAAATGAGAAAACAACTTACACGACGGCGGAAAGCAGCACACGGGTCAAGTGAAGCTTGTCAGAGCCCACTAGACACCAGGGATGAGGCGCAGGAGGATGCCTGCGGGTGGAGGAGGGCCTCGAACACGCAAACAGCAGCGTGGTCGGGGGACAGAGGCAGGAGGCAGCAGGTTGGTGCTGCGGTCGTGGGGGGCGAGCTCAGGACCTGAAACAGGTCAGAGGTCGCTCACTCACGACGCGCAGCGCCAGCCATTAAGAAGGGAGGGGGAGGGAGGAGCAGCTGGGAGGCGGGAGGCGGGAGGGAGCGGCGCATGGTGGCGCGAGGGGGGCGGGGCCGCAGGGAGGCAGCGGCAGGGAGCGGAGAGCAAGGGGGAGCGCACAAGGGGTGAAAAACACGAAGGCACAAAAAATCGAGCAAAATTAAAGGCAGTCACAATATGAAAAACACACAATATGAAATACACTAATGGCACAGTAAACAATCGGGGAAACAGCAATCAGAGGGGCACAACGGGGGCAGAAGCGCCGGAGGCGAGGCGCTTGAAAATAGTAACACGCACTATAGGGCGGCGAAAAAGTGGCACAATCAGAAGGGGCACGGCGGGGGCAGAAGCGCAAGGAGGCAAGGCGCAGAAAAATGAGAAAACAACTTACACGACGGCGGAAAGCGGCACACGGGTCAAGTGAAGCTTGTCAGAGCCCACTAGACACCAGGGATGAGGCGCAGGAGGATGCCTGCGGGTGGAGGAGGGCCTCGAACACGCAAACAGCAGCGTGGTCGGGGGACAGAGGCAGGAGGCAGCAGGTTGGTGCTGCGGTCGTGGGGGGCGAGCTCAGGACCTGAAACAGGTCAGAGGTCGCTCACTCGCGACGCGCAGCGCCAGCCATTAAGAAGGGAGGGGGGAGGGAGGAGCAGCTGGGAGGCGGGAGGCGGGAGGGAGCGGCGAATGGGGGCGCGAGGGGTCGGGCCGCAGGGAGGCAGCGGCAGGGAGCGGAGAGCAAGGGGGAGCGCAAAAGGGGCGAAAAACACGAAGGCACAAAAAATCGAGCAAAATTAAAGGCAGTCACAATATGAAAAACACACAATATGAAATACACTAATGGCACAGTAAACAATCGGGGAAACAGCAATCAGAGGGGCACAACGAGGGCAGAAGCGCCGGAGGCGAGGCGCTGGAAAACAGTAACACGCACTATAGGGCGGCGAAAAAGTGGCACAATCAGAAGGGGCACGGCGGGGGCAGAAGCGCAAAGAGGCAAGGTGCAGAAAAATGAGAAAACAACTTACACGACGGCGGAAAGCGGCACACGGGTCAAGTGAAGCTTGTCAGAGCCCACTAGACACCAGGGATGAGGCGCAGGAGGATGCCTGCGGGTGGAGGAGGGCCTCGAACACGCAAACAGCAGCGTGGTCGGGGGACAGAGGCAGGAGGCAGCAGGTTGGTGCTGCGGTCGTGGGGGGCGAGCTCAGGACCTGAAACAGGTCAGAGGTCGCTCACTCACGACGCGCAGCGCCAGCCATTAAGAAGGGAGGGGGGAGGGAGGAGCAGCTGGGAGGCGGGAGGGAGCGGCGAATGGGGGTGCGAGGGGGGCGGGGCCGCAGGGAGGCAGCGGCAGGGAGCGGAGAGCAAGGGGGAGCGCACAAGGGGCGAAAAACACGAAGGCACAAAAAATCGAGCAAAATTAAAGGCAGTCACAATATGAAAAACACACAATATGAAATACACTAATGGCACAGTAAACAATCGGGGAAACAGCAATCAGAGGGGCACAACGGGGGCAGAAGCACGGGAGACGAGGCGCTTGAAAACAGTAACACGCACTATAGGGCGGCGAAAAAGTGGCACAATCAGAAGGGGCACGGCGGGGGCAGAAGCGCGAGGAGGCAAGGCGCAGAAAAATGAGAAAACAACTTACACGACGGCGGAAAGCGGCACACGGGTCAAGTGAAGCTTGTCAGAGCCCACTGGACACCAGGGATGAGGCGCAGGAGGATTCCTGCGGGTGGAGGAGGGCCTCGAACACGCAAACAGCAGCGTGGTCGGGGGACAGAGGCAGGAGGCAGCAGGTTGGTGCTGCGGTCGTGGGGGGCGAGCTCAGGACCTGAAACAGGTCAGAGGTCGCTCACTCGCGACGCGCAGCGCCAGCCATTAAGAAGGGAGGGGGAGCAGCTGGGAGGCGGGAGGCGGGAGGGAGCGGCGAACGGGGGCGCGAGGGGGTCGGGCCGCAGGGAGGCAGCAGCAGGGAGCGGAGAGCAAGGGGGAGCGCACAAGGGGTGAAAAACACGAAGGCACAAAAAATCGAGCAAAATTAAAGGCAGTCACAATATGAAAAACACACAATATGAAATACATTAATGGCACAGTAAACAATCGGGGAAACAGCAATCAGAGGGGCACAACGGGGGCAGAAGCGCCGGAGGCGAGGCGCTTGAAAACAGTAACACGCACTATAGGGCGGCGAAAAAGTGGCACAATCAGAAGGGGCACGGCGGGGGCAGAAGCGCAAGGAGGCAAGGCGCAGAAAAATGAGAAAACAACTTACACAACGGCGGAAAGCGGCACACGGGTCAAGTGAAGCTTGTCAGAGCCCACTAGACACCAGGGATGAGGCGCAGGAGGATGCCTGCGGGTGGAGGAGGGCCTCGAACACGCAAACAGCAGCGTGGTCGGGGGACAGAGGCAGGAGGCAGCAGGTTGGTGCTGCGGTCGTGGGGGGCGAGCTCAGGACCTGAAACAGGTCTGCTAAAGCCACGCAATTTTGCCTTTTCCATACAACCCACAATACTTCACTATTTGCAAATCGTTAAGACTTGCAACAGGTGGAACCTAGTCATCAATAATGCAGTAAGTGCAAGGGCACCCCAGCTTGGAGAGGGAGGGGCCTTCTGGACTCCAAAGAAGGCTGCATTTTACTAATAGTCTGTTATGTTAGTATTGGACCTATTTCCTTACGTGCAGTAAAACTCACAGCATGCTTAGCTATTCCACTGTGCAATGAATGCTCTGAGTAAATGTAATTAGTGTTTTTTCGCCACTTCCCTTCAAACATGTCCCATTTTGATCCTTAATAAAACTGCTGAAGAAGACGAGACACTAGTTTTGCTCTGTGCCTGCACTGGTGATATAAATACAATCTGGCGCTATTATGACTTTATCTACTTGTAGGGCACAGCACAACACAAATATTTTTGTGGTAAATACGTAGTAGACATGTCAATAACATCCACACGTTCACCCCTGTTGATCTAAGCTGCTAAATTGTGCTTTTGTATATTGCGACAGCGTGTATGCATGTGATCTGCTCAGCCAGTCCACCAAGATCTCTAGCAAAGGCAGGATCAGGGTGTCTCTGCCCACATTTTCAGTGAATTATTTATTGTACATTTATAGTCTCTTGACTTTAAATGGGGATACACAGAAAAGAATTCACTAAACAAATAGCCCGTGTCTTCGCTTCAAGCCGCTACTCATTTCCAGAACATTGGGTTGGTTCTGTTTGGTTCACGCAGTGAGTGAAGGAAACCTCAGAGATGTGTGAGTTAATAATGAAATGTGGCCTCAGTATAGTTTAGCTCCTATCACTTTTTTTGTTCCACTTCCGAACCTCACATCTTTTGTTGAACTGTTACATTTGACTCGGCTGAAGCAGATGCCTGTACTCCAGAATGCCCAGGCAGGCACCAGGGTGTTATTCTGGCTGCTGAGCCGCCTGGGTGGGCCCACATCTCAGATTTACAAGCCACAAACAAATTGTAAATACGAAGACTGGCTCTAAACGGGCCCACTACTTTGACTCGGAATGCCCAGGCACCGACGCGCATGGGTGTTTTTCGGTCTGCTGAGCCAGGCCCACACCCCAGATTTAAAAGCAAATACACAAATCGTAAATAAGAAGACTGATACTAAATAAGCTTGTTTCTTAAATATTGTGAAGATCACTAAACAAGCCGCTTCTTAATAATCGTTCAAGCTCCATGGGAAATTGAGTGAAAGCTTAGGGGCGGTTAGGCAGTTGCCCATATTTCTTTGTGGTGCTAATTTTGTAAGTAGAAAGGGGTAAAGCTGTGTTAACTTACAGAGGGGCACTGGTTACAGAGATTCCCCACTCAGCAGAATGCATGAGTGGAAATATGCCGTGGTCAGCTTTTTCCTGTTCCCACTCTAAGCCATCCTCAAAAGATGAGTGCCAATCATCTGATTACAATACTGTGAAACATAAAATCATATTGCTTTATTTTCTGGTTGCAGCCCGGATAATGGGGAGAATGGAAACCATGATAAGGCTCAAACCCCTGATGGAAACAATCATGGGAAAGCCCTGTCTGCAGTAACTGATTTAAAGAAGTAAATTTGCACGCCTTTATGGTGCTATTAGCAGACTAGCACATTGTACCATGACGCACATCCAACGCTGAAGCCAAAAGAGCTCAGGCCAGTTGTTACACTAAGACAAAGCACTTTTTACTTGCTTCAGGTTTGCTTCAGGTTTAAGTTAACAATAACAGCACATTTAAGGGAAGGAGGTAGCTAGTGTGGTGCTGATGTATTCCACGGTCACCAAACAACTCACTAACGTACCTGTGTGTGGATTGGAAGCACAATGACGATGGAAGAGGGCAGCTCCTCGAAGAAAGTAATGTGTGTGTGCGGCCTGACTATCTTCATGTCACACCTAGGAAAGAGAAAAAAAAACAGAGAGCCACCTCCCACCCCTGTGATGTGTGACATCACATGCACTCACTCCCATAGGCCCCTATCAACTACCGTACCACATCTCTCAGCCAATCTAGACACTGCTCCTACTGTTACAGAAGCCCCAGGATTGGCTGGGGCAGCACCCTCACCGCTCCTTACTGAGCCTGGAGGCTGCGGCTTTGAGTCATCCTCCAGGATGCACAGGTGAAGAGATACTGAGGGGCATATTTATACTCTGTTTGCACTGAATTAGTGTCATTTTTTCCCCCTCTAATTAGGTGCTAAACTAACTCCATATTTATACCTTGGCGCTAGACCCGTCTAGCGCCAAATTTATGAAGGTAAAGTTATTTTTGGAAGTGGAAACCTACCTTGCCTTAATGAGATGCAAGGTAGGCGTTCCTGTGCAAAAAATGGCTCTATAGCCTTTACACCATATTTATACTCCTCTGCAAACATGGCGCACAGGAGGGAGGAGGGGTAAAAAAATGGTGCAAAGCTTGCTTTGCCCCATTTGTTAATGCCTGGGTCAAGCCAGGCATTAGGGGACCTGTGGGCCTATTTCAATGGTGGATCACCATGGAATAAGCCCACAGGTGCCCGCCCCAGGGACCCCCCCCCCCACACCAGAGGGACTGCGGAGGATGGGGGACCCCATCCCATGTAAGTACAGGTGAGTACAAGTAAGTATTGTATTTTATTTTTTAAAGTGCCATAAGGGGCCCTAAAATGGGCCCCCTACATGCCACTGGGTGCAATGGCCATGCCCAGTGGACCCTAGTCCCCTGTGCTGACCATTAGGGTGGTGGACATGACTCCTGTCTTTTCTAAGACAGGAGTCATGTGGTATGCATGGTTTTGCGACAGAAAATGACTCTAGGCAGGTTAGAGTCATTTCTTTTTTACTCTTACCTGACTTATGTAATTGTTTGGTGCTAAACCCACTTCTTCAATAGTGCCAGCCCCACCCGACTAACGTCATTTTTTTAATGCTAGCCCACCCTTTGCACCGGCTTGCACCATTCCATAAATATGGTGCCTGGCTGGTGCACAGAAATGGTGCAAGCCGGTGCTAAACTTTTTGGTGCAAAACTGCGTTAGTTGCAGCAGTCCAACCCAACAAGAACACTGGCTAACTCTGTCAGTCTATCAATGTTGTTAAGCCCCACCCCTTCCTCAGGCTGGCACTGGCTTCTCCAGGCCCCACCTCAGCCCTTGATACTGTGATCAGCCCAACCATGGCAGATCAATGCAAAGCAAAACAGTTTTAGCAGTATTGCATTTAATTCAATGGGGGCTAAGAGGGCCAAAATATAAGCAGGGAAACACCCCAGTGCCCTGATAGAGGCACCATCCCTTCCCCTCTAACACAGTATCCAAGTAAAATGTAAATACTCATCATGACAATTCCAATAATGCCTCACTTGTAACGGATGATCTAACAATAATAAATTGATGACCATGAAACTTAGAACAGTGGAAATAGAGGTTGAAGGTCATCTCACATGACCTGCCCCACCAATTTAGCCAAACAAATGTAAGTACTTATCATGACATGCACCATTTGTAAAAAGATGATCTAACCATAATGGAATAATCACTGTGAAACAATAACAATAAGTGTAATTAGAGGTCAAAGGTCAAATGTTATGACCTCTCTAGCAATTTGAACAAGGCAAAAAAGAGTGCTTTTTAGGTCAAGTCCAGCAATGCCACACTATGGAGAAATCGATCCAAGGGTAAAAGAATAAAAACTGAGAAAGTTAAAAAAAATGTGCATTCAGACAATGACCTTTCTAATGATACTTCAATTTACAAAAACAACTTTACTCTTGCAAAGATACATCCTTTGCACACTTCCAGGAGCTACAAATTAGGGCCAAAGATCAATAATAGTAACATTCATTCATCATTTGTCACCTATTTGTCACCTATTTACAAAATATGCATCACCACTATACATAAAAGTCAGAAAATAAATTTTTAGATGCTGGACATATCTCCAATAACAAGATTGAGGTCATTAAATGAAAATCATCAACAGACAAAATAACACGTCGGCCATTTGTGGTACATTTAGTATTGTCAGAAGCAGCAAAAATATGCATTTTTATATCTTTACTAACAGTAATCTCTGAAATATCCATTTGACTACTGTGAATCAATCCTGCTAGGCTTATAACTTTAGATTCTCTGCAAAAATAGAAACACATGAAAAATGTATGTACTTTACATCTATGTCATATTATGACAACAGCCATAAAAAAAGGAAAACCAAAAAATGCCTTTTTAACTGGTGAGCAAATAGAATAATTAATAATTCTGTGCATCTGCTTTCGGAATACGCTATTTTTTTAAATACCTAACCAACGCGGGCACTTACACTTATCATTTTCAAAGTCATCTATCGGCTATCTTGAACTGTTTCATGTGACTTTATGGTGTTATATTAATGTATGTTTTATAATTAAATTGGTACTAAAAGAATAACTGAAACCATAAATATATAGCTTCCCAACATTGTAATCATAAAAACACAAACTACATCATGTTAAAACAAAGCACTCCAAAAAGTTGTTAAATGGCTTGGCACTGAAGTATTTTTAATGGGCTCTATTAGGGGATCACCACCTCCCTGGGGCTAATCTTAATATTAAGTGGGGAGCCATGCAGACCCCCTGGGGTCCAACACCTTTTCGGGTCTACAAATTAAAAATGATATGGGTTAGCTGTGCGAACCCACCCCCGAGCCTCGCGAACCACCATCTGCCATGGGCTACAAATAAAATACTTAGAGGGGCCATGCGGACCCCCCTCCAAACTCTGGGGACCACCACCTCTATGGGGCTATTATGAAATGGACTAGGAGGGGCTGCATGGCCCCCCTCAAGCCCCGGGGACCACCTCCTTCCCGGGGCTAAGTTAAATATGGAGGAGTAGGCCACATGGACCCCTGTGCCTCAGGGACCACCACTTCCGCAGGGTTTTCTTCTTTTTAAAAAGGAGAGGGTTGCATTGCCCCCCTCCCAGACTTTTCTCAGGCTGGGGACCACCAGCGCACTGGGGTGGCCCATGCAACTAGAAAGAGGGAGGTAGGCACAGCCCCCCCTCCTGGAGTCATACATGGCCCTGGGAATTGTCAACCCCCCAGGTGATTGCCAAACCCCCAGGGCTGGCTCCTGCTATGTCCTAGGGTGCTCACCCCCATTACATAGCTGTTTGCTTTTGCTTGGCTGGAGCTTTGACTTCTCCGTCGAAGCAAAAGCAAACACTCTGGTTTAGGTGGGGGGAGCTGTCAAAGTGCTCCTACCCGCTGGAAGTGGAGGCTTTATCTTTCTCCCTGCCCGCAAACATGTGGGCATGGAAAGAGATGAAACAATTGCTCCTACACAGAGGGGGCAGCCTTTCTAGCACCCCACTCCATCCAGTAACAGTGCTCGCTCCCGCAGGAGGTGGGGTGCCAGGTGGCACTGTGGGGGCCTGGAGGCTCCCTCCACGGTGCCCTTATGACACACTAGGTGCCCAGGTGATATGGCTGGGCCCCGGGGGATCGGGATCCCCAGGGCCAAAATAGCCCCCTGTTTGTTCAGAGCTGCCAGGGTTTCAGATTGCTATGTGTGACATTTTCATAATTTGAGCGTAGTTATTTGTGACATTTCAACAACTTTGAGTGACACTTTCTCTGGAGCAAAATCAAGCAATGAAGATGAGGGAAACATACAAATATCAGAAATTGCACCTATTTGAGGAACAAGGAACTCTAAGAAGATCTCAATTTGCCAAAACAAAATTGTGAATAAGGCTGTGTTAGCAAGAATTTTGTGGGGTGGGGGCCAAGCCTCAAGTCAGGAAAGGGTGACTGAAGCACACAGATTTACTTAGCCCTTTGTCACAGCGTGGCTGCAGGGCCTGGCTGACTGAGTGTGTGTATCATTTCAAAATTAAAGAAAACACACTGTTGAAATCAGTAAAGCGGCCTCACGACCACCTGCTATAAGTACAACATGTTGTGAGTCACTAATTTGCGACACGCAAATAAATTATGACTCAGTATGTGGCACAGTGAGTCACAGAACCTGAACTTTACATTAAACTTTATCAAGCAATTTAACATGATCATGGCAGTGCACACACAGGCAGTCACAGAAAAGTGTTACCTTTGAATTGCTCACTCAGTTGTTTAAGCCAGTTTAATGAAACACCTGCAGCAGTTCTCACTTGTTGAAAATTCTGCATGACTGGATCCTCGTGGCACAGTGGCAGCTCAGCTGTCTGAGGATGCATTGCCAGTGCCAGTGCCAGTGCCATGGCCCAGTGGGCTGGGTCTCACTTGCAGTGATGCATGCAGCCAGCCTCTGTGACTCTGAGGGAGTAGCCATTCTGGTGTCTTGCTGTGGTGTTGCACTGAGGGACTTGGGTGCTGAGACCGATCCATTGGATTCCATCTTCAATCTTGATAACCCCACTGTGGTCTGAGATGATCAAAGCAGCTCAACCTGAGTTTTCAGCCACATCTGGCCATCCAGCACAGCAGAGATCATGTGTGAGAGTCAGCTGCCGGCCCTCTGAGTGTCTGCATGGTGCCACATTAACTTGCTGCCAGAAGCAAGAACTTAAAATGCCGCCTGGGCTAGCACTGCTGGTGGCAAGCAGGACGTGGATTAGCGACTCATTCAGTGTATTAAACTGTATAATTTACTCAGAGTACTTCACTAATGGACATTCACTGACTGTGATGTCAGTTAAGTTATGTGCCAAGTGTGTCGGCTGGGCTTGGTAGGGGGTGTGACTGCAAGCAGATCTACAGGCAGCAGCCCCTTTGCGTGCCGGTGGCAGGTAGCAAACAGCACCCTCAGCACCACTACACTGCAGCTCAGTTGACCTGTTCGTTACAGTAGTGCTTCACTTGGCAGCTCACAAGCCTCTATAATGCATGATTTCCCATTTTAGTGTGGTGATACGGACCACCACAGTGAAATGCATCAGACTAACTCCTTATGCATGGTGCTTGGCAGGGCTGTTTGCTTCTGGCCACCATTGCTGCAAGTTTATGGCAACCACTACTGCAAGACTTATATTTACGCAAACCACAAAATTGCTAACATCTTGCGACCTCCAGCCTCCAAGAGGACCAACTGGGCTTACCTTTAATTCCACCTGTGCAGTGTGTTTCTAATTGGTTTTGCTTCTCCATTGTGCACCAGCTCCAAGACTTTTAGCCGTTGCTCCTGCTTGAACCAGGGACCGGCCAAACTTCTCCGGCTCGCCCACAGGACATCTCAATGACCTCGATCTAAAAATAGAAGGTGACAGTTCTGAGAGCATTGCCTGATTTGATGTGCATTTTTAAAGATTGTCCCATTCATTGCTATGGTGCATAATAATGCACAAAAAGCATATATTTTCTAAACTTTGAAAAAATTATCACAAAAGAAATACTTATCGTATATTGATGATTTTGGTCTTAAAAATGATATTGAAATCTGAAGTATTTTTGTATATTGCTCTTGAGTTATTCTTCTGAGTGTGTGTCCACATTTATTGAGACTGTGAGTACAACAAATGCTTAGCACATCTCCAAGATAAGCATAACTGCTCGCCCACACTACCACAAAAACAGAGCTTTAGTGGTCAACTTTTTACTTCTGGATACCAAGGTTGTGTTGCTAGGGCTCTCTGCACAGTGCACAACATTTTCGTACACTAAAAGAGAGCCAGTCTCCTACAAGGACCATTACCTAAAAAAGAGCCTTGCCTAGGAATTGTTTTAATTCCATCTGGAGAATCACAAACTGTGGCAAAATATGTCAAATGCAAAGGATAAAATCCTTTCAAGAGTACTTCAAACAAATACTCATACTGAAGAATCAGTATGTTGTATTTTTAGAAAACGTGTCATAGGAGGCATTTTGAAAGGGCACGAAGAGACAACGTTGGAAAAGGACTATTTACCTCAAGCTGTCCAGTAGCTTCTCCTGGAGAGAGAGTGTCAAGAGAAGTAGAGACCAGAGAATCTAGTGAGTGCATAAGTGCATGTTTGGGTGAGTGAGTGAGTGAGTGAGAGAGTGAGTGGTGTATGGGTAGTTGACTGAGTGCATGATTGCATGCATGGGTGAGTAAGTGAGTGCATGAGTTGTGTATGGGTGACTGAGTGCATGAGTACATGCATGGGTGAGGGAGTGAGTGGTATGTGAGAGAGTGAGTGGCTATATGAGTGCATGCATGGGTGAGTAAGTGAGTGCATGAGTGGTGTATGGGTAACTGTCTGAGTGCATGAGTAGCTGTATGAGTAAGTGAGTTAGTGCATGAGTGCATGTATTGTTGAGTGAGGGCATGAGTGTTGTAAGGGCGATTGAGTGCATGAGTGCATATATGGGTGAGTGAGTGAATGAGTGCATGCGTGGTGTGTGGGTGACTATCTGAGTGCATGAGTGGTGTATGGGTGATTGAATGAATTCATGAGTGCATGTATGTGTGAGAGAGTGCATATATGGGTGGCTGACTGAGCCATGAGAGAATGTATGGGTGAGTGAGTGAATGTATTAGTGGTATGTGGGTGACTGAGTGCATGAGTGTGTGTATGGGTGACTGACTAAGTGCATGAGTAGATATATGGGTGAGTTAGTGGCTGGATGAGTGCATGTATGGGCAAGTAAGTGAGTTAATGTGTTTGTGTATTGGTGATTGTCTGAGTTCATGAGTGGCTAATCAAGACTGAGTGGCTGTGTGAATGGTTCTATGAATGACTGCTGTCTGAGTGTCTGTATGGGTGACAGAGTGGCTGTATCAGTGACTGAGAGGGTATGTGAGTGCGGTATGGGTGAGTGAATGGGTGTGTGAGTAGCTTTATGGGTGAGTAAATGTGTGCATGAGTTGTGTATAGCTGAGAGAGTGGATGTGTGAATAGCTCTGTTGGTGAGTGAATGTGTTTGTCAATTTATATATGAGTGAGTCACTGAGTGCATGAGTAGTGAATGGGTGATTGACTGAGTGTAAGAGTGCATGTATAGATGATTGGCTGAGTGCAAAAGTGATGCATGAGTGATTGACTGAGTGGATGAATGCATGAATGGCAAGTGAGTGTGTGCAAGAATGCATGTATTGGTGAGTGAGAGAGTGCATAAGAGTGTGTATGGGTGATTGGCTGAGTAATGAGTCTATACATGGGCAAGTGAGTGAATGCTTTCATGTTATGTGGGTGATTGAGTGCATGAGTGCATGTATGGGCAAATGAGTGAGTGCATAAGTTGCGTATGGGTGAGTGAGTCACAGTATGAGTGCATGTATGGGTGAATGAGTGCATGAATGGTGTATGGGTGATTGTCTCAGTGCATTAGTGGATATATGAGTAAGTGAGTGAGTGCCTGAGTGCATGTAAGGGTGAGTGAGTGAGTGCATGAGTGGTGTATGGGTGATTCACTGAGTGCATGAGTGGTTTACGGGTGATTGAGTGCATGTGTGGATGAGTGAGTGAGTAATTGCAAGAGTAGTGTATGAGTGATTGACTGAGTGTATGAGTGCATGTATGGGTGAGTGAGTGAGTGCATGAGTGGTGTATGGGTGATTGACTGGCTCCATGAGGGCATGTATGGGTGAGTGAGGAGAGGGCATGGGAATGTGTATGGGTAACTGACTCAGTCATTAGTGCATATATTGGTGGTGTGTGAGTGAGTACATTAGTGGTAGGTGTGTGATTGACTGAATACACAAGTGTATGTATGAGTGACTGGCTACGTTCATGAGTAGATGTATGAGTGAGTGAGTGCATGAGTGATGTATGAGTCATTGACTGAGTGCACAAATGCATGTATGGGTGAGTGAGTTAGTGAGTGCATGAGAGGAGAATGGGTGATTGATTAAAATCATGGGTGTATATATAAATGAGTGAGTGAGTGCATGAGTGCATGTCTGGGTGAGTGAGTGCATTAGTGGTTTATGGGTGATTAATTGAGCACATTAATGTATGTATGTGTGAGTTAGTGAGCACACTATTACATGTATGGTGGATTGAGTGAGTGCATGAGTGGTGATTGTGTAATTGATTGAGTGAATGTATAGGTGTGTGAAAGAATTCGTGAGTTTGTGTATGGGCGAGTGAGTGAGTGAGTGCATGAGTACATGTATGGGTGAGTAAGTGCATCAGAGGTGTATTGGTGAGTGGGTGCAGCAGTGCATGTGTCTGAGGCTGGCTCTCTATCTAGTGTACGAAAATGACGTGCACTATGCAGAGAGTCCAAGTAAACCCACTTTGGTATCCAGAGGTAAAAAGCAGACCACCTAATGCTCTGTTTTTGTGGTAGTATGGGTGAGCAGTTAGGCTAATCCAGGAGATGTGCTAAGCATTTGTTGTACTCACAGTACCAATAAATATGAACAAGCACTCAGAAGAATAATTTGAGGCTAATTTATAAAATAATATAGATTTTCATAATTTTTTTAAGACCAAGATCACCAATATACAGTAAGTGCTTCTTTTAGAAAATGTTGCTTTTCTTTGCACAATTACGCACCATAGTAATCAATAGGAAAACATTGAAAATGCATATAAAATCTGGCACTTTTCTAACAAGTGTCACCTTCTGTTTTTTAGTCAAGGTCAGGAACAGGTCCTATTGGCCAGCCAGAGAAATTCAGATGGTGCCCGGTTTTAACGGGAGCAGCGGCTGAAGTTCTTGGAGCGAGCACACACAGGAGAAGGGGGCCTCTTGGAAACATACTGCACAGAGGTACTTATAAGAAAGTAAGCTGGGTCCCCTTGGAGAGTGGAGGTGGCAAACACTTCAGAACCCCTAGAGCATAGTTGGTTGGTCAGTGCTGGGGCCAGGGAGGCCGGGTGCAGTGTCGATAGGTCAGGCAGGCATTGTGCCTCTTGATATCCTCGCTGTCAGTGGCAAGCGTCTTTGAAGGCGGATTGCAGGTCAACTGGCCCACTCAAGGGGTGTATCTTGGGAATCCTGAATTCCCTCATAGATGATTCCTCCTGTGCTTTTGGGAGCCGGAATGGACTCTTCTTCTGGGTGTCTGATGTAGGGGGTCCAGTACCCCAGGTAGTTGTACACCACAGCCTTAGAAAGTCCTTGTGCCACAAACTTTGGTACATTGACAGGTGCTTTCTTCTGGAGCTGTTGTACATATTTTAGATGGGCTGCTTTGTCCAGGTCATTGGTCAGCAGCAGGTCTCTAAACCGAACTTCATGGGTTCCTTGCTTGCAGGATGCAGGAGAGTGATGCCATCACTCAGAAGGAGGTTCTTGGTGCTTTTTAGAAAGCTGGAGGTGCTCTGGGGTTTTGTAGAGTCCTTCAGGTTTCCAGGCAACATCTCAGTGACAATGGTCAAGTCCTTGGGTTTGGCACTTTTTCTTTGAGCAGCAGGGTTTCAGTTCTCGTGCCTTGGGTCTTCTGTCTTTCCATCTTCTTTTTGTCCATAAAGTCTGAGGGTCTTGGTCAGAGGAGGCCCTATAAAGTCTGTATTTAAGAGGCATTAGGAGCAGTATCTGGTAGTGGCCAATGGGCCACCTACCATATGGTGGCTAGACCTACTAAGTGACCACTTCATGTGGGATGGGGACGTATCCCTTTCCCTGATTGGCTCATTTTCCTACCATCCAAGATGGAGGACAACGAAATGCTGTGGTTACCTCACCTGCCACACCTGAGAGGTGATGCAGGCTGAGAGTGGCCACTCCTCTTATTCTTGGAAAGTTTCCTGGCTGGTTTTCCCACCTATAGTGGAGGTAAAACCAGTGGGATGCTTTCTGCTGCTACCAGCAGAGGCGGGGTCAGATTTCAAAGGCAGATAAACCTTTGAAGCTGACCACTGCAGCAGTTTGCCTTCCTGGGGGAGGAGGAGTGACACCCCTGGCCAGGAAAGCCTTTGTGTTCTGGCTCCTGAAATCAAAGGCTCTCACCCCATGAGCCCAGAATCATGTCTGGTTGTGGCAGGCTGGTTAAGACCAGTCAGCAACCATGCTAGGGTTTTTACAGGGGGCATCTCTAAGGTGCTCTTGGGGTACATTTTATAATAGATCCAGCACTGCCATTAGTTTTTTTGTTGTTTGATACCAAACAAACCAGAGTTCAGAGAGGCCATCATGTAGCTGGGAAAGTCATAATGACCAGTGTCCAGCACATGCATTTGCTCTGGCTTCCCTCTGCATTTATTATGTCTAAGAATTTGCATAGACACAGTGGGGACATATTTGCGCATGCACATGTATGCCCTTACATATATTATAGTGCACCCTACTGTAGGGCTGTAAGGCCAGCCAGAGGGGCAGTATTCGTGGACATGGCACTCTTGGTTAATGCCATGTTGAGTTTGCAACTTTGGGTACACCTTGTCATGCACTTACAAAGGCAGTCTAAATGAGGCTGTTGTGGGCCCTCTCAGAGTGGCACAAATGATGCTGCAGCTCTGGGGGTGCCCTCTTCGGTACCCATGCCCTAGGTATCAGGGGTCGCATTTACTAGGGACTTACAAAGGTGGCAGAAGTGGCAATACATGTACAGTTTTGTGGGAAGAGATTTGGCCCTGGCAATCTGTTTAGCAGGAGCCCAAGACACATAGAGTTTGAAGCCACATCATTTTCCAAGCAAAAAATGTGGGGCTACCAAGTCAAAAGATGCCATTTCTCACAGAGAGTGAACCTCTCCCCGATTTCCTCTCTAGCAATTCAAAAGATGGTTCTAAATCCCCGGACCTGATCTTTTTCTCCAAATGTGTTCTGTGATTGGCACGTCAGCCACCTTTGTAAGCCTCTAGCAAATAGTACCCCTGATAACTAGGACATGGGTACCTAGAAAGGGCCCCCCAAAGCTGCAGCACCAATTGTGCCTGTTAGAAATGGGGTCTTTGGTTGGCAGTCAGGTTACCCCCAGTCCAAGCTAGCACCCTCACTTTAGTCAGGGCAAAGGAGAATCACACTCAGCTAACCCCTGCTCACCCCCTTGGTAGCTTGGCACAAGCAGACAGGCTTAAATTCAGCAGTAATGTGTAAAGTATTTCTACCAACACACACAGTAATACAGTGAAACACTACAAAATGGACACCACACCAGTTTAGAAAAATAGGTAATACTTATCTAAATCAAACAAGAGCAAAATGACAAAATCCAACATACAAAAGTTAATATATGAATTTTCAAAATTTTCAAAAGAATGAGGGGGTCATTCTGACCCTGGCGGTCGGTGATAAAGCGGCGGCCAACCTGCAAACAGGCCGGCGGACAAAAAAATGGAATTCTAACCCTGGCGGGACCCGCCAACACAGGCCGCCACTTTAACAGTCCGACGGCCACAGCGGGACAGACAAACAGCGCGGTGGTCACCGCCAACAGGCAGGCGGCAGACAATGTACCGCCCACCCTATCACAACTCACCAATCCGCCACCTTTTCGGGGGCGAGAGCCCCGCCGATTAAAACACGGCGGAAACAGACTACGAACGGGAAAACCCTCATCCAAAAAAACACACTCCATGAGGAAGGAGGACAGCATGGAGCCCGAATTACACATCCTACCGGCTATTGTCTACCTGCTCATCTACCAGGAGTACGAACGCCGGCGCAGACGACAACAGTGAGTACTGCACCTACGACACAGGCGAGGGGGGAGGAGGAAAGCTTACGGGCACACACATGCAAAATACCCCCACCCCCCACCACAAATACCTACACCCCAATGCCGAGCAACAAGTCAGAGTGACACCACACAAACCCCCCGGAATAATGCAAAGACACAATTTAAATGATCTATGAAATATATGTATAAATAGCTCCATTTAAGGAATGGCAAATATGCCATAGAAAAGATACAAAAATAAGGAATGAACATAGGCAACAATATATCCATAGGCAAAAAGTCCGGCACATTCCGTGAAAGTTCCATAGTCCGTGGGCCAATGTGCACAAACACAAGGGCAAAGCCCACACAAGAGACCAGATACCATTGGAGAGAACACTGCAGGGGCATCAGACGATAAAACTACAGGCACCTCAGGGGGAAGGGAAGGGGGGGCACCTCAGCCACATGAGTCTACGACGCCAGATCCACGAGGGGCCTCCATGTCCACTGTCCCATCCTGGGGAGTGCAAAGCCACAGTCTCACAAGTCCCTACAGTGGGAGGCTCGCCCACTGGACCATCCTGGGGAGTGCAAAGCCACAGTCCATCTGATGGATTACTGACTCCACAGTTATTGGAGGAGGCATGGTGCCCAGAATGCTTCCTGAAGCCCTGCTCGACACAGAACCAGCACTGTCAATGGGCCTGCGGTGCTTGAGACGGCGGGGCCCAGCGGAGCGGTGCTTGAGATGAAGGGCCCAGCGGAGCGGTGCTTGAGATGAAGGGCCCAGCGGAGCGGTGCTTGACAGGAAGGGCCCAGCGGAGCGGTGCTTGACAGGAAGGGCCCAGCGGAGCGGTGCTTGAGACGGCGGGGCCCAGCGGAGCGGTGCTTGACAGGAAGGGCCCAGCGGAGCGGTGCTTGAGATGAAGGGCCCAGCGGAGCGGTGCTTGAGATGAAGGGCCAAGCGGAGCGGTGCTTGAGAGGAAGGGCCCAGCGGAGCGGTGCTTGACAGGAAGGGCCCAGCGGAGCGGTGCTTGACAGGAAGGGCCCAGCGGAGCGGTGCTTGAGACGGCGGGGCCCAGCGGAGCGGTGCTTGACAGGAAGGGCCCAGCGGAGCGGTGCTTGAGATGAAGGGCCCAGCGGAGTGGTGCTTGAGATGAAGGGCCCAGCGGAGCGGTGCTTGAGATGAAGGGCCCAGCGGAGCGCTTGACAGGAAGGGCCCAGCGGAGCGGTGCTTGAGATGAAGGGCCCAGCGGAGCGGTGCTTGACAGGAAGGGCCCAGCGGAGCGGTGCTTGAGATGAAGGGCCCAGCGGAGCGGTGCTTGACAGGAAGGGCCCAGCAGAGCGGTGCTTGAGACGGCGGGGCCCAGCGGAGCATTGCTTGACAGGAAGGGCCCAGCGGAGTGGTGCTTGAGATGAAGGGCCCAGCGGAGCGGTGCTTGAGATGAAGGGCCCAGCGGAGCGGTGCTTGAGATGAAGGGCCCAGCGGAGCGGTGCTTGAGACGGCTGGGCCCAGCGGTGCGGTTCTTGTCCCGGCGGGGCCCTGTTCAGCGGTTCATGTCCCGGCGGGGCCCTGTTCAGCGGTGCTCTTCCCGGCTGGGCCCGTTCAGCGGTTCTTGTCCCGGCGGGGCCCGTTCAGTGGTTCATGTCCCGGAGGGGCCCTGTTCAGCGGTGCTCCTTCCGGCGGGGCCCGCTCAGCGGTTCTTGTCCCGGCAGGGCCCTGTTCAGCGGTGCTCCTCCCGGCGGGGCCCGTTCAGCGTTTCTTGTCCCGGCGGGGCCCTGTTCAGCGGTGCTCCTTCCGGCGGGGCCCGTTCAGCGGTTCTTGTCCCGGCGGGGCCCTGTTCAGCGGTGCTCCTCCCGGCGGGCCCTGTTCAGCGGTTCATGTCCCGGCGGGGCCCTGTTCAGCGCTGCTCCTCCCGGCGGGGCCCGTTCAGCGGTTCTTGTCCCGGCGGGGCCCTGTTCAGCGGTGCTTGTCCTGTGTGTCTAGGGAGCCAGACCTGGCCAAGACTTCCCGCTCATTCACCATCCGAACTTGCGGTCGCGGCGCCCTCCTGTGATGGAGTCCTGGGCCCGTGGGTGTTGTCCGTCACACCCGGAATGGGGCTGGTGGGGCCCTCCTGGGCAGCTCGCCTGCTGCCTGACTTCTCCGCCCTGCTGCCCTTGCCCTCCTTCGCTGGAGCTCTGTGGGCCTTGCCTCCCTTGGATGATGTGGCAGGGGACGGGGCAAGGCTACTGTCCTTGATGGCAGCCGTCTCAGGCTTGTCGCGCCGCCCCTTTTTCTTTTTTGTCCTCTTCCCAGGGGGGGGGGGCTGGCTGTCCCCTTGCTGCTGGCCGATGTCCCTGCCCTAGGATCTGGTGGACTCCAATAGCCCTGCACTATGGTCACAGTAGATGCAGGGCTGGTGGTGGCTGAGGTGCTTTTTTTAGTCTTACCAGATGGAGGGGGTGGGTCAGTGATTGGAGCGAGCTCAAGGTTGGAAAGGAAAAGGACTTTGGAAGGACAGGGATGGGTAGGTGTAGTGGGTTTGGGAGTGGAGGAAGAGGATGTGGTTGTAGGAGAGTCAGGTGTGCTGTCTTTGGGTGCAGGTGCTTGTGACGGAGGCTGTCGTGAGGTGGATGGCTGTTGGGTGGGTGGCTGCCTGCCTGCGTTTGTGTGCTTTGGAAGAGGGGGTGACAGACACACTGGGAGAGGACACAGGGGATGTGTAAATGGCAGTGGGGGTGGTGACTGCACGTGTGCGGACTGTAATGGAGGGTGTACTGGTGATGGAAGTACTGGCTGATGGTGGTGTGCATGCAGGTGTGAGTGGAGAAGTCACAGGGAGGGAGGAGGGAGATGAGGAGGTGGGGGACACAGAGGTGGTAGTGACTGTTGGCATGTCTGCATCTGGATGTTGCTTGGGTGAATGCTTGTGGGATCTGTGGTGCTTATGTCTGGATGAGCTGCCCTTGGGTGTAGAGGTGTGTGAAGGCTGGTCTGATGGTGTGGATGGGATAGGCAGAGGAACAGGAGACTGGGACTGGGTGGAGGGAGTCAGAAGAGGGAGGCTGGAGACAGGGACAATGGCTGCCGTCAGTGCTGAGGCCAGAGCGTTGAACGATCGCTGATGGGCAGCCTGACCCAAATGAATGCCTTCCAGGTATGCATTGCTCCGATGCACCTCCCTTTCTACACCCTGGATGGCATTCAAAAGGGTAGACTGCCCAACAATCAGTGTCTTGAGGAGGTCAATGACCTCCTCACTGAGGGCAGCAGGGGTAACTGGGGCAGGGCCTGAGGTGCCTGGGGTGAAGGAGATGCCCGTCTTCCTGGGCGAGCGGGCACGGAGCGAAGGCTGAGGGGCTGCTGGGAGGGCGGGGCTGGTGCGCTGGGTGGCGGCTGTACCTGTTGTGGCGGTGGGCACGGATGTTGCCGCCACCGCTAGGGAGCTCCCTTCCGAGGACGTGTCGGTGTCGCTGACGTCTCCACGGGTCCCCGTTGTGGAGCCCCCCTCGCCCTCCGTCTCACTGGTGTACTCGGAGTCTGTTGTATGGCCCTCCGGGGCCATGTGAGATGCAGCTCCCTCGTGCGCCGATGCCACTTCTCCTCCGCCTGATGATGCTAATGCACACATGAACAGGAAGACAAAGAAAATGGGGGGGGTGGAGAAATGAAGACAGGTTGAGTGCATGCATTAGCAACACCATTGTCGGAGAGGACAGACACAGAAGCCCCCTGAACTAGGCCGCACTATGTGGGTACACTACTCAGTTATTGTGACTAGGCCTACGGGTCTATGGACGACAAATGCACACATGGGTGAGGCCGGACCATGGATAGCTGTACTTGGCACCCTACAGAGGTGGGGGGTGGGGGCACAGGGCCGTGTCTAACGGAGGGGCCTAGCCTACAGAATGCGCCCTGGCCTGGAGATAGCCACAGCCCTCCTCCCCCACCCAGACACCTTCACTGCACGCAAAGATAGCAGAATGTGCTGATACTCACCCCCTTGTGTCTGCTGTGATGTCCTCACGCGCCCATCCAAATCGGGGTAGGCCACCGCCAGGATCCGGGACATCAGGGGGGTCAATTGGCGGCTGGCACCCCTCCTACGTTGGGAGGCCATCCCCAGCAGAGACTCGGCGGTCTTTCTGGTCCCGCGGCAGATGTCCTCCCACCTCTTTCGGGAGTGGGTGCCCCATCTGTTGTGGACCCCCAGGGCCCGGACGTCCTTGGCGATGGCACGCCAAATGCCAAATGTCGATCTTCTGATGGGCGCTGACATATGTGACATGTACAGGGTGGGAAAGGAAATTGCATCAGTTTTCTGCCTGGTCAATGTGAGTGACCCCCCCCTCCCCAACCTTGCCATGTGGCACATGCTCTCATCTTTCGTGCGTTGCACTCCTCATTCGCTCCCCTCCCCACCATCTTACATACACCCCACTCAACACAGGCATAGCCCATTCAATGTGCACCCTGTGTACTAACCTGTTGGTCTGGAGGACCGTAGAGTAGCGCATACTGGGGGAGGACCCCATCAACAAGTCTCTCCAATTCTTCGGAAGTGAAGGCAGGGGCCCTTTCCCCAGTCGCAGCAGCCATTGTATCTCCCAGACCGAGGTCACAGCAGCACTTGCAGTATAGGTCCTCTCCTGTGGACGATCAGGTCTCGAGTGATTAATCAGATAGAAAATGGCGGTCACGCCCGCGGCGGTGCGTACCACGACCACCGGCGCACATCGTCATTGGCTCCTGAGACCCATAGGGTTCAATGTTAACCAATGCTGCTTTGCGCCGCGGTCTTCGACCGCCTACCGCCACAGTGTGCCACGCCAGCGCAGTGACCTCACATCCCACTGTCACACTTCACAGGTCAGGCAGCCGCCATTTCAAGGGCCCACATGGCATGATTTCTACTGCGTCACACAGTCCTAGGCCTTGCATTGCCACTCATACAAGCCGTTCCATGCATAGCGATTCGTGTACTGTGCAAGCTGTGTGAACGAACCTGTGGGTTGCTTGACTCTGTGCTCCATGTTGTCCTTCTTAGGCACCGTCCGCTGGGACTTGCGAGGAGAAGGATGAATCCTCCCGTGTACCGACCGCTGGTGGACCTGTCGACAATGGAAGAACGACATATCATACTTACATACCGGCTTGACAGAGCAACTATACATGAACTATGTGCCCAGCTGGAGCCAGACCTGATGTCCCCCATCCGCCAACCCACAGGGATTCCCCCTCTGGTGCAGGTTCTGTCAGTACTCCATTTTTTGGCAAGTGGGTCGTTTCAGACAACAGTGGCCATATCATCTGGGATGTCTCAGCCTATGTTTTCTAAGGTTTTATCCAGAGTGTTGTCTGCCCTGATGAAATACATGCGGAGCTACATTATTTTCCCTGAGGTGGGCGAATTGGCTACAGTGAAGGGTGATTTCTATGCCCTTGGACATATCCCAAACATCATTGGGGCCATTGATGGGACCCATGTGGCTTTGGTTCCCCCCAAAGACAGTGAGCAGGTGTACCGAATCAGAAAAAGTTATAATTCGATGAATGTCCAGGTGGTCTGTTTGGCTGACCAGTACATCTCCCATGTAAATGCCAAGTTCCCTGGGTCAGTTCATGACGCGTATGTCATGCGAAATAGCAGCATCCCTTATGTGATGGAACAGCTACAGAGACACCGTGTGTGGCTAATTGGTGACTCTGGTTACCCCAACCTGTCGTGGCTACTGACCCCAGTGAGGAATCCCCGGACCAGGGCAGAGGAACGGTACAATGAGGCCCATGGGCGATCTAGGAGGATCATAGAAAGGACCTTCGGGGTCCTGAAGGCCAGGTTTAGGTGCCTGCATATGACAGGGGGATCCCTCATGTACTCACCAAAGAAGGTGTGCCAGATCATCGTGGCCTGCTGTATGCTTCACAATCTTGCATTGCGACGGCAGGTGCCTTTTCTGCAGGAGGATGGTCCGGATGGTGGTGTTGTTGCAGCTGTGGAGCCTGTGGAGAGTGAAGAGGAGGAAGACGACGGGGACGACACGGACAACAGGGATACAGTCATACAACAATACTTTCAGTAGCACACAGGTAAGAAACAGCCACCCCAATTTACATTTACTTAAGGCCTCATGCGTCTCCACTGTCTGTGTTTCCCCCCAGTTCCTGTTAACTGATTTGTGACTTTCCCTTCCCTTTTCAGAGCTGTATGACCCACTGCCTGACTTCAGCTTTGTTTGCCCATGGACTAAAGCTTATTGAAATTGGTATGTTGTCATCACAAAGTAACTGGACATTATTGAACCGTTATGTGTAATACATTTGTTAAGAATACAAGCAGACTCCTGTTTATTTAAGTGGAATAAGTGATTTATTTTAAGTGCTAGATATAGGTAAATGATTGGGAAGCGGGGATGGGTGGGGGTGGAGTAATGTCCATGGCAGAGTCCAGTTCTCAGTCGCACAGGTGCATTGTCCATATGCCTGTGGAAGGATGGAGCAGGGGCAGTTCAAGGTTGGACAGGGTGACAATGTGGGACAGTGGGATGACATCAGGGGGTATCTTAGGCTGGCGGGGGTCTTGCAATCCTACTCTGTCTTCTTGTGAGATCTCAGGTTCCGCTTGAGGGGTGGTTCTTCTTCTGCACGAGGTGGGGTTCTGGTGGCCTGTCGTCGTGTGGGGGCCTCCTGTCCACTAGCGCCGGCGGAGGTGGTAGGCTGTTCCTGACCTGGGCTAGTGACAGGGGACGATGGTCCCCATTGCGGAACCGATGTTCCTTAGTTCCTCCCTGAACCCCATGTACCGTTCCTCCTGCAGTTCCTGGATCTCCTGGAACCGGGCCAGTACCGTCGCCATCGTCTCCTGGGAGCGGTGGTATGCTCCCATGATGGAGGAGAGGGCCTCTTGGAGAGTCCGTTCCCCGGGCCTGTCTCCCCCCTGTCGCACAGCAGCCCTCCCAGTTCCCCTGTGTTCCTGGGCCTCTGTCCCCTGGCCGGTGTGCCCACTACCACTGCCCCCAGGTTCCTGTTGTTGTTGGGGTGGTGGGTCAACCTGGGTGCCCTGTAGTGGTGGACACACCGCTGATTTACGTGCCCTGGAGACAGAGGCATGGGCCCGCTGGGTGGGAGCTGTGCTGGTGTTCCCAGAGGGGGTTGGGTCTGGTGTAGCCTGTGGCTGTCTATGGGGAACCGACTGTCCAGAGGTCCCCGATGGGCCGGGCTGGTCGTCTGGCTCCAGGGAGACAGAGCTGCTGTCATCGCAGGGGGCCTGTTCTGGGGGTGGGATGGACATCTATGGACCCTCCGTGGCGGTGTGGTGGCGTTCAGGTCCTGCAGGGGTATAAAGGTATGGTTATTGCTTCTGTGTGTGGCATTTCGTGTGGTGGGTGGGTGTCCGTGTACCCATGTGCAGGCATTTCCTTGTGGGGGCTTTTGTGAGGGTGGCTTGTGGGGGTGATGTGTGTGTGCAGTGGGCATGCTTTGGTGATGGGTGTCCATGCTTTGGGGTCGCATGCAGGGCTTGGTGTTGGGATGGGTGGGTTGTGATGGTGAGGCTTTTGCTAGGGGTTGGTGTGATGGGGGAGGGGGTGAGGTGGGGGTATGATTTGGCATTCAGGTGGGGTGGGGGTGGGAAGCAGTAGTGGAGATTTGCCTTACCAGAGTCCATTCCTCCGCCTACTCCAGCGAGGCCCTCAGGATGCAGGATGTCCAAGACTTCCTCCTCCCACGCGGTAAATTCTGGGGGAGTAGGTGGGGGTCCGCCGCCAGTCTTCTGCACCGCTATGTTGTGCCTTGATACCATGGAACGCACCTTCCCCCGTAGGTCGTTCCATCTCTTCCTGATGTCCTCCCGATTGCGTGGATGCTGTCCCACCGCGTTAACCCTGTCCACTATCCTTTGCCATAGCTCCATCTTCCTGGCAATTGTGGTGTGCTGCACCTGTGCCCCGAAGAGCTTGGGCTCTACACGGACTATTTCCTCCACCATGACCCTGAGTTCGGCGTCACTGAACCTGGGGTGTCTTTGGGGTGCCATGGGGTGGTGTGGTTGAGGTGTGGGGTGGCGTTTGTGGTGATGAGTGTGGTGCGTGTGGTGGTGTGTGGTGTTTGGTGCATGGATTCTGTGTGGGTGATGGTGTTGTGTGCCTCTGTGTTGTGGGATTCTCTATTCTGTGCTCTGTCTCTAGCCTTCTTCAATGATTTCGGGTCGTAGGGGCTTGTGGGTGATGTGGGTGTGTGTTTTATATTGTGTTGGGTGTGTGGGAGTGGTGTTAGTATGAGTATCAGGTGTGTGTATTTCAAACTGACCAATGTGGCTGAGTTATCTATGGGTGTGTGTATTTTGACCGCAGCGGTGTGTACCGCCAATGGAATACCGCGTTTGAAAGACCGCGCGTGGATTTGTGGGTCGGAATGGTATGGGCGTATTTCTGTTGGCGTGACGGTGGAGGTTTGGTCAGCGCCATTTTTTCTCTGACCTTTGGTGTGGCGGATTATTGAGGATGTCGGGTTTTCGGCGGTTTGGCAGTTGCGGGTCAGAATGACCGTGGCGGTTTACCGCGGCCGCGGCGGTGTTATGGCGGCCTTCTGGCCGGCGGTAAGCGCCATTTACCGCTGAGGTCAGAATGACCCCCTGAGTGTCTTACTCCACAGAAAACAATGGGAACGATGTTTTTGCACGAAGTACATGGTTAGGGATGCTTTAATACCTTCCTTGCGTCGTTTCATCTCCGTTTGGGTTGGCAATGCGTCATTTTTCTACCTTGCAAGAGAGCAATGCGTTGATTTATGGATGGGGCACCTCAGATCTGCACAGAGTCAGGATGAATATGATGCTCAGGGACAATGCGTGGACAATCCTGTAGCAAAGTGTTAGAAAACTGCGCTGCATGTGGTTTGCATCTTTATCAGCAGCCGCAAGGGGATGTTGCATGTCGTGGAGCATCGATTTAAGCTGCAAGGCTGGCGGCACATCATTTTACAGCCACATTGCAAATTATGTGTCAAATATTTCCCCACATGGCATTCTGTGAGTGGATTTTCAGCACTTGTCTGCCAACTTCACCTGTGAAGGGCCCAGGGCCAAGGGACTGGATAGGATACCACTTGGCAGGGCAGGAGTCTCAGCTGAGAGTTCAGATGTTAGTGGAGGAAGTCTTTGATGACCCTGAGACTTCAAACAGGAGACAAGCTCAATTCAAGCCCTTGAAGATTCTTCACAAGCAGAAATATACTACAAAGTCCAGTCTTTGTCCCCTTTCACATGCAGAAGCAGCAACTGCAGGATATCCCAGCAAAGCACAGTCACAGGCAGGGGCAGCACTCCTCCTCAGCTCTTCAGCTCTTATCCTTGGCAGAGGTTCCTCCTGGTTCCAGAAGTGATCTAATTGTCAGGGGTTTGGATCCAATACTTATTTCCCTTTCTGCCTTTGAAGTAGGCCTACTTCAAAGGAAAGTCTATGTTGTTCACAAGATCCTGCCTTGCCCAGGTCAGGCCCCAGACACACACCAGGGGGTTGGAGACTGCATTGTGTGAGGGCAGGCACAGCCCGTTCAGGTGTGAGTGATCACTCCTCCCCTCCTAGCATAGATGGCTCATCAGGATATGCAGGCTACACCCCTGATCCCTTTGTGTCACTGTCTAGAGGAGATTAACAAACAGCCCAACTGTCAAAGTAACCCAGATCGGCAATTCACAAACAGACAGAGTCACAGAATGGTTTAAGCAAGAAAATGCCTACTTTCTAAAAGTGGCATTTTCAAACTAACAATCTAAAAACCAACTTCACTAAAAGATGTATTTTTAAATTGTGAGTTTAGATACCCTAAACTCCACATTTCTATCTGCACCTAAAGGGAATCTGCACTTTAATTTTTTTTTAAAGGCAGCCCAATGTTAACCTATGAGAGAGATAGGCCTTGCAACAGTAAATACTGACTTTAGCAGTATTTCAGTGTTAGGGCATGTAATACACATCAGTACATGTCCCACCTTTACCATACACTGCACCCTGCCCATGGGGCTATCTAGGGCCTTCCTTAGGGGTACCTTACGTGTATAAAAATGGAAGGTTTAGGCCTGGCAAGTGGGTACACTTGCTATGTCGAATTGGCAGTTTAAAACTGCACACACAGACACAGCAGTGGCAGGTCTGAGCCATGTTTACAGGGCTACTAGTGTGGGTGGCACAACTGGTGCAGCAGGGCCACTAGTGACATTTGATTTACAGGCCCTGGGCACTTCTAGTGCACTTTACTAGGGGCTTATTAGTAAATCAAAAATGCCAATCATGGATAAGCCAATTACACATACATTTTACATAGGAGGTCAGCAGTGGTAAAGTGCCCAGAGTATAAAAAAACAGCAAAGCAGAGTCCAGCACACATCAATAACCTGGGAAGCAGAGGCAAAAAGTTCAGGGAGACCATGCCAAGGATGCCAAGTCTAGCAGTACCACTTTGAGAGGCCCCACACTAGCCTCATGCAAGCTACCAGTGCAAGTTGTATGACAAGATGTCCTCTAAATTTCAAACTAGACATATCACTCATCCTGAGTGCCATGTCGACTAACACTACATGCAATATAGATAAGTCACTTCTCCAGCAGACCTTACAGCCCTAAGGCTGGCTGCACCATAATGAATGTGAGGGTATATGCGCATGAGTGGATATGCCCCATACTATGGGGGTCATTCCGACCCTGGCGGTCCATGACCGCCGGGGACCACGGAAGCACCGCCAACAGGCTGGCGGTGCTTCCAGGGCTATTCTGACCGCGGCGGTAAAGCCGCGGTCAGAAAAGGGGAGCCGGCGGTTTCCCACCGGTTTTCCCCTGGCCCAGGGAATCCTCCATGGCAGCGCTGCATGCAGCGCCGCCATGGGGACTCCGACCCCCTTCCCGCCACCCTGTTTCTGGCGGTTCTTACCGCCAGGAACAGGATGGCGGGAAAGGGTTTCGTGGGGCCCCTGGGGGCCCCTGCACTGCCCATGCCACTGGCATGGGCAGTGCAGGGGCCCCCTAACAGGGCCCCATGAAGATTTTCACTGTCTGCATTGCAGACAGTGAAAATCGCGACGGGTGCAACTGCACCCGTCGCACCCCTGCAACTCCGCCGGCTCCATTCGGAGCCGGCTTCTTTGTTGCAGGGCCTTTCCCGCTGGGCCGGCGGGCGCTCTTTTGGCGGTCGCCCGCCGGCCCAGCGGGAAAGCCAGAATGGCCGCCGCGGTCTTTTGACCGCAGAGCAGCCATATGGCGATAACCGCATGGCGGGCGGCGACAGCCGCCCGCCGCGGTCAGAATGACCGCCTATGTCTTTACTAATTCTTGGACATAGTAAGTGTACAGGAAAGTCATAGTAAATGCACATGCTGGTCACTGGTCACTACAAGTTCCCCAGCTACAAGATGGCCTCTCTGAAGTTTGGGTTGTTTGGTATCAAACATCTCAGAATAATAAATCCACACTGATGTCAGTGTGGGATTTATTATAAAATGGACCCACAGGTCACCTTAGAGGTTCCCCCTGCAAATCCTAAGAGCCCTTGCATGGTTTCTGACTAGTCTTATCCACACTGCCACACCCAGATATGATTCTAGAACCCTGTGGTGAGAGCCTTGTGTCACAACTCCTCCCCCAAGCCCATACCCCGCTCGAGTGGTCAGCTTTAAAGGCCTTGCTGTCTTTCAAATCTGACTTCAGCCTCTGCTGCTACCAGCTGAAGGCAACCCACCAGTTCTACCCTCACTATAGGCAGGAATACAGGAAAGAAACTTAGAAAGAATGGAGGGATTAGCCACCATCAGCCTATACCACCCCTCAGGTGTGACAGGTGAGGTAACCACTCCATTTATTTTCCTTCATCTTGAATGATAGGAAAAATAGCCAAGTAGGGTCAGAGTTGTGTTCCCTGCCCAGAGTAAGTGGCCACTTATTGGGTGTTGCCACCCTAAGGTAGGTAGCACATTGGATACTATTAGGTACTCCCCCTATTGCCCCCTAAATACAGTATTTAGGTGGCATTCCCTGACCAAGAACTCAGATTCTATGGACACAAGAAGACAAGGACAAAGAAGACCCAAGGCACAAGAACTGAAGCCTTGCTGCACAAAGAAAAAGGTGACAAACCCTGCCTGCTGCTCCAAGGACTTGGCAATCAGTTATGCAGTGTCACCTGGAACCTGAAGGATTCTACAAAATCCCAGAGCACGTCCAGCCTTCTAAAAATCACCAAGAACCTCCATCAGTCTGAAGGTATCACTCTTCTGCACCATGCAGGCAAGGAACCCATGAAGTCCAGTTTACGGACCTGCTGCTGACCAATGACTCTGGCTCAGCAGCCTAGCCAAAAAATGGACAACAGATTCAGAGGTCCCTACCTGCCTTCCTGACATGTTTGGTGGCACTAAGACCTGCCAGGGCTGTGGTGTACCACTACCCAGGGTACTGGACCTTCAACGACAGACACCTAAAAATTTAGTCCATTCTGGACTTCCAAAAGCACAGTTCCAAGCACCACTCAAGGAACTTATGGACATCCAAGATCTACCACCTGAGTGGCCCAGCTGACTTGCAATCCACCCTCAAAGCTGCCTGCTCCCGACCACCAGAAATCCAAGACCCGGCTGACTTATCTATGTTGCACATGGCCTCCCTGAACCCTGCACTGACCAACCAGCTGTGCTCCCATGGTAACCAAACCCTTGCGACCTCTTCACTCCAAGGAGACCCTTTGGACTTACCTTAAATCCCCCTGTGCAGTGTGTTACCAAGTGCCCCCCTACTCCTTTGCACACCACCTCCAGGATCTTCAGCCGCTGCTTCCACTCGAACTGCGAACCACTCGAACATCTCCGGCTGGACAATTGGATCTGTCCATGGCCTCGACCTAAAAATAGAAGGTGACACTTGCCTGATTTTATATGCATTTTTCTCTTTTCTAACATTGATTCCTATGCTGCATAATTAAGCATAAAAACAGTACATTTTCTGAAATTTAAAATCCATTGCTGAAAAAGTACTTACCATATAACAAAGATCATTGTCTTAACATATTCATAAAAATCTCCATTATTTTTGTAAATTGATCTTTAGTTATTCTTCTAAGTGTGTTTTTTCATTTATTGATAGTGTGAGCACAACAAATGCTTAGCATGACTCCTGGATTATCCTAACTGCTTGCCCACACTACCACAAAAATAAAGCATTGGGTGGTCTATTTATACCTCTGGATGCCAAGGTGGGGTTCCTTGGACTCTTTGCAAGGTACATATCATTTTCGTACACCATATAGAGAGGCAGCATCCTACAGACACCCTACAATTCAATTGTCATTGTCATTTTCCAGTTTTCTCTTCTTAGCAATCTTTGTGTTCTCCTTATGTCCTTTCTATTCATGAGGGCCTGTAGACTGTTTTGTAATCTTCCGCTTTGGGCAGAGTATCCATTTCTCATAAACTGGGTACGGGCCTAAATAAAAAACAGATAGACTTCTTACCTGATTGTACTCTCTTACACAGCATACATCAGCACCGACTTTGTTCTCTTTAAAAACAATTTAAAAAAGGGGCAATGTTCTAATTTGTGACAATACTACACATGACATTCCTTATATGAATACGGAACATCAATATTAACCAACACTGCATCTACACTTAATCCTTGTGATTTATGGATGGTTACAGCAGATGCTCAAGAGAGAGATAAATGTTGCTGTTGGATATATGTCTTTCACAAACAAAAACTGTACAATACATTGGTCAATCTTCTTTATATCATCTATCTGATGAAATTTTATAGCCAAATATTCTACCTCATCTCTATTAAGAAAATGAATGAAATCAATACCTTTACCCATTGCACCATTTACTAAGATGTCTTCAATGTTTGAATTCCATTGAAAAATAACAACAACCTTTACAGGCACATTAATGCTTTTCAAATCTTGGTATTTTGATTACTGATTTCTCCAAATAATCCAATCTTACTTATAGTTTATCTATCAGTAGTATTGTGACTTCCTGGTATTCCTTGTTATCAATAGCTGTAATTTCCAAAATATATTCTTTTCCCAGCTGTAGTCCATTTTCATTAAAGGTGGAGCACTCTCAAAGTGGTGGCAGTAAAAAAACTATAGACTGTTCTTCTTTAATGAAATTGAACAGTAGTTCTGCTGATGCTATGTTAGATGGGAATCGACTTTTGATAAGGCAACTTTTCAAAGTTTTATTTCTCTATATTCCACATCAGATGCTTGGTGAATTTTCTTCACTAATTCTGTGTAATCAAAGTTTAACCAAATTTTCACATTGTCAACACTTTCTCGTTTCATTATGCAAAAGTGTTTTGAAGACAGGTTGTCCTTTTACAAGAGTAAGTTGAGTAGGTCACCAAACAAAAATTAAGGGGCTGATTTAAGAGCCCCTACCACCTACTTGTGCCACATTAGCATCTTTTTGTTATGCTAATGTGGCACAGCAAGGTCAAAATTGCCATACCAAATTTACAAAGTGGTGGAATGCACGCATTGTGTCTCTTTGCAACCCTTTGCGCTATATTATGGATGTGCTAGACATAATGTATGCAAAGGGGGTGTTCCCCCGTTAGGGGGGCAGAAAAAGGGTGCAAAGAAATCTAAAATATTTCTTTGCGTCATTTATTTCGGTACATTTAACGCCTGCTCAGAGCAGGCAATAAAAGGAGGCATGCAATTGTTTTAAATGTGCCTCAATGGGCTTTGCAGGATTAGCATAAACATTTTTTACGCTAAAGCTCTCAACTAGCATCAAAAATGTGATGCTAATTCCCCTCACTACTGCCATGGTGCACCGTATCACAGATATGGTGCACACATGGTGGCATTAGGGAGGACACTAAGGGGTGGAAGAAAAGTAGCTCTACAATGGGTGCAGCACCACTTTTCTAAAATCAGGGTCTAAATGTTTTCCTCCAAAAAGTACATCATAGTTTGTTCTTAAAATCTGCTGCATCCTTAAGTATATGAAGGCAAGAATTATGTTCGATGCCATGCCTACTTCATCAATGATTAATAGTTTCATTTCATTCAATACTCTTGATAGTTCATTGCAGGCATCACCACATACATTCTGATATTCGAGTTTATTGTCATGTTCAACAGGCAGTATTAGTAGTTAATGCAGAGTAATTCCTTTCATCTTAAGTGCAGCTAATCCTGTTGGTGATTTTACTACAGATGACAAATGTGAAATTGTAGTCTTCTGAAGATAACTGGTGAGAACTTTAACTAGGAATATTTTTCTATTCCCAGATTGTGCACTGATGTTTAGTAATATTGGTTGATATGAAGAACATTCACATAGTTTCTTCTTGTGGAGAAAACCATGATCTATTTTATCTTTAACTTCATTATACATTTCTCTCTGTTCATTGTTCAGTTGTCCCGCTAAGTATTTGAAATCCACAGTTTCCTCTCTCAACCGCTGCACTGTAATCTCTACCTCATTCATTGCTATAGCTGCATTCTTTTGAATTACTAGTTGTGCAAGAGGAACTTGACTTCCAGGTGCAGAACATTGACTGCTTTGTGAACTCTCTCAGCAGCAATAGTTTGTTCTTGCTCAATCTCATGTTTCAACATCTGCAAGTATGTTGGAAAGACAGAACACTGAATACTGTCTTTTACAACGTTGAATGAGTCTTCATAACAGTCATGCTGTTCAAGTAAATCTGATTCAGCATGCCATGGCTTGAACAGTTGCAAGAGTGCCAGGTAGGTCTTCTGTCTGGAGTTTAGAAACTAAGGGCCAGATGTAGCAAGGCTTTTGCGCCTCGCAAATGGCGAAAAACGCCGTTTGCGAGGTGCAAAAGCCTTTACGCGATGCAGAAATGCATTTTGTGAGTCGGAACCGACTCGCAAAATGCGTTTCCGACTCGCAAATAGGAAGGGGTGTTCCCTTCCTATTTGCGCAACGCGATGCAAATTGATTTGCGACCGCGAAAGCGGTCGCAAATGAACTCGCAGTTACCATCCACTTGAAGTGGAAGGTAACTCATTCGCAAACGGGAAGGGGTCCCCATGGGACCCCTTCCCCTTTGTGAATGATCCCAAAAATATTTTTTCAGAGCAGGCAGTGGTCCTATGGACCACTGCCTGCTCTGAAAAAAAACGAAACAAAAGGTTTCGTTTTTTTTCTCTAAGTGCAGCTCCTTTTCCTTTAAGCACGGGCTGCAGATAGAAAAAAAAACTGCTTTATTGCAAGCAGTCACGGACATGGAGGTCTGCTGTCTCCAGCAGGCCAGCATCCCCGTGAGTGCCCAGACTCGCAATGGGGTCGCAAACTGCGACCCACCTCATTAATATTAATGAGGTGGGTCTTTGCGACCCCATTGCGAGTCTCAGAAGGTGTCTGAGGCACCTTTCTGCATGGCAAATTGCGAGTTGCAATTTGCGAGTCGCTCGGACTCGCAAATTGCAAGTCGCAATTTGCTTTCTTCCTACATCTGGCCCTAAGCTTTCTGTAGTTAATGAGATTTCCTTTGTTGTGTCTTGCCAAACAACTGTCATATCCAGTCACGGAAAATCTTCCTTTTTCTGTTTTCAGTTGCTTTACTTTTATATGTATAATGCTGAAGTACTTCATAGACATGAGTTTTCAAGATGAAGATTCCTTGGGTAGTATATATCCAGTATGTTACTGTTTAGAATGTCTGTACTCTCAGGAGCAATTTCTGCAAGTTACTATATTTCTGGGAATAACGTTAATACTCTATTATGACTACTTGTAAGGTCTAGGCTTACCCACACGATTTCTTTAGACTTGGAGAACAAATTTGCTAAGCACAAACTATCTACACATTCATAAGATCCAATTTCCTTGCATGAAAGCATTTTCAAACTAAAACTGTATAATTTGTTGGTAAGACTATTTTCTGCTGAAATCTTCTCCCACATCTCTTTCATCTCTGTCTGCTCGGACTTTGTTATGTAAGAAGTCATGTAGTAAGCTACTGTAGGAGGCTGGCCTGGTTTGTGGTGGGCACCTAAGTTACTTACAACTATACCAGGCCCAGTTATCCCTTATTAGTGAAATGTAGGCAGTGTCTAGCAGCTTAGGCTGCCCATTGGTAGCTGTAGCAGAGCAGCCAAGGCTGAACTAGGAGACATGCAAAGCTCTTGCAATACCACTATAGTGACACAGTACTCATACACAATAAAAGACAATACTCAGTGTTACCAAAAATAAAGGTACTTTATTTTAGTGACACAAGGCCAAAAATATCTTAGAGGCAATACTCCTTCTGGAGGTAAGTATTATACACAATATATACACTACTAACCAAAATCAGGTAAGTACACAGTAAGAAAATAGTGTAAACAGTGGAAAACACAATAGGTTGCTATAGGCCTACGGGCAACACAAACCATATACTTAAATAGTGGAATACAAATGTCAAATTTCCCCCTAGGCATGTGTAGTGTGTAGAGGGGCCCTGGGAGTGTAGGAAAACCCCAAAGGTAACTAAAGCACCCCACCCCAGAGCCCAGGAAAACAGGAGTGAAGTACAGCAAGTTTCCTCAGAACACATTACAAGTCGTGATGAAGAATTATGCAAGAACCCAGCAAGACTGCAAGCAACCAATGATGGATTCTGGGACCCGAAGACCTGTGGAGAGAGGAGACCAAGACCAGAACTCGAGGAAGAGTCCAGGAAGAACAGGATCCCCTGCCCACCTGGAAGAAGGTGCACAAGTGGATTCTCTGGTTGGAAGAAAAGTACAGAAATGCACCAAAGAGGATAGCTGCGGGTTCCTGCTTGAAGTAAGAGATGTCCCATGTCGAGTTGTTGGATGCAGGCTGTTTGAGTCACTGGATTCTGCCAACAAGCCTTGTTTCGAGAAAGAACGCATTTTGCATTAAAGAGGAGCTGCCCAGACCCAGGAGGGACCTGGGGTTCTCAACTTGGACTGAAGAGACAAAGGAGGCGCTTAGCACCTCCAAGAGCCCTCAGAAGACCAGGCAGAACCCACAGGAGTCCCAGGACATGAGGACAAAGGAGTTGCAAAGTGCAGTCATCGCCGCACTACACAGAAGGATCCCACGCAGCCAGAGAACAACTCAGGGAGCTGAGTGTCGCAGGATAGAGTGCTGGTACACTGTGCACGCTGAACTTTTGGAAGAAGTGCACAGAAGCCCAAAGAGCTACAGAGGACACAATGCACAGGGGCACTGTCTGGCACGGTAAGGCAAGCTCTTACCTCAACCAAATTTGGACAGCTGGACCTTTGATAGTCAGGGTCGCTTTGGCCTACCACGCTCATCGACAGAAGATGAGTCCCAGAGTACCGGTCATCATCACAGAGAGGTGCCTGCTGAAGCAGGGAAGTGACTCCGTCACTCCATATGAGATTGCTTCAGTTCTTCTGGTGCAGGCTGAAGACAGGCAGTCCTCAGAGTGTTGCAGTTGCTGGCTGGAGCTGACGTTGCAAGTCACAGGAGCCTTCCTGGATACCTTGTTGCAGTTACAGCGGTTCCTGGAGCAGTCTGCAGTTGATACGACATTCAGAAGCTGAAGCAGAGGATGTCCTGAAGGAATCTTGCAAACTGAATCTCAGTAAACACCAAGAGAAGAGACCCTGAACAGCCCTGAAAGAGGGATTGGCTACCTACCCAGGTATGCACATATCAGAAGGGGTCTCTGACATCACCTGCTGGCACTGGCCACTCAGATGCTCCCAGAGGGTCCCCACACCTTGGAAACCAAGATGGCTAACGCCAGGGACACTCTAGAGGAGCTCTGGGATGGTGATGGACAGGGGAGTGGTCACTCCTCTTTCCTTCATCCAGTTTTGTGCCAGAGCAGGGACTCAGGGTCACTGAACTGTTGTAGACTGGATTATGCAAGGAGGGCATTGTTTGTGCCCGTTAAAGCATTCCCAGAGGCTCTGGGAGGATACCCATCCCATGCCTGTGACACCTATTTCCAATGGGAGAGGGTGTAACACCCCTCCCCTTAAAGAAATGCATTGGCCTTCCTGGGATTGAGCTGCTCAATCCCCAGGAGGGGCAAAAGCTGTCTGTGAAGTGGCAGCAGCTGTTGATGCAGTGGAAACCTCAGAGAGCTGGTTTGGCAGTACTGGGGGTTCATGGTGGAGCCCCCAGGGTGCATGGAATTGGCACCCCAATACCAGCTTTGGATTGGAGGTTCAATTTCACAATCTTAGACACCTCACATGGCCATTTTTGGAGTTACCATTGTGAAGCTACATATATGTATCGACCTATATGTGGTGCATAATGGTGTCCCCACACTCACGAAGTCCAGGTAATTAGCCCTGGAAAACATGGGGGCACCTCTGCTAGTGCAAAGTTGCCCTCACACACAGTAAATTTACACCTAACCTTCAGTAACTGAAGGTTAGACATAAAGATTACTTATAAGTTACCCGGTGCAGTGAAAATGGCTGTGAAGTGGTTTGTGCACTATTAACACAGGCTGCAGTGGCAGTCCTGAAAGAGTGTTTATATGAGCTCCTTATGGGTGGCAAAAGAAATGCTGCAGCCCATAAGGATCTCCTGGATCTCCAATGCCCTGGGTACCTAGGTACCATATTCTAGGGACTTATAAGGAGGGTCCAGTGTGCCAATTAGAATTGGTACATGGAGTCACTAAACTATAGTGACAAATTAGGTAAATAGAGAGAGTAGAAGCTCTGGAGCTCTGGTTAGCAGAACTCCAGTGACACAGTCAAACATATTGAAAAACACATATAGGCCACAAACTATGAGCACTGGGGTCTTGGCTAGCAGGATCCCAGTGAGTCAGTAAAAACACACTGACAAACAGGCCAAAAATGGGGCTAACCATGCTAGAAGAGAAACCACCTTCCTACAGCTACAGCAATGGAGTTATGAATTGAATATCCATAATTGCATTCCACATCTTCAGAATAACAGGGTGGTAGTCTGTAATGTATTTTGAAGCTTCTGTTCTTCTGAGGTTGTATGTATGTTTTTGGTGATTGTGTTAGGGTATCTCACTGTAGACAAAAAGCTGTTCACTCTTCCTTCTAAGATCACAGGATGTGGGAATCCAAAATGACATATTGTGTAAAAATTTGTTTTTGAACTGTATTTTAGAATACAGTATTTATCACACTTTTGACTAGTACAACTTGTTGTCTCAATGTCTTGTCAGAAGTTTATTTCGGGATGGCAAATGCCACATACACTTCCACGAAAGATAAGACAGTCTCATCAGTATCTGTTCCAAACTTCTGAGTAACTTTTACCTATGACAGCATGTGAATGTGTGGGACTCTACCCTGGTACTCTTTCTTAAAATAAATCAGTCACTTCACCAAGAAGAGGATTCATTTTACTGCAGATGAAAGCCATCATTGCTTAAAATCTGAGTTTAAAATATTTGCAAATATTTGCAGGGTCCAAAGAACAAAGGGGGTCATTATGACACCGACTGTAAAAACCACCCACCAATGCAGCGACAGCTGCCAAAAGACCGCTGCCGCGGATACCAGCTGTCCACCGAAATATGACCACAGCTGGATTTCTGCCAGAAAGGATGGCGGAAATCCAGCTGTGGCCATGCCTGCGGATGGCCGTATGGTGGCGCTGCTGCCAGCAGCAGCGCCACACCAGTAGACCACCGTCAGTCGTATTATGGGAATAATACGGCCTGGCGGTGGTCTGCTGGTGGACACTGCTGCTTGAAGCAACGCCCAGTCTCGTCTCCTGCCAGAGGACCCCCTGGATCCAGGTAAGTGGGTGCACCGACAGGGGAGGTGTTGTGTGTGTGTGTGTGTGTGGGTGTGTGTGTGAATGCTTGTGTGTGCATGGATGCGGGTGTGTGTTGCTTGTTGTATGTGTGCATGGTTGGGGGTGTGAGTGCCTGTATGTTGAGTAGTGTGAATGCGTGTCTGCGTGTATTTAAGTAAGTATGTGTGGATGTGTGTGTGAATGGATGCATGCATGCGTGGATGAATGTGGGAATGGGTGTGTGTATTCGTGTGGGCGTGTGTGAAGGAAGGGATGCATATGAAGGGGGGTCTGGAGAGGAAGGGGGTGGGGGGAACCTGTGGAGGGAGGCTATGGGGACCCCTATCAGTGACAGGGAAAGAATTCCCTGTCACTGATAGTGTCTACCCCCATGGTTTTTATGGAGGTAAGGGAGCCACAAAAACCATGGCAATAGGCGCTGTCATAATCCTGCAGGCAGGCAAGTGACGGCTGCCGGGCTGGAGATTGTTGTCTCCAGCCCAACAGCCGTTACTGGCATGGCAGTCAGTGTGGTACATTGAGGGTTTGGCTTTAGCCAAACCGCCAATGTCATAATATGGAGGAAAGTACCACCAACCTGTTAGCAGTACTTTCCTCCATATTTCCGCCGACCGCCGGGGTTATAATGACCCCCAAAGTTCTTCTGATGTCTTAAGATTGATATCTTTTATGTTTGAGTTTTCTTCTTGTAAGAATTCAAGTAGGTCATCCTATGCATACTCAGCACAAGTGAGTGTCAGAAACCAAGTAGGTGATCCTAGGTTTCTCAACATGCATTTCAGCTCACCATGATGATGATACCAATATGCGTTTGTACCACATAGACATGCCATTAAGTTAATCAAATTGTATTCCAGGTTTTCATCTTTTCCATTAACTTTGTCAACATATTTTCTTGCTGATAGATTCTGCAGATTTTCTCCTGTTTTGAGACTCTGATTTACTGCATAAAATAACCCAGACAATTCACACTCAAATAGTAAGTAAAATATAGAAGGAGTGAACTGCAAAATCTAGGGTCTTCTGAATAAAGTCTAGTTGATCTGTATTCTGCTGCTGGTATTTATTTTTGCAGGCCATTCATCATACCTACCACCTACTCCAGTAGGAAACAAACAAGGAAAACAATGAGCTTCTAAGCTTTTCTCCCACACACTTAATGGAGCTCCTTTTGTGTCTTTCATTTGAAATAGGTCAATAGCATCTCTAATAATCTCTTAAGCTTGCAGAGAATGAATACTGTAATGTTTGTTGATTTCTTCCCATCTACATCAATCTACCTTTTTAATTTGATTTCCTGATGGTAGTGTGTCATCCTCCATATGTCAAATATCTTGAAGAATATCTTCATTTCTATAGTAAAAGTTATTTTGTACCAGGTATAATGTTGTTTTTTTCTCTACTAACATCTATTAATTCTTGCCATATCGTTTTACTCTTGGGGGGCACACCATTGACTACTATTACAAGTCCTTCTCTCTCCACCCTACAGTTTCAATATTCTGTTTGAAATCTGATGGCAAGTACAAAACTCTTTCTTTAAGAAGTTTCTGGAGTTCAGTTGAAGGTCATTTTCCATTCTTTGCTCCATACTGACTATAGATTAAAATGGATGTACACATTGTATAAGGATTGATTCATAAACATTCAAATCTTGAAGTTCCTGTGGAATTGAAGCCGGTTCTAGTTTGTTAAGCTTTGCTCTAGCAGGATTTATTTTATTGTCTTCTAACATATTATAACAATATTTGCATATTGTTTAACGTATGAAAAAATCAAATCATTCCACTACAAATAAATAAGCTTCAAATTCTTCACACTCATCTGTATTCTCTTCTTCAGTTTTTGAAGACACAATAACATAAAGAGCTTGACACTTGTAATGAGTGCATCACCACCAAATACAAACACAGTCCAGTTTCTCTGAGGAGACTATGTTAAACTTTCTAATCTCTTCATGAAAGTTATCAACAGTAATGCCTATCTTCTGTTTGCTACATCTGCAGATTCCAACTGTTCACTTTCTCTGTACTGCTCTTCAACTCCAAAGAAATGAAATTGCACATCATCACTGTTAAAAATGGGGTCTCTGGTTGGCAATCAGTTTGCACTCTGCCCAAGCAGGGACCCTCAATCTAGTCATGGTAAGGAAGATACACACCTAGGATAACCCCTGCTCACCCTCTTGGTAGCTTGGCAGAAGCAGCCAGGCTTATCTCAAAAGCAATGTGTAAAGTAGTTGTACCAACACACAGAATAACAGTGAAAACACTACAAAATGGACACAATACCAGTTTAGAAAAATAGTCAATAATAATCTAAATCAAACAAGACCAAAATGACAAAAATCCAGTCTTAATGAATAGAAATCAATGGATGCGTTGTTGGTTTGCATCAAAAATAAAGCCACACGGGTGAGCATGCATCAGAACAGTCAGCAATGCATCAATTCCTTACTCGCAGGTAAGGCATTGTTTTCTTCTCCAGTCGGGTATGGAATGCATCATCTTTCTCCCCTGAAGAAGAGCAATGCGTTAATTTCCGGATGGGAAACCTTGGGTCTACACAGGTTCACTGATTTTGAATCCCAGCTACGATGCATATGAAATTTTGGCACACGGTATAGAAGAGCCATGCTGCATGGGTAATTAGTCAATTTTGGCAGTCGCAAGTGGGTGTTGCATCAATTTCCCAGCTGTGGTGTTGGCGGAGCATGGATTTTTAGCAGCGAAGCAGGTGCTTAGTCAATTTTTCTCCTACACGGCTCCGGTGTGTGTATTTCAGTCTTGGTTCCACCAGCTTCTCCTTTCAGGAGCCCAGGGACCGGATTGGGCACCACTCGGCAGGGTAGGAGTCTCACCAAGAGAGTCCAGGTGCTGGCAGAGGAAGTCTTTGATGGCCCTGAGACATCAGAAAAGGGGGACAAGCTCAGTCCGAGCCCTTGCAGACACTTCACAAGCAGGAAAAAATAGCAAAGTCCAGTCTTTGTCCTCTCAAAGGCAGAAGCAGCAACTGCAGGACAACCCAGCAAAGCACACTCACAAGCAAAGGGTTAGTACTCCTCCTCCAGCTCTTCTCCTTGGCAGAGGTTCTTCTTGATCCAGAAGTAAATCTGAAAATCTTGGGTTTTTGGTTCACTAATCATACCCCTTTCTGCCTTTCAAGTAGGCAAACTTCAAAGGAAATCTCTGTTGTTCAGAAGATCCTGCTTTTCCCAGGCCTGGCCCCAGACACACACCGGGGGGGGGGTGGAGACTGCATTGTGTGAGGAGAGGCACAGCCCTTTCAGGTGTAAGTGTCAGCTACTCCTTCCCCACTCTAGCCCAGGAGACTCATCAGGATATGTAGGCTACATCTTAGCTCACTTTGTGTCACTGTCTAGAGGGAGTTCACAAACAGCCTCATTCACAGTCTGACCCAGATGTGGAGTCCACAAGCAGGCAGAAGCTGAAAATTGTTAAGCAAGAAAATGCACACTTTCAATAAGTAGCATTTTCAACTGACAATCTAAATAATAACTTTACCAAAAGATGTATTTTTAAATTATGAGTTCAGAGACCACAAACTCCAATCTCTATCTCCTCCCAAAGGAAAACATCACTTAAAAGATATTTGGTAGTATTTCACTGCCAGGACATGTAAAACACATCAGTACATGTACTAACTTTAACAAACACTGCACCCTTCCCATGGGGCAACCTAGCACCTACCTCAAGGGTGCCTTGCATGTATAAAAAGGGAAGGTTTGGGCCTGAAAATGGGTACACTCACGAGGTTGAATTGTTAGTTTAAAACTGCACACACACATACTGCAGAGGCATGTCTGGGCCATGTTTGCCGGGCTACTCATGTGGGTGGTACAATCAATACTGCAGGCTCACTAGTAGCATTTGATTTACAGGCCCTGGGCACTTCTAGGGCATTTTATTAGGGACTTACTATTAAATTGAATATGGTAATCATGGAAAAGCCAATTCAAGTTATTGTTTAAACAGAGCACTTGCACTTGCACTTTAGCACAGGTCAGCAGTGGTAAAGTGCTCAGAGTACCAAAACCAGCAAAAACAGAGTCCAGCGCATAGTCAAAAACACAGGAAGCAGAGGCAAAAAGCTAGGGGATGTCAGGTCTAACAATCACAAACCTTTTCTACCTCTGCCACTGTTCCATGCAAAAGAGCCCTATTCATTGCTCCTAAACATAGTGCAGGAATCTAGACATGGTAAATACTCCTAACTAAAGTTTGTATTCACGAGTGGTATACAGCTAACATGCTAAAATGATGAAAAGTGCTCTGGCACACTTTCTTTGATGAACATTCTAGTGAGTGGCCCTGTAGATTTATATATTTTCTTACTTTGTATGGATCTAATCCCTGCAAAATGGCAAAATTCTGTTTGAGACGTTTGCATAGAAAGATATATAGGAAATTTCTGAGTATGTCAATTGATTGTTGGTGAACACTAAAAAAATTCCTTCATTTTCACTTATATACAGAGGCCTGTCTCCACCTTCCCTGAACCACCTCAGCTATGACTACCTCTACATTTCTAGGTACCATAACCTCTTCTGCAAAAGGAGAATCATCTTTCATCTCATAACACCATCCATACTCATCAATTGCATGCACTAGTCTGTTCTCCTGAAAATAACTTTCTTCATTAAAGAAAGGCTCAGTACTAGATGTAAGGGCCTCATTACGAGTTTGCCGGATAGTTTAGACACTCCGCTGAACCTCTGATGGGGGGTTGCCACCAGAGTGGCTACCTCACCGCCGGACCGATTAAGAGTTTCCCGCTAGTTCATCTGGCGCAAACCTTGGTTTCTGCACTATGTCCTAGCTGGAAATAGCCTACAGCATTGTCTCCGGCTCCTTATCGAGCCAGCAGCAATGCTGTAGGATGCAGGGTGCACCAGCACCCTCGCAATGTTCACTGTCTGCAAAGTAGACAGTGAACATTGTGAGGGTACTGTCCAGTGGGACCCCTGCACAGCCCATGCCACCCCTTCCCTGCCAGCCTTTTCATGGCAGTGCCACCACCATGAAATGGCTGCCGGAGAACAAGGCTGTATTGCTTCCAGCACTACCCGGATGGATTAAGACCGCCTCAACTTCCGGGATCTCTGATCCTGGTGGAGCTGGCAATTCTACAGTGGCACAACCTCCATGGTCAAAATATGGCGTTCAGACAGCCACATTGGCAGCGGTCCGACCGCTATCCATGAGTCTGGCGGTCTACTGGCCCTGTGTGTCCATTTCCCAATAATATATAATTATATAAATATAATATTATATAAGAAATATATAAGGAGTAAACTGCAAAATCTAGGGTCCTCTGAATAAGGTCTAGTTGATATGTATTCTGCTGCTGGTATTCTTTTGTGCAGGCCATTCATCATCCCTACCACCTACTCCAGTAGGAAACAAACACATGTTTATAAGTCTTTTCTTTTGCCTTTTTCTCCTCATAATCAACACTATTTTATCTAGAGTTTTCATTTTGTTTACAATCAAAAACAAATAGCTTCCTTTTGAAAGCAAATGCTTCATCAACTATACTCTCAACACGTCCCTTTTTGTGTGACAGTTTCTCTTCTTTTGTACTTCATAGTTTTCAATAGATTCTGAATTACTCTGCTACAGAAGATTCCAACTCTTACTGACGCTGCCTTCTGGTTTAAAGTCTGTTGTTCGTTCGAGATGGTTTTGCTTGTCATGTCATAATTTTACTCCTCTCTCATTTGTTCTTAAACTTTGTTTTTTCTGTACTTCATTTTGCTGTTTTTCAAGCTGACCACATACTATTTTAAGAAAACTCTTTGTTCTCTTACCAGCAGCTCATTTCTGCATCAGTACTTTTCACATTTTGTCCCTTTTGTTTCTCAGTTGTGAGGAGATAATATTGTTGGATCTCTTTCTTTCTTTGCTCACTTTTTGACGGCATTGTAACTATGTTTAGTTAAGTTATTTCGGAAAAGTAACAAAAAAGTAGATTTAAGTTTTAATTGTATACTTTCACTTGAAATATTTTACACAGTTAACTAGTAATATAAAAATATGTCACAGTTATTTTAACTAAAACAAGGGTTTTAGACTTGTCATATGGTCTTTAGAGATGGACTTGAATGGGTAGTGAGAGTTCACACATAGACCCTGCAGTACTAGGCCTCACCCATGATTAAAGCAGTACTTCCCCATATTTGTAACTGAATGTAGGAGAGCACATACAAAAGTGCTATGAGATGTTACAGTAAATGTGCTGATATGTTACTATCTTTTTTGGTACCTATATAGCTTTCTCAAAGGGTATGTTAATATCTGAACAAATATCTCACTTCCTGTGTAAGAGAATGGAAGGGTTTGTGGGTCTCTTTCAAATTGCATTTCATACTGTTGCATATAGAAAGTACATTCTGAGAATGTGAGTGAATATAGAAGTATCTGTGTTACTCTGTCAGTCGGTGAGACAGAGGGTATATCCTTTGGAAACCTGTATATCTGATTCCTTATGAGTGGTATACTCTACATAGTGCTTGGTTTCGGAGTATGCAAGTGAATGAGTAAGATTCTAAAACTGACAAAAACATCTCTCTTTTAGCTAAGCGTAACGCACTATGCTTGATGCCACACCCACAGCACATCTTAGAGGTGACTTATTTCTACTAAAACATGGGTTTTAGACTTGTCAAAGGGTCTTTAGAGACAAAGTTGAATGAGCAGTGAGAGTGCAGTATTTGTTTGAATGCATGACAAGATTGTGTCAGTTCTTGCCTATATATCGGAGTGAATGTAGGTGTGCACCTATAGTAGACCTGTGAAATATTTTAGTACATCTGACTGTATGTGACTGGCTGTTTTAGTGCCTGTATGGCTCTGTAAATGTATATGTAAGTGGCTAAACAAATACCCCAGTGCCTGTGTTAGGGAATACAGGGGTAAGTGAGTGTGTCTACAATTGCCTTTGATAGAACTGCATATATAAGTTATTTCTGAATCTATGAGCAAATGTAGAAGTTTCTATGTTGTTCTGCCACTGGCTGAGCACAGGATCCAGGCATTGGATACATGAATGCCTGTTCCTTGGTGAGTAGTATACTTTATGTAGTGCTTGGCTTGAGGGCCTGCAAGAGCATGAGTAAGTTTCTAAAACCGAAAAGGACATTTCTTAATTACTTAAGTACAATGCACTTCCATTTTTCTGGATTATTATTTGTTGCCGTATGTTCTCAGTCTACCCTCATTTTGTCGGGATAGAACTGATTTTATTTCTTAGATTAATGGGATTCCATGGTTAGACACTTATCTCTTGATTAACGTAGATGTATCTTTGTACACCAGCATTGATCATGAGCAAGGTATCTCTACATGCAGGCATTTCTTTAGAGACAAACCATTACATTTTTACGATCACTCTATGATGCTTTTGGATATAATGAGATACTGTCTTGCAAAATAACATATCTCTGTGAATGAGACATGGTACTGACAGAAGATTGGGACTGCAATGGGCAGTTGCTTCGTCCCGAGTTTTGCCTGTATCTTCATGGGCTGGTAGGAAGAACAGGTTGTTTGGACTGACATCAATGAACTCTGGACCAAACATATAGTTTTGTGGACCAGATATATTGATGACTTGTTCATTATCTGGGATGGTACCAGAGATGTGTTTTGTGACTTTGTTAGATATATCTACACCAATGATTTGAATTTGACATTTGCATATAAAATAAATGATAAGACTATGGAATTTTTGGATATTTTTATCCAAGTCACAAATGGAGAAATACAAACTTTTTTGTATCGTAAACCTACATCTGGGAACAGCATCTTACAAGCCCTCAGTCATCATCCCACTTGACACAAATGGAGTATCCCCTATGGGAGCTCCTGAGAGCTAAGCACAATTGCAGTAGCCCCCGCACTTATCAGAAAGAGGAGGACAAAATAGTGGAGAGATTTAAGATGAGAGGCTACCCCAAGAAAGTTTTGCGAGATGTGAAAGAGAAATTAAAAAAGAGTACGAGGGAGGAGCTTCTCTTCCCTAGAGTCATGAAGAAGGGAGTTTTTTAATCAAGTTCATTTCATTACCACTTACAGTGCTAAATCACATTTGGTAAGGAGGATGGTAAATAAACACTTGCATTTGATAAGATCTGATCCTGTAATCACCAAACCTATCAGTCACATATAGAAAGTCACCATCCCTTAGAGATATACTAGTGCACATTAATTTGAATGTAAGAGGAGATGTGGGTGGGTGGCTTACAGAACAACAAGGATTCTATAAATGTAGCCATTGCAAAGCCTGAAGAACAAGCAAGAATACTAAGATGTTTTCTTTACTAACTGGAAAAGTCAGATACATTAATTCCAGTTCATAAGAGAATTTTAGAACATATGTGGGTCATCAGGAATGTTGATAACAGTTAAAATGTGTTGAGACATTGGTCGCAGGTTCATGACAGAAAAACTGATGAATTGTCATTTTATGGCATTGACAGGGTCATCAATGAGGAGGAGCCAGGGAGAAGAAGCTCAGTATATTGGATTCAGAACTCATCATCCGTTTGAACAGGCATACTCCTGATGGTTTAAACTCTGACGAATAACTTTTTGAACATATTGGCCAATGAAGCAACTGAGGTTCATAGTAAGATCATTCTCAGCTAGTGTGAGGTGAAACTTCTCTTTCCCACCCTTTTTTCTTTTTCTTTCTTTTTACACTCTTTTGAAGATACTAAATGCGCTGGTACTGTATTAATTACAATGTTAATATTATTCTAGTAAAGATGAGAGTAATGAGATGTTTAGGTCACTTGGCCATAATTTGCTTAGTATATTAGTATTTATGTAAATCATGTATGAACCACAGTGATAATGTTATGTATTTAGGAAGAGATGAGAACAATGAAATGAGCATTTAGGCCACTTGGCCTTGATCTGCTTAGTATATACACATATATATTTATCACACTTTTTTTCAAATTTTCAAGATAGTAAGTGTGAGAATTGATTTATTGATATATTTTGGTTGGGAAATTAATTTTGATTATGAGAATAATATTGAAAGTGAAATATGCTGAATTTGCTTAAGAGCAAATTGTTATTTTGAATATGTAATTCTTTTTCTTTCTTCTTTTTTCACTGTGGGTGAGAAAGTTTTTTCTATTACTATAAATATGGAACTGTGGAGCACACATTTTAAAATGGCTGTGAGAACGATCACAGTAATCGAAACGCATTGCCAATAAACTTTTCAAATATTCTCAGTCATGGAGTGTGTCTTGTTTCGTTTTTCTTGAGTAGAACATGGAGCGATTGCATAATATCTATATATATATATATATATATGAATCCATGATGTCTGGTCTGATAAGCAACGCGCCTCACTGCTGGTGCAGACGTAAGGGCAAAGACCAGCAACCCTCATATAACAAACACTTAAACGGACGTCGCACTCCTGGAGTCTTTGGACTCAACTCTCCTTTTATTTTCCAAAAAAGCATGAAGTCTCACAGATAACACCGATGCATTTCGACATTACGTCTTTCTCAAGGTGATTTCCTCTGTCTCGTTGAGTCTCTCCTCGTGTTTGAATTTATAACGGTATTCAGAGATAATTATTGTAAAGTCGTATCAGCTGGTAAATAACCCTCCCCTTTCCAATTAGGCAAGTGATTCACACTTAGTCACTGTTTATCTACACTCGTGGCCCGTCTGTGATCAGCATTCCATGATATTATTAGTCCGATCTTGTCATTTCAAAGCACAAACATATTATGATGTTGTTTATTAACCACCTTCATGACGAACCATGCCAGCTCATATCCTTGATATCACATATGTATGACAAGAACACCTAACAAGTGCTTTATTCCTGTGTCATTTGTAGTTTTTTCCTGTTGCATTTTGGGTTAGAAAGTCCATGAAAAATAGCAACACGTAGCACCACCGTGAAATGTTCATTTCAGTGCCGACAATAATAAAGGGCTGGTTCACTTAATTCCATAATACGTTATGCTGTGTAATTGCCGTTTACTTCACACAATAACATTCCAGATCTTTGGTAGAAAGCAGGCGTATTATGTGTCAATAGCCATGACTGTGCCAGACGGTGTCCCATTTATAAAAGGGTTAATAATTGGTAAAACGACTCTATCCATCCCATGCCAGCAAAGCTTTTGTTGGAGTAAAATCAAATTAAACCACTCAGACCCCAGACCCTATATATTCAGGGTCGCATCGGCAAAATCAAACTGCCCAATACTACTCACCAATTCCCAGTGAGCAGTGCTGATTTATTCCAAAGTGGCGCAAGGCGTATAAGAAGTCGGATTCCCCAGTCCTTCCTGTGTACTGTACACACGCAGGAGATCAGTATCTCCTCGCTCACGATGAAAGCACAGTTCTTATGCCGGGCGCTGTCGCTTATTTAAATTGAATCCATGATGTCTGGTCTGATAAGCAACGCGCCTCACTGCTGGTGCAGACGTAAGGGCAAAGACCAGCAACCCTCATATAACAAACACTTAAACGGACGTCGCACTCCTGGAGTCTTTGGACTCAACTCTCCTTTTATTTTCCAAAAAAGCATGAAGTCTCACAGATAACACCGATGCATTTCGACATTACGTCTTTCTCAAGGTGATTTCCTCTGTCTCGTTGAGTCTCTCCTCGTGTTTGAATTTATAACGGTATTCAGAGATAATTATTGTAAAGTCGTATCAGCTGGTAAATAACCCTCCCCTTTCCAATTAGGCACGTGATTCACACTTAGTCACTGTTTATCTACACTCGTGCCCCGTCTGTGATCAGCATTCCATGATATTATTAGTCCGATCTTGTCATTTCAAAGCACAAACATATTATGATGTTGTTTATTAACCACCTTCATGACGAACCATGCCAGCTCATATCCTTGATATCACATATGTATGACAAGAACACCTAACAAGTGCTTTATTCCTGTGTCATTTGTAGTTTTTTCCTGTTGCATTGTGGGTTAGAAAGTCCATGAAAAATAGCAACACGTAGCACCACCGTGAAATGTTAATTTCAGTGCCGACAATAATAAAGGGCTGGTTCACTTAATTCCATAATACGTTATGCTGTGTAATTGCCGTTTACTTCACACGATAACATTCCAGATCTTTGGTAGAAAGCAGGCGTATTATGTGTCAATAGCCATGACTGTGCCAGAAGGTGTCCCATTTATAAAAGGGTTAATAATTGGTAAAACGACTCTATCCATCCCATGCCAGCAAAGCTTTTGTTGGAGTAAAATCAAATTAAACCACTCAGACCCCAGACCCTATATATTCAGGGTCGCATCGGCAAAATCAAACTGCCCAATACTACTCACCAATTCCCAGTGAACAGTGCTGATTTATTCCAAAGTGGCGCAAGGCGTATAAGAAGTCGGATTCTCCAGTCCTTCCTGTGTACTGTACACACGCAGGAGATCAGTATCATAATATCATAATATGTTTGTGCTTTGAAATTACAAGATCGGACTAATAATATCATGGAATGCTGATCACAGACGGGGCACGAGTGTAGATAAACAGTGACTAAGTGTGAATCACGTGCCTAATTGGAAAGGGGAGGGTTATTTACCAGCTGATACGACTTTACAATAATTATCTCTGAATACCGTTATAAATTCAAACACGAGGAGAGACTCAACGAGACAGAGGAAATCACCTTGAGAAAGACGTAATGTCGAAATGCATCGGTGTTATCTGTGAGACTTCATGCTTTTTTGGAAAATAAAAGGAGAGTTGAGTCCAAAGACTCCAGGAGTGCGACGTCCGTTTAAGTGTTTGTTATATATATATATATATATATATATATATATATATATATATATATATATATATAGAGAGAGAGAGAGAGAAAAAGAGAGAGAGAGATATAGAGAGAGATACAAATCAAAGTTTGCAAGAATGTTATAGTCAGGATCACATTGTAAACATACAAAACCATAGAAATTTACCTCAAGTAACTATAACTCGTGCCCTAAGGTAACTAACCTGCGCTCCCGCCATGCAGCATTTTTTTATCATTTTTTTTACTCCAAATATTACATTGATGTTATCAATGATGTTATCAAAGATATCATGAGTGCCATAATTTGTGAGGTAATTAGCAGTGCATGGTCAGGGCAAAAGTTATAGGGACTTGAGATAACTAAATAATACAGGTGCACTTCTATAGTTTGGTGCATTTAAGATGTTAGCCTGACTATAATGTCTCTGTAACATTTGGTTTTTAAGTGAATTTCTATGTTTTTATAAATTCTATTCCCTAACTATAACGACCCTGAAACCTTTTTTTTGTGTGAATTTCTATGTTTTTTTAACATAACGTAATTTTTATTACTATACGTTAATCAACCACTGCCGCACATGGACTTTGAGTGTGCGTTGCAGCAGTTGGACACAGGGCCTGACCACCCAACCCCATGCTATGCACAGCGTTTTGCCATGCATAGCCAGAGCTGGCAGCAGGTGCATGTGACCCCCTCCCCCATTGGATTTCAACCCTGGGGACCCCATCCCCCAGAACCCGATCACCGACATTTAATTTTTTGGGGGGAGGGGACCAGGTGACCCCCTTTCCCTGGCTGTTTTTCACCCTGGCAACCCCACCCCATGGGGCTTAGTGTTAGTATATTTATTTATTTGGGTGAGGGGGCTGCATGGCCTCCCTCTCTGTGCTGATCTTGGCCCCAGGGACCCCATCCCCCCAGGGCCTATCCATCTAAATTTTTGTTTTGGGGGGAGGGGCACCATGCACCCCCCTCCCTAGGTGATTTCAGCCCAGGGACCCCATCCACTTGTTCCTTGCCTCATATTTTTATTTTTAGGAGAGGGTCCATGTGACTTCCCTCCCCAAGCTGATCTCAGCCTTTTGGACCCCATCCCCTGGGGCCTAGACCAAATATTATTTTTTTGGGGTGGGAGGAGGGCTGCACATCCCTCCCCCCCAGGCCAATCTTGGTCCCAGGATTCCTATCCCACGGGGTCTGGCCATGTGAGCTGCGACAATAATGGAGACCACAGGGAAGCCCAATCAGCTCTCCACCTCCCCTATGAACCTGCGCCTATGTCACAGAGATGGAGCAGCTAAAGCAGCATCATCTCTGTGAGCGCAATGTTGATTCTGTTTCCCTGCCTGCATCTCCACAGGCAGGGAAACAGAGAAAACCTCCCCTCGTATGAAGTGAGGGCTATTTGACAGCTCTCACGTCATCCAAGCAGAATGTTTGCTGTGACTTAGTTTGAGCTGTCAAAGCTTCCACCAAGTCACAGCAAACAGCTATGTCTCAGGGGTGGATACCCCAGGACATAGCAGGAGCAGTGGTCCCCAGGGCCATTGCAGGCTTCACAAATAGGACCATCTGGCCGTTCTCCAGCTTTACGAAGTAGCCCTTGGGAGGTGGTGGTACCCAGGGCAGTGAGTCTGAAATGGACTGCCTTGATTATTTTTGGGATAAGTCCTGGGAAGGTGGCGGTCCCTGGTGCTGCAAGGGGGCCATACACCCCTGCATCAATTTACTATTTTGCCCCGTGGTGGTGGTCCCTGGGGCTGTGGGGGGGCCACATGGCCCCACACATCAATTTAGTATTCTACCCCAGGGGCGTACATGGCCCCTTCACCTTGAATTACAATCTATCCCCTGGGAGATGGTGATCTCTGGACCTGCCGGGGGGGGGCACACGCTGCCTGCCTATATTCAAAAACACCCTGAGGAGGTGGCAGTTCCCGCGGCTGCTGGGGCTGTGTGCCCCCTCACAGAATTATAAACAAGCCTGAGGAGGTGGTGGTCCTGTGGCTGCAATGAGGCTGCACAGCCCCCCACATGCACTCAAAAAAGCATATAGAGGTGGTGATCCCCGGGGTGCAGGGGCCCATCCACATCAAACATGAACAATGCACTGGGAAGGTGGCGGTCTCTGGGGCAAATATAAGCCCTGTAGGGGACCCATGTGCCCCTCCTTATATTTTCCAAGACCAAGGGACTTGGCCCACCTGGGGGCTCATTAAAAAACAAGCACGGGAGATAACGCTTGTTTTGTAAAAATATTACAGTGAATTTGTGACAACCTAGTGAATTCAATGTACATTTTTTTGTGGTATTTTGCTTTGGCTGGGTCCCGCTGGGACCCCAGCACCAGAGCTGAGGGATCAGAATGTCTCTACCCTGGCCCCTTTTCCTTTTTTTGCATTTTTTGTTGGGACTCGGCTGAATCCAAGTCCCATGATGGCAGCCAACACTTCCTAGTTGAAGAGTTTGCATTTCCCTACACAAGCTGGCCATTATTCGCAAATTCATCACGAAGGACCCACAGCCCTAGATTTACAAATTTAGTTTCTATTTAATGTCTCAAAAAGTACAGAACGAATTTACACCAAATAAGCAAAAGCATAACCTGCATATCAAAAGCCAGCTTTCTGCCAAATGGGTGTAATTTCGTCCTGTGGTTCAGGCTGTGTTCGTATTCAAAGGTCCTATGGGAATTACCATGGGGAACACATTTTTTTAACCCCTCTTATTCTCAGCCCCGCTTGAAGCATCACCCTGAAACTTTCTGTGTGCAACAAGAATCTCTGATGAACTTATAAAAAAATGTTTTGTGAAGATTCTTCATACGGTGCCAAAGATATAGGCAAGTCAAAAACACTTTTTGAAACAAAGTCCTAACAATAACTACCTATATATATGTACAACTTCATCTCTGCAATCAATCTTCTCAGCACTTTGATCAATCGACCTTATCTGATTACTGGATGCTGGGAGCTCTCATCTTCAGTGTCAGAGATTTAGGAAGATAGTGAAGAGGTAACAGCAGTCATTGAGTCCTCAGTTTCAGTCTTTCCTTCGTAATCTCGATTTGAAGACCTAAAGTGAGAAGGGTCTCTGGTAACAGGTTTACCAGGGCACTGGATAGTCAGCATGTGTCCCTTGGTAGACCCCATGTGGAAAGGTTCAACATCACATGGAGCATCAGATTTCCTTCTTCTCATCTGTCGGATCACTAAATAGCCTCTCTCAAAAGTTATATTTTTTGCATGTCGTCTATTGTTTGCATAGGATCTCATTTTTTGTTTGTTAACCAAGTCCCTTGTAGAAATCGTGTTCTCACTCCTTTCACTTTTGTTGGTCTATTCAGGTAACTTGGTTTTCATAACTCTCCTGAACATCAAAGTCGCGGGACTTTCACATGTGGTCGAGAGAGGTGTTTAATTGATAAACCCATAGGGTAGAATTTAAAACAGTTTTCAAACTGGACTTCTCAAGAGTTGCACGCTGTACTGCTTTCTTTAGTGTACTCATAAAACGCTCAATGAGTTCATTGGTCGGCGGCCACAAAGGTGTATTCTTGTAATACCTTTTATTCAGATGCTCCAGGTTAATTCTCAACTGTTAAAAGGTGGGCCATTATCAGACTTCAAAATGGCTGGCACACCCCAAGTTGCAAAGATGCCATTTAGGGGGTTATTCTAACTTTGGAGGAGTGTTAATCCGTCCCAAAAGTGACGGTAAAGTGACGGATATACCACCAGCCGTATTACGAGTTTCATAGGATATAATGGACTCGTAATACGGCTGGTGGTAAATCCGTCACTTTTCCGTCACTTTTGGGACGGATTAACACCTCCTCCAAAGTTAGAATAACCCCCTTAGTCTCTCAATGACATCAGTGATGAGTGATGGATGAGTGATCTTCAAATAATAGAAAACATGAGTATTGATTCACAGCGACCATAAGGTGATGTCCATTATTGAGCAGACCAAAAAAGTTAATGGCTATTCTCTCCAATGCATGCCAAGGGAGTTCTGGCATATTCAGAGTATGTCGAGTAATATTTGTAGAAAGGCAGTTGCATAGATGAGAGACCTTCAGTAATTGTTCAACCTCTCATCTAAATACGGAAACCAAATTCAGTCTCAGAGAAATCTTTTTGTGGCAACGATACCGCAATGTCCTTTGTGAGCCACTTCAGTTATTTTCTATTGCAGACTATTGGGAATCAGGTTTCTTAATCCTCGTGGTATAACCCCCTCCTGATATATGGACAGTTCATCTGTGACATTTCTGTATTTTATATATTCACCATTATTGGTGGGAGCTGGAGTGTGTTGGGTCCAAAACTGGCTCATGGTTGTGATATTCTGGGCTAACAAGACAACAGGTGGAGTATTTGATTTTACAATTAAATCAATGTAGGCCTCAGCCCTGTTGGATGGGGTAACTTGACCTTGTAAAGACACTCTGTAAAATTAGTCAGCAACATTTAGATCCTCGACGATGCACAGTGGTGTAATTGTACTCTTGCAATTGTAGCCCCAATTATTCAATGTGAGGAAGCATCTTGGCTTTTGGATTGTCAAAGATAGTCAGTAAAGCTTGATGGTCAGATACCAGCATAAACGGTTTTTCACACAGGAATACATGGAAATGTTGACAAGCCCATATCATGGCTGAACTTTCTTTCTCAAGTTGTAAGTAAGCATGTTCTGTTTGGGACATATACTGGCATATGCCACAATATGGCTTTGAGCATTTGGATATCCACTGTGCTGTGCAAGGATAGCATCTACCCCAACTGGACTTAGGTACAACCTCTGTATAAAGCTTTGGATAGTCTTAACCGTTCCTAAAGCATGAAGCAACAAAGGGAATTGACTTACTGTTTCATGATGAGCATTCATGTTATGATTCACAGAAATGAGTCCCACAATAATGGCTGTGCTGAAACTGAGTAGACATGCATTGACATTCAACTTGAAACACTTGCAAGGGTGCTTGCACCTTCATTTTCTTGTGTTTCATTGTCACTACAAATGCACCATGACTTTTTATTGTCATTGATGCAGCCCATATGTACATTTTGGATTTCAATGGTGTAAGCCGCGGTAATGTAGACGGCTTATTGTATTTCTTTGTAGGCATTATGTTTATTGATGCTCCACTGTTGATAATGAAAGGTATCAAACAACCTTTTATTTTTAATGAAATCTTTAGACAGTGTTTGTATGATTTCAGTGCCCTGCCATATCAACTTTTCTTTAACTGACATTTTTCTTCACATGCAGTCAGTCCAGCATATACACATTTGTATGCGGTACCCATCAACATATCACAACCATCTTCTTTACTTTCACTTGATATTGTGGCTGAAGGACTGTTTGACAATGATTTAGATGATGATGAACTCAGTTCATTGTCGATTTGCCTCAACTGATGTTGACACTTATGGGCATGTGTCCAATGTTGCTTCTAGAATGTTCTTGGGACCATTTTATCTTCACACCATGACGCACTAAGGGGCATATTTATAATGTCCTGGCACCACCTTACACCACATTCATGTCATTATTATTGACGTTAATGTGGCCCAACGAGGCCGAAATCCCCCACCATATTTTCAGAGTGGCAGAAATGCACACATTGCATCACTCTGTAATCCTTTGTGTGCAAAGGGGGCGTTCCCCCATTAGGGGAGCCGGAAAAATGGCATAAGGAACTCTATGAGATGTCCTTGCACCATTTTCTATGGCACTTTTAACGTCTCCTCAAGAGCAGGCATTAAAAGGGGGCTTCCATTCTTGGATCGGGTTGGTGACTTCGTCCCGCTGAAGAAAATCTTCTAGAAAAAGACAAAGGGGCATATTTATACTCTGTTTGAACCGAATTAGCATATTTCTTTTTACTCTAATTTGGTGCAAAACAAACTCCATATTTATACTTTGGTGCTAGACCGTCTAGCACCAAATTTATGGAGTTAAAGTCATTTTTTGGAAGTGAAAATCTATCTTGTCTCAATGAGATGCAAAGTAGGCGTTCCTGTGCAACAAATGACTCTATGGCCTTAACGCCATATTTATACTCCCGTGCAAAAATGGTGCACGGGAGGAGGAGGGGTCAAAAAATGGTGCAAAGCTTGCTTTGCCCTGTTTTTTAACTCCTGGGTCAGGGCAGGCGTTAGGAGACCTGTGGGCCTATTTCCATTTTGGAACACCAAGGAATAAGCCTGAAGGTGTCCTCACCAGGCCCCAGGGGCACCTCCACCCACACCAGAGGAACTGCGGAGGATGGGGGACACCATCCCAAGTAAGTACAGATAAGTACAGGTAAGTATTGCATTTTATTTTTTAAAGTGTCATAGGGGGCCCTGTAATGGGCCACCATACATGTCACAGGGTGCAATGCCATGCCCAGGGGACCCTTGTCCCCTGTGCTGGCCATTGGGGGTGGTGGGCATGACTCCTGTCTTTTGTAAGGCAGGAGTCATGTGGCATGGTAGGATTAGCACCATAAAATGACGCTAATCTGGTTAGAGTCATTTTTTTACTCTAACCTGCCTAAAGTCATTTTTTTGTGCTAAACCCCCTTCTTCTATACTGCCAGGCCCACCCGACTAAAGTCATTTTTTTGACTCTAGCCTACCCTTTGCACCGGCTTGCACCATTCCATAAATATGGTGCCAGGCTGGTGCACAGAAATGGTGCAAGCCGGTGCTAAACATTTTGGTGCAAAACTGCTTTAGTGCAGTTTTGCACCAAAAAGTATAAATAAGGGCCTAAGTTGGAAGGTAAATGTTTGACCAAGGCCTCCCGCTTGCTTTAGCTGAGCAGGACTTCATGACGGTTGGCCTCAAACTTTGACTTTGTCCTGGTCTTGGCAACCAGACGACCAGATTGGCACGCTTTGGGGCATATTTATACTCTGTTTGCGCCGGATTTGCGTCTTTTTTTTTCATTAAATCCGACGCAAAGCTAACTCCATATTAATACTTTGACGCTAGACCCGTCTAACGTCCAAATTCTTGGAGTTTGCGTCATTTTTTTGCGTGGACACCTACCTTGCGTTAATGAGATGCAGGGTAGGCGTTTCCACGCTAAAAATGACTCTAAGGCCTTTGCGCCTTATTTAAACTCCCGTGCAAAAATGACGCACAGGAGGGGGCTGGCCTTAAAAAATGACACGCAGCCGCATTTGCGTCATTTTTTAACGCCTGGTCAGGGCAGGCGTTAAGGGATCTGTGGGCTCGGAAGAAGCCCAGAGGTGCCCTCCCATGCCCCCAGGGACACCCCCTGCCACCCTCGCCCACCGCAGGAGGACACCCATGGATGGGGGGACCCATCTCAGGTAAGTACAGGTAAGTAGAGGTAAGTATTTAAAAAAAAAAAATTAAGTGGCATAGGGGGGCCTAACTTGAGCCCCCCTACATGCCACTGTGCCCAATGGCCATGCCCAGGGGACAGAAGTCCCCTGGGCATGGCCATTGGGCAGTGGGGCATGACTCCTGTCTTTGCTAAAACAGGAGTCATTTCCATGGTGGTTGTGCGTCATAAAATGACGCGAGTCAGGTTAGCGTCAACATTTTTGACTCTAACCTGACTTGTACCATTTTTTGACGCACAACCCCCATTATTCCCTACGCCAGCGCTGCCCGGTTCGCGTCATTTTTTTTTACGCTCACCAGGCAGCAGCGCCGGCTAGCGTCATTCCATAAATATGACGCCCGGCTGGCGCGTTGGAATGGGGTTAGCCCGCGTTAAGTTTTGCGTTAGGAGGAGGGGTCAATATGCATAAATATGGCCCTTAGATTCTATGCCCTAGAAAACATTAATTCTTTACAAATTCATATCTCCGGTTCCCCAAATCCAATTTTAATTGTTGTGATGTCATTTTAAAGATACAAATATTCTCTATTAATATAAATTGGTGTTAGATTTCTAATGTGTTTTACTTATTTACTGATTTGTGTTTTTCAAATGCTTTACACCTCTGTCTCCTAGGTTAAGCCCTGTTGCTTGTTGCCAAGCTACCAAGGTCTGAGCGGAGATTAACTTACTGATACCTGACTGGACCTAGCAGGGCTTGTTGGCCTGTTACTAAGTGTAGGCACTTATTTGCCCTTACCAATAATCCACTTTCCAACAGTGTGTAAATGTAAACTCAACATTCTAAACCAAGCTTTCGTTGCATTACGCTTTAACAACTATTTCACACATCTAGGGAGTTTATTTGGAGCCAAAAGGTTTTCTTCATAAAACATGCAAGACACTAGACAATTCATTGCTCACACATTCAATAAATGTGCGTATTGTGAAGTTTTTAGAACTAGGAGTATTTATATTTATTACAGTGTATAATTACTAGTTATAATTGTGGAACATATGATGGAAAGAATGATAATAGAAATGCTACTAAACATTTGTCTCAATAATAAATTCATAGTGTTAGGTTGGAAGTAATTTCATGCAAACAAGCTACACCCAGTACCTGTAAGACACCCATGTATGTTTCAAGGCACAATAAAATGGACTGATCAGATGTAACAGAGTGCAGCTGTGTCATATCTGCAATGACAATGTGTTTGGCCTTAATGGTGCGTGTTGGACCTGGCCCTTTCTGTAGGTTCATCCTAGACTTTTACCTTACTCCTCCTCTTTTTCTGACCTTGTTTTGTAGCCTTTTGTTGACCAATGGCAGCATTGGTTTTTCTACAATTGGCATATTTAATTTACTTATAAGTCCCTAGATAAGTGCACTAAATGTTCGCTAGGCCAGTAAATTAAATGATACTAGTGGGCCTGCTGCAATGATTGTGCCACCCACATGAGTAGCCCTTAAAACATGTCTCAGGCCTGCCACTGCAGCACCTGTATGTGCGGATTTAAGCTGAGATGCTGACCTTGTAAGTTAACCCTCTTGCCAGACCTCAACCTTCATTTTTAATACAAAATCACCCTGAAGGTGGACCCTGGACATCCCCAAGGGCAGGGTACAGTGTATTTAATAAGTTGAGCATTTACTTTATAAGTTTCACATATCTAGGTAGTGAAACACTCTTACATTTGTTCTTACTAACACAAGGCCTATCTCTTTCATAGGCTAACATTGGGATTGCCTTATTACATTTTATAAGTGCAATTTCCAATTAGTTAGTCATGGGATCCCCAGGTTTGGTGTCTTTGGATTCATACATTTAAAAATCACATCTTATGGTGAAGTCTGATTTTAAATTGCAATACTGAAAAAACAACTTTTAGAAAGTTTACATTTTCTTACTTTAAATCATCTAGTGCCTTCTGTCTGTCTCTGAATACACGTCTGGGTGGGTGAAAGCGGGCTGTTTTACAGTCCCTCTAGACAGCCACACACATAAGGAGCTTAGGTGGCACTGAGTGGCCATCTGCATGTTTATGGGACATCCTGGATAGGATGGGAGGAAGAAGCTGACACATCTGAATGTGCTTTGTGCTGAGTCCCCACAAAGGGCTGCATAACCCCCCTATATGGTGTCTGGAGGTAGGCAGGAAGGGCAGGGACTCTGTGCACTTCAAATGCTTCTCTTTGAAGTTTCCCCCACTGCAGAGGCATCATTGGACTTCTTATTCAGTAGACTTCTGAACCCGGGGACATTCTTCCAGGGAGAAGTACTGCTGTGCTGCTGAATGGACTGTCACTCTGTTGGAATCTGCTGGACTTTCCTGGACTCCTGGCCTGCTGTTCCTAGCCTAATGCCCTCCTTGCCTGGGAGTGAGAAGGACTGGACCTGCATCTCTACCACCCCAGAGCCAAAGTGACTGCAAGGGCTTGCTGGCGTGCTTCCTATTCTGAAGTATCAGGGACATCAAAGACTTCCAACAACTCTGCTGCAGTTTCTTGACTCTGTCCTTTGTAACCTATGCCCTGCCAAGTGGTACCAATCCAGACCTGTGGCCTTGGAAGTGTGTTAGCTGTTGGCTACCTGAATCCACGCATCGCTGTCGGTATGCGGTCGGGATGACCACACATCACTGCCCAAGGAGATGGTGCATTGCCTGCTGTTCGGCTCAACTACAATGCATCATGTGCATCTAAGGCGCTCAACATATCTCCGATTGTGGGACTCAAACCCAATCCATCCCCTACACTGCCAGGATCGACAACAACCCATTGGCACTGCTGCTCCTTGCATCACCCCTCGCATCTCTCCTCGACTTCGACACAACCCTGCATTAAGGTACTTTATCAGTGGGACAGGGTCGGTCCCTGTATCAGACCTGTGCTCCATCACAGTTAGCTCCACTTCACCCAGTCTAGTATGATCATTTAGCTTTGGTTGGCGATTTATGCCTTTAAGCACTACATTTGCAGATATTCTTTACAAATTCACATCTTGACTTGTACTTATTGGATTTTCTTTGTTTTGGTCTTGTTTTGTTCATTTAATTAAGTTCTATTATTGTACTTGGTGTGTACTGTTTTTGTGTGTTATTTTCACTGTTTAACTGTTTCAAGTGTTGCATAAATACTTTACACAATGCCTTCTAAATTACGCCTTTTTGCTCTGTGCCAAGCTCCTGTAGGTTGAGCACAGGTGAATTTGTGGTGTGTCTCTGACTACCCTGACTAGGATTGTGATTCTTGCTTGGATAGGGTGCATAATTCTGCCAATCAGAAACCCATTTTCTAATAGTGCATATTTCAGTGGTTGCCTATAGATACCACTTGCATAAAAAATTATGCATAGAACAAAAGATGCATAGTTATGGCAGTGGAGAGTTTAAATGGGAAATGGAGATTAGAGCTAAACAAATGTGAATTCACCTAATACTTTTATATTTTGTGGAAAGTATTGTTTCCCCTACTAACATCCCTATATTACTGCAAGGGGCTAGGAGTGCGCATATTTGTGAGCTGAAGACTGTTGGCTCGTTTTGTTGCCTGTTCTTGAGCATTTCAAGGGCACTGACCATTCTGTTAAGTGATTTTTGTTGAAAAGATGGATAGATGAACAGGCAAAGTACTTGTTTCAGAGTTTGGATAGTGGATATTCCATCCGAATGCTGACAGCTTTTTTCTCATCTTCATGGCTACACAGTAGCAACTTTCAATTTGAGGCTACTGAAAGACTATGATAAATGTTTGTCAATCAAACTGTCTCAGTGTGCCATTGGATGAGCCATTTTGTGGAAAAACACTCTGGCACTACATCATTCAATTCCTCTTCTTGATGGTGGAATTTCTGCCCGCTAAGTGGACACTGAAAGTATTCCCACAAAATGGATGTGTGTTCCAGCAGGTTAGCTACACCATGATAAAGTTTTGGAATATAGAGCATAATATACAAGGGCTGTCAGATTTCAAAATGGCAAAAAAGGCAATCCATGCTGGCAAGTAATTGTACTCTTACAGAGCCATCCTCAGGAGTAGAGTTCCAAAGGAAAAACTTACGGGAATTCTGCCAACAAGGCAATACCTTGGTTTGCTAATACGTTTACATTCGGTCATTCCCACCCAGAATAGCATAAACAAGCTTTGGTAAAACAATAGGTCTGTCCTTGGCAAGATATAAACAGAAATTATGTTGTACTACAAGCATATTAATAGAAACAAAATAAATGACATTTTTTTTTATTTAAATATCTTTTCCTGGCGGTGCAGTTTCATTGATTATGTTTTTAAAGAACAAGCTTTTATGTTGTGGCATGTGTTTTATTGTTATTTGTGAAGGAGACAATATACAAATATTAATAAAAAATGTGTAGGAATTATAAAGTCCATACAACTTGAGGGCCTACACCATGCAAAACAAGATTCTAGAATACCTTTGTCGATTCTAAATCCTGTGAGCAATACACAACTTACCATGCAAGACAGGGTAGATGATCCATATCTGACCTCAAAGACCCTGACTAAACTACAGCTGCCACTAATACTATCAAATACAAGTTACTCACACCTGTCCTCAAAGCCTACGACCAAATTACAACCCTCTTTAATAGCATCAAATACTAGCTATAAATCAACTATGGTAGCACCTAATATTCCACCATTAGCCAGGACAAATCAGTCCCAGCCAAACATAGGAGGGAGCCAACGTAGTGGAATAAGATCTTTGAAGTCTATACATACCCCAAGCGACCTACTACACCTTCCCCCGGAGGCAACTCCATACTTGGCAAACGTTCCTTCTATAGGTGACCAACAGCGGGAAATGTGTGCGGCATTGAGGAAAAAGGCTTTGAACTGGTTGTCACTTAGTTTTAACCTCTTAGCTGCTGGGCCTACCCCCCCCCCCCCGCAGTGCTGAGCCCTTTTTTGGCTTTTTGGGGTAGTTCGCGCTTAGGTCTTCATAACTTTTTGTCCACATAAGCTATCCACGCCAAATTTGTGTCCTTTTTTCCCAACATCCTATGGATTCTAAAGTTACCCAGAGTTTCTGGGTTCCCCTGGAGGAGTCCAAGAAATTAGCCTAAATACACCTACAATTTTGTTTTTCTCAAACAAATGGGAAAAAAGGGCTGCCAAAGAAGGCTTGCGGTTTTTACCCTGAAAATCAACAAAGGGTTGGCAGTGCTAAAATCACCATCTTCCCAGCTTTCAGGAACAGGCATAGTTGAAACAGAAAACCACATTTTTCAACACAATTTTGGCATTTTACTGGGACATACTTAATTTTTACTATTTTTAGTGCTTTCATCCTCCTTCCAGTTAGTGACAGGAATGGGTGTGAAACCAACACTGGATCCTGGATAGCTAAGTGTTTCTGAAAAGTAGACAAAATTCTGAATTAAGCAAGGGGTCATTTGTGTAGATCCTACAAGGTTTTTCTACAGAAAATAACAGCTGAAAAGAAAATATTGAAATTGAGCTGAAAAAAAAAGCAATTTTTCTCAGCGTTTGACTCTGTAACTTTTTCCTGCAATGTCAGAATCTTTAAAGCAATATACCGTTACATGTGCCCAACTCTTCTGGTTACAGGGATATACAGTATAGGGCTTGTAGGTTCATCAAGATCCCTAGGTACCCAGAGCCAATAAATGAGCTGCACCTTCAATGGGTTTTCATTCTTTACTGGGTATACAGTAATTCATTTGCTGAAATATAAAGAGTGAAAAATAGGTATCAAGAAAACCTTTGTATTTCCAAAATGGGCATAAAATAAGGTATTGAGCAGCAGTGGTTATTTGCCCATCTCTGAATTCCAGGGTGCCCATACTAGCATGTGAATTACAGGCCATTTCTCAAATAGATGTCTTTTTTACACACTGTCTTACATTTGGAAGAAAAAATGTAGAGAAAGACAAGGGGCAATAACACTTGTTGTGCTATTCTGTGTTCCCCCAAGTCTCCTGATACAAATGGTACCTCACTTGTGTGGGTAGGCCTAATGCTCGTGACAGGAAAGGCAATATGGACACATCACATTTTTACATTGAAATCTGATGTGTTTTTTGCAAAGTGCCTAGCTGTGGATTTTGGACTCTAGCTCAGCCGGCACCTAGGGAAACCTACCAAAACTGCAAATTTTTGAAAACTAGACACCTAGGGGAATCCAGGATGGGCTGACTTGTGGGGCTCTGATCAGGTTCTGTTACCCAGAATCCTTTGCAAACCTCAAAATGTGACCAAAAAAACCCTTTTTCCTCACATTTCGGTGACAGAAAGTTCTGAAATCTGAGAGGTGCAACGAATTTCCTTCCAACCAGCGTTCCCCCAAGACTCCCGATAAAAATGTTACCTCAGCTGTGGGGGTAGGCCTAGCGCCCGGGACAAGAATAGATCACACAATGGTCAATGTTGGTACTTACATGAGGCAACTGTTGACCCTGGGGTGATCCATTCCTTAAGCAGGCACTAGGTATAGGCACTCAAGTGGGGTAGTGTTTTTATCAGGACAGGCAAGGAATCAATGGGTGGTAGGAATTTTGTGGATCACAGCATATTCCTGTAGTTTGTGTGACAGAAATGCAAGAAAAATAGAGTTTTTATTCAACATTTCAGCTTTGCAGGGTATTCTGGGTAAGAAAACTTTGGGGAATCCACAAAAGTCACACCTCTGTGGACTCCCCCGGATGTCTAGTTTCCAGAAATGTTTGGGTTTAGTATGTTTCCCTATATAGCCGCCAAACCTAGGACCAAAAACACAGGTGCCTGCCTTACAAAAACAGTTTGTTTTGTGATAGATAATTTTGATGTCTCCACAATACAATTTGGGCAGTGGAATTCGGGGCTGAACTAAATTGGGGAGCTCCCAAGAGAGCACCCTCTCTGTGGTTGCCCCCGCATTCACCTGCTCTGTGGGTTGGCTAACCCACTATTGCCCTGTTCCACAGACTGTGCTTGCGAAGGGACAACATGACTGCCCTCATCACCTCCCTCACAATTTACTGGAAGGAGTTATCCAATGTGACTCCTCCAACTGAAAAATCACTCCCAGATTCTGTGCCATTGTCTTATCCCTCAGATGCTGTCTCAGTATCTGCTGTCTCAGTCTCTGATCCTATGTCAGAGCTGTCCTCTAAAACCAGAGTGACGTCAGCAGCAGTCATCCATCAAGATGCCATCTCTGCTATAGGCTAAACTGTTGCTCTAAAACACTAGTCTACATAGACAGTCACAAAATTGCTGGTGTGTGTGTGTGTGATACGTGTAACAGTAGAGGCTACCTTACCTGCACTTCTTCCCTCAGTCAGCACGTTCTTTCAAGACAATTGCAGCCCCCAGGGAAACCACACATGCACTGACAAAAGTGATATATATATATATATACATATATATATATAGATCGTTATATAGATATATCTATCTACATGGATATATCTATCTACATACAACTTCTAAAAACAAAAATTGCCCCTGCCTATGGGCGACCCCCTGCCAATTTCGTTATTTTTATTTTTTTAATTAGCTCCAGGGGGTGGCGTGATCGTGCGTGATCGCACCCCCCAGGGGGCCCCAACATTGAAATTTAAAAATATGGCCCCACAGGGGGCCGCCCTGTTTACGGGCGACCCCCGGTCAATTTCGTTTTTTTTTTTTTTTTTAATTAGCCCCTGGGGTGGCGCGATCGTGCGCGATCACGCCCCCCAGGGGGCTCCAATATTGAAATTAAAAAATATGGCCCGGGGGGGGTGGCCCATTTTTCTAGGGGGGGCGACCCTCCCAAGTGAAATCCCTGGTGTCTAGTGGCGTTTCCTGGCCCTTCATCGCAGCCGTGCTGCGATTGACGGCCAGGAAACGCGTTCAGGAAGGCCGTTTGGGGCCGTTTTCCCCATCGGAGCAGGAAGTGGCCCGCCGCTTCCTGCTCCGATGGGGAAAACAACACTGTGACATCAGCGTGCCTTGCAGCGCGATGACATCACAAAGGGACGGGTGGGGGGTGGGGCAGACACGAAAGCTCTTCCGTGTCTCCCAGGGCTAAAAAAGAAAAAAAGAAAATCCTCCGGTGCGATGCAGCTGAGGATTTTCGAACCCCCTCTCTGTTGTCGGCCACTGGCCGTGACCCGCACCAGGGAGGTAGTTTGGGCGTTGGCCAGTGGCCGACGCCCGCATTAAAGGGGTTAAACACACCCCAAATACAAGTGCTACAATGACTCTTTACAAACTACTGCCTTTGGAGTTCATGCAGAACAGTGCCTTCAGTAAAGATTCAAGTAAACCTTTCAAAATGCCGTTGGGAGGAAATAAACAGACAGAGCCCAAAAAGGGGAACACAGGCTGAGCAGGCATAAGAAACACATGGCCTCATTTATTAAAAAGTGTCGGGCGCTGCAACAAAACTGGCAGCGCCACACTGCAGGTATGTGCCATGTTGAAAACAATAGGGCACACCCCTGTGTTTTGCCTTGCACTAGTGCTAAAGTTAGCTTCCTAGCACCAATGCAGGCACCCTTGCACCATAGGCAAGGGTGCCTGCATTGCAAGAAATGATTGTTTATGTTCAGGAAGGGATACCTTCCTGCACTTAAACAATCACTAATGGCATTTTGCTTTTCCTATGTGTTCTGCAGAATGCAGCACACAAAGGAAAAGCAAAAATGAGTAGAAATAAAAAATATTTCTCCTTGTTGTGTCATGCTAAAGCCACCCCTCGGGTGGCATTCGTTTTAGATGCTGACTCTGGTTTACAAATCCTCGTAAATCTGGGGCAGCGCCAAAATACAATGGGTGTTGCAGTGGAATGCCCACAGCAACACCCATTGCAGACCCCACTGCCACAGGAAACTGGGTCAGCGGGGGAGGCCCAGATTTACAAGGCAGTGTTAAAATATGCAAAGTGGCTTAACGCCACTTTGTAAATATGAAAATAGCACAGCACCACCGAAGCATCACTAAAAGTGATGCTTCAGGTGCGCAAGTGGCTTGAAACAGTACAAAATCAATAGTTGAGTCTGAGGCAATGGATTCTCCTGATATGAACTAATTTTACTTTCTTTTACGCAGTACTTTTACGTTCATACAAAACATGTAACCTCAAAACATTTATTAAAATTATTATTGCAACATTGTATGTGATTTTGCCAAATAGTCATGCCGTGCATATGATTTTAAAGAAATGGAGCATGATACAAAATACACATTGTTGTAACATGCAGATTGAAAGGTTGCACTGCATAAATTACTCACTCCTAAAAGCAGATTTCTTCTTGATTCGTCCCTAGTATGGTGTATCCATGTCTGATCAGAAAACAATAAAATGCGAGGAGATGACCAAGGAGATTTATGATTTCACACCTGCTGTCCTCCGCCAGTGTCACAAGGAAGGGACTCGGATGACTGGGTGCAGCTGCTGAAAGTTTGGCTGGGAAATAGAAATATGAGTAGAAAGTGAGAAAAGAAGACTTGGCAAAATAAAATAAAGTTAGCTTTAAAAAATAAAACTTTGCAATTTTGTTTGTTCTGCTGGGCACATTTTGTTCAGTCACAAGGCTTCTGTTTGTGGGGCACTAGAAGTTAAAAAGAACAAGCAGTACCTCGATCAGTCAGGAGCAGCAGAGGGGTACTAATTGAGTTGAATCAATTAGTTCTTGATCCCCGTTCCACACAGAAAAAAGGAAATGATTCCAGAGGTGCGTTGATGAATTACGAGGTTGTAAAGAAGAGTGACATGCAAACCAACAAAAGTGAGCAGCAGGTGGGCTCCAAGCCCTTCACTGAACACAGCAAAGTCTTGTAAGCAAGATGAATGTACTAGCGCATGCACTCGCAGGCTCGACTCTAAAGATGGAGAGTCACGGAGCGTAGTGTTCTGGTTCACTTGTTTCAAGTTAACGAGGAACAGGCAAGAGACATGCCAAGACAATCTTGCCACAAGTGATTACTTTCACCCTGGCAAGATCATAGTACTGTGATTGCACATAAATGCTCAGTGTATCCACGGAAAACAAGCCCAGTCAATATTTTACTCTTTTTGCAAACATTTGAAATATGGAAAAAGAAACCTTGCTTAACACATACAAAATAAGTGACACAGCAGCCCAGTCTCGCCAGCCCAGGCATTAAAAGGAACTTCTTTGCCGAAAGCTGGACAAGTGACCAAGCAAAATGCCGTAACTCAAAATGCCAGACAGCTTATGGATGAAGTGGCCGTCCCATTGACCCATGCTTTATGCCGTGGTGGATGGAAGCAAAATGTGAATGACCCTTGACAGCCCAGTGGATCAAAAAGGGGGACTGAAAGACACTAGGGGGGTCATTACAACATTGGCGGTAAAAGCCGCTTACCGCCATGAAGAAGACCGCCAATACACCGCCGCGGCCGCGGAATTCCGCCACAGCTATTATGACCCACATCTCGAAATCCGCCGAAATTCAGACACTCACACAAGTCCGCCACAACAAAGGTCAGTGATAAACTGCCGAAAACAAAACCTCCACCGTCACGCCAACAGAAACACGCCTGTGCTATTACGACCCACGAATCCAAGCGGCGGTCTTTCAACCGCGGTATTCCATTGGCGGTACACACCTCCGCGCTCAAAATACACACACATCTCCAAAACACCGCCACATTGGACTATTCGATTTACACACACCTGATACACATACAAACACCACTCCCACACACCCAATACAATATAAAACACACACCCACATCACCCACAAACCCCTACGACCAAAAATTATAGACGAAGGCGACAGAGAGAGCACAGCATAGACAACCCCACCACACAGAGGCACACAACACCATCACCCACACAACATCCACGCACAAAACACCACACACCACTACACATCACCACACTCATCACCACATACACCATCCCACACATCACCTACACCACTCCATGGCACGGCAAAGACACCCCAGGTTCTCCGAGGAGGAGCTCAGGGTCATGGTGGAGGACATCGTACGGGTAGAGCCACAGCTATTTGGATCACAGGTGCAGCACACCTCCATTGCAAGGAAGATGGAGCTATGGCGAAGAATAGTCGACAGGGTCAACGCAGTGGGACAGCACCCAAGAAATCGGGAGAACATCAGGAAGAGGTGGAATGACCTACGGGGGAAGGTGCGTTCCATGGTCTCCAGGCACAACATCGCAGTACAGTGAACTGGCGGCGGACCCCCACCTCCTCCCCTGCAACTAACAACATGGGAGGAGCAGGTCTTGACCATTATGCACCCAGAGGGCCTCGGTGGAGTCGGTGGAGGAATGGACACTGGTAAGTCAAATCTTAACTATCATATCCCCCACCCTACCTGCATGCTATCACACCCCCCCACCCTCACCCCCTCCCCTATCACTCCAACTCCTCACTAATGTACTAATAACACAAATCACCCATCCCAACACCAAGCCCTGCATGACACAAAAAAGCATGGATACCCATCACTAAAGCATGCCCACTGCACATACCCATAACACCCCCTAACCATCATCACACAAGGCCCCACACAGGAATGCTAGCACTGGGGTACACGCTCACCCACCCATTGCACACCATGACACACACACATGCAATAATCATGTTTTTACACCCCTGCAGGACCACTACCTAACTTCACCAGACAGGAGGGTCCAGACATCTCTCCCCCACCCACAGAAGAGGCCCACAATGATGACAGCAGCTCTGGCCAACTGGATTCAGATGACCAGCCCGGACCATCGTGGGCCTCGGGACATTCGGTTCCCCTCGCACAGGCACAGCCCAACACTGACCCTCTGGAAACACCAGTACAGCACCCACCCAGTGGGCCCATACCTCTGTACCCAGGACACGTCAATCAGCTGTGTGTCCACCACTACAGGGAACCCAGGATAACCCATCACCCCAACAACATCAGGGACCTGGGGGCAGTGGTAGTGGGCACACGGTCCAGGGGATGGAGGACCAGGAACACAGGGGAACTGGGAGGGCTGCTGTGCGACAGGGGGCGGACAGGCCAAGGGAACCCACTCTCCACGAGGCCCTCTCCTCCATCATGGGAGCATACCACCACTCCCAGGAGACAATGGCTACGGTCCTGGCCAAGTTTCAGGAGACCCAGCGCTTGCAGGAGGAACAGTATTTGGGCTTCAGGGAGGAACTCAGAACCATCAGCTCTGCCCTGGGCACCATCGTAGGGGTGCTGAAGGACATACAGAACACCATGAGGGACACCTTGGCACTCCAAGGGGCCCCTGACACTAGCATGGACGATGAACTGCCCACCACCTCCGCCGGTGCTAGTGGACAGGACGCCCCGCCACAGGACCACCACACCAGCACCCCACCCCCTGCAGACGGAGAACCACCCGCAAGCGGTCCCTGAGATCCAGGAACAGGACAGAGCACGATGGCAAGACCCCCGCCAAGAAATGAGACCACCCTGATTGTCATCCCACTGTCCCACTTTGTAACCCTGTCCATATTGGAACTGCCCCAGCTCCACTTCCTATGCCCATATGAGCAATGCACCTGTGAGACTAATAGACTGGACTCTGCCATGGACATTCCTCCACCATCACCCATCACCATTTTACCACCCCCTCCAATAATTATCACTTCAATAAACACCCTTGAAGCACAAAACAATCTGGAGTCAGTCTGTGATTTTGAAAATGTGTATTAGCTATGACAATGACTAAATCCGTTAGAAAATGTAATGTCAACATACCTATGTCACACATCACAAGTCTATGAAGGATGCAAGCAGATGACACACGTTGGTAACCACACCTGTGAAACCGTAATGGAAATGTACAACTCAGTTACCAAATACTGCTTGAAATAGACAGACAGGATAAAGGTAGAAGTGTGAAAGTAAATGTAGTAGTCAAGAAAGTGTTCTCACCTGTGTGTCACTGGAAATATTGCTGTATGACTGAGTCCCTGTTGTCAATGTCTTCTTCCTCTGCTTCCTCCTCATCACTGTCCACAGGCTCCACAGCTGCCACAACACCGTCATCTGGACCATCCTCCTGCAGAAAAGGCACCTGGTGTCGCAAAGCAAGATTGTGAAGCATAGAGCAGGCGATGATGATCTGGCACACCTTCCTTGGTGAGTAGAATAGGGAACCACCTGTCATATGGAGGCACCTGAACCTGGCCTTCAGGAGGCCGAAGGTGCGTTCGATCACCCTCCTAGTCCGGCCATGGGCCTCATTGTAGCGTTCCTCTGCCCTGGTCCTGGGATTCCTTACTGGGGTCAATAGCCATGACAGGTTGGGGTAACCAGAGTCCCCTAATAGCCACACCCGGTGCCTCTGGAGTTGACCCATCACATAAGGGATGCTGCTATTCCGCAGGATGTCGGCGTCATGCACTGAGCAAGGGAACATAGCATTTACCTGGGAGAAGTACTGGTCTGTCAAACATACCATCTGTACATTCATGGAATGAAAACTCTTCCGGTTCCTGTACACCTGTTCACTCCTGTGGGGGGGGACCAGAGCTACATGGGTCCCATCAATGGCACCTATGATGTTAGGGATATGTCCAAGGGCAGAGAAGTCACCCTTAACAGTAGCCAAATCCTCCACCTGAGAGAAAACGATGTAGCTCCTCATGTGTTTCAGAGGGGCAGACAACACTCTGGACAACACGTTGGAAAACATAGGCTGGGACATCCCTGATGCCATGGCCACTGTTGTTTGAAATGACCCACTTGCTAGGAAATGGAGCACTGATAGCACCTGCACTTGAGGGGGGATTCCTGTGGGATGGCGGATTGGTGACATAAGGTCTGGCTCCAACTGGCTACACAGTTCCTGGATTGTGGCACGGTCAAACCTGTAGGTGATGATTAAATGTCGCTCCTCCATTGTCAACAGGTCCACCAGCGGTCGGTACACCGGAGGATTCCGCCATCTCCTCACATGTCCCAGCTGACGGTGCCTAGGAAGGACAACAGAGACCAGAGTCAAGCAACTCAGAGGTAAGTATCCACAGCTACACAGAACACGAAACAAAATCCAAAAAGTTGTCTGTATGTGTGTTGAGTCCAGGCCTAGGTATGTGTGACGCAGTTGAAAATGAAGCCATGTGGGCCCCTGAAATGGCGGCTGCCTGACCTCTAAACTGGGACAATGGGATGTGAGGTAACTGCGCTGGCGTTGTACACCGTCGCAGTAGGCGGTCGAAGACCGCTGCGCAATGCTGCATTGGTTAACATTGGACCCTATGGGTCCCAGGAGCCAATGACGAAGTGCGCAGGCGGTGATGATACGCACCGCCGCGGACGTCACCGCCGCGGACGTCACCGCCATTTTCTATCTGTTCAATCACTCGATACCTGACCTTCGACAGGAGAGGACCTATAGTGCAAGTGCTGCTGTGACCTCGGTCTGGAAGAGACAATGGCACATGCGTCTGGGGAAAGGGCCCGTGCCTTCACTGCACAGGAGTTGGAGAAGCTCATGGACGGGGTCCTCCCCCAGTACACGCTATTCTACGGTCCTCCAGACCAACAGGTGAGTACATAGGGTGCAAGTTGCATGGGCTATGGCTGGGTGTAGAGGGCTGGATGTAAGAAGGAAGGGGGCAGAGTTCTGTGAGCACGAAGGACTGTGAATGCATGTGCCAGATGGCAAGGGTAGGGATGTGGGCCACTCACTTCGACGGTACAGTTGCTAATGACATCTCTTCTTCCCCTGTACATGTCATGTAGGTCAGCGCCCACCAGAAGAAGGATATTTGGCGTGCCGTCGCCAAGGACGTCTGGACCCTGGGGGTCCACCAGAGACGGAGCATCCACTGCCGTAAAAGATGGGAGGACATTCGCCGCTGGAGCAAGAAGACGTCGGAGGATCAGCTGGGGATGGCCTCCCAACGTTGGAGGGGTGCCCGTCGCACCATGACCCCCCTGATGTTCCGGATCCTGGTGGTGTCCTACCCTGAGTTGGATGGGTGCTTGAGGGCATCACAGCAGACACAAGGGGGTGAGTACACTCTCATTCTGCTGACTTTGCGCGCAGTGGAGGGGTCTGGGTGGGGGAGGAGGGCTGTGGGATTCCCTAGGCCAGGGCGAGTTCCGTAGGCTAGGCCCCTCCGTAATGCAGGCCATGTGGCACTCCACCCCACCTCTGTAGAGTGCCAAGTACAGGTATACATGCCCCTGTGTCATCTATGTGTGCAGATGTCTACCATAGCCATGTAGGCCAGATCCCAGGAATTGCATCTGTAGAGCCCAACAGCGCAGCGTAGTGCAGGGGGCTGCTGTGTCTGTATTGTCCGCCAACAGTAGCAGTAAGCCATGCACTCAACCTGTCTTTCTTCTGTCGTTCCCCCCCTTTTTTGTGGTCTCCCTGTTCTTTTGTGCATCAGCATCATCAGGCGGAGGTACAGTGGCACCGGAGCACGAGGGGGGGTGCATCCCACATGGCCATGGAGGGCCACACCACGGACTCTGAATACACCAGTGGGATGGAGGGCGAGGGGAGCTTCACGGCGGTCACCGGATCAGCAACCAGCGACACAGACTCGTCCTCCGATGGGAGCTCCCTTGTGGTGGCGGCAACATCTGTGCCCCCCACTTCAACAGGTACAGCAGCCACCCCGCCTACCAGCACCGCCCTCCCAGCAGCCCCTCAGCCTTCGCCCCGTGCCCGCTCACCCAGGAGGGTGGGCATCACCTTCGCCCCAGGAACCTCAGCCCCTGCCCCTGTCACCTCTGCTGCCCTCTATGAGGAGGCCATTGACCTCCTCAGGTCACTCACTGTTGGGCAGTCCACCATTGTGAATGCCATCCAGGGTGTAGAAAGGGAGTTGCAACACACTAATGCATTCCTGGAGGGCATTCATTCTGGTCAGGCTGCCCATCATCGAACCCTGCAATCTCTGGCCTCAGCACTGATGGCAGCCATTGTCCCTGTGTCTAGCCTCCCCCTCCAACTTCCTCCACCCAGACCCAATCCCCTGTACCTCTGCCTATCCCAAGCACACCATCAGACCAGCCTGCACATACCTCAACACACAAGGGAAGCTCAGGCAAACATAGGCACCACACATCCCACAGGCACTCACACAAGCATCACCCACATACAGACACAGCAACATCCACTGCCTCCATTGTGTCCCCCTCCTCGTCGTCTACCTCCTCCCTCCCAGTGTCGTCTACACTCTCACCTGCACTCACCACCCCCACTACCATTTGTCCTCTCCCAGTGTGTCTGTGACGCCCCCTCCCAAAGTACACAAACGTGGGCACACACACACACCCAACATCCATCCACCTCACGACAGCCTCCAGAACATGCACCTGCACCCAAATCATCAAAAATTACACCTCCTACAACCACCTCCTCTTCCTCCACTCCCAGACCCCCTCTAGCTACCCGTCCCAGTGTTCGTCAGAAACATTTCCTGAGCAACGTTGACCTCTTTCCCACCCCCCCCTCCAATTCATAGGTCCCGTAGTAGCACCTCAGCCAAAAAATCTCCGGTACCAGTGGTGCCTGTTAGAGGTATGTGGAGTGCACCGGCCACCAGGGCAGCCAGTGTGACACGGAGCCAAAGCACAGCCAGTCCCCCCCCTGTGAAGCACCAGAAGTTGGACAGTGCCCGACGGGAGAGGGGGAAGACTCCTGCCGGCAAAGCCGCTCACAAGGGTCCCGGGGGGAGTGTCGAGTCAGCTGTGACTCCTCCCAAGGTGGGGAAGGGGCAGAAGAAAGCGCCAAAGTCTGGGAAGAGCAGCACGGCGGAGAAGGGCGCCATCATCCCCGCTGCCCAGGACGCCACCGCCAGCCCCATCGTCACTGGTCAGTAGACCACCGCCAGAGTCAGTGCCCAGGAGGGCAGTCCAATCGTCACTGGTCAGGAGACCACCGCCAGAGTCAGTGCCCAGGAGGGCAGTCCCATTGTCACTGGTCAGGAGACCACCCCCAGAGTCAGTGCCCAGGAGGGCAGTCCCATCGTCACTGGTCAGGAGACCACCGCCAAAGTCAGTGCCCAGGAGGGCAGTCCAATCGTCACTGGTCAGGAGACCACCGCCAGAGTCAGTGCCCAGGAGGGCCCCGGCAGCCACAGCCCCGCTGGGCAATGAGGGACCGCCATGGCGAACACCGCTGCACAGGTCAGAGACAGCAAAGTCAAGCACCGCTGAACAGGGCAAAGACCGCCATTGCAAGCACCGCTGAACAGGTCAGAGACAGCAAAGTCAAGCACCGCTGAACAGGGCAAGCACTGCTGAACAGGGCAAAGACCGCCATGGCAAGCACCGCTGAACAGGTCAGAAACTGCTAAGTCAAGCACCGCCGAACAGGGCAAAGACCGCCATGGCAAGCACCGCTGAACAGGGCAAGCACCGCTACATCAAGCACCGGTAGCCCATATGCGCCAGGGGCAATGACAGAACTGGGACCGTCACGGGGAGAGTGATTCACTCTGGGCACCAGTCCCCCTCCAGAACCAGTGGAGAACAGCATCCACTACCTCAGTCCTTAACAGGATGAAGCACTCTGGGCACCAGTCCCCCTCCAGAACCAGTGGAGAACAGCATCCACTACCTCAGTCCTTAACAGGATGAAGCACTCTGGGCACCAGTCCCCCTCCAGAACCAGTGGAGACTGTTATCCACTTGTGAAACTGTGGCTTTGCACTCCTCAGGATGGTACAGTGGGCAAACCACCCACTGAAAAGACTTGTGAGACTGTGGCTTTGCACTCCCCAGGATGGTACAGTGGGCAAACCACCCACTGAAAAGACTTGTGAGACTGTGGCTTTGCACTCCCCAGGATACATCAATGGGCATGGAGCCCCGTCGTGGATCTGGCGTGGTGCTGTCATCCGGCTGAGGTGCCCCCCCTTCCCTTCCCCCTGAGGTGCCTGTTGTATTTCGATCTGATGCCCCAGCAGTTTTCTCTCCGTTTCTGGACAGATATCGTGTGTGGGCCTCGCCCATGCATTTTGGGCCCAGTGGTCCACCGACATTGAATGGTGCATACCTGCACTACTAATCGTGATGTATACATTTTTGAATGTGTATATATATCTGTATATATTAGCTTACTGTATTTTGATACATTTCAATGGTTGAACTCATTTCCTTTTGTCTTTGCATTCTTCGGGGGGGTTGGGGGTTGTTACTGTGATGTTTGGAAATGCATTGGTGTGTGTGTTGTAGTGTGCGAGGGTGGGGGTGGGGGTGTTGCGTGTGTGTGTCCCTGACTTTTGCCTCCCCCTCCCCTATGTCGTAGGTGCAGTACTCACCGTTGTCTTCGGCGGCGGCATTGCTGATGATCGTAGAGGAGCAGGAAGACTATCGCAGGGAGTATTTGGAGTTCCGGATCCATGGTGCCCTCCTTCCTCATGGAGTGTGTTAAGGTGAGCGTTTTCCCATTGAAATGGCTGTTTCCGCCGTGTTTTTATCCACGGTGAATCCGCCCCGGAAAAGGTGGCGGATTGGCCTGTTGTAATACTGTGGGCGGTACTTTGTCTTCCGCCTGTCTGTTGGCGGTGACCGCCGCGCTGCTTGTCTGTACCGCCGTGGCGGTCAGAGTGTTAAAGTGGCTGTCTTTGTTGGCGGTTTCCGCCACGTCATAATTCCCTTTTTTTTTCCGCCGGCCTGTTTGTGGTCTTACCGCCGCTTTAACACCGTCCGCCAGGGTTGTAATGACCCCCTATATGTATTTATTTAGTGATGTATTTTGTGATTAACATTCTGAAAAACTTGAAGCTGGCGAGACAATCTCTAGGCAAGACCTAAAAATGCAATACAGAGAGGAATCAACTTGCATTTTCACTCTCAGTCTAAAAGCAGAATACTTTATATTCACTCTAACACAGATAAAAATAAAATTAGACAAACACAGAAAATCGTAGAGTACAGCAATTCGCCTCACACTCATAGCACCCATACTGATAAAAATATGAAATAAATTTCTCCTTTGGTGCGAATGACCGTGTATCCTTCTATTTCTAACACGAATCTCATGAATTTATTATCATATATTGACATGCACGCCTGTTTTTAACTTCACATATGTGATTTTGAGCAGTGTAGAGGAAACACCCGTGTGGGTGCCTGAGGAAAAGTAATGTGGTGTGTTTTGCAATTCACACAGGAACTTGATGGAATCAAATACACATCGCAATTTAAAGATAATCGACAGTGTTAAATTAGAAAAGTAGCTACACAACCTACGCTGTTATTCCTTAACATAATAGAAGTAGCATTTCGGAAAAGAATCACTGCTGGGGAGTCCAGATTTGTGGTACAGATTGCTCAGTAGAATTTTCCTCCGATAGATTTTAGAAAATGCCTCAATTTCCTATTTTTTAAAATGTAATCTTCGATTGAACTTTCAAGCAGAGCATAAGCCTTCAAATAGATCCAAAAGAAAGAGGAATGCTTGTCACCCAAAAAAGAAGGAGCATAGCGAGAGTATGTAAAGGAACAACCCTTGAGGGGTGTTAGTGTTGGAAGAATGAGCACTCAAAAGGTAAATTGTTGATGTTCTTGAGCCTCCTTAACTTCCTAGGGTTTATGAACTAGCAGTCAATACATCGTTCGAGAGATGGGATAAAATAAGTTGAGATTTTACACAGCATGATAGAGTTGCAATAGAGGTGGAAATACACAGACAAAACTCTGTGACAACAAGTAAATAAACTGATTAAAACTGCTTATGTAAAGTTTTAAAGGTAGGTTAAACAGGATTGAATAGAAAACACGATCTAAAACACATCACCTAAATATGGCAGTTATAAAATAACATCCCAATGAAATCCAGGACAGCTGGCTAAACACTCAACCAAAAATTAGCAAAGTTCTGTTTTTTTGCAAAGATCAGAAAAAAGTTTTGATGTTTATAAAGCCAAAGAACACATCTGGAGATCAAAGATTCACAACCGAAGCTATGCAGTGCAGACTAGTGATAGAGGTGCAAAGGATTCTGGGCCAGATATATGTAAAAAGTAGTTTGCATTTCCCTAGAAGCAAAACTTTTGACTCGCTACTAGGAAATCGAAAACAGGGATGTAGTACAGTGTGTTTTACGCTGTTTGCGATTCCCAAATGGGTCCCAAGAGACCTGCCTCATTAATACTCAAAATAGGTTTGTGAGTTGCTATTAGAAATGGGTGTACCAAGGGCATCCCTTCTTAATAGTGACTTGCAGGGCCATGTGTGACTGTTTTCAGAAAGGGGAAGGGGACCCCTCCTGTTTTGCAAATGGGGATGCAAACCTTTTTTTTAAGAGCAGGCAGTGGCCCTACGGACCACTGCCTACTCTTAAAAAATAAAAAATAAACTTTTCAGTTTTCATTTTGTAATGCATACTGTTAGCAGCAGTCATCCATCACAGTTTGTAATTTCCTAATGGTGAATGGCTACGATTTGCTGTTAGGAGACTTCAGCTTACATACATCTGACCCTTTGTCCTTTGTTCTCACATGTTTATGGAAATGATAACTGCTTCAAATCTTTGTGAGCATTACTTGCTCCTTTAAAAAAAATATGATGTGACAAAAATCCTTTCAAAGTCTCGGAATTAGTTTACATTGGGTAGCATGTAGCAAACTCCCCTGTGTGCCACTGGGTCCCCAACAATAACAATCATCTACCACTAGCAAAGCCTCATGCAGTGGGGATGAAGGGTGCTGCACATTGAAGACAACACATTAGGAAGACTGGCTTCTGGTCTTTTATCTCAATGCACACCAAAAGGGCGACCATGAGGAACATACATTTATAGATAGAAAGGTCCCTATGCATTAAGGGTGCTACAGGCCCCCTTTAAACTGATGGAAAAAAAGAAAATGACCTCCAGTGATTGTTCTGGTGCAGGAAGGTGCCGCTTCCTGCCCAAAAACAATCAGCCCTACAATGCAGAAACAATTGCACCATGGTGCAAGAGTGCCTGCATTGGTGCATAGGAGCCAATTGTGCGCTAGCAAGGGGGTGGAAGACAGGAATGCTCTGTTTCTCATAAATAAGGTGCATTCCTGCCTTTTCCTTTTGACACAGGGCAGAGAAGCAAGAATCTGTGCAGCACTGCACTGTGCCAAAACCTTGTAAATGACGTCCAGAATTCCTAACTTTCTGACTCTTTCGGGTCCAGGAGCATTTTTAGTAGAAGGTGAACAAGTGCCATTCCTATTGGAACTACTATTCAGTGACTGGACATGCTTGCCACTGAAACCCATCTGAATTCCCACTGTCAGACAATCCTCTTTGCTGCAGATTCTATCTTGACTAAAACTATACAAGAAGACTTAATTTAACATGTCAGGAGTCTGTGTTTCCTTTTCAGAGATCCTAGCCTCAGCCATGTTATCCAATGCACAGTGTAATCCCAAACAGGAGTATTTAAATTGTTTCTTCTTGCCAGCATTATTATGCACTTAGTAATTCATCTACAATGTCACAATGCACAGTGCACAAAGCTGGAGGGCAAAATGTGTACTGTTGCTGTAGATGTCTTGCTAAACATGTCATGAGAGGATGCTGGTCGCTGTGGTAGAATGCGTACTTTTCCTTGAATTGTAAAATTATACACTCTTAGGTCCAGATTCTAAAGAAACTGGTGTAGGGAAGTGCTGCATCAAAATCAACAGCGCTGCACCAGTTTTAAAACACAGGGCTGTGCCGTATTCACAGTCCGGTGCAGCCCTGCGTTTCCCTATGCACCGGCTCTACAGTAAGCTGTCTGCACCAACGCAAGCATTTCTGTGCCATAGTGCAAGGGTGTCTGCGTTGAGGGGAGTGATTGTTTATGTGCAGGAAGGTATCCCTTTCTGCACATAAAAAATCTACAATGGTGATTTAGCACTCCTGTGTACCAAAGTATCATTTTTGAATGATTGTTTATCTTCCTGCACATAAACAATCATCCATGGCATTTTGCTTATTCTATGTGTGCTGCAGAATGCAGCACACAGAGAAAAAGCAAAAAAACAATGAGGAATAAAAGCATTCCTCCTCGTTTTCCCATGCTAACGCCACACCTGGGGTGGCGTTAGTTATTGGGGCTGCCACAGGTTTATGATTTCTTGTAAATCTGAGGCAGCATCAAAAACAGTGGGTGTTGTGAGGGAAAGCCCATTTCAACACCTATTGAACGCCCTTCTGATGCAGAAAACTGTGTTGGAGGGGCCCAGATATACAAGGAGGCGTAATGCCACAAAGAAAAAAATTACACCTCCTTGTAAATATGGAGCAGCGGTCAGCACCCCAAGAACATTGCAAAACATGACGCTTCAATGGAATAGGGACCTGTAAATCTGGCCCTTAATATGCCATATTTTGTGGTGAGAAACTGTCCACCGCATCCTTACACCCATTCGTTCTTTTACCTTCTATCTTACATTTTGCCTTTTCTTTCATCTTTTCCCCTTTTTTCTCCACTCATTCTTTCTTCCCCATTCTATCTACCTCCTATCTCATTCTTATGTTTCCTTTCTTAACTTTTTACCTCATGCTCAGGTGTATATTTGTCTCCATTTCTCTTTCTCTCTCTCTGTTGTTTCTCCTGTTCTTATTTCTGTTTCCAGGCCGTTGCTTGCAACCCTCTGTCATTGTGACCCTACAAGTGTTAATCATAAGCATTTTGTCTGCAGACCTGTAGCCGGACGAATAATTAATTGGGTCACACGGAAGCCACTAAAGCTGCTTTTGGGAGCGTAGGCGTCAGTAAGCCACTGACTGCCAGCTCTGGCGAGTTTTGTGCCTGCCACTCCTCCAAACAAACATCTGCTCAAACGTCTTTCTATATTTCCAGCATATTTTTATGGATTGAGATAAATCAAAACTAATATAATATAAATGCCCATGTTTTAGAAGAAAATATTTAATATTGTGTGTTGTATACACAAAAAGAACCCTACGAACCGGAACGTCTATAAAATGTACACTGCGTTTGCAGTACATTGAATTTTCTGATAAATAATGAATAGGACAATAAGACTAACCTAATGATATAAAACCACTACACTGCCAATTGCAGTATTGTACCACAGAGGAAAAATTTAAACCAAAGCCACATGCGCTTCTGAAACTCTGAAGACATTCAAAACATGCCCTGTGGCACCTTAATCAATTTCTCACTGAATTAGCACTTTAAATATTCATTGTTTTCTTCTTATAAATGCGCTACATAGTGTGCCACCCTAAAAATGCTTCAGACAACTTCAATCGGAGGTGAGCAACAGAAAATTGTATTATGTTATTGTTAGAATTCACAGTATTTGAAGGGATAAACGAAAACTAGAATGATTTGCTTATCATTTCCAGTTCCATTCAACACATTATTGATAAAAATGCATAGTTATGGCTGTGATACGGGGTAACGTAAAGAAATCATGCATAGTCAGATTATAGCACATGGGAAACATTATTTCTTTTTAATATTCTACTATTTATTCTTTTATTGCATGAACGTTAGAATTCCAGAAGACAACTCCAATAGGGAAGTTCTATCATTATTACTTGTGCAATATTTTACTAACTACTAGTCATGACACACTGCTTCAACCTGCATGGCCGACTAGAGCGGGCATCCGTCTTCCATATGACAGAAGTAGGCGGGTGCCACAAGAGCACACTATTTGGGAGCTGGAAGCAGGGAGGAAAATATCAACTTATTTCTCTGCTAGAGCGAACAGGATGAGCTTGGTCATCTCCACCTCAACGCCGTCGAAACGTCTAATTGTAAGAGGTAAGTAAGTCTGTTTATCCTAACTCTACTGGAGTAATTCTTTTTGTCGGAATGGTCACCTCTGCTTCGAAAGGAAAGCAGTGCCAAAACTCAGCCTGCCATTAACATACCAAATCATCCACTAATCTAATAAAGCTTTTGCTGGCATTCTGCTGGCATTAAACAACGGAGAATAAATAATCTCTCTACCAATCTAAGGCAGAAGGAAAGATGGATGCTAGCAGAGTCAGAGGAGCATCCCTCCCCACAGGCTCCAAAGGAGTACTCACTTTAACAGTATCAGTATTCCACTAGTCCACACATCTCTTACCATTAAAGAGAATCAATTTGCTTTCCACTCCACACTTCGTCCAGTGGTAATAACATAACCCACTGCCAGAGGAATGGATACTGCCAGTGCTGCTTTACCAGTCCTCATGTAGAATGCTTGCCGCTGCTGTTTGTTATAAGTGACCTTGATGAGTTGGTTGCATGCTAAGGTAAGTGGCCATGTGGTTTTGGCAAGGCCTAGCGTTAAAATTGGACTCTATGAAGGTGGGATCAGGGCAGTGTTTGGAGTGGCCATGCAAGCTTTGAGAGGAGCAGAGGCGATGCATCAGTTTTGCTGGATCCACAGAGGTTGGCAGGGCACCTTAAGCCCACTTCCAAGGGTCCAGGACTGGGGTGGCACCACTTGGCTGGATAGAATTACAGATGGCAGAGTCCAAGCATAAGTGCAAGGTTCTGCGGCTTCAGATGAGGAGGCCAGCCATCAAGCCCTTGGAGTCACTCTGGGTTCTAGGTTCAAATGATGAAGCCCCAGTCCCTCTCGCACATGCAAGAGGGCAGCAGGTCGGCATAGGTCAGCATAGCAGGACAGCAATTTCTTCAGAGCAGAGCTCCAGCAGAGTGACAGTCCATGTAGCAGCACAGCAGTCCTTCTTCCTGGCAGAGTAACCATAGGTCCAGAAGTGTACTAAAGTGGTGGTGCCTGAGGTCCAATATTTATATCCAGTTGTGCCTCTGAAGTAGGGAGAAGCTTTAGAGGCCTGTCTCTACCTCCCTTGTCCTGGCTCCAGAGTAACTACAGGGGGTATGCAGACCGTTGTGTGGAGACAGGACACAACCTATTCAAGTGTAAGTGAGGCTGGGTCCAGCTCCTCCCTTCCATCCTTCCAGTGATGACCCATCCAGTCACACCTAAGCTTCCCATTGTGTGTAGCTATCTAGGAGGAATACACAAATCCTAACTGTCCCCCACATCCAGTCATGTGAACCAGAGACAGGCTGCAGGCGAATAAATGACCAAGGGAAGAAAATACAAACTTTATGAAATTGTTCGGAATTATAATTTAAAATCTAACTTCAACATGAGGTAGGATTTAAAATTATGATTCCAGAGACACCAAACATGAACTGGGAACCTGCTTTCATTTGGAAATTACACTTCTAAAATAAAAAAAAAGTAAACTCCAATGTTAAACTATTGGAGATGTAGCTCTTGCAGTTGTGAAAAATTAATGTAAGGGGTTTTCACTACCAGGGCTTGTAAAACCCACAGGTACATGTCTTACCTTTCAAACACATTGTACCCTGCCTTCTGGGCTGTCCAGGGCTTACCCTAGGGGTGACATATGTAATAGAAAAAGAAGGTTTGAGACTGGCAAAAGGTATACTTTACCAGGTCCAAATGGCAATTCAAAACTGCACACATGCAGGTCACAATGGCAAGACTGAGGCATGTTTGAAGTGCTACATAAGTGGGTAGTACAATCAGTGCTGTAAGCCCACTAGCACTATCTAATTTACAGGCCCTGGGCTTAGGTATTGCTACTTTAAAAGTAAGTAAGTAATGGCATTTATAGAGTGCACAGCAGTTCCTGAAAGGAGTGTCAAGGTGTGAGCAAACAGGGACTCTCAGGAAAGAGTAGACCACTGGGTCAGGATTAAGCACTGAACAAATTGATTTTTAAACCTTTTCTGAAGATTTTTTCTGGGGAAGTGAACTGTAAGCTAGACGGCAATGAGTTCCACAGTTTTGCCGTCAAGAAGCTAAAAGATCTTTCACCCTGCCTAGCTCTATTAATCCTGAGAATGCACAGGAGCCGCTGTGGGTTAGACCTGAGGGATCAGCTCTGCCAATAAGTCTTGAGTCTACATCTCAGGTGGAGAGACCACTTGTTTTCAAAGCCTCTGTAGGCAAAAATGAGAGCCCTAAATCTGATGCAGTTAGCAACAGGGACCAGTGTGGCTGGTGAAGGTGAGTAAAAAACTGATTGCCGAATCGAGACCTTGAGAATGAGGTGCTACAGCATTTTGGATTATCTGCAGCCGATGCACAAGGTATGCTGGCTGTCTCAAATAAAGACTGTTAGCATAGTCTAGTTAGGCGGTGACAAGGGCATGAACAATTGATTTATGAGAGGCCACAGGCACCAAGTGCAGCATTGTTCTCAAAATCTTTAGTGTAGCAAAACTACTGACTGAGGCCGTCTTGACCTGTGGTTCAAATGACTGAGCGGAACCAAAACTGATACCCAGATTTCTAACACAGGAAGAATGGTGTTAGAAATGGGGTTTTTGGTTGGCAGTCAGGTTGCCTTCTGTCCAAACAAGAACCCTCACTCTAGTCAGGGTAAGTCACACACAATCCAAAATCAGCCTGTGCCCACCCTCTGGTAGCTTGGCACGAGCAGTCAGGCTTAACTTAGAAGGCAATGTGTAAAGCATTTGTGCAATAAATCATACAATACCATAATATAACACCACAAAAATACACCACACAGTGTTAAGAAAAATATATAATATTTATCTGGGTACTTGCAGGTCAAAACGATCAAAGATGCAATATGAATTTGTAAAGATATCACTGAAAAGTGATATAAAGTGCCTTAAGTCTTTAAAAAGCCAACAAAGTCTCTTTCAAGCACAAAGTACCTGGTTTGGAGTGGAAAATCACTGCAGAGGGCTGCAGAAGAGGAGATGCGTGGAAAAATGGAGTGTGCGTCGGTTACGCCCCTTCACACACTGACTTGCGTCGTTATTTTTCACGCGGGGAGACGTGTGTCGTTCTACGGGAGGAAAAATGGTGTGTGCGTCGGTTGCGCCCCTTCACACACGGACTTGCGTCATTATTTTTCACTCAGGGAAGACGTGCGTCGTTTTCCAGCACGCGGGCCGTCTCCTTCTATGGATCGCGGGGATTACCAGATGTCCCGGGTCTGTGCGTGGATTCTCCTGCTTGTTTTCCGGCTGTGCGTCGTTCCGCGGGACTGTGCGTCGAAGTTTCGCTCTCACGGCAGTCATCGCGTCGATTTCTCCTTGGAAGTCGGGCGGCGTTGTCCTTGCGAGGCCGTGCGTCGAAGTTCCGGTCGTCCCGAAGGTGTCGCGACGATCAGCGTCGGTGTGCGGTGTTTTTCTCGCCGCGGAACAAGCTGTGCGTCGAAAATTTTGGCGCATGAAGCGTCCAAGTGAAAAAGAGAAGTCTTTTTGGTCCTGAGACTTCAGGGAACAGGAGGCAAGCTCTATCCAATCACTTGGAGAGCACTTTTACAGCCAGATAAGAGTTCAGCAAGGCAGCAGGCCAACAGCAAGGCAGCAGTCCTTCATAGAAAAGCAGACAGGTGAGTCCTTTGAGCAGCCAGGCAGTTCAGCAAGGCAGCAGGCCAACAGCAAGGCAGCAGTCCTTTGTAGAAAAGCAAACAGGTGAGTCCTTTGAGCAGCCAGGCAGTTCTTCTTGGTAGGATGTCGTTTCTGGTTCAGGTTTCTTCTCCAGCAAGTGTCTGATGAGATAGGGCAGAGGCCCTGTTTTATACTAAATTGTGCCTTTGAAGTGGGGGTGACTTCAAAGAGTGTCTAACAAATGCACCAAGCCCCCTTTCAGTTCAATCCTGTCTGCCAGAGTCCCAGTAGGGGGTGTGGCAGTCCTTTGTGTGAGGGCAGGCCCTCCACCCTCCCAGCCCAGGAAGACCCATTCAAAATGCAGATGTATGCAAGTGAGGCTGAGTACCCTGTGTTTGGGGTGTGTCTGAGTGAATGCACAAGGAGCTGTCAACTAAACCTAGCCAGATGTGGATTGAAGGGCACGGAAAGATTTAAGTGCAAAGAAATGCTCACTTTCTAAAAATGGCATTTCTAGAATAGTAATATTAAATCCGGCTTCACCAGTCAGCAGGATTTTGTATTACCATTCTGGCCATACTAAATATGACCTTCCTGCTCCTTTCAGATCAGCAGCTGCCACTTCAACAATGTATGAGGGCAGCCCCAATGTTAGCCTATGAAGGGAGCAGGCGTCACAGTAGTGTAAAAACGAATTTAGGAGTTTTACACTACCAGGACATATAACTACACAGGTACATGTCCTGCCTTTTACCCACATAGCACCCGGCTCTAGGGGTTACCTAGGGCACACATTAGGGGTGACTTATATGTAGAAAAAGGGGAGTTCTAGGCTTGGCAAGTACTTTTCAATGCCAAGTCGAAGTGGCAGTGAAACTGCACACACAGGCCTTGCGATGGCCGGCCTGAGACAAGGTTAAGGGGCTACTGAAGTGGGTGGCACAACCAGTGCTGCAGGCCCACTAGCAGCATTTAATCTACAGGCCCTAGGCACATATAGTGCACTCTACTAGGGACTTATAAGTAAATTAAATAGCCAATCATAGATAAACCAATCAATAGTACAATTTACACAGAGAGCGTATGCACTTTAGCGCTGGTTAGCAGTGGTAAAGTGCCCAGAGGTCAAAAGCCAACAACAACAGGTCAGAAAAAATAGGAGGAAGGAGGCAAAAAGTTTGGGGATGTCCCTGTCAAAAAGCCAGGTCCAACAAAGGGGCAGCCCCCAATTCAGATGGCCACTAGCAAAAAGAATCCGGGATCTGGCTTGTACCAAAGAAAGAGAACTTCCGTTTTACAAGAATTAGGCTTGAGGCGGCTCCCTATGCTGACAGCCTTGAGGCAATATTTAAAGGCTTCAAGGGCAACAGCTACATCTCTCTGAAAGGATAGCAGAAGCTGTGTATCATCAGCATATGTTATCTTCAGACCCTAGTATACTACCGAAGTTGCTAAGGGTTTGAGATAGATGTTAAAAATTGTGGGTCTCAAAGCAGAACCCTGTGGAACCCCATGCTTGAGATAGCTGGGTTCGGAGAGAAAAGGCAGAAGAAACACTGCCTGTGATCTATCCTCCAAATATCAGGCAATCCAGGCTGGTGCCTTCCCGCGAATTCCAATATCATCAAGTCGGTTCAACAGGATACAGTGCAAAGCCATATCAAAAGCAGATGACAGTTCTTAAAGAATGATCATAGCTGATATGTCCCTATCTAGGTTGACCTGGATGTATTTGGAGACCTCCAGAAATGCAGTCTAAGTGCTGTAGCCTGCCCAAACTCCAGAATGCTAATAATGCTTGGTTATTGGATTCCCAAAATTAATGGATCTGTTAATTATCTGACTTTTCCAACATTTTGGCCGCAGCAGAAAGGAGGGAGATAGGTCTAAAATTGCTTAGTAATTTAGGGTCATCTTTAGGCTTTTTTATCAAAGGAAGAAGAAGGGTTTGAATCCACCTCAACAGGACAGTAGATGATTCCAGTGAAGCATTCAGGCCCATATTTATACTTTTTGACGCAAAGCTGCGCCGGCGCAGTTTTGCGTAAATTTTTTTACCGCCGGCTAACGCCATTTCGATGCACCATGCGGGCGTCAAATTTATACTTTGACGCACGGCGGCGCAACCACCAGGTGGGAGTCATTTTTTTTTACGCACATCGCGGCGTCAAGTCGTAAAGGAAAACGACGTTAACGCGACGTAAATGACTGTGGGTCGATTTACGACAGCGCAACCCGGAAAGCGCCGTTTATTTTGACGCAATAGCGTAAAAAATACCCGCTAACACTGCCCTTTCAGCAGAGGAGAGCCAAAATGGATCCCAGATGCCACTAAGGACCCCAGGAAGATGATAGCAGACCAGGAACCAGCCAGGATGATCCATACAGGAACCAGGACATATATAGAAAAAAAATAAAGTGTCGCTTCAGTGCAGAGGAGCAGGAAATCCTGGTTAAAGAGGTGACGGAACACCAGCACCAACTGTTCATCACCTCTAAGTTGCCAATCAGCAGGAGAGAGGCCATATGGCAACAAATTGCTGACAAGATCAACAGTGTGGCTGAAGTACGCATAACAGTCACCGAGTGTAAGAAACGCTGGCATGACTGCAAACGTAGGACAAAGGAAAAAATGGCCAGGAACAGGAAGGCAGCACTGCAGACTGGAGTGGGGAGTCCAGCACACCAGGAGGCCCTGGACCACATGGAGGAGATGGTCGCAGCCGTCATCCCTGAGGAGATCGTCACAGGGATTCAAGGACAGGACAGCGCAGACTACCACGAGACAACGCACATGCAGGGTAAGTCGCATGGGGAATTATAATGCAATAATGTTAACTGCAACCGGGGTGGGGAATACCTACTACACAATGCATGTAAGTCAGCATATATATGGAGTGGCATGGGTAAAGGGGCACGGCAGGGGGGCATGCCCTGCACAGACAGAAGCTGGGGCACGACATTACACAACACCAACAACAGTCCCATGGGGGCATCCTGTCATGACAACAATGGAGCTAAGGGAAATTCTCGACAGGTGGGAAGGCCACTACGTCAAACTTACATCCTGGCACTCGTCAGCCAAAATATCTCCTACATCAACTAGGTTCCTATCAGTAGTCCAGTAGCCAAAACAACAACTACAATGTAACAGCAACAACAGTTTACACTAACACCTCTGATCTCTGTGCAGCTATAGTAGCCAATGGCAGTAACCCCCCCATGGAACATACATACCTAAATTAGGGGGTGAGGATGACATCTGCAACAATCTCCAGAAACAAGACAAAGGCACCAATACACTCAAATGTCAATGCCCATAGTTGTCACATACATCAGCCAAAGTAAACAGCAATAGGAGCCACACAGCACTAAGGATACACACATGCTGCATATGTCAGGGTCCTTCACGTGCCTGGCTAACAAGGCAACATCACAAATGTCATACTGCTCAGACAACAACATTGAGGAGGGGACACATGCAACTGGTCACTGAAATACACCTGCACATTCAGAGGACCATTTAGGACATTGATACTATAAACAGGGCAATCCAATTAAACACACATTACCCAACATCAGCTGGAAACATTAACAATGTCTACATCCATATCACATCGTAACATTGCCATGCATAGGATATGCCACATAACAATTACAATTAGGTCAATGTGAACAATCAAAGATTGGGGCAGGGCCTGAGAGGCAAGTGTGCTGCCAGGGCAATCACAACACCCACAGCCAGTGAAAGGTCTCACCACAAGAATAGATATACACGGAGGGTCGAGTAGGACAAAAAAATGGCTATTCCCTAATTGGTACAAAGCAACACCTAGAGGCGATGAGGCAGACAAGTCTGATAACTCTATATCATACATGTGACACACAGGTGGGCCATAGGCCTATAACAATGCCCGTATGAAGGACAGCAGATACCAATACCAAACAAGATCACAAAGTAAATTCATCCAAAGGCTTGCATGTTATGGCAAAATTGTCAAAACACAGACACACCAATTGTACCCTGTTTCATTGCAGAGGAACATGGATCTCCTGCTGATATGCCTGTCCCTGATTTCCCTGATGACATGGATGACGAGCCCATAAACATTCCCCAGGAGACCATCCAAAAGGTCCTTGAAACCCTCCAGACCCCACCTTCAGTCACAAGGAGGAGCACAGAACAAGCAGCCATCACAGAAGAACCAGCCACCACCCCAATTGCAAGACCTGCCAGCTCCTACACAGCTGAGGACTCTAACGACACTGGCACCAGCTTTGAAAGAACTGTAGTTGGAGTACAGCGGGAGCTGGCCAAGGAGGTGCGGGTGGGGATGCAAACTATGGCAGCCAGCCTTGAGGGGGTGCGCTTGTGCATGATGTCATCTGCAGATCAGGCAGCAGCTATGCAAGCCCTAACATCCATACTGCAAGGACTACAAGAAACTATAAAGGAATTCACCACTGCAGTAAGGGAGTTGCCACAACACCTCGCACCCCAAACCTTCCACTGCATGCACAAATGCAATCATGACTCCCTCAGGGCTGACCTGGCTGCCTACCATCGTGATGTAGCTGCTATTCTCAAAAACCAGCAGGCCCTCCTTGCTGCAGTACTGCCCTTAAGAACTTCACAGGGAGCAGCGACCGGGATGTCTGACTCCACGTCTTCTAACACTGAGGTGTGTGTTGCCCCTTCACAACCAACAACAACAAGGACAAAGCAGGCAACACACACATCAGAAGAAGAAGACATGGAACAGATCACATTCTCAAGGAAGAGTACCCGGAATCACTAGTCCCTGCACCAGGGCCTACTTTGACCAAGGTCCTACGTTTTGTCAATTGCCAGTCTCACTACAACTATACTCAATGACTGTTCTGCTAACCACTGTATGACTTGTCAGCATTGCCAGTGAATGTCTCTCTCCTACTGTTCGGCAAATCCTGTCCCTCTGCACTGTCTGTTACATCACCCCAGCATGTCAGGAGCATCATCCACACCCCTTCTGTAGGATCACCATGTAAGAATGCACCAGAACGGACTCAGCAAACATGGACAATGTCCATTTTGCACTACAGCACCTATCAATAAATAGCACTTGCACACCTAATATGTCTCTGTGTTATTTGACACATCAACTGTGCAGTAGATAACTCTACAGTGCCTGTGTGACAACCATGTAGCTTGTCAATACAACTGTCCTGACATCATGTAGTCTGATACATCTGTGCAGTGGCCAGGATTGCATCATAGCCTGACCATCCTGAGGAGAATAACTGATGAAGGGACAAACCACACACAATTATGCTGTGTTGGACAGAATAATGCTCCTACTATAGCAATCAAAGTCAACTAATGGTGGCTGATAAATGTAGGCACCATACAATACTAAAACATGAAATTATGCAGTATAATCTATGCAAACACAACTAAACACAGCATCAATCACCCTTTCTGAGTATACTTCCATGAAGGGAAGTCATGCTGAATTTTTGCACACATGATCTATGTCAGCAATGAAGACAACAAGACAAGAGTGTTAACAACACCTCATCTACAAAGATGTCCCTGAACATCACACTCCAGTCCGACCTAATAAATTACCCACAATACCAAGTCTGGAAGCACACTTTGTGATGTAGAATACCTACTCATCAACACAAATCCTTGGTGATCCATGTAAACTACTAATGGTGGGTCTATCAAATGGTGGATACTTACCAAGTTAGCACAGGGGTAGCTGCCATTTTAAACCTCTATTTTCTTTGGTGTGTAGCATAGGACCCAAATGTCATAGAAAAACAATCATCTACACTGATGTCAAGGCCATGATCAAGTAGCAGTTAACACATAATGCAAACGGTTAACTATATGTTTATTCATATGTATTCACACCAGAGGCAACTAAGGGAAAAGTCATACCTACACTAATCTAACCTGACTACTCCTAACCCACAACTGTCCCTAACTACCTAAACTAAACTTACTCTTCACATATAACGAATCGATCTAAACATCAACCCCCCACCCACCATTATGAGACAGGACACATGCAGGACAACACATACTAACCTACACACATACTATACTATCCTAAACAATCATATATTTTTTTTGTAATTTTTTTTTTCTTTTTCTAAACAGACAGGAATCCCAACATTGACCCCCACCCACACACACAAAAATGAAAAATAGAAAGAATAAGGACCCCCCACCCTCCTCCATAACACTAACTAAGCTAACAACCTATACTAACCTAACACTAATCCCCAAAACCCAACTATCATGACAAAAAGGAAAGAGGAGAGAGGGGAGGGATACATTTAAAAGAATCAATTAAGTCCTAGAGGTTGGCCCTCCGTAGGGTCCGCCTGATTGACCTAACCCTCTTCTTAATGTACGCCACATCCTGGCTCAGCTTGTCCACCTTACGAATAAACTTGTCCATTTTCCTGTCTAAAGCCTGGAATGCCGCAGGGTCAATAGGAGGGGCTGCTGCTGTCTGTGTGCTGGCAGAGGTGCTCGGTGTGGGAGTTGTTGGTAGCCCACTGGATTGTCCTGCAGCTCTGAAATTGCTGGGTCCAGGTCGTGCTGCAGAGGCAGGGTCAACTGTCCCCGCCGTTGCTGGGGCCACTTGGGGAGAACTGGTGGATGTGGTGGTGGTGGCTGTAGTGGGCAACATTGGGCCACCCTGTGGTGAGGCCCACCATGCTTCGGAGGCCCGATCCGCTTGGTATTTTCGGGCCATCCTTCAGAACCCCGACTGCACCTGCAGGATGTGCCAGTATCTCTTTGCCCGCCTTTCAAAATCATGCCTCTGTGCGGCACTCATGTTTGCAGCTGTGAAGAGAAAGGGAAACTATTTACCATAGGAAATGCATTGGGTGTAATAGCACAATGGGTCAATTGCACATTACTTTTACTGTAGTTGTAACAGCTATTTTCACCACATACATCATTGAAAGTCCCAGAGGAAGTACATGGGAAGCCTGCATACAAAAGGGCATCTCACACCTAGCATATCCATGTCTCTACATGATGGGTGACATCAGCCTAAACTTCTCATCCAAATAATTGGTAATGCAGCTGACATTATGGCTGCACCTCTTCCGCCTACTGACTTCACTACATATGTCAGTCTATGTGATAACAATCAAAACCCTCAATATCTGCCATTTGTAATTGTTTTTTGCTAGTATAGAGCTCATGTGCCATAACCGAGTGTGTTCACTAGGTTCAAAACAAAGTTGCAAATGGTCACAAGTATGTGTAACATACTGGTTGCTACATTCCTAGGTACCCTATTCCCAAACACATGGCAGTCTTTGAGGGTGGGGTGGGAAGAACAACCAACAATCCCATATTTAATGCACACATAGGAGTGTCTAGAAAGGTCAACAAGTATTTGCCTCCACACACAACACCAGTGAAGGGCTAGCAACAAATTGGAGTCAGCTAAACCTTGTCCTATCCAAGGTCCACACATGTCAAAATGTACTGACTTAGGCCAACATCACATACTACCAGTGAAGCATATTTTACCACACACACAGAGGAGCAAGAACACCCATGATCATGAGTAGAATGTACACCTAGGCCATTGCACTCTAGTCCCACACACTTCTAGTTCAACTTGTGGAAGTACATGCCCCCGGAAGATCCAACCTACAGTGTACTCAGTCCATCCTTAACTAGGGAAGCAGCATATTTCAGACAAGCCTTTTGCAGAAGCTATCTGGGAGAATGTCAGTCTGAAATGCAGACTCAGTCCGAGACAAGTCCCAGAGCAACTCTTACATTAACCAGTGTATTCCACATGACTCATCCCATTCCCCATAGCGGGCCCTACTGGAATGGCCTACAGACCCAAAATCTGAGAAATGGATAAGCATAGGTCTACTCAAACTGAAGCGATATTTGAAATCCTACTAATGGAACAATACTAATGAATGGGCAGCGCATCAAACCTTGAATTCTGTTGAACACACAGTAGTCCATCATGCATCACCAGCAAACAATAAAAATAGCACACATGCAACACTCACTGTAGGTGTCGGGGTCCGCAAAATGAGCCACCTCTCCCACTGTGTACGGTGCAGGTCCACCTGCAAAGCATGGAAGGAAGAATATACTCAGAATCCGTGCACTGACAAACAATTGCAATTACAAAGACAATGTGAGAACATGACATTCGTAATGAAACACTTTCATACATGCTCATACTGCATGGAATAATTCTTGAGCAACATTTACATTGGATGAGTCTCCTGCTACAGATACACACCCTACTACACACATGCAGTGGCCTGGACAGTCATGTGGTGTCAAGGATGCACCTCCATTAGTATGCCCCAACAATATAGGGGTGCATTAATCTCATCATGTGCATCCAAGAGAGACATCCAAAAGCTGGTTACTTGAGGACTGGATGACCCCACAAACTCAAACAGCCTATGTGGTCATTTTCTCCACACACCAACCAGACACACATGTGACATATGTGTGGACAACATAGCTAACTTCAATTGACGTGAAGGCAGCACTCATTTATAGCATCATATTGGGTTTACAAATGTCAGTCTAGCTATGGCGTCTACATATGTAGGTATGATGTTTCAACATCCATTTTTCACTGGCTATTGTGACCTGTAGAGTTCAAAATGAGTCATTAACGTGTTGCTTGTCTGACACAAAGGCAGCACTACATTACATACTGCTACAGGCAACCGGTATGTGTAGAAAACATTAGCTAACTGACTGCTAGCATTAGTCTTCCTTCACATTGTGCAACAATTACCCAGTAGGTTTCCCTAGCATTACACACAGTCAGCTACTTATATGGGAGATTGGGTAACAATCATCACATGTCCCAACACAGCTTTCAATTGTGCACATGTAATTGATGTGTACTCACCAACATGGCCACCAATCCTGATTACCAGGATCAGTAGATCTTGCTCCCTGGATATCAGATCAGCCCAGCGGTGCTTAAGTTGATTGGATGAGGCTCAGCCGCCTAAAGCTGAACTCTGAAAAAACTGAAGTCCTCATCCTCGGCAACACATTCCTCAGGCTACCTTAGACACGGACCAAGTGATGGCGCACCTTCCCCCACCGGACTTTACGGGCCTCCATGTGATACCCCTGTATCACACGACCCCCAGCCTCCAGCATGAGTGGGAGGAAATGGCAAACATGCCATATAAATCCCCCCAATTCCTCCTCACCCATCCTGGCAAGCCGTGGCCTACCTGACATCTCAGCACTGACAAAGTGGAAAAAGTTGGAGAAAAAGGAAAAGGGGGAAACTGGGAAAGGTAGAGTAGTGAAAAACAAAGAAAACTTAAGAAGAAGAGCCCAACTAACCCCTAAATTACACTACCCACAACAGACTCCCACAGACAATAAAAGAAACACTGGACTTGACAAAATAATACAATACAGACTCAGACAGTATTCAACAACAAGACAATGATGACAAAAGCACAATAGAGAAGGTACACTGGACACAAAAGCACTAAAACACAGGACAACACTTTCCACACAGCCACACAGTCTAGAATAATCTGAGACTGCAAAGTGAAAGTGAAAGTACACCCACAGTACAGATTCTGTAAACAGGATATCCTATTACATCACATCCTGCATAAAATGGCCGCCGTTTTTTTCTCCGCTATGCGTAATTTTTTCACGCATACAGATTGTGCGTCATATTTTTTGACACATAGGAGTGCACATAATGCAGAGTCAAAAATGTTTTCATCATTGTTCCCTTATATTTGTTTGAGGCTTATTTTACAGTTCTAGAGTTGAAATTTAAGCCGCTGGCAAATATGATATCCAAATATGAAAATTAATTTAGACTCAGCATTATCTGCACTCCTTTGCGTCAAAAATTATGACGCCCAAGCTGTATGCGTGGAAATATGACGCATTATAGAAAAAAATGGTGGCCATGTAATGCTGGTTATTAATATATTTATTTTTATTTGATTTTTTTGACTCAGCATTATGTGCACTCCTAAGCGTCAAAAATTATGACGCACAAGCTGTATGCGTGGAAATATGACACATTATGGATAAAAATGGAGGACATGTAATGCTGGATAGTATATCTATTTTTCATTTTTTTTTGACTCAGCATTATGTGCACTCCTATGCATCAAAAATTATGACGCACAAGCTGTATGCGTGGAAATATGACGCATTATGACAAATATGTCTTTAATTTTTCAAATTTTGAAAATAATTTTGTCATGACCAAACGGTGCTAAGTGATACACATTTGGGGTTAGCTATGGCAAATGTCCCTTATAGGATGTATAGAAGGTATTCACAGTGCAATAGTAATGATTGCTCAGAATGGTTATTACTCATAATTGTACACATATGTGGGTAATTGCTGATGGCTAATTTCAAAATATGAATGGGATACCAGGATGTATTCCTTAGTAAAAATGTGTCCACATTTATCACGGTAATCAAAATTATATATAGGCCAAATAGGTAGTGCAATTGTCACCTACACTTTTTAAGGGGGTAACCATGTCCTAATTACGAGTTTATGTATCTTATATGTGTTTTACTTTTGACATGTAGGCCACACATGCGCCTTATGCATGTGTGTGCTTCACATGTGCATATATAATGTATATTTGGGGGGCGGTAGAGGTGGACTTAGGCCCCCAGCACTCTAGGGTTTGCTCTTCCAGACTTGCTAATTTATCCAAGGGTTTCCCAATTTCAGTAATGCTAAACCTGCAGCAGCAGGCTCATGGAAGCACATAGGGTATGATTTACTGTTTGCCATTCTGTAATCCCATTTGTCCATTTGACGTTTGCCCTATTGATTATGTGGAGAAATCTGACATACCATTTTGCATTGATATTTGTAGCTAAATCTCAACGTTCCTCATGTGCTGATGACAAATAGGTTGTTGATGTATGTGGCCCTTTATGCATTACCTGGTTTAGTGGCATGTTTCATTCTTCCTGCTAGGTTACAACTGGGACACTACTGTGATCGGCTGCTTGCAAATATTTTGTTGATTGGATGGTACATGTTTATGTGTGTGGTCCAATATAGATCCACTATCAACTGTCAGGGTGTATGTTGTTACTGTAACTTCCAGGTCTCCTCATGAGTTAGTGGCAGCTAATCTTGTTTCAATTGGGCATTTTTTGTAGCAAAAATGGAGAGAAGCCATTGAGGACATGGGCACCTACACATGGATGGTCCCACCCTGTCACTGAACACGTGTAATGAGACTTTCGAATGGGCAACCTTGGTGTGCTGAGTGAGAGAATGTCTCAGGTGTCTGGATCTGGCATGTGTAATTGCAACATTTCTACTCCAGTTGGCCTCTGTGGATGGTAATGTATCATGAAACATCATACCCTCTGTGCAGAAGTAAATGGCTGGTATTCAACACACGACTCATCTTTATCATTTGAAAAAGTGTTACTCAGCGTTTTGAACAGTCAGGGTCCTCATATGTGTAACCTTTTCATGGACATTATCAGAGGTTGCTGGCTTTGATGGAGGCCATTTACACCATCATACACTATGGTCCTGGTCCACTGTCACACTTTGTAGTTTAGGCATTAATGAAGGTCAGACAACGGAAGGGCCAAGATTTGGCTATTCATGGGCACTGTCACAAATCGGATGCAAATGACAGTCAGATGATGCACTACTATGTATTTGAGTATACATTGATGAGGCTAATGACAAATTAGTGTCTGAGGTACAAAAGGTTTTGGACAGCACGTGTGGTCCATAGGTGGACCCCAGGTATCTGTAGAGTGACCCACGGAGAGGTGCCAGTCAGGCTGACAGGATGCTGGGTCAATCAGGAGCAAGCTCTTTCAGTAATGACATGATCACGTGTTCTGACTAGGACTGGTCAGAGGGAGCATTAGACAGTTGAGATGTCACACTGTGTATGTCCTGTGTTGCTTTGAAGGTGACACATGAACCCAGATAAAGTTTTCAACTGCAACATTTGTGTCAAAGCTTAATGATGTAATAGCTCACATTCAAACATGTATGCAGTAGGAGGCATCTGCAGGGACGGCGCATGTACATTTGGGTGGTGTGCATGGAGGGGATCACAGGTGTGGCCTCCATCTGTGTCTCACTAGTCCTGTCAGATGGGATTTGCTGATAAATAGCCTACAGTACCTTTCACAGAAGAATCAATCTACAGGTGATACCAGGCCTTATAAACTCCAAGGCGGTGTATTATATGAGCTGTATTCCATGCAGTGAGATGGTAGTATGACACTGGTAGGCATAGTAAAGGATGTGGCACACTGGATCAAATCAAATCAAATCATTAACATTTATAAAGCGTGCTACTCAGCCGTGCGGGTCTCAAGGCGCTAGGGGAAAAAGGGGGGGGGTTATCGCTGTTCGAACAGCCAGGTCTTTAGGAGTCTCCGGAAAGCGGAGTGGTCCTGGGTGGTCCTGAGGCTGGTGGGGAGGGAGTTCCAGGTCTTGGCCGCCAGGAAGGAGAAAGATCTCCCACCCGCCATGGAGCGGCGGATGCGAGGGACAGCAGCGAGTGCGAGGCCAGAGGAGAGGAGGAGGCAGGTGGTGACGTAGAAGCTGAGGCGTCTGTTGAGGTATTCCGGTCCCTTGTCGTAGAGGGCTTTGTGTGCGTGGGTGAGAAGTCGGAAGGTGATCCTTTTGCTGACAGGGAGCCAATGCAGGTGTCTCAGGTGTGCGGAGATGTGGCTGCTGCGGGGTATGTCGAGGATGAGGTGGGCCGAGGCGTTTTGAATGCGTTGCAGGCGATTTTGGAGTTTGGCTGTGGTCCCGGCATAGAGGGTGTTGCCGTAGTCCAGGCGGCTCGTGACGAGGGTGTGGGTCACGGTTTTTCTGGTGTCGACGGGGATCCAGCGGAAGATCTTGCGGAGCATGCGGAGGGTGAGGAAGCAGGCGGAGGACACAGCGTTGACTTGCTTGGTCATGGTGAGAAGAGGGTCCGAGATGAAGCCGAGGTTGCGGGCGTGGTCTGTGGGGGTCGGTGCGGTGCCGAGGGCCGTGGGCCACCAGGAGTCGTCCCAGGCGGACGGGGTGTTGCCGAGGATGAGGACTTCCGTTTTTTCAGAGTTCAGCTTTAGGCGGCTGAGCCTCATCCAATCTGCGACGTCTTTCATACCCTCTTGTAGGTTGGGCTTGGCGCTGGCGGGGTCCTTGGTGAGGGAGAGTACTCTTGTGAGTACTCTTGTGAGTGTGTGTGTGTAGATGAGGGAATCTCAGTGTACACAAATCGGCATTCCAGGGACCTCTTCAGACAGGTGGGGTGTGAGCAGCTGCAAGTGTGTGTAATGTTTTTAGAAAAGGGCTGACATGTAGATGTGATGTGATGTCCTGGATGCTTGTCATAGGAGTAGCACTTGTGCTGTGTATGTTCTGCTTATGTGTAACTCTAGTGACAGATAGTCATTGCAATGATAGTAAGTAGTTGGAATTACTGTTGGCAAGAGTCTAGTACTACATTCCTGTTCCTGAAGCATTAGCATGTGAACTGCCTGATGTATGAGGCCTGTTTTCCGCTAGTTGAGTGATGGTGTTTTAGTTGTGTGCCATCTGCTGCGATGATCCATGTTTCCTACATGTATGTGAGTCATATGTGTGGTCCTCAGCTATTGCCCATTAAAGGTGAACTGTACAGGATGTCTGTCATTTACATGGTGTGTGTATTTGACCATTGTATGGTGGCCATTACATTTGTGGTGTATTTTTTAGTGTCCTGATTGTTATATCATTATTGCTCAATGAGACGACATTCTTCTTCAGCTATTTCAAGCTAAAGGTGGGCAGAAAAGAATAGGCCAAACCATGATGTGGTGTTTGTTATCAGTGTTTATTTACAATAGTGCATTAAGTGATGATAGTGATAATTATGAAAAGAAATTATTTACAATGTGTTGGCGTCTACACACTCCAGCAGCCGTGTTTGGTTGTTCCCCCTCCTGTTGCAGGCCAGCATCCTCCTCTTTGTCGTCTTCAGGCATGTATGGGTCTGGTTCCAGGAGGGGAATGTTCCTTTTTACACAAATGTTGTGCAATATGGCACAAGTGAGTATGATCCTACAGACCATCTCTGGGGTATATAGTAGGCTACCGCCAGTGATGTCAAGGCAGCGGAACCTTGACTTTAGGATCCCAAAGGTGCCTTCGACAATGCTGCGTGTCCTCTTATGGGCATCGTTGTATGCCCGCTCTGCAGCAGTAGTCGGGTTCCCAAATGGTGTCATTAGCCATGGCTGGATGCCATACCCCTGATCAGCTGAAAGAAAAACACAGAATGGGATCATGTAGATGTAGCTGGCACTATTGAAAAGACCTTTAATGGCAGTAGTTGTTTTGTGTTGTCTGTGACTCTTTTGTGTACTAATGTGACATCCTATACTTGTAGGCTATACCATCTGCATTGTGTTTTTTCCTTGGCTGAGCAAGTGTTTGTCTGCTAACCGTTTGTCAGCAGTATGTTTTGGGATTTGCAGTAGAGTGTGCCCTCCCTAGCATTGTGATTTGTGATACAGGTGTCCGTGTGTCTTCACTGAGGGTGAGATGATAGTTCCATGCACATTTAAATTTGGAAGTGTTGTTAACACGTTCATATCAAAGTACCCTGTACATCCCATCCCTTGAAACTTATGCAATGTATTAATGTAAAGGCTATTGTGACACTTACAATTTGCAAGGTGTCATTTAGGCAACCACACTCATTAATGTCTTCACATTAGGCTGTACAGTAAATTCCAATGTGTGACAGGTTCAATGGTGACATAAGAAACATGGCTAGTGATGTAAGGACCTCAGTGTGTTCCTGTCTAGATGTTGCTGTTGTGGTGTATGTGATGTGTGTCCTAGAGGGTTGCTGTGCAGTGTGTATATAAGTAGGTTTTTGTACTTACCAACAAGTAGTCCATTGCCATACCGTCCATCCTGGAAGTGTTGGTTGATGGTGCTGTGACGGAAGATGAATGAGTCATGTACACTCCCAGGATATTTAGCCACGATGTTGCTGATCAATCCCTGGTTATCGACTATGGCCTGCACGTTGATTGAATGTGTGTGCTTCCTGTTGCAGTAGAGGTGTTCAGTTGCAGCAGGTGGCACAAGGCGTACGTGTGTGCAGTCGATTGCACCAAGGACGTGTGGGAAGCCACTGATGGCATAGAATCCCTGTTTTGTTTCCTGCTGCTTCTGCAGTGTGTTAGGGAAGCAGATGTGGAGGGGTGTCAGGCGAATGATGGCATCCATTACTTTTGGCAGAAATGCGGAGAATGATGGTTGTGATATTCCGCCAACCAGGGCACCAGTTGTTTGAAATGAGCCACTTGCCAGCATGTGAAGTACGGCAAGCAGCTTTGTTTCTGTTGGGATAGTGCGGGGTGTCACTAAAGTGGGGGCCAACGGCGGTTCAATGTTTCCCAGCAGCTGCTGAATGGCCTGCCAGTTCAACCGGTACGTCTGTATGATGTCGTCTTCCCTGAGGCCAGGCAGGGTTGTTCTTGGGCGGAATATCCTCTCCTGCCTTCTGCGCTACCTTTGGGGTCCCTGCTGGTGTTGTTGTAGCTGCTGTTGTTGCTGCTGGGCTCTGCGTCTACGTGCACGCTGGATAAAGATCACCTCCATGTCTCCCTGTTGCTGCTCTGCTGTTTGTTCTGTGTGTTTTGATTAAATACAGGTGTGTTTGCCCCATTTTAACGCCTGCCCGGACCCAGGCGTTAAATTTTGACGCAAATCGGGCTTTGCGTCATTTTTTTGCTCCGCCTCCCGGCCGAGAGTCATTTTTGCCTGGAAGCATAAATACGACGCACGGCTGTGTGCGTCGTTTTTTGGAAGGGAACGCCTACCCTGCATATCATTAACGCAGGGCGGGTTGCCGCATCCAAAAAATTACACACACAGCGGATTTTTGTCGTCCGCGGGCTCGGGCGTCAGAGTTTAAATATGGGGCAACGTTTGCGCTGATTGTGCGTCAAATTTTTTGACGCACAATCGGCGCAAACGGAGTATAAATATGCCCCTCAGTATTTTGTAGAGGACTGGGTTAACAATGGGCTAGACCGACGTCAAAATTTCAGGTGGGAAACATTGCCGTGGGGAATCAGACTTGCAGTTAGCCTGAAGTTAAGCTAAGTCCTCCAATGAGTTGGGCTTAAATTCCCTCAATACCGGGCCAAGAGGGGTTGGCTTCAGTAAGGTACCTTCCATTAAACTCTGAGGTAGAAACTGATTATAAATCAGTATGATTTTATTTGTAAAAAAAAACCCTGCAAGCTCTTCACACAAAAGGGCAGAGGGAGTAAGTGCATTATTCATAGCCCTAGTCAGGAGAAAAGCATTAACAATGCTGAGTACGGCCTTAGGTTTGTGATCAGTAGCCTCGATAGATGAGGCAATAAACTGTTTCAGATTTATGAAAGCTGGTAAGAGCCTGTGTATAGGCTGATTTAGAGTTCCTGTCGTATGCAGAGCGCCAGGCTCGTTCCCGCTGCTTACAGTGACTTATAAGTAAATTAAGGGGTATATTTACAAGAAAGTGGTGTATCGGTCCAATGCACTACTTTTCTTGTTTCCTCCTTGCCCTCCCTAATAACATCATGGTTGCGCCATATTTACAATATAGCATACCATGGCGGTTGTTACCACAACAGCGTCAATATTTTTGGAGCTGTTCTAGCGCCTTGCTGCACTAGCATCAAACATTTTGACTCCAGTGAGCAAAGCACAGGGATGCCCATAGATTATTATGGGTGTGGCACTTTAAAGCCTGCCCTGAGCAGGTGTTAAAAATTATGGAAAAAATGGTGCAGTGAAATCTTGTAAATTCCACTGCACCATTTTGTCAGGCCTCCCTGTGTAGTAACACCCCCCTTGCATACTTTATGTCTGATACAGGCATAATGTGGCACAAGGGGTTGCAAAGTGGCGCAATGCATACATTCTGCCACTTTGTAAACATGGCGCATGGGAATGGCCATCGTAATGCCACCTTAGCATCATACAACTTATGCTTTGGTGGCATTAAGGTAGCCTAATGGGCTTGTAAATCTGCCCCTAAGTATGGCAATTGGGCAAAAAGCCAATCTAACATATATTAAGGAGATAGCACAAGAACTTTAGAACTGGTTAGCAGTGGTAAAGTGTGCAGAGTTCCAATACCATCAAAAACAAAGTCAGCAAAAAGTGGAGGGAAAGACAAAATGTTTGGTGATGACCCTGCAGAAAGGTCCAAGTCTAACATGACCACCTCCAGCCAAATGCCAGGGTAGACTAATCAATATCTTGATGGGCTTCCCTGCTTAGATGATAGAACACGGGAGGAGGTAACTTTGTGCAGGGGCACTTCTCAGTTCTATGCCTCTCTGAATGTAGTTGAATACCTCTGTCTATACTCTTCTGGGCCACTAAATTGACCCATGGAAACCACTTTTCTGCACCTGTGAACCCTGTCTCCACCCTGTGGATTAGACTTCTTTCCCCAACCCAAGGAAAACTCTGCCCATAAGGACAGGAACCAATAGAAGCCACTGACACCTGTCAGTGTCAAAAGCCAGGCCCTAGGTCATACAGGGCTCTCTGATCTCTGAATTTTCTCAGAGTAGGGGGCAGTAGCCCCAAGTGTTTTGTGCCCTATTTGCACTCTACATCCCACAAGTTGAGGGGTGGTATCCTGACACTGACCAGAAAGTCCAAGTTCTGTAGCCTGAGGCTGAATGGGGACAGGCTGAGTTCTCCCTCATCTTTCCCCTCCATCTGGGCTACTGTATCCTCCGCTTGGGAAGTGGTACCCCCAAAAAACGGAATGGTTACTGCGCCATGGCTGACTGCCCCTCTTAGTTCTCCTGACACCAGGGACAACTCATTTCCCAGAATGCAGCCTATGGGCATTTGGAGTTTAACTATGAGCCTCCTCTGGGTCACCTCCCTACCCCACTCCAGGGATACCAGGGCCATAGAGCAGAAAACATCCTCCCATGAGCTTAGGTCTCCCTACACACCTGTCCAGTGCACTGATCTGGAGAAAGTAGCCATTTCACTATCATGGTCAGTCTAGCCCCTGTATCCCCTGAGTCTATCCCCCAGCTAGGGGAGATTATGGCATGGTTTATGACCTGTCTCTGGGGAGTTCTTACCCCTAAGGCTACATTGCCCACCCCTGTAGAGGTCCCAACAGTGGGTGCTTTCTTTGGATTTACAGAGTTCACCTGCTTACGTCCTAACTGGGCAGCATGGTTTAGTACTGGGCGGCTTGGGCCATCGCTGACCAGAACCTCTTCCATGTTTCTCAGAAGGGGCTTGGTAAGCCTTTCCTCCTCCTTACTATGGAACCTCACTGCGTGTCCCTTGACTTCACCCTCTTCTGGGGGAAACCTGAACCACCCTTCTTGGGGTCACTCCCAGGTACCTTCTTATAAGCCCTGTTGCTGAGCCAGTGGTCCACCTCCTTAGCAAGCTCTCTGGGGCTAGTGAGCTTGCTGACAAGGAGGTGATGGTGCAGATCTGAAAAAAAACATCAACTGAACATATGCTCTCTTGCAAATTGTTGAGCCCCGGATAATCTTTTACTTTACTGCCCTTCCCTCAACCATCCAATGCCTTGCAAAAGGTGTCCACACAACCCACCCAGGACTTCAAGGACAGCTTCTAGCTGTCCCTAAGCATCTGTTTGTACTTTTCTGTGGTAACGTCATGCTTTCCAACAAGGACTTCATGAGGGAATACCTCATTCTGTCCCCCTTCTCTAGGGCCAATAGAGTGTCTTTCACATTACTATGGATGTGCTCCCTAATTCCTAATACAAGACCCTCAGTCCTCCTCATTGAACCTGGGTATCTGTAAAGCCACCTCATATGATTCAAGCCACTTGTCGATGTTGTCCGCGACAACAAAGTTAGGCACCATTTCATTGGGTATGTTGATGCTGCTATCTCCAGAGGTCCTCGACCTCACATCCACTTTTACAGCCAACATGTGTTTCGTCCGGGAGCTTCCCAATTACTTCTTCAGGGCTGCAATTGTATAAGTTCCTATTAATTCAATATGAATCCATCATCCTGGTTGAACGATGATATCAGGAAACCACCACCAATTCACCAAGAGGTGGGATAGATTATTGTAAAAAATATTCAAACACATGCATCCACATGTGTGGTAGTACCCCATATTGTGATATGATACACTATTTGCTTATGAATTTCGTGCATCAGGTCAATAATTAGAAGCGTGAAATAAGTGCACAAGTGTAAGAATTAGTAAATTGTATCCAATATAGAGATTCTAAATCTCATTATATCACACACCTTATATATCATTTAGTGACCCTAATGCATGGTGATACCTCTAATGTCCTAATAATTGTGAGAATAAGCCCATAATCTTACCTACAAATACACAAATCCGTATTTTAGCATAAATACTCCTTATTGGTATACCCAAATGTATGCTGCATACCAAACAAGACTGTCCTGATGTTGGTATCTTCTGTTTAACAAGTAAATACACCGGCTAAGTAACTTGCCATTAAAAACATCAGACACTAATATCACCATAATCCCTGAGACCACACACACTTATATCTAAAAATAACTAGAGCACTCACTTCTACTATGAGTGTTAAAAGTATACCATATTGTCAACACAAACCAAGAGTCTCCACTGTACATACAATTATAAACGTGACAATGCATATCTCATAATGCCTGATAGTTCACCCTAATATAAGTATGTTACGAAATATAAATATAAAATATACAGTATCCAGAGATAGCCAAAGCATATCCTTTTGAATATAAGTATTAGGTCTGAACTGAATTATTGGCGCATATCGGATATTGCTGTTGCTATAAAGAATCCAAAACTTCTTCCGGTATACCGCCTTTGCTAACTGACTCACCCGATTTCTGATCGTAATCTTGAGCTTCAAAATCTTGAATATGCTTCCTGTACGCGAGTATGCGTCGGGCTCCTGAATAGAATTTCCGCATTCGGCCGCGTCTTCAAACCTTAATTATAATGGACGGCTGGATGCTTGTCCTGTTTTCTAAAATCTCACGCTACTAGACTCAGTATTCACTCATAAAATAAAAGAAGGACTACACTACTGGCGGCCATCTTAGAAGTAAACATAATACGATACCACAATGGGGAGGCCCAGTGAAAACGATTAAATAAATATTAGGTATAAATATCGAATGCCCAATAAAGAAAAGGATCCATAACCCAAAGTTAGTGTTAGAAGACAATTAATTTAGTGGAAGGTAGTAAATAGTTAAAGAGAAATCCAATTATAAATAAATACAGCTTATTAATTTTGATATCTCAAAAGAATTTTTGTAGTGATGTTCCACCGTAATAATAAATTCCAGAGTGAAGATAAGAGGATTTCTGTGTAAAAAGAAAATGGATTCTTACTCCACAAATTTACATAATAATATTATCGAGCTTATGGAAAACAAGATTTACTTATAAGTCCCCAGTAAAGTGCACTATGGGGGTCTTTCTGACCCTGGCGGCCGGTGACCGCCAGGGTCACCGACCACGGGAGCACCGCCAACAGGCTGGCGGTGCTCCCGAGGGCATTCTGACCGCGGCGGTTCAGCCGCGGTCAGAAAGGGTAAACCGGCGGTCTCCCGCCGGTTTACCGCTGCCCCATTGAATCCTCCATGGCGGCGGAGCGCGCTTCGCAGCCATGGGGATTCAGACACCCCCTACCGCCATCCTGTTCATGGCGGGAAACCCGCCATGAACAGGATGGCGGTAGGGGGTGCCGCGGGCCCCTGGGGGCCCCTGCAGTGCCCATGCCAATGGCATGGGCACTGCAGGGGCCCCCGTAAGAGGGCCCCGCAAAGTATTTCAGTGTCTGCTTTGCAGACACTGAAATACGCGACGGGTGCAACTGCACCCGTCGCACCCCTGCAACTACGCCGGCTCAATTCTGAGCCGGCGTCCTCGTTGCAGGGGCATTTCTGCTGGGCCAGCGGGCGCTCTTTCGGAGAGCGCCCGCCGGCCCAGCGGAAATGTTTAAATGGCCGCCGCGGTCTTTTGACCGCGGTGCGGTCATTTCACGGCGGTACCTTGGCGGACGGCCTCCGCCGTCCGCCAAGGTTAAAATCACCCCCTATATGTGCCCAGGGCCTGTAAATTAAATGTAACTAGTGGGCCTGCAGCACTGATTGTGCCGCCCACATAAGTAGCCCCTCAACCATTTCTGAGGCCTGCCATTGCAAGGCCTGTGTGTGCAGTTTCACTGTCACTGCGACCTGGCATTTAAAAGTACTTGCCAAGCCTTAAACACCCCTTTTCTTACATGTCAGTCATCCCTAAGATAGGCCCTGGGTAACCCATAGGGCAGGGTGCTTTGTAGGCAAAAGGCAGGACATGTACATATGTGTTTTAAATGCCCTGGAAGTGAAAAACTCCTAAATTTGTTTTCCGCTACAGTGAGACCAGCTCCTTTCATAGACTAACATTAGGTCTGCCCTCACATATTTTTGAATGGTAGATTCTGATCTGAAGGGGGTTACTAGGTCATATTTAGTATGGTCAGAATTCTGTTTGTTGGTGAGGTTGGATTTTATATTACTAGTTTAGAAATGCCACTTTTAGAAAGTGAGCATTTCTCTGCACTTAAAACCATCTGTGCCCTACAGCCTGTCTCCAATCAATGTCTGGTCTGTGCTGGTTTACAGCTCCCTTGGCAATTTCACCCAGTCAACCACAAACACAGGCCCCTCAACCACTCCTACATTCATCTGCATATTGAATAGGTCCCACAGGGCTGGAAAGATAGAGGGCCTGACACCTACATTTCAAACGCCAGTGGCCTGCCCTCACACAATGGACTGCTAAACCCCCTACTGTGACCCTGGCAGACAGGACTGAACTGAAAGAGGAAATCGTGCACTTCAAAACTACTCTTTGAAGTCTCCTCCACTTCAAAGGCATCTTTTGGTATAGAAACTGGGTCTCGGGCCCCACCAAACCAGACACGTCTGGACCTACACCTGCACCCTGTCAGAGGAGTTGCCTGGCTGCCCACAGGACTCATCTGGACTGCTTTGCTGAGAAAGACTGCTGCCCTGCTGTTGCTCTGATACCCTGCTGGCCTCTGACCTTGCTGAGAAGGAATGTCTTCCCCAAAAGTGCTCTCTGAGGGCTTTGATTGTGGTTGCCTCCTGTTTTCTGAAGCCTCAGGCCAAAAGGACTTCATCTCTTCAGGAAATTCCTTGTGCGGCAAAAATCAACACACCACCTGCTAAAATCAATGCGAATCCTGCATGGCAATGGAGAAATCGTCGCACAGCCGACCAGAACTATGCAGCCCAACTTCTTGACTGGAAATTCGATGCAGCACCTGATTGCGATGGAAAATTAGACGCATCGCCTACCAGATTGATGCAGTGCCCGTGCTCTCTTCCTGCGTGCCAAGGATTTTCCCTGCATCGTCCCTGGTTGTCAAAAATCCCCGCTCTAAGGTGAGGAACCAAGACTGCTTGCCGAAAAACAATACAAACCCCTTGCGGAGTGGAAAGAAACAACTCATCATTTATGCCGCGTCAGAATATTCGATGCAACACCCTATATTTCCCGCATCTCCTCCTCTGTGGTCTCCATGAGTCATTATTTTTTACACATACCAGGTACAGTGTGCAATAAAGAGACAACTGCTTATTTCTAAGGATTAGAGACTCTTCTTATACCTTTTGAAAGTGATATTTCAACATGTGCTTATTGAATCTTTGTTGTTTGACCTGATTTTATGGAGATAAATATTATCTATTTCTCTAAACTTCTGTGGTGTATTTTTGTGGTGTTTTCACTGTGTTACTGTATGGTTTATTGCACACATACCTTACACATTGCTTTGTGAATTAAGCCTGACTGCTCAGTGCCAAGCTACCAGATGGAGGGCACAGGATAAATTGAATTGTGTGTGACTTACCCTGACTGAGATTGTGGTCCGTACTTGGACAAGGGTGTATACCTCAGACAACTAGAGACCCCATTTGTAACAACAAACAATTCACAATTCTAAGTGAAACAATGGACACAAAGCAGAATTGAATTTAGGAACCCGGAATGGAGGCATCTTACCATAGTCAATGTGGTTTGCTCATTTGGAAATTCCACAAGTGTGGTGAACATTCACTATAAAGAAAATTGCTGACATTGTCGAGTTTATGGGAGCTCCTAGGTAAGTCTGCCTGCAAATTTTAATGGACACAAACTAGCTAGCAAATACATTGGTTGTGTCAAATCTTTTGAACCACAAAACTGCTAGAGGTGACCTATCAAAAGTCGAAATAAATTTGCTTTAACACTGTCAGTGCAGGTGACAAGACATTCATGTCCTCTACACTAAATTCCACAGACGATTTGACCCTTTTGTCCATACACTGAAGCAAGAACATCCTTCTTGTGCTGGAACCAGGAGGATTTTATGTTTTTCCTGAAAATTCAAGTGGCAAAGAAAAACTCCCTTTGCAGCCTGAGGTATTTGTTGTACAGATTGTTTTGATGTGCATGTGTCATGTTTGCTGGTACCACAACTACTGAAAATTAAATCAAACAGAGACTTTACACTTCATTTGCCTCCTCTGGGATTTGTACGTGGGCGCATTTCTAAGCCCCTAAGATCACGATAGGAGAGGGGAGATTCACAGCTACCTACATCACCCCAACAATTAGAGTTTGAAACAAAAATCTTGTGTTTCTTTGTTGCATCGTGTGGCAATTGTTGTCATGGGTGATAGGCCTACTCACACAATTGAGGTACTGTTTTTATTGTAGGAAGCATGGTAACTCTGGGTGATAAGAATGTTGTTGTTTCTCACAAAATTCAGAACTTTCCCTCAAAGAAATGTGAACAAAAGCGCCAGTCAACTATTATTATAAAATATTACTAGCTGCACTTTCGAAGTATGCCCCCACATTTGTAAAAATGTAGTGTGTCAGTTAAAAGCTAGAAAGATAATGACTTTTTAAGTCACATTTACAAATACATTATGAAACAAGGAAAGAAACATTCTGGTCTGCAGTAGAATACGCCTGTCTGGCTCCATTGCTTCAGGAGATTTTAAATAAAAAACATCGGACATAGAGGCCTTCAGTTTATATTGCTTCTCCCATGTTTCGAGGAACGTTCAGACGTCTTGGATCCAAGCTTCAGGAAAGGAAATTGCTAAAACTGACAGGTGGGTACAATAAAAGCTACAAGTGGCAGAAATTGCAGTTGCAGCAATTTATAGTCTGAAAGAAATGAATGTGGAAAATCAATGCAGAAACAGGTTGCCTCGGCCGATGAAAATTTGGAACGGACCTGGCAAACAGAAATTGGGCGAGGGTAAGCTGCGCTTCAATTGAATTTACGACATTCAAGTTGCTCGATTAGTAAATGTAAAAGATTACATTTAAAAGGCGTTTAGGACATAGATCCCTGTACAAACCGTCCCATCCCTTTTATCAACCGCATTGGTGTTGTGTACGTTGTAATTATTACATACGGATGAATGCGCAAGAACAAAATGCTGTTCATGCATAAAATAATCGATAATTTCTTATAGAAATATAGTTTTATGTAAATAGAGAATTAAAAGGACGTTCGGCCCTTTGAAAACCAAACAGTGAATTCATTTGCAGCATTAACAAGTGTATAACATACCTCAATAATAGAAAATTGTCAGAATTTAAAATTGTCATACTACATGGTGATAGTGCGGCTGTCTGATTAGTGGCAGTCTTAGAGTCACGATTACAATTGATCGTTGTATGATGCATTAGACTTAGAAATATTTTGATAATGAATTGGCTATATGTAACCATTACTTATGCTTATCTTCATTTCAACGTGGTGTGCACCGAACTTATATGTTATTGTTGTTTGATGATGTTAGTTCGTTATCTATGTTCATGAATTTCGAATGTAAATACACACTATTTGTCAACTTTGTGCAGATCCGTGAGAAATACTTTGAAACGCACAGGGTATAATGGTATTCCGGGAATCTATGGAATAAATCTTCGCAAAGTAGACCCAGTGATTGCTCTATTATTGCCTGTGAGCAGTGCGATTTCAATAATTTTGGCAAGCTCCTTTCACTTGGTGTCAGCTCAATTCCGCCTTTACAGTCCATGGAGGTTTTGAGGAGAAGTGGTTTGTAACAATAAACATTTTCTAGCTGTCCAAGAAGTTTTAATTGTATTAAGATCCCAGAAGTGAAGATTATGCTTCTCATTTACTGAAGTTAACATGGTTAATAAGAGAGAAATAAAACAAAAACTACAAATCCCATGAACAAATATAACACATCATACTCTCCCAACAATAACTGTAGACACAGACCCTTAAAACTGAGCGTTATCACCTTGCACCCTCTTTCTTTGTCCTACAACACCAGTCCATAATCTTTAGCATGTATTCATAACTTATTATCAGTAGGTAAGACACTACCTACATTTCTTGGGGCATACTCCAAAACTCAAGCCGCTCCAGAAACCATCTGAACTTCCCCCTTCCGATTACTCCTGTGTCTGATCTGAACTTGAAATTGAAAATTATATAGTACTATCCAGGAGCTCTCTATCAATATGGTAACAAAAGAGGGGAAATTACGTCTGATCAAACATGCCCAGAAACATAGTTAGAAAATTGGTGTCCCAGAATATGCTTCTTTAAAGTTGATCCACTACCACCAAAGTCACGTTCACAACTGGTGTATAATATAACTGTTCAAATGTGAATTGTGACGACCAGTGAGTTGCTTTCATGATATCCTTCAATCTAGAACCTTTAATGACATCTTTGCAAACCAGTACTCCCCTCTCAGAATATGCTCCAATTTTTTGAGCATCATTTTTTGACTCAGCTGTAATTTATCTACCCCATCTAGACAAGAGTTGCCACTGATATAAGATGGAACGTTTCCTGCAATTATATTAACAATGGTCCCTTGGAATCCTTTTGAAATTCCCTAAAACAATCTTCATAAGTTTTAAAGCACCTAATTACAGATTACTTATCATTGTTTGGAAAAGCTGGATATCCTATACATTTTGACAATGTTTTTATTCATTTTGAAATGAAACATTACACCCCTTCCAGACAGTATACGCTACATGCTTAGCCCAGAGCTCAAATGTCAGAGACTCTCCTGCATGAGACTAAACATAACAACATCGTCAGCTTTTCTGATAGTTGTTGCCACACAACTCGGATCTATCTGGTTATTATTCCAATAGCATATGAACCACATTTACATATATATATTAGAATACCTTGGTTTGAGTGGGTTAGACACTCTAATTCATTTCATCAGCTTACATACCAGGGGATGAATGCCAAACTGTTTACCTTCCATTGGTACATGCCCTGTGGATATAGCATATCAAGAATTATTTAACGACCTGTAAGCTAAGCAGTTGGGTGCTTGCTCAGATGAAAAGTTAATGATCGCTGTCAAATCTGCTTCCACCGAATATGTCTCCCGTCAGTGCATCCACCTTCTCAATGCTGAGGAATACTAATTATGGTTAGACCCTGTCCAAGCCTTTTTGATATAAAAGGTAGCTTGGCTTGAAACTCTTGGCTTTTGCTATCGTCTCCAAATTTTCCATGCCATGTGTGACATCTGGTTCTGCATGACAAATGATGCAATACACGCCTGGGTCTCAATATTTCCAGGAATAGAGTTAATTCCCGTGGGTAATCTCAACTAGTCTCTAGAACTACAGGGAACCATGGTTGTGATTTCCAAATCAGAGTCACTAATACTAGATCAGCTTTCTGCCTCCTCACATGAGCTGCCACCCACAGTATCCTGGCAAATAAAGGTAATGCATACTTCAACTTCGCTGACCAATTCTGAAGAAATTAATCCATCTCTTTTGCTAATGGATCTGGTCATCTGCTATAAAACTTGTCCGGTTGTCTGATGAGTCTGGAGGCAAGAACATTTATGTGGTATGGACCCAACCTCTGTTGAATGGGCAGAAATGCTTGTGAATGCTGTTGCCAAATGCTTACATCTATCAGGCACGTAGGGGCATAGTTATACTTTTTGATGCAAAACTGCAATAACGCAGTTTTGCATCAAAACGTTTAGCACTGGCTTGCGCCATTTCTGTGTGCCAGCCGGGCGCCATATTTATGGAATGGTGCAAGCTGGTGCAAAGGGTGGCTAGCGTAAAAATAAATGATGTTAGCCTGGTGGGGGTGGCAGTATGGGAGAAGGGGGTTTTGCAGCACAAAATGACATTAGGCTGGTTAGAGGCAAAAAAATGCCTCGGACCAGCCATCATTTTCTGGTGCGAAACCATCCATACCACATGATTCCTGTGTTAGAAAATACAGAAGTCATGCCCACCACCCCAATGGCCAGTACAGGGAACCAGTGTCCCCTGGGTATGGCCACCGCACTCTGTGCCATGCAGTGGGACTGAAGTTCCTGGGTCTTGAGGAGGGCACCTGTAGACCTATTCCATGCTGTTAACCATGGAAATGGGTCCACAGGTCCCCTAACGCCTGGTCTGACCCAGGTGTTAAATAATGGTGCAAAGCAAGCTTTGCACCATTTTTTAGTCTCTCCTCCCATGCGTGCATCATTTTAGCACAGGGGGATAAATATGGGGCTATGGGGTTAGCACCATTTTTTAGATGGGAACGCCTACCTTGCATCTCATTGACGCAAGGTAGGTTCACACAATCTAAAAAATGGTGCAAACTCCAATATTTTGGCTTTAGACGTGTCTAACATCAAAATATAAATATAGATTTAGTTTTCCGCCAAATTTGTGCAAAGAAATTAGGAAAATTCGGCACAAATGGAGTATAAATATGCCCCCTAGAGTACCAATCTGCCTTCCCCTTGATGCAAACCAGAATGCATTCTGCCATTATGGGAATTTTGTGCCTCAGGCAAAAATGTCAAAAATCCTTGGCTATATCTGCAATGTCCTGCTTCTGGTCCAATCCAATTTGTTTCATACTGCTGACATATTGTCCTTAGCAAAATGGAGCAGTTTTATTTTTGGGCAAGAGAGTCTTTATGGCAAAAGCCCTTTGTCAAGCGTGCATTGTCCTCCACTAGAGTAAACTCCACATCTGGTGCCCCAGCTTCATCTTCTGTCATCAGACTCTATTACCATGTTTGAGAAGGAGCTGAAAATGACTTTGCCATTTGACACTTGTCACTTGTGTTCCTTTCACAAAATCAGTTTTGCCTTTGCTTTGTCCGGGATTAGAATTTGGTCCATGTTAACTCTTCCTTCAGTTGTTGAATTTTGGGATGTTGAAGCACTATGTAATGAAGTGAGTCAGGAACCACGGTCTGGATTGAGGATGCTAGAAGGTCAGCTATCCTTGCTATTATTCGAAGAGATACCATTGATTTGCTCAAAGCCATCCTTATCTCTTTCTTATGTCTTCCATTTTCTGAGCTGTTAGATGTTAGTCGGCCTTGGAAAAGTCCAGATAGATGATCAGATGTACACATTTCTTCCTCGGTTGTTGTTCAACCGGTTTCATGACCTTGGTGGAACACCGGGGTGCAAAGGAGAGTCTGAATGGAAGTACTAATAATTCAGGCAATTGACCTCTCCATTCGAACTGTGAGAAACATCTGTGGGGGTAAACATGGGGATTGTTAAATAAGCATCTTTTAGGACCAGATAGACTAGCCTTACTTTTCTCCTTCCATTTTGAAATGCCTGTCTAGTATACATTGAATGAATTATCTGATAATAAAAACTAATCAGTGATCTCCACTCTTGTTTTGTACCAAGAAAATGCTGCTGCAAACCCCATTGGGACAATGATAGGTTGGGGAAATAGCTTGCTTTTGAAGCAGATTTTCTGCATCGATGACACTCAGTTCCTGTCGGGAAAAATATAGCTGATTGGAGATACGGAATTGTTGATGTGTTGATAGAACTCTATTTTGAACCCCTGATTAGTATCTACGAACCAAGCATTATGAGTAAGTCTCATCCAGTTGTGAACTAACCTTTGTACTCTGGCTCCAAGATCATCTGCAAAACAGGGAGAATTCTTAAATGTAAATCCTGCGCCCATTGTGGATTGGAAGCTTCTGCTGTAACCACCTCTGGCATATCAGTCCATGGCATATCATGTTCTATTGGGAATCAAGGTCACTCCTCTGCCAGCAAATGTGTTTTTGCCAGCCATAACCTCTATAGGATCCTTGATACTGTTGAAAGCATGGCAAAAATGTGTGCATGGAAAGTTTTGGGGTGATAAGTCAAGGGTTGTCCTAGGAAGAAGGGGGGTTCCCAAAACATATTTTCCCTATTCATTTTTCCATAGAAACTTTAGACACAGTGACAGTCCAAATCACTGAACAGATTTACACCAAATTTGGCAGAAAGCTAGATCTAATGATTTTTGTGCTTTGGTGTAAATATGTTTACCCTACCCCCAGGGCCATCTTTTTATTAAATAGGAGGGGGCAGTGTGTTCTTCCTCCCTGAGGCTAAAGAGGCCCTGAGACTCCACCCCCAGTGGGTCGCAAATGACTAGATGGGGAGAGGGGCTGTTTGGGCCTCCTCCCAAGGCCATACAGTGGCCCTGGGGGCCCAATCCCCCGGGTTGGATCAGGGAGAGTATCCTGGGGTCCCCAACCCCTGGGGCACCATCTTTTCCCAAACTGAGAGTGGGGGCTGGGAAAGAGTGATGCTCTCCCATCCCATGGGAGTACACAGCTGCTCCCCACAGTTCGGAGAACAAAGCTTTTTCTTGAGCAGGTATATAGAGTTAATAGCACCCTCCTGGTGGGAGCAAAGTAAAAATTGCTGCAGCCAGGTGGGAGCAATGATGGCTCTCTCAGCATCTACATGGGTACAGACAGGGGAGGCAACAGGGCAAAGGGGGCACTAGACCTTCCCTGCAGCCTCCAACAAGGGATCAACTGTGGGGTTCCCTGCATGTGACAGGTGGGTGGCTGCTCTCAAGGGGTTGGATGCAAAACCTGCTGTCATGCACAGCTGATTGCCGTGAGCTACCAGAGGTTGGTTTTACATATGGTAATAAAAGAATACTTTACAGTAAAAAATTATAGAAATTCAATGAAAACAACAATGGTAAAAGTGACGCTATAGATATGTATGAATATCAGCTAAAGTATGCCGAAATAAACAAACAAAAACACTGAAATTCACCAGTTATAGTTATCTCAAGTAACTATAGCTCGTGCTTTAAAGTCATTATAACTCACCCCCTTGTTATGTACTGCTAATTACACCATATATTATACCACTCATGACATGTTCAGGGACATCATTGATAATATCACTGCAACATTTGCATTTTCTGGGAAAGGAGGTAGGAAAGGATGGGTCAAACAGCTAAGAATATCACTGTGGAGACTGAGAAACCAATGGGGTTCTAGGTCAGGAGAGAACATAGCAAGGCTGCCATACTTGCGTGATATCATAGGAGAAGCACCTAGATAAAACAAGAAGACTTACATAAACCTTTTGTTGTTCTACAGGGACAGTTCACAATTGGAAAAATGAATAAGAGTGGCAACAAGGCTACCAAAGGAAAAGGGTCTTAAGAAGCCAGTACGTGGAAGGAGACTCCATACAGCCTTGTTATGAAAGCATAGGTACCTGGAAATTCAAGTAGCAGTGGGGGAGAAAAGAGAGCTTTCCAGTTAATAAAAGAAGATAGGAAAGCCAAGAAGAAGAGAGAAGAGTGGTTAGATTGGATATTCTTGAGGATTATCACTTTTTATTGCTTAGTTGCTTTTGTTCCGAAGGCTCCTCGAAGTACAGGAAGCTGTGTCCCTGACCTGGAATGTGATCTGAGGGAACCAAGAGATGAGGAAAATGAATCAGAAAGTCATCAGTCAATCAATTAATCAGGAATTTGTAAAGCTCACTACTCACCCGTGAGGGTCTCAAGGCACTGAGGAGGGGAGGGGGGAAGAGGGGCAGGTGCTGCTACTGTTCGAACAGCCAGGTCTTGAGAAGTTTCCTGAAGGTAAGGAGGTCTTTTGTCTGGCGCATGTGGGTGGGAAGAGTGTCCCCTGTTTTGGCGGCAAGATATGAGAATGATCTACCGCCATTGGTAGTTCTGCTGATGTGTGGGATGGTTGCGAGGGTGAGGTCGGCAGAGCGGAGATGCCGGGTCGGGATGTAGAAGGAGAGTGGTCTGTTGAGGTATTCTGGTCTGGTGTTGCGCAGTGCTTTGTGAGCATGGGTGAGGTGTTTGAAGGTGATTCTCTTGTTGACTGGGAGCCAGTGCAGGTTTTTTAGGTGGTCTGTCATGTAGCAGTGGTGGGGGATGTCCAGAATGAGGGGTGCTGAGGCGTTCTGGATGCGTAGCAGCCTCTTCTGGAGTTTGGCTGTGGTTCCTGCATAGAGGGCATTACTGTTAGTCCAGCTGGATGCTTCTGAGGGCTTTGGTGACTGTTCTTCTGCTTTCAGTGGGTATCCACTTGTGGATCTTTTGGAGCATGCAGAGGGTGTTGAAGCAGGAGGAGGAGATGACGTTGAGTTGCTGAGTCATGGATAGTGAGGGTCCAAGATGAATCCTAGGTTGCCAGCGTGGTCGGTGGGAGTCAAAGCGATTCTAAGAGTGGCAGGCCACCTGGAGTGATCCCGCGCAGAGGGGGTGGAGCCGAAGATGAGGACTTCCGTCTTGTCGAAATTGAGTTTGAGTTATGAGACAAAGTTGAGACTCTGACATTCAACCAATAATGGAAAGGGGGTAATAATCCAGGATTATTTTGGGTAACAATAAAAGTTTGGCTCAGATTGTAAATTGGGAAGATCCTGTTTTTTCACACGGAAGACCACAATACAGGCAGCCTGTTTATACAAAGAAGTTCCAGAACCTGGATATCACAGATTCTGCATAGCTCCACAATAAATACCCTGGTACACCAATTGGCCAAGAGTAAAAAGAAACTGGAGTCAGTGTTAGAAGAAAATGTTAGATCAGCACAGCAGATTCATGAGTCCAAGAAGAAGACTTCAGTGGTGCTACAGATGTTTACACAGGGAAAGGAATTTGGCCTTGACCTGTGCCTCAGGTTTATTGTGGCTATTATCTGGATCCTTTGCTGGTTTGGGATATCCAAGCTGCGTGCCAAGCATCCAATCCTGCAGAGATTAACACCTGTGTGGACATAAAAAGGAGTAATCTAAAAAATAATGTGATTGGATGACAAATAATGTCACCTTTGCTTCAGGAAGAAGGGGGTAATCCTTGGAGCTAACCTTCAAACCCTTTTTTTAATAACACCAAGGCTATGGGAGACAAGTGGTTAAAACCCAGTGTTTCTACAAAAGAGAAAATTGCAGAAAAACCCTAATTTCTTAATACTCTGCCTTCAAGTGTTTAAAAGTGGGAGAGACAACTTGAAAATCATACCCTAAACTCAGCCAGGGAAATAGGAGGGGAATGGCAATTTTACACTCCCAAATGCAGGATGGAGAAAGTAAGGAAACAGAACTACAGTTTCGGGAATAAGCGATTTCATTATTTTTGAAACTCTGGAAAACCTGGGTTAGGGTTAAAAAGTGGACTTACTAATAAATAGCCATGCTGCCAAATTTTTAACCATGCTACCACTAATCCAAAGACTTTAATTGTGGTGAGCGTGACCACATTGCCCTTTTCTATCCCATGGAAAAAATGAGAGGAACAGAATACATGGACATTGCGCAAATAGGCAAGCCATTATCTTAGGCAGGAGAAACCTCAGCAGGGTGTTGCTGGCATGTAATAACTAACAGCGGGACTGCAGGTGCTTGGCCTGACATGCAGTTCAGGCAATAAATTGTAAGTAGAGAATCAAAGAGTGCTTGTCAAATAGTTTCTATGAGAAAAATAGGCATAAAGTGACGACACTAAAGAATGTCTTATAGCTCAAGTGTAGGAGGCTGGCCTGGCTTATTGTGGGTATCTTGTGGTACTTACACCTTGTGCCAGGTCCAGTTATCCCTTATTAGTAGATTAGAGGTGTTCTAGCAGCTTAGATTGATAGAGGTAGCTATTGCAGAGCAGCTTAGGCTGAACTAGGAGACATGCAAATCTCCCACTATACCACTTATACAACTTAGCACTATATCTTAAGAAAACAAAATACTCAGGGCCATATTTATACGCAGTTGTGCGTCAAAATTTCTACCGCCGGCTAACGCCATTCCAACGCGCCATGCGTGCGCCTTATTTATGGAATGACATTAGCCAGCGCTGCGGACTGGCTGCGTCAAAAAAAATTACTCACTCCAGGCAGTGCCGGCGGATGGGAAAATGGGGGTTGTGAGTCAAAAAATTGTGCACGTCAGGTCTGAGGCAAAAATCAGGCCTCAAACCGGACTTGCGCCATTTTTTTTATGCCAAACCTCCATTGACATGACTCCTGTCTTAGCAAAGACAGGAGTCATGCCCCCTTGCCCAGTGGCCATGCCCAGGGGACTTATGTCCCCTGGGCATTGTCATTGGGCATAGTGGCATGTAGGGGGGGGGCAAATCTGGCCCCCCTATGCCACTTACAAAAAACTAAACAAAATACTTACCACAACTTACGTCAACTTCCATGGGATGGGTCCCTCCATCCTTGGGTGTCCTCCTGGGGTGGGCAAGGGTGGCAGGGGGTGTCCCTGGGGGCAGGGGAGGGCACCTCTGGGCTCCTTCCGAGCCCACAGGTCCCTTAACGCCTGCCCTGAACCAGGTGTTAACAAACGGCGCCCATCAGGCTGTGCGCCGTTTTTTAGGGCCCACCCCCTCCTGTGCGTCAAAATGACGCCAGAGTATAAATAAGGCGCACAGGCCTTGAAGTAATTTTTTGGAAGGGAACGCCTACCTTGCATATCATTAACGCAAGGCATGTTCACCCTTCCAAAAAATGACGCACATGGTGGGATTTTGAAGTCTGCGGGGTCAGGCGTCAAAGTATAAATATAGGGCAGGGTTTGCGCCGAATGTGCGCCAACATTTTTGACGCACATTCAGCTCAAGCAGAGTATAAATATGCCCCTCAGAGTTACTAAAAATAAAGGTACTTTATTTTAGTGACAATATGCCAAAAGTATCTCAGAGGTTATACTCCCTTAGTAGGTAAGTAAAATACACAAAATATAAACACAAACCAAAATCAGGTAAGTAAACAGTTAGAAAAGTAGTGCAAACACTGCAGAACACAATAGAATGCAATAGGAGACAATAGGCCTAGCAGCAACACAAACCATATACTCCAAAAGTGAAATGCGAACCATAAATGGACCCCAGGCCTACTGTAGTGTGTCTTGCAAAAGTGCACAGAAGCCCGAGCTGCTGCAGTTCATGCAGTACACAGGATTACTGTCTGGCGTGGGGAGGCAAGGACTTACTTCCAGCAAATTTGGACAGAAGGGCCACTGGACTGTCAGGGACACTTGGATCCAGCTCCTGTGTTCCAGGGACCACGCTCGTCAGGACGAGAGGGGACCCAGAGGACCGTTGATGCAGAAGTTTGGTGCCTGCGTTTGCAGGGGGAAGATTCCGTCGACCCACAGGAGATTTCTTCTTGGCTTCCAGTGCAGGGTGAAGGCAGACAGCCGTCAGAGCATGCACCACCAGGAAACAGTCGAGAAAGCCGGCACTATGAGGCGCCACAATGTTTCTGGTAGTCTTCTTGCTACTTTGTTGCGGTTTTGGAGGCGTCCTGGAGCAGTCAGCGGTCGATCCTTGGCAGAAGTCGAAGAGGGAAGTGCAGAGGAACTCTGGTGAGTTCTTGCATTCGTTATCTGATGAGAAACTCACAGGAGAGACCCTAAATAGTCCTCAGAGGAGGATTGGCTACAGAGAAAGGTAAGCACCTATCAGGATGGGTCTCTGATGTCACCTGCTGGCACTGGCCACTCAGAGGTGTCCATTATGCCCTCAAACCTCTGCATCCAATATGGCAGAGGTCTGGGACACACTGGAGGAGCTCTGGGCACCTCCCCTTGGGAGGTGCTGGTCAGGGGAGTGGTCACTCCCCTTTCCTTTGTCCAGTTTTGCACCAGAGCAGGGCTGGGGGGATCCCTGAACCGGTGACGGCTGGCTTATGCAAGGAGGGCACCATCTGTGCCCTTCAAAGCATTTCCAGAGGCCAGGGGAGACTACTCCCCTCAGGCCCTTCACACCTATTTCCAAAGGGAGAGGGTGTAACACCCTCTCTCAGAGGAAAACCTTCATTCTGCCTTCCTGGGACTGGGCTGCCCAGGCCCCGGGGGAGAGAAACCTGTCTGAGGGCTGGCAGCAGCGGTAGCTGCAGAGAAAACCCCAAAGAGTTAGTTTGGCAGTACCCGGGCTCTATGCTGGAGCCCCGGGGATGCATGGAATTTTCCCCCCAGTACCAGAATGGTATTGGGGTGACAATTCCATGATCCTAGACATGTTACATGGCTATGTTCGGAGTTACCATGGTGAAGCTACATATAGGTATTGACCTATATGTAGTTCACACGTGTAATGGTGTCCCCGCACTCACAAAGTCCGGGGAAATTGCCCTGAACAATGTGGGGGCACCTTGGCTAGTGCCAGGGTGCCCTCACACTAAGTAACTTTGCACCTTACCTTCAATAAGTGAGGGTTAGACATATAGGTGACTTATAAGTTACTTAAGTGCAGTGTAAAATGGCTGTGAAATAACATGGGCGTTACTTCACTCAGGCTGCAGTGGCAGTTCTGTGTAAGAATTGTCTGAGCTCCCTATGGGTGGCAAAAGAAATGCTGCAGCCCATAGAGATCTCCTGGAACCCCAATACCCTGGGTACCTAGGTTCCATATGCAAGGGAATTATAGGGGTGTTCCAGTGTGCCAATAAGAATTGGTAAAATTAGTCACTAGCCTGCAGTGATAATTTTAAAAGCAGAGAGAGCATAAAAACTGAGGTTCTGGTTAGCAGAGCCTCAGTGATACAGTTAGGCACCACACAGGGAACACATATAGGCCACAAACTTATGAGCACTGGGGTCCTCGCTAGCAGGATCCCAGTGACACATATCAAACATACTGACAACATAGGGTTTTCACTATGAGCACTGGGCCCTGGCTAGCAGGATCCCAGTGAGACAGTAAAAACACCCTGACATATACTCACAAACAGGCCAAAAGTGGGGGTAACAAGGCTAGAAAGGGGCTACCTTCCTACATCAAGTCAATAATTAACACAAAGGAGCTAATATTGCTATTGCTAGTCAGGTAATGCAAAACCTTTCTGAGGGCCTGATCATTGGAACAGATAATGCAGAATTGTATTCCTTTTTTGGAGAAGCAAGTGTCCCATTAGATTAAGTTGTTATTAAAGGTGTTGGGACTTACCTAACAAAGCAATAAAGCCTTATATTTATGAGAGGCTGGGGAGGAGTGAGGACAAAATAAGTTATGGAGAGAGTACTGCATTTATCACTCAAAATGCCTGGCAGGAGAATGATCATTTTCAGGCAGCCCAACGTGAAAACCTCTACTCTAAAATGCTTTGGAGCAGTCCTGTGAGCAAGAAGATGGTATGGAGGTAGAGCCCAACTTGGTTGTCAAGGACAGACTTCTATATAGGAAAAATGACACTCACAGACTACAATTAAACATATAACAACCTTCCAGGAAAACATACCATTTTCAGAGCACACTTGCTAGTAGAATGTTTGTGTTCATAGAAAAATGAAAATAGTATTACAAAGCAGTTGTACCAGTCTGGGATGCATATGCAGATAACAAAGTACTTTTGAAAGTATCCTAATTTCAAAGTAGCCAATCCGTACAAGCCTCATAAATCTCCCCTGATGTGCAGCATTGTAATAATTTATCAATATGTGGTCCTTTTTCTGCCTAATAAGGGCTATACGTACATTCTCGTCATAGGAAATTGATCCCTATGTATCCTTGAATTGCATTTCCTTTGCATTAAGCATGGTGTTGCAAAGGCAACACAGTCCTTAAGTCAAATTTACCATGTTGGAAAATGGGTCATTAGTTGTATGGCCTACACAAGTAATGGATCCGCACATGACCACCACTGCAACCAAACACCCCATTGTAGCGCTTGACTCTCATAAGGTAGCATTGCTGAGCAGTCCAAGGCTTACTCAAGGGAGGTGGTGTGGGTTAGTAATCCCCATTCGCGGGCACGCAAGCATGGCACTCGATAAATGATTGTCCAGTCTGTGCTTTTTCTTTGGTTATAGTAAAAGGACATTTATTACACACACACTACTCAGTACTATGCAACAATTTACAAATATACACAAATGGATGGAAGTACCCTGGGATGACATTGGGTAATCTCTCAAGCCTGCCCCTAGGGGGAAATATAATCCAACCACCTAAATGGCAAAGCAGTCCCTGGTATCCCAATGCAACATTTGTCTGCAATATAGAGTGAACGCACTCAAGCCTGACAATGAGCATAATAACAGTAATTGCTGTACAAGAGAGTGGGTATCAACAATTACTGTACAGAAGAGTGGGTATCAATCTTAGTACACAATTCAGCATTATTAGGAACAGGATTAGATACTTCAAACCATAAAGATTACTTTTGGATTACAGAGGTATAACTTCATACATTTGATCATTTTGGTATAATACCAATTTTCACCCATAGAGAATGCAATAATACAAGCTAAAAACAAAAGATCTAACATGTTAGTGATTTACATTTGCTTGTAACTCTTGGGGCGTTATATTTCTTTGGTCCCAGCTAACTTAGGGTGAGGGGCATAAACTTGGCATTGGGGGGATGCTGCGCTGTTCCTGCAGCTCCCCCTGACAATGGGCACTTGGTTGGTGGTAGCCCCATCTTTGTTTTTTCCAGTTGTCCGTGACGCCCGTCTGTAGTCTCAGTGTCCAGCAGTGAAGCACAGCCAAGAGAGAGAGCTCTCCCCTGTGCAGGACCTTTTAAGTGGGGGCAGAAGTGTCCAGCAGACCTGCACCGCTGGCCAATCCAGATGTGCCACATCACTTCCTTGCCCTGTCCCCTCCTTCCTGCACAGCCTTCTGGAATAGCTCCAAAATGGTGTCATCCAGGAGCTTGGGCCACATGTGCTCTGAGACTCAGACCCTTCTTCCAAGCATTCCTTTCAGGGCTTATCTGTCCTTTTCCTGGCAGGGGGTGACAGCTGGCTGATTGATGCAAGGCCCTGCTCAAGCAGCTGGACAGAGCAGTAATTGACCCTAATCATGAGCTGAGTCAGAGAAAGATGACATTCCTAGATGACCAATACATTGTACAACTATGCTTTTGTAGCCTATTGCATCATTCTTTTCATATAGGTTACAGTGTACATTGGTGCGACTCTGGTCTCTGTGGGCCATAGGGGACCTGAGTTATACCCTGGGCCACTCTTTCCTATTGACATTGAATGGAGTGTCCCTACAGTGAAAAGACAGTAAGCTCACTGATGTTGACATGGACAGGAGTGTCCCTATAGTAAAAATACAGAAAGCACACTGACTATACCTCACCTGGCTACACCCATCTTAGGAGGTCTACTACAGGTCACCTCTCACTCTCCATAGTTCCTTCTGCACCAGGCTCCCTGAGCACAGTTCTTTGGGCTGCGCACGTCAGGATCCCTACCTGCTCAGCCCTTACATGGGAGCATACACATATGCACACACGATCCTGAGTTGCCCGCCCAGAGCCTCCCACTCTTGCTGCACCACAGAAGCCTTTCTTTAGCAAGGCGGCACCGGGAGTCACAAGTGTAGTCCATATTACCATGAGCTTACTGTGGGGGAGTCCCTGCCTAGGAGGCTCCCTCACAGTAAAAGGTCAAATACCAGGTGGTCAAAAAGCAAATAAAATCAGGGCAGACCAGATGGTCAGAACTGTCTTCTCACATACCAAGCAACACAAGGCAAACTTGTGTGACATTGCAATAATTGAAAAAACTGGAGAAACACAAAACAGTGCAGGCTGCTGCCTTGTGTTACTATGCCCTGGGAAGGTGCTCCATTAGAATGGAGTGTGGGTGTTGCTAAACATCCACCCATGGATTTTGACACATTCTCAGATGTACCAAGTCTGCTAAATCTGAGGGCGCTTTAAAATGCTTTGCTTCCCGATAGAGGCACACCGAGGGTAAATATCTTTATTTCTCCTTGTCATTCTCCTCCTGATGAAAATCAAAGATTCCTGCAATGCAGGCACACTTGCACAATGATGCAAGGGTGCCGTCAATGGCAGCGCTAGGCTGCACCAAGTGCCCCAGCACAAGAAGAGAGCATGTAGGAGCCATACCTTGATAGATATTGTACATTCCTGCCCTCTCCATTTGACGCAGCACACCACAGAGCCGCAAGTTGTTTTACTGCACTACACTATGTCAAAGTTTGATATATCCGGGCCTAGATATCTTGAGGTAGTTCCTTTAAGGCAGGTAGGAACCACTCAGGTTGCTTCTACAATGATTGATATTTTTTCCAGTATTATATTTCCTCACAATTGCTTGAAGATCAAAGGATTTCCTTTGTCTCAAAATGTATGTCCAAAATGTATGAAAAATTAGAAATAAAACAGTTATACACCTCAGCCTATCACCCATGGACCAACAGTTTGATTGAATTATACAAAGGTACATTGCCATTCACCTTCAGTAAAATTTGTGAGTTAGAAGGAGTCCTTTTTGCAATACGATGTCAAACTCAAGCCCTTATTGATTTCTCATTTTTGAACTCCTGCTCAGGAGAAAATCTCACAAACTGCTTGATTCAAATCAAGATATTTGGGAAAAACATTACCCAATTGAGTAACAGACTAGGGAAGTTGGGAGAGCTGGTTCAGGAAATCCAGTGCCTGGCCCATAATAAAAAACATGGAAAATTGTAATAGATAATACATGTTCAAGGATTGAAATCCCTTCTGTGCATTGGATGGCTGAGAGCAGTCCAATGTCATGGTGGGCTCGTATGTAGGCTGGCTCCACCGTGGGCATGCCCATGCTATGGCACAACCAGGGATGGCAGCGAAAGCACTTCCTCTGCCACCCCAACACTCTCCCTTAACCTTCTGGTAATGTCGGTATCCCCCCCACGTGCTGATGTCACCCGAGCAGGACAAGGAGGCACTGGAAGCATTTTGATTACAGCAGTGTGTTTTCCGTGTTAATGCCCATAGGACCTGTCCACACATCCACAGCCCAAAAAACTGGATGGAATTACACCAAATTTGGCAAAACGCTAGCTGCCGGTACACAGATTGTGCTTTTTGTTATTTAGTGTAAATTCATTCAGTAGTTTAAGGGCAAATATATCTGTATATATCTGGCCACAAATAATTTGCGAAATGCGCAATTGTTCATAAATATGCATGCGAAAAAGAAGTTTTGCAATTGGCTGACCAAAACCTGACTAGAAAGGTGTGACCACCATTTTATTTCATGGGACATGGTCCCAAAGGTGAGTTCTTCTCCCAGGGTTGTTGGGGGTTGTTTGAATAAAGAAACAGACACTGGGGGAAAGGAAAGAGTGTTCCCTTTCCCCCATTCCTCTATAAAGTTGATTCCTGCTTCATGATCACCGATGGGGCCGCAAACATGGAGCAGGAATCGCATCCATTAGATCACCAGAGATTTTCTTTTGTGATGTTTGGGGAGCGACCCCTTAGGCAAGGTGTCACACCCCAGGGGGCATATATTTTTTTCTGTTTTGGCCCCCCTGGGGCATGTTCAGCTATTTTTTCCAATGATCTGCCCCCCGGAGGGGAGGCATAACCCACTAGATGCGAGGGATGATTATTTAGCAATTGCAGAGAGCAAGCTCTTGGGCAAGGGTCACACCCCTGGGGACCCCTTATCTTTTATCTGTGTTCCAGCCCTCCTAGGGCCTCCTTTTTCAGCCAATCTGCCCCCGTGGTACATCAAAACCCAATGGACATCAGGGATTATACACTCAGGAATTGAGGGGAGTAACCCCTTGTGTAAGGGTCACTCCCCTGGGGGGCTGTTGGAGAGTGGATTATTGGTAAGGGCAGGTAAGTACCTACACTTAGTAATAGGCCACCAACTCCCACTAGGTCCAGTTAGGTCTCAATAATTTAATCCCAGCTCCACTCTGGGTAGCTTTGCAATGAGCAGTTAGACTTAACTTAGGAGAAAGCTGTATAAAGCATTTAAAAAGCACAAAACAGTAAATAAGTAAAACACAAAACACAATAAAATTCCAACTCCAATTTTTAAGCATAGATTACAACGTAATCTTTAAAATGACATTATAATGAAACAAATCAAATAAAGGGAACAAGAGATATGAATTTTGTTTTCTTTCTTTTTTGTGTATTGAAGCTAAAAGCACCAATCTGGACATCTGTTCGCACTAGATGGGGGAAAAGACAAAATTTGAGGCCGACCGTGATGGACCCTTGCTCAGCTACAGCAGGAGGCCTCAGTCAAAGATTTACCTTTGGAATTAGGTTGTCATTTTGATCCTGGTGGTCTTTTGACCGCCAGGGTAAATGTGGCGGGCCCACCACCAACAGGCCGATGGTGAAGACCGCTACTTTATGAGTGTGGCGGGTTGGTGTTAGAAATGGGGTCTTTGGTTGGCAGTCAGGTTACCCCCTCTACAAGCAAGGACCCTCACTCTAGTCAGGGTAAGTCACACACAATCCAAATTATCCTGTGCCCACCCTCTGGTAGCTTGGCACTGAGCAGTCAGGCTTAACTTAGAAGGCAATGTGTAAAGTATTTGTGCAATAAATCATACAATAACACAATATAGCACCACAAAAATACACCACACAGTGTTTAGAAAAATATATAATATTTATCTTGATATTTGCAGGTCAAAATAATCAAAGATGCAATAAGAAAATGTAAAGATATCACTGAAAAGTGATATAAAGTGTCTTAAGTCTTTTAAAAGCAAACAAAGTCTCTTTCAAGCACAACGTACCTGGTTTGCGTGAAAAATCTCTGCAAAGGGCCGCAGAGGAGGAGAAGCGGGGACACAAAGGGGTGTGCATCGATTTCTCGGGCCGCACACGGTCGATGCGTCATTTAGTTTCCACGCAGGGATGGCTGTGCGTCGATCTCCGACGCTCGTCGTGGATCCTCTTTGGGTTGCGGGGTTTTCTGACGCCCCCGGGTCTGTGCATGGAATCCTGGGCTTGTGACAAGCTCTGCGTTGTTCCGGTAGGCAGTGCAGGGTAATTTCTCCCGCAGAGCAGGCGCCGTGTCGATTTCACCTCTGGAAGTCGGGCTCCGACGTCCCAGGTCAGCTGTGCAGTGATCTGGTGGGCCGTGCGTCAAAGTTCAGGTCGCACCCGCAGGTGCCGCGTCGATCTTTTCCTTGTGAAGTCGAGCTGCGTCATTCCGGTTCAGCGTTCGATAAATTTCTCACCGTGGGACAGGCTGTACGTCGTTTTTAGCAAGCTGTGTGTCGAATTTTCACCGCACAAAGAGTCCAGTTGCAGGAGAGAAGTCTTTTTGGTCCTGAGACTTCATAGAACAGGAGGCAAGCTCTATCCAAGCCCTTGGAGAGCACTTCTTCACCACAGCCAGAGAGCAGCAAGGCAGCAGAGCAACAGCAAGGCAGCATTCCTTCACAGAAAGCAGTCAGGTGAGTCCTTTGGGCAGCCAGGCAGTTCTTCTTGGCAGGATGCAGGTTCTGGTTACAAGTTTCTTCTCCAGGAAGTGTCTGAGGTGGTAGGGCAGAGGCCCTGATTTTATACCTAAATGTGCCTTTGAAGTGGGGGAGACTTCAAAGAGTGGCTTAGAAGTGCACCAGGTCCCCTTTCAGTTCAATCCTGTCTGCCACGGTCACAGTAGGGGGTGTGGCAGTCCTTTGGGGGAGAGCAGGCCCTCCACCCTCCCAGCCTAGGAAGACCCATTCAAAATGCAGATGTATGCAAGTGAGGCTGAGTATCCTGTGTTTGGGGTGTGTCTGAGTGAATGCACAAGGAGCTGTCAACTAAACCCGGCCAGACGTGTATTGTATGGCACAGAAAGATTTAAGTGCAGAGAAATGCTCACTTTCTAAAAGTGACATTTCTAAAATAGTAATGTTAAATCTAACTTTACCAGTCAGCAGGATTTTGTATCACCATTCTGGCCATACTAAATATGACCTTCCTCCTCCTTTCAGATCAGCAGCTACCACTCCAACAATGTGTGAGGCCAGCCCCAATGTTAGTCTATGAAGGGAGCAGGCCTCACAGTAGTGTAAAAACGAATTTAGGAGTTTTACACTACCAGTACATGTAAACTACACAGGTACATGTCCTGCCTTTTACCCACACAGCACCCTGCCCTAGGGGTTACCTAGGGCACACCTTAGGGGTGACTCATATGTAGAAAAAGGGGAGTTTTAGGCTTGGCAAGTATTTTTAAATGCCAAGTCGAATTGGCAGTGAAACTACACACACAGGCCTTGCAGTGGCAGGCCTGAGACAATGTTAAGGGGCTACTTAAGCGGGTGGCACAATCAGTGCTGCAGGCCCACTAGTAGCATTTAATCTACAAGCCCTGGGCACATATAGTGCCTTCTACTAGGGACTTATAAGTAAATTAAATAATCCAATTGGGTATGATCCAAGGTTACCATGTTTAAAGGAAGAGAGCATATGCACTTTAGCACTGGTTAGCAGTGGTAAAGTGCTCAGAGTCTAAAAACCAGCAAAAACAGTGTCCAAAAAGTGTAGGGAGGCAGGCAAAAAGTTAGGGGTGACCACCCTAAGGCTGTCAGGTCTAACAGTTGGCTTCTGCCAACCTGCCATATCTCCACTCCTACCCCCATGGCGGTCAGAACCGCGGGCCAGAGATGATCATCTCCAACCCGACGGTCCACAGATGACCGCCGGCAGAATTAGGAGCCGACTTTCCTCCATGGTTTCCACGGTGGTAGGACTGCCACAAAAACCATGGCGGGACAGCTACCGGTGACAGGGAACTTCTTCCCTGTCACTGGTAGACAGCTCTCCCACACCCCCAAGCAAGCACTAGATGCCCTCCCCCTAGCCTCTACCCACCCTTCATCTACAGCGCCCCCTCCCACCAGCCGCCAACCCCTTCAATCACAGCGCCACCACCCCCATACAGCCACAGCGTTCTCCTCCCCGCATACATGCACACAGATACCCACACGTACCATGCATACAATATACACGCTTCCACTCACACATATCCATACACGCATTCACAACATTCATGCACGCATACAAACACACATCCATGCACGCATTCACAAGATTCATACATGCATTCAAACATGCATCCATACACACATTCACAACAACATTCATGCACGCATTCAAGCATGCATATTCACATGCAGACAAGCACACATTCACCACAATAGTCACATACACATACACATATATACTTACATGCAGACACGTACTCACTTCAACAATCAGACACACATACAACCATGCATACACACATTCATGCACACACGCAGACACCACACACTCATACATGCACACATAACACCCCACACCCCTTCCCCCCTCGAATGATCACCTTACCTGCTTCCCGGAGAAGGTCGTCCAGCAGGGAACGGGAAAGGGTCCTCCCACCACCGGCAGTGCCCTGTCAGCAAGACACCGCCAGACTGTATTATTGCAGACGGGACAGGTAGTGAAACAGCCAGAGTGCCTCTGCCCGACAGAACGACTACTGCCGGATTTCTACCCGTCAGTCAGTACCCGTGATATGGTGGATGGAAGACCGCCAGCACTGGCGGTCTTTTTGCGCTCATGGCTTTGGCGGTCATTGAAAAGGACCGCCAAAGTCATAATGAGTGCCTTAGTCTTTTTCTTGAAGATTTTTCTCACCAGAACGAAGTAAAAAATCAGATCTGACCTCCATGGAGCCCTCATCGGATACACATCGCAGGAGACCTTGGTGAAGAGTTATATGTTCGGAATTAGCCAATTTTTCATGACCAAAATCTTTGTCCATGACGAACTTGAAGTTGAAGCTGACCTCCCTTGAGCCCTCTTCAGATACGCTGTGCAGGAAGCCTCTGTGAACTTTTTACGTTCGGACTTAGAAATGTTTTTGGAGCTTATTCTCTCCCACGTCGGACGACCCTCCACAGCAAGCCGATTTCAAGTTGACATCGTCCGATTGCCTTTCCACAAGCCCCCAGTGAAATTCTGGAAGTCTGTAGCTCTGGAGCTTTTTAGCGGGACGAACCTGCAAGACAAGCCAGTTTGCAGTCGACATAAGCCCGCTTGACTCACGACCTCGAGTAGGTCCACTTATGGAGCTTTTCTCCAAAAGTGCTCCAATCTTCTCCAAAGTTCTGGATCTTTTTCTAGAAGGTCTTTGAGTTTCCTTTAGGAGTCCACTACTCACCCCAAGTTTCCAGAGCAATGAGTTGCACTTTAAGGGTTAAGACTCCAACTCCCAGAATGCACCTGGCTCAAATCCAAAAATGACCACTGGTCACTGGTCAGCTGGTGAGTTTCTTCAGGGCTTGATGCAGGAGACTCTGGTCAGCTATTTTCTACCTGTAGCAAACAGAGAGACCCTTCTTGAAGCATTTGAAGACAGGCAAAGTCATTTTAGTGGTGAAGCCCAGGTGTGCAGCTGGTTCAGTCCTTCAGAGTGCAGTGTCCAGATACAGGTCAGGGGTCCAGCAGGGCAGTCATTCTTCTTGTATTGTTCCTTGTAAGGTTCTGAGGTGGGATGCAGCTCTGCCAGTTTTATACTTGCTCCTGGTGGTGGAAAGCAGGGGGGACTCTGTCCAGTTATGTTCAAGCTCCACCCTGTTAAGAGACCACTTCCTGGGAAGTGTGACAAACATCAATCCCAAGGCGCAACAGTCTCCAAAAATCCAAAATGGCAGAAATTCATTTTCAGAGGTTAGGTCTGGCTGAGCCCACCCACTGGTGTGGCTAACTTTCCTTAGCACGCCCCTTTCTAGCCCTCTCCTAATCCAATCAGGGAGCACCTGGCTGTCTGGCTTTGCAGGAAATGGGGGAGGTCCACTTGCTGGTCAAATGTCCTCCCCTCCTTTGAAGTACAGTTTGGCTGCTCTCCCCATCCTGTTTCACCATCTGATGAGGCAGTTCTCCTCCTACAGTCACTTCCTTTGTCCTCAGCCCAGGCCACTTCACACCTCATCAAGGCAGCCTGACCAGGCTGCCAGGGGCTGGCCAAACAGAGAAAGGCACTACAGGGCTGAAGTTGGCAACTTTCAGGTAGAGTTCTTAAACATTTTCCCTGAGTTAGTTATATAAAATTCAATAATGGGAAGTTGTTGGATTTAGTATAACAATAAGTTTGATACCAAACTTGAAATATGTAGCTCCTTTCAAGACTGTATTAAGTAAAATAAATTCTCCCCATGATAGCATATGGAGCCCATTAACTACATATATGGGAAAACAAATGTAGCTATTTTTTTCACCAGGGCTTATAAAAAAGCTTTTATAAAGTTTCTGATCATATTTATACTGCACCCAACCCTAGGCACACCTTAAGGGTGACATATGTAAAAATAAGGTAGTTTAGGTCTTTGGAAGTATTTTTAATTCCATAGTCAAATTTGGGGTTAATGTTAAATTAAAAGCAGCCAGCAAGGCAGGCCAGCCTTCAAAATGACACTGGGTACCTCAGCAGTACACCTATGGGTACACTACCTATACTGTGGTCCCTGAATCTACATGCCCTACCATATATTAGAGACTTATAGGTAGGTTGATATAGCCAATTATAATTAGCTAATTTGAATAATCAATTTTACACAAAGCACTGGCCCTGGGACTGGTTAGCAGTACCTAGGGCAAAGCCAAGAGTCAGTAAACACAAGTATCTGACTTAAATGTTTGGGGGTTGCCAGGACAAAAAGGAGGACTTTCCTAGACAGGCAATATATTTTATATGTGTTTTGGCCCTTTTTTCAGCTGATCTGAGCCCCCCGGGGGTTGAAACCCACTGGACGCCAGGGATTTTATATTTAGAAATTGCGGGAACTGACCCCTTTGGCAAGGGTTGCTCTGAATTTCGGCTCCCCTCTGGTTAGTTTAGCCCTTTTTCCAAGCGGTCTGACCCTGGGGTGCTCAAAACCCACTAGATTCCAGGGAAATTGTGGGGAATGACTACTTGGGCAAGAATTGTTGACCTCGGGGCAAATAGATTGTATCTGTGTTTCAGCCCCTCCCTGGGAGCTACATTGCCATTGTCCTAGAGATCTGCCCCCTGGGGGATTCAAGGACCACTAGACACCAGGGATTATGTTTAGTGGGGAGCTACCCCTAGGGCAAGGGTTGCACCACTTGGGGGCAATATTGTTTGTTTCTTTGAATGGTTAAGGCTTAGGGTGGATGGTAACAACTGAATCACCTGGGAATAAGGTTAGACATGTGGTGGGGGATCAGCTTCTGGGGTTAGGTGTACTTCCATCTGGTGGTGTCTTTTTTGCCTTTGACATGCCTCTTTTCAGGGGAATATCAGTGCCTTTTCTGTTATTCTATTCATATTATAATTTTCTTCTCTTTTTTTTGTAGAACCAATATTTTCCTTTGTCTTGTTGGTGGATACTGGTTGTGGGTGCAGATTTGGCTGATCTGTAGTTTGTGGAATTGTGGTTGGTAAGCAACTCATTTTGTGTTTTTCTTCATCTTTTCTGTATCTTTAATCAGATTGTATAATTTGTTGACCGATGTGCTAATGTTGGACTCTTTAGTTTTTCGTGTGATTGTCTTTCAAAGTAAAATAATTATTTGGGTATGTTCTTTTCTGTCTTACGATATGTGCAATGTTTTGTTTCTTCCAGAGCATGGACTTGTGCTTGGTTGGTGGTGTGTGTGGGCTGGCACTTGGCTGGTGGAGGTGGGTTGGTGGCTGGTAGCATGTTAGTTTTCTGACTTGCCTGAAGTGTGTTTGTCAGTTGTCTGTTGTTTGGGTGCTTGTGGTGTGATTGGCTTGTTAGTCCTGTTGGTGTATGAGAGAGATGAGTCTTAGAATGGCGCTATTTGTAAATGTAAGTGTTGTATTGTGTTGGGCCCACACCTGGCAGTGTGAATGGTTTTCTGTGTGTAACACATGAAAGGCATGTGAGTGGACTATAAAGAAGTTGGTGCCTTGCTGTGACTTTATAGCTCACGAGTTGTAAGTCAGTGGTTCTTTGATCAAATGTTGAAAATATTACCAGATTTGCAGATTTTATTTCATAAAGTCATTGTTGAATAAAGTTTGTTTAATGAACCATTTACTTACCCTCATGAAAAATCCAACCAGTAAACCTGTGATTGACGAGTGGATAGGTGTGCAAGAATGTTTTGGTATTTTTTTGCTTTTTATTGTCAGTGCATGCTATTTCTGAAGTGAACAATGTCTGCCCTGACATCTTTTTGGGAACTGGTAAAAAGGAAATAATATGTGGCATGTTTTCTGTGGACCCCACAAGGTTCACTGTCCCAGAAGCCCATATTAATTGCCAAAAAAATATTCTTTCCTCAAATTTCTGTGTAGGACAGTTGTGGGTTGACTGGGTGGGCTCAAATTTCCTACCACCTAGTGTTCCCCCAAGTCTCCAGATGAAAATGTACCTTACTTTTGTGGGTGGGCCAAGTGCTCATGACAGGAAAGGGCCCAAAACTTATTGTGGAGACATCACATTTATGTATACAACCTGGTATTGCATGGAGGGCATCTGCATTTGTGGTTCTGGGCTCAGCAGCCATCTAAGGAAACCTACCAAAACCAGACATTTCTGAAAACTGGAGACCCGGGGAAGTCCAGTTAGTTGTCAGTTACACGGATCCCCCAAATGTTTCTTACCCAGAATTCCCTGCAAATGTGAAACATTGAATAAAAGCAAATCTTAGTTGAATTTCTGTGACATAAACTACACAAAGTTGCATGGATCCATAAAATTCCTACCACCCAGCATTCCCCCACTTGTCCCGATAAAAAGTCTATCCTACTTCTGTGACTGGGCCTAGTGCCCACATTTAGAATGGTCACAACAGGGTCAACAGTTGTACTCATGCAAGCATTTGACGCTGCATACATTTCTGCACGGCAAAGGAACTTTCTAAAATCAATTCATATCCATTGCTGTATTGATGAGCTGATAGAGCAGCTAGGAGAGGCATGTTATATTTCTGCTCTTGACCTTACAAAAGGATACTGGAACATTTGACTGTAACATCAATATTAGGGAGCAGTGGCATTTTCCATCTCTGATGGGCTTTATCATTTCACAGTCGTACCTATTTGGCTTTGCTGATCACCATCCACTGGCTAATGGGTAATGTGCAAATCAAACTATAGGAAAAAATGTACTGTCATTCGAGAGATCTCCTTTCCACAGACTACAGACAAGCTTTTTTCTGGGTAATGGTGTATTATCTGTGAGTCATTCCCATGTTCTCCAAAATTACTGTCCCACTCCAGATTTGTTGCAGCAATGCAGTTTCAAAAACTGTCAAAAAGCATTACAGTGACAGCAAATAGGATTTTGAAGATCTCAAACCATGAAGTCTTCCAATCCTATTTTGTAATCCCCATATTTCTCTAAGGATGTACTTTTCCAGGCAGATACCTCTTTCAAAGGAATTGGTGCAATCTTGTCTCAAGTAGACTCAAAGGAGAGAAGAAAATCTGGTTCTATTCATTAGTAGAAAACTCTATCCCCAGGAATGAGCTGGGCTACGTTAAAAAAGGATGTCTAGTGGTAAAATGAACGGAGAAAAAACTAAACTACTACTTAGAAGGTAACGTTTTATACATGGAACACTCTTTACTGGTTAAACCACATCAAAGGTAATAACATAAGAGCACACATACTGTTACCGATTCAGCAGTTGAATTGAATATTATAAGGTTGTACCTTAATTACACGTGTGTATATTTTTTGTCACTATTCATCTTTTGAAGGGTTTTATCTTAGAGCATATCAGTTTGATTTAACAATTATCACTGTTTAATTCAGTTGATTGTGAATGGGATGCATACATTGGTCGACTTAAAGATGGACACACAGAACTACATGACATGTGATCAAGTCCGGCTTTTGGTCGAAATTAATTGTATGCTAAATACAGTTGCCTAACAGGAAATTCTGGGAGTGTTGTCCACTTATGTTCTATTTTGGAATCACAGGGAATGGGTGGAGTGTGGTGCGGATATATATATATATATATATATATATATATATATATATATATATATATATATATATATATCCACAAAATATTATTTCCCTCTCTTTGTTTCTTTCACTACCAGAATAAACAATTCCTGAATAAACACCAGCAGAGTGACCTTTGAGTGCAGCTTATTTCTTTTCTGGCCAGCAAAGAGAGGGAAATAATCTTTTGTGGATATAATTTGGTGTCTCCTATTATAGATATAGTTGTACATACATATAACAACGTATCTCAGCAAGAGCATGCTCAGGTGGGGCCCAATGGCAAAACAACGAACATGTTTTGGCCACACAAATTTGTTGTTGTGTTTCAACGGGTGCGGTTTGCTTCACGGTCCTGTGCGCTGTGCCCTCCATGGCATGGTATTCCTTTTGGACACATATATTTATGTATGTAGATATATATATATATATACACACACACACACACACACACATATATATATATATATTAACTGAAAAAAAAGTTACAGGGACGTGATAGGTTCTGAATTTACTAGGACAAAACCATAGAAATTCAGCAGTTATAGTTAGAGTTCTTTCTAGTAACTTTAATTCGTACCCTAAGGTAACTATAACTCACTCCCTTGCCATGAACAGTTTTCTTATCAGTAATGTTATTGCAAACATTGCAGTGATAATAAAGATGCCATACAAGATCTCATGAATGACATAATATGTGTAGTAATTAGCTGTGTATGGCGAAGGTGCGAGTTATAGTTACCTGAGGGTCAAGTCACAGCAAACGTTTTTTGACAGTGGGACCGGTCAAACAGTTCCTGCTGTCAAAAAGCGGAGTTTTCTTCTCTGTTCCCTGTATGCAGGTATGCATGCAGGGAACAGAGATGAAAGGCTTGCATCAGAAACCACAAAACTGCTACTTAAAGCAGTTCCTTGCTTGCTGAAGCAACAGGACCATGGGGGATGCCTTGAGGCTTTCCCCATAGTCCCAGATAGCCCATAAAGTGCAACTTAGAACTTATTTTTTTTAAAGGCACGGATCACAGCGGACAAAAAAATAATGTCCCAAATAGCCCAGAAAAAGTGGTGGGAAAAAAAAGAATAGCACAGTGTGAAGTTCTAAGACCTTCACACTGAGCATTGAGAGTTTGAGTCCAGCTAGACTCATAAAGTATAAATGTTTTAGGGTCAAATCAAAGGTGATTTTTCTTTTTTAAAATGACAGATCCATTTTTCTTTTTAAATTGTACAAAAATATCTCATTCTTAGTAAATCATAAATCAAAGCCTAAAAAAGTCTCTATCTCGCTCCCTCTCACTCTCTTTCTCTCTCTCTCTCTTTTTCAATCTCTTGCTCCCGCTCACACACCCACTCATTCACTTATGCACCCACTCAAAGACACACTGAGAACCTGGTGCACCCATTAACAGCCCCAGTCAGACCCTCATGCAGCCACTCACAGACCCAATCAGACAGTTACGCACCCACTCATAGACCCAGTCAGACTCTCACACACCCACTCACAGACCTATGAACTCACTGATGCACCCACTAAAACACTGATATATCCACTCTAACACCCAGACAGACACTCCCACAGGCACTCTCACCCCCAGATACACCCTCTCACATCTATTCTGACACCCAGAGAATCCATGGCAAACTTCCGCCGCTCAAGACCAAAGGCCTGTGTACAGCATCGGGTTGGGTTGTTAGGGGGGTTGGCCACAGGGGCTGGCTGCAGGCCAGCCCTTTCGGGCAACCCCTGATGAGCAAGAACAAAGGCCATGCACAGTGCACAGTTGAGTGCTTATAGGGTGTTGGCCTCAGGGCCTGGCATACATACATACATACATAGATACTACCAACTGCCAGTTGCCAGTAGGAAGGTATAGTTAGGACCTAGTTTCGATAGGAGAAACATTTTTTGTTTTGTTTATAACTTTGGCGCTGTTTGATGAATCTTCACAACATTTTTAAAACTGGGGATTTTAGGCATGACAACAGCCTGAACCATTGGTTGGGATTACACCAAATTTGGCTGAAAGCTAGCTGTTGGTCCAGAAAGAGCCCTTTTTGTGATCTGGCACAAATTCATTGTGTAGTTTTTAAGTTATTAAAGAAAAAAGATAGTTGTATATCTAAGGCCATTGATCCAACATATATATATATATATATATATATATATATATATATATATATATATATATATATATATATATATATAAAATATATGTATCTTATAAATTCATTGAAAAAAACAACAGTTATAGGGACGTTATAGTTTGACTCAGATTTCACTCATACAAAACCACAAAAATTCAGCAGTTATGATTACCCGAGCTAACTATAACTTATGCCCCAACCATTCACTGCTTATAAACTCACACATTATTATTATTATTATTATTATTATTATTATTATTATTATTATTATTATTAATAAACACAACTTTGCTTGACTTGCAACAGGTCATAAAAGCAACAAATAAAACATCTTGGGGCTCATTCTGAGCCCAGCGGGCGGCGGGAGCCGCCCGCCTGGAGGGAGCCGCCAAATGACCGCACCGCGGTCAGAAGACCGCGGCGGCCATTCAGACATTTCCTCTGGGCCGGCGGGCGCTCTCCAAAAGAACGCCCGCCGGCCCAGAGTAAATGCCTCTGCAACGAGGACGCCGGCTCAGAATTGAGCCGGCGTAGTTGCAGGGGTGCGACGGGTGCAGTTGCACCCATCGCGTATTTCAGTGTCTGCAAGGCAGACACTGAAATACTTTGCGGGGCCCTCTTACGGGGGCCCCTGCAGTGCCCATGCCATTGGCATGGGCACTGCAGGGGCCACCAGGGGCCCGCGGCACCCCCTACCGCCATCCTGTTCATGGCGGGTTTCCCGCCATGAACAGGATGGCGGTAGGGGGTGTCTGAATCCCCATGGCGGCGGAGCGCGCTCCGCCGCCATGGAGGATTCCCCCGAGCAGCGGAAAGTCGGCGGGAGACCGCCGACTTTCCGCTTCTGACCGCGGCTGAACCGCCGCGGTCACAATGCTCGTGGGAGCACCGCCAGCCTGTTGGCGGTGCTCCCGTGGTCGGTGAGGGTCAGAATGACCCCCCTTATGTATAAAAAAAATAAAAAAAATACTATAAATACAGTGATGTGAATAAATACCAAATACATTATAATATGTATGATCAAAGATAAGTAAAATAGTCTAGTTTAACTTAATGCCAGTGTACTGATAGACTTTCTTATAGTTATCACAGAGCATAAAAAGTTTGCTAAAATTCCACATGTTTCAATGGAAGATAAAATCTGTAAATTATTATACGCAGCGCGACACTGTCGCAATTTAATAGATCTCAAAAAAGGCAATAGCAAACGCTTTCCCTGTTTTTCATAAAATTTACAAAAAAAGACCACATGTATGGTGGTTTGTGCAGCTTTTGCATCACAAGGACATGCCCCTAGAGTTGGGCTCCAGTCATTCATAGTTGGAAAAGTTACTAATCGATTGAAAGTATCTAGCCTTAATCTTGTAAGAACAAAACGGTGCTGAGGTTTTACCACATTTACCAAATATGGCTGCATACCCTCTGTGGACAGAATTAGATAATTAGACATAACGCTATGCTTTTTTGATTCTGCTTCCCATTGCTGATCTTCTAAATGTTTCAAAGTCTAGGTCCTCAATTCCTTCCTAGACAGCCCTTCCAGCAATTCTGGGTTTGTGTAATATTCTTGGTGGCCCAGGTTTCTCAAAAAGGTAATGACATACCTCAGCCATGGAACTCTCAAGGAGTATGCAGATACCATGCAATCATGTAGAATTGCCTTGTTTACACTAATATATTCTGAGGTCCAAACTTTCTGCCATAATAGTAATGGTTGTATCTTTATTAAATCAATAATGAAGGGAACCCCTAGTTCAACATGGCTGATATATGTTGATGTGCCATTAGGTACCATAGCAAATATTTTAGGAAGTCATTTTCCACCGTTTGGATCGAATTGCAGTTAGTATATCCCCACATGCCTGATCCATACATGGCAGCTGGAATACATTTAGCTCTATAGACGTTTACCATATTATATGGGGTAATTACCCCTAACCTTTTGGAAAAGATCTTCACGGCCGCCGTTGTTTTCATGATCTGTGCTTTTTTAGTGTTCACGCAGTGTGCCCAGGAACTTTGCTTGTCAAACATTATACCCAAGTATGAGAATGTTTGAGTTGTCTCGATTTTCCAATCTTGTGAATTAATGTTATAATTCTTAGTCATTTTCCTTCCACAATTCATTGTGATCATTTTAGAGCGAGTGACTGTGAGGCCTAGGTCTGTCATAAAAGTTATGCAAGTGGTTAAGAGTTTTTGGAGAGCTAAGGGAGTCCGGGCCATGAGTACAGCATCGTCTGCGTAAAGTAGGGCCGGGATAGGGCGTTGCCCTATTTGAGGTAGGTCTTTACATTTCTTTATTAATTTGTGTTCTACCTTATTTATATATAGTGAGAACAGGAATGGGACTAATACGCAGCCTTCACGTACTCCTCTATGTATACCAAAAGGCCTAGTGCATTCACCTCTTATCCCATAACTCACCCTTGCTCTGCATCCTGAGTAAAGATCCCGTATGAACTGAATTATTGTCAAGTCAACCCTTATGCTACTTAAAATGTCCCACAATTTTCCCTGTATTACGCAGTCAAATGCTGAGGATAGGTCTATAAAGGCCAAATACAGATTGCCCTCCCTTATTTTTGTGTATTTCCCAATTATGATGTTTAAGTTCAGTCCTTGCTCCACCGTGCCTATTCCTGTGCGGAAACCATACTGGAGTTCAGTTAAAATATCATTTTCCTCCGCCCACAATTGCAGTCTATTCAGTATAATTCTCCCCGCTAGTTTAGCTGTTGTATCGAGTAGAGAAATCGGTCTATAGCAAGCTGGGTTAAGGCCATCGCCTTTCTTATATATAGGGACAATAATAGAGTCTGCCCAAGATGATGGTAGTCCTTGCGTGCAGGAGGCCCTCAGTACCTGCATTAGTAAGGGGCCCCATAGTTGTATATTTGCCTTGTATAATTCTACTGGGACACCATCAGGGCCTGGAGCTTTCCCTGCTTTTCTTGCATTAATGGCTCCTACAACCTCATCTAAGGTAAACTGTGGTGTTAAAATCATGCGTCGATATTGTTGATTAGAGTAGCTCGTTGTGGGATCTAATAATTCTATCTCACCAGCCTATCTGTATACATTAGAGAAATAATTGATCCAATCCTCTTCTGATATTGCAATTTCCATTCTTGGGACATCTCTATCTCCTGTAATAGGAGTATTAATTGTTTTCCAGAAAAAGGTATTATCCTTTGTCAAGCTGGCTTTGTGTAGTGTTTCCCACATGTGCCCTTTCAAAGTAGATTTCTTTTTTTTAATAGCTGCCTTATATTCCTGTCTCCGTGTACGTATCTCAATTGGACATCTTATATATGCATTTAAGGCCTTTTTTAGTCTCTTATGTGCACTAGTACAGTCATAATCACACCAGCCTATTATCTTTTTCTGTCCTGCTTTTCCCGTTTTGTTAGTAAGAGCTTTTTTCACACCTTGAGCTATCACTGTGAAAGCATTTAAGCATTTTGCTGAGTCTGTATCCTCGCTAAGGCAATCAACAAAGGCTTGGTTATGGTCACAGATTAGTTTTTCCAATACATTTTTTGAGTCTATCTGTGACCATCATAATGAATATCCATTACGCGATGCTAATTCGATTTCATTTACCAAAACAATTTTATCCTCCTGTGACAATGTAGGAGTAGTTAGCAAGACTCTCAAACTCTCAGGAAAATGATCACTTATTGCAATCTCATGAGTTGTATAATTAATAAGGGAGTGTGCAAAATGGGTAGACATTAAGACATAATCAATCACTGTGTCAGCGCCCCTTCCGTTAAAAGTTGGTCTAAACTGAGGGTCATCAGAGAAATGCTCGTTTACAAAGGACAAGTTACATTTTTGCGCCAATAAGTTCATTGCGTCGCCTTGTGCGTGTGTGCAAAATGTGGCCTCAATCCTGTATCTTCCATGTCCCAACCACACACCTTCTCTGAGGTTTCTTTGCAGAGGTATACATTGAAATCGCCGCGCCATACAATGAAGCTTTCTTGTCTAGCTTTTGTACATATTTTCTCTAGATCCCCTCCCATCTCTGCTAAAATAGTAAGAACCTCTCCTGATGGTGCATTATTATAAAAATCAATAATCACTAGCTGGGTTGTTCAGTCTAGATTACACCCATTCATTTGGTAATATACTTTTGAGATTTCAATATTTAAATTTGATAAAGGGACCATATTAGAAATATATGTGCATAGGCCCCCTTTCGATCTACCATGTCTAGTGTGTACTGCTGGAGTGTGGAATATCTTCTATTCATTTATATGGGCAGGATTTACAAGCCAAGTTTCCTGTAGGCATAGACATGGGAAATTTTCAATAAAATTCATCCAAAGCACATTACCAAGTTTTTTATTGAAACCTGCCACATTCCAGTACAGTAAAACTATTTCCAATTTCTGCTGAGATTGCCACTGGGCGTTCTTTACGGTCCGGGAAGATATACAAGGATGGGTTATGTGAGTTAGTGTCAAAGGAGGATCTCCCCGTCTTATATGGTCCCTTCCGTATTTGCTTCTGATGTTATCTCATAATACATTTCTTTCTTATCAATATCAAGTCAATCCAGATCTTCTAACGTTGACAAGGGTTGAAATCTATTATGAGAAGGAATGATGTCAGGGCTGGATGAGGATGTTCTATGCAATGGTTGTGTGTTATTAAAATTAAGCCCTTGGCAGCTTCAATAAAAGAAGCACATTACATCACTAATGAAATGGTTGTGAACATCACTGATAACATCATTGATAAGAAAAATGAATAATAATGTGATGATAGCTTGTTAAATATGTAGCAAGTGGTGTTTGAAAATATGTATGTATAGACAATACGGTTAATACATAAAAGAAAACAAACAATTTAATTCTAAAAGGACAATACTCATTGTATAATTTAAGAGGTAGAAGAATAAATATTTAATGTTTCCTTTCAAAAGGTTTTTGGGATCCATGGATTTTCCACGGATCTAGAATGTCGCATGAGCATACTCTATGATTTTTGATGCGATCATGTGACATTTAAAAACAGATTCATGGAGTTTCATCCGCAGAATCAGTGATATTGTAAAAAAAAGTTTTATGCATATTTGAGCCTCCAAAGTAACATTCAGTGTAAGAATACATGTGTTTATGAGTTAGTAAACGGTTCTGTGTTTTTTTCTGCACAAATAAAGTATGTTAATAATCCGGCGAATCCATGGAGTAGAGGTAAAAATCGCAGAGTCAGAAATTGTGAAAACAAATCTGCCTTTCTATTGGTTCATATGAACTCCTCCCAATTTTTCTTACAAAAAACACACCCAATACTGTCATTTTTTGATTCTTTGTTGGTAGAGAAGGTTGGAGAATTCCAGCTGTACTAGAAAAATAGCAGATGCTCCTGATCCTAGCATGTCTGAAGCCCCAGAAGATGTAGGAGAACAACAGGAAGGAGGTAGCAGAAAGGAGAGCGATGTCGGGTGGTGGTACACTGTGACAAAATCCCAGTGCTAGGTTTGTCCAGTGTAATCTATGTGGCAAACCGTTTTCCAGAGGCACAACACAAAAATACAGGTATGGCATTTATACTATATGGAAACATACTAAAAGCTATTATGAAAGTGTGTACCTGAGCAGGATGAGGGAATTAGCTACTGACACTTCTGATTCTCAACCATCATCAACTAATAGTGCACAAGCTGCTTCGAACATCTCCATTGTACCTATGAGCAAAAAACTTAAGGAAATGGTGATTCACTGTGGCAAGTGCCAAGAACTTGTCATTGACATTGTAACTATCCTGGAAAATGTTAAGAGCCAATGTTGTTGAACTTGTTTTTTGTTTTTTTTACTGTTAGAAACCACTACTTTTTAAATATGCAACAGTTTTGCATATAGGTTTAGTGGTGTCAGGTTTCCACTGTTAAGTTTTTTTGAATAAATGAAAAGCACAAAAAAAAAAGTGTTTGTTGTGAAAATCTTTTTATAAAAGTTTTTTTAGAACTGCCTTATTTGTCACAAAGAGCTGTGTCTGTCTTTTGTTTTTTGAGTACATATAGTACTATATGTATTAATTTCTGTATTGGTATAATACTTTGTGTATCAGTGTATAAAATATTGCATGGCTGGATGTATCAGTGCATGCATCATGTATACCTAGGTCTGTCAGTACATGCATTGTATGTACATAGGTAGTTCAGTGCATGCACCATTGCTTGCCTGGGTGTGTCAGGGTGAGCATCAATGTCTGTCTGGGTGTATCCGTGTAAGCATCAGTGTATACCTAGGTATATCAGTGCATGCATCATTGTGCGCCTAGGTATGTCAGTGTATGTATCAGTATGCCCCTATCCGTGTTACTGTATGGATTAGTGTGTACATGGGTGTGTCAATGTGTGTATCAGTGTCTGCCTGGGAGTGTTAGTATATGCATCAGTCTGTCCCTTAGGTGTGGCAGTATATGTATCAGTGTGTGCCTAGTTGTATTAGTGTATGGATTAGTGTGTGCCTGGGTGTGTCTGTCTGTTATCAGTGTCCAGTTGGGCTTGATAGGGTGTGCATCAGTGTATCCCTAGGTGTGTCAGTGTATGCATCAGTGTGTGTCTGAGTGTGTCAGTGTATGCATTAGTGTGTTACTATGTGTCTGTGTGTATGCATGACTGTGTCTCTGGGTGTATCAGTCTGAGCATCAGTGTGTGTCTGGGTGTGTCTGATAGTCTCCCTCACCAACAACCCAATCACCGCCAAAAACAATTTCCACGAAGGGGTGAAAGCAGTCGCCGCCTGGATGAAAGATCCATGCTGCTTGTACTATTGTTTTTTCTTAGAAGAAGCATGCAAAGATTGATGTTATTTTATGTTGCTTAGTTATTAGAATTGAAACTTTTCAAATTATTTGTATGAAGGAATTGTAAAGGATGGTGAACTGCTGCAAGGGGCGAGTTGATGTGTAATATTGTACTGTGCTGGTTTTGATTGGTTGATGTAACCCCATGCTGTGATTGGTTGGTTAAATTACATCAAGATCCATGCTGAGATTAGTTGATTGATTACAGAACTGTATTGTGATTTGAAGAAAGGGGTTTTGAGATTTGAACAACTTCAAGACAATTAGGATGCCTCAATTTTGATTATTAATTCTGTTGAAATCATTTTGCAATCATGACATTTTTCAAAGCTCTTAAGAGTCTAATGAGAGGTGATGTAATGATTCCAATAAGGGAGCGTGGGGAAGCACCTCCTGAGAGTACGCCAGCATACCATATGATGATTACATACATGTTTAGCTTCGCCAGTGGTGCAAGATCACTGCAATAGAAGGTGATTTGACTTTTCCTAGATAGGGTACATTTAACAATTCTTGACAAACTATGAGAAAAACATCTTGAAATGAAGAGAGAGAGGTATTAGATATGAACTAAAAAGGAAGTGAGAAATTATGCAGATGCAATTTGGGATGATCAGTGTCAAAGATGGAGAAAGAGTCTAGTAGTAGGGCTGGAGTATATCCTGTGCTTACTAAAGAAAGGAATATAAATGATCAAGAATTTGAAAAGCCTAAAAAGAAAAAGGTTAAAGGAACAAAGAAACTAAGAATGAAACAAAGTCTGATACTAATACTAATTCAAGTAATATTTTAGATGAATTATTAGCCACATGTCAACCACTTTATGTGGGTCCTGTACCAAATAATGGTCATCAGTTGACTAATAATAATAATAATAATAATAATAATAATAATAATAAGAAGAAGAAGAAGAAGAAGAAGAAGAAGAAGAAGAAGAAGAAAAAGAAGAAGAATGCATCCACAGCCATGGCTTCTGTAAATCCTGGTGTTTGACAAGTTACTAGTCTAGTGCAAACAATGCTGCCTACAATGTGCTCTACTCAACGTCTGATTGCTTTGCAAATACACCATTGAGATCTGGGACACCTTCACCTCCCTCTCGCCTGACGTGATGTTCATCACAGAAACTTGGTTCACCACCGCATCCACTCTGGACATCACAACAGCAACCATCGGATATAAGATGATCCACAGCGGCCGTTCCAACAGACACAGCAGAGGCGTATCCATCACCCACAAGGACTCACTTCTCTGCACCTCCACAGACAACAACACCACACTGATCATGGAACACCTTAACTTCTAGATCAAACAGGGTACCAACGTCACCATAAGAAGAACCCTTGCCTACAGGTTTTTCTGGGCCCCCACCCCATCTTCTGCAATGCCATGCCAGACTTCATTGCCTCACCTGGCAGTGAACACCGACCACTACATCTTCCTGGGAGACTTGAATTTCCACCTAGAAGACCCGAACAATGCCAATGCCACAGCAGTCCTCTACAACTTGAGCACCATCAGCCTCACGTAACTGGTTCTCTCCCGTCACACAGTGTAGGACACACTGGACTCCATCTTCTCCACCAGCAACATAGCCAAGTTCCCCCACACCACTGAAGTAACTTGGACAGACCACAGCATTGTACACTTCACCATTGATCTATCATATAACCTCTTAACAAAACCTCCCACCCTCACCGCCACAACTGGTGAAAAGACACTGAAGCCCCATGGATCACCACTCTCAAAAACACCAGACCCCTCCTAGCTGATACCCAAAAACTCCACTTACAGTACCTCACCAACTGGCTTACCACCACTTTTGACACAGTAGCCCCCCTGAAAAGATCCTCTAGCAACAAACCCACCAAGAAAGCCACATGGCTCATTCCTGAAATCCGAGCTCTCAAGCAATGCTACAGGACACTAGAGAAAATCTAGTGCTCTGACAAGACCCTCACCAACCTTGACTCCTTCTGGACCCCCATCAAATCATACCACCTCTGACTGAAGGACACCATGAAACATGCACTCATCACCCACATCGAAGCCAGCTCCAACGGCCCTTGAGAACTCTTCAACATTGTCAGACTTCTTTTGCCCCTCCGACACAGCAAACACAATCCACCCCTCCTAAACCCTCTATGACAAGCTATCAGACTACTTCCACCAGAACATCATCAACATCTATAGCAACTTCAAGACTCAACCCACCAACATCGGCACTCCTCACACCTGAACCCATACCACCACAATGTTAGACCAGAATGAACCATTTGTGAAAGGTGAGATAAATGGGCACCAATATTCGGGGCATATTTATGAGCCCCTAGCACCACCAGAGCATCACTTTTCATGATGCTCCGGTGGCGCTATGCTCTGCACTGTATTTACAAGGTGGCATTAAGCCACGTTTTGTGGCTTAACGCCACCTTGTAAATAAGACCCTGTTAGAAATGGGGTTTCTAGTTGTCTAGGGTATGCACAAAGGCCAGGCAGAACCCACCCACACTAGTCAGGGCAAGGGAGTTATATGTCCAAGATAACCCCTGCCCACCCCCTTGGTAGCTTGGCACGCGCAGTCAGCACAACCAACAAAACACACGTGACACACCATACCCACCACAAAGGAAACAGAACACCAAGTTATATGAAAATATACTGTATTGTACACAATATAATTATTAGACCAAACACAACATGTCAGTAATATCCTGCTACCTTAGCAGTTGTCAGAACGTTACACATTAGTTACTCTGTAGAACCAGCAGTAGTCAGGAATTACATTATTACACAAATGCACTTGTCATGGAAATATCATAAACACCCATATCAGGAACATAATAACACATATGACAACTCTAGAAAAACATATTAGCATGTTATGCCCATAAAAGGAACATTAGCAAACATATATGTGGTACATCATCAGTAAAACAGGTCAACATAAGAATCATTAATGTCCATATAAGGAACCTATGACATATATATGTCCATTAAAAGTACCTGTATTTATAATGATTGGCATTTCCAGTGCCACGAGGAGAACAAAAGGGGCCCCCGGCGCTCCACTGAGCAAAATGGGATGCTCTGGTAATTATGGGAGGAGGGGGGCGGCACGCTCCCCCTCTGGGTTTCATAACAGGCCACTCCTTGGGCCCGCGATCTTTGGGGGCCCCTCCCCAGGCCACAACAGGCCCTCCACAACAAGGGGGGCCCAGTGACAACCGGGGCCCCCTAGTACAGCAGGGACCCTCACCTCAGGCCCTTGCTCTTTATACCCAATGAGTCGGCAGGGGAGTGCAGCGTGGGGCAAAAGGGGCAGCTCCTGCCAGCCCCTTCTTGCTCTGAGGGCTGACGACCACGCGTCCTGGATCTCAGCATGCTGAGTGGGTGTGAACCTCCTAGCTCAAGACCCCAGCCAGCCTTGGGAGTGGAGGGCTCCGGCAGGGAGATCCTCACGCCCTCTTCTCTGTGCCCCCTCAGCGAGATGGAGCACTCAATCCGGGCTGTGGTGGTGATCCTCAGAAGGTGGTGCCTGCCCGAGCCCCGGGGCACTACTTACAGAGGCTAAGTTCCCCGGGGTACCACCACATCTTGCTTCCTTTCTCCTTCTGTTCCTCGTGCCCCAGGGGCACACCGGACAGTGCGTTTCGGGTGATTTTTCACACTCGGGTCACGGTGGTGACTGGTAACAGCAGAAGCGGTCGCAGGGCGCAAAATCTGGTAGTAAAGCAGCGATCTCAAGGCGCTTAACGCCACTTCAACAGAGCTCTCTCCAGGCACCTTTGCAGGGAAATAATGAGCGCTCTCCAGGCACTTGAGGACAATAGGCAGGACATTAGCAGCACTCCTCACATGCTGCAGTCTTTGGTTACAGGGGTCAGGAGCCACAGCACCCAGCCTCTGGGGGACTCAACAAATGGATGGAGCACAGGCAACAGGGCCCAGCAGCAGGCCAGCACAAGGTGGATGCAGGCAAGTAGCAGTTCCTCCAGATGACCAAGCAGTTTACAGATCAGCACAGCAGCGCAGCAGTCCATGGCGGTTCATGGTGAGTCCATCCAGCAGTATTGTGTCCAGTTCCAAAATGTCACCAAGAGTTCCCAAATTGTGGGGAAAATTCCCCTGTACGTATACTCAATTTTACAGTGTGTCACAAAGAAGGGGAGAGGAGGTACCAGTCAGTTACAACTGGTTCTGGGAGTGCCACTTCTCTCCTACAGCACAGGCTCCAAACATCAGATGGGGGTAAACAATCCTTTTGTTTTGAGGCCAGGGCACAGCCTTTACAAATGCAGATGTGCCCCACCTCTCCCGTCTCTCAGCCCAGACTATTCAGCAGCAGATGCATCTCTGTGACACCTCCACTCTCCCTGTATACAGGCTGTCTGAAAAGTGTGTGCAAAGCCGAACTGTCACTCTGCCTAGACGTGGAGTGGAGTCAAGCTGCAAAACACCAGAATCATAAGCACAGAGAAATGCTCACTTTCTAGAAGTGGCATTTCTTTAATAGTAATAAAGAATCCACTTACACCAGTAAGCAGCATTTCTCATCACCATTACAACCATACCAAAGATGCCTACGCTACCCCTCACAAATCAGGCAATACCCCCTACACATAAGGCAGGGCTAATGTAATCCTATGAGAAGGCAGCACTCACAGCAGTGAGACACCAAGTTAGGCTGTTTGTCACTACCAGGACAGGCCACGCAACCTGGCACATGTCCTGCCTTCTACATACATAGCACACTGCCCATAGGGCTAGCTAGGGCCCACCTTAGGGGTGACTTACATGTAGTAAAAGGGGAGTTCTGGGCTTGGCAAGTAAATTTAGATGTCAGGTCCCTGTGGCAGAAAACTGTGCACACAGGTACTGCGCTAAAAGGCCTGAGACAGGTTTGAAAGGCTACTTCAGTAGGTAACGCAAGCAGCGCTGGAGGCCCACTAGTAGTATTTACTTTACAGTCCCTGGGTATAGAGATACCACTGTACAATAGACTTACAGATAAATTAAATATGCTAATTAGGTATAAGCCAATCATACCAACTTTAGAATGGGAGAGCACCTGCACTTTAGCAGTGATCAGCAGTGATAAAGTGCTCAGAGTCCTAGAGCCAACAGCGAGAGGTCAGAAAAAATGGGAGGAAGGAGGCAAAAAGTCAGGGGATGAACCTGCCATAAGGGACAAGTCCAACAGACCCCTTTCTATGCAGCCTTTTATGTGGAGAAGGCATGTAATGGGTGTTGCTGTAGGCTTACCGCAGCAACACTCATTGCATTTTGACATTGCCTCAGCTTAACGAGTTTTTGTAAACCTTAGGCAGCGCCAAAATCTAACGGCACCTCAGGGGTGGCATTAGCAAGGTGCAACTTGGAGGAATACTTTTATTCCTCCTTGTTTTTTGCTTTTTCTATGTGTGCTGCATTCTGCAGCATGCATAGAAAGAGCAAAGTACGAGACATCATTGTTTATGTGTGGGAAGGTGTCCGTTCCTGCACATAAACAATCATTTGAAAATGATGCTTTGGCACTTCTGTGTGTGTTGCATTGTGCAGCACACACAGCAATGCCAAATCGCTGTTAGTGATTGTTTATGTGCAGGAAGGGACACCTTCTCAAACATAAACGATCACATCCCTCGACACAGACTTCCTTGCACAATGGTGCAAGGATGCCTGCGTTGATGCTGGCAGCTAAATTTAGTGCCAGTGCAGGGGACAACACAGAGATGTCCATATTCGATTAAAACAGTGCATCCTTGTGTTGTGAAAATGATGGCGCAAGGTGCTGCTAATTATGGCGCAGCATAGTGCTCTGTCATTTTCCTATAAATATGGGCCTTCATTTCTTATTGACACCGGACCTACGCATTCCACTGTGAGAACAGCATAAGCACCAGACCTAACTCTCTCAGGAAAAGAGATACAAGTTGTAAGAGCTGCAAATGGACAGACGACAACCCAATTTCAAAAGAGGTTCCTGTAAAAATAGGTTAATTTGAAGAAAACCATCAATTTGTTGTTTGTGATTGAAGTCCTGTAAACCTTCTAGGGAGGAATTTGTTGTGTAACTTAAATTGCACCATCTATTGTGTGTCACAAGGAGTTGAATACCAGACACATGATGGGGGTGTGGATTTTAAAATTGCACGAAATGAGGCCATAGAAATCTATCCAATGATGACAACTAAAGATTTACCCACAGATTCAAAAGAGACAGTAAATCCAGAAATATGAAATTTCACATTGAAAGATACCGGACTAATTAAGGGAGTAGAACCAGTCAGAATAACCATAAAGCTAAATGCAGTTTTTCCAAGAACTCCATGATACCACCTGACTTCTGAAGTGATTGCAGGAATAACACCAATAATAAAAGATATGCTAGAAAAAGGGTGCTAATAGAAATATTCGCTATCCACGCAACTCACTGATTATGGGAATAGGAAAGGCAAATGGCAAATTCAAAATCATGCAGAATTTTACGAAAGTGAATAATATCATAATTCCAAGTTGTCCAATTATAATGAATCCAGCCGCCATACTTTATCAAGTTCCATGTACAGTTGAATGGTTTACATAACTGATTTTTTTCAGACTTTCTTCTCAATTCCATTACATGAAGGCAGTCAGTACCTTATTTCCCTTGCATTTTGAGAGAAAGTATTAGCATAGGGCTGCATCCCACAAGGCTATACCGAGAGTACTTCTAGTTTTAATCAGATTTTGAAAAAAAAATCTGGAATCACTGATAATGCCCTGTAAATCAGTCCTGGTGAAATACATAGAAAATCTTCTTGTAGCATCAGAGACAAAAGAACCTTGCATTATTGAATCACTTAGTAAAGAATGGACATAAAGGCCCTCATTACAACCCTGGCGGTAAGTGCCACCTACCGCCATGCTGACTACCGCCAACATACCGTGACCGCGGCTGTATTCCGCTACTGGTATTATGACCCACACAGAGAAATCCGCCACTATACAGACACCCACACAAGTCCGCCAGACCAAAGGTTAGTGATAAACTGGCAGTACCAAAACCCACACCTTAACGCCAACAGAAATACGCCCACAGCATCATGACCCACAAATCACCACAGCGGTGATTGAACCGCAGTAATCCATTGGCGGTACACACTGCTGCGCTCAAAATACACACACACATACAAAACAACACCACATTGGACAATTCAAAATACACACACCTAACACACATTCCCACACCACACCCAGATACTCACACCAATATAAAACACACACCCACTATACCCACAACCCTTTACGACCCAAACATTTTGGCAAGTGAGAGAGAGACAAGCCAGGAGCACCCACTGAATCAGAGCCACAAAACACCATCACCCATACACCATCCACGCACCTCACAGGACACACCCCAACACATCACCCCACACACCCTCACACATACTACTCACACTACACCCATGGCACCACTAAGACACCCTAGGTTCTCAGAGGAGGCGCTAAGGGTCATGGTGGAGGAAATCATCCGGGTAGAGCCACAGCTATTCGGATCACAGGTGCAGCAGACAGCTATTGCAAGGAAGATGGAGCTATGGGGGAGAGTTGTCAACAGGGTCAACACCTTGGGACAGCACCCAAGAACAAGGGATGACATCAGGAAGAGGTGGAACGACCTACGGGGGAAGGTGCGTTCCGTGGTTGCAAGACACCAAGTAGCTGTACAGAGGACTGGCGGTGGAGCCTCACCTCCTCCCCCACAACTAACAACATGGGAGGAGCAAGTCTTGGCGATCGTGCATCCTGAGGGCCTAGCAGGAGTAGCAGGAGGACTGGACTCTGGTAAGTCAAATCATTACTACTTTATCCCCCACCCTACCTGCATGCCATCACAAACTCCTACCCCTACCCTCACCCCCATCACACCACCACCTCACATATACCCCACATCACAACGCTCTCATCCCAATACCAAGCCCTGCATGCAACATCAGCATCAATGCATGGTGCCCCATTACAGACCTGCATGGACATCCATCACCAATTACTTAGCAAAACCAAGCACAACTCACACAAGCCAAAGCTGCCTTGATAATAAAAACCATTGAGGGAACATATCCATGCACAAGTTGGCACACACAGATACAATAACACTGCATTTACATCCAAACTGGACCCCCACACAGCATCACTGGAGAGGAGGTGCCAGCCACATCCACTCCCCCCTCTGAAGAGGCCCACAGTGATGACATCAGCTCTGCACACCTGGATCACGATGACCAACCTGGTCCATCAGGGACCTCTGGACAGTCGGTTACCCAGCCACAGTCCCAACCAACCACAGACCCTCCCCCCTCAGGAAACACCAGCACAGCACCCACCCAGCGGGCCCATCCCCCTGTCACCAGGACACATCGATTAGCAGTGTGTCCACCACTACAGGGACCCAAAGCAACCCCACAGACACAGGACAATCAGGGACCTGGGGTCAGTGGCAGTGGGCACACGGTTCAGGGGACAGAGGCACAGGTCAACAAGGAAGCTGGGAGGACTGCTGTGTGACAGGGGGAGGACAGGCCCAGGGAACTGACTCTCCATGAGGCACTCATCAACATCCTGAGAGCATACCACCATTCCCAGTTGACCATGGGCCAGATCCTGGCCAAGCTGGAGGAGACACAGCGGCTGTAGGAGGGACAGTGCCTGGGGATCAGGGAGGACCTGAGGGACATCCACACTACCCTGGTCACCATTGCAGGGGCACTGGTAGACATGACCAACACCATGAGGGAGGCAGTGGCACACCAAAGGGCCCATGACACTAGCCAAACCGTAGAACAGCCCTCTACCTCCACCAGCGCTAGTGGACAGGAAGCCCCACCGCAGGAACCACAGGCCACCAGCACCCCACCCACTGCAGAAGGAGAACCACCCTGCAAACAGTTCCTGCGATCCAGGCAGAAGCTAGAGAACATTGCCAAGACCCCCGCCAGGAAATAAGACTCTCCTGATTGTCACTCTCTGTCCCACTCTATCACCCTGTCCAACTTGAACTGCCATTGATCCACTTCCTATGCCCCCTTGGACAATGCACCTGGGATACAAATAGCATGGACTCTACCTTGGACTTTCCTCCATCAGCAACCCAGCCCATTTCAATACCCCCTATACTTATTAGCACATAAATAAACCCCCTTGGAACAAATTCAAGTTTTAAGTCTGTGAATTCTATGACAATTGTATTAGTTTCACAAACTGCAAACATTGCAATTCAAATGTACAGTAATATTTACATAGGTATGACCTGCAGTGGACAGCAGTAAACACATGAGCAGCCAGAGTGGGGCACAGAGATCTGAAAATAGAGATGTCAAAGGGTACAGTAAGTGGCCATAGAAATAGGGAAATCAGGCTGCCATGTTCAATGTCAAACACAAAACTGCAATGGAAGGTGAAGTTACAGTGTCTTTCCTGTGTGCCACTGGAAGTACTGTTGAATCAGTGTACTGCTGTTGTCCACATCTTCTTCCTCTGCCTCCTCTTCGTCACTGTCCACAGGCTCAACCACTGCCACACGACAATCCCCAGGCTCATCCTCCTGTAGAAAAGGCACCCGGCGTCTCAAGGCCAGGTTGTGCAACATGCAATGATGATCTGGCACACCTTCTTGGGTGAGTAGTACAGGGATCCACCTGTCAGATGGAGGCACCGGAATCTGGCCTTCAGGAGGCCAAAGGTTCTCTCAATGATCCTCCTTGTTCGCCCATGTGCCTCATTGTACCGTTCCTCTGCCCTTGTCCTGGCATTCCTCACTGGGGTCAGAAGCCGTGAGAGGTTGGGGTAACCAGAGTCACCTGCAAATATTCGAGGGATACCTGTTAGCCACACAATCACCCTTAGGGCCAAACCCACACCCATATACCTACATCAACTGGGTGGGGACCATGGGCTCACCTATTAGCCACACTCTGTGCCTCTGGAGTTGAAACATCACATATGGAATGCTGTTATTCCTCATGATAAAGGCATCATGCACAGAGCCAGGATACTTGGCATTGACATGGGAGATGTACTGGTCCGCCAAACACACCATCTGCACATTCAGAGAGTGAAAGCTTTTCCTATTTTTGAACACTTGTTTATTTCTCCGGGGGGTGGGGGAAATGCAATATGTGTACCATCAATGGCACCAATGATGTTGGAGATATACACACTGCATAAAAGTCAGCCTTCACTGTGGCCAAATCCTCCACCTGGGGGAATACGATGTAGCTGTGCATGTGTTTCAGCAGGGCAGACAACACTCCGGTCAGCACATTTGAGAACATTGGCTGAGACATCCCTGATGCCATGGCCACTGTCGCTTGGAATGAACCACTTGCCAGGAAATGGAGCACTGACAGGACCTGCACTAGAGGGGGGGATTCCTGTGGGCTGGCGGATAGCTGAAATCAGGTCTGGCTCCAATTGGGCACACAGTTCTTGGATTGTGGCCCTACCAAGTCTGTAGGTCAGGATAATGTGCCTGTTCTCCATTGTCTCCAGGTCCACCAGGGTTCTGTACACAGGGGATGTCTCCATCTCCTATTCATCCTCAGCGGTTGAACTCTAGGGTGAAAAACGGTGAACAGAGGGTCATATTCACACACACGTCAATATTAATATGCATTTCTTCATTTACAGAAACAGTATGTGAACTTGAGAGTTAGTTGATGTGCCAATGTCTGCTGTGACGCAGTTAGGTGCCATGGCCTGTGCCCACCTGAAATGGCAGCTGCCTGACCTGTGATGAGGGACAAGTGGAAATGAGGTAATTCAGCTGCCGTTGTGCGCTGGACTGGTCGGCGGTCGACGACTGCCGTGCAACATTGCATTGGTTATCATTGGGCCCTATGGGTTCCAGGAGCCAATAGCGATGTATGCCGGCGGTGACGGAACGCACCACCGTGGACGTGGCCGCCATTTTCTATCTGTTCACTCACTTGTTACCTGACCTTCAACAGGAGAGGACCTACACTGCAAGTGCTGCTGTGACCTAAGTCTGGAAGCAACAATGGCTCAAGTGTCTGGGGAAAGGGCCCCCGCCTTCACTTCGGAGCAGTTGGAGAGACTATTGGATGGGGTCCCACCCCAGTGAACTGTACTCTATGGTCTTCCAGACAAACAGGTGAGTACACTGTGAGCACGATGCGTGGCCCATGAATGTATGGATTGCTGTGTGTGTAAGCCCCGTGTAGGGGGAGTCTGAGGGTTCCTGGGCTAAGAGCTGCATGAATGGTGGGGAATGTATGTGAGTAAGGGATTGGAGGGATATGGTGGGCCATGGGTTTGACAGTCCAATGGTATGACTAATCCCTTTTCTGCTGTATTTTTTCTGCAGGTCAGCGCCCATCAGAAAAAGGGTATTTGGTGTGCCATCGCCAAGGAGGTCCGGACCCTGGGGTTTTTTGACAGACGGAGCACCCACTGCCGCAAACGGTGGGAGGACCTGCGCCGCTGGGCAAGGAAGACAGGGGAAGCCCAGCTGGGTCTGGCCTCCAAACAGGGAAGGGGTGCCCGTCCTACCCTGACCCTCCTGATGTTCCGCATCCTGGCGGTGGCCTATCCGGAGTTTGATGGGCACTTGAAGGCATCACAGCTGCCACAAGGGAGTGAGTACAGAATTAGAATCATGACTTTGCACGCGTTAAGGTATTGCCTGGGTGAGGGATGTGGGCTGTGGGTGCCCCTAGGACATGGTGAACATGGCAGGGTATGTTCAATGATGGACAAGATCAGATGCACTCCAACCCCAATAGTGTTAGTAGGCATCTACAACTGGGCAGTGTCCTGTGGGTTTTAGGTGTGCAGCTAACGGCGTTAGGCATTGTACCCCATGGCCTGGTAACTAGCATTGTAACTGGAAGTGCATGGCCTGGTACATAGGGCTGTTCCCTGTGTGTTGTGTACGCCAATGGTAATGTTCTTGCTGGCAATTACAAGCGTATCCTCTGTCTCTCCCTCCCTTTTTATTTTGTCATCCTGTCCTTGTGTGCATTAGCATCATCTGGCAGAGGAGCAGAGGCACCAGCGATGGAGGGAGCTTCATCCCACATGGGCCTGGATGGGCCTGGAGGCCGAATCCACTGACGGTGAGGGCACCAGTGGGATGGAGGGCGAGGGGAGCACTATGACGGAGAACGGAGGGGACACTACCAACAGCGACTCCTCCGATGGAAGCTCCCTGGCGATGGCGGACACTTCTGTGCCCAACCCAACAACAGTTACATCCACCACCCCGTCCCAGCCCCGCCTTCCCAGCAGCCCCTCAGCATGTTTCCCGTGCCTTCTCACCCAGGAGGGTGGGCATCGCCTTCGCCCCAGGCACCTCAGGCCCTGCCCTAGTCAGCCCTGCTGCCCTCAGTGAGGAGGCTATTGACCTCATGAGATCCCTCTCTGTTGGGCAGTCAACCATACTGAAAGCCATCCAGGGAGTAGCAGGGCATTTGCAACAAACAAATGCATACCTGGAGGGCATCCACTCTGGCATGGCGGCCCAACAGAGAGCATTCAAGGCTCTGGCTTCCGCACTGATGGCAGCCATTGTCCCTCTCTCCAGCCTCCCCCCTCCAACTTCCTCTACCCAGTCCCAAACTCCTCAACCCCAGCCTATCCCAAGCACACCTTCAGACCAGCAATCACCCAAATCGACACACAGAAGTCGCTCAGGCAAACACAGGCACCACACTTCATCTCACAGGCACTCACACAAGCACCATCCCCATGCAGACACACCAACATCAAATGCCTCCACTGTGTCCCCCTTCTCCTCGTCGTCCACCCCCTCCCAGTAGCGTCTTCACTCACACCTGCATGCACTACATCCTCATCCACTACCTCCATCACCATCATGCCTATCACTACATGCCCCTCACTGGCTTTCACCACCCCCACATCCATGCACAAGTCCCCTGTGTCCTCTCTCACTGTGTCTGTGACCCCTCCTCCCAAAGTACACAAATGCAAGCATACACACCCAACAGCCATTCACCTCACAACAGCATCCAGCCCATGAACCTGCACCCAAACACAACAGACTGACACCTCCTAAAACCACTCCCTCTTCCTCCACTCCCAAACCTTCACCCTCTTCCCACCCCAGTGTCCCTAAGAAGCTTTTCCTCACCAACATTGACCTATTCCCTACGCCTCCCCCCGTCCTTCACCTCGGCCAGAGTGGCCAGAACCCAGCCCAGCACCTCAGCCACTCAGTCCACGGCCACTGTGGTTTCTGCAGCTGTGAGAGGCTCCAAGGAGGCACCCGTCATCCCAGCCATTGTGCCAGCAACACCTGCCAAGGTCATGAAGGGTCTGCCATCTGGCAAGGGCAAGAAGGGGACAGCAGCCGGCAAGGGGAAGGAGGCACAACCAGCCAGCAAGGGCAAATCAAAGACTCCAAATGTCAGAAGCAAGGAGGCACCACCATCTGCCAGGGGCAAGAAGGGGCACAGAACACCAGACATGACACTTCAGACGTCCGAGGCTGCAGGTGAAGGCCTGGAGGCTACCACCACAACTGCCAGCATCGCCACCTGCACCTCTGCCCGCACTACCACCTGCACTGCCGCTAGCACTGCCACCTGCAATGTCGCCAGCAGCACCACTGTCAGCAGCAGCAGCCCCAGTGGGCAGGCATCCGAGGCTGCAGATGAAGGCCTGGAGGCTACCACCACCACTGCCTGCACCGCCACCTGCAGCGCAACTGGCATCCACTGAGCAGCCATCACCGCAGGAGAGCAGTGTGTAGTGGTGACCACATGGCCTTCAGTGCATCCTGGCGCCTGCAAAATCTGTTGTTGTGACACCAAGGTGAGAGGCTGTGACCTTGCACTAAAAAAGATCTGCATCACAGGGCACAATGCCCCCTCCAGAACCAGTGGAAGAAGGCATCCACTCAGTTCCTCCTTGCCAGGATGAAACACACTGGGCACAATGCCTCCTCCAGAACCAGTGGAAGAAGGCATCCACTCAGCCCCTCCTTGCCAGGATGAAGCACACTGGGCACAATGCCCCCTCCAGAACCAGTGGAAGACACCATCCACTCAGCCCTTCCTTGCCAGGATGAAGCACACTGGGCACAATGTCCCCTCCAGAACCAGTGGAAGAATGCATCCACTCAGCCCCTCCTTGCCAGGATGAAGCACACTGGGCACAAGGCCCACTCCAGAACCAGTGGAAGAAGGCATCCACTCAGGCCCTCCTTTCCAGGATGAGGCACACTGGGCACAGTGTCCCCTCCAGAACCAGTGGAAGAAGGCATCCACTCAGCCCCTCCTTGCCAGGATGAAGCACACTGGGCACAAGGCCCACTCCAGAACCAGTGGAAGAAGGCATCCACTCAGCCCCTCCTTGCCAGGATGAAGCACACTGGGCGCAAGGCCCCTTTCAGAGCCAGTGGATGAAGGCATCTACTTGAGAGACTGTGGCTTTGCACTCCCCAGGACCAAGCAGTGGACAAACCACCCACTTGAGAGACTGTGGCCTTGCACTCCTCAGGACCAAGCAGTGGGCAAACCACCCACTTGAGAGACTGTGGCCTTGCACTCCCCAGGACCAAGCAGTGGGCATGAAGCCCCCTCCAGGACCAGTGGCATTCTACCATCTTCCGGCTGAGGTGCCCTCCCATTCCCGTCCCCCTGAGGTGGTTGTGTGTTTTCAACCTGATGCCCCTGCAGTTTTCTCTCCGTATTGAGGCAGGAGTCAAGTGTGGCCTTGGCCTGTGTGTTTTGGCCTAGTGGGCCACAGACATTTTTGAGTGGGCATTGTCCCTACTTTTATATATATTGTATATATTGTACATACTGTTTTTTCTTTATTAACGTATTTCTTAAAATTACTGATATTACACTCATTGTACTCCATTCCTTTTGTCCTTGCATTATTCCAGAGGGTTACGGGGTGTATATGTAATGTTGTTGCATCTGTTTGTGTGTATGGTGTTGGGGTGAGGGTGGGGGTGTTGGGTGCGTGTGTCACTCTCTTTTTCACCCCCCTCCCCTGTGTGCTAGGTGTACTACTCACCGCGGACGTTGTTGCCAGCGTTCATGTTCCTGGTGTATGAGAAGGTAAACCAGCATGGGGAACACCTGCAGCTCGGGCACCATGGCATCGTGGTTCTTCCTTGAGTGATGAGAGATGAGTCATTTCCCTTCTGTGTGCTGTTTCTGCCGTGCTTTTGATGGTGTTGGTCCCGCCCTAGAAAAACTGGCGGATGGGTGGGTTGTAATGCAGTGGGCGGTACTTTGTCTTCCGTCTGGCTGTTGGCGGTTACCGCCGCAGTGTTTGTTGCTACCGCCGTGGCAGTCAGAGTGTTAAAGTGGCTGTATCTGTTGGCGGTTTCCGCTGTGGTCATGATTCAATTTTTTTTACCGCTGGCCTGTTGGCGGTATTACCGCCGCTTTATCACTGACCCCCAGGGTTGTAATGAGGGCCAAAGTCTCTCCAAACAAATATTTGAAGTTCAATATTTGGGACACATTATTGAAAAAAATGAGAAAAGTGTTACACAAGAGAATTGAAGCTATTTTTGGGAATGAATCCAGACAGAATAGAAAGAGAAGTCAAGAAGTTCTTAGTAATGGTTGACAATTTTTGCTTGGTGGCCAAACATTTACTGAGGTTGATAGATAAAGATGTGCCAGATCTGATCACATGGAACAAAAAATGCATGAAAGTATTCCTAGAACTCCGAGAAAGTTTCTGTCGTGACCCTGCACTGGACTGACAAATTATTCAAAAGATTTCATCTTGTTTTGCAGTGAGGGGGAGATATGCGCTCTCTCAGGTCTAACATAAAAACATGGGGATGCCAAAAGAGCAGCTGTTTATTTTTCTCTGACACTTGATTCTGAAACCACTGCTGTGCGTGGCTGCTGGAAAGCAGGAGCTGCAGTAAGTGTGACTCTTGAAAGATATGAAAACATAGTGATAGGGCATCATTTACCTGAAAGGGTTTCTCACTCTGTCAAAGCTTTGCCTACAAGAACCAAGACGCAGCTCATGACAGTAGGAGGCTAGCCTGGTTTGTAGTGGGTACCTTGGGTACTTACACCTTATTCCAGGTCCAGTTATCCCTTATTAGTGAAGTAGTAGTGTTATAGCAGCTTCGGCTGATAGAGGTAGCTATAGCAGAGCAGTTTAGGCTGGACTAGGTGACATACAAAGCTCATGCAATACCACTTATAGTTACACATTACTTATACACAAGTAGAGACAATACTCAGTGTTACCAAAAATAAAGGTAGTTTATTTGGGTGACACAGTACCAAAAATATCTTAGAGGCAATACTCCATCTGGAGGTAAGTATTCAACACAATATATACACTAGAAACCAAAATTAGACAAGTAATTAGTCATAGAATAGTGCAGACAATAGGAAATGCCATAGAATACTATGGTAGAAAATAGGTCTAGGGGCAACACAAACCATATACTAAGAAAGTGGAATGCAAATCACTAATTCCCCCCTAGACAAGTGAAGTGTGTGCAGAATCGCTGGGAGAGTAAGAATACAGTAAGGATAAGTAAATTACCCCACCCCAGAGCCCAGAAAAGCAGGAGTAAAGTACTGTAAGTTTCCCTAGGATACACTAAACCTCATGATATGGATTATTGCAGTAACCAACCAAGTCTGCAAAACAACAACTGCTGTATTCCTGGACCTGAAGAACCTGCAAAAGAAGGGGACCGAGTCAAGTAGTCGAAAGGAGTTTCAAGAAGGACAGGAGCCCCTGCCAACCAAGAAGAGGGTGCAAAAGAAGAGTCCACGGTTGAACAAAGACTGTAGAAATGCACCCTAGGAAGATGCCAGTGGGTTCTGGCAGGATGCAATGGATGTCCCACGACATTAAGATGGATGCAGATGTGATTTTGTGTTGGAAGTCACCAACAAGCCTTGGTTACGAAAAAGGTGCGTTTTGCATCAAAATGGTGCTGGCTGGACCCAGGAGGGTTCCTGGGGGCCTCAACTTTGTGTGAGAAGGAAGAGGGGGATCTCAGCATCTCAGAGAGCCCTCAGGATGCCAGTCAGCACCCACAGGAGTCCCAGGACACAGAGTCAAAGGAGGTACAAAATGCAGTTGGTGCAGCACTACATAGAATGGTCACACAACGGCGGAGGTCAACTCAGTGAGTTGAGTGTCGCAGAATAGAGTGCTGGGGACCTGGGCCAGTATGTGCATGAAGGGATTTTGCAAATAGTGCACAGAGGCCTCAGGAGGTGAAGAAGACGCAGAGCACAGGGGTACTGTTGCTCTCAGGGAAGACAAGGTCTTACCTCCTCCAAATTGCATCAGCCGGACCTCAGGACAGTCTGCGTCAATGGGGCCCACCCTCTGTGTTTCTAGGAGCACACTCATTGCTGTGAAAGGAGTCCAGGAGTACCATTTGTTGACTTAGAAGGTGCCTGCGTGAGCAGGGGAATGACTCTGTCACCCCACAGGAGATTTCTTCGGCCCTTCTGGTGCAGGGTGAAGACAGGGAGTCCCCAGAGCATTCACCCCATGGAAACTGTTGCAGTTGCTGGCTGAAGCTGAAATTGTAGAAGAAAAGTATCCCTTGTGGATACTTTGTTGCTGTTACAGCGGTTCCTGGAGCAGGTTGCGGTTGATCAGAGGTCAGAGGATGAAGTAGTAGTTGCAGAGGGTTCCTGCTGGAAACCTGCAAGTAGAATCTGAAGAGAACCCACAGGAGAGACCCTAAATAGCCTTGAGCGGGGGATTGGCTACCTTATCGTGTAAGGACCTATCAGGAGGGGTCTCTGATGTCACCTGTTGGCACTGGCCACTCAGAGCCCTCCAGAGTGCCCTCACCCCTTGCAAAGCAAGATGGCTGAAGTCTGGAATACACTGGACACCACCCCTAGGGTGGTGATGGACAGGGGAGTGGTCACTCCCCTTTCCTTTGTCCAGTTTTGCGCCAGAGCAGGGGACAAGGGGTCCCTGAACCGGTGTAGACTGGCTTATGCAAGGAGGGCACTATATGTGCCCTTCAAAGCATTTCCAGAGGCTGGGGAAGGCTACCCCTCCCCAGCCTGTAACACCCATTTCCAAAGGGAGAGGGTGTAACACCCTGCTCTCAGAAGAAATGCTTTGTTCTGCCTTCCTGGGACTGAGATGCTCAGACCCCAGGAGGGCAGCACCCTGTCTGTGAGGTGGCAGCAGCTGTAGCTGCAGTGGAAGCCTCAGAGAGCTGGTTTTGCATTACTGGGAGTCCATGGTGGAGCCCCAGTATGCATGGAATTGTCTACCCAATACCAGATTTGGAATGGGGGACAATTCCATGATCTTAGACACCTTACATGGCCATATTCAGAACTAGCATTGTGAAGCTACATGTAGGTATTGACCTATATGTAGTGCACGCGTGTAATGGCATCCCCACACTCACAAAGTCCCGGGAAATGGCCCTGACCTATGTGGGGGCACCTTTGCTAGTGCAAGGGTGCCCTCACACTTAGGAACTTTGCACCTAACCTTCAGCAAGTGAAGGTTAAACATATAGGTGACTTATAACTTACTTAGGTGCAGTGAAAATGGCTGTGAAATAGTGTGTGCACTATTTCATGCAGGTTGCAATGGCAGGCACGTGGAAGGGTTTGTCTGAGCTCCTTTTGTGTGACAAAAGAAATGCTGCAGCCCATAAGGATCTCCTGGAACCCCAATGCCCTGGGTACTGGGTACCATTAAACAGGGACTTATAAGGGGGGTCCAGTGTGCCAATCGAAATTGGTAAATTAAGTCACTAGCCTACAGTGACAAATTAAAAAGCAGAGAGAGCATAAGTACTGATGTTCTGGTTAGCAGAGCCTCTGTGACACAGTCAAGCACCATACAGACACACACATTAGGCCATAAATTATGAGCACTGGAGCCCTGACCAGCAGGATCCCAGTGAGACAAGCAAAAACATACTGACATACAGGAAAAAATGGGGGTAACATGCCAAGAAAAATGGTACTTTCCTACAATGACTAATATCCAAATAATAAAATAGGAGCAGCAAATCCTGGCGGGTAGTAACATTGTGCTAAAAAGATGTCAAATCATGAATTCCATGCACTGTTACGCGCTCCTGACAGAGATGAGTTGACAAATTTGAGAATGATTGCCTTGATATCACAGACTTATGCACCAAACCTAGACCACACATAAAGTATGAGCCATTAATACATTTTGATTATATGCTATTTGTAGATGACTCATGCTTTAGGACCATTGAGGGATCTTTGAGAGCAGCTTATGCTGTTTGTACAATCCAATAAATAATAGCTTCATGGCTTCAAGGAATTTCTTGAGCACAAGTTGCAGAATTGGTTGCTTCTAACGTAGCTTGCAACTTGACAGGCCAGTTGAGAGGGAATGTATTTACAGATAGCATGGCCTTGGTGTAATCCGCAATTTTGGCCAATTATAGTCACAGTGATGTTTCATGACCTCATCTGGTTCACTTATTAGGATTGATGAACAGGTCAGAAAACCTTTTGTAACTCTGCAACTCCCAACTACCATTGCTGTGGTTAAATGTGCAGCACACAGGATTGACAATAGTTATGTCACAGTTGGCAACAGATACGCTGATAAAGTGGCACCCTATTGTGCTACTGTGGTCTTTACATTGAATAGAACATTCACAAATGAATCTCAAGAATACAATATTTTTTATTTTATGCTGAGGTTTGCAGACACCCAAAATGAATTGAGATAAATTAAAGAAAATCTATCTGACACAGATAAACAGAGATCGATCAGAGCAGCTTGTGGGAACGAAGTATATAATGTTTGTGTTTCAGTTAATAGAAGAACAGTATTATCAAGCATACATATCTCCCATGACTAGACATTTTCACAGACCAACTCATTAAGGAAGGGATACCATGATACAAACCTTTAATCAATACTGGTTCAATCCCAGATTCAGAGCCCAAGCAGAAACATTGTGTCAGCGATGTTTGACATGCCAACAAATGAATGTAGTCAAACAAACACTTTACACTGAGTCACATAGGAAGATCAGGTAGTCCTTTCAACTGAATGCAAATGGACTTTATCAAAATGCCTGTTTGTAAAGGGCTGTAGTACGTCCTGGTCATAGTGTGCATCTTCACAAGATGGATGGCAGCCTACCCAACAAGGAGAAATGATAGTCTCACTGTTGCAAAGTTATTGTTGAGGTGGGTAGCACCTAGGTAGGGTATACCAGTTTATCTACAGTCAAGGTGAACCTGCACCTAGGAATAAAAAGTATGTGCTATTTCTGTCAAGATGCTCACCACATCCTTGCTAGATAGCTGCCATGAGGGGGGCCACTTGTGTCCATGAAAAGTAAGACAAAGTGGTCAGAAATAAAACGGTGAACTCAGCAGAACACACAATCTTACTCACAAGTCTCTCCAAGTGGGAAACAAAAAGCCTCCAAAGGCAACTTCATTTTCTGAACAAACCTCTCACCAGTATGCTTCCAATACCACAGTTAACTACTTATCATTTGTAAGAACTACTATGAAGTGAGTGTTCAGGAACTCTCCAAATAGAATGTGGTTGCCTACCAACCACCATAAGCCAAGTATATACAACTCCTAATCATAATTGTGATGTAGGGGTTGGTGTCTGCCTCCCAAGAAAACAATTGTAGGTATTTAGGTAGTATTTGTATTTTCTAAACCTAGCAAAAAGGCAGTGTGGTAGATGGCCAATGAAGATATTGTACTTAAGGCTGGAAGTGAAGATATGATGACAATACCACTGCATTTGAGGCGGTCAAAAACCTGAACTTTCAACCAAACTATTTGAAACACACTTTTTGAGTGAGCACCTAAGCCAGGAGAGACAGTTATTCTGGGAAGGTTGTGGATGGGATTTTTCTGTAGTTAGGGGAAACTCAAATTCCAGGATATAGGTGAAAACCTGTGGCATGGATTGCATAAATAAAACAGTCTTTAAAGTATGAATACCGAAGTGCAACATTCTCATGGAGAAAAAATACCACAAGAGTAAGTATCTTACTGAACACCCTTGAGGTAGCACAGACCGAAAGATCCTCAACATGATCTCACCCGATGGGTTATCTGTCACTCAAAAGTTATCATCAGGATTAGGCATGAATGTTGGGGTAAACTGCGTGACCCTGTCACTATGCCAGGGCTTTTGATTGAAGGGAGCCTGTCCATAGCCCTACCCTTGAAATGGCTGCACAGTTGCTTCTCTTGAGATTACTATTTTAGGAGGTGAGACTGTTAAAGAACAGGATACAGAAAATATTAAATCATCTTATCGTTCCCTATTTGCTTCACCCAGTGTTAGAAATGGGCTCTCTGGTTGGCAGTCAGTTTGCACTCTGTCCAAGCAGGGACCTTTACTCTAGTCAGAGTAGGGGGATATACTCCTAGGAAAACCCCGACTCACCCCCTTGGTAGCTTGGCACAAGCAGTTAGGCTTCTCTAAGAGGTGATGTGTAAAGTATTTATACCAACACACACAATAACACAGTGAAAACACCACAAAAGGACTCAACACCAGTTTAGAAAAATAGCCAATATTTATCTAAATCAAACAAGACCAAAATGACAAACATACAACATACACAAGCATAGATAGAAATTTTTAAAGTAAAATGAGTCTTAGGCCATAGAAATCAAAGGATCCATTCTTTTAGCACAAAGTACCTGGTATGCATAAAAAATAAAGCCGCCCGGGCAAGTGCGCATCAGAAAAACAAGCGATGCGTTGATTCCTTGCTCGCAAGTGAGGCCGTGTGTTGATTCTTTGTCTGCCAGGCAAGCAATGCATCGATTTGTTCCTCACAGGGAAGAGATGTGTCGATTTCCAGACAAGCCACCTCAGGTCTGCGTTGTGATGTTGACGGTTTTGACATCTCAGGACGATGTGTGGAAAATCCGGACATACGGCAGCAATGAATCCTCACAGAGCTGGCAATAAGTCGATTTTATCAGTGATGTGTTGATTTTTTAGCTGCGGTGCAGGCACTGTGTCAATGTTTCTGCTGCTCGGCTGGGTTTCCCTTGCCCCCTGCCCTTCTTCTTCCTGGCAGGGACCTGAGCCACTCTTTCAGGCTCCAGTGCATCCTGATCACCCTGACAGGCTGCCATAGATGAAGTGGTCATGCATGACCACCAAGGCAGACCCAACATCTCCAAGTGTGACCGGCGGTCCACCTCACTCCAAGGGGAATCCTCCAGGTTGTTACCTACCAGATAATCAACAGGCATGGCTGGACTCTCAGCTACCCTCAAGGAGCCTGAGAACCCCCTCCTTTCAAAGGGAACCTGCGCCACCTTGCACAGGCACTCTGAATTATCTACAGCAACTACTTGGTGATGAAAATTAGGGACCACCTGCTCTTCAGACACCAGGTGACACCTGACAGTAGTCACACTGGCTCCAGTGTCACTCAGAGCCTCCACCCTCTATACATTGATGGTCACCCACTGCCTGTACTTCTTAGTGTTCTCAGGCTTGATGGTCCTCTGGACCATCTCACTGTCCTCTAGTGAGACAAGGGTCCACTTACTGGGCTCCCACCCTTCTCCTGGAACCAACTCCTCCCCAAGCACTACACTGGCCAAACCCTGTGACTGTGCAGCAGTGGGTGCCGGTGCCTGCTTGGGACACTTGGGATCCCCCCTCATGTGACCCTAATGAACACATGCGTAACACTTATGGTGATCCCTTCTGCAGGCTTCCTTGTAGAGATCAATGGCTTCTTCTCACCTGTGGGCTGGGAATCCTTACCCTGGGAACGATGTTGGGGTCCTCTAGAGAACTCCCCCTGTTTACCCTTTCCCCCCACTTCTTCTGACGGAGAACCTGCCTACCCTTGGCAGAGTTTCCACCATACCTCTTTTGGATCCTGGTACTCTCCCACTGGTCCGCTTCCTGGGGTCAGTCATCTTGCTGTCAATTAGGTGCTGGCACAACTTTGGAAAAAAAAAGACTGCACAAATGCTTTAATGCAATCAAATTATAGAGCTTCTCATAATCTGTTGCCTTACTGTGAGAAAGTAGCCTCTTTCTAGCATGGTTACCCCCACTTTTGGACTGTTTGTGAGTGTGTGTTAGTGTGTTTTTACTGTTTCTCTGGGATTCTGCTAGCCAGGACCCCAGTGCTCAATGATAAACTCTATTTGTCAGTGTGTTTTGCCTGTCTCACTGGGATTTTGCTAGCGAGGACCCCAGTGCTCATAGTTTGTGGCCTATGTGTGTGTTGTCAGTAATGCTTAACTGTGTCACTGAAGTTCTGCAAACAGAACTTCAGTGCTTATGCTCTCCCTACTTCCAAATTAGTCAGTATAGTTCAGTGAGTTCAAATTCCAATTCCAATTGGCACACTGGACCCCCCTTATAGGTTCCTAGTATGTGGTACCTAGGTACCCAGGGCATTGGGGTTCCAGGAAGCCCTTATGGGCTGCAGAATTTCTTTTGCCACCAATAAGCAGCTCAGACAAACCTTTTTTCAGGACTGCCACTGCAGCCTGAGTGAAATAGTGTACAGACTATTTCACAGCCATTTTCACTGCACTTAAATAAGTTCTGTCACCTATATGTCTAACCTCCATTTACTGAAGGCTAGGTGCAAAGTTACTAAGTGTGAGGGTACCCTTGCACTAATAAATGTGCCTCCACGCTGTCCAGGGGCAATTTCCCGGACTTTGTGAGTGTGGGGATACCATCACATGCGTGCACTACATATAGGTCAATACCTATATGTAGCTTCACAATGGTAACTCAGAATTTGGCCATGTGAGGTGTCTAAGATCATGGAATTGTCCCCCATTCAAAATCTGGTATTGGTGGGGCAATCCCCTGTATCCTGTGGGATCCACCATGGACCCCAGTACTGCCAAACCAGCTCTCTGAGGTTTCCACTACAGCCCCAGCTGCTGCCACCTCACAGATGGGTTTCTGCCCTCCTGGAGTCTCAGCAGCTCAGCCCCAGGAAGGCAGAAAAATGCATTTCCTTTGGGAGGAGGGTGTTACACCCTCTCCCTTTGGAAAAAGTGGATTCGGGCTTGGGAGGGGTAGCCTCCGAGAACCTCTGGAAATGCTTTCAAGGGCACAGATGGTGTCCTCTTTGCATAAGCCAGGCTACACAAGTTCAGGGACCCTCAGTCCCTGCTCTGGCGTGAAATTGGACAAAGGAAATGGGAGTGACCACTCCCCTGTCCATCACCACCCCAGGGGTGGTGCCCAGAGCTCCGAAAGTGTGTCCCTGGCGTTAGCCATCTTGGATTCCAAGGTGTGGGGACACTCTGGAGACCTCTGAATGGCCAGTGCCAGCAGGTGAGGTCAGAGACACCTCCTGATATGTGCATTCCTGGGTAGGTAGCCAATCTCCCCTCAGGGCTATTTAGGGTCTCTCCTCTGGGTTTTTCCTGAGATTCAGCTTGCAAGACTCCTCCAGGAATCCTCTGCATCATCTGCTTCAGCTTCTGACCGTTGGATCAACCACAGACTGCTCCAGGAACCACTGTAACTGCAAGAAAGTATCCAGGACGACTCCTGTGACCTGCAACTTCAGCTCCAGCCAGCATTTGCAACATTTTCTATGGTGTGCACACTCTGAGGACTGCCTGTCTTCACCCAGCACCAGAAGAACAGAAGGAATCCCCAGTGGAGTGACAGAGTCACTTCCCTGCTCCTGCAGGCACCCTTCTGCGATGAAGACTGGTTCTCTGGGACTCTTCTCCTGATGAAGAGCGTGCTCCCTGGAACACAGGTGGTGGACCGATGTGACCCAGACTGTCCAGGTAAGAGCCTGCCTTACTGGTTTGCGACAGTATCCCTGTACACTGTGTCATCTCCAACTCCTTGAGCTTCTGTGCACTTCTTCCAAGAATCCTTCCTGCATATTGTAGCCCAGGTCCCCAGCACTCCATCCTGCAAAGCACAACTCGCTGAGTTGTTCTCCGGTGGCGTGGAACCTTCATTTGCACTTTGCACTTTGCATTTTCTTTGTCTCCATGTCCTGGGATTCCTGTGGGTGATGCCCAGTCCTCTGTGGGTCCTCTCCAGTATTGAGAGCCCCCTCTGTCTCCTCAGTCCAAGTTGAGACCCCCAGTTCCGTCCTGGGTCCAGGAAGCACCATTTTGACACAAACTTCAAAGTTGTTTGAACCAAGGCTTGTTGGATGAAAACAGCCTACATCCAACAACTCAACGTGGGACATCTCCTGCACCATGCAGGAATCCGCAGCCATCTTCTTTGGTGCTCTCGTGCACACTTCTTCTAACTGGAGAATCCACTTTTGCACCATCTTCTAGGTTGGCAGGGGCTCCTGTCCTTCCTGGAATCTTCTGCGACTTCTGGACTTGGTCTCCTCTCTTCACAGGTCTTTAGGTCCATGAATCCACCAGTTGTTGATCGCAGTCATTCTTGGTTCTTGCAATAGCCCATATCATGACTTGTAGTGTGTCCTGAGGAAACTTGCAGTACTTTATTCCTACTTTCCTGGTCTCTGGGGTGGGGTACTTTACTTACCTTTGGTGTTTTCTTACACTCCCAGTGCCCCTGTACACACTACACTTGACTAGGGGGGAATTTTTGATTCGCATTCCACAGAAACCGCCCTCATCGCCTCCACCGACGACATCAGAACCCTACTGGACAGCAGCGACACCGTGGCCCTCATCTTCCTGTTCCACTCGGCAGCGTTCAACACCATCTGCCACTACACCCTACACTTACGCCTCAGCAATGCTGGAATCTGTGACAGAGCCCTGGACTAGGTCACCTCCTTTCTCACCGGCAGAACCCAGAGAGTCTGCCTCCCACCATTCCGCTCGGAGGCCTCCGAAATCATCTGCAGCATTCCCCAGGCTTCGTCCCTCAGCCCGACCCTCTTTAATGTCTACATGGCCCCACTCGCTAACATCGCCCGATCCCACAACCTCCACATCATCTCATACTCCGACGACACCCAGCTGATCTCTTCCTCACCAAGGACTCTGCCAAGACCTACCTCCACGAAGGAATAAAGGTTATTGCCGAATGGATGAAGAGTAGCTGCCTCAAACTCAATTTGGACAAGACAGATGTCCTTATCTTCGGCTCCACACCCTCTGCATGGGATAACTCCTTGTGGCCTGCCACACTCGGAACCGCTCCGACTCCCACCGACCACGCACGCAACCTAGGATTGATCTTGGACCCCTGACTATCCATGATCCAGCAAGTCAACGCCATCTCCTCCTCCTGCTTCAACACCCTCTGCATGCTTTGAAAGATCTGCAAATGGATACCCACCGAAACCAGAACAGTCACCCAAGCCCTCGTAAGCAGCAAACTGGACTACAGCAATGCTCTCTACGCAGGAACCACGGCCAAACTCCAGAAGAGGCTACAACGCATCCAGAACGCCTCCGCACACCTCATCCTGGACATCCCCGCCACTGCCACATCACAGACCACCTGAAAGACCTGCACTGGCTCCCAGTCAACAAGAAAATCACCTTCAAACTCCTCAACCATGCTCACAAAGCACTGCACAACACCAGACCAGAATACCTTAACAAACGACTCCCCTTCTACACCCCGACCCGGTATCTCCGCTCCACTGACCTCGCCCTTGCAACTGTCCCACGCGTCTGCAGAACTACAACCGGCGGTACATCATTTTCACACCTCACTGCCAAAAAGTGAACACTCTTCCCACCCACCTGCGCCAGACCAAAGACCTCCTTACCTTCAGAAAACTTTTTAAGACCTGGCTGTTTGAGCAGGAGCAGCACTTCCCCCCCTCCCTCTCCCCCTTCCCTCCTCAGTGCCTTGAGACACTCACGGGTGAGTAGTGCGTTTTACAAATCCCCTGATTGATTCTTAGTGTATGGTTTGTGTTGCCCCAAGGCATATTGCATTCTATTGTATTTTCTACAGTTTGCACTATTCTATGACTATTTACTTACATGATTTTAGTCTCTAGTGTATATATTGTATGTAATACTTACCTCCAGAAGGAGTATTGCCTCTAAGATATTTTTGGCCTTGTCTCACTAAAATAAAGTACCTTTATTTTTGGTAACACTGAGTATTGTCTTTTATTGTGTATAATTACTTTGTAACTATAGTGGTATTGCGGGAGCTTTGCATGTCTCCTAGTTCAGCCTTAGCTTTTCTGCTACAGCTACCACTAGATAGCCTAAGCTACTAGAATACTACTAATCTACTAATAAGGGATAACTGGACCTGCACAAGGTGTAAGTACCACAAGGTACCCACTACAAACCAGGCCAGCCTCCTACACTGGTGGTGCAGAGGTGGGTTAAGTACCTGCAATTGCTTTACCCCTTTGTTACTGGTGCTGTTCACAAGAAAAGTGTACTCCAATACGTAGAGCTATACACAATTGTACCTAGTAGTCATTTTTCACTTTCTTAAAGGTTCTTTAAAACTTTCTAAAAGTTTCAAAAGTTTCTGAAAAGGTTTTCTTTTCACTGAAAAGTTAGGCAACATCGGCCCTCATTACAACCCTGGCGGTTGGTGATAAGGCGGCGGTAATACCGCCAACAGGCCGGCGGTAAAAAAAATAGAATTATGACCACGGCGGAAGCCACTCAGACAGACAGCAACTTTAACGCAACAAGCACCACAGCGGTAACCGCCAACAGCCAGGCAAAAGAGAATGTACCACCCACTGTATTAAGACAGGCCTGTCCACCACCTTTTCTGGGGCGGCACCAACGACATCAAAAGCACAGAGGAAACAGAACACAGAAGTCAAAGGACTCACCTCTGGACACTCAGGGAACAACCACAATGCCATGGAGCCCGAGTTGGACATTTTCCCCATGCTCGTCTACCTCTTCCTGCATTACGAGCAGCAACGCCGGTGAAGATGACCACGGTGAGCACTGCTGCCTAGCACACAAGGGAGGAGGGAGGAAAAAGAGAGTGACACACACATGCAACACGTAACACCACCACCCCCAACACCATACACACAAGCAGATGCAGTAATGTTACATATTTACCCACTACCCCTCAGGATTAATGCAAGGACAAAAAGATTGAAAGAAAGTGAGTGTAATACGATAAAATAACATAGATAAGTGCATCAAAATACAAAGTAGATACATATTTGCAAATGGAGGGACACTGCCCAGTCCTCAATGTCCGTGGGCCACAGGGCCACAACACATAGGCCAAGGCCCCACCTCACTCTTGCAACAACATGAAGAGAACACTGCAGGAGCATCATGTCGAAAACACACAGGTACCTCAGGGAGACAGGGAATGGGTGGGCACCTCAGCCGGAAGATGGTACAATGCAACTGGTCCTGGAGGCGGCTACATGCCCTGCACAATGTCCTGGGGAGTGCAAGGCCACAGTCTCTCAATTGGGTGGTTTGCCCACTGCTTGATCCTGGGGAGTGCAAAGCCACAGTCTCTCAAGTGGGTGGTTGCCCACTGCTTGGTCCTGGGTAGTGCAAGGCCACAGTCTCACAAGTGGGTGGTTTGCCCACTGCTTAGTCCTGGGGAGTGCAAGGCCACAGTCTCACAAGTGGGTGGATTGACCACTGCTTGGTCCTGGGGAGTGCAAGGCCACGGTCTCACTAGTGGATGGTTTCTCCACTGGTGCTGGAGGGGGCCTTGTGCCCAGTGTGCTTCATACTAGGAAGGATGGGGTGAGTGGATGGCTTCTTCCACTGGTTCGGAAGGGGACATTGTGCCCAGTTTGCTTCATCCAGGGAAGGATGGGGTGAGTGGATGGCTTCTTCCACTGGTTCTGGAGGGGGCATTGTGCCTAGTGTGATTCATCCTGGGAAGCATGGGGTGAGTGGATAGCTTCCTCCACTGGTTCTGGAGGGAGCATTGTGCCCTGTGATGCAGATCTTGGGGAGTGCAAGGTCACAGTCTCTCACCTGGGTGTCACACCTACAGGATTTGCAGGGTCCAGGACACACTACAGCCCATGGAGGCAGGACTATACACTGCCCGCCGGCAATGGTGGCTGCTCACTGGTGGCAGTGGTGGGTCTGGTGTCAGGGCTGGCAGTGGTGGGGGTGGCTCCAGCCCATCCCCTGCAGCCTCGGACAGCTGCCCACTGGGGCTGCTACTGCTGGCAGTGGCGGTGTAGGAGGCTAGCTTGGCTTATAGTGGGTACCTTGTGGTACTTACACCTTGTGCCAGGTCCAGTTATCCCTTATTAGTAGATTAGTAGTGTTCTAGTAGCTTAGGCCGATAGAGGTAGCTATAGCAGAGCAGCTTAGGCTGAACTAGGAGACATGCAAAGCTCCTACTATACCACTTATATCATTTAGTACTATATCATAAGAAACACAATACTCAGAGTTACTAAAAATAAAGGTACTTTATTTTAGTGACAATATGCCAAAAGTATCTCAGAGGATATACTACCTTAGGAGGTAAGTAATATATACAAAATATACACACAAACCAAAATCAGGTAAGTAAACAGTTAGAAAAGTAGTGCAAACACTGTAAAACACAATAGAATGCAATAGGAGACAATAGGCCTAGGGGCAACACATACCATATACTCCAAAAGTGGAATGCGAACCCCAGGCCTTGTGTAGTGTGTAGAGGGTTGCTGGGAGTGTAAGAAAACACTAAGGGTGTCCAAGATACCCCACCCCAAGACCCTGAAAAGTAGGAGTAAAGTTACCCTACTACCCCAAAAAGACAGTAAAGTTGAGATATGAGATTCTGCAAAGACAACAACTGACTGCAAAGCACCGAAGACGCGTTCCTGGACCTGAAGACCTGCAAAGGAAGGGGACCAAGTCCAAGAGTCACACAATTATCCAGGGGGAGCAGGAGCCCACCAAACCCCGGATGAAGGTGCAAAAGGGCTGCCTCTGGGTGGAAGAAGCCAAAGATTCCGCAACAATAGAATGCGCCAGGAACTTTTCCTTGGGTCAGGCGATGTCCCACGACTTGCTGGAGGATGCAGTGTTGTTTCCACACAGAAAGACCACAAACAAGCCTTGCTAGCTGCAAGAGCCTGGTTTGAGGATTTTGGATGCTGCTAGGGCCCAGGAAGGACCAGAAGGTTGCCCCTTGGAGGAGGAGACAGAGTGGGCGCTCAGCAATGAAGAGAGCCAATGCAGAAGCAGGCAGCACCCACAGAAGCACCTGAACAGGCATTCAGAAGATCTGAGCACGGTGGTCATCTGAGCACAACAAAAGAGGGTCCCACGAAGTCGGAGTCCAACTCAGCGAGTTTGGCAGTGCAGGATGGAGTGCTGGGGACCTGGGCTGTACTGTGCACGAAGGAAATCTTGCAAAACTGCACAGAAGCCCTAGCAGTTGCAGATCATGCAGTACACAGGATTACTCTCTGGCGTGGGGAGGCAAGGACTTACCTCCACTAAATTTGGACAGAAGGACCACTGGAATGTCAGGGTCACTTGGATCCAGCTCCTGTGTTCCAGGGACCATGCTCATCAAGATGCAGAAGTTTGGTGCCTGCATTAGCAGGGGGAAGATTCCGTCGACCCACAGGAGATTTCTTCTTGGCTTCCAGTGCAGGGTGAAGGCAGACAGCCCTCAGATCATGCACCACCAGGAAACAGTTGAGAAAGCCGGCAGGATTAGGTGCTACAATGTTGCTAGTAGTCTTCTTACTACTTTGTTGTGGTTTTGCAGGCGTCCTGGAGCTGTCAGCGGTCGATCCTTGGCAGAAGTCAAAGAGAGAAGTGCAGAGGAACTCTGGTGAGCTCTTGCATTCGGTATCTGGTGAGAAATGCACAGGAGAGACCCTAATTAGACCTCATAGGAGGATTGGCTACAGAGAGAGGTAAACACCTATCAGGAGGGGTCTCTGACATCACCTGCCTGCACTGGCCACTCAGAGGTCTCCATTGTGCCCTCACACCTCTGCATTCAAGATGGCAGAGGTCTGGGACACACTGGAGGCGGTCTGGGCACCTCCCCTTGGGACTTGCTGGTCACGGGAGTGGTCACTCCCCTTTCCTTTGTCCAGTTTCGCGCCAGAGCAGGGCTGGGGGAATCCCTGAACCGGTGAAGACTGGCTTATGGAAGGACAGCACCATCTGTGCACTTCAAAGCATTTTCAGAGGCCAGGAGAGACTACTCCTCTCAGGCCCCTAACACCTATTACCAAAGGGAGAGGGTGTAACACCATCTCTCAGGGGAAATCCTTTGTTCTGCCTTCCTGGGACTGGGCTGCCCAGGCCCCAGGGGGGCAGAACCCTGTCTGAAGGTTGGCAGCAGCGGTAGCTGCAGAGAAAACCTCAGAGAGCTAGTTTGGCAGTACACAGGGTCCATGCTGGAGCCCTGGTGATGCATGGAATTGTACCCCAATACCATAATGGTATTGCGGGGACAATTCCATGATCCTAGACATGTTACATAGCCATGTTTGGACTTACCATTGTGACGCTACATATAGGTATTGACCTATATGTAGTTCACGCATGTAATGGTGTCCCAGCACTCACAAAGTCCGGAGAATTTGCCCTGAACAATGTGGGGCACCTTGGCCAGTGCCAGGGTGCCCTCACACTAAGTAACTTTGCACCTAACCTTCACTAAGTGAGGGTTAGACATATAGGTGACTTATAAGTTACTTAAGTGCAGTGTAAAATGGCTGTGAAATAACATGGACGTTATTTCACTCAGGCAGCAGTGGCAGTCCTGTGGAAGAATTGTCTGAGCTCCCTATAGGTGGCAAAAGAAATGCTGCAGCCCATAGGGATCTCCTGGAACCCCAATACCGGGGGTACCTAGGTACCATATACTAGGGAATAATAAGGGTGTTCCAGTGTGCCAATGAGAATTGGTAAAATTAGTCACTAGCCTACAGTGACAATTTTAAAAGCAGAGAGAGCAAAAACACTGAGGTTCTGGTTAGCAGAGCCTCAGGGATACAGTTAGGCACCACACAGGGAACACATACAGGGCACACTTTATGAGCACTGGGGTCCTGGCTAGCAGGATCCCAGTGACACAGGCAAAAACAACATACATACAAGTAAAAATGGGGGTAACATGCCAGGCAAGATGGTTCTTTCCTACAGGTTGGTCTGGTGTCGGGGCTGGCAGTGGTGGGGAGAGGCTCCAGCCCATCTCCTGCAGCCTCGCACGGCTACCTACTGGGGCTGCTGCTGCTGGCAGTGGTGCTGTTGGCGGTGCTGGCAGTGGTGGGGGGAGGCTCCAGCCCTTCCCCTGCAGCCCACTGGGGCTGCTGCTGCTGGTGCAGGTATCAGTGCTGGTGGCGGTGCTGGTGGAGGTGCTAGCAGCGGTACTGGTGTCCGGGCTGGCAGTGGTGAGGGGAGGCTCCAGCCCATCCTCTGCAGCCTCGGATGGCTACCCACTGGGGCTGCTTCTGCTGGTGGCAGTGCTGCTGGCAGTGCTGCTGGCCGTGCTGGCAGTGGTGCTGGTGTCGGGGCTGGCAGTGGTGCGGGAAGGTTCCAGCCCATCTCCTGCAGCCTCAGACAGCTTCCCACTGGGGCTGCTTCTTCTGGCGGTGATGCTGGTGGCAGTGCTGGCAGTAGTGGGGGAGGCTCCAGCCCTTCCCCTGCAGCCTCGGACGGCTGCCCACAGGGGCTGCTGCTGCTGACAGTGTTGTTGGTGACGGTGCTGGTGGCGGTGCTGCTGGTGGTGCTGACAGTAGTGCTGGTGGAGGGGCTGGCAGTGGGGGGTAGGCTCCAGCCCTTCCAGTGTACCATTGGACGGCTGAACCACCATGGTTGGTGGTAGGGGCTCTAAATGAGTCCCAGCACCAGGCATCCTGCCCTTCCTGCCTGCTGGTGCTGGCATCTTGCCCTTCCCTTTTGCAGAGGGTGGTGCCTCGTTGCCCTTTCCTTTGGCAGCTGGTGGTGCCTCCTTGCCCTTCACTTTTGCAGCTGGTGGTGCCTCCTTCCCTTTGGAAGCTGGTGGTGCCTCCTTGCACTTCACTTTTGCAGCTGGTGGTGCCTCCTTGCCCTTCCTTGATGCACCTGTTGCATGTACACTTCCAGAACCGCTGGCTGGTTCCTGGGATCCTCTTCCACCTGCAGTAGCTGTTGACACTACTGTTGCCATGGTCTGGGTGGCTGAGGTGCTCGCCTGGGTTCTGACCACCCTGGCCCGACGTGAAGGATGGGGGAGTGGTAGGGAAGAGGTCAACGGTGGAAAGGAAAAGCTTCTTATGGACATTGGGGCAGGAAGAGGGTGAAGCATTGGGAGTGGAGGAAGTAGAAGTAGTTGTTAGAGGTGTCTGTCTGCTGTGTTTGGGTGCAGGTGCATGGGCTGGAGGCTGTTGTGAGGTGGATGGCTCTTGGGTGTCTGAGTGCTTGTGTACTTTGGGAGGAAGGGGCACATACACAGTGGGAGAGGACACAGGGGACGTGTGCATGGATGTGGGGGTGGTGACTGCCAGTGAGGGGTGTGTAGTGATAGGTGTGCTGGTGATGGAGGTAGTGGATTAGGATGTAGTGCATGCAGGTGTGTGTGGAGACGCTACTGGGAGGGATGTGGACTAGTAGGAGGAGGGGGACACAGTGGAGACATTGGATGTTGATATGTCTGCATCTGGATGGTGTTTGTGTGAGTGCCTGTGGGATGATGTGTGGTGCTTGTGCTGTAGTGAATCCTAGTTTGTTTTAACAGGATAGCAGGAGTTAGCTTAGCCTAGTGACTTTTAACCTACTTAGCTTGCTCTGTCTTAGCCCATTTAATTATTTATTTCCTCTAAGATGGCTGCCTTGTTTATAGTTAGGCCACTTGTTATGAGTTACATTATCAGTGTCACTGTGCCAAGGCGTCAAGATCAAGCACCAAAGACAAACAAACAGTAGGTGTTCACACTTAGGGATTTTCCCTCTCTATACTTTTGAGGGATTGTTGATATTAATTGCCGTCCCAAGCATGCCTGTTATCTATTGTTTTGGAATACACCTACTTCAAGGGACCTTGTAGATCTGTATAAATACATCACACTTTAGACAGATAATCAGAGGGATTCCGACCAGAGGGCATCACCACCATCGCTGATACCGATGCTGCAGTCGTCAAGACGCTGACCCAGTCTTCGTGTCCCTACGGAGTCTGAGATAGAGACCTCATTCCAAGGTAACGAGGGTTGGGGGCTCCACTCATGGACACGGCTTTGGCAGATTAGGTTTAGCTAACCCAGCTCTCCTTTAGGTAGGAGGTTAGGCCTATTCACATTAGGGTAATAGGGCATATTCCATCTTATATATCTTTTTCATGTATTTGCAAAATGGTGGGGGTCTTCATAACAATGACTTCCTTCTTCACAATACTGTTACTTGCTATATTCATTATCCTAATCATTGCAGTCCATGCAACTTACCGCAAATTGCAGTTATGTTAAATAAAAAGCTATTATAACTATACTGCATCTGTGTCATTGCCTGTGTTTGCATGAGACATAATATATCTGTGAGAAAAGGATAATCTCCGTTTAACAACGACAACCCTGATATATCTTACTTTGAGTCCAATCGTAAGCGACTGCCACAAATCACCTTTTACTATTGTGTTTCTGGTGAGGTGCTGCTAGTGAGCCGGTGAGGTTGAGACAACAGTTGCGACTTTTAGGAAAGACTCAGTCGCCTACAAACAAAAGTACTGTTATCTAAAACCAGCAGTCTTGCTCAGAGCAAGAGTCCAAACTACGACATGGCGCCACCAACGATGGTGTTTAGGCACTAATTTACGGATACCCTGACTAACACTGTCTCACAGACAACAGGTACCCTAAGTACCATTATACAGAGACGTCCGTGGGCTTTGGGAGAATCCTCCTCAGCTGAACAGGTAACACCTAATTAAGCTGTAGGTTGTTCGAGCTCGAACTAATAAAAAGGAAAAAACTTCCCCTATTTGGTCTTCCGTTTCTCTAAACAACTATGGCTAATACCATAGACATTCCTGCAAATGCTAGACATGCACTTACACTACATTTATTAGCGCATGGCCTTACAGAAGAGGGTGGGAATGTTACTCTGATAATAGAAACAACTGAAGCATACCAAACAGAAACGTTTTACTGTTGGGTCACCTTTCCTGAGGCTGACCAAAGAACGCACACATTTCACACATATGAAATTGCGAACGTACCGGTACGGTACGAAGCATACCAGTATCATGAAATATCGCTCACATATCAATAGCATCAGAACTGGTTTGAAGGCGCCCTACCACATGTACTACGAAGAGTGAGGATAGGTCCTTTAAGTAATGAGGGCCCTACGTGGCCTATGTTTGCCACATATACACCTCACCCAGGCATTCAGAATATGCCGATTGCAGATTTACGAGTATTATATAATGAATTAGTGGCATTATATAGACGATTGGTTCAGTTCGTAATTCGAACATTGAACACAACACCAGCGCATCCAGCACAGCCAATGGCTGGTGGTTATAAATTGGCTACTGGGATTAATCCACAAACAGTGCATACTATTATGGGTAAAGTACCCACGGAACGGGAAAAAATACTGTTCTGGATTGCTCAGAAAACTAATCAGCTGGAAGCTGTGTTTCCCCATACGGGACCACAGGAAAAACATAGGCTGCTCACTATGTGCTTGCCGTTTGGGATGGTTCCCTCAGTGGATGACTGCGCCACATGGGGCACAGTCTTCGCTGCCGTATATACTACCACACATGGTACCCCAACACTTGCCAATTTACCGGAGGTGTTAAAACAAATACAAAATGAACATGGGGCTGCACCGGCCCTGGATCTGGGGATGAAATTGATGCGTAACTTTGACGCCGTCTCCTCAATTATACTGAGTAACATTAAAGGGGAAGTGGTAGCTCTGGCAATACGCCAGCATCTCCGGGAAACTCCAAATTTGGAACAAGAGAGACAGCTACCGAAAATCATTTCCGATACTTATACTAGTATAGGACGGGATAGTTTGGGAGCCAAACCTAAAAAATTGGAGTTACACAGTACTTCCCATAAGGAGGGTACGAAGCAGGCACAAGAGGGCACTAAAAAGCACTATGACAAACAAAAAGATTTCAAAGACAAAAGAAATAAGAGAGCTGATTCTCCACATCCGGAGTAGTCCGAAAGGAGGCATAATCTCAGAAGTAGGGAGCACATTAGAACGCCAGACAGATATACTGTTTCATGTCCCTCTCGTTCCTTTCAGGACGCGCCGGATAAATGTAGCGAGAGAGGGGGCCATCAGGATCGACGTCCGGAATACGTGAAAGAAAAGAAAGACTCACCAAAGTCTGCCATTAAAAAAGAAGAAAAGACTCCTCAGCAAAAGCCGCAGTTTAAAAAGAAGAAAGTGGCAGCACTGACAGTTAAAAATGCCAGTAGTATTGAGAACACTGTTGAGGAACAAGAAGTGGGCCGTGACTCTGTTGGACAGCACGGCAGAGGTCATGATATGTCGCCAGAGTCTGAAAGATCATCTGGATGCGACAGCAACTAGCGATTACACCGCGGTTGAGACAGCGGATGGCCGCGTTCTCCCACCCAATCAGGTTCATGATTTAACAATTCAGATTGAGGGAGACGTGGAACGAATTATTAGTGTTATATTTTGGGATTAACTAACTAGTGATATCCTGTTGGCCGAGAGAGACTGGCCACCTGAACACGTCCGCAAGCTCCCGCATGGGGAAGATGTCATTTTGCCTTCTTTCTCCGATCTTGTTCCAGAAGCAGACAAAAAAGCCTATGCTGCTGAATGGGCTTTAGCGCAGGCACCTGCACTATACCGTAATCATGTAGGTTGGGACAGGGACTCTCCTTGTCATGTTATTCCCGTTAGGTCTACACCCCAACCACAGCCACAATACCCTGTTAAACATGAGGCGAAAGCTCCGGTGACGGAGATACTGTCACAACTTGAGTACCAGGGAGTGATTGAGCCCTGTACATCGGCAATGAATAATCCGCTATTCCCTGTTGCAAAGCCAGATCGTTCATATAGAATAGTGGTTGACACTTGAATAGTCATACACGCACATATGCTATACAAAACTCACACAGCACAGCACTGATAAATAATATAGTGCGTAAAAAATATAAAACAACATTGAATATATCTAATGGATTTTTCTGCCAGAATTTAGCGCATGAGAGTAGGGACCTAAGTGCATTTTCATTTGGCTCCCAAAAACGCTTTTGACGTTTACCTCAAGGCTATTAAAATAGCCCAGGCCTGTTTTCAGCCCGTGTAACTTCAATTTTGAATGAAATTGAGTCCAATGCATTGTCCTATGTGGATGATATCTATCTCACTGACGACGCCCTCGACATTCATCTTGCGAGGGTCGATTGGATCATTTTGGGGTTTGCAGACCTGGGGTATAAATTCAATTTTAAGAAAAGCAAGATAGCATTTCTTAGTGTGTTATTCCTGGGATATGAGCTATCAAACGAAGGGAAGAGCCTGGCCCCGCACTTTCTAGAAAAGTGTGCTCAACTACAGCCTCCCAACACACTTAAGAAATTACAGTCCTTACTGGGTTTCTTAAATTTTGGCAGAACATACATTCTAGATTATGCAGAACGCATCAAGCCACTTTATGACTTAATACAGCCCAATTTTTCTAGCAGACGATGGACCATTGCACACACACATATCCTTAGGGATATGCAACGGGACATGCTCGATGCTAAACACTTACACACATGTGACAATAAAACAAATTTGGTCATCAGAATAATTGCTGGAGCACTTGGATTTACTTATGTCACCTTTAATGAGGATGACACAGTGCCGATAGCATATAAATCACATTTATATTCCAATGCTGAAAAGCGTTTCGCACCTACAGAAAAGATTCTGACAGCAGTTCAGATGGCCGTCATAAAGGAGAGGCCACTTGCTCAGGGGAAACGCATTATTGTTGTCTCCCCGGTGCCGGCCTTAGAGGCGGTCACTAAAGCAAGCATTCCGAACGCTAAAGCATTACATCCACGTTGGATTCAATGGGCAACATCTCTGACCGCCACTGATGTTGATTATGTATTTGACCCAAGACTTCAGACACAAGAATTTCTCCAGTATGAACAGGAGTACCCCGCTCCTCTAAATATTTTGCCACTAGACAGTTATGATACTATCATTTTTACTGACGGATCAGCATAACCGGCTGTAGGTACTAAACATCAATACTCTGCAGCTTGCGCAGCCGTGTGTGGAGTGATGGAAGATGGAGTTTTCCACCCTCACAATACCTACACGCAGACCCTAGGGTACTGCACAGCCCAGTTGGCTGAGCTTAAAGCTCTTCTTCTAGCGCTCGAACATACTGAGACAGGAAGCCAGACTTTGATAGTCTGGGATTCATATTACTGCGTCCAGTCATACAATGAATATTTCAATCATTGGAGACTGAACGGGTTTAGAGATTCCAAGGGGAACACCATTAAACACAAAACATTGTGGGGGAGGGTGGCTGATCTTAGGGATCAGCTGCAGTGTGTCCATGTAGTTCATACATTAGGACACCAGCGTGTAGGAATACACGTTGCCGGTAATACATTGGCTGATGAAGCAGCCAAAGCATCAGTAGCTACGGCTTCTGTGGCTGCAGTGACTCGTTCTCAGACGAGGTTGGATAATGAAATACTGATTGCCGTTAAAGCTTCGGCTGCAGGCAAGGCCCTTCCGAAAGGATACCCTACAAACTATACTTACCATATCAGTGCACAGAATGTTGCTTATACAACAATTCCTGGGGTTGGAGATCGAGTGATCCCCAATGAAGACCAGAGATTAGGGCTGATTACAGCAGCACATAAGGGTGTCGCTTCTGCACACTGTTCAGGCCACAATAACAATACTACAGCAACGATACTGGTGGGCTGGTCTATGCAGACGAACTAAACAGTATGTCCTTTGCTGTGACATATGCCAGCAGATTAAGGGCTCTAATATCAAACGCCCTCCGCAGACATCCCTCTTAGTGTCAGACAAGCCACTTCAGTGTGTGTACCTAGACCATTGTGGTCCCTTACAGCCTGATGGTGCATACAAATACATTTTAGTGGCTGTGGATTCCTGTTCTAGATTCCTGTGGGTATGGCCACAGCGGTCGGCTGACGCCCGGACTGTTATAAAAGATTTGCTGATCTTTATCGGTACATATGCGGTTGCATCATTCCATTCGGACCAGGGCCCTGCGTTTGCCTCGAAGGCATTCAGGGACACCATGGGGACGATGGGTGTTGAACTCCATTACTCCTCACCATACCATCCCGAGGGAAATTCGGTCGTGGAGAGGCGGAATCGTGATCTAAAGCAATCCTTAACAGCTTGAGTATTAGGTTCGGGCCGCAGTTGGTTACACCACCTATATGGGGTCCAGAGAGCACTGAATAATCTGCCAAGACGGTCCTTGGGGGAAAAGTCTCCATATGAGGTTCTCTTTGGGATACCTATGTATGTCCCAGATCTTGATGCCCCTGGTATGGTGGCAGCAGAAACACCATTTGACATAAAAGAACGTCTCACTGTTTTACAGGAGCTTCAACAATTTTGTGATGATAAATCATCTGCGAGTGCTGCCACCTTAGGAATAAAGGAATTGGCGAAAACTTCGACTGGCTGGATTCCTAACGTTGGGGATCTGGTTCGTGAGAAGATCGCTGTGAAAAAGGAGTTCGGTCCATCATACAGAGCACCTGTACCGGTCTTGGGAATAAAAGGCACCAGGACTGTCATCCTACCACCATTATCCGGTTCTAAATCGAATAGATTCATCTCCATTGATGACATCAAATTACACCATGTGGCCGATTCTTCATAGTAGACCAGGAGGTCCCTTGGGTGGTTCCCGATTCCCTCTCACTACCCAACAGGACATCCATCTACATAGTAGGATGAACATCACTGCTACTGACTATGCAACTATGTCAACTGCTGTTCCAGACACTTCCTCGACCATGGGGAGGGCGGAAAATGAACTTTTGTTGGTTCCAGTCACATCTTCTGTGACTACCCCGCTTCAAGATTTGGCTGTATTTTACACGAACATTTCCACGACTGATGACGTTGTTTATCAGGAACTTCCACGAGCGGTGGATCAGAATTCAGCGGGTCCTGTGTTTGCAGAGACTTCTTCTGGCTATTTCATTGACATTGATGATTTTTCTTCGGATTCATCCTCAACTCTGTCAGACAAACTTTCGAAAAGTAGTAAGCTGTATCGATGGCTTAAAAAGAACTATTTGATCTACCCATGGAACTATCTATGGTTCTGTTTGACATTTATTGCGTTATTTTTATGGATTGGTTTTGTGACTGTTTTCTTTTTGCTGATTAATGGTCACTATATTCCTGATCGCTCCTCTTTGGAGCCTGTTGATGTAATTTTAACACCACATCATTCTTCACATAAGGTCCGACGAGATTTGTCCCCTGTAAATATTACAGCTATACCAATTACTGATGGGATTGTGTGGGACAAAGTTCCATTCGATATATACGGACCTACGGAGATAATTCAAATACCATACGTGTTCAAAATTTCAATGTCTGATGTTATTACACCTAATGTTGTATCTGATGATTGGGATGTCCAAACAGTTAATTCCATGTTAACTGAAATGAAGGACTACTCCGCTTTTGGAAGTGATGATGTATATGATTATACAATGAATTATGGGGAAATGTTTTGCTATAACAATTGGGGACATCACTACCTACACCGTGCAACTAAATATAGGCCTCTCTTGAACTACACACAGTGGGAACACTGTTCCACACCAGGGGTGGGGAGTCCAAAGTATTACAGCGATTAATTTACATACTTTTCTGGGCATGATACAAAGAAAGCAGAGTCGTATTACTTTAAAATACCTCCGGCACATATTAGTAAACTTTTGCTGACAGATACAAAACTGATTTATTCAGATCCCTTCATTTCCCGGCTCTCGCTTGAGGGTTACGAATATTGGAAAAACACTATTGATTTGAAAAGTGTATGGGGAACACAAGATTGGCAGATACAGGGTAAAGAGGCTTTGTTTCGGGCATGTCTGATTCCTGTGCAAATGATTTTCTTAAATGACACTATAGAGCAGACATCCTGTCTAGGGTTAGCAAAAATTAAAGACATGAACACACCCAGTATCCCTACTCCTACAAAATTTAAAGATTGGCAACACTTTCTTAATGTCTCAGAAGACAGACTAGATGCAATGGTTAAGGCTGGTGCCTATAATTCTTCACTTTCTCGTCCCGGCGGGTGGTTGGTATGGCCCACCGACACTGATGAGTGTCAAAAGCGTTTCTTGAACTCTTCAAGGGGTTTTTCCATTCACAGGCCTGACCGTCACTTTCTATCAGGTCAACATACCGGTATAATTACGACATACAGTGTGGGTAAGCTGTGCCAGCAATGGGTGCAGACAAACACGTTAACAGCGGTTAAAAAACACCTGAACACTCTTTCTGACAGTATAGACTTGCAGGATTTCCTGTTAGGTCCTAGAAAACAATGCTCAAAACGGTTTTTATATGCTATGTACAATGAAATTTGGAAACTTTCCCAGATTGAGGCTGCTGCACGTTTAAGGCAACTCGATAAAGAAAATTTGGAAAAAACATTAGCTTTTGTCGACAATGGCATGAACACACTGTCCAATAGGATTTATACACTATCGAATATAGTGTCGTCTGCTATTGATATCACTCAGACAGACTTGTCCCGGTTATATCATGGGCAGACGCAGCTACGTTCCATCATGCAGCTGAGTTGGACATTACAGACACTGAAAAGTGGCCACATTCCATGGAGGTACATTAATGGGAGTGAACTATTCACTGCTTTTGATTTCTCCAGGGAACAAGAGACAATGGCTAAAAGGGAGGCTAGTTTCACCCTGCTTCAAGTAGAAAAGTTAGATAAGTTGCCCTTCACGGTAGCAGAGAGTCCTTCATCTATCATGGCATTATTAATTTACTGATTTCAACGTTTCGTTTCTCGAGCTGCCTGAGACATCTTGCCGTGGGACGATATGAGCGGCTAGGAGATTGCTTTATTAAGGAAGAGTGGGAGTTGCCCTCTGACTATAAATGTCTGAACGGTGAACAGGAGGTCTTTCATAGCGGAAGTGAATGTGAGACTGCTGTTCGCCATTCAATGATATGCAAACAGGTGTCTCTTCACGGTCTTTGCAATGCGGGGGTTGCAAATTTGGCCTGTTTTCTGAAGGGTACTCCCGTCCCCTTGATTCGTCCAGTGTTTCATGTACTTTCCAATGGAAGTTATGTTCTACTGAACGATCAAAGCTGTTGCGGCTTGCGACCTGGAATTGCCTACGCAATCTCAGTCACGAAGGTCGTTACGTGTTGTGGACATATTTTGTTTCCCCCCACAGGAGAGATAAAAGTATCTGACATGTGGCCCCACATAGATACTATTAATATGAACTATGACAAGTTGAGTAGACTAAAGGCGCTATTGTTTCAGAAACAGGTCGCCTTGACTTCCGCAAAAGAGACGTATGCTCTCCAGATTGCGAGATCATCAGCCGAGATACAATCCCTTTTAAATACCGATTTCCCCAAACACTTTGGAGAACTGGTATCCAGAATATTCAATGCTTCAAGCACCACTGGGATTGTTCATTTCTTTAAGGCTGTCGGGTCTGGTTTTGTGTCCATCTTCCAGACTGTCTTCGGAGTCATCCCATCAGCCATCCATTCTCTCTTTTTCAGTGTGTTTGGTGGCTTTCCGATTATTTTGGCTTTAATTGGCGGACTACTACTTCTATTTCTTCTGATTCGCGGTGGTTGTTTCTTTCCAGCAACACAGAGCAATGGAGCCGCTCCCGTCAACTCCACTGTGCCGTGAGCGCATGGTTCGGATCTTCGGTACACCTTTGCTGGTGGAACTGGAGCTTGACTGGTCGTTGTCATTCCGGCCACTTCTCTGGTGTGTACAACCGGTCTTCCGCTGCATATGGTGTCTCTTTGAACATCTGCCTATGGTCTGTCTTGCTGTTGCACCAACATCTCCTGTGGACCACGAACTGCTGATGTCCCCGATGAGGGTTCATACACGGTCATGCCCCTTGAGACTGAGGTTGCTCCGCGAGGCCACCTATGAGCCTTCCGTTATAAGATCTAACATGGATGAGGACACTGCAGCAAGTATTGATGCACCGGTGTATATGGCTCACTTCTGCTCTGTGGATCCGTTTGTCCGCCCAGCACTAGACTTCACTTCGGACGATGTTGATTCATTTTTGAGGTCCTTGACTGGTGACTTCGATGACATTCTTCAAGATCCTGCGTATAACACATAATTTTATGAATTTGCTTACCATTCCCGATTCCAAATTATGCATTTATAATAAATGTTTACTGTACTTTTCATGGTTGATATTAACATCTCTGTATGTGTTTTTAAACCGTTTTTTAACGTGTTTTTCACACACAGCGATTTTTATTATTAGCTTTTTTATTAGTTTGTTTTTTGCCTTTGGCCTTTAGTTCAGAAGCAGCTTTTTTAGCGTTTGGGTTCCTGTACCATCATCATACCTGTTACGACAATGGGGAGGGTGTAGTGAATCCTAGTTTGTTTTATCAGGATAGCAGGAGTTAGCTTAGCCGTAGGCTTGTAAACTCGTGCCCCGTCACCCAGTGACTTTTAACCTACTTAGCTTGCTCTGTCTTAGCCCATTTAATTATTTATTTCCTCTAAGATGGCTGCCTTGTTTATAGTTAGGCCACTTGTTATGAGTTACATTATCAGTGTCACCGTGCCAAGGCGTCAAGATCAAGCACCAAAGACAAACAAACAGTAGGTGTTCACACTTAGGGATTTTCCCTCTCTATACTTTCGAGGGATTGTTGATATTAATTGCCGTCCCAAGCATGCCTGTTATCTATTGTTTTGGAATACACCTACGTCAGGGGACCTTGTAGATCTGTATAAATACATCACACTTTAGACGGATAATCAGAGGGATTCCGACCAGAGGGCATCGCCACCATCGCTGATACCGATGCTGCAGTCGTCAAGACGCTGACCCAGTCTTCGTGTCCCTACGGAGTCTGAGATAGAGACCTCATTCCAAGGTAACGAGGGTTGGGGGCTCCACTCATGGACACGGCTTTGGCAGATTAGGTTTAGCTAACCCAGCTCTCCTTTAGGTAGGAGGTTCGGCCTATTCACATTAGGGTAATAGGGCATATTCCATCTTATATATCTTTTTCATGTATTTGCAAAATGGTGGGGGTCTTCATAACAATGACTCTCTTCTTCACAATACTGTTACTTGCTATATTCATTATCCTAATCATTGCAGTCCATGCAACTTACCGCAAATTGCAGTTATGTTAAATAAAAAGCTATTATAACTATACTGCATCTGTGTCATTGCCTGTGTTTGTATGAGACATAATATATCTGTGAGAAAAGGGTAATCTCCGTTTACCCATGACAACCCTGAGATATCTTACTTTGAGTCCAATTGTAAGCGACTGCCACAAATAACCTTTTATTATTGTGTTTCTGGTGAGGTGCTGCTAGTGAGCCGGTGAGGTTGGGACAACAGTTGTAACTTGTTGTAGGAAAGACTCAGTCGCCTACAAACAAAAGTACTGTTATCTAAAACCAGCAGTCTTGCTCAGAGCAAGAGTCCAAACTACGACATGGCGCCACCAACGATGGTGTTTAGGCACTAATTTACGGATACCCTGACTAAGACTGTCTCACAGACAACAGGTACCCTAAGTACCATTATACGGAGACGTCCGTGGTCTTTGGGAGAACCCTCCTCAGCTGAACAGGTAACACCTAATTAAGCTGTAGGTTGTTCGAGCTCGAACTAATAAAAAGGAAAAAACTTCCCCTATTTGGTCTTCCGTTTCTCTAAACAACTATGGCTAATACCATAGACATTCCTGCAAATGCTAGACATGCACTTACACAACATTTATTAGCGCATGGCCTTACAGAAGAGGGTGGGGATGTTACTCTGATAATAGAAGCAACTGAAGCATACCAAACAGAAACGTTTTACTGTTGGGTCACCTTTCCTGAGGCTGACCAAAGAACGTACACATTTCACACATATGAAATTGCGAACGTGCCGGTACGGTACGAAGCATACCAGTATCATGAAATATCGCTCACATATCAAGAGCGTCAGAACTGGTTTGAAGGCGCCCTACCACATGTACTACGAAGAGTGAGGCTAGGTCCTTTAAGTAATGAGGGCCCTACGTGGCCTATGTTTGCCACATATACACCTCACCCAGGCATTCAGAATATGCCGATCGCAGATTTACGAGTATTATATAATGAATTAGTGGCATTATATAGACGATTGGTTCAGTTCCTAATGCGAACATTGAACAAAACACCAGCGCGTCCAGCACCGCCAATGGCTGGTGGTTATCAATTGGCTACTGGGATTAATCCACAAACAGTGCATACTATTATGGGTAAAGTGCCCACGGAACGGGAAAAAATACCGTTCTGGATTGCCCAGAAAACTAATCAGCTGGAAGCTGTGTTTCCCCATACGGGACCAGAGGAAAAACATAGGCTTCTCACTATGTGCTTACCGTTTGGGATGGTTCCCTCAGTGGATGACTGCGCCACATGGGGCACAGTCTTCGCTGCCGTATATACTACCACACATGGTACCCCGACACTTGCCAATTTACCGGAGGTGTTAAAACAAATACAAAATGAACATGGGGCTGCACCGGCCCTGGATCTGGGGATGAAATTGATGTGTAACTTTGACGCCGTCTCCTCAATTATACTGAGTAACATTAAAGGGGAAGCGGTAGCTCTGGCAATACGCCAGCGTCTCCGGGAAACTCCAAATTTGGAACAAGAGAGACAGCTACCGAAAATCATTTCCGATACTTATACTAGTATAGGACGGGATAGTTTGGGAGCCAAACCTAAAAAATTGGAGTTACAAAGTACTTCCCATAAGGAGGGTAAGAAGCAGGCACAAGAGGGCACTAAAAAGCGCTGGGACAAACAAAAAGATTTCAAAGACAAAAGAAATAAGAGAGCTGATTCTTCACATCCGGAGTAGTCCGAAAGGAGGTATAATCTCAGAATTAGGGAGCACATTATAACGCCAGACAGATATACTGATTCACGCCCCTCTCGTTCCTTTCAGGACGTGCCGGATAAACGTAGCGAGAGAGGGGTCCGTCAGGATCGACGTCCGGAATACGTGAAAGAAAAAAAAGACTCACCACAGTCTGCCATTAAAAAAGAAGAAAAGACTCCTCAGCAAAAGCCGCAGTTTAAAAAGAAGAAAGTGGCAGCACTGACAGTTAAAAATGCCAGTAGTATTGAGAACACTGTTGAGGAACAAGAAGTGGGCCGTGACTCTGTTGGACAGCACGGCAGAGGTCACGATATGTCGCCAGAGTCTGAAAGATCATCTGGATGGGACAGCAACTAGCGATTACATCGCGGTTGAGACAGCGGATGGCCGCGTTCTCCCACCCGATCGGGTTTATGATTTAACAATTCAGATTGAGGGAGACGTGGAACGAATTATTAGTGTTATATTTTGGGATGAACTAACTAGTGATATCCTGTTGGCCGAGAGAGACTGGCCACCTGAACACGTCCGCAAGCTCCCGCATGGGGAAGATGTAATTTTGCCTTCTTTCTCCGATCTTGTTCCAGAAGCAGACAAAAAAGCCTATGCTGCTGAATGGGCTTTAGCGCAGGCACCTGCACTATACCGTAATCATGTAGGTTGGGACAAGGACTCTCCTTGTCATGTTAGTCCCGTTAGGTCTACACACCAACCACAGCCACAATACCCTGTTAAACATGAGGCAAAAGCTCCGGTGACGGAGATACTGTCACAACTTGAGTACCAGGGAGTGATTGAGCCCTCTACATCGGCAATGAATAATCCGCTATTCCCTGTTGCAAAGCCAGATCATTCATATAGAATAGTGGTTGATTATAGACACTTGAATAGTCATACACGCACATATGCTATACAAAACTCACACAGCACAGCACTGATAAATAATATAGTGCGTAAAAAATATAAAACAACATTGGATATATGTAATGGATTTTTCTGCCAGAATTTAGCGCATGAGAGTAGGGACCTAAGTGCATTTTCATTTGGCTCCCTCCATCGCCGATGCCTCTGCTCACCCTGCCAGATGATGCTAATGCACAGAAGGACAGGTTGACAAAACAAAAACGGAGGGGCGAGACAAAGGACACACTGGGTCAATGGCTGCTCCAAAACCACTGTTGGCGTACACAACACATACACAGGGAACAGCTCTACGCATTAGGCAATGAACTACCAGTCACAATGCTAGTCACAAGCCCATGGACAGTAATACCTAACGCCACTAACAGCATACCAGAGACCCACAGACCCCTGCTCAGTAGTGGATGCCTACTAGCTTGGTTGGAGGTGGTTCACATCATACCCTGCCCAACATGGGACCTACCCAGCAATATCCGGCCTGGCCTAGGGGTACCCACAGGCCCACATTCCCCAACCGGAGACCACCCCACCACGTGCAAGTAGTATATTTGGAAACTGGACTCACCCCCTTGTAGCTGCTGTGATGCCCTCAAGCGCCCATCCAGCTCCGGATGGGCCACCAACAGTATGCAGGCCATCAGGGGGGTGAGGGTTCGAAGGGCACCCCTTCCTCATTGGGAGACCTTCCCCAGCTGGGCCTCCCCCATCTTCCTTGCCTAGCGTCTCAGGTCCTCCCACCGTTTGCGACAGTGGGTGCTACACCTGCCATAGACCCACAGTGTCCGCACGTCCTTGGTGATGGCACACCATAAACCCTTTTTCTAATGGGCGCTGACCCGCAGAAAAATACACACAGAAAAAAGGTATCAGTCAGACCTTCCGGCCTGTTACACTCATATCCCACCATAGCCCTCCCATCCCCTTACACACAGACATTGCCCACCATACATGCAGCACGCTGCCCAGGACCTTTCCACCAACCCCCCTTACACAAGGCCCTCACACATTGCACTCCATGCATTCATGGCCCATGCATCGTGCTCACAGTGTACTCACCTGTTGGTCTGGAGGGCCATACAGCATTCGGTACTAGGGTAGGAACCCATCCACCAGTCTCTCTAACTCCACAGTGGTGAAGGCAGGGGCCCTTTCCCCAGTCACACGAGCCATGGTCGGTTCCAGACACAGGTCACAGCAGCACATGCAGTGTAGGTCCTCTCCTGCTGAAGGTCAGGTAGCAAGTGGGTGAACAGATGGAAAATGGCAGTCACAGCCACAGCGGTGCATACTGTCACCACTGGCGTACATCACCATTGGCCACTGTAACCCAAACGGCCCAATGGGATCCAATGGGGAGTTGCACGGTGGTTTTCTTCCGCCTCCCGCAACAGCGCACAACGTCAGCGGAATTACCACATTTCCACGTGTCACTCCATACAGGACAGGTGGATGCCATTTCAGGGGGGAGGGCAGGCCATAGCACCTAACTGCGTCACAGTACACATATGCACCTTTAGGGCCTATACAACAATCTTCTGTCACAGTCACAACATGCAATGCAGTGTAGTGTTTTGAAATATGGAATGCTGACCAGCTACTCACCATTTGCCCCCTAGATTGCAACCGCTGCGGATGAATCAGAGATGGAGACATCCCCCTTGTACAGGCTCCTGGCGGACTTGGCAACAATGGAGGACAGGCACATTATCCTCACCTATACACTGGATAGTGCCACAATCACAGAACTGTATGCCCAATTGGAACCTGACCTGATATCTGCTATCCGTCAGCCCACCAGGATCCCCCCCTCTTGTGCAAGTCCTATCTGTGCTCCATTTCCTGGCAAGTGGCTCCTTCCAAGTGATAGCGGGCTTGACAGCAGGAATGTATCAGCCAATGTTCTCAATAGTGCTGAACAGAGTGTTGTCTGCCCTGATTAAACACATGCACAGCTACATCGTTTTCCCCCAGGTGGAGGATTTGGCCACAGTGAAAGCTGATTTCTATGCAATGGGACATATCCCCAACATTATTGGAGCTATTGATGGTACACATATTTTATTTGACCCCCCCCCCCTCGGAGAAATGAATAGGTGTTCAGAAATCAAAAGAGCTTTTACTCCATGAATGTGCAGATAGTGTGTCTGGCGGACCAGTACATCTCCCATGTCAATGCAAAGTATCCTAGGTCTGTACATGATGCCTTTAGCCTGAGGAATAGCAGCATCCCATATGTGATGGCTCAACTCCAGAGGCACAAGGTGTGGCTAATAGGTGAGCCCAGGTTCCCACCCAGTGGATGTTGGTGTATGGGTATGGTGTGGGACCTAAGGGTTAGTGTGTGTCTAACAGTTGTCCCTCAATATTTTCTGGTTACTCTGGCTACCCCAACCTCTCATGGCTACTGACCTCTGTGAGGAATACCAGGACAAGGGCAGAGGAATGTTATAATGAGGCACATGGGAGAACAAAAAGAATAATAGAAAGGACAATTGGCCTCCTGAAGGCCAGGTTTTGTTGCCCCCATCTAACAGGTAGATCCCTGTACTACTCACCCAAGAAGGTGGGCCAGATCATCATGGCATGCTGTATGTTGCACAACCTTGCCTTACGTCGCCAGGTGCCTTTTCTGCAGGAGGATGAGGCTGGAGATCGGCGTGTGGCAGCAGTGGACCCTGTGGACAGTGAAGATGAGGAGGCAGAGGATAAGGACAACAGAAGTGCTAATATAAGACAGTACCTCCAATGACACACAGGTAAGACACTGTAATTACACTTTACATTGACAGTTTTGTATTTGACATTGTCACTGGCAGACTAATTTTCAAAATTCTATGCCCATTTACTGTACCCTTTGGCATCTCTATTTTCAGATGTTTGTGTCCCACTATCACTCCTGGTGTGTTGGCTGCAGCCAAGTACAGGTCCTTCCTATGTATACAATACTGTACATTTATATTGCATTGTTTAAAGCTTGTTAAACAAATACATGGTTAAGGGATTTGACAGACTCCATACATGTATTTTTTCAAATGGTGTTTATTTAAGTGCTAATGATTAGAGGGGTATGTGCAATGGGCTGGGTTGATGATGGATGAAGGTGCAGGATGGAGTCCACTCTATTTGTATCACAAGTGTATTGTCCAAGGGTGCATGGGAAGTGGAGCAATGGCAGTTCAAGGTGGATAGGGTGACAGTGTGGGACACAAGGGTGACATTCAGGAGAGTCTTATTTCCTGGAGGAGGTCTTGGCAATGTTTTCTGGCATATGCCTGGATCGCAAGGACCGTTTGCGGGGTAGTTCTCCTTCTGCAGAGGGGGGGGTGCTGGCGGCCTGTTGTTCCTGTGGCATGTCCTCCTGTCTACTTGCGGCAGGGGAGGTGTAAGGTTTGGCTAGTGTCAGGAGCCTGCTGGTGTGCTTCTGCCTCCATCATGGTGTTGGCCATGTCAGCCAGCACCCCTGCAATGGTGACCAGGGTGGTGTTTATGTCCTTCAAGTCCTCCCTGTTCCCCAGGTACGTCCCTCCTGCAGCTGCTGGGTCTCCTGCGACTTGTCCAGTATCTGGCCCATCGTCTCTGGGGAATGGTGTTATGCTCCCAGGAAGTTGGTAAGTAATTCCTGGAGAGTCGGTTCCCTGAGCCTGTCCTCCCCCTGTCACGCAGCAGTCCTCCCAGCTTTCCTGTTGTCCTGTGCCTCTGTCCCCTGAACCGTGCGCCTACCGCCACTGACCCCAGGTCCTCTTCTGGGGGTGGACTGGAAGTTGCTGGCATCTCCTCTCCAGTGACATTGGGTGGGTGACCTGTGGGGATGTAAATCCAGTGTTACTGTTTCTTTGTGTGTCATCTTGTGCATGGGTGTGTTGCCCCATATGGTTGTTATTGTCCTGGTAGCTTTGCCTTGTGTGAGTAGTGATTTTGTGGGCCAGGTGATTCTCTCTAATGTGAATTCTTTAGTGATGGGTGTGCATGCAGGTCTGTGAGTGGCGACCATGCATTGGTGTTACATGCAGGGTTTGGTATTGGGATGAGTGGGTTGTGATGGTGGGGTATGTGGGTGGTGGTGAAGTTATAGGAGTGAGGGTAGGGGTGGGGGTTTGTGATGGTATGCAGGTAGGGGGGGTGATGGTAATAGAAATTTGACTTACCAGAGTTCAGTCCTCCTCCTACTCCTGCCAAGCCCTCAGGATGCATGATCGCCAAGACTTGCTCCTCCCATGTTGTTAGTTGTGGGGGAGGAGGTGGGGGTCCACCACCAGTCCTCTGTACAGCTATTTGGTGTCTTGCTGCTGTGGAACGTATCTTCCCCTGTAGGTCGTTCCACCTCTTCCTGATGTCATCCCTTGTTCTGGGGTGCTGTCCCACAGCATTGACCATGTCCATGATTCTCCGTCATAGCTCCATCTTCTTTGCAATGGACGTCTGCTGCAACTGTGATGCAAATAGCTGTGGCTCTACCCAAATGATTTCCTTCACTGTGACCCTTAGTTCCTCCTCTGAGAATCTGGGGTGTTGTTGCGGTGCCATGGGTGTATTGTGAATGGTGTGGGTGTGTGGGTGCTGTATTGGGTTGTGTGATGTGGGGTGCGTGGATGGTGTATAGGTGATGGTGGTGTGTGTCTGTGGTCTTGTCTGTGGTCTTGCTATCTCTCTTGTGGCACTTGTTTGTAACGGTAAGGGGTTGCAGGGAATGTGGGTGGGTGTTTTATAGTGGTGTGGGTGTGGAGTGTGTATGTGTGTCAGGTGTGTGTAGTTTGAATTATCCAATGTCTTGTTGTTTTGTATGTGTGTGTGTATTTTGAGCATGGCGGATGCACCACAAATGGTTTAGCGCCATTGAATGTCCGCCGCGGTGATTCGTGGGTCATAATGCTGTGGGCGTAGTTCTGTTGGCGTAACGGTGTTGGTTTTGGTACCTACAGTTTATCACTGACCTTTGGGCTGACGGACTTGTGTGTGTGGCTGTATAGTGACGGACTGATATGTGTAGGTCTTTATATGGGTTGTGGTAATCCGCTGCGGCGGCGGTATGTTGGCGGCAGTCAGCATAGCGATAAGTGGGATTTACCGCCAAGATCATAATGAGGGCCATAGTTTGCTAACTTTTTACTCTTCTCCCTAACCTCTTTCTTTCACTATGTCTGTTGTAGAGGCTACCCCCATGGTTGAAAAGACAACTTATGAAAGCTGGAATTTCAAAAGTTTGAGGGGTCTCTGCTTAGAAAGAACGGATTAGGAAGAACCCCAACAAGGATTTTCTCTTGAATCTCTTCCTGCAAAGTGACCAGGAACATACCACTGGTCAGTTACAGTCAGAGGAGGAGGTAGAGGGAGATTCCACTGAGGTAGATTCAGGAGACCATTCTGAAGATCCAGGGGAGGGTCCTTCCACAGATCTTTCCATGAACAAACCTCCTAGTGTAGCTGGTAGTTGGAAGGGGTCACACACAAGTAGGGCACCCTGCTCACCTAGATGCCAGGTAACTAGAGATACTAAAGTTAGGGAAATATCTGCCTCCGCCAATTCCAATGTCACTTTTGTCTCAGAGGTGTCCCAAACATCCAACCCTGAGGCCCTGTCCCTAGATAGGGAACTCAGAAAGATGAGTGTGGAAGAGGCCAGACTGAGGCTACAACAGCAACAGCTGGCCTTAGACAGGGAATCCCTGGCTATGGAAAGGGAAACGCAGGGGTTGGGGTTAGTTTCCCATGCTGGCAGCTGCAGTAGTTTCAGGAACTCCAGTGTTAGAGAACATACATTTGATTCCAGAAATCTGCACAAGGTTGCCCCCCTTAAAAGGATGGGGATGACATTTACAAGTGGTTTGCTGCACTTCAGAGGGCCTGTAAAGTGCAGAGGGTCCCCCAAGCACAGTGGGCTGCTATCCTGTGGCTGACTTTCACTGGTAAGGGGAGAGACAGGCTCCTTATTGTCGGGGAAGATGACTCAGACAACTCCTATGTTCTGAAAAGTGCACTCTTGGATGCACTTATCACCACTTAGACAATAAAGTCTCAACTGGCCAAGGTTAGCCTTATTGCCCTTCATTTGGGGGGGGATTATATGAAAAGGTAGCCTCATTCTAGCATTTTTGCCCCACTTTTGGACTGTTTGTGAGTGTGTGTCAGTTTGTGTTTAACTTCTCACTGGGACCCTGCTGGCCAGGTCCCCAGTGCTCATAGTTAAAGCCCTATTTGTCAGTGTGTTTTGCCTATCTCACTGGGATCCTTCTAGCCAGAACCCCAGTGCTCATATTTTGTGGCCTATGTGTGTGTTGTCAGTACTGCCCAACTGTGCCACTGAAGTTCTGCTAACCAGAACTCCAGTGCTTTTACTCTATCATCTTCCAAATTAGTCTCTATAGCTTGGTGACTTCAAATTCCAATTCCAATTGGCACACAGGACCCCCCTTGTAAGATCCTAGTATATGGTACCTAGGTACCCAGGGCATTGGGGTTCTAGGAGACGCTTATGGGCTGCAGCATTTTTTTTGCCACCGATAAGGAGCTCTGACAAACCTTTCTTAAGGACTGCCACTGCAGCCTGAGTGAAACAGTGCACACACTATTTCACAGCCATTTTCACTGCACTTAAGTAACTTATAAGTCACCTATATGTCTAACTTTAATTTACTGCAGGCTAGGTGCAAAGTTACTAAGTGTGAGGGCACCCTTGTACTAGCAAAGGTGCCCCAACACTGTCCATGGCCAATTCCCCGAACTTTGTGAGTGCAGGGATACAATTCCACACGTGCACTACATATATGTCAATACATATATGTAGCTTCACAATGGTACCTCTGAATATGGCCACATGAGGTGTCTAAGATCATGGAATTGTCCCCCATTCCAAATCTGGTATTAGGAGGCCAATCCCATGCATCCTGGGGGCTCCACCAGGGACTCCCAGTACTGACAAACCAACTCTCTGAGGTATCCACTGCAGTCCCAGCTGCTGCCACCTTACAGATGGGTTTCTGCCCTCCTGGGGTCTGAGCAGCTCAGCCCCAAGAAAGCGGAACAATGCATTTCCTTTGGGAGGAGGGTATTACACCCTCTCCCTTTTTAAATAGGTGTTACAGGCTTGGGAGGGGTAGCCTCCCAGAGCCTCTGGAAATGCTTTGAAGCACACAGATGGTACCCTCCTTGCATAAGCCAGTCTACAACGGTTCAGGGAACCCCAGTCCCTGCTCTGGCACAAAACTGGACAAAGGAAAGGGGAGTGACCACTGCTCTGTCCATCACTACCCCAAGGGTGGTGCCCAGATCTCCTCCAGTGTGTCCTTGGCAATAGCCATCTTGGATTTCAAAGTGTGGGGACACTCTGGAGACCTCTGAGGGCCAGTGCCCGCAGGTGATGTCAGAGACCCCTCCTGATAGGTTTATACCTAGGTAGGTAGCCAATCCCCCTCTCAGTGCTATTTAGGGTCCCTCTTCTGGGTGTTTCCTGAGATTCAGCTTGCAAGATTCCTCCAGGAATCCTCTGCATTCTCTGCTGCAGCTTCTGATTATTGGATCATGTGCAGACTACTCCAGCAACCACTGTAGCTGCAACAAAGTATCCAGGACGACTCCTGTGACCTGCAACTTCAGCTCCAGTCAGCATTTGCAACAGTTCACAAGATGTGCATGCTCTGAGGACTCCCTGTCTTCACCCTGCACCAGAAGAACCAAAGGAATCTCCAGTGGAGTGACGGAAGCACTTCCCTGCTCCTGCAGGCACCCTTCTGTGACGACGACCGGTTCTCTGGGATTCCTCTCCTGATGACGAGTGTGCTCCCTGGGACACAGGTGGTGACCAACGTGACCCAGACTGTCCTAAGTTCCAGTTGTCCAAATTTGGAGGAGGTAAGAGCTTGCCTTTCCGGTTTGCAACAGTACCCCTGTGCACCGCGTCATCTCCAGCTCCTTAAGATTCTGTGCACTTCTTCCAAGAATCCTTCATGCACAGTGTAGCCCAGGTCCCCAGCACTCCATCCTGTGATGCACAACTCGCTGATTTGTTCTCCGGCGGTGTGGGACCTTCCTTTGTTGTGCAGCACCAACCGCACTTTGCATCTTCTTTTTCCTCATGTCCTGGGACTCCTGTCATGCTGCCTGGTCCTTTGTGGGCCCTCTTCAGTGTTGAGAGCCCCCTCTGTCTCCTCAGTCCAAGTTGAGACCCCCAGGTCCCTCCTGGGTCCAGGCAGCGCCATTTTGATGCAAACCGCAAACTTGCTTGAACCAAGGCTTGTTGGATGAATCCACTGACACAAACAGCCTGCATCCAACAACTCGACGTGGGACATCTCCTGCACCATGAAGGAACCTGCAGCCATCTTCTTTGGTGCTCTTATGCACACTTCTTCTAACTGGAGAATCCACTTTTGCACCATCTTCTAGGTTGGCAGGGGCTTTTGTCCTTCCTGGAATCTTCTACGACTTCTGGACTTGGTCTCCTTTCTTCACAGGTCTTCAGGTCCAGGAATCCACCAGTTGTTGATTGCAGTCGTTCTTGGTTCTTGCAAGATGTCTTATCACAACTTGTAGTGTGTCCTGAGGAAACTTGCAGTACGTTACTCTTACTTCCCTGGGCTCTGGGTTGGGGTACTTTACTTACCTTTGATGTTTACTTACACTCCCAGTGCCCCTCTACACACTACACTTGCCTAGGGGAAATTGGTGAGTCGCATTCCACTTTCTTAGTATATGGTTTGTGTTGCCCCTAGGCCTATTGCATTCTATTGTATTTTCTACTGTTTGCACTATTCTATGATTATTTACTTACCTGATTTTGGTCTCTAGTGTATATATTGTGTATAATACTTGCCTCCAGAAGGAGTATTGCCTCTAAGATATTTGAAAAAGTACCTTTATTTTTGGTAACACTGACTATTGTTTTTAATTGTGTATAAGTACTGTGTAACTACAGTGGTATTGGAGGTGCTTTGCATGTCTCCTAGTTCACCCTAGCTGCTCTGATACTGCTACCTCTAGTCAGCCTAAGCTGCTAAAACTCTGCCTACATTTCACTAATAAAGGATAACTGGACCTGGTATAAGGTATAAGTACCTTAGGTACCTACTACAAACCAGGTCAGCCTTCTACACTTACTGCCCTACACCGAACCATCAAGGGCTCTGCAAAAAGAATCAACACATTCTAACAAAGTTCAAGAATCTCCCTTCTTGTAAGAACTGAACTTCTCTCTGTACTCTTGTGGAGTGAGACCATACCGAGTCAGTAGGGTGTCCTTCATTGTAGAGTAGGTTAACCCCTAAGGATCGCCTAGAGCTGTCAAGTTGTCCCTCACCTCTACCTCAAAGTGCTTCCACAAACCTGCTCCCCAGTATACCTGAGGGACCAGGTTCATGTGAAGAGCTGACTCATACCCCTTAAACCACACGTAGATGTCATCGTCCCTCTTGTAATCCTTTTCCAGATGAATGTGCAGTATTTTCTCAGTTTGCACTGGGTACTGCTGTCACCATCTGTGCTGGGCCTGCCCTTCAGATCCAGCTCCTTTAAACTCAGTTCATGAGCCAACAACATGTTTCTCTCCTCCATGGTCATTGCCTTTTTCTTTGCTTCTGCTTCTCTGTACAGTCTAGCCAATTCCACTTTGAGCTTATCAAACTCCAGACGATGCTGCCTCTTTGCCTGTGTGTCCCTCAGTTCCTTTGGGCTCAGACCTTTAGAAGAAGCACTGCTGCCTCCCCTGGACGCCCTCTCCAGGCAGGTCCAGGTTATCTACCAAATCACTTTGCATGCTCTGCACCTCTTCGTCCACAGCCATTTTCTACTCTGCTGAGTGATCTCAGCCTCCTTTGCTGCCAACCAGGCCCTCAGTGCCTTTTGCTGCTCATCCTTCTTGGTGGAGCTTTTGATTGGGCATTGGAGCTGGGCCACTATGTAACCTTCCAATTTCTCCAGCTCAAAGACCACTTTTGCAACAACTGCTCATGGCTCTCCAGACTGAGACATATTTGTAGACAAGGTTCAATAAAGGTGCAAAGTCTCAAAAGGAAGAGGTCCCAAAAAGGGCAAAAATGAAAAGCTAAAGAAAACCTAGAGAAAAAACAGTGGGTGGTTGTGTAGTGGTCTGCAATACAACAGTGGTGTACACCAATCACTGTATCTCAAGTACAAATACAAGTCCTAGCCTCACCTCTGATCACCAATGCTCGAATAAGGGTCTCTGGTTGGCAGTCAGTTTGTACTCTGTCCAAAAATGGACCCTCACTCTAGTCAGGTTAGGGGGATATACACCTAGGATAACCCCTGCTCACCCCCTTAGTAGCTTGGCACAGAGGCAATGTTTAACATTTTTGTACCAACATACACAGTAACACAAAAAAGGGCTCCACACCAGTTTAGAAAAATAGCCAATATTTATCGAAATCAGACATGACCAAAACAACAAATATCAAACATACACATACACAGACAAAGATCTGCATTTTTAAAGTAAAATTAGTCTTAAACCATAGAAGTCAATTGATGCCTTGTTATAGCACAAAGTAGCTGGCATGTGTCAAATATAAAGCCGCACGGGCAGAAAAGCAAGCAATACGTTGATTTCTTACTCACAAGTGAGGCCGTGCGTAGATTCTTTCTCTGCCGGGCAAGTGATGCATCGATTCTTTGTTCAAAGGGAAGACATATGTTGATTTCCGGACAAGCCGTTTCAGGTCTGTGTAGTGATGTTGATGGTTTTGATGCCCAGGGACGATGCGTGGAAAATCTGGATGCACAGCAGTGATGAATCCGCGCTGAGCTAGTGATGTCAATTTTACTGGTGATCTGTTGATTTTTTAGCCACAGTGCAGGAGCTGCCGCTCGGCTCTGGTACTTGGATTTTCACCTTGGGTTCACCAGCTTCTCCTTTCAAGGTCCCAGGTACTGGATGTAACACAACTAGGCAGGATAGGGGACTCAGCAGGAGGCCCCAGGTCCTGGCAAATGAAGTATTTGATTGTCCTGAGACTTCTGAACAGGGGGAAAGCTCAGTCTAAGCCCTTGGAGAATCTTCACAAGCAGGATACACAGCAAAGTCAAGTCTTTGTCCCCTTTAAGGCAGAAGTAGCAACTGCAGGCCAATCCTGCAAAGCACACACAGCAAAGGGGAAGTACTCCTTCAGCTCTTCAACTGTTCTCCTTTGCAGAGGTTCCTCTTGAGCAAGAAATATTCTAAAAGTCTTGGGTCCACTACTTATACTCTTTTCTGCCTTTGAAGTAGGCAAACTTCAACGAAAAGTCTCTGTTGTTCCCAAGTTCCTGTCTTGCCCAGGACAGGCCCCACACACACACCAGGGGGTTGGAGTCTGCATTGTGTGAGGGCAGGCATAGCCCTTTTAGGTGTGATAGACCACTCCTCCCCTCCCTCCCATCATAGATTGCTCATCAGGATATGCAGGCTACACCCCAGCTCCGTTTGTGTCGTGTCTAGTGGAGATTCACAAACAGCCCAACTGTCAGTCTGACCCAGACAGGGAATACACAATCAGGCAGAGTCACAGAATGTTTTATGCAAGAAAATACCCACTTTCTAAAGGTGGCATTTTCAAATTGACAATTTACAAGTAAACTCTACCAAAATATGTATTTTTAAATTGTGAGTTCAGGGACCCCAAACTCCATATCTTCTTATACCCCTTTCTGCCTTCGAAGTAGCCCTACTTCAACGAGAAGTCTCTGTTGTTTTCAAGATCCTGCTTTCCTGAGGGCAGGCCCCAGAGACACACCATGGGGTTGGAGACTGCATTGTGTGAGGGCAGACATAGCCCTTTCAGGTATAAGTGACCACTCCTCCCCTCAGCCCAGATGGCCTATCAGGATAAGCAGGCTACACCCCGGCTTCCTTTGTCTCAATGACTAGAGGAGAGGTACAAACAGCCCAACTGTCAAACTGACCCAGACAGGGAATCCACAAATAAGCAGAGTCAAAGAATGGTTTAAGCAAGTAAATGCCTACTTTCTAAAAGTTCCATTGTCAAACACACAATCTAAAAACCAACTTCACTAAAAGATGTATTTTTAAATTGTGAGTTCAGAGACCACAAACTCCATATGTCTATCTGCTCCCAATGGGAAACTGCATCTGTTGAAGCCAATATGTAATTAGAGATATTAATGAGTGTTTATGCATTTTGAATAATAATAATAAAATGTAGAAAAAATAATGTAGAAAAATAATGTGCATGTTTAAAAATGTGCCCTCTGAGAGAGGGCACCAAGATTCACAAATGTACTAATAAAATGAATAAAATGTATGCAATATAGAAAATGTATCAAAATAATGTAGTAGGATGTCATATTGAGACACATAATGTATGTTTTGCATTATATTGTAGAATTAACTGAGCCGAAGTTGTGGCCTAGTTTTGCAGGCCTCATGCAGAAGATGAATTACTAGCGCAATTTAGAAAAGCTAATGTGCTGAACTGACTCTTAACTGCTTATTATTTAATAAAATCTGCTCAGCAAAAACCTATGCGTGAACCGACGGTCAGGAAATGATGGAATCATAAATGTATCAAGGACTGTGTAAATCAGACAACATGTACTTTCCCAGGACTCATACAATGGAGACACTAACTAGAGAAGAAGAAAACTTTGGATGTTGGAGGTTAGGCGTGGATGTTCAAAGAGATTCGAGATTCTGTCATTGGGCTTATGTTCTTGAGAGCCTGATGTGATGCTGATCGTTTGATGACCTGAAGATGAAGACTAACTTTGTAGCTGATCTATACCGTGGATAGGTAGCTATGACAATGTGACTGAATTAACTTTTGTGCCTTTCCTTTCTAGGTACCAACTGCGCTGTTTTATAGTTTTTCTCCTAGCTAGATGTTTTTACAAATTCATGTTCTAAACTGTTTTTGCATGAAGGCCCACATGCTAATGTTAATTTGGTTAGGTAGGGTTCCTATTCTGAGACGCTGATATATATGGTGATAAATGATTGATGGACTGATTTGCTGAACTCAGCTACTCATGTTAACATATTCATCGTTGCTGGCTTATGTTGAGGCATTAGTAAACATGTTTTCTCACGTTCTGATTAGATTATGTTATTAGTGGTCACCAATGAATTAATCTTGAGTGGATTTGAATAAAGTTTAAATTAACCTCATGACTTAGTATTGTAACCAATAGGGAATTAAAATTGTTAAAACGTATATTGAGTTGTGGGTTTCATGAATATCGATAATATTAACTACTGACTAATGTTTTGCTTATTGGTTATTGGTTTGTGTACTGATTATTTATGCAGATTGGTTACACTGTAGCTAGGATACTTCATGTGAATCAAAAGGTTCATCGACCTATACGCGTCTCATTGTAAGTTTACTTACTTGGCACCAGGCACACTAGTAGTTTTTGGTAGCAGCTTGATGGTTAGTTTCCTTGGAGAATTAGCTATGTGGTGACCTATGGTTGTGGTGATAGTTTAAATTAGGGTTAGTTATTCATTTTTATGAGATTTGTATTTTGTTTTTCGTAATGTCAATTGTGGCAAGAATGATGTCCCCTTAAGCCCAGAAATGACTTTCTTAGATCCTGGATCCTGCAAGTAGAGTTGGGATATGTTCACGGCGTTTTAGTGAGAGTGTGAAAGTGAAAGTTGTGCTTGCAAAGGCTTATGCAAATCACAGAGGAATTGTGTTGTATGTGAGGAAAGTAGGGGGTCTGCGTACTCCAGTTGAAATTTAGTAGGTGTGCGTACTCCTCAGTATGAGAGTAGGGAAGTTGTCGAAATTCATATGTGTGTAGCGCTTTGTGCTAAAAAATTGTCCATGTGGTTGGTGGTGATGTACGGAGCCTGCATGCTCTAAGACTGCGGAGTATATTGACAAGGGTAGGAGACACATGGTCTTATGTTTTAACCTGTCTGCTTTAGTTGGTTGATTGGGTGTGGTCAACAAGTCGGTGTATAAGTTGAGTGAGTAAGATACATTTTCAACTGATATTTGGTGAGTTCTATGTGCACCAGGACAGACCCATTGATCAGTTGAGAGTAAAATTCGCTGGTCGAATTTTGCTTGCCAATGTGGGAGGCTGAGGGAGAGAGGAATAGCTGCATGAGCAAAAAGGGCCATCAATGAAAATCCATAAGGTCTCTGAAGTGGTTGTGTACCTTTCTGAAGTAAACCAGCTGATTTTTGGGGATTTTTGGTTTTTGGTTAGTGCTCTCTGTAAATTCGTTTTTTTTTTGAGTTAGAGTTTAGGAGGACAAGCTGTAAGACTTTCTCAGCAGCAGTGTGTAAGTGTGACGTCAAAGTGAGCTGGCTTGGGATAGGTTGGTTAGTAAGAAGAGTCGCAAGCAGATTAGAAGCCGTCCTTGAGAGACAATTGGTTGAGAAAGCAGGTGAAGGGAATCTTGGAAGTAAAAGTCATTACCTTATTGAATCGAATAAATACAATAGAGAAAGATGAAGTTTTTCAAAGCATTGAGGAGTGCAATGAAGGGTGATACATGCATTAAGGCGACAGTGGGGGAGCCTACCTCTCCAGAAAATTCTCCGGCTTATATTGTGATGGAACAGCTAGGTATCGCACCATGTCTTTGGTTAAAGCAGTGGTGCAAATTGACAGAGAAACAAAGAGCTTTGGCGTTTCCAGAGCATGGAATGTTTAATTTGAGAATTTTGGATCAATTGCGAATGACATTGTATGAGACAAAGCATCTTCCGAGACCAGCACAGTTTGAGGCATTGGCAGTTTGGGAGCTCAAAGCGAGACAGCAACAAGAAATCAAATTCCAAAGAAGAATAAGGAAGGCCGAGAAGTCTTTAGCAGAGGCAAGATGGGATTGGGAATAGAAAAGGTGAAGAACAGAGACGTTGCAGGGTGTTAAGTTGTTTCCTGCTATCACAGAGGAAGATGAGTGGGAAGGGAAAGAGGAAACTAGCAAGAGTGATAAGAGTTAGTCGGGGGTAAAAAGAAGAAAAAGACCTATGTAGAAGAGAAGATTCAGATGTTGAGGATCTGTTTCTCAGGTGTTGAGAGACTGACCTCCACCATATGCGGTGCATGAAGGGGGTCCAAGTACTAGTTCTGCTCCAACTGCCCCAGCTCAAGTGTCCTGGACAGTGGGACCATTGCAAGAAGATAATGGACAGGTACAAGGGGTATTGCAGAGTACTCTGAATGTAGTGACTACTTTGGCAGTCCAGGCATAGATGCATCCACCACCGATACAGAGAATTTATCCAAAGATACTGACACTTGAGACAACTTCGAACTTAGTGGTTCCTATGGAGCAAGTGGTTTCGAGGCCGATGTTTGTTCAGACCGAGCCAATTCCAATGTTGATGCCTCAGGCACAGCCACAGGGTTTGCCAGAGTTCACAGCGATGACCGGGACACAGTCAGGTATGACACCAGTAATGAATCAGTAATCCTTCCACAAAATGCAGGTGTCAGAGCAGCAGCAGATGCAATCTTGCTGCCGATTACTGTTGGTCCAGCGGTACCACTATTTGCACAAAAGAAGCCAATTGCAGGAGAACAGGGTGAAATGTTACAAAGCCTCGTGAGGAGGGGGTGAGAGAGCATGTGCAGGTGGTTTCATCTATGGGTCAGACCTTTGATGGATCTAGACCAGGGTTCTGCAAAGTCAGTCCTGGAGAGCCGGGTCCATGCCAGATTTTTAGCATATCCATATTTAGAAAAATGTAGACTTCTGAAACATCTTGTTTTTAAATGTGGATATGCTAAAAATCTGGCATGGACCCGGCTCTCCAGAACCGACTTTGCAGAACCCTGATCTAGACCATTAATGGATCTTAGTCCACTTGTGGCACTTCCAGATGCCGTAAATGGCCAAAGTGCAAGTCAGAGCTTGAAGCTTTTGACACTGCAAGCTCCAGGAGCAGTGGTACAACAGGTGCCATTGCCGAACATGAGTAGTATTTCATTGCAAGGATTAACAGCAGAGCAGTTAAATTAGTGGTTAGATAGTCTGAATACCCCACGAAACACATCCAAGGGTGACGAACAAATTGATCGCATAAGGCTGGCTACAGAAGTGACTGAAGTGGTTGAGGGATCAGTGGGTGTGAATAGGTTAGACTCCTGTACTGAAGAGGAGCTGAGATACTTGTGCCAAAGAATCACAAAAGAAGTGGCCAAGATACATGAGAAATTGGCAGACTTAGCAGAGAAGCATGACATAGAAATTGGGAAAACAAAGCATTTGAAACAAAGTTACAGATTAGATTTTGAGGCAAAGAATTTTGAACACCTGCGGTCAGCTGGGATGAAGGCGCATCTTAAAGAATTATTGCAAAGTGCTCAGATATGGGGAGCATTAGAGAACTGGGAAGGCAGATGGGCAAAGAAGAAGAATAAACGAAAACGAGATTCACAGGAAGGGTCCGAAAGTGTTCAGAAAGAAAAGGATCCAATAAAAATATTACGAATGAAGGAAATTCAAAGAGAGCAATTTCTTCACGTTCCGTGGAGCAGGAGTGATATTCTGTCATTCACGAATGATTATCCAAAACTGAGTGAGAAACTGGTTGAATGGTACCAGCAGACAGTTAGATTTGTGAAGCTTTTGAAATGTCTGTGGGAAGACTTGAATACTTTGTTGGAGATAGTAGTGCCAGCTGATTTGTGGGTTGAATGCAAGAGAGCAGTACATTGGCAGAAGAGTGAATCGGAAAGAGATAGAGTTACAGGTGCACCATCACACAAAGTGATGAAACATTATTATTAGGTGATTGAATTTCTGAAGACCAGAATCTCGCCTAAAAATATTGACTGGCAGAGAATTGACAGGACAGTGCAGGAGGTAAAAGAGTCGATACATGTGTACTATGAGAGGTTGTTGAAAGCATTCAAGGAGTAAAGTGGCAAGGAAGCGATTGAGCCGAAAGACATTCTACACTTTGTGTTCAGGTTTGTGGAAGGATTGAGATCTGAAACAGGTCAGATGATTAAGAGTCATTTGATTTGTTGGCAAGCAAAACCCATTGATGAGGTATTGCAGTATGTGAAAAACTGTAGTGATGAGACTGAGCTGAAACAGAAGAAGCTGAAGGAAAAAGCAATAGTGATGCAAATGAAGTCAGCTCAAACAGGAGTGCAGGGAGCTTTTGTTCAGCAGATGCCGCAGCAGGCAAGGAACTGTTATGTTCCAACCCCAGTTGAAAGGTAGAGGTTGGGGAGAGGCGGGGAACATGGCAGCCAGTTAGAGAGCTGGTCCGAGAGCTCTCCGACGGGCGTGAGGCGGTGTTCTGTGACGCTGTGGCGCCAGCGTCAGGAAGCAGAACCCCGGATCAGAGGCACAGAGTTGTGGAGCCGCGTATCTCCGGCTCTGGACGGGTCACCAAAAAGACGGCGGGTGAGGTGGACGAGCTGGGGAAGGCGCGCGCTCCGGCAAAGGCGGCTGAGGAGCGGTGCTGGAAGCACGCGTCAGACTCTAGTGTGTGGGCAGAGGCTTTGAGGGGTGTGCGTCGTTGGAGACGCTTCACCTCTCGCTGTTCTCTTCGTGCAGCACTATTAGAAAGTCCTGGGCTTCCTCTCAGGAAGGAGCTAAGTAGAAGCTGGAGGAGAGGAGTTGGCGACTGAACAAGTGTCTTACAGTGCATGTCGCTGGTTAAGCGCTGCTCCAGGGCGCTCGGACTGAGGTTGGTGAGACAGGGCGCACAAGGAGAGGTAAGCCTGGGCCCCTGGGGTCAAACATTATTTCCTTTTCACCTGCAACGGCTGCTAACAAGAGTAGGGGTGAAATTGGAGCCAGGATCTGTAGCGGGGGCGGTGAGAGGAGGAAGGTTGGACCTAAGGATTTACCCATAGAGGGTCCTCAAATTGCTTCAAAGAGAAGTCTGGTAGGTCCTTCGGTGAAAAACATTAGTGAGTTCCCGATTACCAGATACGTCCAGAACACGACCCTTCCCCCGCAGGGCGCAGCAGACACTCGACCTTCCTTAGGTGATCTGGGGTCAACACAACAGTTCACGGGTCCTGATAGTAACATGTTAGATCAAACAATCGAGGACTCGGTGGGACAAATGGAGGCCCCTCCTGCCATATCAACTTGGGCTGTAGCTGAATCTACCCCTTCAGTCTCCCCTGTGACTCATAGCCCAGTAGTACAGGAGCTGCTAATCTCTCTCGCTAAAGAGATTAGGGAAAAGTTTGAGATCTCAGAAAACAATCAAGCCAAAATTCGGGAATCTTGTGAGGTATTGGAGAGTAAAATTTACTTGTTGGCTGATAGACAGGGCAAATTGGAAGTTGCGGTGGAGGGTCAGGAGGAGCAGCTATTGGTGCATACTAAGGATTTCTCACAGCTAAAACTTGGAGAGAAAATGTTGGAGGATAAGTTGGAGTCGTTGGAAAACAATATGAGGAGAAACAACATTAGGCTGTTGGGAGTCCTGAGGGCTTGGAGGGGGAAGGTGTTAAAGGATATGCGATTTCACTGATTAGGGATGCTATTCCGAGTTTAGCCTACTTGAACTTGGCAGCGCCACATCCAGAAGGCAACTTTACGATTGCAACAGCGAGCGAGTGGCATTGCAAGATTTGCAGCTAGATCTCCTAGCTTTGCCATGACGCCCGCAGTAGAAATTTATAAACTACAAGCAAGAGGGGGAGCAATCTATGGAGCTGAACTGTGGGGCCACTGTTGCCTGGATGATTTGATAAAAGTGGAGAACTCTTTCTTAAGGTCATTGCTAAGAGTTCCTTCCAGTACCCCAATGCTCCCAATACGCATGGACCTAAATCTCCCTTCTATCAGCCAGATCGTTGCACTCAAGCCCCTGTTGTACTGGATTCGCCTATGGTCATCAGATTCTCTTGTCCATTATAGATGTGCGCTAGCTAACTTGATGGCCAACAACACTAGCTCCAAAATCAAGTGGTGTGCATATGTAGAAAGGACCCTCTCGCTTCTTGGTTTGGGGTCCTATTGGAAGGAACCATTATCTATCCCTAAGAACGCAACCCAGACTCTAAAGGATGCTTTCTGGCTCCACGTTCAACTTTCCCAACTGTCCGCTGTCTCGTCATCATCCATGACGGGAAACTTTTTATATTTTAAATGTCATTATGAATTTGCACAATATATGGATATAGTATCTTCCCCGTTTGCTCGTTCATTATACATTAGATTCAGGGTGGGCTCTCTTCCTTTGCGTTCCCTCACTTATAAATGGTCTAATTTTAGTTGTTCTTCTAAGATGTGTCCGATGGGCTGTGCCAGAGAAGAATCAGTAACTCATATTCTCTTCCAATGCCCCGCATACTCCAAACAAAGAGCCCGTTGGATTATTCCTCTGTGCAGAAGTAAGGGTTTTAAAAACTGCTTGCTAGCTTTGAGAATTTTTAAATCTGATTCATCGGTTTTAGTGGTTTGTTGTTTGTCAAAATATTTAGACTCAATCTGGCGTATCAGACTGAACACGCTTAAAAAAGCAGAGGGAAATTTAACAATGAATGTGGTAAACAACAATTGATGGATTTATCATTGCATGCACATATCACTTTTATTGCTTCAGATGCATTCCCTACCTGCTGTTTTTATTTTTCTTAGATATTTTTTAAATTGAAATGTCCTTTTATCTGATATGGTTTGCCAGGCTTGTATCTTATTCTTTTACCTATAATGCGTTTTTACATAACTATAAGGTGCGATTTTCCATGAGGGAACTGCTTATGTGTAAATATTTCTCTTTTCTTTTTTTTTTTTTTTTTTTCTCCTTTTTTTTTTCTCCTTTTCAATCTTTTATGACTTAAATTGTTTATCATGTAGCTTGCCGTTCCTTTTTTGTGCGATGCGCTTTTATGGTATTTATATTTACCGAAATAAAGCTAATGAATGAATGAACTTGGATGAGGATATCCAAAGAGTTCATCGGGATCCGTTTAGGAAGAGCCCTGGAAGGAAAAGCCCCAGGAGGATTTTGATAAACTTTGCTACATATACAATTAAGGAGAACATTTTGGCTAAAGCCCTTAAAGTTGGAAGTTTTTCCAAAGGAGACTGGTCTCTTCGTGTAAGATCAGATGTGTCTAGAGCAACGTTGGATAGGCAGTGGGAACTGGGGAATTTGATGCAAGAGCTTCGATCCCTTGGGGCCACAGTACAGTTAAGGTTCCGGCTGCTTTACGCATTATGTGGAAAAATAAAATGCATAATATGAGAGATCCGGGGGAGGTTCGGACCTTCATAGAACAGATTAAGGCGTCACAGTAGGAAATGAGAAGTTCTGCCCAATGGAGAGCTCAAATAGGGGTAACATGATGGTTATCCTAAAAAAGTAGGGAGGGTTCCCCTTGGGTGGGGGTTTGGTTGGGTGGTTGGTTGTTGGGTGAAGGGGTGGTTTTGCACTGGGTGTGGGGGCATGTGGGTACAAAAAGATAAAAATAAGAGGGTCCTCATAATCTGTTTAGGTAGGAGGGAGGAGGGTGGTGCTCAGATTTTCTTTTTTGAAAATGGCTAATTACGGAAGTTTACAGTTGAAGATTCTCTCATGGAATGTTAATGGTTTAAGGGTGATGTGAAGAAGGAGGAAGATTTTTGAGTATCTTAGATTGGTTGAGGAGGAGATTGTTATCCTGCAGGAAACTCATTTGCGGCAAGAAGAGTGGGAGAGCTCGCTCAAGCGAATGAAATGGGTGATATACAGTGTGTGTTCTACTCAATCTGGTGTAGTTAAACGAGTGGCAATCCTGTTTAAAAAGTCTATTGGGATAAAGGTGGGCAATGTGCAAGTACATTCTAGGGGTTGATGGGTAGTGGTGGAAGCGTGTCTATATGGGTATTGGATTACAGTGGCAGGTTACTACGGCCCTAACATAGATGATCCGACACCGTTTCAAGAACTATTCAATATTCTACTTTTAGCTAGGTATCCGGTGGTGTTAGGGGGTGATTTTAATATATTGCTGGATCTCGCGCTAGATAAATCTACCCCTCGGGGTACTGTTAACTCGCCTAGAACTCGGTCACAGGTGAAGCAGGCTATGTTAGACTTAGGATTGGTAGATATTTGGCATTGGAAAGGGGGTGAAGGTCCCAGATATACATTTTATAATAAGAAATATGGTCATAAATCTAGAATAGATTTCTTTTTAATACATAAGAGCCTGTGTGGAGGTGTGACAAGGGTAGTTCATGCGCCAGCACACCTCTCGGATTACTCAGCCATAAAGTTACATCTGAGTCTTAGGGTGCAGGGTCCCGACCCTAGGTGGACAATAAACCGTTCTTTATTTTTAGATGATTCAATAGTGGAGGTGCTAAAGAAAGATACAAGAGAGTACTTTTGCTTTAAATTATGGATCAGCTAGTTTATCGTGTGTATGGGATGCTTATAAGTCATATAATAGAGGGAAACGTATTAGTTTGGCGGCCTACAGGTGTCGAGTAGAGAAAGCGAAGTGGAGAAGTATTGAAGCATTTATAAATGCCTTACAGGTACTAATATATAATGCACGAAGGGAAGGGAAGGGAAGGAAGGTCAATTAGAGAAATTGGAGCATCAAGAGGAAAAAGTGGGTTTGGAGTTAGACTTTCTTTTGGAAAATCGTAATAGGTTAAAATGGGAAAGTAGCTGGTATGCGCATTACGAATATGGGGAAGGGTGCAGTAAACTTCTAGCTTAGAAGGTTAAGTCAGACCACTCAAAGGGGTACATTTCATTGATTAAGTTGGATACTGCTAGTGAGCCCTGTAAGGAGCAATCAGAAATAGAGAAGGCTTTTGTGTCCTTTTTTCAAGCAATATATACAGGGAACCTTGAGAACTCAGTGGAACAGATTAGAGCTTTTTTGAAAGAAGTTCATCTTCCTGTTTTGGATGACTCGGCGAGGCAGTTGCTAGGTAGTGAGATAAAGGGGGAAGAGCTAGCTGAAGTTATAAAGGCTCTGAAGAAAGGGAAGTCATTCGGACTGGATAGTCTACTGAATAAATTATATAAGGTACTGGGGGAGGAACTTACACCATTTTTATAGGAATTATTTAACTATATGTTCTTAGAGGGTGTACAAGTACCTAAATCACGGAATGAGGCTATAATTTGTCTATTGTTAAAGATTACAAGCTGCATACAGGGATTTTTTCCAGAAGATTGGGGAAAGTTGTAGGTAATCTGGTTCATCCAGATCAGAAGGGTTTTATAAAGGGTAGACAACTTTATGAGTTAACTCATGATTTACTTGCCGCTGTATATTTTGCTTTACAGGAGAAGGTTCCCTTGGCAGTTTTGACTTTTGATGCAGCTAAAGCATTTGATCGGGTTAACTGGCTTTTTTTGCAGGTTGTGATGGAATTAGGCGGACTGGGAAATTCCTTTATTAGAACTATTAGGGAATTGCATAGATCCCCGACTGCGAGGATTCTGGTTAATTATATGCTGTCTCAAGAATTCAGGATTGGTCGGGGCACTCGACAGGGCTGTCCTTTGTCACCTTTGCTTTTCGATTTGTATATTGAGCCTTTGGCAATTTTGTTACGGGCTTGCAGGGATATTTTCCCCTTTTTGAGTGGGGGGTGGGAAAAGAAAGTAGCATTATATGCAGACGACCTGATGATTTACAGTAGTGATGTGGTGGGTTCCCTACCTAGCATTAACATTGATGGAGCAGTTTGGTGGAATGTCAGGTTACAGTATTAATACTGAGAAGACAGAAATTATGTGTTGAAATATGGCCTATGTTTCTCCGTTAGTTAAACGGGAGATTAAATATTTGGGAATTCAGCTTACAGCTTATTTCAGTGATGTGGCAAGGGTCAATTTTGAAAGGGCTTTTATGGAAACTAAAAAACTTCTCAAGGCATGGGCCACTCTTCCTCTTTCTATAATCGGCAGATCTAATATTTTAAAGATGTGTATTCTTCCAAGGTTTACTTTCCTATTTAACACTATCCCTTTGGAGTTTAAGTCATGTTGGTTTCAAAAACTACAGGGTGACTTATCTACATTTGTTTGGGCATCCAAGGGATTAAGGATAGTGTGGAAGAAGCTATGTAGAAAGAAGGAATGGGGTGCCATAGCATCCCCAGACTTTTAGAGGTACTATCTGGCATTCCAACTAAAGAACATTAGAGTCCTACTGAATAAGAAGTTAGAGTACGTTCCGGTTTGGAGAGCTTTGACGGTGCATCTTGCAGAAGGAGCTGATAATTTTCTGTATAAATTTGGGCACCCGAAGTTTTTTAAGAAGGTTTGCTTGAAAATTCCTAGACATGCTTGTAAGGACTGGATGCAATTTCGCAAGGTGCTAGGGATAGCTTATTATTGTAGCTCTGCCCCATCTGGGATTCACCAGGTACTCCTGAATGTCTTATGGATAAGCTATCTATCCCACTGAAAGTTAATGGAGTGGTAAGATGGGAGCAGATTATAGAAGACTCTGAATTAATATCTTGGTCTGCATTTCAGGGGTGTATAGGTGAAACAATTTCCAAGTTTAAATAATACCAACTATCTAGCTGGGTTAAGTCCCGTCATGTAGGAGAAATTGGGAGGAGTTCTTGGGAGGAAAAATGTAATCAGACATCCATTAATAAGGAAGTTGCGTTTTGGTATCATGCGCTCCTGGATGCAGCGGAAGATGTTTCGTCTCTCCCGGTGTTGAAATGGGGGAAGATTTTCCCTACTTTAGATATTATTTCCCTATGGCAAAAGTCATGTCCTAGGCTATGGCTTACAATTAAATCGGCGGTATTGAGGAAAAACCATTTGTTTACTTTGCATAGGGTATATTGGTCACCAGCTAGATTAACGGCCATTGGGAAATCTAACAAAAATTGCCCGCGATGTGGGGATGTCAATGCGGATGATATTCATATGTTCTGGCAATGTCCAAGTCTGATTAAGTACTGGGGGGGTATAGGAAGTATCCTCAAGGCAATTTTTGGTGACAATTTAAGAATACATCTTTAATGGTAATGTTTGGGGTATGTGATCTAGAATTTATAGGTCAGAAAGTGTCTGTGCAGCAAAAGTACTTGTTGTTTGTATTAATGCTTTTGGCTAGACGGGAAATATGTCGTAAATGGATGAACTCACTACCTCCCATCGCTCAGGATTGGCAATCATCAGTAATACGGTTATGTAATATGGAACGATCTGGTCCACTTAGTAGAAGAGATGATTTTTGGGTGGTTTGAGAAAATGTTTACCAGTGTTAAATATGGTTGGAGTGTGTTAAGCGTTAATTTTTCTTCGTTTCTTCTAAAATTAAGTCCAGTGATTAAAACTCCCTCTACCTAATGGGTGTCGCTTTGGAATGACCACAGCCTGAGTAGAATGGTAAGGTGTGGCCAATGGCATATGTGGGAAAATTCGGTACGTGCAAGACAAGTGGTGTGGCCCATTGGTATTGTGGGGCCTACTCTTGTACGCAAAGGTTTTTTTCCTCTTACCAAAGCGAGGGTTGTGGGATGAGGACAAAAAAAAAAAAAAAAAAGAAAGGTAGAGGTCATGGAGCTAATATGAATCATGGTCCAGATTTAAATACACTAGTGGTTCAAAATGATGTGCAAGGGATGAAAAAGATGTTGCCGTGTCATCTTTGCGGAAACGTGGGAAACTGGAAACGGGAGCGTCCGATGATGGTGCAGGATGGTGTTGTTCAGCAAAGTGGTGATGTCAATACATTTCAAACTGTAAAAGTGCCTAGAATGAGAGGACTTAATCCGAATTTTCAGAATAACATGAATCAAGGGCAGAATTTTCAATCCATGCAGCAGATGCAAATGCCACGTGCACAATTGACACAGTTGCAACCATTGCAGCAGCAGGTTCCTATGGGACCTAGACAGCAAATGCAGATACTTCAAGCCCCGATGGAGCAGCAACAGATAATGCTTACTCAGCAGGTCATATGTCAGAGACAAGACAGAAGTAGTGACACAGTGCACCAATTTCCATTACATAGTGAGAAAGAAAGAAATGATGAATGGATGTGTGATAGTTCGGATGCAGAGCCATGCATGCTTGCAGCGTCCCTAGAGGTAGACCAGAGAGGAACTTTTTGTGAAAGGAAAGGTGATGGGTAATAGGGTCACATTTCTGGTGGACACAGGAACTATGCGTTCTACAGTAAGAAGTGCAGAAGTTCCATCCAAACTTACCTCTTTCAGGCAGGACAGTTCAGGTTGTAGGGGTAGCGAATAGACAATTGATAAAGCTGATCACAGATCCAGTACAGGTTGAGATTGGCAACTTCCAGGGACTGCATAAGTTTGCAGTCTGATTCAAGTCCAGTATCCCTACTGGGAAGGGACTTGTTATGCGAGACCAGATGTTTGATTAATTGTTCAACTGCTGGAATAGAGGTTCAAACGAATATTGATGATGCGGAAGAACAAACTCCTGAAACTGAAAATGAAACCAGTAGTGACGAGTACCTGTTGATTGAATTATTCCTGATGTTTACTGTGAAAGAATTACATTCAGACTTGCAGGGAACAGTGGAGGAAAATGTGTGGGACCTGACAGGTGAAGAAGTGGGTTTGATTAAGGGAGTGGAGGCGATTAAGATCCCTTTGAAGCCAAATGTAGTGTTTCCACAGCTTCCAAAGTATAGCATGGCACAAGATGTTCTGAAGAAAGTGGCACAGATAATTGGAGATTTTCTGAAACAAGGGGTTTCGAAGGAAGTGTTGAGCAGTCCATGTAATTCACCGATAATGGGCTTAAAGAAGCCTTGTGGGAAAGTACGAATTGTGCAAGACTTGTGAAAGTTCACATTCCATGCAATGCAGAATGGTTCACAGTGGTTGATTTGTCACAAGCTTTCATTTCTGTACCTCTTCATGAGGATAGTCAGTTTATTTTTAGTTTCAAATTTCTAGACAGATTCGACAGCTGGTTCAGGCTTCCTCAAGGGTACACGGAGTTACCGTCCTTGTTCAATCAGATTTTGAAGAAGAATCTGGAGTCATTGGAATTGCCATACCAGTCGTCTCTGGTACAGTACATTGATGATTTACTGATTGCATCCAAAACAAGGGATGAGTGTAAGTACGACTTGATGGCCCTGTTAAATCACTTGGGAAAATTCAGACATAAAGTGTTACCATTGAAATTGTAGTATTGTCAGAAGTCAGTGAAATATCTGGGACTCCAAATTGTGAAAAGGGTTGAGGAGAATTTCTAGAGAAAGGATTTCAATGACATTGCAGAGAAGTCCCCCAACTTCACAAAGAGATGACAGAATGTTTCTGGGAATGGTAGGTTATTGTCGTCAATGGATTCCAAATTTTGCAGAGATTGCCAAACCATTGCAGCAGCTGACACATAAGGATGTTACAGATCCCATTACCTTAGATCAGGATCAGATGAAGGCATTTACTGAGTTGAGAGAGAATTTGTGCAGGGATCCAGCGTTGGGAATGCCTGAATACACAAAGCCATTCATTTTGTTTTGTCATGAACGTGATGCTTGTTCTATGTCTGTCTTGACACAGGTCCATGGAGGTGCTTATCAACCAGTAGCCTATTTTTCAGCTACCTTGGACCCAGTTGCAGTAGCTTTACGAGGTTGTTTGTGTGCAGTTGCCGCAGTTGGTCAAAGTCTTTCAGAATGTGAGGGAGTAGTGATGGGATACCCTCTAACTGAAATGGTACCTCACTCTGTTGAGATCTTACTGACAAGGACGAAAACACAGTATTAGACTAGTGCCAGACTGACAAGGTATGACGTGAGCATTCTAGGTGCTCCACATGTGACATTGAAAAGATGTACAGTGCTGAACCCGGCAACGACATTGAGCATGGTTGTCTTGAGGTAACTGAGTTGTGCACGAAACCTAGACTTGATATCAGAGATTCACAATTGGAAGAAAATTACCAAACTGTCTTTGTCGGTGGCTCATGTTTTAGGGATGGTACAGGAACACTGAGAGCAGGATATGCTGTGTGTGCAATTACAGGTAATTTAGAGGCTTCTTGGCTTCGAGGTGTACATTCTGTACAAGTAGCAGAATTGGTAGCTCTTACTAGAGCATGCCACACATCTGCAAGACTGAGAGTTACCATCTACACAGCTATTTAATATGGATTTGGAATTGTACATGATTTTGGTCAGTTATGGTCGCAAAGAGGTTTCCTAACCTCTACTGGTACACCAGTAAGAAATGGCAACAGAATAAAAGAGCTGCTGTATGCTAGACATTTACCTGAAGAAATTGCAGTGGTGAAATGCAGTGCACATCTAAAGTCACAAGACTACATTTTCCTAGGAAATGGATATGTGGATCAAGTTGCAAGGTTTTGCTCATTGAACTGTATATCGTTCAAAGACAAGCAGGAACTGATGTCAGAAGAAGATAACACGTACAAGTTTTGCATTGAAAGTGATCAATATTTTTTGAAGAGTTGAAAACACTGCAAAATAATGTTGACAAAGAGGAAAAACTACTTGGGTCTAAACTAAAATGTGTTCAAAGGCCTGATGAAATATAGGTTTCTGAGAAAGGGCAGATGGTCCTCCCAAATAATTTATTGTCGCAAATGACCAGGTATTATCATAGGCAGGCACACATTGGGAGGGATGCAATGGTTTAGTTGTTCAAGATTGACTGGTTCAATCCTAAGTTTAGGCAGGCAGCAGAAGCAGTATGTCATCGCTGTATAATTTGTCAGCAGCTAAGGCCCTCATTATGAGGTTGGTGGAGTGGGCCGCCATGCCGGCGGTGGCGGGAAATCTCGCCATCTGGCATGGTGGCCCACACCGCCATATAATGAGGCCAGGGAGGCCCACCATAGGCGGCCCTCACCCACCACCAGGCTGTCTCCGACAGGCAGCCTGGCAGTGGACAGCATCAATATCAGACAGGGCAGCGCTGCTGCCCCTCGAATAATGATCCAAATTCCCCCAGCCTTTCCCTGGGGAATAACTGGGAGAAGGGGTGCTCCGGGCCCCCCTGGGGGCCCCTGCACTGGCCATGCACGTGACATAGGCAGTGCAGGGGCCTCTGTGCAGTGCCCTGTCACGCAGGTCACTGCCCAATTTACGGTCAGTGATCTGCGCGACGGGTGCAGCTGCACACACCACACAGAGGCATTGACGGCGCTGGCAATGTCCTGGCCCAGCAGAATGTTTGTTATACGGCCAACGGGGTCCCAGGGGGGCTGGCGGTTGCTAGAAAGACCGCCAGCCTGAACACGGCGGTGAAAACTGCCTTGTTCAAAATGAGGGCCTAGATGTGGGAAAACAGACAGTGGTGAATTTGAGCCACATTAGAAGAGCAGGAGGTTCATTCAGCAGAATGCAATTGGATTTCATTGAGATGCCTGCCTGTGGAGGTTTGAAGTATGTGTTGGTGATTGTGTGCATTTTTAGTCACTGGATTGAAGCATACCCCTCAAGAAGAAAGGACAGTCTCACAATAGCAAAGTTGTTGCTCAGGGTGTTGATACCACGTTTTGGGTTTCTGATCTCTTTAGAATCAGATAGGGGAACTCACTTCAATAACGAGGTGATTAAACTCTTATGTGCAGCACTAAACATTGAGCAGAAGTTGCATTGTAGTCACCGCCCTGAAGCATCAGGACTAGTGAAACAGATGAATGGTACTTTGAAATCCATAATTGCTATGATGTGTGCAGCCACAAATCTGAAATGGCCAGATGCATTGCCTTTGGTGTTGATGTCGATGAGAAATACACCTGACAGGAAGACAGGGCTGTCGCCCCACGAGATCCTCATGTGCAGAGCAATGAGATTACCAGCAGTTCCAGCAAATGCACTTGTAAACATTGCAGATGTTATGGTGTTGGACTACTGCAAGGGTCTGGCTGATGTGGTTCACTCTTTCTCTCAACAGGTGTAGGCCACTACCCTGCCACCCATCCACGATCCAGGACATAATCTGTGAGCCGGTGACTGGGTTGTTGTTTGAAACCATGTCCGCAAGAAGTGTTTAGAGCCACTCTGGAGAGGGCCTTACCGGGTGGTTTCACAACTACGACAGCTGTGAAGTGTGCAGGACTTCCGAACTGGATTAATGCGAGTCATACGAAGAAAGTGGCATGTCCACTGGATTATGAAGAAGCGTTGAGAGCACCAACAACAGTAAAACAGGTTGTCACACCTGAGCCAGAAAAAGAACCAAGAGAGCCTGAAACTGAACAAGAGCTTGTGGAAGATGTTTCTATGATACCTGTAGGAGACGAAAGTGAAGAATTACATGAGGGTGCAGAAGAATCAATCTCCACTGATACAGAAGGAGAACCTAGCTCAGTAGGGGTTCTCTCAGAAGCAAATAGTGCTGAAAAGCAGACAGAGCAAGTGCCAGGCAAAGAAGGAGAGGAAGTTGAGAAAGAGCAAAGTCAAGGTGATCCGACTCCTCCTGAGCCTGTTGCAGGTCCATCAAGAGAAAACACCATTGAAAGAGAGAAGGTGAAAAGTACAGTCTGGAGAAGAATATGAACAGAAGGATTGAGAAAAGGAGATAGTAGGCCTGGACCACAAGTAGAAAAAAGAAAGGAAGTGGTCATAAATGAAACAATAGAGGAAGAAGTAGATACCACGAGAAAAGAAAAATTTAGTGAAGGAGAAATAAGTGGTGATCGAAAGTTGAAAAGAAAGAGAATAGCAACTACTAATGAATGGCAACATGAGTTTATGTCCTTTTGCTTTGATAGAGAGGTTCTGAGTCAGTACTTTGATGTAACCTGAAGGTGAACAAGAAGCTGAATTTTTTAACCAATCTGAAATTGAAAACCTGATTGACATAAAACCTGGATGTTACAAGCTGCTAATTGATTTTAACAAAAGGATAAGGGTTCCTGGATGTGAAACTAACTGTGAGAGAATCATTTTTTCTTATTTTTGTTTTTTACTGCACTTATATAAGAGTTTCTTCTTCTTTCTGATTCTTTAAGATCATGGCTGAGTTTGATAATCAAGTTAGGAATGCTAGGCATTGAAAATATATGAGCATTGGATTGGCGATTATTTGTGGGATTTTGTTTATTGTATTGATTGTGGGTATGTCTGTTCTTGATGCAAAAGGAGGCAATCATACTTCTGTTCCTGAAACTACTACACTAACAGCTTTTGAGAGATTTAAGTTAAATGAGAAATATTTGCATGAGTATACTAATGCTCAAGGAGAGCTTTCTTCTAGTGTCCATATTCGCTTGTTGAGCGAATATGTTGAGACGATGGATGCAAGGGATTGTCTAGTGTGTACGCAAATTCCTTCATCAGTAGAGGAAGGAGTTACATACCACAGCCTTACATTAACCTACAGAATAAGCTGTAGTCTGCTACTATCAAGGATCTATAATCAAGAGAATATACAATATTTTTGTTCTAACTACGATGTGGTGTTTTCATTTGTTCCTATTATTAGGTATCTGAGTAGAGTAGCTAAGGATCATGATATAGTATTAGTTAGAGGATTCTTTGAGCCTACACTAACATTTGGAACTGCTTATGTGCATAAAAATAATCTCATGTGCTTGCTTACACCTTTTGAAAAGGGCTTTATAGAGCATACGGATGACAAAAGAAAAGCATTATAGGAGAAATTAGAAAAGGGTTTAGGGAAAAGGACGTACAAAAATGATTATGCTTACACTGCAATTAAGACGCAAGGGAAATTAGCTTTAGATGCATTACATGTAGGGAAGTTTTGTATATACAGGCCAATATCATGCACTGACACTTTATTTGTGGGAACGAGTGAATGTAGGCATATGTTTTTGTTTCAGAGTAAATGGACTTTTATGTTGAATGGTCAGGACCCTGCGATTCCTGATATCTATTACATTTGTGAACTTAATGTTTATTACCATCTTCCAAGAGGATGGTATGGGACATGTTATTTTGGGATAGTTTTCCCAAAGATTTATCAGATAGATAACCTAAAGAAGTTTCGGAAATTGACTGAATTAAATCATACGCGACAGAGGAGGGAATCCTCTTCTGCTATTGTGGGAGATATATTTGGTATGGTGATTCCTTAACTGGAAGTCACCCTGAACTCAATCAAGATACGAAAGTTGTCTACTATTGTCTATTATTGTGGATAACATGCTGACAAGTTTTACAGGGGCAATACTCCTGATAGATACAGAATTAGCTGCAGATAGAGCTATGACGCCTCAAAATCGCCTTGCTTTAAACATCCTTCTAACGAAGGACGGTGGGGTCTGTAAAATGATTAACTTTAGGTATTGCTGCTCGTATATTCCTAACAATAGTAAAGCGATAAGAGACTTACTTACTAACCTGACTAACTCACGTAAGGATTTTAAGGAATTGAAAGAACAAGGTGTTTAGGAAAAGGTTGGAAAGGGATTTACTTCAGTGGGAAATTGGCTTAGTAACATTTGGAATGGGGTATTATTAAAAAGCATACAGGGAATATTAATTGTGATTGCTTGCATATTAGGATTATGGGGTTCATGTAAATTGTGTCAAAAGATTAAATTGAAAAGGTCTAAAAATAATCAGAGGAGGGAAGAACGAAACAGGGAAAGAATTTATAGGGAAGATTTGAGAAGGAGACAAAATACTGAAGAAATTGAGCTATGAAAATGTTAATGGGAAGAATAGTGTGATGGCATTTAGTCATCAGAGGAGGGACTGTTGAAGCCAATATGTTCATTAGAGATATTAATGAGTGTTTATGCATTTTGAATAATAATAATAAAATGTAAAAAGAAATTATGTAGAAAAATAATGTGCATGTTTGAAAATGTGCCTTCGGAGAGTGGTCACCAAAGTTCACAAATGTACTAATAAAATGAATAAAATGCATGAAATATAGAAAATGCATTCAAATAATGTCATGGTATCTCATATTGAGATATATAACATATATTTTGCATTATATTGTAGAATTAACTTAGCTGAAGTTGTGGCCTATTTTTGCCAGGCCTCATGCAGAAGCTGAATTACTAGCGCAATGTAGAGAAGCTAATGTGCTGAACTGACCCTGAACTGCTTATTGTTTAATAAAATCTGCTCAGCAAAGTCCTATGCATGAACCAATGGACAGGAGATGATGAAATCATAAATGTATTAATGACTGTGTAACGCAGACGAGTTGTACTTTCCCAGGACTCGAACAATAGAGACACTGACTAGAGAAGAAGATTCAACATTTTTGATACATGAAGAGCCGAACGATGAGGACATCGTACAGTGAACCAATTGAAACCTTGAGAACTGTGTAATACTAGAATTCATAGATTTGAAGAACTGAAATTATTGGGTAGAGTCATAACTGGTGACTCAATCAATCAATCAATCAAAAAAAATATTAGAGCGCGCTACCCACCTGTGAGGGCCTCAAAGCGCTAGTGGGGGGAAGGGGGGCTACTGTTCGAACAGCCATGTTTTGAGGTTTTTTCTGAAGAGTAGGAGGTCTTTGGTTTTGCGTAGGTTGGTGGGGAGGGAGTTCCAGGTTGTGGGGGCGAGGTAGGAGAAGGCCCTGCCTCCTGTGGTGGTTTAATGGATGCAGGGGACTGCAGCTAGTGCGAGGTCGGCTGATCGGAGGTTGCGGGTGGGAGTGTGGAAGTTCACTCTTTCGTTGAGGTAGGTCGGCCGGTGTTGTGGAGGGATTTGTGTGCGTGGATGAGGATCTTGAAAGTGATTCTCTTGTCTATTGTGAGCCAGTGAAGAGATTTGAGGTGTGGTGAGATTCGTTTGTGGTGGGGGAGACCAAGGACGAGGCGTGCGGCTGTTTTCTGGATTCTCTGGAGTTTGTGTTTGAGTTTGAGTGTGGTGCCGGCGTAGAGGGCGTTACCGTAGTCAAGTCTGCTGCTGATGAGTGCATGGGTGACTGTCTTCCTGGTCTCTGGGGGAATCCATTTGAAGGATTTTTTTAGAGTGCAGAGTGTGTGGAAGCAGGAGGAGGTTAGTGCATTGATTTGTTGTGTCATGGAGAGGGAGGGGTCCAGGATGATGCAGAGGTTGCGTGCGTGGTTTGCGGGGGTGGGTGCGGGGCCCAGGGCGGTGGGCCACCAGGAGTCATCCCATATGGTTTTGTTGGGGCCGAAGATAATGATCTCGGTTTTGTTGGAGTTAAGCTTGAGGTGGTTAGTTGTCATCCAGTTGGTGGTGTCGATGAGAGCAGCGTGTAGGTTGGTTTTGGATTTGGTGGGGTTGTGGGTGAGGGAGAGGATGAGTTGGGTGTCATCTGTGTAGGAGAGGATAGTGATTCCGTGTGGTTGGAGGATGTTGGCTAGGGGGATCATGTAAATGTTGAAGAGTGTGGGGCTGAGGGAGGACCCTTGGGGGACTCCACAGATGATCTTGGTAGCAGTGGAGTGGAAAGGTGGAAGGCGGACTCTCTGGGTCCGGTCGGTGAGGAAGGAGGTGAGCCAGTCTAAGGCTTTGTGGGGAATTCCTATGTTGTGGAGGTGTGTGCGGTGGCAGACAGTGTCAAAGGCTGCGGAGAGGTCTAGGAGGATGAGTGCGACTGTCTCGCCTTTGTCGACTTTGGTCCTGATGTCGTCAGTGCATGCGATAAGGGCGGTTTCTGTGCTGTGGTTCTTGCAGAACCCGGATTCTGAGGGGTCAAGAGTGTTGTTTTTTTCGAGGAAGTGGGATAGGCGGGTGTTGACTAGTTTCTCGGCAACCTTGGCGGGGAAAGGGAGGAGGGAGATGGGGCGATAGTTGGAGAGGATCTCCGGGTCGGCTTTGTTTTTTTTTAGGAGAGCAGTGATTTCCACGTGCTTCCAGGGGTCTGGGTAGGTGGCGGAGTTGAAAGAGAAGTTGATTATGTCACGGAGTATGGGGGCGATGGTTGGGCTGGCTTTGTTGTAGATGCGATGTGGACAAGGGTCGGAGGGAGATCCGGAGTGGATGGAGTTCATGTTTTTTTTCGGTTTCTTCGTGTGTGGTGAGGGCCCAGGTGGTGACTGTGGTGGGGGGTTGTGAGTGGGGGTTGAGTTTGGTGAGGGAGGGGTGTGTGTGGTGGGTGTGTGTGGTATGAAGCTGTTGTGGATGTCGAGGATTTTGTGGTGGAAGTGGTTGGAGAGGGCGTCACATAGGGGCTGTGTGTGTGTGGGGTCTATGTTGCTGGCTTTGAGTTTGGCGAGCTCTTTAATGATGGTGAAGAGTTCTTTACTGTTTTGAGAGTTGTTGTCAAGGCGTGTCTTGTAGTGATCTCTTTTGGCGGTGCGTATGAGTTGGTGATGGGTGCGGATGGTGGCTTTGAGGTTGGAGAAGTTGGTTGTAGAGGGTTCTTGTCGCCATATTTTCTTCACTTGGCGGCATTTGTGCTTGTAGTCTTGGAGTTCGGGGGTGAACCATGGGGCTTTCTTGATGTTGCGGGTGGCAATGTGTTTTCTGAGGGGGGCTAGAGTGTCTGCGAAGGTAGTGATCCATTTAGAGAGGTTGTGTGCTCCTGTGTTGGGGTCGTTGGTGTGGGGGGAGGTTGTGAGCCAGTTGGGAGTTCAGGCGTACTGTGGGGATCTTGTGGTAGGGTGCGGTGTGTTGATGGTGGTGTGTGGGGAGTTTGGTGAAGGAGAAGTGGACGCAGTGGTGGTCAGTCCAGAGGAGTTCGGTGGTGTGGGTGTAGGCTACGTGTTGGCTTGAGGTAAAAATTGCGTCAAGCGTGTGTCCTGCTGAGTGGGTGGGTGCGGTGACCAGTTGTTTGAGTCCGAGGTTGGTGAGGTTGTCTATGAGGGAGGTAGAGTTGTGGTCTTGAAGGTTCTCCAAGTGAAAGTTGAAATCACCGAGGAGGATGTAGTCAGTGGAGGTGAGGGCGTGCGAGCTGATGGTGTCGGCGATGGTGTCGCAGAAGGCGGGCGTGGTCCTGGTGGTCTGTAGTTTAGTGTACCTCTGAGGGTGGAGTTGTTGTCAATGTGGATTAGGAAGTGCATGTGTTCTGTGTTGTCAATAGTGTCTTGGGAGCTGGTGGTGACTTTGATGGTGTCCCTGTGTAGGATGGCGATACCACCACCTGGCCTGTTGAGGCGGTCTTTGCATTGGAGTTTGTATCCCTTGGGGGTGTCGATGGCTGTCAGGTTCCGAGGAGGGGTTGGTCCAGGTTTCCGTGAGGAAGGCGATGTCAGGTGAGTGTGATGTGATGAGGTCCCAGAGTTCTATGGCATGTTTGTGAAGGGAGCGGTGTTGAGGAGCAGGAAGTTGAGGTGGTTTTGGTGGGTGGTGTTGGTGTTGGTGTGGTGCATGAGGGTGTTGTTGCAGGGTGTGGTATGGTTGTGGGGTGGTGTGCTGCGGGGCTGGTTGGTGGGGTGGGGGCAGAGCAGGTGTGAATTGCGTTGAGGGTGTTGTGTTTGTTGTCAGGGGGTCGCTATGGTTGGTGTGTGGTGTGAGGGATGAGGAGCAGGAGAAATGACAGGTGTGGCAGGTGAAGGGGCCATGAGTGTGTGTGGGGCTGGAAAGGGTGCAGGTGGGGAGAGGGCCTGGGTTGAGTGAGTGGAGGGTGAGGGGGGAGTAGATTTGTCTGAGGGGGCCAGGGGGACTGGCGCTGGGCGCGGTCTTGGGAAGGAGGGAGGGAGTGGCAGCTGGGAGGAGGGAGGTCTGGGCGAATGGGAAGGCTGGGGGGGTGGGGCCGCAGGGATTAGAAGAGGTGGGAAAAAACAAATGGAAAATGGACGGTGAGGAGGTGAGGGGAGACAGGAGGGGCCGCGGGGACTCAGCGGCAGGGGAAATGGAGAAATAAATGGAAAGTGGACGGTGAGGAGGTGGGGGGAGGCAGGAGGGGCCGCGGGGATGCAGCAGCAGGGGAAAGGGAGAAAGCAGTGGAAAGTGGACGGTGAGGAGGTGGGGGGAGGCAGGAGGGGCCGCGGGGACGCAGCGACAGGGGAAAGTGAGAAAGAAATGGAAAGTGGATGCTGAGGAGGTGGGGGAGGCGGGAGGGGCCGCGGGGACGCAGCGGCAGGGGAAAGGGAGAAAGAAATGGAAAGTGGATGCTGAGGAGGTGGGGGGAGGCAGGAGGTGCAGCAGGGACGCAGCGGCAAGGGTTATGGATGGAAAGGAGGACGGATGGAGAAGGAGGCGGCGCAGGGTGGCGGCACAAGGAGCGACCTGCCTGCTGGAAGCCGGGTCAAAGGTTACTCCTCATTACCACGCCGTGGCTGCCATAAATGGGGAGGAGGGAGGGAGTGGCACCTGGGAGGAGGAAGGTGTGGGCGAATGGGAAGGCTGGGGGGTGGGGCCGCAGGGATTAGCTGCAGCGGTAACAAAACAAATGGAAAATAGACGGTGAGGAGGTGGGGGAGGCGGGAGAGGACGCGGGGATGCAGCGGCAGGGGAAAGGGAGAAAGAAATGGAAAGTGGACGGTGAGGAGGTGGGGGAGGCGCGAGGAGCCGCAGGGACTCAGCGGCAGGGGAAAGGGAGAAAGAAATGGAAAGTGGACGGTGAGGAGGTGGGGAGGTGGAAGGGGCTGCGGGGACGCAGCAGCAGGGGAAAGGGAGAAAGAAGTGGGAAGTGGACGGTGAGGAGGTGGGGGGAGGCGGGAGGGGCCGCGGGGACGAAGCAGCAGGGGAAGGGAGAAAGAAATGGAAAGTGGATGGTGAGGAGGTGGGGGAGGCGGGAGGGGCTGTGGGGACGCAGCGGCTTGGGAAAGAAATGGAAAGTGGACGGTGAGTAGGTGGGGAGAGGCGGAAAGGGCCGCGGGGACGAAGCGGCAAGGGCTATGGATGGAAAGGAGGACGGATGGAGAAGGAGGTGGCGCGGGCGGCGGTGCGAGGAGCGACCCGCTGATTGACCAATTAGGAATTGGGGGATAGTCTGGGTGACTTCGATATAATGCCGTGACAAAGGGAGAAAACATAAGATGCTCGAGGTTAGGCATAGATGTTCAAAGAGATTTGAGATTCTGTCATTGGGTTTATGCTCTTGAGAGCCTGATGTGATGCTGATCGAATGATGACCTGAAGACGAAGACTGACTTTGTTACTGATCCATACCGAGGATAAAAAGCTTCAACAATGTGACTGAATTCACTTCTGTGCCTCTTCTTTCTATGTACCAACTGCGCTGTCTTATAGTTTTTCTCCAACTTAGATGTTTTTCCAAATTCATGTTCTAAACTGTTTTTGCATGAAGTCCCACATGCTAATGCTTATTTGGTTAGGTAGGGTTCCTATTCTGAGACACTGACATATACGGTGATAAATGATTGACAGACTGATTTGCTGAACTCGGCTACTCATGTTAACATATTCATTGTTATTGTCTTATGTTGAGGCATTAGAACGCATGTTTTCTCAAGTTCTGATTAGATTATGTTATTGGTGGTCACCAATGAATTAATCTTGAGTGGATTGAATAAAGTTTGAATTAACCTCATGACTTAGTATTGTAACCAGTAGGGAAATAAAATTGTTAAAACGTATATTGAGTTGTGGTTTTTCATGAATATTGACGATATTAACTACTAATGTTTTGCTTATTGGTTGTTGGTTTGTGTATTGATTATTGATGCACATTGGTTACACCGTAGCTAGGATACTCCATGCGAATCAAAAGGTTCATCGACCTATGCGCATCCCCTTGTAAGTTTACTTACTAAGGACCAGGCGCGCTAGCACACCTAAAAGATGTTTAAAGGCAGTCTCCATGTTAACCTATGGGAGAGTTTGGCCTTGTAATAGCGAAAAACACATGTTGCATTATTTCGCTATCAGGACTTGTAAAACACACCAGTACATGTCCTACCTTTCAAATACACTGCACCCTGCCCATGGGGCTACCTATGGCATACCTTAGGGTTCTCGTACATGTAGTATAAGGGAAGGTCAGGTCGAATTGGCAGTGCACAACTGCACACACAGACACTGCAGTGGCAGGTCTGAGAAATGTTTACAGGGCTGCTCATGTGAGTGGCACAATCAGTGCTGCATGAGCACTAGTAGCATTTGATTTACAGGCCCTGGGCACCTCTAGTGCTCTTTATTAGGGTCTTACTTGTAAATCAAATATGCCAATCAGGGATAACCAATCATAATCACAATTTACAGCTGGAGCACTTGCACTTTATTACTGGTCAGCAGTGGTAAAGCGCTCAGAGTTCCAAAAACCAGCAAAGTTGAATTCCAGCACACAGTCAAAAACACAGGAAGCAAAAGCACAAAGGCAGGGAAAGCAAGGAAAGGATGCCAGGTCTAACAACCAGGAATGTCAACTCATGACCTTACAGCTTGATCCTCAGTAAAGGAAAGTGGTTTTTGATGGGGTTCTGCACTGCCTCTAGCTTTTAAGTCTTTATCCATAGTTAATGCCTTGATGCCATGGAAGCCCTAGAAACAATTGTAAAAGACACAATTAAAAGTTGCATTTAACATAAGCTTTGTAATCCATTCCAAAGACAAAAAATATATCAGTGCACGTCCCTTCTTGATGCATTGTGACATATATACTACACCACAAATTCATCACTTTGGCAACATTTATTTGCTGAATGACAAAATAGTCTCAACCTTCTAATCCCCAGACTATGGCATTAGACCACTCCAAAAGCTTAGAATATATTCCAGTCATGCTAGCTAGGAAACAATTTGACCTTTCGGGGAGAAACATACTTAGTATGAACCCACTCACGTAGATACTTCCTTGCAAGAATGTGGGAAAAACCTTAGTGTTCCACATTCTCTCTATCCTCGGTTAAAAGGAAGTGAAAGGGCATTTATGAATTCAGCTTGAAATTGATAGTGAAAGTGTTCTCATGTTCTGACTGAGGTTCTGTGAAACTTAGGGATCCCGTAGACGAGCAACCACTTTGACCAACTGGATTTTCTGAACATAAATGCCCTCAGAAGAATTATAGGGTTTTCAGGGCCCTTTTCAACAATGTTCCATTTAGGTGGAGGTTTAAATTCCTTAAGAACAAAGGCCACAGCTTTATCTATGATTTCCAAGAGCTCTCTCCTATAGATTGGGAGGAGTGAGCTACATTAGCACATATGTGAACATGTTCTGTTTAACCCAGGAGCTGTGAGCAAACAGTCCATGATCCCAGACGTCATGTAAAATTGTTTGGTAGACAACCAACACTGCCAACTCATGTTCATGTGTGACTATCATGCTGAAACAAGAAATCCTAATACATATTTGACCTTCCTTTATTGGATAAAAATTCATCCCCAAAACCTACTCTTCTTATATCTGACATGGTGGAAAAATGTGCAGAGCAACCTACCATCACTTCAGCACAATACAGACACACCTCCGGCCAAACTCTCACCACAACTCTGCTCTATAAGGGCACGAAATGGGCAGGAGAGCATAACTTACTGAAAATCAGTGATTCATGTGCACAACATCACAAACAGGCAAACACAATCAAAACAAATGGAAATGACACACAACAAGTACAAACAAATATTCTAAATCACGCCAATGTGTGTCACGCAGACAGGAAACATAGAAACTGATACTGTAAGACAGAACACAATTTCTTAAGAAAGGAGCAGAAAGTAAAGTAAGATTGTAATCCAGTGCTGTGTACGGAGGAGTCCCATTAAAAAAAAAGTATATATGATATAGGGTTGCTTCTTCAAGTCAGTTTGCTTTAAAGTGTTGTAATGAGTGTTGGTTATAGCAATATCTTCTCAGTGGCAGACACAAGGATGGCTATAGCATCTCTCCATGCTGGGAAAGTTGACATTTTGGCCTTCTGTATAAGCCACTTTTCTAAAAACTTTTTTCCCCAACTACTCTGCAAATTACAGGATTGGATGGACAACGCTAAAATCCTGTCTCCATTCCAAGCAGACTTCCACCAGAAGATCAGTACCACAGACCAAACCTTCAGATTTTCTCTCAGTACGTGGAAATACGTCAATCAGTAGAAAGACCACTTGTATGTGGCTTTTGAGGATTTGAAAGCAGCCTCTACTTTGGTCCCCAGAAACATCCTCTGAGAAGTTCTCAGAGCAATGGAAGTCCCTTACATATTAGACAACATTATAAGGCTCCACCAATCAACTGACGCCGAACTTAAATGCAGTAGCTGTGGAGAACTGACAGACTCTATACCAGTCTGTAGGGGTATTTGCCAGGGTTGTGTTTTGACCTCAACCTTATTTTCATTGTACATCAACTGGGTTATTGATTATCTTAACTGCAGTCATTTCAATGCCCTCAAATTGTGTGGTAAAGTGGTATCTACACTTCTTTTTGCAGATGATAACTTGCTTCTGTTGAGAACTCCTTCTGGCCTTCAAAACATTTTGTTTGTGTTCCAGAAATTCTGTAGTGAAATTGACTGGAAATGAACATCCAAAAGACTAGATACATGACATGCAGATCTCATAAAAACAGCCTGAGCTACCCCAATCAGACAGTGCTCCTCTTGAATTAGTCAAGACTTTTGAGAACCTAGGTCTAACGGTTAGTAAATCACTTTATGGTTACCTCACATACTTTAATACTTAAAATCAGTCTGATTATGTACCACAGAGTGCCTGCTATTTTAAACATGCATAGATCTTCACAAGTTGAGGCAATCACCTCTGCCCTAAAGGTATATAGGCCCAGATTTAGGAAACTTTTCTTGCACCCCAGTTCGCTCCCCTCATGCCACCATGTGTGAGCCGTTTTAAGTTATGGCGCACCATGGTGGTATTATTAACAATAATGTCAAAATGCTTGACGCTATTGTGGCGCTTTGCTCCATTAGTGTCAAAACTTCTGATGCTCCTGGAGCAAAGTGCAAGGAGGCCCAATGGTTCCAATTGGTACGTCCTCTTAACGTCTGCTTTCAGCAGGCATTAAAAATGACACCATAAATGATGCAATGAAATCTTGTAGATTTCATTGCACTATTTTTGCAGGCCTCCTTGTGCTGGAATGCTCCCTTTGCATACATTATGCATGGTGCATGTATAATGTGGCACAAAGGGTCGCAAAGTGGTGCAATGCACACATTGTGCCACTTTGTAGATATGGTGCATTTTTGGCAATCTAACACCACATTAGTGTCAGAAAAATTATGCTAATGTGGCATTAGATGGCACAAAGCCATCCTTAAATTTGGGCCACAGTGTTAAAGCCCAGTCAACCAAGCCTCTACTCTCCTGGGTGAGACTTTGGTTCCATCAAGAATTAGACCCATCCAAATCGAAACTACTCGAAGTAAAAAGCTTAGACTCAAACCCCAAATGGACTGGGACTATGTTGTGACCCAGTGGCATAGCTCCTCCAGTATTGTCACTCCAATCTTTTCTCATCCCACAAGCAGACCCCAAGGTTTGAAGTGTATCTAGATGATATTTACCCTCACCTTGTAAAACCTTTTTTTATTACATTTAAATATGTTATGTTATCTTTAAATGCTTTTATTTCAAAGTTGTCCTCAGAGAATTGTGTACCTCGGTTGTGTAAAAAATGTGGTGAACATTGAGGACCTAGAACATTTTTTGCTGTTTTGACCGAGTTATATGAGACCCAGACACAAATGGATTAAGTGATTATGTCTCAGTATCAGACCAAAATGTTATCACATTGCTTGTAGGTTTTCAAAACAAATACCTCAAAGTGTGTAGTATTTGCCCGTAACAGATGTTGGAAAGTGGATTATTGGTAAGGGCAGCTAAATATCTGCACTTAGAAATAGGCCCCTAACCCACACTAGGTCTAGTCAGGGTCTCATTAAATTAATCCCAGCTCAACCCTTGGTAGCTTGGCAATGAGCAGACTTAATTTAGGAGGCAGGTATGTAAAGCATCTGAAGATCACAAAACAGTAAAAAGTAAAACCCAAAACAATAAATATTCAACTCCAGTTTATAAAATAGATTACATATCTATCTTCAAAATGACAAAAACTCAAATAAAGGAAACTGGAGATATACATTTTTAAAGAATAAATGTTTTGTAGCGCATAGAAACTAAAAGCGCCAATCTGGACATCTGGTCTCACTCGACTGGGGCAAAATAAAAATTTGAGGCCGGCTGCGATGGAGCCCTCCTTGGCTACAGTGAGCGGGCGGCCTCAGTCAAAGTTTTACCTTCTGACTTAGTGTTTTTCTTGAAGAATTTCTATACCAGGACGAAGTCATGAATCAAATCCGACCACTCTGGAGCCCTCTTCAAATGCGCACCACAGGAGACCTCGGTCAAGGAGTCTACAATTCAGACTTAGATGATTTTTCATGACAGAAATCTTCATCCAGGACCAATTTGAAATTGAAGCCGACCTCCCTGGAGCTCTCCTCTGCTCCAATGCGGGGAAATCCTCGGTCAACTTTTTAGGTTCGGATTTAGAAATATTTTTGGAGCTTTTTCTCTCTGATGTCAGGTGACCCTCCATAGCAAGCCAATTTGGATTAAACATCATCGGATTGCCATTCCACAAGCCCCCAGTAAAATTCTGAAAGTCTGGGACTCTGGAGCTTTTCAGTGGGTCCAACCTGGAAATTAGGCCAGGTCCCAGGTGACGTAAGCCAGCTTGACTCACGAGGTCATTTCGGTCCACTTAAGGAGCTTTTTTTCCAAAGCTGCTCAAAACTTCTGTAAACTGCTGGATCTTCTTCCAAAGATTTTTGAAGTTTCTTTAGGAGCCCACAACCCACCCCAATGTTCCAGAAGCTCTGAGTTGCTTCTTGAGGATTAAGAGTCCAACTCCCAGAACGCACCTGGCCCAAATCCTAAAATGACAACTAGTCCCTGGTCAGCTGGTCAGTTTCTTCAGGGCTTGATTCAGGACACGCTGATCAGCTATTTTCTACCTGTAGCAACCAGGGAGTCCCTTCTTGAAGCAGTAGAAGACAGGCAAAGTCCTTTATGTGCTGAAGTCCAAGTGTGCAGTTGGTGGAGCCATTCTCAGTGCAGTGTCCAGGTGCAGGCCTGGGGTCCAGCGGGGAAGTCATTTTTCTTCTTGTCTTGTTCCTGTAGGGATCTGAGATAGGGTGCAGCTCCACCATATTTATCCTTGCTCATTAGATGGAAAGCGGGGAGAACCTCTGGTTCAATCACGTGCAGACCACCACACTCTTGATTGAACACCTTCTGGGAAGTGTGGCAAAAATCTATCCCAGGGAGCAACAGTCTCCAAAAATCCATGATGGCAAAAATTCAATCTCAGATGTTAGGTCCAGCTGAGCCTATCCACTAGTGTGGGTAAGTTTACCATGGCACACCCCTTTCCAGCCCTCTCTTAATCTAATCAGGGGACACCTGGCTGTCTGGGTTTGCAGGAAATGGGGGAGGTACACTTGCTGTCCCTAATGTCCTTTCCTCCTTTGAAGACCAGTTTGGCTACCCTCCCTCCATCCCGTTCCAGCATCAGCTAAGGCAGATCTCCTCCCACAAGATGCGTCATTTGTGCAAGCCCAGGCCACTTCACACCTCATCAAGGCAGCCTGGCTCATTCTGAAAATGGGAGTTGCGTTTCGGACAGGAAGGGATATGGCTGGAAGAATCACTAGAGATGGCAGAAAATATTTTTTTTACGGCTAGCTTAAAGACACAACGCTGTAAGACTCTATTTCACCTTTACTACACTCTGGCCAAGGTCTCTAAATGGGGGGCTCTGATGGGAAATGCACTCGGTGAGGGGGCCAAGGTCTTTAAATGGGGGCCTCTGATGGGAAATGCACTCGGTGAGGGGGCCAAGGTCTCTAAATGGGGGGGCTCCGATGGGAAATGCACTCTGTGAGGGGGTGCGAGTGCCGGAATTTTGCACATGTTTTTTGCCTACCCTAAATTGAAGCTGTTGTTTCTGGTGAAAGAGCAATTTCTCAGTGCAGTCATTCAGGGGCAGGTCTATCTTTCTCCCCCATTATTGCTATTAGGGTGTTGGATTCTGCAGGGAATAGGGAGACAAGAAAGGAACAATATTTTCTATTTATGGCTATTGCTGTACTCCGATTATGTATTGCCTCTGAATGGTTGCAAGCGGAGCTCCTGACCATGGAAAGTTGGAGGGCAAGGCTGTTAACCATACATGGCTTAGAGACAAGCCTATTTAGGCTCAAGGGCATTAGGAAGCAATGATGGGGTGACCGAATCTGATCAGCATTGACCAAGTGGTCGAAAGATCTTATTATATGAGTCAAGAGGGTTAAAGCTCAGCACTGTATGTCTTTATTGCTTCCTTTCTAAAGACCATGACCTCCACCACCATTGTTGCCTGTTGCTGAGGGAGGCATGGACTCAACTCTTTCAGGCTGTTGTTGCAAACAGTGAATAAGTGTATATAAAGTTGTAACTTTGCTTTTGCCCAACAAATCAATAAATAAAAATAAAAAAGGCAGCCTGGCTCAGGCTGCCAGAGGTTGACCAATCAGAGAAGGGCAATACAGAGCTGAAGTTGAGAACTTTTAGGAAGAGTTTTAAAACTCTTTATAGGTGCACGATATATTAAATACAACAGTGGCAAGTTGTTGGATTTATTATAACTTTTAATTTGATACTAAGTAGGCCATATTTTGCTCACTCCTGTGTAACATAATACTTTATTATTTTAAAATAAAGACTCTCCATGTTGGCCTATAGAGCCCATTCACTACAATGGGTAAAATTAATTTGGCTATTTTTCCCTCATCAGGGCTTAGAAATTGATGACGAGCTGACAAACATTAGCAAGCAGACCTTAAAAGATGTCCTTGGAACCCTCCAGACCCCACCTTCAGTTGCAAGGAGGAGCACAGGAGTAGCAACCATCACAGAGGACGCATCCACCATCCCAAAAGTATGATCAGCCAGCTCCAATCCAGATGAGGTCTCTGAGGACACTGGTACCACCTTTGAGAGGACTGTAGTTGGAGTACACCGGGAGCTGGCCAAGGAGGTGCGGGTGGGGATGCAAAATATGGCAGCAAGCCTTGAGGGGATGCGTTTGTGCAAGATGTCATCTGCAGAACAGGCAGGCAGCCATGCAAGCATTAACATCCATCCTGCAAGGACTACAACAAAGTGTAAGGGAATTCACCACTGATGTAAGGGAGTTGCCACAACACCTGTCATCCCAAACCTTTCACTGCATGCATGAATGCAATCATGAACCCCTCAGGGCCGACCTGGCTGCCTACCACAGTGATGTAGCTGCTATACTCAAGAACCAGCAGCTCCTCCTTGCTGCAGTAATGCCCTTAATAGCCCCACAGCTGGCAGCTACCGGGAATTCTGACTCCACGTCTTCAAACACTGAAGTGTATTTTGCCCCTTCAAACCCACCACCACCAGGGGCAGAGGAGACGACACACACATCAGAAGATGAAGACATGGAACAGATCACCTTCACCTGCAGGAGTACCCGGTAGCACCACTCCATGCCACAAGGGAATTACATGTCTGTCTTCTACACTGGGATCCTCACACCTAGGTACACATATTTCATTTCCCTAACCCTGTGCCTCAGGGGGTGATGGACATGCAACACATACTTTCAAACATCAAGGACAGCCAGGAAGCTTTGGACAGCTGTCCATGGGTGTAGTACCACAGGTACGGAGGGCTGCCAACTAGGATAGACACAAACATTGAACAATCACATCCACATTTATGTTCCTAATTGTGGCCAATTGTCAACATCATTTGATCTCACTGATACCTTTCCAAAAACAAGCACATAGATGCAAGCACCCATCTGGGCTTTAGCTGCATGCATACCTATGACATTCAACCCCAATGCCACATGAACGTAGCAGAACATGTGGAGCTAGATGCTGCTAGTAAGTCAAACATACAGTCCTACATGGTCATTAGTTAACAGGGATGCTCCAGTCTGTGGGTCATACTTCGGCATCACTGGTCTGTGTGAATAAGGGTAGGACTTGCTGAGTAAATCATGAAAATGGCCACCTCCTAATTAATCATTGGCATACATGTAGCAACAAATATCACCCTGTTCACCTTCCCACACCAATAGCACAGCCCTTGAATCCCAATATATGACTCCCCGCCACTGATTGTTCAACTCAAACATGGAACAAAATGTCAACCTCCAGCCAAGTCACATATCAGATCATGTGCCAGCAGATCATACCTTGCTATGTGTCCAACACACAGGAGTCAATCACACAACAGCTGCAAACACAACACAGGACTAACATATCAACACTTACTGGATTGTCTGGGTCCCCAAATTGTGCCACTTCACCAATTGTGGAAGGGGCTGGTCCACCTGTGAAACATAGAAGGATGAAATGTGCTCAATGTCTGCTCACTGTACAAACTTGCAACAACAAATCACTGTGTGTGACATTTTATATGATAGAGCAGCACCTCAGGCATGTAGACACCCCAACAGACATACTACTGCAAACATGCATTGACCATGTCACTCCAGTGAGTGATAGACACACATATGCAGACATGCACTGGCCCTATCAATCATGTGGTGCCAAACATGATTACTCAGTTTTGTGCAGAATTATTTCTCGAGGGTACTCCATTTCTTCATTTGTTGATATGAGAGACATGCAAAGCCACATTCCTGGTGCACTGCAATACCAGTCACTCAGGTATTGTGGCTTGTGCATCAAGGGACAATGAGTTACTGTGTGAAGCTCATGTGGGTTGAGTTTAGGTCAGGATTTTTTGTGCTTTCTATGATCCATTATATGTGTGCCTGTGTTGTATGTAGGTTACATATGCCACATTGGCAGTGTACCCAGAGCCGTATATGCCCCCTATGACATCACGATGGCAGGGATCCTGTCTGTTACTTGATGACAATGTTACGCTAAACATGGATTTGCCATTTATCTAAATCAAAACAAAAAAGAAATATATGCAGACAGTGTCCAATTTGATCATCTGTGACAGAATGCATGTCCACAGGTGTAGTCATTGTACCTGAAATGTGTTACTCAGGGCCCTGTGTACCTATATCAGGTATTGTAGATCACAGTTAGCTATATTCATTATCTTACATTTGCCAAGTTGGGTGATCAGTGGTTATACAACAAACTGACACTGTCCCCTAATTGAAACATGGTTTAGCAAATGTCCTACTTTGGCAATCTTGATGAGGTAAGTCTCAGTTTGTATGCACATTGGGAATGGCAGCACTCACAGGCATGACAGCCTGCTGATCTTAGCATACACCCATGTCTGTGATAGCCTTTATACTGAGAACTTAACAATTGTACATATGCTCCACTAGATCAGCAGGGGTGTACAAAACGTAAACTACCAAACTATTACTTTAAATGTATGATGGAAGCAGTCAGGGGTCCCTTGCACAACATCATGTAAATAAATAATTTATGACCATGCATTCGCAAAGTTCAGGGATCCCATGATGACCCATTAACTTTAGAAAATTGTTTGGCTATAAAGTGACACAGATGGCAAATGCATCAGCTCCGTACCAGTAATTGTGCCCAAGCCAAAATAAAACACACAGGAACAATGAACTTAGGGCCAGATGTTTATTTTTTAATTTATTTTTTAATGTGTAGCATTTGCTTCATTTGTTTATGCTACAGCTATGGAAAGTAGCACAAAAAATTTAGATATTACTAAGTGTGCATTACTTTGGCATCCATAATTAATTTAAATGCTGCACAAACCAAGTCAAAATATCAGCCTAAGATATTACCAGAGGTTAGGAAGATCTTTGTACGTATGGCCAGGCATACCGTTCAGACATGTATTAAAAAAATTGGAGACTACATTTGTTCCTTGCATTAGTATGTGAAATACATCTCATTCCTGGTACACTCACAGGCCGTGAATAATACTTTTGTTTGTGCCGCATTACCATAATCTATTAACGTCAAAGCAGCACTAATTTACAAGATCAAGTTGTCTTTTGTAAGTTTGTGCAGCTTTTGCATCCACAAATGATGGTAATGCGTAGCAAATATTGTATAAATCAGGGCCACTGTATGTTCATCTTGCATTCCACACGTCCACAAACATTGCATGCAGCATGTCACAAAATCTGCTACTGTCACTACAGAGAATTGTATAATACACATTAGTCCAATTTGTACTCACCAACAGGGCCACCAATCACCACACCCAGGTGGTCCAGCAGGTCTTGCTCTCTGGCCACCAGGTCAGCCAAGCGATGTTTAAGTTGGTAGTCTTTGCACTGGCTGTTGAACACTCTCTTTAGGTGGAACAGCACCTTGGACCATCCGAGCCTCCTTGCCTCAGTGTAATACCCCTGTATCACCCTGCCACCAGCCTCTAACATCAGGGGGAGGAAGTGGCACACCAGCCAAATAAAAGCCCCCAGCTCCTCCTCACCCATTCTCCCCAGACGTAGCCTTCCCAACACCACAAAAATATCAGGGATAGGAAAGGGAAAAGAGGGAAATACAGGGAAAGGAGGTATGAAAATGAAACTTAAAGAACCCACAAGTAGCCCCGCAATACCCCAACTAACAATACCCACTAAACACTCCCAACAGTACAAAGACAAAATTTGAGTAAAAAAATGACAAAAACACACTTACACTGAATTACTGAGACAATAACACACACAGGAGACAAAAGCACAATATTGACAGACACAACTCTCTACACAGCCACACAGTCTAGAAGAATCACAGACTGCAAAGTGAAAGTGAAAGTATACCCACTGTACCATATCTATAAACAGGATATCCTATTACATCACTTCCTGTCTCAAATGCAGTGCGTTTTTATTATGATGCATGGAATTTTATGACCCCTATTGGCATTGCAAAGCAAAACACAAACGCTGTGGGATAGCGTAACTGGATGGACGGAATGCGGAACCAATCAAACATTCACCCCCAGTCACAGATCTGGGTTTAATCCATCCATTATTTTGCTCACCATGCCACCCCAGTTTGAACCCAGCCATATGCAAATCAGTCTTGACCCTGTTCCTCATGGGAACAGTCCAGCCCAAACTGCCAGGCCAGGTTCTCCCTGGACCGGAAACAAGCATCCTGGGACCGGTTTCGGGGTTTCACCCCTCATCAGCCAGGCTAGCTTGAATCCAGTGGCACAGTGAGCACGGGACCCACGTCTGGGCATACCCGGCGCACTTAGGGCGGCAAAAGCAAAGCAAAACACAAACGCTGTGGGATAGCGTAACTGGATGGACGGAATGCGGAACCAATCAAACATTCACCCCCAGTCACAGATCTGGGTTTAATCCATCCATTATTTTGCTCACCATGCCACCCCAGTTTGAACCCAGCCATATGCAAATCAGTCTTGACCTTGTTCCTCATGGGAACAGTCCAGCCCAAACTGCCAGGCCAGGTTCTCCCTGGACCAGAAACAAGCATCCTGGGACCGGTTTCGGGGTTTCACCCCTCATCAGCCAGACTAGCTTGAATCCAGTGGCACAGTGAGCCCGGGACCCACGTCTGGGCATACCCGGCGCACTTAGGGCGGCAAAAGCAAAGCAAAACACAAACGCTGTGGGATAGCGTAACTTGATGGACGGAATGCGGAACCAATCAAACATTCACCCCCAGTCACAGATCTGGGTTTAATCCATCCATTCTTTTGCTCACCATGCCACCCCAGTTTGAACCCAGCCATATGCAAATCAGACTTGACCCTGTTCCTCATGGGAACAGTCCAGCCCGAACTGCCAGGCCAGGTTCTCCCTGGACCGGAAACAAGCATCCTGGGACCGGTTTCGGGGTTTCACCCCTCATCAGCCAGGCTAGCTTGAATCCAGTGGCACAGTGAGCCCGGACCCACGTCTGGGCATACCCGGCGCACTTAGGACGGCAAAAGCAAAGCAAAACACAAACGCTGTGGGATAACGTAACTGGATGGACGGAATGTGGAACGAATCAAACATTCACCCCCAGTCATAGATCTGGGTTTAATCCATCCATTATTTTGCTCACCATGCCACCCCAGTTTGAACCCAGCCATATGCAAATCACTCTTGACCCTGTTCCTCATGGGAACAGTCCAGCCCGAACTGCCAGGCCAGGTTCTCCCTGGACCGGAAACAAGCATCCTGGGACCGGTTTCGGGGTTTCACCCCTCATCAGCCAGGCTAGCTTGAATCCAGTGGCACAGTGAGCCCGGGACCCACGTCTGGGCATACCCGGCACACTTAGGGCAGCAAAAGCAAAGCAAAACACAAACGCTGTGGGATAGCGTAACTGGATGGACGGAATGCGGAACCAATCAAACATTCACCCCCAGTCACAGATCTGGGTTTAATCCATCCATTATTTTGCTCACCATGCCACCCCAGTTTGAACCCACCCATATGCAAATCAGTCTTGACCCTGTTCCTCATGGGAACAGTCCAGCCCGAACTGCCAGGCCAGGTTCTCCCTGGACCGGAAACAAGCATCCTGGGACCGGTTTCGGGGTTTCACCCCTCATCAGCCAGGCTAGCTTGAATCCAGTGGTACAGTGAGCCTGGGACCCACGTCTGGGCATACCCAGCGCACTTAGGGCGGCAAAAGCAAAGCAAAACACAAACGCTGTGGGATAGCGTAACTGGATGGACGGAATGCGGAACCAATCAAACATTCACCCCCAGTCACAGATCTGGGTTTAATCCATTCATTATTTTGCTCACCATGCCACCCCAGTTTGAACCCAGCCATATGCAAATCAGTCTTGACCCTGTTCCCCATGGGAACAGTCCAGCCCGAACTGCCAGGCCAGGTTCTCCCTGGACCGGAAACAAGCATCCTGGGACCGGTTTCGGGGTTTCACCCCTCATCAGCCAGGCTAGCTTGAATCCAGTGGCACAGTGAGCCCGGGACCCACGTCTGGGCATACCCGGCGCACTTAGGGCGGCAAAAGCAAAGCAAAACACAAACGCTGTGGGATAGCGTAACTGGATTGACGGAATGCGGAACCAATCAAACATTCACCCCCAGTCACAGATCTGGGTTTAATCCATCCATTATTTTGCTCACCATGCCACCCCAGTTTGAACCCAGCCATATGCAAATCAGTCTTGACCCTGTCTTGACCCTGTTCCTCATGGGAACAGTCCAGCCCGAACTGCCAGGACAGGTTCTCCCTGGACCGGAAACAAGCATCCTGGGACCGGTTTCAATATTTTTTTGACGCATATGCTTAAAAATTCTCCAGCATTCAAGGATCAATATATTTTTCTTGGATAACCGATTTCATGGGGTGCAGTGTTGGAATTAACGCAAGGGACCAATCGATGCATAACGGGTGTAAGCACCATTTTTTAACGCATATGCGTCATATTTTGATGCATATGCGCCTTTTTTGACACTTTTGCGTCAAAAAATCTGCCTTTAACTGTGTTTGTGTCATTTTTCCCATTTTTAACATACATGGAGGGTATAACTATACAAAGATAGACTGTTAGGGCCTGCTGTGTGTGTTCTAGTGTTTAGGCACATGGGGCTGACCACACTACTGCAGAGCAGAATACTAATTTTGTTGTGCCGGATTAGCACTCTTAACTGACTCAACAACAACGCAAACTTTTGGAATTAAAATTGGTATTTCCTAGTTTGAGCAGGTGGTGCATTAATAGAGGATAGCAAGCAGTGCTTAATTTGGGCTTGTTGTTTCCGGTGCAGGGCACCAGCACTTATTTTTGAGGGCCGGGGATTATTCTTCTGCCTCAAGCATTTGCTTCGAGCAAAAGACACATATGGGAAAGACGGAGGAAGGGAAAAATGAATAAGCATCACAAAGGGAGAAAGTAGAAAGCTGTAAGAGTGAGCTGAAGGGGCAGGGAGTGGCTTGATATGGATAGAAGAGGCCCGAGAAGGCTTCAGGATTACACCACCTCAGTATTCCGTGTTCACACATTTAATCGCAGTAACCAAATGTTTAAGAGGAGGGCTTTGGGCACCGGCACCTTTTTATTTTCAAATTAAGCACTGATAGCAAGGCTACGCAGCTTAAAAAATGCACTCATGGCCTGTGTGTTTATGTCTGTGAATTGGCTATTTCAATTGTTGTTGGGCCTCTGTGTGAACATCACAAGACGTGTTTTGCATAATGTGCTTGTATGCATGTGTTGTAATTGTGGATAACCATCTGATTCCATTCATTGAGGTACATCAGTCATGATATGTGTTTGTCATATCTGTTTCGTCTTATGCTGCGTGAACTTCCCTGACTTTGGGGACAAAACATCTCCCATGACAAACTATACACAGGATAGATAGAGGACGGTTGATAATGGCAAAGTTAAAAATGTAAGCCATCACATGTAATGGAATGTTGGATACCACTTCATGGTCACTTGTGTGTCTACTACCCATGAGTCAGGCATTTGTACATGCTAGGTAGGTAGAGTGTTTATGACACAGAGTCCCAACTCCAATCCAAAAAAGTTTTTGTATCCCACAGTTTGAGTCATGTAAATGTCCTATGTTTCTCCTGTGGCTGTGGACGACCAGCAGACCATGCTACATGTGTTCACATATTTCCAGTGGCTCATTGCACAAAGGTGTCCAGTTCAAGTGTGTGGCCATGTGTACCCTGTGTCAGTATTGGCCTCCATGTTGTCACAGTGACGTGCAGGTCTAGTCATGAGTCTGTGGAGCCATTCCCTGAATTAACAGAGTAACCTTCAAAGCAGATTTGACATACAGCCAAAGATCAACTAATGACACACATAGGGATAGTTCAGCTGTGGCACTGCAGAACTTTAATAAGGCTGACAACAGGGCAGCCTTGTTGTGCTTAAAAACGTTATGGATCAGTAATAGGAAACACAATATTTGTACACAGGGTGGGCTCTAAAATTCCCACTGCAACAGGGAACATCAGTGCCTCTGTGCTGATTAATCTCACAGCTAGTCCCCACACAAGCACCATCAAAAGGTGGCAGCAGAAGTGAATCTGTGTGTGGACCATCAGGGCACAAACATGTTTTGTCCTTACATACACATTGGCAACCCTTGTTTGTTGTGCTGGAGGCACAGTTCCAAATCCATGCATACAGCCATAGCACACTGTCACAGTTTGCCACTAATGAATACATGCAAAACCAGACAAGGGATGGGGGTTGGATTAGGCAATTTGAATATATGTCCCACAACAGAATACGATAAGTAAACTGATTAAACTATACTATAAATTTGAGGATTCAACGTAGACCTACCAGACACAATAAAGAGAGGGCATTGAAAGCTACTATGAGACAAATGTAGCCACAGGGTACCTTTATGGTTTAAGCAAAGACAGGAGCCAGGCAGGCTAACAGGATGCAGGTTCTGTCACGAACAAACATGAACAGGGCAAATACACTGTGAGCAGACTCTGACTGGGAAAAGCTGGAACAACAATGTGGGAACTAAAAACTGTATTTTGCTGTGGTCTGCAACGTTACACAATCCCCCAAGGGATCTGCTACACAAGTGATTTGTACACCAATGGACAACAAAGAGATTCAGAAAATGGCAGCTTCTAAGCAGTTCCAGGCAACAGCAATGGCAGGACAGGTTCAAATGGCTGATCTGCATGGAAGTGCTCACAGGTGTGTGCAGCTTCAGTCTCTCACAAGTCCTGGAGTTGAGAATCAAGTTCAAAGGGCCATCTGGACCTTTCGCATGGGAAGTAATGGACAGCTGATTACAGGTCCTACCAACTACCAGGCAGTGCATTATTGGACCTGAAGTCCATGCATACTGATGAACTATGACTATGGCATGCCATACTGAAGAGGGTAGCACACAGGAGTCAGAATGGGAGTCTGGGTGTGTGTAGATGAAGATTCACAGGGTACAGATAGACCATTTACAGGGCCCCCTAGAGAAGGGTGGGCAGAGACTGAAAACATGGCAGTGGCAGGACTTATTACCTGGTATGGACTGCGCATTTCTTGTGAGCAATGCTTGCCATACCTGGGGCACTCATGCTATCCATTTTCTGCTTAGATGGACTTCATGTCACACATGCTCCTTGCAAAGATAGCAGATGTCACACTTACTGTTGTCAAGGGTCTGGTCATACATTCCTGTTACCAATGCAGTAGCACATCCACTGCCTCATGTATGAAACACTTTTTTACCTTATGATTGATGGTGTTTTAGTTGTGTGCCATGTGCTGCAATGGACTATGTTGGCAACAGGGATGTGTCTCATAGCTGTGGTCCTCTAATATTGCCCTTCACATGTGTAATAGACAGGATACATGTCATTTACACTGTGTGTGTGATGTTGGGTAGACATTCATACCAATGAAATGTGAAGTGGCTTTTTCAGTATCCAAATCTGTATTTCTGCAATGCTCCATGAGGCTAAACTCAGATTATGATTCCTAGGGATAATGTGATGCATAAAAAATACCCAGAGCATGATTGAGTGATGAAGGTAGGTGTTTAATGACATATGATAACAAAGTGGTGATTGTGACTATAGTTAGAAGAAGTTGTGTACAATTTATTGTCTCCAACGCAATCCTGCTGCAGTGTTTTGGATCTTCCCCCTCATTTTCACAGACAGCATCCTCCTCTTCCTCCTCTTCAGGCATTTGTGGGTCTGGTTCATAGAGGGGAATGTTCTTCCTTACACAAATGTTGTGCAGGATGGCACAGGTCACAATGATCTTGCAGACCATTTCAGGTGAATATAGGATACTGCCTCCGGTGATGTCGAGGCACCTGAATCTGGACTTCGGGATGCCAAAAGTCCTCTCAACTATGGTGCGTGTCCTCCGATGTGCCTCATTATAGACACGCTCTGATGCTGTGCTTGGGTTGGCAAATGGGGTCATGATCCATGGCTGGATCCCGTAACCCTGATCAGCTGTAAGAGAAAATGAGTGTAAATATTTGGATGTTGGCTGCACCTTGATTATCACTTTGCCTGGCAGTTGTTATCTTGTGTTGTCTGTGATTCATCTGTGTTTGTGTTATTGTGTGGGATCCTAGGCTTCTAGGATGTTCTTTCTGCATTTGGTTGTTTAATTATCAAAACTGGTGTTTGGCTGATTGATCTGATTTCAGCGGTAATTTTGTAAACTTGCAGTTCATTGTGTATCTCCCATGCATTATGTCATGTGAAAGAAGTGTCCATGTGCCTTCACTGTAGGTGACATGATACTTCCACACACAGAATTGATTCCACTGTGGTGGTAACATGGTTGCACTATGTGACATGAACATCCCATCCAATTCAACATATGTAATAGCATGTGATAAACAACAGTAAGGCCCTATGATTTGGCTAGGTGACAATGTACAACACATCTCCATAAGTTGGCAGCACTGAAGTGTTCACAATTAACAATGCACAAATATCCCATGTGTGACAAGTTCTAGGCAAACCTATTTTTGTGCCCTCACTGAGTTGGCTCATGTGCAGACGTGTACCTACACTACTGAACCTGCTCCAGGTAAGCTGGCTAACTTGTTTGGAGGGGTGAAGGTTTAAGTGTCAGAAGGTCCATGTGCCTGTACATCTGTTATGTATATTTGTAATTGTCTCAATTTGAATGTGTAGCAGTGTGCACTTTGCATTAGTGTCATATCAATATCTATTCATAGCACAGTCAACTTCCTTATTGCTAGCCGGTAATGTCACCCCAGGAGTGATGTGAGATGATTCCATGTCACCTTCATTAAAGTCAGCATCATCATGCTATGTGTCTCATGGTGTTTGACCTGCAGCGAAACACATTACACACCCCTTACACAGTACATATTGCTTGGAATGGTGTGTGATTGAGTGTTATTGATGGGATAATTGAAGATTCATCTTCCAAGTTGTACTGCCAGTTAAGGCCATGTCATTGTCACTGTGTGGTTGTAAATTGGACCCTTGTGGCTCTGGAGTGGCATCTGTTGTTATTTGCATCTGTCATTTGTCCATAGGTGTGTATCCTATTGGGTCAGGATAGCAAACATGACTAGCAGTGTCACAACCTCAGTGTCTTCCTGGCCATGTGTCAATGTAGTGGTATATGTGTTGTGTGTCCTACAGGGTTGCTGTGCTGTGTGTATATAACTAGGTTTCTGTACTTACCAACAAGTAGTCCATTGCCATATCGTCCATCCTGAAAGTGTTGATTGATGGTGCTGTGGCAGAAGATGAATGAATCATGTACACTCCCAGGATACTTTGCCACAATGATGGTGATCAATCACCGGTGATCCACAATGGCCTGCACATTGATGGAGTGTATGTGCTTCCTGTTGCGGTATAGATGCTCCGGTGCAACAGGTGGGACAATCCGTACATGTGTGCAGTCAATGACACCAAGCACGTGTGGGAAGCCATTGATTTGATAGAAGCCCTGTTTGGTCTCCTGCTGCTTCTGCTGTGTGTTGGGGTGTGAGGGAGATGATGGTATCCAGCACCTTGGGAAGGAAGGCAGAGAATGAGGGCTGTGAGATCCCAACAACCAGGGCACCAGTGGTTTGAAAACAGCCACTTGCCAACATGTGCAAGACAGCTAGCAGCTTGGTCTCTGGTGGAATGATGTGGGGTGTCTGCAAGCTGGGTGCCAACTGTGGCTCAATGTGGCGCAGCAGCTGCTGTTTGGCTTGCCAGTTTAGTCTGTAACTTTGGATGATGACATATTCCCTGAGGCCCTGAAAGGTTGTCCTGGTCGGGAATAACCTCTCCTGCCTTTGGTGTTGCCTTTGGGGTCCCTGTTGGTGTGGTGGAAGCTGCTGCTGTTGCTCCTGTGCTCTGCGTCTTCGTGCATGCTGGATGAATAGCACCTCCATGTCTTCCTTTTGGAGCTCTGATGTTGCTTCTGTGGGTTTTCCTTAAGTACTGGTGTGTTTGCCTCATTTTAACGCCTGCCCTGACCCTGGCGTTAATCTTTGGCGCAAATCGTGATTTGTGCCATTTTCTGGCTCCTCCTCCCAGCCATGCAGCATTTTTGCACGGTTGGATAAATATGGCACATGGGTTTTTAAGTCATTTTTTAGACGGGAACGCCTACCTTGTATCTCGTTAACACAAGACGGTTTCACGCATCCAGAAAATGATGCACACTGAGATATTTTGACATTAGACGGGTCTAGCGTCAACGTATAAATATGGTGTTAGTTTTGCACGGAATATGGGTAAAAAAAATGACGCAAATCCAGCTCAAGCAGAGCATAAATATGGGCCTGAGTCTCCTATATCTCTCTGATATTCGTTGACGTTGGGCTGAATGGGGGCAGGGAGGCTTGAATGGTTGGAAACCCCTGAGTAGTCCCTCCTACGGCGCATCGAGGGATGCAGGAGCTGCCTTAGGCTCCTGTTTGTATCAGTGATTTCATAGGTAGACAATTTTACAGAATTAGTAGTATAACTTATTAAAAATGTTTGCTTCATGAGTGCAGATCAATATGTCTGAAAAGTAATGAAAGGAGCTTAGGCCAGGAAAAGGTCAGTGTTGCAGATTGACTGAATGATCATCTGGGGATCGTAATTAAAGGCTAGAGACTTGAAACAAAATATGAGAAATGCCAGTGTTTAAATCGCACATTAGGACGATGTGGGTATTAGTTTTGGCTTCCATTAATGATTATACATGTTTAGCAAGCAGCATGTTCATCTTATCGACCAAATCCATCTATCAAAAATGTAAAAACTGTACCATCTTAAATTGTTTTTTTTAACACGAGAAATATTACCAAAGCAACAGTTTGAAATGATGGAAAGTTAACTTTCGACGAAAGTATTTTTTTTCAATGTCTCTTTTTTCCTAAATGCTAACATTTTTTAGGACCATAAGGTAATGTATTCAAGAAAGAGGTGAAATACTGATTTTTTCATTTCAAATATTGAAAAGCAGTATTTTACAGAATCGCCTTATTTGTGATGTTAAACAAGGACTCAGGTTTAAGTGGAGGAATCCAGCGTTTGACACAAGCGAAATGACTAAGAGACTATCTTGTATTTCTTCCTAAAATGTCATGCAGTCAATTTTTATAGAGCGAAAGGAAGGAAAAATTACACGGGTCGGAAGAAGACAGAAAATTGCGTGGTTATCAACACATTTTCAGAAGTTCAGCTGCTCTTTTCCTGCCCTTCCTCCAAGCTATAACTTTAGGCGTGCCCTAATGATACCTGTTTGTTGAGCCGTTTAGTAAAGCACAAGATAAAACATACCTTAAACATTCATTTCAACGTTTTTCAAATCATGCCATCAGTAGCTGAATGAAAAATTAACTATTCAAAAAATTTCTTGACACTTGTCATATGATTACAGTTCACTAAGTTAAAAAACAAATAATAAAACAGTCCCTCATAAGCACGAATCCAAATTCTCACCAGTCATAAAAAAATGACATAGGAATGCGGATGCGTACAAATCGCACACCAATTTGCTAATCACTAGGATTTGTATGTGTAACATTCACGAGTTCTAGGATTTTGTAAACACACTACAAAGATGCACGCCATTTCATTGAAATGACATGGTCAGAATGCACGGTCTGAACATATGCTATGCAACATTACGAAAATAGAGTTAAAAACACATCCCTAACTGACACAAACCATGCTCACATGTGAGGAAATACACTTGTAGGAAAATGGCCTTTGGTGCAGTTACCTCTCCACACTTTTTGTCTGATATTGATGCTGACTTGAATGAGAGTGTGCTAGAATATGTAATGACGAGGAGACGGATGAGGAAACATCTGCATTATTCCCTGCTTTCGCCACAAAATGAATCACAACAGTCCCTCTTGACCGTTTTCCCCCAATATTCCAAAGACTGAGCACAGCGTAAGCCCTGCGTACAGACACACGAAGATAAACAGAGAGTAAGGGAAACACATGACACATAGGGCTAACAATTACATAATTGTTCAGTGTTTCAACAGGACATTACAGATCCTGCTAACCAGGCCCCAGCACCAGTGTTCTCTCCCTAAAAATGTACCATTGTTTCCACAATTGGCACACCTCTGGCACACAGATAAGCCCCTTGTAAAAGGTATCAGTGGTACCAAGGTCCCTGTGACCAAGGAAGGTTCCTAATTACTGCAGCATGTGTTATGCCATTCTTAGGGAGCCCTCATCAAACACATACACACTGCCATTGCAGATTGTGTGTGCTGGTGGGTAGAAAAAGGCAAAGTCGACCTGACATCCCTCTCAGGCTGCCACACCCATAAAACACTGCCTGTGGCATAGGTAAGTCAACCCTCAAGCAGACCTTACAGCCCTAAGGCAGGGTGCACCATACCACAGGCCCCTACAGTGTCTAAGTCCATTATTAAACATTATAAGTGCAGTGTGGCCATCTTAATTATATGGTCTGGGAGTTTGTCATTACAAACCCCCCAGTTCCATAATGGCTTCATTGAATACTCAGAGGTTTAGTATCAAACTTCTCAGCACAATAAACCCACACTGATGCCAGTGTTGGATTTATTCTAAAAAGCACACAGAGGGCATCTTAGAGATGCCCCCTGTATTTTACCCAATCCTCTAGTGTACGACTGACTGCTCTGAGCCAGCCTGCCTCTAGCAGACACGTTTCTGACCGTATTGGGTGAGGGCCTTTGTGCTTTTTGAGGCCAGAAACAAAGCCTGCTCTGGGTGGAGGTGCTTCACACCTCCCCCCTGCAGGAACTATAACACCTGGCGGTGAGCCTCTAAGTCTTGGGCCTTGTATTACAGTGCCACTGGGCACTCCATCTAGTGGAGATGCCTGCCCCACGGACAAAGCCCCACTTTTGGCAGCCAGTTCGGTGGGGTACTTAAGAAAATCAAGGTGAAGTGACCACTTCAGCTGGGACCACCCATACGGTGTTCAGAGCTGAAGTGACCCCCTCCCTGCAAAATCCTCCATCTTGGTTTGGAGGACAAGGACCAATAGGGTTAGGTCTGTGCCCCCCTCCCCAAAGGCACAAGAAGGGTGTAGCTACCCTCAGGGATATTTGACATTGGCTATTGCCCCCTGACCCCTGTAACACCCCTAAATCTTGTAATTGAGGGCTTCCCTGAACCCAACTCACCAGATTCCGGGCAACCTGACAAGAAGAAGAAGGACTGCATAGCTGAAACCCCCAGCATAGAAGAAGGAAGATGACAACTGACTTGGCCCCACCGGCCTGTCTCCTGCTTCAAAGAACCTTCACAAGAACAGCGACACATCCAGAGGGATCAGCAACCTCTGCCAAGCTCCAGAGGACTGCCCTGCAACCCAAAGGACCAAGAACTCCAGTGGACAGCAGCCCTGTCCAAAGAAGCAACAACAACCAAGGACTCCAGTCTCACTCTGAATGCCTGAGTCCTGACCACTCTGCACTCGACTCCCACTGCCCGTGTCCAGGTGGCCCAACTAGCTAGAGAGGATCCCCAGGTGATTCTTAGCAAATGCCCACCTTGGGTTAACCTCTCCACCCCTCCAAGATGACGCCTGCAGAGGGAATCCCTAGGACTCCCCTGACCACAAACGCTCCAGATGAAGATATCTGATGCCTAAACACACACTGTCAAAGCAGCCCCCAGGCCTTGGAGAACCCGATCCATGGTGCAGCAACTTTCAGCAGATGGCCCTCCTCACTGTCCAGCCACTGAGGGTGTCTGTTTGGTGCCTACTTGTGGCCCCCCCAGGGCTCCTCTAAACCCTACAGGTCTGCCCTTCGAAGACGCGGGTACTTACCTGCCTGCAGATCTGAAACCGAGTGCCCCGCTGGTAGTAGATGCTTGGGGTTAACATGAACCCCAACCTGTGGGTTTCCTAACCCCTGGAGACTGGAATGTAAGTGTTGTACTTACCTGCAAATCAATCTAACTTTTCTTCCCCCTAGGAACTGTTTCCGAAAATTGCACTGTCAACTTTTTAAATAGACAATTGCCAATATTTCAAAAACTGTATAACTCATCAATTTCTATTGCTATTGATACATGTGTGAAATATGAAACTATTGAAGTACTTAGCTGCAACCTGAATCTTGTGGTTCTAAAAATAAATTAAGAAGAGATATTTTTGTTATATAAAAACCATTTGTCTGGAGTTAAGTCATTGAGTTTGTGCTTCTTCTATTGTCTGTGTGTGTACTACAAATGCTTTGCACTACCCTCTGATAAGCCTAATTGCTCAATCCCACTACGACAAAAGAGAGCTTTAGTATTACCTACTTTAGACTCTGTTAAGCCTCTGGGGAACCCTTGGACTCTGTGCACTCTATGGCCCTGATTTATACTTTTTGACGCAAACCTGCGCTAACGCAGGTTTGAGTCAAAATGTATAGCACCGGCTTGCACCATTCCAGGATGCCAGCTGGGCGCCATTTTAATGGGTGGGCTAGCATCCAAAAAATGTACGTTATCTGGGTGGGGGTGGTGGTATGGGAGATGGGTGTTTAGCTCCAAAAAATGAAGCTAGGCTGTTTAGAATAAGAAAAGATTACTCTAACCAGATTAGTGTCATTTTATGGTGCTAAACCAACCATGCTACATGACTCCTGCGTTAGAAAAGGCAGGAGTCATGTCCACCACCCCAATGGCCAGCACAGGGGACAAGGGTCCCCTGGGCATGGCCATTGCACCCTGTGCCATGTATGGGGGCCCATATCTGGCCCCCCATGGCATTTAAAAAACAAAGGTAAATACTTACCTGTACTTACCTGTACTTACCTGGGATGGAGTCCTCCATCTTCTGCTCTCCCTCTGGTGTGGGTGGGGGTGTCCCTGAGGATTGGGGAGGGCACCCGTGGACTCATTCCATCATGTTCCACCACGGAAATGAGTCCACAGGTCCCCTAACACCTGCCCTGACCCAGGTGTTAAATAATGGTGCTTAGCAAGCTTAGTGCCATTATTTAGGCCCGCCTCCCTCCCATGCACAATTTTTGCATGGGAGGATAATTAAGGCGCAAGGGCCTTAGAGTAATTTTTTGCCAGGAAATCCCTACCTTGCTTCTCATTGGTGCAAGGTAGTTTTCCGCAGGCAAAAAATTACTTTTACTCCAATATTTTGACACTAGACTGGTCTACCGTCAAAATATAAATATGGAGTTAAGTTTGAGCTGAAATAGCGTAAAAACAAATGACCCTATTTCAGGGCAAACAGAGTATAAATATGCCCCTAAATCTCACTTTGACATAGTATATACATAGCCAGCTTCTTACAACACTCCTAACGAATAACAACTGCTTCTTCTAAAGCATTGCCTTTTTCCATTACCAACTAGACCTATGCTGAGAAGAGAAAGCTGGTACTCTTAGGAAGAAGAGATAATTCACTGAAGAAAAAGCAGACATTGTGATCACCAATGTCATTGACCTGTCAGTCTGCCTTCACACATCTTAAATGTAGTACACCATCATGCCACATGCAGATGTTCACTGACAAGGAGAATGCCATAGGCATGAAGAAACACACCATGAGGGTCATCAATAAGAGTTGCAGGACAAGAAGAGGGGTATAGCATCAGAGTACCCTTTGTAACTCTTGTGTCCGATGATGGTCCTGAACCACCCCCTCCCACCAAGAAATAGGGCTTTATGAACAACATAATCTCCTCCATAGTGCATGACCTTTCTATTCCAGAGACCATGTCTATCAGAATAGGCAATGCAAATTAATTAATTCATATCTCAACATAAATTAGTCCCTGAAGGCGAGTCACAATAATAAAAAATAATAAAAAATCAAGCACTTCAGTCAGGCACACATGCTCAAATGCCACTCTCGCCCACCTACAGGCATGCTGAGATAAATATAACTTACTAATTATCTGTTAATGAGCTCTGCAATTGAGTCTTGGTATATTTTATGCCTGTTGTTACCACCACAGCCACCATAAACACTGACAATAAATCAGCGTGGCAATGTGGCAACCTGAAATGGGCAGACAGTCCAGCACAGATCTCGATATTTTGTCATGTTGTCATGTTTCATAGCATTACCCATGTGTTAGATGCATGTACGTTAAGATACCTTCCGTCAAACCTGTGTTTCTGTGTTTGGTTTCACAAAGCAGACATCATATGTTGCCTGTAATGTAACAAAGACAGCAGAATGTTCTTCTAATAACCATATCCTCAATTCTTCCTTCTATTATGAATCGAGTATTGCAACCATCATTACCACCTGCCACTACCTCCATTGGTTTTGCCGTCGCTAAGGTGTTATTGAAGCAGGTGACATAGGTGGTCATTATGAGTTTGGCGGTCCTGCTCTGCCGCGCTAGCGGTGTCGGTAACACCGGCGACAGTGTGGCAGAGCAGGACCCCCAAATTATGACCACATTGGTGAATGGGTTGCAAAGCAGCCAGTTCACTGCCTGTATCGCCAGGGCAGTGGGACCACCAGGCTGAGGGTGTACCACCTTCGGCCCGGGGGTCCACTTTATACCTCTGACGGTATTATGAGTCTCCTTTCCACCAGGGATTTCCTGGAGGCAACCACACCAGGAAATCCCTGGCATAAAGGATACTGGCATCAGGAATAGCCATTCCTGTCACCAGTGTGCGACTCCCCTACCCCCTGAAACTGCCACGGCTCCCCTCCCACCCCCCAACCCTGTAGACACTCCCTTCCCCTGCCCCGCACACTGTACACACCCCCCACACCCCATCCACGCATGCACGCACCACACATACACTCACACATCCACGCACACACATTCACACACATACGTGCGTCCACGACACCCCCGCTGACGCATATTCACACAGATACATGCACAAAAAAACCTCCCCTCCATTCACACACACTCACACCCCCATTCACGCAAACAACACTGAAATACCCACACCCCCCTCCCTCCCCTGTCAGACGATCACCTTAACTGCTGGTGGTGGTCATCCGGGAGGGAACGGGGTCCATGGGGCCTGCTCGGTCGGCACCGCCCTATCTCCACAACACCACCATGCCAATTACAAAGTTGTTATATGACAGGCAGTGTTGTGATGACGTGGCGGTACCAGCGGAGCAAACTCCACTAGACGCCCGACCACCAGCATGGCTGCTGGCAGCTCTTCGCCCAACTTATGCAGGAGAGCTGCCAGGAGTCATAATATTGTGGTCTCAAGACCGCCATCACTGGCGGTCTCCTGGCCGGCATGACTTCGGCGGTCAACTGTTTTGACCGCCAAAACCATAATGAGGACCATAGTCTGCCTGTAGGCCAGAGTCGGGTGGATATGCAAATCACGTCTGATACAGCATCATTTCCTCTCCAAATGTCTCTCTCAATCTCAGACACCTTCCTATACGTTGCACAAACTACACATTTTAATGTGAAAGAGCATATTGAAATAACAAGAAATAATGCTAAAATAACGCACAAAACCACTGGTATTTAAAACGTATGTTAAATGCAGAATGTAGTAGGTGAACATATTTAAACGTGCTAGGCCTAAAAACACTGCAACACTGCCATACTATAGTTATTTAAATTAAAAAGAATTGTAGAATAAGCAAATGGCTTGATATTGACCTTTTAACAACACTTGTTGTTTTTGTTGTTGTTGAATTTAATTGTGTGGTGTTAGAGTATGAGTGCTGAATTTATTGGTGATGCCTAAGTGTTAACATAAGGAAGTTGAAATGGTTATCAGACTCAGAAGTAGCCTAAGATCCCAGGGCAGGGAGATAGATTGATAGATAGATAGATAGATAGATAGATAGATAGATAGATAGATAGATAGATAGATAGATAGATAGATAAGGTTTTAAGTAATAATTTTCCTTCTGTAAGAAGGGTGTCACTTTATTCCATTCTGCAATAGGAAGAAACTGATACTCAGATTTGACGCATTCCTGAAAAGATTGAGTAGCTCCTATGATTCTACTGGACTCAATGATGTGTGGAGAGGAGATCTTAGCGACGTCAGGATATCGACGGGATAAAGCATCTGCCACTTCATTCTGGGAGCAAGGTATGTAAGTTATCACAAAATCATACTGGCTAAAGAAGAAGGCCCATCTTGCTCGGCGACTGTTGTGACACTGGAAACTTCGAAGACATTGTAAATTGCAGTGGTCAGTCCTGGCTTCAAAAGGTTCTCTGGTACCCATCAAGAAATGTCTCCATTCCTTACATGCTACTTTGAGAGCAAGTAATTCTCATTCCAATACTGAATAATTGCGTTCTGCTTCTGTCAAAATATGAGAAAGATAGAATATAGGATTTTCTAATCCATCATTGTGTTGTTTCTGAAGCAGAACTGCTCCTATGGCTCTGTCAGAGGCATCTGTCACAACTATACATTTTTTAGTAGTGTCAGGATGTCGTTGAATGGGTGCTTGGGTGAAGGATTTATTTAATTCTTGAAAAGCATGTTCAGCATCTTTGGTCCAGACAAAGCCCTTCTTCAAATTCTCTTTCTTGATAGTTTGGGTAATGAAACTTTGTTGGTAGGTGTTGGACTTTTGCTTTTGCAGGGTCATCCCCAGACTTTTTTGCCTCCTGCCTCCTATATTTTTCTGACATGTTGCTGTTGGCTTTTCAACTCTGAGCACTTTACCCCTGCTAATCAGTGCTAAAGTGCATATGCTCTCCTGTTTAAATTATATGTAAGTGGTTCATCCATGATTGGCATATTTGAATTACTAGTAAGTCCCTAGTAATGTGCACTAGAGGTGCCAGGGCCGGTAAATCAAATGCTACTAGTGGGCCTGCAGCACTGGTTGTGCCACCCACATAAGTAGCTCTGTAATCATGTCTCAGACCTGCCACTGCAGTGTCTGTATGTGTATTCTTACACTGTAAATTCGACTTGGCAAGTGTACCCACTTGCCAGGCCTAAACCTTCCCTTTCCTTACATGTAAGGCACCCCTAAGGTATGCCCTAGGTAGCCCCAAGGGCAGGGTGCAGTGTATGGATAAGGTAGGACATATAGTAATGTGGTTTATATGTCCTGACAGTGAAATACTGCCAAGTTCGTTTTCACTGTTGCAAGGTCTGTCTCTCTCATAGGATAATATGGGGGCTACCTTTAAATATGATTAAAGTGTAGATTCCCCTAGAGAAGAGATGGACAGGTGGAGTTTGGGATCCCTGAACTCACAATTTAAAAATGCATCTTTTAGTAAAGTTGATTTTGAGATTGTGCGTTTGAAAATGCCACTTTTAGAAAGTGAGCATTTTCTTGCTTAAACCATTCTGTGACTCTGCCTTGTTTGTGGATTCCCTGTCTGGGTCAGTTTGACAGTTGGGTTGTTTTTCACCTCACCCCAGACAGTGACACAAAGGGAGCTGGGGTGTGATCTGCATTCCTGATTAGCCATCTCTGCTAGGAGGGAGGGGTGGAGTGGTCACTCTCATCTGAAAGGACTGTGCCTGCCTCTGACAATGCTGTCTCCAGCCCCCTGGTGTGTGTCTGAGGCCTTGCCTGGGCAAGGCAGGATCTCACAAAAAGGTGTGAGTCCCCTTTGAAGAAAGGTGACTTCAAAGACTAAAATGGGTATAAGAAGGGCATCCAAACTTACAAACTTTAGAAACACTTCTGGAATCAAGAGGAACCTCTGCCTGGAGAAGAGCTGATCGCTGAGGAACAAGTGCTGCCCTGCCTGTGACTGTGCTTTGTGGAGCTTTCCTGCAGTGCTGCTTCTGCCTGAGTAAGAGGGCAAAGACTGGACTTTGTGTGCCTTCCATCTTGAAGAAGAAATCTCCAAGGGCTTGATGTAGAGCTTGCCTCCTGTTGTTGAAGTCTCAGGGATAGCAAAGACTTCTTCCTGCCAGCACCTGGAGTCTCTGGAGAGACCCCTACTCTGCTCTGTGGTGCCCTTCCAGTTCCTGGGACCCTGAAAGGAGAGGCTGGCAGCCTAAGGACAAAAATACACGCACCGAGCACTGTGCGGAGAAAAGATCGACGCGAATCCGATCGCGGCTGAGAAAACGACGCGACGCCGGCTCCGCAGCTGAGAAACGACGCCGCAGGAAACGCGACCGGAGAATCGACGCCCGGAGCAGGAGAAACGACGCGCAGCATCGCTGACGAAGGCTGAGAGATCGCAACCAGCGCCGCGGGACTTCGGACCGTCGCGTGGCTGGCTTTTTCGACGCGCCTCGCCGAGCCGAGCTGTTTTCGACGCATATACCCGTGCAGGGTTATTTTCGACGCACACCGCCCGTGCGGGGTTATTTTTGCCGCAAACCAGGTACATTTTCACACTAGCAGCGCTAGTGTGGTGTTACAACTACCTAAAGACTCTTTTTATTTTAAACCTTTAAAAAATCATAACTTGACTTGTGTATGTTGGATTTTTGTCGTTTTGGTCTTGTTTTGTCTAGATAAATATTTCCTATTTTTCTAAACTGGTGTTGTGTCATTTTGTAGTGTTTTCATTAAGTTACTGTGTGTGTTGGTACAAATACTTTACGCCCAGCACTCTGAGGTTAAGCCTACTGCTCTGCCAAGCTACCAAGGGGGTAAGCAGGGGTTAGCTGAGGGTGATTCTCTTTTATCCTAACTAGAGTCAGGGTCCTTGCTTGAACAGGGGGTAACCTGACTGTCAACCAAAGACCCCATTTCTAACATTGGTGACCAGCGGTCGGGATTTGGACTTGTATTTGTACTTGACATACAGTAATTAAGTGTACACTACTGTTTTTGATCTCAGACCACTACGTGACCACATACTACTTGTCTTGTGATTCTGCTTTTTGTTCTCTGATGTCCTCCTGGAAGTATTGATGATATTTTTGGACTTTGTTTTTTGGTTGTGAAGCCTTTGCAGAAATGGAAGTCAATTTCTGGCACCTATCTATGTATAAAAAGTGGCAGCTTAAAGCATTCTGCATGGAAAGGGGACTGGCTGTGAACAAGGAATCCAGAAGGGAGGATCTTGAGTCAGCCCTGCTTCAGGATGAATTGAAACGTTGTCAGGCAACACCACCAAATGAGTCTGAGGAGGATAACTACTCTGAGGAGGAGGATTACTCCAAAGAGGAGGGCAGTGGCCCTGAGGAGAGAACAGAAAGAGATGATAGGCTCCTAGCTAGAATCCGGAGTCTGGAAGAGTTTAAGAGGGCCGAGGAGAAGAGAGCCTTAGCCCTGGCAGAAAGGAGGAGGGACTTAGAGATTAAAAAAATGATTTATGCTTACGAGCTTAAATTGAAAGAGCTGGAAGTCATGAGGGCTGAGTCCAGCTGGAATGGTGGCAGCAACAATTGTATATCCAGTGATGCTGCAGAAGTGCACATGCCCAGAGAGGTGGTGCCCTACTTGAAGGAGGGAGTTAACACACGCCAGGAGGTTCAGGGGTATGAGGTAGCTCCAGTGATGCACAGGGTCTCTGAGGTAGATTGGGGAACTGGCATGGGGAGTCATATTCCTACTGGTGGGAGGGACACTCTACTGACTCTAGGTGAGAGTGACAGGGAGAGGGGTTCCCCCCAAGTAGAAGTCCTGGTTATGGAGTGTGAAGACATCCCAGAAGAGTGTGGGTTGAGTGTCAGGGACAGTCAGGTACTGTCTCACCAGTCTCAGGAGGGTGATGTGGGGTGCTTTTTCAAAGCAGAGTCACTGGATGGTTGGGTGAAGGGTACTTTGGTTAATTCATGTGAGGGGCTGAGTGATGTAATTGCTGGAGAGCATATGTCTAGTCCTTATTTTCCAGAGCTATGCCAACACCAGGTGGAGTGTGAGTTCTCTGACCCCAGGGAGCTTACAATGGAGGCAGACTTCTGGGTGAGTACCAGAGAGTCTGAAGAGGCATTTGGGGGTGCTCCTGAGAGGAGTGGTCTAGGTAGTTCCCAACCAGGTGAGGTAGGGAAGGATTGTAGTGTCCCAGGTAGGTCCCAGTGTAGTGGGATGGGTGAGGGACCCCATGTCCAGTCTCAGAGGAGAGGGAATGGGGATGGGTTGAGGCCCAAGGTGCCCGAGATCCGGTCCCAGGTCCTGGAGGGTTCCCTGCGGGAACACCAGGAGGGGAGCCTAGCCTGTACCATAGGGCCATCTGTTGAGGGAGACCCCACAGTGTCAGGAGAACTTGGGGGGGCGGCTGTAGCCAGCGTCCCACCAGTTCTGGTGTCTGGCAGTACCACTCCTAGTGAGGGGGTGCAGAAGTCCAGACAGAGGGTTGAGAGGGGGTTGCGGACCCCAGTGGAGAACCTGGAGGGTCAGGGGTCAGCTCTGAGAGCAGAGCCCCCCATGAATGACCTTGGTGAGACCATTTCTGGGTTGGGGGGAATCCAGACTCTGTCAGATGGGCAGAGGTCAGGAGACCTGCACCAGCCAGACTCTTGTGTGGCCCTTCGGGACAGTGTGTCCCTTGAGGGGGGTAAGTGTGCCCCCCTGGAAGTCCTGGTGTGCCAGGCAATGGTTCAACCGCAGGGTGGTGACCCTGGGTTGGATGACCAGGTTCAGAGGGTAAACTCTGACCTGGTAGGGGGTAGGTATGCCCCCCAGGAAGTCCTGGGTTGCCAGGCAGTGATCCAGTCTGTGGGTACAGGCCCTGGATTGGGAGGCCAGGTTAAGGGTGTCCCCCCTGACCTGGAGGAAGGGGCTACTGCTAACAGTGCCCCTGCCATGTTGTCTTCTGGGGGGGCCGCTCCTAGTTGGGTGGTTCAGGACCCCAGACGGGAGGGCAGGGGGAGGGAAGCCTCACCCCTGGCCCTGGTCCAACCTGAAGGTACAGACCCCAGGTTGGAGGATCAGTTGCAGGTTAACATCCCTGCACTGATGGAAGAATTGTGCAGGACTGCTTCTACAAGCACCCTGACAGTTTTTGACTCTGGGGGTGCCGCTTCTGCAGGGAGGGTACAGAGCCCCAGAGGGGAGGACCAGGGTCAGGTTGTCATCCCTGACCTGGTGGAAGAGAGAGTGGTCAAAGGGTGCCAGGCACCTGGGGCTACCACCCCCCACTCTCCACAGTCACAGTGGTTAGAGAGGCCTGAGGTCGGGCTCTCATCCCTGACAGTTGTCTGGGGCCACTGTGGCTTGCTGTCCTGGTGGACAGAGTTGCCCCTGGGGGGGGAAGGACGAGAGTCACACCCCAGGGGTGGAGTGGGCAACACCATTGTGTTGGCCCTGGTGGTACTATCTGCCCATTGCAATACATCTGTGAGCAAAGTAAAGTTAGGTGTTGCACGGATGGTGTCTGTAGATGTGGAGAAGGGTTCCCCATGGGTTAGCTTAGTGGGCCCTGAGAGTATGGACAGAGGGATCCAACTGGAGTCAGGAAGGCGTAGAACTGGAGCATGCCCCTGCTGTTGTGGGCCTGGGTCCCTGTTCTATCGCCCCAATCAGGGAAGTACATCAAGGTATTGATTGTTCTCCCCTGGCTTTAGGCTGGTAGGGGGTCGTGTTGGACTTTTGCTTTTGCAGGGTCATCCCCAGACTTTTTTGCCTCCTGCCTCCTATATTTTTCTGACATGTTGCTGTTGGCTTTTCAACTCTGAGCACTTTACCCCTGCTAATCAGTGCTAAAGTGCATATGCTCTCCTGTTTAAATTATATGTAAGTGGTTCATCCATGATTGGCATATTTGAATTACTAGTAAGTCCCTAGTAATGTGCACTAGAGGTGCCAGGGCCGGTAAATCAAATGCTACTAGTGGGCCTGCAGCACTGGTTGTGCCACCCACATAAGTAGCTCTGTAATCATGTCTCAGACCTGCCACTGCAGTGTCTGTATGTGTATTCTTACACTGTAAATTCGACTTGGCAAGTGTACCCACTTGCCAGGCCTAAACCTTCCCTTTCCTTACATGTAAGGCACCCCTAAGGTATGCCCTAGGTAGCCCCAAGGGCAGGGTGCAGTGTATGGATAAGGTAGGACATATAGTAATGTGGTTTATATGTCCTGACAGTGAAATACTGCCAAGTTCGTTTTCACTGTTGCAAGGTCTGTCTCTCTCATAGGATAATATGGGGGCTACCTTTAAATATGATTAAAGTGTAGATTCCCCTAGAGAAGAGATGGACAGGTGGAGTTTGGGATCCCTGAACTCACAATTTAAAAATGCATCTTTTAGTAAAGTTGATTTTGAGATTGTGCGTTTGAAAATGCCACTTTTAGAAAGTGAGCATTTTCTTGCTTAAACCATTCTGTGACTCTGCCTTGTTTGTGGATTCCCTGTCTGGGTCAGTTTGACAGTTGGGTTGTTTTTCACCTCACCCCAGACAGTGACACAAAGGGAGCTGGGGTGTGATCTGCATTCCTGATTAGCCATCTCTGCTAGGAGGGAGGGGTGGAGTGGTCACTCTCATCTGAAAGGACTGTGCCTGCCTCTGACAATGCTGTCTCCAGCCCCCTGGTGTGTGTCTGAGGCCTTGCCTGGGCAAGGCAGGATCTCACAAAAAGGTGTGAGTCCCCTTTGAAGAAAGGTGACTTCAAAGACTAAAATGGGTATAAGAAGGGCATCCAAACTTACAAACTTTAGAAACACTTCTGGAATCAAGAGGAACCTCTGCCTGGAGAAGAGCTGATCGCTGAGGAACAAGTGCTGCCCTGCCTGTGACTGTGCTTTGTGGAGCTTTCCTGCAGTGCTGCTTCTTCCTGAGTAAGAGGGCAAAGACTGGACTTTGTGTGCCTTCCATCTTGAAGAAGAAATCTCCAAGGGCTTGATGTAGAGCTTGCCTCCTGTTGTTGAAGTCTCAGGGATAGCAAAGACTTCTTCCTGCCAGCACCTGGAGTCTCTGGAGAGACCCCTACTCTGCTCTGTGGTGCCCTTCCAGTTCCTGGGACCCTGAAAGGAGAGGCTGGCAGCCTAAGGACAAAAATACACGCACCGAGCACCGTGCGGAGAAAAGATCGACGCGAATCCGATCGCGGCTGAGAAAACGACGCGACGCCGGCTCCGCAGCTGAGAAACGACGCCGCAGGAAACGCGACCGGAGAATCGACGCCCGGAGCAGGAGAAACGACGCGCAGCATCGCTGACGAAGGCTGAGAGATCGCAACCAGCGCCGCGGGACTTCGGACCGTCGCGTGGCTGGCTTTTTCGACGCGCCTCGCCGAGCCGAGCTGTTTTCGACGCATATACCCGTGCAGGGTTATTTTCGACGCACACCGCCCGTGCGGGGTTATTTTTGCCGCAAACCAGGTACATTTTCACACTAGCAGCGCTAGTGTGGTGTTACAACTACCTAAAGACTCTTTTTATTTTAAACCTTTAAAAAATCATAACTTGACTTGTGTATGTTGGATTTTTGTCGTTTTGGTCTTGTTTTGTCTAGATAAATATTTCCTATTTTTCTAAACTGGTGTTGTGTCATTTTGTAGTGTTTTCATTAAGTTACTGTGTGTGTTGGTACAAATACTTTACGCCCAGCACTCTGAGGTTAAGCCTACTGCTCTGCCAAGCTACCAAGGGGGTAAGCAGGGGTTAGCTGAGGGTGATTCTCTTTTATCCTAACTAGAGTGAGGGTCCTTGCTTGAACAGGGGGTAACCTGACTGTCAACCAAAGACCCCATTTCTAACAGTAGGCAAAGTCCTGAATAAACTGGCAGTAGAAGTTTGATTGCCCTAGAAAACATTGAATTTCTTTTACTGAAGATGGAGAAGACCAGTCTAGGATGTCTCTTACCTTGTCTGAGTGCATGGATATTCCGTGTTGATTGATGCTGAATCCCAAATATTTTACTTCGGTTTTATGAAATTCACACTTCTCTGGTTTAAAGTATAACTGATTCCTTTTTAGTCTTTCTAAGACCTTCAATACATGTTCCGTATGTTGCTCAGGATTACGGGAATATATCAAGATGTCGTCCAGATAGATTACTGCAGAGTGATTTAATATGTCTGAGAATACTGAATCCATGAATCGTTGGAAAACAGAAGGTACATTGGTCAATTCAAAAGGCATGACACAATACACATAGGGGGTCAATCTGACCCTGGCGGTCATGGACCGCCAGGGCCAATGACCAAGGAAGCACCGCCAACAGGCTGGCGGTGCTCCCTGGCCAATTCTGACCGCGGCGGTAAAGCCGCGGTCAGAAAAGGGAAACCGGCGGTTTCCCGCCGGTTTTCCCCTGGCCAAAGGAATCCTCCATGGTGGCGCTCCAAGCAGCGCCGCCATGGGGATTCCGACCCCCTTCCCGCCAGCCTGAACCGCCAGGAAGAGGATGGCGGGAACAGGTGTCGAGGGGCCCCTGGGGGCCCCTGCACTTCCCATGCCACTGGCATGGGCAGTGCAGGGTCCCCCTAACAGGGCCCCAGCAAGATTTTCAGTGTCTGATTGGCAGACACTGAAAATTGCGACGGGTGCCACTGCACCTGTCGCACCCCAGCAACTCCGTCGGCTCCATTCGGAGCCGGCTTCATCGTTGCTGTGTCTTTCCCGCTGGGCCGGCGGGCGGCCTTTTGGCGGTCACCCGCCGGCCCAGCGGGAAAGTCAGAATGACCGCCACAGTCATTTGACCGCGGTGCGGTCTTCTGGCGGTCTCTGCCGGGGTCGAAATGACCCCCATAGTGTCCGAAGGGAGTATGGGAAGCTGTTTTCCATTCATCTCCTTCTTTTATATGTAAAAAACGATAGGCACTCCTTAGATCTAATTTGGTGAACACCATGGCTCCTTGAATGGCATCCAATATATCCTGAATTAAGGGCAAGGGATAAGGATCCTTAATGGTTATTTTATTGAGTCTACGAAAGTCGACACATGGACGCAGATCTTTCATCTTCTTGGGGATGAAGAAAAGAGGAGCCCCAGCAGGAAACGTAGACAGAGCAATTAATCCATTCTGTAAGTTGTCATCTAGGTATTCCTTGAGCACCTTTTTTTCTTGGTCTGTCAATGAATACATTCGACCAAAAGGTACTACTTCCTTGGGAACCAATGGAATAGCACAATCATAGCTTCGATGAGGAGGTAGAATGGGATTACTGGGTTTCTGAAAGATACCAAAGTGTTCCTGATAACAGTCTGAAACTCATTGAATCATATTTATAGTGTTGTTAATTTTCTTAGTTGACTGAAAGGATCTTTTAGGAGACCAATGGGAGTTAGTTGAATAACAATTGTGCTGATAAAACAAAGATGTTAAAGATATGGTTCTCGTTTCCCAATTGATATAGGGATTGTGCCGGGTTAACCAGTGTATTCCTAAAATCATTGTGTGATTCGTTGAGGCTATAAGATCAAAGGTAACATGTTCTTGGTGCCCCCCAAAAGTCAAACAGAGCGTAGGAGTAGAGGCCACCACAGGACCGGCGGTTAAAGGAGAGCCATCAACCGTATGCACCTGCTCAGGATTTTCTTTAGGAATACGTGGAATTCCTTTATTCTTAGCCCAGGTCTCATCCAAATAGATTCCACTGGCTCCACAGTCTATAAGCGCTAGGAGGTGTTCTTCTTGACCTTGTGAACATTGCAACGTGACCGAAAGGATAAACAGGGTGGACATACTTTCTCTGGAGGAACATACCGACGGTACTTCAGCTCCTCCGGTCTCCTTCCTCCTTACAGGGGACAGGAGTTGACGTTTCCCAAAGGTCTGGAGGGACGAACAGGGCAACTACGAATCAGATAGCCAGCTTTGACACAATAGAGATAAGGCCCTCATTACAACATTGGCAGCGGCCGCCAATGCAGCCGCACTCCCGGGGTGGCCATTACGAGATCCCTGCTGGGCCGGTAGGTGGAAACTGAGTTTCCGCCTGCCGGCCCAGCGGGGATGTTGGCGCAACACGGGAGCCGGCTCCAAATAGAGCCGGCGGTGTTGTGGCGGTGCGACGGGTGCAGTTGCACTCGGTAGCGCTTTTCACTGTCTGCTCTGCAGACAGTGACTTGGTCCATTAATTCCTTTAAGGAACGAGCTGGAGTGGAATGTACTAATTCATCCTTACTTTCTTCACGCAGACCTCGGCGGAACAAGGTTACAAAGTTGCGTTCCACCCAACAAGTTTTGGCTGCCAACTGTTTAAAACGGGTTATATACTGCAGAACGTCCTGATTGCCCTTTTGTATGTCACATAAGGCTTCCTCAGTCGCTGCTTCCACCCCAGGCCTTTCAAACATCTATTTGAAGAGATTCAAGAAAGTAGGATAATTAGTCAGGACTGGATCTTCCGCAGAGACCAGAGGAGTCACCCAAGCAAGTGCAGGACCAGAGAAGGCACTGATCATATAGCCCACCTTAGCCTTATCAGAGGAAAATTGGAGTGGACGAACAGCAAAGAAGACTGTTAGGGCATCCTGAAACTCCTTTATCTTCTGAGGATCTCATGAATATCGAGGAGTAGCAGCAGATACATGACCCATGGACCAGGAAGATCCATGGACCGGGAAGACAGCACTTGTTGTAGTGCAGTGTTTTCAGCCCGCATTGCTGTAACTCTTGAGCTTGTTGTTGGACTGTCTGCAGCATGGCTTATACATTTTCTCTCATATCTCCCTGTGATCCTTCCATGGCTGCCTCGCAACGCAGAATTTTTTGGTGTTGCAATCTATCATGAACTGCACACGGCTTCTCACCTCTGGATGCAGGATTGGAAAAGAAACCCGGTCTTCTGCTGTTTCTGGATAATCCCAGATAGGGGCGACCCTTTCTAGTAGTCACAGGGCCGCTTGACAGAAAAACACCTAAGCAGAGCGTACCCTCCAGAAGGAGTCCCAGAGGGAAAAACCCCAAGAAATGGGGAAAAAACCTCAAAACAGAAACTCCTGAAAAGGAAGAAAAAACAGGACTTGAAAACAGGACAAAAGGCAAAAATCACCAACAGCGAAACAGGAACGACGAACAGGAGCGAAGAGCACCACCAAAGGGAAGTGTTTGCGACGCAAGGCAGAGCAAGACTGAGTGACTTATATACAGGAAAACAGGAAGTGACCTCACAGGTAAATGAAACAACACCATCTTGAAATGGGAAAAGCCCATAGAAAAGAATAGGAAAACAGGATGTAGTATAAAAGAAAAGGGCATGCTGGGAAAGGGAAACAGGAACAAGACAACATGGAGACCAGCAGGAATACAGAATAAATGAAGAACACATAAACCAAGAAAAAAGGAAAAAAAAGAGACAAGAAGGAGACCACCACTGACAGAAGAAAAGAGAATTCCTTAAAATAGGTAAGGGTGACGTGACCAGGAGCAGAAAACATGCTTCCTGGAACGCGTCGCCAAAACGGGGAGAAAACATGGAGGACGGCACTCCGAAAGTCGGAAGCGCGATCCGACCGCAGTCGGAGAAAGAGGCGCCACGGTAAGGCATGGTGTCACAGATAGAGGTAGCTATATCAGAGCAGCTTAGGCTGAACTAGGAGACATGCAAAGCTCCTACTATACCACTTATATCATATAGCACTATATCATAAGAAACACAATACTCAGAGTTACTAAAAATAAAGGTACTTTATTTTAGTGACAATATGCCAAAAGTATCTCAGATGATATACTCCCTCAGGAGGTAAGTAAAATACACAAAATATACACACAAACCAAAATCAGGTAAGTAAACAGTTAGAAAAGTAGTGCAAACACTGTAGAATACAGTAGAATGCAATAGGACACAATAGGCCTAGGGTGCAACACAAACCATATACTCCAAAAGTGGAATGCGAACCACGAATGGACCCCAGGCCTAGTGTAGTGTGTAGAGGGTTGCTGGGAGAGTAAGAAAACACTAAGAGTGTCCAAGATACCCCACCCCAAGACCCTGAAAAGTAGGAGTAAAGTTACCCTACTACCCCAGAAAGACAGTAAAGTCGAGATAAGGGATTCTGCAAAGGCAACAGCTGACTGCAAAGCACTGAAGATGGATTCCGGGACCTGAGGACCTGCAAAGGAAGGGGACCAAGTCCAAGAGTCACGCAAGTGTCCAGGGGGGCAGGAGCCCGCTAAACCCCGGATGAAGGTGCAAAAGGGCTGCTTCTGGGTGGAAGAAGCCAAAGATTCAGCAACAACGGAAGGTGCCAGGAACTTCTCCTTTGGTCAGAAGATGTCCCACGGCATGCTGGAGGATACAGAGTTGTTTCCATGCAGAAAGATAGCAAACAAGCCTTGCTAGCTGCAAGAGTCACAGTTGAAGATAATGGGTGCTGCCCGGGCCCAGGAAGGACCAGGAGGTCGCCCCTTGGAGGAGGAGACAGAGGGGGCACTCTGCAACACCATCTGTGCCCTTCAAAGCATTTCCAGAGGCTGGGGGAGGCTACTCCTCCCCAGCCCTTAACACCTATTTCCAAAGGGCGAGGGTGTAATACCCTCTCTCAGAGAAAATCCTTTATTCTGCCTTCCTCGGACTGGGCTGCCCCGACCCCAGGAGGGCAGAAACCTGTCTGAGGGTTGGCAGCAGTGGTAGCTGCAGAGAAAACCCCAGAGAGCTAGTTTGGCAGTACCCGGGGTCCATGTTGGAGCCCCGGGGATGCATGGAATTGGCACCCCAATAAGGGATTTGGCTTGGGGGGACAATTCCGTGATCTTAGACATGTTACATGGCCATGTTTGGAGTTACCATTGTGAAGCTACATATAAGTATTGACCTATATGTAGTTCACACATTTAATGGTGCCCCCGCACTCACAAAGTCTGGGGAAATCGGCCTGAACAATGTGGGGGCACCTTGGCTAGTTCCAGGGTGCCCTCACACTGGGTAACTTTGCACCTAACCTTCACTAAGTGAGGGTTAGACATATAGGTGACTCATAAGTTACTTAAGTGCAGTGTAAAATGGCTGTGGAATAATGTGGACGTTATTTCACTCAGGCTGCAGTGGCAGTGGCTCCCTATTGGTGGCAAAAGAAATGCTGTAGCCCATAGGGATCTCCTGGAACCCCAATACCCTGGGTACCTAGTTACCATATACTAGGGATTTATAAGGCTGTTCCAGTGTGCCAATCAGAACTGGTGAAAATGGTCCCTAGCCTGCAGTGACAAATTTAAAAGCAGAGAGAGCATAAACACTGAGCTTCTGGTTAGCAGAGCCTCAGTGATACAGTTAGGCACCACACAGGGAACACATATAGGCCACAAACTATGAGCACTGGGGTCCTGTGACACAAACAAAAACAAACTGACACACAAGTAAAAATGGGGGTAACATGCTAGGCAAGATGGCACTTTCCTACTGGGGGTCGTGGCAATGTTCTCTGTCTTCTGCCTGGTTTGCGGGGTGGTTATCCTTCTGCAGGGGGTGGGGAGCTGGTGTCCTGTTGGTTCTGTGGTCGGGCCTCCTGTCCACTAGCAATGGCAGACATTGAAGACTGTTCATCGGTTGGGCTGGTGTCAGGGGCTCAGTGGTATGCCACTGTCTCCCTCATGGTGTTGGCCATGTCTGCCAGCACCCCTGCAATGGTGACCAGGGTGGTGTTAATGGACCTCAAGTCCTCCCTCATCCTCAGGTACTGTTCCTCCTGCAGCTGCTGGGTCTCCTGAATCTTGGGCAGTCCCGTGCCCATGGTCTCCTGGGAATGGTGGTATGCTACCATCATGTTTGAGAGTGCCTCATGGAGAGTGGGTTCCTTTGGCCTGTCCTCCCCCTGTTGCACAGCAGTTCTCCCAGCTTTCCTGTTGTCCTGTGCCTCCGTCCCCTGAACCGTGTGCCCACTGCCACTGACCACAGGTCCCTGATTTGCTTGGGTTAGTGGGTTTGCCTGGGGTCCCTGTAGTGGTGGACACACTGCTGATTGACTTGTCCTGGGGACAGTGGCATGGGCCCGCTGGGTGGGTGCTCTGGTGGTGTTTCCTAGGGAGGAGGTTCTGTGGTGGCTTGGGACTGTGGCAGGGGAACTGACTGTCCAGAGGTCACTGATGGGCCGGGATGGTCATCTTGATCCAGGCATGCAGAGCTGCTGTTATCACTGTGGGCCTCTTCTGTGGGAGGATTGGATATGGCTGGCACCTCCTGTCCGGTGACATTGGGTAGGGGTCCTGTTGGGGTGTAAATGCATTGTTATTGTATCTGTGTGTGCCATCTTGTGAAACCGGTGTGTTTTCCTCTATTACTGTGCTTGCACTATCACCTTGGCCCTTGTGTGAGTGGTGATTGTGTGCCCTGGGTGAGTCTCTCTCTTGGACATGCTTTGGTGATGGGTGTCCATGCAGGTCTGTGATAGGTGTCCATGCATTGGTGTTGCATGCAGGGCTTGGTATTGGGATGGGTGGGTTGTGATGATGGGGTATATGTGAGGTGGTGGAGTGATGGGTGTGAGGGTAGGGGTAAGAGTTTGTGATGGCATGCAGGTAGGGTGGGGGATATATTAGTAAAGATCTGACTTACCAGACTCCAGTCCTCCTGCTACTCTTGCGAGGCCCTCAGGATGCATAATTGCCAAGACTTGCTCCTCCCATGTTGTTAGTTATGGGGGAGGAGGTGTATGAGTGATGGTGTTGTGTGCCTTTGGATGCTGGTGTGGTCTTTGTTTTTCTCTCACTCTGCTTCTTCCAAATTTTTTGGTGTAAGGGGTTGTGGGTAATGTGGGTGTGTGTTTTATAGTGTTGTGAGTGTGTGGGTGTGATGTGTGTCGCCTGTGTATATTTTGAATTGTCCAATGTGGTTGTGTTTTGTAAGTGTGTATGTATTTTGAGCGCAGCGGTGTGCACTGCCAATGGTTTACCGCAGTTGAATGAACGCCACTTTGATTCGTGGGTCGTGATAGTGTGGGCGTATTCCTGTTGGCGTGATGGTGTGGGTTTTGGTTCTGCCAATTTAATACTGACCTTTGGTGTGGCGGACTTATGTGGGCGTCTGTATTGTGGAGGATTTCTCAGTGTGGGTCATAATACCTGTATCGGATTTCCGCCGCGGACACGGTATGTTGGCCGCCGTCGGCATGGCGGTCAGCGGCATTTACCTCCAATGTTGTAATGAGGGCCATAATGTTTTAAACAACAAAAGCACTTAAAATCATCAGTTATATTTATCTCACAAAACTAGAACTCATGACATAAAATACCTATAACTCTCTACCTTGCCATGCACTGCTTAAAACGTCACATATTACATCACTCATGACATGCTCTACGATATCATTGATAACATCACTGCCACATCTAAAATGACATAATTGATAACAAAACTGTGCGTGGTAGAGGTGTTAGTTATAATTACTTTGCATAACTATAACTAGTGAATTTGTGCATGTTTGTCAGTTTAAAATGGTATGTTTTAACTGACATTTTCACGAAACTACAACATACCTGTAACCTCTGCCTTTTCAAGGAAAACTTGTATGTGTGTGTATGTGTTTTACACAGTGGCAGTAGACGCTGTTTAGGTATATGTGAGTATCACAGTTTCTATAGGAAGATTGTTTTAGTTTTTCTTCACAACATTTGTGCTGTTTGGTGAATCTTCTCGATACTTTCAAAAAAAGGTCATGCATCTCAGCTCCATGGTGTAAAGTTGCAGTGTGATCTGTGACTTGAGGGCTGAAAAAAAGTGAGGTCCCAAAATACTTTTTATCCCTGTAGAGAAAACATATGAACAGAATTACACCACATTTAGCAGAAAGATAAATATTTACTTCAAAAGCAAGATTTTTTTATGCTGTATATCTGTATTTTTGGAGGAAGGTAAAAAATATAGGTATATTGACAAATGTTCCAAGAGTTTAATCATAAAGGCCCTCATTACAACCCTGGCGGTCGGTGTTAAAACAGTGGTAACACCGCCAACAGGCCGGCGGTAAAAAAAATTAGATCACAACCACAGTGGAAACCGCCAACATAGACAGCCACTTTAACACTCCGACCGCCAGGGCGGTAGCAACAAACACTGCGGCGGTCACCACCAACAGACAGGAGGAAGACAATGTACCGCCCACACTATTATGTAGGCGGTACACAGTCTCTCAAGTTGGTGGTTTGCCCACTGCTTCGTCCTAGGGAGTGCAAAGCCACAGTCTCTCAAGTGGGTGGGTTGACCACTGCTTGGTCCTGGGGAGTGCAAAGCCACAGTCTCGCAAATGGGTGGGTTGCCCACTGCTTGGTCCTGGGAAGTGTAAAGCCACAGTCTCTCAAGTGGGTGAGTTGCCCGATGCTTGGTCCTGGGGAGTGCAAACCCACAGTCTCTCAAGTCGGTGACATGTTCCACTGGTTCTGGAGGGTGCATTGTGCCCAGAGTGCTTGATCCTGCCAAGGATGGGGGGGTGGATGCATCTATTCACTGGTTCTGAAGGGGGCATTGTGCCCAGAGTGCTTGATCCTGCCAAGGATAGGGGAGTGGATGCATCTATCCACTGGTTCTGGAGGGGGCATTGTGCCCAGAGTGCTTGATCCTGCCAAGGATAGGGGAGTGGATGCATCTATCCACTCGTTCTGGAGGGGGCATTGTTCCCAGAGTGCTTGATCCTGCTAAGAATAGGGGAGTGGATGCATCTATCCACTGGTTCTGGAGGGGGCATTGTGCCCAGAGTGCTTGATCCTGCCAAGGATGGGGAAGTGGATGCATCTATCCACTGGTTCTGGAGGGGGCATTGTGCCCAGAGTGCTTGATCCTGCCAAGGACAGGGGGAGTGGATGCATCTATCCACTGGTTCTGGAGATGGCATTGTGCCCAGTAATGCTGCACCTGGGGTGTGGCAGTTACCGTCCTTTCACCTGGGTGTCTGAGCCACGAGATGTACATGGAACAGGTAGCATGATACTCCATGGAGGCAGAGCCACACTCCATCCTGCGGCAACTTAGGCTGCCAACTGCTTCTCGTGCCAGTGCTGGTGCCTCAAGTGGCGTGTCCAGGACGCTACCTGCAGCCTCGGACGGCTGCCCACTGGTGATGCTGCTGACGTCTGATATAGTGGTACCGGCTGGGCACTTGGCGGTGCAGATGGTGGTGCAAGTGGCGGTGGCTGCAGCGGTGGCTGCGGCAGAGATGCTGCAGCTTCTGGCCATGGTGCAGGTGTCTGTTGTGATGGAGGGAGACACCATGTCATCTCCGGCAGCCTCAGATGGCTGATCCTTGGGGAGGATGCTGCAGACTGACGTTGTGGCAGCGGCGGTGCAGGTGGTGGTACAGGTAGCGGTGCAGTTGGCGGTCATTGCGGCGGTGGTGACTGTGGTACAGGTCGCTGGCATTCCAGAGGAAATGGTGGTCACCAGCCCCTCACCAGGAGGCATCGTGCCCTGAGGTGACTTGCCCTTTGTCTTGTGTCCCTTCCCCACCTTGGCAGTCGCTGCTGGCACCTTGTCACTGTCCTCTCTGTGTTTGGCTGCAGCCTTGCTGAGTGGGTGGTGCAACTTTCCCCTGCTGGAAGCCAGCCCCTTTTTGACCTCAGCAGGTGGCGGAATCGGGTAGTCTTTCACATCTGTAGGTAGCACACTGGCAGCTCTGATGGGTGCCCCCTTCGATCCACCCGGACTTGCACGGATCATAGCAGACGCAGATGTGGTGGCTGAGGTGCTGGGTTGGGATCTTGACATCCTGCCACTAGGGGATGGGTGGGGGGTGTAGGGAAAAGGTTAAAGTTTGCTAGGAAAAGTTTTTTAGACACACAGGAATGTGAAGATGGAGGGGGTGTGGGAGTGGAGGAAGAGGTATGGTTGTAGGAGGCGTATGTCTGCTGAGTTTGGATTAAGGTGCATGGGCTGGAGGCTATTGTGAGGTGGATGGCTGTTGAGTGGGTGTGTGCCTGCCTTTGTGTACTTTGGGGGGAGGGCTCACAGACACACTGAGAGAGGACACAGGGGATGTGTGAATGGTAGTGGGGTTTGTGATTGCACGTGAGCGGTGTGTTGTGATGGGCGTGCTTGTGATGGAGGCAGTGGCTGATGATGTAGTGCATGCAGGTGTGAGTGGAGATGAGACTGGGAGGGAGGTGGAGGATGTGGAGGAGGGGGACACAGTGGAGGAAGTGGATGTTGGTATGTGTGCATGGGTATGGTGCTTATGTGAGTGCCTGTGTAATGTGTGGTGCTTGTTTTTTCCATAGCCACTTTTGTCTGTTGATGTGTGTGCATGCTGGTCTGAAGGTGTGCTTGGGATAGGCTGTGGTAAGGGGATTGGGTCTGGGTAGTGGAAGTTGGAGGGGGGAGGCTGGACAAAAGGACAATGGCTGCCATCTGTGCTGAGGCCAGCGCCTGAAATGCTCTCTGTTGGTCCCCCACGCCAGAATGAATGCCCTCCAGGTATGCATTTGTTTGCTTCAAATGCCTCTTGACACCCTGGATGGCATTCAGAATGGTTGACTGCCCTCAGTGAGGGATCTCAGGAGGTCAATAGCCTCCTCACTGAGGGCAGCAGGGCTGACTGGGGAAGGGCCTGAGGTGCCTGGGGCGAAGGAAATGCCCACCCTCCTGGGTGAGCGGGCATGGGAAACACAGTGAGGGGCTGCTGGGAGGGCGGTGCTGATAGGGGGGTGGCAGCTGTACCTGTAGTTGGGGTGGGCACAGAGGTGTCCGCCACCGCCAGGAAGCTTCCATCAGAGGAGGAGCCACTGTTGCTGGTATCCCTCCTGTCCCCTTCATGGAGCTCCCCTCGCCCTCAGTCCCACTGGTGCCCTCACCCTCTGTGGATTCACCCTCATGGGCCATGGGGGATGCAGCTCCCTCCATCACCGGTGCCTCTGCTCCTCTGCCAGATGATGCTAATGCACACAAGGACAGGGTGACAAAACAAGAAGTTGGGGAAAGACAGAGGACACACATGGTCAATGCCAGCAACACCAGTACCGTTGGCAGACACAACACATACTGAGCTGCCCTAAGCACTAGGCCTTGGCCAACCACTCGCTATGAAAACTTGGACAGGAAAACTTGGATCCTGGGTCAATGGACCAAGTGCTCCCAAAAACTAGGGGTAGGAAGGGCAAACCCTTCTCCACTATCCCTCCCTCCACAGATGATTCCCCTTTTGAGGAAGAGAAATTCTCTACCTGTGCATAACCTGAACCAGAGGAGCCGGAAGCTGATGTAGCTGAGCTTTTGGGTGCAGGGGGGCCTGCCAGGGAAGAGCTGAGTTTGACACAGAAACCTGTCCCACATTGGAGGGTCTCAGACAGCAAGCTGTCAAACAGCAGAATGGGAATGTCAATGAGAGCCACAGAGTTTACTGGGAGAATAATCTCCTCTATACTGAAGCAAGGGACCCTAAACCTGGTGCCACCAGGAGACTGGTCATCCCCCTTCAGTACAGGGAATTCCTCCTAACTCTTACTCATGACATTCCCTTGGCTGGGCATTTAGGCCAGAGTAAAACATGGCACAGACTTGTTCCACATTTTCACTGGCCCCATATGTCAGAAGACAGAAAGGAGTTTTGTCGCTCCTGTGCCAACGGCCAAGCCGGTGGCAAGACTTATGGCACCCAAAAGTCCCCTTAATCCCACTGCTAGTGGTTGGGGTCCCCTTTGAAAGGGTAGGGGTTGACATAGTTGGCCCCCTTGACCTTCCAACAGCCTCTGGCAATAGATTCATCCTTGTGGTGGTGGACCATGCCACAAAGTATCCAGAAGCTATCCCCTTAAGGACCACTACAGCACCCGCAGTGGCAAAAATCCTCCTGAGAATCTTTCCCAGGGTGGGTTTCCCTAAGGAAGTGGTGTCAGACAGAGGTCGTAACTTCATGTCTTCATACATCAAAGCAATGTGGAAGGAGTGTGGTGTTACCTACAAGTTCACCACCCCTTATCATACACAAACTAATGGTTTGGTTGAGAGGTTTAATAAAACTCTCAAAGGCATGATCATGGAACTCTCTAAAAAACTCAGAAGGAGATGGGATATCCTCTTGCCAAGCCTCTGTTTCGCCTACAGGTAGGTACCCCAAAAAGTAGTGGGCTACAGCCCCATTGAACTCCTATTTGGTCACCCTGTTAGGGGTCCCCTTGCTTTTGTTAAGGAGGGATGGGAACAACCTTTAAAAGCTCCAAAGCAAAACATTGTGGACTATGTGCTTTGCCTAAGACCCAGAATGGCCGAGTACATGAAAAAGGCCACTAAAAACCTTCGGGCCAGCCAAGAGCTCCAAAAGCAATGGTTTGACCAGAAGGCTGTCCTGACAGACTACCACCTAGGACAGAAGGTGTGGGTATTGGAGCCTGTTGCGCAAGAGCACTCCAGGACAAATGGAGTGGACCCCATCTCATTGTAGAAAAGAAAGGTGAGGTCAACTATCTGGTGGACCTGGGCACTGCCAGAAGTCCCCTTAGGGTGTTTCATGTCAACCGACTCAAACCTTACTATGACAGGGCTGACTTAACCCTGCTAATGGCTACAGATGAGGGGCAGGAGGAAGAGAGTGACCCTCTCCCTGACCTCTTCTCCAACACTGAAGCTGATGGCTTTGTGGAAGGAATGGTTCTTGCAGACTACCTTACTGCTGAGCAGAAGGAAGACTGTAAAAATCTCCTAGGTCAGTTTTCTGAACTCTTCTCACTCACACCTGGTACAATTACTTGGTGTGAACATACAATTGACACTGGAGACAGTTTACCTGTCAAAAGTAACATTTACAGCCAACGTGATCATGTCAGACATTGCATAAAAACATAAGTTCAGAAACTGTTAGACCTTGGAGTTATTGAGGCTTCTGTCCCCAAACCGCATGGTAAAGATGGAATAAGAGAAATGCGGTTTTGTGTGGACTATAGGGGTCTTAATACAGTAACCAAAACAGATGCTCACCCTATACCCAGGGAAGATGAGCTAATAGATACTCTGGCATCTGCCAAGTAGCTAAGCACCTTTTATTTGACTGCAGAGTATTGGTAGATCATAATGGCAGAGAATGCTAAACCAAAAACTGAATTTTCAACCATATGGGGGCATTATCAATTCACAGTTATGTCCTTTGGTTTGAAAAATGCACCTGCCAGTCTTCAGAGGCCGGTGAATACAGTCCTCTAAGGTTTGGAAGCTTTCAGTGCAGCATACTTAGATGATATTGCTGCCTTTAGCTCTACCTTGGATGAATACCTGGGCCACCTCTAGAGAGTTTTGGAGGCCCTGCAAAAGGCTGGCCTAACTATCAAGGCTTCAAAGTGCCAGATTGGGTAGGGGAAAGTGGTTTATCTGGGCCACCTGGTAGGTGGTGAACAGATTAAACCACTGGAGGGGAAGATTCAGACTATTATGGACTGGGATCCCTGTACTACTCAGACCCAGGTCAGAGCCTTCTCAGTTCTCACTGTGTATTACAGGAGGTTCGTTAAGAACTATGGCTCCATTGTTGCCCCTCTTAATGACCTCACCAGTAAGAAAATGCCTAAAAAGGTATTGTGGACAGCTACCTATCAGGACGCTTTTGAGGAGCTTAAGCAGGCCATGTGCTCTGCCCCTGTCTTGAAGAGCCAAAACTACTCCACCAAAAACATTGTCCAAACAGATGCTTCTGAATTAGGGGTAGGGGCTGAACTATCACAACTTAACTAAGAGGGCCAGAATCAACCTGTTGCTTTTATCAGCAGGAGGTTGACCCTAGAGAAAAGCGTTTGTCTGCCATAGAGAGGAAGGCCTTTGCTGTGGTCTAGGCCTTGAATAAGCTGGGACCCTGCCTGTTTGGGACTCACTTCATTGTTCAAACAGACCACACACCTCTATTATGGTTTAAATAAATGAAAGGTGAAAATCCTCAATTGTTGAGGTGGTCCATTTCCCTACAGGGGATGGACTTTACAATGGAACATAGACCTCGGGGTACCCACTCCAATGCAGATGGATTATCCAGATATTTCCACTTAGACATTGAAGACTCATCTGGGCAAGGTTAGCCTTATTGTACCTTGTTTGGGGGGGAGGGAGTTGTGTAGGAAAGTGCCATCTTTCTTGGCATGTTACCACCATTGTTACCTGTATGTCAGAATGTTTTTGCCTGTCTCACTGGGATCCTGCTGGTCAGGACCACAGTGCTCATAGTTTATAGCCTAATGTGTGTCTGTATAGCGCTTGACTGTGGCACTGAGGCTCTGCTAATCAGAACCTCAGTGCTTATGCTCTCTCTGCTTTTAAATTTGTCACTATAGGGTAGTGACTTAATTTACTAATTTCATTTGGCACACTGGACCCCCCCTTATAAGCTCCTAGTATATGTACCTAGCTACCCAGGGCATTGGGGTTCAGAAGATCCTTATGGGCTGCAGCATTTCTTTTGCCACCCATAAGGAGCTCAGACAAACCCTTTCACAGGACTGCCATTGCAGCCTGCGGGAAATAATGCACACATTATTTCACAGCCATTTTTCACTGTACTTAAGTAACTTACAAGTCACCTATATGTCTAACCTTCACTTTCTGAAGGTTAGGTGCAAAGTTACTAAGAGTGAGGGCACCCTTGCACTAGCAAAGGTGCCCCCACATAGTTCAGGGCCATTTCCCTGGACCTTGGGAGTATGGGGACGCAATTACACGTGTTCACTACATTTAGGTCAATACCTATATGTAGCTTCACAGTGGTAACTCTGAATATGGCCATGTAAGGTGTCTAAGATCATGGCATTGTCCACCCATTCCAAATTTGGTGTTGGGGAGCCAATTCAATGCATCCTGGGGGCTCCACTATGAACCCCGAGTACTGCCGAACCAGCTCTCTGAGGCTTGCATTGCAGCTACAGCGGCTGCCACCTCACAGACTGGGTTGTGCCCTCCTGGGGTCTGAGCAGCTCAGTCCCAGGAAGGCAGAACAAAGCATTTCCTTTGGGAGCAGGGTGTACACCCTCTCCCTTTGAAAACAGGTGTTACAGGCTGAGGAAGGGTAACCTCCGCCAGCCTCTGGAAATGCTTTGAAGGGCACAGATGGTGCCTTCCTTGCATAAGCCAGTCTACAGCAGTTCAGGGAACCCTTGTCCCCTGCTCTGGAGCAAAACTGACAAAGGAAAGGGGAGTGACCACTCCCCTGTCCATCACCACCATAGGGAAGGTTCCAGAGCTCCTCCATTGTGTCACAGACTTCAGCCATCTTGCTTTGCAAGGTTTGGGGGCACTCTGGAGGACTCTGAGTGGCCAGTGCTAGCAGGTGACGTCAGAGACCCCTCCTGATAGGTCCTTACCTGCTAAAGTAGCCAATCCCCCTCTCAGGGCTATTTAGGGACTCTCCTGTGGGTTCTCTTCAAATTCTACTTGCAAGTTTCCAGCAGGAATCCTCTGCAACTACTAATTCATCCTCTGACCTTGGATCAACCGCAGCCTGCTCCAGGAACAGCTGTAACAGCAACAAAGTATCCAAAAGGGATACTTTTCTACTGCAACTTCAGCCCCAGCCAGCAACTGCAACAGTTTCCATGGTGTGCACACTCTGAAGACTCCCTGTCTTCACCCTGCACCAGAAGGACCAAAGAAATCTCCTGTGGGGTGACAGAGTCACTCCCCTGCTCACGCAGGCACCTTCTAAGTCGACAACCAGTTCTCTTGTACTCCTCTCACAGCAACAAGCATGCTCCATGGAACACAGAGAGTGTGCAAATTACACCACTGCAGGGTAAGAACCAGACTATTGTGGAATAGGCTCCCCCTACAATTCAAACCCAGGTGAGAGCCTTCTTAAGCCTCACAGGGTGCTATAGGAGGTTCATTAAGAATTATGGCTCCATTGCAGCTCCTCTTATTAACCTCACTCGTAAGAAGATGCCTTAAAAAGATATTGTGTACAGCTAGCTGTCAAAAGGCTGTTGATGAGCTAAAACAGGCCTTGTTACTCCAAAAAATTCATAGTCAAGACTGATGCTTCTGAATTAGGGGCAGTTCTATCACAGCTTAACACTGAGGCCCAGGATCAACCTGTTGCTTTTATCATTAGGAAGTTGACCCCTAGAAAAAAGTGTTGGTCTACCATAGAGAGGGAGGCCTTTGCTGTGGTCTCTGCACTGAAAAAGTTGAGACCATACCTGTTTGGTATTCACTTTATTGTTCAGACAGACCACAAACCTCTAATATGGCTTAAACAAATGAAAGGTGAAAACCCTAAATTGTTGAGGTGGTCCATTTCCCTACAGGGAATGGACTATACAGTCGAACATAGACCAGGGAGTACCCACTCCAATGCAGATGGACTCTCCAGATATTTCCACTTAGACAATGAAGACTCATCTGGGAAAGGTTAGCCTTTTTGTCCCTTGTTTGGGGGGGGGAGTTCGTAGAAAAGTACCATCTTGTCTGGCACGTTACCCCCATGTTTACTTGTGTGTCAGTTTGTTTTTGCCTGTCTCACTGGGATTCTGCTAGCCAGGACCCCAGTGCTCATAGTTTGTGGCCTGAATGTGTGTCCCTGTGTAGTGACTAACTGTGTCACTGAGGCATGCTTATGAGAACCTCAGTGCTTATGCTATCTCTGCCTTTAAAATTGTCACTATAGGCCAGTGACCATTTTCACCAATTCTAATTGGCACACTGGAACACCCTCATAATTCCTTAGTATATGGTACCTCGGAAGTGATAACCTCCACATTATTTCACAGTCATTTTACACTGCATTTAAGTAACTTATAAGTCACCTATATGTCTAACCCTCACTTGATGAAGGTTAGGTGTAAAGTTACTAAGTGTGAGGGCACCTTGGCACTAGCCAAGGTGCCCCCACATTGTTCAGGGCAATTTCCCCGGGCTTTGTGAGTGCGGGACACCATTACACATGTGCACTACATGTAGGTCAATACCTATATGTAGCTTCACAATGGTAACTCCGAGTATGGCCATGTAACATGTCTAAGATCATGGAATTGCCCCCCCTTGCCAAATATGGTATTGGGGTGCCAATCCCATGCCTCCCCGGGGCTCCAGCATGGACCCCGTGTACTGCCAAACTATCTCTCTGGGGTTTTCACTGCAGCTTCCGCTGCTGCCAACCCACAGACATGCTTTTGCCCTCCTGCGTCTGGGCAGCCCAGTCCCAGGAAGGCAGAACAAAGGATTTCCTGTGAGAGAGGGTGTTACACCATCTCCCTTTGGAAATAGGTGTTACGGGCCTGAGAGGAGTAGACTTTCCTGGCCTCTGGAAATGCTTTGAAGGGCACAGATGGTGCCTCCTTGCATAAAACCATTCTACACCGGTTCCGGGAACCCCCAGCCCTGTCTGATGCGAAACTGGACGAAGGAAAGGGGAGTGACCATTCCCCTGTCCATCCCCACCCGAGGGGTGGTGCCCAGAGCTCCTCCAGTGTGTCCCAGACCTCTGCCATCTTGAAACCAGAGGTGTGAGGGCACAATGGAGGCCTCTGAGTGGCCAGTGCCAGCAGGTGACGTCAGAGACCCCTCCTGATAGGTGCCTACCTGTCTAGGTGGCCAATCCTCCTCTGAAGGCTATTTAGGGTCTCTCCTGTGGGCTTTTCCTCAGATAATGAATACAAGAGCTTACCAGCATTCCTCTGCATCTCCCTCTTTGACTTCTGCCAAGGATCGACCGCTGACTGCTCCAGGCGCATGCAAAACTGCAAAAAAGCAGCAAGAAGACTACCAGCGACATTGTAGCGCCTTATCCTGCCAGCTTTCTCGACTGTTTCCTGGTGGTGCATGCTCTGGGGGTTGTCTGCCTTCACCCTGCACTGGAAGCCAAGAAGAAATCTCCAGTGGATCGACGGAATCTTCCCCCTGCTAACGCAGGCACCAAACTTCTGGATTACCGGTCCTCTGGGTCCCCTCTCATCTTGACGAGCGTGGTCCCTGGGACACAGAAGCTGGATTCAAGTGACCCTGACAGTCCAGTGGTTCTTCTGTCCAAATTTAGTGGAGGTAAGTCCTTGCCTCCTCACGCCAGACAGTAATCCTGTGTAATACGTGATCTGCAGCTGCTAGGGCTTCTGTGCACTTTTGCAAGGATTCCTTCATGCACAGCACAGCCCAGACCCCCAGCACTCTGTACTGCATTATTCAACTCGCTGAGTTGACCACCAGCTTCGTGGGACCCTCTTTTGTTGTGTTGAGACACTGCCGTGCTCAGATTTCTTGAATGCCTGTTCAAGTGCTTCTGCAGCTGCTTGCCTGCTTCTGCATGGGCTCTTTCTGTTGCTGAGTGCCCCCTCTGTCTCCTCCTCCAAGGGGCAATCTCCTAGTCCTTCCTGGGCCCAGGCAGCACCCATTATCTTCAACTGCATCTCTTGCAGCTAGCAAGGCTTGTTTGTGGTCTTTCTGCGTGGAAACAACTTTGCATCCTCAAGCACACCGTGGGACATCTTCTGACGAAAGAAGAGGTTCCTGATACCTTCCGTTGTTGCAGAATCTTCAGCTTCTTCTACTCAGAGGCAGCCGTTTTGCACCTTCATCCGGGGTTTAGTGGGCTCCTGCCCCCCCGGACACTTGCGTGACTCTTGGACTTGGTCCACTTCCTTTGAAGGTCCTCAGGTCCAGGAATCCATCTTCAGTGCTTTGCAGTCAGTTGTTGCCTTTGCAGAATCCCCTATATTGACTTCACTGTCTTTCTGGGATAGCAGGGTAACTTTACTCCTATTTTTCAGGGTCTTGGGGTGGGGTATCTTGGACACCCTTAGTGTTTTCTTACACTGGCAGCGACCATCTGCACACTACACTAGGCCTGGGGTCCATTCGTGGTTCGCATTCCACTTTTGGAGTATATGGTTTGTGCTGTCCCTAGGCCTAGTGTGTCCTATTGTATTCTATTGTGTTCTACAGTGTTTGCACTACTTTTCTAACAGTTTACTTACCTGATTTTGGTTTGTGTGTATATTTTGTGTATTTTGCTTACCTCCTAAGGGAGTATATCCTCTGAGATACTTTTGGCATAATGTCACTAAAATAAAGTACCTTTATTTTTAGTAACTCTGAGTATTGTGTTTCTTATGATATAGTGCTATATGATATAAGTGGTATAGTAGGAGCTTTGCAGGTCTCCTAGTTCAGCCTAAGCTGCTTTTCTATAGCTACCTCTATCAGCCTAAGCTGCTAGAACACTACTAATCTACTAATAAGGGATAACTGGACCTGGCACAAAGTGTAAGTACCATCAGGTACCCACTATAAGCCAGACCAGCCTCCTACACATGTCCTGCCTTTACTTACACAGCACCCTGCCCTATTTGTTACCTAGGACCTATATTAGGGGTGACTTATATGTAGAAAAAGGGGAGTTTAGGCTTGGCAATTACTTTTAAATGCCAAGTCGAATTGTCAGTGAATCTGCTCCCACATGCCTTGCCTTGGCAGGCCTGAGGCATGTTTAATGGGCTACTTATGTGGGTGGCACAATCACTGCTGCAGGCCCACTTGTAGCCTTTAATTTGCAGGCCCTGTGCACCTTTAGTCGACTTTACTAGGGAGTTACAGATAAATTAAATATGCCAATTGGGTAGGAGCCAATGTTACCATGTTTAGGGGAGAGAGCACATGCACTTTACCACTGGTCAGCAGTCGTAAAGTGTGCAGAGTTCTAAAACCAGCACAAAACAGGGTCAGAAAAATGGTGGGAGGCAGGCAAAAAGTTGGGGAATGACCACCTTAAGGCTGTCAGGTCTAACAGTAGTTTTGGAGTTATTAAAGAAAAAAAAGAAATATAGGTATCTAGGGATGCAGATGCTCCATGAATCCTGGGCAAAGGCAAGACCTTTGATTGTCTGGCCGCAACCTGAGGGGAAAATTGAAGTTACCATTTTGTTTTTCCCATTGGCCCGGGAGGGGAACAATCAAAAACTAACTTAATGGGTCATGATATGGGTACCCAGACCCCAAAAGACAGAGAGAGGGGAATTCTAGGGACACCTGATTGGAAACTGTTGGCCGATCCATGGATCCACAACAGCTGTCAGTAGAATCCCCAGTGTAAATTTGCAAGGAATCTGCAGATCCAAAATCCAATGGAAAAAAAAACACCCACTCACACACTAAAACTCTCTTGCTTGGGGTGGGTGTATGCATGGGTTTGGCTGCAGAGTCTGGCCACTGGCAAGGCCCTGAGGCAAACCCAATACAGGTGGTTGTATTAACGTACAGTAATTATATATTAATTTACATTAAAAAAAATAGAAATTCAATAAAAAACAAAGGTTATTGTTAGGCTCACGTTTTACCCACAGAAGGCCATAAAAATTCACTAGTTATTATTATATTTATAGTTATACTTATCTGAAGAAACTATAACTTGTGCCTTTTGGCTCACATGAATGGTATCAACAGTGATGTCATTAGTGATGTAATGAGTGGTCACTGATCTTGTCATGAGTGTGGTAATATTTGAGGTCATAAGCAGTCTATTGTGAGGGCCTGAGTGATAGTTAGGTGAGGTAACTATAACCATTGAATTTCTATAGTTTTGTACATTTGAAATGTCAGCCCAATTATAGCATCCCTTGAACCTTTGTTTTTTTCCGCCAATTTGAAAGGTTTTTAATTTGAAATGTCATTTTCCAGGGGCCCTGGATGTAGGGTAGCAGTGAAGGGGCACTGACTGGGTGGAACGCAGTAGTTCAAAGGCTTCCCAAATGCTATTCAAGCTCTGCACAGTAACACCTCCTCCATACATGCCTCACACTGAAAACCATGCACCATTCTCCCTTGATTCTCGCTGTAGTCCTGCATGATGCACCCCAACATCAAGGTTATTTTACATAGTGCATGATGTAATAGTCTGTATTCTTTTTTCAAGTTGTGCAAACTCGAAAAGAAGGATACCCTGTGTATTACGATGATGATGGTGCCCACCAAATATTACAGGTTTGGAGCCATTATTAAATTTGAATGAAGGTCCCCGCAATCTGAAATATAGATTCCCAGTTGTTGTCGGAGTTAACACTTTTGGTAAATTTCTGACAACATTACAATTTGATATTTCTCCTTTGAACAATCAACCCAGTGGGGGGACTCAGATTTAGTTCTAGCCAACACAAACTATCAGCTGTGAACCACTGCTGTGCAGGGTCAAGATTCATACAGCTGTAGAAAAGGACATACCAGGCACTCTCAGTCTTGGGAGGGGGGAGTAAGAAGCAGAGGTTAACCATGAGGGAAATTAACACACTGTATTAGTCTTCTTTGAAACACTGCAGGAATACCCCTCTTACACCATGCAAGGGTTGTCGAGCTGGGGTCATGCACCCACAGAGGACTACAATCTGGATAACCTATAAGCTCACAGGATGTTATCTGCTTTTCATTGCTCTGAGTGATACCTCCCTTTGTTAGCACCTAGAAGCTGTTCATTTTGTAAAGTGCAATATGTGCTATTGAATTGTACTAAAGAGCCCATGCTTAGCTGGTGTGTCTTCCAATCTATATGAAATAACAGTGTTTTGTAGTAGACTATTGTTTGTTTGTGGCACAGCCAGTATTCACTGAATTTCTGCTGTGTTTATATTTCTGTCAGTTCACTGTGTCTTTTTGTGTTCTAGATGAAGAGGTGGTGGCCTTTGGTTCACCAGAGGCTACCATTCCTGGAGAGAGAAGACCCATTCCATTCTCCCCGAGAGCACATAACTTTATTATTTGGGGTAGTGCAGACGTCTTGTCAGAGATTCCTGATAATAAAAGAAACAAAAAATGGTTGTGCCCAAGGTGAATTTTTTTTTAATTTTAGATAGTTTTTTGTTTTTATGTTTTTGGGAAATTTGCAGATCAATTGCAAAAAGTCTCCTCACATATTTGCAGTTCTGTAGGAGGTTCAGGAATCTAGGGTGCTTTTTACCAGGATCTGAAAACATAAATAGACACTTAAAAATATTTGTTTAAGTTGAGTGGTTTTCTAAAAAGGTAGTGACACATAAAATTTTACTGAAAAAGGTTTAAATCTTATTTAAATATATTTCCAGGATTCACAATGACATTGCAATGACATTGAGACTTTGTGGCGAATCCCATGTGACACAGGAACAAATGGAGTTTACTGGCAGAAACACCTTTCAATCATTTATACGGGAAGTCCTCTCCTTTTTTCATGCTTTAAGTGTGGCCGTGAAAATTCACACCTCCACATTTATAGCAACAGTTTAGTTTTCTCTTTAGTGTTTTTGATTGCTTTTCCTTATGAAAACATGGCATCTGCCCCTGAAAATCCACCACAGGACATTGGAAGCTCTTCATCTGATGAAGAAAGCACTCCCAAGAAAGAGAGCATCATGTGGAAGTGAGTGTGTGAGTGGCTATATTGGTGAGTAACTGGTTATGTTAGTGGCTGTATGGGTGAGTGAATGGGTGTGTCAGTAGCTGTATTTGTGAGTGAATGGCTCTGCAAGTGCCTGTATGAGTGAGCGAGTGGTGTGTGAGTGGATGTAAGAGTAAGTATGTGAGAGGCTGTTTGACTGTATGTGTGAGCGAGTGGCTGTGTGAGTACCTATATAAATAAGTGAAGATGTTAGTGTGTCTGGGTGTATTAGTGTATGCTTTAGTGTGTGCCTGTGTGTGTCAGTGTATGCAGCAGGGTTTCTGGGTATGTCACAATATCAGTCAATGTGAGCCTGGGTGTGTCAGCATATGTACCGGTGTGTGCCTGGCTGTCTTAGTGCATGCATAAGTGAGTCAGGGTGTGCCAGCCTATGTGTTACAGGTGTCTGAGTGTGTTAATGTATGCATTAGTGTGCACCTGGGTGTGTTAGTGTATGCATCAGTATGTCTGGATGTGTCGGCGAATGCGTCATTGTATGTCTGGGTGTGTCAGTGAATGCATGAGTATATGACTAGGTGTGTTAGTGTATGCTTGGGTGTGTGTCTGTGTGGGTCGGCGTATGTGCCAGTGTGTGATTGGGTGTGTCAGTGTGTGCATCAATATGTGCCTTGGTATGTCAGTATATACAACAGTACGTTTGGGTGTGTCAATGTATTCGTCAGTGTGCCACTTTGTGTGTCTGTGCATGCATCTGTGTGTCTCGGTCTGTTAGTGTATGCATGAGTGTGTAACTGTAGGTGTCAGTGTATGCACCAGTGTTTTGTCTGGGTGTGTTAGTGTATGCATAAGTGTGTCTGGGTATGTCAGCATATGCATTACAGTGTGTCTAAGTGTGTTTGTGTATCCGTTGGTGTGCACCTGGGTGCGTCTGTGTATGCATCAGTATGTTTGGGTGTGTTGCCATAAGCCTCTGTGTGTTTCATGGTGTCTCGTGTATGCATGAGTGTGTGCCTTGGTATGTTAGTATATGCATCACTGTGTCTGGGTACATCAGCATATCCGTCAGTGTGAGCCTGGGTGTGTCAGTGAATGTACCCAGGCTCACACTGACGGATATGCTGATGTACCCAGACACAGTGATGCATATACTAACATATATGTTACATGGGTGTGTCAGTGAATGTACCAGTTTTTGTCTGGGTGTGTTTGTGTATGCTTAATTGTGTCTGGGTGTGTCAGCATATGCATTACTATGTGTCTGTGTGTGTTAATGTATCCAATTGTGTGCACCTGGGTGTGTTTGTATATGCATAGGTATGTCTGGATATATCACAATATACATTAGTGTGTCCCTCGGTGTGTCAGTGTACGTATTAGTGTGTGCCTGGGTCTGTTAGTGTATACATGAGTGTGTAACTGTGTGTGTCAGCATAGGCTTCAGTATGTGACTAGCTGTGTCACTGTATGCATCAATATGTGCCTTGATGTGGCAGTGTATGCATCAGTGTGTCTGGGTATGTCAGTGTATGTGTCAGTATCTCCCTTGGAGTGTCAGTGTATGTATCAGCATGTACCTGGGTCTGTGAATATGTATGAGTATAGGTCTGGGTGTGTCAGTGTATGCACCTTTGGGTGTCTAGGTGTGTTAGTGTGCAGAAGTGTGTCTCAGTGTGTCAGCATATGGGGTCCTGTTTATCTGAGTGTATTAGTGTATTCATTAGTATGTGCCTGGGTGTGTTAGAGTATGCATTAATATGTCTAGTTGTGTCAGCGTATGCATCAGTGTGTCTCTTGGTGAGTCAGTGTATGCATTAGTGTGTGTCTTACTCTGCTAGTGCATGCATGAGTGTGTTTGATTGTTTCAGCTTATGTAGCAGTTTGTGACTCGGTGTGTCAGTACATGCCTCAATATGTACCTCATTGAACCAATGTATGCATCAGTGTGTCTGGGTGTGTCAGCGTGTGCATCAGTGTGTCGCTTGATGTGTCAGTGTGTGCATAAGTGTGTGCCTGGGTCTGTTGGTGTATGCATGAGTGAGTGCCTGGATGTTTCAGTGTATGCACCAGTGTGTGTCTGGGTGTTTTAGTGTATGCAGAAGTGTGTTTTGGGTATCTCAACATATGTGTTGCTCTTTCCGAATGTTTTAGTGTATGCATTAGTGAGTGCCTGGGTATGTTAGTGTATTCATCAGTATGTCTGGGTGTGTCAGCGCATGTGTCAGTGTGTGCCTGGGTATGTCAGTGTTTGCATGGGTATGTGCCTAGGTGTGTTACTGTATACATGGTGTGTGTATGTGTCAGTGTGTAACTGGGTGTGTCAGTGTATGCAACAATATGTACCTCGATGTGTCAGTGTATACATCAGTGTGTCTGGGTGTGCCAGTGTATGCATCAGTGTGTACCTGGATCTGTTAGTGTATGCATAAGTGTGTGTCTGGGTGCGTTAGCACATGCATTAGTGTGTGTCTAGTTGTATAAGTGTCTGTATCAGTCTCTGCCTGGGCGTGTTAGACTATGTATCAGAAAGTACCTAGGAGTGTTAGTGTACTCATAAGAGTGTATCTGGATATATTACTGTAAGCAACAATATGTGGCTGGGTGTGTTAGTATGTGTATTAGTTTGTGCCTGGATCTATCTGTGTATTCATAAGTGTGTGTCTGGGTGTATTATTGGATGCATTACAAATGGTGAACGATCTAATTAGTAACCTACATTTTTCCAACAAATGGTTCTATAAGATAATACTACACTCTAAATTTGCACTATAAAATTTTAGTTTCTGCAAAGCAAAAGCTCATGTTATTAAAGATTCTGTAATGCAATCATACATTTGATTTAAGCATTTCATTTTTCCTTTTATACTGTTCTTAGGTTCCATCCTTTAAACCATAAATGATGTATTATATAAAGAATCATCATTGATCATTATGTGCAAAAAAAATCATATAGATTGAAAAAAACAGAACTGCACAGTATGTCACTGCAAATAAGTGACACTATACATTGCACTCACTACAACTATTTAACCAATAGTTTTACCTATACTTAGTCAAGTATTCTGAAGAAGCACATCTTCAAAATAACAGTTTTTTATTTAGGAGTCCTACAATATCACTTATATATATAAAGGACACTAACATATGGAGACCCTTAAAAGACTTTACCCCTGGTAGTCCATATAATGTCATAAAACTGAGAATAGATGAACTACAACAACTAAATTTCATGTTTCCAATTGTAGTCCTCCTTGGAACTTGGCAGGTATGATGCAATGTTTGTTTGATTGTGACGTTGTTCTTATTACATTGTGGCATCAAGTTTAAGATATTAAATACATATTGCAGTATCCAGATGTAATGTTAACTCCTTTTTAAAAGATGACAGCCTTAGTAGTATTTGTTTATTCAGAAATAGTTATTTTTCCTGGTTTATACTTTGCAACGTTCGCTTCTAATTTAGTACCATCTTCTTTGCATTGTTGTAGGATTAAATGAGCGTGCTTAACGTCTTAGGAAGACATCACCTCTGGTAGGCTGCATGATGTCTAAAAGAATCGTAATACAAGTGCCACAAGTGTACTATTATAGATTTTTAGTTATTATTCTCATCAGAACTTGTGTACAAGAAACAGAAGATACGAATTTGATAGTTTATAAGGCAGTCTTTGCTTGAATGTCAGTTTGCTGTCATTAAACTCTATCCATCAAGTTTAAATAGATGGGTTAGTGTCCAAATGTAACAGTAACTGCTTCATGAAATATAATTGCCATAGTGATGTATGTTTTTCCTGAAATATATGGCCCATATTTAAGGAAACTGAGCATTGTGCCATTAATTTTGATAAAAGTGGAGCTAACCTAGCAGCATATTTATATTTTGACACTAGATCCATCTAGTGTCAAAATATCAGAATTTGCATCATTTTGTGGGAGCACCACTCCACCTTGCATCATTTAGCGACAATGATATGCAAGGGAAGCGTTCCATCCCAAAAAATGACGCTAGCCCTCCAGAGCCATATTTACTGTCTAACGGAAAATGACTCACATTCAGGAACCACTCTCAAAAAATGATGAGTGTTAAAATTTAACACCTGGTCAGACCAGGTATTAAACTGAGTCACATGCACTACTACATAAGGAAAATACACAGAAGAAGTATTGGCAATGCCCTGGACAACATGGAACTGTTAATGCTTGAACTTGGCATACGCCGCAGGCGACAGGAAATACAGCAGGTCCTACCAGCAACACTGCAGCAACCCCAAACACCACCACAGTAGCCACAAAGGCAGTGCAGAAGACGGGAGAGGATATTTCAACAGCGCACAACCATCCTTGCTCTCAGGGAACAAGATGTCATCAGGTCCTACCGTCTGAAGGGGGAGACCATTGTACGCCTACTACACCACATTGTGCCAGACATCAAGTCAAGGGTGGAAACTCCAACAACTATTTACCCCATGACCAAACTCCTGGCTCTCTTCCATGTGCTGGCATCAGGATTGCTCTAGACAACTGCTGCCCAAATGAGCGGTATCTCCCGGCCATCCTTCTTGGCCTTCCTTCCAAAGGTTCTGGATGCAATCATATGCCTTACACCCTAGCACATCTGCTTCCCCAACACCAAGGAACTGCAGCAGTAAATCAAGCATGGTTTCTATCAAATTGCTGGGTTCCCGTATGTGTTGGGTGCAATGGAACCACAAACTCATCCATTATATAAATGTGCAGGCCATTGTGGACCATATATCAAATATCCCTGCAGCATCCATGATGCCTGCCACTCCACCATCAACGAGCGGTTCCAGGATGGACAATATGGCAATGGCCTACTTGTACGTAAGTCACCATACCAATCATTACACAGACAAAACACCAAACTAGTAGGACAAACAATACATACACCACACTAAACACACATGGACAGGGGAACACAGATGTACAGACAACACAACATATGCCACATGCCACACTACACCACATTCATTGCACATCAAACAAACATACATCATTATATGTTTCCTAAAACAGGCACTACCTGACTGGCACACCATGTGAAGGACAGGTGGAGCTATGTCACCTTTGCATACATAAGCTGGGTCCAAATCACTACAAGTGCCCACTGGCTGACAACTGAATACAGATCCCACAAACATTACACCAAACAAGGAATAGCTCAGCGATGTGAATACCATTGGCCATGTCAACATTAATAAAGTCACATATATGCACTTCCTCGCATTTGTCATGTTGTAGAAGCCTCCGGTGGCACCAATATCAAATGTCATCCAAGTATTGCCACCACCAACTACATATCAGCTAAACACACCAGACGTACCCATTGTGTTAACCTTCACCTGTCTGGTGCATTGTGTTGCACACATAGGAATGCAACATCACCAACCATGTGTAGGGATGAACACCTCACAGCACTCCTACAATCATACCTGGTAATTCCACAACTCCCTAACATGATACCAGGGTACCAACAGGACACTGTGGCAGCTGGACTACTGACAATGTACTGGGAGAGGACAGAGGTGCATGTGAATGAAGAGACATGGGACTTAGCAGGAGTGGTCATGCAATACAGGTCATGGCAGAAAAACACATCATTCCCTCTCCAGTCACACAGGTTTCTAAAAACTCATGCATACATCACTAAACAAACCATAAAATGGTGCCACACTGTGCCCATGATCCACATGCAGATATGTATGGCAGCCACCAATTGACAACAACTAAACTGTGTGCAAGGGAGCTTTTCCAAGGGAATAGGGGTGAGAAACACACAGGGCACACCACCTGTGTCTTTGCACACCACACAGTAAATAGGTTCAAAGTCCCAGAACATCACTTATCTACAGGTCTGACGTGAATGGAATGTGTGCCACATGTCAGAAAAGTGGTTCAGCATCAACAACAGTGCCTCTCTACTTGTGTCCCCTTGCTGTACCCTACTGCCATTATGTGGGCCCTGTATACAATACATGGCCCACCATGGTGCACTGTAGGTGCAATAGTGTCAACATAATGGATGCCATAGTTGGAGTCCGTAGGAGTGTTGAGGACATATCTGACCTTTTCGGGCACAGTACATAGGCACCATTCTAAACTATGGTGTGCCCCCTCCTAATGCCTGCTCTGGGCAGGTGTTGAAAGTGTCTGTGATAAGTCATGTCTAGGAACATTGGAGAATCCTCTGTACCAATATTGCTACTCCTCCTATTGCGTGAATCTCACACATCTACACATGCTGGCTGGCACAGGCATAGTCTGCCACAACAGGTCACTAAGTGTCACACCTCAAGGTTCAGGTGCCTGGCACTGACAGGAGGAAGCCTGTTGTATGCACCACCCCAAGTATGCAAGATGATCCTTGTATGTGCATTCTTGCATACCATATGTATTCAGACAAATGCCCCCTGGGATGAACTGGTAGATGCCCCCAATGAGGAGGAGGATGACAGTGGTGCAGCACAAGTGAAGGGGAACAACAAAACACTGCTGCAGGAGTTCGTACCATTGGAAGGTTGCTCATACCTCAGAGAGCAGGAAAAATCCACAACAGTTACAAAAAATGTTGTTAAATAGGTTGTGATGTAAGACGGTCTAGCTCCTCCATGCCGCACATCTGTGTCCCATGACTCATGCTCATGAGGCTGTGAAAGGCCTAGATCCACGGACCAGAAATACATAGCATCAATTTGGACCCCTTGCACCACATAATGGCTACGCCAGGAAAGATGTTTGCAAGGAGTCGTATATACAGTAGGGGATGTATCAAAATGGTGGACTTGAGTATTAGGAAATAAACTCTGTCACATATCAGGCGGGTAGCTGTAACGCCAGCACTGAGCAGGTGTGACAAGGGGAACACCATTGGTATCAATGGACCATCATGGACTGATCATTGTTAGGGCCAAAAGTTTAACCCTAACCCTGTATCGTATATCAATGGCATTATGTCCCGAGAGTGCTATTGGCCCCAACCCTGCCACGTGGTGGGCTGTCTCTCAAATATAGCATAAACATGTTGGCTGTGAAGTGAGCTAAGAGTTGCAAGACAAGTGGAGCAGCAACGGGTGCTGATCCACTCTCCACACATATGCCCTATAACCAGGACTGATCAATAAAATGTTAGAATGCGTCACCACATGAATGTGTTCGTGGAATGTAGGCAGAGTCTGTAGTACTTCCAATGTATATTCTTACACACATGTCACACGATTGTGTTGTCTTGACATATGACTGCAGCTAAAATGGAAATACATGTGAAGACTGATGTACCAGTGGGTGGCCTGGGTAGAACATTGTTAGCAATTACCTACAATGGTTGATATGTGCCTGCAAGGTAACCCAATATAGTCTGTATGATACCATCACACACCAAATATGAAAATACACCTCTCATTGACACTCATATGCCTGACCACGAGAAATTGACCTACTGTGACAAACACCCTTAAATGTCTAGGTCTTCCACATGCCAATCCAGTTTGGGATGTGCATGTAAGTCTAGCAATGTCCAAACATGTCACAGACTCATCCTAAATTGTATGGGTGAAGGAGACAGAAATGTTCCATGTGGCAAATCAAATATTTGTAGCTGAGATGCCTTTATACATTAACAAGATACACTCATGGTAAAGTTGACATAGGTTGAGGAATGCAGGTATGAGTGCATGTCCATGTATACCAAAGGATGTGGAAGAACAGCTGAGAGACTCCTTCATACACTTGGAGATAAAACATGGGGAGGTCACTTGAACACTACAGAAGTGCTGTGGCTCGTGTACTGTCATGTGTGTGTGGAAGTCATGTAATCTAGCATCGCCTGGAAATAGGAGGGAAACTATCATGTAGCCAGTAGAAGAAGATGTGTACATCTTCAAATTACACAAGTCACACATAGCATTCTGTCCATGTATGACCGGACAATGTTTCTGTAGATGATGTGTACAAAGAGTAAACAGCCTAAAAAATGCCAGCAATGTAGGACCAAATCTATTCCGAACACGATATGCCAGTAATGTTGGAAACGGTACACACATAGACCAATACTGCCTGTGCAACACAACAATATTACTTTGTGATCACCCAACAAATATTCACATAGGATGCCAAAGTCAGTACATAACCTATTCATGTTTGCAACACAACAATGACGTAGTTGCCCATCATATACTATTCTGACAGAAGGCAATGACAGCTGACATCATCTGTCCTATGGGTCAAAAAATATAAACAAGTTACACTAGAGATATAAATTCCCAAGCCAAGCTGCATATGGAAAATACAAACAATTTATAACCATTTGTTCCAGACCAATGCCAAATGATGAGACATGTCCTACACAAAGAAGCGACCACTATCCTGTACATGATCGGGCAAGCCTGACATCAAGTGTTCCAAATGAAAAAAATAATGGCATGCCATGAGATCACATTTATGCAAGTTTCTGTCTTCAGGGGACTGCATATTATGCTGCTGAAGACTCATGACACAGTCAGGGGCCTGATTGCATGTGCACAGTGGGCTGAGCTGAGTGGAGTACCGTCAACCTGCATCAAAGCATGCTACCATGGGTTTGTGTAGGTACACAAAGTCCTACAGGAGCAATGATGACTTGGGTTCCATCATTGCCTGACTGCAACCCTGAGAAACATTTGTATGCCATTGTATGTAACAGGCATAACAAACATGTTGGGGTTGATTGTATGTACAAAGTTTGTGGCTTCCACAAACATGTCTGAATTCTCAGCACACATGTACTACTTCAATGGTACAGGCCTGATATTGTGATTTGGAGCATGCACAGAAGTCAACTTTCCACTAATCAACATGTATTTGTATCATATGATCATATATAGACTTAAATGACCTTCAGATATGTTCCCATATAGGGAAACACAGGTGGCAATGATATGACAACATAGCCATGAAACATTGGCCAACAGATGTCCATGCTGTAAGATAGATTTGTGTTTTTTCAAATCAGATTAACACCCAGCTTTGCCATTCATTACAGAGGTTACACTACACATGTCATTCCACACACACGTCGCACAACAACCTTCATTGACACATGTCAGAACACCATCTCCTGCATAATGGATACATGGGAAACCATTTGTTCACGTGTAGCTTAGCATCATGAACCCTGAACCATACAACACACCACAGTGTGGACATACATGCACTCACGTTGCCATGGGTTACATGAAATCGACCCAGACGTAGTCCACTGCATCCTCTGAGTATGATTTGTCAGGGGTATCACATGCATAAGCCTGTTTTGGACATAGCCCATATTATCTAAAGTGGTGTTGCCAAACATACATTTGGAAATCAGACATGATAATGTGATAGACCTACTCCCAGTACACGTGTGGTAACATTTATGGGTAAAATGTCTATCGACCTATGCACATTTGCAAATTTTATCAGTCATTGCATGCAACACATACACATACAAACATTTGATAACACATTTTGATGTTACAGTTACAATATGAATGCACATGTACACACAAGTAGCCATACCATACTGACTACATACATGCATCTCCCCTGTAACAAGGTATGTGAATATGGGTGCATTGTCAGACTTTCCAACAAAATCCATGCATTCCTGTCATGCAGCAAACTTTTTGACGCAAACTGCAATACTCTACACTACCCTGTTAAAAAAAATGACACATGGCCTCTCACATCAATCGCAAGTCGACAGGCCTTATCAGCCTTAATGGGTAAAAAAAAAAATGCATGACCATCGTACATTAAAAAAAAAAAAACACACACATATCAGAAAACATGACACACATGGCCAGGAAGTGATGAAACAGGACTTCCTTGCTGCATCCATGGTACAGTGATTTCACTTTCACTTTTACTTTACAGTCTTTTTGTCTGTGATTATGAGAGGGTGTGTGGAGCTGGAGAGGGCTGAGGAGTGGTGGCTTCTGAGAGTTTTGTGCTGTGTCCTGTTGCTGTCCTATGCATTTTGTAATTTTGCTATGTCTTTTGCAGTGTTTTTGTCCTGTCATTGTAATTGTATTGTTGGGTCTTTATCTTGGGGTAGTGTAGGCTGTTGGGGTATTTGTGGTTAGGTGGGGTAGTGTTTTCTTATTTTTGGGGCTATTGTAATTGCAATGGCGAGAAACTGCAATATTTTGGGGAAGGGGAGAGAACGAAGGATGAGTGGAGATGAACTGTGAGGGTTTATCTGGCTGGTAAAACACTACCTCTTCATGATGTTGAGAGTAGGTGGCTGGGTCAGCCAGGGCAACCCAACAGAGGCACAAAAGCTGAAGTGGGGCAAGGTGCTCCACCACCTACGCCAGATATTTGGAGTTGTGCGCACTGACCACCAAATAAAGCACCGTTAGGCAGCCCTCATATCACAAGAGTGAGATCTACTGGATCACCCAGTGATTCAGATTGGTGGACCAGTTGTTAAAAAGCCATTTCCATGTGCATGCGATGGGGACACAAGGTTGACTGCAGCATGTTTTGTCAAGGATCCGGGCTGGATGTTTTGTGTCTTAAGCAAATGACATTTGAGGGAGCTTAGCTATACACCAGATGCAAACTACTTGCACATTCCTCTTTGAGTACATTGTGTATCACACATACCCAATAAACTGTCACATATCAGACACATATGTACAATGGTGCAAGGGTACATGTTTCATAAGCACAAAAGTACATGCCCATCATGGTCATTACTACTGTGTAAATGTGGTAAGTAAAGTCAAAGGGATGGGAAACATGATGTTAGTATTGTTAGTCATGGCTGTGTGTGTGCTGAGAGTCATGTATGTGCATAGTGATATTTAAGCAGGATTGAGTGCCTCCCTATGATACATCTGTGTTTTTGTTATAGGTAAAGCTGCCAGTGTCAACAACTACTACCTAACCAAATGGAAAATATTTGACAAGTACAAGCATTGTGGCAGTGTGAAAGGCTGGTGCCACATGACGGCAGAACCAGGCTTGAGGAATGGAAGCTGTGTATTCCTGCTGTAGGTGGCACCCAAAAAATGTAGACTCAACATCAACTTGGTTGCACTGTTCCTTCACTGGAGTCAACTTATATAGCTGCCAAAAGCTGGTTGATTACATGACTGTTCCCTTGTCATCCAATAGCCAACTTTTGCTTTGCACATGTAGCATATTCATGTATGGTGCCAAACATGCCAAGTGCAACCATACTGACAGGGTTCCAAACATCAGTGTCCTGACATACATCATGGGGTGCCATATGTAACATATGGCATGCACATGATGGAGTTATGTGTTGGTGCTATGTATAAGAAAGCAGGAAAGCATCTGAGTGGTTGGCTGCTTCTTCACATAGATCAACTACAAGAGTCAATATTTCAGACAATGGCCAGTATTCTGTCACTCTATTTTGTTATACATATGTATCTGGAAAATGTACATGTGCTGCCAGCTAAATCTGTGCATGTTCGTGTGTGATTACAATGTGCCACATATGTGTAAAACAGGTGCAGTACAGTGTTTTGTCAACATCAGCAGCACTGCACTGCACTGCGTTTGTAACACAGGCCTGTCCCGTATTGCCAAGATTAGGGGGCAGGCCTGCACCTGCATTGGCACATAACTCAGCAGCCTGGGCCAATGCAGTGCAAGGGTGTCTGTGTTGAGGGGAGTGTCTATGTGCAGGTAGGTATCCCTTCCTGGACATAAACAGTCTACAATGGGGATATGCATCTTCTCTCTGTGCTGCATAATGCAGCCCACATAGTACTGCCAAGACATACGTTATGTTATTTTGTTAATGTGCAGGAAGGTACACCTACAAGCAGATAAGCCAACATCCATGGCAATTTACCTCTACTGGGTGTGCATTCAAATAGAGCGCACATATTAGAAGCATAAAAGAAGGACACATCAAAACATTCCTTAACACTTGCTATGCTTACACCACCCATAGGCTGTTGATAGTCTTTTGGTGCTGCCAACAAGTAAGATGTCTTCATGATCTGGGGCAGCGTCAAAAGCAATGGGTGTTCCAATATGGACAGCCAGTGCAACAACCATTTCATGCCCCCCTGCTGCATAATACTATACCATGCTGTCCCATATGTACATGGAGGTGTTCCGCTACAAACAGCTGCACAACAGGTCCTTGTACACATGGTGCAGTGAGAAGCATCACAAGAGCATCAGGGAACACTCTGGTGGTGCCAGGCCCTCATTTTCCTGGCCCTTTGTTGTACAGATAAAATTGTAATGTTTGCAGTTGTTCTTTCTTAACACAGCATTGATTTTCTTACTCAGCTTAACATGTTGAATGTGCAACAGTTGTCCATGCACATAAATGTTCAAACATAACTAAGCTATGTGTTTCCTTTCATGTCTTCCAGGTGGGCCTCCACGCTATACAAAAAGTGCCCCAGTTTGAAGACCCCGATGCAACCAGTGAGGGTACCTTCTGCATCACATATGTCCTTCCACGGGTTTCTATGACAAGGTATGATGTGTGTACTGCATTGTTGAAATTACATGTGTGACAAATGAGATGACATCATATGTTTTAGGATGTAGACATCAGTGCTGACGCAATGGTGAGGATGTGGAACAAGTAGATTTTTGCACAAGTGCCAACTTGTGCTGCTATGGAATTGTGGGTGTTAGGAAAAGGAAGCATGCCCACATAAACAGTGATATCAGTCACGTTATGTGTCAGAGGTGCTGTTTATCTGATTAGCATGCCTGTTGCCATCATATTTGTCACAGCATTTTTACATCACACATTGCTTTAAGTTACTCAGGAAATGGTACAGATGATACATATGTGTTGAGGTCTCTACTGGGATGATGTAGGAGACACTTGCATGAAAGGTGCCTCACTACTCTTCAGATATTAAGTGAGGCAGAGGCTGTGCAAGTAGCCTTTTTGTGCTGGGCTATAGTCAGTTGAATACACAATGAGATTTTGCAACACTGCTCCAGATGGATGTGGGACATGTCTAAGGATTGTAGCAAACTAGATGTGTACAGATTTACCAGCATGATCAACCCATCACGATAATTGAGATTGAGCTTGATCACAACACATGTGTATAGAATGTGAATGCTGAGTGTTTACCGAGTACTTAGGAGATGTTAGACATGCATGTGCACAGGTAGTTAAATGAGAAGGAATACTGTAGCTTCACCCAGTGCAGTGACACTCTTCCTGTGCCCCTTAGGGTACCCATACAGCCACCATGTGGGCGCAGCATAGGATATTTTCCACAACGTAGCACAGGGTAGGGGGCAATAGGTACAAAATCTGTAGACTATATAGATGTACTGTTCAGGCTTAGGGCAAACTATATAGGCAAGTAATGGTGTGCAATGTTGTGCCTCCTTCTAATGGCTGCTCTGAGCAGGTGTTAACCCAAGGACACATGATTGATGCATTGACATTCCTTAGAATTCCCATGGCCGATTTATCCTGTCCCCTTACTGGGTAAACCTCACCTTGCATCCATGATGCTTGCCCAAGGCTTGATGTAGTGCAAGGGATGTCAAAGTGGTGAAATTCATGCATTGCACCACTTTGTGACTATGGCACAGGAATTTGAGACTTGTTGGGCCACTGAGTCCTCACTAGTATGAAGTCAAAATGTTGCACAAGTAGGCAGTAGTCCACTTACCTCCAGGTCCTAATGGTCCACATTGGATAGCCATTAACCCAGTGACATGCACATGATACGGTAGATGGCTGGTAGGAAGTTCAGTCTGAAAGTGGAGATTGACATTGTTGTGGAATGTCTAGTGGACAGCACGTGTCATCTGAGGATTCTGCGTACATTGCATGTTTGTTCTACCTCTACCCAGTGCAGTATTTGATGCCATATTCTCCCCATGTTTTAGCTGCCAATATGACCACAGCACAGAAGCGTGCATTTGAAAAGAGGGCATAGGCCCTCATTACAACCTTGGTGGTAAATGCCGCCTACCACCATGCTGACGGCCACCAAGATACTGTGAACGCGGCAGTATACCGCTACAGGTGTTATGACCCACACAGAGAAATCCACCACTATACAGACAATCACACAAGTCCGCCAGCCCAAAGATCAGTGATAAATTGGCGGTACCAAAACCCACACCGTTACACCAACAGGAATACGCCCACAGTATCAGGACCCATTAATCACTGTGGCGGTCTTTAAACCGCAGTAAACCATTGGCCGTACACACAGCCGCCCTCAAAATACCCACACATTCACAAAAGACCACAACATTGGACAATTCAAACTACATATACCTGACACATACACACACTGCACCCACACACTCAGACCACTATAAAACAAACAACCACTTTACCCACAATCCTTTCAATGAATAAAAATATTGCAAACAGAGAGAGACACAAGCCAGGAGCACCCACTCAATCCCTGCCACAGAACACCATCACCCATACACCATCCACACACCTCACAGCACACACCACAACACATCACCCCACACATCTTCACACATCCATGGCATCCCAAAGACACCCCAGGTTTTCAGAGGAGGAGCTAAGGGTCATGGTGGAGGAAATCATCTGGGTAGAGCCACAGCTATTCGGATCACAGGTGCAGCAGACGTCCATTGCTAGGAAGATGGAGCTATGGTGGAGAATCGTGGACAGGGTCAACATAGTGGGACAGCAGCCCAGAACACGGGATGACATCAGAAAGAGATGGAACGACCTACGGGGGAAGGTGCATTCCGTGGTTGCAAGACACCAGGTAACTGTACAGAGGACTGGCAGTGGACCTCCACCTCCTCCCCCACAACTAACAACATGGGAGGAGCAAGTCTTGGAAATAATGCATCCTGAGGGCCTCACAGGAGTAGCAGGAGGATTGGACTCTGGTAAGTCATATCTTTACTACTATATCCCCCACCCTACCTGCATGCCTTCACAAACTCCTACCCCTACCCTCACCCCATCACTCCACCACCTCACATATACCCCACTATCACAACCCACCCATCCCAAAACCAAGCCCTGCATGTAACACCAATCCATGGATTCCTATCACAGACCTGCATGGACACCCATCACCACAGCATGCCCAGTAGAGAGACTCACCCAGCCCACAAAATCACCACGCACACAAGGCAAAGATGACAGGGCAATCACAACCACACAGGTAAACACACCCATGCAGAAGATGGCACACACAGATACCATAACACTGCATTTTCATCCCCACAGGACCCCTACTCAACGTCACTGGAGAGGAGTTGCCAGCAACATCCAGTCCCCCCCACAGGAGGCCCACAGTGATGACAGCAGCTCTGCACGCCTGGATCACGATGACCAACCTGGCCCATCAGGGACCTCTGGAGAGTCGGCTACCCTGCCACAATCCCAACCCACCACAGACTCTCCCCCCTCATGAAACACCAGCACAGCACCCACCCAGTGGGCCCATGCCACTGTCCCCAGAACACGTCAATCAGCAGTGTGTCCACCACTACAGGGACCCCAGGCAACCCCACAAACCCAGGACGATCAGGGACCTGGGGTCAGTGGAAGTGGGCACACGGTTCAGGGGACAGAGGCACAGGACAACAGGGAAGCTGGGAGGACTGCTGTGCAACAGTAGGAGGGCAGGCCCAGGGAACCGACTCTCCAGGAGGCACTCACCAACATCCTGGGAGCATACCACCATTCCCAGGAGACCATGGGCCAGATACTGTACAAGTTGCAGGAGACCCAGCGGCTGCAGGAGGGACAGTACTTGGGGATCAGGGACGACCTAAAAAACATCTACACCATCCTGGTCACCATTGCAGGGGTGCTAGCTGATGTGGGCAACACCATGGGGGAGGCAGTGGCTCAACAACGGGCCCCTGACACTAGCCACACCGAAGAACAGCTCTCCACCTCTCCAGGCGCTAGTGGACAGAAGGCCCCACCACAGGACCAACAGGCCACCAGCACCCCACCCCCTGCAGAAGGAGAACCATCCCGCAAACGGTCCCTGCGAACCAGGCAGAAGCCAGAGAACATTGCCAAGACCCCCGCCAGGAAATAGTACTCTCCTGATTGTCACCCTTCTGTCCCACTCTGTCACCCTGTCCACCTTGAACTGCCATTACTCCCCTTCCTATGCTGAAGTGCCTTGCCTGGTGTTTTGTGCCCCTTCCTCACCTTGGCAGATGGTGGTGGCACCTTGGGTCTGGCAGCATAAGTCTTTGAGGTGGCCTTGCTGGGTGATTGTGGCTTCTTCCCCTTGCTGGATGCTGTCCCCTTCTTCACCATGCCAGGTGGAGGAATGGATTTTGCCTTGGCAGGGATTGGTGGCACACTGACTGGCCTCACGGGTGCCTCCTTTGATCCTCTGACAGCTGCAGAAACCACTGCAGACGTTGACTTGGTGCTGGGCTGGGTTTTGGCCACCCTGGCCCAAGGGGAAGGATGGGGGAGGGGTAGGGAAGAGGTCAATGTTTGCAAGGAAAAGCTTCTTAGGGACACTGGGACGGGAAGCGGGAGAAGGTCTGGGAGTGGAGGAAGAGGGAGTGGTTGTAGGAGGATTCTGTCTGCTGAGTTTGGGTACAGGTGCATGGGCTGGATGCTGTTGGGAGGTGGATGGCTGTTGGGTGGGTGGGTGCTTGCGTTTGTGTACTTTGGGAGGAGGGTTCACAGACACACTGGGAGTGGACACAGGGGACATGTGCATGGATGTTGAGGTGGTGACTGCCAGTAGTGATGGGCGTGCTGGTGATAGAGGTAGTGGATGAGGATGTAGTGGATGAGGATGTAGTGCATGCAGGTGTGAGTGGAGACACTACTGGGAGGGAGGTGGACGAGGAGGAGGAGCGGGACACAGTGGAGGCAGTGGATGTTGGTGTATCTGCATGGGGATGGTGCTTGTGTGAGTGCCTGTTAGATGAAGTGTGGTGCTTGTGTTTGCCTGAGCCACTTTTGTGTGTTGATTTGGGTGAATGCTGGTCTGAAGGTGTGCTTGGGATAGGCTGGGGTTGAGGGGATTGGGAGGTTGGAGGGGCGAGGGGGGAGGCTAGAGACAGGGACAATGGCTGCCATCAGTGTGGAAGCCAGAGCCTGAAATGCTCTCTGTTGGGCCGCCACGCCTCCAGGTATGCATTTGTTTGTTGCAAATGCCTCTCCACACCCTAGATGGCATTCAGAATGGTTGACTGCCCAACAGTGAGGGATCTCAGGAGGTCAATAGCCTGCTTACTGAAGGCAGCAGGGCTGATTGGGGCAGGGCCTGAGGTGCCTGGGGCGAAGGAGATGCCCACACTCCTGGGTGAGCGGGCACAGTAAAAATGCTGAGGGGCTGCTGGGAGGGCGGTGCTGGTAGGTGGGGTGGCGGCTGTACCTGTTGTTGGGGTGGGCACAGAGGTGTCCGCCACAGCCAGGGAGCTTCCATCGGAGGAGGAGTCACTGTCTGTGGTGTTCCCTCCTATCCCCATCGTGGTGCTCCCCTCACTCTCTGTCCCACTAGTGCCGTCACGGTCGGTGGACCATGTGGGATGCAGCTCCCTCCGTTGCCAGTGCCTCTGCTCCTCCGCCAGATGATGCTAATGCACACAAGGACAGGGTGACAAAAGAAAAAGGGGGGGAGAGACAGAGGATACACTTGGTCAATGCCAGCAACAACACTACTGTTGGCATACACAACTCACAGGGAACAGCCCTATGCACTAGGCCATGCACTAACAGTTACAATGCCAGTCACCAGCCCATGGGGTACAATGCCTAACGCCATCAGCTGCACACCTGAAACAAACAGGGCCCAGACCAGTAGTAGATGCCCACTAACACTATTGGGTTTGGAGTGCTTCAGAGCCTGCCCAACAAGGGACCTACCCTGCCATGTTTGCCCTGGCGTAGGGGCACCCACAGTCAACATCCCCACCCAGGTAAAAGCTTAACGCACGCTAAGTAATGAATCAGAATATTTACTCACCCCCTTGTGGCTGCTGTGATGCCCTCAAGCGCCCATCTAACTCCGGATAGGCCACCACCAGAATACAGACCATCACAGTGGTTAGGGTACAACAGGCACCCCTTCCTCTTTGGGAGGCCATCCCCAGCTGGGCCTCTGCTGTCTTCCTTGCCCAGCGGTGCAGGTCCTCCCACCGTTTGCGGCAGTGGGTGCTCCGCCTGTCAAAGACCCCCAGGGTCTGCACCTCCTTGGCAATGGTACGCCAAATACCCTTTTTCTGATGGGCACTGACCTGGAAGAAAAAGACAGCAGAAAAAGGAATTAGTTAACCATCCGGACCGTCACATTCATGGCCCACCATATCCCTCCCATCCCCTGACGCACATACATTGACCACCGTACATGCAGCTCTCTGGCCAGGACGCCTCAGCCCCCCCCACATGTGGCTTGCATCCACAGCACTCTATACATTCATGGCCCACGCATCATGCTCACATGGTACTCACATGTTTGTCTGGAGGACCCTAGAGTAATGTGTACTGGGATAGGACCCCATCCACCAGTCTCTCCAACTCTTCCACTGTGAAGGAAGGGGCCCTTTCCCCAGACACATGAGCCATAGTCGCTTCCAGACACAGGTCACAGCAGCACTTGCAGTGTAGGTCCTCTCCTGTTGAAGGTCAGGTAGCAAGTGAGTGAATAGATAGAAAATGGTGGTCACGTCTACGGCGATGCATACCATCACCGCCGACGTACATCGACAGTGGAATTACCTCATCTCCCATAGGGCGCAATGAAACCAACGCGAAGTTTTGCGGCAGTCATCAACCGCCTACTGCAATGGCGCACAACGCCAGTGGAATTCCCTCATCTTTTGTTCTTTATATGCTACTCCCAGAAAGGCCTTTATTTTACCCATCTTATGTCATCTTAGACCCATTCATTATAAGGAAGCTTTACTATATTTCCAGAGACTGACAGATACCCAAACCTGTCATCATGTACTAAATTTTGTTATAGCTTCTTTAAGTATTAGGAAAAGGATTATTTCGATCTAATCCCTATACGTTTGTGAGAGATTTCTGCATAATATTACAAGGTATTGGTTAATAGTTTCTGTTCTGAAATAACATCTGCAAATTTTTTATTTTTGTGGTGATCTTTAATTGTGTCTAGTATACCTATTTGCCATCTGTCAAGGGTTTTTCGGATTGGACGTTTATATGTTGTTTTTAGATAATGCTTTTATGGTATTTAAATGTGTTTTCTAGATTTGTAATATGTGTCTTTGTATGTACTTTTATGGCAACCGCCGAATAAAGTTCTCTGACTGACTGACCTCATCTCCACTTGTCTCTCCTCACAGGTCAGGCAGCCGCCATTTCAGGGGGGCACAGGCCATGGCACCTAACTGCGTCACAGCAGACATTGGCACAGCAACTGATTCTTGGATTCACATACTGGGTCACTAAATGTGGAAAAGCATCATTATTGCACTAGATGTGTGATCACCATTTTCCTCCCTAGGCTTCAACCGCTGAGGATGAATATGAGATGGAGACATCCTCCAGTGTACAGACCCCTGGTGGACCTTGCGACAGTGGAGGACAGACACATTATACTAACATACAGACTTGACCGAGCCATAATCCAATAACTGTGTGCCCAACTGGAGCCAGACCTAATGTCAGCTATCCCCTATCCCACAGGTATCCCCCGTCTAGTGCAGGTCCTGTCAGTGCTCCATTTCCTGCCCAGTGGTTCCTTTCATTAACAGCGGCCATGGCATCAGGGATGTCTCAGCCAATGTTCTCAAACGTGTTGTCCAGAGTGTTATCTGCCCTGCTGAAACACATGCGCAGCTACATCGTTTTCCCCCAGGTGGAGGATTAGCCCACAGTGAAAGCTGAGGTCTATGCCCTGGGACATATCCACAACATTATTGGTGCCATAGATGGTACACATGTAGCATTTGCCCCCCCCCCCGGAGAAATGAACAAGTGTACAGGAATATAATAAGCTATCACTCTATGAATGTGCAGATGATATGTTTGGCTGACCAGTACATCTCCCATGTGAATGCCAAGTATCCTGGCTCTGTGCATGACGCCTTTATCTTGAGGAATAGCAGCATCCCATATGTGATGGGCCAACTCCAGAAGCACCCGGTGTTGCTAATAGGTGAGCCCAAGGTCCCACCCAGTTTATGTTGGTGTCTGGGTATGGGGTTGTCCCTAAGGGTTAGCGTGTGTCTAACAGTTGTCCCTCGAAATTTGCAGGTGACTCTGGTTACCCCAACCTCTCATGGCTACTGATCCCAGTGAGGAATGCCAGGGCAAGGGCAGAGGAATGTTATAATGAGGCACATGAGCGAACAAGGAGGATAATTGAGAGAACTTTCGGCCTCCTGAAGGCCAGGTTCCAGTGCCTTTATCCCTTGTACTACTCACCCATGAAGGTGTGCCAGATCATCATTACATGTCGCATGTTGCACAACCTGGCCTTGAGACGCCAGGTGCCTTTTCTGCAGGAGGATGAGCCTGGAGATGATCTTGTGGCAGCGGTGGAGCCTGGGGACAGTGAGGAAGAGGAGGCAGAGGGAGAAGATGTGGACAACAGAACAGAAGTAATATCATACAGCAGTACTTCCAGTGACACACAGGTAAGACACTGTATCTTCATGTTACTTTTCAGTTTTGTGTTGGACATTGTATATGGCAGCCTGATTTCCCTATATCTATGGCCACTTACTGTACCCTTTGGCATCTCTATTTTCAGATATCTGTGGCACACTCTGGCTCCTGGTATGTTTAATGCTGATCACTAAAAGTCATACCGATGTATATATAACTGTACATATGACTTGCAATGTTTTCAGTGTTTTGTACTAATACATATTTCAATCATTTGACAAACTCCAGATTTGTATTTGTTTCAAGGGTGTTTATTTAAGTGCTCATACGTAGAGGGGGATGTGCAATTGGCTGAGGTGATGGTAAAGGAATGTCCAGTTAGAGTCCAGTCTCTTGGTATCACAGGTGCATTGTCACCGCCATCACCGCCATCACCGCCACCTGCACTGCGGCCAGCACCGCCAGCAGCCCCACCGCTAGCACTGCCGCAAGCCCTGCCACCTGCACCGCCACCTGTACCGCTGCAAGCACCACTACTGTCAGCAGCAGCCCCAGTGGACAGCCATCCGAGGCTGCAGGAGAAGGGCTGGAGCCTCCCCCCACCACCGGCACCACCGGCACCTGCACTGCGGCCACCACCGCCACCTGCACCACTGCAAGTACCGCCACAAGCATTGCTACCTGCACCACAGACAGTAGCACCACTGCCAGCAGCAGCAGCCCCAGTGGGCAGTCGTCTGAGGCTGCAGGAGAGGGTCTGGAGCCTCCCTCTACCACTGGCAGCACCCCTACCGGCACCAGCACTACCACCAGTGTGCAGCCGTAGCCACCACCGGATGGACTCTAGCCCTGCATCCATGGACTATCATGCATCCTGGTCACTGCAATTCTCGTGGCTCAGACACCCAGGTGAGAGACTGTGAACTGCCACACCCAAAGTGTTGCATCACTGGGCACAAAGCCCCCTCCAGAACCAGTGGAGAAAGGCATCCACTCACCCTATCCTTGGCAGGATGGAGCACACTGGCTACTGGCAGGATGAAGCCCACTGGGCACAAGGCCCCCTCCAGAACCAGTGGAGCACAAGGCCCCCTCCAGAACCAGTGGAGAAAGGCATCCACTCACCCTATCCTTGGCAGGATGAAGCACACTGGGTACTGGCAGGATGAAGCACACTGGGCACAAGGACCCTCCAGAACCAGTGGAGAAAGGTATCCACTCACCCTATCCTTGGCAGGATGAAGCACACTGGGCACAAAGCCCCTACCAGAACCAGTGGAGAAAGGCATCCACTCACCATATCCTGGGCAGGATGAAGCACACTGGGCACCAGGCCCCTTCCAGAACCAGTGGAGAAAGGCATCCACTTGAGAGACTGTGGCTTTGCACTTCCCAGGACCAGGCAGTGGGCAAGCCACCAACTTGAGAGACTGTGGCCTTGCACTCCCCAGGAAATCGCTGTGGGCATGGAGCTCCAGGAGCAGTGGCGTTGTCCCATCTTCCGGCTGATGAGCCCCTCCTTCCCTGTCTCCCTGAGGTGCCTGTGTGTTTTCGACCTCATGCCCCTGCACTGTTCTCTCTATATTGAGGCTGGAGTCAAGTGTGGGCTTGGCCTATGTGATATGGCCCTGTGGCCCATGGACATTTTGAGTGGACAATATACCGCCTTATGTACATATTGTATATATCGTAAATACAGTTTTTGGATTTGTAATGTATACCTGACTATTTCTATTACACTCATTTGACTCAATTCCTTTTGTCCTTGCGTTATTCCAGAGGGTTACTGGCTGTATATGTAATGTTGTTGCATGTGTTTGTGTGTATGGCGTTGGGGGTAAGGGTGGGGGTGTTGCGTGTTGTGTGTTGCGTGTTTGTGTCACTCTCTTTTTCCTCCCCCCTCCTCTGTCTGATAGGTGCAGTACTCACTGTGGTTGTCGCCGCTGCCGACGTTTGTATTCCTGGTAGATAAGAAGATACACCAACATCAGTAACACCTGTAGTTTGGGCTCCATGGCATCCTGGTTCTTCGTTGAGTGTTGAGAGGTGAGTGGTTTCCCTTCTGTGTACTGTTTTCACTGTGCTTTTGATGGCGTTGGCACCGCCCCAGAAAAGCTGGCGGATGGGCGGATTGTGATGTGGTGGGCGGTACATTGACTTCCGCCTGTCTGTTGACGGTTCCCGCTGCTATGTTTGTTGCTACCGCAGTGGCGGTCGGAGTGTTAAAGTGGCTGTCTGTGTTGACGGTTTCCGCCGTGGTCGTGATTCAATTTTTTTTCCCGCTGGCCTGTTGACGGTATTACCGCCGCTTTAACACCTACCGCCAGGGTTGTAATGAGGGCCATAGTGTTTCCACCACATCATGGAGGTAAAGGCAGAGTACCAAAATATGGCTAGGAGGTATTGGTGTGAAAAATCTTCGGGGCTCGGCTTGCTTTTCAACATCGGGGACCTCTAAAATAGACCTCAACTGTGCAGGGCACATCGGGCACAACATCAGGAGTCAGGGGGCCTCAGCTGATCCAACCGCATCCACATCATCAGCACTATGCCCACTCAGCCACCGCAAAAGCCACCAGCAGCAGCCACTTCCTCAAACTTTGAGGCGGACATGAGGAGGGAAATGACAACCATAATAGCAAGGTTGGACCAGCTGGAGAAGGACTATGCTAGGAATTATAGGTTGCTGAAGTTCTGTAAAAAAAGCTAAAGTAGCTCTGAACATGTTGATGCACAGCCTCCCAGTTCCTTCTCTTTTCATGTTGCATATTTTTATCAGTTTTAATGGGTTTTAGTTGGGTAGTGATAGGTTAGTTAAACAGATTAGGTTAGTAGTATGATAAAGTAAGTATAGTCAGGGGGTGGGTTTTAGTTTAGTTTTTTTGTTTTAGGGGGTTGGGTGCGGACTATATATTGGGTTCTATGTTTATATAAAATACCCCCAAAAATGAAAAAAATAAAAATAAAACAAATATGTATATGTTTAGTATATAGGTTAAGTTAGTATATGTGTAGCCTTAGTTTATTTTTTCCTAGTTGTATCTTGTCTCTATGGGGTCGGGGGGACAATGTTTAGTGTGTGGCGTTAATGTTTAAGAAAAGTTTAGATTAGGATAAATAGCTGTAGAGGTAAGTTTAGATAAATTATTCTAGGTTAGTTCAGTGTAGGATAGTGTCTAGGTTATGTTTCGATAAGGTGTTGTTTTAATGTTTCAATAAATCCTGTTGGTTTTAGACAATTAGGTCTCCATGTTGATTGAGTGTCTGGGTGTTCTCGTGTGTGCACTTGCCAAGTTAAAGGAATGCCTCAGGGTATGTTTTCTATATGGATTTACATGTATGACTATGTGTATCCCCTATGACCAAGGAGCTGTCAGATTGTCTGCAATATGACATCAGATACTCTAAACAGTTGTCATCCCCAGTTCCTGACATTCACATTGTGTATGTATACAGATTCTATGACAGATAAGAATGGCCCTTCAACTGCCATAAATGATGTCTGTCAGAAGAAATCTTGTTAAGTGTGGCACATATTTCATCTTATTTGGGGTATGTATTCTGGCACACTGGCAGCTGCCCGTCACTGATCAAATTTGCCTCTTCTGTTCTACACATATTAGTTGTACTAGTGCTCTCACCAGGGAAAATTCCAGACACTTGGTTCTGATCCAATGATGCCATATGTCAACTTGTATAGATAGCTGTCCATTGCATGCTTTTAATTCTCTGTAAGTTGATTGTAGCCCCAACATCATCAGTCACCTTTTTCATTGACATAGCTTCACACAATGCATACAGTTAGATGAGTTGATGTTCAAGTGTATTTTCCAATGCAGTACAATGTCTAGTTCACAGTCCCATGATAGATCCTGGGGCATTTGCCATAAATTCAGAGTCCAGGGGTAAGGGGCATGTCATGAGGCATGGGTAGAAGTGTACATTAGTGAGGAAGTGTCCAAATTGACCAAAGGTAGGAATTGAGATAATTACAGGCTACAGTACAAAAGTCAACAATGGTTGAGTGAAGAGGGCACATTTCCAGCTGTCACAACACTGGTATGATCTTAAGCACAGAACAACTAAGGAGATACTCTCCATGTGGCACAGACTGGTGCTACCAGAATATTTTTTCTGTGAATGTTATTCCTTTCACATCTTCAACCTCTGATGTGTGTGGTGCCTCCTGTGCCGTGGGTGGTGCCGTTGTTGAAGTTGAGAGGGCCACATACACATAAGAAGATAGAGATATGGAATCAAAGGTCCTGACAGCTGTTATTTGTGGGAACACATAAGGCATCACATCAGTAAGGAGGAACTGCTGATTTTTCAACACCAGAGCAACATCACTGTGGCTTTCTCTGAGGGAGGCTACTTCCCGCTGTATGGACTCCAGGGTATTTTGTATTGCCCCCAGCCTGTGGTCTATCATGCTGTTGCTACTTTGGGAGGGCAATTGTTGAAGCCTTTGCCTCATAACAGCAGCTATGTCAACCAAGGACTGTTCGAGTCCACGTAGCAGGGAGTAGGTACATCTGATGGTAGCTGAGTTGTCCCTATTTGGACAGAGGCACCTGTATATTCCATCTAGGCTGCCTCCCATGGTCTCCGTCCCTACTCACACCTGCTTGGCCAGCTCCCACTGGACTCCTACCACTGTCCTCTGAAAGGTGAAGTTTGGGTCTTCGGAGTCCAGGGCTGTGGCAGGACTGGTTGGTGCTGTGTGTTGGGAGTTGGGTGGTTCATCTGGAGACCACGTAATGCTGTGTTTCCTCCCTGTAACTGGAGGTGGTGTCTGTAGGGAACCTAGGACATCCTGGAGAGTCTCTTCATTGATGGTCGGCAGCTGGTCATCCATGTCATCTGTAAACTCCAGGACAGGCAGGTCGGCAGGAGGTAAGGCATCATCCTCTGCAATGAGATAGTAAAATGTCAATCTTTGACGTAGTGGCTGTTGACATGGCTCATCATTTACTTGCAACTGGAGGCTCAGTTACATGTTAGAGACCCCATAATGTAGTTGTTAATTATGTGTTGTATTGTACATCACACATGGGTCAACCTTTCAAAGTATTTTGTGCATTGATCCCACACCACCATATTCCTTGCAAGCCCCTTGCCTCTGCCACTGACACCATGGTAGCACTTCATTTACCTTCCTATTCACCATGGTGGATATTCCCACAGTAGTGTAATGTGTGTTGCCACTCTTTTGGTGCTTTACTGCATTGGCACCATGAAAGATGGCACTAGTGCAGCAAAGCACAGGTAGGTCCATTGCTTACAATGCTTGTGTTACTTTGTCATCTGCCTTTAGCAGGCCCCACAAATGTGCTAATTGGATGCCACAGTGCAAGAATTATGGATTGTGTGCCCCATTATTTTGTCCCTCCCTACATTTGGGACATTGCTTTGCATACAGCATATCTGCCACGGGCATATGTTGGTGTAAAGGATACATAATGTGGATCAATGCATGCATTTTGAGACTTTGTTGATATGACACAAGGGGAATGTGCAGCTGGGAGCCAAATGAGCAACTATTTGTATTATGGTATAGTTGCATTACGGGCCAGAGAAATTGTGCCCATATTGCAACATTGATGCTACTTGTGCAGTTCATATGCATGAAGGTGTCCCTTTATGCACAACACCAACCATTCACACAACACAGACAACCTTGTTAGATGGTAAAATTTAAGCTACTTGTACAGCAGCACAAATGAGGATCACAGACATGCCCCATATGTTGTATGAGTTCACTTTTGTGCCCACTCCCAAATGGCGCATGGAGGTTTGTGAGAGTTGATTTTGGGCCACCCTGTGTGTGGATTGCATTCCACATATTGCACACTGAGGCCCTGATTTTTTCTTAATTGGCACAGCTTGGTGCAGCAACAATAACAGCTGCACCCTGCTATACAACTTTTGAAATGCAGGGATGTGCTGTGTTTTCTGGAATAAGGCACACCTCTGCCTTTCTCCCAGCACCTGAGCAGATTTGCTCTCCCTGCACCAACGCAGGTATCCCTGCACCATAGTGCAAGGGTGCCTGCATTGAGGGGATAGATTGTTTATATACAGATAGGTGTCCCTTCCTGCACATAAAAATGTATTATGGCTGTTGGAAAATGGGTTATTGGTAGGGCAGGTAGGTACCTACACCTAGCAACAAGCCACTAACGTCCACATAGGTACAGTTAGGTCTCAGTAAATTAATCCCAGCTCAACCCTTGGTAGCTTGGCAACGAGCGTCAAGGCTTAACTTAGGAGACAAAGTGTAAAGCATTCAAATATCACAAAACAGTAATTAAATAAAACACAGGAAACAGTTTAAAAATCCAAAACCAATTTATAAAAATAGCTTATATTTTTATCTTTAAAATGACACAAAAACGATTCAAATCAGTTCAGGGGAACCGGAGATATGAATTTTTTAAGAATTATTACTGTTCTAGCGCTTAGAAACAAAAAGCGCCAATCGGGTCATCTGGTTGCACCAGGACCGGGGCAAAGTCAAACTTTCAGGCTGACCGCGATGGAGCCCTGCTCGGCTACAGGTCGCGGGAGGCCTCGGTCAAAAAGTTACCTTCTGACTTAGTCTTTATTTTGAAGTTTTTCTTCACCGGGACGAACCTGCCAGTTGAATCCGACCTCCTGGAGCCCTTGTCCGGATACGCGATGTGGGTTTCCTCGGTGGAGACTTTTACCTTCGGACTTAGTCGTTTTTTCGAGATGAAAATCCTTCGACCGGGGTAAACCTGGATCTTGATCCGACGTCCATGGAGCCCTTCTCGGATACGATGGCTGGGAGGTCCCGGTCAACTTTTTACGTTCGGACTTAGTCTCTTTTTTGGATGTTTTTCTTTACCGGGACGAACCACGAAGTCAGGCCGGGTCGCGGTTGAGGCAAGCCGGCTAGAATTTCCGCGGCGGGTCGGTCCCTCTCTGGAGCTTTTTTCCAAAAATTCTCAAATCTTTTCCAAACTTCTGGGGCTTCACCCAGATGTTCTTTTAAGGTTCTTTTGGGGTCCACAGCTCACCCCAAGGGTCCAGAAGTTCTGTGATGGTCCTTGGGGGGTGCGGACTTCAACTCCCAGAATGCACCTGGCGCAAACTCCTTTTTGGCCACTGGACAGTGGTCAGCTGGTCGCTTTCTTCAGGAGTTGGTGCAGGGGACTCTGGTTAGCAATTTTTCACCTGTAGCAAACAGGGAGTCCCTCCTTGAACCAGTTGAAGCCAGGCAAAGTCCTTCTTGTGGTGAAGCCCAAGTGTGCAGCTGGTGCAGTCCTTCTGAGTGCAGGTTCCAGGTGCAGGCCAGGGGTCCAGCAGGGCAGTCCTTCTTCTTCTTTAGTTCCTTTCTTGTTGAATTCTGGAGGGGATCTGAGGTGTGGGTGCAGGTCTGCCAGTTTTATCCTTGCTCCTGGGTGAAAAGCAGGGGGGCCCTGGTTCTCCAATCAGGGACAGGGTCGTCCCCCTGTGATGACCACTTCCTGGGAAGTGTGGCAAAAATCCATCCCAGAAGGCAATAGTCTCTAAAAATCCAACATGGATGAATCTGATTTTTGGAGGTTACATCTGGCTGAGCCCACCCACTGGTGTGGCTAAAAATCATAAACACACCCCTCTCCTGCCCTCTCCTAATCTAATCAAGGGAGCACCTAGCTGTCTGGGGTTGCAGGATGTGGGGGTGTTGCTGGGTGCTGCAAATGTCCTTCTCTGCCTTTGAAGACCAGTTTGGCAGCCCTCTCCCTTCCTGCCTCACCATCTTCTGAGGGGAGATTCTCTCCCCCAAGCACATTCCTTTGTGTCAAGCCTGGCCACTTCACACCTCATCAAGGCAGCCTGGCAGAAGCTGCTGCAGGCTGGCCAATCAGAGCACAGCAGCAAAAACAATGCAGAGCTGAAATTGGCAACTATTTAGGTAAAGTCTAAACTTTTTACCTGAACTAGTTATATTAAATCCAACAACTGGAAGTTGTAGGATTTATTACAACAATTAATTTGATACCAAATTCTTGGTATGCAACATTTAAGGAGACTTTAAAATGTAAAATAAAGTCTGCCCATTCTAGCCTATGAAGGCCATTTACTTCAATGAGGGATAAACGAATTTGGCTGTTTTTACCTCACCAGGGCATATAAATCTATTTTTATAAAGTCCCTGCTTATAGTTACATGGCACCCAGCCCTAGGGGCACATAGGGCACACCTTAGGGGTGACTTATATGTAAAAATAAGGTAGTTTAAGACTTTGGAAGTACCTTTAATTTTAAAGTCGAATTTGCATATAACTTTAATTTAAAAGCAGCCAGCAAGGCAGGCTTGCTTTTAAAATGACACTGGGCACCTCAGCAATGCACCTAGGTGTGCACCACCTATGCTGTGGTCCCTAAACCTACAGTACATGCCCTACCATATACTAGGGACTTATAGGTAGGTTAACTTAGCCACTTATAATTAGCCTAATTTGCATATCCATTTTACACAGAGCACAGGCCCTGGGACTGGTTAGCAGTACCCAGGGCACCTTTAAAGTCAGGAAAACACCAGCAAAAAGTGGAAAATGGGGGCAAAAAGTTATGGGGCCTCTGCAATCAGCCCTGTTTTCTCACAATGGCAAGGTGGCATTTCACATGAGAAGGGCAATGATATGAAGATGATGGAAATAATTTTGCCTTGTTGTACCATCCTGAAACCACCCTTGGGGAGGTGAGGACTTTAGTCACAGACTCTGGTGAACATGTTGTCTTGGATCTGGGGCAGCAACAATATGCAATGGGTGTTGTTGTGGCACAGCCACAGCCACACTGATTGCACGCCCTTCCAGGCAATGTGCTGCGTGTGTAGGGGCCATTTATTCAGGGTAGCGTTATGCCACAGTAAGTGACTAAGACCACATTTTGTATAAGTTGGAGTTCATAGCGCCACCAGAGCATCACTAAAATGAAGGCTTGGGTGGCGATGGGGCCTTTTGATTTTGGCTCTAAATGTCCTGTTGCAACCATTTTGCATGCATTGGAGTGTGTCCTATGTGCTTCCCCCTTCTGCCATTTTTGAGATTCCAAATAGTCTCCCCCTGCAATTTATCCTGCATTTGTGGTAGGTCTTGGTAGTCTGTGCTGTTCTGTCCTGGGATTTCAGTGGCCAGCTCCTCCAGGATAACCACTGCCACTATCTCATCCAGCTCATTGAGGTCCTCCTAGGGTGCTGGACTTTCACCTTCAGTCTGCAGTGCTGCCTTTTGGTTCCTGGACAGTTTCTCCTTAGTTCTGCACTAGGAATCGTGGCTGGGCTTCTTGCAGTCAGTGAACGTCCTCTTCACCTCTGCCACACTGTTGACTGTGTCTACTATTGCCTGCCATATAGCCTCTCTCCTACCTATTGGCAATTTTCAGGTGACGAAAAGCCTTCATGCTCCTCCTCACTAAAGCAAAACTTCTGCTTCCTCTTCTCCTTCTCCTGGGACTTTGCTGGACCTTCCTGGCTGGTACTTGGCTGATTGGGATCTCCTTGGGGTCTGTCGTGGCCTGCATTCTCAATCTTATCATTCAAAATGTTTTTTCTTGCTTGTGCATTTTTTTTTATGCTAACGCTGTTAAATTTCACGCTAACCTGTTTTGCGTCAAAAAAACGGACCGCAAAACATTTGAATGCAACTTTTGCAGTATTAGTGTAACTTTTACTTAGGGCATGTTGCATTTGTTAGTATACATATTTTTTTAAGCTAAACCTTCCTTACCGCCATTGTGTGTCATTTTATAAATATGGTGTACAGATGGCTCTAGGGAATGGCACTAGTTCGATGTCATTTTTTTGACGCATGACTTCGCTATTACAGTTGTGCAGCATTTTTCTTAAATATGGGCGTATGTTTGTAATTTGTACTTTTTGTTTCCAATTTACTCCAATCTGCCCTGCATTGCTGTAGCATTGAAATTAGATACTTGCCATTTCTTGATATATATATAAGCTTGACATAGCATCTGATTGAAAATTTCTGCAGATATTGCTTATTGTAGCATCTTTAAGCAATGTCTCAAAATTGACAGTTTTGCAATCCAGTAGTATTAAGTAAGTAAAACACTCTGAATCTATTTCTGTTCCTGATCGCAAAGAACACATTTCACACTCATGATTACATAAGTAACTAAGTCCAATTATGTATTCAAAGGTACTGCCTTTTTCTGAATATCAAAGATTACCATTCAAAATTATTGTGCATCTTCTTGAGTATTTTGGGTAAACTTTACACAATCAGTGCATCCGTCTACAAGGTTTCGAATGAGTGATGCACAATATGTTTTACTTCTATCAGTTCAGAATAGCTGTAACAAAGCAAACAATGTGGAGCTCAATCTCCTGTCTTTTCTCTGTATAATTGCATGACCAACGTGAGGTAATGTAAACTGTGTGTTGAGAACCACACTGGCATAACAGTTGACAACATAAGGGTTTGAAAACTCATAACCAAAATTATATCTGACATTATCCATTTATTTTCTTAACAAGTTCCTTGTTGTCTTTCTTACACTTCTTCTCAGCAACATTGCTACGATAATTCAAAAGCTTTCACTTCAGCCAGATGGTAGGTTTTCATAAACTGGATACTGTCCTAAATGAGAAGTATAAACATTTCTCAATTGGTGTACTCTTTGAAACATCTTTAATCAAAATTTACTTTACTGTCATCAAAGGTAGCAAGATACAAACCCGACAATGTTCTAACTTGCGATAAGGCTACATATGACAAACCTTCCTTAAACCTAGTAGTACCAATATTAATGAATGCTGAATCTGCACTTAAACCTTAAGATTTATGAATTGTCACAGCATATGACAGAGAAACTGAGAACTGCTTTCTATGAACATACATGTCTTTCACAAGCAAGAAATGTGCAACGGACCTTTAAATCTGTTTCATACCTTCCCCTTGATCAAATGTTATCACTAGGCATTCAGCCTCATTCCTGTTAGGAAAGCAAATGAAATCAATTACTTTACCCATTGCACCATTAACTAATCCTTCCTCAACATTTAAATTTCACCACAAAATTACTCTACAATTCATGCAAACACATAAACATATTTCTAATCCTGTAGCTCTGGAAACAGATTTTTCAAATGAATCCAGCTTTGCTTGTAGTTTTTCACTAGAGTACTGTAACACCCTGGCGTTCCTTTTCGTCTTATACTGTAAGTTGCAGAATTTCTTCTTTCTCCAATTTTAATAATTCTTCAGTAAAGCAGGAACACTCTTGAGGAATAGGCATTAGGCAGACAATTGATTTTACTCCTTGAATGAAACTAAACATGAGCTCTGCTGTTGTCTTTGTTGTTTGAAACAGTTTCATAACAAGACACGTTTCTAACCCACATTTTCCCTCTTTTGTGAGAACTCTTACTCTAATATCCTTGAGATTATTTCCATATTCAATGTCTGATGCTTTACACATATTCCTAAGTAGTTCTTTGTATTGAAAGTTTAACCAAATGTTTACATTTCCAATACTCTATTTCACTAGGGTAAGTTGAAATATCTTGCGAAACAAAATTAAGCGCTTTCCTCCAAACAACACATGATAGTCTCTTTAGAATCAGTTCGAATTCCTAATTGTACAAAGGCAAGCATTTCGTTTGAGACCATGCTCACCTCATTAAATCATTAGAAATTTCAATTTCTTCAGTACTTTTGAGACTTCATGACAAGCTTCACAGAATACCTTTTAGTACTCCAGTTTGTTTTCATGTTCTACAGGCAACATAAGCAATTGATGTAAAGTAATTACTTTAATGTTGTGTACAGGTCATCCAATGGATGCTGTTACTACATACAACAGGTTAGAGTCTGTATTACTCTGTAAAATAGCAGCAAGAACTTTAATTATAATGCTTTTCCCAGTGCCAGCTTGACCGCTGACATATATTAGTATTGGCTTAAAAGAGGTGTTTGCACACTGTTTCGTCTCATGAAGGAATCCGTGCTCTATTCTCTTTTTTACCCATTTATATTTCTCTTTACTCATCATTCAGTTGCCCAACTAACTTTTCTAAATCAACACTTTCCTGTCTCGCTAGTTGCACTGCAGTCTCCACCTCATTCATGGTTATGGCAGCTTCATTTTCCATGATTGGTTCACCAAGAGGATCTAGACTCAGAGGTCCTGAACTTTGGCTGCTTAATGAACTCTGCTTTAATTGTTTCTTCCCGTTCAATCTCATCATTTAACATTCTCAAATAGTTTACGAACACTAAATACTGTCTTTCCCAATATTGAAAGAGTTTTATAGCAGTCAGAATCTCTGACTTATTCTGATTCAGAACATCAAGGCTTGAACAGTTGTAGAAGTGCCAAATAGAAACATTTTCTTTTATCAGTAGTGTGGCAACTAAGGGCCTGATTTAGATTTGGTGGTAACGGGTCCACCAACACTTTTTTTGATGAAAACCCTGTCTGGCAGTTTGTCGGTCTGCCTGCCAGATTTATATGTTGGCAATCCCTTAAAATGTAATCCGCCCGAGTCCCACCGACTCTGCTAATGATTCCCATCTGCCACCACAGCGCCATAGGAAATTGCGGCTGGAGGTGGTACCCCAATCACAAATACCACCGTGCAGTTTTGGATGTGCCCTACCACCAAACAAAATATGGTGGTTCAACCTCCACTTCTTACTTGGTGGTGTGGAGGGTAAAATGGGTGAAAACTCACCTTTTTTTCAATTTCACTGCTGTTTCCAGCTATAAACGGCTGGACAACACCCTCCGTCATTGCTGCCACTTGACCAGGGAGAAAACACAATGCCCCATTGATGGACGCAAAAGTAGGGAACCCACATTGTCTGCACACGTTGGGGGTCAGTGCACATGAGCTTAGGGTCACTGTAGACATATAGATGTCATAGTAATTTTCTCAATCACTGTGACATGCAGATGACAGCAACACAAGTGGGTCAGGCATGTAAAGGGATACACTGGTATTCAACACATATCACACACATACACCACTGTCACTTTGGTGTCAGTATTCATTTCCAAATGAATGCTTGTACCACAATGATGGGACATTCACACCTACCAACTGTGTCCATGTGTGCACATTGCAAGGGGACATGTATTTGTCATGTTGTGCTTTGAGTTGTGTGAGTGAGTCAGTACATGTATGTGTGTGTGTGATGCGATCTGCTGGGCGAGCTGGAGAAAGCTGGAGTGGGTGATGTTGCTGTGTGAGTATTTGTGCCACTTGCATATGACATTAATGTAGTTGTATATGTTATGTTGTGAGTTGTGATGCTGCATGTAATATTCAGGTAAGGGTTGTTGTGTGGCAGTTATTGTGATGTGTGTAGTTGTGATGTTGTATGAGTATGAGTGTGTTTTGTTATGTAGGATGTTGTGGTTGTGTGGGTGCAGTGTCAATAGTGTGTGTATGTTGTGTCATGGATGTATATGAACGTGTGTGTGTGACATGTACATGTTATATTGTGGTAGAATGGCAATGGATTATGTGTGTGTGATGTGTTCTGCTGTGTGTGATACAGGGGTACAAATATGGCCTAGGTACAATGTGTGTATATGACTTACCACTATTCCATCGCCACTGCCAATGTACGATGTCCATTGGGTCCCACAATGTCCTCCCTCCATCAGCAAATCACTGTCAGCATACCACCAGCAGAACTGTAACATCTAAATACGTTGGAAACTGTTAGAAATGAAGTCTTTGGTTGATAGTCAGGTTACCCTTGGTTCAAGCAAGGACCCTCACTCTAGTGAGAGTAAAAGAGAATCAACCTCAGCTAACCCCTGCTTACCCCCTTGGTAGCTTGGCACGAGCAGTAGGCTTAACTTCAGAGTGCTAGGTATAAAGTATTTGTACCAACACAAACATTAACTTACTGAAAACAGTACAAAATGACACAACACAGGTTTAGAAAAATAGGAAATATTTATCTAAACAAAACAAGACCAAAACAACAACAATCCACAATACACAAGTCAAGTTATCAGTTAAAAATCAAAAAGAGTATTTAAGTAGTTTTAAACACACACTAACACTGTTAGTGTGAAAATGTACCTTGGGTGTGTCAAAAATAACTCTGCACAGGCGAGTATGTGTCAAAAAGGGCTTGTGATGTGTCTATTTTACTCACGAGCGGGATCTTGCGTCATTTTATCTTTAGTTGGGTTGGGGCACGTTGTTTCTTCTCTCCACAGGAGAGCGATGCGTCGATCCGGTCAGCACTCTCGGGTCCGGGCAGGCCTTGCGTTGTTTTTACACGCCCAAAGATACTTGGTCGGAAATCCAGCCGCATGATGATCCGATAACCATGCAGCGCGGGTTGAGATCTCCCAGCCTCCGTCAGCGATGCTGCATGTCGTTTCTGCTGCTTCCTGCGTTTCTAGCGAGTGGCTATTTTCAGCCATAGAGCAGGGGGAGCGACATTTGTTTAACCGCAGATAGGAGTTGCAATGATCTTTTCCCCGCTCGGTCTGTGCATGGATTTCCTTTTCTTAGGCTGCCAGCTTCTCCTTTCAGGGTCCCAGGAACTGGATGGGCACCACAGGGCAGAGTAGAAGTCTCCCCAGAAACTCCAGGTGCTGGCAGAGAGAAGTCTTTGCTGTACCTGAGACTTCAAACAACAGGAGGCAAGCTCTAAATCAAGCCCTTGGAGATGGCTTCTCAAGATGGAAGGTACACAAATTCCAGTCTTTTCCCTCTTACTCTGGCAGAAGCATCAACTGCAGGATAGCTCCACAAAGCACAGTCACAGGCAGGGCAGCTCTTCTTCCTCAGCTCTTCAGCTCTTCTCCAGGCAGAGGTTCCTCTTGTTTCCAGAAGTGTTCTTAGGTCTGTGGTTTTGGGTGCCCTTCTTATACCCAATTTCTCCTTTGAAGTAGGCCTACTTCAAAGCAAAGTCTCTTTTAAATGTGAAATCCTGCCTTGCCCAGGCCAGGCCCCAGAAACTCACCAAGGGGTTGGAGATTGCATTGTGTGAGGGCAGGCACAGCCCTTTCAGGTGTGAGTGACACTTCTCCCCTCCCTCCTAGCACAGATGTCTCATCAGGATATGCAGGCTACACCCCAGCTCCCTTTGTGTCACTGTCTAGTGTGAGGTGCCACCAGCCCATCTGTCCAATTGACCCAGACAGGGAATCCACAAACAGGCAGAGTCACAGAAATGGTATAGGCAAGAAAATGCTCACTTTCTAAAAGTGGCATTTTCAAACACACAATCTTAAAATCAACTTTATTAAGATGTATTTTTAAATTGTGAGCTCAGAGACCCCAAACTCCACATGTCCATCTTCCCCCAAAGGGAATTTACACTTTAATCAGATTTAAAGGTAGCCCCCAGGTTAACCTATGAGATGGACAGGGCCTTGCAACAGTATAATTTTTTTTTTAGCAATATTTCACTGTCAGGACATATAAAACATATTACTATGGCCCTCATTACAACCCTGGTGGTAAATCCCACTTTCCGCCGTGCAGGAGACTGCCAACTTGCCGCCTGCCAACTTGCCGCTGCGGCTGCGGAATTCCGCTACAGGTATTACGACCCACAGCTCGGGATCCGCCACAATACAGACACCCACACAAGTCTGCCACACCAAAGGTCAGTGATAAACTGGCAATATCAAAACCTACACCGTCACGCCAACAGGAATACGCCCACACTATCACGACCCATGAATCAACATGGCGGACTTTCAACCGCGGAAATCCATTGGCGGTACACACATGCTCAAAATACACACACACTTACAAAACACAACCACATTGGACCATTCGAAATATACACACACCTGATACACATACACACAACACCCACACACCTCAATCTAATATAAGGCACACACCCACATCACCCACAAACCCTTACAACCAAAAATTTGAAAGAAGGCCAGAGAGAGAGACTACCTAAAACAACACCAGCATCCACAGACACACAACACCATCACTTACACAACATCCACGCACTTCAAACAACACACACCAACACATCCCCTCACACATCACAAAAGGCACCACCTCACACATCACCCACACCACATCATGGCACCTCAAAGACACCCCAGGTTCTCTGAGGAGGAGCTCAGATTCATGGTGGAGGAAATCGTCTCGATAGAGCCACAGCTGTTCGGATCACAGGTGCAGCAGACGTCCATTGCAAGGAAGATGGAGCTATGGCGCAGAATTGTCGACAGGGTTAACGTAGTGGGACAGCATCCAAGAACACAGGATGACATCAGGAAGAGGTGGAACTATCTACGGGGGAAGGTGCGTTCCATGATGTCCAGACACCAGATTGCTGTACAGAGGACTGGCGGTGGACCCCCACCTCCTCCCTCACAACTAACAACATGGGAGGAGCAAGTCTTGGCAATACTGCATCCTGGGGGCCTCGCAAGAGTAGCAATAGGACTGGACACTGGTAAGACATATCTTTACTACTTTATCCCCCACACCCCACCTGCATGCCATCACATACCACCACCCTTACTCTCACACCTATCACCCCAACAACCCACAGATACCCCACTAACACAACCCACACATCCCAAAAACAAGCCCTGCATGTAACACCAATGCATGGACACCCATCACCAAAGCATGTCAAGTACAGAGACTCACTCATGCCCCAAAATCACCCAAAAACACAAGGACCAAGCCTATAATGCAAGCACAGGAGTAGAGGGTCACTCACCCATTGCACAAGATGGCACACACACATACAATATCTATGCATTTACACCCCAACAGGACCCCTACCCAATGTCACCGGACAGGCGGTGCCAGACATATCCAGTCACCCCACAGAAGAGACCCACAGTGATGACAGCAGCTCTGCACGCCTGGATCAAGATGACCAGCCCGGCCCATCAGGGACCTCGGGACAGTCGGTTCCCCTGACACAGTCACAAACCACCAATGAACCTCTCCCCTCAGGAAACACCACCACAGCACCCACCCAGCGGGCCCATCCCTCTGTCCCCAGGAAACGTCAATCAGCAGTGTGTCCACCACTACAGGGAACCCAGGCAACCCCACTAACACAGGATGATCAGGGACCTGGGGGCAGTGGCAGTGGACACAGAGTAGTATAGGGAACCACCTGTCAGATGGAGGCACCGGAATCTGGCCTTCAGGAGGCCGAAGGTGCGTTCTAATATCATCCTAGTTCACCCATGTACCTCATTGTAGCGTTCCTCCGCCCTTGTCCTGGGATTCCTCAATGGGGTCAGTAGCCTTGACAGGTTGCGGTAACCAGAGTCACCTGCAAATGTTGAAGACACACTCTAAACCTTAGGGACAACCCCATACCCAGACACCTATGTGAACTGTATTGGGACCTTGGCCTCACCTATTAGCCACACACGGTGCCTCAGGAGTTGCCCCACCACATAAGGGATGCTGCTATTTCTCAAAATGTGAGCGTCATGCACAGAGCCAGGATACGTGGCATTCACATGGGAGATGTACTGGTCTGCCAAACACACCATCTGCACATTCATAGAATGGTAGCTTTTCCGGTTTCTGTACACCTGTTCATTCCTACGGGGGGGGGAATGCCACATGTGTACCATCAATGGCACCAATGATGATGTCGATATGTCCCAGGGCATAGAAGTCACCTTTCACTGTGGGCAAATTCTCCACCTGGGGGAAAACGATGTAGCTGCCCATGTGTTTCAGCAGGGCAGTCAACACTCTGGACAACACGTTAGAGAACATTAGTTGGGACATCCTTGATGCCATGGCCACTGTTGTTTGAAATGACCCACTGGCCAGGAAATGGAGTACAGACAGGACCTGCGCTAGAGGGGTATCCCTGTGTGATGGCGGATAGCTGACATCAGGTCTGGCTCCAACTGGGCACACAGTTCCCAGATTGTTGCAAGATCAAGTCTGTATATGATTATGATATGTCTCTCTTCCATTCTCGACAGGTCCACCAGGGGTCTGTACACCGGAGGATGCCACCATCTCATCACCTGCCACAGCAGAGGTGCCCTATGGAGGAGAACAGCGAGCAGAGAGTCATCCAACACTGAGGTATCACAATGTGTTATCTGCAGAAATGTTGGTAATCCACAATGTGCTGGTATCTGTCTGCATTCCTGGCCTAGATAAGTGTGACGCAGTTTTCAGCCATCCCATGTGGCCCCCTGAAATGGCAGCTGCCTGACCTGTAAGGTGGGACAAGGGGATATGAGGTAACGTTGCTTACGTTGTACACCATCGCGGTGGGTGATCGAAGACCGCGGCGCAATTCTGCATTGGTTAACATTGGGCCCTGTGGGTCCCAGGAGCCAATGACAATGTAGGCCGGCGGTGTCGGTACGCTCTGCAGCGGACGTGACCCCCATTTTCTGTCTGCTCACTCACTTGATACGTGACCTTCAAACAAAACAAGACCAAAACAACAACAATCCACAATACACAAGTCAAGTTATCAGTTAAAAATCAAAAAGAGTATTTAAGTAGTTTTAAACACACACTAACACTGTTAGTGTGAAAATGTACCTTGGGTGTGTCAAAAATAACTCTGCAGAGGCGAGTATGTGTCAAAAAGGGCTTGTGATGTGTCTATTTTACTCACGAGCGGGATCTTGCGTCATTTTATCTTTAGTTGGGTTGGGGCACGTTGTTTCTTCTCTCCACAGGAGAGCGATGCGTCGATCCGGTCAGCACTCTCGGGTCCGGGCAGGCCTTGCGTTGTTTTTACACGCCCAAAGATACTTGGTCGGAAATCCAGCCGCATGATGATCCGATAACCATGCAGCACGGGTTGAGATCTCCCAGCCTCCGTCAGCGATGCTGCATGTCGTTTCTGCTGCTTCCTCCGTTTCTAGCGAGTGGCTATTTTCAGCCACAGAGCAGGCGGAGCGACATTTGTTTAACCGCAGATAGGAGTTGCAATGATCTTTTCCCCGCTCGGTCTGTGCATGGATTTCCTTTTCTTAGGCTGCCAGCTTCTCCTTTCAGGGTCACAGGAACTGGATGGGCACCACAGGGCAGAGTAGAAGTCTCCCCAGAAACTCCAGGTGCTAGCAGAGAGAAGTCTTTGCTGTACCTGAGACTTCAAACAACAGGAGGCAAGCTCTAAATCAAGCCCTTGGAGATGGCTTCTCAAGATGGAAGGTACACAAATTCCAGTCTTTTCCCTCTTACTCTGGCAGAAGCATCAACTGCAGGATAGCTCCACAAAGCACAGTCACAGGCAGGGCAGCTCTTCTTCCTCAGCTCTTCAGCTCTTCTCCAGGCAGAGTTTCCTCTTGTTTCCAGAAGTGTTCTTAGGTCTGTGGTTTTGGGTGCCCTTCTTATACCCAATTTCTCCTTTGAAGTAGGCCTACTTCAAAGCAAAGTCTCTTTTAAATGTGAAATCCTGCCTTGCCCAGGCCAGGCCCCAGACACTCACCAGGGGGTTGGAGATTTCATTGTGTGAGGGCAGGCACAGCCCTTTCAGGTGTGAGTGACACTTCTCCCCTCCCTCCTAGCACAGATGTCTCATCAGGATATGCAGGCTACACCCCAGCTCCCTTTGTGTCACTGTCTAGTGTGAGGTGCCACCAGCCCATCTGTCCAATTGACCCAGACAGGGAATCCACAAACAGGCAGAGTCACAGAAATGGTATAGGCAAGAAAATGCTCACTTTCTAAAAGTGGCATTTTCAAACACACAATCTTAAAATCAACTTTATTAAGATGTATTTTTAAATTGTGAGCTCAGAGACCCCAAACTCCACATGTCCATCTTCCCCCAAAGGGAATTTACACTTTAATCAGATTTAAAGGTAGCCCCCAGGTTAACCTATGAGATGGACAGGGCCTTGCAACAGTATAATTTTTTTTTTAGCAATATTTCACTGTCAGGACATATAAAACATATTACTATGGCCCTCATTACAACCCTGGTGGTAAATCCCACTTTCCGCCGTGCAGGAGACTGCCAACTTGCCGCCTGCCAACTTGCCGCTGCGGCTGCGGAATTCCGCTACAGGTATTACGACCCACAGCTCGGGATCCGCCACAATACAGACACCCACACAAGTCTGCCACACCAAAGGTCAGTGATAAACTGGCAATATCAAAACCTACACCGTCACGCCAACAGGAATACGCCCACACTATCACGACCCATGAATCAACATGGCGGACTTTCAACCGCGGAAATCCATTGGCGGTACACACATGCTCAAAATACACACACACTTACAAAACACAACCACATTGGACCATTCGAAATATACACACACCTGATACACATACACACAACACCCACACACCTCAATCTAATATAAGGCACACACCCACATCACCCACAAACCCTTACAACCAAAAATTTGAAAGAAGGCCAGAGAGAGAGACTACCTAAAACAACACCAGCATCCACAGACACACAACACCATCACTTACACAACATCCACGCACTTCAAACAACACACACCAACACATCCCCTCACACATCACAAAAGGCACCACCTCACACATCACCCACACCACATCATGGCACCTCAAAGACACCCCAGGTTCTCTGAGGAGGAGCTCAGATTCATGGTGGAGGAAATCGTCTCGATAGAGCCACAGCTGTTCGGATCACAGGTGCAGCAGACGTCCATTGCAAGGAAGATGGAGCTATGGCGCAGAATTGTCGACAGGGTTAACGTAGTGGGACAGCATCCAAGAACACAGGATGACATCAGGAAGAGGTCGAACTATCTACGGGGGAAGGTGCGTTCCATGATGTCCAGACACCAGATTGCTGTACAGAGGACTGGCGGTGGACCCCCACCTCCTCCCTCACAACTAACAACATGGGAGGAGCAAGTCTTGGCAATACTGCATCCTGGGGGCCTCGCAGGAGTAGCAATAGGACTGGACACTGGTAAGACATATCTTTACTACTTTATCCCCCACACCCCACCTGCATGCCATCACATACCACCACCCTTACTCTCACACCTATCACCCCAACAACCCACAGATACCCCACTAACACAACCCACACATCCCAAAAACAAGCCCTGCATGTAACACCAATGCATGGACACCCATCACCAAAGCATGTCAAGTACAGAGACTCACTCATGCCCCAAAATCACCCAAAAACACAAGGACCAAGCCTATAATGCAAGCACAGGAGTAGAGGGTCACTCACCCATTGCACAAGATGGCACACACACATACAATATCTATGCATTTACACCCCAACAGGACCCCTACCCAATGTCACCGGACAGGCGGTGCCAGACATATCCAGTCACCCCACAGAAGAGACCCACAGTGATGACAGCAGCTCTGCACGCCTGGATCAAGATGACCAGCCCGGCCCATCAGGGACCTCGGGACAGTCGGTTCCCCTGACACAGTCACAAACCACCAATGAACCTCTCCCCTCAGGAAACACCACCACAGCACCCACCCAGCGGGCCCATCCCTCTGTCCCCAGGAAACGTCAATCAGCAGTGTGTCCACCACTACAGGGAACCCAGGCAACCCCACTAACACAGGATGATCAGGGACCTGGGGGCAGTGGCAGTGGACACAGAGTAGTATAGGGAACCACCTGTCAGATGGAGGCACCGGAATCTGGCCTTCAGGAGGCCGAAGGTGCGTTCTAATATCATCCTAGTTCACCCATGTACCTCATTGTAGCGTTCCTCCGCCCTTGTCCTGGGATTCCTCAATGGGGTCAGTAGCCTTGACAGGTTGCGGTAACCAGAGTCACCTGCAAATGTTGAAGACACACTCTAAACCTTAGGGACAACCCCATACCCAGACACCTATGTGAACTGTATTGGGACCTTGGCCTCACCTATTAGCCACACACGGTGCCTCAGGAGTTGCCCCACCACATAAGGGATGCTGCTATTTCTCAAAATGTGAGCGTCATGCACAGAGCCAGGATACGTGGCATTCACATGGGAGATGTACTGGTCTGCCAAACACACCATCTGCACATTCATAGAATGGTAGCTTTTCCGGTTTCTGTACACCTGTTCATTCCTACGGGGGGGGGAATGCCACATGTGTACCATCAATGGCACCAATGATGATGTCGATATGTCCCAGGGCATAGAAGTCACCTTTCACTGTGGGCAAATTCTCCACCTGGGGGAAAACGATGTAGCTGCCCATGTGTTTCAGCAGGGCAGTCAACACTCTGGACAACACGTTAGAGAACATTAGTTGGGACATCCTTGATGCCATGGCCACTGTTGTTTGAAATGACCCACTGGCCAGGAAATGGAGTACAGACAGGACCTGCGCTAGAGGGGTATCCCTGTGTGATGGCGGATAGCTGACATCAGGTCTGGCTCCAACTGGGCACACAGTTCCCAGATTGTTGCAAGATCAAGTCTGTATATGATTATGATATGTCTCTCTTCCATTCTCGACAGGTCCACCAGGGGTCTGTACACCGGAGGATGCCACCATCTCATCACCTGCCACAGCAGAGGTGCCCTATGGAGGAGAACAGCGAGCAGAGAGTCATCCAACACTGAGGTATCACAATGTGTTATCTGCAGAAATGTTGGTAATCCACAATGTGCTGGTATCTGTCTGCATTCCTGGCCTAGATAAGTGTGACGCAGTTTTCAGCCATCCCATGTGGCCCCCTGAAATGGCAGCTGCCTGACCTGTAAGGTGGGACAAGGGGATATGAGGTAACGTTGCTTACGTTGTACACCATCGCGGTGGGTGATCGAAGACCGCGGCGCAATTCTGCATTGGTTAACATTGGGCCCTGTGGGTCCCAGGAGCCAATGACAATGTAGGCCGGCGGTGTCGGTACGCTCTGCAGCGGACGTGACCCCCATTTTCTGTCTGCTCACTCACTTGATACGTGACCTTCAAACAAAACAAGACCAAAACAACAACAATCCACAATACACAAGTCAAGTTATCAGTTAAAAATCAAAAAGAGTATTTAAGTAGTTTTAAACACACACTAACACTGTTAGTGTGAAAATGTACCTTGGGTGTGTCAAAAATAACTCTGCAGAGGCGAGTATGTGTCAAAAAGGGCTTGTGATGTGTCTATTTTACTCACGAGCGGGATCTTGCGTCATTTTATCTTTAGTTGGGTTGGGGCACGTTGTTTCTTCTCTCCACAGGAGAGCGATGCGTCGATCCGGTCAGCACTCTCGGGTCCGGGCAGGCCTTGCGTTGTTTTTACACGCCCAAAGATACTTGGTCGGAAATCCAGCCGCATGATGATCCGATAACCATGCAGCACGGGTTGAGATCTCCCAGCCTCCGTCAGCGATGCTGCATGTCGTTTCTGCTGCTTCCTCCGTTTCTAGCGAGTGGCTATTTTCAGCCACAGAGCAGGCGGAGCGACATTTGTTTAACCGCAGATAGGAGTTGCAATGATCTTTTCCCCGCTCGGTCTGTGCATGGATTTCCTTTTCTTAGGCTGCCAGCTTCTCCTTTCAGGGTCCCAGGAACTGGATGGGCACCACAGGGCAGAGTAGAAGTCTCCCCAGAAACTCCAGGTGCTAGCAGAGAGAAGTCTTTGCTGTACCTGAGACTTCAAACAACAGGAGGCAAGCTCTAAATCAAGCCCTTGGAGATGGCTTCTCAAGATGGAAGGTACACAAATTCCAGTCTTTTCCCTCTTACTCTGGCAGAAGCATCAACTGCAGGATAGCTCCACAAAGCACAGTCACAGGCAGGGCAGCTCTTCTTCCTCAGCTCTTCAGCTCTTCTCCAGGCAGAGTTTCCTCTTGTTTCCAGAAGTGTTCTTAGGTCTGTGGTTTTGGGTGCCCTTCTTATACCCAATTTCTCCTTTGAAGTAGGCCTACTTCAAAGCAAAGTCTCTTTTAAATGTGAAATCCTGCCTTGCCCAGGCCAGGCCCCAGACACTCACCAGGGGGTTGGAGATTTCATTGTGTGAGGGCAGGCACAGCCCTTTCAGGTGTGAGTGACACTTCTCCCCTCCCTCCTAGCACAGATGTCTCATCAGGATATGCAGGCTACACCCCAGCTCCCTTTGTGTCACTGTCTAGTGTGAGGTGCCACCAGCCCATCTGTCCAATTGACCCAGACAGGGAATCCACAAACAGGCAGAGTCACAGAAATGGTATAGGCAAGAAAATGCTCACTTTCTAAAAGTGGCATTTTCAAACACACAATCTTAAAATCAACTTTATTAAGATGTATTTTTAAATTGTGAGCTCAGAGACCCCAAACTCCACATGTCCATCTTCCCCCAAAGGGAATTTACACTTTAATCAGATTTAAAGGTAGCCCCCAGGTTAACCTATGAGATGGACAGGGCCTTGCAACAGTATAATTTTTTTTTTAGCAATATTTCACTGTCAGGACATATAAAACATATTACTATGGCCCTCATTACAACCCAGGTGGTAAATCCCACTTTCCGCCGTGCAGGAGACTGCCAACTTGCCGCCTGCCAACTTGCCGCTGCGGCTGCGGAATTCCGCTACAGGTATTACGACCCACAGCTCGGGATCCGCCACAATACAGACACCCACACAAGTCTGCCACACCAAAGGTCAGTGATAAACTGGCAATATCAAAACCTACACCGTCACGCCAACAGGAATACGCCCACACTATCACGACCCATGAATCAACATGGCGGACTTTCAACCGCGGAAATCCATTGGCGGTACACACATGCTCAAAATACACACACACTTACAAAACACAACCACATTGGACAATTCGAAATATACACACACCTGATACACATACACACACCACACCCACACACCTCAATCTAATATAAGGCACACACCCACATCACCCACAAACCCTTACAACCGAAAATTTGAAAGAAGGCCAGAGAGAGAGACTACCTAAAACAACACCAGCATCCACAGACACACAACACCATCACTTACACAACATCCACGCACTTCAAACAACACACACCAACACATCCCCTCACACATCACAACAGGCACCACCTCACACATCACCCACACCACATCATGGCACCTCAAAGACACCCCAGGTTCTCTGAGGAGGAGCTCAGATTCATGGTGGAGGAAATCGTCTCGATAGAGCCACAGCTGTTCGGATCACAGGTGCAGCAGACGTCCATTGCAAGGAAGATGGAGCTATGGCGCAGAATTGTCGACAGGGTTAACGTAGTGGGACAGCATCCAAGAACACAGGATGACATCAGGAAGAGGTGGAACTATCTACGGGGGAAGGTGCGTTCCATGATGTCCAGACACCAGATTGCTGTACAGAGGACTGGCGGTGGACCCCCACCTCCTCCCTCACAACTAACAACATGGGAGGAGCAAGTCTTGGCAATACTGCATCCTGGGGGCCTCGCAGGAGTAGCAATAGGACTGGACACTGGTAAGACATATCTTTACTACTTTATCCCCCACACCCCACCTGCATGCCATCACATACCACCACCCTTACTCTCACACCTATCACCCCAAAAACCCACAGATACCCCACTAACACAACCCACACATCCCAAAAACAAGCCCTGCATGTAACACCAATGCATGGACACCCATCACCAAAGCATGTCAAGTACAGAGACTCACTCATGCCCCAAAATCACCCAAAAACACAAGGACCAAGCCTATAATGCAAGCACAGGAGTAGAGGGTCACTCACCCATTGCACAAGATGGCACACACACATACAATATCTATGCATTTACACCCCAACAGGACCCCTACCCAATGTCACCGGACAGGCGGTGCCAGACATATCCAGTCACCCCACAGAAGAGACCCACAGTGATGACAGCAGCTCTGCACGCCTGGATCAAGATGACCAGCCCGGCCCATCAGGGACCTCGGGACAGTCGGTTCCCCTGACACAGTCACAAACCACCAATGAACCTCTCCCTTCAGGAAACACCACCACAGCACCCACCCAGCGGGCCCATCCCTCTGTCCCCAGGAAACGTCAATCAGCAGTGTGTCCACCACTACAGGGAACCCAGGCAACCCCACTAACACAGGATGATCAGGGACCTGGGGGCAGTGGCAGTGGACACATGGTTCATGGGACAGAGGCACAGGATAACAGGGAAGCTGGGAGGACTGCTTTGCAATGGGGAGGACAGGCCCTTGGAACCCACTCTCCACAAGGCACTCTCCAACATCATGGGCGCTTATCACCATTCCCAGGAGACCATGGGCACGGTACTGGCCAAGTTTCAGAAGACCTAACGGCTGTTGGAGGAACACTACCTGGGGATCAGGGAGGACATGAAGTCCATCAACACCACCCTGGTCACCATTGCAGGGTTGCTGGCAGACCTTCTCAACACCAGGAGGGACACAGCGGCACACCAACGGGCCCCTGACACTAGCCTGGACGATGAACAGCCCTCCACCTCCGCCGGCGCTACTGGGCAGGTGGCACCGCCACAGAAACAACAGGCCAGCAGCACCCCACCCACTGCAGATGGAGAACCACCCCGCAAACGGTCCCTGAGATCGAGGAACAAGACAGAGAACATTGCCAAGACCCCCACCAGGAAATAAGACCCCCCCTGAATGTCACGCTTCTGTCCCACTCTGTCACCCTGTCCATCCTTAAACTGCCATTGCTTCACTTCCTATGCCCCTTTGGACAATGCACCTGTAAAACAAATAGACAGGACTCTACCATGGACATACCTCCATCATCACCCCTGCCCATTTTACAACCCCCTCCACTTATTTGCACAGGAATAAACACACTTCAATCACAAAACAATCTGGAGTCAGTCTGTGCTTTCACAAATGTGTAATTGCAATATCTATGGAATATAGCAATGTCAATTTACTTGTTCACATACCAATGTAACACAGCTGTAGGCCAGGAGTAAACATAGCAGAGGGCACAAAGTGGGACACAGATCTGTTAAATGGAAAGTCAAAGTGACAAGTCAGTGTCCATACACTAAGTGAAAATGACAGACTTATGCTAGCTCCAACAATAGTATGAGATGTGGGAAGCGGTGACATCTTCTTACCTGTGTCTCACTGGAAGTATTGCATGATGATGTTGTTTCTGTTGTCGATATCCTCTTCTTCTGCCTCCTCTTCTTCACTGTCCACAGGCTCCACAGCTGCCACAAGACCACCATCTGGCCCATCCTCCTGCATAAAAAGCACCTGGTGTTGCAAAGCCAGGTTGTGCAGCATACAGCAGGCCACGATGATCTGGCACACCTTCTTCGGTTAGTAGTATAGGGAACCACCTGTCAGATGGAGGCACCGGAATCTGGCCTTCAGGAGGCCGAAGGTGCGTTCTAATATCATCCTAGTTCACCCATGTACCTCATTGTAGCGTTCCTCCGCCCTTGTCCTGGGCTTCCTCAATGGGGTCAGTAGCCTTGACAGGTTGGGGTAACCAGAGTCACCTGCAAATGTTGAAGACACACTCTAAACCTTAGGGACAACCCCATACCCAGACACCTATGTGAACTGTATTGAGACCTTGGCCTCACCTATTAGCCACACACGGTGCCTCAGGAGTTGCCCCACTACATAAGGGATGCTGCTATTTCTCAAAATGTGAGCGTCATGCACAGAGCCAGGATACGTGGCATTCACATGGGAGATGTACTGGTCTGCCAAACACACCATCTGCACATTCATAGAATGGTAGCTTTTCCGGTTTCTGTACACCTGTTCATTCCTACGGGGGGGGAATGCCACATGTGTACCATCAATGGCACCAATGATGATGTCGATATGTCCCAGGGTATAGAAGTCACCTTTCACTGTGGGCAAATTCTCCACCTGGGGGAAAACGATGTAGCTGCCCATGTGTTTCAGCAGGGCAGTCAACACTCTGGACAACACGTTAGAGAACATTAGTTGGGACATCCTTGATGCCATGGCCACTGTTGTTTGAAATGACCCACTGGCCAGGAAATGGAGTACAGACAGGACCTGCACTAGAGGGGTATCCCTGTGTGATGGCCGATAGCTGACATCAGGTCTGGCTCCAACTGGGCACACAGTTCCCAGATTGTTGCAAGATCAAGTCTGTATATGATTATGATATGTCTCTCTTCCATTCTCGACAGGTCCACCAGGGGTCTGTACACCGGAAGATGCCACCATCTCATCACCTGCCACAGCAGAGGTGCCCTATGGAGGAGAACAGCGAGCAGAGAGTCATCCAACACTGAGGTATCACAATGTGTTATCTGCAGAAATGTTAGTAATCCACAATGTGCTGGTATCTGTCTGCATTCCTGGCCTAGATAAGTGTGACGCAGTTTTCAGCCATCCCATGTGGCCCCCTGAAATGGCAGCTGCCTGACCTGTAAGGTGGGACAAGGGGATATGAGGTAACGTCGCTTACGTTGTACACCATCGCGGTGGGTGGTCGAAGACCGCGGCGCAATTCTGCATTGGTTAACATTGGGCCCTGTGGGTCCCAGGAGCCAATGACAATGTAGGCGTCGGTGTCGGTACGCACTGCAGCGGACGTGACCCCCATTTTCTGTCTGCTCACTCACTTGATACGTGACCTTCAACAGGAGAGGACCTACACTGCAAGTGCTGCTGTGACCTCAGTCTGGAAGCGACAATGGCTACAGTGTCTCTGGAAAGGGCTCCTGCCTTCTCTTCGGAGGAGTTGGAGAAACTAGTGGATGGGGTCCTCCCCAGTAAACGCAACTGTACGGTTCTCCGGACAAACAGGTGAGTACACTGTGAGCATGCTACATGGGCAATGCCTGCTTTGAGTGGTGTGGATGGAAGATACATGGGGGTGGCTGAGGCCTGCATGTGCGGATGGTGAGTGTATGTGCATAAGGGCATGGGTGGGAACTGGTGGGCAATGAGTATGATGGTCCTGACGGCTGAGTAATTTCCTTTCCCCCTGTACCATTCCTCTAGGTCAGCGCCCACCAGAAGAAGGGTATTTGGCGTGCCATCGCCAAGGACGTCCGGACACTCGGGGTCTTCCACAGACAGAGCACCCACTGCCATAATAGATGGGAGGACCTGCGCCGCTGGAGCAAGAAGGCTGGGGATGGCCTCCCAACGTGGAAGGGGTGCCCGTCGCACCATGACCCCCCTGATGTCCTGGATCCTGGCGGTGGCCTATCCGGAGTTGGATGGGCGCTTGAGGGCATCACAGCAGCCACCAGGTGGTGAGTACACTCTCATTCAGCTGGCTCTGTGCGCATTACAAGGTGTCTGGGTGGGGAAGGTGGGCAGTAGGTTCCCCTAGGCCAGAGCGAACTTGGTAGGCAAGGTCCCTTGTGAGGCAGGCTATGTGGCACCCCAACCCCACTAGTGGTAAGAGCCATCTACACCTAGTCAGGCTCCTGTGACTGCCAGGTGTGCAGTAATTGGGGTAAGGCCTCGTACCCTATGGTCAGGTGAATTTTCTAGGAACTGTAAGTGCATGGCATAGTGCTGAGGGCTGCTCCCTGTGTGTTGTGTCCGCCAACGGTAGTGGTGTTGCATGCACTGAACATGTTTTTCTTCTGTCTCCCCCCCTTTTTGTGGTCTCCCTGTTCTTGTGTGCAATAGCATCATCAGGCAGAGGAGCCGTGGCACCGGAGCAGGAGGGAACTGCAACCCTTTTGGCCCTGGAGGGTGAAGCAACGGAGTCTGAAGCCACCAGTGGGACGGAGGGCGAGGGGAGCTCCAGGGCGGGGACAGGAGCAGGCACCAGTGACAGCGAGTCCTCCTCTGATGGGAGCTCCCTTGTGGTGGCAGGCACTTCTGTGCCCACCGCATCAACAGGTACAGCTGCCACCCCCACTACCAGCACCGCCCTCCAAGCAGCCCCTCAGCATGTGTACCGTGCCCGCTCACCCAGGAGGGTGGGCATCTCCTTCGCCCCAGGCACCTTAGGTCCTGCCCCAGTCAGCCCTTCTGCCCTCAGTGAGGAGGCTATTGACCTTCTGAGATCTCTCACTGTTGGGCAATCTACCATTTTGAATGCCATCCAGGGTGTTGAGAGGCATTTGTAACAAACAAATGCATACATGGAGGGCATTCATTCTGGGCAGGCGGACCAACAGAGAACATTTCAGGCTCTGGCCTCAGCACTGATGGCAGCCATTGTCCCTGTGTCCAGCCTCCCCCCTCCAACTTCCTCCACCCAGACCCAATCCCCTGTACCTCAACCTATCCCAAGCAACCATCAGACCAGCATGCACACACATCAACACACAAAAGTGGCTCCGGAAAACATAAGCACCACACATCCCACAGGCACTCACATAAGGACCATCCCCATGCAGAAACAGCAACATCTACTGCCTCCACTGTGTCCCCCTCCTCCACGTCCTCCCTCCCTGTCTCGTCTCCACTCACACCTGCATGCACTACATCCTCAGTCACTACCTCCATCACCAGCAGGCCCATCACCACACACCGTTCACGTGCATTCACCACCCCCACTGCCATTCACACATCCCCTGTGTCCTCTTCCAGGGTGTCTGTGAGCCCTCCTCCCAAAGTACACAAACGCAGGCACACACCCACCCAACAGCCATCCACCTCACAACAGCCTCCGGCCCATGCACCTTCACCCAAATTCAGCAGATGTACACCTCCTACAACCACTACCTCTTCCTCCACTCCCAAACCCCCTCCATCTTTCCGTCCCAGTGTGTCTAAAAAACTTTTCCTTGCAACCTTTGACCTCTTCCCTTCATCCCCCCCCCTAGGACCAGGCTTTCCAGGTCCTAGCCCAGTACCTCAGCCACCAAATCCCCAGGCACAGTGGTGCCAGCAACTGCGGGGTCATCGAGTGCGCCACCCATCTGGGCTGGCAGTGTGCCACATAGCGAGGGCAAGGACATTCCGCCAGGTGCCCACATCCCGGAGGGAGAAGCCACACCTACCAGCCACCAAGGGCTCAGCAAAAACAAAAGGTGATAGTGGCAAGACAACTGCGGCACCATCAAAGGTGGGGAAGGGACAAAAGCAGAAGAGCAGGTCAGGACAGGGCACTGTGGCACCGACTGAGGGACCAGTGTCACACCTTCTGTCCATGACCACACCAACCTGTACGGCGGCGAACACCCCAAGCTGCCCCACCACCACAACCGCCACTTGCCCTACTACCTGCACCGCCACCTGCACAGCCGCCTGCATAGCCACCGGCATGTCTACAGCCTCAGCGACAGTCCCCAGCCTCTTCCCCAGTGGGCAGCCGTCCAAAGCAGCAGGAGACGTCCTGCTGTGTCCCTCAGTAGGTGCTGACCCATGCACCACCGCCATCACCGCCACCACAGACACCGCCGCAAAGCACCGCCACCAGCCTCGTGAAGTGCTTGGACAGTGGCACCACCGCTGACATGGCTACCATCCCCAGTGGTCAGTCGTCCGAGGCTGGAGGAGACTTCCTGGACCCTGGCCAGCTTCCATGAGGCATGACTTTCATCACTGTTTGCACCTGCAGGTGGAAGGCGAAGCCGCAGCAGTGTGGGGTATGTCGCTGCCTCCATGGCGTATCATGCTACCTGTACCTCGGCAATCTCGTGGCACACACACCCAGGTGAGGGAATTGTACCGGCCACACTGCACGTAGGGCACTCTGAGCACCATGCCCCCTCCAGAACCAGTGGAGAGATACATCCACTACCTCAGTCCTTGGCAGGATGAAGCACTCTGGGCACCAGGCCCCCTCCAGAACCAGTGGAGAGATACATCCACTACCTCAGTCCTTGGCAGGATGAAGCACTCTGGGCACCAGGCCCCCTCCAGTACCGGTGGAGAGATACATCCACTTGAGAGACTGTGGCTTTGCACTCCCCAGGATCAAGCAGTGGGCAAACCATCCAGTGGAGAGACTTGAGAGACTGTGGCGTTGCACTCCCCAGGATAAAGCAGTGGGCAAACCACTCATTGGAGAGACTTGAGAAACTGTGGCTTTGCACTCCCCAGAATAAAGCAGTGGGCAAACCACCCACTGGAGAGACTTGAGAGACTGTGGCGTTGCACTCCCCAGGATACAGCAATGGGCATGGAGCCCCCTCGTGCAGCAGTGGCGTTGTGCGTTCATCTGGCTGAGGTGCCCCCCTCCCTCCCCCTGAGGTGCCTGTATATTTTCGAATAGATGCCCCAGCAGAGTTCTCTCCGTTTCCACTCAGGTATCTTGTGTGGGCTTCTCCCATGCATTTTGGGACCAGTGGTCCACGGACAATGATTGGTACACTATCCGGACTTGTGTAGTTGTTGTACATATTTGTATATACTGAATTTTGATTTTTGACTATCAGATTTTTCATGATTACACTGGTTACAATCATTTCCTTTTGTCCTTGGTTCTTCCAGGGGGTGATGGGGTGTATATGTAATGTTGCTGCATGTATTTGTGTGTATGTTGTTGTGGGTGAGGGTGGGGGTATTGCGTATTGCGTGTGTGTGTCACTCTCTTTTCCCTCCCCCCCTTCCCTGTGTTGTAGGTGCAGTACTCACCGTGGTCGTTGACGGCGTCTGTCCTGCTCCTGATAGAGCAGGAGGAAGAGCAGCATTGGTAACACCTGTAGTTCGGGCTCCATGGCGTCCTGGTTCCTCGTTGGGTGTCAAGGGGTGAGTGTTTTCTCTTCTGTGTACTGTTTCTGCCGTGCTTTTAATAACGTTGGTTCCGCCCCGGAAAAGGTGGCGGATAGGCCTCTTGTAATAATGTGGGTGGTACGTTGTCCTCCGCCTGTCTGTTGGCGGTTACCTTCGCTGTGTTGGTTTCTACCACAGTGGCGGTCAGAGTGTTAAAGTGGCTGTCTATGTGGGCGGTTTCCACCATGGTCGTGATTCAATGTTTTTTTCGCCGGCCTGTCGGCGGTATTACCACCGCTTTAACACCGACCACCACGGTTGTAATGAGGGCCTATATGTCCTACTTTAACCATACACAGCACCCTGCCCTTGGGGCTACCTAGAGCCTACCTTAGGGGTGTCTGACATGTAAGAAAAGGGAAAGTTAAGGCCTGGCAAGTGGGTTCACCTGCCAAGTCGAATTTACAGTTAAAACTGCACACACAGACACTGCAATTGCAGGTCTGAAACATGATTACAGAGCTACTTATGTGGATGGCCCAACCAGTGCTGCAGTCCCACTAGTAGCATTTGATTTACGGGCTCTGGCACCTCTAGTGCACTTTACTAGGGACTTACTAGTAAATCAAATATGCCAATCATGGATAAGCCAATTACATACACATTTTGTAAAGGAACATTTGCACTTTAGCACTGGTTAGCAGTGGTAAAATGCCCAGAGTAACAAAATCAGTAAAATAAGAGTCCAGCACACATCAACAACCTGTGGAACAGAGGCAAAAAGTTAAGGGAGACCACACCAAGGATGAAAAGTCCAACCCATGTCCCACCCAGCTGAAAGTGGGGAGCAACTACATAACCTCATGGGACTTCTCATCACTAAGGCGGAAGAACCTGGACAGACCATCAGCACTGGTGTGCTCTGTACCAAGACGGTGTTCCACTGTGTAGTCGATCACCTGTAGGGAAATGGACCACCTCAACAGTTTTGGGTTCTCACCCCTCATCTGGATTAACCATCTGAGGGGCCTGTGGTCAGTCTGAACTCGGAAGTGAGTCCCAAACAAGTAGGGTCTTAGCTTTTTCAGTGCACAGACTACAGCAAACGCATCACATTCTATGGTACTTCACCTATGTTCCCTGGGTAGTAACCTCCTGCTAATAAAGGCTACAGGTTGATCTAGGCCCTCTTCATTAAGCTGTGAGAGTACTGCTCCAATACCATGCTCTGAGGCATCTGTTTGCACAACAAAGTCCTTGGAGTAGTCAGGTGCCTTCAGCACAGATGCTGTGCACTTGGCAGCCTTCAGGGCATCAAAAGTGTTTTGGCAAGCCTCTGTTTAGATCGCTTTCCTGGGTTGCTTCTTAGAAGTCAAATCAGTTAAGGGGGTAACAATGGTACCATATCCCTTAACAAACCTCCTATAATATCCTGTGAGACCTAAAAAGGTTCTCATTTCAGTCTAGGTCTTGGGAGGCTCCCAAGCCAGAACTGTGTCAATCTTAGGCTGTAGGGGTGCCACCTGGCCACTCCCTACCTGGTGTCCTAAGTACACCACATAACCCTGCCCTATTTGGCACTTGCTCAACTTGATAGTGAGGCCTGCCTTCTGCAGTGCCTCTAACACTCTCCAGAGGTGTTGCAGGTGTTCCTCCCATGTGGAACTAAACACAGCAATGTCATCCTGGTAGGCGGCACTGAACGCATCCACCCAGTTGACCAACCTCTGAAAGGTGGCAGGGGCATTCTTCATCCCAAATGGCATGACTTTAAATTGAAAGTGTCCATCCGGGGGAGGGAATGCTGACCTCTCCTAGTCCCCCTCAGTTAAGGCAATCTGTCAGTACCCAGTTGTTAAATCAAACATACTGAGGTACTTGGCAGCTCCCAACCGGTCAATGAGCTCATCAGCTCGGGGGATGGGGAGTGCGTCAGTCTTGCTGATTGCATTGTGTCCCCGGTAGTCCATGCAGACCCTGAGTTCTGGAGTGGCACCAGGTCCAGCAGCCTTTGGGACCAATACCACTGGGTTGCCCCAAGGACTGCTGGAGTGCTCAATAACCCCTAGGGTAAGCATTTTGGATACCTCATCCTTAATGCACGCCCTGGCCCTGTCAGTCACCCTGTAAACCTTCTGTTTAATGGGTGTACTGTCCCCAGTCTCCACATCATGTTTGCACAAAGTGTGTGACTCCTGGTTTCGGGAAAACAGTGAGGAAAACTGTCCCAACACGTAGCGACAGTCACCTTGCTGCTCCTCAGTCAGGGAGGGGAGAGGATCACTCCCTCCACTGACCCATCTCTTTCTCCTGCAGACAGGAGGTCAGGAAGAGGCTCACTCTCCTCCTCTACCCCATCATCTGTTGCAAGGAGCATTAACAGCTCAGTCTGCTCAAAGTGTGGCTTGAGGCGGTTGACATGCAAGACCTTAAAGGGTTCCTTGGAGACCGCAAGTCCACCAAGTAGGTGACTTCGCTCTTGCACTCCACCACCCCAAATGGCCTAGTCCATTTATCCTGGAGCGCCCTAGGCTCCACTGGTGCCATCACCCACATTTTTTGTCCAGGTTGAAACTCAACCAGAGTGGCATTCTGGTCATGCCAACGTTTCATGTCCTCTTGGTTTGCTTCCAGGCTCTCCTGAGCGAGACTCCTGAAGCGAGCAGTCTGATTTCTCAAAGCCAGCATGTAACTGAATACATCCTGGGTGGGTTTACTAGGAACTTTCTCCAAAGCTTCCTTAACCAGAATCAAAGGTCCCCTCACAAGGCGGCCATAAATCAGCTAAAAGGGACTAAACCCAAGTCCCTTTTGAGGCACCTCCCTGTGGGCAAACAGAAGGCATGGCAAGAGGATGTCCCACTTCCACCTCAAGGGCTCTAACAGGCCCATGATCATGTATTTTAAGGTACAGTTGAATCTCTCAACCAGACCATTACTTTGGGGGTGGTAAGGGGTGGTGAACTTGTAGGTTACCCCACACTCCTTCCACAGAGACTTCATATACATGGATATGAAGTTGGTACCCCTATCCAATAAAACATCCTTGGGGAACCCCATGCGGGTAAAAACCCCATCAAAGCACGACCCACCGCAGGGGAAGTGATTGATCTCAAAGGAATGGCTTCTGGGTACCGGGTGGCATGGTCCACCAAGACCAGGATATACCTGTTGCCCATGCCTGTCTTGGGATCCAGAGGCCCAACAATGTCAATGCCTGCCCTCTCAAAGGGAGTACTCACAACAGGCAAAGGTTGGAGGGGAGCCTTACATTTCCTCCCACTCTTGCCACTTGCCTGGCAAGTCTGACAAGACATGCAATGTGCATCTGAGTGCCTGTGCATTAGGGGCCAATAAAAGTGGGTGACAAGCCTCTCAAAGGTCTTGTCCTGTCCCAAATGTCCAGCTAAAGGCACATCATGAGCCAACCCATGTAGGAAGGCCCTGAACCACTAGGGTACCACCAGCACACAGGCTGACCCAGGCTCAGGAACCTTAGGCTCGCTATACAGGAGGTCATCCTCCCGATAGATCAGGTGTGATCCTGGCTCCTTGCCAGACGCCTGGTCTGCAGCCTGCTGCCGCAAACCCTCCAAAGTCGGGCATGTCTTCTGTGCTGCAAAGAATGCTTCCCTGGTGGGCTCCCCTTCCTGCTGCCACTGCGACAGCTCAGTGACCTCCCCCAGTTCAGCCACCTGTTCCCCTGTTGGCTCCGGGGTGTCACCCTCAGGCTTCGCCTCCTCCCGGACCGTGGGAACTTCTGGGGCCAGTTTCCCGTGCCCCCTGCCCTTCCTCTTCTTGGCGGTTCCCTGGGCCACTGTTTGAGGCTCCAGGGGCTCTTGATTACCCTGACGGGCTGCCATTGAAAGGGTGGATACGCATACCCACTTAGGCAGACCCCACATCTCCAACCGAGACCTGTGTTTCACCTCCTTCCAACGGGAATCCTTCAGGTCATTGCCTAGCAAACAATCAACAGGCATGGTTGGACTCACAGCTACCTTCAAGGAACTTGAGACCCCCCCCATTCAAAGGGAACCTGCGCCACTCTGCACAGGTGCTCTGAGTTGTCCACTGCAACTACTTGGTGAAGTACCCGGGGATCTTTCCGCTCTTCAGACACCAGCTGACTCCTCACTGTAGTCACACTGGCTCCTGTGTCTCTCAGAGCCTCCACCCTCTGTCCATTAATTGTCACCCACTGCCTGTACTTCTTAGTGTTTTCAGGCACTAGGGTTCTCTGGACCATCTCACTGTCCCCTAGTGAGACAAGGGTCATCTCAGCTGGTTTCCGCCCACCTGAAACCAACTCCTTCCCAAGCGCTACACTGGCCAAACCCTGGGACGGAGCACCAGTGGGTGCCGGTGTACTTGTGGGGCATTTGGTGTCCCCCCTCACATGACCCACCTGGTCACATGCATAGCACGTACGTAGGGGCCCACCTGCCACTGGCTTCCATTTGGAGAAGCATGGCTTCTTCTCACTGGGGGGTTGGGAATCCTTACCCTGGGAATCAGTTTGGGGTCCTTTAGAGAACTCCCCCTGTTTACCCTTCCCCCCCTTTCTTCTGAGAGGGACCATGCTCACCCTTGGCGTGGTCTCCCCCATACCTCTTTTGGACCCTGGTGCTCTTCCAGCGGTCCGATTCCTGTGCAAGCTTCCTGGGGTCAGTCAGCTTGCTGTCAATCAGGTGCTGGTGCAGCTCTGGAAAACATAAACTGTACAAGTGCTCCCAAGCAATCAAATTGTAAAGCCCCTCATATGTAGTTACCTTACTGCCCTTCACCCAACCATCCAATGACCTGCAATGAGAATCAACACATTCCAACCATGTTTGGGATTCCTTCTTCTTGTAGGACCTAAACTTATCCTTATACTGCTCAGGGGTGAGACCATACCTTGTGAGTAGGGCATCCTTCATGATAGTGTAGGTGAGACTCTGAGCATCCCCTAAGGCTGTCAGTGTATCCCTCCCCTCTACCTCAAAGTGCTTCCAAAGACCTGCCCCCCAATGAGCTTCAGAGACCAGATTCATGTGGAGAGCAGACTCATACCCCTCAAACCACAAGTATATGTCATCCTCCCTCTTGTAATCCTTCACAAGGTCTTTAGGGATGAGCACCCTCCTCTCAGGCTGCACTGTAAGATTGCTGCCACCATCTCTACTGGACTGGCTTCTAAGATCCATCTCTCTCAAGCTAAGCTCATGAGCCATCACTAACTTCCTCTCCTCAATGTCCAGCCTTCTCTGCTCCAATTGGTATTCCCTTTCTGCCTGTCTATCCTGTAACTCCTCAGGTGTCAGACCCTTAGATGAGACACTGCTACCTGCCCTGGAAACCTTCTCCGTGGACATAACAAGCCCACCCACAATACCATTGTGAATGGAACACTCTTTCTCTCACTCCTCATCTCCCTCATCCTCTGTGTGCCCTTCAGTGTTCTTGGCTGTCACCCAGGCCCTCAGCACCTTTTGCAGCTCCTCCTTCCTGGATGAGCTCTTAATGGGACAGTCAAAACATTTACAGAACTGCTTCAACTGAGCCTTGGTATAACTCTATAATTTCTCAAGGTCAAAGTCAGCTCCAACTGATGCATATCCAGCTTCGGACATGATGAAGGTGCAAAAACAAGTGCAAAGTCCCAAAGGCAGAAAAACAAGCTCCCAAGTGAAGTTTGAAAGAAAGTCAATCAAGGAATTAGTGAAAAAAATGGAAGTAGAACAAAAACAGTCCAACAGAGAAAAACAAGAATCACAAGACAAGTAGTATGTGGTCATGTAGTGGTCTGCACTCAAACAGTAGTGTACACTTAATCACTAATCACTGTATGTCAAGTACAAATAGCAGTCCAAACCCCAACCACTGATCACCAATGTTAGAAATGGGGTCTTTGGTTGACAGTTAGGTTACCCCCTGTTCAAGAAAGGACCCTCACTCTAGTCAGAGTGAAAGAGAATCACCCTCAGCTAACCCCTGCTTACCCGCTTGGTAGCTTGGCACAAGCAGTAGGCTTAACATCAGAGTGCTAGGTGTAGAGTATTTGCACCAACAAACACAGTAACGTAATGAGAACACTACAACATGACATAACACAGGTTTATTAAAATAGGAAATATTTATCTAAACAAAACAAGACCAACATGACAAAAATTCACAATTCACAAGTCAAGCTATCAATTAAAAATCAAAAAGAGTTTTTAAGTAGCTTTAAAAACACACTAACACCGTTAGCGTGAAAATGTACCTTGGGTGTGTAAAAAATAACCCAGCATGGGCGAGTATGCATCAAAAAGGGCTTGAGATACGTCGATTCCACTCATGAGCGGGACCTTGCGTCGTTTCTCTTTTCATTGGGTCGGGGCAAGTCGTTTCTTCTCTCCGCAAGAGAGCGATGCGTCAATCCGGTCAATGCTCTCGGGTCCAGGCAGGCCTTACATTGTTTTTACACACCCAGCGGTACTTGCGTCTGAAATCCAGCTGCACGATGATCCGAAAACCATGCAGTGTGGGTTGCGATCTCCCAGCCTCCGTCAGCGATGCTGCTCGTCATTTCTCCTGCTTGGTGCATCGATTCTTCGGTCACGTTTCCTGTGAGTGTTGATTTTCAGCCATGGAGCCGGCGGCACGTTGTTTTTTCAGCCGCAGATCTGAGTTGTGTCAATCTTTTCTCCACACGGCGCTCTGTGCAAGGATTTCCTCCTCTTAGGCTGCCAGCTTCTCCTTTCAGGGTCCCAGGAACTGGATGGGCACCACAGGGAAGAGTGGGAGTCTCTCCAGAGACTCCAGGTGCTGGCAGAGAGAAGTCTTTGCTGTTCATGAGACTTCAAACAACAGGAGGCAAGCTCTAAATCAAGCCCTTGGAGATTTCTTCTTAAAATAGAAGGCACACAAAGTCCAGTCTTTGCCTTCTTACTCTGGCAGAAGCAGCAAGTGCAGCATAGCTCCACAAAGCACAGTAACAGGCAGGGCAGCTCTTCTTCCTCAGCTCTTCAGCTCTTCTCCAGGCAGAGGTTTCTCTTGTTTCCAGAAGTGTTCTTAAGTCTGTGGTTTTGGGTGTCCTTCATATACCCAATTTCTCCTTTGAAATAGGTCTACTTCAAAGTAAAGCCTCTTTTGAAAGTGAAATCCTGCCTTGCCCAAGCCAGGCACCAGACACACACCAAGTGGTTGGAGACTGCATTGTGTGATGGCAGGCACAGCCCTTTCAGGTGTGAGTGACCACTCTTTCCCTCCCTCCTAGCACAGATGGCTCATCAGGATATGCAGGCTACACCCCAGCTTCCTTTGTGTCATGGTCTAGTGTGAGGTGCCACCAGCCCATCTGTCCAACTGACCCAGACAGGGAATCCACAAACAGGCACAGTCACAAAAATGGTATAGGAAAGAAAATGCTCACTTTCTAAAAGTGGCATTTTCAAACAGACAATCTTAAAATCAACTTTACTAAAAGATGTATTTTTAAATTGTGAGCTCAGAGACCCCAAACTCCACATGTCCATCCGCTCCCAAAGGGATCTTAATCTTAATCTTCACTTTAATAAGATTTAAAAGTAGCGCCCAGGTTAACCTATGAGAGGGACAGGCCTTGCAACAGTGAAAAACAAATTTAGCAATATTTCACTGTCTGGACATATAAAACATATTACTATATGTCCTACCTTAACCATAAACTACACCCTGCCCTTGGGATGACCTAGGGCCTACCTTAGGGGTGTCTAACATGTAAGAAAAGGGAAGGTTTAGGCCTGGCAAATGGGTACACTTGCCGAGTCAAATTTACAGTGAAAACTGCACACAGAGACACTGTAATGGCAGGTCTGAGACATGATTACAGAGCTACTGAGGTGGGTGACACAACCAGTGCTGCACGCCCACTAGTACCATTTGATTTACAGGCCCTGGCACCTCTAGTGCACTTTACTAGGGACTTACTAGTAAATCAAATATGTCAATCATGGATAAGCCAATTACATACACATTTCGTATAGGAGCACTTGCACTTTAGAACTGGTTAGCAGTGGTAAAGTACCCAGAGTAACAAAAACAGTAGAATCTGATTCCAGCACACATCACCAACCTGAGGAACAGAGGCAAAAAGTTAAGGGAGACCACGCCAAGGATGAAAAGCCTAACAGAAACCCATCGACTTGAAGGTCTTGTCAGACCTGCCTCCACCCCAGTTTGGTAATGTCAACAAGATCTAAAATAGGCCCTAAGTTTTCAGTGGTTAATTAGACTAGATTTTGTGTGCCAAACCGAACAACTGTTGCAACCAACTACTGCATATTTCCCTTAATCTGTGATTTCTGGTATATTGTTTCCTTATCTGTAGTGCTAAAGTATTACATGAAGACACATATTTTCTAGAAGTGACTCCTTTCTAGATAGTAAGTGTTCAACATTGTTTGTTTTCACAATGTCTGTACTTTCGGGTCGCACCCTGCTAGGTACTGAATTTCCATGAAAGACTTCAACATTCTATTTTGCATGCTTGCAAGGCCAAGCTTACCCAACCAATTCCCCTTGACTTCAAGTACAAACCTGCTGAGCTCAACCAATCACAGCATTCATAGAAACCAATTTCCCCATGAGAAAGCATCTTCAAACTGAAGAGGTTCAATTTTTTGGCTAATGATTTTTGAGCAAAAATATCCTCCCACATGTCCTTCATCTCTGTCTTCTCTGATTTTGTTATGCAGGCAGTCACCTTACGAGCAATGGCTATGGAGTTGTCTGCCACAACTTGTATATCCATATTAGCAATACATATTTTGAGAATCACAGGATTATGGTCATAATATATTTGGAGGCCTCTGTTCTTATGAGATTGTATATGTTTTTAATTGATTTCCGAGTCAGTGTATGTCTCAAAGCAGATTTTAAACTGTTCACTCTTCCTTTGAAAATCACAGGTCTTGGAAATTCAAAACAACACTTTGTGTAAAAGTTTAATTTAATCCTGTATTTTCAATGACAGTACTTGCCACATCTATGTGTTTGAAAGTATAGAACTTGCTGTTTGAGCATTTTTCATCACTGTATTTAGGTATGGCACGTGTCACATATTGTTCTATGAAAGAGAGTACAGAGTCATCACTGTCTTTTCCAAATTTTGATGCATCTTTTATCCATAACAGCATGTGAAAATGAGAAGCACCTCTTACCCTCTTTACGCCAAAAGAAATCAGTAACTTCACCAGGAGGAGGATTTCTTTCTTTGCAGATGAAAGATAACATAGCCTAAAACCTATGGTTAAAATATCTACAAACATTAGCAGGATCCAAAGAGCAAAGTTCTCTTCTGTCTTGAAATTGATGTCCCTAAAGTTTGAGCTTTCTTACCTCAAAAAGTCAAGTAATTCATCCCATACGCACTCTGCACAACTGAGTGTCACAAACCAAGTAGTGGCATCTAGGTTTTGGAACATATATTTCAGTTCATCATTACGAAGACACCAATACTCGTTGCTCCTATATTGGCATGCCCTCAAATTGATCAAATTGCATTCTAACTTTTCATCCTTACCAAGTACTTTGTCAACAAATTCCCTTGCAGAGATATTTTGTAGATTAACTCCTGTTTATGTAGATTACAGCATACAATAGTCTATACAAGTCATTTCCAATCGTGGATAATATTCTTTTTCTGAATATAATCTGGTTGACCTGTACTGAGCTGTTTGTATTTGCATGGGCATTCATTATACCTGCCACTTACTCCAGTGGGACATAATTGTGGAAAACAGTCAGCCTTTAACCTTTTCTCACTCACTGGAGCTCCTTTTGCTTCTCTCAGTTGAAAGAGATCATTAGCATTGCCAATAGCTTCTTTAGAATACAGTGGATGTGTACTGGACTGTTGACATATTTCTTCTGGTTTGGTTCAACCCACTCTTTCAATCTGTCCACTTGATGGTAACATCTCATTCTCCATACACATACAACTTCCATCTCCAACAACACATAATAGATATTACTTTGTTTGAGGTATAATGTAGCTTTTTCACTTTAACATCATCCAGCTCTTGCCAGATTATTTTGTTTGTAGGAGACATACCATTTACAAGAATGATAAGTGGTTCATTCTATTTAAAATCTAAAAGTAAATAGAAAACTCTTCCTTTAATGGCTTTCTGTAGCTCTGTCAGTGGTAGTTTCCCCATCTTTGGTTCTATATGAACTATTGCTTGAAAAGGGTGTATAGATTGTATGAGAATTGATTCATAAATATTTATTTCTCTAAGTTGTTCAGGAATTGAAACCAATTCTAACTTCTTATATATTTCCCTGGCAGATATTTCATTATCTTCTAGCTTATCGTAGTATTACTTACATATAATTTGCCATGTTGACAAACTAAAGCATTCCTCAATGAATAAATATGCAGAACATTCTTGCCACTTATCTCTGTTTTCATTTTTTGTTTAGTTTTTCAGACCAAGACAACATTTCAAGTTTGGCTTTTGAGGTGAGTGTGACCTGTTGTGTGCTGGAAATTAACTAGAAGTAACACAAAACAGTGCAAAGAGCTTCTTTGCATTACATAGCCTTAAGGGGGCATTACATGGGCGTTCCCATGCAACTACCCATCTTTTTTATGTGAGATGGGATTTGTGCACTGTGCAGCACACATACAAAGTAGGAAAAGTTCTAAATGTTGTCTAGGCATGGTCTTTGTACTTAAAGGGAACACTTCCAGTACCAAACCTATGCTAGGCTCTCGCACACACCCTTGCACAATGGCGTAAAGGTTTGTGAGTGGTGCACAGCAGCAAAAATCTGTGTCAGTGCTAGGAGGAGGAGAGGAGAGAGCCATATCTATGTAGATATGGTACTAATCTGCTCCTTCCCTGTCACGCAAATCAGTGCAGCATTTTTTACTGGTGCCCTGCATTGCCTGGCAGTTTAGTAAATCTGCCCCTAAGTGTGTTAGTTTCAATGTATAAAGGAGTGTGTCAGTGTCTGTTTCAGTGTCTGTCTGGGTGTGTCAGTGTCTGTATCAGTGTTTGCATGGCTATGTCAGTGACTGCTTTAGTGTTTGGCTGGATGTGTCAATGTCTTTATCAGTATATGGCTGAGTGTGTCAGTAGCTTTACTAATGTTTGGCTGGGTGTGTAAAATGACTGCATTGGTGTCTGCATGGCTCTGTCACTGATTGCATGTGTCAGTGTCTGCATCAGACTGTGCCTGCATGTCAGTAGCCGAATTCATGTTTGACTAGGTATGTCAGTGACTGCATTACTGTTTGGCTGGGTGTGTTAATGTGTGTGTCTCAGTGTGCCACTGAGTGTGAAAGTAGCTGTATTTGTGTTTGGCTAGATTTCTCAGTGGATCTATCAATGTGTGCCTGTATGTGTCAATGCCTGTACAAAAGTGTGCCTGTATGTGTCAATGCCTATATAAAAGTGTGCCTGTCAGTCAGTATCTGTATTAGTGCTTGACTGAGTGGGTCAGTGTCTGCTTCAGTGTATACATGGGTGCGCCCATGGTTACATTAGTGTTTGGCTGGGTGTGTTAGTTTATGTCTTGGTGTATGCTTTGGTGTGTAAGTAGCTTTATTAGTGTTTCACTGGGTGTGTCAGTGAAAGGATTAGTCTGTTCCTGGATGTGTCAGTGCCTGCTTTGGAGTGTCCCTGTGTATCAGAGGCTGCATTAGTGTTGGGCTGAGTGTGTCAGTGGCTGTGTCATTGTGTGCATGGGTGTGTCAGTGCCTGCATTTGTGTTTGGCTGGGTGTGTCAGTGTCTATCTCATATGGTAGTATCTAAGTTATTTGATACAGTGTGTCACTTACCCGCTCCATATCCTTACTTGGTGATGAAACATACATCTCTAAAACTTGAACTAGCTGAATAACTATCTCATTGAATTTCTTATTTGGTAAAAAGGTTATACTAATCACTTATTTAGTGATAATAATCATTAACAACTACTTTCATAGCACTTAAAGCTTTAGCAACTTGATAAAATAACATTTGACACTCTTTAAAATTGTTCTTCTTCCTTTTTTGGGCACTGTACTTTTCCTTACTATGATCAAGCTGTTAGAAATGGGGTTGTTGGTAGGCAGTCAGGTTACCCCCTGTTCAAGCAAGGACCCTCACTCTAGTCAGGGTAAGTCACACACAATCCAAATTATCCTGTGTCCACCCTCTTGTAGTTTGGCACTGAGCAGTCAGGCTTAACTTAGAAGGCAATGTGTAAAGTATTTGTACAATAAATCTTGCAATGACATAGTATAACACCACAAAAATACACCACACAGTGTTTAGAAAAATATATAATATTTATCTGGATAAATGCAGGTCAAAATGATCAAGAATCAATAAGTATACATTGAAATATCAGTCTAAAAATTATATAAATTGTCTTTAGTCTTTAAAAAGCAACAGTTGTCTCTTGCAAGCACAAAGTACCTGGTTTGCGTTTGAATTCTCCGCAAGGGACCGCAGAGGAGGAAATGCATGGAAAATGGGGAGTTGTGCGTCGGTTTCTCCGGGCGCACACAGATGATGCTTCGATAATTTTCCACACAGGGAAGGCTTTGCATCGATTTCCAGCACGTTGTCTTGGATCCCCTTCGGGTTGCAGGATATGCGGATGCCCCGGGGATGATGCAGAGAAATCCTGGGCATGGAGGATGAAGTCACAGGAGCCAGGCCGATCCGGTGGGTAATGCGGGGACATTTCTGTTGCACGGCAGACGCTGCATCAATTCTTCTTGCAGGAAGTTGGGCTGCATCATTCCGGCTCGGCTATGCGTCAATCCAGTGGGCCGTGCGTCGAAGTTCCAGTTGAAACATTGGTGCTCCATTGATCTCCTCTCAGGGAGCCAGGCTGCATCATTCCGGTTCAGCGTGCGGTAATTTTCTTACCGCGGTGCAGGCTGTGCTAGTTTCTGGCAGGCTGTGCGTTGAATTTTCACGCACAAGGAGTTCTTTGCAGGATGAAGTCTTTTAGGTCCTTAAACTTCAAGGAATAGGTGGCAAGCAGCTCTATCCAAGCCCTTGTTAAGCACTCCTCAGCAGAGCCAGAGGGCGGCAAGGCAGCAGAGCAACAGCAGGGCAGCAGTCCTTTGCAGAAAAGCAGTCAGGTGAGTCATTTGGGCCACCAGGCAGTTCCTCTTGGCGGGTAGCAGGTTCTGGTTCAGATTATCTTCACCAGTGGTATCTTGTCCAGAAATGTCTAACTTCAGAAGTATCTGAGTTGGTAGGGTCAGAGACCCTGCTTCAACACCCAAATGTGCCTTTGAAGTGGGGGAGACCACAAAGAGTGGCTTAGAAGTGCACAAGGTCCCCTTTCAGTTCCATACCGTCTACCAGGGTCCTGGTAGGGGGTATAGCAGTCCTTTTTGTGAGGGAAGGCTACTGTCCTTTGGCATGTAAGTGTCAGGCCCTCCACCCTCTCAGCCCAATAAGACCCATTCAATATGCAGATGTGTGCAAGTGTGACTGAGCATCCTGTGTTTAGGGTTTGTCTGAGTGGAATGCACAAGGGAGCTGTCAACTAACCCAGCCAGATGTGTATTGTAAGGCACAGAAGGATTAAAGTGCAAAGAAATGCTCACTTTCTAAAAGTGGCATTTCTAAAATAGTAATATTAAATCCAACTTCACCAGTCAGCAGGATTTTGTATTACCATTCTGGCCATACGAAATATGACCTTGTTACTCCTTTCAGATCACAATCTACCACTCAAACTGAGTATAAGGGTAGCCCTAATGTTAGCCTATGAAAGGAGTAGGCCCCAAAGCAGTGTAAGAATGAATTTAGGAGTTTTAAATTACCAGGACATATAAACTGCACATGTCCTGCCTTTTATCTACATAGCACCCTGCCCTATGGGTTATCTAGGGCCTACTTTAGGGTGACTTATATGTAGAAAAAGGGGAGTTTAAGGTTTGGCAAGTACTTTTAAGGGCCAAGTCAAAGTGGTAGTGAAACTGCACACACAGGCCTTGCAATGGCAGGCCTGAGGCATGGTTAAGAGGTTACTTATGTGGTGGCACAATCAGTGCTGCAGGCCCACTAGTAGCATTTAATCTACAAGCCCTGGGCACGTGTAGTGCACTTTACTGGTGTCTTACAAGTAGATTAAATACGCCAATTGGGTATAAACCAATGTCAACATGTTTTAAGGGAGAGAGCATATGCACTTTAGCAGCGGTTAGCAGTTGTTAAGTGTGCAGAGTCCTAGAACCAGCAAAAACAGTGTCCAAAAAGTGGAGGGAGGCAGGCAAAAAGTAAGGGGTGACCACCCTAAGGCTATCAGATCTAACACAAGTACTCTCCTATTTGCATTTTCTATAACTCTTCTGTACATGCTAGACACATATATCCACAGTCGACACACAGACCCCTTTTCAAACTCATTTGTTTAAAGTGCACTCTAATTCATGTGCCTGTTAACTGAGTTTGTTCCTCTTTAATCTTTTTTGCCAGTATCAGAATGTCTTCTCACTGAAAATGTGAAATATCATGCATTCAAAAGGTATACCACTTTCATTCAAGGAACCATTAAATGGAAACCTTTTCAACTTTTGGCCAAATTTACAAGAAAGGGGCACATCAGCTATGATGTGCCACTTTTGTTGCACCCCCCCCCCTAACAACACCATGTGTGTCCTGTTTTTACAATACGGTGCACCATGGCGCTCATTAGGACAATAGTGTCAAAATCTATGATGCTATTGTGGAACTTCACAAGATTAGTGGCATAAATTGTGGCGTTAATCCTGCAAAGTAAAGGGAGCCCATTGAATGTAATGGGCAATTCATTTTAACGACTGCTCTGTAAGAGGAATCAAAAATGAAGCTAACAATGGTGCAGTGAAATGTTGTACATTTAACTCCTCCTTTTTTATGGGCCTTCCTGCAGGGGAACACCCCCATGCATACATTATACCTGGCGCAGGCATAATGTGGTGCAAGGGGGTGTAAAGTGGTGCAATGCAAGCATTGCACCTCTTTGTAAATATGGGAAACGAAAATGGAAGATTAGTATAAAAAAATGACACTAGTGTGGCCATAAGAGGCGCTAGGGCCTCGTAAATCTGGCCCTTTCTTTTCAGGGTTAGTCATGTAGAAAACAAATCACAACCTTCCTTTCATAATCAATGCAGGAGGACAAAAACCTATTTTGCATTCTTCTCATTAACAAATCTCCACTGTACATAACTAAAGTTCCACCCAAACAATCGTTATTCATCATTTCTTTTAACATCACTCTCATGTCATAGTAACAGTCTAATCTTTGTTCTTCCCTTCCCACCGTGCTCCTGTACCTACATTAGCATATTGACCAAGTTTGAAACATTCTCTAGTAGCAGTAGGTCAAACATTCAAAACACTTTCTGAGAGCAGCATACTAACTTCTGAACCAATTGTAGCAGGTGTAGTTGAGTGTTTGGAACTATAAACATATCCCACACACCATTAGTTTGTTGTTATTTCGCCAAAGCGAATCACACATGTACATACCTTCATCTAATATTACTACCTGGTTTTATACACCAGCATATTTATGCCATCCAATCAAAAATTGTATTTTAAATTGTAGAGGCTACCCTCCATTTTAACAACCTTTCATTCCAAATCTGTGTCATTCAGCTGCCGCCTGGAAATCCCAATGAAAGATACCTTTTGTAAAATAATGGCACTTTTAAGCCACACTGCATTGGTTTTACCTAACATTTATCATAGGAACTGAAGTCTGTCCACAGATAGACAAATCCATGAACATGTAAATAAAACTGTTTCTGCATTCCTCAGAAACCGCTACGTATGCTCTATATGCCACAATAATGTACGCGTTGAGAAGGATGGTATGCATAGAAATGACAGGGCTCATTTCACAGAGAAAGACAATAAGGTGTTCCTCCAGAACTTAAAAGACTGCATCTAGTTTTATTTGTAGATATCATCTACACATCATAAACACAAAGTCTATTTTCAGAGCCAAACCTTTTACTAAATCCATATTTATTTATTAATTAATTTATATTTTTAAAATCTTCATGTTGATCTGTGGATTCATCGCTTATTCATAAACCAAAAACACTCACCTAATACACACCAGCAATACTTAAGGATCTGTCAGTAGATGTGTGACTGGTTTTATCAGTGCATAAGTGGGTGCATCAGTGGGTGTTTGGCTCTGTCAATGAGTGTGTAAGTATCCACATGGGTCTGTGAGTGGGTGTGTGAGTGTTTGTGTGGGTCTCTGAGCGGTTGTGTGAGTGTCTCAGTGGGTGTGTGAATGGGTGTCTTGGTGTCTCAGTGGGACTGTGAGTAGTTTGCATGAATATCTGAGTGGGTCTGTGACAGGGTATATGAGTGCCTGTGTGGGTCTGCGAGTGGGTGTGAGAATGTCTGAGTAGGTCTGTGAGTGTCTGTGAGTGGATGTGTGAATATCTCTGTGGGTGTATGAGTGGGTGTGTGAGTGTCTGTGTGGTTCTGTGAGTGGGTATATGGTGAGTGTATGTGTGGGTCTGTGAGTGAGTGTGTGTGTCTGTGTGGGATTTTGAGCGGGTGTATGAGTGTGTGAGTGGGTCTGTGAGTGGGTGTGTGAGTGTCTCTCTGGGTCTGTGAATGGGAGTAAGAGTTCTGAATGGGTCTGTGAATGGGTATGAGAGAGTCTGAGTGGGTCTATGTGTGGGTGTGTGAGTGTTTCTATGGGTCTGTGAGTGGGTGTGTGAGTGTCTCAGTGGCTTTGTGAATGGGTGTTATAGTGTCTAAGTGGTTCTTTGAGTAGATGTATGAGTGTTTGAGTGTTTGAGTAGGATTGTAAGTGGATGGGAGAGTGTCTCAGTGGGTCTGTGACCGTGTGTCTGAGTATCTGTGTGGGTCTTTGAATGGGTCTGTGAGTGTCTGAGTGGGTTTGTGAGTGGCTATATGAGTATCTCTGTGGGTCTGTGAGTGGCTATGTGAGTGTCCATGTGGGTATCTGAGTGAGTGTGTGAGTGTCTGTGTGGGTATGTGAGTGGGTAAGTGGGTGTCTTTATGGATCTGGAAGTGGGAGTCTGAGTTTTAGAGTGGGCTTGTGAGTTGGTGTGTGCTTCTATGTGGGTCATTAAATGGGTGTGTAAGTCCTTGTATGGGTGTGGGAGTATCTCTGTGGGTTTGTGAGTGGTGTGTGTGAGTATCTCTATGGGTCTGTCATTTTGTGTCAGTGCCTGTGTGGATTTGTGAGTGGGTGAGTGAGTGTCTGTATGAGTCTGTGAGTGGCTGTGTGAGCATCTGTGTGGGTCTGTGAGAGGGTGAATGTCTGTGTGAGATTGTGAATGGATGTGTAAGTATCCAAGAGGGTCTGTGAGTTGGTGTGTGAGTTTCTGTGTGGCTCTGTAAGTGGGTGTGTAAATGTTTGTATGAATGTGTGAGTCTACAGGTCTGTGAATGGGTATGTTAGTATACGTTCAGGTCTGTGAGTGCATCTCACAGTGTCTGAGTGGGCCTGCAAGTGGATGTGAGAGTGTCTAAGTGGGTCTGTCAGTGTGCGCAACTGTGTCTGAGTGGGTCTGTGAGTGGAAATGTGAGTGTCTGTGTGGGTCTGTGAGTGGGTGTGTGAGTGTCTGTTTGGTCTGTAAGTGGGTGTGTGTCTGTGTGGGTGTCTGAGTGAGTGTGGGAGCATCTGTGTAGGTCAGTGAGTGAGTGTGTAAGTGTCTGAGCAAATTTGTGAGTTAGGCCCTCATTATGAACTCGGTGGGAAAACCCGCTGAGTTCGGTGCTGGCGGTTGGAACATCGATCAACTGCTGGCTCAATAAAGAACAATACGCTGGGTTGGCGGGCAGAAACAGTGTTTCCACCAGCCAGCCCAGTGGAATTCTGAGCCTGCACATTGCCGACGGCTCCACATGGAGCCGTCATCAATGCAGCAGTGTGGCGGGTGCAGCAGTACCCGTCACCCATATCACTGCCCGTAAATCGGGCAGTGACATGCGTGACAGAGCTGTGCACGGGGGCCCCTGCAGTGCCCATGCCAAGCGCATGGCAGTGCAGGGGCCCCTAGGGGGGCCCCAGGGCACCCATTCCGATAGCCTTTCCCTGGCAGGGGAAACCACCAGGGAAAGGCTGGGGGAACACATGTTCTTTATCCAGCGGTCAGTGCTGCTTGCAGCGCTGCCTTGTCGGATAAGGCACTCCACCATCGTCAGGCTCCCTGGTGGCAGTTGCCTGGAGGTGGTGGAGTTCCGCCTGTGGCAGTCTCCTTGTGTTCAAAATATGTCCGTCCGGACCTCCATGCCAGTGGCGGTAATTTTCACCACTGCTGTCATGGCGGTCTGGTCTGCCATGTTCATAATGAGGGCCTTAGTGTCAGAGCACCTGCATGGATCTGTGAGTGAGTGTGTGTCAGTGTCTGTGTGGGACTGTTACTGCGTGTTTTAATGTTTGATTTGTTCATTGGGCTGCTCTGATTGCTATGGTGGACCCGTGGATCTCGCAATTTCTTGCCCAGCATACCTACAACTGTCATCTCTTCAACACAAGCATGATGTCAGGGAACCTCTAACCTGACCCCTTTGTGTAAATTGCAGGCTACATTTCAGCTCCAACGACCATTTCCCAACACAAAAAGATGGCAGCCACAACTTTTTTCTCAGGTTGAGGCCAGCCAATCAGGGCCTTGCTGTGGATTGAGGATCCATGTCCCCAGAGAGCTATATTTCTTCTTCTGTTAATAGGTCAAAAACTACTGAACGGATGTGTACCAAATCACAAAAAGGAATCTTTCTGGACCAAAAGCTACTTTTCGGCTAAATTGGGTGTAATTTCGTCCAGCTTTTCAGGTTGTAGTTGTGTCTAAAAATCCCAATGGAAACTGCAAAGGGAAAAAGCATTTCAGGCCTCCCCTTTTTTCTCGGCCCCTACTTGATTAATCACCTCAATACTTTCCACACAGCAGCTGAATTGACTGTCATACTAGTTTTGAACATTTTGTAAAGACTCCTCATACGGTGCCAAAGTTACTGGCAAAACCAAAAATCCTTTTCCTATGGAAAGTAGGTCCTCACCATAACTATTTACTGGCGACTCAAAAAAAAAAAAAAAGGTTAAAGTAATGTTATCGTAAGGATAATTTCTATGTAACAACAAAAATATTTTGAAATAAAAACAAAACATACATATTCACCAGTTATAGTTAGCAGCACTAACTATAACTTGAGGCCCCACAATGCACAGCAAATGATCTCACATATGATGTCACTTATGACATGTTTTATGACAGTACTTCAAACTTTGGGCCTCATTTCATAGGAAATGAAGCAGTATGGTGCTGCAAGACTTTTTTTTTGTGCTGCATCATTTCTGAAGTGCAGGGATGCATTGTATTTACAGAAATATGATGCATCCCTGTTCTTTTTTCTGCGCTGGGCCACAAACTGCTGCCTAACACAAATGCAGTCCCCTTGTGCCATGGTGCAAGGCTGCCTGCATTGAAGGGATGCTTGTTTATGTGCAAGAAGGAACACCTTCCTACACATAAACAATCATTAATGATGTTTTCCCTTTATGTGTGCTGCAGAATACGCCAGAACGTGCCAACTGCACCCTTTTTCTGGAGACGTGTGCATGCCACACCAGCCTCCAGGGAGGAACCTGAGATCATCACACCCCCATCAACAGCACCACCAAACCAAAGCCCAAAACCATGTCTGTCAGTGAGGCAGCCACTGCAAACATGGGGACCCCCGATGAGCTGTGATGTTGAATTGAATTTGTCCCTTTCCCAAAGTAGTACCCAATCATTTCAGGAAAGAGAGCAAAGTGGACAGCAGCTGCAGCCAGATCTTCCCAAAGTTGGAGCAGAAAAGGAGGTCAAGCTTTCTGTAGAGCAAGAACCTCCTCTTTTAGAATCAATGGTTCCACATGTCCAGCAAGAAAAAGGAAGGGTACTACTCCACCGTATTCTCTAAGCACCACTTCCGATGAGGATGATAGGGACATGGAGTGGACCCCAGCAGAGTCCGGGAAACACAAGGAGAGGCAAGGGAAAATAAAAGTTCCAGAAAGCCTTAGAATCATGGAAAGGGATGATGAGGATAATGATGACAAGACAGTAATTGTGGAAACTAGCACAGAGGGGCCCAGCAGAGACCTGCATCAACCTGTACCTCAACAGAAGTATGCCCTGCAGAGAGACAACTGACACACCCACATACCTCCTGTTCTTCTTCAGGAATTGGAAGTGTCCCAATAAAAAAATGTCTCCACCCCAGTTTCAGAAATTTTTATGGTTAGTAAACAGGAGGAGAACATTGACATATGTTCAATTTGCCACGCAAGTGTTCATCAGGTTAAACCAAGCTCACATTATGATACTGGAAGCCAGACAACCCATATGACAAAACATCATGCCATCTGGTGGGGGGATCACTTTTAAAAAACTCTCAACATGGTTGCGGTGGTGAGTGTGAGGAGAGCCAGAAAACATCAGTTACAACTGGTCAAATCCTGGTGGAAGGTTAGGAAGGAGAGGGTGACATCATCCTCATGCAAAGCAGCCTTGTCCCCAGCAGTGCACCAGAATCAACCACCTCAGTGATCTCATATTGGCAGATGAAGATTCAGAGTCAGATGGAGCACCACAGCATATGGTGACTGCAGCATGATATGCATTGAGTCTACCAACACCTATATCTGAAAATTCACCTGTGTCAGTGGCCCCAAGAAAAGAAGAAAACCCAGGCAGAAAGAGTGTGATTCTTAGATTTTGGGGCAGCTCTCTACCCGAAATGGAAGATTCCAAGCTGGACCTATTTTGCCAGTGTTGCTGTTCCAGCATTGCATCACAATGGGCTGCAGTTGGTTGGACAAGCTTTGCAGCAAAATGTTGCCCACACTATCCACCTGACAACAGGCATATGGAGACCGGTTGACAGGCGACTGATTGCATATACATCACTACCCACTGGATCTCTTTTCTGGGGGTAAAGCAAAAGCTATCTACAGATCGTGGACCTGAAGACATTTTTAAGAGCATTCACCGGCATGTAACAGTAGCAATGTTCGCCATGGAGAAGTCAGACAAGGCTGCAAACATCTTGGAAGAATCTAATAGCAAGGTGTCTGAATGGCTGTGACCCAGTGGTTTTTGAGTTGGATTTGTTGCCACGGACAATGGCAGTAACATAGTCAAGGCCATGGCAGGTGGTGGCTATTTCAGGGTCCTGTGTTTGCCGCATTGCATCAATCTGGTTATGAAGACTTTCTTAAAAAAGAAGACGTAGTCAGCAACATACTAATTACATGCAGGCGCATCTGTACTCATTTCAACCATTCTTTCAAAGCCCGGAAACAGTTGCCAATTATATAGCATGATAACAGAAGACCAGTAAAGCCTCGATAAAGGAAATACCAAAACACTGGAACTCAACCTAATATATTTTGCAAAGTCTATTTGAGCAGTGCAAACAGATCAATGACTATATCATTCATAGAGGAGCTAGTGTAATCTGGATAGCTATGAACATGGATGTGGACAAATGGATCTAGTCAAATGCCTCACAAAGATATTGCTTCCTTTTGAGGTTTCCATGTGGGACGTTAGCAAGAAGGACAGTGCAATGGGCAAAGCTATTATGTTATCGCGTCTGCTACAGGAGCAGCTAGAGAAGGTGTCTGAAAGGTTAGCATTTGGGGGTGCGAACGAAAACCCAGAAGCACATGCCTTGGTTGGTAGCCTAAGCTATCACATGACTTGTAATGCAAGGCTGCAAAATGACATCATCTCATCCAAAGAGTACATCTGTGCCAGCCTACTTGATCCAAGCTTTGAGTATATTCTTTTCACCATCATTCCTTTTTATGAAGGGGATGTTTCACAATACAAAAGGTGGATTGTTGAGCAAGCAGGAGAAGTGAACGAAGAACATCTGTAACTGAGAGTCCCACTCTGCAGTTCTGGGGTGCTTCCTTCAACTTCCAGAGAGGGCAGTTTTGTCTCATATTCCCCCAATCCCACAAACAAGAAAACCTGCAACAACAACAACAGAATAATCTGACCAGACCTCTGCAATGGCTTTGTTTTAAGTGGCAGGTCTTACGCCCAGTGCAGAGGCAAAGGAAAACGTGGTTGAGTAGGTGGCAGCACCAATGACCATTCAGAGTATGTTTCGGGAGTACCTTGATGACCCAAAAAAGGTATATGTGGATCAAACCCCATTGGTGTATTACTATGGGAAGACGTGCCAATGGCCAGAGCTCAGCTGGCTAGCAACAAAGTTTCTGGCTTGTTCTGTAGCCAGCTTGTCTGCTGAACGTGTGTTCGGTGCAGTTGGCGCAGTTGTTGCACTGAGAAGAACAAGTCTCTCTTCTCAAAATGAGAAAAATTTGACCATAATCAAAATGAACCAGAATCTTACAACACCTGATTACACCGTTCCTGAAACACAGCTGGAAGAAGAGGATGATTTGTCAGAATCAAGTGTGTTAGCTGACCAACTTCTGGGTGAACCACCAGAGTTTGAGGACAAACTCTACTTCCCAGATTGAGTATGGCAGTACAACCACAGAACTTTTTCATTATTTCTCATTCCGCTTCTTTTACCCTTTCTTTGTTTGCAAAAAAGAATGCTAGTGTAAAATTATGTTTGTGTAACATTTATGCTGCTCCACCATTAATTTTCTAGTCACATACAAGCACAGATTGGAGTTGGACGCATGTGCATTGAAGAAGCTCCCACTTACCCTTCAGGACGTTGAAGATGATGCCTACCTCCTTCACATGCCATTGTCTATCCTGCTTTTACATCAACTAACAGGGCTGCCCTAGAAGATCATTAACGTAAAAGCTGACAGTGCCAATGTCTAATTCCAATGTGTGGTTACCGTCAATGTGGAGGTATTCTATTTTGTTCAACCACTGTGCTTGGTTAGGAAGAGGTAACTCCAGTTGAGTGGTGAAATATTGATTGATTGTGGTGGTGAATTTTTGAGTGATGACTGATGTATGTCATGGCTGACAGTGAGGGAGGGAGTTCAACAACATTGTAAGCTTGTTTCCAGTGATTTGCAAAGTTTGGGGGCTGATGGGTGATCACTTTTTACTGAAAGTGAAGGCCTTTTAAAAGTAGTAGTCACAGGGCCAATATTTCATTTGTTTACCTACACATGCCTCACATAAGAAGCACTAACTATCTGGTAGAAAAAGAATTAAGGCAGAATAGGAACTTGTGAAAAATACACTGATTACATTTCTTTCTTTTAATGGCTTTTCCAGTAACTAAACAGACACATTTAGTGGAAACATAAAATGAATTACCTCTCATTATAATGAGTAAGGTGTTATGCACTATGGAGTACAAGTTGTTGTGACAAATAATTGGAGACACGCTAACCAGCGCTTTTAGTATGTTGCTTCAATCTGCATCACAGGCAGCTATAGATGACAAGTATCTATCTTTAATTCCAATGGCCCTGTGTGAGAAAGTAGCCTCTTTCTAGCATGGTTACCCCAACTTTTGGCCTGTTTGTGAGTGTGGGTCAGTGTGTTTTGCCTGTCTCACTGGTATCCTGCTAGCCAGGACCCCAGTGCTCATAGTTTGTGGCCTAATGTCTGTGTTGTCAGTAGTGCTTGACCTTGTCACTGAGGCTCTGCTAACAGAACCTCAGTGCCTATGCTCTATCTGCTTTTAAATTGATCATTATAGGCTAGTAACTTCATTTACTAATTTCAATTGGGACACTGGACCCTCCCACCCCCCTTATAAGTCCCTAGTTTATGTACCTAGATACCCAAGGCATTGGGGTTCCAGGAGATCCTTATGGGCTGCAGCATTTCTTTTGCCACCCATAAAGAGCTCAGACAAACCCTTTCACAGGACTGCCACTGCAGCCTGCGTGAAATAATGCATACGTTATTTCACAGCCATTTTCACTACACTTAAGTAACTTATAAGAAACCTATATGTCTAACCTTCACTTGCTGAAGGTTAGATGCAAAGTTACTAAGTGTGAGGGCACCTTGCACTAGCAAAGGTGCCCCACATAGTCCAGGGCCATTTCCAGGGACTTTGTGAGTGCGGGGACGCCATTACACGCGTGCACTACATCTAGGTCAATACCAATGTGTAGCTTCACAATGGTATCTCCGAATATGGCCATGTAAGGTGTCTAAGATCATGGAATTGTCTCCCATTCCAATTTTGTTATAGGGGAGCCATTCCAGCCATCCTTGGGGCTCCACTATGAACTCCCAGTACTGCCAAACCAGCTCTCTGAGGCTTGCACTGCAGCTACAGCTGCTGCCACCTCATAGACAGGGTTCTGCCCTCCTGGGGTCTGAGCAGCTCAGTCCCAGGAAGACAGAACAAAGCATTTCCGTTGGGAGCAGGGTGTTACACCCTCTCCCTTTGAAAATAGGTGTTACAGGATGAGGAGGGGAATGGAAATGCTTTGAAGGGCACAGATGGTGCCCTCCTTGCATAAGCCAGTCTTCACTGGCTCAGGGACCCATTATCCCCTGCTCTGGCACGAAACTGGACAAAAGAAAGGGGAATGACCACTCCCCTCTCCATCACTACCCAGAGCTCCTCCAGTGTGTCCCAGACTTCAGCCATCTCACTTTGTAAGGTTTGGGGGCACTCTGGAAGATTCTGAGTGGCCAGTGCCAGCAGGTGATATCAGAGACCCCTCCTGATAGGTGATAGGTCCTTACCTGATATTTAGGGTATCTCCTGTGGGTTCTCTTCAGATTCTACTTGCAAGTTTGCAGCTGGAATTCTCTGCTACTACTACTTTATCCTCTGACCTTGGATCAACCGCTCCAGGAACCGCTGTAACATCAACAAAGTATCCACAAGGGATACTTTTCTTCTGCAACTTCAGCTCCAGCCAGCAACTGCAACAGTTTCCATGGTCTGCACACTCTGAGGACTCCCTGTCTTCACCCTGCACCAGAAGGACCAAATAAATCTCCCTTGGTGGGTAGAGAGTCACTCCCCTGCTCACTCAGGCACCTTCTAAGTTGACAACTGGTTCTCTTGGACTCCTCTTCTGGCAACGAGCGTACTCCTTGGAACACAGAGCATGGACCAAATAAAAACAGACTGTCCTGAGATCCTGCTTTTGCAATTTGGAGGAGGTAAGACCTTGCCTTCCCCCAGAACGACAGTACCCCTGTGCACCACATCTTTTTCACCTCCTGAGGCCTCTGTGAACTATTTGAAAAATTCCTTCATGCACAGCCTGGCCCAGGTCCCCAGCACTCTACCTTGTGATGCTCAATTCACTGAGTTGTTCTCCGGTGTAGTGGGACCTTCCTTTGTAGTGCTGCCCAACCACATGTTTTACCTCCTTTGTCCCCATGTCCTAGGACACCCGTGGGTGCTATCTGGTGCTCTGAGGGCTCCCTGAAGTGCTGAGAGCCCCCTCTTCCTCCTCACACAGAGTTGAGGCCCCCAGGTCCTTCCTGGGTCCAGATAGCACCTAGTTGAGGCAAAATGCAACTTTGCTGGAACCAAGGCTTGTTGGAGGAATCCAATGCCAAAACTCACCTGCATCCAACTTTAGGATGTGGGACATCCTTTGCATTATGCAGGAACCCTCTGGCATCTTCCTAGGGTACATTTCTGTAGTCTTCGTCAAACCGGGGAATCTTCTTTTGCACACTCCTCTGGATTGGCAGGGACTCCTGTCTATCCTGGAACTTCTTTTGACTTCTGGACTTGGTCTCCTTCTTTTGCAGGTCTTCAGGTCCAGGAATCCATTGTTGTTTGCAGACTTGGTTGGTTCTTGCAATAATTCCAATCATGAGGTGTAGTGTGTATGAGGAAACTTGCAGTACTTTACTCCTGCTTTTCTGGGCTCCTGGGTGGGGTAATTTACTTACCTTTACTGTATTCCTACTCTCTCAGCGATTCTGCACACACTACACTTGCCTACGGGGGAATTTGTGATTCGCATTCCACTTACTTAGTATATGATTTGTATTGCCCTAGACCTATGTTCTCCCATTGCATTATATAGCATTTCCTATTGTTTGCATACACTATCCTATGTCTAATTACTTGCCTTATTTTGGTGTCTGCTGTATATATTGTGTATAATACTTACCTCCAGAGGAGTATTGCCTCTAAGATATTTTTGGTACTGTGTCACCCAAATAAATACCTTTATTTTTGGTAACACTGAGTATTGTCTTTACTTGTGTATAAGTACTGTGTGACTATAAGTAGTATTGCATGAGCTTTGCATGTCTCCTAGTTCAGCCTAAGCTGTTCTGCTATGGCTACCTCTAACAGCCTAAGCTGCTAGAACACTACTACATTTCACTAATAAGGGATAACTGGACCTGGTATAAGGTGTAAGTACCCAAGGTACCCACTACAAACCAGGCCAGCCTCCTACATCCTGCTTTTCCCCACATGGCTTTAGCTTAGTTTAGTTTCTACCCTGACACCAAAGAGGCAAATTAATAAATACAAGATACGTCACACATGTACTGTATAAAATGCAGATATATTTTATCCTGTTTGCAGTAAATAGACGGGGAAAATGATGCACTTCACTACAGGAAAAGGAATGGGCTATACAGATTATATTTGGCATGTTCATCTCAGAGTATCCCCCACGTCAAACTTGAAATCAAATTGGGCACTTACTAGTCCCATTTTATTCACTGGTCTTACCTACTATCAGAAATTCTTTCTAAAAAATAGATTAGTTGGGCAGCAAGGAAAGTAAGAAACTTGACTTACTCTACTGCAGAGTAAGTCATATGGATTAGCTAGGTAGGTAGATTGTTCACTATAGAAAAATAGAGGGGTTTTAGAAATGTGGTCTTTGGTTGGCAGTCAGGTCACCCCCTGACCAAGCAAGGAACCTCACTCTAGCCAAGGTAAAGGAGAATCACCCTCAGTTAACCCCCACTCACCCTCTTGGTAGCTTGATACGAGTAGGCAGGCTTAACTTCAGAAACAATGTGTAAAGGATTTGTACCACCACACACACTAACTCAATAAAAACACTACAAAATGACAGGACACAGGCTTAGAAAAATAGGTAATATTTACCTGAACAAAACAAGACCAAAATGACAAAAATCCAACATACAAAAGTCAAGATGTGAATTTTAAAAGAATCAGAGTCTTAATGCTTAGAAAACATTGAGAACGTTGTTAGACCACAAAAGTACCTGTGCAGTATCAAAATAAAGCTACTTGGGCGAGTGTGCGTCAAAAAAGGCTAGCGACGCGTCAGTTTCTCACCCACATGCATCGTTCCTCTTTCGGTCTGGTCAGCGTGAGTCATTTCTTCTCTCCCGCAAGAGAGAGATGTGTTGATCCGGAGGGGCACCTCAGGTCTGGGCAGGCTTTGTGTTGATTTTCCACACCCATCGATGTTGCATTGAAATCTGGTCTCACGGTATCAAAAAACCACGCTGGGTCGGGTTTGGATCGTTATCAGCCTCTGTTAGCAGGTGTTGTACGTTGTTTCTCCAGCTGTGTTGCGTCAATCTTTCCAGTTGCAATGCCGTCAACAAGTCACTTATATGCCACGTCAGAGAAGGTACGTCGAAACTTTACCCGCACGGTGGTCTGTGTATGGATTTTCAATTCATGTCTGCCAGCTTCACCTTTCAAGGGCCCATGAACTGAATAGGGCACCACTTGGCAGTGCAGGAGTCTCAGCAGAGAGTCAAGGTGCTGGCAGGGTAAGTCTTTGATGGCCCAGAGACTTCAACAACAGGAGGCAAGTTCAGTTCAAGCCCTTGGAGGTTCTTCTCAAGCAGGAATGCACAACAAAGTCCAGTCTTTTTCCCCTTTTACAGGCAGAAGCAGCAACTGCAAGATAGCCCAACAAAGCATAGTCACAGGCAGAGGCAGCACTTCTCCTGAACTTCTCAGCTCTTTTACTTGGCAGAGGTTCCTCTTGATTCCAGAAGGGATCTGATTTTCAGGGGTTTTGGAGGCTCTTCTTATACCCCTTTCTGTCTTTGACGTAGGCAAACTTCAAATAAAGTCTCTCTTGTTTGTTAGATCCTGCCGTGCCCAGGCCAGGCCCCAGACATACACCAGGGGGTTGGAGACTGCATTGTGTGAGGGCAGGTACCTCTCTTTTAGGTATAAGGGACCACTCCTCCCCTCCCTCCCAGCACAGATGGCTCATCAGGATATGCAGGCTATACCCCAGCTCCCTTTGTGTCACTGTCTAGAGAGAGGTGCAAACAGCCCAACTGTCAAACTGATCCAGGCAGGGAATCCACAAACAGGCAGAGTCACAGAATGGTTTAAGAAAGAAAATGCCTACTTTCTAAAAGAGGCATTTTCAAACACACAATTTAAAAACCTGCTTAACTAAAATATCTATTTTTAAATTGGGAGTTCAGAGACCCCAAACTCCACATATCTATCTGCTCCCAAAGGGAATCTGAGCTTTAATAACATTTAAAGGCAGCCCCCATGTTAACCTATGAAAGAGATATGCCTTGCAACAATGAAAAGCGAATTTGCCATTATTTTGCTGTCACGACTTGTAAAGCACATAAGTATATGTCCCACCTTTATCATAAATTGCACCCTGCCCATGGGGCTATGTAGGGCCTACCTTAGGGGTGCCTTACTTTTAAGAAAAGGGAAGGTTAAGGCCTGGCAAGTGGATACACTTTCCAAGTTGAATTGGCAGTTTACGAGGCATCACTAAGCTCTATACAGAAGAAGAGCTCCCTTCTTTACTCATCCAAGCAATTATTCAATCATCCTTTCATTCTTTTCCTATATACACCCATTGCCACCTTGATTTAAGTTTTACATCTTCTCATACAGTCTTTCACCCAAATTCACAATCCTTTATCCATACATTCAGTACCCACACTATGATCCCCTTCTTTCAATCATCTTCTCACCCATTCTTTCTTTTAACCTTCCGTTCTTTTACGTTTCAGTCAAGCCATCATTTTTAGCATACTTTTTGTGTGCTTTTGCTGAGCTGCAGATAGAAGAGGCCATAAGCAACCCAACCATTTTTATATCTGTAATGTGTGCCCACCCCTGCCACCGTATCTTCTCCTGTTCCATGTGCTCCTACAGCAGTTGAACTTGGGCCAGCTCCACTTGTGGTTGGTGTGGTACAAAAAAACAGTATACAGTTTTTAGATGCTAGATCTCATTCTTACATTTAAAAAAAAAAAAATGCAACCACAATTGTTAAAGTTTTATTAGCAATGCAGTATCTTCTGTCAAATATCACTTTAGGCATTTTGTTGGAATGTCAGAAACGCCAGGTAGCCAAGCCAACCAAAAGGTTTGCATGATAGAGGGGCAGAGTTATAGCCCATGATGGGAATCAGTGAAGAGCAATGAAGGGGTGGAATACAAAATGGTCAATGAAAGACAGAAAAATATAATTCAGGGATGACAGGAATTAAATAAAAGCTTGGAACAATGCAAAACTAAAAGTAGTATAAAAGTGGGAAGAGGTAAATGTAATGGAAATAATAATAATAATATTAAATAATAGGACTTGTTGGCATGAGCGGAGCCCTCAGCATCTGCACTGGTGGTAAGTGCTTTCCCAGGTCCTGCCGGACCCATTACTGTAGTGGTCCTCTTCTTGCCCTGGGGTGCTGATGTACGATTAGAAAGAAGATAAAAAATACATTAGTGGTACCAATAATCTCCACAAAGGTATTATATAACAGGCAAATGAAATAGAATTATACCTAAATCAGATCACCTATGGTACTATACTAGTATGATTACCTATCGTTGAGTTGGCTATACTCCTAAAATCCCTACTCCAAATGTGCATAACTAAAATCAAATTTGGAACTAATGAATTGCATTTGCATAGAATTATTTTTCATTCTATTCTTATTTCTCAAGCCGCTTGATGGACCAACTCAGTCTCCCTTTTTTGCAACGCATGCATACTCGCCTCACTGTGAAATTGCTTGGGACTGTACGAGCTACATAAAGGCAGAGAGAACACTAACTCACTGATATCACTAATTCACTATGGCAACAGGAGGACATAGGAGTCTGTGTTGCAATGGCTTCTTAAAAAAATCAGCCAAAGCAAGTGCTTACCTATGAATACAATGATATAACTTCGCTGAGCACCTGCCTAGCTCTAACTGCTTTTTGGGAAAAAGTTATCTGTGTAGAACACATCACAATAAAAATACAATGCGCACCAAGCCCCTTGATCTCAAGGCCAACCAGGTCGAACAGATCCTGCTTGCGGTTAATGATATCCACCCAAAAGTGTGTCAGCTGCTGGGTGGTGCACTGGACCTGGATGGTGGCCCTGATCAACTGGCGCACCATAGGCCCAGAGCTACTGATGCTTCCACAGGGAGTAACAACTTCCAGGCCTGCCGCCTGCTGCCAGCATGGAGGGGAGGTGGCTCTCCACACAACAAACCGGTGCTTTCTCCTCCTCCTCACTGACGATTGGGTGAGGCTGTGCCCCTTGATGGCAGCGCCACTCACAAGGCAGGCAGGTGCTGTTGTCCCACTGCTCTGCCATGGTGCTGGGTCAGTAGTGTAGGAGAAAAGAAACAGGAGGAAAAGGAAAGAAGAAATAAGGGAAAAATCTACAGAAACAGAAAAAGTCACAAAAAAACTAAATTAAAACACCGTGAAAATAATGAGATACAAAAAGACACACTAATACAATAAATAAGAAAATAGCAGAGTTTTTTGGCAACTTCGCAGAGGTCTGCGTACCGCGACTCCACGCACTCTGCCCAGGCATAATTATTTAGCAAAAAAGACCCTGTTATCTTTGTGGCCTGCTCAAACCATATCAGGCCAGGAGACGCCTTAGATCTTCCGGGAAGGCTCTTGCAGTAATCCAAAGTGTTGATAGACCACGTATGGGAGGATGCTCCTTCAGCTTCTTGGCTGTCACATTATGAAATTACCTGCCTGTTAATCTCAGGAAGGAACACTCAGAGCTTACCCTTCTAAATAAATTGAAACATGGCTTTTTAAACAACACTCTTAGAGCATAGAGCAAGTGGACCACTTTTGGGATAGAGAATCCTAGTGCACGGAAACTATGCAGGGAGTAACCAGGTACTTTACAAGCTTGTTAAGATAACATAATATACCATCACATAAAAGAACATGACATAACATGACATAAAATAAAAACTGAAATCTCTAAATGCTATTAAGGTTTAAAATCAGTAGTAAGATTAAACATTTTATTACAAAATAATTTAGCAGCATCACAAACAACAACTACATTAACAAGCTTCATTAACAACTGTAAAACAAACAAAATAACAAACTGTTGTAAATAAGGCCAGTGACTACAACAACTCAGAAATGGGATGGTTTATTCACCAACTCCTCAACGCCAACACCACTCCAAACGACTTCTCACAGCTCTCTCAACATTCCAAGGTAAGCTCCCGGATGGTCGATTTGTCCACACATTCTAAGGAGGACCAGGAGTGAACCATTGGTTGATTATTTCCTCCTTAGTTCGAATATTCACTTAAAGTTTCTTTCATTACAGCAATTAATAATTATGAACATAACATAATATTTACAAGAATTTGAGAATGATAGTTCAAGTCATCTTATATTTAAATTATTGCCTCCTGTCACGTACTTATAACATATTTCCCTTCCTTAACAAGGGAATACAAAGTCTTTATGCCAGGTTGGGCTTCTCCTGATCCAGGTGTTACTGTTCCCATGCTGCAGATCTAGGGCCAGATGCAGGAAACAAATAGCGAGTCGCAAACGGCAAAAATTGCCGTTTGCGACTCGCTATTCGCGTTTCCCAATGCAGAAATGCATATTGCGAGTCGGTACCGACTCGCAATATGCATTTCCGAATCGCAAATAGGAAGGGGTGTTCCCTTCCTATTTGCGATTCTGAGTGGTATGCAATACCATTTGCGACCGCATATGCGGTCGCAAATGGTGTCGCAGTTACCATCCACTTCAAGTGGATGGTAACCCACTCGCAAATTGGAAAGGGTCCCCATGGGACCCCTTCCACTTTGTGAATGGACCCACAAATATTTTTTCAGGGCAGGTAGTGGTCCAAGGGACCACTACCTGCCCTGAAAAAAAAACGAAACTAAAGGTTTCGTTTTTTTTTTTAAGTGCAGCTCGTTTTCCTTTAAGGAAAACGGGCTACACTTAAAAAAAAAAAAAAACTGCTTTATTTAAAGCAGTCACGAACATGGAGGTCTGCTGATGACAGCAGGCCTCCATGTTTGCGAGTGCCTAGACTCGCTATGGGGCCGCAATTAGCGACCCACCTCATGAATATTAATGAGGTGGGTCATTGCGACCCCATAGCGAGTCGCAGTCGGTGTCTGAGACACCGTACTGCATACCAATTTGCGAGTTGCAAATTGCGAGTTACAGGGACTCGCAATTTGCAAGTCGCAAATTAGCATTTTGCTACATCTGGCCCCTAGTGAGCTAGTGGCCTCACTTCTTACTTCCGAGTTTCCCCCACTCCCTTTAAAAGACACGATACAAGTATGACAACATAAACTATGACTAAACATGTACTAACTCAACCTATGGGGGGTAAACAAATATATATATATATACTTTTGTTTGTTTTTTTAACTATTTTTTTACACATATACTCCAACATGACCCCCACCCCCAAATAAAAAAGTACTAAATCATGCAGGTGTCCTGGTTTAAGACCTGGTCTGAGCATACGTTAAAAGGGGGAACACCATTGCTCATGATATGCCCACATGTACAAGTAATGCTATGACCCCATGAAATTTGGCCAAAGCATGACCAGCACATCACAGCTGTCTACAGATTAAGGCCCTCATTTTGACCCTGGCAGTGAGTGATAAAGTGGTGGTAATACCCCCAACAGGCTGGCGGTAAGTTCCGCCAAATTATGACCATGGCGGTGATAACTCCCATAGACAGCCAATGTACCACACCAACCACCAGGGTGGAAACAGCACTCACCACGGCGGTAGCCGGCAACAGCCAGACGGAAAACAGTGAGTACAGCTACCTAGCACACAAGGGAAGGTGGGACGAAAACAAGAGTGACACACACACGCACAACACACACCAGACATACACACACCACACACACCTCCAGCTGCACACGAAAAACAATTTGTCCCCGAAGAACAGCAGAATAATGCAAGGACAACAGGAATGGATGAAATTGATTGTAATCAGATCAACATCAAAATAACTATTTCAATTTGTCAATTAAACAGATATGTACACATGTACACAAAGGGACACTGCCTAGTCCAATGTTCAAAGGGCCCACATGGCCACAGGGCACAGTCTAAGGTCCAACTCGAATCCTTAGCATATCCGTATAGTACACTGCAGGGGCATCCGTTTGCAAATAGGCAGGCACCTCAGGGGGGCACCTCAGCTGGATGCGGGAACAAGCCCACTGGTTCTGGACGGGGCTCCATGCCCATTGCTCTGTCTTGGTGAGTCCATGCCACAGTCTCTGGAGTGGGTGACTTTCCCACTGGTTCTGGAGGGGGCACCTTGCCCATTGCTCTGTCCTGGGGAGTCTAAGGCCACAGTCTCTTCCAATACTCTGGGGAACTCGTTACATATTGCATACTCACTACCCGAAGCTTCCACTAGTAGCACTGGTTCCTCCATGTTAGGGTCTAGGCGTATGCCCAATTCTCGCTGATGTTCCAAGCCTAAGAGATTGGATCCCTTGCTAGTAAAATATACCTTGCCCGTGGTCTGCCTATCTTTGAATGTTATGTGCTAAACATTCTCTCCAACGGTATGGGATCATTATTGTACCCACACGGGGAAATGTCCACTGGTTGTAATATGTATCCTTTCTTCTTGAAACTGCTTTCGTAGATGCTGTAATTTATAAAAGTGTTGCCCCCTCCAGAACCGGTGGTTTTGTTTCATCTCCCCGCTGAGGTGCCCCCTGTCCCACCGAGGTGCTTCCTATTTACCGACTGAGCCCCCTGCAGTGTTCTCTCCGTGTTGAAGCAGGTGACAAGTGGGGCCGTGGACTTTGGCCTGTGGCCATGTGGGCTACGCAAATTGAGGACTAAGCTTTGTCCCTTTTTATGTAAATTTGTATATATTTGTTATTTGCCTAACATTATTTCAACTGTGTTGATCTTATTACAAACACTTTGGCAAAATCGTTTTGTCCTTATATTTTTCAGCCGATTTAGGGGGATTAACTTGTTTTCTTCTGCAGCTGGTTAAGTGTATGGTGTATGTGTATTGGATATGTGTGGTACAAGTGTGTGTCACTCTCTTTTTCCTCCCCCCTCCCTTGTGTGCTAGGTGGCTGTACTCACCATCATCATCTTCGCCGGCGTTGATGTTCGTGGTGGAGCAGAAAGAAGAAAGTCATCGGAAAAACATGCAGTTCTGCCTCCATGGCGGCGTGGTTCTTCCCTGTATCTCCAATGGTGAGTCCTTTCACTTCTAAGGTCTGTTTCCGCCAGGCTTTTGATGTCATTGGTACCACCCCAGAAAAGGGGGCGGATTGTGGTGTCATGATATGGTGGGCAGAACTTTGAATTTTACCTTGCTGTAGGCGACTACTGCTGTGGTGGCTGTTGTTTCCCCCTGGCGGTCGGTATGGTACATTGGCTGTATTTCAGAGATCTTTCTACCATGGTCATAATTTGGTACTAATTACCGCCATCCTGTTGGCGGTATTACTGCCACTTTATCACCGACCACCAGGGTCGTAATGAGGGCCTATATTCTCTGAAGATTTCTACATTTTGAACACACAATCACATTTTTATATGTACTACCAGTAACCTCACATTTCTTTTTCTTAAAATAATCCACTTGATCCACAATTAAATTAGAACATGCCTTGAAACATGGGGCCAGATGCAGGAAACTATTTGCGAGTCGCAAACGGCAAAAAATGCCATTTGCGAGTCGCAAATTCCAGTTTCCAATGCATTTTGCGAGTCGGGACTGACTCGCAAAATGCATTTCAGAATCGCAAATAGGAAGGGGTGTTCCCTTCCTATTTTTGATTCGGAGTGGTATGCAATACCATTTGCGACCGCATTGGTGTCGCAGTTACCATCCACTTCAAGTGGATGGTAACCCACTCGCAAATTATTTTTTCAGGGCAGGTAGTGGTCCAATGGACCACTACCTACCCTGAAAAAATACTGAAACTAAAGGTTTCAGATTTTTTTTTAAGTGCAGCTCGTTTTCCTTTAAGGAAAACGGGCTACACTTAAAAAAAAAAAAAATGCTTTATTTAAAAGCAGTCACGAACATGGAGGTCTGCTGACTACAGCAGGCCTCCATGTTTGCGAGTGCCCATTGTCAGTATGGGGCCGCAATTTTCGACCCACCTCATTAATATTAATGAGGTGGGTCATTGCGACCCCATACCGACTCGCAGACTGTGTCTGAGACACCGTCCTGCATAACATTTTGCGAGTTGCAAATAGCGAGTCGCTATGACTCGCTATTTGCAAGTCGCAAAATGTTTCTTTGCTACATCTGGCCCATGGTTCCTTAACAGTTTGTAAAGTAATGCATTGCTCCTTGCATACGTTTTTTAACAGTTAGCAGGATGTGTAACAAATACCAGTATCCCGACTCAAATAAAAGCACAAGGCCTTGAATTAACAGATTGCAGATTGTTTCTTTTGAGATATCAGAAACATTGCATCCTTTAATTAGAACTATATATACATTCAACATGTCATTTTTTAATACAACATGCAATACTTTGTGATATGTGGCCAAATTCTAATCACTTCTCCTCAGAAGCTATTTTAACAAATATACACTTCGAAAAATAGCTTTTCACTCAGTAAACCTTGAATAGAATTACTGTACCAACAGTAGTGCATGGACCAACACTTCTCAACAAAGCTCATAAAGTATATTTTTAATTACCTTCACTTAGAGCAGTTACTTATATGCGGTTGCCGACACCAGTCTGCCTCACTTACAAATTCAGTAACTTCTACTGAGCACACTCAAACATGCTACCTTCTCCTCCAGATCACAAGAAAAAAGGCAATCTATCTCCGGTTCTGCACAAAATCATATCAGAGCATTTCTCCAACCATGTCATAAAAATGGAAGCTATTTGTTGAGTTTGACCCTTTTTTCTACTTCTTCCAGTTACAGACTCACAAAACTTCTGCTGGATCGCAGAACACCTCATAGCAGGCTGGTATTTTCCATCAGGGCGGCGCAAGCTTCTCACAAGATCGCAGATGTCCATACTGCAAGCTTCCCTTTCTGATACTTGTGAGCCACTCTCACAAGTCTCTCACTGGATCACAAATTGTAGGGGATAGTAGTATATAGGACAGAGGATCCTCTCCTCTGAGACCCATCTCTTACATGAGAGGTGTGTGCTCTAGGATGTGGGAGAGACTGGCATCTCTTTCTCAGATGACAGGTATGGGAAATAGTGTGTGTTGAGAGACTGCCCTCTCCACAGAGACCTCTCACTCAGTTGACAGGTGTGTGTAGTAGAGCATGTGGAGAGAAACTGGCCTTTCCACTGAAACTTCTGTCTCAGATGACAAGTAGGTGTAGTAGGATGTGTGGTGAAAACCTGATCTCTCTACTGACACATCTCTCTCTGATGATGGGAATGCATAGTATTAAGTTGAGAAGGACTACCCTTTCCTTTTAGACCTCCCTCTCAGATGGCAGGTCTGTGTGGGATTGTGTATATAGAGTGGCATGCTCCTTCCAGACATCTCTCTCAGATAACAAGTGTATGTAGTAGGGTATGCTAAGAGTCACTGCTCTCTCAGCTGAGACATCTGTCTGAGATGACAGGTGTGCATATTAAAATGTGTAAATGGTCTGTCCTCTCCCATCAAACCTTTCTCTAAGATGCCAGGTGTGTGTGTATTAGGGTGGGTACATTGACTGACCTCACCTGTCAGGCCCCCCTCTCAGATGATGGCTGTGCTTAGTAAGCTATGTGGAGAGAGACTACCCTCTACACTGACACCTCTGTCTCAGATGATGTGTTTGCATAGTAGGATGTAGGAAGAGAGACTGGCCTCTCTGCTCAGACATCTCTCTGAGGTGACGGGTGTGCATATTAGAATGTGTATATGAACTGCCCTTTCCTGTCAGACCTGTCTCTCAGCTGGAGACTGTACTCTTCTGTCACAATTCTGTCTCAGATAATGGCTGTGCATAGTAGGGTGTGTGTGGAGAGACTTGCCTCTCCACTGAGACCTCTCTCTTGGATGACAGTTTTGCAGAGTATGCTGCTAACATGCCTCTCTTTTATAATAGGAATGCATAGTAGGGTCTGGGAAGAGCCGCTAGATGTAAATAGTACACTCTAACAAGCACCATCACCAATAATACTCCTTCTACAGTACCAAGTGTGCATAGTACAGTGTTTTCAAACATCACCTACTCCTTTCTACTGTTTACGATCCTGAAAGAGTCTCGTGAGATCCTAACTTTTCTTTTAAATAAGAATTAACCATCTGCTCATTACAGTACTTATCTCTTACACACTTCCTCTCAAAAACAACATCGCCAATATGTATTACCACTAATTGAGTGTACTCAGAACTCATCTACCCCTTATATCTATTCATGATCCCATGAGAGACCTGCAACATCATAAATATTAGTAGAAAGAATACCCATTTATTTTTATCACAGTAGTTAACCCTAAGACATCTCCCCTTTAAATCTAGGAGGGCAACTTGCCTTCCTGCTGCCTCGTTAAATAGCATTTTTAATTAATTTCCACAACACCTTGATTTTTTCACAATAAACAGTAATGGCCTTCAGTTCATTTCTAAAACAGCAAGCTGATCAGAGCAGTCACTCTTGCAAGACTCACAGGAGCCTCTCTCTCTGGTGAGAGCATGAAGGCTCATGGGAAAAACAGACCTCTAAACCAATCACAGGCCTCCATTTTCAAATTAGCACTTTCAAGGGAGGTTAGCGAGATTCTCGCAAGACCAACCATCTAAATACACCATTATTTTTTACCCTTAGTTATTACCAATGCACAATCTGCAGACTCGAGATTTAGCTTCCTGATGATTTTGTATAATTCCCTTCAACAGCTTTTGCTGAAACCTATGGAAAATGCATGGGGATTTTATAGTTTAAGAGCCCCTTTTTTTCTTGGCTTCCGCTAGATGGATCACACCAAAACGTTCCAGGAAGAAACAGCAGTAGATTAACCTTTTTTTGAAAGTTTTGTGAAGATTTATCAAACAGGACCAAAGTTATTAACAAACTAAAAAGTGCTCCGTCCATGAAAAAAACTAAAAAGCATATGTTGGAAATTGGGCTATTAGTTGTGTGACTGGCACAAGTAATAGTTCCTCAGTGGTCCTCAATGGCAACCAAACACCGCATTGTAGCACTTGACTCTCACAGAGTAGCAAGGCAAAACAGTCTAAGCCCTACTCATGAGAGGTTAGGAATCACCAATCACTGGCATGCAATAATAACACTCAAGGAATGATTGCCCAGTAAGTCTCTTTCTTTAGAAAAGGAAAAGTACATTTATTACGCATGCACTACTAAACACTAAGTATTGATTTACAAAAATACATTGGCAGATGGAGCATACCATACCTGACACTGCGCAACCACTGGTGACCCCCGAGAGGTGTAATGCAACTATATCAAGTGTGTTCTAAAAGTGTGATAAGGATATTATTTTGGCATGAATCATTGTGATAATGATGGATCAATAAAACATATGCAATCATCATGAAAATCAAATAAAAACATTTATCAGAAATACATTTGTGTTTGTGCATTCCTTCATATACTTGGCTTTAGACTGTAATGGCCAGAACAGCCCCTAGAGTGCACCACAATAAAAATAACATTTTGGAAAAGCATTGTAGCATAACCATAAGACTAGCCCCTAGAGGGCATAATTCATAAAAACAATACGGGGAAAAGATTGCAGTGTAACATATATTCAGCCCCTAGAGAGCATTACCACACAAAACACCATTACAAGGTATTCACATTAAAAGGCATTACAGTGTAACCATACAATCAACCCCTAGAGTGCATAATGCATTACACTTTTTGAAGCCTTCCAGGCTTTCTAAAATGTTACAATTCTCAAACCCTCTAAAAGACAAACTACTCCCAGCAGTAAAGTAAAAGCTCCAGTGAGGGGAGAGCTTGAAAATGCCTTGAAAAGTGGAAAAGATGATGATTTTGACCACCATACCCCCACTTAGGGTGGAGACCCAGAAGATGATCCAAAGAGAAAGACCATATCGTGCTGAGTGCTTTGGTGGTGGTCCCGTCATCAAAGAACCTCCACAGGCTGAGTTATGAGCAAGAATGTGAAGCAAATGAAAGGCCCTCACAATGTATCATGGCCGAGTTTCCGGAATGCAGTGAATATTATAACAGCGGCTCTTCGAGGGGCTCAGTGAAGTTGTCATTTATTTTCTTCCTTGAAGGCGGCCTCGAACTGTGCTGGATTTCTTCTTTCTCCTAATTTTAGAAAGTCACCAATTATTGTTAGAGTTATTGAAAGTAACTATAACTCATGCCCTAAGGTAAGAATATATCGCGCCTCCGCCATGCACAGTTTTTTCATCTAAAATGTTACTGCAAATATCATGTTGATATCACGTTGATATTATCTATGATGTTATTAAAGATGTCATGAGTACTTTAATTTGAGTGTTAATTAGCAGTGCATGGCGAGGGCACAAGTTATAGTTACCTTAGGGCACCAGTTATAGTTACTTGAGATAACTCTAACTATAACTGGTGAATTTCTATGGTTTTCTACATTGAAAATAGAACTCTAACTGTCATCCCTATAACCGTTAATCTTTTGAATTAATTTCTATGTTTTTTTTTCAATTCTATTTACTAACTATAACATCCCTGTATCATTTCTTTTTTTCAATGAATTTCTATTTTTTTTAATGTATAGTATTTTCATTACTATATTGTAATCCATCTACCACCACACATAGGAACTCATTATGACACTGGCAGTAACTCTGGTTACCGCCACGCTGACGGCCATCAACATATCGCTGCAGTGGCAGAAATCCATTATCCATATTATGACACACACACCAATCCGACCGAATACTGCCACACACTCAAATCAGCCAGCCCAAAGGTCAGTGCTAAAGTGGTGGTACCAAAACCCATACCGTTACATCAACAAAACAACACCCACCACATTTAACCATCCGAATCACCATTGCTGACATTCAACGGTGCTTAACTATAGCCGGTACATACCGCCGCGCTCAGAATACACACCCACAAACAAAACAACACCACATTGGCCAATAGAAAAGACACACACCTGGCATTCATACACATACCACACCCACACACAGTCAGCACTATAAAACACCAAAAGACAGCAACCAACATCACAGAGAAAACTACACACACACCACTGACACCCATATATCTCTCACGCATCCCACATCACACACCCCCACCACATCACCCAACACACTCTCACCAACACACAACATACAACACCCATGGCACCACAAAGGCACCCCCGTTTCACTGAGGAGGAGTTAAGGGTCATGGTGGAGAAAATTGTCAGGGTAGAGCCACAGCTGTTTGGAGCAAAGGTACAGCAGATTTCCATTGCCCGAAAGATGGAGCTATGGTGGAGAATCATGAACAGGGTGAACGTCGTGGGATAGCAAGGGACAACATCAGGAAGAGGTGGAATGACCTATGGGGGAAGGTAGGTTCCATTGCCACAAGGCACCAGCTCGCCATACAGAGGACTGGCGGTGGACCCCCACCTCCTCCCTCGCAGCATGGGAAGAGCAAGTACTGGCATTACTGCATCCTGAGGGACTCGCTGGAGTAGGAGGAGGACTGGACACTGATAGGCAACATTTACTATATATCACCCCCATACCTGCATGCCATCTCACACCCTCACCCTCACTCTCACTCCCATCACTCCAATACATCCCACACACTACACCTACACATATGAATTGCACCAGTGCCCACCCCTGCATGCTATACCAGTGCATAGACAGCCCTCCCAGACCTGCATGGACACCCATCACAAAAGTATGCACAGCACAGTGAAACTAAAAATCCCACAATACATCACCATACACCATCAAAAGGCGGCAGGGCAACAGCAACCATAGATGGGAATCCAGGGATGTACAATATGTCATTCACATGAAGCATAATACCTCACTTACATCCCGACAGGTGTCCCAGCCACTGTCAGTGTAGAGGAGATACCACCACTATTCATTCTCCCAACAGAAGATACCCCAGTGATGACAGTAACTCTGGACTTCTGGATCTGGATGACCAACCTGTCCCATCAGAGACCACTGGACAGCCGGTCACCCAAGCCCACTCAGAGACCACCACAGAGTCTCCCCCATCAGGATCCAACACTACAGCACCCACCCTGCGTACCCACACCTCTGTCCCCAGGACACGTCAATCAGCACTGTGCCCACCTGTACAGGGACCCCAGTCCACACCTCGATCCCAAAACAATCAGGGACCTGGGGTCAGTGGCAGTGGGCACACCGTTCAGGGGACAGAGGCTCAGGACAGTGGGAGGACTGCTGTGTGCCAGGGGGAGGACAGGAGCAGGGAACCGACACTCCAGGAGGCACTCTCCGAGATCCTGGGAGCCTACCAACATTCCTAGGACACAATAGGCCAGATCCTAGACAACGTGCAGGAGAACAGGTGGCTGAAGGAGGGACAGTATCATGGGATCAGGGAGGACTTGCAGGCCATCAACACCACCCTGATCTCCATTGCAAGGGTGCTGGCAGAAATGGCCAAAATCATGAGGGAGGCAACAGCACACCAGTGGGCCCCTATCCCTAGCCAATCCATGGACTGGCCCTCCTCTTTCGCTGCCGCTAGTGGGCAGGAGGCCCCGCCACAGGACCCACAGGCCACCAGCATCCCTCCCCCTCTAGAAGGTGAGCCACCCCGCAATAGTCCTGTGCGACCCTGACAGAAGCCAGACACACTTGCCAAGACCACCGCCAGGAAATTAGACTCTCCTGGTTATCCCCTTTGTGTCCCACTGTCACCTTGTCCACTTTGAAATGACATTGCTCCCCTTCCTATGGCCCCTTACACACTGCACCTGTGCTACAAACAGACTGGAACAATACCCTGGACTTTCCTCTACCATCACCCCATTCCATTGCACTTTCCCCTCAATTTTTTAGCACTACAATAAACGCCCTTTTGATACAATTCAACTACTTGTATGTCTAGTGTTGAAAATGTGTATTCCTGGAAACAGGTACATCCATTGCAAATGTACCGTACATGTAAGAGCATAGAAATAATGCCCTGTAGCTGGCTGTAGTCAGCACATCAGTACACAGTTGTTATATCACCAACATCTGCAAAATGGCAACAATAGGTGACAGTAAGAAGGGGTAAAAGGAAATGAATGCCATCTTGCCACAGCCACACAAAATACATCAAAAGTCATAGAAATGTTAATCTGCAGTATCTCACCTATGTGTCATTGGAAGTACTGATGGATCACTGATGTTCTGGTGTCCTCATCCTCATCCTCAACCTCTTCATCCTCACTGTCCTCAACGTCCACTGCTGCCACAGGGGCATTTCCAGTCTCCTCCTCCTGCAGAAAAGGTACATGGCATCTGAGGGTCAGGTTGTGTAATGTGCAGCATGCCACTACTATCTGGCAGACCTTCTCGGGTAAGTAGCACAGGGATCCACCTATCAGATGGAGGCACCTGGACCTTGCCTTCAGGAGCCCGAAGGTCCTCTCTATGATCCATCTGGTTCGCCCATGTGCCTCATTATAACGTTCTTCAACCCTTGTCCTGGCATTCGTCACACAGATCAGCAGCAACAAGAGGTTTGGGTAGCTAGAGTCACCTGCAACTATTGAGGGGCAAGATTTAGCCACACACAATCCTATGGGGTTGACACCAGAAGCATACTCTAACATACAGTGGGTGGGGACCAAGTCTCACCTATTAGCCACACCCTGTGCCTCTGTAGTTGGGACATCAAATTTGGGATGCTGCTATTCCTCAGAAAAAAGGCATCATGCACCGACCCAGGACACTTAGCATTGAGATGGGAGATGTACTGGTCTGCTAGCCAAGCCATTTGCACATTCATTGAGTGGAACCTCTTCCAATTCCTGAACAACTGTTTACTCTGGTGGGGGGACAAACACAATATGTGTCCCGTCAATCGCACAAATAATATTGGGGATATGTCCCATTGAATAGAATCCAGCCCTCACACTGTCCAAAACTTCCACCTGGGAGAACGAAATATAGCTGCACATGTGTTTTACCAGGGCAGACTAAACTCTTGCCAGTACAATTGAAAACATTGGCTGTGACATGCCTGCTGCCAAGCCCACTGTCACTTGGAAAGACGCATTTGCCAGGAAATGGAGCACTGATAGAACTTGCATAAGAGGTGGATTCCAGTGGGATGACAGATAGCTGATATCAGGTCAGGCTCCAACTGGGCACACAGCTCTGTGATGGTGGCCCTGTCCAATCTATAGGTCAGTGTTATGTGCCTGTCGTCCAGTGTAGCGAAGTCCACCAGAGGTCTGTACACTGGGTTATGTCTCCACCTCCTATTCATCCGCAGCGGTAGGTAACTAAGGGACACAAGAGTGAGTAGGCTGTCACAGCTGGAACAACAAAACCACAACTGCAGTCCACATGGTGCACTTATGTATTGGGACAGTTTAAATGGCAAAGAATGTGCCAATCTACTCTGTGATGCAGTAATTGTCGATAGGCCTGTTTCCCCTCCCGAAATGGCGACCGCCTGTCCTGTATGGATGGACAAGTGGAAGTGAGGTAATTCCACTGACATTGGTGGCATGGCGGAACTCGGTCTTGCCCCTCAGTGTAATTCCTCATTTGGTAATATGGCGCTCTAAGGAGTAAAGTAGCCAAAGGGGATCTACGGTGGCAGCGATGGTGTACACCGCCGCCGACGTGATCGCCATTTTCTATCTGATTCCTCACTTGTTTCCTGACCTTCAACAGGAGAACACCTACACTGCGTGTGCAGCTGTGACCTGTATCTGGAACCAACCCTGGCCGTGTGACCGGGGAAAGGGCCCCAAGCTTCACTTCAGAGGAGTTGGAGCAACTAGTGGATGGGGTCCTACCCCAGTACGGACAGCTGTTAGGTCCTCCAGACCAACAGGTGAGTACATATAGTGCACAATGCATGTGGAAGGATGCATGGAGTTGTGTGTGCAAGCATCGTGTAAGGGCAGAAGGGAGTGGGGAAAGTCTACTGGCAGGGTACATGTCGTGCGCTGTGCTATGTGTGTGCCAATGGTCATGGAAACAGGTATGGTGGGCCATTTGTGTGACAGGCTGGACAGTTTGTCTAATGGTGTTGTTATGTCTGTATTGCCTCTGCAGGTCAGCGCCCATCAAAAGAAGGAAATATGGCATGCCATCGCCAAGGACGTGAGGACCCTGGGGGTCTATGGCAGGCGGAGCACCCACTGTCAGAAACGGTGGGAGAACCTGAGATGCTGGGCACGGAAGACTGCGGAGGCCCAGATGCAGGTGGCCTCTCAACGAGGAAGGGGTGCCCGTCGGACCCTGACCCCCATGATGGCCCACATACTGGCAGTAGCCTACCCTGAGCTGGATGGGGGCTTGAGGGCATCACAGCAGCCACAAGTGGGTGAGTACAGTGGGTATCAATACATATTTTGGCTGGTGGGGTGGTATTCGAGTGGTGGATGTGTGTTAGTGGGTGCCCCTAAGGAGAGGTCACACATTACAGCATGGGTCATCTGAAGGGTAATTGGTGCATGGCAAATACAGGTAACCTAGCTTGTTAGCAGTCCACTTCAGGCAGGGCATCATGGGTCCCAGGTGTGCGGCAGTTGGCGGTTTGTAGTCCTCATCTTGCCTTAGTGGCTTGCCATATCACAGGTAGTGCAACGCATTGTGCTTAATCCTGTTGCCTGTGTGTGACAGTGATGTACATGCCAATAGTGGTGTTGGTGCAGTCATTGACCTTTGTCTCCCCCCTTTCTTGTTGTGTCATCCAGTCCTTGAGTGCATTAGCATCATCAGGCGGAGGAGAAGGTGCACCGGTGACAGAGGGAGCTGCATTCCACAGGACCCAGGAGGCAGAGTCCACTGACGCCGAGGGAACCAGTGGGACAGAGGGCGAGGGTAGCACCATGGCGGAGACTGGAGGAGACAACACAGGCTCAGATACCTCCTCCGATAGGAGCTCCCTGGTAGTGGTGAACACCTCTGTGACCACCCCAGCTGAAGGTACAGCCGCCACCCCCGTAGCAGCAGCCCCTCAGCAAGTTGCCTGTGCCTGCTCACCCAGGAGGGTGGGCATCTGCTTTGCCCCAGGCATCTCAGGCCCTACCCCAGTGAGCCCTGCTGCCCTGAGTGAGGAGGCTATTGATCTCCTGAGATCCATCTCCGTAGGGCAATCAACCATTGTGAATGCCATCCAGGGGCAGCACACACACCTCACTAGCAGCCACCTCCACAACATCCAACCACTTGTTCCCTGTGTCCTCTCCCACCGTGTCTGTCCCCCCTCCAAAAGGACACAAACACAAGCACTCAGACACCCAACAGCCATCCACCTCACACACGCACACTGCCCATGCACCTGCACCCAAGTCCAGCAGACATACACCTAAAACAACCGCTCCCTCAACCTCCACTGCTATCCCTCCTCCTGCCCCATAGTCCCTAAAGAGCTTTTCCTTCAACATAGAATACCCCCGGTGAGGTGATAGTCCCCCGGGTTACGATCAATTTGTTAATACTGCTGATCTCGTGCAGAGATCTGATTGGCTGCCAACACTTCAACAAGGAAGTGTTGGCAGCCATTTTAAGACTCAGTTCAGCCAAGCCTAAAAAAAAAGAAAGAAAAAAAAGAAAAGGGAGCAGGGTGATGTTACCCTACCCTCCTAGCTTTGGTGAGGGGTCCTCCAGGGACCTCCCGGGCTAAAAATCATTTTTAAAAATTCACAGCATAAATCATGAATATTCATGAATTTCACAGTGAATTCAAAACAAAAAGCGAGCACGGTCTCCCATGCTTGCTTCTCATTTAGACCCTAGGGTGACCACGTTCCAGGCCACTTATAAAATATAGGAAAGGGATGCAGGGGCCCCCCTCATAATGCTTATTAGAGACCCCAGGGACCACCACCTCCCCAGGGCAATATCATTATAATATGCAGGAGCTGCAGCAACCTCCCTGGGCAGTATGCCCAATTATTTCAAGAATGCTGGCTTTCCACACTGCAAAACCCCATCCCCTTGGGACAGCCACTTCCCTGAGGCAGTATGCCCAATTATCAAAAGTATTTGGGGGTGCTGTGCGGCAACCCCCATGCCCTCGGGACTGCCACCTCCCTTGGGCAGTATGCCCTATTAACAAAAGTATGTAGGTGTGCCGCACGGCAACCCCAGCACCCCAGGGACTGCCACTCCCTAGGGCAATATGCCTAATTAACAAAAGTGGGCGGGGTGTCACACAGCAATCCCCCACACCCCAGGGACTGCTACCTACCCAGTACAGTATGCCTAATTAATAAAAGTAAGGTGGGTAGTGCTGTATGGCAACCCCCTATGTGCCGGGGACTGCCATCTTCCTGGGACAGTATGCTCAATTAACAAAAGTAAGGGGGTGTGCCATGTGACAACCCCCTCACCTCAGGGACCCCCACCTCCTCAGAACAATATGCCCAATTAACTAAAGTATGTGTGCGTGTTTCACAGTAAACCCCCAGACCCAGGGGACTGCCACCTTCCTGGGCTTCTAAGTGAAATTAGGAGAGTTCCATCATTGACCCCCATCCCCGGGGACCACCACCTCCCCAGGGCAAATTATAAACGATGGAAGGAGGCTGCGCAGCCCCTCTTGTGGAGTCCTAGATGGCCGTAGGGCTGGCTCCTGCTAACTCCTGAGGTGTCCACCTTCAGAAGGCAGCTGTTTGCTTTTGTTTGGTGGGAGCTGACATCTCCCACCAAACAAAAGCAAACATAGCTCCGCTTTCAGCAAGTGGGGACTGTTAAACAGCTCCTCCTTGGTGAAAGCGGAGTTTTCATTTCTTTCCTTGTATGCAAACATGCGTGCAGGGAAAGAGAGAGCAGTCAAACAGCCCCTGTTTGCTAAAAGTGAAGCTTTAATCTCTTTTCCTGCTGGTAAACATGCATGCAGGTAAAGAGGTGAAAACATTGCTCCCGTAAGCAGTGAGCTGCTATTTAAAGGAGCTCCCTGCTTGCGGGAGCGAAGTGTGCTCCTGCAGAAAAGGGTAGCCGATTGGACAGTAGGGGCTGTGAGGCTCCCCCCATGGGCCTGTCACTTTCTCTCTCTCCCTCTTCCACCCCATAATGGGAAGGAAGAGGGGGAGAGAGAGATTATTATTGCAATGGCCTCTCCTTGCAATACCTTCCAAGCATCACAGTAGCAAAATGCTTAGCTGCACTAAAATCTATTGTCACCTTTTATATGTTATCATTTTATGACTCTCAAAACCTGTCATTTACTACAATAATAGTTAGTGCTGTAGAAAGAATAAATAGGACACGTTTTAAGTGACTTCTCAAACATCTTCCTATTCTATTTCCTTAAAACAATCTGACATGTAGACTGAAACATGCACTTTCAATTCCAGCAGCCACCTGACAGTTAACTCCCTGGAGGTCAGCTTTACTACAGTGTTCTAATGAGCAGCTACAGTGCTAACGTTCTGAATTTATGCTAGTAGTAGGACACCTGAATGCCATGTTGATGGAATTTAAGTGGAAAACTGAAAGCATTTTCTACTGAGGATACTGTAGTAAATGAGAAAGATAGGTAGCTCCATAGCAAATAAGTATCCCAAGATGGCCACCAGAGAAAGAAGAGTTCAAATGCAGAACACAAATCACCCAAATGTAGCCCAAGTATAGCCCAATAACAGGAGTGTGCAAAATACAGGCCCATATTGCTGAAGAATTACGCACAACTGCACTTGCAGTTGTGCGTCAACATTTGTAACTCAAGCTATTGTAATTCCCGAGCATCATCCATGCGCCATATTTAAAAAATGGGGCACATGGCGCTAGGGAATGGATAGCATAAAAACAAATTACGTTAACCATTGCTACATGCCATAATGAAAAATTACGCTGATGCTACAAAAGTGGCGCTAGACCATATTGTGGAACGTATATGATGCAAAACAGGTTAGTACCATCTTTTTACTGCATTAGTGTTAAAAAAAATGCACAAGCAAGAAAAATTGAAACTGAAAGACAAGATATAGTTTGCAGGCCAGGAGAGACACCAGGGAGACAATAATCACCAAAGTACCAGCCAGGATGGTCACAAAAAGTCCTAGGAGAAGGAAAAGTGGAAGCACAAGTGTTGCTTTAGTGAAGAGGAGCATGAAATCCTGGTCAAAGAGGTGATGGGGCACCAACCCCAGCTCTTTGTCAACTCCAATTGTAAGTTGGTAGGAGAGATGCAATATGGCAGGCAATAGTAGACAAAGTGAACAGTGTGGCAGAGGAGAAGATTACCATCACTGAGTGCAAGAAGCCCTGGCATGATTGCAAGCACAGGACTAAGGAGAAACTGGCCAGGAACCAAAAGGTAGCACTGCAGACTAGAGGTGGAAGTCCTGTACCACAGGGTCCACTGCTGCCACAGGGGCATCTCCAGTGTCCTCCTCCTGCAGAAAAGGTACATGGCATCTGAGGGCCAGGTTGTGCAACATGCAGCTTGCCACTACTATCTGGCAGACCTTTTCTGGTAAGTAGCACAGGGTTCCACCTGTCAGATGGAGGCACCTGAAACTGGCCTTCAGGAGGACCTGGATGAGCAGGAGAAAATGGTTGCAGCAGTCATCCCGGAGGAGCAGGTCACTGGAATTGCAGGATAGGACAGCACAGGATACCAAGCACCACCATAAATGTAGGATAAGTTGCAGGGGGAGGAATATCTGGAATTCCACAAATGGTAGAAGGGGAAGGCACCTAGGATACACTCAATGCATGCTAAAGGGTTGCATCGGGACACATAGGCCCTGAATCAATACCCACCCAAGCCACACATGTACTGACACTTTGGTTGTGCGATGCACTCCAACATATACAAAACATGGACTTAAGCCACTCACTATGGCTAGATTCCACCATGTAAATATGCAGCACATTGCCTGGTAGGCATGTGCAAATAGTGTGGCTGTGCCACAACAGCACCCATTGCATATTATCAAAGCCCCTGCACCTACACAACTTAGCCATCAGAGACTAGGACTGAAGTCAATACCACCCCAGGGTGGTGTCAGGGTGGTGCAACTGGCCAAAATGCTTCCCTCCCTCCTTGTCTCATTGCCCTTCTCATGTGTGCTGCATCTTGCAGCACACATTGAAATGCCACCTTAGCAAAAATAGCTTGCAGATGTGCAGAAATGGACACCTCCCTGCACATAAACAAATTATCCCCTCAAGGCAGGCACCCCTTCATCATGCTGCAACAATACCTAACTTGGTGCAAGGAGAACAAATCTGTGCAGGCGCAGGGGGAATAGCAGGGGAGTACAGTATTCTAGTAAACATGGCACATCTCTGCGTTTCGAAACTGGTGCAGTGTCATGCAACCCATATTGCTGCTGCACTGAGCTGTGCCACTTGAGAACAAATCAGCCCTATAGCGTGCAACCAGTGGAACACAACCCACACAACGTAAAGCCACAACAACTTACACACAACTTTATACCCCATATGGGAATAGCCACAGAAAAAACACATACAACACATGGAGCATGCCTGTGAACATCATGTATGCAGCTTGTACAAGTAGCTGCAATCTCACCACCTGACTGTATAGAGTGTCATGGGTGAAAGGCTGGTCTACTACTTAATGGCTCATTCAACATGTGTGATAACTGGCACAAGTGGCATCAATGTTGCACTACCAGGACAATATCACTATCCTGTAATGCAAGTGTATGATCATTCTGATAATGGCCCATATGGAACCAAACTTCACATTCTCCAGTGCCACATCTACAAAGTCACAAATTGCATGCAATAATCCACATTCAACATCCTTACACCAATGCATGCCTGTTGCTGATATATTGTGTAACAAAAGCATTGTATGCAATGGCTCTTCCTGTGCTATGCTGCACTAGTCCCATCATTCATTGTGCAAATGCATCATTGCACCAAAATAGTGACAGCACTCATTACACTTCTGAGACAATGTCCACCATGGTAAATAGGAAGGCTAATTACATGCCACCATTATGTCAGTGGCAGGAACAAGGAGCCTGCAAGGAAGTAGGAGGTGTGAGATAAAATCACAAAGTAATAGGAAATGATGCTGCTCCAGGCAACCCCAATGTGGCAGAGTTACCCACCCATATTTTCAAAATGCACTGATGGCCAGTAGTCACTAGAATATGGGGCACCCCTGTGCCACTCCCTGTGCCAGGGCTAAATTAGCTGACGTGGGGCAACACAGCAAGCCTTGCACCATAGTGCAAGGGTGTTTGCATTGAGGGGATAGATTAATTATGTGCAGGAAGGTGTTCATGGCATTTTGCTTCTTCTATGTCTGCTGGAGAATACAGCACACAGAGAAAAAGCAAAAATCGTGGAGGGATGAAAGCATTCCTCCTCGTTTTGCTATGCTAACACCACCCAGTTTGTTTTTGGCGCTGTCTCAGGTTTGCAACAACTCGTTAATCTGAGGCAGCATCAAAATCAATGGGTGTTGTGGTGGAACAGCCACTGCAACACCCATTGCATGCCCCTCTGATGAAGAAAACTGCATTGGAAGGGCCCATATTTTCAAGGCGGTGCAACCCCATAAAAATGTGCTTAGCACCACCAGAGTGTCACAAAAAGTTACGCTCTGGTGGCGCTAGGTGCTTTTAAATATGCCCCAAAGTGTTGCTTCTGAAGGGGACCTCTTACAAGATGTCCATAAGCCACAATAAGCCATTTAATGCCACATTGCTACACCATCACAGGGCTTTGTGCCACCCAAGCGTCACGAAAAGTGACACTCAGGTGCCACTAGGGGCACCTAAATATTTCCCAAAATACCTTGTGAGCTTGACCGATGTGTGATGCACAATGCTACACATAATGTACAACTACAACCTTGGGTCAATGACATGTCACTGAGCCTCCAGTAGCAAATAAATGATGTGCCATGCCAACAGCCACACCAATCTCAGATTGATTTTACACTATCTCATTGCAGAGGATGATGGCTTACTTCCTGCTGACCTGCCTGTCCTGGATTTTACAGATTACATAGATGACCAGCTGCCAACCATCAATGAAGAGACTCTCCAGGATTTCCTAGGATGCCTCCAGACACCACCTCCAGTCACAGGGAAGACACACAGAATGTCTGGGTTTCACATTAACACCTAGCTGCCAACACACACCACCAGCCAGTACTGACACAGCCATGGACTCCAAGGACCCAGAGATTACCTTTCAGGGGACAGTGGTAGGAGTGGGTGGGGATGGAGACCATGGCAGGCAGCCTAGAATGAGTGCAGAGGTGCCTCAGTCCATTTAAAGACAACTCAGCTGCAATCAGAGGCACCCACTCCCCGCTACTTGGACCCAAGCAGTCCCTGGCAGAAATAGCTGCTGTCATGAGGTAGAGGCTGCAACAATTGCCCTCCCAAAGTAGCAGCAGCATGACAGAAAACATGCTGGGGGCTATGCAGAATACCCTGGAATGCATACTGTGGGAAGTGGCCTCCTTCATGGAAAACATGGTTGCCTACCACCGTGATGTTGCTGCAGTGTTGAAAAATCAGCAGTTCCTCCTTGCTGCAGTGATGCCTTATGTGTTCCCACAAATGGCAACTGCCAGGACCTTTGACTCCACATCTCTATCCCCTTATGTATGTGTGGCCCCCTTAACCTCTACAACAACACCAGCTGTGGCACAGGAGACACCACACACATCAGATGATGAACATGCGGTAGGAATATAATTCACAAGAAAAACCACACAGTAGTACCAGTCTGTGCCACATGGACAGTACCTCCTTAGGTTTGAGCTTAAAATCATGCCAGTGTTGTGACAGTAGGAAATGTGGCCTCTTTCACTCAACCACTGTTGACTTGTCTTCTATGTACTGTCATTGTCACCATTCTTACCTATTGGCAATTTGAAACCTCCTCACTAATGCAGTCTACTCATTACCATGTCTCATGACATGTCCCTAAACCCTGGACTCTGATTGTGCTACAGATGGCTAAGGTTCACTCATGGGGTCTGTGAAATGGACATTGTATAGCATTTGAAAATACACTTGCAGCTATAAATAAAGCACCTTGCATGCATGTAGCATTTCTACATTTACTATGATCCACCTACTCAGCTAAATGATTGCATTGCGTGAATCCACGTTGATGATTACAGAACATCATTACGTAAGTGAATTACTGTGAGACACAAAGCCACATACTAGGATCCTAACATGAGAAAGGTTACCACCAACGTACTGAGTACTATATACAAATATTGAAAAGATATCCTTTGAAGTTGACATATGGCATGTATGGCTCAGAACCAAGTCAACGGTAATTTACCCAGATGGGAGTACCAGGACAACTAATTTGTGTGGTACAGAAGAGGCTAACATTATCAGTGATGGGCACCTGTCAATGGTGCAGGATACAGTTCAAAATGTACCTGTTGTCATATGTGCCACACTTGTCAACAATGAAACTGCAAGACCCCACATATGACAGTTGAAGTTCCTCATATACGCAATGTGATTAGCTGAAACAGTGGATGGCAAATGTATGGGCTAGTTGATATTATTTAGCAGCCAATCTGACAGCTCCTTAGTCATAAGGGATGCACATGGTAATCCATGGAAATCAAGACAGTAAATATACCCTAGGGCATTCCTCCAACTTGGCCAGTGCATACATAAGAACCCCCCAGACACTCAATCAACATCGAAAAAATTTGTCTTATACAAACATGATTTATTGTAAATTATTTAAAAATACAAAACTATCCTAAAAACTATCCTACACTAAAATAAGCTAAACTAACTTAACGTATAACTACACCTATCTAAACTATTCTAAACTAATCTTATACATGTAACGCCACACTCTAAACATTGTCCCCCACTCCCTTTAAGAGACAAGATACAAGTATGACAACATAAACTATGACTAAACATGTACAAACTCAACCTATGGGGGGTAAACAAATATATATATATATATATATATATATATATATATATATATATATATATATATACTTTTGTTTGTTTTTTTAAATTTTTTTTTACTCATATACTCCAACATGGCCCCCACCCCCAAATAAAAAAGTACTAAATCATGCATGTGTCCTGGTTTAAGACCTGGTCTGAGCATACGTTAAAAGGGGGCACATCATTGCTCATGATATGCCCACATGTACAAGTAATGCTATGTCCCCATGAAATTTGGCCAAAGCATGACCAGCACATCACAGCTGTCTACAGATTAAGGCCCTCATTTTGACCCTGGCAGTGAGTGATAAAGTGGTGGTAATACCTCCAACAGGCTGGCGGTAAGTTCCGCCAAATTATGACCATGGCGGTGTTAACTCCCATAGACAGCCAATGTACCACACCAACCACCAGGGTGGAAACAGCACTCACCAGGCCGGTAGCCGGCAACAGCCAGACGGAAAACGGTGAGTACAGCTACCTAGCACACAAGGGAGGGTGGGACGAAAACGAGAGTGACACACACACACGCACAACACACACCAGACATACACACACCACACACACATCCAGCTGCACACGAAAAACAATTTGTCCCCGGAGAACAGCAGAATAATGCAAGGACAACAGGAATGGATGAAATTGATTGTAATCAGATCAACATCAAAATAACTATTTCGATTTGCCAATTAAACAGATATGTACACATGTACACAAAGGGACACTGCCTAGTCCAATGTTCAAAGGGCCCACATGGCCACAGGGCACAGTCTAAGGTCCAACTCGAATCCTTAGCATATCCAGATAGTACACTGCAGGGGCATCCGTTTGCAAATAGGCAGGCACCTCAGGGGGGCACCTCAGATGGATGCGGGAACAAGCCCACTGGTTCTGGAGGGGGCTCCATGCCCATTGCTCTGTCTTGGTGAGTCCATGCCACAGTCTCTGGAGTGGGTGACTTTCCCACTGGTTCTGGAGGGGGCACCTTGCCCATTGCTCTGTCCTGGGGAGTCTAAGGCCACAGTCTCTGGAGTGGGTGACTTTCCCACTGGTTCTGGAGGGGGCAACTTGCCCATTGCTCTGTCCTGGAGAGTGCAAGGCCACGGTCTCTGGAGTGGGTGACTACCCCACTGGATCTGAAGGGGGCAACTCGTACAGCAGCCCCTGGAGTGTGTCTTACATGGCATCTGCTGGCTGTGATGGCTGCAGTTTGGTGATGGAGGGAGGAGCCCCTTGGGCAGCCTCTGCAATTTCTGATGGCTGCAGTGTGGTGGTGGATGGAGGAGCCTCCTGGGCAGCCTCTGCACTTTCTGATGGCTGCAATTCATCAGCTGGTGGTGGGGACCCCGTGACAAATTGATTGTAATCAGATCAACATCAAAATAACTATTTCGATTTGTCAATTAAACAGATATGTATACATGTACACAAAGGGACACTTCCTAGTCCAATGTTCAAAGGGCCCACATGGCCACAGGGCACAGTCTAAAGTCCAACTCGAATTCTTAGCATATACGGATAGTACACTGCAGGGGCATCCGTATGCAAATAGGCAGGCACCTCAGGGGGGCACCTCAGCTGGATGGGGGTACAAGCCCACTGGTTCTGGAGGGGCTCCATGCCCATTGCTCTGTCTTGTTGAGTCCATGCCACAGTCTCTGGAGTGGGTGACTTTCCCACTGGTTCTGGAGGGGGCACCTTGCCCATTGCTCTGTCCTGGGGAGTCTAAGGCCACAGTCTCTGGAGTGGGTGACTTTCCAACTGGTTTTGGAGGGGGCAACTTGCCCATTGCTCTGTCCTGGGGAGTGCAAGGCCACGGTCTCTGGAGTGGGTGACTACCCCACTGGATCTGAAGGGGGCAACTCGTACAGCAGCCCCTGGAGTGTGTCTTACATGGCATCTGCTGGCTGTGATGGCTGCAGTTTGGTGATGGAGGGAGGAGCCCCTTGGGCAGCCTCTGCAATTTCTGATGGCTGCAGTGTGGTGGTGGATGGAGGAGCCTCCTGGGCAGCCTCTGCACTTTCTGATGGCTGCAATTCATCAGCTGGTGGTGGGGACCCCGTGACAGCTGTTGGTGGTGGAGGTGTCACCCTGACAGCCTCCACTGGAGTAGAGGACTTTCTCTCCTCCAGTACATGGGGCTCAGATCCCTTACCCTTCCTGGCAGGGGTGGATGGGCTCTTCCCCTTCTTACCTAGTGGTGCAGGCTCCTTCCTCTTCTTGTCTGGTGGGGCAGGCTCCTTCCCCTTCTTGCCTGGTGGTGCAGGCTCCTCCCCCTTATTACCTGGTGGCGCATGCTCCTTCCCCTTCTTCGACGGATGTGTATATCCTTACCACCACGAGTAGGTGGTACTACCACTGTCCCCATGGACTGCTTGGCTGAGGTGCTGGGCTGTGTCCTTGGTACCCTGCTCATATGTGCAGGATGAGAGGGAGGGGGAGGGAAGAGGTCAAGTTGGGAAAGGAAAAGCTTTTTAGGGACATTGTGGCGGGAGGAAGGAGGAGTAATGGGAGTGGAGGTTAACGGAGTGGTTTTTGGAGGTGTATGTCTGCTGGATTTGGGTGCATGGACTGCATGCTGATGTGAGGTGAATGGCTATTGGTTGTGTGAGTGCTTGTGTTTGTGTCTTTTAGGAGGGGAGACAGACAGGGTGGGAGAGGACAGAGGGGACACATGCATGGCTGTTGTGGAGGTGTCTGCCAGTGAGGTGTGTGTTCTGCTTGGTGTGGTGATGCTGGTAGTGGATATTGATGTAGTGCATGCAGGTGTGAGTGTGGACGTTACTGGGAGGGAGGTGATGAGGCAGGAGGAGGAGGGGGAGACAGTGTATTTTGTTGTGTCTGCAAATGTATTTTGGTTGCATGAGTGTTTGTGGGATGAAGTGTGGTGCTTGTGCTTGCCTGTGCCACTCTTGGGTGTTGTCTTGTGTGCATGCTCGTCTGTATGTGTACCTGGGATGGGTTGGGGTTGAGGAGAATGGGACTGGGAAGTGGTAGTTGGAGGGGGGATGGTAGAAACAGGGACAATGGCTGCCATCAGAGAGGAGGCCAGAGCCTGAATCAATCTCTATTGGGCCACCAATCCACTGAGAATGCCCTCCAGGAACGCATTGCATTGCTAGATCTGGGATGCCAGCCCCTTGATGGCATTCACAATGGTTGACTGCCCAACAGAGATGGATCTCAGGAAGTCAATAGACTCCTCACTCAGGGCAGCAGGGCTCACTGGGGCAGGGCCTGAGGTGCCTCGGGCAAAGAAGATGCCCACCCTCCTGGGTGAGTGGGCACAGGAAACTCACTGAGAGGCTGCTGGGAGGGTGGTGCTGGTATGGGGGTAGCGGCTGTACCTGCAGTTGGGGTGGTCACAGAGGTATCCGCCACCACTGGGGAGCTCCTATCGGAGGAGGTATCTGAGTCTCTGTTGTCTCCTCCAGTCTCCGCCGTGGTGCTCCCTTTGCCCTCCATCCCACTGGATTCCTCAGCATCAGTGGACTCTGCCTCATGGGTCATGTGGGATGCAGCTCCCTCTCCCTCAGTGCCCCTGCTCCTCCACCAGATGATGCTAATGCACACAAGGACAGGATGATAAAACGAGAAAGGGGGAGAGAGACAAAGGATACACTGGGTCAGTGACTGCCCCAACACCACAGTTGGCATACACATCACTGTCACACACAGGGAACAGGCTTAAGCACTATGCATTGCACTACTAGTGATATGGCTAGTCACTTAGGCAAGATGAGCACCACACTCCACCAACTGCAACACTCTTGGGACCCACAATGCCCTGGCTGAGATGGCCTGCTAACAAGCTAGGTTACCTGTATTTTCCATACACCCATGACCCTTCAGATGACCCACGATCCAATGTCTGGCCTGGCATTAGAGGTACCCACTAACACACATCCACCACCCGGATACCACCCCACTAGACAAAATATGTATTGATACCCACTGTACTCACCCCCTTGTGGCTGCTGTGATGCCCTAAAGAGCCCATCCAGATCAGGGGAGGCCACCACCAGTATTTGGGCCATCAAAGGGGGGGTCAGGGTCTGACGGGCACCCCTTCCTGAGTGGGAGGCCATCTCCAGCTGGGCCTCCGCGGTCCTTTGTGCCCAGCATCTCAGGTCCTCCCACCATTTTCAACAGTGGGTGCTCAGCCTGTCATAGATCCCTGGGTCCACACGTCCTAGGCGATGGCATGCCATAATCCTTTCTTTTGATGTGCTCTGACCTGCAGAGGGAATACAGACAGGAGAACCCCATTAAACAAACAGTCCAGCCTGTCACACATATTGCCCACCATATCCAATTCCATCACCATTGGCACACACATAGGCCAGCGCGCAACATGTACACCGCCAACAGACAATACCCCCGCCCCTTACCCACTCTTACACAATGATTTCATACACATCTCCATGTATCCTTGCCACATGCATTGTGGCCAAAGTGTACTCACCTGTTGGTCTGGAGGCCCATACAGCTGTCCATACTGGGGTGGGACCCCATCCACCAGTCACTCCATCTCCTTCGAAGTGAAGGTAGGTTCCCTTTCCCCGGTCACATGGGCCATGGTAAGCTCCAGAAAGAGGTCACAGCAGCACACGCAGTGTAGGTGTTCTCCTGTTGAAGGTCAGGAAACAAGTGAGGAATTAGATAGGAAATGGCAGTGGCGTCCACTGTGGTGTACACCGTCCCCACTGGCATAAATCCCCATTGGCCACTGTATTCCATAGAGCCCCATATTATCCAATGAGGAATTGCATGAAGGTGCAAGACTGCTTTCCGCCATGATGCCCAACATTGGTGGAGTTACCTCACTTCCACCTGTCCCTACATACAGGAAAGGCTGTCGCCATTTGAGGGAGGAACAGGCATATCGACAATTGCTGCGTCACAGATTAGATTGGCACATTCTTCGCCATTAGCACTGTCCCAATACATAAGTGCACCAGGTGGACTGCTGTTGTGGTTTTGCAGTTCAAATTGTGACAGCCTACTCACTCTTGTGTCCCTTAGATACCTACCACTGCAGATGAATAGGAGGTGGAGACATACCTCTGTGTACAGACCCCTTGTGGACTTAGCTACACTGGAAGACATGCACATCATACTCACCTGTAGACTGGGCAGGGCCACAATCATGTCAGACATCATCAAAGTACCAGGTAGACTCTCAGCATTCACATCATATGCAAATGTGAACTACCAGGATCACTCACAAATATCATGATGGCAGGACCATGTTGGTAATTCTACTGAGATCTAGCTTGGGACAACCCATGGACATTTCCTACAACCATCTGGCGCTGAGTTGTCTACTAATTGTGTACTCTCCTGACTGTTGTCCTTCACAATATGGGTCCTTGCACTACTTGCAGCTTCTATTTATATTTGGAGGGTACTGAGGCACCAGTGGTGCAGTGTCTCCTACATACGCCCATTAGAGTCCTCTATATATTTCCTTCATCTGTACTGTTTTATGAGTAAGTGTAAGCTATGTCACAAAAGTACTGTGGCAAAGTTGTTGTCAACAAGCATGCTAATTACAGAAACAGCTGTTCTGACACCTATCAAGATAGACATCAATGTATATGTGGCCATGCATTCCATTTCCTAACACTCACAAATCCATACCAGCACAGGTTGCCACTTGTGCAACAATCAAGCCATTCTCAATGCTCAACATTGCAACATACATGATGTCACCATCCTAACACCAATGATATCATAGCACTGGGCACCCAAAGCTTTTATTCATTGCATTGCACATATCAGACTGACTCCCACTAAACCCTGGATTGTCACACATAACATACAAGGTGACACCTACTAGCAGCATTGAGGTCGTCAAATCTGGCAACCTCTCCAACGGTGTAGGGTGGAGGTCCACCTGCAATACTTGAAAGGAAAACATAGCTTTGTGAAATGTTGATATTTCTGTGAATAGACAACAGTGTTTGAAATCAACTTGTTAGTTTAGTGGTAGATCAGACAAACTATCAAACATCAATGATCAGTCAACCTTGCATAGTCTCGGATAATGGAGATCCTGCCACCTACAAACCATTACTTTCCCAGACACTACTGGGGTGCTTTTCACTGCACCATATGTACATGACATTGTCATGCAGGTGTTTTGTAGCTTTACACCTCCAAGACATACATGACCATAGGGGCCCATCATTTACAAATATATGCCTCCTCTCAGCTGCCTTTCGAAGAGCAGGAAATATGGCATAAAGTAATATCTCATATTTCCCAGAGGCATGTACTTTTGCCCCCTAAACAGGCGTTGGGCCCCCCTCCTCCCATAAATGAGGCCTGGCACAGGCTTCATGTAGTGCTGGTCAAAAAGAATGGCACTGTGCATGCATCACAACACTTGGGGCCATATTTATACTTTTTGACGCAAAACTGCCCCAATGCAGTTCTGCGTTGAAAAGTTTAACGCCAGCTAAGGCCATTTCTTTGCGCCACCCGGGCGTCAAATTTATACTTTGCCGCTCCGTGACGTAAACCACGGGTTAGAGTCATTTTTTTTTACTGTAACCATTGCGCCACGTCATAAAGAAAAATGGCATTAATGCAGCGAAAATCACTTTAATCCTGTTTACGACGTCGCAAACCGGATACGTGCCTTTTTTCCCTGCAATAGTGTCAAAAAGCGGCACAAACACAGCAAAATGTGCAAAGGACCCCCACAATGGATCCCAGAAGCCATGAGAGACCCCAGCAAGACTCCAACCAACCAGGAACCAGCCAGAAGGACCCAGACAAGATCGAGGAGAGGGAGAAGAAGAAAAGGAATTGTTGGTTCAGTGAAGAGGAGCAGGAAATACTGGTGAACAATGTGACGGAACACCAGCATCAGCTTTTTGTCACCTCAAAATTGATAATTGGGAGGAGAGAGGCAATTTGGCAACAAATTGTCGACAAGATAAACAGTGTGGCAGAAGTACGGAGAACAGTCACTGAGTGCAAGAAACGCTGGCATGACTGCAAGCGCAGGGCCAAGGAAAAAATGGCAAGGAACAGGAAGGCAGCACTGCAGACTGGAGGTGGGAGTCCAGCCCAGTGATTCAAGGACAGGGCAGCACGGACTACCAGGAAACCAAACAGATGCAGGGTAAGTTTCATGGGGGACAAAATGCCTAAATGTTAACTGTAAGCGGGGGGCATACCTACTACACAATGCATGTCAGCCATGAAACTCAGGTAGTGGAAAGGGCAAAGGGGAACGGCATGGATGCATGGGCTGTGCAGGCCAAACCAGGGGCACAGCACAACACTACACCAACAACCTTTGCATGGGGGTACTCTGCCAGGCCAAGGATGTTGGAAAGGCAAAGCCAGTCCAGGAGGGTAGGGTAAACGTAAATCTGGCCTGCTATCACACAACAGCTGGTATTGTCGCGACATGAACTAGGGCTCAATTTCCAGTCTCAGGCCATATCCGCAAGTGGTATATACCATTGACAACAGTTGCCGCTGACACCTGTGCTGTGTGTGCTGGTCAAGTAGCTAATGGCAGTTACATGTCCATGGATCAAACACACCCAAAATAGAGTGTTCAGGATGACGACGTTATCAATCATCTGTCATTCCTAACAAAGTACAAATCCTGTCAAATGCTCATGTCTATAGTCACTATTAACATCAGGTATTGTTACTTACATTATGAAGTACACAGCAGTAATGTCATACCCATGCTGCACATTTCAGGGTCTACCCAGTGCTTGTGTTACAATAGCTGCAATGCCACCTTGCAACATCCCAACTGTCATACTGCTACGACAAAAGCATTGAGGGGGAGGACATATGTGTCTAGCTAGTTAAACACACCCACACTGTCATAAGAGGAAATGGAACACTGCCAGGACTATCACTGCAAGCCAAAGTAGCACACATTCCCCAACAGCATTATTACACACTACCAATGCTGACACCTGTATTGTGCCATGCCAATGCAATACATAGTATATGCTAGGTCTCAGCAACATATAGGTGTATGTGAAATATCTGAGACTGGGTCAGTTCCATTTTGTTAAGTGTGGTGCAAGCGGCATCAGAACACCCACAGCCATTGCAAGGCCTCACCATGCTAATTGAACTAGACAGAGGGTTGAGTAGGACAATAAGGTGACAACATACAATTTGGACAGAACCTACACCTAGAGGATGTGACGCAGACAATTTGCCAAACTGCCCACATATGACATGCAGGTGGGGCATAGGCCTGGGAGAATACTAATATTAATGACAAGAAAAATGAACAGGAACCAAGATTACAATGTTCCACTAATAGGAAGTCAGTAACATCACATTACAACTGCCACAACATAGACACACTAAGGCCCATATTTATACTTTTTAGCGCCGCATTTGCGCTTCTTTCTGATGCAAAATCGGCGCAAACTTACAAAATACAATTGTAATTTGTAAGTTTGCGCCGATTTTGCACCAAAAAGCGGCGCAAATGCAGTGCTAAAAAAGTATAAATATGGGCCTAATTGTACAATATCCCATTGCAGAGGACGATGGCCCTCCTGGGGATATTCCTGTCCTGGACTTCCCTGATGACATGGATGACTAGCTGACAAACATTAGTCAGCAGACCCTCCAAGATGTTCTTGGAACCCTCCAGACCCCACTTTTAGTTGCAAGGAGGAGTACAGATACAGCAGCCATCATAGAGGACCCACCACCCCAATAGTTCGACCTGCCAGCTCCAACCCAGCTGAGGACTCTGAGGACACTGGTACCACCTTTGAGAGGGCAGTAGTGGGAGTACAGCGGGAGCTGGCCAAGGAAGTCCGGGTGGGGATGCAAAATATGGCAGACAGCCTTGAGGGGATGTGCACATGCATGATGTCATCTGCAGAACAGGCAGCAGCCATGCAAGCACTACCATCCCTCCTGCAAGGACTACAACAATGTGTAAGGGAGTTCACCACAGCAGTTAGGGAGTTGCTACAACACCTGGGATCCCAAACCTTTCGTTGCATGCACAAATTGAATCATGACCCCCTTAGGACCGACCTGGCTGCCTACTACAGTGTTGTAGCTGCTATACTGAAGAACCAGCAGCTCCTCCTTGCGGCAGTAATGCCCTTAATAGCCCCACAGTTGGCAGCTACCCGGAATTCAGACTCCACGTCTTCAAACACTGAAGTGTGTGTTGCCCCTTCAAACCAACCACCACCAAGGGTAGAGGAGACGACACACACATCAGAAGAGGAAGACATGGAACAGATCACCTTCACCAGTAGGGGTACTCTGTAGCACCAGTTCATACCACATGGGCACTGATATCCTGGGTCCTGTGCTTGTTAACATGTCAGTCTTGCTACAGTTGGTCACATGCAATGTTCTCTGTCAGAGTCACCAGATCCTCGGGGTCTGTGCACGTTCCCAACACTTCCACCACAAGACAGCTCCAATACTCTGATTAGATTTATCACAGAGTCTAAGAGAGTCCAAGTGGGGAAAAGGGGATTAGGACGGGAACAGCTGGGAAGGAGACCTGTAGGAAGCAAAAGGTTAAAACACAACATCAAAATTATATCTCATGAAATCAGTACCATGCTACAACTCTAAGCTTCGTCTTTTCCGAAAAAACATGAACAACCCTAAAATAGTCCTAAAACTGACAAAATACAATTGTAATTTGTAAGTTTGCACCGATTTTGCGCCAAAAAGCGGCGCAAATGCGGTGCTAAAAAAGTATAAATATGGGCCTAATTGTACAATATCCCATTGCAGAGGACGATGGCCCTCCTGGGGATATTCCTGTCCTGGACTTCCCTGATGACATGGATGACTAGCTGACAAACTTTAGTCAGCAGACCCTCCAAGATGTTCTTGGAACCCTCCAGACCCCACTTTTAGTTGCAAGGAGGAGTACAGATACAGCAGCCATCATAGAGGACCCACCACCCCAATAGTTCGACCTGCCAGCTCCAACCCAGCTGAGGACTCTGAGGACACTGGTACCACCTTTGAGAGGGCAGTAGTGGGAGTACAGCGGGAGCTGGCCAAGGAAGTCCGGGTGGGGATGCAAAATATGGCAGACAGCCTTGAGGGGATGTGCACATGCATGATGTCATCTGCAGAACAGGCAGCAGCCATGCAAGCACTACCATCCCTCCTGCAAGGACTACAACAATGTGTAAGGGAGTTCACCACAGCAGTTAGGGAGTTGCTACAACACCTGGGATCCCAAACCTTTCGTTGCATGCACAAATTGAATCATGACCCCCTTAGGACCGACCTGGCTGCCTACTACAGTGTTGTAGCTGCTATACTGAAGAACCAGCAGCTCCTCCTTGTGGCAGTAATGCCCTTAATAGCCCCACAGTTGGCAGCTACCCGGAATTCAGACTCCACGTCTTCAAACACTGAAGTGTGTGTTGCCCCTTCAAACCAACCACCACCAAGGGTAGAGGAGACGACACACACATCAGAAGAGGAAGACATGGAACAGATCACCTTCACCAGTAGGGGTACTCTGTAGCACCAGTTCATACCACATGGGCACTGATATCCTGGGTCCTGTGCTTGTTAACATGTCAGTCTTGCTACAGTTGGTCACATGCAATGTTCTCTGTCAGAGTCACCAGATCCTCGGGGTCTGTGCACGTTCCCAACACTTCCACCACAAGACAGCTCCAATACTCTGATTAGATTTATCACAGAGTCTAAGAGAGTCCAAGTGGGGAAAAGGGGATTAGGACGGGAACAGCTGGGAAGGAGACCTGTAGGAAGCAAAAGGTTAAAACACAACATCAAAATTATATCTCATGAAATCAGTACCATGCTACAACTCTAAGCTTCGTCTTTTCCGAAAAAACATGAACAACCCTAAAATAGTCCTAAAACTGACAAAATACAATTGTAATTTGTAAGTTTGCGCCGATTTTGCGCCAAAAAGCGGCGCAAATGCGGTGCTAAAAAAGTATAAATATGGGCCTAATTGTACAATATCCCATTGCAGAGGACGATGGCCCTCCTGGGGATATTCCTGTCCTGGACTTCCCTGATGACATGGATGACTAGCTGACAAACATTAGTCAGCAGACCCTCCAAGATGTTCTTGGAACCCTCCAGACCCCACTTTTAGTTGCAAGGAGGAGTACAGATACAGCAGCCATCATAGAGGACCCACCACCCCAATAGTTCGACCTGCCAGCTCCAATCCAGCTGAGGACTCTGAGGACACTGGTACCACCTTTGAGAGGGCAGTAGTGGGAGTACAGCGGGAGCTGGCCAAGGAAGTCCGGGTGGGGATGCAAAATATGACAGACAGCCTTGAGGGGATGTGCACATGCATGATGTCATCTGCAGAACAGGCAGCAGCCATGCAAGCACTACCATCCCTCCTGCAAGGACTACAACAATGTGTAAGGGAGTTCACCACAGCAGTTAGGGAGTTGCTTCAACACCTGGGATCCCAAACCTTTCGTTGCATGCACAAATTGAATCATGACCCCCTTAGGACCGACCTGGCTGCCTACTACAGTGTTGTAGCTGCTATACTGAAGAACCAGCAGCTCCTCCTTGCGGCAGTAATGCCCTTAATAGCCCCACAGTTGGCAGCTACCCGGAATTCAGACTCCACGTCTTCAAACACTGAAGTGTGTGTTGCCCCTTCAAACCAACCACCACCAAGGGTAGAGGAGACGACACACACATCAGAAGAGGAAGACATGGAACAGATCACCTTCACCAGTAGGGGTACTCTGTAGCACCAGTCCATACCACATGGGCACTGATATCCTGGGTCCTGTGCTTGTTAACATGTCAGTCTTGCTACAGTTGGTCACATGCAATGTTCTCTGTCAGAGTCACCAGATCCTCGGGGTCTGTGCACGTTCCCAACACTTCCACCACAAGACAGCTCCAATACTCTGATTAGATTTATCACAGAGTCTAAGAGAGTCCAAGTGGGGAAAAGGGGATTAGGACGGGAACAGCTGGGAAGGAGACCTGTAGGAAGCAAAAGGTTAAAACACAACATCAAAATTATATCTCATGAAATCAGTACCATGCTACAACTCTAAGCTTCGTCTTTTCCGAAAAAACATGAACAACCCTAAAATAGTCCTAAAACTGACTAGGCTTTAGATGACGGAATGCCTGAGGAGGAAACAGGAAAAGTTAAATAGGACTTTCAGATTTGAGTACTTTCTTTAGCATGAGAATCAGGAAACACTCCGAGCTATTTCTAAACAACCATATGAATCTCCTTTTTAAGAATATATATCAGGAACACACAGCATTACATCTAGAACTCTGGTATTGTTGTGTTCATCTCAGAAAAAACATTGGGAAGTGAATTGCGCACATTGCAGATTTTTAAATGAGTATTAAACACCATAAAGGATTGTGCACCATGAAATCACACAACGTAGATTCAAGGAATAAATCGAGCAACGTGTCAACTTGAAATGCTACCAAGAAAATGTCTTAGAATAGTAGCGCACAGTAATTTACATTATTTATACACAAGGAAAGAATTGTGCGTCTTGCCGATTCAAATGCCACCATACAAATGCCAAGAAATGGTAGCGCACAATGAACAACATGAAAAGCACTCAGGGAAAGAATTGCGCGTCTTGTCGATTCAAATGCCACCATGCAAATGCCAAGAAATGTTAGCGCACAATGAATAACATGAAAAAACACTCAAGGAAAGAATCGTGCGTGTTGCCGATTCGAATGCCACCATGTAAATGCCAGAAAATGGTAGCGCACAATGAACAGCATGAATTACACACAAGAAGTGAATCGCGCGTTTCGCCGATTCGAATGCCACCATGTAAATGTCAAGAAAAGGTAGCGCGCAATGAACAACAAAGTTAAATGCTCATGAAACGAGTTGCACGTCTTGCCAACTCGTAAAACATCATGTAAATGTCAAGAAATATCAGCGCGCAATGAACAACAATGTAATAACTAAGTCAAATCTTTATGGAATAAATTGCGCGTCCTCCCTATTTGCAAACCACCATACAAATGTAAAAAAATGGCAGCACACAAGTAATCTGTTATTCATTTAAGAATTAAAATCAAGAATATGAAAATTCTCAATTACGGTGTTGGGAAATGTCCAAACACCGTCTTACCGCCTGGAAACAGTGATCACCAATGAGAGATGAGTGCAGAAGACTGGAAAATCCAAATAGGCCACCGGGTCAGGAGCTCAGGAAGAAGCTGCTGCTCTGCAGCGGGACCTCTGAATAGTAAGCACTGGAAGTTGGGCTGACTCTCTTTTATAGAGTCTTGGCCCAGCCTAGAACAACGCCTAGGCATGTTGCAGGGAAAGTCTCTAGAAGGCCCTGGAAAGGGACCACACCCTAACACACTCTGAATGTCTGCAGCAGTACATTGCAAATGTACAGTATTTATAAGCACCTTAAAAATGAATCTTTTGGATGGAATTCTGCAATGCAAAAGGTTAAACAATAACATATCATCACAATGCATAAATTACATTATCTTGCGAGTGTTGGGTTTTTGCATTCTAGATGCCCGTAGAGCATGCAGTGTCCTGGTGTTGACTGTACTCCCCTCTCCCAGGCGCGCTCTAGGGCTGGGTTTATCTGGATTGAGACGATGAAAGCGTCTCACAAGTACTGGAGCATGAACATCAGATGTGGAAACCCATGAATTACTTTCAAGGCCATAACCTTTCCATGAGATTAAGTACCATAGGTTACGCCCTCTCAGTTTAGAGTCCAACACTTTCTTGACTTCATATTCTGTACTAGAACAGGAGCTGGATGAGGGTGGACCTTTTGGACTGCCTTTTTTAAGAGGGAAGTATGGAACACTGGATGAATCCGTAATGATTTTGGCAATTGTAGTTTATTGGTCACAGGATTGATTTGCTGAAGAACAGTGTAAGGACCTATAAATTTGGGGTTGAACATGTGCTTTTTCTTGAAGTCTATATGTTTTGTGGAAAGCCACACTTTGTCACCAGGTTGATACTGCAGTCCCTCACAATGTTTCTTGTCATAATGATTTTTGTATTTTTTTTTTGGCTTTTTCTAAATGTTGTTGAATCGATTTCTGAGTTTGATGCAAATGTTGAATGATTTCTGACACAGCTGGAGTGAGAGAACTTTCTTGAGGAATTGTGATGGGCAAGGTGTCAGGATGATAGCCAAACAAACCAAAGAAGGTTGTAACACCAGTAGACGTGTGGAAGGAGTTGTTGTAGGCTAACTCAGCTAACCAGAGCATTGATGTCCATGAATTAAGTGCTTTTTCAGCGTAAGCACGTAGGTATTGCTTCAAAGTCTGATTTAGTCTTTCCGTTTGACCATCTGTTTGAGGATGGTGGCTAGTAGATAGGGTAGATGTCACTTGGAGTGTTTTACACCATGTCTTACAGAAGTTGGAGGCAAATTGCGATCCCCGATCGGAGAGGATCACTTTTGGCAGTCCATGATAACGAACCACTCTATTCAGTAAGATAGTTGCCAGTTCACTAGAGGTGGGTAATTTCTTACAGGCAATGAAATGTCCATATTTCGTGAGACTATCTACTACCACCAGAATTACTGAATGCTGTTGAACCACTGGCAGGCCTGTAATAAAGTCTAAAGAGATGTGTTCCCACGGACGACTTGGCGTTGGGAGTGGGTGTAACAACCCTTTTGGTTTTGAATGACTTGTTTTAGTGCGAGCACAGACTTCGCAGTTGTTTACCATTGTTTTTACATCCTTTGTTAAGGTAGGCCACCAAAAATAGCGTTGGATTAATTCAAGAGTTTTAGGAGTACCAGGGTGACCTGCTGTAGGTATAACATGCAACCAATGAAACACTATCTTGTGAAGTTTGGTAGTGGGCACGAACAAACGAGCATCGTGAAAGGGTAATCCTTGCTTGATTGATCTTTTCGGATCTGCTTGGGCCCACGCCTGCCATTTTTCAACAGTGAATGAATTGCGGATGTCTTCAAAGAAATCTTCTGTTTTTATGATACATAGGACCTTGTCAGGAGCAATGATAGCTCTGGAGGTTTGAACTGCAGGCAATGTGGTAGACTCTTGGCGGGACAAGGCGTCAGCTTTGCGATTATCTTTACCAGGCCAGAAGGTTTCCACAAAATCAAACTTGGCAAAAAACAGCATCCAGCGTAATTGCCGAGGAGTCAAAAGTCTGGCAGAACTCATGAATTGAAGATTGCGATGATTAGTATATACTGTGACAGTATATTTAGCTCCCAACAAATGATGTCTCCATTCTTTAAAGGTGTCAAGAATCGCCAGAAGCTCTTTTTCAGCAATGACATAGTTCTGTTCGGCTTCGTTCAACTTCCGAGACATGTAAGCTACAGGATAAAGCTGACCAGTGTCTTTGTTTCGTTGTGACAAGACTGCTCCTATCGCCACATCTGAAGCATCAACTTCCGCTATGAAAGGTCGATCCGCATCTGGATGAGTCAAGACTGGGGCAGTGGAGAAAGCTTCTTTCAAACTTGAAAAGGCTTGGTCTGCTTCTGGGGACCATACAAATTTTTCTTTCTTTCTTAATAACTTAGTAATTGGAGCCACTGTCTGGGAGAAATGATTGATGAACCTCCGGTAAAAATTTGCAAAGCCCAGGAAACATTGTACATCACGAACAGTCTTTGGGATGGGAAATTCAGATACGGCTTTTACTTTCCTTTCTGCCATCACCATACCTTGAGGAGCAAGGATAACCCCTAAAAACTCTACTGTGGTAACATGAAACTCACACTTGGTTAGCTTGCAATATAAATGGTGTTTACGAAGGGCTGCCAAAATTTTCTTGACATGTTGAACATGTTCATTCTCATTGTCTGAGTAGATCAAAATGTCATCAATGTAAACTATGGCAAAGATATCGAGGTACTCTCTAAGAACGTCATTTAAGACAAATGGAAATGCTGCTGGAGCATTGCACAGACCAAAAGGCATGACGGTGTATTCAAAAAGGCCATATCTTGTTTTGAATGCCGTTTTCCATTCGTCACCCTCTCTCATTTTGACCAAATGGTAAGCACCTCGAAGATCAAGCTTCGTGTAGATTTTTGCTTTCTTTACTTGTTCCAGTAAGACCGGAATTAGAGGCAAAGGATATTTGTTCTTGATGGTGATTTTATTCAAGCCCCTATAGTCGATACAAGTTCGAAGCTCTCCGTTCGCTTTTGGAACAAAAAATAAAGGAGAAGCTGTGGGAGACTTAGCGGGGCGGATGAAACCATTCTCTAAGAATTGATCCAAGTATTTTCGTAAATGTTGATTTTCATGTTCTGACAGGGCATACACACGACAGTTGGGAAGTATCCCCCCTGGGACTAGATCAATTTGACAGTCATAAGATCTATGAGGAGGTAAGTTCTCTGCTTCCTTCTCATCAAATACATCTTCATAAGACGAATACTGTTTGGGCAACTGAACTTCTTTCTCTGCGGCGGTAGCTATGTAAGAATGGCGAACTTCCGATTCTTGAGTCCTTTGGAGACAATGTTCTTTACATAGCACTGATGAGAACACGATCTTTCGTTCTGCCCAATTAATCTCTGGATTGTGATGAGTTAACCATGGAAGCCAAGGATGATCCCATACTGGGGAGCATGGATCACGTCAAGGATGAGTTCCTCTTTATGTTTCTTTCTTTGATTTTTTCCCTTCACAAATTATTGTCAAGGGGACAGTCTGAAGAGTTATCGGACCTCCAGTCAAGAGTTTTCCATCAACTGCCTGGATGGTTTCTGGGGTCTTCTTTTCAATACATGGGATCCCCCATACACGAACCAATTGGGCGTCAACAAAGTTTCCGGTAGCCCCAGAGTCCACTAGAGCCTTCTTGAAATAGGTCTTTTTCTTGACCTGAACTCTTATTCCCAATTTTAAATGTTTGGATTGTGAAGGATCCACGATGACACCAAAGAGCAACCCTTCTCTGCAACTTGGGTGCTTTAGATTTTCCGACTCGACTGATGCATTGGTTGCAATTTTCTGAACTGGGCCTTGCTTGCTCTTTGTTTTGATTGGACAATCTTTGGCAAAATGACCTTTCCGCCCACAATAGAGACATTGCCCATTTTTTCTGCGTAGGTCCTTTTCATCTTTGGTCAAGGTCTCCTGATGGTTCCAATTTCCATCGGTTCCGGCGTTCTTTCTCTCGGAGTTCTTGAGTCTTTGTTATCAGGAGCATGCCAAGAATGTGTTTCAGTCTTTTTACGCATTCCTTTTCGTTCATTTAAACGATGATCAAGCCTCAAGACAAGGTTTATTAAATCTTGACAGTTTGCAGGTTGTGGGTCGATTTGCGCTAAGATGTCTTTTAGCTCCTCTTTGAGTCCTCTGTAAAACAAGGCCGCTTGTTTTTCTTCAGGCCAGGATGTCTCAGTGACCAGCCAATTTAAGTTGGCTAAATATGACACTAAGTCCTGATTCCCTTGGCGTAAGTCTAATAATTCACGATCTGCTGACTGTGTTACAGTTCTACGATCGAAAACTCTCTCAAATTCACGAACAAAATGTTTCCAGTTGTACAACAGGGGACTATTTTTACGCACAAGAGGAATAGCCCAGGTAGCTGCATCTCCAGACAGATATGACAACAAGAAAGCTACTTTAGACTTGGCATTGGGGAAAGTATGTGGTCTGCAGGTGAAGTGAAGTTCCACTTGAACCAGAAAAGATTGCGCTTTCAAGGGATCACCTGAGAAGTGTTCTGGGGGAGCTAAAGGAATGGCTGAATGAACATTGAGGGAAATGTTAGTCGGATTACCTCCAGAAGTCTGAGAAGAAGTACCTGGCCAAGACACACCTGTGGGACTTTGTTCTTTCTTCTCAACCTTATTCTGTAACTGACTCACCCTCTCAGCTAGACTATTTGTCAAATCCTTTGATGATACCACTTCTGACTGGAGCTGGGTGATAGCCTTGATTAGTTCGTCCAGTGTGGCCATGCTGAGGACATACACAAACCAGGAGGATAATAATTTGTGGGCTCACTATTCTGTCAGAGTCACCAGATCCTCGGGGTCTGTGCACGTTCCCAACACTTCCACCACAAGACAGCTCCAATACTCTGATTAGATTTATCACAGAGTCTAAGAGAGTCCAAGTGGGGAAAAGGGGATTAGGACGGGAACAGCTGGGAAGGAGACCTGTAGGAAGCAAAAGGTTAAAACACAACATCAAAATTATATCTCATGAAATCAGTACCATGCTACAACTCTAAGCTTCGTCTTTTCCGAAAAAACATGAACAACCCTAAAATAGTCCTAAAACTGACTAGGCTTTAGATGACCGAATGCCTGAGGAGGAAACAGGAAAAGTTAAATAGGACTTTCAGATTCGAGTACTTTCTTTAGCATGAGAATCAGGAAACACTCTGAGCAATTTCTAAACAACCGTATGAATCTCCTTTTAAGAATATATATCAGGAACACACAGCATTACATCTAGAACTCTGGTATTGTTGTGTTCATCTCAGAAAAAACATTGGGAAGTGAATTGCGCACATTGCAGATTTTTATATGAGTATTAAACACCATAAAGGATTGTGCACCATGAAATCACACAACGTAGATTCAAGGAATAAATCACGCAACGTGTCAACTTGAAATGCTACCAAGAAAATGTCTTAGAATAGTAGCGCACAGTAATTTACATTATTTATACACGAGGAAAGAATTGCGCGTCTTGCCGATTCAAATGCCACCATACAAATGCCAAGAAATGGTAGCGCACAATGAACAACATGAAAAGCACTCAGGGAAAGAATTGCGCGTCTTGTCGATTCAAATGCCACCATGCAAATGCCAAGAAATGGTAGCGCACAATGAATAACATGAAAAAACACTCAAGGAAAGAATCGTGCGTGTTGCCGATTCGAATGCCACCATGTAAATGCCAGAAAATGGTAGCGCACAATGAACAGCATGAATTACACACGAGAAGTGAATCGCGCGTTTCGCCGATTCGAATGCCACCATGAAAATGTCAAGAAAAGGTAGCGCGCAATGAACAACAAAGTTAAATGCTCATGAAACGAGTTGCACGTCTTGCCAACTCGTAAAACATCATGTAAATGCGCGCAATGAACAACAATGTAATAACGAAGTCAAATCTTTATGGAATAAATTGCGCGTCCTCCCTATTTGCAAACCACCATACAAATGTCAAAAAATGGCAGCACACAAGTAATCTGTTATTCATTTAAGAATTAAAATCAAGAATATGAAAATTCTCAATTACGGTGTTGGGAAATGTCCAAACACCGTCTTACCGCCTGGAAACAGTGATCACCAATGAGAGATGAGTGCAGAAGACTGGAAAATCCAAATAGGCCACCGGGACAGGAGCTCAGGAAGAAGCTGCTGCTCTGCACCGGGACCTCTGAATAGTGAGCACTGGAAGTTGGGCTGACTCTCTTTTATAGAGTCTTGGCCCAGCCTAGAACCACGCCCAGGCATGTTGCAGGGAAAGTCTCTAGAAGGCCCTGGAAAGGGACCACACCGTAACACACTCTGAGGGGCATATTTATACTCCGTTTGCGCCGAATTAGCGTCGTTTTTTTCGACGCAATTTCGGCGCAAAACTAATGCCATATTTATACTTTGGCGTTAGACGCGTCTAGCGCCAAAGTATGAGGAAAGAGCGTCATTTTTTTGCGTGAACGCCTTCCTTGCGTTAATGAGATGCAAGGTAGGCGTTCCCGTCTAAAAAAATGACTGCGACGCAAATGCATCGTATTTATACTCCCGGGCAAAAATCACGCCCGGGAGTGGGCGGGGCAAAAAACCCCGCATTTGCGCCTCTTTTTAACGCCTGGGTCAGGGCAGGCGTTAAGGGACCTGTGGGCTCAAAATGAGCCCACAGCTGCCCTCCCATGCCCCCAGGGACCCCCCCTGCCACCCTTGCCCACCCCAGGAGGACACCCAAGGATGGAGGGACCCATCCCAGGGATATTCAGGTAAGTATAATTTTTATTTTTTTAAATATTTTTTTTGGCATAGGGGGGCCTGATTTGTGCCCCCCTACATGCCACAATGCCCAATGACCATGCCCAGGGGACATAAGTCCCCTGGGCATGGCCATTGGGCAAGGGGGCATGACTCCTGTCTTTACTAAGACAGGAGTCATGTAAATGGCGTCTGGGCGTCGTTATAAATGGCGCAAATCGGGTGGAGGCGATTTTTTTGCCTCAACCTGACTTGCCCCATTTTAAGACGCCCTAACGCCATTTTCCCCAACGCCGGCGCTGCCTGGTGTACGTGTTTTTTTTCCACGCACACCAGGCAGCGCCGGTCTGCTAGCGCCGGCTAACGCCATTCAATAAATACGGCGCCCGCATGGCGCTTCAGAATGGCGTTAGCCGGCGCTAATTTTTTTGGCGCAAAATTGCGATAGCGCAGTTTTGCGTCAAAAAGTATAAATATGGCCCTGAATGTCTGTAGCAATACATTGCAAATGTACAGTATTTATAAGCACCTTAAAAATGAATCTTTTGGATGGAATTCTGCAATGCAAAAGGTTAAACAATAACATATCATCACAATGCATAAATTACATTATCTTGCGAGTGTTGGGTTTTTGCATTCTAGATGCCCGTAGAGCGCGCACTGTCCTGGTGTTGACACTCCAGGACACTGTTTACCTTGACACTTTGCTCTGTAATTGTCTTTGACTACCTTATTGGGAATTCATGCTCCTCTGCACTGTATGACACTTCACCCCAGCATGTCCAATGACATGTCCCATTGCACTTGTGTTGCATCACAATAAAAGGCATCACACTAATGGACTCACAGTCCTGGACTATGTAAATATTGCACTACAGCACTTTAAAATAAATAGCACTTACACAACCACTTTGTCTCTGTGTAATGTGACACATCAACAGTGTAGGAGATTAGTGATGTATATCACATGTCAATGGCCATAGAATGTCAATACTACAGTGTAGAAAGAATGTGGGCTGATAATTATGCACTGGGGTCTGGATTGTATCATCATCTGTGCTTCCTGAGGCTTATGTCTGAAGTGAAATGAAAACAAACAGTATAATGCTGTGTAGGACAGGAAAAAGTCAGATTCAAGGTATGTATAAGCTAAAACCTGATGTGGCCAACATTCCCTTCAAGACAATCTTTATGTATGTGACATCTGACTATAAACTTTCATCACACACACACACCATACAGCAGGAATGGATGTGTACAAGTGTATAGACAAATATGTAACCTGGGAGTACAATGTAAGAAATGATTGGTGTGATTTATGTATACAATACTACATAAGAATATAAAATCACTTAACGGGGTTCACATAAACATCAGGCTGCAGGCAGACATCCCACAGTGCCCAAGATTCCAATTCAGGACTCAAACGATGACAGATTTAAAAACACAGCCAACCTTCACAACAAAGATGGATGGATGGATGGCAGATGCATAGAAAAGTAGCTTTGGTGTAGCTGGCAATGTCACAGCTCTTTAGGAATTGAGAATAATCATATCAATAATGGGATTCTGATGCAGGATGGAACAAAAATGCAAATACTAAATTGACACTGTACACCCATGCCAAAGCCCTGATCCCCAAGCATATGACACATACTGTAAAGGAGTACCTAAAACTTTATTTCACAATAATAAAGGAAACCAAAACTAGGGGAAACACCTTAACTTACCTAACCTATCCTAACTGCACATTACCCACAACTGGCCCTAACTACCCTAAGCTAAACTTACTTATCACATTTAACTAAACACTCTAAACATCAGCCCCCCATCCCCCTTATATGACGGGACACATGTAGGACAGCATATACTAATCTAAACACATACTAACTTATCCTAAACAAATATATATATTTTGTGTGTTTATATATATATATATATATATATATATATATATATATATATTTTAATACACATAAACCCCAACATCATCCCCCACCCACCCACAAAAAAACATGTAATAATATAAGCCTCTCCACCCCCCAACCACTAATACTAACTAAACTAACAGCCTACTCTAACCTAACACTAAGCCCCCTAAATCCACTAAAGATAAGAACCCGGAAAGAGGAAGGAGGGGAGGGAATCATGGGTGAGGATCAAAAAAATCACAAATTGGCCCTCCGCAGGATCTTCTTAATACCCGCAGTCTCCTGCTATTGCGGGGCACCTCCTGCTGCAGCCTGTCCATCCTGCGCAACATCCGTTGCATGTCACGTCTCATGGTCTGAAATTCAACATTGTCTATCAGAGCAGCTGGGGTTATTTGTGTTCCACTTGATGATTGATGCCACTGCTGGTGCCGGTGCCATGCTTGGAGGGGGAGGAGCAGGAGCTGCTGCTTGTGGGCCTGGAGCAGATGATGTTGAGGGACCTGCAACAGTGGCATGCATCCTTTGGGTGACTGTGGTCTGAGTTGTAGTGGTGGTGGCTGTTATGGGCAAGGTTGACCCCCCTTGGGCAAATGCCCTCCAGACTCCTGTGGCTCTCTCATGGCGATAACGGCGTGCCATATTGCGGAACCAAGCCTACACATCTAGTATGTGGCAGTAACGCATTGGCTGCCTCTGAAATTCCCTGATCTCATGGGCATTCATGTTGGCAGATGTAAAAATAGAGAAAGCCAAACATTAGTAACATCATTGTGTGATACATCTACAGATGATATTCTAGCAGTTCCTCAAAAATAGCACATACAGTCCAAATCACAGTACAGATCATAGAATGCCCCTTAGGAATGACAGTCCAATGCAGCCTACACATCTACTATCTAACAGCACAGCAATGCACAACAAGGTGTGTACCTAATTAAATGATATGTGCATCATTGTACTGCTATTAGTCACATAACAAATGCTGCAAATACTGCACATGTGTCAGGCCAACTAATGAGTATCTTCTGGATGACAATCAAGGTCCACAAGACCAGTGATTTGTAAATGGAATCCCCTTGACGGGATGCAGTTGCTAATCATGAGGGGGCATCCTATGTCAGAACAAATGAATGTTTGAATTACATGTCTGTCTTCCACACTGGGACTCTCACACCTAGGTACACATATTTCCTAACCCTAACCCTGTGCCTCAGGTGGGGATGGACATGCACCACATACTTTCAAACATCAAGGACAGCCAAGAAGCTTTGGACAGCTGTCCATGGATGGGTTTAGTCAGTCCACCACAGGTAAAGTGGGCTGCCAACTAGGATTTACTCAAACATTGGACAATCAAATCTACATTTATGTTTCTAATTGCGGACAATTTTCAACATCATTAGATCTCACTGATACCTTTCCAAAAACAAGCACATTGATGCAAGCACCCATCTGGGCTTGACCTACATGCGCACCTATGACATTCTACTCAAGTGCCACATAAACGTAGCACGACATGTAGAGCTAGATGCTGCTAGGAAGTCAAACATACAGTCCTACTTGTACATTAGTTAACAGGGAGGCTCAAGTCTGTGGGTAAGACTTCGGCATCACTGGTCTGTGTGAAGCAGGGCATGACTTGCTGACTAAATCATGAAACTGGCCACCTCCAAATTAATCATTAGCATACATGTAGCAAAAAATCACCCTGTTCACCTTCCCATGTCTATAGCGCAGAACTCGACTCCTAATATATGACTCTCCCCCACAGAATGTCCAACTGGAAAATTGAACAAAATGTCAACCGCCAGTCAAGTCACATATCAGATCATGTGCCAGCACATCATACCTTGCAATGAGTCCAACACACAGGAGTCAATCACACAACAGCTGCAAACACAACACAGGACAAACATATCAACACTTACTGGATACGTCTGGGTCTGCAAATCAAGCCACTTCACCAATTGTATATGGGGAGGGTCCACCTGTAAAACATGGAAGGGTGAAATGTGCTCAATGTCTCCTCCCTGTACAAAACTTGGATCAACAAATTAATGTATGACATTTTATATGATAGAGCAGCACATCAGGCATGTAGACACCCCAACAGACATACTACTGCAAACATGCATTGACACTGTCACTCCAGTGAGTGATAGACACACATATGCACACATTCACTGGCTCAATTTTGTGCTTTATTATTTCTAAAGGGTACTACATTTCATCATTTGTCATTATGAGAGAAATGCAAAACCACATTCCTGGTGCACTGCAATACCAGTGACTCAGGAATTGTGGCTTGTGCATCAAGGGACAATGAGTTACTGTGTGATGCTCATGTGGGTTGAGTTTTGTTCTGGAATTATTGTGCTTTCAATTGTCCATTATATGTGTGCCTGTGCTGTATGTAGGTCACCTATGTCACATTGGTAGTGTACCCAGAGCCATATATCCCCCCATGACACCATGATAGCAGGGATCCTGTGTGTTACTTGATGAAAATGTTATGCTAAACATGGATTGGCCATTTATCTAAATCAAAAAAACAACAAAGTATATGCTGACAGTGTTTACTTTGATCATCCATGACAGAATGCATGGGCACAGGTGTAGTCATTGCACCTGAAATGTGTTTCTCTGGGTCCTCTGTACCTATATCAGGTATTGTAGATCATAGTTTGCCACATTCATTAGCTTACATTTGCCAAGTTGGGTGATCTATGGTTATACAACCGAACTGACACTGTCCGCTAATTGAAACATGGTTTAGAAAATGTCCTACTTCTGCATTCTTGATGAAGTAGGTCTCTATTTGTAAGCACCTTGGGAATGGCAGCACTCACAGGAATGGTGGCCTGCTGCTCTTAGCATACCACCATGTCTGTGATAGCCTTTGTACTGAGAAGTTAACAATTGTACATATGCTGCACTAGATCAGCAGGGGTGTACCAAACGTAAACTAGCAAACTATTTTGTCACTTTAAATGTATGATGGAAGCAGTCAGTGGTCCCTTGCGCAACATCATGCAAATAAATAATTTCTGACCATGCATTCACAAAGTTCAGGGATCCCATGATGACCCATTAACTTTATAAAATTATTTGGCTATAAAGTTACACAGATGGCAAATGCACCAGCTCTGTACCAGCAAGTGTGCCCAAGGCAAAAATGTTGTTGGGTCATGCTACTCAATGTTAGGATTTCTATGCCTACTCCAAAAAGCCACAAGAGGAACCTGTGTACTGCTACTGCAATCTGGTAGAATCCGGGCACTATTACTTTTGGCCATGTGAAAGATTATCTGTCCAGACATAAACACACACAAACAATGAACTTAGGGCCAGATGTTATTTCTCTTATGTATTGCATTTGCTTCATTTTCTATGCGACAGCTATGGAAAGTAGCACAAAAAAATTAGATATTATCAAGTGTGCATTACATTGGCATCCATAATTAATTTAAATGCTGCACAAACTAAGTTGAAATATCAGCCTAAGATATTACCAGACGTTAGGAAGATCTTTGTACGTATGGCCATGAATACTGTGCAGAAATGTATTTAAAAAATTGGGGACTACTTTGGTTACTTGCATTAGCCTGTGAAATACATCTCATTCCTGGTACACTCACAGGCCCAGATAAATACTTTTCTTTGTGCTGCATTACCATCATCTATTGATGCCAAAGCAGCACTAATTAACAAGATAAAGTTGTCTTTTGTAAGTTTGTGCAGCTTTTGCGGTAACAAATGACGGTAATGTGTTGCAAAAATAGTATACATCAGGACCACAGTTTGTTCAACGTGCATTCCACATGTCCACAAACATTGCATGCAGCATATCACAAAATCTGCTACTCTCACTACAGAGCATTTAACTGTACACCGTAGCCAAATTTGTGCTCACCAACAGGGCCACCAATCACCACACCCAGGTGGTCCAGCAGGTCCTGCTTTTGGTCCACCAGGTCAGCCCAGCGATGTTTCAGTTGGTGTTTGTTGCGCTGGCTGTTGAACAGTCTTTTTAGGTGGAACAGCACCTTGGCCCACCTGAGCCTCCTAGCCTCTGTGTGATGCCTCTGTATCACCCTGCCACCAGCCTACAACATCAGAGGGAGGAAGTGGCACACCAGCCATATAAAAGCTCCCAGCTCCTTCTCACCCATTCTCCCCAGACGTGGCCTACCCAACATCTCAAAAATAATAAGGATAGGAAAGGGTAAAGAGGGAAATACAGGGAAAGGAGGTATGGAAAGGAAACTTAAAGAACCCACAAACAGCCCAACAATACCCCAACTAACAATACCGACTAACACACTCCCAACAGTACAAAGACAAATCTAATCACAAAAAATGACAAAAACACACTTACACTGATTTACATAGACACTTACAAACACAACAGATGACAATGGAAATAGTACACAGGAAACAAAAGCACAATATTGACAGACTCAACTCTATACACAGCCACACAGTCTAGAAGAATCACAGACTACAAAGTGAAAGTGAAAGTGAAATTACACTCACTGTATAATTTCTGTAAACAGGATATCCTATTACATCACTTTCTGTCTTAAATGCGGTGTGATTTTATTATAATGCGTGAAATTTTATGGCGCTTACGGGCTTTGTGTCAATATTTTTTACACATATGCTTAAAAATTCCCCAGCATTCAAGGATCAATACTTTTTTAATGGATAACCAATTTCATGGGGTGCAGTGTTGGAATTAACAATGGGGACCAATCGATGTGTTATGGGTGTGAGCATCATTTTTTAATGCATATGCATCATTTTTTAATGTGTCTTTTTTGACACTTTTGCATCACAAAATCAGTCTATAACTGTGTTTATGTCATTTTTCTTTTTTAACATATATGAAGGCTATAACTAGACAAAGATAGGATGTTATGACCTGCTGTGTATGTTCTAGTGTTTGGGCACATGTGGCAGACCACACTACTGTTGACCATAATACTCATGTTGATGTGCCGGATTAGCTCTCTTAACTGACGAAACAGCAACACAAACTTTTGGAATAAAATTGGTATTTCCTAGTTTGGTCTTTGAATTGGCTATTTCAATTGTTGTTGGGCCTCTGTGTGAAAGTCACAAGAAGTGTTTTGCATAATGTGCTTCTATGAATGTGTTGTAACTGTGGATAACCATCAGATGCCATTCATTGAGGTACACCAGTCATGATAGGTGTTTGTTATATCTGTTACGTCTTATGCTGTGTGAACTTCCCTGACTTTGGGGACAAAACATCTCCCATGACAAACTTTACACAGGATAGATAGAGGACGGTTGATAATGGCAATGTCAGAAATGTAAACCATGACATGTAATGAAATGTTGGATACCACTTCATGGTCACTTGTGTGTATACTGCCCATGAGTCAGGCATTTAAATATGCTAGGTAGGTACAATGTTTGTGACACATAGTCTCAAATCCAATCCAAAAATGTTTTGGTACACCACAGTTTGACTAATGTAAATGACCTATGTTCCTCCTTTGACTGTGGAGGAGCAGCAGACCATGCTGCATGTGTTCACATATTTCCAGTGGTTCATTGCACAAAGGTGTCCAGTTAAAGTGTGTGGCCATGTGTACCCTGTGTCTGTATTGGCCTCCATGTTGTCATAGTTATGTGCAGGTCTAGTCATGAGTGTGTGGAGCCCTTCCCTCAATTAACACAGTATCCTTCAAAGCAGATTTGACCTAAAGCCAAAGATCAACTAACAACACATATGGTGATAGCCCAGCTATGCCACTGCAGAACTTTCATAAGGCTGACGACAGGGCAACCTTGGTGTGCTCAAAAACTTAATGGATGAGTAATAGGTAACAGGCAGCTTTCATCACAATATGTGTACAAAGGGTGGTCTTGAAAATTCCCACTGCAACAGGGAACATCAGTGCCTCTGTGCTAATTAATCTCACAGCTAGTCACCACGCAAGCACCATCAAAAGGTGGCAGCAGAAGTGATTCTGTGTGTGGACAGTCAGGGCACAAACATGTTTTGTCTTCACATACACATTGGCAAGCCTTGTTTGTTGTGCAGGAGGCACCGTACCGAATCCATGCATACTGCCATAGCACACTGTCACTGTTTGGCAAAAATAATTACAGGCAATACCAGACAAGGGATGGAGGGCTTGATTAGGCCATTTTAATACATTTCCAAGAACTGATTACGATGAGTAAAATGATTAAACTATACTATCTATTTGAGGATTCATTGTAGACCTACCACACACAATACCCCATGAGGCAAGAGAGGGCATGGAAAGCAACTATGAGACAAATGTAGCCACAGGGAACCTCAATGTTTAACAGAATGACTGGAACCAGTCTGGCTAACAGGATGCAGGCTCTGTGAGGAACAAAAATGAACAAGGTAAATACACAATGAGCAGACACTAACTGGGACAAGCAGGAACAACAATGTGGGAACTAAAAACAGTTTGTGCTGTGGTCTGCAACGTTACACAATCCCCCAAGGGCTTTGGTACACCAGTGTTTGGTACGCCAATGCACAACAAGGACATTCTGAAAATGGCAGCTTCTAAGCAGTTCCAGGCAGCAGCAAGGGCAGGTTCAAATGGCTGGTCTGCATGGTAGTGCTCACAGGTGTGTGCAGCTTCAGTCTCTCACAAGTTGTGGAGTTGAGAATCAAGTTCAAAGGGCCAAGTAGACCTTTCACATGGGAAGCAATGGACAGCTGATTGCAGGTCTTACTGACTACCAGGCAGTGCATTATTTGACCTGAAATCCATGCAGACATATTAACAATGACTATGGCATGCCATCCTGAAGTGAAAAGCACACAGGTGTCAGAATGGGAGTCTGGGTGTGTGTAGATGAAGAATCTCAGGGTACAGATAGTCTAATTACAGGGCCCCCTAGAGAAATGTGGGGAGAGACTTAAAACATGGCAGTGGCAGGACTTATTCCCTGGGATGGACTGCTCAGGGCATGTTTTGTGAGCAATGCTTGTCGTACTTGGGGCACTTGTGCTATCCATTTTCAGCTAAGATGGACTTCTTGTCACACATGCTCCTTGCAGAGATAGCTGATGTTACATTTACTGCTGTTAAGAGTCTGGTCATGCATTTCTGTTACCAATGCAATAGCACATCCACTGCCTCGTGTATGAGACACTTGTTTTTCTTATGATTAATGGTGACTTAGTTGTGTGTCATGTGCTTCAATGGGCCATGTTGGCAACATGGATTTGTCTCCTTGTTGTGGTCTTCTGATATTGCCCTTCACATGTGAATTAGACATGATATATGTAATTTACACTGTGTGTGATGGCTGTACATTCATACCCATCAAATGTGATGTGGCTTTTTCAGTATCCTAATCTGTATTCCTGCAATGCTCCTTGAGGCTAAACTCTGATTATGATTCCTAGGGATCATGTGATGCATAAACAATTACCCAGAGCATGATTTAGTGATGAAGGTAGGTGTTTAATGACATATGATAACAAAGTGGTGATTGTGACTATAGTTAGAAGAAGTTTTGTACGATGTGTTGTCTGCAATGCAATCCTGCAGCAGTGTTTGGATGGTCCCCCTCATTTTCACGGACAGCATCCTCCTCTTCCTCCTCTTCAGGCATTTGTGGGTCTGGTTCATAGAGGGGAATGTTCCTCCTTACACAAATGTTGTGCAGGATGGCACAGGTTAAAATGATCTTGCAGACCATTTCAGGTGAATGTAGAAGGCTGCCTCCGGTGATGTCCAGGCACCTGAATCTGGACTTCAGGATGCCAAAATTCCTCTTAACTATGGTACGTGTCCTATGATGTGCCTCATTATAGGCATGCTCTGCTGCTGTGCTTGGGTTGTCAAATGGGGTCATGATCCATGGCTGGATCCCGTAACCCTGATCAGCTGAAAGAGAAAATGAGAGTAAATATTTGGTTGCTGGTTGCACCTTGATTATCACTTTGCATGGCAGTTGTTATCTTTTGTTGTCTGTGACTCATCTGTGTTTGTGGTATTGTGTGGGATCCTAGGCTTCTAAGATGTTCTTTCTGCATTGGGTTGTTTAACTATCAAAACTGGTGTTTGGCTGATTGACCTGATAACAGATTATGGCCCTCATTCTGACCTTGGCGGGCGGCGGAGGCCGCCCGCCAAAGTCCCGCCGTCAGGTTACCGTTCCGCGGTCGAAAGACCGCGGCGGTAATTCTGACTTTCCCGCTGGGCTGGCGGGCGGTCGCCTTCAGGCCGCCCGCCAGCCCAGCGGGTAAGAGGCTTCCACGATGAAGCCGGCTCGGAATCGAGCCGGCGGAGTGGAAGCTGTGCGACGGGTGCAGTTGCACCCGTCGCGAATTTCACTGTCTGCGCAGCAGACAGTGAAATACATTTAGGGGCCCTCTTACGGGGGCCCCTGCAATGCCCATGCCAGTGGCCAGTGCCAGTGGATCCCGGCGGTCGGATGGCGGTAGGGGGGGTCGGAATCCCCTCGGAGGCCTTGGAGGATTCAATGGGGCGGCGGTACACTGGCGGGAGCCCGCCAGTGTTGCCGGTCCGACCACGGCTTTACCGCCGCGGTCGGAATCCCCATTGGAGCACCGCCGGCCTGTCGGCGGTGCTCCCGCGGTCCTCCGCCCGCCAGGGTCAGAATGACCGCCTATATTTCTAAACTTGCAGTTCTGTGTGTATCTCCCATACATTAGGTCATGTGAAAGAAGTGTCCATGTGCCTTCACTGGAGGTGACATGATACTTCCACACACACAATCGATTCCACTGTGGTGGTAACACAGTTGCACTATATGGGCTGAACATCCCATTCAATTCGACATTTGTAATTGCAGGTGAAATGCAACAGTGAGGCCCTATGATTTGGCTAAGTGACAATGTACAACACATCTCCATAAGTTGGCAGCACTGAAGTGTTCACAATTGACAATGCACAATTATCCCATGTGTGACACGTTCTATGCAAACCTTTTTTTGTGCCCTCACCAAGTCGCCTCATGTGCAAACATGTAGCTACACTACTGAATTTTATCCAGGAAAGCTGGCTAACTTTGTTGTGGGGGTGAAGGTTTTAGTGTCATAAGGTCCATGTGCCTGTACATCTGTTATGTATATGGGGAATAGTCTCAATCTGTATTTGTAGCAGTGTGCACTTTGCATTAGTGTCACATCCACATGTTTTCATAGCACAGTCCACTTCCTTATTGCTAGCGGGCAATGTCACCCCAGGAGTGATGTGAGATGTTGGTACTGCCTCAATGATTCCATGTCACCTTCATTAGAGTCAGCATCATCATGCTATGTGTCTCATGGTGTTTGACCTGCAGCAAAACACATTACACACCCCTTACACAGTATGTATTGCTTGGAAGGGTGTGTGATTGAGTGTTATTGATGTGATATTAGAAGATTCATCTTCCAAGTTGTACTGCCAGATAAGGCCATGTCATTGTCACTGTGTGGTTTTAAATTGGTCCCTTGTGGCTCTGGAGTGGCATCTTTTGTTATTCGCATATGTAATTTGTCCATAGGGTCAGTATATCAAACATGACTAGCAGTGTCACAACCTCAGTGTCTTCCTGGGCATGTCTCAATGTAGTGGTGTATGTGTTGTGTGTCCTACAGGGTTGCTGTGCTGTGTGTATATAACTAGGTTTCTGTACTTACCAACAAGTAGGCCATTGCCATATCGTCCATCCTGGAAGTGCTGATTGATGGTGCTGTGGCGGAATATGAATGAATCATGTACGCTCCCAGGATACTTTGCCATGATGTTGGTGATCAATCCACGGTGATCCACAATGGCCTGCACATTGATGGAGTGTGTGTGCTTCCTGTTGCGGTATAGATGCTCTGTTGCAGCAGGTGGCACAATCCGTACATGTGTGCAGTCAAGGGCACCAAGCACGTGTGGGAAGCCATTGATTTGATAGAACCCCTGTTTGGTCTCCTGCTGCTTCTGCTGTGTATTGGGGAAGCTGATGTGGAAGTGTGTGAGGGAGATGATGGCATCAAGTACCTTGGGAAGGAAGGCTGAGAATGAGGGCTGTGAGATCCCGGCAATCAGGGCACCACTGGTTTGAAAAGAGCCACTGGCCAACATGTGCAGCACAGTGAGAAGCTTGGTCTCTGGTGGAACGATGTGGGGTGTCTGCAAGCTGGGTGTCAACTGTGGCTCAATGTGGCACAGCAGCTGCTGTATGGCCTGCCAGTTTAGTCTGTACCTCTAGATGATGTCATGTTCCCTGAAGCCCTGAAGGGTTTTCCTGATCCTGACTATCCTCTCCTGCCTTCTGCGTTGCCTTTGGGGTCCCTGTTGGTGTGGTGGAAGCTGCTGCTGTTGCTTCTGTGCTCCGAGTCTTTGTGCATGCTGGATGAATAGCACCTCCATGTCTTCCTTTTTGAGCTCTGATGTTGCTTCTGTGAGTTTTCCTTAAGTACTGGTGTGTTTGCCCCATTTTAACGCCTGCCCTGGCCCAGGCGTTCAATTTTGGTGCAAATCGGGATTTGCGCCATTTTCCGGCTCCACCTCCCAGCCGTGTGACATTTTTGCGCCATTGGATAAATATGCTGCACGGGTATTTAAGTCATTTTTTTTACGGGAAAGCCTACCTTGCATCTCATTGACGCAAGGTCGTTTCACGCATCCAGAAAATGACGCACACTGGGATATTTTGATGTTAGACGGGCCTACCCTTAAAGTGTAAATATGGTGTTAGCTTTGCACCAAATTTGCGTCAAAATAAATGATGCTAATCCGGCGCAAAGGGAGTATAGATATGGGCGTGTGTTATTATTGTGCAGGGAAGCTGGTACTTCTCCCCTGCCTCTTCTTCATAATTGTATATTACAATGGCAGCCCTAAGGTTGAGCTGGGGCTCTTAATACAGGCAGCATACTACATGTCCGGATTATTTGACAAAACATTCTTCACTCAACCTTATCAGTGCCTGTCATGCACATGAAAATAATGGTGTTTCTATGGAAATGGGATACTTACCAAGTGCTCCACCAATCTCAATGCCCAGGTGATCCAGTACATCTTGTTCCCTTGCAATAATGTCAGTCCAATTATGTTTTAGTTCGTGGTCCCCCTTTACCTGACATCATGCATTGTATATTAAATAAAAAAATTGAAACTACCCCAACTACTAACAAACTATCCTACCCGTAGACAAACACCCCACAATACAGTGGCAGATACACTACAAAAACACTACAAACGACTGATTAAAAGACAAAAAAGACACAACAGATAGAGGACACAGCACAAAAACACTCCAAAAACACCAATCCACCAACACCAGCTTCACACACCCTCACACAGACAATAAGACTATGAAGTGAAAGTGAACTCACTGTATCATGTTTGCAGGTAGTATGTCCTGCTTCATGACTTCTTGGGTGTGTGCATCATGTTTTCAGTTATGCATAGTTTTTTTGAAGCATGACGATCATGTGTTAATTTTGTACCACTGTGCGTGAAAAGGCCTGTGGATTTGCGATAGATGTTCAGGGGCCAGGAGTCGTTTTGCTGCACAGAAAAGTATGGTTCACTTGTGTCTAAATTTTTGACGCATGATGGCAATGCGTCAAATTTGAATTATTGTGTGTGAAAAGGCCTATGGATGTGCGAGATACGCTCAGGGGCCAGAGTCTTTTTGCTGCATAGGAAAGTAAGACGTTTAGGCATTTAAGACAAACATTTTGACGCATGACCATCATGTGTCAGTTTTGTACCATTGTGCATGAAAAGGCCTGTAGACATGCAAGGGATGCTCAGGGGCAAGGTGTCTCTTTGCTGCATAGAAAAGTATGGTTTAGGCATTTTCATCACAATTTTGGATGCATGATGGTAATGCATCAAATTTGTCCCATTTTGCGTGAAAAGGCCTATGTATGTGTTATATAAGTTCAGGGGCCAGGAGTCTTTTTCCTGCATAGAAAAGTATGAAGTTTAGGTGTTTGTGTCTAAATGTTTGACGCATGATGGACATGTGTCGATTTTGTCCCATTGTACGTGAAACGGCCTGTGGGCTTGCAATAGACACTCAGGGGCCAGGTTTCATTTTCCTGGCATTGCAAAGTATGGAATTGATCCATTTGCATTATAAATGTTAGACACATAACAGAAATGCGTGTGGAATTTTGCTATATAGGCCTAGAGTGCACCCAGATTCACATACCAAGTCACATGGGCTATGCAATAATGTTGCCATAATGGATACATGTGTGTGCCTGTCCATTATTATACCTTGATGGTGACATTGGTATGTTCAACCAATATGTTTGTTTTATACCTTGTGCATATGTGCATGTGTAGCTACACTGTGTATATATACATGTTAGCACATGTGTACTATGAGTGTACATATGTGTTAAAACACTTATTTGTGGGTGTATTACATTGTTATGTCTGATATACAAATGTACACATACCAAAAACACAATATATATGATGGTCTATGTCCAATACATGGTAAGGCATGTGAGAGACATGACAATTTGTACTCAGAGGATGCAGTGGACTACGGCTAGGTTGAAATCATATTACCACTGGCAGTTTGTGTGTGCAAGTGTTTGCACTCTGTGGTGTGTTGTTGGTTTAGCCTTCATGATGCTGTGCTACACTTGTGACTTAGGGTTCCCCATGCATCTTAGTTGTAGGAGATGGTAGAAGCACATGTGTCAGTGAAGGTTGCTATATGCTGTCTGTGTGTAAATGTGAGAAAGTAGCCTCTTTGTAGGATGGTTACCCCCATTTTTGGCCTCTTTGTCAGTGTGTTTGACTGTGTCACTGACATCCTGCTATCCAGGACCCCAGTGCTTATGGTTTGTGGCCTACTAGTCAGTATGTTTCACTGTTTTGTCAGTATGCTTGACTGTGTCACTGGGATCCTGCTAACCAGGACCCCAGTGCTTATGCTCTTGTGTTCCCAAAGTTGTCACTACATACTAGTGTTTCATCCCAAATTGGCATACTGGTGCCTCCTTATAAGTCCCTAGTATACAGTACTTAGGTACCCAGCACAATGGGGTTCCAGGGGATCCCTATGGGCTGCAGCATTTCTTTTGCCAACCATAGGTATCCCATGCAAAGGCTTCTACAGGACTGCCATTGCAGACTGTGTGAAATAGTGCATGCATTATTTCACAGCCATTTTCACAACACCAGGTCACTTATAGGTCACCTATATGTCAGGCGTTCAGACCCTGAAGGCTAGGTGCAAAGTAGTTGTGCATGAGGACACCCCTGCACTAGCAGAGGTGCCCCGCATCATCTAGGCCCATTTTCCCAGAGTTCGTGAGTGCAGGGACGCCATTTTAAGTGTTCACTGTACATATGTCAATACCTATGTCCAGCATCACATTGGTAACTCTGAATATGGCCATGTGAGGTGTCAAACAACTGGGAATTGTACCCCAAAACTGATCCCAGTATTGATTGCACAATCCAATGCACTCTGGACCACCAGTACTGCCACACCAACCTTGTGAGGTTTTCCAGGCAGCCCCAGCTGCTGCCCCACAGACAGGTTTCTGCCCTCCTTTTGCTTGAGCAGTTCTAGCCCAGGAAGGCAGGACAAAGGATTTTCTTTGAGAGAGGGGTGTTACACCCTCTTCCTTTGCCAATAGGTGTTACAGGCATGGGAGGCGTATCCTCCCAGAGCCTCTAGAAATGCTTTGAAGGGCAGAGATGGTGCCCTCCCTGCATAATCCAGTCTACATTGGTTCAGGGACTTCCAGTCCCTGCCCTGGCATGAAACTGGACAAAGGAAAGGGGAGTGACCACTCCCCTGTCCATCACCACCCAATAGGTGGTGCCCAGAGCTCCGCCAAAGTGCCCCTGGGTTTTGCCATCTTGGATTCCAAGAAGGTGGGGCACTCTGGGGCATCTGAGTGGTCAGCATCAGAGACCCCTCCTGATAGGTGCTTACCTGGTTAGGTGACTGATCCCCCTCTTAGGGCTAAGTAGAGTTTCTCCACTGGATGTTTCATCAGATTCAGATTGCAAGACTCCAGCAGGAATCCTCTAAATCCTTTACTTCATCTTTTTCTGACACAACAACAGCTGACTGCCCCAGGAACGCTACAAAACAGCAACAAAGAAGCAAAGACGACTTCTGCAACATTGTAACTTTAGCTCCTGCTAGCAACTGCAACAGTTTCCAGGTCGTGCATCCTCCAAGGACTGCCTGTCTTCAGCCTGCACCAGAAGAACCAAAGGAATCTCCTGTGGAGTGAGGAGTCTCTTCTCTGCTTCAGCAGGCACCTCTCTGCAGTGACAACTGTGGCTTCGATCTCCTTTCCAGATTACAGGCATGGATCCAGTAACATGGGCGGTGGACTAAAGTGAACCTGTCAGTCCCAACATCCAGCTTAGGTGGAGGTAAGGTCTTGCCTCCCCATGCAGGATAGTACCCCCTGCACCGCGTAACTTGCAGTTGCCAAGACTTATGTGTGACCTTCCACAAAGTTCTTCATGCACAGTTTATGCCCCCAGCATTCCATCCTGCAATGCACAGCTTCCTGAGTGGTTCTCCGGCAGCGTGGGAATCCTTTGTGTCATGCTGCATGGGCTTCCATTTGCACCTTCTTTGTCCGCTGGCTGTGGAACTCCTGTGTGTGCTGCCTGGTCTTCTGAGGGCTCTCTGAGTTACTGAGAGCCCCCTCGGATTCCCCTCCTGGGTAGAGGCCACCAAGTCCCTCCGGGTCCTGGGAAGCGTCGTATTATGCTAACCCCGAGGTTTGTTGGCAGAATCCATTAACACAAACCAGACCGCATTCATCCATCCGGCATGTGACATCTTCTGGACCAACCAGTAACCCGCATATATCTTATTTGGTGCATTACTGACTTTGCTTCCTCACCGGTGGTTCTTCTTTTGCACCTTCATCGGGTTTGCAGGTCCTCCTGTTCTCCCTGGACTCTTCAGTGCTTCTTGGACTTGGTCCCCTTCTTCCACAGGCCTTCAGGTCCAGAAATCCATCATTGGTGTCTTGCAGTCTCTTCTGGTTCTTGCATAATCCTCTATCATGACTTCTCATGTGTTTTAGGAAACTTATTGTGATTTACTCCTGTTTTTCTGGGGTGGGGTATATTTCTTACCTTTGGTGTTTTCTTACACTCCTATTGCCCCTCTACACACTACACTTGCCTAGGTGGGAAACCGACTTTTGCATTCCACAATTTTTAGTATATGATTTGCATTCCCCCAGGACCATTGCAACCTATTGTGACTTTCACTGTTTACACTGTTTTCTCAATAATTGCTTACCTGTTTTTGGTTACTAGTGTATATATTGTGTATTTTACTTACCTCCTAAGAGAGTATAGTCGTCAAAGTAATTTTGGCATTGCGTTACTAAACTAAAGTACCTTTATTTTTGTAACACTGAATATTGTCTTTCATGTGTGTGAGTACTGTGTGACCACAGTGGTATTGCAAGAGCTTTGCATGTCTGGTAGTTCAGCCTTGACTGCTCTGCCTACAGCTGCCTCAAGACAGCCTGGTTTCTAAACACTGAATACATTTCACTAATAAGGGATACGTGGACTTGTTATAAGTACCTTTGGTACCCACTACAAACCAGGCTAGCCTCCTACAGTAAAGATATGTGTAGTGTCATTTCAGTAAAATATTACCACAGTGGTGTGTTCATGGGACATGAAACCTCACAAATCTATCTTCCTGCGTGGACACATGTTGGACAAATGCCTGTTTAGTCATATCAGTGACATTTATGTTTTCGCATGTTGGAACACATGTGAAGGTAATTTGTTTTCTGTCAATGATCATATGACACTTATGCAATTACATTTGTGGTAAGTTGCATTTTGTTCAGGCTCCAATAGACATTACCATGCCTGTGCCATTTAAGTGATACATGTGTGCTGAGATATCTGGGATATTTGTGCATGCCACCAACTAGGTACCCACACTCGTATATATCATGTTTGTTATGACTGTCACATACAATGGTATACCAAGGTGTAGCATTATTGCAGTCTGGCAAAGATGGCAGCTGTTAGATCTTGCATCCTTGGCATGGTCTCCATTGTCTTTTTTCGCCTCTGCTTCCCATGTTTTGACTGTGTGCTGGACTCTGTTTTTGCTGTTTTTGATACTCTGGGCACTTCACCATTGCTGACCAGTGAGAAAGTAAAAGTGCTCCTGTGTAAATTATATGTGTAATTGGCTTATTCCTGATTGGCATATTTGATTTACTAGTAAGTCCCTAGTAAAGTGTGCTAGGGGTGACTGGGGTCTGTACATCAAATACTACTACTGGGCCTGCAGCACTGGTTGTGCTACCCAAAAGAGTAGCCTTGTAAACATGGCTGTGTGTGCAGTTTTAAACTGTTAATTAGACCTGGCAAGTGTACCTACTTGCCAGGCCTACACCTTCCCCTTTTCTACATGTAAGGCACCCCCAAGTTAGGCAATAGGTAGCCCCATGGGCAGGGTGCAGTGTATGTAAAAGGTGGACATGTACTGATGTGTTTTACATGTCCTAACAGTGAAATACTGCTAAACTCAGCTTTCACTGTTGCAAGGCCTATCTTACTCATAGGCTAACATGGGGCTGCCTTTAAATAACTTTTAAGTGCAAATTCCCTTTGGGAGCAGATAGAAATGTGGAGTTTGGTATCTCTGAACTAACAATTTAAAAATGCATCTTTTGGTAAAGTTATTTTTTTTACATTGTCAGTTTTAAAAGGCACTTTTATAAAGTTGGCATTTTCTTGCTTAAACCATTCAGCCTGTTTGTTGATTCCCTGTCTGCATCAGACTGACAGTTGGGTTGTTGTGAATTCCCTCTGCAGAGTGAGACAAAGTGAGCTGGGGAGTAGTCTGCATATCCTGATAGGCAATCTGAGCTATGATGGAGGGAGGAGTGGTCACTTACATCTGAGTGGGCTGTGCCTTCCCTCTCACAATGCAGTCTCCAACCCCCTGGTGTGAGTCTGGAGCCTGGCTTGGGCAAGGCAGGATCTTGTGAACAACAGAGACTTTCCTTTGAAGTGAAGTTTGCAACTTCAAAGGCAGAAAGGGATATAAGCATTGGACCCAAAATCCCACATTTTCAGATTTGTTCAAGGATACGAGAGGAACATCTGCCAAGGAGAAGTGCTGAAGAGCTGAGGATAGGTGTCGGCCCTGCCTGTTACTGTGCTTTGTTGGGCTATCCTGCAGTTGCTGCTTCTGCCTGTGAAAGGAGACAAAGACTGGACTTTGTTGTGCATTCCTGCTTGAGAAGAATCTCCAAGGGCTTGGACTGAGCTTGCCTCTTGTTCGGAAGTCTCAGGGCCATCAAAGACTTCCTCTGCCAGCACCTGGACTCTCTGGTGAGACTACTGCCCTGCAAAGTGGTGCCCCATCCAGTCCCTGATTCCTTGAAAGCTGAAGCAGGTGGAAAATGTACTAAAATCCACACAAAGACTGAGGTGCAGGGAAATTTTCGAAGCACCATCCACAATGCGTCTGATAAACGACATGCCGCCACTGAAATCGATGCACCGTCTGCATTGTGGCTCGAAGTTTGACGCATTTCAGCTGGAGAAACAACATGTAACACCTGCTAGCTGCTGCTGATAACAACTCACATCCCACGCAGTGCAGTTTCCTGACACCATGTGACCGAATTTCAACGTAACCTCTCTGGGTGTGAAAAATCGGTGCGAAGCCTGCCTAGACCCGAGGTGCCCTTCCAGAAATCGATACATTGCTCTCTTGCAAGGGAGAAAAACAACTCATTGCCGACCCGACCAGAGAAAGAAACAACGCACGGCCTCACTTGCGAGTAAGGAATGGACGCATCGTTGACTTTTCTGATGCACGCTCGCCCGTGAGGCTTTATTTTTGATGCAAACCGGGTACTTTGTGTAACAACAGCATTCTTACTGTTTTTTAAGGATTAAGGGGGTCATTACAACCCTGGCGGTCAGTGGTAAAGCGGCGGTAAGACCGCCAACAGGCCGGTGGAAAAAGAAAATGGAATTATGATCCCAGCGGTTACCGCCGCGGTCATCCGCCACTTCACCATTCCGACCGCCATGGCGGTGAGAACCGCTGGGCTGGAGATTGCGTTCTCCAGCCTGGCGGTCGTCACTAGACCGCCGACGGTATGAGGACCCTGCATACCGCCATGGATCTCAGGTGGTTGGGAACCGCCATGAGATCCATGGCGGTAGGCACTATCAGTGCCAGGGAATTCCTTCCCTGACACTGATAGGGGTCTCCCCCACCCCCGCTACCCCCACGAATCCTCCCCCAACACCTCCACCCCCCTGCCACCTCCCAAAGGTGGCACAACCCCCTCCCCACCCCCAACATGCACATATACACACACCCCTATGCGCACACATACACCCCGACAACACGTACCCGCACACATACAAACAGACATGCACACCGTCCGACCCGCACACATTTCCCATACACACAGTACCCCCGCACGCATACACTCACTCACTCACCCCCTCTACACTCTCACACGCACACCCCCATGCACGCACACAACACACAACACCCCCCACCCCTTCCATAACGGACGATCAACTTACCTTGTCCGTTGATCCTCTGGGAGGGGACAGGATCCATGGGGGAAGCTCCGCCACCAGAACACCGTCACCAGAATACCGCCACACCGAATCATGGGACGTGATTCAGTGGGCAGTGTTCTGTTCATGTGGCGGTGGAGGTTGAGCAACCTCCACTTTCCCGCCATCCGCCAGTATGGCTGCTGGCGGCGTTCCGTATGAAAAAGGACGGCGGCCTGCCAGCGGTCATAATACGCGGAGCGGTAGACCGCCACCACTGGCGTTCTTCAGCACGGCGGTATCTCGGCGGTCTTGTGAAAAGACCGCCGAGGTTTTAATGACCCCCTTTTGGACTCTTATTATTTTGAAAATTTACTTCTTGACTTATGTATGTTGGATTTTTGTTGTTTTGGTCTTGTTTGATTTAGGTAAAGATTCCTGATTTTCCTAACTTGGTGTGGTGTCCATTTTGTAGTGTTTTCACTTTATTACTGTGTGTGTTGGTACAAATACTTTACACATTGTTTCTGGGTTTAAGCATTTCTGCTTGTGCCAAGCTACCAAGGAGGTGAGCGGGGGTTAACCAGGTGTGTTTCTCCTTTCCAGTGACTAGAGTGAGGGTCACTTCTTGGACAGAGTGCAAACTGACTGCTAACCAGAGACCCCATTTTTAACAGCCGCCTACTCTTCATCACTACTGTGGGAGTTTTTAGAGTGACAGAAGCCCATTGTTGCTTGTGAAGGGACAGGTTTATGGAGCTTTAAGGAGCTCCAGATTACTCAATCCACTGTGCACATGCATCAGTCCCCTAACAATATCAAAAGTTTATGTAGCCAGAGCATTGGTGTTAGGGTGTTTTGAGAGGGGGATCTAGCTTCTTCATGATTGCTAATCAGCAAAGCAATACACAGTCCCCTGCAGACAGATACCAGCACAATTGTGATCAAACGGACTGAGATATACATTTTTCCTCTGGGGTACTTGATGTCAACCTTCCCCTATCATGTACTGAGGACTGGCTGTACATGTCTCATCAATTGATGTCCTTAGTAATTTCCATGGGCAGCTTGGCTGGAGGTTGTATCTCTGTTGTGACTTTTATTTTTGGAACGTCTCAGGGGACAGATAGTGTTATCTGTCACTGCCTCCTGTCATTTTGGCATGTGATGGCCAACTACCAGGTTATAGTAGTTGCTGGGTAATGTACTCGACAGAGTGCAAACTGACTGCTAACCAGAGACCCCATTTTTAACAGACCCCTACTCTTCATCACTACTGTGGGAGTTTTTATGCTGACACAAACCCATTGTTGCTTGCACCCTCTCTGTACATATGTTGGGTGATCCCATGTAGACACTGATGTGTTGCACAGTCAGAATTGGTCTATGTGTGTTCCTTTCACAAGTTTTACTGCATTACTTGTAAGGAATATTTGTGTCCTACATTGCTGCCATTCTTTAGGCTGCTTACACTTTGTACACATGTTCTACAGCAACATTGTGTGGTCCTACATGGACAGGATGCAATGTGTGGCTTGTGTAAATTGTAGATAAATACATCTACTACTAGTTACTATCCCTTTGCCGGTATTTGTGAGGTTTCATGAGTGCCACAACCACATGACATTACACCTGCCACAAAACTTGTTTCATCTCCAAGTGACCTTCAATGTTGTTTTTCCAAGTATCTGTGGGTATATAACAGCTGTACATCCACATCCTCCGTTGAACATGGGTAAGAATTTATTCCTGCATTCCAATACTTACATAACTCTTACCATGGCTGTATGATGTTGATGTGTGAAATCATCTCAGTACTGATTTTTCATTAGCCAAATGTAACATATATATCTACTTCTACTCCCATTCATTTTTTGAATAGGTCTCCGACATGTTTGGACATTGTTGGACATAGTTGCACATCCCACACCCGATTGCCATGTTGGAGCCCAAAACATATTTGGGGTAATTTGTAACTGTTGGTAGCTTGCTCTTGATCTGGCATGTGGGTGACAAAGAGTGGTATGTATTGCTATGTGCTATGTGCTGGGTGATGTTGTTATACAGAGCATATTAGGAAACCATGCTGACACATGGCAACCATTTTTGGTACTTGCAAACCCTTTGCTACCTAGGACATACACCTCTACATCAGTCCTCACATGTATAGCTGGAATTGCAGAAGGCATGTGTCAAGACAGCAGATTTGTGAGACAAGTGTGTATCTATTGTACATAGGAAGTGGAACACATTCTGCCTACATTCTACCCAGACAATAATTTGGTGGTGCATTGGCCCATTTTATTCTTAGATCCTGACAATGGGTCATATTTGTGGATAGTGATTCAGCACCCATTGCTTAATTTGTCTGTAAACCCATAGCGCACTCCACAGCCAATGTGTGTTTGCCAGAAGTGAAATACAGTGCACCATGTGTCAGGGGTCTGCCCAATGCCAGTGCCAGGACACAATCCCATGGATACATAGTGCAGGGTCTGCCTCTAACATTGGTTACAATCCCTGTCCAGTTACTGAAGGCCCACAGTTACCAATTATGTCCTCCCCTTATCACACATGCACTGTGCAGGCAAAACAGCAATACCCCCTGAGATGTGATACTGTTCAATTCCTACATTAATGAAACACCATTCGTTAACGGCCCCTACATTATGTATTCTCCCCTTGCATACATCCTGGCAAGCGTGGTAATGATGTCGGGAAAGGGCTAGGTATTAGCACATTGCCCATTTGATGACACGTTATATACTGTGGTGCATAGATCTAGGCCTTCAAGAGTTACATGCCCATGAGTTATGTATCACTTATATGTAACAACAAGGAATTGGACCCTCTTACATCACAAAGCATGTAGTTACCTTACTTGTATCTATTGTGTTTCTTTCCTGCTCTCTGGGGTTTGAGTTACATTCCAATGGTATATGTAGTAGAGAATGAATAGACCAAGGAGACTGCGGTGCAAAGTATTTTATTGCTGCAATTTACAAAGTGATAATGATTGTACAGTCACTATGTGTAAAGGTTCTGTATAATTTGTAGTCTTCTGTGAACTACTGCGGCAGTGTTATGTAGGTCCCCCTCCAAATGTGCTGCACCATTGTCATCATCCTCCTCGTTGGGGACATCTACCTGTTCATCCCAGGGAGCATTCACCCCTATACATATATTATGCAGGATTGCATACACCAGTATGCTCTTTTATACTAGTGGTGGAGCATACAACAGGACACCTAAACCTTGACATCCGAAGCCCAAATGTCCTCTCTACTACATTGCATGTTCTTCTGTGCCCTTCATCATATGCACACTTTTTCACTGTTGTGGGATTGGGAAATGGAATCATGAATAATGGCTTTATAGTGTAACCTTAGTCGGCTTCAAAGGAATGAGACAAGATGTGTTGGTAAAACTTGATAGGTGTTTGATATATACCATGGCAGTTGCTAGTTTTAGATGGAGTGGTGACTCTGACTTGCTTCTGGTATATTGCATGTTCATGTTTTGTGAAATGGTTTAAAAGGTCTGTGCTAATGGACATAGCAATCTTTGGTTGTGGTTCAGGGACCTGGAGTTTGTCAAAATAAATCCAAACTGATGGTTCAACCATTGAAAGTATGTGTTGTGTTGTCCATATTTGAGGCAGTGTCCTATTGTTGGTGGAACCTACCACCCCCTTGCACGGCAGGGGTGTCATATGTAGAGACATCATTGTAGCCCTTCAAAGTCAAACTCAGGCCCCCATGTTACCAATTGGTACTAAGCATGCAGTGCAACACTTAGTGACCCTTTGTGGCAGATGATGGCTATGCCAGCCATCAAGTGTACTAGGGTGTGAATCACACAATTAGAGGATGGGCAGAATTTGGTGCAGTGGAATCTCCACAGTTCCTATACTTGATTTCTCACAGACACTTTCAATACATGTACACTGTAGGCTTTGGGAGAGGGTACACCATGTTTTTACATGGGTCCCTTTGCACGATGCATGAAAGGTCAGCTATGTCCTCTATACTCCTACAGAGTCCTACAATGGCATCCATGATCTTTACAGTACTGCACAAACTCTGCACCGTAGTAGACCATTTCTTGTATACAGGACACACATGGTGGTGTTAGGAGCGCTAAGGGCTGCATGTGAGGTGTCACTGGAATAGGTGCTGCACAATTTCTTATTATTCTGCCCCATGGTCTTTCATGGTAGGTAATGTTGGATTCCTATGTATGCAACACAATGCAGCAGACAGGTGAATGTGCAAACTACAGGTATGTCAGGTATCAGTAGCTGATATATAGATGGTAATGGCACCACTTTGGTCGCATTAGACATTGGTGCTGCGAGAGGCTTGTACACCATGATTAATGTGGTGCTGTGCCTATGTATGACTTTCTTTACACTGACATGGCCTATGCCATTCACATATCTGAGCTGTTCATTTTTTGAGTAATGTGTGTGGGATCTGTATTTAGGTGTCAACCACTGGACATTAGTAGTAGTTTGGGCTCAGCTTCTGTATGCAAAGGGGACATGGCTCCACCTGTCCTCACGTAGTGTGCCAGTTAGGTTGTGGCTGTTTTATGTACATGTGGGTGTATGTGTGTATGATGTGCAATGATTGCGGGGTAGTGTGACAAGTGGCATATGTGTTGTTGTCTGTACATCTGTGTTCCCCTGCCCACATGTGTTTAGTGTGGTATATCTCTTGTTTCTCCTACAAGGTTGGTGTGTTGTCTGTGTACTGTTTGTTATGATGTCTAACCTACGAGTAGGTGTACACATCAGGTACACTGCTGGGGTATTTTGCAAAGATGTTTGTGAAGAGCCCCCAGTGGTCCACAATGGCCTGCACATTTATGGATTGGGTGTGCTTGTGGTTCCTGTATAGGTGTTCGGTTGCTTCAGGTGGCACCAGTTGGACATGGATGCAGTCCATTCGACCCAGCACGTGTGGGAACCCAGCAATTTGATAGAAACCTTGCTTTGTCTCCTGCTGCAGTTGCTGGTTGTTTGGGAAGCAGATTTGGGGGCATGTGAGTAATATGATTGCATCCAAGACGTTTAGAAGGAAGCCTGAGAAGGATGGCTGGCAGATACCAGAAACCTGTGCACCATAGTCTGAAAATATACAGATGCCAGCACTTGAAGGACAGCGAGCAATTTGGTCATGGTGGAATGGCTGTTGGTGTTACCACCCTTGCAGTGATGTCTGGCGCAATGTGGTGCAGCAGGCGTGCACTTGACTCCTGGTTCATTCGGTAAATCCTTGTTCCCTGAGCCCAAGGATGGTAGTATGCTATCATCTCCTGCCTTCTGAGCTGCCTTTGTGGCTGCTGTGGTGGTGTTTGGGGTTGCTGCAGAGGTGGTGGAGGGACCTGCTGTCTTCGCTGATGTCTGCGCCGTGTGCCAAGCTGGAGCAGTAAAAACGTCCATGTTGTCTGGGAGGCTGCAAATGCTCTGTCTGTGTTTTCTTTCAGTGGTGGTATGTGGGCCTCTTTTTAACGCCTGACCTAACCAGGGATTAAAATTTGGAACAAATCAGACTTAGAATCATTTTTTGGGTCCACTTCCTTAGTGTGTGTCGTTTTAGCCTCAGGAGGTAAATATGGCACTGGAGGGCTAGTGTCATTTTTTGGAAGGCAACGCCTACCTTGCATATCATTGTCGCAATACGACACAAGACGGATTGGTGCTCCCAAAAAGTGAAGCTAACTCTACTATTTTGACGCTAGACAGGTCTAGCATCAAAATATAAATAGGGAGTTAAGTTACCGCCGCTTTTGCATTAAAAACAATAAGCAAAGGTGGAGCAAACCTTTCATAAATATGGGCCACAGTTTTATAGAACACAGACTTGCCCCAATGGTATTGGAGTGCTTTACATGAGCATTAGTTACAATACACGAGGACACAATCTTTTTGATTTCAGGCATGTTGAGAATAAGTGATTTGCCCAGAATCACACGATGGTGAGCTGATTCCAAAACTCAAACTGTGCCTTCTGAGGCCGCTAGCAATGGTGTGCCTTTCCCGGTGACAGACATGCGCTTTAAAACTGTATAGTATTGTATTGTAACCATGTTTTAGGGAGCAAGCACAAACATTTTAGCACTGGTTAGCAGTGTTATGCTAGACTGTTTCTCTGGAGTGCAGACATTCCATCCGAGGGTAGATGTAAAGATACAACTCATATCTTACCTTTCTGAATACCTTAAAGTCATAAAGTTAGCCTTTTGGTCTTAACTTAGACCAAACATCTGTCTTTACCTTTGGGAATCGGTCCCTGTGAGTCTGCCCTGCCTTGTGAGCAAACCCAGTTCTGAGCCATTTTAAAAAATAGTTTGAAGTGCTGATCCAACAGAATCCATGCATGACCGTCAATGCAAGGACTGATAACCCAAGTATCTCGTCCACCTCTGCTACAGTGCCAAAGTCGCATAGGCTCTCATTATCCTAATGAGACTACTGGATTTTGAGCGGCAAGATCGTTCGCAGTGTTGGGGACTAAGTCTGACCCACGGTGAAGGACCCTTTTCACTCTAAATCCGGGTTTTGCTCCGGCTAACTAGCAGTGCCTCATCTCTCCCAAATGGGAGAGACAATTGGGGAGCCGAGCGCATGACATCTTAGCACTTCCCAGGGAAGTCGTGGTCACTCAGGTCACAACCGGTTCTCTCATACACAGTACGGTCTCATATATAAATGACAGAGGCAGTTTACGTTTTTAAAGATTGGTTTAATAAAACAACTGCATTTTAGATAGCAAAGCGTGAGCTGCAATAACCAGAACTACACAACACAGTAGGATTAAAATAGTAATGATGAGAGTGAAGCACAAGAATAAAGCTATCATAGTGCTGCTAAATTATGTTCTCTCTAAGTTATATTTCGAGCACAGCATGTGAAGCTCTAAGCCTGTCTTTCAGGTTTCCCTGGGAGGACATCAACCCTCATACCTGAGCAAAGGTCTGTAATCTGCATCAGCATCTACAACATGGCAGTCAGCATCTAGTTGTAGGTTCCTGGCCGGAATCTCCCTCTGACCTGTACTAGGACTAGGAAGTGTTTTTATAACTAACATGCAGATGTTCTAAGAAAATGTCCCTACATAAGTGTGTGTATTTTCTACGAATACTGGAGACTAAACTTCTACCACGTTTACTGGCAATGTACCAGACTGTAGCCTTGACTGAAGCACAGGGCGATCAGGAATGCATTATTTGAGAACACAGTGCTGAACTAAGCTAAACAGTGTGATCGAAGGAAATAAAAACAAGACCGTAAAACCGGTTATTGTAAAATAACAGTGCGAGGCTGAATAAAATGTATCAAGGGCAAAGTGCACAGCGGCCTAGTATGTTAAACTAAGGTGCATGAAGCTATATTAAAAATGGCTACACTACACCCTCCCCTTGTTGGTAGAAAGTTGTTTGAGCCGAAGCTAAAAATGTCCTAAGCTAAAATATATTTAAAGCCCTATTCAACTTTAACAAGTTAAGAGGACACACAAGCATACTATTTTGCAATTTTAAAGTGAGCATGCGGCCCAAGGCCAAATTCAAAGGAAAATGTCAAATTATGATAGTTCCAAATCAAGCATTAGTCATGGAAAGCAGGAGATTCTCCACCTCGGCAGATGACAGAACCGGTAAGTCCACGCCAAAAACTTCCAAGGAGCAGGTGTGTTCCAGAGCCCCAGTGTCAACCAAGGCGGCATCCTGTGCAGTGCATATGAACGAGTCAATATCAACCTCCTCCAGGAAGGGTAGCTCATAATCAGCTTCTCTGAGAAAACGCAGCCGCAGCGTGCATGTCTGGTAATGAACCCTCATCGAGAACAGCAACAGATCTGCATCAAGCACTGAGGGGCATTGCTGTGAGAGACAAATGCCCAGTGCATGTTCAAAAGAGCACAAACGGCACCGAAACACGGGCTGCACACAATCCAAAACCGGGCTGAATGACAGACACCAGTCACACTCCAAATAGTCCAGGAGTGTTGCTCCAAAGTGCTGCATCATGCGTTCACGACACAGCTGCGCTGATGGGAGCGCCCTCATTCGTCCTTGTTGCTGCGGGACAGCCATTGCGGAAAAACAACAGCAACAGCAAAATGCCGGCTAATAAAGCCAAAGTTATCGGAAATCTCCAAAAATGCTTCCGAAAATTGAATGACTAGCCAAAGCTATCAAACCGAATATGGAGGAAAAGGTGTGAACAAAACCAATGGCAACAGCTTTCAAAGAATGTGCTAATCCAGCCGTACTGGACGCATTAAATATACGTCCCACAAGTTCACCAAAGTGTCTCGGAAAGTTTGTATTTAACAGGCACTGTATTTCCGTCGATGACCTTGCCACCTGAAGTGCGTAGGTCTTGCGTGCAGATGTAAGGGCCACATGCTTCTGAAACAATAAAGTCTTTAGTCTACTTAACTTGTCAAAATTCACCTTGGAAGTAGCAATGTGAGGCCAAATATCTCCTACCTCCCTAATTTTAGTGGGGGGAAACAACACGTTCCCGCAGCATGTAACGACCTTAGTGACCGAAACAACGTAAATTATTCCGGCCCGCATGCCACAACAGTCTTCACTATTGAGGAGGACTTAGCTGCCGTTTGAAAGCACCTGGAACGTGCGTTTAATCAAGGGGACTGGAACTCCCTTCAGATAGCAAGCCAAGTTCGCAACTGAGGCATTACATGCCCCATGCAAGGACAACTGCTTACAAATCATGGAATGGCTGACTGAAGTCTCACATTCACTGCCGCTAAGACCTCTTTCATGCCATTGAGGCATTTGTACGAGAAGGGAAGCTCCCACACCTCATGGATATAACTATCTCCCAACTTTTCATATCAGCCTACCGGAACATGTTTCAAACAAGAAGTGAATTGTAATGTAGAAATAGGCAGATTAATGACCCTGTGTATCAACCACATGGCTGAGGGAATCTTGGCCACGGTAAAAGGCAATCTTTCTATCTTCTCAATGTTGAGCATGACATAAGTCGTCTCCTTCTTAGCCATCAGTTGTTGTTGTCGCGTTAAATTAAACGAAAAAAATATTTCCCTGGCACTGATGTGCTGCCACGGAATGCGACTCGCCTTCAATGTCTGAACACCGGTACACCGCCGGCTTTCCGCTTCTGGCCGTGGCTGTACCGCCGCGGTCAGAATACCCGGCGGAGCACCGCCAGCCTGTTGGCGGTGCTACTGCCGACCCCGGCCCTGGCGGTATTTACCGCCAGGGTCAGAATGACCCCCATAATGTCTATGGCAGAAGAAACAATGTTGTTAATTGTATATATCCGGTCGGACAAGGTGTGAATTGCATTATCCACAACAGCTAATGCCTTTTTCAAATTTTCCTGATCTATCTGCCTTAACCGGGCTGCAGCCTCTTGTTGGGAAAGTTTCCATATTTCATTGTATACCTCATACAAGAAACGCTTCCTACGTGGTATCTTTGGGCCTGACAAAAAATCTTGTAAGTCAGTGTTGTTAGACAGGAGACTGAGATGTGTCTTAACCGCATCTAGTGAGGATGATTTTAGCCACTCTTTGCACAATTTTCCTACACTATATGTTGTAATTATTTCAGCATGTTCTGGTGATATATAGCGAGGGTCTGACCTACTCATTCGGAAACCCCCCGAGGAGGTGACAAAACGTTGATGACACCCGTTGGTATCTACTGGCCACAATAACCACCCTCCTGGACGTGACAGTGAAGTATTAAATGTACCATTCTGAACCCACTCATTAAGCTCACTAAAAGTTGCATTCGTGTACTTTTGCCAGTTATTACATTTTGCAGGGGCAGGTATACTGGGCATGTTTAATTCTCTAATTATAGCTAAGCCTAAGCAACTGGTCTGTTGTACTGTTTCATTTAAAAAAATCATTTGAACGGGGATGAAACATGCTCTAAACAATGTTTCTCTACCCTTGGTTTGCCAATTTTTTGTTCCCCAAACACTTTTCAAATCAACATTTTTTGACCAATATTCATAACCTTCAATTGATAACCGGGATACAAAGGAGTCCGAATATATAAATTTCGTGTTGGTCAACAACATTTGTTTATCCCTAGTTGGAGTTATCTTAAAATAATATGACTCAGCATTTTTTTTGATGATAACCAGAAAAATACACACATTTTTCAAAATACGTTTTTGAACTCCCTTGCGGGGGAGTTGGGCAATGTTCCCATTGTGAATAATCAAATATCGTTTTTGGACTGCTCGCTTTATGTATGAAGTGGTGCCCATAATAATTATAGCAAAACATGTCACCATAATTGTCTTTAAACTGGTAAACATCCTCATTTTCATAGACAGTGTAATATTGCAAGTCTGTCATCATTGAATCAACTGTTTTCACATCCCAATCATCAGATACAATGCCTGGTATAACTATATTATTCATGGATAACTTTAACACATATGGTATTTGAATTATTTCAGTGGGACCGTATATATCAAACATTACTTTATCCCACACAATCCCATCTGGAATTGGCACTACATAAATGTTCACAAAGGACAAGTCTCTTCGAACCTTATGTGATGAAAAATGTGGTTTCAATACCTCCTCCACCTGTTCAACCGCTGATCTCTCGGGAAGGAAATGATGAGGTATTAACAGAAAAAGGGTAATGACAAACCCAATCCAAAGAAAAAATGCTAGGACAGTCAAGAAAAGCCACAGATAATTCCATGGAAAAATAAAATACATATTTGTAAGCCAATGTATCAGTGTACGTGGACCTGACAGGTCAGCAGTTGAAGAGGCAAACGAGTCCGATAGACCATTGTTGTTGTCGGAAAAGTAACCAGAGGCAGTTTGTGCAAAATGCGTTGCCGTAGTCAATGGAGGAGTTGGTGTTTCCCGTGGTGGCACACAGTAGACAGCACCATCCGTCACGTTTGTAGTCATAGTGACTTGATCAAATGCTTTTAAGTTGCTCGTTGTTAGTGGAACCAATGCGAGATCATCATCATCCACCCTCCCCAAGCTCAGTGTTAGTATAGATAACTTGAAGCGGAACTTCTTCTCCAGTAGTGAGCGGGATTCAGGAACTACTGGACGTTCCTCTTGGTCGGCTGTGTGGAATCGGCCACATGTTGTAACTTGACATTGTCAATAGAAACAAAGTGGTTTTCTTTGGCACCTGGCAACGGTGGTAGGAGAACAGTTCTGGTACTGTGTATCCCCAACACAGGGACTGGTGCTCGATAAGAAGGACCAAATTCTTTTTTCACTGAGACCTTTCACGCACAAGATCCCCAACTCTGGGAATCCAGCCAGTAGGTGTTACTGGCACATCCTTAATTGCTGTGGAGGCAGCACTTTTAGAAGAGTTATTTTCACAGAACTGCTGTAATTCCTGTAAAACAGTGACACGATCATTTATATCAAAAGGTGTTTCCGCCGCCTCCACATCAGGACCATCAAGATCCGGAACAAACATTTGTGTTCCGAACAGGCACTCATATGAAGTATGACCCCCCAGGGACCTGCTAGGCAGGTTATTTAGTGCTCTCTGAACTCCATACAGGTGGATTAGCCAACTATGACAGGTACCTAAGACTCTGGTTGTTAAGGATTGCGGTTTAATCGCTCCATGACAGAATTTCCTTCAGGATGAAATGGAGACGAGTACTGGAGCTGGATCCCCAACGAAGCCATGGTGTCCCTGAATGCCCTTGAGGCAAAAGCAGGGCCCTGGCCCGAATGGAATGCCGCAACTGCATATGTACCGACAAAGACTAGCAAATCTTTAATAACAGTCCGAGTGTCAGCCGAGCGATGTGGCCACACCCACACAAATCTGGAGCAAGAATCAACAGCGACTAGTATTTATTTGTATGCACTATCAGGTGTTAATGGACCACAATTATCCAAGTACACGCATTGTAATGGTCTATTTGAGATTAAGAGGGGTGTCTGCGGCGGGCGCTTAGCTGTGGAAACTTTAATTTGTTGACAGATGTCACAACAAAGAACATAGTGCTTAGTCTCTTTATAGAGACCAGGCCACCAATAACGGGCCTGCAAGAGTGAAATTGTAGCAGCCACATCAGCATGTGCAGATGCCACCCCCTCATGCGCTGCTTTAATCAATTGTGGTCTTACATCTTTATTGGGGATGTCGCGTATGCCTACGCCTGGAATTTTATCTTCAGCGTTCAGCATACTTCCCATCAGGTATTGGTATTTATTAGGAAATCCTTTAGGATAAGGCTTACCATCAACCGTAGCTTTTATGGCAGCCATAATGTCTGTGTCTGGTTTGGAACTCGAACGAGTCACTGCAGCTACAGTGGTACCTGCCACTGCTGGCTTTGCGGCTTCATCAGCCAAAGTGTTTCCAGCAACGTGTATCCCAACGCGCTGGTGTCCAAGTGTATGCACAACATGGACTTTGGGTAGCGTCTCTTTCAGGTCTGCTACCTTCCCCCACAGTAGTCTGTGTTTTATGGTGTTGCCTTTCGAACCTCTGAACCCATTCAAGCGCCAGTAATGCAGGTATTCATTAAAAGACTGGACGCAATAATATGAATTACAAACAATCAGTGTGAACTGTGTCGGATCTGTATGTTCTAGTGCCATTAGTAGGGCTTTCAGCTCAGCTAATTGTGCTGTACAATCCCCTAAGGTCTGTGTACAGGTATGTTGTGGACAGAATTTCTCCCCCTCCATATAGCCACTCACAACCGCACATGCAGCAGAATATTGATGTTTAGTTCCAATTGCTGGTTGCGCTGAGCTATTGGTTTACATGACTACATTATATTGATCAATTGGGAAGGTGTCAGCGGGAACTGGATATTCAACTTCATATTGTAGAAATTCTTGAGTTTGTAACTTTGGGTAAAAAATGTAGTCTACATCAGTGGCTGTTAGAGACGTAGCCCATTGTATCCATCTTGGATGAAGTGCTTTTGCGTTCGGGACGCTAGCTTTTGTAACAGCCTCAAGGGCCGGAATAGGAGAAACAACAATAATGCGTTTTCCTTGGGCAAGAGGTCTTTCTTTAATAACAGCCATCTGTACAGCAGTGAGTATTTTCTCTGTGGGTGCAAATCGTTGTTCAGCAGCGGAATACAGGTGTGATTTGTAAGCAATCGGGACTGTCTCACCTTCATTAAATGTGACATAAGTAAACTCAATGGCCCCAGCTATTACCCTGATTGCCAAATGTGCCTTATTGTCCCGTGTGTGTAGATGTTTTGCTGCTAGCATGTCTGCTTGTAACTCTCGAAGAGTATGTGTACAATTTTCCAGTATTTGCCTGAAAAATCAGGATGTATTAATTCATATAAAGGTTTTATACATGTAGCATTATCCGGAATGTATGTTCTGCCAAAATTTAGAAAGCCCAACAATGATTGTAGTTTTTTAATCGTATTTGGAGGTTGCAATTGTGCACATTTTTCTAAAAATTGTGGCGCTAGGCTCTTCCCTTCATTCGACAGCTCATATCCCAGGAACAGGACGCTGAGGAAGGCAATTTTTGATTTTTTGAAGTTAAATTTGTAGCCGACTTCGGCAAACCCTACAACAATGCGGGCTACCCGTCTTATATGTTGTAGTAACTCGTCATCCGTGAGATATATAACATCCACATATGACAATGCTTCAGGGTCCAACTTGTGTAAAATAGCAGTCACACGAGCTGCAAACAGTCCTGGGCTGTTCTTATACCCCTGAGGCAAACAACAGATTTTTTTCTGGGAGCCTAGTGCGCTAAAGCTTGTTAAGTCTCTGCTTTCAGGCGCTATATTCTGGCAGAAGAATCCATTCGAGATATCCAAAGTTGTTTTATACCTTTTCTGCACAATATTGCTCATTAGTACAGTGCTATGCAAATTTTGTATAGCATATGTACGTGCATGTTCGTTTAAATGTCTGTAGTCTAAGACTATTCTGTATGAATGGTCCGGTTTAGCTACAGGGAATAAGGGATTATTCATCGGTGAGACACAGGGTTCAATCACCACCTGGTATTCTAATTGCGTAAGTATTTCTCTCACCGGTGCCCTTGCTTCATGTTTTATGGGATACTGCGGTTGTGGCTGAGGTTCACCTTTAATGGGAATTACATGGTATGGAGAATCCCTGTCCCACCCTACGTGATTTCTATATAACGCAGGTGCTTGTGCGAGAGCCCATTCTATTGAATAGGACTCAGTTCCTCTGGATCAAGGGGCGAGAAGAAAGGTTTAATAACCTCCTCCCCAGCTGGGCAGGTGCGGACAAAATCAGGCGGCCAATCTTGTTCAGCCAACAAAATGTCATATATTTTAACTACACGATCCCAGAAGATTGCGTGTATGGTGCGTTCAATGTCTCCTTCTAATTGTAGAGTTACTCTATACACCCTATCGGGTTCGGAGACACGCATATCTGCTGTTTCTACTTGTATGAAGTCATCAGTTGCTTTCATCTCCAGATGCTCTAGAAGACTCTGGCGAACTACTGTGACCTCTGCCGCGCTGTCTAGCAGTGCTAGAGCCCAGTTCTTGTTCTTCAAGAGAACCCTCTTCCTGAGTGGCATGTCTAACTGAGACAGCCGCCACTTTTTTCTTTTTAAATTGTTGTGTTTGTTGTACTGGTTTCTCTTCCTTCTTAACAGAAACCTCCGAAGAGCGTTGTGATTCCTGACTCGGTTTTAAGGACTCTGTTCTCCGCTCTGATCGCCCACCTCTCTCATTTCTCTTTTCTGATGAGTCCTGAAAGGAACGAGATTGGCGTGTATCAGTATATTGATATCTATCAGGCATTTTTATATTCTCTCTATTTCTGAGATTATACCTATTCTGTGGGGTCTCCGTGCGTGGAGATTCTCCCCTTTCTTTTTTAGGTGTTTGTTGTTTTTTCTCCCAGTGTTTCTTATTACCCTCAGGTTGTTGCTTAGTATTGTCTTTATTAATTTTACCCTGAAATTGAAGTTTTTGTGGTCTAGCCCCAAGGCTATCTCGACCGATACTGGAATGTGTTTCCACTATTATTTTAGGCAGTTCTCGCTCCTGATCTTGTTGCTGAGCGTCACGGAGACGCATGCGCACTGCAAGTGCAACTGCTTCCCCTTTAAGGTTACTTAGGATAATTGAAGAAACTGTGGCAAAGTTGCCCATCAGCTGCATTCCTAGATCTAGGGCCGGGGCATCTTGAATTTGTTTAAGCACTTCGGGTAAGTTGGCTAGTGTCGGTGTACTGTGTGCCGTTGTATAGAGTGCAGCAAATACCGTGCCCCATGTATTACAGTGTTCAACTGTGGGAACCATCCCAAAGGGCAAGCACATGGTTAATATTCTATGTTTATCCTGAGGTCCCGTATGGGGAAATACTGCTTCCAGAGTATTACGTTTTTGTGCTAGCCAAAACGGAGTCTTCTCTTGTTTGGCTGGGACTTTACCCATAATAGAGTGTACAGTGTATAGTCACCGGATTTATACCTGGTGTTACTGCATGTGGTTGTGCTGGAGCAGCACGCACTGGTTTTGTATTTAGTGTCTGCATCACAAATTGTACTAATCGTCTATATATTGCTGTTAATTCAATATATAAGCGTCGAACCTCAGCTACTGCCATATTCGCAACCGCAGGATGAGGTGTACATGTGGCCAATAAAGCCAGGTCGGACCATCATTACTTAGTGGACCTAACCTTACTGGTAATATTGTATGGGGTAGGGCGCCATCAAGCCAATTATTATGTTCTTGATAAGATAAAGGTATCTCTAAATATGCGTACGCCCTGTACTGTCCAGGCGCGTTCGCAACTGTATATGTATGAAATGTATTTGTGTTCCCATCAACTGCTGGAATGTGACCCAAGAGTAAAACAGCTCTGTTCTATAGGCTGCGTGAGCGTCCACCACAAATGTGACTAGACCTCCCTGTGCTGTAAGTCCATGTACTAGTAAATGAGTTGTAAGTGGTTGTCTCATGTTAAGAGCTATTTGTACAGCCTGGGGATTCGCCATTATAATAGCAGCAAGGGTTCAGAGAAGGCACACTAAGGCAGGGTTTTTTTTTCCTTTTAAGGTTCAAGCTTGAACAACCACTCGCTGTAAAATAGGGTTACCTATACGGCGGTGGTGGAAATCCTCATTACCACGGACGTCTCCGTGTACGGATCTGAGGGGTCATTATATACAAATGAGACCGAGATATGCCGGTGGACCCGAAAATTAGAGCCTGACTAAACATTGGCGGCGCCATGTCGCGTAGGCTCTCATTATCCTAATGAGACTGTATTTTGAGCGGCAAGATCGTTCGCAGTGTGGGGGACTAAGTCTGACCCACGGTGAAGGACCCTTGTCACTCTAAATCCGGGTTTTGCTCCGGCTAACTAGCAGTGCCTCATCTCTCCCAAATGGGAGAGACAATTGGGCAGCCGAGCACATGACATCTTAGCACTTCCCAGGGAAGTCGTGGTCACTCAGGTCACAACCGGTTCTCTCATACACAGTGCGGTCTCATATATAAATGACAGAGGCAGTTTAAGTTTTTAAAGATTGGTTTAATAAAACGACTGCATTTAGATAGCAAAGCGTGAGCTGCAATAACCAGAACTACACAACACAGTAGGATTAAAATAGTAACGATGAGAGTGAAGTACAAGAATAAAGCTATCATAATGCCGCTAAATTATGTTCCCTCTAAGTTATATTTCGAGCACAGCATGTGAAGCTCTAAGCCTGCCTTTCAGGTTTCCCCGGGAGGACATCAACCCTCATACCTGAGCAAAGGCCTGTAATCTGCATCAGCATCTGCAATGGGGCAATCAGCATCTAGTTGTAGGTTCCTGGCCAGAATCTCCCTCTGACCTGTACTAGGACTAGGAAGTGTTTTTATAACTAACATGCAGATGTTCTAAGAAAATGTCCCTACGTAAGGATGTGTATTTTCTACGAATACTGGAGACTAAACTTCTACCACATTTACCGGCAATGTACCAGACTGTAGCCTTGACTGAAGCACAGGGCGATCAAGAATGCATTATTTGAGAACACAGTGCTGAACTAAGCTAAACAGTGTGATAGAAGGAAATAAAAACAAGACCGTAAACTGGTTATTGTAAAATAACAGTGCAAGGCTGAATAAAATGTATCTAGGGCAAAGTGCACAGTGGCCTAGTATGTTAAACTAACGTGCATGAAGCTATATTAAAAATGACTACACTACACCAACATTGTGAGGATCAGTTATAATGTGTTGCCAACTGCTTGGGACCTCAACTCCATTCTCGGTGAATCACCGCCATTTTGCAGAACCGATGCATCACCTTCTTTTGTGGTCCAAAAATACCTACACCACTCATATTTGTGAGGATTGACTCTCTTGCATTGCTAACTGCCATGTGCAATGATTCCATTCTCAATGCATCACCACCATTGCGCAGCTCATAATTTATGCATCGCCTTCATTTGTGGACTGATAGCGATGGATCACTTTACCTGCACCCTGCATCCCTTCTTCGATGATGCAACTAAGGTACTTTGCAGGAGGCCAAGGCTGGTCCCTGTATCTGAACCATGCTCCATCATGACCGGCCTGAACATTTGAATTTGTCCCGATCCAGTGTCACCAGATATCCTCAGTTGGTGTTTTTTGCTTTTTAGAGCTATTTTTCAGTTTAATGTTTAAAAATTCATAACTCTGCTTCTACCAATTAGATTGTTGTTGCTTTGGCCTTATTATATTAATTAAACTAAGCTCTTTTTTTCTAAGCAGTATCTTTTTGTGTGGTGTTTTCACTGTTTCACTGTTTGAAATTTTGCACAAATACTCTACACATTGCCTCTTAAGTTAAACCTGATTGCTCTGTGACAAGTTACTAGAGGGTGAGCACAGGTTAATTTAGGGTGTGTTTGTGACTTACTTGTGCTAGCATTGTGGTTTCTGTTTGGGCCGAAGAATTAATTTGACAACCAGGAATCTACTTCCCAACAGTACCTTTATAACCCCTGAAGTTTTTTTTCTAAGCAGGGTCATGGTTTAGTGACATTTTACATTGTTCTTGGCAGATATGCATACCTTTTCTTTTTTGATTGGCATTTTACAGTAGGGAGATGATGAGGTTCCCCTATTACTCTCCTTACTTCCTTTCTTGTTAATGGATCTAACCTCACTTAGCCATGTTCACTCAATGCAGCTGAGCCCCTGAACCACTTCTCTCTGTAGACTCTAGTGCAGGGTTTTGCAAAGTCGCCTGGAGAGCTGGGTCCATGTCAGATTTTTAGCATGTCCACATTTAGAAAAATTTAGATTTCTGAAACATCTTTTTTCTAAATGTGGATATGCTAAACATCTGGCATGGACCCTTCTCTCCAGGACCGACTTTGAAGAACCCTGCTGTAGTGCAATGTTTTTAGGCAGAGATGTGGAGAGAGAGAAGTACATTTTTTTACGTTTTTTTTCCAGTCCAAATTCATGGCATACCTCTTTTAACTTGAATGACAGCGACTTTTTTATGCTTTGTTCTGACTTTCTACTTAATTGCTTGTAGCATAGGTTCCAGTTCTTTGTAGGATTATAAGCAAATGTCGCCTTTTGCTATGAGCAAATATATATGATGAATTCAGTTCCAGATTTACAATGTTGCAAAACAATGATAAAATTAAAATGTTTTCTTTGCATTTTGAGGTACCAAGGCAAACACAATATGGGTATGACAAACATTTCTTATCTATATTTGATCCTTTATATATTGAGATGATTTAAAACATTTGATCCAAATGCCCTTCCCAAAATCAACTAGTGCACAGATATGGACTAGCAATCACTATCACTGCTACTGTTTTATATATCCCCATGAAAGATTTCACAGTAAACGATGCACTCAATAATGCTCAGGGTAAATCTGTAACTAACTTGTGAAGCAGTTGTCCTTGTGAACAGAGAAAATCAACTAACATGTATCTATTTCTTGTTGCAACTACAGGGTCTTTTCATTTAAATTATTTGTATATACGGCTGCTCTCCTTTTTTTGTATGCCTTATCAAAGTGAGTCTCCCACAGTATTTTTTTCTTTCTTGATCTTTCAGCTTTTCCTCTTTCTTCCCTATGTTTGTGAATGCCCTCTGCTTTTACTAAGGTGTTGAGCTGTTGGTCCCATAGCTCTTTTATATGTGCAGATCCCTTTGGCATAGTCTAACCAGATAGGATTATTTCAATAGGCATATTTGAACTTGCAACATCAAAAACAGCTTTTTGATTATCATTTTGAACAATTATTTAATACCACTTGGGTTAATAAATGCTACAATTTTCCCCAATATGTTTCTGAGTACTTAAAACTATTGGAGATGTGGTCTGTGAAGTATGCATCAGCATGTCAGCTAATGTTCCTTCATCTTTGCATTCCCACCACCAAGTGAGGCTTTCCATTGCATTTTCCATGACAGCAGACCCCTTTCCTTCGTAGTTGCTCACTATTTTTGCTCCATCTGTAGTCTCAGGATACATTTTGTATGTTTGTCTCAAGGACCAATTCATCATTCTGTTCATTATGTCTGACTCTATCACCTTTACACGCATTCACCATTAGGTGAGGAAATACATTTGTATTAGCTAGTTGTTTACTTGGAATATATTTACAATTACTAACACATATATAAAAACAGTTGTTCTTTTGGACCATCAGTACATGCATACAGGGAGCAGGAGACTTCTGCAAAGCCTTCTCCTAATCCATTTTTTGGCCCATGGGTTTTGGCTTTCATTATACCAACCTATTACACAGAGGATTGTAGATAGGTTTTACATAATGGTATTTCTTTTCATCATCATTTATTTTCAGCAGAGAAAGAGAAAACACTTAGGTGTATTCGTGGTCCTTTCTTTTCATATGCAAAGCCAAGTGTCATCTAAAAAAAATAGAATCAAGAAAACACATTTCTCTTTTCACTAAATATGCAGGTAAAATTGCATATGTACATATGTCATTGCTTCATTCATAGACAGTCTTCAGCATATTTATAAGTCACTTATTTTGCCAATGCTTGTATACCTATTTTTCCAACACAGTCAGTAATACTGTAAAACAGGCCATAAAGGTAGCACATTAGTAATTGTTTATGTTTCTTGCTTTTACAGTTTATTTTGCCCAGTGTGGGTCCAATGTTTCTGGTCTACTTGAGGGATATGTTCTTGATTCACTTAAGGGGTGAATTTGAATATGATGAGATATGACCTTAAAACTGGAACAATGGAAAATGTATGCATTTATTAGAATACACCATCATGCCTTTAACACCAATATTCATCCTTATAGTTTTTAAATGAATGTCATATCAGCGCTTCATCCCCTCTTAGATTTGATGCTCTGTAGATGCCATGGCTGTATGTACTTATGTTAATCTGTCAATAATTTTCTGTATGAATGTTTCAGACACAATATCCCATTCTTTTGGGGTTCCTAGGTATGGGGGTATAACAAAATTAGTCCGCTCTTACATTGGTCTCCCAAAATGTGTGTGGTAGGGGATCGTGCTTATTCCTGAGAGATTTTATGCACTGAATGCTTGATGTACTTAAGGAAAATGCTCATCTCATGCACCTAATTTCACATCCAGCATTTTTCTCATCTTTAGGGAATGTGGAACCTCCCATCAGTGCTCAGGTTCTGGCACATTTGTCTTTTCACATCAGCTACAAAGTGCGGACCATTATCTGATGATATTGAACATGGAATGCCATAGAGAAAAGATATATCATACAGCAACATTTTGAATGTTGTGAGTGCTGTGCTGTTTCTTGTTGGAAAGGCTTCCCACTAGAGTACATTTATTCCCTGCACTGTCCCAGAGAGAGGTTAGACATAGTCGTTGCTGACTGTGTACAATAGTCCTGCAAGGGTTTAGTCAAAGTTCTTCTCTCTTCAGTCTGAATGTTATTTTCTCTCCAGGATACTTTTATCGTTTCTTTTTTTTTGTTGCATCTAGCCTTCATTGATTTATCAAGTACCCTTTGACGTAGGGAATCGCTCCAAGCTATGGGATATGATGAGCGTCAAGAAAGAACTATTCTCCCTTTTCAGGTGCTTACATAAGGACCTCATAGTGTGGCACGGTCCATCAGGCTAATGTTCCCTTCATGTTAGCTCTATCTGGGGTGTTAAGCAATGGTGTATATTGGCTCCTTTCCTTTTCATCCTTTCATAAATGGGATCAATAAATACCTAATGTAAGAGGTAACGGATATGCCACCTATGCGAAACAACCTTACACCCATTTCGTTATACGCTGAAAATGTGGTGCTCGTTGCCCACATGATAAACGGCCTACAGACCCTTTTAGATTTGTTTTTAGCCCACATGAATGACTTGGAGCTGCAGGTAAATTTTGCGAAAACATATTATGACCTGTGGGGATCCAAGCACGAAGTCCAAGCATTTTATTATGGAGGATTCTTATCTGTCAAAGGTAAAATCTTTTAATTATTTAGGTATTGTTTTTTGTACATTTTTTAGCTGGACTGCATTACTAACCTCTAAATTACAGCACTTCATTAGAAACATTGAGTCCAAATTCAGATTTGCATTAGGTTCAAGCATAAATTAATCATAGAAATGCTGAGTTTATATAAGGGTAAATGTATCTCAGTGGGGGTATATGGAGCTGGGTTATGGGGCTATTGCAAAGCACGTGTTCTCCAAAGAGTAGAAAATTGTTCTATGCATAGAATATTGTCAGTTCTTGAGGGCACTGCTACACTCATATGCCATGAGGAACTTGGAATGCCATACCTGGAGGTATTGAATGGGCTTGCACCACTGTTGTTGTGGGCCATATGTTGGGGAACCCTGGAGGCTGGCCTTGTTAGAACTTATATTACTGTTTGTCACTTGGCAGGCAGACCAGATTCCCTGGCTCTCAGGGAACATTCAAGATTATAGGGCTTTCACAACTATATAAAAACCCTCTTAAAGGCATGCCAAAATATAAAGAACTGGTCAAACAATGCTACTTAGACAATTGCATGAATTAATGCCTTGAGAAGGGCTAGGCCAAGGAATCACCAGTTAAATATTCATCAGTGTCAACAACAATGAACATTGAGCTCTACTTAGAATGAGTTATAAACAATACTCAGTGTTATCATCTCACAATTTTTCGGCTGTGCACACTGCATTTTAAATTTGCCTTCTCTTTGACAGGAGTTTGGCAACATGACCTTCCTCCATGTCATTGTGACAATGACCACTGGGGTGACACAGTGCTGAAAAAATAGTGGATTAAAGCCAGATATTTATTTGTTTCCAATTCCATCAATTATCTGTTCTTTTTGATTTTGTCAGCCTAAGTGAGAACAGTATGCTGAAACGTGGGTCCCATGTACCCTGTGTCACTGGGTTAAAGCTAGCCTGGCTGATGAGGGGTGATACCCTAAAACCGGTCTTAGGATGCTTGTTTCCAACTCAGGGAGGACCAGGCTTGGCAGTTCAGGCTAGACTGCAACCATGTGGCACAGGGTCAAGACTGATTTGCAAATGGCTGGGTCCAAACTAGGTGGCATGGTGAGCAGAAAAAATTGATGGAATAAACCAAGATCTGTGACAGAGGGTGAATGTTTGATTTTATCCACATTCCGTCTATTATCTATTCTTTTTCATTTTGTCACCCTAAGTTTGAAGGGTATGCCGAGACGTGAATCCCATGCTCCCTGTGCCACTAGATTCAAGCTAGCATAGCTGATGAGAGTTGATACCCTGAAACCAGTCCCAAGATGCTTGTTTCCAGTCCAGGGAGGACCTGGCTTGGCAGTTAAGGCTGGACTGCTCCCACGGGGTGCAGAGTCAAGACTGATTTACAAATGGTTGGACCCAAACTAATGTAGCATGGTGAGTAGAAAAAATTATAGAATAAACCTAGATCTGTGACTGGGGTGAATGTTTGATTTTTTCCACATTCCGTTCATCATCTGTCCTTTTTGATTTTGTCACCCTAAGTGGGGAGGGTATGCCCAGTCGTGGGTCCCATGCTTCCTGTGCCACTGGATTCATGCTAGCCTGGCTGCTGAGGGTGATATCCTGAGGACATGGCTTGGTAGTTTGGGCTGGAAAGTTCAGATGGTGAGCTGGGTCAATCACATTTTTCCCACATTTCTGTGTGGGATGATGACACTGGGAAAAAATTCCTACCACCCAACATTCCTCTCAGTCTCCCGGTAAAAATGATACCTCACTTGTGTAGGTGGGCCAAGTGCCTGTGACAGGGTAGAGCCAAAGACATGTCGAAATTGAGGGGGAACCAAAGCGGGTCCAAAAGGGCAATTTGAAAAAAATAAAAATTTAGGCTGACAAGTGCAGCAGGATTTTTATTGGTATAGATGAGACAATGGTGGGTGGTAGGAATTTTGTGGATTCCTGCAGATTCCGGAAGGTTCCATCGCAAAAATGTGGGAAAAATGTGATTTCCAGCAAAGTTGGAGGTTTGCAGGGCATTGTGGGTAAGAAAATGGTGCAGGGTGCATGTGAAGCACACCACCCTGGAATCACCCAGCTGTTTAGTATTTAGATGCGTCTTGTGGATTTTTCTACATGGCAGCATCCCAAAGTCCAAAAATGTCAGCCCTCACCATTCCAAGTGGGATGATTTGGAGAGTTAGCCAAGCTCTCATGGTACAAATGTAAAACCAAAACCCAAAATAATCAAATGTCCTCTTGCTTGCTGTGAGATAAGATGTTTTAGTGTACGAGGGTAGAGCTGAAAGACTGTTACCCACCTTCAGTTGGGGAGTGGGCATAACCACGCCCATACTGGTTAGTAACCACATCCACTTTTTTTTTAATTCTCTGCCATCTAGTAGACTTTCTGCCCCCTCGGGGTGTGGATCAGGGGTAATTGCCCAATTTGCCTACTGGTGGGCTGAACAACCTTGGCCCCATTTATTTGGGTTGGGGGTATTTTGAAATGAAAATCTTCCCTGGTCTCTGGTGGGCTTTCTGCCCCCCTTGGGGGCAGATGGGCCTTCCGAAAATAGGCCGATCTGCCCCCAAGGGCAGCAGATATGGCCAACAGTAATGTGCCCCCATGGGTCTAGTGGCAGAACAAAATAGACAGGTCTGTCCCCAAGGGGGGAAGAAATGGCCTAAATACAATTTGCCCCCCAGGGGAGGGACTCTTGCCTAAGGGGTCGCTCCCCATACATAAAAACATAAAGTAAGTGAAAAATATATCTATCCCTGGTGTCTAGAGGTTTCTGCACCCCCTGGGGAGTGACCCTTGCCTAAGGGGTTGCTCCCCACATATATAAAAAATAATAATAATTAGCCCTGGTGTCTAGGTGGTTTCTGCCCATCCTAGGGGCAGATCGGCCTAATTATATTAATAATATTTTGTCCCCCCTGGGGAGCGGCCCTTGCCCACGGGGACGCTCCCCTTATGCGTAAGTATTCAAAAAAAAATTAAAAATCCCTGGTGTCTAGTGGTTTCTGCCCCCAGGGGAGGCAGAAATTGCCTAAAATAATTTGCCCCCTCGGGGACGACCCTTGCCTAAAGGGTAGCTCCCTACATATAAAAATAAAAAATAAACAAAAAAATAATTATCCCTGGTGTCTAGGGGTTTTCTGCCCTCGGGGGAGGCAGAAATGGCCTAAAAATGATTTGGCCCCCTGGGGAGTGGCCCTTCCCCAAGCGGCTGCTCCCCATATGGGTAAGTATAAAAAAAAAATCCCTGGTGTCTAGTGATTTCTGCCCCGCTGGGGGCAGATTAGTCTAGTTATATTAGGCCGATCCGCCCCCGGGGGGGGGGCAGAAATGGGCTAAAAATAATTTGGCCCTTGGGGGAGCGACCCTTGCTTCAGGGGTTGCTCCCCACATATGAGCCTTATTATATTAGGACAATCTGCCCCCAGGGGTGCAGAAATCACCTAAAAGTAATTTGGCCCCCTGGGGAGCGGCCCTTGCCCAAGGGGCTGCTCCCCTTATGTGTAAGTATATAAAAAAGTTCCCTGGTGTCTAGTGGTTTCTGCCCCCTTGGGGGCATATCAGCCTAATTATATTAGGTCGATCTGCCCCTGGGGGCACAAATGGCCTAAAATTAATTTGGCCCCCCAGGGAGTGACCCTTACCTAAAAGGTCGCTCCCCACATATAAAACAAAAACAAAATTATCCCTAGTGTCCAGGGTTTTTCTGCCCGTCCCCGGGGGCAGAAATGGGCACAACAAAAAAAGAAATGGCCCCCTGGGGAGCAGCCCTTGCCCATGGGGCCTCTCCCCTCATGACAATTAACCCCCCAAAAATATTCCATGGTGTCTAGTGACATTTCTGCTGCCCGATCGCATCGCAATTGGTGCGCAGAAATGCTGAGAGAGACATGAAAGGAGCGCAAAGGCCTTTCCTCTCCTTTCATGCCTTTCTCTGCCCCTCCATTGATTGGAAGAGAAATGCAAAAGCATTTCTCTTCCAATCTGGCAGGCCTCTGATGATACACCACTGGAGGGGCAGGGGGCGTCGGGAGTGGAAGGGGAAGCGAGTCGCCTTCCATCCCTGCAGTGGGGGCGCTAAGGTGAGGCTCGCTCCCCCCATGAGCCGGTACCAGGATATGACGGTTACATCTTTGTCACCTCAGCGTCGCAGCCAATTATATAACCGTTACATCCTTGGCTGCAGAGGGATTAAACTTTGTCTAGGCAGATTGGATTTGAGGTGCAGGCGCAATAATGGTGAACAGTTGGGCAGTCAGAAGACTGAAAGTTAACACTGGTTTGGAGCACAGTCTACTTAAAATTCTATATGATTTTTTAAACGTGAAGGCCCCATACGTTCAGGATGGCATTAATTTAGAGCTTATCATTTGATACAGGGCCAATACCTATGGCTCATTCAATATGCATATCATTTTGAAAAATGTGACTCTGAAAGCAGAACCAACTTGTTTCTGGGTGATGAGATGATCAATATGGCTGCCAAGATTATTGAACTGTAAGCCCAGATAGTTGATGGTTGATGATGCTTCTAATTTTTTGTTGCACAAATGTCATGCCTCTTTCATGATATTAGTCCTACAAATTATTAGGAACTTAGGGCCCGATGTACCACACAATTTTGCTGTCCAAACAGGCGAAGTTAGCCTTTTGCGACCGCAGAATGGTCTTTCCTAATGTACCATCCCTATTTTGTGAGCTGCCATGCAAATACCAACTCGCAAACGAGGGATTGTGACTCGCAATTAGGAAGGGGTATTCGACGGGCATCCCTTCTTAATTGTGAGTCACAGTGGCATGTATGATTGTTTTGTGGCTGCATTGCGGTCACAAAACAATCGCTGTTACAACCATCTTCAAATTGGTGGTAACCCATTCGCAAATGGGAAGGGGTCCCAATGGGCCCTCTTCCCCTCTGTAAATGGAAGTGAAAATATTTTCCAGGGCAGGTAGTGGACTCAAGGACTACTACCCACTCGTAAAAACAGAAAAAAAATGCATCCTATTTTACTTTAAGGAAAACGGGCTCCATTTTTTTTTTTTTTAAACTGCTTTATTTAAAAAGTCTCTGTCATGGTAGTCTGCTCACCCCAGCAAACCACCAGCCCTGTGAGTGCAGCCAGATCAAATGGGGTCACAAATTGCAATCTACCTCATGAATATTGATGAGGTAAGTCATTTATAACCCAATTGGGAATCACAAACAGTGATATTGACACTGTTTGGTCTTGTGACTCGTAATTTGCGACTCAAAAATGAATTGGAAATTGTGAGTCACAAAACATATTGTCGTACACCTCGCCCTTAGTTTTTTCACTGTTAATTTTAATGTTATTCATTTGAAAGTATGCATTCAGGGCATATTTCAAAATTCTGTGGCCCTACGTGAGTTTGATAAAAAATAATGGTGTCAGCAGCATACTGAGGAGTTGCTTTGCCTCTGCCAATTTTGGTGGAAGCAACGTCACACTTGCTAGATGGTTAATAATAACTGCAAGGTACAGGTTAAAGATGAGAGGAGGCAAAATACACCCTTTTTTAACCCACCTTGAGGTTGGCATTCTGTTTGTTGTTACCCAATTGATTATGATCCACACCCCTACTCATGTGTTGGAGTAAATGGCATTTAGTAGAGAGTCAGTGATCTTCCCACTTATGGAGTTTAAGGCACATCCTTCCCCTATAAATGCAATCAAAATCTGTTGTGAAATCAATAAATCCAGTGAAAGGGGGGCCTTCTTCGTGGCTTTGTTTGAAAGGCACGCCAAAGCCATTAGATTATCTTCTGTCCAACATCATCCACGGAAACCTGTTTGGATCAGGAGGATTATCTTTTTTTCCGACGCCCATTGTTCTAACTGTTTAAGTAGGATCTTGGCATGTGCCTTACCATCGACATCCATCAGTACAATTACTCTGTGATTCTCAAGATCCCTTTTTAGAGATAGGGACTAGGACCAAACCCTACCAGCTCTCTGGAATGGCATTGCACATCCTATATTGAATATATAACGAGTGATTCATCCAAGCCCATTCTGTGCTTGCTGCTTTGAAGATGCTGGCTGGAAGGCCATTTGGTCCCAGAGCTCCTGCCAACCTCATGGACATAATTCTCTTATATACTTCTTCAAACTTGGTATTTGAAGGTCACAAACACAGGGTGCCTGAGTACTCAGGACGATTAGAAAGACTTGGTGGTTCCACAGGTTGGTTTTCCTCATAATAGTTTTCATTGGAGGTCGACCAAGTTGCTGCTGAGCTATTACTAAACTTTTGTTGATTCCGAGGGTTCATTGTATTGTGAACCAGCACCCAGACTGTATGCGAATGAGTTAATTGTGCTGCTTTATATAGTTTATACACGGTTTTACTATGTAGAGTTTATCTAATTCCATATTCTCACCATGCAACCCTCAATGCTACCTGCCTTGATTGATTATGTCTATCTCTTGCCAGTAACCTGCCGCTGGTGTTCTTCTTTTTAATCTAATGATCTCCCCTTTCTTAGAGTAATCCTCTTGCCCCTAAACGTTCCTACTGTCCATGTTGAGTCAAACATCTCATTCTCAAGTCCGATTCCCTGAACTTAAGTGAGACATGCCAAAGCTGTGCAACTCATATGCCATATTTACTTGCATTGAAGATGATGTACCCTTCTAACTGATGATTGTAATTTGGCTGAAACGTTTCGTAATTTGTTCAAAAGTAGTTACATAATTCTTTTCATAATTACATTTCACTCATCCCTTAAGCAGTCTTGTGAGAGGCAAACTTTGTTACAGAGATTTGACTCTTCTCACAAAACCATTGAATGACAGGCCAACCTGACATCCAACATAATAAAACTTCTAGCTTAGCTTAACCTAGCCATCATATTGATATTCTTTGTAGGGGAAAATCAATGTACTTAAATAACCTGATGGAAGCTGCACACATCTATGCAGATAGGAAAGCCTGTGTCCCTTTCATGTGCTACTACAACTGATGATGAACTGGAGCTCTCACCTGTTTCAGTCAACTCCTCACTTACATTATAAGTGTTAGACTTGGCATCCTTGGCATGGTCTCCCCTAACTTTTTGCCTCTGTTTCCCAAGGTTGCTGATGTCTGCTGGACTCTGTTTCTGCTGTTTTTGATACACTGGGTACTTTACCACTGCTATCTAGTGCTAAAGTTCAAGTGCTCCATTGTAAAATGTATGTATAATTGGCTTTCCATGTTTGACCTATTTTATGTACTAGTAAGTCCCTAGTACAGTGCACTAGAGGTGCCCAGGGCCTGTAAATCAAATGGTACTAGTGGGCTTGCAGCACTGTTGGGCCACCCACATTAGTAGCCCTGTAAACATGGCTCAGACGTGCCACTGCAGTGTCTGTGTGTGCAGTTTTGAACTGCCAATTAGACTGACTTGGCAAGTGTACCCACTTGCCAGGCCTAAACCTTCCCTTTGAAATCTCAAAATGTTTTACTATTGTGACAGTCTTCCATAGGATGGGCGTTTTGCAACTAAATGGTCTCTGTTGGATGTTTATTTTAAAAAACCTAATAACCAACTTGTCATGTCTAAGTTGCTCTGTAACTGCCTCGGATTTGCATGGAATAGCTAATAGAGGGCTGCCAAATATGCATCCATTGTCTCTGTAGCAAGTTGTCTCCTAGAGACAGTCTATTTGTTTTTACTACAGTGCCTTGTACAAATTACAATATTTACCTACTCGCTTCCATGTCTTTTAGTGCAAAACATATAAATTTCCTGTTGGTGTCATATACACTGGAAAGTACTTGGAAATGCTCTGATATCCCATTCCAGACAACGTTCAAGCATGCATTACTTCCTGAATGGGTGCAAGTGGAAAGCATCACATCTCCCCACATAGACAAACACTTTATACTCCTTACAGTTTAAGGATTAAAATAAACAAATAGACTTAAAATACCACTACTTAATAAGTACAGACCAATTAATATGTGGTTGGAAAGATACAAGAATCATGTACATCTCAGGTGAGTGCCAACCACCGTTCAAGAAGACCAATGGGCATTATAAAAGGAATCCAAACATTGCCTAACCAGATGGTGAGACTTGGGGAAATGAGGCTTCTAGCATGTTTCTGCATGCACTGTGAAAGCAGTATCTAATTATTTTGATGCCACTTATCTGTGCCAAACAGTAATAGGGATGAGCTCATCTTTGAAACTCATCAAATATATTTAGCTAAATCCCTGACACAACTGGAAAGCCACTCTCTTGCAGATGAATATAGTAAGACATGGAGGTGGAGTAAAGCTCACAATTCAAATCTCAATACAGAGTTTATTGTTTCGATGTGACCCATTGTCATTTTTAGAATGACAAACTCATATTTGAAGACGCGTTTCAGCAACCCACAAATGGAGGAGGATAAGCTAAGAGACAATCATACAACTTGCAATTTCAATGGACTCAAACAAAATATGAACAAATATAACATCACTGACTAAAAGATATAAGACGTAAATGCTTCCTTATTGTGTGCTATCAAATTCACTACTATTCAAGATTACAAAACAGTGATTACAAAAACTCATTATGAGCAACTGGCACATATTAAGGGCCTTATTACAAGTTTGGTGGCCCCAGGACTGCCAAGGTGACAGTGCGACCGTAATTGGTCTGGCGGATGTGACCATTGTATTACAGGTTTGCCTGTTGTACCAACAGAAGACCGCCAGTACTCTGCTGGCACCATCAGGCAGCATGGACTGCCACGTTCACAAGAAAGTACAAACAGGCCAGGAGAGCCTGTGTTTCCGCCAGACCCATTACAAGACCATACACCACCAACCACCATGTACCAGAAGGTGGAAATCAACAGTATCAAGGGAGACACTCACCTGCAGGAAGTCTTACATGTCCACTGCCACCATGGATCCCTTCACACATGTCATGCTGCTGCTGATGATCATCGATAATCAATGAAGTCAACGTCGCCATGGACACCAACAAGTATAAATATGCACATCTACCTGCATCACCAACCTCAAAAACAGCGTGTAGTGCCGGCAAACACACGATTGAGGGGCATGCCATGGACTGCAGGTACACATCACAAACAACACACACTCACAAACATACATCAACACAGACACATGCACAGTTAAAATAGGTCCCCTGTGCAGCACTCCCACACAGCACTGCAAACGTACACCAATACACATGCTCACACAGCTCAGGCACAGGGGGACTGAAGGATACACAACATTGTCCCCCACATTAACAACACACCTACAGCTCATATACAAAAACAATCCACACACTCACATTCCACACTTGGCAGGGACTGTCCTTGCATATAACACATATATGCATTGATGTGGCATGCAACACAAACATCACCAGTAAACGACCCTGCAATGGGCACACACATCACACACATCAGAGCACAATGGAAGCACAATGGCATACACAAACCGTAGGGACACAAATAGACCAAGAAAAACATGACAACTATACCTACGCAATTGGGATGGGGTAATCTGTGCCACCCAGGTAAGGAGACTGCACTGGGACACATAGCACTTTGAACAGGTCCCCAAACAACATGTTCAAAGGAAATGGCCCTACATCGGCACAATGGGGAAGGGCAAATCAGCAAAGTACATTCAACCCCTACTGCATGGGCATACCACTGCAGTAACTAGTTGCAAGGGACACAGACCTAAAACGACACATCACCAGGCAAATGCAAAGGAAGATAGCACGAATAAACACACACCATGTTTCACAAAGTTCAAGCAGACACAAATCCATGAATCCATAAGCCGATCAGGAGACGAGTCTAACACCACAAAGCCTACATTGGACAACAGAAAAAGAAATATTTACCATACAAAACAGTACACAATGCCATGACACCACCATTGCGTTTACACACACATACCTATACACACAACATATATCATTGTCTTGGGGGACAACAACACTGCAAACAAACTCACTAACTGCAAACAACATTACATTGAGCAGCACGAAGGCTCAAACACACACAACTGGAGACACACAACCATTCAGGAACAATATAAATCTAGAAAAGGAATTGCAGGACAAATGTATACCCAATAAACAACTGTTTGGGTTTATTCAATGGTAACTTGGTAAAGTCCAAAGGCTATAGGCCAGCCCATATAAAGTCCATTAATGGCAAAGTGTTGTGTCTAAACTTGACATTCAATTGCCATGGAACCTTCACAGGAAGGGGCATCAAGGGGGCAGGCAGGCACCTCAGGATTTATCTGGGGCAGGGGGGTGCAGGATTTAATTTACAAGGGGGGTTGGGAGGGGTGGTCGTCCTGGAAGTGGTGGGTGTCTTCTTGGGAGGGGTGGGCTTTTTCTTCAGGGGAGAGGTGTAGCTACCTGTAGGGGGAGCAGGGGAGGCCTTAGAGGTGAAAGGGATGGCCTGGGAGCTGGGTGGGGTCATTTTGGGTCTGGGACGAGGGCAAGAGGGCAAAGATCAAGGTCAAATAAAAAAGTTTCTTGGATACACGGGATGGTCATCAGAAGGAGGTTGGGATTTGGAGATTAAGGGAGTTGCTGTCTGATGTGTAGGTGTGGATGTCATGGGTGTGTGCTCATGGAAGTTATGCTTGAGTTTGGTGGGTGTCTGCTGGGTGGGTGAGTGAGGGTGTTTATGTGTCTTGAGCTTATTGGTGGCAGAGGTGTGTAGGGATGCTATTGCCTGTTGGGGTGGTACTGCAGGTATGGTGGATGTGGTGGATGTATGTGTGCCTGTAGTTGTGGTGTCTGCAAGTGTGGTGCTTTTGGTGAATGTCTGGGGGTCTGCTGGGGTGGTGACTGTGGGTAGGACGGGTATGGTGGCTAAGTCTGTGACTATTGTGGTTGCATCTGTAGGTATGCTTGATGTCATTTGTGTGATGCTGGGTGACCTCTCCATCCTCATAGCTGTGCCACATGCAGAAGACCTAAGCTAACTTTTGGCACATAATGGCATCCCATCGTAAAGTCTATTCCTACATATCACACACAAGGTCTTGCACACATCTATTTGGCAAATAAATAATATATCAACATTTAAAATTGATGTCATGAAATACTGCAATGTAAATTACAAAAGTGCAATGTCCTGGAGTAGCTGACATGGAAATACACTTGTCACACTGGAAACATTTCAGCAATGTATACTTCAACAAGTGACACCCCTCCCACTAGGGTCAAGGAGGTAGTATCCATGTTACTGAGAAATGCCACACATTTGTCATTGAAAGGAATAGCTTTTGGGTCAAGTTCAACATGTCGGGAGATATGTCTTCAGAATACACAAAATAATGAATCAGTAAGCCCCAAGATAGTCACCACTAATGTCTGATACCCATTTAATGACATTCTCTGAGTGTTACTGTAGTAACCATTTGTCGTGTGCATGTTGGAGGGACACAGAACTTCCAATGACTAATAGAAGGACCCAAATGTGTAGTCCAATGAGAAACAACATTACTATCCACATCTTGGACATGCCAACCCAGGTGGCTGTGAATGAATGACTGTACCCAAACACATGTTATGTCAACTTCACAGCAAATGGTAAGAGGCTGGCATGGCTTCTAGTGGGTACCAAAGGTACTTACACCATATACCAGGTCCAGTTACCCCTTATTAGTGAAATGTAGTCAGTGTCTAGAAGCCAGGATGTCTAGAGGTAGCTGTAGGCAGAGCAGCCAAGGCTGAACTAGGAGACATGCCAAGCTCTTGCAATACCACTGTAGTCACACAGTACTCAAACACATGAAAGACAATACTCAGTGTTACAAAAATAAAGGCACTTTATTTTAGTGACACAATGCAACAAATACTTTGGAGACTATACTCCCTTAGGAGGTAAGTAAATAACACAATATATACACTAGTAACCGAAAACAGGTAAGTAAGTAGTAAGCAAATAGTGCAAACAGTGAAAATCACAATAGGTTGCAATGGGCCTAGGGGTAACACAAACCATATACTAAGATAGGGGAATGTGAAAGTCGGTTTCCCACCTAGGCAACTGTAGTGTGTAGAGGGGTGCTGGGAGAGCAAGAAAACACCAAAGGTAAGTACAATACCCCAACCCAGAGCCCAAGAAAGCAGGAGTAAAACAAAGCAAGTTTCTTGAAACACACTAGAAGTTGTGATAGAAGACAGTGCAAGAACCAGAAGAGACTGCAAGACACCAACAATGGATTCTTGGACCCAAAGACCTGCGGAAAAAGGGGACCAAGCCCAAGAAACACTGAAGATTCTAGGGAGAATAGGGAGCCCCTACTTACCTGGATAAAGAGGCTAAAGAAGAACCATTCGTGAGAAGACAAAGTTAGTATTGCACCAAAGAAGATTGATGTGGGTTCCTGGTTGGTGCAGAATATGTCCCACACCTGATGGATGAATGCAGTCTGGTTTGCGTCACTGGATTCCACCAACAATCCTTGATAAATGCAAAGCTTGCGGTTAGTGGAAAATGGCACTGCTTGGGAACAGGAGGGACCTGGTGGCCTCTATCCAGGAAGGGGAGATAGAGAGGGCTGTCAGCAACTCAGAGAGCCCTCCAAAGACCAGGCAGCATGCATAGGAGTCCCACAGCATGGGGACAAATAAGGAGCAAATGAAGGCCCATGCAGCATGACGCAAAGGATTCCCACGCCGCGGGAGAACCACTCAGGAAGCTGTGCATCACAGGATGGAGTGTTGGGTGCCTAAGCTGTGCTGTGCATGAAGAACGTCTTGGAAGGTCACGCACAAGCCTTGGAAACTGCAAGTTATGCAGTACAAGGGGTACTATCTTACGTGGGGAGGCAAGCTCTTACCTCCACCAAAGTTGGACAGCTGGATGTTGGGACTGCCGGAGTCATTATAGTCTACCACCTGTGTTGCTGGATCCATGCCTGCCATCTAGAGAGTGGTCCCAAGCCACCAGTCATCGCTGCAGAGAGGTGCCTGCTGAAGCAGGGAAGTGACTTCATCACTCCACGGGAGATTCCTTTGGTTCTTCTGGTGCAGGCTGAAGACAGGCTGTCCTCGGAGGATGCACAGCTTGGAAACTGTTGCAGTTGCTGGCAGGAGCTGAACAATGTTTCAGAAGTTTTCTTAGCTTCTTTGATGCAGTTTTGGAGAGTTCCTGGAGCAGTCAGCAGTTGATCTGTCAGTAGAAGATGAAGTAAAGGAGGCAGAGGATTCCTGCTGGAGTCTTCCAAACTGAATCTGATGAAACACCCAGAGGAGAGACCCTGAATAGCCCTAAGAAGGGGATCAAATCAAATCAAATCAAAAACATTTATAAAGCGTGCTACTCACCCGTGAGGGTCTCAAGGCGCTAGGGGGAGGGGGTTACTGCTGCTCAAAGAGCCAAGTCTTGAGTTGCCTCCCGAATGCGAGGTGGTCCTGGGTGGTCCTGAGGTTGGTGGGGAGGGAATTCCATGTATTGGCCGCCAGGTAGGAGAAGGATTTCCCACCTGCCATGGTGCGGCGGATGCGAGGGACGGCGGCAAGAGCGAGGTTGGCGGAGCGAAGTTGACGGGTGGGCGTGTAGAAACTGAGGCGGCGGTTGAGGTATTCAGGTCCCTTGTTGTGGAGGGCTTTGTGTGCGTGGGTGAGGAGCCGGAAGGTGATCCTTTTGTTGATGGGAAGCCAGTGCAGGTGTCTCAGGTGGGCAGAGCTGTGGCTGTTGCGGGGTATGTCGAGGACGAGGCGGGCGGAGGCGTTTTGTATTCGCTGCAGACGTTTCTGGAGTTTAGCGGTGGTTCCTGCGTATAGGGTGTTACCGTAGTCTAGGTGGCTTGTGACGAGGGCGTGGGTCACAGTCTTTCTGGTGTTGGCGGGGATCCAACGGAAGAGCTTGCATGCGGAGGGTGAGGAAGCAGGAAGATGATACGGCATTGACTTGTTTGGTCATGGTGAGAAGTGGGTCCAGGATGAATCCGAGGTTGCGTGCGTGGTCTGAAGGGGTTGGTGAGTTCGGGGTGTTTCCGAGGATGAGGACTTCCGTTTTGTCTGAGTTCAGTTTCAGACGGCTGAGTTTCATCCATTCTGCGACGTCTTTCATTCCATCTTGCAGGTTGGTCTTGGTGCTGGTGGGGTCCTTGGTGAGGGAAAGTATCAGCTGAGTGTCGTCGGCGTAGGAGGTGATGTTGATGTTGTGTTTGCGTACGATGTCGGCGAGGGGGCTCATGTAGACATTGAAGAGAGTCGGGCTGAGCGAGGAGCCTTGTGGGACGCCGCAGATGATCTCGGTGGGGTCTGAGCAGAACGGTGGGAGGTAGACTCTTTGGGAGCGGTTGGAGAGGAAAGAGGTGATCCAGTCCAGGGCCTGTCCTTGGATACCGGTGGAGCGGAGGCGGGATATTAGGGTTCGTGGCAGACGGTGTCGAAGGCAGCCGAGAGGACGAGGAAGATGAGGGCGACTGTTTCTCCGTTGTCCATCAGAGTTCTGATGTCGTCTGTGACTGAGATGAGGGCGGTTTCTGTGCTGTGATTGGCTCGGAATCCGGACTGAGAGGGGTCGAGTAGGTTGTTGTCTTCAATGAAGTTGGTAAGTTGCTTGTTGATGGTCTTCTCTATGACTTTGGCAGGGAAGGGGAGGAGCAAGATGGGGCGGAAGTTCTTCAGGTCGCTGGGGTCCGCCGTAGGTTTCTTCAGTAGGGCGTTGACTTCTGCGTGTTTCCAGCTCTCGGGGAAGGTGGCGGAAGTAAACGAGCTGTTGATAATGGTCTGGAGATGCGGGGCGATGATGTTGTCGGCTTTGTTGAAGATGAAGTGTGGGCAGGGGTCCGAGGGGGCACCGGAGTGGATGGAGTTCAAGGTAGCTTTGGTCTCTTCCGTGCTGATGTGAGTCCAGGCGTTGTGGGTGATGGCTAGGGTTGTAGGTTGTGTGGTGGTTGGCTGGGTCTGGCGTCCGAAGCTGTCGTGTAGGTCGGTGATCTTAAGATGGAAGTAGGTGGCGAGGGAGTTGCAGAGGTCTTGTGAGGGCGTGATGGTGTTGGCGTTGGCATTAGGATTGGAGAGCTCTTTGACAATGTTGAAGAGTTCTTTGCTGTTGTGAGTGTTCTTGTCCAGTCTGTCTGTGAAGGAAGTTCTTTTGGTGGCGCGGATCAGATGGTGGTGTTCGCGGGTGGCGTTTTTGAGGGCAGACATGTTTTCTGCGGTGTGGTCCTTGCGCCAGGCTTTCTCGAGGGTGCGGCAGGTTTTTTTCGATTCCTTGAGGGTGTCTGTGAACCAAAGAGGTTTCCTGGTGTTGGTCTCTCTTGGGAGGCGTCTGAGGGGTGCGAGGTTGTCCGCGCAGTTGGTAATCCAATGTGTGCGGCTGAGGGCTGCATCGTTGGGGTTGGTGGAGAAGGTGGGTTGGTTGTCGCTGAGAGTGGAGAGAAGCTGTTCCGTGGGGATTTTGTTCCAATGTCTGCGTGGGATGGGTTTTGTGCGGAGGTGGAGAGTCTCGCATCGGAAGGTGAAGTGGACACATCTGTGGTCGGTCCAGTGTATTACGGAGGAGTGGCTGAAGGATACGTGTTTGCTGGCGGAGAAGATGGGGTCGAGCGTGTGTCCGGCGATGTGGGTGGGGGTGTTCACCAGTTGCTTGAGACCGAGGTTGGTGAGGTTGTCGAGCAGGGCGGTGGTGTTGGGGTCGTTGTTCTGTTCCAGGTAGAAGTTGAGGTCACCGAGGAAGATGTAGTCCGGCGAGGCAAGGGCGTGCGGGGAGATGAAGTCAGTGATAGAGGGTGTGTGGGCCAGGGGGTCTGTAGATGAGAGTTCCTCTGAGGGTGGTCCTGGGGTCGGTGTGGATCTGGAAGTGCAGATGTTCGGCGGCGAGGGGGGTGTTTTCTGTGGAGGTGGTGACGTTGATGGAGTCCTTGAAGACGATGGTGATTCCTCCACCGACTTGGTTGGTGCGGTCTCTCCTGGAGATCTTGTAGCCGTCGGGGATGGCTATGGCGATGTCGGGGGCCGAAGAGGCGTTCATCCAGGTCTCAGTGATGAAGGCAACGTCCGGTGCGGTGGAGTCCAGTAGGTCCCATAGTTCAATGGCGTGCTTGTGGACGGAGCGTGCGTTGATCAGGATGCATTTGAGGTGGTTGTTGACGCGTGGGCTAGCGGGCGGGGTGGTTTCGCGGTGGAAGGTGAGTCTGCAAGTGAGGCATGCGAAGGGTCCATGGGTGCGTTTAGGGTTGGCTTGGAAGCAGGTACTGATGCGCCCCTGGTTGAAGGCGTGGAGGGTGTTGGGGTCGTAGCAGTGCTGTGGGGTTTGGGAGTGCTGGGGGCTAGGGGTCGTGGCGCTGGGCGCGGTCCAGGCGTGGCCGGGCGCAGCCGGGCTTGCCTTTGGCACGCCTTTGGTGCGCCAGCGGCGCAGCCGCCATAAGAGGAAGGAGGGGGGGAGGAGGGGTCAGCTGGGGCCAGGGGGGGGAGGGGGTGCGACGAATGGGAGCAGGGGGGTGAGCCGAGCAGGAGGTGGCGGAGGGTGGGGGGGTCAGGTAGAGGGGAGGGGAGAAAAGATAGGGGAGGGGGATTACAGAGGAGGAGGGGAGTCAGGAAGAACAGAAGAGGAGAAGAGAGAAGAGTCAAGAGAGAAGAGTCAAGAAGAAGAGTCGAGAAGAAGAGGAGAGAAGAGTCAAGAGAGCAGAGCGAAGAGTCAAGAGACAAGAGAGAAGTGTCAAGAAGAAGAGTCAGGCAGGAGAGGAGAGACCTGAGAAGCAGAGGGGAAACGTCCAGAAGATGAGGAGAGGCCACAGAGGAAGAAAAGGAACACGCAGAGAAAAGTACAGAAGAGGAAAAGGACACGCAGGTCAGGGTGCAGAGGAGAACACAGATGAAGAAAGAAGAAAGAACACGCAGATCGGGGTGCAGAGAAGAACACAGATGAAGAAAGAAGAAAGAACACGCAGGTCGGGATGCAGAGGAGAAAAGAAGAACACAGATGAATAAAGAAGAAAGAACACGCAGATCGGGGTGCAGAGGAGAAAAGAAGAACAGAGATGAAGAAAGAAGAAAGAACACACAGATCGGGGTGCAGAGAAGAACACAGATGAAGAAAGAAGAAAGAACACGCAGGTCGGGGTGTAGAGAAGAAAAGAAGAACACAGATGAAGAAAGAACACGCAGATCGGGGTGCAGAGAAGAACACAGATGAAGAAAGAAGAAAGAACACGCAGGTCGGGGTGCAGAGGAGAAAGAAGAACACAGATGAAGAGCAAAGCAGGAAGAGAACGCGGTGAGGAAGAGGAGCGGGCCGAGGAAGAGCAGAACACGCAGCAAGTGGGCTGCAGAAGAGGAGCAGAGAGCAAGGGGAAATGGACAGCAGAGGTGCGGAGAGAAGTTGGAGGAGAGAGCGGAAGGCAGAAGACAGAAGTACAGGAAAAGAGAGGTGAGTAGCGCGGGGCTGGGCGGGGGGAGTACTTACTGTTTTAGCAGGTTTTGCTGGGATGTGTCAGGAGCCTGGGCTGGTGGAGCTGCAGCGGCAGGGGGAGCGACCTACCCTCGGGTCAAGGGTCGCTGACTCTGCTGCGCAGCGGCCGCCATAAGATGGAGGAGGGGGGAGGAGGGGTCGGCGGGGGGGGGCAGGAGGGGGGTGACGAATGGGAGCAGGGGGGGCGGGCCGAGCAGGAGATGGCGGCGGGAAAGCGGAGGGTGGGGGGGTAAGGTAGAGGGGAGGGGAGAAAAGATAGGGGAGGGGGGATTACAGAGGAGGAGGGGAGTCAGGAAGAACAGAAGAGGAGAAGAGAGAAGAGTCAAGAGAGAAGGGGGGCCTAATCAGGTAAGCACCTCTTATGAGGGGTCTCTGACATCACCTGCTGGCACTGGCCACTCAGATGCTCCCAGAGTGCCCCACCACCTTGGAATCCAAGATGACAAAACCTAAGGACACTCTGGAGGAGCTCTGAGCACCATCCCTGGGGTGGTGATGGACAGGGGAGTCTTCACTCCTCTTTTCTTTGTCCAGTTTTGTGCCAGAGCAGGGACTGTGGGTCCCTGAACTGGTATAGATTGGATTATGCAAGGAGGGCACCATTTGTGCCCTTCAAAGCATTTCCAGAGGCTCTGGGAGGATACCTCTCCCTTGCCTGTAACACCTATTTCCAGAGGGAAAGGGTGTAACACCCCTCTCCCAAAGGAAATGCTTTGTTCTGAAATCAGAAAACAGGAAGGCAGTAGACACTGATCAGAGCTCTGCTTACTCAGTATAAGTAAGGGTCTGGCCTGAATGGAAATGGTAAAAACAAAGATGAGATAAAATAAAAAGCTAACACCATACCCAAAATTAAATTACAAAAGTACAGGCTAGGCATCCTTGGGGACTTACAGTTAAAGGATAGGGTAATAATGACATGAAAGTAACAAAGGGGGTCTGAAAGAGCCAAACAACACTTAGACAGAGAGTTAAGTTACAGGGACATACAAAGAAACAGTGACAGAGCAGCCACAGTTCTAGGTCAAGCAAATTCAACCAAATAGTGATTGCATTCACTTTGCTGGTACCATTTTGAAACTAGGAAACAGGACAGTAGCAGGCAGGTGGGACGGCTAGGCCTGAACAGAAATGGTAAAAAGAATGATAAAAGTCCAACTTAAAAAAGCTGAAAAAAGAAACAGAATTGAAAAGCAAAGGCCAAGGCCAGGCAACCTGGAACCTAAAAGTAGAAGATAGAATGAAAACAAAATTAAATTAAAACAGAATTAAAATAACAATGTGGTCAGAAAGGATCAGACAAAGCTTAGCCTGAGGGCTAAGTTACAAGGAACATAAAGAGGGTCACGGGCAGAGCACTGAGGCATATCCAAAATCATCAAGTCTGCATCTTGGCTGGCTTACCAGATATGCACTAGGGGAAATAGATAGAGAAGGAATCTGAGGCAACTCAGGTAGGAGTAATTCTCCCAATACTAAATCTCCCTGGAGTTCAAGTACTAGTAGCAAAAATCATATGGCACCAGGAATACAGGAGTTACTTACATTTGATTTGGGCTAAATTAAAATCTCTTAAGGAAGAGAAGGGTTACCAGTTAGTGGGGCTAGTTGAAGACAATAATATATATGGAGTGTATGTGAGAGAAAAATAAAGGAAGCTGGGATAAAAGAGAGAAGGCTAAGATGAAACTGGATGCAGAGGAAAATGACGAAAAGGAGCAAGAAAAATACAGAGCCCTGGAGACAGATAGAAGGGATACAGCAAAAGAGTAAAAAGACAGAGTGAGAGAGGAGACAGAAGGAAGGATTAGTACAGAGGCCTAGGGAATGTTGTGATGGACAAAGGGAACACAGTAGAGAAAGGGTGACAGTCGGTCAGAGACAGGATGCTGTGCTATATCAGGTGATAAATCTCATCAAGAACATCTTAGTTGTCCTATAATGTAGGAACACACATTGTCACCAGTGAAAACTCACAGATATTTTTTGCATTAAGAACTCTGATATATGGTTCTTTTTCTTGAAGGAGTCTCCCTAATGAAGATACGCTGCAAGCATGTGTGAAAAAGGGATTTACAATGCAACTGTCAGTGCTACTTTTTAAATTGGCTGAGTGCTGTGCAAAGGAAAGAGTAAAGGGCTCTGAGCAGGTTGCACATAAAACATCATTTCACCTACATGCAATTGTGTAGATGCTAGGAGAGGGGCTGCTTTTCTGATGCATCCTTGCATTCATGCATAGGTAGTTCTGTTGCAGATAAGATTTTGAATTAATTGGTTAGGACTTGAAAAGGTCTTATAATTCAAATTAGACTCCAAGAAAGAAATGTCCCCACTCTTCTTGGCTGAAAATAAAATCTGTATTGTTTGAACTGTTTTTGCACTTCAGGTAAAGTATGCATAAAATATCATTTTTGAATGGCATGAGGTAGCAAAGTCTTTTAATCTAACTCTGTGGGTCACAAACACATATACTTAGTCAGTTTTAATTATACAGAGGCAAGCTCCTGACTTTATTAAGTTGGGCATGTTTTGCTGAGCCAACTTCAATAGAATGTATGTGTTGAGATACTCTGCTGGGCAAGTTAATTACTCTGCTGTTGTGCTGGTAGTATAACACTCCATTGAGCAATACATCTATCCTGGGTGTTTGGCCTACTATCAGAAGAGAAAGGGACACAGGTGAAATACCTATAATATAATTAGCTGTAGTTTCCTAAAAGGCACTGTCAAGATATTCCCACCTAGTACAAAAGAGAAGGCAGGCACAGCTCTGGGTCAAGTACCAAACATGAACTTCTTTGAAGTTTTGGAGGCAAACATGAGACTTGTCTTGAGGAAACAAGGCCCTGAGGACAAGTGTGTTGCAATGCCACTTCAAGACTCCATCTTTGAACTCATAGAATGCTGTCTTAAAGAGCTCACTAGCCAAGGGAGGGAGGCATGTGGGAGAGTAGAAAGTTCTAAAATGTATAAAAACTTTGGAACCCCTGGGACATTAAATGGTGACCTTTGAAATGAGCTGGAGAATAAGAAACTACATTTCTATAAAACTCAGTTATTATAACTCCAGTCAGATTTCGATCGCAGGAGTCAATAATGAGAGTTGTAATAAAATTTTAAATGTTTTATTAATCATTAGTTCTAAGATCTTTTTAATCTTTTCTTTATTAATCAAGCATAAATTACAGAACATAGCTTATAAATGTTCCATATATCTATCCCTAATCTATATTTCTAAGACCGGAAATTATATTTTGAATGGAGTAACTCCTAAAGCGTTTTCTCGTAAGAGAGCAGTCGAGGCTCAGCGACAGAGGATCATCTGAGTCAGAGTATCAAGAAATGGAATATAAAGTAGCAAACAGTAACAAGCGTCTGACAGTCTATCTAGCCTGAAGCTAACAGAACTCATAAAAAAGAATGTGTCGGTTTCTGCAGCAAGAGAGTGATAGAGAACAGACTACTCTTGTCAAGTCAGAATGAAGTTTCTCAAAGCTCTAAGCTATCAGTCACACACTGTTCTTTCCCTGGGAAATGTTTATACAAAGCATAATGATATATAAGTTTAAACAATTTCACAGATAAATTATTCAGTTATTCAATAGAAAACAAGAACATTGTGAGACAGAAACTGTTTCAGTCAAGATGGTAAGTTCTAATAAAGATTGTTCTAAATATGTGATAGATTTAATATACAATTTGAACTACACTGTAACACTTGAATGTTTTCTAATTCACCAGAGACTCTGAAAGAGAGAACAGCCATGTAAGTTTTTGGTATGATCAAATTATGTGATCTTCATTCTCACAATCTTTACACTAGAGCCTATTCATAAAGAAACAATATGTAAGAATATTTAATCAAGTAGAAGTTCTAATGCAGGCCAATAAGTTAGAAATAATAGAAAATAAAACTTTTCTTTCAAAGGAAGTTATGTTATGAAACATCATCCAAAAAGTCACAAAACAAACATTTCAGTTGAGCTATGACAGTTTGTAATTTGTTAACATTAGCAAGTGAAGCAAGTACAGATCATGCAGAGGTTAGAGAGCAAAATGCATGTTTAAAATGTAGTGTTTAGTTATGCCTTTAATCCACTCAAGCAGATTAGCATTTTAATGCCTTAGATCTAATAAATTCTCTAGCAATTTCCCCCATCTGAAGATTTGGAACCAACCCAAAAGTTTCATTCACTAATGTTAATCAAAGTTTAGTTTCATCTTCTTCTGTATTTCTCATTTTCCTTTTCAAATTTTCTGTTTCTTCCAATTTCTTAAAATCATCATTTACCCTACCTACTACCTACCAGTTCTAATTCCTTCTTCGTTCTTTTTTTAAAATCCATTGCTCTGTTCTTTATCAGTAATGTTTCTATTTCTTTATATACTGCTAATGTAGAAAGAAAACAAGTTACTACTATTAATACAGGAACTAGTGTAGTTTTAAGGTTTCCTCCTCCTACTGCCTTAAACCAGTTACCTAGTGAAGAAATCCTTTATGCAAAGATGTTAACTACACAAGTAGTTTCTAAAGATTCAAGACCAAGCTTTAGGTCAGAAATATTCTTTGCATACTTTATTATCTTCTTATTCACGTCAGGAATATAGATGCAACAATTGTCAATTTTCAGCATCTTGCAGACTTTGCCTTTCTCTGCAAGTAAGATGCCTGATGTAAGTCAATCGGTAAAACCTTTACTCTAATTGCTACAAGCTCAGTGTTTTCCATTAATAATGCTCCAGATGTATAAGTTTACAATCTATCTGCTACTGTTGAAAGCTTTACAATGTTCTCATTCAATAGTCCTCCTACAGCAGGTTTAATTGCTCCAAAAAGATTTCAACTGATTGTGTCCCTTCATTTACACTACGCGTTTCATTGTTAATGCATCTAAATTTCTATATGATATATTTTCATAAAAAGCAAACCTAAATAGCAAATACCCGCTCCCCATTAGCTGGTATTCTAAAATGAGCATTCTCTCCACAAATAAAATGTACTCTAGGTACAGTTGGATCATCTTCTTGTAATATGTGCCATGATCCTCCAGACGATTCAACCACATGATCAAAATTGCTAGTTCCCATTGGTATCTTTTGCCACGATTCCTCTCTTAAAATATTTTTGCTGTGTGTCTTTTATCTAATTTTAACCTCAGCACAGACAGTTTTCTTCTAAATTAATATTCTTCTTTTCTCCATACATTCTTTTGAGCATCTTCCTTCTTATATGCTCTTCTCGGAAACTGCTCATTTCTCTCTTCTAACATTAGGACAAAACTGTCTCTTGTGAATTAATTAAACACGCTTGGTTTCTCTCATGAGCCTTGGCAGTGTTAACGGGAAGAATTAGCCTAAAATAATGCAAAGCCACCTCCATTTCTTTAGCCGTTGGGGACACATTCAGGCTCTTCATTAGTGGAACTTTTGAGAGAACCATGTCAATGTTTGAGTAGCAGTATTCAACGTTTTTTTGCCTATAAATACTATACTTAGAAATATACTGCAAGACATAGCATATGAAAGTGGACTATGGTGATAAGAAACTTGTTCATAAGCTGAAGATGGCATGTGTCCACAAACATAACAGTTTTTTACATCAACATCTTTATTGTGTTTTTCTATCAGTCTAATATAAACATTAATTGAGTAATAGTTCATGTAATCTACAAATGCTGCTTTTAAACTCATCTTCATTTAGGCTTGCTTTATAAGTCACATTTAAAGGTTCTATTACAGATTTTTCTGTGTCAGGTGAGAAGTGTAAAACTAATACTATTGCTATTCCTACCAAAATTATGAATGTGAGTAAAATCTCTAAAAATATTTTGCACATATTTCTATTAATAGTACACATTTTCACTAAAATCAGATGTACTACCAATAATTGTATATTACAGTATGTTATTTTCTTATTGTTAAAGTTGAACTACATCAGTGTGTTCCTTCTTCAGGTTAATTTTCTTTAAGCTTTATTAATAATACCTTTGTAAAGAAATACGTAAGCCTACTCAGTGTTCTTCTAAACATGTTATCCTTGCTCTTCTGCTGCTCCCTCAGACATGGGTTCTCTTCTTGTCTTCTTTTATTATTTTTGTTAGGTGTATTATATAATTCAGTCTATAATCTTTTAATAAGTTTTTATTTGTTGTTTCTCTTTTGAATTTCAATAGTTCATTAGTAACCAACTATTTCTCCTTTTGATTGTTCTGAAAGGCATTCAAGCAATTCTTTGTTCCAATCAAGCAAATCTAAAATTGGAAAGTTCATGATTTGCCTGAATGGTATGTCTTTTCAGGTGCAGAATATGTTCGACAAGTTACTCCAGAATTTTTAGTTCGTCTGAGTGCATGTTATTCTTCTTCTCTGTCACTTATACCACTTGATTCTGCTTCTTCCTTAATTGTCATTGGCATGGATTCCACTGACCAGGATTTTCGTTTCGTTCAACGGGAATCTTTTTGCGATCTCATGTGGATCATTTCCTGTCTCTATTCCAGAACGTGTTCCTTCTCTTGGATCTTTGAGATTTTCTGTTTGTTCTGAGATTCATCCAGACACTATTTCTTCTTCTTGGTACCTTGTTTTTCCTTCTTTGGTGCCAAGAGCTCCAATAGCACCCTGTGAGATTTCTGACAATTTGACTTCTTCAACTGTCAGAGTTACTTTACCACTATATCCATCTTGCTGTTTCTGATCATATACCATTCTCCTTCGGGTTTGCAGTTATACAACTTGTGGTGGTACATTCACTAGTGTTCTTTGCTCTTAAAACACTATTTCTTCATAAGGATCTCTCATTCCCTGTGTTTTTGAAGTATGCACTAAGTTTGGAATTTCAGCACACTTGGCAGCTGTGTTTGCGATCAGAATAATTTGGTAGGTGGTTTTCCAACTAGGCTCTAGACATGACTTTTTCATGTGTTTCTTGATTAGGACGCAGTCAACAGGACTAGGATCATGGCATTGCTCTTGGTGTGGATTCTCAGTGACAGATTCAACCCGCTGTGAGACAGAATGTAACTCATCAGACAGTCCCTTACGGTAATTGAGTATCATGTCATCTGTAATATTTACAAGTGTCTTTGCTGCAGGTAATCTCTTTGCTCTGCCCATCAGTATCTCATGTGGTGACAACCCAGTTTTCCTGTCAGGTGTACTTTGCAGACTCATTAACACCAAAGGCAAAGCATCAAGCCATTTCAGTGAAGTGGATGCACATACTTTTGCCAATCTTGATTTAATTGTTCTATTAAGCTGCTCCACTGTGTCTGACGCCCCTGGTTGATAACTGCAGTGTAGCCTCTGCTCAACTTGACACACCGCATTGTGGGTTAGTGGGCTAGAAGTATCTTTACATGGACCACTAGGTTTTTCATCTGGACACACCCCAGTGGTTGTTTCAGAAGAAGCTTTGCTCTTTGCTCAATCAATCAATCTGTTGGTCTTGAATGACAATGGATTCTTTCCTATTTCTATTCTCAGATCCAGAGAGAGGGGGGATGGGCCAGTGAAAACACTTTCTTTCCTATGCCTTCATTGCTTGTTATACATCCTTTCTGCAATTCTTTTCCTAAGGGGGCACCAACAAACTTATAAGGGGGAGTTTGCTCTGGACCCAGGTTTCTCCTCCATGGCCAAAATACCCGAGGCCTACCATACAACAGTCATTATTGAAATTACCCCCATTTGGTCATCAGCTGAATTCTTCATGTGTTTGTTTTCTGTGCTGCAGACACTATCCCAGGTCGGGTTGTGTCTGATTCCTTGGAAGTTAAATGGTCTGATCAACAGAAATTATGTTGTTTAAAAGAAGTTGAGAATTAAATTCCTCCCTTTCATAGGCACTGTACTATTCAGTGTTCACTCGCTTCTGTCTTTGAGTCTAGTGCATTCATTGCACTCTTGTAGAGAATTAGAGATCTTTATGAAACCCTCAGCAGTGCATAGAACACAGAAGTGATATTTGGTTATTTTTTAAACTGTTGTATATTAATGATTGCAGCACTGCAAACCATTTTTGTTTGATGGATATGTTAAGCAGACTGCCCCCTTTGCTGTGCCCTATAATCATCATACATTGACTTTATATTTATATAATTAGTATCCTGTAACTATTACCACTTTCACCCACCACATAGTTGCTTGCCCCATTGTGTTTCACTTGTACCTGGAATCCAGCCACCATCTATCACCATCAGTAGCAACCACAGCAATACAACCAAATATGTCTGATATTCTCACATCTTCTGCTTCATCTCTCTGCGTGCTTTGCCTTTCCTTCTCAATTCAAAGGGTACACATTTTGAGGAGATGCCATCATCATACAGTTTCATCAATAATTGTATTGCAAATGTTGAGTGATATTATCAATGAAATCATTGGATATGTTATGACTGATGTACTATGTGCGGTTACTAGCAGTGTATAGCAAGGGTGTGAAATATATTTACTTTTAGGCATGAGAATACCTCTATCCTAATCCTAGAAGGCTATTTCCATCCTGACCCCTAATATAAGTTTTTAATTGTATTTTTTCTCGTGGACACAAAATGGCAGGCACAACCTTTCTCTCAGCTAGCCGGCAGCTGATCATGTCCTTGCTTTTGGCTCATGGATCACTCTCAAGAATCTCCCAAAAATCTCCAAAGCTGAGGTACGACAACCTTTCCTAATTCTCCTCACAATTCTGTCAGGAGATATCATCTCTCTGGGTGAGAGAAGTGCTACAGCGATTTCTTCCTATATGAATAGGGCCAATTTCTTGCACCATTCAGCCTGTGACTTAATTGCTAGCGTGAGATATTCACAGTCCACACCAAGGTGTGAGATGATATTTCAAGTAGAAAAGTGGATCAAAGTTTCTTGCATTCTTAAAAGTGGACAGATGTTTGTTTGGGGCAACTTGGACTAGTTCTGGTACAAGACATTTGGAAGGAATACAGTATAGTTTATGAATTTTTTTTAGATGTCTCTGTGTTGTTGGTATCACAGGTTTCTTTGTAAAGTAATGCACAATTTTACACCTATGTTTATTTCTGTATAAGCCATCCAGATATGAATGGACATGTTGAAAAAAACTCCAAGATCCAAGCTTGACATCAGGTCTCTCACGAACACTGGTGGGTAGGTACCTACCTCAAAGCTTCAAAGACTACTTGGATATTTTCAATTTGTTATCATTATTAAATTTGAATGAGTTATCAGATTATTACATTTTTTTGTCTTAATTTCCTTACCAAGTTTTTCCTAAACTTGATGGGAGCCTCCAAGTTCTTCATGTCTGTTAATCAATAATAGCTTGGCTATTTTGCCACATGTAACACATGATTACCTTAAAGGCCTGCTTGTTACTCAATCAAAGCCTTATCTCTAGTGAAAACGTTTTTTGTTTGCAGATTATTTTGTTTGGGATGAGCGAGAATCCAGACACAACTCACATCTGGGCTCAAATCTACTAATATTTTGATGCACGGCAGCACAGTAACAAAAGCTGCTGTGCTGTCTTGCACCAAAGACAAGGAAAAGTTACTAAGATATGGCACATTTGTTCTCTCTATTAATGCTGGTGCAATTTTGAGTGTCATGCACCACCGCACACACCCTCACAAAATATTGCAAGGGTCTGTTCATTCTTTAAGGAATTGTTTTTGTGCTGGAATTTAAACCTCCTATCCTTTAAAAAAATTCCCAGTTTGTATGTGTGCTGTACAATGCAGCACACATTCAAAGTTGGGAAAATAAGGACAAATTAAAACATTTCTCTATGTTACCTCTGCATGGAGTGCACATTCCTATTTATGAATGTTTGTAGATATACATTTGTGTCAAAACCCATGGGTGTTTGCAAGGCAGTGCCCAGGTAGTATCCATACAATTGATGACGCAAAGTAGTGCATAGCACAACGTTGCATTATTTGGGGAAATGTCCAGCCCCAAACCTGGTTTGCGTTGAATGGTACATCCAACCCTAACTCTTTGTGCAGGTTTGGCATCACTTTCGAGACTCAAACCTGGTGCACAGCTATAGTAAATTTGAGCCTCATGACCAGATTCATTAAAAGATTTTGTTGTCCATGCATCACAGAGGTTGTAACAAGGGCAACGCAATCCTTAAGTCAGATTTACCAAGACATGTAAAGTCACCATGCGTTGCCCTGCATGGCTTGGTAAATCTGGAGTAATGCATGTCAGTGTAAGTCTCTGCCTTGTGTTATTCTGTGCCGGGAAGGCATTATATGGGTGTAGAGTGGTTGTTTCCAATGATCCTCCTATGTATTTCCTCAGTTCTTAAATGGAAATATGTTTTTTGCTGGCATTAGTTTTAACGGGTGATAGCTACGGTTCATTGATTATTTTTACAAAACCAATTTCTTCCAATATGTATATTTCATAGGAGTGACAGTGTCTTCTGAAAACCAAGAGCACGAGAAATGAGAGTGTAAAGATTAACATGAATGAGTTATTTTCATTCATAGCCCACACATTTTTTTCTGCCACTGCTGACCTTCCCATCTGACATTTTGTCCACGCTCTGTCCTGCGACTGATTTAAAGATATGTGGTATCCCCAACGCAGCTTTAAATCATTTTAAATTAAATTGCATCACAAAAGATTTGCCTGAACAATATATTCCCAGGTGAACAGCAAACGCTAATTTAATTCACTTCATTCTTTTATTTTCCTTTACTGCCATCACCGAGCACATGTGCTGAAATCACTAAGGGCACAGATGGAAGAACCACAAATCTGCATTTTTATTACAGACATTATTTTGTAGATATTCAGAGATGAAATGTACGAGTTCGCTTAGTAGAATGAAAAATGTGGAATCGCGTATTCCAATCCTTTTTATTAATATTTGAATACGAGTTTTCTGTTTTTTATTTGACTCCTCTTTGTATGTTTTTGTGCATGTGCAGGCCCACACTCTACTGTGAACTACTCATCCACACAACTGAACAGTTTTCAACTCAGCTTAATTAAATCAATAGCATCATTGTGAGCTGTCCCCATTGACTCGGGGTCTTAGATGGTGATTTTGTGCTAGTTTTCTTTGTACTATTGTGTTGATGATATATTGCCCGATTGTGATCTATGTTAGAAATGCAAAATAACTGGTGGACATTTGCCTTTTGCCCTTATGTAAAAATAACTATGGTGACGATCCAGCAGCTTCAAGCTGAGAAATAGAAAAACAATGACATATTATCTGTGAGTGAACTCCCCTTTGGAAATAGGAGAGTGCAACCTGCAGGAAAGGTGCCAACAACCTTACTGACAACAAAATAAAACTCGAATATACTTTAAATCCCTGAAATTGATATTGATGCAAACTGAAGTGCTGGAACACAAGGGCAATATAAACACGTTGTTTCCCATTCGGGCAGAGAAGGACTTTTTTCATTAGCAAGAAAAACATCTAGAAAAGAGATCCTGTAATGATGGAAAAGAGATTTATTGCTAAGAGTCCTACACTTACTCAAAACGCGCAATAGATATGGCATGTATATTCCCTTTCTTGAAATGCCTTGGCAGGCTCGAGACTGAAGGGAAATAAGGCTCGTATTTTTATAAATCATATTTCATATATTCTGAATATAAAATGGGATCTGGTAAGGATTAAAAATGTGCTTGCAAAAAATAACTCGAAATTAATGCATGAGCTAATGAATTTGATTTAATAAAGGAAATCGTTTCTTTGAAGGGTTCTTCACTCTCGAGTTTAATGCTTGGACTACTATTGGCAAATCCAAACTTTACATGTTGTCAAAAAAAGGGATGCAAGTTAATGAACTCCACTGGCCTCGGTTTCTCTTGTGAAATGAAAGCAAAAATTATTAAGAATGACCTACCTTTGATGCGGCCAGTCTAATATTGCAGTAGGGGACCAACTAACTATGCGGCAGGGTTTCCTAAATTATGCAGCAAGAAAGGTCAAATTATGCTGTATAATGCGGCACATTTTTTGTTAAAATGACTTCATTATTTTGTAATTGCTTCAACTGGTAGTACTGTCTGAACAAATATTTCACATCATTAGTACCAATTTAACAAACAAATACAGAAATAGGCAACTGAAAGATGACCAGTTAACCTTTGCAAGAGGCCTTCTGCTTGTTGCCATGTTTTAGTCACGTTTGACCTGTTCGAGCTAGAAACAATTTTCTTGTTGAAATATGCAAATTGTGCAGGAAATGTGCATTATGAGGCAAAAGCAGCAAATCCATAACAATGCGAAAAATGTAGTGGCCACAGAATCACACAATTACAGCAACCGTGATTATTACAAAGCAATACTATTTTAAATGGCATTCACTGATTCGCTTTTGAAATGTTTAAGAACACATTAGGCACTTGCTGATGTGAAGGTATGAGTCGAGTAGCTCTTTTTCATCAATGTAAATACCATGTTTGAAGGATCTAAAGACCTCATCACGGGTGACCAGATATGGGATGTGATGATTATCTCAATTGAAGACATCAATGTTAGCAGATATTACTGAATGCAATAAATATCTTCGTTACATGTTTTGCCATTGAAATGGGGTATTCCATGTGGATTTTGTTGCTTCTCTCCCAAAGTTTTGCATGTCCCTATATATACTGGGCATATTTCCCCCCTTTAAATTCCAGCAAATTTGACCTGCCAGAGTTTAACAGAGATGCTAACTGTAGTGCACATGCTAATCATAACTCTTAATTGTGATGACTGTGCAAGCATGTGTTTTTACAGGGATCACAGTCCATCCGTCCACTTGTTTTCAGTGCTGTCTTTTTTTAAAGCCAATAGTCCGAATATTAGGTTAACATTTCGAACAAAAGTGTAAATCAGCTCGCATAGTTTCTCCTCTCTGTGTAATACTGACTAAAGAAAACAATATCTATCTGTCTGTCTGTCTATCTATCTATCTATCTATCTATCTATCTATCTAGCGCCTTAGACACTCTGTACGTATGGTAAGGGTGAGGAGAGAACTTTGCACACTTTTGATAAATGTGCATGAAACTTTGAAGACCTGCTGCCCTGTTTCATTTTGGGAGGACTGGAAGTTTTGCAGTTTTTGGTCAAGGGGGTGTAAGAAAAAAGGGGGTTCCAAATCCAATGCATTTTCCATAGACATTTGTTTTTTGCATGCCGGCTACACTGACAGCTTTATTTTTATTACATTTGGCAGTATTACATAGTGGGGGGCACAGATGATGGTGTTGGGTGCTGCAGGTAAGTAGAGCAAGCAAATGGGCAGTTATAAGATTTTTTCAACTTAGTGATATCTTGTAGTACAATACACTAAATGTAGCATGGAATCCCCAAAAATAGCTAGACTGCATATGTAAAGTTTCAGATGTAATACCTGAAAAACTGAAAGACCCAATTATGATCACATGATAATGGAAACCTATTAAACATACATAACAAATAGAATACATTTTAATCTACAAATGTTTTCTTAGCTTGCTCTCTGGCACCCAAACTAAAACTGGCCTGACAAGCCAAAACAAAAACAAAAAAATCTTACTTATGCGCCGCTGTGTAACAAAATGAAAAATTGACCTACCAGTGGCATAATATTTGGCCACTATGAAAAAATAATTTTTCATAAGAATAAAAATGATTGCCTTTCATTCACTTTGGCCTTCATATGTAGCAGAATCCTACTGAAAGTAGGAAGGATGACCAAAAAATAAACTAGACTGAATCTGTAAAGTTTCAGATTTACCACATGAACAACTGAAAGACCCATCTAAAGTCACATGAAATGGAAATCTATAAACAAATACACAATAAGTAGAATATATCTTTATCTACATAGGTTTTCTTTTCATGTTCTCTGGCTCACAGAATAAAAGTAGCCCATCAAGCTAAACAAAACCCATCTTTCTTATGCACTCGGTGCAAAAAAATAAATATTGACCTAGCAGTGAGCCACACAAACTACTATTTGGAGGACATGATGATTGACCACTATGAAAAAAACTAATGATCTCATTTTAACAGTAACAATAATTGCCTTTCATTCACTTTGACTTTGGCTTTCATATATAGCACAAATATACTAAATTATCAACGAAGCCCAAAGGATACACTAGACTGCATATGTAAAGTTCCAGATTTACTACATGAACACCTGAAAGACCCATTTATGGTCACATGCTAATGAAACATTTAAACAAATACAAAATAAATTGAATACATCTTAACCTCTTAGCTGCTGGGCCTTCCCCCTTTCCCCCCCACACACCCAAAAAGTGCTGAGTCCTTTTGTGCCTCTTTAGGATAGTTAATGCTTAGGGCTTCATAACATTTTTCCCACGTAAGGTATCCACACCAAATTTGGGCCTTTTTTTCTATCATACTTGGGAATCTAAAACTACCCAGGGTTTGGCGATTCCCCTGGAGAGGACTAGGGAAATAGGTAAAATATAACAATATTTTGAGTTTTTAAATGAAAAAATAGGGAAAAATGTGCTCCATAAATAAGTATCTGTTTTTTCCCTAAAATGCCATCAACAAGCACTTTGCTTTAATAAAGTCACCATCTTCCAGCTTGCGGGAACATGCAAAGGTGAATCAAAATATCTAATTTTGTAACACAGTTGTGGCATTTTTCATAAAGATTGACCATTTTTCCTATTTTCTGTGCTCTCAACTGACTTCCAGTTTGTGGTGGAAACACGTGTGAAACCCATGGGTGATTGAGGAAAGCTGTAGATTTCAGAAAAGTTAAACACAATTTCAAATTCAGCAAGGGGTCATATGTGTATATCCTTGTTAGACCCGAAAGCCTTAGAATGGTCATCCCCCAACTTTTGCCTGCTTTCATCTATTTTTTTACCCTGTTTTTGCTGGTTTTAAGACTCTGTGTACTTTACCACTTCTGACCAGTGCTAAACTGCATGTGATCTCTCCCCCAAACATTGTACCTTTGACTCATATCCAATTGGCATATTTGATTTACCTGTAAGTCCTTAGTAAAGTACATTAGAGCTGTCCAGGGCTTGTAAATTAAATGCTACTGGTAGTCCTGCAGCACTGATTTTGTCACCCACATAAGTAGCCCCTTAACCATGTCACATGCCTGACATTGCAAGACACGTGTGAACAATTTCACTTACACTTTGACCAGGCATTTAAAACTACTTGCCAAGTCTTCAATGCCCCTTTTTCTACATACAAGCCACCCCGAAGGTAGGCCCTAGATAACACATAGGGCAGGGTGCTATGTAAGGCAAAGGCAGGTCCTATACTTATGTGTTTTACATGCCCTCTAAGTAAAAAACTCACACATTTCTCTTGCACTACTGTGCCACCTGCTCCTCTCATAGGCCAGCATTAGAATTGCCCTTATATACTTTTAAGTGGTGGATTCTGATTTGAAAGGAGTAGCCCTGTCATGTTTAGCATGGCGAGAATGGAAATAGAAAGTCCTACTTATTGGTAAAGGTGGATCTATTATTGCTATTTTATGAATGCCACTTTTAAAACATGGTCATTTTCCTGTACTTACTGCCATCTGTGCCTTACAGCCTGACTCCATTCCATGTCTGGGCTGTGCTAGTTAACAGCTCCCCTTGTGCATTCTACCCAGACAGCCATAAACACAGGACACTCTGCTGCATCTGCATTCATCTGCTTACAGACATGTTTCCCTGGGCAAGAAGGGTGAAGCGGTTCTCTTTTACACTTCAAAGGCCAGTGGCCTGCCCTCACACAAAGGACTGATAACCCCCCACAGGGATCCTACCAGACAGGGCTGCATTGAAAGTGGAACTTGTGCACCTCAAAACCACTCTTCAAAGTTTCCCTCACTTCAAAGGCATTTTGAGGTAAATATACAGGGTCTCTGACCCCATCAAGTCAAATGCTTCAGGACCTACACCTAGACTCTGTCAGCTGGCTTGCCTAGCTGCCCAAAGGACTCATCTGGACTGCTTTGCTGATAAGGACTGCTGCCTGCTTGTTGCCCTGCTGCTTGCTGGCCCCTGACTCTTCTGGAAGGATTCTGCCTTCCCCACAAGTGCTCTCCAAGGGCTTGTATTGAATTTGCCCCCTGTTCTGGAGTCTCAGGTCCACAAAGACTTCACCAAAGAGAAGAAAATCCATGTGCATCAGAAAATCTACACACTGCCTGCAGAAATTGACTCAGCACCTGTCTTGCGGCTGAAAAATCACCACATCGCCTACTGGATTAACGTAGCACCTGCACCTTACCAGCACATCAAGGATTTCCAACAAATCATCCCTGGGTGTCAAAATATGCCTGCATCCCAGTGAGGAATAAGGACTGCGCTCCTGGAAATAGACGCATCACTTTGCAGCGTGGAAAGAAACAAAGCACTGTCTATTCTGCGTCCGAAAACCCGACACAGCGCCTTATTTTTCAACGCATCCCCTACTCTGCAGCCCCTGAGCCTCATTACTTTTTATGCATTCCAAGTACTGTGCGTTACAAGGATATAACCACTGATTCTTCCAGATTTAGACTCATTTAAACCTTTACAAGGTGATATCTCGACTTGTGCACATTAGATGTTCATTGTTTTGATCTTATTTTATTCAGATAAATATTGGCTATTTTCCTAAACTGGTGTGGAGTACTTTTTCTGGTCTTTTCACTGCGTTGTTGTATGAGGTATTGCTCAAATACTTTACACACTGCATTCAAGTTAAGCCTGCCTGCTCTGTGCCAAGCTACTAGAGCAGTGGTCTCCAAACGTTTTAATGCCGCGGTCCCCAGTTGAAAAATAAAAATCATTGGGGCCCCCCTCAGAATTTTTCACAAATATTTTATAAAGATGGCAATGTTGAAATAAGTCTAGACGTATTTAAACACTGCAGTTAAGTACTGTTACCTTTTTTTAAATTGAATAGCATGTTTCTGCTTAAAACAAAACACTGTCATCTGTGTAATGCTTCTTTTGCCCATAGTCTAGCACCCCCCCGGGATCACTTGAGGCCCCCCAGGGGGGCACGCTCCACAGTTTGAAGACCCCTGTACTAGAGGGTGAGTACAGGATAATTTGGATTGTGTTGTGACTTACCCTGAGTAGTACTGTGGTCCCTATTTGTTCATGGGTGTATACCTCTGCCAACTAGAGACACCATTTTTAACAATCCCTCAAGGTTTTTTTAAAGAAAAATATTTTTTCAAATTAGTAGGAAAAAATGGGCATGTGTGATAACATTTTCATCTGTAACTTTATGTCACAATGGCCAATTTTCAAAAGCAATATATTACGTCTGCAACATGCTTCTAGTTGCAGGGATATATAGTGTTTATAGGTCCTCCAAGAACCCAAGGTACCCATAATCAACAACTGAGCTGAACTGTACAGTTGTTTTACTTTGTGCACCAAGTATATGCCAATTCATATAGTGAGTAAAACATGGATGAGAAAGAAACCTATATATTCCTGCCTGCAATGGGCATAAGATATGGAGTTTAGGAGAAGTGGTTATTTGTACATCTCTGAATTTGTGGGTACCCTTACTAGGATAGCATTTAAAGGGCATTTTTCAAAAGCTGTCTTGGTAGCGTTAGGTTTTGGACCCTAACACAGCCAATATCTATAAAACCTGTCAAACCTGTGCATTTTTTAAAACTAGACACCTAGACGTATCCAGGGTGGGTGAATTGCATGGCTCTTACGATGTATCTTTTTACCCAGAATACCTTGCAAACCTTTCACCAGGCCTTTCTACCTAGAATTCCTTGTAAACCTCAAACCTTTGACTTAAAAAACACACTTTCCTCACATTTTTCTGATGGAAGGTTCTGGAATCTGTGGGAAGGTGAGCAATTCATTCTTCTTGTCATTTCCCACAATCTCCGGCTAGAAACTGTAGCTCACTTGTGTGGCTAGGACTAGTTCCCATGACAAAAACTGAATAAACCAGAGCCAATGGGAGCAGCCCAGCAAGGGTCCCACTATCCTTGGTTTGACCCGTTCCTGTTGCAGACCCCACGCCCAGCCCCACATTTGGGGCAGTGTTTTTATCGACACAAGTGAGGAGTCTAGCTTTGGACAAGTGGGAAACATCACTTTCGAAAAAGGATAGGTGTACATTTTGGATCCTAGCCCAACCACCACCTAGAATAAACAAGCTAACATGTACATTTTTGAAAACTAGACACCTCCAGGTATCCAAATATGGTGGCTTGCATGGCATTTACCAGGGTTTTATACTAAGAATTTCTTGTAAACCTAAAAACGTGACAAAAAAACACATTTTCTTCACATTTTTGTGTTGGAACGTTCTGGAATCTGTGGGGAGGCGAAAAATGTCTTCTACTTGTCATTTCCCAAAATCTCCTGATACAAATTGTACCTCCCTTATGCGGCTAGGCCTAGTGCCCGGGGCAAAAGTGGATCGAACCAGTGAAAATCGGAGTACCCTGGTGAGGGTCCTATTGTCCTTGGTTTGAGCAGTTCCTGTTGCAGGCATAAGGCCCAGCCCCACATGTGAGGCAGTGTTTTGTTTGGCTAAATGGGGAAATGGAGAGCAGTAGGAATTGTGTGGATTCCCTTGAGATTCCGCAATATCCCATTATAGAATTGGAAGGAAAATGGGTGACTCAGTCAGACTTTGAGGTTTGCAAAGCATTGTGGGTAGGAAAAACTCATAGGATCTATGCAACACAAACCACTCCAGACTTCCTTTGTTTTCTAGGTTTCAAAAATACCTATTGTTCATGTATTTGCATGGGTGGTGCCACATCATGCCCCCAAATACAGCACTTACCCCTAGCTTATCTCTCAACATACTGATTTAGGGACTATTGTATTGTTTTCTCTATGGACAGCCACACAAGTGGGGTACCGTTCTTATAAGGAGACATGTGGAAACTCAGGGTGGTAGTAAATCTGTGGATTCCTGCAGATTTCATTTCTTTAGATCGCAGAAATACAGCAAAAATGTGTGTTTCTTACCATAGTTTGAAGTTTGTAAGCGCTTCCTAATTAAATTACCTGCTGAGAGCCATACAGGGCATGGTTGTTTACTTTTCAAAATCCACAGCTATCCACATTGGGGAAAAAAACAAAACACTAAGGAGTTCTTTGTAAAGGTAATCTTTGCATTTTGGCTGATAAATTATCAGAACAGGCTGAGTCAATTATGGAGTATAATAGTATTAATTCATTATGTTTTTGATTTGTAAGCATGGCAATACTGTCTGGCCAAACATTTCACCTCATTAATACCAATTCAGCAATCAAATGCAGAAATAAGCAACTGAAAGATGGCTAGTGGACTATTGTGCAGTCCTTTTCAATGTGTGAACACATATATACTGCATACAGCACATAAATCTACCGTCTGCTGCATAATCTGCGGATGATAGACATATGTGACATATGCAGTATATGTGTATTTTTTAGAAATGTGTGTTTTCTCCTTGGGGGCCCATCCCACCCACCCCCCCCCACAGGAAAACACACACTTTAAAAAATGTATACTGGCCCCCAATGGGGGTCAGCCCATGTGAAAAGGGTCAACCCCCTACCTTATTCTTTTTTTTAGTTTTGAATGCGTGCCTTCCCCAGTAAAACACATATTTAAACAAAAATATTGAGACCTAACGGCCCAGTAACCAGGAGGAGCGACCCCCTTATATTCATATATATATATATATATATATTACTTTTTTTGGAATGTAGGCAGTCATATCAATTATCACAGTTCCATTCAGAATATTAACTAAACTAAAACAGTGGCGACCATCTTAGAATATTGAGTTCACCACGTTTACATTTTTTTTTTCATTATGACAGCATTTCATCCATCATACATGATTATACCAACACAGATTTTTCAAAACCTGATGTATATCATCATAGTTATGCCAACAATACACAAGGTAATTAAGCTGAGGACCAGACTTTCATGTTACCCGTTGTCATTAATCACACTTGATGTTTCTCTCAAAACATTATGGGCCTCATTCTAACCCTGGCTGTAATTACCGCCAGGGCGGAGGTCGGCGGTAGCACCGCCAACAGGCTGGCGGTGCTCCGCCGGGCATTCTGACCGCGGCGGTACAGCCGCGGGCAGAAGCGGAAAGCCGGCGGGCTACCGCTGACTTTCCGCTGCCCGTCTGAATCCTCCATGGCGGCGGAGCGCGCTCCGCCGCCATGGGGATTCAGACACCCCCTACCGCCATCCTGTTCATGGCGGCTCTCCCGCCATGAACAGGATGGCGGTAGGGGGTGCCGCGGGGCCCCCGTAAGAGGGCCCCAAAAAGTATTTCAGTGTCTGCCCAGCAGACACTGAAATACGCGACGGGTGCAACTGCACCCGTCGCACCTTCCCACTCCGCCGGCTCAATTCTGAGCCGGCATCCTAGTGGGAAGGTTGATTTGCCCTGGGCTGGCGGGCGGTCTTTTGGCGGCCGCCCGCCAGCCCAGGGCAAATGTCAGAATCACCGCCGCGGTCATTCGACCGCGGTGCGGTGTTCTGACGGCGCTACCTTGGCGGACGGCCTCCGCCATCCGCCAAGGTCAGAATGACCGCCAGTGTGTTTGCATTTACTTCACCTGTGATCAAGGCGCCAACTGTGCCAAAACGCATTGGGTGTTTTTTTTCAGTTGCTGTTTTATGTGAATAAAGAGGTGTCTTGTTAGTACATCAGACCGGAGTACACATCATTTACTTGGAAACTGTTGTTATGCTAACCCAGGCTGAGCGTCAAGGTTTTAGTGGGGCACCTTGCCCATACGTGCACTGCCACCAGGATTTCTTGGGAGAGTAGCAAGGCCCTAGTGTTGGAGGACATATCTATATCGATGTCGGTCTATCTATCTATATATATTTGTTTTTTTATTATACCCCCGCGCAGGGGATCGGCTACCATGAGGCCGTACCCCCTTTCAATTTCACTGACTTTCATTTTCTTAGTTTTTTTATTCCCGACAGGAGATGCACTGGAGAGTGTGTGCGGGTGTTGGCCATTGGCCCACCCCCGCACTTACTGGTTTAGTCTTCATACATTTTCTTTGTATGCTCTCGGGCTCACTAAATAGAACTGTGCCAAACAAGCCAAAAAAAAACATCTTCTTTATGTACCTCTATGCATCAAAATCGAAACTGACCTAGCAGTGAGTTAAACAAACTACTGTATAGGGAACCTTAAATTTGGCCATTAGGGAAAATGCGTGGCCCTGCATGAATTGGTAAATCTGGAGAAGCGCAAAGCAGTGCAATTCGCTTTTTAGATTTTCTCTGCACACTATAATCTGCATTGCTGCTAAATTTCCCATACATCCGTATGCCATACCTCTGTAGCCACTCTACTATATACTATTCCACTCTATGCCACTCCTCTCTACATCTCTCCACTGTATGTGACTCCACTCTAACCCCCTCCACTCTACGCTATTACACTCCACTACGCACTAGTTGGCAAGCTGAAAAGATTGTGTAACTAGGCCTGCTAATTATAATAATTTGAAGGTAGCAAATAAATTATAAATGAAAGTTATCTATAACTTAATAATGTTTAAAGTTTATGTAATTTAAACTTGGTTTGTATAGGGAAAATAAGTTTTGTCAGCTATAACTAAGCTTTAAACTTTAGTTTTGTTGTTGGTATAGGCACGGATCATCTCTATGCTCGATTACGGTAAAATTGAGCCCACCATAGGGTTTTCATGGGGGCATTAAAAGCTGCACTTAATTGAACATGAGTCATTCATAATGCTGCAGCTTGATTGTTATATTATCTTCTGAAGAATTCCTCAATCTCAAATCTTCTTCAAGACCTACACTGGCTCCCAATTGGTTAGCGACTTTGATTAAAGGCACTATGCTTTAAGTTTAAAGCTTTCTCTTATTCTGGACCACACTATCCACTTTGCCTTAGGTCACCAGTGTTGAACCAATGTCCCAATTGATCTCTTCTCTCAAGTAATCTGAAATTTGTGGTTGTCCCTAGGTTTTTCAAGGCGAGGCATGGTAGAAGCTCCTCTTCCTATCTGGGCACCATATTATGGAATTACTTAGAACCTGTAAATCTTTAGATAACTTTAGGAAGTTCCTAAAGACAGGCTTTTTTAATCCTTCTACTTTAGTCCTTTCTGTTGTACTAATGCAGAGAAACCCCTCAGGGGAGCCATGCACTTTGCAAAATTGCATAATAATAATAATAATAATAATAATATTAATAATATGTATACAGATATTACATTAAATATGTGGTTTGTGTGTGCCTGTGTCTGTGATTGTGTGAACACTGAAATAGCCATAACTCACATAATTATCTGATCAAAAATATGACAGCACATGCACAGGTGTGAGACACATATATATAAGTAACCAAACTTCCTTGAAATTAAGAAAGGGATGCATGCTTCAATGCTTTTTAGAGTGATTTGTTATGCAGCAACAACACCCAACATATTTTGGTGAAACACTTTCCACCTTTTCCACTGCAGAAGGCACTGGAAAGAGTTGGCAAAATTAAGAGGGAGGCTCTACTCATGACAGATAAAATCAAACACCACCAGATTCATTGCAACATCAGTAACCAGGCTTCTAGGGCAAAGGAGATATTTCACAAATACTCGCATGTATTATAAGCAGATGAAATGTTATCCAGGTGTCAAGAGAATTACCCGAGAATGACTTTCCAGAAGAGCAAATCACTCAAAGATGTTTTAGGTGAGGACATGATCAATACCGATAGGCTAGAGACACAACTATCTCCACGATTCTTCAAGTGTGCAAAATGGAATGCTTCAAATTTAGCAGGAATGTGGGAATATTCCAACACCAAGTAGTGGTCATGATTTTGTTATCAGGAAAAATGTATCCTGCAACTCAGATACTTCTGTTTATTGCTAAAAATGTACCTGCAATATGTATTATAAAAGTAGTACCATATATAAGATATAAACAAAACACTTTTTGGAGCACATGCAAACTATTACCTACCTGTATAAGCAATATTCAGTAGTAAGATATTTCATTGTCATTCTAGTGATATTAATAAAAATGATAGATTTCCACCTAGCATGGAAGAAAGTAACAGATTACTCGAGCTATTGTAGGCTAGAGTCAAGCTACATTATCGACTATAGTATATTAAGCTACACAGGTTTGAAACTTGATGAGTAATTAATTTCATGGATTTAAGTAGGCCTGGGCATATAACTTGGTTATGCCAGCAGAATTTGCAGAATTCGGGCACTTCACAGTATGCAGAATAGAGTGGAGTTCCTGAATTCTGCACACCAGCTCAGAGCACAGTTAGTTTGCGCTCCTGAGATTGGGTCATGGCTCTCTCTCGCAAGTTCAACAATACTCCCAGGCCGCTAGTGAGTACTTGCAAGACTTCAAGTTTGCTCACACTGCTTCCGGCCATGCCGGCTTCCACTACAGTGCTGCTCACAAGCGCAAACCAATTTTTGAAGTAGATTTTCTTCTCCAGATGCCACTAAATCTTGTTAAAAAGAGATTTGTGACTACATTTTCTTCTCCAATGGATCCTGTAATTTGTATTTCAGATTGAGAAGCCTTTTTTTTCACACAGGAAGGAAGTGCATCAAAGACTCAAACTTCCTGTTCCTGTGTAGCAGGCCCCTCCCAGTGCTATGTCCATCTCCAGTTCACTTTTTGCTTTGGTGGAAGGATCAATTTCTTTGTCTCCTGGATATACCTTTGGATTTAAGGATTTTGTTTTCTTTTATTTAAATCACACAAGTAAGTTCAAAAACTATTGTATAAGGGTGTTGTCTGTTTCCATGGGCATACACCAGTATTTCTCTTTACTTTGATTAGATTTATACATTTTATAGTGGTGGGTGGCCTGGGGTTTTAGTACAGGTCTAGTAATGATTTATTTTAATTTTATTGATTTTACACATTTTCTAAAGGAAAATTGCTGCTCAGCTCAGTACCTTCACTGCATGTTTATAACATTTGCAATACTATTTTAGTGTGTGGCCTTGATTTCCAAAGGACCATCTAGCCAGTAGGAGCCAGCACTAGTAGTCATCCGTATATGAAATAAATGTTTCAGTGGCAAATCTTTTTAAAATTTCATTTAGGAAAGGGGTGGCATTGGATTAATTAAACAGTGTGGCTATTGATTGCATTTTATATTTTTTTCAAAAAGTGTATGTGTTGTGCAGTAATATTTGATGGTATAAAAGAATGTGTGTTTTTATAGCTCCTCATAGCCAGTGTGTGTGTGTTTGTCATCTTCCACCATTTCTCTTTGTTTTCCATGCAGTGTCGCCTGGGGCCATTTTTTATCCATAGGCTTGCATGTGTTCTTTGATTTTCATGCCTCCTTGTTTGCAGTTGTTTTTTGCCTGTGTGGATGGTGGCCATTTTGTCCATCCAGCCAGTGACCATTTGAAATAGGTTTACATGTGTTCTTTGTTTCCCATGCCTCCTTGTTCACAATTGTTGTTTGATTATGTGGCCATTTTGTCCATCCAGGCAGTGTCCCTTTGCCATAGGCTTGCATGTGTTCTTCTATGTTCTCATTAATCTTTGTAGCTGTTGTTTGGTCATGTGGCTGGCACCCATTTTGTGCACGCAGCAGTATCCCTTTGCCAGAGGCTTGCATGTGTTCTTTGTTTGCCATGCCTCCTTGCACCTTGTTGCTCTTGTTTGACCAAGTGGCTGGCTGGCAGCCATTTGGCCCATCCAGCTAGTGTCCCTTGCCATAGGCTTGCATTTTTCCTTTGTTTGCCATACCTCCTTGCTCCTTGTTGTTGTTTGAACATGTGGCTGGCTGGCTGCCATTTTGTGCATGCAGCCAGTGTGTCTTTGACATAGGCTTGCACACAAACCTCGTTAATTATTGATCATTATTTTTTAACTCTCTATTGTTATTTTTAATTTCTTTTTCTATTTTGATTTTTCATTTTTAGTTTCTATTTTGTTTTTTCATTTATTTTTTATTTCATTTTTTATTTTTATAAATCTTTTTTTTGTTATTATTTTTTCACTTTTTTATTGTAATTTTTTGTAATTATTTTGAATTTTGATTTTTTGTAAATTTCTGTTTGATTTCAATTATTATATTTTTGTTTGTTTTAATACGTTTTTATTTTTATTTTTATTTAATTCTGCATTTTGCCATGATCGATCCACATCCACCTATTCCCCCACCCATCCACCAAAGACACACAGCCGCACTACAGCATTTGGTTTCTTTATGTGTAATTCCATTTCCTCCAGGACACCCTGGTTGCAGAGCACTGCAGACAAAACAACAGCATAATTAATTTTGTTATTCATTATTCAATTTCCCCTGCACCACCTTGTTGCCATAGGTTATTTAAAGGATTATTCTATGGACCCATGCACCTCTCTCTGACTACCCCAGGTGTCTCATTTAAAACAGATGGAGGAAAAGTAAAGAGCTAAATCTGCCTGTTGTGCTGTCTGATTTGAAATTCAATTATTAGCTGTGGTTTTTTGTTCTGGTTTGCTTTTACAATATGTGAATAATTTGGTATTGCATTTGTCTGTATTATTACAACCTGCAACCTGCAAGAATGCCACATTTCACTAACTACATGTTTTTCTTGCTTGGTTGTTTTTAGGTGTGCAATAGAAGAGACCCACATCACATGCAGTACTGCTAAACAGAAGGCCGTACAGTTGCTTTGGTCCACTAAACCCTTTCACTTGTGCATCTTAGTGCCACTGCCAACCTAGAACTTAAGATGGCCGTAAAGAAGGTTTCTCCCAAGAAATTGACCAGTGAGAAGAAGCAGCAGCTTTCCTCAAGTGGCGTGCCAATCACAACCTCTTTCAGGAGACGTGTGCCTGCCATACCAGCTTCCGGGGAGGAACCTGGGAGCCGCACTCCAACAGCACCACCCCAACCTAGGCCCAAGTCCATGTCCGTCAGTGAGGCAGCGACTGCAAATCATGGTGATACTAATAAACAGTGATGTTGAATCGGATTTGTCCCTTTCGCAAAGCAGTACCCAATCGTTTTAGGAAACAGAACAAAGTGAATAGCAGCCATAGCCGGATCATAACGAAGATGAAGCAGAACAGGAGGTTGAACTTCCAGCTGTGCAATAATCTCTTCTTCTAGAATCAATGGCTCCTAGATCTACAGCAAGAAAAAGGAATGTCAGTATGTCACTATATTCTCCAAACACCACTTCTGATGACGATGATAGGGATATGGAATGGACTTCAGCAGAGTCTGGGAGACACCAGGAGAGGTAAGGGAAAAGAAGATTTCCAGAAAGCTTTAGAATTATGGAAAGAGGTGATGATGACAATGAGCCAGTCATTCTGGATACTGGAACAGAGGAGATCGACATTACTATCCAATCTGCTCTGTAGGATGTGGCACAGGAAGCACTACCAGCTCCCATATTTGTAAGGCCCCAGCAGAGACCTGCACAAACCTGTACCTCAGCAGTAGTGTGCACTGCAGAGCGGCAATCAGCGCACCCACCTACCTCCAGTTCCTATTCATGCATTGGCCCAATAAAAAACTACTCCTCCCCAGTCTGGTACTTTTTTATGATTAGCAAACTGGAGGAGAACATTGACAAATGCTCAATTTGTCATACAAGTGTTTGTCGAGGTAAGCCTGATTCACATTATGATACTGGAGGCCAGAGGATCCATATAAAAAGAACATCATGCCATCAGGTGGCAGGAGCACATTAAAAATGGCTAAATGTGGTTGCAGTGGTGAAGGTGAGGACAGCCATGAAACATCAGCTACAACTGGTCAAATCACGGTGGAAGCTGAGGAAGAAGAGGTTTACATCCTCAAATGACCTCACAATGGCACAGGAAAACTCAGAGTCAGAGGAAGACATCACGGCATACAGTGACTGCACCACAACATGCATTGACTCTACCACTACCTACTTCTCAAAAGTCACCTACACCAGTGGACACACCAAAGAAGAAAATCCAGGCTGCAATTACAGGCATGTGCAGGCAGGAGGGGCCCTAAGACCGTATCCACCCAATGGCACTTTTGTACATTAGAAAGGTGCAGAAAACATCAGCGCTGAACCTCCTCCCTTTTTCTTTTGTGGGAGGAGTGGGACTCTAGAGTTTGTGGCAGCCCTCTGCCTGAAATGGAACGAATCGGTCCTATTTTGCTAGAGTTCTTGTTCTAGTGATGTATCACGATGTGCTGCAATTGGTTGGACAAGCTTTGTCGCAAAGTGTTGCTCACACTATCCACCTGATATCAGACATGTGGACCAGTTGCCAGGTGACTGATTACATGTGCATCACTGCACACTGGATCTCTTTTTTGAGGGTAAAGCAAAAGCTATCTACACGTCTTAGCCCTGAAGACATTTCTAAGAGCTTTTGGCAGCATAAAACAGTAGCCATGTTTAACATAGAGAAATCACACACAGCTGCAAACATCTTGGATGAATTTCATAGCAAGGTGTCTCCATTGCTGTGACACAGAGATCTTTGAATTGTAATTGTTACCACAGACAATGGTAGTAAATAGTTATGGCTATGGCAAACGGTGGCTATTTCAGGGTCCTGTGTTTAGCGCACTGCGTCAACCTGTTTGTGCAAGACTTTCTTTAAAAAGAAAAAATAGTCAGCGACGTATGACCACCTGCATATGCATCTGCACTCATTTCAGCCATGCTTTTAAAGCCCAGAAACAGTTGTGGATTATTCAGCATGGTAACAGCTTAACAATTAAAGCCCTGGTACCTGTGATGCTATTAATTGTGTTTGACCAATGACTTTGTGGTTCACCACTGCGCATATTAGTTGCTCAATGTTCACCAGTAGCACATTACATGTTGTGTTTGGTTTAGCTGACTATTGGCTTTGACATGACATTAGACATTACATTTGATATTCAGTTTAGATGCCTATTGGCTTTGACATGACATTAGAAATTACATTTGATATTTAGGTTAGCTGCCTATTGGCTTTAACATGGGGTTACACATTGCAGTTGAGACATTGCAGATGAGCTGTGTTTTTCCAAGCTGTGTTTTTCCACAAGATGGACCAAGCTGTTTTCTTCACACCAGACCTTAGCTGATAAGAGCACGTAGATTTTGTGTTTACCTCTCAATCCAGTCTGAGAATGGGGAAATCAGGAGAATTGGCCTCTCTCCAAGGTTCTTCGGCTCTCACACTGAGTTTGCTTTTAAGGATGACTCTGGGCTACGGTGAGAAAGATTAAATCTGCTTGACTTCAGACAGGAACTAGATGTCAGTTGCCTGTTTCCCGTTTGGGTAGAGAATCTCTTTCTCGCAGTTGACTGGAGTCATCAACTTGCAGACCCCAGAAAGATGAAGCTGAGCTATAGGCCCTACGGTGATGAATTTGGACTTCTATGCTTTGCTTTTAAGTTATGCTATAATAAATGTCTTCACCTATATTTGCTGTGTACTTTGCAACTGAGAAGTACTTTGATATATTTTGCTTTCATTGCTGCGACTACTTTTGAACGTGTGCTTCCAATCTACTAATTTCGTCTCTCAGGAACTTGTGGGTGGGGAATTAATAACAATAAATGTCTTCTTTAAACTCAGATGTGCATTCCAGAGAGGTTCTGTAAGCTTGGTTATGAGATAAGAGGGAAAGCAGAACAGTACCGGAGAAGCCAACACGTTGGAACTAAACCTATTATATGTTGCAACATCTCTTTGAGCAGTAAAAACAGATCAATGACTATGTCATTCAAAGAGGACCTGATGCAATTGGGAAAACTATGACAATGGATGTGGACAAATGTGGCCTAGTCAAATGTTTTTACGAGTGAAGTTAGCAAGGTGGACAGTACAATGGGCAAAGCTATCCCGTTATTGCACCTGCTACAAGAGCAGCTAAAGAAAGTACCTGAAAGGTTTACATTCCGAGTTTCAAACAAAAACCTGAAGTGCATGTCTTGGTTGAGAGCCTAAGCATTTGCGTGACTTGTAATGAAAGGCTGCAAAATGGCATTATCTCTTCCAAAGAGTACATCTGTGGGACCTTACATAATAACGCTACAAAACAACTCTTTCCACTTTCATTCCTGATTCTGAAGGGGATGTTTCACAATCCAAAAGGTGAATTTTTGAACAATCAGAAGAACTGGAAGAAGAATGGCTGGAACTTAGAGTCCCACTCCGCAGGTCTGGGATGCTGCCTTCAATTTCCAGGGAGGGCAGTCTTGTTTCACATACTCCAACCCCACCAACAAGAAAACCGGTGACAACAGCAACAGAAGAATCAGACCCAACCTCAACATTGGCTTAGTTTGAAGTGGCAGGTCTTAAGTCCATTGCAGAGGTGCAGGAAAAAGTGGACGATTAAGTGGCAGCACCACTGACCATTCAGAGGATTTTCCAGGAGTATCAGAATGACCCAAAAAAGATGTATGTAGCTCAAAACCCATTGGTGTATTTGTATCAGAAGATATGCCAATGGCCAGAACTCAGCTGGCTTGCAATAAAGTTTCTGGCTTGTCCAGCAGCCAGCTTGTCTGCTGAATGTGTGTTAAGTGCAGCTGGTGCAGTTGTAACAGTGATAAGTACCAGTCTCTTACCTCAAACCATGGAGAGATAAACCATGATCAAAATGAACTAGCATTTTATACAAACTGATTACACCGTTCCCGAAACACCACAGGAGGAGGAAGAGGATGATTGATCAGAATCTAGAGTGTTAGCAGACAAACTTCTGGGAGAACCACCAGAGTTTTAGGATAAACTCTACTTCTGGAAATGAGTATGCCAGTGCCACCATAGAACATTTTAATTATTTTTTTCATTTCTCTCTTTGCAGAAAAAAAAAAAGAAAGAAAGAAATGCTAGTGGAACATTAAGTTTGTGTTGGGTTTATGCTGTCCCACATTTTATAGTCAAGTATGAGCCCGGATTCGGTTTGGACCTGTGTGCAGTGAAAAAGCCGTCACATACCCTTCAGGACATTGGATACAAAGCCTGTCTCCCTCACATGCCATTGCCTAGCCTATTTTTTCACATCATCTAACAGGGCTGCCCTAAAGATCAGTGAATAAAAAACTGCCAGTGCCAATGACAAATTCCAATGTGTTGATAATCAAAGAGGAGATATTTTGTTCAACCACCATGCTTGGGACCTCATTACAACCCTGGCAGTCAGTAATAAAGTGGTGGTAATATGACCATGGTGGTGAGAACTCAGATAGACAGCCACTTTACCAAACCAATCGCCAGGGCAGAAACAACAGGCACCATGGCAGTAGCCACCTAGAGTAGGCAGAGGCCAATGTTCCGCCCACCATATTATAACCCTGGAAACCGCCACCTTTTCCGGGGTGGTACCAATGACATCAAAAGCCTGGCAGAAACACTGCACAGAAGGGAAAGGACTCACCTTTGGAGACACAAGAAAGAACCACGCCGACATGGAGCCCAGGCTGCAGATATTTCCAATGATCTTCTACGTCCTGCTCCACCACTAACACCAATGGCAGCGAAGATGACCATGGTGAGTACGGCCACCTAGCACACAGGGTAGGGGGGAGGAAAAAAAGAGTGACACACACGCTCAACACCCCCCCACACACCAACACCATACACACAATCAAATGCATTAATAAAACATATTTACTCCGTACCCCTGAGTAATAATGCAAGTACAACAGGAATGTGACAAAGTGAGTGTAATAAGATCAACACAGTAGAAAAACAAAAATGCCATGCAACTGATATATACATATGTACAGTTCAAGGGACACTGCCCAGTCCTCATTGTGCGTGGGCCACAGGGCCACAGGCCAAAGTCCCAGGCCCCACTTGTCACCTGCAACAACATGGAGAGAACACTGCAGGGGCATCAGTTGGAAAATATGCAGGCACCTCAGGGGGATGGGAAATGGGGGGGCACCTCAGCCGGCAGATGGAACAAGACCACTGATTCTGGAGGGGGCAACATGCCCCATGCTTGATCCTGGTGAGTGCAAGACCACAGTCTCTCAAGTGGGTAACTTGCCGACTGCTTCATCCTGGGGAGTGCGAGGCCGCAGTCTCTCAAGTGGGTGACTTGCCCACTGCTTGATCCTGGGGAGTGCAAGGCCACAGTCTCTCAAGTGGGTTACTTGCCCATTGCTTGGTCCTGGGGAGTGCAAGGCCACAGTCTCTCAAGTGGGTGACTTGAGCACAGTTTGGTCCTGTGGAGCGCAAAGCCACAGTCTCAAAAGTGGGTGATTTGTCCACTGCTTGGTCCTGGGGAGTTCAAGGCCACAGTCTCTCAAGTGGGTGACTTGCCCACTGGCATTGGAGGGGGCATCCTGGGGAGACTGGGGTTGGTGGGTGTCTGACCCACTGGTTCTGGAGGGGGAATTGTGCCCTGTGCTCTTCATCCTTGGGAGGCTGGGGTTGGTTGATGTCTGACCCACTGGCTCTGGAGGGGCATCGTGCCTTGTGCTCTTCATCCTGGGGAGTGCAAGGCCACAGTCTCACAGGTGGGTGTCATAGCTACTAGATTTGCAGGTGGCAGGCTGCACAGCAGCCCATGGAGGCAGGACTACATACTGTCCTCCGGCAGTGATGGCTGCTCAATGGTGGTGTTGTTGGTGGTGTTGCTGCTGCTGGTGGTGGGGGGGAGGCTCCAGCCCATCCCCTGCAGTCTCAGACAGCTGCCCACCGGTGGTGGTGATAGTGCTGCTGCTGCTGGTGGTGGGGGAGGGTCCAGCCCATCCCCTGCAGCCATCAGACGGCTGCCTACTGGTGGTGGTGGTGCGGCTGCTGCTGGTAGGGGGAGGCTCCAGCCCATCCTCTGCAGCCTCGGACTGCTGCCTACTGGTGGTGGTGGTGCTGATGCTGGTTGGGGGGGGGCTTCAGCCCATCCACTGCATCCTCGGACGGCTGCACAACCATGGTTGGTAGTGGGGGCTCTGTCTGAGTCCTTGCACCAGGCCCCTTGTCCTTCATGCCAACTGGTGCTGGCTTATTGCCCTTCCTGGCAGCAGCTGGGGCTGGCTCCTTGCCCTTTCTGGCAGCAGCTGGGGATGGCTTCTTGCCCTTTCTGGCAGCAGCTAGGGCTGGCTCCTTGGACTTCCTGGGAGAAGCTGGGGCAGGCTCCTTCGTCTTCTGGCTGGCAGCTGGCTCCTTGGTCTTCCTTCTAACAGCTAGAGCTGGCTCCTTGTCTTACGGCTGGCAGCTGGAGCTGGCTCCTTGGTTTTTCTGCTGGCAGCTGGGGCAGGCACCCTTTCCTTGAGGCCGCCTGGTGCAGGCTCCTTTAACCTCTGCACAGGTGCCCTGGATCCTTTCCCACCATGAGTGGTTGTGGAGACTACTTGGCCCATTGACTGGGTGGCTGAGGTGCTTGCCCGGTTTATTGCCACCCTGGCCAGATTTGAAGGACAGGGGGGAGGGGCAGGGAAGAGGTCAATGGTGGAGAGGAAAAAATTCTTAGGGATGTTGGGGTGGGAAGAGGGAGAAGGTTTGGGAGTGGAGGAAGAGGGAGTGGTTGTAGGTGGTGCCTGTCTGCTGTGTTTGGGTACAGGTGCACGGGCTGGATGCTGTTGTGAGGTGGATGGCTGTTGGGTGTCTGAGAGCTTGCGTTTGTGTACCTTGAGAGGGAGGAACAGACACAGTGGTAGAGGACATAGGGGACGTGTGCATGTCTGTTGTGGAGGTGTCTGCCAGTGAGGTATGTGTTCTGCTAAGTGTGGTGATGATGCTGGTAGTGGATGAGGATGTAGTGCATGCAGGTATGAGTGTAGATGGAACTGGTAGGGAGGTGGAGGAGGATGAGGGTGGCACAGTGGAAATAGTGGATGTTGGTATGTCTGCATCTGGATGGTGTTTGTGTGAGTGCCTGTGGGATGATGTGTGGTGCTTGTGTTTGCCTGTGCCACTCATGTGTGTTGTCTTGTGTGCATGCATGTCTGCCTGGGTGCTTTGGATAGGTTGGGGTTGAGAGATATGGAATTGGGAAGAATAAGTTGGAGGGTAGACACAGGGACAATGGCTGCCATCAGAGAGGAGGCTAGAGCCTGGATTGATCTCTGTTGGGCCACCAATTGAATGTGAATGCCCTCCAGGAATGCATTAGTCTTTTTCATCTGGGCTGCCAGCCCATGGCTGGCATTCACAATGGTTGACTGCCCTACAGAGATGGATATCAGGAGGTCAATAACCTCCTCACTCAGGTCAGCAGGGCTAACAGGGGAAGGGCCTCAGGTGCCTGGGGCGAAGGAGATTCCCACCCTCCTGAGTGAGCGGGCACGGGCAACTCGATGAGGGGATGCTGGGAGGGTGTGCTGGTACGGGGTGGTGGCTGTACCTGTAGCTGGGGTGGTCACAGAGGTGTCCACCACCAACAGGGAGCTTCCATCAGAGGAGGTTTCTGTCCGAACTGTCCCCTCCAGTCTCTGCCATGGTGCTCTCACCGTCGGTGGACTCTGATCCCTGGGTCCTGTGGGATGCAGCTCCCTCCCTCGCCGGTACCTCTGCTACTCCGCCAGATGATGCTAATGCACAAAAGGACAGGGTTATAAAACATAAAGGGTGGGGAAAGGAAAAAGGATTCACTGGGTCAATGGTTGCACCAACACCACTGTTGGTGTACACAGTACACTCACATACAGGGAACAGCCCTATGCACTATGCATTGCACTACCAGTTATAATGGTAGCCTCCAAGGTATGTGGAAGGATGCACAGCACCAGAGGAGCACACCTGGGACCCATACATCCCTGACAAGTTGTGGATACGGCCTACAAGCTGAGTAGCAGAATTATCACTTCAGAGCCCTGGCCAACATGGGATCTACTCTGCAGTGTCAGGCCTGCCCTAGGGGCACCCACTGACACACATCAAACACCCGGATACCACCCAACCATGCATGAGTTGTGATGATGGACACTGTACTCACCCCCTTGTGGCTGCTGTGATGCCCCCCAAGCGCCCATCCAGCTCCGGATAGGCCACCGCCAGGATGCAGGCCATCAGGGGGTTCAGAGTTCGAGAGGCACTCCTTCCTCGTTGGGAGGTTATCCCCAGCTGGGCCTCCTCCATCTTCCATGCCCAGAGTCTCAGGTCCTCCCACCGTTTCCGACAGTGGGTGCTCTGCCTGCTGTAGACCCCCAGGGTCCGCACGTCCTTGGCCATGGCCCACATATACTTTTCTTTTGATGGGCGCTGACCTGAAGAGGATATACACACATGAAATGTTATCAGTCAGAACGTCCATCCTGTTACACGTATGGCCCACCAGACACGTTTCCCTTACCATTCACACACACATGGACCAGCACTCAAGCTGTACGACACCCAGGGGACATCCACCCAACCCCCAAACCCCCGACACAAGGCCTTCACACACACAACTCCATGCATTCATGCCACATGAATCGCACCCACAGTGTACTCTCCTGTAGGTCTAAAGGCCCATCCACCAGTCTCTCCAACTCCGCCTAGTTGAAGGCAGGGGCCCTTTCCCCAGTCACACAGGCCATTGTAGGTTGCAGACACAGCTCACAGCAGCACATGCAGTGTAGGTCCTCTCCTGTTGAAGGTCAGGTAGCAAATGAGGAATCAGATACAAAAGGGCAGTCACGTCCACGGCGGTGTATACCGTCACTGCCGGCGTACATCACCATTTGCCACTGTACACCATAGGGCCCAATGTTAGCCAATGAGGAGTTGCACGGCGGTTCCCAACCGCCTACCTCAACGGCACACAGTGTCAGCAGAATTACCTCACTTCAACCTGTCCCTCCACACAGGACAGGCGGACGCCATTTGGGGGGGCAGGCCGTGGATAATAACTGCATCACAGTTAAAAATGAGACATACAGGACAAATCCCACTTACTCATCACTAGTTAACATCATGCATTGTACTGTTGTGTCTCCAATGTTCAGTTTGTGACAGGCTCCTCACTCTTTTGTCCCTTAGACTGCAACTGCTATGGATGAATAGGAGATGGAGACATATCCCCGTGTACAGACCCCTGGTGGACTTGGCAACAATGGAGGACAGGCACATAATCCTCACCTACAGACTGGACAGGGCCACATTCACAGAGCTGTGTGCCCAACTGGAGTCTGACCTGATATCTGCTATCCGTCACCCCACTGGGATCCCCCCTCTTGTGCAAGTCCTATCTGTGCTCCATTTCTTTGCAACCGGTTCTTTCCAAGTGACAGTGAGCTTGGCAGCAGGAATAGCACCGCCAATATTCTCAATAGTTCTGAAAAGAATGTTGTCTGCCCAGATTAAACACATGTGCAGCTACATTGTTTTCCCCCAAGTGGAGGATAAGGCCACAGTGAAAGCTGACTTCTATGCAATGGGATATATCCCCAACATAATTGGGGCGATTGATGGAACTCATATTGCATTTGTCCCCCCCTGGCAAAATGAACAGGTGTACAGAAATCGTAAGAATTTTCACTCCATGAATGTACAGATGGTATGCTTGCCGGACGAGTACATCTCCCATGTCAATGCTAAGTATCCTGTGTCTGTGCATGATGCCTTTATCCTAAGGAATAGCAACATCCCAAATGTGATCGCCCAGCTAGAGAGGCACTGGGTATGGCTAATAGGTGAGCCCTGGTCCCCACCCAGCATATGTTGGTGTATGGTATGGTGTGGGCCATATAGGATAGTCTGTGGCTAAATGCTGTCCCTCGATATTTGCAGGTGACTCAGGTTACCTGAACCTATCATGGCTACTGACCCCTGTGAGGAATGCCAGGACAAGGGCAAAAGAACGTTACAATGAGGCACATGGGCGAACAAGAAGGATAATCGAACGTACCTGTGGCCTCCTGAAGGCCAGGTTTCGGTGCCTCCATCTAACTGGTGGATCCCTGTGCTACTCACCCAAGAAGGTATGCCAGATAATCTTGGCATGCTGCATGTTGCACAACCTTGCTTTAAGATGCCAAGTGCCTTTTCTGCAGGAGGCTGGAGTTGCCCATGTGCCAGCAGTGGCGCCTGTGGACAGTGAGGATAAAGAGGCATAGGATGAGGATGAAGACAACAGAACAGCAGTGATGCAACAATATTTCCAATGACACACAGGTAAGACAGTGCTACTTCACATTTCATTGTCATTTTTTAAATTATCTTTGACACTGGCATGCTGTTAGTTTGCACTTCTATGCCCACTCACTGTACCCTTTGGCAATTCATTATGCACATGTTGGTGCCCTACTATCAGTCCTGGTGCGATCACTGCAGGACACTACGGGTCTTTCCTATGTGAACATTACTGTACAGTAGAAATGCAATGTTTGACCCTGGTTAAACAAATACATACTTAAAAAATCTTGCAGACTCCATACTGTATTTTTTCCAGAGGTGTTTACTGAGGTGCTAAGGTATTGAGGGGCAAGTACAAGGGGATGTGTGATGATGGAGGAAAGTCCAGGTTATAGTTCCAGTCGGTTTGTAGCACAGGTGCATAGCCCAAGGGGACATAGGAAAGGGAGAAATTGCAGTTCAAGGTGGACAGGGTGACAGATTGGGACACAAGGGTGACAATCAGGAGAGTCTCATTTTCTGGCAGGGATCTTGGCAATAGTCTCTGGCTTCTGCCTGGATCGTAGGGAACGTTTGCGGGGTGGTTCTCCTTCTGCAGGGGGGATGCTGGTGGCCTGTGAGTCCTGTGGCGGGGCCTCCTGTCCACTAGCTGCAGCGGAGGTGGGAGACAGTTCAGATGTCTGGCTAGTGGCAGGGGCCCACTGTTGTGAGACTGCCTCCCTCATGATGTTGGCCATGTCTGCCAGCTCCCCTGCTATGGAGACCAGGGTGGTGTTGATGGCCTGGTGTCCTCCCTGATCCTCTGTTACTGTCCCTCCTGCAGCCACCTGTTCTCCTCCTCGCTGTCCAGGAGCTGGCCCAGCAATGTTTGTAGGCTCCCAGGATCTCGTCAGGCTATAAATGTTGTGTTATTATTTCTGTGTGTGACATATTGTGCATCAGTGGGATTCCCTATATAGTTTGAATTTGCCCTAGCAGCTTTAACTTGTTTAAGTTGGCATATGGTGGTCAACTGATTCTCTCTAGTGTGCATGCTTTGGTGATAGGTGTCCATGCAGGGCTGTGAGTGATGTTGGTGGTGCATGCAGGGCTTGCCATTGGGATGGGTGGGATGTGATGGTGGGGTGTGTGGGAAGTGGTGGAGTGATGGGAGTGAGGGTGGGGGTATGTGATGGCATGCAAGTAGGGGGGTGAGAGTAGCATAGAGTTGACTTACCAGAATCCAGTGCTCCTGCTACTCCGGCCAGGCCCTCAGGATGCGTGATTGCCAAGACTTGCTCCTCCCATTCTGTTAGTTGTGGGGGAGGAGGTGGGCGTCCACTGTCAGTCCTCTGTGCAGCGAGTTGGTGTCTTCCTGCTATGGAACCCACCTTCTCTCATAGGTCGTTGCACCTCTTCCTGATGTTGTCCCTTTTACTTGGGTGCTGTCCCACGGAGTTGACCCTGTCCACGATTCTCTGCCATAGCTCCATCTTCCTAGCAAGGGATATCTGCTGCACCTGTGCTCCAAATAGTTGTGGCTCTACCGTAATGATTTCCTCCACCATGACCCTTAGCTCCTCCTCTGAGAATCTGGGGTATCTGTGGTGCCATGGTTGTTGTGTGAGGTGTGTAGGTGAGGGTGTGATTGGTGATGTGTTGGGGTGTGTGATGTGGGGTGCTGGGTGGTGTATGGGTGTAGGTGGTGTGTGGGTCTGGTTTTGTCTGTAGTCGTGTCTATCTTGTGCCAATGGTTTGTAATGGTAAAGGGTTGTGGGTAATGTGGGTGTATGATTTATAGTGGTGTGAGTGTGTGGGTATGGTGTGTGTATGGGTATCAGGTGTGTGTTGTTTGAATTGTCCAATGTGTTGTTGTTTTGTTTGTGTGTGGCCATTTTGAGTGCTGCAGTATGTACCGCCAATGGTTTACCACCATTGAATGTCTGCCGTGGCGAGTCGTGGGTCATAAGGTGATGGGTGTAGTTCTGTTGGCGTAACGGTGTGGGTTTGGATACCGTCAGTTTATCACTGACCTTTGGTGTGGCGAACTTGTGTCTGTAGCTGAATAGTGACAGATTGGTGTGTGTGTGTCAGAATATGGTGAACGGATATCTGCCGCCGCCGCGGTATGTTGGCGGTAGTCAGCACGGCGGAAAGTGGGATTTACTGCCAATGTCATAATGAGGGCCTTGGATTGGAAGAGGTAACGATTAAGTAACTATTGCACCAATGAATGGTGATATATTGAGTGAATTTGTGATTAATGGCTGACAGTTAGGGAGGGAGTTCAACAAAGTTGTAAACTTGTTTCTGATGATTAACAATGTTTGGGGGCTGTTGGATGATCATGTTTTCCTGAAAGTGAATGGCCTTTCAAACTTAGTGAAATGTACCTGCAGGGTACATGCCTTTTTCCTGTTTCCTCAAAACAGACCAGCCACTTTAGTTACCAAACACAAATCCCTATTTGTTCTTCAACAGCAGTGCACTTCACAGATCTACCTTGCTCAGTTTGGGACTGGGACAGAGTTACTCAGAATCTGGAGGAGGAGGATGGTAGGACTCAGGTTCGGACAGGCACCCAAGCGTGACAGACATTCCAAGAAGAATAGAGATGCATCACCCAATTTGGAAATACAGTATAATTTTATTTTTAACAGTCATAACTTTTAGAACTCGGTGGGTTAAATTCAATCTTACATATTTCAAAACTAGAAGTCAACGTGTAGGACATATTATCTGGGGTCTCTCTTTTTTTGTGGAGAAAATAGGTAAAGCTTTTAGACGCTAGCTCTTCTGATACCTAGGATAAGCTAGCAAACCTGTAGATTTTTTTAAACTAGACACAAAGGGGTATGCAGGCTAAGGTGACTTGATTGGCTTTCATCAGGTTTTTTTTTTTACCTAGAATTCCTTGCAACTTCAAAACTTTGACTAAAAAACACATTTCCCTCACATTTCATGATGGAAAGTTCTGGAATGTGTGGCTAGGCACAAAACTTCAATTCACCTGGCATTTCCTCATGTTTCGCAAAAGAAATGGTGCTTCACTTGTGTGGCTATGAAGAGTTCCTGCAACAAGAAACAGGCCAAAATGAAAAATGGATGCCACACATTTTTCCTATTAAAACTCACCCTTTTTTGACAATGTGGGTAGCTGTAGAGTTTGGACCCTAGCTCAGCCGGCACCTAAAGAAATCTAGCCAAGCTGTACACTTCTGAATACTAGACACATAGCGGTATTCAGGGTTTGCTGATTTGTATGGCTTTTACCAGGTTTTCTTTACCCAGAATCACTTTCAAACCTCAAAGTTTGACTAAAATCCATATTTTCATTAGAAACCTGTAATGGAAAGATCTGGAGTCTGTGGGGAGCCACAACTTTCCATCCTCTTGGTACTCCCCAAAATCTCCTGCTCAGAATGGCACCTCTTATGTGGCTAGAATTAGTGCACACAATCGGGAAACGGGCCAAAATGCAACATGGATGCATCACATTTCTTCTTCTCTAAACAGACCCTTTTTTGCCTAGAGAATAGCTGTAGATTTTGTACCTTTGCTCAGCGGGCACCCAGGGTAAACTAGTAAACCTGTACATTTTTCAAACTGGACACTTGGGTGTATCTATGGTGAGGTTACTAACATGGCTCTCACCAGTCATTTTTACCCAGAATTCCTTGCAAACCTCAAGCCTTTACTAAAAAACAAAATGTCCTTAACTTTCTGTGATGGAAAGTTCTGAGGTCTGTGGGGAGTGACAAGCTTCCATCCACCCCACATTCCCCCAGTCTGCTGTTAAAAATTGTATATCACTTGTGTGGATAGGCCTAGTGCCCACAACAGGAAAGCTCCCAAAAAACAACATGGACGCATCACATTTTTTTCACTGAAATCTGACACTTTTTTTCAAAAGTGGGTTGTTGTACATTTTGAAGGGAAACCTAGGTAACCTGTAAATTATTTGAAAAAAGACACCTAGAGGTATAATGGGTAAGATTTCACTAGGTTTTCTTTTCACAGAATCCCTTGAAAACCTCAAACTTTGACAAAAAAATAATTTTTTCACATATTTCTGTGAAATTTCTGGAATCTATAGAGACCTACAAACTTCCATCCACACAGCATTCCCTGATGTCTCCTGTTAAAAACAGTACCACACTTTTATGGGTAGACCTCCTGCCTGAAACAGGAAGTTGCCGAAAACACAACATAGAAGCATCACATTGTTTCATTGAAATCTGTCCCTTTTTTCTAATGTGGGTAGCTGTAGATTTTGGACCCTAGTTCATACAGTATCCAGGAAAACCTAGGAAACCTGTACATGTTTCAAAACTAGCAAGTGAGATTCATTCAGGGTGATGTGACTTTCATAGCTCTCACCAGTTTTTTGTCACTCAGAATCCCTTGCAAACCTTAAACTTTGACTAAAAAATACAACATCCACACATTTCTGTGAGTTGAATTTCTGGAATCTATAGGGAGCCATTAACTTCCATCCACCCAGCAGTTCCCCCAAATCTCCCAATAAAATAGTACCTCACTTGTGTGGGTAAACCTAGTGCCAGCAACAGGAAACAGTCCAAAACACAGCATTGACACATCACATTTTTCAATTGAAAACTGACCCTTTTTTCCAATGTGCGTAGCTGTAGGTTTTATATACTACGTCAGCCAGCAACTAGGGAAACCTAGTCAACCTGTTTTTAGTCAGTCCATCCTAGGGGTGTCCAGGGTGGGCTGACTGTCAAGCCTCTCAGTAGTTTTGTTTTACCCAGAATCCATTGAAAATCCCCAAACTTTGACTGATAAAACATATTTTCCTCACACTTCTGTTATGCAAGATTCTGGAGTCTGTAGAAAGCCACAAACATTCATCCACCCTGCATTCCCCCAAGTCTCCTTATAAAAATTATGCCTCACTTGTATGGGTAAGCCTAGTGCCTGCAATAGGAAACAACCAAAATCTCTACATTGATGTGTCACATTTTTCTACCGGAAATGGATCTTGTTTTTCTAACTTGGGTAACTGTAGATTTTGGACTATAGCTCAGCCGGCACATTGGGAAACCTAGCAACCCTGTGCATTTTTTAAAACTAGACACTTATGGGTATCTAGGCTGGAGAGACTTGTGTGACTGTCACAAGGTTTCCTTACCCAGACTTCCTTGCAAACCTAAACTTTGACTGAAAAACACATTTTCCTCACCTCAAATTTCTGTGATGGAAATTTCTGGAGTCCTCAGCAAACCATAAAATTCCATCAACCAGGCATTCTCTCAAGTCCCGTAAAAAAAATGTACCTCACTTGTCTGACTAGGCCTAGTGCCCACAACAGGAAATGACCCATAATGAAACATAGACACATTGCATTTCTCCACTGAAAACAGACCCTATATTTTCAAAGTGGGTACCTGTAGAATTTGGACCCTAGCTCAGCCTTCACCTACAAAAACCTAGCAAACCTGTACATTTTTGAAAACTAGACACCTAGGGGTATCCAGGGTGGGTTGAATTGCATGTCTCTCAACAGATTTCTTTTACCCATAATTCCTTCCAAACTTCAAACGTTGACTAAAATAACTTTTCTCTCTCATTTCTGTAATGGAGTGTAGTGGAACCTGCAGGTAGCCACAACCGTCTCTCCACTCAGAATTTCCCCAAGTCCCCTTATAAAAATGGTATCTCAATTGTATGTCTATTCTTAGTGCCTGTGACAGTAAACAGCCCAAAATGCAACATGTATGCATCACATTTTTCTACTCAAAATATACTTTTTTTTTGCAAAGATGATAGGTGTAGATTTTTTACCCTAGATTAGCTGGTACCTAGAATAAACTAGCAAACCTGTAAATTTTTTAAAACTAAACACTTGGGGGTATCCAGGCTAAGGTGACATGCATGGCTTTCACCTGGTTGTTGTACCCCAAATAATTTTCAAATCTCAAAACTTTGAGTAAAAAAACACATTTTCCTTAATTTTTTGTGATCGAAAGTTCTGGGATCTGTGGGGAAATCACAATCTTTCATCCACCCAGCATTTTCTCAAGTATCCCACTAAAAATAGTACCTCACTTGTGTGGCTTGGCCTAGTCCTTGACAGGAAATGACCCAAAATGAAACATGGATGCATCACATTTTACACTGAAAACTGACCCTTTTTTAGAAAGTCGGTATCTAAAGATTCTGGACCGTAGCTCAGCTGGCACCTCCGGAAACCTAGCCACCCTGTAAATTTTTAAAAACTAGACACCTAGTGGAATCCAGGGTGTGCTGATTTGTGCTTCTCTCACCAGGTTCTCTTTACCCAAAATCCATTAAAAACCTCAAACTTTCAATAAAAAACATATTTTCCTCACATTTCTGTGATGGAAAGTTCTGGAATCTGCTGGGAGCTCCAAACTTCTGTCCAGTCGGCATTCTCCAAAGTCTCCTGATGAAAATGACACCTCACTTGCATGGCTAGTCTAAGTGTCTGTGAGAGGAAATAGCCCAAAAACAACATGGATGAATCACATTTGTTTATTAAAAATGTGACTCTTTACAAAGATAATAGGTGTAGATTTTGGAACCTAGCTCAGCCATCGTATAGGATAAACTAGCAAACCTGTACATTTTAAACACAAGACACCTAGGAGTATCTAGGCTAGGGTGACATGCATGGCTTTCACCATTTATTTTTTACCCAAACTTCCTTGCAAACTTCAAAAGGTTAACTTAATAAAAACACATTTGCCTCACATTTTTGTGATGGAATTTGCTGAAATGTTTTGAAATCTGTGGAGAGCCACAAACTTCCATCCACTGGCATTCCTCCATGTCTCCCAATACAAATGGCAACTCACTTGTGGGGCTAGGCTCAGTGCCCACAACAGGAAATGGCCCAAAATGCAGCATGAATGCATCACACTTTTCCACAAAAAACTGACCCTCTTTTTCAAAGCGGATAGCTGTTAATTTTGGACCCTAGCTCAGCCGACACCTAGAGAAAACTAGCAAACCTGTATATTTTTTAAAACTAGACACCTAGGGGTATCCAGGGTTGGGTGACTTGTATGGCTGTCACCAGGATTTTCACACACATTTAATTGCAAACCTCAAACTTTGACTAAAAAACATATTTTCCTTACATTTCTGTGATGAAAAGTTCTGGAATCTGCAGGGAGCTGCAAACTTCCATCCCCTAATAATAATTGCACTTCACTTGTGTGGCTAGTTTTAGTGCCCATTACAGGAAATGTCCCAAAACGCAATGTGAATGCTTTGCATGTTTCAATTCCAAACTGCAATGAGGATAGGTGTAGGTTTTAGATCCTAGCTAAGCTGGCAACTAAGAAAACCTAGCCAACCTGTTCATTTTTTAAAACTAGTGACATAAGGGGGTCCAGGGTGGGCTGACTTACATGGCTCTCACTAGGTTGTTTTACTCAAAATCCCCTGGAAGCCCCAAACTCAAAGACCCAGATTCAGCCAGCACCTAGGGAAACCTAGCAAACCGGTACATTTTTTAAAACTAGACACCTAGAGGTATCCAGTCTGGAGTGACTTGTGGGGGTCTCACTAGGTTTTCTTACCCAGACTTCTTGCAAACCCAAATCTTGACTAAAAACACAGTTTCCTCTTATTTCTGCGATGGGAAGTTTTGGAATCTTCAGTAAGCCACAAACTTTGATCTGCCAAGCATTCCCTAAAGTCCTCGTTCCTCACTTAGGTGGCTAGGCCTAGTGGCCATAAAAGGAAAAGGCTCAAAATGGAACAAGGACACATCATAGGTTTCCACTGAAAACTGGCCCTATATTTCCAAAGTTGGTATATGTAGATTTTAGACCCCAGCTCAGCTGGCAACTAGGAAAACACAGAAAACCTGTACATTTTTCAAAACTAGACACCTAGGGGTATCAAGGGCATGGTGATATGCTCGACTCTCACCAGTTTTATTTACACAGAATTCCTTGCAATCCTTAAACTTTGACTAAAAACACATATTTTCCTCACATTTCTGTGGTGGGAATATCTGGAACTTGCAGGGAGCCACAAACATCCAAGTCCCCTGATAAATATTGTATCTCACTTTTATGGCTAGTCTTGTGCCTGTGATAGGAAACAGCCCAAAATGCAACATGAATACATCACATTTTTCCACTCAAAACTGACCATATTTTTGAAAAGGGGATAGGTATTCATTTTGAATCCTAGCTCATCCAGCACCAAGAATAAACTAGCAAACCTGTTCATTTTTCACAACAAAACACCTGGGGGTATCCAGATTATGGTGACTTGCATGGCTTTCACCATTTGTTTTACCCAGAATTCCTTGTAAACCTCAAAACATCTATTAAAAAATCATAGTTTCCTCATATTTTTGTTATGGAAGGTTCTGGAATCTGTGGGGAGATGAAGAATTCCTTCTACTTTTCATTTCCCAAAATCTACTGATAACAACTGTACCTTTATGTGTGGCTAGACCTAGTGCCTGTGACAAAAAATGGGTTAAACCAGGGTCAGTGAGAGAACACTTGCAAGGTTCCCATTGTCCTGCGTTTGAGCCATTCCTGTCATGAACACTAGGCCCAGCCCCACATGTAGGGCAGAGTTTTTATCAGCACAAGTTAGGACCCTAGCTTTGCACAAGTAGGGACACTACCTTTACAAAGAGGATAGGTGTACATTTTGGATCCTAGCTCAGCCATCCCCTTGAATAAACTAACAAACCTGTAAACTTTTTTTTTTTAAGTAGACATCCCTGGGAATGCATGTTATGATGATTTGAATGGCTTTCACCAGGTTTTTATACCCAGACTAAAAAACACATTTCCCTCACATTTTTGTGATGGAAGGCTCTGGAATCTGTGGGGTGGTGATAAACGTCTTCTGTTTGTCATCTCCTGATACAAGTTGTATTTCACTTATGTGGCTAAGCCTAGTGTACGTTACAAAAACAGATCAAACAGGGTCAATGTGAGTACCTTAGAGAGAGTCCCATTTTCCCTGGTTTGAAACGTTCCTGTCATGGGCACTAGGCATAGCCCAACATGTGGGGCAGTGTTTTTATTGGCACAAGTGGGGAATGTAGAGTTGTAGGAATTTTGCGGATTCCTGCAGATTCAGGAAGATTCCATCACAGAATGGAAGGAAAATGTATGATTTCAGTCTGATTTTGAGATTTGCAGAGCACTGTGGGTAAGAAAACCTCATGAAATCCATGTAACACACACTACCTCAGACTTTCTTTGTTGTCTAGTTTTCAAAAATGCCTACGGTTCATAGACTTGCATGGGTGGCAACACATTACGGGCCCAAATACAGTTTCCACCCCTCTTGCTTATCTCTCAACATGGTGATTTAGGGACTTTAGTATTGTTTTCTCTCTGGGTCAGCCACACAAGTGGAGTACCATTCTTGTCAGCAACCATGAGGACCGACCCCCTTTCAATTTCACATTCTTTCATTTCCTTCACTTTCTTTTTAAAAACTATAAGACCCCCAAGGAGACTCTTGCCTTTCCAATGACGCCTCCCCGAAATATGGGGAGGCATTTTTAGGCCTCTACTGGTGTGGAGAAAGCACTTACCTGCCTCTTCCTCTGATTATGGTGGGGATAACTGTGACATCCATGAGCCTAGCAGCATGCTGACATCACATTGAGGGTTTGGGCTGACACAGAAGCGATTGTGCATGTTACCAGTCTTTTTTTTTTTTTTTTTTAAACATCTTTTAGATCCCTCGCCAGTGTCATCCAATGGCTGACAGAGGCACTGGAGAGGGTGTGCTTGTGTTGGCAATTGGCCCACACCAGAAATTATAGGGTTAATCTACATATGTTTTCTTTGTGTGCTCTCTGGCCTACCCAATAAAACTTTGTCGAACAAGCCAAACAAAAAACATCTTCTTTATGTACTTCTGTGCACCAAAATGGAACGTGACTTAGAAGTGAGCTAAACAAACTACTATATAGAGAACATTAAAATTGATCATTAGGAAAAAAATACTCTTTATTTTTATAACAGCAATGATTGACTTTCACTCACTTTGGGTTTCATATGTAACACAATCCTAGTAAAAGTAGCAAGAAAACCTAAAAATAAACTGAACTGGATATGTAAAGTTTCAGACTACTATATGAACAATTAATAGACACATTTACGATCACATTATTTTGTAAACCAATACACAAATACATAACAAATACAGTTCGTAAAAGGAAAGAAATCACATTAAATCTCATTGCCACACTGTAGTTACAGTCAGCATTCAGAAAGATGGGAATTCCTCAGATGTTACCTCCCTAATAACTTTCCACCTTTTTGACAAATCACCACAAACTTTCCAGACCTATAGCATTTTCTACATGTTGAGATGATGTAATTTTTTGTGGTGAATTGTGAAGGGGTGCAAAGATAAAAGGGGGTCCCAAAAATCATTTTTCTACCAATGTATTTAGCATAGACTACTGCATTTGATATAGCCAGATAGCCTGAAAAATATCGAATGGATTTAGTTATAAGGCAATATATTTAGTGACATTTGTCACTGTGGTACTTTTGTGTAATTTCACAAAATTTTGTGAAAATTCTGTGGTATGTGGCCCTAAACCTATTTAAAAACATACATAAATGATAAATACATTTTTACCTATTATGACTTTACTAAAGTGGTAACAGTTGGGGATTTACTTCTTTCCTACATCTAAGGTCCTAACACTGAACACAGCCAAAGTATTGTGACATAATTTGGTTGTCTTTTTATTCTAAAAAAACAGCAGTTTCCCAATTATGTCACTCATGTGCCATCTGGGTAATGCAATACTTAAGTCCGATTTACAAGGGAATGCAAGGCCAACATGCATGGCCCTGCATTGACTGGTAAATCTGGAGAAGCTCAAAGCAGCACAATAATCTACATTGCTGCTAAATTTCATATGCATCCATATGCCATGACACTGTAGCCACTCTACTATACACTATTTCACTCTATGCCACTCCACCCTACATCTCTCTACTGTACAAGACCACTCTATGCCAGTCCACTCTACACTATTACTCTCCACTACACACTGGTTAGCAAGCTGGAAAGATTGTGTAATGAGGTGTGCTAATTATAACAATCTGAAGGTAGCGGATACATTGTAAATGAAAGTTATAACTATATCTTCATCATTTTTAAAGTTTGTGTATTTTAAACTTGGTTTGTATAGGGAAAATATGTTAACTATAACTGAGCTTTAGTTTATTTAGTTTATGTATCACATATATATGGTTTCAGCCCAAAGAATAGAGTTAGAGGTACTGATCATCTCTAGGCTCAATTACTGTAAAATTGAGTTCACCATAGGCTTTACATGGGGGCATTGAAAGCTGCACTTAATTGGCTATAAGTAGTTAAGAATGCTGCAGCTTGATTGTTATATCATCTTCTGAAGCATTCCTCAATCTCTAATCTTCTTCGAGACCTACACTGGCTCCCAATTGGTGAGTGACTCCAATTGAAGGCACTATGCTTTAAGTTTAAAGCTTTGTCTAATTATGGATCACTTTACCCACTTTACCTTAGGTCACCGGTGTTGAACTATTGTCCCAATTGGTATTTCCTCTCACGTGATCTGAAATTTGTGGTTGTCCCTAGGTTCTTCAAGTTGAGGCAAGGTAGAAGTTCCTCCTCCTTTCTGGTCCCCAACTTGTGGAATTCTTTGTCTGCCTCCCTTAGAACCTGTAAATATTTAGATGATTTTAAGAAACTTTTAAAAACTGCCTTTTTTAATCCTCCTACTTTAGTCCTTTCTTTTGTACTAGAAACTATATATATATATATATATATATATATATATATATATATATATATATATATATATATATATATATGTGGCTGTCACCCCATCCACAAACACTCACTCACCCCCACCCCATCCACAATCACTCACACATGCAGACACGTACCCACAAACATCCCCCCACCCAAAGCATTCAGGACATTCACACACACACTCACAGACATGCACCCACAAACACCCCCCCTCCCAAGCATTCACGTCATTCACAAACGCACTCACACATGTAGACACACACACACACCCTCCCCTGTCAGACGATCCACTTACCTCGTTCGTCAAGGAGGGAACGGGTCCTAGCGATGTCACCGCCAGAAGCGCCTCACCATTTGGGTACCGCCACACCCTATTATGTGTTGTAACTCAGTATGTGGTCTCTTTTTGGCTTGGTGGCACCTCCAACCAACAGCACGACTGGTCTCTGAGTTCCACCCGATTTTGGGTGCAATTCGGGGATCAGTTTTATTAGGTCGGTCTTAAGACCACCAGCACTGGTGGTATTTCGGTGTCGGTGGCTTCAACGGTCTTTGAGGGCCAAAATCCTTAAATGCAAAGGAATATCCCAGAGACAAAGAGACTGACCTTTCCCCCTCAAAATTCAAGTGAAAAGTGACCTTGAGATGGACAAAGCACTGGGGGGAGCCTGCTAGGCAGGAACAGGAAGATGGAGTCTCTGACGCACTGCCTTCCTTTTTGGAAAAAAAGACTTCTCAATCTGAAAAACAAATTGCAGGGCACAATGGAGAAGAAAATCAAATGAAAAACATTAGTTTTTTTTTTACTAGATTCAGTGGCATCTGGAGGAGAAAATCAAATCCATAAATGAGTTTGCACTAATGAACTGCCCTGTTGTGAAGGCTGGCATGGACGGAAGCAGTGTGAGCAAACAAGAAGTCTCGCCCGCACTCACTGTCAGCCCAGGCGTATTGTGGCGCTTGCAAGAGAGAGCCATAACCCAACCTTGCAACCGCAAACCAACTCCACTCCACATTGGAGTGCAGAATTTAGGAATTTCACACTACTTCACATAGCATGAAGTGCCCGAATTCCGTAAACTCCACCGGCAGATCGGAGTTCTATGCCCAGGCCTAATTAAAGCAATTAAATTACCTCAAATGATAACTGATAATTCCTCACCAATATTTCAACCTATGTGGCTTAATATATTATATTTGATAATGTATCTTACCTCTAACCTACTATAGCTTGAGGAATCTGTTACTTTCTTGCACTATAGTTGGTTAACTATCAATTGCAAATTGGTTACATCACTAGAATGCCAATCTTTGAAATGTCTCACTAATGAATATTGTTTACACAGGTGTATAGTGGCTGTCATATGCTCTAAAATGGGTTTTGTTTGTACTTTATATATGGTACTACTTATTGCAGGTACAATTTAAGCATTAAACAGAAAAATCTGATTAGCAGGATTGATTTTCTTGATAGTAAAATCATGGCCACTACTGGGTGTTGGAAAACTTCGGCATCCCTGCTATATTTGAAGCCTTCCATTTTGCACAATTGAAAAATTGTGGAGTCAGTTGTGTCTCTAGCATATGGTTATTGATCATGTTCTTACCTAAAACATCTTTGAGTGATTTACTCTTCTGGAAAGTAATTCTCGGATGATTCTTTAGATATCTGGATAACCTTTCACCTGTTTATAATACATGCTAATATTTATGAAATATCTGCTTCTATCTATGAACCTTGTTACTGTATGTTGCGGTGAATCTGAATGTGTCAGAAATAAGATGTTTGTTTTTATCTGTAGTAGAGCCTCCCTCCTACTTTTGCGAACTCTTCCCACTGCCTTCTGCTGTGGAATAACTGGAAAGAGTTTCACCAAAATGCGTTGAGGGTTGTTGCTGCATAACGAATCACTGTAAGGAACATTGAAGCATGCGTCTCTTTCTTATTTTTAAGGAAGTCTGGTTACTTACATATATGGGTCTCACACGGGTGCATGTGCTGCCACATTTGCGATGAGAGGATTATGTGAGTTATGGCTATTTCAGTGTTCAGACAGACACAGGCAGTTCTTCTTCAGGAATTAGCAATGGCAAAATAAGAAAGCACTTCTCCCCAATTTGGGACTTTTTTGCAATTATCAAACAGGAGGAGAACATTGCCATATGCTCCACTTGCCATGCACGTGTTCGTCGAGGTAAGCCTGGTTCACATTATGGTACAGGAGGACAGATGATCCATATGAAAACAAATCACGCAATGGTGGGCACCTTACAAAAATGGCTGAATGTGGCTGCAGTGGTGAGGAGAGCCACTGCCAATGACTGAAGAACAACTGGAGGTAGGTGGGTGTGTCGATTGCCTCTCTGCAGTGCATACATATGCTGAGGTACAGGTTGGTGTAGGTCTCTGCTAAGGCCTTACAAATATGGGAAATGCCAAGGCTGCAAAATTATATTATCTCCTCCAAAGACAACATCTATGCCACACAACTTGATTACTTGATCCTTTGAACAAACAATTTCCGCTTTAATTCCTGTTTCTGAAAGGGATGTTTTACAATAGAAGAGATGGATTGTTGAGCAAGCAGGAGAACTGGAAGAAGAATGGCTGGAACTTAGAGTCCCACTCCGCAGTTCTTGGGTGCTATCTTCAACTTCCAGCGAGGGCAGTCTTGTTTCATATCTGCCAACCCCACCAACAGGAAAATGGGTGACAACAGCAACAGAAGAATCTGACCAAACCTCTACATTGGCTTGTTTTCAAGTGGCAGGTCTTAAGTCCTGTGCAGAGGCTAATGAAAAAGTTGTTGAGCAAGTGGCAGCACAAATGACCATTCAGAGGATCTTCTGAGAGTATATGGGTGAACCGAAAGAGGTGTATGTTGATCAAAACCCATTAGTGTATTGGTATAGGAAGATGTGCCAAAGGCTAGAGCTCATCAGGCTGTTAATAAAGTTTCTGGTTTGTCCCGTAGCAAGCATGTCTGCTGAATGTGAGTTCAGTGCAGCTGGTGCTGTTTCGGGTCTCTCTGGGTCAGAAGGACTGTGTGCAATGCATTTAACTGAACTGTGTCATACCTACCCCTTCATTTCTTTCCACAACAAATTGATGATGGTGTGCTGCTCGCCATCTCAACTAATTATGTTGTGGATTCTTTTGTGTAGTGTTTGTCTTAGTCACACCTTTCCCAAATATCCTTTTCCATCCATTCATTGAGTCCCTAACCTCCTTCCCCCAGGCTGTGTCATTTATTAAGGTGCTACCTAAATGTATGCCAGAAATGAATCACACACTAGCTGGGGCAGATGTGGTAAAAGCAACACCAACTCATTGCATGACCCTCTAACATTCTATTACCTGAGCAATATTCCACACTGGCCTTATCAACATCATTAATCATGCCTTGAGTGTGTGTTCCACAAACGCTTAACCTGGTCAACCACTGTTGAGTCTCAGCCCACTTCTCCTGATTCCATGATTTTATTCCCTAAGGTTAATTTTATAGCACTCCATCATTGCTCAGAAGAAATTGATCATCCTAGATTTCATTATCATATGGTCTTCTTTGTTGTGTGTATACTGTTGGCATTGTGGTAGTCTGGTCTCATTCTTCCTGAATTTATGATATGTGACCAACTAACTCCTTGTTTCCTTTCAATCTAGTTGACAGTGATGGATAACCCTTTGGTTAAGCCTACAGGTGAATTCACATATATGGGAGTGTCACCTTCTGTCTTCCCTGTTAGCAAGCTAGTCTGCTACTACTACTACCCCTACAAACCCTTTAAGATGCCACCTTAGGAAACACCTGTAGTAAGATGATTCCCTCACTTTATCCATTCATGTAAAAGAAGAACTATGGAATGAAGGTAACTTGTTTAGTTTGTAATAAACTGCTACTGAAGATGTTTGTGTGTACTAGGTTTTTGTATGCAAAATAGGCAAGGGCAATAATCCCCTAGTGGTCAATGTATAGTTGAAGAGGGCAATAGAGCAAGGGTGTAACTAAATGACGTTCATTTTTTTAACAGATTAAAAAACACAGGCTACACTAAAAGACAGCAGTATAAACTAAAAATCTTGAACACCAAGATAAAGATTTGAGGCACAAATGAAGTAAAGAAAAACATATCCCATTCAATTATTCAGAAATAGAAAACCTTTCCTCTCCAACCACAACAGTGCCCACCTGTCTCCCAGATCAAATAACCTGTTTCTCAAAAACTCAAACGAAAAGTCCATCACAAACCCTTACCCACCCTCTCCACCCACAATAAGTCCCTACCACCAAAACAAACATTTTTTAAAAACATTTTAAAAGAGGGCACTGTCAATACGCATCCGGAGCTTGTCCAGGCTCTGCTCAATACTGGTGAGCTGGCTCTCCATGCGATCCATCTGCTGCAGGATGAGGTGCAGCAATTTCTTGTTGGAGCAGGAGGGTACAGCAGCAGGTGCCGTCAGGGACCCTGACTGCTGGTGGCAGTACCAGTGATGTAATGACCGGGAGGCTGGGGGCTGTTGTGCTTCTTTGCTTGGTCTGAGGCAGCTGTTCCGGCCTCTTCCTCCTCCAGTATCACCATCCGCTGATATTCGGCTTGGATATTCCCGAGCCTCAGCTGCCACAGGCTGGCCACTATCTCCTGCATGGTTTGTGGTGGTCATCAAGCAGGAGTAGCTATATTGAGAAAAAGAAGAATAAAAAGACAAACTGTAAACAATGCTCTGAATAAACACTTCTTCAAACAATAGCCAGTGGGTGGTACAGTAGCAATACATTGTTGGCTCCTTAAGGATGTTGGAATTTGATGTGATTATTAGTAGCAGAGTCACAGTGCCAATTTCTATTATTTACCTACACATAAAAAGCACTGACTGTCTGGTTGAAAAGTATTAAGGCACAATAAGACTAGATTGAAAAAAACAGTGATTTAATTATTTTTCTTTTAATTGCTTTTCTAGTAACTAAACAGACACATTTAGTGGAAAAATAAAATGAATTACCTCTCATTTATGATGAGCATTTGATTATACACTATGGAGTATAAGTCGCTGTTCAAAATAATTAGAGGTATGCTTGCCAATGATTCAAGTACTTTGCTGCAATCTGCAGTTGGGGTAACTGTAGCTGACAATTATCTATCTTTGATTCCTTTTGCCCTGCCCTTCTCTAAATGCCTTTCACTTCTATTCTGACTCCAAAGAGAGAGATGAATAATAAGATAAGTCATGCATGCCGTGTATAAAACGCTGATATATTTATCCTGCCTGCTGTAAGAATAGGGTGGGAAAAATGATACACTGCACTACAGAGAAAGGAATGGGCTATATAGATTGTGTTTGCCATGCTCGTCACAGAGTAGCCTCTACGTCAAACTTGAATTCAAATCAGGCACTTACTAGTCTCACTTTATTCACTGGCCTTGTCCACCATCACAAATTCTTTCCAACAAATTAATTTGCTGGGCAGTACGGAAAGGAAAGAATCTTGACTTAGTCTACTGCAGAGTAAGGTATAGGGATTAGGCAGGTAGGTAGAGATTTTGCCATAGAAGGAAAGAGAGGTGTCACTGATCATTGATTCGTCATGTGCCTATGCTTTGGCCTATTCATTCACTGTATAGTGAAAGTCTAAAGGGAATGATGATGGGATACATATCTGACTCAATTAACAAATCAGTGAGTCAAGGGATTAGAACACAGATTAAAATGCTCCCCACTTTCAACGATAGCGGTGGTGACATTAAATGATAAAAACACAAAAAACAAGCAAAGTAGATGAGAACTAAGCCTGCCCCTCTACAGAAGAGCTCCCTTCTATATTTATCCAAGCATAAATTCAATCATCCTTTCATTCTTCCTACTATAGTTACCCATAGCCGTCATGATTTGAACTTTACTTTTTCTCAAGTCTTTCATCCAAACTCACAATCCTTTATCCTTTCATTCAGTACCCACTATCCACCCTTTTTTTAATCATCCATTTCATCCGTCCATTCATTTACCCAACACCCACCCACACATACGTTTTCATCCACCCTGGCATCCTTTCCTTTCACTCCTTTTACCCATCCTTTCTTTTAACCTTCTGTTCTTTCACGTTTCTGTCAAGTCAACATTTTTATTGTACATTAGGTGTGCTTTTGCTGGGTTGCAGATAGAAAAGGCCATAATTAACACAACGGCTGTTGTAGCTGTAATGTGGGGGGATATCAAGAACCTGATCATAACAAGGACCTTGCAGGTAGTGCGCAACAGTAATTGTCAGTAAACAAGCAATGTGACTTACCATTGTCAGTCCCTGCTGCCACATCTTCTCCTGCTCCCTTTGCTCCTGCAGCGGTGGAACTTGAACCAGCTCCACTGGCTACACTGGTTGGTGTGGCTAGAAAAAAAACAGCATATCATTTTTAGCTGTTATGTGTACCTCCCGCTTCTTCATTTTAAAAATCAAAAAAATGCAACCGCAATACATCATTACAATTCAGTTAGCACTTCAGTATCTTCTATCAAAAATATCACTCTGGGCAAGTTGCTGGATTGTTAGAAAAGTCAGGTATTCAAGCCAACCAAAAGCTTTGCAAAAAAGAAGGGCAGAGCCATAGCCTATGCATGACGTAGACTCAGAATTATTGAAGAGCAATGAAAGGGTGAAATACAAAATGTTCAATGAAAGACAGAAAAAAAGAAAATGTAGGGATAGCAGGAATTAAGCAAAACTTGGATAGGGGAGTTGGAAAAAATGGAGAGAGTCTAAAAAAAGTAAACAAGGCACATTTAAAAGTCTTATAAAAGAGGGGAGAGGTAAAAGCTAGGGAAATAATAAATATAAAGTTAAATAATAGACTTACTGACTTACTGGGATGAACAGACCTATCAGCATAGGTGCTGGTGGTTGGTGCCTCCCCTGCTCCTGCTAGACTCACTGGTGTAGTGCCCCTCTTCTTGCTCTTGTCTGCTGATGTAAGAAATATAGATAAAAAATACATTAGTGGTACCATGAATCTCTACAAAATTATTATATAACAGGCAAATGCAATAACATTGAAATTATTTCAGATCGCCTATGGTACTAGAACATGGGTACTCACAAACTTTTTCTCGGGGGCCAAAATTGCAGTATGGTTTGCGGCCGAGGGCCGCACTGAAGTGACAGCGGGGGGTGAGGCTTAGAGGGGGCGGGGCTTAGAGGGGGAACAACCACCCCACCCCCTTTTTCAAAACATCGCCATCTGCTCTCACCCCTACCCCAGTAACACACACAGCGCCATCTGCTCTCACCCCTACCCCAGTAACACACACAGCGCGCACACATACAGCGCCATCTGCTCCCACCCCTACCCCAGTAACACACACAGCGCCATCTGCTCTCACCCCTACCCCAGTAACACACACTGCGCCATCTGCACACAGCGCCATCTGCTCTCACCCCACCCCAGTAACACACACACACAGCGCACACACACAGCGCCATCTGCTCTCACCCCTACCCCAGTAACACACACAGCGCGCACACACACAGCGCCATCTGCTCTCACCCCTACCCCAGTAACACACACAGCGCGCACACATACAGCGCCATCTGCTCTCACCCCTACCCCAGTAACACACACAGCGCGCGCACACACAGCGCCATCTGCTCTCACCCCTACCCCAGTAACACACACACACACAGCGCACACACACAGCGCAATCTGCTCTCACGCCTACCCCAGTAACACACACACACAGCGCACACACACAGCGCCATCTGCTCTCACCCCTACCCCAGTAACACACACAGCGCGCACACATACAGCGCCATCTGCTCTCACTCCTACCCCAGTATCACACACAGCGCGCACACATACAGCGCCATCTGCTCTCACCCCTACCCCAGTAACACACACAGCACGTACACACACAGCGCCATCTGCTCTCACCCCTACCCCAGTAACACACACACACAGCGCACACACACAGCGCAATCTGCTCTCCCGCCTACCCCAGTAACACACACTACATTAAAAACAAATAAATAAATAACCAAAGAGCCTTACCTGACTCAAAGCACTGTAAAGATGCCACAAATGTGGAACAGCAGGCAGGCAGGCGGGCAGCAGACGTGGAGCCGGTGACAGGAAGCAGACGACCAAAGCCCCATAAAAGTTAGCTGCAAGCGCTGACTTTTATGGGGCTTTGGCTTCCAGGATCGTCAGGGCAACACCATAAACAATGGCCGCCGTATGTAAACATAGAGGAGGGCCTCAGGAGCATGCTCCCGCGGCCCTCTTCTATGTTTACATATGATATGGCGTTTGGTGTGCGTCTCGCGGGCCGCCAAACTAGGTCCATGGGGCCGCTGGCGGCTCGCAGGCCGTACTTTGAGTACCGTTGTACTAGAATGTTCAACTACCCAACCTATATTCAAAACTAATGCATTGCAATGAATGATCTTCCATTCTAATCTCTTTCCTCCACCCCCTTGATAGACCAACTCAGTCTACCTTTTTCCAATGCATGCAAACTCGCATCACTGTGACATTGCTTGGGACTTTACGAGCTACTTAAAGTCACAGAAAAAGGAACTCACTGATATCACTTATTCATTATGAGACAGGAGGACAGAGGAGTCTGCATTGCAATGGCTTCCTCAATAATTAGCCAAAGCGAGTGCCTATGAGTACTTCCCTCTGAGAAGAAGCTGCATGCTATTTGGAAAAAAAAGTTAGTATTGCAGAACCCAAATATAATAAAAATATAATACTCAATAAGCCCTGGAATCTTGCTGTCTAGCAGGTCAAGCAGGTCCTGCTTGTGGTAGATTACATCAGCCCAGTGGTGCGGCAGCTGCTGGGTGTTGCGCTGGTCATGGGTGGTGACCCTGACAAAGTGGCACATCCTAGTCCAACACAATTAATGCTCTCGCAGGGAATAACCACTCTCAGGCCTGCTGATTGCGGCCACTGTGAAAGGGAGACGGTGCTGTACATAAAAAACAGTGCTGCCGCCTCCTCGACACTAAAGATCGGCTGAGGCTGTACTCCTTGACAGCACCGCTACCCACTCCTGCTTTGCCATGGTGCTGGCTGGGGTTGGGTGAAGAAGAGAAACAGGAGGGGAAGGAGGAAAGGAGGGAAGGAAGAAAAAAGGGAAAAATAGAAGAAAATACAAAAAGTCACAAAACTAATCAGACTCAAAAAGACAAAAATAGCAGTAGATTTAGGTGCTCATTTCGACTTTCCTGAAGACCGCCATGTAAGCGGGTGCTGAAAGACTGCCAGTGATGGCGGTTTAAAGACTGCCGTATTATGAGTCACCAACACAACACTGCCAAAAAACATACAAAAATCCGACAACGTCGGCCTGATTGATGGCGGGAAAGGGGCGTTTCCACCACCAGCACCGCCATGCCGACAACATCCTGCCCTCCAAATTACAAATCACAAAATAGCACCTCAGTCTTAGCAAGGCAGCAATCCATTGGCGGTCCGAACCGCCGAGGACAAAAACGCACCTACACCAAAACACTGCACCACATTGGACGATACCAATACCCGACACCTGATTTACATACACACACTACACACACCTGACCACAGCACTACATAACACCCCACCCACACATACTCCTAATCCTTTGCACCCAGAAACCATGACATAGCGAGGGAAGACCACACTAACAGAGGGTACTGCACCTAGATATGACATGCACCATCACACTGAACATGCATCACACAACACACAACATCAAGTGCAACCAACACGCATATCACCACTGCAGACAAACACCACAAATCACACGCACGTCGTAGCAGTCAACCTCACACAAACAAACAGCACATCCAGCATCCCTGCACATCACATAACCCACCACCCACAACACAACCACCATGGCACCACAAAAAAAAACACGATTCACAGATGAGGAGTTGAGGGTCATGGTCGACAAAATCGTCAGAGTGGAGCCACAACTGTTTGGAGCACAGGTCCTGCAGACATCCATAGCCCGGAAAACAGACTTATGGCAGAGTTTCATCGTCAGGGTGAATGCAGTGTGAAACAATCCACACACCAGGGACGACACCAGGAAGAGGTGGAACGACCTACGGGGGAAGGTACGGGCCATGGCATCATGACACCAAATCACTGTCATGAAGACTGGTGGTGGGCCCCACCACCTTCCCTAGAGTTCGCATCGTGGGAAGAGAAGGTCTTGGCCATCCTGCACCCAGAAGGGCTGACAGGAATACCAGCAGGGCTGGTCTCTAGTAAATCAACAACATTCCCCGGCCACCATGTACCCCTGCACAGCATGTACCCCCACCACCCTGTCACCCCTCACACCACCCTCATCTGAGCAAAACCATCATGGACCCAATACCTGCCCCTGCATGCCACAGTTCCCTACTAACACCATTGCCTCATAGGCGGACCTAGTGCATGGATTCCCCACATTGCAGCAAGTACTACAGCTACCACAATGCAACACTCCCTACCCTTGTATGACTGCAAAATCAACTTCACATCTGAGTAACCATTTGTGAAACCATGTCACCCCCTTCACCAACAAGAAATTGGACTGCTCATCAGTACATGGCAATGACAGTAGGCAAGACCAATACCAACTATACAGTAGAGCATAACTGTACTATGGCGACTTTCAAATGATACAAAAAGAAGTGGTAGTCAAGAAACTGTCAATGCCATTACTGCTCAGCAAATCCAGACAATGATGGCAAACAACCATGTGTACCACTAGTACAATACCATCATGTAACACAATACCTCTCATTACAAAGGTATTCCAAGTATTGCCAAACAGCAGAGCCAGAAAGACCAGCCCAGGAAGTAGGTCCAGTAGAGGAGGAATACCCTGGATGTCTGGATAGGGAAGACATACCTGGCCCATCAGGCATGACTGGTCAGTCTACCACCACCAGCTTCACCTTGCTCAGAACTGAATCCCCCTCCCCTGTGGCATCCATTGCACAGCATAGCCCACCTTCCCAAACCTGTGTCCCAAGGAGAGATCAAACATCACTGTGCTCCACAGTACAGGGCCATGAGTCTACATTCCAAACCCGAAACAATGAAGGTCCTGGTGTCAGTGGTAGGGGGCACACTGCACCAGGGGCACAAGCAAAGGGGGCAAGGGCCGGTGGGAGGTCAATCGTGGGCCAAGAGATGAGGCAGCAACAGGACATGACTGGCCAAGAGACCGTCTCCAGAGTCCTGAGAGCCTACCAGAAATCCGAGGATAAGATGTGCCAGATCCTCACCACCTTGCAGGAGAACCAAAGACTGCAGGGTGAATACCACCAGAAGGCCATGCAGCAGTGGCAGGCACACAATTCCACTACGGTCTCCATGTTAGGGGTGTTCAAAGAACTCAACCCCATCCTGCTGACGTCCTCAACCCAACAGCAGGGCCCATCCAGTAGTCACACAACACCTGTGCCCTCTAAAGCTACACCTGCTATTGAATGGAGGCCCAGCAAGAGGACCCACACGCCACCAGCACCCTTGCCCCTGTAGCTGAGGTACCCCCCATAAAAGAGGTCGACCATCCAGACATCCTGCAGGACTTGAGGCCAAGACCAAACCCCCAACCAGGAGGTGATCCCTCAGTTGAACTGCCAACCTTGTGTGCCACTGATACACCCTGTTGACTGTCTAATGTCAAATTCCCATCATCCCAAGGCTAATGGATACAAGACCTGTGGAACATACAGCTGGACCACCCACTGTGATGATCACAGAAACTATGGGGCTCATTATGAACAAGGCAGGAAACCCTGCTGTGTTCATGCTGGCAGTCTTTTCATAGACTGCTTGTCCTCTTGAGATCCCGTTGGCCGAATTACAAATATTCTGCTGGACCGGTGGGCGGACACACTGTTTAAGCCCGCCGGCCCAGTTGAATGCAGGGCTGGGACATTGCTTATGGCTCCCCATGGAGCGGTCTGCAATGCCTCAGCACGGCAGGTGCAGCAGCTGCCGTCACACAGATCACTGCCTGTAAATTGGGCAGTGACCTGTGCGTCGGGCCCCCAGGGGGTCCCAGAGCACCCCTTCCACCAGCCTTAGCTAGGTGGGGGAACTCGCCAGGGAAAGGCTGGAGGAAACAGGGTTCATTATCCAGAGGGCGGCGCTGCTTGCAGGGCTGCCCTGTCGGATAATAATATCCGCCATCATCAGGCTGCCTGTCGGCAGTAGCCTGACGGTGGAGGAGGGCCGCGGCCCTCCCTGAGTTCGTATTATGGTGGTTAAGACCGCCATGCCGGTGGTAGTATTTACCTCCGCCGCCGGCATTGTGGACTGAACCGCCGTGATCATAATGAGGGCCTATGTCCCCACTTCTCAGAACTGTGATGTGAAACACTCAATAAACACCAATGAGTGCAAGTAATAGTGTATGAGTTGTTATTGTTTAAAGTGCCATTTATGTTGACAAGTAACAATCAAATACACATATCTGGACTACAAGAATATCAGCAACAGATGTAACAGAAATCTCCAGCAGGTGTGTCAGTAAATCCATTTGATAGGAACATCCAATGGCAAGAGTGCCAACAGGCATTTCAGAAAGAAGATTGCAAACAGATATGTGAGCTGAAGAAGGAAAAAACATGGGATAAGGCTCAATGTTGTAAGCCATGTAGGCCATTCCTGTATATCACATATGCAGGGTGATTGCTGCAGTAGGTATGCTACTACATATGTATAGGTCAAGATTGTCGGTCACCCACGTGTAATAGTGGTTTGATTCCTCGTAGGTAACATCCTCTACAGAACACCACCTTGCGTAGTCAGAAACAGTTAGTTGCCAGACAGCAGCTGACAATACAACATGATAGGCCTATAGAACAGGACAAGTCCAATAAGTGTCCCTTACATTAATCCAATTATTCAGACTTAGGACCAATAAACTTCGGTACATCTATGAGGATGAATCATTATGATACCAGCATTAACCACATGTTATTGCCAGCAATGCATTTCCACTTTCCCTCATATTAAGTCAGCAACCTTTCAGGTTTGGAAACCAAGATGGAAGGCAGTAGTCTCCACACACCTTGTGTCTCCATATATGGTCCAAGTGCACATGACATTTAAATCAAACATACCTGAGAATCATTGAAAGTAGTGGTGAATCGGGTCAGTCATGTTGTCATTTGCCTCCTCCTTGTCTGCCTACTCTTCAGTATCAGGGTCACCAGCCTCAGACACAGTTCCGGCATCAATGTCCCCCTCCTCCAACAGTGAAATCTGCCTTCTGAGGGCCAGATTAAGTAGCATGCAGCATGCAGCATCCAATAATGATCTTGCATTTCCCTGGTCAGTACTGTAGGGCAACAAACTCTAGCTTTCAAGAGGCTGAAAGTCTTCTCTATCACCCACCGCAAGAGTCTGTGTGCCTCATTGTGCCTATCCTCCCCATCAATAGTTGCATATGTAAGAGGTGTCAGGAACCAGGGCAGGTTGGGGTATCCGGAGTCACCTGCGTGGAAATGGAAACATAACAATAGGAAACAGTGATAAGCATAGTGCAGACTGTGAAGGGAGGTAGATCAAATGTTTGACATGGACAGCAGTACACATACCTATTAGCCACACCCTTTTTAACACTAGCTGCAACATCTATGCAGTGACACTGCTGTTCCTCAGAACGTAGGAATCATGTACCAAACCAGGGAATTTCGCTGTCACATGTGATATGTACTTGCCTGCAAGATACACCATTTGTAAATTGAGCGAATGTGTTATCTTCCGGTTTCTATACACCTGTTCATTGGCCCTCAGAGGTACCAAGGCGATGGCTCCTATTACATGTGGGACATTTGAAATGTTGTAAAAGGCTGTCTTAACAGTGTTCAATTCTGGACATTGTGGGAACCTTAGGTACCTGTTCATATGCTTGAGTAGGGCATCCAGCCCATCCTGTAACACCATACTGAACTTGGGCTGTGACATTCCTGCAGCCAGTGCCATAGTCACCTGAAACGAGCCACTGGCCAAAACATGCAGCACTGCCAACAGCTGGACTGTTGGAGGGATGGCATGGGGATTCCTTAAAGCTGGCAGGAGGTCTGGCTCCAACTGGGCAACCAGTTCCCTGATGGACACATGGTTCAGTCGATAGGTCATCGCGATGTGCTGCTCTTGTTTCAAGATCTACTAGGGGCCAGTAAACTGGTGCATTCCTCATCACTCCAATTTGCCAGTATCTAGGCAGTTAGACAAACAACAATCTGGACAGATCTCACAATGTAGTGACCCATGTATGACATATGACAATCAGGAAGTATGATCTAGGGAGGGCCCAATGCTCTCTTAGTTAATGCCCAGATATAAGCAATATGGGTTACCAAGGAGGTGTAGACCCCTTATGAAGTGACCTCAGTATATGAAGTTAGACAACAAGATGTAGGTAAACCCATGTATGGGATAGTTAGTTCATATCTTGCTTTTGGCAGTTCAAATCTAGGGTGACACATCGAGTCATGTTGTTACATCCAATAGATATTTATTTTGAGTACAAGGAGGATGAAGATTCATGTGAAGTACATAAGAGATGAGCAAACCCGTGAGCACATACTGACAGCTGTTTCGCCCTCTAGTGGTGTTTATCCCTTGGGCTTTCTCAAGGCTGTAAAGATACAAAGGCAAATTAAACCAAATATTCTTCTTATCAAAAGGCAGAACATGAAGAGCCGCCCAAGTGCAGACAGTGAAGGAAAAGAATAAAAGAAAACAAGTCTGTCACGTGAGAAAACCCTCTCCTTGGTGATGGTGTGAGAAGCTATAAAGTGACTGAAATACCGCTGTTGGTGTAGATCCTATATATATCAAAGATTATGTTAATAACGGAAAAGGTGAGCACACCAAACAGTGAATCTGATAGACAAGAAATGATTCCCAGAGAGTATTGGTTGAGAAAAAAATATAAGTTGCAAAGTTCGCAGCATCATCCTCTAAGGAAAGAAACATCAACATTGTGTCAAAGAGCCGAAAAGTCACCCAATTCTAGTGACCTATCTATAAGAATGTCCCATGCACTAGTCCTTCATGATCAGATTATCACAAACTGGTGAAATACCTTTTCAATTATTCTTAAGAAAAAGTCCTAAAAGACCTCATTGTCTTGTTCAATCGATTTACATACTCATATGTATCGACAAAAAGATCATTTTCAAAGAACAAGCTATGGAAATCAAGGTCTCGAGAGGTACATTCACTAAGCAACATATGTGTATACACAATACATATAAGTATAACATGTATCATATGCATTCTGTCACTAAAATACAACAGATATCCAAATTTAAATGTTCGTCTTAAACGCAAGAGTAGCAAGGCAAGAATGATAAATACAGCATCTTGTCTATAAACCATATAATGGCAGGAGGCATGTTGGTACGGTAAACAAAAGAAGTCTAGTCTCGATTGACAAAATGTAATAGTTAATCTTAAAAAAATAATTAAAAGTAGTTCCAAAGTCTTAAACTACCTTATTTTTACGTATAAGTCACCCATAAGGTGTGCCCTATGTGCCCCTAGGGCTGGGTGCCATGTAACTATACGCAGGGACCTTATAAAAATAGTTTTCTAAGCCCTGGTGAGGTAAAACAGCCAAATTAGTTTTTCCCTCATTGTAGTGAATCGCCTCCATAGGCTAGAATGGAGAGACTTAGGGTCATATTTATACTCTGTTTGCACCAAATTAGTTTCATTTTCTTTTACTCTAATTCGGTGCAAACTAAGTCCATATTTATACTTTGCTGCTAGACCCCTCTCGCGCCAAATCTATGGAGTTAAAGTCATTTTTTTAAAGTGGAGACCTACCATGCCTTAATGAGATGCAAGGTAGGCGTTCCCGTGCAAAAAATGACTCTGAATTAGAGTTAAAAAAAAATGACGGAGGCAGCCTGGTGGTGAGTGAGGGACACCTATGGCAGCCCTCAATGGGTTCATTATGCAGCAGTGTGGGCTGCCATGCCGGCTGGTGGGATTTCCCGCCACCGCTGTCATGGCGGACCACACCGGCATGTTCACAATGACCGCCTAAGTCCGAACGTAGGATCAAGATTCTGGTTTGCCCCAGTCGAAGGATTTTCACCTCGAAAAGAACGACTGAGTCCAAAGGTAAAAATCTCCACCAAAGGGCTCCCGTGACGCGTATCTTAGGAAGAGTTCCAGGAGGTCGGATTGGACTGGCAGGTTCGTACTGCTGAAGAAAATCGTCAGAAAAACGACTAAGTCCTAAGGTAAACTTTTGACAGAGGCCTTCCTCTGGCTGTAGCTGAGCCAGGCTCTATCGCGGTTGACTTTAAACTTTGACTTTGCCCCGGTCGAGTTGCGACCAGATGACCAGATTGGCGCTTTTTGTTTCTTTGCGATAGAAAACAATAATTCTTTAAAAATTCATATCTCCGGTTCCCCTTATCCGATTTTATTTGTTTTGGTGTCATTGTAAAGCTAAAAATAGTTCCTATTTTTATACATTGATTTGGGATTTTTAAACTGTTTCCTGTGTTTTATTTAATTACTGTTTTGTGATATTTGAATGCTTTACACTTTGTCTCCCTAAGTTATGCCTTGTCGCTTGTTGCCAAGCTCCCAAGGGTTTAGCTGGGTTTAATTTACTGAGACCTGACTGGACCTAAGTGGAGGTTAGTGGCCTATTGCTATGTGTAGGTACTCACCTGCCCTTACCAAAACCCATTTTCCAATAGTAGCCAATATGTGATCCGGTTGCCAGTCAATGTTCTGTAGTTTTTGAAGTACATCTTTTGTGTCTTGAATAAAGGATGGTAGATTTTTCATAAAAGGTTGTAATTCGAGATCAATAAAATTGCCTAGGTTGGAACAGATTGAATTGATACCAGCAATGATAGGTCTGCCTTTTAGGGGAAAGCCACCTTTATGGACTTTAGGCAAGAGGTACAGTGTTATAGTAGTCAGATGTTTGATGAACATCACATAAAGTGATAGGTCTTTTCTTCCGGAGTAAGTAACTCTTTGGAGTACCAAAGGTCCAACAGTACTTTTAGTTTTTGTAGGGGACGAAATACGTTTCAGAATTTGCTCAGGCATTAGCTCATCTCTTATGTACTTCACATGAACCTTCAATCTCCTTGTACCCAAAATACATTTCTATTGGATGTAACGACTTGTCTGGATGTGTCACCCTAGATTTGAACTGTGAAAAGCAAGATATAAACTGACAATCAGGAAGTGTTAGTCATGTAAATTGTCTGTCATGTTGTAGAAAGACACTTTTTTTCACACACCATTCCTACTCAGACATCATGGCAATACCTCATATTGCCATCCCTCTGACAAGGGTCATGTACCGGACTTGTAGCGAAGTATTAACAAAGACTTTCCATATGTTTCACTATATGAATTGTCAATAAAGACATATGTACAAACAAATGTAGTAATGTCAGCTGAAACCCACTACTTATGTGAGTGTTGACATATTGTAACCTACAATTAAGCATATTGTGGCAATATGCAGGTAATGACGCAGTGGGAACCCAGGGCAATTATGTAACTATGTAAAATGGCGGCTGCCTGTCCTGCATGCAGAGGACAGATGGAAGTGACCTCATTCCACCGGCGGGAGTCATCATAGCAGAAGGCGGTCTGAACCGCTGTGCAAGTCCTCATTGGTTAACATTGATGTCTATGGGAAACTGGGGCCAATGACGATCAGGGCCGATGCTGACGGGCATGACTACTGCGGTCGTGACCAACATTTTGTTTGGCCCAGCTCACTTGACTCCTGGCACTCAGACAAGGCAGACCTCCACTTTATGTGTTGCTGTGTCCTGTATCTTAGAGCCACGATGGCAGGCACTGCACGGGATAGGGCCCCAGCCTTCACTGCTGAGGAACTGGATAAACTGGTGGACGGGATCATACCCCTGTGTGGGCGGTCGTGTGAGGCTCCAGAGCAACAGGTCAGTACAACATTCATTAACTTGCATTTTGGGTGGTGTTTTATGTCGAATGTTTGGTCACATTGACATGTGATGATTGAACTGGGGAATTGCCTACACATGTTGAATGTGGTGCTTGGAGTATTGGCTATGTGCATGGGCCATGTCTGTTGTTAGTCACCAAATGTTGCAGCTGTATAAGTATAATCTACATTATGATCTCTATTTTCTCAATGTTTCACCATGCAGGTCAGGGCCCACCAAGAGAAAGGGTTATAAAGAGCTATTGCCAAAGAAGTGTGGACCCTGGGGGTCCATAGCCAGTAGAGCACCCTCTGCAGGAAGCAGTGGGAGGACCTGAGACGCTGGGCATGGAAGACCGCAGAGGCCCAGCTGGGGATGGCCTCCCAATGTGAAAGGGGTACCCACCGGACCCTGACCCCCATAATGGCCTGCAGTGGCCAAACCAGTGTTTGATGAGCACTTGAGATGCAGCACAGCAGCCACAAGGGGGTAAGTGCAGACTCTTAGGTGACTTCTGTATGGTTGCCTACTGTGTTCCTTACTGGACTTAGATATTGATGAGGTCTGATGGAATTTGGGGAGTATGCAGTCCTGGTTGTCACTCAAATCATTTTGCACTGTAATACGTTAGCTATGTTAAGCCATGCAGGAAATGATGTGCTGGTACTATATCACATATTCTAATGTACATGTAAGTTTCTCCAATGTTGAGGCATTTTACTGCCTTCATACTCAATACCTGAGTCTACTTTACTCACCCAAAATGATCTTGTTGTCACTGTATTTGGGTGATGACAAGTATGTGTAGTGTACATTGAAAGTGGTATCATTGTAATGTAACTGGAAATCTGTACAGAATGTATTCCAATCATACCTATCATATCATTTGTTTACACAGTACCACTGAAGTCAGATTTATTTCATCCTGTAATGACTGACATGTAGGTGAGTATGTTCATGGATTAAATTGATAGATAAGTGAGTTGGACAGTTGACCGGCGTGCAGGATATTCAATCATGTGTCTAGGTTGAAGAGGTGAAGTAATAGGTGATAAGTTTGGTTATGGCTTTCAGGACTCTATTGTTCATAACTGTATTATGGGTTCTTGTTGTCACCACTGGGGCAATTAGGTATCTAGTTAGTATGTGTACTAGATGGGAAGGTATTTACCCTTTCCTCCCTTTCTTTCTCTCCCACCCTCCTTCTCTGTCCGCCTCTGTCTATGTGTGCATTAGTATCATCTGGCAAAGAAGTAAGGGCACCGGTGAGTGGGGAAGCCACAGGACCCAGGGAGCTGGCACTAGCAGAGCTGAGGGGACCAGTGGGACGGAGGGCAAGGGAAGCACCACGGGGAAGTCTGGAGCTACCACAACATCTTCTTCACATTACTCCTCTGATGGCAGCTCCCTGGCGGTGGTAGACCCTTCTGGGACCACCCCAGCACAATCCTTGTCCATCACCCCCCTTACCAGCACCGCCCTCCCTGTAGCTCCCTACTCAGTTGCCCGTGCCCGCTCACCCAGGAGGGTGGGCATCTCCTTCACTGCAGGGACCTCTGCCCCTGCCCCAGTCTGCCCTGCTGCCCTCAATGAGGAGGCTATTGACCTCCTGAAATCCATCTTTGTGGGGCAGACAACCATCACAAATGCCATCCAGAGACTGGCATCCCCGATGCAGTAGTCAAATGCCTACCTGGAAGGCATTCACGGTGCCTTGTCTGGCCTACAGAGATTATTTCAGGCTCTGTGCTCCTCGTTGATGGTAGCCAGTGTCCCTTCATCTTCCGTCCCTTCTCCAGCTACCTGTTCCCAATCCACAGCCCCTCTCTCTTCACCCATCCAGAGCACACCTACAGACCGGCATATACCCACTACAACAGACAAGGAGCACAAAGACAAACACAAGCACCACAAACGAACCCACAGGCATGCACACAGACAACACACATCTGCATACAGAACAACAAACACTTCCCACACTGCTTCCCCCACCACCTCCTCCCTTACAGTCGCATCACCACTCATACCTGCTGTCACTGCATCATCACACCCTAAATCTGCCACTATTCCTGTCATATCCTCCGTCACCACAACAGGAAACTCACAGACACACACCCCACACACCCATCTGCACTCACCACAATCACCCTCTCTACCACCTGCAGCAAATCTACCTCACTTGCACATACCACCACAACATTCACTCACACATCTTCCTTTTCCTCTCCCTGCATCTCTTCCCCCTCCCAAGAGACACTCACGCACTCACTTACCCACCCAACATACACCCACATGCACACATTGCACACACCAGCATCCATGTACAGCACACCAACAAGTCACATGAGCACTCCCTGGTACCTCCACTCCCATCCCTTTTTCATGTGCCCTTCCCATGTACCTAAAAAAGTATTCTTGCTGCCCTTGACCTGTTCCCTACTCCTGGCCTGTCCTGAGTTGCCCCTAAATTCCATGCCCCCTGCCCCTACCATGCCTTTTCAGGTCCCATTCCGCCATTGCCCACTCTGGTGTTGCTGCTGCTCCTCCACCCAGTAAGAAGTCCACCCTTCCCAGAGCCAAAGTCCCCCCTCCCAAGCCCAAACAGAAACATCACCCTTCCAAACCCAAGCCACCCACACTGCCCCCACCCCCACATTCCTGAGGTGCCAGTCTGTCCCATTGATTGCCCTATGACGTGGAAGCCTATTTGCTGTCAAGAATCAAGTTGGGGAAGTAACATGTGGACGATGTGCTTTGTGCACTTCTGCACGTTGGACTTGCCATTTGGCACTTTTTGTATATAGTTCGTTTTTTTAACTAATGTTTCCGAATACATCTGCCCACATTGCTGTGGTTGGCAAGGTGAGATACTTGTCCTAGTTTCCTTCTACACGGTGATGTGTGACATCTGTGTGCAACAGTGTGTGATGTTTGTGTATAGGTTGTGTCTATGTTGTTGCATATAGTGAGTAGATGACTTGTGCCATGGGCATGTTGTGATGTTTCTGAATTCTGGCTTGTGGGATTGTATAGGGTGGTGTGTGCATCCGTGTGTATGGTGCTGCATCTGTGAATTCCTTTGTATGTTGGTTGTAAGTGGCATCTCACTTGTGTCATTGTTTGGTGATATTGATTGTGTGCCGTTGCTACATACAGCTTTTCGATCGCGGTTGTGTGGTATTTCTCAACATGCCTGCCAATGACTGTGTTTAAGTGTTTGTGGTCTAGTTGTCATTGTGTGAATTTGGGTGTGGGTATGGATGTGTATGACTGTGTTGGTGGTGTTTGTGTGCATTGTGCTGTGTGTGTTGGAACGTGTATACTTGGCGTTGTGTGTGTATTAGGTACTTGGCTTTTTTGTATTTTGTGTATTCGTGTGTATGTAGATATGTGTGCTTGTACGGTATGTTTGTTTGCGTGTGTGTTCGCTTTCCATGCCGGGTGTGTGCTGTGTGTGGGTGTATATAACTGCCCTTTCCTTCAGTGTGTGCTAGGCATACTTACAGTTGTCATCTTCATCGTCGTCGCTGGTTCCGAAGGTGTTTGGCAAGATACAATGCTGGGAAGACTTACAGTTCATTTGCCATGTCGGCTGCGGACGCGTCTGTGTACCTGGAGGTGAGTGTCTCCTTTTATACTTTCTGTTTCAGCCAGGCTTTTCATGGCTGCCGGCCTGTCCCGGAAATCCTGGCGGTGAGGTAACTCATAATATTGTGGGCGGTATATTGGTTCCCGCCAGCCTGAAGATGGCTTCCAGCGCCAGCAGCAGCCTGACCGCAGTGGTGGTGCAGCTGTAAGTTGGCTGTGTTTTGTTGGGCTCACTGCCATAGTCGTAATATGGCAGTCTGCACCACCAGCATCGTGGCGTCCACTGCCAGCCTGGCAGCGGTCTCACTACCACCGCCGACGTGGCAGTCTGGTTTCCGCCAAACTCGAAATGAGGGCCTAAGTGTAAGGGTAGATGATTGCAAAGATTGAAGTGGGTTGTAAAAACAGGGCCAGTACCATAAACAGAGTGGAAAACAAAATGGTCACACCCATGTGGACTGCGTGGTGCGAGTATGTATTTCGAGTTGCATTTGACGTCAAACACAATGTGAACAGCTGCAATGGAGAACTCTGCCTGCTAGTGGGACACCACGTACTACGGCAGTGTTTTTTTCGCCATTTTACAGAGTTCAACATACTGCAAATCCCCGCACTCTGCCCAGGCCTACTTTTAAGGTCAAAGCTGTAATCTGTGGTCCCTATACAAGTCTAGTCAGTCTAGAATATATATTTTAGAGTGTAACCTTATGGATCTCTCTCTTATAAGTTGTAGAAATAATATATGTTTCAGTTACTTTTAACTGTTTTCATCTATCTTTCATTTTATAAAGATGCACTTCATTGGCTCTCTGCACAGGCAAGCAGATTTCAAGCTAAGAATTCATTTTGTTAAATTGGAATTATTTTTGTTATACAATTGTTAATCAAGTTGTCTCTGTCCTTCTTTATTTGCTCATGAGGTTTCTCACATATAATTGTTTATACAAAATGTTTTAATACTCCAGTGAATGTAATCATTTTAATTTTAATTTGTAGGAATTGTGTTGGTTGTATAGATACGTAATTGCCCTCTGGGGCATTACTCATGGTGAAAATTAAATTAGTTGTTTCCTACATACAGAGGTCGGATATTGGCTGTTGTTTTCAGTAGTGAAAAAAGTCTCAATTTGGAATATTGTACGGATTGAATTAGAATTGCCCACTTGGGGGTAAATAAATGTTTAGACTGGATAAAAAAGATGTCATAAGATCGTTATTCATAAGCAGTGGTAACAAATTTATCTAGGGTAGAAAATTAAATTGATTTGATTATTTAGAATGGCAGCATCAAAATAATATACCACAGGTATCTGATAAGTTTTATATGTTTAAAATATGGTGTTTGTGGTTGTTTTTCTGTTTTTAAGATGGTGTGGTATTGGCAAATAAGTAACAAAGTCTGTGAAACCTGGGGCCAGATGTATGAAACTTTTTTGCACTCGCAAACAGTGCGAATCGCAAAATTCGGCCGTTTGCGAGTGCACAAAAAGTGGTCTGCAATGCATGAAAGGCATTTGCAGACCAAAAATAAGAAATCGCAAAAATTGTGATTTTTTTGCGTTGCAACCTGGTTTTGCGAGTCGCAATTTGTGATTTGGTATTTCCAGTAGGAAATTGCGAGGCGCAAATTGCGACTCGCAAAATCCAAGTCGCAAAGAGATGCATCAAAAAATCGCGAATTGCGATTTTTCACAGAATGGCATTTTGCACATGCAAAATACCATGAACTGAAACCAAGTGGTAACCAGGTGCAACCTATATAAAGAGGCCTAGAATGCATCAGACACTTTTCAACAATGGCTGCACTCTACGTCATGGCGAGGAGGATGAGGATCTTAGCAGGTTTGAGGAGAGGGAGGAGGAGACAGGAGCACATTTTCAGAGTGCGCATCACATTTTTTAACCAGACAGAGGATGAAATATATGAGAGGTATAGGTTGAACGCAGCCATGATACTTGATCTGATAGCTGAGCTACAAACCATACTGCAGCGCAGAACACTAAGGACTCACAGCATACCCACCCATGTGCAGGTATTATGCTCCCTCCACCTACTCGCCTCAGGGAGCTATCAAGGGGTCAGAGCAGCACCTGGAGGGGTCTCACAGAGTACCCTCTCCAGATTTTTCAATGCATTTATCAACGCCATGCTGAGCAAACTACACCAGTACATCAGATTCCCCCACACCCCACAGGAAATACAGCAAACAAAAATATTTTTTTATCAGATTGCACAGTTCCCCCACGTCCTAGGTGCCATAGATGGGACACATGTGACAATCTGTCCACCATTAGCCACAGAGTATGTGTACCGCAACCGGAAATACCAAAATTCAATGAATATACAGGTTATATGCAATGCCTCATACATCATTACTGATCTCGTGGCCAGGTACCCAGGGAGCACACATGATTCATATATCTTTTGCCACAGCGGGATTCACACACGACTGCTAGCTGGGAAGTTTGGTGAAGGATATCTACTAGGTGTTGTCCCTCTGTACACTGGCGCATTGATGGCGTGCTGATGTCAGATGGCTCAGTTACTCAATATACCCTCTGTTCCTTCCAGGAGACAGTGCTTACGCAGTGCGTACCTACATGATGATGCCCTACCTCAATCCTGCAACACCAGTTGAACGGAGATACAATGCAGCACACAGGGCAACCCGCACTGTGGTGGAGCGCACATTTGGACTGCTGAAGAGTCGCTTCCGGTGCCTCCACAAAAGTGGAGGGGCACTACAGTACAGTCCAGAGACGACATGTAGAATAGTGGCTACTTGTGCTATCTTGCACAATATAGCTACCACCAGGGGCATACCTGCATAGAAATATGTGATACTGAATCTAATAAGGATGATGATCCCATACCACCCCTACATCCAGAAGACAGGACCAGTGCAGCAGAGGGAAGGCAAAGGCGTTCCAACATCACACACAACCATTTCAGACGTGAGTATAATTGACACAAATCCACTGACAACTGTACCTGTAGTGAAATAAATGTATTACCTTAAGTCAGGTAATGTTCGTGTGAGGAATAACAAAAAAAAGGTTACGTTAGAAACTCAAAACAATGAAGGACCTGAGTAATGCACTGTTACTTCATAGTGAAACAGAAGTCCACTGGCAGCTAGAGTCATTTTTTGCGGCCACGCACACCACTCGGGTGCCCAGTTACATCACTGGCACCTCTATTGTCACCGTCAGTGGCAGTGCTGTGTCTGGCACTGCGCCGTCTGGTGTCCAATGCAGGTACAGCTGCACTGCTGAGGCTGGAACTGTCCTCAGTGTCCCCCAGTGCAAGCTCACTCTGAGTGGCCGACCTTGGTCTCATAATGTGTTCGATCACATTGGTGATCTGCACCAGTCCATTATCAACGTCCCTGCTGCTGTGTGCTGCCTCCACTTGCGCAGCCACTGCTTGACGGGCAATCAGTGCAGTTGTATTTGCCACCCTGTTAGACGAACGACAGAAGCTGCCAAACATGTTACGAAATCTGTGCTCCTGTCTGCGCTGGCTCACCCTCTCATGGCGCAGCTCCTGGCAGATTTCTCGGACAGCACTTGTGAGGTCCCTGGTGTCCTGTGATGCCTGCACCTGTCCCTCACGCAGCTGTACTATGTTGTTATTGAGGGAGTCAAGTTGGCAATGCAGGCCCACCATGTTGCAGTTATGTTTGCGCAAGTTCTTTTCTAATCCGAGGATCCTCTTATTTTGTAGGTGCTGCTGCTGCAACATAGCAATTCCAGCCCACCAAAGAAGGAGGGACCCTCACCTGCCTAATGCTGATGTGCCCCGGAATCTGTCGCCATCCTGCGTGGTGCTGTGGTCTGATGACACCTGACCTCCTGTATCTGGGCTGCGCCTGCCTGTTGCTGATGGGGTAATTGGCCCTTCCTGCTGCTCATCTGAGTCGTTGCTGATCTCTGGCAGTGGCAGTGCCCTGGGCCTGCGTCAGACAGTCGCAATGTTGAGGGACCCACTAGTGTTTGAATCGGAGGCCAGATGGGTGTCAGTCTCGCCTACCCGTGCTGATTCTGTGGCTGCTGGGCCTGGCCCACCTGCAACAACAATATGCAGCATGTCAGTTATGTATGTTACATTTATGGTCAGACAATGGTAATAAAGGTACAGGTACTTCTCTACACTGTGTTGTGGGTGTTGTGTTCCTATGGGTGTCACTCTACTTAATTACATTGTATGTGCTACTTTCAGCTCTGGGTTGTGGACTGCCACTCCCATAATGCATTGTTGTGCTGCTTCTAAGATGTGGACTGGACTACTTCTCACAATGTTTAACATTACTTGCTAATTCCTAAGAGGCTTTTGTGCATACACATATGAGGTTACAAATCAATATTGCACTTACCTTGGCTGGTACTTGGTGTGCCGGAGGTGTCGATCTCTGTGACCCCTGTCACAGCTTCAGGGAAGAGTGTGGACTCGACTAGGTCCTCCAATGGTGTGGATGGTGCCTCTGTGGGTGGACCGCCTCATGTGCCCCTGGCCTCCGCAAGTCTCCTTGCCACCCTCTCCTTCGCACGGGACCGCAGGTCATACCACCTCTTCTTTATCTCTTCAATGGAGCGCTGTGCCACTCCAATTGCGTATATTTTCAATTGTATATCCGCCCATAGTCTCTGTTTCTCACTCTCAGGCACCTGGAGTGAGCTTTTTCCAAAAAGGCGGTCATGGCTCCTGACCACCTCCTCAGTTAGCACCTCAAGCTCCTGCTCGCTGAATTTCAGCTTGCGCTTTCTTTCTCCCTTCTCCTGTGCTTGGCCTGGGGTGTCCATCCCTGCTCAGGTGTGCTGGCTCCTTCTGAGTGCTGCTCTGTGTGGCTGGGCTGCTCTCTCTAAGGATGCTGGTTTGGGTGTGGCACCTGAAACTGCCTGGGATGACTCATTTCCTGCTGGTGATGTCATCAGGCTCCTCCAGGTGTGCTTTCTCGAAATTTCTCGCAATTTGCGATTTTTTACTAAATCGCAAACAAATCGCAATTTGCGAAAATGCTAATTGCGATTCGGTAAATGGGCCTCGCAAACCACAAATAGCGATTTTTAAGAAATCGCTAATTCATAATCGCAATATTGTTACATGGCCAATTGCGACTCGGAAATAGCCATTTCTTAAAAATCGCTATTTGCGATTCGCAAGCCAATGTTTTCATACATATGGCCCTTTGTCTTTTTTCTATTTTGAGCACAGAACACTTTATTCTGTCTGTGTCAAATCTGTTGTTCATCCCTTGATCAAGGCAAAGGTTCACCCAAAACACATTGAATGTCGCTGCTACATAATAATTCATGCTAAGGAGAATTGCACTGTGGTTGTCTTTCTTATTTTGAAAGAAGTCTGATCACTTATCTAAATATATTTTTACCCTTGCAGTGTCATGGTAGTTGATATTTTGACTTTCATAGTTTGGTTGGACAGTATTTTTCTACTTCATATTCTGACATACAAACCTTCTCTTTCCATCAGGGCAATATTTCTAAAGCATTAGTCCCAGCACTGTCACTGTTGGAGTGCCCTGCTGTCCCTTCTGGGACAGTGCACCATTTATATAACAAAACCACACTGTGTTAGAGACAATGCAAGGACTAGGATACTGTGTAATGTGCTCCTAGCTTTGAACAAAATGTACTGGTTATATGTTGAGAAAAGGCTAACTAAAACTAGCAACTCATACAACATATTCCTAAAATATTATCATACAAGCAAAGTGTGCAAAATATCATTGCCATAAGCGATGGTGCTAAAACATGAAAATATTAGACTAAGTTAAAGTAGGGAATCAACATGGGTCCAGGAGGGCCTATGGGAGTTATGCTCTATGTATTAATATACTTATACATCACTGTCATAGTCATTCTATCTGTTTGCATGCATACCTGATATATACTTTAAATGTAGGTCACCAAATGGAATCCAACTTCTTTTTACATATAAACTCTTCCCCTAAGTTTTGAGAAAACTCCTAATGCGTGGCAAAGAACTTCATACCAGAGAAGAGGCCTCTATTTGTGGGGTGGAGACCTCCCTGTCCTGAGCATTGAACAGAGATCTCCGCTTGCCACTATAAACAATACATTACTTAATGAACATGCTATTTTTTGGTTAGTCTGAGCCATTCTCTCACCACAGTACCAGTCTTCTTATCCTGCTGCTCCTTTGGCAATAAGCACCCCTAAACTGGCCGAGGGACAAGATGAAACAGCTCCCAACTTCACTGAAGAAGAGTTTGAGATAATTTGGAAAGGTGGTCCTCTATAAGTACACTCACCACTATGTGGATTCTGAAACCCAGCTGAGCATAACAGTGTAGCCAGGAATTATAGGGAGACTGACACTCTGCAGTGCAAAGAGTATTCTCTCCCACAAAGGGAAGGAAAGCTGCAAGCAGTTTGATGGGCTTTGGCTCTGGGCAGGCAATAAGTCCCACAATTCGTGCAGCCTGTCCTCCTGGATGACACTGCAGCTTGCGCTCCTGACACCACTGCCACACATGGCCCTTAAAGCAGAGTGGTTGAACGTCTATGGTCCAGTCATATCTTCAGTTTAATATCTATCTATTATATCTATGCTTTCTGTACTTTATACCGGGTTGAATGATTGTTGTGTGTTTTGGTGTTAATTGTTTATAAAATAACTTGTGCCTAAAAAATAAAATCATGTTAACACAATGGAAATTCATTATGACCTCAATATATAGGATGTGTGTCCTATCAGTTAGCAAGTGTTTGAATATTGACTCATGTTACTTTTCTTTTTTACTAACACATAAGTATAGAAGGTGACATTGAGCAACGTTTAGACTGTCCCCCGTGGAAACTAAGGGCCTGATTTATATCAGGGCAGAGAGGAATACTCTGCAAGAAACGTGATGGATATCCCATGAACCGTACTATGATTCCATTATGGCCTATAGGGATCATTATATGGCAGACAGGATATCCGTCACATTTGTGACAGAGTATTCTTTCTTCCCAGATTAAAATCAGGCCCTAACTCAATAAACCTCGAAAACGACTCCAGGCAGAGATCGTCAAGCCCACAGTGAGAATGAAAGAGTTGGACACCAATAGTCAGGGCGAGATGACAATGGGGCCCCTCCTGGCCAATATTATGTGCTCTCTCAGAGGTGTCCTAACAGTTAGCCCCACCATCATCAGGGGCTGCCTAAGACCTCTCTTTAACTTCAGAGACCCCCATACTAATGAGGTCTAAAGGTGCACCCTTGGTCTATCTCCTCCCACTCATCCAAGTTCCTACCAAGAGCATTTGCTATTGAGGGACCTATACAGCTCAGATAGCTCTAAGTCATCAATGTGTTGCCCCTCCCTCTCATCCTGAACCGTCTCTAAGGCTACTCTCAAGGTGGTCAGGAGGCACATAGCAGATGGTTTATAGTGACTTCTTGGGATGTGAGGGAGTTGTCAAGGGAGGTTAAGGCCTACCAAAAGTCAATGTTCTGACCATATTAGTGATCTACGTCCTCCCTTGATTGTCTCATCTGCCTTCACAACTGTGCCTACCTACTATTGCCAGGTGTCCCAGTTTTTCTGTTAAAATTGTTTCCCCTCCATTGCTTTGTTTTGAATTTCTCAGGGTGTGTTTGGATCTGCCACAGCCAGACATATATCTGCCTTAAAGAATATTAATTTTATGATGTTTAGGCATAAACCAGAAGATGGCTATGAACTTTTGCTTACTGTCCATTCTTATTCTAATACCCCAACTGGTTTGTGGGGGTGACTATGAATAGTTTGTATTAATGACCATCTCTCGGTACTGTACAGACTTATAATGCAAGCATGTGGCCCCTTTAAGATTTAAGATTTTGCAGCATGCTGCCTTTAAACCGGCATGCTGCGCTGCAGGAAGTTGCTGGCCATAGCTCTTCCTGTTCTGCTCTACCTCTTTTCTCCATTGCTGCTGTCTTTGGATCCTAAAATCTTGCTGTTGCACTTGTCGGTTTGCTGTCGGGTCGCGTTGGGATGTTTTGACTGAATTCACCCTCCTTCTTCAGTGATATCCCTGTAAATAAAGAAAAGGACAACTAGCTAATCTACTTCATTTTGGCAATGTTGGGTAACACGCTAGTGTGCTGATTCTGTTCAATACTTATCTGACATTCCAACCCCTACATTCCAGAAGCTTAGTGGTTGAGCTATCTAAATGAAAAATACATATTTATATGGAACTTGTGATAGCACCCATTTGCTCTTAAGAATTGTATAACTTCCTTACCTGTTTTCCTTTTCTCTTGTCCAGAGAACCTGCTACAAGTATCTTGTAACATTGAAAAGACATTGCCTGGGAAACATGTATATTTGAAGAATTCAATAGTTGCGCTTATTTATTTGGGTTTAATAGTTACCTGATGTCTTTATAATGCTGCATACTTTTTTTGATGAACCTAGAAGAAAAAAGAACACTTCTTAATTGACATAATTCATACTGGTTGAAAGTGCAACACATTTGTTGCCTATCATTTTTATTTTCTGAATGTTTTAGTTGGAGAATTAAATATTTAAACTGAATGTGTTCTGAAGTGCCAAAAAATGATTGGTGATCAATAATCATACCAAAGTCATTAAGATATCTGCAAGTTACCTTTCAGAGTATTTGTTTCCAAAGTTGCATCAAAAGTGTTAAAGGTGGGTTATGATACATTCTTTAAATCAGTAGATTAGGATATTTGTACATGAGACTCACAATATTCTCTCCTTTCAGACATCGCTATTGTGCATCTTGAATACAATTAAGTACATGGAGGAGGAGACACAGGGTATCTGGGGTACCAATTGAAACACCTGCCAAACAAATTCACTCTTTATGAATCCTGTGGTTTAATTGCTATCACTCACAGTTTTAGAAAAGAAAGAGTGCATACAGGGTATGGATACAGGAAGGAGGCCCGCAAGAGACACCTTTACTCAGTCTACAGCTGCTGGTTCTATTCAGAAGTCTAGTGCCCCAAGTAATACATGTATCCACTCCTTCCACAATTCCATTAGCTCCAACAAACACATTATGGGGGATCCTAGGAAATGTGCTACCTTTATAAACAAATGTCAATTGCACTTGATGTGCAGCTGGCCTGCTTCCCAATTGAACAATCTAAGGTGGTTTTCATTTTGTCATATTTGGGTGAAATAGCAACCACCTGGTCTATACCTTTAGTAGAGCCAAATGATCCCCTGCTGTATGATTATACAGTATTTAATGCAGAAATGAAGCGGTTGTTTGACCGTCGTACCTTTATGCCATCAGTAGACACAGAGTTCTTTAATCTGTGACAGGGAAATAAGGATCTTTTGACATATGTAACCATTTCCAACCGCTTGGCAGCAGACGCAGGATTGCCTGAGAATAAGAGGAAATCCTTATTTTGTATGGGACTTCAGGAGTAATTAAAATATCTCCTGGCTCAGGTAGCAGATGCTCCTGAAAACTGTAGTGATCTTATATATATTGTGATCAAATTAGACCATAGCCTTGCTGAATGCCAGCGGGATAAAGGACGGTATTACCCTAAGATAGTAGTATGCAGGGAAAAAAGAATGATCCTTAAAAAACATACAAGGTGGTACACATGCAGATTGGGATTTTGAAAGGACCTTTAAGTGAAGAAGTGAAAGAAAAATGCAGGGTGTCAAAGCTCTACTTAGATAGTGGCAATAAGGATCATTATCTACTTGACTGCCCAGTGAAGCCTAAGAAAAAAGGAGAGTTGGGAAATTAAAGAGTCTCGAACATTGAGAAGCAAGTGTTTCAGGCTTTCAACAGTGTGTAGCCTCAAAAACACTAACTCTGACCTCTTGCATTCGTCAGCATCATCACTTTTTGCGGCCCCTCAATTGATATGGAATGGGGGGTCGGTTTGTTTCCAGCTTTTAGTTAACTCAGGAGCTACAGGAAATTTCATGCATATATCTCTAGCTCTAAAATGCCATTCCAGCAGTATCTAAAGTACAAGTTGATGAAGTAAAAACTATAGACGGAAGTGACATAAAATCAGGTCCCATTACTCACTCTATGGTTAGGTTGCTACTGAGTATTCTGGGAAAATATAAAAAGAAAATATGTTTTGATCTGACACAAGGTCTTCAGGTCCAGGCTATTCCAGGTATTCCTTGGCTCAAGACCAATAATCCAGATAGAGATTGGGAAAGGTGCACCATTATCTTTTGCTCTGCATTTGGGTCCATTACCTGTCATGGAGAAGAAGAAAGCAAATTTTGCACTAACTGAAGATTCAGCCCCAAATAATCACCCTTGCTATCAACATCTGGCAGAAGTATTTGATAAGCAGAAGGCCTCTACTTTACTACCACATCTGCCATATGATTGTCTAATAGATCTCCTTCCTTGTGCTCATATTCCATGTAGTAGGATATATGCCCTATCTGAGAAAGAAAACATCCACCTTCGAGAATATCTAAATGAAATGCTTTGCATAAAGTTTATTAGGCAGTCCCATTCTCCTACCTCGTCACCTCTACTTTTTGTACCTAAATGGGGGGCAGTGAGAAGCTGGTATTGACCACAGAGCTCTTAGTAACGTAACAGTTATGAATTGTTATCCCTTACCTCTCATTTCTTGCCTACTTGACAAAATCAAAGATGCTTCAGAGTTCACCAAGTTACACTTACAAGGTGACTATCACTTAGTGCGCGTCAGGGAAGACGATGAATGGAAAAAAGCTTTTTGAACAGTTTGGCCTCTATGAACATCTGGTCATGACCTTTAGGATATGTAATATACCCGTGGCCTTTTAGTACTTTATCAATTAGGCTCTGCGGGACTATTTGGATTTGTGTGCAGTGGCTTATATTGATGACATTTTAATATAATCACCTTCCATAGCAGAACCTGTGAAACATGAAAGAGACATATTTCAACAACTATGAGATAATCACTTACTTTTAAAATAAAAAAAAATGCTAATTCCATGTTCTGAAGGTCACCATTTTGGGATATGTTTTGTTAGCACATTAGGTTACTTTGATCCACAAAACGTTTCAGCTGTTGTACAATGGAAATACCCAAAATTAGTGCAGGCGGTGCAGAGTTTTCTGGTATTTGCCAAATTTTACAGGCATTTTATAGACCACTTTTCTACACTGGAAGCTCCTATAACACACTTACTAAAGAAGGGTATAGATTTTTATTGGACTGAGACTGCAGAGCAGGCGTTCCAACAGTTAAAAAATGCCTTTAGCAGTGCTCCTATCCTGCAACACTCTGCCCCCTCCCAACCACTTATTGTAGAGACCGATACTTCTCATGTGGCCATTGGCAGGGTTCTCTCACAGAGAAACAAAGAAACTGAAAAACTCCATCCCAATGCATACTTTTCCCATAAATTCAGTCCTGTAGAGCTCAATTATTCTGTAGGAGAGAAAGAACTATTACCTATTAAGAAGACCTTTGTTGAGTGAATACACTATTTGATGGGCTCTCTACATACAGTCACAGTAATAATGTATTATAGAAATTTGAAATTCATCAAGTCAGCTAAAGACTTAATATTGTCACAACTAAGTTGGTCACAAGGTTTTACAGAATATGACTATGTAATCCAATTCCAAGGCGGTCACCAACACGGTAAGGCTATGGGAATGATGCTCAGGAGCAGCGAAATAAACATCCTCGTATAATATCCACTGAGCATATTTTGGGTGCAGTGATCTCATAGGGTGACATTCCTACCAGAGATAGCGACAGCACAAAAAACTCCAGAAGCAAAAGATGTAATACAGAGATATGACAGCAAGAAAGTCAATGATATATTTAATTCAAGGTGGAATATTTGTTCAGACCTTAGTTCTACAACAGTTCTTGCAGTTGTCCCATTCACATATTTTCACTGGCCACCCAGGGGAGAAGAAAACCTTGGAACTTGTGCAATGGCATTTTTGGTGGCCAACTCTTGCATCAGATACAAAACTATAGGGATCATTATGAACACAGTGGGAAAGTCCGCACCACCGGCGGTGGCGGTAACTACCACCAACAGGCTGGGGGTTTGGTCCGCCAAATAATGAAGCAAATGAAAAACAGGCAGTCTGAAAAACACCCACCGCCAGCAGAGGAGTGCTGAGAACGACGGAAGAGGCCGCCCACAGCCCGACAGAAAGGTTCCACCTGCACAACAAATAATGAAGCACAAGACTGCCGTCAGTTCCGGGGTTGAACCACCGCCACTCAAATCCTGGCGGAAACTAACCAAATAAAAGGAAACACTCACCGTAGGCACACACAACATGCTAAAGCAGACATGGAGAGAGAATTTGAAATCATGCCAGTGCTGCTCCTTGCCATATAAATCCACGCCCGTAACCGCCGACGAAGACGATGACGGTAAGTACGGCAACCTACCAAACATGGGAAGAAAGGGAACAGATACACACCCACCCACTCCACCCACCCTGCAACGCACCCACAACCCCTCACAACATCACAAGGCACACATGCCTGAGCAAGAGGTACTTACCCGACACAAGGCCAAGACAACCTGTCCAAAGTACACACATGTGCACAACACCCCCCACAATGAAATGATGAACTATGTATCCAGAGTGTGCCAACACCAACACTGGGCACACAAACTTTATTACACTCAAAGTAACGTCAGATTGTCCAAATAGGGCCATTGGCCAGTCCAACTCAAAAAGGCTGATGGACCCAAATGTCCAGAACTTGACTTCCACATGTGCACATTGTACTCCACCATAAAGGGACATCAATGGGGCAGCCAGGCACCTCAGGGAACAGGGGCAGGGGGTGGCGGGTGGGGGCTAACGTCTGGGAGGGGGGAGGCTTGGGCTTTCGTATGAGATGTGGAGGAGGTTTGGGTTTAGCCTTGGAAGGTGGGGGAGCAGGCTTGGACCAGGGGTGGTAGATGGACTAGGGCCAGCACAGGGCTTCTTGCTCACTTGGGAAGGGGCACGGGAATGGGAAGGGCGGACAGGGGCAGACTTGCACATTGAAAGAGTGGACAGGGCAAGGAGGAGAGCATGTTTAGGGACGAGACGGGGTGGGTCAGTGGGTTCAAAAAGGTCAACACTGGACAGGAAAAGTTTTTTATGGGCAGTCGGGGTGGACATGGAGGAAGGTGTGGGAGTGGAGGTAGAGGGAGTGGTTGTAACAGGTGTAGGTGTGCGTGAAATTGATGCAGGTGCCTGTACAGTATGCTGAGTTGTGGTGGATGTGTGTTGGGTGGGTGTCTGGAAACGTTTGAGTGTCTTGGGAGGAGGGGGTAGACACAGTGGGACAAGACAGGCTGCCAGTGTAAATGGATGTTGTCTGGGTGTCTGCAAGTTTGGTGAGTGTGCTGCAAGAGTTACTCAAAGTCGTTGTGGTGAGTGCAGATGTGGTGCTCGGGTGCATGACAGGATGTCTGATGTTGTGGTGACTGCAATAATGGGGCCAGCAACAGTGAATGAGGGTGCAGTGCTTGAGAGTGTGCATGGTGAGGTGACAGACAGGGATCCGGGAGAGGTGGACACACTGGGGGAAGTGGATGTTGTTGTGTGTGCCTTTGTATGTTGTCTGTGTGTATGCCTGTGGTGGGAAGTGTGGTGCTTGTGTTTCTCTATATGTCTTTTGTGTGTTGAGGTGTATGCATGGCTGTCTGAATGTGTGCTTCAGATGGGTGAAGGGAGTGGGGTGCTGGAAGGGGTAGAGGTGGTTGGAGGGGGGTCGGAAAGACCAGGGACACTGACTGCCGTCAAAGAGGAGGCCAGAGCCTGAAAATATCTCTGTAGGCCAGACAAGGCACCGTGAATTCATTCCAGGTATGCATTGCACTGCTGCATCTCGGATGCTAGCCCCTGGTTGGCATTCACAATGGTTGTCTGCCCTACAGAGATGGTCCTCAGGAGGTCAATAGCCTCCTCAGTGAGGGCAGCAGGGCTGACTGGGGCAGGGGATGAAGTGCCTGGGGCGAAGGAGACACCCACCCTTCTGGGCGCAACTGGGAGGGCAGTGATGGTATGGCGGTGGCGGAAGATGTCAAAGATTGGGTTGGCCCAGTAGGGTCCGCCACCACCAGGGAGCTCCCATCAGAGGAGGTATCAGAGTCACTTCTTCCAGTGGTAGTAGCCTCCCCCTTGAGACTCCCCTCGCCCTCCAACCCACTGGTCCCCTTGGTGTCAGTAGACTCTGCCTCCTTGGAACCATGGGCAGCTGCATCCCTACTCGCCAGTGCCACTGCTCCCTAGCCAGATGATGCTGATATACACGGACAACACAGAGTACGGGGTGGGGGAGACAAAACAGGAGAGAAATATGGTAACATTTGAATGGATGTACATATATGGTTCACTCATACTCCCACCCAGCTAATACACCAACATGCAGCACCTGCAGCTATAGTCATGCCTATGCCCCTGACTAGTGGCCACAACCCTAGCATACAACCATCTCCCACATTACAAAAGGACCTGAGGAACTGCAGACCTGCCCCTTACCACCTAATTGCCCATGGGGGCCGTATTGCTATTAGACACCAGCCAGAGTCCCTGCCACTAGACAGCATCCATACTACAGCACCCTCGGACACCCGTCATGGAGGCAGAAACAGGTCTCAGAACTCACCCCCTTGTGTCTTCTGTGCAGCCTTCAAGCGCCCATCCAAGTCTGGATATGCCACTGCCAGAATGCAGCACATTGGGGGGTCAGGGCCCGACGGGCACCCCTTCCTCATTGGGTGGACTTCCCTAACTGGGCCTCACAGGTCTTCCTGGCCCAGTGCCGCAGGTCCTCCCACCGGTTACTGCAGTGGGTGCTCTGCCGTTTTTATACCCAAAGGGTCCGCACCTCCCCGGCGATGGCCTGCCAGAGTCCCCTCTTCTGATGAGTGCTGACCTGTAGGGGACACACAGAAAAGTAACATAGAGGTCAAACACTGGCCATTTGATAGCACTGGCTATACGTCCCCTATGGGATGGACACTTAACAACATCATTCCACCACCTCAGTCACGCTGATTGCCAAACATTCAATGCCTGTGCAGTTACAAATCATGCACACATTCATACAGGCATCCACCACCATCACACACATCCATGCACCCCATCTGCCTACTCACCTACACCTCTGGTCACCCATACAACTTGGCATACAGGGGTAGGACCCCATCAACCAGCTTCTCCAGGCTCCCCCGTGGTAAAGGTCGGGCCCTTTCCCCTGTGAATCGTGCCATTTGAGTAACCAGAGTCAGGACACAGCAGCACACTCAGTGGAGTACATGCATGCACGTAATCTGGGAGTCAAGTGACAAAATGGTGTACGCTCCGTGGCGATGTGCACCGTTACTGCCGGCAGAGATCATGATAGGCCCATATTCCCCATTGACATCCAGGTTAAGCAATGAATGGGTGCACGGCGGTGAACACCGCCTTATGCCATTACAACAACCGCTAGCGGTATGAGGTCACTTCCACTGCTACATATCTAGATGACAGGGGGCTGCCATTTTGCAAGTACTATGCAAATATTTCCTGGTCATGGGCCCCTCAATCGCATGTCAAAATTACTATTTACTCACCCCAACAGTCCAGACGCATCAGTTAAAACATGTCACTCCAGTTGTGCATCCTACAATGCTTATGTGTAACCTACACGTTGGAAAGCTATGTTTAATACACAACAGGTTGTGCAAATGAATGTGTGTCCCTCACATGTGTTCTCCACTCCTCCTAGGTTCAGACCCATGTTGCGAGGAAGGGCCCCATCAGTGTACAGACCTCTTGTTGATTTGGAGACCATGGTGGAACGTCACATCATTTTCAATTACAGACTCACTTGTTGTACTGTCCATGAACTTTGTGCATTACTGGATCCTGTGCTGAGACCGGCAAATTAGAATCAGCATGCCATCCCCACTGAAGTACAAGTGCTCTCTGTACTCCATTTCTTGGCTACGGGCTCATTTCAGGTGACAGTGGGCATGGGTGCAGGGTTCTCACAGCCAATGTTTAGCCTTATCCTGTCCATATTCTGAATGCATTTGTGCAACACCTGCAGACATATGTGAGGTTTTCCCAAAATGCTGAACTCCCTGCCATCAAGTCAGACTTGTATGCCTTTTCCAACATTACCCATGTGATATGTGCCATTGATGGCACCCACATAGCTCTCATCCCCCCAAGGGTAAATGAACAGGTGTACAGAAACAGGAAGAACTTCCACTCCATGAACATACAATTGGTGTACTGCAGGCCAGTACATTTCACATGTGAATGCCATGTTTCCTGGATCAGTCCATGATTCATTTGTCATGAGGAACAGCAGTGTGCCACACATAATGGAACAACTACAAGGGGATAGAGGATGGCTCATAGGTGAGTGTGTTTTACACTCTTTCTGTACATAACTGAGGGCGTTTTTTTACAGTCCTGTTTTGCCCACTTTTGCAGGTGATTCTGGCTACCCCAACATGCTTTGGCTCCTGACACCAGTGAGGAATCCTAGGACAGATGCTGAGAGGAATTCCAATGAGGCCCTTGGACTTACTAGACGGATGATAGAGTGCAATAAAGGTATCCTGAAGGCTAGATTCCGTTGCCTCCATCTCTCTGGGGGATCCCTGTTCTATGGCCTGGAGAAGGTGTGTAGAATAATGGTGGGCTGCTGCATGCTGCACAACATGGCTGTGAGGAAATCTATCTCCCTACTGGAGGAGGAGGATGCTATATATCCAGACCAGCATCCTCTGAGAGGGGATGAGAGTGATGGTGATGATGAAGAGGGGGAAGATGTTCACTCCAGGAAGCAACTGATCCAACTATACTTCCAGTGACTATGAGGTACTGTTCACTGATGATGTTGTCTGCACTGCGTTATGCCAGTCTGACTTATTCTCTATGGGGATGTGGGTTCTGTAGTCATTGACATTGTTACATGAATTTCAGGTGCCATGTGACATGATTACCAACATGGTGTACATTTCTGTTTACTCCACACAATGTTGTGCGTGGGGTGCCATTCCTGCAATAAAGGTCTGATGTTTAATTTAGCTGGCAAATGCTTTCATACTTACAATTGATTCAACATAATGACAGGGGACATAGAAATTGGTGTACATGTGTTTTAATAGTTGTTAGGGATACATTGGTGCTCTTTACAGTGATAGGGAGTGGGCTGATGGTGAATGTCCATACTGGCTATGTGGTCTCAGCGATTGGTGGCAGTGGGTATATGTCTATTTGTACCTTGCAAGTTGTTGAGTTGCAATTGGCCAGTGAGGAAGGTAGCACAGTGGCACACTTGGGAGGCAGTTCATATCAAAGTTACTTCTTTGAGGCTGCCTTGGTTTGGCAGGTGTTCCAGTGCCATACATGGGTCTGAGGGACCGTTTGAGTGTCTGGATGTGGGCTGTATGGGTAGGGGTGCTGGTCTCCTGTGTGTCCTTAGAAAGTGCCACCAGTCCAGGTGCTGCTGCTGGTGTTGATGGCTTGTCTGTGTCTTGGGCAGTGGTAGGAGCTTCCTGGTTTGTGGGTTGGGTAGTGGTGCTGCAGCACCCCTGCAATAGTGGCCATGGTGGCATTGAGTTGTTTCCACTGCTCCATGGTCTCTTGATGTTGGGCTATCTGCAGCCTTTGACTCTGCTCCAGGGTGGCCAGGATCTGGCCCATCCTGTCTTGGGTATGGTGGTATGCTCCCAGGACCTCTGATACCATCTCCTGGGCTGCTGCATCCATCCTTTGGCCTCCCCCTGGACCACTGAAGCCCTCCCTCTTGGCCTAGCCCCCTGTGCCTGTGTCTCCTGCACAGGTCTTGTGGTACCACTTGTAGTTGGGCCATCGTCATCCTGCCTGTTGGAAGGTGGAGACTGTGGCCTCTGTACTTGTGTTCCACCAGTCTGTGGCCTGGATACACTGGTGTGGGGTCGATTGGCATGTGTAGATGTTGTTGGCTGGGTGGTAGGAGTGTCAGTGGTGTCCTGGGTGGGGCTACTGGAGGGTGACAGTCCAGGACTGTGTGACAGACGTGGGTATTTCTCAGTGTCCACTGTTCCCTCTCCAGTGTCCTGAGTGGTGCCTTTGTGTCCATGTGGGGTGCTGCCACTCCTTGTCCTTTCCGTAAGGGTGGCATGGCTGGTGGTGCATGTAGGGGGAATGGACATGTATGTTAAATCTACTAATTCAGATGAGGGTGCAGAGATCAGGCCTATTTTGTGCAGGTTATCCCCTGTTGGGTCATGTAGGGACCTTTTGTGGGGTTGCCATGCATTTTGCATGGGATGTGGTGGTGCATAGTGAGTGGTGTAGTGCCATTGTGATACCTTGCAAGGGTGGGTGGCTGTGCACAGGGGGAGGTATGTGGGCCTGTTGGTGGGTTTATGGGCATTCAAGGTGCATGGATGTGGTGATTGAGGCCATGGTGGGGTGTGCTCCTGGTGGTAGTTGGAGGGGTAAGGTGGTGCATGCATTACAGGTGTGATGGGTATGGGGTACTTGTAGATGACTTATCCAAGTCCATTCCTCCAGAGAGTCCAGTGAGGCCCTCGGGGTGCAGGAAGGCCAGTACCTTTTTCTGCCAGTCAGTGTATTTGGGGGGTTTAGGTGGGGGCCCTCCCCCAGTCTTCTGGACGGCAATGTGGTGCCTCGATGCCATGGATCTCACCATCCCACGCAGGTCGTTCCATCTCTTGCGGATGTCGTCCCTCGTGCGTGGATGGTTTCCCACTGCATTGACCTTGTTCACTATAGTCTGCCATAACTCCATCTTCCTGGTGAAGGGTGTGTGCTGGGCCTGTGCCCCGAAGATTTGTGGCTCGACCTTCAGTATCTCATCCACCATTGTTCTTAACTCCCTTTCTGTGAAACGTGAGTGCGTAGGGGGTGCCATGGTATCTGTTGTGGCTGCTGTGTTGTGTTGATATTGGTGAGGGTGCTGTTGTGTGGTTGGGTGTGTGAGTTGGGTGATGAGGCGTTCATTTTCTGCATCTAGTGTTGTCAGTCTGGCTTCTCCTATTGGTGATGCAAAGGATTGTGGGGTGTGTCTGTGCGTGTTTTATGGTATTGTGGATATGTGTCAGGTGTGTGAGTTTTAAACTTGCCAATGTGTGCATTTCTTGCTGCAGGGTCCCATTGCTGGCCATGGCGGTCTGTACAGCCAATGGTCGTTCAGCTTCCAGTAACCGCTGCGGTGATTTGTGCATCATTATTTGGTGGGTGGGGGATTTGTGTGCTTGGCAGTGGCGGGGTGGGATGTGCAGCCTTTCTGCCGACAAGGCCCTGGTGGTGGCTGGTGGTTGCAGAATTTTTGGCAATTTATGGTTTTGGCATCTTTATACGGTGGGTTTTTGTTCGCCACCAATTGCGGTCTTCTGTTCACCGTCACCACGGCGGCCAAAGGTGTTTACCACCATGTTCATAATGACCACCTATACATTCATAAATGTATCATCTGTGAGCAAAGTAAAGATGTTCACCAAGCACCTACTGGTCTATTGTCCCCATTTCCCACACTATCAGCTCCCTGGCACACTCTTTCCTTGGATTATATAGGAGAACTTCATAAAACTGAGCAGGGTGGCACTACTATCATGGTTGTAGTAGACTTAGGGCCTTATTTATACTTTTTGGTACAAAACTGCACTAACGCAGTTTTGCACCAAAAAGTTTTGCACCGGCTTGCACCATTTTTTAGCACCAGCTGGTCACCATATTTATGGAATGGTGCAAGCTGGTGCAAAGGGTAGGCTAGCTTAAAAAAAATGACATTAGGCAGGTTTGAGTCAAAATAAATGATTCTGACCAGATTAGCATCATTTTGTGACGCTAAGGAGCATATTTGTACTCTGTTTGCACTGAATTAGCATCTTTTTTTAACTCTAATTCAGTGCAAAACTAACTCAATGTTTATACTTTGGTTCTAGACCTGTCTAGCGCCAAATTTATGGAGTTAAAGTAATTTTTGGGAAGTTGAAACCTACCTTGCCTTAATGAGATGCAAGGTAGGCGTTCCCATGCAAAAAATGACTCTATGGCCCTAACGCCATATTTATACTCCCATGCAGAAACTTTGCCCCATTTTTTAAAGCCTGGGTCAGGGCAGGCATTAGGGGACCGGTGGGCCTATTTCCATGGTGGAACACCATGGAATAAGCCCACAAGTGCCCTCCCCAGGCCCCAGGGGCACCCCCACCCACACTAGAGGGACTGTGGAGGATGGGGGACCCCATCCCAGGTAAGTACAGATGAGATTGCATTTAATTTGGGTTTTTTAAAGTGCCATAGGGGGCCCTGAAATGGGCCCTCATACATGGCACAGGGTGCAATGGCCATGCCCAGGGGACCCCTGTCCTCTGTGCTGGCAATTTGGGTGGTGGGCATGACTCCTGCCTTTCCTAAGGCAGGAGTCATGTGGCATGGTAGGTTTAGCACCATAAAATGACGCTAATCTGGAGAGAGTGTTTTTTTTTTTACTCTAACCTGCCTAAAGTAATTTTTGGGTGCTAAACCCTCTTCTTCTATACTGCCAGCCCCACCTGACTAAAGTATTTTTTTTTTACTCTAGCCTACCCTTTGCACCGGCTTGCACCATTCCCTAAATATGGTGCCCGCCTCGTGCACAGAAATGGTGCAAGCCGGTGCTAAACATTTTGGTGCAAAACTGAGCTAGTGCAGTTTTGCGGCAAAAAGTATAAATAAGGGCCAATATTTTGTAAGTTTGCGCCACTTTTTCGTCAAAAAATGACGTTAATGCAGCGCAGAAAAAGTATAAATCAGGGCCTTGGTGCTAGACGGGTCTAGCACCAAAGTATAACTATGGAGTTAGATTTGCACTGAATTAGAGTAAAAAAAATTACGCTAATTTGGTGCAAACAGATTACAAATATGCTGCAGAGTATAAATTTGCCCCTAAATATGGCATTAAGGCCATAGAGTCATTTTTTGCACGGGAACGCCTACCTTGCATCTCATTAAGGCAAGGTAGGTCTCCACTTTAAAAAAATGACTTTAACTCCATAAATTTGGCACTAGAGGGGTCTAGCACCAAAGTATAAATATGGAGTTAGTTTTGCACCGAATTAGAGCAAAAAAAAATGACACTAATTCAGTGCAAACAGAGTATAAATATACCCCTTATTGTCCAAAATGGCTATTTCTTTCCCTTTCCCTTTATGAGCTTTACTGAACTCTAGAGAACTTGCAGATTTTTTTACAGGCAATTGTACATTTACATGGACTTCCATCTGTAGTTGTGTCTGATCCTGGCCCCAATTTATTTCACTGTTTTAAAAAGACTTGTGTGGGGTGTTGATAATTGATGTTTGCTTAGCCACAAGTTCCCACCCCCAAACTGAAGGTCAAACTGAAAAAGGGGAACCAGTACTTAAAACAATACATACAGTGTTAAGTACTGAACAATTCTATAGACTGATACAAAATGCATATTGGTGGCTGAATTTGTATATAATAACACTACATTGTTCCAATAAATGTTATCCTTTTCAGTGTAATCATAGTTTCCATTCTCAATTTTTGCTATCCTCTTCCCCCACTTTTTTTGATGTAGCAGCAGTCTGGAACACCTAAAAGACTTGCAACTAACCGCACAAACTAATCTTGAACAGGCAAACAAGGTATATAATGAAACATGGAATGGTGTTGTAGACCAGCCCCAGTGGTGTAACAAAACTTGAGCCCCCCCTGCAAAGTACATGGAGGAGGTCCCCTTCTCCCCTGCCCACCAAATACCAGTTTTGCTGAGGGGCCCCATGGAGCTCAGGCCCCCTGCACTGAGGGGGCTTTTGTTATACCTCTGACTAGCACCTGATTTTCAGGTGGGGGACCAAGTGTGGCTATCTACATGACATATCAATCTGAAGGGTCAGCGCAAATTTCAACCACGGTATATAGGTCCTTTTTCCATATTACAGAAGATCAACTAAGTAGCAATGAAACTGGAATTGCATTCCAAGATGAAAATCCAGGCAATATTTTATGTTTTCTTATTGAAGCTGGTAAATCCAAGAACAGTATTACAGCCTAAATCATCTGCTGTTATGGTAGACAATGAACATGAGTTTCAAGTGGAAGCAATATTGGACCTAAAACAAATAAGACAAAAATTATACTATTTGATTCACTGGAAATGATATGGTTGAGATGACTGTACTTGGGAACCAGACGATCATGTACAGGCCCTCCATTTAGTACATGCATTCCACTGTCAAAACCCACATAAACGTAAGCCAGTAGGAGAAGTCATGAGGGGTGTACTGTCTGGACTGCACGGCCTTGTAATCCAAGCAATCGGTCTCTTTAAGATTTTGCAGTGTGCTGTTTTTAAAACGTGTGCTGTGCTGTAGGAAGTTGCTTGCCATAGCTCTTCCTGTTCTGTTTTCTTAGTTGTCGGCATCCTTGAGATCCTGGAATCTTGCAGTTGTGATCGTCTGTTTGCCACCATGTCACATCAGACTGTTTTCACCAAATTCACCCTCTGCAAAGCTTCTTGTGTGGACTTGGACAATGAGAGCGTAAACTCTTCACCTGGATGAACCTGGTCTCTGTATCTGATCCATGCTCCATTGAGGTTGGCCTGAACTTGTGACTTTGACCCAATCCAGCATGACCAGATATCCATTAGCGGAACTTTATGGTTTTTTGTGCTATTTTCCCCTAAAACTTAAAAAAATCATAACTTCAATTCTACTGAGTGGATTTTTGTCATTTTGGTGTCATTTTATTTTTAACAAATTTGCTCTATTTTTCTTTTTTGTAATTCTCTTGTGTTGTGTTTCCACTTCATTACTGCTTGAGTGCTGCATAAATGTTTTACGCATTGATACTAAGGGGGTCATTAGGAGTTTGATGGATCCTGGCTGTCTCCCCACTGGCATAATTATAACTTTCCCACTGGGCTGACCGATGAAAACCAGTCAGCCCAGTGGGAAAAGTGCAGCAGCATTGTTCCTGGCTCATAATTGAGCTGGCGGCAACGCTGCTGCATACAGGGTGACCAGCACATTTGAGTTGTGCACTGTCTGCACAGCAGACAGTGCCCATTTCAAAAGTGCTGGGCAGGGGACCCACTGTGGCCCCCTGTTCTTGTTTTGCTTTTCATGTTGGTGAAACCGCCATGAAATGGTTGGAGGAGAACAAGGTTGTAATCAGCAGGGAGGTACTGAGTTCAGCACCGACCTAGCTGACTACAATCAGGACCACCGTCAGCCCATAGAGGTCTTGGATCCTGGTGGGAACAGCAGTAGGTTGGACGGTCTGCCTGTCAACCTCATAATGTGACAGTCAGCCCCAAAGACAAGCCTTACTGCTTTTGTGCCAAGCTGCCAAAGGGTTAAACACAGGTTTATTTAGGGACAACTTTGTAAAGTGACACCATACAACACAGCACAGGTCTACCACCAGCAATCACATTTACCACCTAAATCCTGAAAACCTTTTCCTTCACCCATCTCCTCTTTCCCTGTCAAGTGCTTTATTATTCCTTAACCTCTTCATTATTGTGGTGATCATCCTGCAGCCTGGATATAATTCTTGCTGGCCACAGGATAACACAATCCAAGGGAAGGAGGGCAAATCCTATGATGTAGACAGAATGTATGTGTTTTTTTAGTCAATGGCTGTCAGGTGTGTGTGATTTGAGCCATGTCTATAATATTTGTCTATTATTTTTCATTTGGAGGTTTCTGCTTTGATTGCAGAGATATCTACCACCTTTGGGAAAGGTCTCTAATCTGGCGATGGACATCTCCACCCCAGCGATAGACAGCTCCATTTATCTGGTGAAACTGAAAATAAATCTGTGATGCTATTAGCAGTTATTCTGCTGTTGTACATTTGGGTGCAGGAGGTTCCACATCCTCTTTGGAGGGGGTGGAAACACATAAGGCTATGATTATTTGTAAATCTCCACTCAAAAATGGTGAATAACAAAGAAGTGAAGATTTACACTTAGATGGAGGAATAGAGCTACATGTGATGTGATCTACACATGCAAATGTATCTTTTTAAATCAGGCCTAATATTTTCATGATAATTCACCCTGATTTAGCGGCTATATCAACTGTGCTACTTTAAATATACTTTGGTAGTGTTCTTAATATATGATAGTGGTAAAGTAATTTCTGTTCTTGTCTATAACAATTATCCTGTCTTTTTATACCTCGCTATGCTTTAACTGTCTGCAATACCTCATGCTAAACCAAAAACCTAACCACACATGCAAAAAGCATAACATGAATTTGTTTTGTGGGTAGGTCTCCTTTACCCATTCTCTTGTTAGGACGAACCCTCTTCAGGTATTGCCTTGCTTGGTTGTATTTCACAAACTGGTGAAAGTGCATGGCATTTTCTGGATATTTACACTTGGTGCCATAAGTTTGTACTCTGTGGTGACTAACCAGAAAAGGTAGCTTGTGATTGACTGCATTTTATGGTTCTATGGCTATCTACACAATGAGTATGGATACTGTAACTTCTTGCAAAGTACCATTAATGAGAGAGATTGAGGAGAACCACTTTGAGCATCACCTGCACTGTGATGGTCTCATAGAGAAAGTATCAGCACATGTGTTGCCCTTCAAAGCAGCATTCCATGCAGCCCGGATATGTATGTCAAAATGGATGGCCATAGGGTTGTGTGATGCATATTTATTGTTACCAGTAACTCCACATATTCACTGCTGTATTTTTTATTGTGATGTAAATAACATATAGTGTAACTAATTTTATATCATTTAATGTCCTGCCTTTTGAGTGTTAGTGGGGTCCTTTGGGATTTTAGCTAAGGGCACTGAAAAGTAGAATCTAAGTGATTTAACCAGTGTTATGTTATGCTCTTTGTTAAAGTGGTGATCAGAATCCCGATTTTTGACATCTACTTCCAGCGCTTTTAGAACACAGTTTATTTCTATATGGTTACCATTTGGAGCATACAGCCTAATATTATAAATGCCAATAACAGTATAGTTTATCTGTTTCGTTCATTTTATTTAAACACTTCTTGTATAAAAAAACATATTTAAATGTTTTAAAAAAGTAATCTTAATAGTTGTGCCCAGACAAGGAAACAACTTGAAGGCAAAGGTTTCCAATGTGCACTTGGACCCCAAGCATGCTGCTGAGATGCAGTTACCTTGGTGGGTGGCCTCAATTGCTTTTATCTAAAGGGGTGCATAAAGGACCAGTTGGTAATCTCCATGTGATGGAACTTTGACTGTCCTTGGAGGAATATTTTACACTTTTCAATTGTGAAACCAATTTGGTCACACAAGGAGGACAAGGAATCAATTTTGAAAGTAGTCATTATATCATAAATTAGTAATTGCTCTCAAACATGTGCACCTCAAAATCAAATTAGTAAAGGTACAGAATCAGAACTGGCAAGCTGAAACACCGGAATAAATTCAGTATAAATAACATAAGGCATTTAGAAATTACAGTCACAACAATACAAAAACTAAGAAGTAGGAATTGATATCCTTCAAATATAATTGGAGTTCTCCTGCTCAGCAAGAACAAAATGAAAGGCCTCTAGTTAAGTCTACGCAACATGGGATAGGATCTCAAGGGTTGGAGAGTAGAACAAGGTAGGTGTAAGCATTGCAGATACTCCAGTAGAACGCTTCAGAAATAAACAATGCAGTGTTAGTTTGAACTTATACACCCTAAGGGCAAACGATCTGTATATCTATAAGTCTGAAGGAGTTTGCTGTAAATCTAAAAATATAAACACTAACTTAAATTAGAAAGTTCCGGGAGCATCTGTATGTTCTGATTGTCAGACACCAAATTATTTATTTTTCTCTTAAAGCACACTTGCAACATGGAGTGGTTCTCCTAACCCATGGAACAGTAACAACCAGGTTAGCCTTCAGTTCCTTCTCTTCAGATAGACAATGAATAGGAGGCTTCTTCGGCTTGTTTAATCATCCTGTCTGTGCCAAGATTTCCTTTCTCAGCCCTCTCTATCTCTAATACACAATATTACTTTCACCAACTAAGAAATCAGGAATGTGCACATTCAAAGCACAGACAATTCATTTCACACATTTAAATGGAGGTCTACCCACGCTGACTTAGCAAATCATATTTAATGTGCACTCTCAAAACACTTGATTGAAGCATAATATCAAAATAAATGGAGAACATGAGCAATGAATTCAAGATTACACATGCAGTGTATTTTCTAGTAAATGCAGCATTTCAAAATACAAATGTAATATCAATGAGAACTACAATTTTCATGTGAAAGCTAAAAATTAGAACTCACATGTATAAATGAAAATGTTAACTTCTACAGTAAATGCACCTTAAATAATACAATTTGATACTTTACTTTATATTAATAAAGTTAAGGCACACAGAGTACATTATGTTGATTTAACTGTTGTGTTACTCTGGTAACATATAAGGATGCAGCCAAAATTACGCCACTCCAGTCCCTACTCTGATGGACAAATCAGGTTATGACAATCAAGACTCTTATAAGATGGACCAATCAAAACCTCATAGGTTTCATTGATTTTCGTCTAATCTCCTTCAGATATTTTATCTCATCATAATATCCACACGGAGTCTTCTTCAAGTCAATCACTCCTCTCTTCCTCTTCACTCCCCTCTAACCCTTTAATTTCATATACACCTGAAAGATCATAACTAAAGATATCACACACAGGGAAATTATCAGAAGTGTCTCAAACAAAATCCTAATAATAATATTCGACTTCCCACATTTTCAAACCATCTATCAACTGCAGCATATTCCATTTTCAATTGCTTCTGAAGTACCTCTCACTTCTCATTCCTGCAAACATTCTTTCAACCCTGAAGTGTTCTTGATATATGCCTTCACTTCCTCATTTAAGGCTAGAACTCATTTCTGAAAATTAATCTTTGAAAATGTTCCACATTATATATCTTTGGAAAGACTACTGCTAAATAACATATACCATACCATCCACTGGGCAACTTCAAATAGGTATGCTCTCCACACATCACATAAACACCAGGTATAATAGGATTTTTTCCATCTAGATAAAACCTCCAATTCTCTCTAACTTCAAAGGTATGATGACATTCATTTCTTCCCACAAACACAGTGTCAACTGTAGATTTCCCTGTAAGTATTCAAAGCTTCCCCTTATGCTTCCACACTAATGTCAAACCAGCTAGATTTCCTGACAATTGTCGGGCAATTTCTTCCTTAGCCCACCTATGCTGACTCTTAAGGTATTTCTCTGTCATCGTCGTATGACTCCAAACCCCTTCTTCTGTCTTGGAATAAATTTAAAAATGTCTTCTCATCATCTGACAGGCTGCAAATCAAATTGTTTCAATGGCATAGACAGTAACTAATCATAATTCAAAAAATAATATGGGAAGTGCCTTGTCCCATAAAACAAGTTTAACAAAAGGCTACAAGTAACTCAGTAATATAAGGGAATATGATGGTATATGATACCTTCTATAGCTGTTGTACGTAATTGTGTGCAAACGTAGCAATCCTTTGCATCCATAGTGTTAATGTATTCATAAAGCTATTTGAAATAAGAATTTGAAGGGAAATATCTTCTAGGCAAGTGTATGTATAATACCTTTTCATTAAGTGAATAATACCTACTATTATCAGTGGGATGTGAAGGAGTGAGGTTAACTTTAGGTTTATCTTCTTCTGCACTAGATATAGGTGAATATAATCCAGTAACCAAAATATGTAGTATTACAATGATTAGTGGCCTACCAATATGTTTCTACATCTATTTGTCTATAAGTTCCCATGACTTCTCTAAAACAAGACCATTGGGTGGAGTATAAAAGCAGTAGAGTATTCTCTGTTGAGTTCCACCTGTGCAAAAAGGCAAAACAAATTCTAATAAATAAGATGGTTTTATTTACAGAATCTTTGTGAGACTTCCTTAGTCCTTCTCCATGTTCTTTTAAGTGCAACTCTTACGCACCTTCAGCTGCCTCAGGGTTCACTGGTCTTCTTCATTTCCTATCAGAGTTTATCTAAAGTGTCTAATATGTAAACATTTCCAAAATCACAATAATAACAAATCAAGCCAATACATTCTGTGGCATGGTAATTTTAAAATGCAGTCCAATCACAAAGTTCAGCTCAAGGAGGCTCAATTATATTTACACTGTTATTTCCAAAAGTTCACTCTTTCCGGCTGTTGAAAGGACCTCCTCACCTTCCTATGTGGCTTAAGGCCACTGCATTTCTTTTCCCTGCATTCATCTGTTGACACACAATGTATCTGTGACATCCCTTCAGACATCAGTCTAAATCTGGGGTTAAACCAAGTCTGCCAAAACAATCAAACCATTTCATTCCTTCCTACAAGAGCAGGACCATGAAAATATCTTGCACTAGGGCACAACAAACTATCTGGCAGCACAGGTCTTCCATCTTCTGAAACCCAATTGTCATCATCCTGTTTCACATAACCCGCTCTGATCCAGCCTTGTTGTTCTGCCTCTGTCACTTCTTCCTACATTCTCTTAACTTCTTACCAAGTATCAGCTGTAGTTAACAAAAGCTTTTAATTGGTCTCAGCTATTGTCTCATTGCTATAGTCCAGATTGAATGTACACATTGTATGAGAACAGTATTTTGCAACTTTGTCTGAGTATTTGTTGCCTACAGTCATATAACCATCTCCACTGTGGTGTAAAGGGCAACTTTACAACTACAATTTGGGTAGACAACTGCGGAGCGTCAAGCAAATTCTGTACATATTCTTCATTCCTGATGGGAGATCTGGAGGAGTTCATGAAACCACGTTGAGATCATAACTGTCTGAAGTCATGCACCACACCAAAGCCATATTGGCTACTAGTGAAAATCATCACACTCTGCTGTTCAGAGACACAACATGCTCTAGTAAGAGCAACTAGGTATGCTACTTGTGCAGACAGAGCTCCACAAACCCAGGAGGCTTCAAATATGCCTGAGACTGTACAGACTACCTAGGTAGCTCTCAGGTTTCTTCCATGGTCTTTCAATCAGGATTCGTCTACAGACAATACGAAACCAGACTCAGGTAGCGGCTCATCTTGAATACATGTCTTTGGTTTGGTGCATAGTTCAGTGACATCTAGACAGTCATGCTTGAAACTCCCTCTTCTCCCTCACCTTCAGGAAGGGGTAACAGTGTAGCAGGATTCAAGGTAGTACAAGCCTTCAAATTCACATTGTCCACAGCCAAAATAATTAGTTCATAATGTGTTAACCTGCTATTTGTCAAATGTTCTGTGCAGATACTGATTAACAGCGGTGCAACGGAATGAGGCACACAGTGAGAGGATGACCCATCACAATATTCTCACATTTCTCGATCCTGTAGCGGCCATTGCTATGAGGCAGCCTAGCAGCACTACTGTTATGGGTCAAAAATAGTAGAGAAATAGGCCACAAGTCTACAGAAATGGCCATGCATCTGTGTAAACACTGAGAGAGCACAGCCTTCCCTTTCACAGCAAAAGAGATTAACTGACTTGTTATAATCAGGCATTCCCAGGGCTGGGGCACAACAGATACTTTTTCTCGGTCCTAGGAAGGCAACCAAGCAATTGCTATTCCAGGGTACCGGATGAAACACATCCTTGTCTGTCAACCTTTGTAAAGGCTTTGCCACTAAGAAAAAGTTGGGAATCCACTGGTGACAGTAGCCTACCATTCCCAAACACATCATGATTTCTCTTTGAGTAGTTAGTGGATAAATTTTCAGGATTGCTGAAATCCCTTCTTGTGACACCCTCCTCGCTCCCTTCACAATGTGATGGCCAAGGTACTGGACATCTGATTGACAGTGCTGCAATTTGCTCAGGGACACTTTATCTCAATATTCAGCAAGATGGTTCAGCAGGACAAGGGTGTCATGTTTACAACCGTCCTGTGTATTCAAAGCCACCAGTAGGTCCTCAATCTGTTGGAGAAGAACTGACTTATAAGGCATGACTAGGGACTCATGATTCTTTTTAAGTATTTGATTGAAGAATGAGGCACTCAGTATACCCCTGTGGGATTTGGCACCATGCCAAAACATGGTTCTGAAACAGGAAGACAAAGAGGAACTCAAATCAATCACAGTGAACCACTGAGCCTCACATGGAATTCGCAATGAAATCACAGCTGGATTCGGCATCTCGGGACAAAATGGAACAATGACGATGCTTATTTTCCTCAAATCTCTGACAATTTGGTACCTTCCGCTAGGCTTCTGCAAGCCCATAAAGGGTGAGTTACATGGACTTCCAATTATCTCATTCAAAATTTCTTACTATATCATAGATTCGATCACTGGAGTAATTCCTGTAATTGTTTCAAGAGTCAAATTCTACTGTGGGGTTCTTGGATACTCAATATTAGGTTTCACTTTAATTTGGAGATGCTCAACACCTTTGATGAGACTTATGTCCTATCATGAAAAATCTGAAACTCAAGTTTCACTGTATTTTCAAGATCTAGTGGGAACTCATCAGTAGTCATTATTGGGAACAGACCAACAGAAAGATGATCTTTTCCCATTTTAAAGGCAGCTCAATACCTCTTGGGGTAAAATAGATGGTACAGTTCACATTGCACAAAAGGTCACTTCTCAAGGGACTCCCTGGACTACAATAGCATACCACAAATTGGTGACTCTCTTCAAAGGACCCTACATTAACAGGTACTTCTTTGTTACTGGGTTTGTCATTTGTTTACTAAAATGTGGATCCTTTTTCCCAAGAGGGGTAAGTGTGGAACCTCCACTGTTCTGACAGTAGAGGGGGCATATTGACCTGGAATGATACAGAGTGCCCATTTTCTTCACCGTCCACAAGTGGACCACTCTGGTCTACCTCTAAGACTGTGCCAAGCATGCAATATTCCTCCTCTCTAAGGCACTATCATTAGAATGGGTTGGAACCATAGTCCTCAAACGCTTCGAACATAGGGATTGTTGGAACGCACCCTAATTTGGGAAAACATCTTGGTTAAGATTCAGGACCTGATTTGAATTTGATCTATGTCCACGCACATTCTGGGGTGGCATAGGAGCTTATGGAACTTGCATCACCAGGACTTGGATGATATTAAAATGTTGTGTTCCTTCTCTGTATAATAATAAAAATGATTTGTCTTTTTCAAAGTTGCCACATCAATTCCAGTACTAAGATCAATCAACATACCATGTCCTCTACCTGCTGTGGGAACCCATTTCCACCTTGCATCATCGGAGCACCCTTCTGAAACACTACTTGCATAGGATAAACATTACTTATGCTCTGACTATCTCTCAATGCTAATTTTATCTGAACCGCCATCAGGTTCTCCTTCAACCACTTCTGCTTCTTTTCGATTTTATCAATGCAACTTTCTCATACTTCAAAATCTCATCAACTGATTTATTCTACCAATTAAGTGTTGCTGGTCTCAATTCCATCACAAATCACAATATTTCCCATGTGTTTAGGTTTGAGAGTCTCCAGTCTACTATGCTGTTTAAACTTCTCATTAAAATCATGCATTGACACTTTGGGTTCCTGTGTCATTTTTCAAATCTTAAGCCAACCCTTAAACGTTGCTAGTATTTTTCATTTAAAAAAGCCCATCACTTGTTGATACTTTTTTATCACCATTGGTGAAGGAGCATTTGTTATCAGATTTCTCTCCGGTTCTCTGACTGGCCACTTTATAGCTACCTTACATTCTACCCACTAATGGCTCTGTACCACAAAATCATAGGAAGTGTTCAAACCCACTTGCAAAAGTTGTGAAATCTTAATGAATCACTCAACCTGTTTACACTACTAAACAGGTTTTTCTCTCAGTCTAGGGAAATCATTAGTCAATGATGCAAGATCACTCCTACTCCAAAGTACATGAACGTAACTTCCACAAGGCACTTCCCTCAATGGAAAGGCTAAAGTGCCTTCTCGATTCTTTAAAGGCAGAGGTTGCTCTCCCTTCAGTTTCTTTTGTTATTTGTTTTCTTCCATCTACTTTCCTATTTGTCCAACTCACTCCATTTCCAAATACTCCTGATCAGTTCTTTATTTTGCAATTAATTTAATTCCTGCTGTTCTTATACTGCAAAAATGTCATTCTCTTCAAAAAATATGTGATAGCTTTTCTGCATTGATTTACTTTGACTTTGATCTATCTCATAGGTTTGAGCAACTTCAGACAATTTGTCAGGAGCTTGTCTTGCACATTTAGTGACATCTTTACACATGAATATAAATGTGTTCTCTTGGTAGGTGTCTAATCGGGATAGGTCAAGATTCCCTAATATCATCTCATCTAATTCTAACTTTAATTTGACCACATCCATGGAATTTTATCTCACTGGAGTCTAAATTAATTCTCTGCCTGATCCTGAGTTTTCACTTTCTCCCAGGGAACCGTTAAATAACCTAGTCAAATCAGCTAGGATTTGAAAATTGTTTCCTTTTTTCACAATACAACTCTTTAGCCAGGATAATTAAGACTGCACACCTCTTGACAGTTACATTTGCCAACCCAAGGATCAATAATTCATAATGGGACATAAATAATTAAAGTGTGTCCATCACAATGCCTTCACTTTGACTGATGCTTAGACAGCACTGGCCATGGCTTTCAAACAGCTGGGCAAAGCAGCAGCAACAGGATCCATTGTGGTGGAAAAAAATGACACTGGCTTGTTTGTTCCTGCATGCGACTGCGTCAAAACAGAGACAGAGCACAACCATCACGTTCATGGCAAAACAGTGCAAAACCTTTCATGTAATAACACATTCACAAAGCTGGAGCTCTGCGCAAACTTTTTTTCACTCAGTGAAGGCTTCATGCTTTGTTATTAAAGGGGACTGGGTCTGTGACTTTTTTGTGTGTCAACGTCTGCAATGGTTTGGAAATTACTGGTAAATTCAGGATCCACTGGCAGCAATAGCTCACCAGGCCCAAACACATTCTGACATCTCTGTGTGTAACTGGAGGACTAATTTGCATTTTTGCTGCAACTCTTTCTCAAGACATTTTTCTCAATTTGGTGATCCAAATACTTTACTTTCTTCTGACAATACTGTAACTTAGCAGGGGACCTTGTGTCTGTTCTTACCCAAATGATAAAATAATGCTATAGTATAAAGTCTGCAAGCTTCTCGTGTACTGGATGCAACCATAAGATCATCAATATAGTGCACCAAAGCAGACTGAAATGGCATATTCAAAGACTGTTAGGAGCAAATTTATGAAAAGTGGCACATCATGTGATGATGCGCCACTTTCCTTGTGCCCGATTTCACCCCCCCAATGCCACAATGTGTGGGCCGTATTTATGATATGACGCACCATGGCGCATGTTAGGGAACTAGCATCAACAATGTTGACTCTAGATCGGCGCTTTGCAGTATTAGCACCAAAAATATTGACGCTAATCCTACAAAGTGAAAGAAGGCCCATTGAAAACAATGGAATCCACATTTAAACACCTAGGCAGGCGTTAAAAATAACGCTTGAAATGGTGCAGTGGAATCTCAGAGATTCCACTGCACCATTTCTCTGGGCTTTCTAACACTGGAACGCCCCTCTTGCATACATTCTGCCTAGCACAGGCATAATGTGGCGCAATGGTTTACAAAGTGGCACAATGCGTGTATTGCACCACTTCTAAATATGGCTCGGTGTTTTTTCTGACCTAACGCTACATTAGCATTAATAAATGATGCTAATGTGGTGCAAGGTGAAGCTAGGGCCTTCTTAAATGTGGCCCTATGTTCTTCTTCAGGATCTGAAAAATAGACAGATATTCCCAAATCCCCTGTGGAGTATGACACCATGAATACACAAGGTTGCCGAATTGGAATGAAGAGAGGAATTGACTATCCTCGTGCAGAGGAACTAAGAAAAATGCTTGTGACAAATCAGTAACTGAAAACCATTCTGTTTCACATGGAATTTGAAATAGAATCACTGCTGGATTTGGCACTACGGGCTAGTTACATTTTTTTCAGCTTTCTTAAATCTTGTTCTATGCAATTTTTCCCACTTGGCTTTGACAACCCCATAATTGGTGAATTACATGGGCAGCCCATCACTTCTTTAAATGCTCCCTGCTCAACAAAGTCTGCAATTACTGGGGTAATACCTTGAAGCACTTCTGGGGTCATGTGATTCTGTGGTATTCTGGGGAAAACTGTATTTGTATAAACAGTTACTTTGACTGGCTCAACACCTCAAAAAAGTCCAATATCCTTTCCAATGAGATCCCAAACTTTAAGTATTGCTGTCTCTTGTAATTCATGAGGCAAGTCTTTAACTGTCATGGCAGGAAACAATGTAATGAGAGGAAGCATATTGTCACTTCGAATGGAAGTCTCATCATCGCTATTGGTCTGAATTGCTATCCCTTCATGTGTACAAGTGATGGAACATTTTAATTTGCATAGCAAGTCCCTTCTTAACAGACTCATAGGACTTGAATCGCAAACTACAAATCGATGCAGACCTTCAAAGATTCCTATCTGAACCTGAATGGGCTCTGTAATGGGGTTTACCAAATGCTGGTGTAATATTCCTGCAACCTGAACTGTTCTTCCTGAAAGGGCCACTTTTGGGATTTCTGTAGATTTGATAATAGAACAATGTTGCTCAAGTGTCAACCAAGAATGAAACATCATGACCCATAACACTCACATTCACATAAGGACCACTCTGATCTTCCTCCAATGAGGCAGACAATACACATTCTTCCTCTTCTGATCTCTTGCTCAGGAATTCTTCACTCATCTCATCATCACTAAAACAATCAATGGCTATTGTGTGATTAACTGATTTACATTTGCATTTGCTCTTTGGTTCACGGTCTGCTAAGGAACCATCACCTGTTGCTGTGCCATCTGAGCTTGTGGTATCTAAATTTGATGTGTGACTTACATTTTCTGTTGGGAGCATTGTACTTGATGTTGGGAAACCTGCAGTTGGACTGCTCCAGTAGGAACATTCATACTTTGATTTCTGCATCTTTGAACTCTCTGATTTTTTAAATTGACTGTTGTCAACAATCTGTTTCAACACTGCTACCTTGCACCAAAATATTTACATTACTAATGGGACACTCCCATTTCCAATGTTCAACGTTGCCACACGCATCATAAGGAAGCATTTTCTTCATGTTCTGAACATCCGCCACATTCGTATTCTGATCGCCTCAAATTCCATTACCTCTACCTCTGATCAGAGGCACTATGTTGCCCTACTGTTATGTCCCCTGCATTCCACCTACATTCACCATTCCCTGTGGACTCTGCATACCTGCTGTTTGGGCAGACTTGATTTGCATCACCTTTGCCTTTTCCTTCAACCTTTTCTACTTCAAATCAATCTCATCACTACAGTATTTTGCATATTACAAAACACTTCATCAATCGGCTTTCCTTGTCAGCAAATCAAATAATTCTGAATAATGTTCCTAATTTCAGGCTTCAAACCTTGAACAATTTTAAGCACAGAATGGATCATGTTTCTCACTCGGCTCAATAATCCCTGTGTCACTGTATTGTCTGAATGCTTTCAGCAATCTCTCATAATAAGCATGAATAGAATAATTTGCCTCCTAAGATGTCCTGTCAATCCTTTGTAAATCAATATCTTTGGGGGAAACTCTAGTTTCAATCACACTGTGATGGTTTTTCATCACCTCCGCAGATGGCACACCCGTTACTGCATCTCTCGGGGGTTCAAGCGTTGGTCAATCAATGCTTCTTTTGACATTCAACCCACAAATCTGATGGAACCACAATCTCAAACAAAGTGTTCAGATGTTCTCACAAACACTTAGAAAGCTTGAAAAAACTCTCTCTTTGCTGGTACCATTCCACAATCAATCAATCAATCAATCAATCAATCAATTTGTTGCTACTGCTTGAAGAGCCAGGTCTTGAGGCGCTTCCTGAAGGTCAGGAGGTACTGGGTCTTGCGTAGGTTGGTGGGGAGGGAGTTCCAGGTTTTGGCGGCGAGATGGGAGAAGGATCTGCCACCTGTTGTGATACGGTGGATGCGAGGGACTGTTGCGAGGGCGAGGTCGGCAGAGCGGAGCTGGCGTGTCGGGATGTGGAAGTTAAGTCGACTGTTGAGGTAGGCCGATCTGGTGTCATGGAGGGCTTTGTGAGCGTGGATAAGGATTTTGAAGAATATCCTTTTGTTGACGGGTAGCCAGTGTAGGGCTCTGAGGTGGGCGAAGATGTGTTTGTGGTGAGGGAGGTTGAGGATGAGAGGTACTGGGGCGTTCTGGATGCACTGGAGTTTTTTCTGGAGCTTGGCTGATGATCCTGCATAGAGGGCATTGCCGTAGTCCAGTCTGCTGCTAACGAGGGCGTGGGTGGCCGTTCTTCTGGTTTCCACAGGAATCCATCTGAAGGTCTTGCGGATCATACGAAGGATGTTGAAGCATGAGGACGAGATTGCATTAACTTGCTGGGTCATGGAAAGTGAAGAGTCTAGTATGAAGCCGAGATTACGTGCATGGGTGGTGGGTGTTGGGGGCGGCCCCAGGGTGGACGGCCATCAGGAGTCGTCCCATGCTGACTTGTTGGATCCGAAGATGATGATCTCAGTTTTTCCTGAGTTCTACTTGAGGTGGCTTGCTGTCATTCATTTGGCGATGGCGAGAAGTCCAGTGTGGAGGTTGTTCTTGGCAGTTGCGTGGTTCCTCATGAGGGAGAGGATGAGCTGGGTGTCGTCAGCATAGGAAATGATGTTCAGGCCGAGGGGTCAGATGATGTTGGCGAGCTGAGCCATGTAGATATTGACGAGGGTGGAGCTGAGTGAGAATCCCTGGGGGACTCTGCCTATGGTCTTGGTAGCCTTTGACCGGAGTGGGAGGAGGCGGACTCTTTGTGTTCTTTCGGAGAGGAAGAAGGTGAGCCAGTCCAGGGCTCTGTGGCGAATTCTGGCGTCGAAAAGGCGTGTGCAAAGGGTTTGGTCGAGCCTGGTCCTGATGTCGTCGGTGCAGGCGATGAGGGTGCTCTCGGTGCTGTGGTTTTTAGCAGAATCCAGACTGGGAGACGTCGGGTAGTCAGTTGTCCTCCAGAAAGCAGGAAAGTTGGTTGTTGACTATCTTCTCTATGACCTGCGTGGGAAAGAGGAGTAGGGAGATAGGTCGGTAGGTCGGCGTTGGGCTTTTTGAGCAAGGCGTTGACTTCGGCGTGTTTCCAGCTTTCCGGGAAAATGGCGGTCTCGAAGGAGCTGTTGATGATGGTCCGGAGCTGGGGAGCGATGATTTGGCTGGCGTTATTAAAGACGTAGTGAGGGCAGGGGCCTGTGGGAGAGGGATGGTGCTCATGGTTTTGGTGGTTTCTTCATCGTTGGTGGAGGTCCAGGCGCTCAGTACATTGGTGCAGCAGAGTGCGATGGGGTTGACCATGTCAGTGGTGGTGGGGGACGGCGTTGCAAAGCTTCCACGTATGTCTGTGATCTTGCAGTGGAAGTAGCTGGAGAGGGAATCGCAGAGGTCTTGTGAGTGGGGAGGGTCAGTGGTGCAGGATTTGGAGTTGGTGAGTTCCTTGCTGATGTTGAATAGTTCCTTGCTATTGTGTGCGTTGTTGTCTATCCGCTCTTTGTAGAAGGATCTTTTGGTGGTCCGGATGAGCTGGTGGTGTTTGTGCATGGCTGATTTGAGGGCGGTGAAGTTACTCTCTGATTGTTCTTGGCACCAGGTTTTTCTCAGTTTTCTGGCATTCTCGTTTGGAGGCCTGAAGGTCTGCAGTGAACAAGGGATCTTTCTTGTTGATGCAGGTGTTGTTGGTTTTCTTGAGTGGGGCGAGGGTGTTGGCGCAGTCGTTGAGCCATTGTTTGAGGTTGTGGGCTGCGGTGTTGGGGTCATTGGTTTTGGGTGGTAGGAATTGGGCGAGGCTTAATAAGATCAGCTGTTCTTGGAGATCTTGTTCCACTTGCGGTGAGGGATCGGATGCTGTTGGTGGTGGGTGGTGGGCTTCAGGAAGGAAAAATGAATGCATTGGTGGTCAGTCCAATGGAGTTCGGTGGTGTGAGTGAAGGCAATGTGGCTGCTGGAGGAAAAGATGGCGTTGAGCGTGTGCCCAGCTGAGTGGGTGGGCGAGGTGACCAGTTGCTTGAGGCCGAGGTTTGCAAGGTTGTCCAGAAGGGCAGAGGAAATGCAGTCGCTGGCGCTCTCCAGGTGAAAATTTAGGTCGCTGAGGAGCAGGTAGTCCGAGGAGGCAAAGGCGTGGGAGCTGATTGTGTTGGCGATAGTGTCGCAGAATTAGGGGCTGGGGCCTGGTGGTCTGTAGACGAGGGTTCCTCTCAGAGTAGTGTTGACGTTGATGTGTATCTGAAAGTGTAGGTGCTCTGCGGCATCCATGGTGTCGTTGGTGTTGGTGGAGATCCTGATGGAACTTCTGTGGACTATGGTATTCCTCCTCCTGGTTTGTTGATACGGTCTCTTCAGGTGATCTTGTAGCCCTTCGGGATGGCTATGGCGATGTCTGGTTCAGATGAGGGGTTCATCCATGTTTCAGTGAGGAAGGCGATGTCAGGGGACGCTGTCGTGAGTAGGTCCCAGAGCTCGATGGCTTGCGTGTGGATGGAGTGTGTGTTGAGGAGGATACAGCTGAGATGGTGTGGGTGTCTGGTGTTGTTGTGGTGCTTGGTGGCTTGATTGCAGGAGAAGCGGAATGAGCGGCAGGCAAAGGGTCCGTGGGTGTGCCTGGGGTCAGCCTGGGCGCTGGCGGTGGACCGGCCAGGGTTGAGTGCGTGGAGCTCTGTGGTGGTGTAGAGGCACCTGAAGGTGTGGGAGTAGCATGTGTCAGGGCTGGGCGTGGTCCAGGCGCAGACGGGCGCAGACAGGCTTGCCTCTGGTGCACCTCCGGTGTGCCAGGTGTGCGCACGCTCGCGTGGCCACACAGCGGCCGCCATTAAGAAGTGGAGGTGGGAGGGAGGAGCAGCTGGGAGGCGGTAGGGGGTGACAAATGGGGGCGCGAGGGGGGTGGGCCACAGTGGACGCAGCGGCGGAGATGGGTAAACCAGGCAGAAAGCAGCAAGCAGAAATGGGCAGCAAAAAGAAAAAGGCAAAAACAGAGAAACAGAACAAAAAAAGAGAAACAGAACAAAACAGAAGACGGGCACAGAAAACACAAGACAAGAAGACTAACACACGATACTAACGTCTACCACTAGACACCAGGGATGAGGCGCAGGCGGGTGCCTGCGGGTGGTGGAGGTCCTCGAACTCGCGGCCACTGGTTTCTCCATCATCTTTGGGTAATCATTTTTAAATGACAGTATGTCACTTCTGCTCCCAGGAACTTGAACAATATTTCCTCCAGGAATTTCTCTCATTGGCATCATTTGTACAGCTCCCTCAGCTTGCTGTACAATCTGTTGAATAAGCAGTCGGCTTTTTATTCTGGTATCTTTTCTTTGCCTGTCCCCCTTCCCATTTATCAAATGCTCCCCATGTTTGAAAGCTATGAATCAACTCCTTAAAGTGAATTTCCATTCCGGGGTGATCTCATGTTTGCAATGTCTCCGGCATCAAATTCTAGTCTTCAACTCTTCTTCAACTATTTGGATGTATTCATTTTGATTTCATATTTCAAAGCCAAATTAGCAAATTTCTCATATACATGTTCTACTCAGAGAGTATTATCCTTGCACGAAGTGCAACTCGTTTCATTGTAAGAATCTAATCCATTCAAATCCATGGTTGCCTCAGTCATTTTATTTAATTCCACTTTTAATCTAGCTATTTTCAATGTTTTTTCCCTTAGTCATGTTTCCTGTACCTGATGCTCCACTCAAATTGTCTAACCATTCAGTCAATTGTTGTGCTGGTAACCTTTGTAATCTAATGTTGTTTCCTCTGTCTTGGGGCATAAACTGAGGCACACTACTTGGGGCTCTGATATCCTGCTCTTGAGCCATGTCGGATGATCCCATTTAGCATGGGGAACATGTCACATGAATCAGTGGACCAACTCCATTATGTGTCTGGTTTGAACCAAAATAATTCATAGGGAGAATGACTAGCACAGTAGTGCTCAGTCTCTCCATTTCCGCATTAGCTTCAAAAGGGGAATTCATTGCTGATACTGGATTTGGGATCTGTGTACCACTCTCATTATTACCCTGTGCATACAATGGAACTACTGGATCTATTGTTACGGGAACTGTTAATGCTTCTGGTCTTGACAAATTCAACTGGCTTTGTGGAAACATTAATCCTTTACCTTGGCCAGTTAATACTGTACCACAAGCTTGTTTTGACTGATTTGGGACAACATCCTGTGATGTCATTACTGGGGAATACATTAGTGTTGGAAATGGCTTTTCTGCAGGGTTATCCCCAGACGTCTTGCCTTCCTCCTTCTTTTTTTCTGACCTCATTTATGCTGGCTTTAGGACTCTGCACACTTTACCACTGCTAATCAGTGCTAAGGTGTATATGCTCTCTCCTTAAAACATCGTGACATTGGCTCATACCCAAATGACTATTTAATTTACTTATACATCCCTAGTAGAGTGCACTATATGTGCCCAGGGCTATAGATTAAATGATACTAGTGGGCCTGCAACACTGGTTGTGCCGCCACTTAAGTAGCTCCTTAACCTTGTCTCAGGCCTGCCATTGCAAGGCCTTTGTGTGCAGTTTCACTGTCAATTCGACTTGGCATTTAAATGTATTTGCCAAGCCCAAAACTCCACTTTTTCTACCCATAAGACACCCCTAAGGTATGCCCTAGGTAACCCATAGGGCAGGGTGTTGTGTAGGCAAAGACAGGACATGTACCTGTGTAGTTTACATGTCCTAGTACTGTAAAACTCCTAAATTCATTTTTACACTGCTGTGAGGCCTGCTCCCTTCGTAGGCTAACATTGGGGTTGCCCTCATACATTGTTTTGAGTGGTAGCTGCTGATCTGAAAGGAGTAGGAAGGTCATATTTAGGATAGCCAGAATGGTGATACAAAATCCTACTGACTGTTGAAGTTGGATTTTATATTACTATTTTAAAAATGCTACTTTTAGAAAGTGAGCATTTCTCTACACTTAAATCATTCTGTGCCTTCCAATTTATGTCTGGCTAGGTTTAGTTGACAGCTCCCTTGTGCATTCACTCATACACACCCCAAACACAGGATATTCAGCCTCACTTGCATACATCTGCATTTTGAATGGGTCTTCCTGGGCTGGTAGGGTGGAGGGCTTGACACATGCATGTTAAAGGACAGTAGCTTGTCCTCACACAAAGCACTGACACACCCCCTACTGGGACCCCGACAGACAGCTTGGAACTGAAAGGGGACCTTGTGCACTTCTAAACTACTCTTTGAAGTCTCCCCCACTTTAAAGGCACATTTGGGTATTTAAGCAGGGTCTCTGACCCTAACAACCTAGACACTTGTTGGGGTAGACATTATACCACACAGACACTTCTGGACAAGAAACCTGCTTGTGAAGAATCCCTGAACCAGACCTGCCAAGAGAAACTGCTTGGCTGCCCAAAGGCCTAACTGGGACTGCTTTTCTGAGAAGGACTGCTGCCTTGCTGTTGCCCTGATGTCTTGCTGCTCTCTGGCTGTGCTGAGAAGTGCTCTCCAAGGGCTTGGATAGGGCTTGCCTCCTCTTCCCTGAAGTCTCAGGACCAAAAAGACTTCACTCCTGCAGCTGGACTCCTTGTGCAGTGAAAATTCGATGCACAGCCTGCAAAAAACGGCGCCTGCCCTGTGAGAAATTCACCGCAAGCCGAACCAGGACGACGCAGCAAGACTTCGCAAGGAGAAGATCGATGCAGTGCCTGCGTTGCAACCTGAACTTCGACGCACGGCCCACCAGATTGACGCACAGCCAACCCGGGCCGACGCAGCCTGACTTCCAGAGAGGAATCGCTGCATCGCCTGCTGTGCGGGAAAAATTTCCACGCAATGCCCACAGGATCGACGCAGCGTTTGTGACTTTGCTCCGCAAGCCCAGGATTACACGCACAGACCCAGGGGCACCAGAAACCCCCGCAACCTGAAGAGGAATCAAGTCTGCCGCCAGAAATCAACGCAAAGCCTTCTCCTGGGTAGAAAATAACGACGCAAGTCAGTGTGTGAAGGGGCAAAACCGACGCACACCTCCCAGTTTTCCCCACATCGCCTCATCTGCTGTCCCTTTTGAGATTTTGAAAGTGACCTTTATTGTTTTTAGAGACTTTTATTTGTTTTGAAAAGACTTAAGACACTTTATATCACTTTTACAGTGATATCTCATCATCTACTTATTGCATTGTAATCGCTTTGACCTGCATCTTATCAGATAAATATTATATATTTTTCTAAACACTGTGCAGTGTATTTTTGTGGTACAATATGGTGGTATTGTATGATTTATTGCACAAATACTTTACACATTGCCTCCTAAGTTAAGCCTGACTGCTTATTGCCACGCTACCAGAGGGTGGGCACAAGATAATTTGGATTGTGTGTGACTTACCCTGACTAGAGTGAGGGTCCTTTCTTGGACAGGGGGTAACCTGACTGCCAATCAAAGACTCAATTTCTAACAATTAGCATTGTCTTTTTCCGGTTCATAAAGTGGGCAGGCATCTGTACATTAGGTGTAGACTCAAATTGAGTCACTCCTGCATTCTGAATTGGCTGTGGCATAACTGGCACTGGAACATTCTGAACTGTGTTAACATTTGGAACTGTCAGATAAACTGCTAGTACCTGTGTAACATTTACAGTAGATACATTTGGAATGATCTGCAACTGGAGCTGTGGCAAAATTCAGGACTACATTCTGATTTACTGATTCAATTGCTTTATATGGAGGGGGTGATTCTGCAACAGCTGAGTTATAAATTCATCATCTGAGTCATTCTCGACATTTATGACCCTTTTATTGTTACACAATTTATATCCTGTATCTTCCTCAGATTTCTTTTTGGTTTGGGGCTTAACACTTCCATCCCCTTTCTGTGTAATTGTTAGAAACTTTACTGAATGTAATGCATCTGCTCTCCACATTCTATGCTCTTCAACCAAATCTAGCTTCTGCTGGCGTCTTTTATGCTTCCCTCATTGTCCTTTCTAATTTCTGAACCTACTTTGGTCTCCCAACTAGTTCCTAAATAGCAAGTTCTTCAAACTGTGCAGGTCTAGGAACGGGTTTTGATACATACAATTCTCAAACTAAAAGATCCATAAAAGGGAAAGCTAAGGTACCTTACTTCCCAGTTATTTGGCACCATTGATTTACCCAAAGACATACTGAAACTCCTCTGTCTTCCATTACCTTGAATGCTAGAGTACCCTCAGGTGGAGGAGGCTCTCCCTCCCTAACTGGAATAAAAACATCTCCTCTCAATGCACTCCTTAAAGATAAAAAAAAAACTGTATCCCTCATTACAACCCTGGCGGATGGGGGAGAAGTGGCGGTAATACCATCAACAGGCCGGCGGAAAAAGAAATGGAATTATGATCATGGCGGTTACCACCAGGGTCATCCGCCACTTCTCCACTCCGACCGCCAGGGCGGTGACGACTGCTGGGCTGGAGACTTCGGTCTCCAGCCCTGCGGCCATCACCAGACCGCCGGCGGTATCACAACCCTGCATACCGCCATGGATTTCGGGTGGTTTGGAACCGCCATTAAATCCATGGAGGTAGGCACTATCATTGCCAGGGAATTCCTTCCCTTGCACTGATAGGGGTCTTCCCCACCCCAAGTCCTCCCCCACACCCTCCACCCCCCTGCCACCCGCCAAAGGTGGCAGAACCCCCCTCCCCACCCCTACCCCCAACATTCACAGATACACACCCCTCCCCACCCCTACACCCAACATGCACAGACACACACCCACTCCCCACCCCTACACCCAACATGCACAGACACACACCCACTCCCCACCCCTACCCCCATCATGCACAGACACACTCCCCTACACGCACACATACACTGCAACAACGCATACCCGCACAGATACAAACAGACATGCACACAGACCGACCCACACACATTTCCCATACACACAACACACCACCTGCATGCATACACGCACTCACACACACCCTCTACACACTCACACGCACAACCCCATGTAGGCACACAACACCCCCCCAACACCCTCCCCTAACGGATGATCAACTTACCTTGTCCGTTGACCCTTCGGGAGGGGACGGGATCCATGGGGGCTGCTCCACCGCCAGCTCCCCGTCACCAGAACACCACCACACCGAATCATGGGACGTGATTCGGTGGGTGGTGTTCTGATGACGGGGTGAAAAAAGACAGAGGGTTGCCAGCAGTCATAATACGCCGCACAGAAAACCATCTGCACTGTCGTTCTTCAGCACGACGGTTCCTCAGCGGTCTTTGAAAAAGACCGCCGAGGTCGTAATGAGGGCCTGTGTGTTTACACAAATCTAATTCACAAACACAAAATCTATGAAACCAGTAAGTAGTTTTCAGTCCCACAAAATGTTTCACGAACTGTTCTCAACCTATAGCAGTGCAGTCTTGTCCACCAATCCATGTGTGGCTTTTCAAACCAACCAACCTATCCCAGCGTGGACCCAAATGACGTCACACTCACTTCTCTCAGCAGCTGTGACTCACTTCATAGCCATCTCATGCACCTCTCACGCAAAACTTAAATACAAATGTTGTGAGCACAAAACACCAAAACCTGTCTGCTCACTACAGGGAGGACTCACACAATTTGAAAGCTGTACAGAACTTTCGACTTTCGCCACTGGCACAAACAGCTACTCTTCTAGCTGTGGCTTTCTCACAAACACAAGTAAGATTTGACCCACAAACCTCACTCCAATTGGTATGGATCCTCCATGTACACTGAGGATTCACCTAATGCCAACCAACCACACATATTCTCAAGATAAATGCTACTGGTATTGTCGACAGTGCTCAATCAACCAGCACCTTCACCTGCAGACAGTAAATTAAACAAGTGTCTCCATACACATGTACAATACTCCAGAGTGCTAGGCTTCACAAGACCCCTTAACAACAACAACCACATAGGCAATGTTTTAGCACAAAGCGTAACATTCACTTGGAGTATGCCAATTCTCCACTCTCTTAGTTATAGTACACACACCCCCTACTCAATTACCTTGAAGTACTTAAACTCCCTACGTCACTTCATTCATCACACTTCGCCGTCATTTAGCCAAAGCTTTGTAAGCTCAAACTCTTCTCAAAACACATGCTATACACTTGTAACACAATGCTGGAATTTTCATCAACCCTTACACTACACCATAAACAACTCAGAATGTGGGCAAATTCTGACTCTTCTCCTCACAAGAGAAAACCATAAATCTGCTATGAAAACTTTTTGCATGCTCCTTGGGCCCCAGAAAATAATTTCTTCTCTCTGGTTATGGGATCAACAACCACCAGCATGCAGATGAGACATCATCAATATTCTCAACTATGGAGGTCGACTGAATCTTTGGACTCGGTGAAGAGTGTAGTAGTCAGAATCATTCAATTACAAACCAATAACATTATCCCATGTACAATTGTAGATACCATGAACAATTCAATTCCAAATCAAACTCCAAACTGAGCAATGTTTCAAAGCTTTATTACAATTACAATAACAATGTCACATTTATGGTCCTCAAAACTAAATTAGAAACATACATGAAAACCATAGGCTGACCAAAATGTCAGAAAAGATTTAGGGCCAGATGTACCAAGAAGGCCTTTTTTCGAGTCGGAAATAGCGATTTTTAAGAAATCGCTATTTCTGATTCGCAAAATGCAATGTATCACATTTGCGATTCGGTAATAGAGATTTCTTAAAAATCGCAAATGCTATTACTGAATCGCAAATTGCTATACCGGCCCCATTTGCACCTATGGGCCTGTAGGCCCATATTTGGAAATTTTTTGCATTTCCAAAATTGTGATTTCTTAACTGGAAATCGCAATTTTGGAAATGCAAAACCGCAGGGTGCTGGGGGCCTAAGGCCCCCTCTGCTGCACCCCAAAAAGTTTTTTAGGACATGAAGGTGCTCACATGCCAAAAGGGCACGTGTGCTTTACATGTACATTTAAAAAATGCATTTTAAATGCATTTTTTGAATTTGCACATGGTTACCACCAAGTTCAACTTGGTGGTAAATAGCTATTCCTTAATGCCCAATTCGCATTAAAGAATTGCTTCTTACATGTGCTTAGAAATCGCAAATAAGGAATCCTTATTCGCAATTTCTTATTTAGAGAGTCGCAATTTGCGACTCTCTAAACAGGGTCGCAATTTTAAGGAATCGCTATTTTAGCGATTCCTTAAAATTGCTTTCAGAATGCCTTTAATACATTCTGAATTGGCTTTTTGCATTCGTAAACGGGCATTCGCACCGTTTGCAAATGCAAAAAGCTTTCATACATCTGGCCATTAGTCCCTCATTATGACATTGGCGGTAAATCCCACTTACCACCACGATGACTGCCGCCAACATACCGCCTCCATGGCGGATATCCGTTCACCATATCATGACACACACACACTAATCTGTCACTATTCAGCCACATACACAATTCCGTCACACCCAAGGTCAGTGTTAAACTGGCAGTATCAAAACCCACAACTTTACGCGAACAGAACAATGCCTATCACATTATGACCCATGAATCACCACGGCCGACATTTAATGGCGGTAAACCATTGGCGGTACAAACCGCCGCGCACAAAATACACACACACAAACAAAACAACACCACATTGCACAATTCAAACAACACCCACCTGACACCCATGCACACATCACTCCCACTCACTCACACCACTATAAAACACACACCCACATTACCCACAACCATTTACCATTACAAACAATTGCCACCAGAGAGAGAAAGCAAGATCACAGACACAACCAGAGCCACACACTACTCATACCTATACACCACTCATGCACCCCACATCACACACCCCAACACATTACCCAACACACCCTCACCTACACACCTCACACAACACCCACGGCACTACAAAGACACCCCCGTTTCACAGAGGAGGAGCTAAGGTTCATGGTGGAGGAAATCATCAGGGTAGAGCCTCAGCTATTTGGAGCACAGGTGCAGCAGATATTGATAGCTAGGAAGATGGAGCTATGGCAGAGAATCGTGGACAGTGTCAACGCCATGGGACAGCACCCCAGAACTATGGATGACATCAGGAAGAGGTGGAATGACCTACGGGGGAAGGTACGTTCCATTGCAGCAAGACACCAGCTCGCTGTACAGAGGACTGGCGGTGGACCTCTACCTCCTCCCCCACAACTAACCACATAGGAGGAGCAAGTCTTGGCAATCATTCATCCTGAGGGCCTGGCTGGAGTAGGATGAGGACTGGACTCTAGTAAGTCAACTCTTTGCTACTATCACCCCCCTACCTGCATGCCATCACATACCCCCACCCTCACTCCCATCACCCCACTACGTCCCACATACCCCACCATCACATCTCACTCATCCATATGCCAAACCCTGAATGCCATACCAATGCATGGACACCACTCACAGCCCTGCAAGGACACCTATCACTAAAGCAGGCACACTAGAGAGAATCAGCTAGCCCATCACATACCAACTTACACAAGCGAAAGCTGGCAGGGCAAATACAACCAAAGAGGGCAAGCCACTGATGCTCAATATGTAAGACACAGAAACCATAACACATCATATAAATCCCCACAGGTACCCCAGCCAATACCACCGGAGAGAAGGTATCATCATTATTCAGTCCCCCAACTGCAGAGGCCAACAGTGATGACAGCAACTCTGATCCCCTGGATCTGGATGACCAACCTGGCCCATCAGGGATCTCTGGACAGTCGATTATGCAGGCCCAGTCACACATCACCACAGAGCCTCCCCCATCTGGAAACACCACCACAGCACCCACCCAGCGGACCCACACCTCTGTCCCCAGGACACATCAATCAGCAGTGTGTCCACCTCTACAGGGACCCCAGGCCACACCTCATACCCAAGACAATCAGGGAACTGGGGTCAGTGGCAGTGGGCACACAGTTCAGGGGACAGAGGCACAGGCCAACAGGGAAACTGGGAGGACTGCTGTGCAACAGGGGGAGGACAGGCCCAGGGAACCGACTCTCCAGGAGGCACTTGCAGAGATCCTGGGAGCATATCAACATTCCCAGGACACAATGGGCCAGATCCTAGACAATGTGCAGGAGAACAGGCGGCTGCAGGAGGGACAGTACCAGGAGATCAGGGAGGACTTGCAGGCCATCAACAACACCCTGGTCTCCATAGCAGGGGTGCTGGCAGACATGGCCAATATTATGAGGGAGGCAGTCAAACAACAGTGAGCCCCTGCCACTAGCCAGACATCTGAACTCCCTTCCACGTCCGCTGCCGCTAGTGGACAGGAGGCCCCACCACATGACCAACAGGCCACCAGCACCCCCTCCCCCTGCAGTAGGAGAACCATCCCACAAACATTCCCTAAGATCCAGACAGAGGCCAGAGGCAATTGCCAAGACCCCGCCAGGAAATGAGACTCTCCTGATTGTCACCCTTGTGTACCATTTTGTCACCCTGTCCACCTTGAACTGCCATTGCTCCCCTTCATATGGCCCCTTGGACAATGCATCTGTGCTACAGACTGGAACAATACCCTGGAATTTCCTCCATCATCACCCCATCCCATTGCACTTGCCACTCGATATTTTAGCACTTCAATAAACACTCTTGGAAAAAATAGAAGTATGGAGTATGTAAAATACTTTAAGAATGTGACAGGTTCAAACATTGCAATTCAACTGTACAGTAAATGAGCATATGTTAATGACCTGTAGCTGCTGCAGTGATCTCACCAGGAGCTATTGTGAGGCACCAACATCTGTCAAATGAATTGCCAAAGGGTACAGTAAGTGGGCAAAGAAGTGGGAAATAACAGCATGCCCGTGCCACAGAAATTCAAAATATGGAAAATGAAATGTACAGTAACATTGTCTTACCTGTGTGTCATTGGAAGTATTTTCTGATAACTGCTGTCCTGTTGTCCTCATGCTCATCCTCTGCCTCCTCTCCTCATCCTCACTGTCCACAGGCTCCATTGCTGCCACAAGGGCATCTCCAGCCTCCTCCTCCTGCAGAAAAGGCACATGGCGTCTCAGGGCAAACTTGTGCAACATGCAGAATGCCACTACTATCTGGCTAGACCTTCTTGGGTGAGTAGCACAGGTATCCACCTGTTAGATGGAGGACCCTGAACCTAGCCTTCAGGAGGCCAAAGGTAATTTCTATAATCTTTCTAGTTCACCCATGTGCCTTATTGTAACGTTCTTCTGCCCTTGTCCTGGCATTCCTCACATTGGTCAGCAGCCAACATAGGTTGGGGTAACCAGAGTCACCTGCAATATTGAGGGACAACATTTAGCCACACACTATCCCATATGGCCCACACCCATAAACATGTGCCAACATATACTGGGTGGGGAGCAGGGCTCACCTATTTGCCACATCCGGTGCCTCTGTAATTGGGTCATCACATTTGGGATGTTGCTATTCCTCAGGACAAAGACATCATGCACCCACCTAGGATACTTAGCATTGACGCTGGAGATGTTCTGGTCCAAAAAGGACACCATCTGTACATTCATAGAGTGGAAACTCTTACGATTTCTGAACACCTGTTCATTTTGACAGGTGGGGGACAAATGCAATGTGTTCCATCAATCGCCCCAATTATGTTGGAGATATCTCCCATTGCATAGAAGTCGGCCTTCACAGTGGCCAAATCTTCCACCTGGGGAAATACAGTGTAGCTGTACATGTGTTTAATCAGGGCAGACAACACTCCGGTGAGCACGTTTGAGAACATTGCCTGAGACATTCCTGCTGCCAAGCCCACTGTCACTTGGAAAGAACCAGTTGCCAGGAAATAGAGCGCAGATAGAACTTGCACAAGAGGGGGATCCCAGTGGGGTAACGGATAGCAGATATCAGGTCAGGTTCCAATTGGGCATACAGCTCTGTGATTGTGGCCCTGTCAAGTCTATAGGTGAGGATGATGTGCCTGTCCTCAATTGTTGCCAAGTCCACCAGGGGTCTGTACACAGGGTATGTCTCTATTTCCTATTCATCCACAGCGGTAGCAATCTATGGGGCAAAAGAGTGAGGAGCCTGTCAGAAATTGAACAATGGAGCTACAACAGTACATTGCATGCTGTTTACTTGTAATGGGTCAGTGTGAGTTGTCCAGTATGTCCAAATTTAAACAGTGACACATCAATTATCAATGGCCTGCCCCCCCTGAAATGGTGTCCACCTGTTCTGTGTGGAGGAACAGGTGAAAGTGAGGTCATTCCACTGACATTGTGTGCCATTGCAGGAGGCGGTCAGGAACCGCTTTGCAACTCCTCATTGGTTATAATTGGGCCCTATGGGTTGCAGTGGCCAAGGGTGATGTACGTCGGCAGTGACAGTATGCACCGCCGCGGATGTGACTGCCATTTTACATCTGATTCCTCACTTGCTACCTGATCTTCAAAAGGAGAGGACCTACACTGCATGTGCTGCTGCGACCTGAGTCCGGAACCTACCATGGCCCGTGTGACTGGGGAAAGGGCCCCTGCATCGGAGAGACAGGTGTATGGGGTCCTACCCCAGTACAGACTGTTGTATAGGCCTACAGACCAATAAGTGTGTACACTGTGGGCAAAATACATATGGCATGAATGCATGGAGTGGTGTATGAAGGCCTCGTGTAAGGGGGTGGGTGGATGTCCTCTGGGCAGCATATTGGTTGTGTGCTGGGCCATGTGTGTGGAAATGGTGATGTGAAGGGGTATGGTGGGCCATAAGTCTAACAGGCAGGACTGTCTGACTAATACTATTTTCCTGTGTGTATTTCCTCTGCAGGTTAGTGCCCATCAAAAGAAGGGTATATGGCGTACCATCGCCAAGGACGTGTGGACCCTGGGGGTCTACAGCAGGTGGAGGACCTGAGATGCTGGGCATGGAAGATGGCGGAGGCCCAGCTGGGGTTGGCCTCCCAATGAGGAAGGGGTGCCCGTCGAACCCTTACCCCCCTGATGGCCCGCATACTGGTGGTGGCCTATCCTGAGCTGGATGAGCGCTTGAAGGCATCACAGCTACCACAAGAGGGTGAGTACTGTGCCAATCATTTTTACTAATGCCTTGTGGGGTGGTATCCAGGTGGTGGATGTGTGGCCGTGGGTGCCCAGAGGCCAGGCCTGACATTGCAGCGTAGGTCCCCTGATGGCTAGGGTTCTGAAGGGATAATCCAGCTACCTAGCTTGTTGGCATCCACTACTGGTCCGGGCTGCGTGGGTCCCAGGTATGCTGGATTTGCCGGTGTGTGCCCCTCCCCATGCCTTGGTGGCTAGTAATATCACAGTGCGTGGGCCTGTTCCCTATGTGTGAGTGTGCTGTGTACGCCAGCGGTGGTGTTGGTGCAGCCATTAACCAAGGTTATTCTTTGTCTCACCCTCCCTTCCTGTTTTGTCACCCTGTCCTTATGTGCATTAGCATCATCTGGAGGAGGAGCAGAGGCACCGTCAGCAAAGGGAGCTGCATCCCACAGGACTCAGGAGGTCAGCGGATGGATGAGGGGAGCACCACGGCAGGGACTGGAGGGGACAGTTCAGACTCAGATACCTCCTGTGATGGAATCTCCCTGGTGGTGGTGACCACCCCAGCTACAGGTACAGCCACCACCCCACGTCCCAGCAGACACTCATTGAGTTGCCCGCTCACCTAGGAGGGTGGGCATCTCCTTTGCCCCAGGCACCTCAGGCCCTGCCCCAGTGAACCCTGCTGCCCTGAGTGAGAAGGCTATTGACCTCCTGAGACCCATCTATGTATGGCAGTCAACCATTGTGAATGCAATCCAGGGGCTGGCAACCCAGATGTAATCGACTAATGCATTCCTGGGAGGTATTTACACTGGCTTGGCGGCCCAACAACTCCAACCTATCCCAAGCTCACAGGCAGATGATCATGCACACAAGACAACACACAAGACAATACACAAGAGTGGCACACGCAAACACAAGCACCACACTTCATCCCACAGGCACTCACACAAACACCATCCAGATGCCAACATCCACAATTTCCATTGTCTTCCCCTCCTCCTCCTCCTCCCTCTCAGTTTTGTCCACACTCTCACCTGCATGCACTACACCATCATCCACTACCAGCAGCACCACCACACCTAGCAGAACACACACCTCACTGACAGACACCTCCACAACAGCCATGTATACTCCCCCTGTGTCCTCTCCCACTGTGTCTGTTCCCCTCCTCCCAAGGTACACAAACGCAAGCACACAGACACCCAACAGCCATCCACCTCACAACAACATCCAGCCCATTCACCTGCACCCAAAATCAGCAGACAGACACCTCCTACAACCACTCCCTCTTCCTTCACTCCCAAACCTTCTCCCTCTTCCCGCCCCAATGTCCCTAAAAAACTTTTCCTATCCATTATTGACCTCTTCCCTACCCCTCCCCCCATCCTGCACGTCTGGCCAGGGTCACAAAAACATAGCCAAGCCCCTCAGCCACCCAGACCATGGGCCCAGCAGTCAACACACACACTGATGGTGGAAAAGGATCCAGGGCACATGTCCTGAGGGTGAAGGAGCCTGCACCAGGCAGCCTCAAGGGAAAGTTGCCTGCCACAGCTGCTGCCAAGAAGACAAAGGAGCCTGCCCCAGCTGCTGCTATGAAAACTAAGGAGCCTTCCCCAGCTGCTGGTAAGAAGTTAAAGGACCCTGCCCCAGCTGCCAGGAAGAGCAAGGAGCCAGCACCAGCAGGCAGGAAGTGCAAGAGGCCTGGGGCAGGAATTGTGACAGAGCACCCACAATCAACCATGGTTGTGCAGTCATCCAAGGCTGCAGGGGATGAGCAGGAGACTCCCCGCACCAGCAGCAGCACCACCACCTCCAGTAGGCAGCTGTGTGAGGCTGCAGGGGATGGGCAGGAGCCTCCCCCCACCACCAGCAGCAGCACCACCACCATTGAGCAGCCGTCACCACCGAAAGACGGTATGTAATCTTGCCTCCATGGGCTGCTGTGCGGCTTGCCCCCCTGCAAATCCAGTGGGTATGACACACACCTGAGAGACTGTGACCTTGCACTCCCCAGGATCAAGAGCACAGGGCATGAATCCCCCTCCAGAACTAGTGGGTAAGGCACCCACCTACCCCAGACTCCTCAGGATCAAGAGCATAGGGCACAATGCCCCCTCCAGAACCAGTGGGTAAGACGCCCACCTACCCCAGACTCCCAGGGATCAAGAGCACAGGGCACAATGAACCCTCCAAAACCAGTGGGTAAGACACCCACTTGAGTGACTGTGGCCTTGCACTCCCCAGGACCAAGCACAGTGCATGTTGAACCCTCTAGAGCATGTGGGCAAGTCACCCACTTGAGAGACTGTGGCCTTGCCCACCTGATGCCCCGGCAGTGTTCTCGCCGTGTTGAGGCTGGTGCCACCTGTGGCCTCAGAATTTGGCCTGTGGCCATGTGGACAACGTACATTGTGGACTGGGCTGTGTCCCTTTTTATGTACATATATATATATATATATATATATATATATATATATATATATATATAGTCCCGTGCTTACCATGCCACTGGATTCAAGCTAGCCTGGCTGATGAGGGGTAAAACCTCGAAACCGGTCCCAGGATGCTTGTTTCCAGTCCAGGGAAGACCTGGCCTGGCAGTTCGGGCTGGACTGTTCCCATGGGGAACAGGGTCAAGACTGATTTGCATATGGCTGGGTCCAAACTGGAATGACATGGGCAGCAAAAAAACGATGGATTTAGGCCCATATCTCTGTACTGGGCGTGAATGTTTGACATTGTTCAGCATTCCGTCCATCACTTGTTCTTTTTGCATATATATATATATATAGATATATATATATATATATATCTATATATATATATATAGATATTTTTGCCTCACTTATTTCTCTTGATGTGTTGCTCTCATTACATTCACTTTTTCTAAAATGTTTTATCCTTGCATTATTCATCCGAGGTACGGGGTAAATATGTTTTGGTACTTCAGCTGATTGTGTGTATGGTGTTGGGGGTTGTTTGTGGTGCGTGTGTGTGTCACTCTCTTTTTCCTCACCCCTTCTCTTGTGTGCTAGGCAGCTGTACTCACCTTCGGCATCTTTGCCGTCATTAGTGTTCGTGGTGGAGCATCACGTAGAAGACCATGGGGAAGACATGCAACTCAGACTCCATGGCAGCATGGTTGTTCCCTGTGTCTCCAATGGTGAGTCCTTTCCCTTCTAAGGTCTGTTTCCGATAGGCTTTTGATGTCATTGGTACCACCCCGGTTATGGTGGCGGTTTGCAGGATCATAATATGCTGGATGGAACATTGACTTCTGCCTGGCAGTAGCCGGCTACCGCCGCAGTGTCTGTTGTAAAGTAGCTGTCTATCGGAGATCTATCCACCATGGTCATAATTTGGCGGTAAGTACCGCCAGCCTGTTTGCAGTATTACTGCCACTTTTACAGGGTTGTAATGAGGGCCTTAGTCTACTAAACATTAACACTCTTAGAAACTTCAAATGAATAATGTATATTCTTTTGGAGCACAATATGCACCTATGTATATACAACAGCACAACATGCACATGATTGTTAGAGTTCAAAGCAGATGATGGTGACATCAGTAAATCATCAAATACAAATTTTCACATTCATTTTCAGATATCAGGTTTCAGTGTTGGGCCATTTCTATCACTAACACGAATTTCGACTTGCATGTGGGAACTGGCTAACACATGCAAAAACAAAAGAAAAAGAAAAATAATTTAGAAAACATCTAAAAATACACTGGTGAAAGTAACTAACTAGAAAGGAAACAAGAAACCACATTTAGGCATACCTCTTCCCATGGCACAGCATACAGCGATGATTCATCAAGACAAAATGGTCCCCTACTTCCCGCTTCAGTTGACAGCAGCATCAGGACAGTACAGAACACTGGCTGCACATACGACAGATCAGCAGTTAAGAATCAGTTGGCCTTATTAGCACTGCAGGACATAACAGAATAGGACAGCTAAGACTATGATGCGAAAACACACCTGGGAACTTGAAGAATAAGAGGATGATAGCAGACTTAAACAGAGTCCTGGACAGTTTTGAGGCAGGAGAAGACTAACTTAACATTTCAAAGTCTCTCATTAATTTGAAGTATACAAGATCCATTCATTGATTCTTCAGGTGGGTGCACTTCGGACATCAGATTCAGCATCTGATGCTGCAGATGGTACCATCGAATTTGCAACTATAACGATTCTTCTCAGCAAAAGTGCATTGTCATTGAATAATTTCACAAGATTCTAACAAAACATTAAATTTTCTATATATTTATTACTTGAGACCCTTTTTCACGACACACAGTAAACTAAACCACTACATTTCATGTGAGAACTACAAAGTTCTCCTGCTCAACAGTTAGAACAAATAGTGTTACATTGTTATTTCTAAAACATGTCTTTTGCCTACAATATCATAGGGCATTCAACATTCACATTAACAGCCTACGGAAAGAATTCAGGTCAGAGGGGACAGAATAAACAAGTTAGTTTCCATTATTGCTGCAAAATGAATATTTCCAGGCCCAGTCATGCTAAGGAAACCTAATGCACATTAATACATTTAACACATTAGTAAGCCAATTGCACACCTTACAAATCATATATGCAAAGCAAATTATTTAATAACAAACGTTATTCATAACATGTTAGACCAATTTTAAACATGCATTTATTTTTCTGTACACATATGTTGCATTGATACAATTAATTTAACCCATTATAAGTATGATTAATTCATATTCATTTACTACACTTCAATTCTTAATCTACCTTTTAATAAACATTCTTCAACATTAGCTCATTTAAGTATATTCATTTAATAAAATACAAACTCTCATGTTAAATGTGGTGCACAGTAGGAGTGGTGGCCATATGGTTCACCATAACCAAAATTTGCACATTTTACAACTCATTTTAGTTTCTCTGTTACACTTTTAAATGTAGGTAAATGAGCACTGTATGCTTTCTTCTATGCCACTAATATTTTAATAAAACCTGATCTCTCTCACACATGTCATCAAATTTGTGTACACTTTGAAGTGGAGAGGTGCATGCATACTTTAAATGCGCACAAGAGCAGGGGCATTTTCAGACGCTTAATTATTTATGTCAAATAAGTATGTTTTTCTGCTTTCTTATCACTTGAATGAACTTGACTGCACTTTTTGAGTATGTCCATGGCATCCAATGACAACCGTACCTATTGAACAATACTATTTGCTGCCGTAGAGTGCAAGGTTCAATGTCTCAAGTCTTCATTCTCTGCTTGCCAATTACATCTTTCATTCTACTTTGCATGACATTTCTGCTCTTTAGTCTGGCTGCTGGTGGCAAGGTTGTGCATCACAGACCTACAGCTCTTGTATACACTTTTTTAGGACATGCACGCTCTACGTACAAGGAGGGGATGTGTGTTGCTGTGTATTTATTCTGATACAGCTTTTCCCTCTCCTTTTGTGCAGTGCTGGAAAATGAGCCCTGGAAACAAGTTCTGGGGACATAATTTCCATTCCTCTTCCATATTTCATTGCCTATCTTGTTCCTATTGTCAATTAGAGTAGGTCTTGCAAGTAATGGGTTCTCAAAACAGTAAAGTTTTATATGAAGTCATTGATGAGAGTCAACCTGTCCCTCCAAAAGGTTCACCGACTTATCCAAAGGTAATTAATATGGGCCTAGGGTCCTGTATTTGGATGCCCATTTGCAGTTTATTTTTAAATGGCACATTTGAATTGTTGCATTTGAACTAGTTCAAGAAAATATTACTCCCGAAATGTCATATGATTTGACCACCTGAATGGGAAGCATTCAATGAGTGGCTTGTAGCAGGTACAGATTGTAGCATCCTCCTCAGCCTGTGTACCCGTCAATAAATGTGCCACACAGAGTTATGTATTCACTTCTTTATTTGTCTGCGTGTAACTGCAAACTCAACATTCTAAACCTGCGTTCACTTCACTATGTTCTAACACCCAAGTCATCACTCTATGAAGTACTCCAAGAGTCACAAAAGTTCCCTCATTCACACTCACACAACACTAAATTTCCCCCTCTTTTCAGCAAAAAATTATAATATTGTTTTACAAACATATGCACAATCATAACTCTTCAGTACACCTTCATAGCACTTTGATGACTCATCTTGATCGTGTCTTCAGAAACTGAGAATCAGCAATAGGAATATCCATAATCTGCATGGGTGATGCACGAGCAACAGAAGTCTGTTTTTCAATTGTCTTTTCTGAACCAGTTTATGAGTTGACATCAGTATATGACAAGAGATGAGCCAAATGTCTGAAATGTGAAGAATCTCGCATGATGGATTTCTCAAGATGTTGGGCAGTCAACATGAGTTCTTTGCTAGCTACAACATGGAATGGCTCATCATCAAATGGAGCTCATATTTCAATTTTTGTGGCTGATGGACGAGCGCTGGATCTCCTCTTGTTAAAAAATGTTTTTTGCATGTCGTCTCTTGTCAGCATAGGCCTTCATTATCTCCTTGCAATCCAATGCCTTGCATATTTATCAGGGCCATGCACTGCTCTCGCATCACTTTTTGTGAGGCAACGGTGGCGCAAACCACAGAATCATATTTATGAGGCCTTGCAAAGCCACTTTGCATAGCTTTGAATGGTCTCATAAATATGGAGTAAGGCAAGGAAGCGCAAATCACTGTGTTGGCTTTCTCTGCAGTAGAGATGCGTTCCATGGGTGTAGTGTTGGGTGTTCCTACGCAACATCCATGCATTTTTACTCATCCCTAGATATACAGGGCCTTGAAAAGCTAGGGATGTGCCAAAACCATACACTGCCCCAGGGGAGGCACAACAAGGAGAAATATCACTATTTCTCCTTGTTCTTTCCTCTTTCTATATGTGCTGCATTCTGCATCATATATAGAAAAAGGAAAATACCTCCAAGGATTATTTTTGGCAAGAAGTTGCCCCTTCCTGCAGAAAAACAATCCTACATTCAACACAGGCACCTTTGCACCATGGATCAATGGTGCATGCATCAACGCTAGGCTGCAATGACGGTAACAGTGCAGGGAGAAAGGACGGGAATGCCCTGTATGCCATAGATATGGGGCAGCCCTGCACTTTCCCTGTGACACAGGGCAGTGCACCAAGGCAAATGAATGACAAAACTGTAAATATGCCCTCAAGACTTATGTAGGGATCTCTTCATCAGTTCTTGATCTTGTGTTGGTCCACTGAGGTAGCTTTGTCTTCATTGCTCTCCAGAGCATCAACGTTGCAGGGCTTTCATCTGTGTTCAGGTGAAGACTCAAATGATAAGCTTGTAGGGTAGAACTCAAGACAGTCTTGAGACTGAGCTTTTCTAATGTAGTATCCTGAATAGCTTTATTTAGTGTACTCTTGAAACACTCAACAAGGCCATTAGCCTGTGGTCAAAGAGGTGTGTTCTTCTGATGCTTCACATTAAGTAGATTGAGAAAGTTTTTGAATTTTCAACTACTGTAAGGAGGGCCATTGTCAGATTTTAAAATTGCAAGAATTCTCCATGTCGCAAAGATGCCTTTTAATCTCTTGATGACTCTTTAATGAGTGACAGATGAGAGATCTTCTATTAATGAAAAGCAAGCGTATTCAGCCACAATCACCCTCAGGGGATGTCCATTATCAAGTGGCCTGAAAAAGTCAACAGCAATTCATTCCCATGCATACTTTAGCAGCTCTATGAGGAGTGTTGAGTAGTTTTCCATAACAGGCAGTTGTATAGACAACAGTCTTTCAACTCCCTTTCAACTCTTTCATCAAGATGAAGAACCAGACTCGATCTCAGAGAGTTTGTTTTGTAGCAATGATTCCACAATGTCCTTCAATGACTACTTAAATTATCTGTTGTTGCAGACCGCAATGACAATTCTCAAACCTTTCAGAATAATGCCTTCTTGTGTCACAGACAGTTCATCTTTGACATTTTTAAACTTTTGGAATTCACTGTCTCTGGTAAGAGGTTGAGTGTGTTGGTTCCATGAGTGAAATTGTTCATTTTCACCATGTAACAAAGTGGAGACACAGGAAGGTCGTTCTTGAGCTAAGTCTAACAGAGGATCAGGTTTGTTTTGGGGCCAGGTAGGTGGTAAGTCACAATCATCAACATCTTTATCTGTATTGTGGTCTAACAAGTTATTATACTGGTCATTATCACTGCGGGTTATTAGTTTGTCATGACATGCAAGAGGGGCTGTTATAGCTTTCTCTGCTTTGTTTTGATATTTTCATTTCTTTTTAAGAGCCTCTTTCCTTAATGGTAACGACTCATAAGTTGTAATCTGCCAATTTCCACTCATTTGTGCCGTTTCTAAAATTGAGTTATGCAAAACGTGGGGGGCACCAACCAAGTGACAATGATCATCAAATTGACAGTGCTGTATGGGATCAATTAACAGATCTACTTTTTCTTGCTTACATTTTTTAAGAGCATCAATAAGAGCTATGTATCTATTTCTTTTTTCATTAGTGGCTGCATCTAGGCCCGGCGCAAAATGTGGATGTTAGTGATTTGGTGAAATTCAGGTGGTCTTAATTCTTTGTTCACTAATTTAAATAATTAGCTGGTTGTAAATGGAGATAAGGGTTGGCAGGGTCTTCTCGCTTAACATAGGGTAGTAGACTAGGAGTACTTTCAAAGAACATGCCTTCTAAGATAAGGAAAGCTTCATTGAGAAGTCTATGCATCATGGCCAAGAAACTACTAGCAAGGCTGTGCTGAAAGGTACTGCACTACGATGCAATATAAAGCTGTACAGAGCGCAGAGTGATAAATACCAAAGGCAGCCACAAACAGATACAGAAAAGAGTGCTAGCTGATAAAACAGTTGATAAAAAGCACACTGTAGTTACAATTACCTGAGCCTCAAGATGAAGAGCTCTTTGACCTCATTGGTGGACAAGGAGACCCAAGAAGAAGAACAGGGGTTGTGCTTACTGAGCTGTCCTGCGACTAAAGCAGCTCACCACCAAAGCTGCCAGTTGGGGGCTCAGCAGTCCTCAAGAATTCTACGGAAAGTGAAAGGCTCCAATGCAGACCAAGAAGAGGTTACAGTTCCACAGACTGTCCAAGATGACCCAGAGGTCAGCATGTCAGAAGGCCTCAGAAATGGTGTGCATGAACAAATTCACCAAGACCGCCAGATGGAGACAGAGAGAGCTCCAGTCACAGTGTCAGCCAGTCCCGTGTATAGTTATAATAATGCTGCCACCTTCCTGAAACTACCACCACCCTTCGATACCACTAAAAAGCTAAATATTGGCGAAGGATGGACCGCCAGGATGGAGATATTTGATGAGTTCATTGATGCGCAAGAAGAAACAGATAACAAAAACAATATCAGTGACCTGAAGAATCTTGATGATGATGGTGTAAAAGAAGTCATTAAGAAAATACCATGAGCTGATTAAGTTGCGTAGTGTCAAATTAAAAAAGCCTTGAATCTCAAGTTCTACCCATTGCCAAATGTAGATTATAAAAGGTATATCTTCAGTCAAGAATGGCAAAGAGCTGGTGAAACCATAGACAAATTTGTTGAGAGACTGCGTACGCTCATCAAACACTGTAGATTCAATTAATTTAATGACAAAAAAGCAATACGTCTCTGAGATATTGATGGATGCCTGTCAGATTCATTCAGACGATGAATGCTGAGAGGAACTTTTAGTCTGGAGCAAGAACTCATGGCTGTCAGAGCTGAAGAGCATGCTGATCAACAAGCTGCTGACATGGAGGCCGGAGGTGCTCAAAGTGAGTTAGTCATGAACATGAATAGCAAGTCTTAACATAAAGCTGAAGGACACAGGGGGATTTCTCCACTGAAAAAGAATCTGTGGTTCAGATGTGAATCAACATTTCCACATGAAGATAAATGTCCCGCCATTGAACAGATATGTAAAGGTTGTGGCAGGGAGTACTACTTTGTAATGGTTTGGGAAGCAAAGGAAAAAGTATGTGCACCACAGCAAGAAGACAAAATGGCTGACCAAACATTCCAGAATACTTGATGCATGCCCACATAGTCAAGCGACAACATAATTTGCAGGAGTAACACGCAATGCTGAGAAATGAGAATTCAATATGACAAAGCTAAAACTCTTTAGTCACATCTTTTCTGATAGGGACATGGCACCAGATACAGCTAAAGAACAAGCCTTGTCAATTGCCAGTCCCCCACAAGATGTTTGCATGTTACTCTTTTTCCTTTGTGTGGACAGTTATTGTTCTAGATACACACATGAGTTTGCTACTGTGAGTGTTCCATTGGGAGAGTTATATGAATGTGAGCAACATTTTAAGAGAATCAAAAAACTATAAATAAAATAAATTATACAGAAATGGTATATCATTATCCAAAGCTACACACAAAAGTTGTTGTTGAGGCTAGTCTGGTCGGGTTAGGCACAATCCTTGCGCAGAAAGAGGACACCCAAGTGCTTGAAGACATATTATGGCATATGCAAACAAAAGTTTGGCCCAAACTGATCATGCTTATTCCCAACCTGGAAAAGCAATGTCAGCAGTGGTGTGAGAGTGTGAACATTTCCACATGTTCCTGTATGCACAACCTGTCATGCTTGTGACAGATCATCAAGCATTGCTGCCCATCTTTGGCAATGCAAAAGCAAAGATGCCTCCATTCACTGAATGTTGGGGTCTACAATTACAAGAATACAAATACACCATTGTGCATTGTCCAGGGAACGATCAAAACTCTGCTCCCATCTCAGAGAGCTGAGGCCTACATAAACTTAATCATGAAATTAAACACACTAGTTGCCATTTTGTTTTTGCCAGTCATGAGTCAAGATAGTGACATGTTAAAACTGAAATACATTATTACACATCACTCATAACAAAATACCAAAAGTTTAAAAATGTCAAAGATGAACTGTTGAGAATTTCCGCTAACTGATTAAAATAAGCCTATTAAAATTATATAGTCACATCAGATTTATCATAATACAAAATGGACGGCCCAAATGTGGGATAAAGGTAAATTGTTCCAGCATATTGTGGTGGTCCTTCTAATATTAAAATCCACCAGAACAGCTATATGAGACCTTAATAACCAAAAACCTAAATAGAATTTACCGGCTTTAGAACAACACCCTCTTACAATTCCTAATAATACTGGTTCACACAACAATACCAGTGAATAAATGTTCCAATTACGAGAGGTTCCTGCTGGGGCGGATGATCACTCAACTAAGTTTGTACATGTCCCTTAGTCACAGGCTGTCTTACTTTAGTTTATCAGCGATTGTACCAAATTATGGAAGGAGCACCATTGTTGGCGCCCAAAAAAGTAGGCAAATATTATAAGAAATATATGATATGGCCTACAGAAGAATCACAAGAGGCAACGACAATGGGCTTTGGTAATTATGTAGATGAAAATTTAAAAGCTGTATTGAAATTTATTTAAAAAGGGTACTAGAACAAGGGTTGATTGATTAAAAATAATGCACACAACACAAATGAAAGATGTATCCGTCAATGCCTATTATGAAAGATTGTTACTCATTTTAGAGCAACATGGCAAATATCATAGGGGAGAGTTTACAACCTTTTGTTACTGCTGTTGTAAATGGTTTATGACACAACATTAAAACACATTTACAGACAGCTTTAGTGTGCTGGCAGGAGGAACCAAAAAAAACAAACAATACAAGCAGCTAATTATTGTGTAGACTATTAGCAACAGCTTTCTGATGAGCAGGAAATGAAAATAACAAATAGAAGGAGAATTTGAAGTCAGCATGCACACAGTATTACCATGGTGAGGCTTATGAAATGTTGGTGGGGGGCTGCTGTCAGAGATAGAGGGTGCAGCCTGGGGTATATGAGGAGGGGGCTGCAGAGGTACACCAGGCATCCAAGGTAGGGAATTAACTTTTACTACTGTCACCAACTGCTCAATGGAGAGATCAGTGCCTACTGGTATAGACTTCTAAAAGAAGAAGGGGAGCAGCCACATTTGGCCAGCCACTCCTTCCTCCCCCTCAAAATATCTTTGATATTTATGCCTCCATCCTCTCACACCCACAAGCAAGTGGTACCAATTTCCCAGCTCAAACCCCCACACAACAACCACCAGGCCAATGACACAGATAGCTATTATCCCATACCCTCTGCCTCATGATCCTTTCTAGGGATGCCCAGAAACAATTACAGTCTATAATCTCCAGCAGAAGGGTCCCTATGTTACTGAGGTGGTGTTGGATAAGCCCATACCATTTCTAATAGATACAGGAGCAACAATTTCCACATAAAAGGCATCAGAGGTACCTTTTGCCCCTTTTCCATAACAACAGTAAAGACAGTCTGCCTTACATGAGAGCCAGTCAAGGATAAACTAACACAACTCTTCAAATAATGATAGGTCCAGTGACAGAGCAACATCAGTTCCTTTTCAGTCACATGTGCCCTATTAATTTGTTAGGTCAAGTTTTACTATGTAAATTATATTGCACAATAGATTGCATACCCAGTGGTGTTTTCTTGGAAAACAAAAGCAAGGGGGTATTCTTACAAACATTTCAAGCTCCTACTACTGTTCAGCTACCTCCTGATCTGAGACATGTGTTCCTGCATATGTGTGGGCCCATTATACCAATAATGTAGACCAGCTCATTGACTATCTTCCTCTTCAAATACATTTACGCCCAGGAGATAGACACTAATATAATATCTCCAAAGAAGGTGAACTAGTATGAGACCCATTATTAGGGACCTTTTGCAACAATGCATTTCGAAAGAAAAAGGAGGCAGGCCCTGCAACAACTGATTATTTCTGTGGAAAACACCTTCCCGGCTCCAATGGTAAATCCATTTTTCATTTCATACAGGATTTAAGAGAAATTAACAAGAAAGTAAAGCATTCCTCTCTGATGGGTCCTAATCCTGCTACTGTACTATAAAACATTCTTTAGGGCACGAAATATTTTACTGTGTTAGATCTACACCTTGCATTCTTCACAATTACAATGCACTCCAATAGTCAGTAACTATTCTCATTTTAATTCAATAATAAACCGTTTTTTGGGGCACTGCTTGTGTATGGCCTAAGACATTGCAGCAATGTAGCATTACAGTAACATACTTAAGACATATTCTATCTCAGGGGTACAGACAACTAACATCAGACAGAATATCAACAATTACTCAATTTCCTTGGCCAATTACCCAAAACAATTTTAGGGCTTGCTTCCCTTAACAAATACGATTGTTTAATATCTGGTCCCTTGGTCTGAGCAATGTGAAGATTCATTTAACACATTAAAAACAGAGTTTGTCATATCCCTGCATTAGGGCTCCCTGACTATTCTGTGGAGTTTCATTTATTCTGTCTTGAAAATTAGTGTTGTTCATAAGCCATCTTGACTCAGAAACCTGGGACCTACTTTTGACCAGTGGCCTATTTTTCTGCTGCTTTGGATCCTGTAGCCAAAGCTCTACTCACTATAAAGCATTGCACCACCTTGAATGCCGCACTGCTGCCAACAAAACAAAACCAGTTGCTAGAGGATGATGGCTTCCTTGATTGCATACTGAACACTGAACGCCCTACGAAGGTGAGACCTGATTTGCAAGATATCCCACTTTCTGATGCTTATAGAGACTTGTTTATTTATGGCTCCTGCTTGAGGGAACATTACAGGCAGCATATGCTGTTTACACTACATTTAAGCCTGTTGAATCGTCTTGATCGCCCAATATCAAAAGTTCAGAAGTGGCAGAACTAACTGCACAAGAGCGTGCTATATATTAAAAGACATGACGGTTAATATTTACACAGATAGCCAATATGCATTTGGGGTTACACTGACTGTACACAAATGTCTCTTGAAGGAACTAATGCTCAGGTTTGGGATCCCCAAGATTTCAGTTCAGACAATGGACCGGCCTCTGTTTCTCAATTTATACAAGGCATCTGCAAAGGGTTGGAGGTGGTGCAAACACTTCACTTTGCCTATCACCGACCTGCAGCAGGCACAGTGGAATGCAAAAATGGGGATCTCAAAGGAAAAATTGGGAAAATATATGCATCCACTAAACTGTGTTGGATTGATGCTCTGCCACTTGCTCTGTTGGCAACAAGACGCAACCTTGACTGAGTGACATAGTGAAGCCCACATGACATGTTGTTCCTCAGACCAATGCACATCCTAGAGCTCATGACTATTGCCCCTTTGTCAGTGACTGATGATTTGATACTACAATACTGTAAAATGTTAACAAGATTGTTATGTTCTTTTCATCATCAGGTGCTGCAGGTTCTTCCAGAATCATTGACAACACCAAGGCATTCTTTGCAGCCAGGAGATTGGATCCTCATGAAAGTACGTACTAGGAAACACAGTTTGCAGCTATGTTGGAAGGGACCATTGCAGGTTTTATTGACAACAGGGAAATCAGTGAAGTGCGCGGGCCTGACTTCCTGGGTACATGGCTTGCACACTAAGAAGAGTGGAGCCGTAATGACAAGAAGTAACTTCAAAGGATTACCTGCTCTATTGTCAACAGAAACAGGCTATTGACTCAGGTTATAGAAGCCTACTTGCCCACAACCCCTGGTCAGGTGGGACCATAGATTGTGCTCATGAAGTACTGGTTTGACCTCTCCAGGCTTAGTGTCTGAGAACAGCAAAAGAAATTTTAAGAGATGGCTTTGGATGATTGCAGTGCTGTGCACATTTGTACCCTCAACAATTGTTACTGTGCTACCTATTGTCTTCAGGGAACATATCAGAGCTATTGAGGCTGAAGGACAACAGGGAGCACTGAATGAATTATTGGATTTACAGAACCTATCTTCAACTTGAATACATCTGAAGAATTGTCTACATTGCAGAATATTTATGAGGGAAACAATATGTACAATTGCTGGGAAAGTATGTATCAGTGATAAACATGTCACAATATTATGTTTGCACACATCTAACAATCAGTTCCCAGGATGGTATGACATATGGGAGAGTTCTCCTAACTAAAGATTTGAGTTGTGTTTTCCTGGATAAATTGCTGAATGGGGAAGGGTTTTATTGCATTTTATTGAACAATTAAAACACAGGAAAGCGCCAAATAAGAGTGTTCGTGCAATGTATTGGTATCGAACAGCAGAACTTAAGCTAATTGCTTGCTATGATAGAGAAAATGGGATAGACATTGCAAATATCACCAGTGCTACCATAACAAAAGAACACAGAAAACAGATGGGGCCTACTTTAAGACTAGAGCATCCAGTTTTGAGTAAAATATGTGTTAGATGTTTTCTAGCAAATAGGAATACCTTCAGAGCTATTTTCTTTTTGCGACAAAGAACACAGGTCCAAGAATTAGGCTACAGTACTTGTCATGAATATATTGACCTACCATCCTTGAGAAAGTTCTCTTCCACAGTAATGATGGGATACAAGGAAATGCTATTTGTCTGTGAATAGAAGGCCTCTTTTTATCTGGCGTAAGCATGGTCTGATAGTTGCTGTTTATTGTTTGTGATGCTCAGAATATTCCATACATATCATCAACCCAAAACTACAGTGAACACAAAGAGAACAGCGGAATGTGTAAGTGAAATCCTGGGTGTTATAGGAATAATGCTCCCCCATTTGTAAGTCACACTAAATAGAATCAGAATACATTGGTTGGTCACCTTGATTGAAGATCTTTCTGAAGAAACTACATTGGCTTTGGGAAATCTAGCAGATGAGTGTAATGCCGCGCTCAGACGCGGCGTCTCTTTCTGTTCTCGCGGATGGAAAACGCTACTGATACTTGGCGCCATTTCCCGTGTTTTTTGACTGCACATTATGGGAAGCATATATTTTGCTCTCGGTCGCGCTACATTACCTGTAGCCCTTTTTTCTTCTTTTTGTTGTTGGTGGTGGGTTTGTCTGGTCTTTTTGCCTGTCTCTGTCCATATTGTGTCCATCTTGTCTTCTTCGTGTTTTTGTCCCAGCATGCTCTGTTTTTCTTTTATACTACTTTCTTTTTCCTATACTGGTCTATGGGCTCTTCCCAATTCAAGATGGTGTTCTTTCCTTTTCCTGTGATGTCACTTCCCTTTTCTCAGTATATAAGTCAGTCATTCTTGTTCCACCTTGCGTTGCAAACACTTTCTTCTGGTTGTGCTGTTCGCTCCTGTTCTCCTTGGGAGATTTTTGCCTGTTCTTTGTTCCTGCTTTATGCCTTGGGAGATTTGCCTATTTTTGTTTCCTGTTGTCAAGTCCTGTTTTTTCTTGTTTTTCTTCAGGAGTTCCTGTTTGAGGTTTTTTCCCCACTGTTGGTTTTTTTTCCCTCTGGGACTCCTTCTGGAAGGTATGGTCTGCTTTGGCGTAGCCTGTCAAGCGACACCGTGGCTACTAGAAGGGGCTGCCCATATCTGGGAGTTTCCAGAACCTGTAGAAGACTTGGTGTATTGGCCAACCCGCTATCCAGAGGTGAGAAGTCCAGCGCAGTACGTAACAATGAGATGGTAAATATTAAAAGTGTTGTTATCCGAAACCGCATGGCGCTAGACATTTTATTGTCAAGGGAAGGGATGTCTGTAAAATTATTAAAGAAACGTAGCACATACATCCCTGACAATGGTAACAATATTGAGCAGGCAATAAAAGAAATTCATGAAGTTGGAAGAAGAGCTGAAGACAAGAGAAATGAGGGTCTTTGGGAAACTGTTGCTGGGTGGTTAGGAGGCAGGGGAACATAGATATTGGACTCAGAATTTGTGCTCTCCTGTGAATAATATTAAATGTTGGACCACTGTGTATTGCCTTTATCAACTGGTTGATTTTAAACTCAAACCAGGCACTTTGGGGGCATATTTATGAGCCTCTTGTGCCACTGACACATTACTTTTTGTGACTCTCAGGCAGCTCAAAGTACAGAATCATATCTATGAGTCTGCACAAAGCCACTTTGTTTGGCGTAGAATGGATGCATAGATATGGAGTAAGGAAAGGCAGTGCAAATCATTTCATTGCCTTACTTTGCGCTCAGGAGGCATTCCATGGGCTTTGCAGTGGGTGTTCCCATGCAACAGCCTTGGATTCCGATGCTTCCCTATATTTTCAAAACCATATAAACCTGGGCCAAAATGGTGCGGCTCCTGTGGTGAGGCGAAACAAGAATAAACAACTTTATTCATCCACATGTTTTGCTCCTCCTATGTGTGGTGCATTCTCAGGAAAACACTTCTCATGATTGTTGTTGTGCAGGAAGGTGCCATTTCCTACACAAATACTGCAAGGGTGCCCTCATTGGCACTAGGCTGCCGAAAGTACACCAGTACAGGGGGAAAGGATAGGAATACATCGTATTGCATAAATACATTGCATTTCTGCCCTTTCACTTTGGTGTAGGCCAGCACAGCACGGTGACTTGCTGCCCTGCCATATGTCGAATCCCTGTAAATGAGGTCCTTGTTCAACATGGAGAGATGACCTGCCAGACACCAAGGACAAGTTATGGTGAATCAGCAACTGAACAGGTGACAAAGGTATTAATGTCAATATAAATAGATTTATGACATTATTAAGTGACAGAGTAGGGAATGTAGACAGCATGGGTCAGATCTGCAAGAAAGTGGTGCATTAGTCCACTTTTCTTGCGCTGCCCGTAGGCCCCCTAGTGTCACCATGGTAGCTCTGTATTGACAATACAGTGAACATGGTAGCGCTGTATTGACAATGCAGTGCACCATGGCGCATATTACCACAATAGCGTCCGAATTTATGATGCTAATGTGGTGCTTTGCTGGATTACCGCCATTAATTATGGGTTTAGTCCAGCAAAGCACTAGGGAGGCCCATAGATTATTATGGGCCTGTCAATTTATCACCTGCAATGTGCAGGCATAAAAATGACAACAAAAATGACAAAGTGAAATCTTGAAGATATTCTGCGGCCTCCCTGCAGTAAACGCCCCCCTTGAAAGCATCGTGCCTGGGGCAGGCGTAATGTGGCACAAGGGGTTACAAAGTGGCACAATGCTAGCATTGCACCACTTTGTAAATATGAGGCACTTGAAATGCCTACCTAACGCAACATTAGCGTCCAAAAAGATTAAGCTGATGTGGAGCAAGGAGGCGCAGGGGCCTTGTAAATTTGGCCCCATATTCTATGTAGCCTGTTCTGTGAAACTTAATAAGTGGAGCTTGCAAAATGTCCATGGGACAGTTGGACCTGGTGTGCTGAACTTGCCAGGCTTGAGAAAATATGAAAATCTGGATTTACATGCATAGATGTGGTTCTGCTGGTTTTGCTTCAGTTTCACATTTTGTAATATTATGTTCAAAGGTAGCTTGTTGTTTGTGGATCATTGTGATTAAATAAAATTAGTTATGCTTACTATATGTACTTTATTTCTGCATAAAGTTCAGTTTTTCATGTAGAATGATGTTCCAGAGCTTGCCCTTGGCAAAAGTGATGGTCACCTTCCCTGTGGACTACCTGCAAATCAGTTTTTGTGTTTGGTGTTTTCTGTTTTTACACTCTTCTTAAATTAATTGTGTTTTCCTCTGTGTTACCCATTTTGGTTTTGAATGTAATTGGATAAGGTTTTAACTTCAATTTATAGGTATTACCAATAAATGAAGATGCTAACTAAAGTATTATGTTAGTATAACACTGTATTTATTATATATAGTGCAGGACACTCATGTAACTTTTGTTGCGGGGCTTGGACTTCAAGGTCCAGAGTCCCTTGGGCTGGTGGAGGTAGAGGGAAGTTAGTTGCTCCCTAATGAAGATTGTCAGAAAAAGCACCAACATCTGTTACTGTGAAGGACGCTTGTGAAAGGACGCATGTTGCCTGTAATTGAGTCTCATCAACCAGAGTCTTTTGGGCTCTCCAGTGGAGGCAATAAGAAGGAGGCCACACCCCGGTGAACAGCACGTCATAAAATGCCAACTTCTCTCTCTGCAGGACATGCTTAGGTACTGAATTGGCTTTGTCTGGGTGGGCCAAGGGGAAACCAATTTATTGACCATCAGAGGCTGGACTTCACCCTTCTTCTTTCAACATGCCTTCAATTTGTTCATTTAGCTTTCCAACATCTTTATCATGGGAAAAATAAATGGTGTTTACTCTGTGTTTCCATCTTGCTCTGATAGGAAAAAGGCCTTCTTCATTACTGAACAATTTTCTGGCAAATGTAGATGGGACTCTCAATTATAAATTCATTGTATATGTGCCGGCACTAATATCCCTAGTGTCTCCAACTCATCCAAGTAGGCTCTCATGGTAGAGGTGGAGGTTCATAGACATGGCAACTTCCGTTCTAATAGTACCCCCGCTATGTCTAGCTGTAAACAAATGTTTAGGACTCTACCTGATAGACAGTCCCTTTTTAATTGTGAATGTCCTGAAGTACTGGGTTTTTCAGAACCCAGTGGTGCCAGGGAACACACCCTAAGACTTCGAGTCCTTCCTGTTTCAGACTACAGAAACACAGAGTCTTCTTGGTGAAGTCAAAGATCTTGTTTATTGGCTGCAGCCAGTAACAGGTATCCTGGAAGTACAACACGGTGTATATTCTCAGGAGACTGCTCCCTTTGCAAAGCTAACCTTCTCTTTTATACAAAATATCATGCTTTAGGCAAACATTCCTTATTTTACAGTTGATCATTCACATATTTTCTCTACAAAGAAATAGCAGGTTTATGATGACAAGCCCATATTCCAGTTTGTCCAGCCCTCAATCAATTACCCGGCAAGGCTTGGTACTTTCATCAGATATCGACGGACCCCCAATATAAACGGGCACCTCCTCCTTGTAAAGCAAGTCATAAAGAAAGAAACAGGGACAGGTGTGTGTAAGATTAGGCATGGTTTGTGTGTGATGAAAGGTTTTATGATGTGTTGTGCCTTGATACTAATCTCATTCGGCCACTGGGAAAGAAACTGGCCGAACAGGTTTGGCTTCAGGCAGTGGAGTCAGCTTTCCCAGGTCACAGAGGAGTCAGCAAAGATGTACGTGTCCTTCAGACTCGTTTTCAGCATTAGACATTGGCCTATGTGAGGGCAATCACAAAATGGCTGTCGTTTAAATGGAACATGAGGGTTCAGGACGGAAACTCTGATATTCGGGTGATTTCGTTACCTGAATATGAATACAATGCTTGTGCATACTATTCTAATCATTCTCGGTCTGCTGATACCAAAATTGTTGTGATACGACGATGTTTATAACACGGGTCCAGAATTTTCAGTACCACAGTCCTCCTAACTTCTTTGACTTTCTAGTGGACAAACTGTGCCACCCAATAGAATGTTTGCTTAATCCTTTTTAAAATGAATTGACAACAGTTTTTCATCAATTGAATCATCTAACAAGACATGCCACTACCCAAGATGTTTCTACAATTATTATTTTTCTGAGTTTATTAAGTTTCCAACACTCTCACAACACAAATGTAATCAATGTGTACAGGTACTGTATTCCTGGCAAGAATGAGACCTGCATTACCAAATATGTACCCAATTGAAAGAAGGAATCTGTGCTGTCAAATCAAAGGGGTGAGATAAGTGTGTCATGTATTCACATTCCACTACAAACAACACCAAATGTTATGGATCTAAAACCCAACCCCTCAATAACCAAGTGTCAGAAAGAGTGTGTAATGCAACATATAAATACAATTATATACTGGCATTGTTGCCATTTTAGGGGTGTTTACCTCTCATTTAATGATTCAATAACAGTTTTGGGGTGTCTTGAATTTGTACATCACCCAAACATTGCCAAGGTGATTGTACTAAAAATCAGAACCTGTCAGTAAAGCTCTTCTCTGTCAGTCATTTTGAAAGTTCATTATAGTCTAAGGTCTGTGTTCTGATTTCAGACCAATTTTACAAACTATCTATTTATCTATCTTTAACAATGTCAAGGAGACACCAGAAGATAGTGGTTTGAACTCTGAAATTGTAATCCCAACTTTAAATACCACTCTGCCTTTAAATTCCCTGGACAATAATTATAGACCCATGCCTGATGGCGCCAGTAATTACACAATGATCCAAGATGTGTTTTCTCTACTAATTCTAACTTGAATGTTGATCACGTTCGACCTATGACCCATGACAGTATTAGATTAATTTGATAGAGCTTAGCTCCTACTGCACCTAAGATGACACACTCAGAGTGGTACAATTTTATTAGATCTTTTGATGTAATAATCTTTCAAAACATCTTGGTGATTAACCCATCATAGATTGATGGTTGTACTACATATGCTATGCACTTCTTCTAGGGTAGATCAAGAGGTGGGCGTACCATCTATGTTTTGCTATCCTTGAATTGTGTAGCTGAGGAATATTTCATAGGGCTTCTTAACAGACAAACTCTCAAGTTGCCATTTTGTAGGTGTGGCTCTTTTTAACTATTTAAATTTTAACCTTTATTTTGAGAATTCCATTTGTTCGTATTGTTCTCACATTGTTAGGCATCCAGTCAGTGTGTTTTCTTTGAAAAAGGAAAAGTTCCTTTATGACACACACACTAGTAAATACTATACAATAATGTACAAATGTATATAGTCCAAGGGGCAATAATCATTTAAGGGAGGGGCCCCCACAAATGAGTGTTCCACTATAACATGATTGTAAATAAGTGTGTGCAAACTCTTCCATCTTTTAAATGGAATTGGCTGAATGTTGGCCAATCCACAGTACTCTTTAACCCAGAGTTCTGGCCAAATTCCACCACATGGTGGAATTTTTCTCCCATGAGGCTCCAGAATATGTGAGCTGGTGACTGCACAAGCAAGATTTGGTATTCTCTAGTGGGATTTTCTAACACCAGTGGTCGCCGGCGATCACAAGTGGGGGCAGCCAGATTGCTGCCATTCGAGTAGAGTTCCTGCTGCTCATAGAGATTTTCTTCTCGGACTGCAGTAAAATCAACTCAAAGGGCTCTGCGCTTTTGCACAAAACCATGGAGCCATTTGTGCTTATATTTCAGCATTGCTGGCAGTACCAGCAGCACAAGCTCCCTATTGTCTGCTTGTTTGTTACATTGTGCAGAATCTCGCTGATTTTTTCTGTAACTCTGTGGAATTCCATGGAGTGAAACTCTGCACGTTTTGCCCAACCATACTTGTAAACAGTCATGCGCCAAGCCCTGGCCACTGGTCCTCCTCAGGGATTTATTCATGGATTTTGGCGGAGCGTGATGAGCTAGATTTCTTGCATGGGTCACTTTTTTTTAAAGTGCCATACTTGGGAACCAATAGGAAGTTTTCAACCATCTTTGGTTCATTTTACTCCTAGGGGGCAACTCTGGCCATCTGGAGTATTTTCAGCAAGCCTCTTGGTTTTAAACAGGGTGCAGTCTGCTGGGATCATGTTTAATTGGCTCCCTGTGTCAGCCTTCTCCTCTTCTGTGCCCTTCATGGACCCATGGCCTTGTGGCTGTCTTACATGTTATTTCTGGGGCAATGAAGTCCAAGCCTTCCCCCCAAATGTTCCTCAGTGGGTCTATGGGGGTCTGCATCACTGGCCTTTGGAGAGACCCACTAGTCCTGTGGTCAGCTGTAGACAAAGCACTCAGTCCATTAGGGCAATAGGGAGCTTTTCCTTCAACTTTCCATTGTGTTGCCACTGTTATAGTCAGGGTCCAGAGTCTAGCTCTCCTTCATTTTCTAAGATGCCACTGCCAGTCTAACTTGTGGGTGGGGGATTCACCCTTAGTCTCACCTTGGCCATTTTCGTGGTTTCACTTCGGCTAGGCAAATGACACAAAAGGGTAGTGGCATGTCTCTTTCTGTGTCCTTGGGAAAGACACTCTTCCACGAACATCCTGTCAGGATGACCCATTCTGTCCACACCAAAGGACGTTTGTGCACTGTCTGACTCCAGTACACTTTTCACAGTGGGAGAGCAATCACCAGCACAGCCTGCTGGAAACTTTATAAAAGTGTAATTTCTAAAGTAATAATGTAAAATCCAAACTCACAGTTAAAGAAGACTTTCAATTACATTTCTAACAAGTGCAAACATTATTTTTCTAGATGCTACGAATCCAAATTTAGCCTTTAATAAATTGTCAGAAATGGGATCTCTGCTTGGCAGTTAGTATGCACTCCATCCAAGCAGAGACCCTAACTGTAGTCAGGGTAAGAGGGTTGCACTCGTAAGACAACCCCTGCTCACCCACTTGGTAGTTTGGCAAAAGCATTGTGTAAAGTAAGTATACCAAAACACACAGTAATACAGTGAAAACACTACAAAATAGCCTTATCAAGCAAGACCAAAACAACAAAAATCCAACATACACAAGTCAAGATATGAATTTCCAAAAGAATAAGAGTCTTAATTGATGGAAAACAGTGTGAACGCTCATTTTGCACAATATACCTGGATAGGGTCAAAAATACATTTTAAAAGTAAAAATAGTCTTGCTCCATAGAAAACAATGGAAACGTTGTTGTTGCATAACATACCTGGTTTGCGTTAAAAATAACGCTGCTCTGGCAAGTGTTCATCGGAAAAGTTAGCATCGACTTCTTACTCACACGTGAGGTCGTGCGTTATTTCTTTTCCAGTCGGGTAGTCGTTTACCTCTGCCGCAAGAGACCGATGCATCGATTTCCAGACGGGGCACCTCGGATCCACGCAGGTTTGCGTTGACTTTGATGCCCAGCGATGATGCATGCAAAATCCGGCCGCACTGTGTTGGAGAAATGTGCTGTGTGGGGTTTGTGTCGATTTTAGCAGCCACAAGTGGGTTTTACATTTTTTTGCCATCTGCAATGCAGGTGATGAATCGAATTCCCAGCCGCGATGCAGGTGGTGAGTCGATTTCAGCCTCAAGGCAGGTGGTGTGTCATTTTTACAGCTGTGTTGCACCAAATTTTCCCTACACAGCTTCCTGTGCATGGATCTCAGTACTTGTTCTACCAGTCTCACCTTTCCAGGGCCCACGGACAGAATAAGGTACCACTTGGCAGGGCAGGAGTCTCAACAGAAAGTCTATATGTTGGCAGGGAAAGTTTTTAATGGCCCTGAGACTTCAAAACAGGAGGCAAGCTCAGTCCAAGACCTTGGAGACACTTCACAAGCAGGAATATATCACAAAGTCCAGTCTTTGTCCTCTTTCAGGTAGAAGCAGCAACTGCAGACCAACCCAGCAAAGCATAGTCACAGGCAAAGGGGCAGTACTCTTTGTACAGCTTATCAGCTCTTCTCCTTGGCAGAGGTTCCTTTTGAGTCCAGAATTAATCTGACAATCTGGGGTTTTGAGTCAACTATTTATACCCCTTCCTGCCTTTGAAGTAGGCAAACTTCAAAGGAAAGTCTCTGTTTTCTTAAGATCCTGCCTCACCAAGGCCTGGCCCCAGACACACACCAGGAGGTTGGAGACTGCATTGTGAGAGGGTAGGCACAGCCCTTTCAGGTGTAAGTGACCACTCTTCCCTCCACTCTAGCCTACATGGCCCAGCAGAATCTGCAGGCTACACCCTAGCTCCCTTTGTGTCACTGTCTAGTAGAGATTCACAAACAGCCCAAATGTCAGTCTGACCCAGACAGAGAATATACAAGCAGGCAGAGTCATAGAAAGGGTTTAGCAAGAAAATGCCCACTTTCTAAAAGTGACATTTTCAAACAGGCAATTTAAAAAACAACTTTACCAAAATATGTATTTTTACATTGTGAGTTTAGAGACCCCAAACATCAAATTTCTATCTGCTCCCAAAGGTAAACTGCATCTAAAAGTTATTTAAAGGCAGCCTCCGTGTTAACGTATGAGAGAGGTAGGCCTTGCAACAGTGAAAAACGAATTTGCCAGTATTTCACTGTCAGGACAAGTAAAAACACACCAGTACATGTCCTACCTTTAACATATACTACAACCTGCCCATGGGGCTACCTAGGTCCTACCTTGGGAGCGCCCTATATGTATAAAAAGGGAAGATTTACCTCTGGCAAGTGTAAGTGGCAGTGCAAGAAATCACACACAGACACTGAAGTGGCAGGTCTGGGGCATGTTCACAGGGCTACTCATGTGGGTGGCAAAACCAGTGCTTCAGGCCCACTTGTAGCATTTGAATCACAGGCCCGGGCACAACTAGTGCACTTTACTAGGGACTGACTAGTAAATCAAATATGACAATCAGAGATAAACCAATCACCAATACAATTTACAGAGAGCATATGCACTTTAGCACTGTCTAGCAGTGGTAAAGTGACCAGTGTCCTAAGGCCAACGAAAACTGGTCAGAAAAAACAGTAGGAAGGAGGCAAAAAGTTTAGGGATGACCCTGCAAAAAGCGCCAAGTCCCACATAAATGTTCCAATGTAGCCCAATGATTCTCTACAGCAGCAGCCATCCTTGCAACAGTGATAATCGGTTTTGTAAATATTTTACTGTAAAACACGTTGAACATTACTTTCCATATGCCCTAGTTTTTGAATATCTACACACTGCCTTTATGGGTAATGTTAGAAATGGGGTTTCTGGTTGGCTAGGGTATTCACCTAAGCCAGGCAGAACCCACCCACTCTAGTCAGGGCAAAGGAGTAACACATCCAAGATAACCCCTGCTCACCCCCTTGGTAGCTTGGCACGAGCCATTAAATGTTGATGTCTGCCGAGGTTTAGAACCAATTTTGTTTTTTTCTCTCCTGTTTAATTAGTGTCTGCTCATAGGCACCACCCTAGTACACTCTACCACGGCAGTCACTAAAAGATCTCCGGTAAAGAGCCCCCTCATGGGGAGCCCGTCAGACATTGCAGTGCCAGTACGATGAGGAGCACCCCCGATGATGAAGCATGACATCCGATAGGATGTGTGAGGGCTCTTTCTCCTAAACATGTAGGTTCCCTTTATTTCCCCTTTGGAAGAGTGTACCCTTTGTTGTGATAGTAGTACTTTTGGAAGACTGTACACTGGACCATCACCCTCCCTGTCCCTCCTTGTTGATGTTGATTCTTAGTATTCTGCAACATAAGCAGTAGTCAGGGATTACGTTATTACACCAATGCACTTGTCATAGAAATAATATAAACACCCATATTAGGAACATTATAAAACCTATGCCAAGTCAGAAAAACATATTAGCATGTTATGCCCATAAAAGGAACATTTGCATACACATGTGAAACATCATGAAACAGGTAAGCAACATATAAATCAAAAAGTCTCTACAAAGAACTTATGCTATATATATTGTCTCTTAGTAGTACCTGTTTGCGATAAGGGCACCTCAAGTGCCAGTAGAACAAAACATGGGGCCCCCGGCACTCCTCTGTGCCAAACGGGGGCCTCCCACTACTTCTGGGGATGAGGGGGGTGGCACGCACCCCTCTGTATTAATGAGGGGCCTCTCCTGCAGCCTGCGATTGTTGAGGCCCCCCGTGCCTCAACCGGCTCTCACGTGGGAGGGTGCCAAAGTCAGCCAACCGGTTAGAGTAGAAGGGGGGCGCCACACACCCCTTCTGATTTTTAATGAGCCCCTCCTGGGGCCTGCTATCTCTAGGGGCTCCCTGAGCCTTCACTGGCCCTCCAACGAGGGGGACAACAACACCATGTCTCTAGCCCACACAGCACCACTGAAGTGAGACCGGCGGCGCAGGGAGTCTCCGGGGAGGCTTCTGTCCCACCCGCGGTCTCAGTCACACAAGATGGCTTAGTTGGGGCCGGGGGGGAACCTCCGATGAGGCTTCCTTACCCCCACCCGGCTTCAGTGTGTCTTCTAGAGCCCGCCCGGGCTGCAGCTGAAGGCATGCACCAAAGTAGGTGCCTGCTTGTGCCCAGAGAGAATGGTAGGAGCGCGCTCGCTCCTTTGCATTATTTCAGTGGTGCCCTGTGGGCATGGGGAACAGCACGACTCCAGCGACCTGTAAAAACAGCCCGGGTCACGGTGGTGATTTTCCTACGGCACAAGCGCTTCCCAAAGCGGCCCCACAGCACGACAAGAAGCACTCTCAAGGCCCTTCAAAGTATGTAAAGTAGAGCGCTCCTCTTGGTGCACAGCACAACGTTAGCTATAAGGTCGAAATGAAGCACTCCTCGTGCTTTACGTGGTTGCAGGGGTCAGCGGCCACAGCACCTTGTCCCTGGGGGAGAAGGAGTCCCAGAAGAAGGAGCACAGAGGGTAGAGCCCAGCAACAGGCCAGCGCAAGAGGGGTGCAGGCAGATGGCAGTCTCTCTTAGTGACCAGCAGGTCACAGGGCAGCACAACAGCAGCAGTCCATGGCGGTTCCTTGTGAGTCCCTCCAGCAGTCTGTGTTCAGTTCCAGGTAAGTTCCAAAATGTCTCCACTGTACTTATACTCAGTTTTTACAGTTTTCAACAATGGAAGGGGAGAGGAGGTTCCAACCAGTTACAACTGGTTCTGGGAGTGCCCCCCTCTCTCCTCCAGCACAGACTCCAAACATCAGTTGGGGGTAAGCGACCCTATTGTGTCAGGCCAGGGCACAGTCTTTACAAATGCAGGTGTGCCTCGCTTCTCCCTTCTCTCAGCCCAGGAAGACTATTCAGCATGCAGCTGAACCTCTGTGACACCTCCACCCTCCCTGTGTACAGGCTGTCTGAAAAGTATGCACAAAGCCCAACTGTCACTCTGCCCAGATGTGGATTGGAGTCAAGCTGCAAAACACCAGAGTCATAAGCACAGAGAAATGCTCACTTTCCAGAAGTGGCATTTCTGTAATAGTAATAAAAAAATACACCTACACCAGTAAGCAGCATTTCTTACCACCATTACAACCATACTAAACATGCCTACGCTACCCCTCATAATTCAGACAATACCCGCCACATATAAAGCAGGGCATTTCTAAAAGGCAGCACTCACAGCAGTGAGACACCAAGTTAGGCTGTTTGTCACTATCAGGACAGGCCACGTAACCTGGCACATGTCCTGCCTTCTACATACATGGCACCCTGCCCATAGGGCTAGCTAGGGCATACCTTAGTGACTCACATGTAGTAAAAGGGGAGTTTGGGCCTGGCAAGTACATTTAGATGCCAGGCCCCTGTGGCAGAAAACTGCACACACAGGCCTTCCACTAGAAGGCCTGAGATGGGTTTGAAAGGCTACTTCAGTGGGTGGCACAAGCAGCGCTGCAGGCCCACTAGTAGCATTTAATTTATAGGCCCTGGGTATAGAGATACCACTGTACAAGGGGCTTAATGGTAGATTAAATATGCCAATTAGGTATAGCCAATCATACCAACTTTAGATGGGAGAGCACCTGCACTTTAGCACTGATCAGCAATGATAAAGTGCTCAGAGTCCTACAGCCAACAGCAAGAGGTCAGAAAAAATAGGAGGAAGGAGGCAAAAAGCCACAAGGGCCCATTCAAACAGGTAATAAGGCATACATTGGGATAACTGAATAATATTTAAAATGAAGGTTTAGGACTATCAAAAGGGGTATTTTGACAGGTAAGATTTCCGGTTTAAAACTGCCACCGACAGTTTACCTGTGTACAGCTACCAGACTGTGCTCAACTGTAGTCTCTCACGTGCAGTCTCTACCAATACGCACGCATGTATGCACTTGTATTCTAGTATAACCAGCCCAATGCCCTTACTGTAGCCGCATCACAGCAACCCTATCTTAAAAAGAGGACAGTGGTAGTAAATACATTCATTCCAATATATTAAGAAATTAACGGGAATGAGACTCAAGTAGTGAGACTCACCCACCATGTAGGTCCAACATTGGGTGCTCAAACAGCAACAGATCCTGGAGTACTAAATGAGCAGAATCTATTTGCAGAAGTCATTTATTGCTATTTCTATTTTTTATATTTTACCATGTATTTTTATTTATTGTGTGCTTGTTTTATGGTTATCTTTTCACCAATTATTTTTTCTGACTGAATCTTTGTGTTGCAGTATCTTATTAATGTTTTTATTTTCTTCAAATTCATTGAAATGGTATTGCAGTCAATTTGTTGGCTATCAATATGTTTGCATTGCATGTGTTTTAAATTGTTTTTGATATTTTGATAATGTTTATTTTTGTTGTTAATATTTTGTGAGATGGTTTTTGAATGACAATATTTAAACTTTCTATTTTTTTGTTAATTAAGCAGGGAATAACCCCATAAGTGATGCGGCTTTCCCCCCCCCCAAATTTGCATCTTTTTCTTTCCAACATCATGAGATTTGATTCTAAAGGTACCCAGGGTTTGTGGATTACTCGGGACCGGACCTAGAAATTATCCACAATATAGCTAAACTTTGATTTATTTTATTAAATAGGGAAAAATCAACTGGATAAAACTCCTAAAAATGTTATAAATGATCAGTTTGCTGCACTAAAGTCACCATCTTCACCGCTTTCAGGAACACTCAGAGCTAAATTAAAAAGCCTGATTTTTTTACAACAGTTTTGGAATTTGTGAAAGGTATCCCATTTTTCCTTTTTTTTGTATTTTTCCCTACTTCCAGTTTGTGGTGGAAAACAGTGTGAAACCTATGAGTGATCCAGAAAAGCTATAGATTCCTGAAAAGTAGGCACAATCCTGAATTCACAAGGGGTCATATATTGATCTCTCAAGGTTTTTCCAAAGAAGCTAACTTTTTCAATAAAAGGCAATTCAAAATGAATGCAAAAAACATCCACTTATGAAAACTTCTTCCATTGGTAACTTTTTGTGATGATGGCCGATTAACAAAAGCAATATTCAGTTATGACAACTAGAGCCTTTCTGTGGCAAAGATATATAGAGTATTTAGGTTCTACAAGAACATGAAGCAGCCAAAACTGAGTTTTCCATTTGGTTTTCCTTGTGTAACGAGTACAGACCAATTCAAATGGTGAAATATGTAGAATGGAACATGAGTATTAAGAAAACCTAACCTCATTTCTAAAATGAGAACAGCTATGGAGTTTAAGAGCAGTGGATATTTGTGCATCTCTGAATTTTGGGTACACAATCTAGCATGTGATTGAGAGGGCATATTTTAAAATACCTTTTGTTTGACACACTAGTTTACATTTGGAAGGCACAAGTGTAGCAAAATCAAATGAGTAATAATAAATGTTCCACTATTCTTGGTTCCCACAAGTCTTCCAATAAAATGGTACCTCACTTGTGTGGGTAGACTAAAGTGCTGGCAATCTGAGACGGGTCAAAATTCAACATGGATGCATCCATCACATTTTTCCACAGAAAATTGACCCTTTTTTCCCAATGTGTGTAGCTGTTGATTTTCGGCCTTAGCTCAGCCAAACCAAAAGAAACAAAGCAAACATAAACACTTTCAAATGTTATGCACCTGGGGGAATCCAAGGTGGGGTGGCTTGTGTTGCTCTCACTAGAGTTTGTGACCCAAAAGCCTTTGCAAACCTCAAATTTTGACTGAAAAATATGTTTTGCCCACATTATTGTGATGAAAAGTTCTGGAATCTGTAGGGAGTCACAAAAATCCTTCCAACCATATTTCCCAAAGTTTCCAGATAAAAATGTCGCCTATCTTGTGTGGGTTGGCCTAATGCCTGCAACAAGAAGGGGCCCAAAATGGAACATGGACACATCACATTTTTCAACCCAAACATGAACCTTTTTTGAGAAAGAGGTTAGCTGTGGATTTTAGGCTGTAGTCCAGTTGACACATTGGGAAACATAGCAAACATGCACATTTTTGAAAACTAAACACCTGGGGGAAATCCATGGTGGTGTGACTTATGTAGTACTTATTAGTTTTTTTAACCCACAATTCATTGCAAACTTCAGAATTTGAGTAAAAAAGCACATTTTACTTAACATTTTCTGTGATAAAAAGTTCTGGAATCTGTGGGGAGCCACAAATTTATTTTCATTCAGCATACTTCAAACCTCCTGATAAAAATGGTTCTACACTTGTGTGGGTAGTACTAGTGCCCACAGCAGAAAAAAGCCCAAAACCAAACATGGACACATCACATTTTGTCATCCGAAACTGACCCTTTTTATTCAAAGTGGGTAGCTGTGGTTTTTGGGGCGTAGTTCAGCGGGCTCCTCAGGAAAACTAGACACCAGGGGAAATCCATGGTGGAGTGGCTTGCATGGCTCTCACCAGGTTTTGTTTTACCTATAACCCCTGCATATCTCAGACTTTAAATAGAAACATATTTCCTCACATTTCTGTGATAGAAAGTTCTGTAATCCCTGGGAAGTCACACACTTCCTTCCAAATCTTTTGAGGAAAATTATGTCTCATTTGTTTTGGTAGTCCTGGTACTATTGACAGGAAAAAGCCCAAAGAGGAACATGAAAATATCACATTTTCCATTCAAAACTGACCGCTTTTGCAAAGTGGATAACAGTGCATTTTTAGGTGCCTAGCTCAGCTGGCACCTAGGGAAACATAGATACCTAGCCCATTTTTAGTACTAAACATGTGGTGTAATCCAGGGTGGGGTGACTTGTGAAGCCGTCACCAGGTTTTCTTGCCCAGATATCCTTGCAAACCTCAAACCTTGACTAAAAAAATTCTGGAATCAGTGGGGAGCCACAAAAGTCCTCCCAACCAAATTTCCACAAATCTCCTGCTAGTAATGGTACCTCACTTGTGTGGGTAGGCCTAGTGGCCATGACACGAAAGGGCCAAAAACAAAACAAAAATGGACACATCACATTTGTTCACTCAAAACGGACATCTTTTTTTGCAAAGTAGATAGTTGTGGATTTTGGGTCCTAGCTTGCTAGCACCTGAGCAATCAAAGGGAAACTGCACATGCTTGAAAACTAGACACCTGCAGGAATCCAGAGTAGAGTGCCTTGTGTGGCTCTCACCAGGCTTTCTTACCCAGAAGCCTTTTGAAACCTCAAAGTGTAACTAAAAACTCAAATTCCCCTCACTTTGTTTGGTGGTAAAGTTCTGGAATCTGTGGGGATCCACAAATTTTGTTCAACCCAGAGTTCCCACACATTTTGTGATAACTAAAGTACCCTACTTGTGTGGGTGGACCAAGAGAGAACCACACAAAAGGCCACAAAGCTCAACATGGATCTGTGATAGGGTAGCAGCTGCCTCTAAGGCCCTGCTGGGTTTCCACTCAAACTTATCAACAACAGATATTTATGAAACCTAGGCATTCAGAGGATTCCACAGTGCTGTGGCTTCTGTTATTCCCAAAAGGATTTCTTACACACAATGCCCTCCAAACCTCAAACTTCTGGAATCAAGAGGAATCCACCAAATGCATACCACACACTGTTCCCCCACTTGCCCTGTTAAATACGATGTCCCACTTGTGTGACTGGGCCCAGTGCTCATGACAGGAATGGATCAACCTACGATCAATGGCAGTTCTACTGTGGGACTTTCATTGACCACAGTGTAATCCGTTCCTGTCGGGGTCAATAGACCCAGCCACAAAAGGGGGGTAGTGTTTTTACTAAGACAAGTGGGGGAATGCTGGGTGGTAGGAATAGTTTTGTGGATCTCTGTGAATTCCAAGAGATAATGTCACATACATTCAAGGAACATTCGTGATTTTGAAGAGAGTTTGAGGTTTGAATATGATTATGGGTATGAAAACGTCATAGAATCCATGCAAGGCATACCACCCTGAACTCCCCTCAATGAGTAGTTTACTGAAATGACTGGGTCTGGTAGTTTTCTTATAATGGCAGCCTACCCAAGCCCACAAAGTACAGCCATTCGGCATGGCACGTGAGATGATATTGGGTTTTAGCTAACTCTCCTGGCCAGTATTTAAAAACAACACCCAAAAGAATTAAATGTATTCTTGCTTGCCATTGGGATGGGATTTTTTAGTCTGAGGGGAGCCATAAAGACTTTTGAGGCTTTAGGGGTGAGGATTGACCCTGATGTCACGGTGGCCCGGACCCACTCTATTTTTTTTTTTTAAGTAGCCCTCTCATCCAGTAGGCTTTGTGCTCCCCACTGGAGTGGGGGTGTGGTCTAATATCTGAGTGCAACACTTTGCACCCCTTTATTTTGCTTCAAATTCAAACTCCCTGGTGTTGAGTGTGGTTCCTAAACTCTCAGGGACAGATTTTGGGTAATTTCCCAAATTGGGACAAGCCTCCTACCTACAGTCAGAGGGGCAAAAAGGTGCTATTGCAACTACTGGGGCAGGGATATGGCTTGATAACAGGGTAGGCTACCCCATCCTTTTGATTTAGTGGCATTGTGAAATCCCTAATGTCTAGTGGGCTTTCTGTCCTCCAGTGTCAACTTGGAGGCAATCCCTTCATCTGCCCAGAGGGGCTGAAATGCTGGTTTGACACTTTTTGAGTAGGAGTATAGCAAACCCGAAGTCCTGCACACTCTCTGCTGATCATTATTGGAATAATAAAAATAAAGCAACTCAGGTTGCTTGGTAAGCTCTTCCTAAGCTGCCTGAGCTAGCAAAATTAAATCAAGGACTCCCTCTGGCGCAAAGCACCAGATAGCCTTTATACCACTTCCCAGTGTTGCCCCATGGCAAACAGAGTAACTAGGGAGGGAAGGTGGGTGTCAGCTGACACCCACTCTTAGAATGTTGAAGTAAGTTAATGTCATTGTTATCAAACTTTCTGCCAAAATACGTTTGTAGCATAATATTTTTTCGTCAATATTGTGTCATGAAGCCTATCAAGGACAGAGACAAAACATTCTTTGGGCACCATTGCTTTGCCCATTAGTGCAGATTTTGGTTCTTTCATTGCTATGTTGTGGTGAATTTCTATCAGCTTAAACTCTGGATTTCTGATGTACTCTTGGTTGGCCCTGTTTTACCATGAGATAGCAAGATTATCAATTAAGCCAGCAAAAGGTCTAGTGATAATTTCCTCTTTCTAATTTCTTGCTTTCCGTGAGTAAATGGAAGCTAGTGTTATATGTGCATTTTTGTCGTTGGCCAACACTTTGGCCAGTCAATGGCATTTAGGGTTAATATTCTATGCCTAACAGGCATAAAATACTTCCTGTAGAATGGTCTGATGATAATGGTGACCTGTGACCTTCTCTCTAGTGCTACAATAAATCAACAGTCCTTCTAATCTGGGTTCCGCTAGAACATTCAATATTTTCTTAAGCCTTCTAATTCACAGAGATCCAGTAAGTCTGCACTTGCAGTACTATCTTTTTTCTCTCTTCAGCTTTCAGTGTTTGTCTTTCTTGGAACCAGAAATGCTAGAGGTTCTGTGGTATACCCTTTATAGGAATATATCCCTATTGCTATTGCTCTGTGGCACTGTTGGATTTCAACCTCTTGGCAAATGGATAGACAAGGTTGAAATGGATGTACAATGTTGAAATGCTTTGCAAGCAGTATTCATCTGAACTTTGTTGTTAGCAGAACGTCTCCAGGTTCCCTGAATCCATGGGCCTATTTTCAACCTGGTGGTGTTTTTCTATTTACCATGCTGAGATGCACCTCAGTCAAGTCAATCAGGATTTATAAATTGTAGCTAATCACCCAATAGGGTATGCAGAGGCTTGCAGGTCCCGAAGGCTTATTTGAATAGCCAGGTCTCAAAACACCTGAAGCACACTTGCCATTAAGATTTTGACTGTCTGTCAGAGCCATTCAATTGTTTTCTTCATGTCTTTAGTTTTTGTTCATTTATGTGAATTGGCCGAATCACACAATTTTTCTTGCATTCTTCACCTCTTTTTCTCAGCTCCCCTTGAAAATAAAGGCGAAACTTGAACAGCTTCTCCTCTAGCTGGATTTAAAGGAGCATTACTTGTTCATCCTTCAAACTTTGTCCTGATTCCCCTTTTTCAAAACTCTTATGGGCATGCATATGCAAATTCCAATGCTTCTTCAAACGAAAGAGATAACGATTGACTTTGCAAATGTTTGCTAACTGAAAATTGTGGTTGCAGTAATTTTGTATTGATCTCTTTGAATTAAATCAGTATAAATGCATAATGAATAAACAAACGATTAGCCAAGTGAATGTCTGCGACATTCTACATTGTTGTAAAATTTGAACGCATATGCCAAACATCATCTACCATTGAAAAATCCTCCATGTACTATCCGCATATCGAGGCAATTAAAATAGAGGAAAACATTTCAGGAGATGGAGGTTAAAGCGCTATAAAATCTAAAGGTGTGAGGTGCATTATTCTTGGGACACAGGCAACAAAGCGTTTTGTGCAAATTTAAGGAAAACTAACAAACTCTCCGTTCCCCATTTTTAATAGTCTAACTGGATTTTTGACCATTAAAGTTAAACTTGCCTTGTACCTATATTTAACTAAATTGGTTCCTTTTTCTTTTGAAATGAGCATGAGTATATGTGCATGATATTATGTATATTAATTGGGAGGGAGGAGTAGGGTTAGACGATTTTATATAATTTTAAGTATTTATTTCCATTGTGGTTTGTATTATAACTCTTATGTCGATGCCTCAAGGCTGCGCTGCTCTAGCACTACTGCACGAAGTTAATCAATCAATTGATAATCACAAACGTATCGTTAAAGTGCCAATGCATGCTAAATAGTAATACGAAAATGCCCTTAAATAAAGTGGATTCCTTTAGTACATGCACAAAAACACAGCGAACTCCCACTGTACAATGTTAAAATGTACTCGCGCACACGTTAGTAATTAATTCACCAATATAGATTGTTCTTTGAATACCTGGCTTTGAAGCAGTAAGACACATCTAATCAACATGCCATTCAGTTGGAGGTAGACCGCTATTTTCACTGCGAATTAATAAACCATAGTCGCAGGCTATATTTTATGTTGAAGTGAGGCCTGATTGTGAGGCCACTTTGCCCTTGCTTTTACTGTGTTATTTCGCATTTATTCTACTCCTGGGCTAATATGAAAGCACAAAACGATAAAAGATGTTACCATTGTTTTCTTAAACGCAGAATGAACTGTTAATTTGCTTGTTTTATAGCCACTGCAAGGAATGTGAAAAGTTGTTTGTCAGATGTTTACTTATCAGTGTTCCTCTGGGTCATTGCTCTAGTTATTTTAGGCAATCGGGATTTTTCTTCTTTTACTACTTACCAAGCAAAATTAATTCAAGAGAAAGATATATTTTCTCCATCTATGCATGAGTTTATTAGACGCAGTTTATTCAAAACACTTCGATATATTTTCAAATGAGATTGTTATTTTAATGATTATAACGACGGTTATTCTCAATGTTGAATGTTTGATTTATTTCACTTTTAAATGTGCTCACATTAATTAGCTTATACATTATTTGGCCAAAAGGCACTTTGAATCACATATCAAATATCCAAATATTTACATTAAGTCAAAATGTTACTCATTCATACACTGCAGAAATTCACAAAGGGAGAAACCAAAAAACATAAACTACCCCTACATAAACCATTTCACGAATGACACTGACTTAGCGATTAAAACGAGCGAACCCAGCACTGGTTGGGCAGCTTCCACAAAGCAAGCCTGAAAACAATGTTGCCACATTGTACTTATTAAACCTTATTGTTTAATGATTTTTGTCTACCTCTTCACCTATCATCATTCCTTCTCATCCTCTGTCCTTCTCGCAACCCATCCATTTTTTCTCCATTCATCCTTTTTGCCCTTTCTTGACCAATCCACCCTTCTCTCTATTCTCTCCTATCCTCCCTCCCTTCTTCCATACCTTCTGTTTTTTCGTGCTGTCTTGTTGCATTTTCCCCCAACCCATAGGTCCATCTCTCTACTGTTTGGAAACAAGTGTTTCCGACCAAAGTGAAGGAAGCCATGAACAACATTTTAAAGGGTTTATATTACAACCACTACACTCTGGCATGCACCCCCACTCAAGCTGCTAAAGCGGAAGGTTCATAATGCTCCTGAAATTATCTCCCAGCGTGTCCCTTTTCAATGCACAAAACAAGTAAATTTGTACACTTCTGAGAGGTACTCCAAAACGTTTTAGAATCTAAAACAATAAGTGATTCAATTGGAAGGATGGCAACAATAGTGGGTTTAAGCCACAAGAGTTTCTTTGGATTCAAATTATGATTTAGATATATTTTTACAAAATGAATACATTTTCACAGTCATTTTCAAAGTTAAAGGAAATTGAGGGCCTGAGTTATGTTGGGGGAAAGGGAACTCCGTTGCAGTGGTGACTGAGTTCCCCCCTGCAAATATAGTGGTCTGCTCGCCCAATCTATATGCTGGTGGACCTTAGGGGACAGATTTATGAAAAGTGGCGCTGCACCTAGTGCAGTGCCACCTTTCCTGCACTCTTTAGCGTCTCCCCTAAAGCCACTATGGTTGCGCCATGTTTAAAACACGGGGCACCATGGAGGTAGCTTGGGTGACTAACGTCATCATTTTTTATGCTAGTCCAGCACTTTGCAGGATTAGTGTAAAAGATTATGATTCTAATCCTGCAAAGCACCCAGAGGGCTACTGTAATCAATGGGGACCTCTTTTAAGTGCCTGCACTTAGCAGGCATTAAAAAATGCCGATGAAAATGGCATAAAGGAATCTCGTAGATGGAGTATGGAAGAACGCATGAGAATTTGTTTATTACTGCCAGTGATAATTCAAGGACAATCAGGATCCTCAATGTGGGGTCCAAAGCAGCTGAGGGTGACCATCAAGATGGGTCAGTGCTCGCAATAGCATTGGCAGCTAAATCTGGAGACCGTCTTAAACAGAGCTCAGGTTGAATATGGGGTAGTCTGTCCTCTGTGTCCACTATTTTGATTCCACCCAGGGCGTCTTTGGTTAGTTCTATGGATTTGGATTTAACCAGTGAACATTATCTGAATGTTATATTATGGAACATTGCAGGCCTGAGCAGTAAATTGGAGGGTGATGAATGGTTGGAATTCATTATGTGATATAATATATGTTGCTTCCAAGAGACCTGGCACCCGGGGCAGTTAGTGCTCATGGGTTCCTAGAATTTAATGTTATGGCCATATGCATCAGAAGGGGGGCCCCTTAGGAGGGCTTTCCATTTTAGTGCCATGAAAGCTGAACTGAAGGTTTGAGGAATTTGGGACAGCCATACTGTCCCCAGTGTTTTTGATGTAAGAATTTGGCAAATGGGACCCAGAGGAGGGGTGGTTGATATTGTGAATGTTTACATTCTCCCAAGGTGGTCTCCTGAGGTGCAGGTGTTTTTTTTTTTTCTTAAATTGAAAGTATCAGGGAGAAGGAGGCTATTCGCAGGCGGGGTGGGGTGGGTAAAGGAGAGAAGTACACACTCTTGATATGTCGGGATTTTGACACACAGCGATCAGATGATATTTTAAATTGTGAGGTTTTAATGGAAGATGGAAGCTTAGGTATTCCGAAGTATGCTATAGGTAACTTTGAATCGACTAAGAAGGGTACAGTATTATCTGAGTTTCTGATATGCTACAGGCTACGCTTTAGGAATGGGCGTACTCCTTCAGATAGTAATTCTAGATTAAACTTTAACAATGAGAAATGCTAGTCACTAATTGATTTTATTTTGGTCAGTATAGAGGGATGGGACCAGGTGCATGACGTGTCCACTGGTAAGAGAGTGGAGAGCGACCATAGTCATTTCATCTGCCCTAGTAGAGTGATATAGAAGCACTACAGATGAGTTAACATTTCAAAAACCTGGAGGAGAACACAAACACCTTTTAAGAACCAAAATTTTGTTGCATCAATCAGCACTCTGGGAGGAATGAAGGGAGGTCTCATAAAGGAAAAACCACAAACTATTCTGGGAATTGGCACCTCAGGTCGCGAAGAGCTAAACAAGTACAATAGAATCATATATTGGGCCTTATGTACGGACCACTCATTTTAGTGCACTTTATAGGCTTAGCTCTCCTGTTCTGGGGCAGGTTTGAGAGAACAATCTTACCCAGGTTAGTCCAATTATTATTTTAATACCAGAGGTAGAAAGAGCTATCATTGAAATGAAGACGTATTAGGCTCCAGGTTCGGATATTGTGCCTGTTGACACATACAGGGAGGAACTCTATGTGTAGGCTAAGATTCCCACTAAAGTGTTTAATCCAGCACTTACAGTGAGTGTTGAGCCCTCTTCATGACTTTCAGCCATTATTGTACCTATTTACAAGAAGGATGATCATACTAGCCCAGTCAACTACTGCCCAATTTCCCTTCTAGATGGCACTGGTAAAATCCTCGGGAAAGATTTACTTGATCGCCTTCGAGGATAGGTTGATGCCTATAATATTATCTCTGGCTTTAGGCCACATATTGGGACTATCAATCAGGTGCTCCTTTTTTTTCTGGCCTATTACAAGTTTGCTGTAGTGAGGAAGTCATTGCTGTATTTAATTTTGGTCCATTTGATAGCAGCATTCGACTTAGTCCACAGGGACAAATTGTGGAGATCATTGATAGACCTAGGAGTGGATGCCCCCCAACTAACAGCCATTAAGGCTCTGCCCACCAGCAATACAGCTATGGAGTGGAATGGCCCAGGTGGGAAGTCTACTGACCCCTTCCTGGTTGAAAGGGATGTCCGACAAGGGTGTGTATTGGCACTCTTGCTTTTCAGTCTTTTTCTGATGGATGTAGCAGACTTTTTGATGGGAGACCCGTTGGACTTGCCCCTTATAGCTGGGAAGAGGGTGCCAATTCTATTATAAGCAGACAATTCTGTCCTGATGGCACAACCAGAAAACTCTGCACACAGGCCATTAAAATGCTTTGAGGAATATTGTGGTAAGACGTCACTGACTATTAACAGAAATAAAAAGAAGTATGTGATCATGAGGCCCTCTTCTGGCATCAAACAATAGACATTACCTAGAGGTGTACCCCTGGAAATTGTTAGGCAGTTTGATATCTGGGAGTTAGATTCTCAGAGAACCTACCCTCGGGGTGCCATATACAGAAGGCAACTTTAGTACTGAAACAATTGACAGGTGCCGAAGTTTAGGCAAAAAGCTGGAACTAGAAGCATCAGTGTCATCTTGCAAATTATAAGCAGAGGGCAGTAGCAGCTGCTCTGTATGGGGCAGAGCTGCGGGAGCACATGAATGTGTGAACACTCCAAGTAGCTGAAAATAACTTCTTAAGGCCTTTGCTTGGACTCGGACATGGCACACCCATACTGTTGCTGTATACAGAGCTAAGTTTTATCCCAATATCAGAAACTGCAGCCCTCAGACTGACCCTTTATTGGGGTAGACTAGTAAGAAACCCTCAGGCTGTAGTTTAGCTGTATATTCTGAAAGAGGTAATTTCAAGTGGCTTTGGTCATGGCCATACATGGTCCTCTCATCTGCACAAAACCCTAAGCAAGCTGCAAATGGTGTTCCTGTGGGAAGATCCAGGTAGAGTCAAGCAGGACACCGCAAATTTGGTTAAAGAGCAGTATTGTGAATATATACAGCAGGAAAAATGCCTGAAGCTAAATCCAGGTTCTATTGCGAGCAATTATTTTTGTAACTTTCATGGCCCTCCTTTCTCAGCCTACCTGGATATGTTATACCCAGTTGTGAAGTAAACACAGTACATAAAACTTTGGCTAGTTATCTTGCCCACCAGGGATTACCTTATACAAACCCACAGGCTTGACGCTAGTTGCAAGCAATGTGATTGCAGTTTTGGAGGGGTGAATAATTTAGTACAATTCATCTTGTTCTGCAACAAATTTGGTTCTGAACAACGGTGATGGCTTGTCCAGCTCTTTACATTTTTTGGGGTCAGACATGTTAAGTCAGGAATGGACCTTTGTATTAAATCTAGTGATGCCTATGTGGTCAATTATGTGGAATCTTTTTTTATGGGCAATGTGGCCACACTTGAATGAGCTGTCTACAGCAATATGTACCAGTTCATCCAGGTAGCTGCTGTGGGTTTCTACTTGTCTCAGGCCGTAATATGGTGCTATTTGTTATTCCAATTTAAAACCACTAATATCGCTATGCACTTGCACTTTTCCATATTCAATGTGTGGCAGAACAATTATATGAGGAAAGAATAGTTTTAAGGACTCCATGTAACCAAGTTGTTAATGAGGTATACGTTTCTGCTTGTTAGTGTATGATTGGATCTCATGTTTCCAATATTTTACTGCATTTGCACGTTGACACACTTACTGAATTGGTTGATGTTACTTACGTTGGGAATGTAGTTTTTTATTTACTTTTTTTTGTAATTGAGCAATTTGGTTGTATCTGCTTACTTGTTTTACGTCTTACCCTCATTATTGTTTTTAATCTGTTTCTCTTATATGGCTCTCAGCTGAAACAATGAATAAATAAGCTGACATGCAGAATGGACCTCTCACCCGCTAGTTGTTGGTCATTAGAACACTGCAAATTTCATGTTAGTGGCTCTTATCTAGATCCAAAATCAGGCTCCTTGGAGGGTCCCTTCCAGCCATAAAGGAATTCATGACAACCCTTTGTGGTTAAGGTCAATACAAATGCCAAACACGGTCAGATTAATGTAAATTGCAATAGTTGTAATCCAACACATCTGTTGGTAAATCACTCATTACGGTGACCAGATTTAGCATCATTGTCTTTGCCTGCAAACGATTTATATTAAAGCTGTACAAGGTTATACCTACCTGAAGCTGAACCAAACAATTCTCTGTGCTTGGCCCATACTGATCTTTCAGTTCCTATTGCCAAAGGATATTGGTTTGTGATATATTTCGTATTGAGATCAGGAGAGGTGTGGCTAGTGGCTCCTTTCGTATGTAAGTTGGTGTAAGCCAGGGAAAGACAAGAGTGCATTGAGCTTTGCAGTCACGTACTGAAAACAGAACATGGACGTGCTAAACGTGGCCGCCCAAAGCATGTTCTTTTATGTGTTACTAATAGACCTTCATAATATGATCACTTAGCTGCCACTTCTAGGAATGTATATTTTGTTTAATATTAACACTTCCACTTTGCAAATATGTGAGAATACCAGTATTAGCTATCTGATCCTGTATTAATTTTAACAGAAGTTGTTCATTGTGTCACAGATTCAGTATGTCCCGCGGCCAAAGTCCCATTTGAAACCACACTTCCAGGCTTAAATGATCGAGCACTTATACTGGCAAATGTTAAATAACGTTGTCAATCCGAATACAGGATATAGATTCTCACATGTAACCTTGAACGTGTATCTCATTATCTCATTACCGTATCTCGAGAGGTGCCTTTTTCATTTTAACAATTTATTTTTTTTGCATAATTTTATTGCAGCTGCCATTCTTCTGGCAATGTTCCATTGCTTTTGGTCAATGCATCGTTCCACATTTAAATTTCTGGCTTTTTCCTTAAAACAGATTATGAAAATATTATGCTTAACTATGCCATACAGACAATATTTCACAGAAATGATGTCTTCAACGCCTTCGACCTATATCATTTCACATTAGTGGAATTAATTTTGCTGGCTGCTTTGAAGGACTAAGGGACAGATGATGTTTGGCGAGAGAGGAAAATGGGAAGAGATTTTCCAGTCTATTTAAATCCAAATCAAGGGCAGATAATTTAGAGTGACTTTTTTATACAGTTCATTGGCAAGGGTCCATATGCAGTGGGATACAATTCAGTGATAGGGGTCAATGTGCAGCGGAACATAAAAGGCTTGATTTCCCACATGAACGTTGCCTTTTCTGATTCCAAGTCAAGTAGAAGGAAACTGAGAAGTGTATCAATCTATCAACAAAACACTTTTTTGGCCAGAATGTTTGGGTAGATCGACTTAGACATCAGCTGAGACATGTTTTATTTTCTATAACTATCCTCCCAAAATATATTAGATACTCAACATACAAAGTTGCTGAAATTCCAAATCGGCATTTCATGAACGATTGTTGATAATGAGTTGTACATCAACGCTCTCCTACTACAATGTAAAAATATAAAAATTATAATGTACCTAAAAGCAGGCACTTATCCATGGGGCAGGGATAGCTTTTGCTTTATAGGCTTCAAAATTAAAATCGCGGAAACCGTGTCAGTGAAGGACGAACGTTGATAAAATATTTGCTATTCACTGAATTTCGAATATTCGGACTTCAGTGTAATTTTTAAGTACCCAAAGTCGTCAAAGTAATTCCTACTGAGCAATCAGATTGTTTATCCTGTAAAAATTAAATATAGATCTGTCATCAGACTCAACACCTTTTGGCACAAGACATTCTGGGTTGGCCATATTACAAGGGCTAATAATTATAATGGAATAATCAGGCAGCTTAACTTGTGTTTTGAAATAAGAATAAAAAAAGTTGCGCTGTTTACAATCAAACGTCCTGCAATGTGTTGTCCTTCATTTGAGGAGGAAATGCATTCCTTGTTAGAACATGCAACAAGATTGCTGGATAACAGACTGCAGAAAAAGAAAAATGTCATGAATCTTATTCTATTTTTACGTGGATCCGTTTTGACAGCGAAACTTTGCTGGTGTTTATGTCACTATTCAATGTATCTGAATGAATCTATTGATTTTTTTATAGCGATTTCCGATCTACAGTATGCCCCATGCCTCTCATTTATTACTAAGGCAGTTTGCTCCACTATAGGAAAGAGGGTCTGACCTGTGAAAACCTCCTGTTTTTTTCTTATTTTGACTTCTGGATTTTACACCTTTGTTGTGAGTACACACGGATTCTCACTACTGGAACGCTGCCCTTTAAACTGATTTGAGCTGCAACAGTCAGTGCCATCATTTTAAAATAAGGAGAGTGTAAGAAGTTGGGTTGTTGGTTGACTGGGGTGTGAGCCCAGGCTAGGCAACAGTCACAATCCCTTGTAGGGTGAACCACAAAAAGTCATTAATTTAGGTAGGTTGGCACAAATTAGCAGTCAGGCTAAACATAGAGGCAATGTGTTAAGTAGTTATGCAGAAACATAGAGTACATTTTAATAAATTATTTGACACCAAACCATCCACATCTAATAAGTAGAATTGGAATAGTACATCATTTTCAGAACAGCAAGACCGCAAATTAAAAAAATGCGGTGTAGGCACTTTTAGCACCACAGCCAAGGGTCCAGGAGTGGATGTAGACCTCTTATGGGTTGAAGACACACTCAGGCTAGGTTGAGGCTTGGGTTCAAGATAGTGGGAGCCTGTTATGTCCCTGTGGCTCTGAACAGGAGACCAGCCAAATTAGCCCTTGGAGTCACTTCTGAAATCCTGGTTGCAGATGAAGATGCAGGGCACCGCAGCAGGACTGGCATCTGAACGTTCAATGCATGCTCCATGCAGCAAAGCAGCCCTTCCAGGTACAGCAGCAGTCTGGTAGAGTGCACAGCAGGTCACAGCAGCAGGCAGTCTCTGAGTGTCCTTCTACAGGTCCAGTTGTGAACTGAAGTGTGGGTCTGAGAGCCCTATTTGTATACACTGGTGCCCTGCTCCTGGAAGTTGGGAAACATTTCCTGAATGGTTCTTTGAAGTTCTAGGAGTTTCCTGCCTGCCCTGGCTCCTGGCTGGCTGCACTCACAATACAGGGATGATAAGCCTACTGTGTATGAAGCAGAGACCAGCCTACTCATGTGTAAGTGGGGTTGTGCTTAGGTCCGCCCCCCATCAAGATAGTTAATGGCCCATTCAGGCTCTGCTAATCCCACTATTGTGTGACTGTTGGGGGTGAATTCACAGTCTCAGCTATCAGCAACACCCAGTCAAGTGACCTAAGCCATGCTGCAGGCACAGAGGGCAAAGGGTAGGAAAATGCCAACTTTCTAAAAGTGGCATTTTCAAACTTGTATTGACAAATCTGACTTGAACATTAAAGGGGGTTTATCAGTACATATTCATGGATACAAATCATGACATAGCTACCACCTCTGGTTTAGGAATTTCGACTCAATAAATCTAATAGGGATTCCCCAATGGTATCCTATAGGAGGAGTAGGCCTCACAGTAGTAGAAAAACAAATTTGAGAGTTCTTCTCTAGTAGGACGTGTAAAGTTAAGAGGCACATGTCCTACCTTTTAATTTCAATGCATCCTGCCCTGTGGACCTACCTAGGGGGGTGATTTATATGTAATGAAAGTAGATTTTAAGGCTTGGCAAGGGGGTTTAAATGCCAAGTTGGCATGACAGTTCAACACTGCCTTCAAGCTGCAATGGCAAGCATGGGGCATGTTTTAAGGTGCTATTAAGTGGGTGACACACTAAGTGCGCAGGCCCACTGGTAGCTTTAATTTACAGGCCCTTGGGAATGGTATTCCATTCCACAAGGGACTTACAAGTAAATTAAATATGACAATCAGGAAAATGCCAATCAAACCATGTTTAGGGGAGTGAGCATACTCACTTTAGCACTGGTTAGCAGTAGTAAAGTGCACAGGGTCCTAAGGCCAACAAGCAAAAATCCAGCAAAAATTAGGAGGAGGAAGGCCAAGAGTTTGGGGGTGGTCCTGTACGGAGGGCCATTTCCTATAGGCAGCTGCTATGGAAAGCTTGGATGAAAGGCCCTGAGCTGTTTCTATAGTATGAATAGGACTCACATGGCTGTGGCCTGCTAAGGGCCTATAATCCAACTGGGAATTGCAAAAAATGATGGGCAAAATCCATTCAAAAACAGACCAACATAACCATCTTAACTCATGAAGTAATTGACTCATCAACCAAAACTGAGAACTCATAAAGGGCTCGTACTCTTGTTCATCTACTCAAATACTGCATCACAAAGAAACTGTACATATCCATTGCCATATGTGACATTTTCAATGATCCGGTGAAATTAGTCCTCAAGAATGTAGACTGGCATTGCTGCACAAACCTCCAAAGCGAGTTTAGCCAAAACTAACTTCAGGTTGATAAGTTTTGTTGCAGATTGTGAAGCAATTACTTTATGAGTTAGGACAGTTATATTGGTCTGTTTTTGAATAGATTTTGCCCTGAAGAAGTGGATATTCTGCAAAACACATGTTGGCAACTGCATTAATTGAATAATGTAATAATTCTTTTTCAATGATTTAATATTTGTGGTGTATTTATTTTGTTGTTGGTAAATGTTTCTAGTATTTGTTTTTTTCTCCCCACATTTCTGTGATATAGTAGAATATTTAGTGAGGGGGATAAACTGACTTCTATGGGTGAGAGTGCAGGGCTACTTCTCAGTTATCCCATACTTACATTGAATGATTGAGAAAGTATACCTTTTTGATACAATGAATTTGCATTCATTGAATAATGTAATTCTTTTTCAATGATTTAATATTTGTGGTGTATTTATTTTGTTGTTGGTAAATGTTTATAGTATTTGTTTTTTTCTCCCCACATTTCTGTGATATAGTAGAATATTTAGTGAGGGGGATAAACTGACTTCTATGGGTGAGAGTGCAGGGCTACTTCTCAGTTATCCCATACTTACATTGAATGATTGAGAAAGTATACGTTTAAAGTTTTAAGGCAAAAACAAATCAAGTTAAATGTAAGCACCAAAGTAAAGGATTAGTTCATTGTTGACCTGAAATTAGGTATGACTTTAGACTACTGTTATGTAGCTGAGGTAGGGTGGATCAAGTGGGTCATGCCTTCTAATCTGATTACAATTGAATATTTACAGTTTGTTCAGTAACTTTTAGATGAAAATAGAGAACCTATTCACACAACTTGTGATTTGAATAGAATTCATCTAAATGCACAGGCACAGCAACTTTCACCATTTAATTAATAAGGTATTATTATTGAAATAAGAACGAATGCCTAAGTGTGGTACATTAAATACTGTTTTATCCTAATGAGTCTTGTCCAAGTTGTCTGCTGAGAAAAAAATAGGCCATGGTGTTGAAGGTTGTTTATAGGTATACAATTATTAGACTTGATGTTATGCCTTTGTCAGTATGCTGCCTAATGTCATCAGCCCAAAGACACGTGTGTTTTCTGCCCTGGAGGCTAGTAAGTAGTCACGCTGGCTTTCAACCAAGAGGTTGGTGTTCTAAAACAAATTCAACAATTTGGCATGGTGTGACTTTTTAGAAAAGGTCGGCTGGGTATGGTAAAAGGGAGCTAGGTTAAAACTTTTCTGATATGAAAGATAGGCTTTTGAGCTTTTCAACAGTTTTATAACATGAGCTGCTTTCCAGACTCTAGCTCTAGGAACATAAACTGAATTAAGAGAGATTTTACATAGGTCAAGAAGGGAAGAGATTAAGATGTATGGGGCTGTCTGAAATAATTGTGGTGGGCTCAGATTAGATGGTGCTGCACATTGTACAGGCACAATAATTGTGAGGCTTGCCTAAGAATGGGCTAGAGGGACATAAATGTTAGGGCAGAGGGGGCTAGTGGAGCGGTAGGAAATCTATCTTTTCTGCTTAGTCACCCCAGATTATTCACCTTTTGCTGGACCCTAATTTTACTGTTTTTTTAACCATATCCACTTTGCCGTTCTAACCAGTAGTAAAGTGCCTGTGCCCCTCTTTAAACATGTTTAAAATGGCACATCATTTATTGGCCCTTTTACCTTACCTGTAAGTCTCTGGAATGTTGTTTTGAAAGTACACCCATGGTTTGGAACTTAAATGTTACATGTGGACTGCAGCACCTATTTTGCCATACACTACAGTGGCATTACAAAAGGTCTCCAGGCCTACACTAGGGAGCCTGACAGTTGTAGTGTAAAATATGTAGTATGACCTGTCAAACTGATCTGTGCAAATATTAGTAAGTCACCTTTATGTAGGCCTTGTGGCCCATAATGCAGGGTGCATGATATTTGAAAGTTGGACAGGTAGGGAATTAATTTTGCCATGTCTCTAAAATGTCAAGGACCTAGAAGCTATTAATGGCAGGAATGACTGTCCTATGTAGAAAATCAGAGTACAGGTTAACATAATAATACAGCATCTTGGAAATGGGACCATACAGAAAAATAATTAAACAATTAAAGAACTATACTTATTGTTTTTGTTTTAAAAATCCAATCCAATTGTGAAGTAGGATTTTTTATATATGTTAAGGCAAACTAACAATTAATTTGCTTTAACTTCCAGCATCTCCCAGCAGTTTCTCAGATGAGGACGAGGTGAGAAAAGGTGCAAAATGTCTTTCAAGAGCACACAAAACACTGACCTGAATAGGCAAAGATGACTCCTCTGAGCTTAATAGAATACACAGAGTTTGGAGCTGTGGGTATCTGTTGACATAGCAGTGTCAAGTAATGCCTGACAAATCTGTTGAGCCAGAAGTACTACCTTGGTGCCCCTGAAAGGGAGAAACCAAGATGCCAGGTTGTTTTATGTGTATTCTACATCTGGTTTCTGAAGAGTCCTGCTTTTGTCATAGCAGATATCTGTTTCGAGGTGTATTGTGGATACAGTGCCTTCCTGCTTCAAACTGTATTTTAGTATTAGGTGCGCATGGATTCTAGTGAATACCATAGTGCACTTACCTACACCTCCACAGGCCTCAGAGTCCAAGCTTAATTTGTACAAAGGTTTTCAGTATTTTGAATATACCCTAACCCCTGATATTGTGGGCCTGTTTATTACAAGACAAGCAACAACTACTGTAAAGAATTAGGCCATTGGTTAGTGGACTAGAACTGCTGTCTATGAACTAAGAGAAGTCTTGAAGGATTAGACATTATCCCCCTTGCACCTAGGCCAAATAGGTGGACTCTAAGGGTCAGTTGGCTTACTTCCTGTGCCATTACAGTAACATAACAAGATGCAAGAGACCTTTTTCTGGGAATGCCCAGCAGAACATGAGCAACTGGTTCCAGGCTGGACCATGCTCATGCTATTGGATGCAGTGAGTCCTGGTCCCTAGGAGCTGCGCTGAGGTCCTGGGAGTCTTAGAAGTGGCACAAAGGAGCGGCTGCAAAAATGCACAAAATTTGAAACTTATAATACTAGGGGCCTGATTTGGAATTTGGAGTAAGTTATTTACTGAATTATAGTGATGGAGCAAAATATGCTGTTGCCCAGACGGTGTAACTGTTCTTTGAATTTAGAGGTGTCTACTGGCCAGAGAATATCTCTTAAAATTGGCAGGAACCATCATTAAAGGCATCTCCTTTCAATGTATGAAAATTTGCCCTTCCATCAAAATAAGTTGTTATTTTTTCAAAAACAAAATCCCAAAGCAGGAATTTATTTTTGTAAAAACAAAAACTTATGACACTTATACCCTGGGAGTTTCTTTCATGGTGTGGGGGTGATTTAACAGTTTTACTGTTGCGATCCACCAGAGTGAAACGGACAATTGAATGGTCAAACCTCCAATAGACCTTACTCTGTCAGGCCATGAGAGGACAGAGGAGTATGTCATTGATGAAGACAGAGTAGTCTTCTTCACTGACATACTCAAGGTCTGCCCGACTGTAAATGATGTGAGTGGACCTTCAGTTTAGCAGTAATTGTACTCCATCACCTCTGGTCTAGAGCACTTTGTCCACCAAACTTTAAGCCAGCACCTAAAAATGTTTAACCCGAACAAGCCTGATTGGTGTAGCCGACTCATGCTCCATTACAGTCAGTCTGAAATTGTGTCTCACTCCCGGTCTATTGCAACCACAGGCTATCATTGACAGTTAGCCCCTTTTGGTGATATTTCTACCTAATACTTCAAAAAGTCATAGCTCCAGTTCCACGTATTAGATTTGTGTTTGTTTCGTTGTAATTTTGTTTATTGAAATTTACTCTCTTATTCTAATTCACTTTGGGATTTTTATTGCTTGCTTTTTTGTTACTTTATTACGGCTTTGCTGTAACTAGCTCAGGTTAATTTAGGGACTTTAGCGGTTCACTTTACTCACCTATGAGGGTATCCAAGCACTGAGTAGGGCAGACATGAGGAGGGAAGAGGAGACCATGCATGTTTCATCAGGAAGAGCCATGTCTTGAGGTTCCTTCGGAAGTCCATGAGTGAGGGAGAGGTTGTGCGATATTGCAGGAGGTTGTTCAAGGTTTTAGCTGCTTGGCTACGATACACAAGAAGGAGTGCCCTCCGCTTCCAGTCTTCTTGATGCGAGGGAGGTGTGATCTTGCCTGGGGTGCAGATTGAAGTTGTCTGGTGGGTGAGTAGGAGCTAAGGCGGTGGTTGAGGCACGCTGTACCCGTGGTGTGGAGAGTTTTGTGTGAGTGGTTGAGAAGTGTGAACGTACATCTTTCCTGGACTGGGAGCCAGTGCAGATTGTAGAGGTGTGGAGAGATGTAGCTAATTCATGGGATGTTCAGGATGAGTCTGGTGGTGGTGTTCAGGGTATTTTGTAGTCGGCATAGAACATGGGCTGGGATTCCAAACTAGAGGGCATTTCAGTCCTCAAGTCTACTTATGATAAGTGCCTGAGTGACTGTTCACCTGGTGTTATGAGGGATCCACTTGAAAATCTTCAGTAGGATTTGCAGGACATAGAAGAATCATAAGGCGATGCCCTTGATCTGTCTGATCATCCAGAGGTTGGTGTCCAGGATGATCCCAAGGCTCTTGGCATGGTCCATGGGGGGGGGGGTGGGGGTCCAAGTTTGGGTACCACCAATGTGCATCCCAGGAAGAACGGCTGTTACCCGCGATAAGGACTTTGACTTTGTATGTGTTGAGCTGGAGGAAGTTGTTTTTCACCCAAAAGGATGGTTGAGCTGGTAGGGGAGAGGATGAACTCTGCGTTATTGGCATAGAATACAATATTGATGCAGTAAGCTCTGGGATGTCTGTGAGGGGGGTTATGTAGATATTTAAGAGTGCTGGGCCAAGCTATGATCCTTGAGGGACCCCAGGATAAGTTTCTTGGGTTCTGAGATATAGGTGGAAGCCTAACTCATTGGGTTCTGTCTGTGAAGAAGGAGGATATCCATTTAAGAGCCAGTTGGCAGATACACAAGTGCTGAAGCTTTCTGATAGCCATATTGATAGCTGAAGAGAGGTCTAGGAGGATGAGTCTGGTCATTTCTCCTTGCTCGAAGATGATTCTGATGTCATCTGTGGCCACAATGAGGGATGTTGTTGTGCTGTGGTTGGTGCAAAAGCCAGATTGAGAGCTGTCTGGGAGTTTATGGAGTTCTAGGATGTCTGTGCATTGAGTATTAATGGCTTTCTCCATGACTTTAGCTGGAAAAGGGAGGAGTGAGGTGGGTCTGTAGTTACTGAAGGTGTTGGGATCCGCTGTTGGTTTCTTCAATAGGGCTTCAACTTCTGCACTTTTCCAGCAAGATGGAAAGGTGGTATTTGTTATGGATGTGATGATGCTAATGGTAAGCCCTGGGGTGATGATGGTCCTTCCAAGGTTGTATATGAAGAGGGGGTTTCAGGTCAGTGGTGTCTTCATTCGAGAAGGCCTTCCAGTTGCTTAGCTGCTGTTTGGCAGTATGGGAGATGCCCTGCTTGGCATTCATACTGGTATGTGGTGGGTTGAATGTGGTAGAGATCTTTGCAATCTTCTATTCAAATAAATTTGAGAGGTTGTTTCAGAGTGCTTGGCATGGGATGATGTTGTTGTTGCCAGCTGTAGGAATAAAGAACTCTTTAATCAATGGTGAAGCATTCGTTGGCATTGTTGGTGGTAGAGGTTGAGGGCGTTTTTTTATGTGGATCTTGCTGTGGTGTTTTTGTTGAGTCTAAATTTTCTCTCAAGTTGTTTGCAAGTGGCACTTGGACTTCCTGAGGCTGTTTGTGTAGCAGTTGGGTTGTTTGTTGTTTTTGGATGTCTTGTTTCTAGTGGAAGCAGTGTAGTTGGTGATCACCATGATCAAGACCTTGTGTGTTGAAACGTGTTGGTGTTGAGTGTAACTGATTCACATTATGATTAAATAAGAATATCTGAAGATCCCGTGAGTGCTGTGTAAGACTTGGAGTCGTTTTGCTGAAGAATTAATACATGGAATTGGTCCTTCCTTGACGCGAGCACTGGAGGCACAGCAGGCTATAAATGGAACTAATTGGTGAATTTTATTTATATATATATATATATATATATATATATATATATATATATATATATATATATCAAAAATGAAGTTGTCCTCATGTGAAAGCGCACTCCCAACAGGTTAATTAAACGGGAAGAAAAAGCAAAGCCAGCAACTCACAGTGAATTTCTTTAAGCTGTTTCATTATTCCAGGCCTTTGGTTATAAAATCATCTCTGGACACGTGTTTCTAGGTCAATCCTTTCTTCAGCAGAGAAAAATATAGAAGTGTTTCACCCTCGTAGGTGCAGCCTGTGAGTTGCTGGCTTTGCTTTTTCTTCCCGTTTAATTAACCTGTTGGGAGTGCGCTTTCACATGAGGACAACTTCGTTTTTGATAACTAACCGGCCCGTCCAGTCGGGAAGGCAGCACCACTGCACATCGAAGCAGGTCTGTGTGACTAAAAATGGATTGTCACATAAGAGCAATCAGGTTGGGCTATTCACAGCAAATCTGTCAATTTTACTTTGGATTCGCCTACATAGGTTTTGCATTTGGGTTCATTATTTCGTTTGGCTCCAGCAACCCACTTGGGGCAAAATTAAAAAATTGCAGGACCACCATAACCAGCATGCACTGCTCACTTGAGAGGCCCACTGGGGCGGACTGGTATTTAAAGAGACTAATCAGGTGCCTGCAATTAGACAAGCTGAAGCCATGCTGGTCTTTTCAACAAGAAAGAAATGCCTGGAACACTTCCAGCACTGGCTGCACCTACGAGGGTGAAACACTTCTATATTTTTCTCTGCTGAAGAAAGGATTGACCTAGAAACACGTGTCCAGAGATGATTTTATAACCAAAGGCCTGGAATAATGAAACAGCTTAAAGAAATTCACTGTGAGTTGCTGGCTTTGCTTTTTCTTCCCGTTTAATTAACCTGTTGGGAGTGCGCTTTCACATGAGGACAACTTCGTTTTTGATATATATATATATATATATATATTGTAAAACGAAGTGGTCGAAGAGTTGCTGGGCGGCGCACTCCACTGCCGGTGCCCAGTGACAGAGAGGACCAATCTCGAAATGTATATAATATCAAGAATTTTCCACCGCACTCCACGAGGTACCAGTAACGTATATTTTATTGCAGTAACAACCACCAACGCGTTTCAACTCCCCAAGGTTCTTGTTCACGGTAAGAGAGTCCTTTTTTACTTTTTCTTTTTATACTCGATACCCCTACATCATGCAAAATGTATTCTGGATATCGTAGTTCACACACATTAAAATTAAAATTAAAAATCCCATTTTAAAACACATAACTCTCATTTCTTCTGTTTTTCAATATTCTTACAATCCTTTCTGACTTATAATTCATCACTATTTTATTTTCTGTTGTTTTTTCACTAGTTCTACTACACACGTAAAGGTATTCCTTATTTGTCATTTGCTCAATAAAACAAGGGCTACTTTATATGTAGTTCTACATCTATATTTAAACTAAGATCATACATTGTTAATCGACTGATCGTTTCCTTATATACTCATTAATTTTCAAAACATTTCATTGCATTGGTTTTCATTATATTTCAAATTTCTCTCATTTTATCAATTCCACCAAGAGTATCAGTAAACCCTTACTCCAAAGCAGTCACTGCCATTATTTAACTTTAGCACTTACAAAATAATAAATATCACTAAAAATTCAGCCCCTACATAATATCATTGCTATCATTGCAGTATACCTTATTATATGTCAAATTCTAAATCATAAGTGAACATATAATTCCTTGTCCATGTTCAGCCATATGGCATTTTTGTATGGAGCTGAATAATATATTTACTCTCCAATCGTCGGAGCTTTCGGATTCTATCACCCCCTCTCTCACTCATTTTCATCTGTGCTATTCCCACAAACCTTAATGATCTCCAATCATTAGTATGTGAACTTGCAAAATGTTTTGCCATTGTATAACTCATGTCTTGATTCGTAATGGCTCTAGTATGCTCTAAGATCCTTTTCTTGAGCGGACATATTGTGCTCCCAATATATCTTAATCCACATTCACACTCAAGCATATACACCACATATTGGCTTTCACAAGTAATTCTCTGTGAGATATGTGTGACCTTTCCTTTGTAATCCATTTATGTTTTTGTATTCCTTGCAATCTGGCACACTTTATATTTATTGCATTTATAGAAGCCCACTGCCTCAGTCTTCAGCCAATTTTATGTTCTTGGTGCTACATAATGGCTATTCACTAATTCTGTGCCCTGATATACTCAGACGTATTGGCAACAGTATGTCACGTGATATGCCATTGATTGGAATCCATGCAAAATGATCACAGATTTGTCAGACACTGTTCTGCATATACAGGAGTACTGTCATCTGTGATACACTTACTATTTATGAGTGCAAAAAATGTAATGTTGTGAGTTCTCACCAGTGTCATGACTCTTTCACCATTGAGTTGACAAATATCTCACACTGATCCACTTTTGCAGTTTATGGGGGTCATTTCAACCCTGGCGGTCGGTGTTAAAGCGGCGGCCAACCCGCCAACAGGCTGGCGGTTAAAAAAATGGAATTCCGACCCTGGCGGAAACCGCCAACAGAGACCGCCACTTCAACAGTCCGACCGCCACGGCGGGACAAACAAACAGCGCGGCGGTCACCGCCAACAGGCAGGCGGGAGACAAAGTACCGCCCACCCTATCACAACCCACTAATCCGCCACCTTTTCCAGGGCGGTAGCCCCGCCGATAAAAACACGAACGGAAAACGCTCACCTCCATAAACCCCACGAGGAATCTGGACAGCATGGAACCCAAACTCCACATCCTCCCAGCTATTGTCTTCCTGCTCCTCTACTAGGAGCATGAACGCCGGCGCCGAAGACAACGGTGAGTACTGCACCTACGACACAGGGGAGGGGGGAGGCAAAAAATTACGGGGACACACATACGCAACACACCCACCCCCACCCCCACCCACTACAACACACACATCAATGAATAGCAATACATCACAGTTACACCCCCAAACCCCCCGGAAGAATGCAAAGACAAAAGGAAATGATCATCAACTGTCGAATATATTGTATCACTGGCTTATAAATATATCACACATCTAAAACAATTATATACATAAATATTAAAAGTCCGATAATTTTTGTAGGCATTGTCCGTGGACCACTGGGCCCAAATCACATGGGCAAAGACCACACAGGATACCTGACACCAACGGAGAGAACACTGCAGGCGCATCAGATAGCAAAACTACAGGCACCTCAGGGGGAAGGGAAGGGGGGACACCTCAGCCAGATGAGTCCACGACGCCAGAACCACAAGGGGCCTCCATGCCCACTGTTCCATCCTGGGGAGTGCAAAGCCACAGTCTTTCAAGTCTCTGCAGTGGGTGGGTTCCCCACTGTGCCATCCTGGGGAGTGCAAAGCCACAGTCTTTCAAGTCTCTGCAGTGGGTGGGTTGCCCACTGTGCCATCCTGGGGAGTGCAAAGCCACAGTCTTTCAAGTCTCTGCAGTGGGTGGGTTGCCCACTGTGCCATCCTTGGGAGTGCAAAGCCACAGTCTCACAAGTGGATGACAGTCTCCACTGGTTCTGGAGGGGGAATGGTGCCCAGAGTGCTTCGTGCAGCCCTGCCCGACACAGATGAGGGCCTGCCCCTTCTGCCAATGGGCCAGCGGTGCTCGAGACGGCGGTGCCCAGTTCAGCGGTGCTTGAGATGAAGGGCCCATTTCAGCGGTGCTTGAGACGGCGGTGTCCAGTTCAGCGGTGCTTGAGACGGCAGTGCCCAGTGCAGCGGTGCTTCAGACGGCGGTGCCCAGTGCAGTGGTGCTTGAGACGGCGGTGCCCAGTGCAGCGGTGCTTGAGATGAAGGGCCCAGTGCAGCGGTGCTTCACACGGCGGTGCCCAGTGCAGTGGTGGTTGAGATGGTGGTGCCCAGTGCAGCGGTGCTTGAGATGAAGGGCCCAGTGCAGCGGTGCTTGAGATGAAGGGCCCAGTTCAGCGGTGCTTGAGACGGCGGTGCCCAGTGCAGCGGTGCTTGAGATGAAGGGCCCAGTTCAGCGGTGCTTTAGATGAAGGGCCCAGTTCAGCGGTGCTTGAGATGGCGGTGCCCTGTTCAGCGGTGCTTGAGACGGCGGTGCCCAGTTCAGCGGTGCTTGAGACGGCGGTGCCCAGTTCAGCGGTGCTTGAGATGAAGGGCCCAGTTCAGCGGTGCTTGAGATGAAGGGCCCAGTTCAACGGTGCTTGAGACGGCGGTGCCCAGTGCAGCGGTGCTTGAGATTAAGGGCCCAGTGCAGCGGTGCTTGAGATGAAGGGCCCAGTTCAGTGGTGCTTGAGACAGCGGTGCCCAGTTCAGCGGTGCTTGAGACGGCGGTGCCCAGTGCAGCGGTGCTTGAGATGAAGGGCCAGTGCAGCGGGGCTTGAGATGAAGGGCCCAGTCCAGCGGTGCTTGAGATGAAGGGCCCAGTTCAGCGGTGCTTGAGACGGTGGTGCCCAGTGCAGCAGTGCTTGAGACGGCGGTGCCCAGTGCAGCGGTGCTTGAGATGAAGGGCCCAGTGCAGCGGTGCTTGAGATGAAGGGCCCAGTGCAGAGGTGCTTGAGATGAAGGGCCCAGTTCAGCGGTGCTTGAGACGGCGGTGCCCAGTTCAGCGGTGCTTGAGACGGCGGTGCCCAGTGCAGCGGTGCATGAGATGAAGGGCCCAGTTCAGCCGTGCTTGAGATGAAGGGCCCAGTTCAGCGGTGCTTGAGACGGCGGTGCCCAGTTCAGCGGTGCTTGAGACGGTGGTGCCCAGTTCAGCGGTGCTTGAGACGGCCTTGCCCAGTTCAGCGGTGCTTGAGATGAAGGGCACAGTTCAGCGGTGCTTGAGATGAGTGTCCAGGTCAGCGTATCCGGCCATGGCATGGATGTCACTCGCCACCTGACATGTGGCTGGCGGGGCCTTCCTGCCCATCTGTCTGTTGGCTTGCGGGGCCCTCCTGGGCTGCAGTACCGGGCCTGTGGGTGTCCTCCTGCACACCTGGGACGTGGCTTGCGGGGCCCTCCTGGGCTGCAGTACCAGGCCTGTGGGTGTCCTCCTGCAAACCTGGGACGTGGCTTGCGGGGCCCTCCTGGGCTGCAGTACCGGGCCTGTGGGTGTCCTCCTGCACACCTGGGATGGGGCTGGTGGGGCCCTCCTGGGCACCTGGTCTGCTGCCGGACTTGTCGGGCGTGCTGCACTTCCCACCCTTCCCTGTTCACCTGTGGCTCTTTCCCAGCTTTGGCGGTGTGCCAGGTGGCACCCCACGTCCTGCCGGAGCCATGGTAGGGATTTTGGCCCCTGGTGTCTTTGGCCTCTCGCGCCGGGCACTGGCAATCTTCGGATGCTTTTCCGGGGGTGGGATGGCCGTGCCTTGGCTCCTAGCGGAACTGCCTGCCCTTGAGGGTGGGGGACTCCACAGTCCAGGGCAAACAGTCTTTATAGGTCCCAGTTTTGTGGTGGCTGAGGTGCTGATTGGAGTCTTATGAGATGGACGGGGTGGGGAAGTTGTTGGAAAGAGGTTAAGGTTGGCAAGGAAAAGCAATTTGGAAAGAGAGGGACGGGTAGTTGTAGTGGGTATGGGAGTGGAGGAAGAGGATGTGGTTGTAGGAGTGTGAAGTCTGGTGTCTTTGGGTTCAGGTGCTTGGGCTGGAGGCTGTCGTGAGGTGGATGGCTGTTGGGTGGGTGGCTGTCTGCGTTTGTGTAGTTTGGAAGAGGGGGTGACAGACACACTGGGAGAGGACACAGGGGACGTGTAAATGGTAGTGGGGGTGGTGACTGCACGTGTGCGGAGTGTTCTGGTGGGTGTACTGGTGATGGACGTAGTGGCTGAAGATGTTGTGCATGCAAGTGTGAGTGGAGACGTCACAGGGAGGGAGGAGGGAGACGCGGAGGAGGGGGACACAGTGGAGGCAGTGGGTGTTGGTATGTCTGCATGTGGATGTTGCTTGTGTGAATGCTTGTGTGATGTGTGGTGCTTATGTTTGGCTGAGCTTCCCTTGGGTGTTGAGGTGTGTGCAGGCTGGTCTGATGGTGTGTCTGGGATAGGCAGAGGTACAGAGGATTGGGTCTGGGTGGAGGAAGTTGGAGGGGGGAGTCTAGAGACAGGGACAATGGCTGCCGTCAGTGCTGAGTCCAGAGCGTTGAACTATCGCTTATGGGCAGCCTGACCAGAATGAATGCCCTCCAGGTATGCATTACTCTGGTGCACCTCCCTTTCTACACCCTGGATGGCATTCAAAAGGGTAGACTGCCCAACAATGATGGTCCTCAGGAGGTCAATGACCTCCTCACTGAGGGCAGCAGGGGTGACAGGGGCAGGGCCTGAGGTGCCTGGGGCGAAGGAGATGCCCCCCTTCCTGGGTGAGCGGGCACGGGGCAAACGCTGAGGGGCTGCTGGGAGGGCGGTGCTGGTGTGCTGGGTGGCAGCTGTACCTGTTGTTGCGGGGGGCACGGATGTTTCCTCCACCACAAGGGAGCTCCCTTCAGAGGACGAGTCGCTGTCACTAACATCAGCACGAGTCCCCGCTGTGGAGCTCCCCTCGCCCTCCGTCCCACTGGTGTATTCGGACTCCGTTGCATGGCCCTCCAGGGCCATGTGGGATGCAGCTCCCTCGTGCTCCAATGACACTTCTCCTCCGCCTGATAATGCTAATGCACACATGAACAGGAAGACCACAAAAAAGGGTGGTGGTGAAATAAAGACATGTTGAGTGCATGCATTGGCGACACCGTTGGCGGAGAGGACAGACACAGAAGCCCCCTGCACTACGCCGCTCACTTGGGGTCCACTACGCAATCCGTGGAACATGGCCTACAAGCCTATGGACGACAACTGCACACATAGATGACACAGGGTCATGGATACCTGTACTTGGCACCCTACAGAGGTGGGGGGCGGGGGCACAGGGCCATGCCTTACGGAGGGGCCTAGCCTACAGAAATCGCCCTGGCCTAGGGATACCCACAGCCCTCCTCCCCCACCCAGACACCTCCACTGCGCGCAAAGTCACCAGAGTGAGAGTGTACTCACCCCCTTGTGTCTGCTGTGATGTCCTCACGCGCCCATCCAAATCGGGGTAGGACACCGCCAGGATCCGGGACATCAGGGGGGTCAAAGTCCGACTGGCACCCCTCCCGCGTTGGGAGGCCATCCCCAGCCGAGCCTCCGCCGTCTTCCTGCTCCAGCGGCGGATGTCCTCCCATCTCTTCCGGCAGTGGGTGCCTAGTCTGTTGTGGACCCCCAGGGTCCGGAAGTCCTTGGCGATGGCACGCCAAATGTTGATTTTCTGGTGGGCGCTGACCTATGTGACATGTACAGGGAGAGAAGTATAATCATCACCTTCTGCATGCTCCATGTGAGTGGCCCCCCATCCCCACCCTTGCCATGTGGCACATGCTCCCATCTGTCCTTTGATGCATGCCTCAATCGCTCCCCTCCCCACCATCATTCATCTACACCACTCAACACGGGCATAGCCCACAAAGCATGGTCCCAGTGTACTTACCTGTTGGTCTGGAGGACAGTAGAGTAGCGCATACTGGGGGAGGACCCCATCCAAAAGTTTCTCCAACTCCTCCGCAGTGAAGGCAGGGGCCCTTTCCCCAGTCGCATGAGCCATTGTCTCTTCCTGACCGAGGTCACAGCAGCACTTGCAGTGTAGGTCCTCTCCTGTGGAAGATCAGGTATTGAGTGATTAAGCTGATAGAAAATGGCGGTTACGCCCGCGGCGGTGCGTACCGCGGCTGTGCGTACCGCGACCGCCGGCGCACATCGTCATTGGCTCCTGAAACCCATAGGGTTCAATGTTAACCAATGGTGCTTTGCGCCGCGGTCTTCGACCGCCTACCGCCACGGTGTCCCACGGCAGCGCATTGACCTCACATCCCATTGTCGCACTTCACAGGTCAGACAGCCGCCATTTTAAGGGCCCACATGGCTGAATTTGTACTGCGACACACATACCTAGGCCTTGCATCGACACTCATACAAGCCATACAATGCATAGGGATTCGTGTTATGTGCAAGCTGTGGGAACGTACCTGTGGTTTGATTGACTCTGTGCTCGCTGTTGTCCTTCATAGGCACTGTCCACTGGGACTTGCAAGGAGATGGAGGAATCTTCCCGTGTACAGACCGCTGGTGGACCTGTCGACAATGGAGGAAAGACATGTCATACTGACATACAGGCTTGACCGAGCCACTATACAGGAACTGTGTGCCCAGCTGGAGCCAGACCTGATGTCACCTATCCGCCAACCCACAGGGATCCCCCCTCAAGTGCAGGTTCTGTCAGTACTTCATTTCTTAGCAAGTGGGTCATTTCAAACAACTGTGGCCATTGCATCAGGGATGTCCCAGCCCATGTTTCCAAGGTGTTGTCCAGAGTGTTGTCTGCCCTGCTCAAACACATGCGGAGCTACATCGTCTTCCCTGAGGTGGGGAATTTGGCTACAGTGAAAGGTGATTTCTACGACCTTGGACATATTACCAACATCATTGGTGCCATTGATGGGACCCATGTTGCTTTGGTCCCCCCAGCAGGAGTGAACAGGTGTACAGGAACATGAAGAGTTATCATTCCATGAATGTCCAGATGGTCTGTTTGGCTGACCAGTACATCTCCCATGTTAATGCCAAGTTCCCTGGCTCAGTGCATGATGCGTACATCATGTGGAATAGCAGCATCCCTTACGTGATGGATCAACTCCAGAGGCACCGTGTGTGGCTAATTGGTGACTCTGGTTACCCCAACCTGTCATGGCTACTGACTCCAGTGAGGAATCCCCGGACAAGGGCAGAGGAACGGTACAATGAGGCCCATGGACGTACTAGGAGGGTGATAGAGCGGACCTTCGGCCTCCTGAAGGCCAGGTTTAGGTGCCTCCATATGACAGGTGGATCCCTAATGTACTCACCAAAGAAGGTGTGCCAGATCATCGTGGCCTGCTGTATGCTTCACAACCTGGCTTTGCGACGCCAGGTGCCTTTTCTGCAGGAGGATGGTCCAGATGGTGGTGTTGTAGCAGCTGTGGAGCCTGTGGAGAGTGAAGAGGAGGAAGGCGAAGAGGACGACATAGACAACAGGAACACAGTAATACTGCAGTATTTCCAATGACACACAGGTAAGAATCCCCCCCGCAATATAACATTTACTTAACCCCTACTACCTCTCTACTGTCTGTCCTTTTCCCCCAGTGTATGGTAACTGAGTTGTGACTTTCCCTTCAGATTTCAGAGCTGTGGGCCCCACTGCGTGACATCTGCTTTGTTTCCCCATGGACTAAAGCTGTGTGACATTGGTATGTTGGCATCACAATGAAAATAAGCATTTTGGCACGGTCATATCTAATACATTTGTTCCAAATAACAGCCAGACTCCTGATTGTTTTATGCAATAAGTGTGTTTATTACAGTGCTCTAAATTGGTGGGTGGTTGCAAATCGGTGAGTGGTGATGGTGGAGGATTGTCCATGGCAGAGTCCAGACTATCAGTATCACAGGTGCAATGTCCAAATGCCTGTGGAAAGTGGAGCAGGGGCAGTTTAAGGTTGGACAGGGTGTCAATGTGGGACAGTGGGATGACAATCAGGGAGGTATCCTTTCGTGGCGGGGGTCTTGGCATCTTACTCTGTCTTCTTCCTGGATCTCAGGGCCCACTTGCGGGGTGGTTCTCCTTCTGCAGGAGGTGGGGTTCTGGTGGCCTGTTGGTCTTGTGTCGGGGCCTCCTGTCCACTAGCGCCGGCGGAGGTGGTAGGCAGTTCTTGGTCCATGCTAGTGACAGGGGCCCTTTGTGGTGCCAGAGTGTCCCGCAATGTGGTGACTACCTGATTCAGTGCCACTACGATGGTGCCCATGGCGGAACAGATGTTTCTTAGTTCCTCCCTGAACCCCATATACTGTTGCTCCTGCAGAAGCTGGATCTCCTGAAACCTGGCCAGGACCGTGGACATTGTCTCCTGGGAGTGGTGGTATGCTCCCATGATGGAGGAGAGGGCCTCGTGGAGAGTGGGTTCCCTGGGCCTGTCCCCCCCCTGTCGCACAGCAGCCCTCCCAGTTCCCCTGTTTCCCTGGGCCTCTGTCCCCTGGACCGTGTGCCCACTACCACTGCCCCCAGGTCCCTGTTGTTGGGGTGGTGGGTTAACCTGGGTTCCCTGTAGTGGTGGACACACCGCTGATTGACGTGTCCTGGGGACAGAGGTATGGGCCCGCTGGGTGGGTGCTGTGCTGGTGTTCCCAGTGGGGGGAAGGTCTGCTGTGGGCTGTGGCTGTCTGAGGGGAACCGACTGTCCAGAGGTCCCCGATGGGCCGGGCTGGTCATCTAGATCCAGGGAGACAGAGCTGCTGTCATCACTGTGGGCCTCTTCTGGGGGTGGAGTGGACATTTGTGGACCCTCCTGCGTGGTGACGTGGCGTTCGGGTCCTGCAGGGGTATAAAGGTATGGTTATTGCTTCTGTGTGTGCCATAGCGTGCAATGGGTGGGTACCCGTGTACCCCAGTGCTGGCATTTCCTTGTGGGGACTTTTGTGACGGTGGTTTGGGGGGGGGGTGTGCAGTGGGCATGCTTAGGTGATGGGTGTCCCTGCTTTGTGGTCGCATGCAGGGCTTGGTGTTGGGATGGGTGGGTTGTGATGGTGAGACATTTACAAGGAGTAAGTGTGATGGGGTGAGGGTGAGGGTGGGGGTATGAGTTGGCATGCTGGTGGGGTGGAGGGGATGAAGTAGTTAAGATTAGACTTACCAGAGTCCATTCCTCCGCCTACTCCTGCGAGGCCGTCAGGATGCAGGATCGCCAAGACCTGCTCCTCCCATGTTGTAAATTCTGGGGGAGGAGGTGGGGGTCCGCCGCCAGTCTTCTGCACCGCGATGTTGTGCCTGGATACCATGGAACGCACCTTCCCCCGTAGGTCGTTCCACCGCTTCCTGATGTTGTCCCTATTTCTTGGGTGCTGTCCCACAGCGTTGACCCTGTCGACTATTCTGCTCCATAGCTCCATCTTCCTGGCAATGGTGGTGTGCTGCACCTGTGTCCCGAAGAGCTGTGGCTCTACCCATACAATTTCCTCCACCATGACTCTGAGTTCATCGTCAGTAAACCTGGGGTGTCTTTGCAGTGCCATGGGGTGGTGTGGGTGATGTGTGGGGTGGATTGTGTGGTGCTAAGTGTGGTGCTGTGTATTGGTGTGTTGTTTGAAGTGCGTGGTAATATTGCAGGGTGACAATGAATTGCGCGTCTGGGTGCTCGGTTCTCTTTTCTCAGTGCGTGTTCACGAATCTCGAGGAGTGGGCATTTGTGGGTGATGTGGGTGTGTGTTTTATATTGTATTGGGTGTGTGGGAGTGGTGTGTGTATGTGGATCAGATGTGTGTATTACGATTTGACCAATGTGGCTGTGTTTTGTAAGTGTGTGTGTATTTTGAGCGCGGCGGTGTGTACCGCCAATGGAATACCGCGGTTGAAAGACCGCCGCGTGGATTCGTGGGTCGTAATGGCATGGGCGTTTTTCTGTTGGCGTGACGGTGGAGGTTTGGTCATCGCCAGTTTCTCGCTGGCCTTTGGTGTGACGGACTTTTGTGGATGTCTGTATTTTGGCGGTTTGCCTGTTGTGGGTTAGAATGACCGTGGCGGTGTACCACGACCGCGGCGGTGTTATGGCGGTCTTCTGCATGGCGGTATGCGCCTTTTACCACCGAGGTTGTAATGACCACCTATGTCTTCTATTTACATACCTTGCAGTTTAGCCCTAATGCATCACATGGTGATTCATCTCTATTTTCCTTTCGTACTGACAGTTCATTGTTGGATATGAGTATTTTCAGTTAAACATGTTTGTTCGACAGGGAACACATACACAGTGATCAGTGCATAGTATCTGGTACTTTCAGGATGATGACAGTGTTCACACTTGATTGGGAGCTGTTGTGGCCTAATTATGGTTTTCTGGATGTGGTTGTATTTTTTCAAGTGGGACTGTGACAAACACTTGAAGACATATGTTAGACTGACTCATTTATTGACATGATTGGCAGTCATGCCTTCAGTCACATGTCCTTTACTAAAGAAGTTCTTCACCATGGGTCTGATTCACAAAGGTAAAATTAGACCAAAAGTCTAAGTTTAGAACAAAAGTTTATGTTTGTGTTTAGAACTAAAGTCTACCTTTACTGTCAGTTAGACTTTTGGTCTAAGTTTAGAACTTTGAACTAAACTTAGACCAAAAGTCTATAGTTAGACAAAAAGCCTAAACTTAGACCAAAAATCTAACTTTACTATGAAGAATGTTAGACTTTACGTCTAAACTTAAATTTCTGCTCTAAACTTGAACTTTTGTGTAAGTTTACCATTCTGAATCAGGCCAGATGTGTGCATGTCTCCGGGCACCTGCAGCAGTGCTTTGGAGGTCAGGATTATGTGGTAGCTCATCCTCCTCCTCTTTTTTTGGTGCTTTCTGTTCTTCGTCCCAGGGGACATTTGCCCTGACACAAATATTCTACAGTATTGCTCAGGCCAATATTATCTTGTAGGCTAAGGGGGGAGGAGGGGAATGTAAGAGTATCGCACCCAAAACATCCAGGCAGTGAAACCGGCCCTTGAGTAGACAAAAGGTCTGCTCTGAAAGTTTCTCATACAACTGTGCGCCTGGTTGTAAGCCTTTTGTGCCTCAGTTTGTGGGTTTCCAAATGGTGTCATGACCCACTGTTGGATACCTTATCCTTGGTCAGCTGAAATGTAAAAGAAAAGAAACAATGTGATTGTTTTGAATTACTTTTTTTGCATAACTCCTGCCCATGTGCATTATTTGAAATGGGTTTTATCATGCACTTCTCCCAATTATGACCGCATGTTATGTTGATTATGCCAGAGTAGTGTAGTTTCCAGGGGGCTGTTACCTCACTGAATGGTGTGTCAAGAGCACTGCGTGGGCAGATACATCATACAATTCAACTTCCTGACTTTCATATTTCTGCAGCAGATTTAGATGGTGGCTGATTCCCATTGTTCAAGTCCACTCAGTGTTTAGTGTTTAGTGAGACAGAATGTGAATGTGATTTTTTTTTTGTAGGGCCAGCCTAGGTTGTTGGTGACTTGCCAGAAATGGCTGACACATATAGAGGTCTATGCTCATTCCTAGATGTTGATGTTGCCATACATTATATTTGTCCATGCCTTGGATTGTCCTGCATTGCCCAAGACAGTTGAAATGATGCCATCCACATAGTATGCACTCACACATGCAAACTGAGTGACATGATGTGACAACTGCCATTTCCCAATCCATGGTTGCATGTCACGGTGAGGGAACATTGTGTATATGTGTGACAGCATTGTCCTCAATTTGTGCACACAACACATATATCCTGCCTATGTTTGTGGTCATCTACAGTCCAGCTGCACAAATTACTGCACTGTGCTACATCTCTAAGAAGGGGAACTGGTACACAATAGTTGGGACTTCCTGCAGATTTGGGGTTCATACAACTAGTCTTACACACAAGTTGGCTAGCAAGTACATATTCACACTTGCATCAGGGGTTGTACGTGGTCTTCTTTGCTTTCAGGATGGAATTTGTGTATGTGGGTGCACCTTTCAGCCAAGGTTGTTGCCTCAGAAGCATGGTGAGAGATGTATGTATGCAGCATTACACTTCACATATGTCAGATGGGAGCTATTTTCCATACCATTATACATGTGTACAGTTACATGTCACCTGCATAGTCTGTGTTTTGTCATCTGGCACATAGGGCCTCATTTACTGGGCCCATGGCACAGGACAGCGCAGCACGTTTCTTGCTGTGCTATCATGCACCACTGGGAAAGGGCATAAATGCAGCAATCTTCAAGATATAGGGGGTTATTCCAACTTTGGAGGAGGTGGTAATCCGTCCCAAATGTGACGGATTTACCACCAGCCGTATTACGAGTTCCATAGGATATAATGGACTCGTAATACGGCTGGTGGTATATCCGTCACTTTACCGTCACTTTTGGGACGGATTACCACTTCCTCCAAAGTTGGAATAACCCCCATAGTGGTTTTCAGTCCTCCAACCTGCAGTAGCACACAAATTGCTTCCATGTGCAAATGCAAGCAGCCTTGCACCAAGGGATACCTTCCTAACCAAAAACAATCATAAATGGTGTTTCTGTAGCACACATAGTAAGAGGCTGATGCAGGGAAAAATAAGTATATTTCTTCCCAATGCATCACTCTTATGCCACCCCTGAGGTGTGAAATAGATTCTGCTTCATTCCCAGCTTTGTAAATCTGGGAATGCATCAGATACCTTCAGCTTACAATGGGTGTTGCATGGGAACGTCCTAAGCAAAACCAATGGAACGCCCCTTTCACATAATATTATACATGAAAGATGTTCATATTTCCAAGACCATAAAAAGCCATTCAATATGGGTTTGCATGCCCTTGTACACATGGACTGGTACACTGTGCCACCAGACCACGAGTAAAATGTTGCTCTGGTGGCGCATTGTGCCAGTAGGGCCTTTAACATTAGGCCCCTTGTCCCTGATGTGTGAGCCATGAACATGGTTCACCTTCCTTGCACACAGATGGACAGATTTTCTAGCTGCCATGCATGGCTGTGTGCCTTTACATCATGCATCATGTGCAAAACTGGGCTGAGATGTCTTTACCTACTGGAGTATGGTGCATATATGTGTCAAAGGACTCATCCTACAGTCCCTATCTGTGCAGGCAGACAGTTATCTGTGTATTGTGTCCCCACATCTATTTGTTATTGCATCATTTAGGTACTTGCTGTTTCCTTACATAGAAGCAGGCCATTTCCATATTGTCCAACCTAGAATCTCTGGTTAGTGATGGACTGCCAGAAGATGTAGATATCATATACACTGCCCAGGTATTTAACAACCACATTCAGGTGCCATCCACGATGGTCAACGATGGCCTGTACATTCATTGAGTGGGTATGTTTCTGATTCCTGTATAAGTGTTCAGTTGCAGCAGGAGGAACGAGTTGCAAATGTGTGAAGTCCATGGCACCCGGCACATGAGGAAATCTGACAACGGTGTTGCATCCTTGTTGTATTTCCTGCTCTATTTGCTGGGTGTTAGGGAAGAGGATGTGGCGGGGTGTGAGGTGGATGATGGCACCCAGGACAGAGGGGAGGAATGCTGACAGGGAAGGCTGTGATGCTCCTACCACTCATGCTGCAGTGGTCTGGAAGGAGCCTGACACAAGCATATGTAGTAAGGTCAGTAGCTTGGTCAGTGGTGGTATGTTGGTGACCCTGTCACCGTAGCCTGCTGTCTGGGTGCAATGAGGTGGAGCAGTTTGATTATTAATTCCCCTGCACAGCAGGTAGAAGTTGATGACCTCTTCCTCCCTGAGGGCAATCAGGGATGTCCTATTGACCTTACTTTAATCAGATAAACAACTTATACTTTTCTAAACTTGTGTGGTGTCTTTCTGTGATGTATTCACTGTGGTATTGCATGAGTTATTGGACAAATACTTTACACATTGCCTTCTAAGTTAAGCCTGACTGCTCAGTGCCAAGTTACCAGAGGGTGGGCACAAGATATTTTGGATTGTGTGTGACTTACCCTGACAGGAGTGAGGGTACTTGCTTGGACAGAGGGTATGCTGCCTGCCAACCAAAGACCCCATTTCTAACATTGGTGGCAGCGGTGAGGATTGGACTTGTATTTGTGGAGCAACATACAATAGCTATGTGTACGCTACCTACCCAAAGTTTAAGGTCAACCTGATTTTTCCTCTTTTTCTGCAATTTCTTTTTCTGATTGACATTCTAACCTACTCTTTATACAACATGTCTCTGGCTGGGTCCCAAACAGGAGCTAGAGAGTTTGTCCTAGCCAAGCTGGGGACCCACACTGTTAACCAGCTGAAAGGGTTCTGCAAAGGGATGGGAGTACCTACCTGGGGTGCCTCCAAGAAGGAAGAGTACCAAAAGGTGCTGAGGGCCTGGGCAGAAGCCCATTCACAGGAGAATGTTGAGGTGGAGGAGCCAGAGGATGGCCTCTCAGAGGATTTGCCACCAGCAGTGGGGGATGTTACCCCTGGCATTGTGTCCCCTGCTAAACCAGGGAGCAGTGCTCTAGTCATGGCCCGACCAGAGAGGAAAGGAGGGAGGAGAGAGAATTCCAATTGCAAATGGCAAAGTTAAACATGGAGGCAGAGGAGAGGAGAGCTGCTGCTGAGAGAGCAGCCAAGCAAGCTGAGCCTGAAAGGGCCTTGGCTGAAAATAAACTACTTCTGGCTCATGAACTGAGTCTAAAGGAGCTGGACCTCAAGTCTAGGCAGTCTGAGTCCAGCATTGATGGTGGCAGCATATATATAGGACCTGCTGGAGACAAGAAGTTTTGTATACCCAAAAATGTAGTGCCACATTATGTTATGGGAGAAGACATTGATAAGTGGTTGGCTGCTTATGAAGTTGCACTAAGGGCTCATGGGGTTCCGGAAGAGCAATGGGGGGCAGACTTGTCGAGGTATGTACCAGTTGTGGGGAGGGACACTCTCCTTACACTGGATTAAAGGGATCAAAACACGCGCCCATAAAAACCACTTTACTTGTCAAGTTTGGATTGACCCCTGAGAAATACCATCAGAGGTTCAGAGATAGCACCAAGTTCTCCACACAGACTTGGGTAGACTTTTTTTATTCTTCCTGTAAGGCACTGAATGTATGGGTGCAGGACAGGGAAGTAAATGATTATACAGGGTTGTATAATCTGATGCTGAGAGAGCATATGCTCAGTGTTTGCTTTACAGAGTTTCGCCAGCACCTTGTTGACACTACGCTGACTGATCCTAGAAAGCTTGCTGAGGAGGCGGACCTCTGGGCTAGCACCAGAGTGTCGAAAACGGTATATGGGGGGGCACCCACAAAGGTGGTCAGGGTTCCACCAAAATAAAGAGGGGGGAGACAAACTTAAAAATGAGGAGTTCTCAAAACGCCCCAAAACAATTCCCAGGAGGGTGATGGTAACCAGTCCCAGCCTGAGTCTGAGAAGAGGCCAGGGTTCTTTGATAAGAAGAAAGGGAAGTTTGTATCCAAATGCTTAGAGTGCACCAAGTTTGGTCATTACAAGGGTGACTCCAAGTGTCTCATGGGGGCACAACCCCCCACTGGAGGGCTGACACCTAGGTTAGCTAGTGTAGTGCTCGGGTAGGAGGTAGGTAGTCACAGCTAGTTTAGGGGAACAAATAGAGGTAGCCCTAGTGTCCCTGGGAGATGAGGAAATGGTGCTAAAAGCCCACATGCCTGACAATACTTCCAAGTATAGGCAGTGGATCACGATTAGTGGGCAAAGGGTGGAGGCTCTCCATGAAACTTGAGCTAGCTTGAGTACTGTTAGTGATCAGTTGGTGTCAGCAGAGCAGGTAATCCCCAATACATTCCACCAGGTCATAGTCACTGACAATCATGAAAGTCTTCTACCGGCGGCTCTAGTTCCCTTTGAGTGGGGGGGTCTCTGGTACTCTGAAAGTATCTCTGAGTCCTGCCATGCCTGTAGATTGTCTGTTAGGCAATGACCTTGAGCATACAGTCTGGAAGGATGTGGAGCTTAGGTCTCACCTGGAGATGTTAGGTGTGCTTGAATGGGTCTGCATGACCACACGGTCCATGGCTGCCTGATAAGGGAGTCATGGGCGTCTGGAACCTGGAACAATGACCTGACAGTTGTAAAGAGGAAGGGAAAAGGGTGCAGGAAACTGTTCCCAGATGTTTCCGCAGTGGTTGATGGGGTCCCGGAGGAGGAGGGCCCTGAGCTGACTGGGGAGGACATCACCGCCCTGGGTAACCTGCCTGAGCGTGCTGGCTGAAAAGTTGAGGGTGGACCAATCAGGGAGGAGTTCTGCAAAGCGCAGAAGGACTGCCCTACTCTTAAGAGTTTCAGATGACAGGCCGCAGCCCAGGCAGCAGGTGAAGCCTCTGGCAATCACCATATCTATTGGGAGAATTATCTCCTTTACTGTGAGCCTAAGGTGCCTGAAGCTGGTGCAGCACGTGTGCTGGTGGTTCCCCAGTGCTTCTGGGCCTTCCTACTGGGCCTATCTCACAACATCCCCCTGTCAGGCCATTTGTGGCAAGACAAGATCTTTTCCAGGCTTGTCACCCACTTTCATTGGCCCAAATGCAGATAGCCTCAGATGCGTTCTGTAGGTCCTGCACAACCTGCCAGGCTAGTGGGAAGACAGGGAAAAGGCTAAAGGACCCCTGATCCCACTCCCCGTCATTGGCAACCCCTTTGAAAGGGTGGGCATCAACATCATTGGTCCCTTGGACCCAAAAACTGCCCTAGGCAACAGGTTTATCTTGGTTTTGGTGGACCATGCCACCCGCTATCCAGAGGCGATCCCTCTAAGGACAGTGACTGCACCGGTGGTGAACAGAGCTCTTAGGGGGATTTGTACCCACGTAGAATCCCCAAAAGAGACTGTGTCTGACAGAGACACAAACTTCATGTCTGCAAACTTGCAGTCTATGTGGGATGCGTGTGAGGTTACCTATCTGTTCACCACCCCTTACCATCCTCAAACCAATGAGCTTGTGGAAAGGTTCAACAAGACCCTAAAAGGCATGATCACAGGCCTACCTGATGCCATAACGCATAAGTGGGACATCCTCTTGCCATGCCTTCTCTTTGCTTACAGAGAGGTGCCCCAGAATGGGATGGGGTTCAGCCACTTTGAACTTCTCTATGGGTACCCTGTCAGGGGACCCCTAAGCATTGTGAAAGAGGGGTAGGAAAAAGCTCCCAGGAAACCCCCCCAGGATGTGATTAGTTACATGCTGGCCCTCCGTAACCAGATGCAGCGCTTCTGGAAACAGGCCAAGAGTAACCTTGTGGCCAGTATAGAGGTGATGAAGCAATGCTATGATCAGAAGGCCATCCTGGTAGATTTTCACCTGGAGACAAAGTATGGGTCAGGGAGCCAGTAGAGCTGAGATCTCTCCAGGACCACTGGACTGGCCCACTTGATATCAAGGAGCAGAAGGGGGTTGCCATTTACTTAGTTGACCTCAAGACCCCTAGAAACCCCCTGAGTGTGCTCCATCAAAACAGACTAAAGCCTCATTTTGAGAGGTCTGAAGTCAGCATGCTTCTGGTGACAGATGAGGGCATAGAGGAGGAGAGCGAGCCTCTCCCCGACCTCCTTTCTGCCAAGGAAGGTGATGGGTCAGTGGAGGCTGATCTGACGTCCTGACCCTAGATCAGAAGGGAGACTGCTACAAGTTATTATAGCAGTTCTCTTCCCTGTTTTCCCTCACCCCTGGGCTCACACAATTGTGTGTCTACAACATTGACACCAGAGACAGTCCTCCTGTAAAGAATACAATTTACAGATTGTCAGATAAGGTGAGGTCCAGCATCAAGGAGGAAGTTACCAAGATACTGGCTCTTAGGGTGATAGAGTAGTCCAGCAATCACTGGTCTAGCCCAGTCGTGCTAGTTCCCAAGCCTGCCACTCCCGGTGCCAAGCCAGAGCTTAGAGTTCTGCATGGACTACCGGGGTCTCAATTCTGTCACAAAGACAGATGCTCACTCCATCCCGAGCTGATGAGCTCGTAGTCAGGCTAGGCACTGCCAAGTTCCTTAGTATATTTGACCTCACGGACTGAAAAATGCCCCCGCTAACTTCCAAAGGTTGGTTAACGGGGTCCTAGATGGCGAGGATACCTTCTGCGCAGCTTACCTAGACTTCATCACTGTCTATAGTTCCAGATGGGAGGAACACCTGCTCCACCTCAAAGAGGTGTTTCAGACCCTGCAACAGGCAGACCTGACAATCAAGGCCAGTAAGTGCCAGATTGGGCAGGGTTCCATGGTGTACACTGGACACCTAGTAGGTGGTGGCAAGGTGCAGCCACTCCAGGCCAAGATCGAAACCACGAAGGCCTGGTAAACACCTAGAACCCAGACCGAGGTGAGAGCCTTCTTAGGTCTCACCAGATATTACCACAGATTTGTTAAGGGTTATGGCACCATAGGGGCCCCTTAACAGAACTCACATCCAAAAAGCTACCTAGGTTGGTGAATTGGACAGAGGCTTCCCAGGAAGCTTTTGACTCTCAGAAGGAAACCATGTGCACGGCACCCATGCTCAAGGTACCAGACTACTCCAAAGAATTAATAGTGCAGACAGATGCACCAGAGCATGGCATAGGGGAGGTCCTAGCACAGCTGAATGAGGAGGGCTTAGACCAACCTGTAGTCATGATTAGCAGAAGACTATTACCACAGCAACAGAGGTGGGATGCTATTGAAAGAGAAGCATTTGCTATGGCCTGTGCACCGAAGAATCTGAGACCATACCTGTTTGGGACTCACTTCTGGGTTCAGACATACCACAGGCCCCTCAGATGGCTCATACAGATGAGGGCTGAAAATCCTAAACTCTTGAGGTGATCCATTTCCCTACAGGGGATGGACTTTATGGTGGAGCATCGCCTGGTGACTGACCACACCAGTGCTGATGTCTATCTCTATACTTCTGCCTTAGCGATGAGAGCTCCCAAGGGGTTGGGTAGCTCTCCCTCTTTTCAGCTGGAGGTGACACATGCTAGACCTGACAGCCTTAGGGTGGTCACCCCCAACTTTCCTGCCTGCCTCCCTCCACTTTTTGACACTGTTTGTGCTGGTTTTTAGACTCTGCACATTTTACCACTGCTATCCAGTGCTAAAGTGCATATGCTCTCTTTCTTAAAACATTAGCTCATACCCAATTGGCAAATTTATTTTACTTGTAAGTCCCTTGTAAAGGGCACTGCATGTGCCCGGGGCCTGTAAATTGACTACTACTTCTGGGCCTGCAGCACTTATTGTGCCACCTACATAGGTAGCCCCTTAACCATGTCTCAGTCCTGCCATTGCAGGGCCTGGGAGTACAGTTTCACTGCCACTTCGACTTGGCATTTAAAAATACTTGCCATGCCTTAAAATGTCCCTTTTTCTACATATAAGTCACCCCTAACGTAGGCCCTAGGTAACCCAGAGGGCAGGGTGCTGCGTAGGTAAAAAGCAGGACATATAGCTAGGTGTTTTACATGTCTTGGTAGTGGAAAACTCCTACATTTGTTTTCCACTGCTGTGAGGCCTTCTCCATTCATAAGCTAACATTAGGGCTACCCTCAGATACTGTTTGAGGGTAGATTCCGATCAGAAAGGGGTAGACAGGTCATATTTAGTATGGGCACAATGGTAATACAAAATCCTGCATACCGCTAGTTTAGAAATGGCACTTTTAGAAAGTAAGCATTTCTCTGTGCTTACATCCTTCTCCGTCTTACAATCCATGTCTGGGGTGGGCTGGTTGACAGTTCCCTTGTGCATTTTACCCAGACAGCCACAAACACACAATGCTCAGTCACACCTGCACATCTGCATACTGAACAGGTCTTCTTGGAGCGTGGAGGGCCTGACACTTACATTTCAAAGGGCAGTGGCCTGCCCTCACACAATGGACTGACAAACCCCCTACTGGGACCCTGGCAGACAGGGTTGTACTGAAAGGGGACCTTGTGCACTTCAAAACCACTCTTTGAAGTTTACCCCACTTCAAAGGCACTTTTGGGTACATAAACTGGGTCCCTTGCCCTACTAATTCAGACACTTCTGGACACTACACAATGCTCTTAAGGATGGGCACAGAACCTGCAGCCTGCCAAGAAGAATTGCCTGGCTGCTCAAAGGACTCACCTGGACTGCTTTTCTGAGAAGGACTGTTGCCTTGCTGTTTCCCTGCTGCCTTGCTGGCCTGTGCTCTGCTGAGAAGTGCTCTCCAAGGATTTAGATTGAGCTTGTCTCCTATAACTGAATTATCAGAGCCAGAAAGACTTCATCTCTGCAAAGAAATTCCTTGTGCAGCGAAAATCTATACACAGCCTGCCAGAATTTACCCATAGCCTGCCTTGTGGTAAAAGAATCACCTCATCGCTGGCCCAGAATGATGCAGCCAAGCTCCCTGAGTGGAAAGCAATGCAGCACCAGCGTTGTGACTTCGACACAAAGTCCTTGTTGTGTGGGAAATGATCAACGCATCGTCTGTGTGCACCCAGAAATCTGACGCATACCCTTCATTTTTCACACATCTCCTCCTCTGTGGTCTCCGTGCATGTAATTTTGACACAAACCAGGTACTTTGTGTTTGCAAGAGACATTTGTTGCTTTTAAGAACTTAAGACTATTCTTACTGATATCAAAGCGATATGTTCAACTAGAAATTATTAAATCTTGCTCGTTTTGACCTTAATTTAATCAGATAAATAACTTACATTTTTCTAAACCTGTATGGAGTCTTTCTGTGGTGTTTTCACTGTTTTATTGCATGATTTATTGCACAAATACTTTCCACATTGTTTTCTAATTTAAGCCTAATTGCTCAGTGCCAAGCTACCAGAGGGTGGGCACAGGATAATTTAGATTGTTTGTGACAGGAGTGAAGGTCCTTGCTTGGACAGGGGGTAACCTGACTGCCAACCAAAGACCCCATTTCTAACATACCTGTTCTGAGCAGATGTTACATTTTTGATGCAGTGAAGTGGCAGAAAGATGCAGTGAAATGTAGTTAACTTTAATGTAACAGTTCTGCATGGCTTTTAACGTGGGAACACCCACCCTGCATTCATTAGACCTGGAGGAGGAATAATGTGGCACAGAGCTTTACAAACTAGCTCAATGGTCCCATTGTGCCAATTTGTAAATGTGGCATAGTCTAGGGGACAGCTTGCGCAACCTACGGCGATGCAAGGGGCTTGTAAATAAGCCACTACATATTTTGTTTAACCTACCTGGGGTATAATGCAACATCCAGTCTTTACAAAAATGTCATTCTGTAAAAGTTAGCTTCTCTTAATAACGATTAGCCATAATCAAAATATCTGCATCATAATTATTTTTCAATTTTTAAGCCCTGTATTTTTCTGCTATTTTGTGCTTGTACCCTCAATTATCAAAGTCAAATGAAGAACTCGCATTTCATGTTTTAGGTCCTAATATTTAGCATCTGTTGTACTTCAGATTCATAGAGTTGTGATGGTAATTTCCCCATTTGAAAACTCCATCATTTTGCATTTGCTTCACTATTATGGGATAACAAGCTTGGTGAAGGCCTTGAAGGGACAAAGGGCCAGATGTATCAAAATATTTTGCACTCGCAAATGGCGAAATCGGCCGTTTGCGAGTGCAAAATCATGGTCTGCAATGCATCAAAGGCATTCGCAGACCACAAAATAGAAATCGCAAAAATTTAGATTTTTTGCGTTGCGACCTGGATTTTGCGAATCGCTATTTGCGATTCGCAAAATCCAGGTCGCAAGGCAATTCTGCTAAAAATCGCAAAGTGCGATTTTTCGCAGAATGGTATTTTGCACATGCAAAATATCATTGTCTGCAACCAGGTGGCAACCTGGTGCAAAACTTAAAAAATGCAGTAAAACTGCATTTTTAAATGTAATATGTAAAGCACACATGCCCTTTTGGCATGTGTGTACATGGTAAAAAAATAAAAAATTGGGGTGCAGGAGAGGGGGCCTTAGGCCCCCAGCACCCTGCCCTTTTGCATTTCCCAAATTGAGATTTCTGGTTCAGAAATCACAATTTAGGAAATGCAAAAAATTTGCAGCTATGGAGCTGCGAATGGGGCCAGTATCGCAATTTGCGATTTGGTAATTGCATTTGCGATTTTTAAGAAATCGCAATTACCGAATCGCAAATGTGATACATGGCCCTTTGCAAGTCGGTAATTGCGATTTCTTAAAAATCACAATTACCGAATCGCAATGGGCCAGAATCATACATCTGGCCCTTAAAGTACCTAAATAAAAGTGAGGCATAAGACCCTTCAGGCTATTTGGGCTGATAGATGACAATTTTTCAGAACTATGCAATACTGCCCATCCACACAGAGACCACTTTAAGATGCCTATCTCCCTATTTTTCTCCTACTATTATTAAGAGATGGGGAAGTATTAACATCCATGAGGTTGTAGACTTCTTGGATAAGAATGGAATGACATGTGAGGTAGAGATCAGGTCAAGAAATCATCAGTATGCTGTCTCCCCTAGCCTCACCTATATACAAATGTTCACTGTTCTTAATAGCCTGTGTCTATCTGCATTATATCAATTAACTGAATTAGTACATACATTGTTTAGGATGGACAAAGTAAATGACACAATGATATTGATATAAAGAACCATGCAGTGACAACCCTTAGAAAACTGCAACAATTTCAGTGGTGATCCAGTCTGTGAAGGTGTGGGCTCTAGAATCGATGAGGCTGCTGGGGTGCTAACTTTTAAAGGATGGCTTAAAAGACTATTTTCAATTTCCTGAATATCACATCAGCCACACTGGTGAAATTTGTTAGAGGAGTACACAGGCAATGAAGTTGTATTCACCTAAGGTAATAAGTTAAGCAGAGATATGACAAGGTAGTGCTCGGTCCCAAAAATCTTCACTATTGATTTGCATTAGAATCTGGGTTATTTTAGGCAGCAGACAGAAAAAATAAAACCCTTTTGCACTTGTAAACATCAGGAGTCTTCTGCCTGTATTGAGTCTGTTGGCATGTATGGTTGTACTGCCACATTCTCTTCGTTCTGCCTTCAGTGGTCTGTCATATTGCCACTCCCTTTCTTTCCTGTCCCACATGGTTGGTTTGTTGTCTCACCCCTGCCACTATGGTCTGTTGTGCTGTCACAGCCCCTCCTGCCTGCCCAGTGAGGTAAACTCGCCTCTGCACCCAACTCCCTGCCCTCAATTATACGAGTCCAGATCACGACCTCAGCCTACCTCTAGTATTATAACAAACAACTAGATTGCTAACATTCTATATTTATTACAAAAGTGTGGCACGTTTGACGGCATCTAGAGCTTGATGTAATCAAAAGTATAATACTTAAAGCTTTTTCTTTAGAAATTATAAAAATTGGAGGGTCTTATTCCCATAGAAATTATGGTTAGTGTTTTAAAAAACTAAAATGACAACATGTTTTCTGAGTTCTCAAATAGCGACATAGCACTTTTAAATTATTTGCTAATTTGATGGTTTTTTAAAATCCAGTTGATCACTTGAATATATGTTAAACAGGGGAGAGAATTTGGCTTTACAGCCAGAGCTGAAGACTTTGCAACTGGGGAAGAAGTTTAAAGTTTCATATTCAGCTCGACATCCTGTGTTTCTAGTCAAATTAGTTAATCTCCCAATGCCAAATGCTCAAAAGAATGTGTTATTGTGTAATGTAACTGATGCCCATGTAAAACACTCCAATACCTTTAGGTCAAGTCTGTGCTTTATAAAACTACAAAAAAAAAAGAAAAATGTAAGGATCATATTTAAGAAAAATGACACACAACTGTGCTAGTGCAGTTCTGCATCAAAAATGTTAACGTAAGCTGAACGCCATTCCGTAGAGCCATCCTTGTGCCATATTTATAAAATGACGACTGGTGGTGCTAAGGGATGGTTAGCGCAAAAAAAATGACACAAACCTCTCTGACATGCTGTAAACAAAAATGACGCTAATGCTGCAAAAGTGGCATTAGAATGTTTTGCTGCAAGCTTTTTTGATACAAAATGGGTTAGCACCATATTTAACTGCACCTGCATAAAAAAAAAACATGCACGCAAAAAAAATCAATTGGGAAGACAAGATGGAGAATGCAGGCAACGACAGACCCCAGGGAGATCCCAGTCAGCCAAGTACCAGCCAGGAGGGTCCATAAAAGTCCCAGGAGAAGGAGAAGAGGAAGTGGAAGTGTAATTTTAGTGAGGAGGAGAATGACATCTTGGTCTGAGAGTTGACGGAGCACCAATACCAGCTCTTTATCACCTCTAAATTGCCAATTGATAGGAGAGAGACTATATGGCATGCAATAGTAGATAATGTCAACAGCATGACAGAGGTGAAGAAGAATGTCACTGATTGCAAGCTCAGAACAAAGGAGAAACTAGCCAGCAACCGAAAGGCAGCACTGCAGATTGGAGGTGGAAGTCCCCAGGAGGACTTGGATGACTTGGAGGAGATGGTGGCAGCGGTTATCACGGAGGAGCTGGTCACTGGAATCGCAGGACAGGACAGTGCAGACTACCAAGAACTACCAAAAATGAATGGTAAGCTGCAGGGGGAACTATCTTGAATCTCACAAATGGTAGAAGGGGGCGGTATATAGGACACTCTGAAGCATGCAAAAGGGTCAAATCAGGACACATAGGGTCAAAATCAAAAGGCCCCATTGCCACCAAAGCTTCACTTTTAGTGATGCTCTGGTGGCGCTATGCACTACAACATATACACAAAGTGGTGTAAAGCCACTTACTGTGGCTTAACACCATCTTGTAAATATGGCTCCTCACACATGCAGCACTTTGCTTGGAAGGGGCTTGCAATCAGTGTGGCTGTGCCACAAAAACATCCGTTGCATAATGGTGTTGTCTTCAGTCCATTACAACATGTTCACCAGAGAGTTTGACTAAAGTCAACCCTACTCCAGGGGTGGTATCAGAATGGCACAAGGAGGCAAAAGGCTACTCATCATCCTCGTGTCTATGCCCTACTCATGAGTGCTGCATCCTGCCGCACACATAGAAATACTGCCTTGCCATAATAGATTGTTCATGTGCAGGAAGGCAGATCTTCCTGCATATCAACAATTTATCCCCTCAATGCAGGCACCCTTGCACTATGGTGCAACAAACCCTGTGTTTGTGCAGGGAGAATAAGTCTGTGCAGGCGTTGGGGGAAGCACAGGGGTGGGCTATCTTCCAGAAAACACAGTGCATCCCTGTGTTTCAATAGTGGTGCAGTGCAGTGCAACTATTAATGCCACTGCACCAAGCTGCACCATACATGAAAAAAATCAGGGCTTCACTGTGCAAGATGTAGAATGTAAGTCACGCAGGGTGGCCCAACAACAACTCCCAAAAACTTCCATGCGCCATTTCAGAATGGGCATAAAAGTGAACTCATACAATGTATGGGGCATGTCTGTGATCATCATGGACGAACTAATGTGGCTGACAATATAAAATAGTTGAAATGTGCCATACAAAAAGCAAGTCGGGCCAGCTAAAGGCAGATGACAAAGTAACAAAAGCAGTGTTAGCAAGGGACTCCCCTGTGCTTTGCTGCACTGGTGCCATCATCCATGGTGCCAATGCAGTAAAACACCAAAAGAGTGACAACACTCATTACACTGTTGTATAGCTTTTTTATCCATATTTTAGACATGTTATTTTAGCAAAATAGACCTGCTGTTGTACACTTTAGCCCAGTTACATTTTTATTCAGCATCACTTTATTTTTCTAGCAATAGCCACATTTGTGGTGTTGTTTTATTTTCTCTATCTAATTGTTCTTTCGCCTAGGAAAGCATTACGTTCCTAGCAGGGCATTCATTTTACTTTGTGCTTTCCTCAAGGCTGCAGTCAGATAGAGTTGCTGGCAAAAGTGGTACGCTGTGTCTCCAACATTCACAGAAACCCACATACTCCTACGTGGGGGCTTTTTCTTAAAAGGTCAACTGTTTTATTATGAAAAGACTCCTTTGTTCCAATCAAATTAGAGGGAGATTCCAGCCAGATGACCACAACTGCATGTTGAATGCTGAAAGCTTTGCTACATCTGCTTGGTCAGACTACTGAATCCCTGGCCTCTATGGGGATGATGACTCTCTAGACTACAGGCTTCCTTGTTCAGGTATGAGAGATGATGTCTTCCCAGGTGGGAAACCTGAAGTTTGGATTAGGGTTTATTATGCTGTGCTCTAGCTTAGGTAGGAGAAAAATATACCACTCAGTGAAAGTATGATGGGACTGTTATTGAGTCTCAATAAATCCTTGTTGAACCGAAGTCTTCCTTTGTTTATCTTTGCCTTTGTGAGACTAATGTAACTGAGAGAGATGGATGAGATCTGATCGACCACAATTCCCCTGAGGAGTCTTTCTTGTCATGCACCCAGTTGCCACCATCATCCCTGTTCTTGGACAGAGATGAGGCACTGCTAGTTAGCCGGAAAATCCAGATTAGGCTAACAGTTATCACATGGTGTGAAATTGTACTTAGTACCCCACAATCTATGCGATTCTTCCACCCAAATCCAGTAGCCTCATAAGGATAGTCAGAACCTAAGTGACGAATCGGAAAGTAAATTACCCTCTTCCATGGTGTCAGTGACTGATGCAAGGGGCCTGCAGGGAACATGGTGGTGTGGGATCAATGCACAAAATACCTTGAGAGGATGTGTGATGCACAATATAACACATAAATAACACCTACAACCTGGGGTCTGTAACATGTCACTGACCCTCCAGTAGCAAGTAAATGATGAGCCATGTCAACAGCCACTACAGTTAAAGACTGACATTTCACTATCTCATTGTAGAGGATGATGGCTTACCTCCTGCCGATCTGCCTGTCCTGTGTTTTACAGATGACATGGATGACCAGCTCCAGACCATCAATGAAGAGAATCTCCAGGATGTCCTAGGTTCCATCCAGACACCACCTCCAGTTGCAGGGAGGACACACAGCATTGTGGGGTCTCCACATGAACCACCCAACTACCAACACACAGCACCAACCAGTCCTGCACAGTCCTGGACTCAGAGGACCCAGACATGAGCTTTCAGAGGACAGTGGTAGGAGTCCTGCAGGAGCTCCACACACCCTCTCACAGACCAAAAGACTGTGAAGTAAAAGTGAAAGTGAAATCACTGTACCATGTATGCAGCCAAGAAGTCCTGTTTCATCACTTCCTGGGCATGAGCTTCACATTTTCTGATATGCTTTGTTTTTTTGACCCATGACTGTCATGCTTCAATTTTTCCCCATCATGGCTGACATGGCCTCATGACTTGCACAGGATGTGTTGGGGCCATTATTAGTTAAGTATGGAGTATTTGCATTTTCGTCAAAAAATTTGATGAATGCCGGTTATGCGTGGTATTCCTTCCCATGAAGGCTGACAAGGCCTGTGGACTTTCGATTGATGCGCATGGGCCAGGCATCATTTTTTGGAATAGCAGAATATGGAATTTTGCCGTTTGCATCAGATTTTTTGACGCATACCAGGAATGCCTGGATTTTGTTGGAAAGACTGACAGTGCACCCAGATGCCCATACCATGTCACAGGGGCTTTGCATTTATGTAGTCAGTATGGTATATCTACCTTTGTGTGCATGTGCATTCTTATTTTAACAGTAACATCAGGATGTGTTACCATTATGTTTGTATGTTTGTGTGATGTATGCGATGAATGATAACATTTGCACATGTGCATGTGTTGGTCGACTTTGTCCACATTCACATTACCACATATGTACTGGGAGTGCACATATGTGATGTAACACATATTTGTGGGTCTACAACATTGTAATGTTTAATTTCCAAATGTACATGTAACAACAACACAATAAATATGATGGGCTATGTTCAATACATGGTTATGCATGTGAGAACCTTGACAAATTGTACTCAGAGGATGCAGTGGACTAAGGCTGGGTTGATTTCACGTAACCCCAGCCAATGTGAATGCATGTGTGTCCACACTGTGGTGTGATTTTTGGTTCTGGGTTCATGATGCTATGCTACATGTGTAAAATCTGGTTCCCCATGCATCTATGATGAAGGAGATGGTGCACTCACATGTGTCAATGAAGGTTGGTATGTGAAGTATGTATAGAAAGACAAGTTTAGTTTTAAATGTGAAGAGAATGCCACAGCAGTGTGTTCATGGGATACGAAACCTCACATATCTATCTTCCTGCATGGACACATGCTGGACATTGTTAAATGGCTGTGTAGTCATGTTAGTGCCACCTATATTTCCAGATGTGGGAACACATCTGATAGTCATTTAAGTCTATCAAGGATCATGTAATACAAATTCATTTTCATTAGTGGAATGCTGTCTTTTGTGCAGACTCCAATACACAATACCAGGCCAGTACCATTTAAGTGGTACATGTGTGCTGATACACCTGCACAAATGTGATCACATTGCCTGGGACTTACAATTTCCTTTGGGGTACTTGATGTCAGGTATGCCCTATCATGTACAGGGGACTGGCTGCTTGTACGTGTAGAACATGTCCCATCATTTGGCATGGTCAATGGTTATACATTCTTAGTAATTTCCATCTGCAGCTTGGTTACGGCATGTATCTCTAGTGTAACTTGTTCATTTTTCAGGACCCAAGGAAAAGATGAAGTCATCTGTCACTGCCTTCTGTCAGAGAAGTATGTGATGGGCAACTACATCGTTGTTGTATCAAACATGATTGGGTTATGTACTGACCTAGACATCCTCTGTGAACATATGTTGGGTGATCACATGGTGACATTAGTCTATGTGTGTACCTTCTCCAATATCAACAGCATATCTTGTTTAGAACAGATTAGGTCGTACATTGCTGGTATTCTTTAGGCTGCTTACACTTTGTACTCATCTTCTACTGCAACATTGACCGGTCATACATGGACAGGATGCTACATGTGACTTATGTAATTTGAGGAGGTACACATCTACTACTATTGGCTACATGATACTTTCCCTCCCATTTCCAGACCTTGAGAGATTACATGACTTCCACATGACTTCCACATACAAACGAAAGAACACCAGCCAGGGCACTTGTGTCGTCTCCAGGTGGCTTCCCAATGTTGTATCTCCAAGTGTCTGCAGGTGTCTCTCAGCTGTCCTTCCACATCCTTTGGTGTATATGAGGATCCACTCACATCTGCATTACACAACCAATGCCACTGTCACCATGAGTGTATCTTGGTAGTGTGTGAAATCATCTCAGCTCTGGATTTTTGATTTGCCACATGCAACATATCTGTCTCCTTCTTCACCCATACAATTTAGGATGGGTCTGTGGCATGTTTGGACATTGCTAGACATACATGCACATCCCAAACCTGATTGGCATGGTGGAGATCCAGACATTTTGGGGATTTTGTCACAGTAAGTAACTTTCCCCTAGTCGGGTATGTGAGTGTCAATGAGAGGTGTGTTTTTGTATGCGGTGTGTGATGGTATCATACAAACTATACTGTGTTACCTTGCTGACACATGTCAACCATTGTAGGTAATTGCAAACCCTTTCCTACCTAGGCCATACACCTGTACATCAGTATTTATTCAGTATTTATTCACATGCAGATTAGCTGCAGGCATGTGTCAAGACAGCAGAATTGTATGACAAGTGTGTTAGAATGTAAAAGTGCGACAGACTCTGCCTACATTCCATCCACACATTAATTTGGTGGTGTATTCTCCCATTTTGTTGTTAATTCCTGGCTATGGGGCATATGTATGGAGAGTGGATCAGTACCCATTGCTGCTTTAGTTGTCTAGTGATCCTTAGCGCACTCCACAGCCAACGTGTGTGTGCTATATTTAAGATACTGCACACCATGTGACAGGGTTGGTTCCAATGGCAGTGCTGGTAGGTAACACCATTGATTTATGGTGCAGGGTTAGACTCAAACATTTGTTCCTAACCCTGAACAGTCAATTAAGGTCTCTTGATGCCAGTGGTGTTCCCCCTTATCACACATGCTCAGTGCTGACGTTACAGCTACCTGCCTGAGATGTGACACAGTTTAGTTCCTTATTTTCAAATGCACCATTTGGATACAGGCCCTACTGTGTGTGCACCCCCCTTGTATACATCTTGCCTGGCGTGGGCATGATGTGGGGAAAGGGGCAGGAATTTTCACTAAGCCTACTTAACACCACATATTTTTTCTGGTGCGTGGTTCTAGGCCTTCAAAAGCCACATAGCCATGAATCATAAGACGCTGATGTGTGGCATGGAGGCGCTTGATCCTTTTACATCACGACCTATGTTCCAACCATCTTTGTAACTGTTGTGTTTCTTTCCTGCTCTCTGAGGTATGAGCAACATTCCAATGGTATATGTAGTAGAGAATGAGTGCACCATGGACATTCTGGTGCAAAGTGGTTTATAGGTGATATTTACAAAGTGATATTAGCTGTACAGTGTCAAGGTGTAGAAGTTGTGTATAATTTGTTGTCTCATGTGAACTCTGGAATCTGTGTTTTTTAGTTCCTCCTCCACCTGTGCTGCACCATTGTCATCCTCCTCCTCATTGGGGACATCTACCAGTTTAACCCAGGGGACATTTGTTTGAAAACATATATTATGCAAGATAGCACATACAAGGATCGTCTTCCATACCATGGGTGGTGCATACAACAGGCTTCCTCCTGTAAGGGCCAAGGGCCTGAACCTTGACTTCAATACCCCAAATGTCCTCTCCACCATATTGTGTGTCCTTCTGTGGCCTTCATTGTATTCTCGCTGTTCCACCATTGTCGGGTTGCCAAAATAAATTATCACCCATGGCTGGATGCCTCAACCTTGGTCAGCTGCAAAGGAATGAGAGAACATGTGTTGGTAATGCATATTGGTGGTTTCGTGTATGCCTTGGCTGATGTTAGTTTTAAGTGGAGTGGTGACTCAGACTTGCTTCTGGTATTGTGTGTGTTCCTGTTTTGTGGAAGGGTTGCATTGGTGTGTGGTGATGGCATCCATTATTTTGACAATATTGTACCTACATTAGGGGGGTGTTAAGAGGAGCATCTAAAGTGGCGCTGGACTAGGTGCTCCACCACTTTTCATTAATCTGCTGGTGATGATGCACAGCTATGTGTGCTGCACAATGCAGCAAACAGGTGAAGGTGCACACAACAATGTGTTTTAGGCATTTGCAAAGTTATTGTAACATTGTTTCATGATGGCACCCACTTTTTCTGACATTGTTTTAGCACGTTCATACCTGTTGTGGTCACTATACTCCCATTACCCGTGACAAAGGTCTAGAGGAATTGAAACACATCAGGAGAGGCAGAATAAACTCATGTTTGCATCTATAGGAATAGCTCTGAACTTTCTCTCCTAGTGAGGAAGTTGTATGTATCTATATATGTGTGTGTATATATTTATATATGTATGTATATTTACATATATAAATAAAACAGCTGATTATTAAAATTGTTAACATCGTGGCTCTGTGAAATAAAGGTGTTTACAGTCTTGGATGGTTGGAGTCTTGCCAGGTGATTTATGTGACAGGACTGTATACTTCCCCCTCACTGGTTTCTCTATCCTGCCTTGTTTTGAGTGTCACATTCTATCCAGTTCATTGGACAAGAAAAACAAAGGGACTCGGGGACTCAATAGTTAGGTCATGCCCTGCAACCAACACTCCACAGACACTTTATCCTGCCAAGCATGTATGGCTTGTGATTTAAAAATATGCTGGGTATCATTTTAAGTGAGGCAGACCTACTAACTTTGTCAAAGGGTCAGAACATACAACTATTAACAGGGAGCCTGTCGCTTGGAAGGTGAACACTTCACAATTTTACAGGATTTGTATCAAAGTTAAACTTTTATTTTGGTACATAAATCTCAGAGGTACACCCTATAAAGTTAGCTCCTATTATTGCAGGCCAGATAGTGTAACCTTACTTTTTTGTTTCCCTGCAGGTGTATCCCAGGTTCTCACCCGATGGCACCCTCAGAAAAGAACAGACCCAGGTAAGTATCATGACCTTGAGTTGTCTTTATTCCTTTACTTTCTTGTTCCCCCTTTCTGTGTTTTGCTAAGTTTCTGCTGATCCACTGTCACCAAATCTGACATTAGATCCTACAGTTTATTCCCTCTTTGTAATTGGAATCTTTACCATTCTTTCCATAAAGTTTAATTCTTTCTGTTTAGTTGGTTTTCTCTATAATCTGAAGGGCAAATGAAAAAGTCAAAATGGAACAAAAATTAAAAACAAAATATTTAGCACTCAGCTTTCTTCAAAGAGGATCTTTTCCTCTTTTTCAAATCTATTCCATTCTGCATAAACATTATTAACACCTTGTTTATCATAGACGCATGGTCTAACCCACCTGTTATTTTCCCCATCCACCCTTGCCAAACCCGTAGCCACACCTGGGAAAGCCACGCTCCTCCTGGAGGAAGACTTAATGTAGCCTGTAGATGGTAGGTCTCAGGGCTCTCAAGTTGAGTCACAGCATCCTCCCCTCCTTCTCATCACCAGGTGATGTCCACAGGCGGCTCCTGCTGCCTCCTCTTGTTATGTTGTGGTTCCTCTTGGACTTAAATCTCCCTCTCTGCATTCTCTAAGTGCTCCTGACGGTCTGCATGGTGTGGTTCCTTCTCCTTTGGCTTCATCTCCAATGGTGCATGTCTCTCCTATATTTCACACCTCCTTGCTGTTACGTTTCATTCTTGTGTCTGACCTTCTAATTGACTTTGTCTATTTCCAGTGTTTCCAGTGTTTCTGCTTCCTGTAAAATGAAAAGTCCATCTTTCTTATTTTTTTGGGACACGATGGTGGGAGTAGACCTGTGGCAGACTTCAGGCAGGTCATCTTCCATATTCTCCTTATCATCCTCACTTTGACAGGGTCTATTGGCTTTATCAAGAGGTCAGCATATCAACACATAAAAAGCAGACCTATTGTCAGAAAGTCACAGATAATTGTAATCAAATGTATACTTTATAAATTCACACATTGTAATGTTTAATAAAGGTGATTTTATATATTTTTTTTAAATTAGTTTAAGCCTTATTAAAAAACACATCATCAACATGTCTTTGAGTCTTTCTTTTAATAGTTTTTAGGCCACAAAATGTAGCCATGAACCCACCATGAGTATATAGAGCTCCAAACGGAGAGTGCCTTAAAGCCTTAATTTTGATAAACTCTCCTGTGGTCATGGATTCAATGATCCAGGAGATTCATTGTTTTTTTAAATGTGGCTGGGGGGCTAATATAGTATCTGCAGCCCCTAATAAAAAAAAATGATTGGGGGTTCCCCTGAGCCGCCTCTTAGGGGCACTGCCAGACTTCCAATAATGCATACATAACCCCAGGGCATTAAGTTTCACCACTTGCATGACCATGGCAACCACATAGACGAAATCCAAATGTTTCAAACTAAATACAGACAAAACTGTGGTGATCTCAAAAGGAAAGCCTCTGCTTGGGACACTTCCTAGTGACCAACAGACTTTGGACCCTCACCCATCCCACAACCCACACAAGAAAACTTGAAATCATTCAAGACCACAAGCTCGACATGACAGCCCAAGTAAATGCAGTGAGCTCCACTTGCATCTTTAGGATGCTGTAGAAGATCTTCAAATGACTACCAGAGAACACCATTAAAATGGTTACACAGGCCCTGATTATCAGCAGACTTGACAACCACAATACACTGTATGCAGTAATCACTGAGAAGCTCCTATAGAGGCTACTAACCATTCAAAATGCTTCAGAAAGACTCATCCTCAACCTACCTTATCACACTCATATCACCCCATATCTCAGAGAAATGCCCCTGCTCCCAGTTCACAAATGCACCCTGAAGAAACTGGTCACAACACTGGTCCTGCAAACCTCAACATCTTAATTCACTTCCACACACCTTCCAGGCATCTCCTCTCAGCTGGCTCTCATACCCAGTATTCAGAAAGCCAGAATCAGAGGCTGAACCTCGTTCTATATCTCTCCCAAAATAAAAAATGTGTAAAAAACCATTATGAGATTTGCATGATTGGTTTGCAAGTGCTTCTTGCATAATATAATCAAAAACACTTTGTTGAAGCTGAAGAAGAGTGACCTAAATGCAATTGCATATGTTGACTTTATATGTGCACCTACAACAATGCCACTATTGCAATGGTATAATGAGCGTTGTGTACAATGTGTAAATATGCTACACCAGTGAATCAACAAGCCGCATTTTCTTGATGGACACACAGTGAGATTTTTGCAAAACATTCAAATACCACCCTTAAATGGGAAATGTGAGGTATGTGAGCCAAAAACATTGTTACACTAGTCCACATAAATGTTGCAAAGTAAATATGTCAACTTTATCTAATGTGAATACCTCACCACTCACACACACATTTATCAACAATACATGACTCTTGATGGCTGTACCAATACTAGGCAAATACCACTCCCACATTGCTCATGAATTTACATTGTATTGTGCCACACAAGGATGCCGTAGGGTAAGCCAATACCTAAAGGCCCATATTAATGACAATTTTGCGCCACCTTTGCGAAATTTGTTTATGAAGCAAAAGCAGCGCTAACTTAACTCCATATTTATATTTCGACGCTAGACCAGTCTAGCGTCAAAATAATCGAGTTAGCTCCATATTTAGGAAGCGTCAATCCACCTTGCATCTCATTGCGACAATGAGATGCAAGGTAGGCGTTCCCTTCCTAAAAAACACGCAAGGCATCTAGGGGGTGATTCTAAGTCCGGCGGGCGGCGGAGGCCGCCCGCCAGACTTCCCCCACCAAAATACCGCTCCGCGGTCGAAAGACCGCTGAGGGTATTTTGGGATTTGCCCTGGGCAGGCGGGCGACCGCCAAAAGGCCGCCCGCCAGCCCAGGGCAAATCAACCTTCCCACGAGGACGCCGGCTCAGAATTGAGCCGGCGTAGTGGGAAGGTGCGATGGGTGCAGTGGCACCCGTCGCGTATTTCAGTGTCTGTATTTCAGTGCATTGGCATGGGCACTGCAGGGGCCCCCAGGGGCCCCGCGTCACCCCCTACCGCCATCCTGTTCCTGGCGGGAGACCCGCCAGGAACAGGATGGCGGTAGGGGGTGTCAGAATCCCCATGGCGGCGGAGCGCGCTCCGCCGCCATGGAGGATTCTGTAGGGCAGCGGAAAACCGGCGGAAGACTGCCGGTTTTCCTAGTCTGACCGCGGCGGTCAGAATGCCCTGCGGGGCACCGCCGGTCTGTCGGCGGTGCTCCCGCCGACCCTGACCGCCGGGGTCAGAATGACCCCCCTAGTGCCTGATGTAGGAACCCAAAAAATAGCGACTCGGAAAAGGCGACTCAATGCGAATCGCTATTTCCGACTCGCAAAATGAGATGCCAGGAAAAATCGCTAAACCAAATAGCGATTCAGTGGAGAGTCGCACCGCAATTTGTGACCTCGCATTTTGCAGGGTCGCTATTTGCGGCCTCGCAATTTGCAAGGTCACAAATTGCACAAGGGTGTGGTCCGGTGTCGCTAACTGAGAATGACTCGCAAATTGCACGCAGGTGCAAATTAAACTGTTAAAAAACCCACTTCCTGGTTCTGAGTGATGACATCAGAACCAGGAAGTAACCCCATGGAACAGGGAGGAGCCCACCCAGCCCAAACTGCAGAGTCAAACCCAAGTGAGAGGAGCTGCAGCAACAATGGCTACACAGGAGAAGGAGACACCCAGTGCTGGTAGAAAACGAAAACTAAAGTTTTCAGAGAAGGGGTTGTAGGTGCTCACAGAGGAGTGCTACCTGCACCATGATGAGTTATTTGGAAAGGCAGCAATGAGTGTCCCTGACAGCCACAAGAAAAAAATCTGGCAGGACATCCTCAACAAAATAAATGCCATTGGAGTCAGCCACCGCACATGAGGTCCCCACCGCACATGAGGTCCGCAAAAGGTGGTATGACCTTCGCTCCAGGACCAAGTAAAGGGTGGCGGAGTGCATGAGGGAGATGCATGGCACTGGAGGAGGGCCATCTACTGTACCACCCCCTGCAGCCATCGAAACCATGGTGGAGACCACTCTTGAGCTGGAGGCAGTACTTGGCATCGGAGACCTAGACAGTTCAGCACCAGGAACATCCAAAAGTAAGTGCCAAAATTAATGTATTTACACCAGCCTCTGCACCATGCACACAATCACAGTACACATAAGCATGCACCTCCAGATTAGCCCCATTCCCAGTTTTGCAACCTATAGAACAGTGCATTATGAGCAATGTAGCACAGTAGTCCAAATATAGCGAAATGTTTATTCTGAGGCATCAAACATATGTGAGGCACTGACAGTGTATCCCCTGTGTCCCACAGGTCTACCACAAGGACCCGCCAACAGAGGGGGCTGCCACAGACACCGCAGGGGAGTGCAGGACAACACCACCCACATGGATGATTCTGCTCTGGGTTTAGAGGTAGCCAATGTGACACCGGGGCCAATGCCTAGGGAGAGTCGACCACAGAGATCAGCTGGCTCAGTGCATAGACAACAACGCCCAATGCAGTCTGCGCTTGGGAGGATGTCACCGATGAGCAATTGTTGGGAGTGGAGGCATCCTTACTGCAGAGTCACCGGCTGCAAAATAGACATATGCTGTTAATGAATCGTAACCTTACTAGACTGCAGAACACACTCGCGCAGGGGTTTGCAAATGTGGACAACCAGTTCACTACAATGAACGCTCACATGGCTAACCTGACCACCTCCATAGACAACTTGGCCAGGGAAATGGTGGCAGATAGGGCACATGCACGGCACAGGGAGCGCAACACTGCTGCCCGTTTGAACAGACTAAGGCCCTCATTCCGACCCTGGCGGTCTCGAATGACGGAAGCACCGCCAACAGGCTGGTGGTGCTTCATTCGTCATTCCGACCGCGGCAGTACAGCCGCGGTCGCCCAGCCGGGTCCGGCGGTTTCCCGCCGGATTTCCCCCGGCTGGGAGAATCCTCCAGGGCAGCGCTGCAAGCAGCGCTGCATTGGGGATTCTGACCCCCTTTCCGCCAGCCTGTTTCTGGCGGTTTTCACCGCCAGGAAGAGGCTGGTGGGAACGGGTGTCCTGGGGCCCCTGGGGGCCCCTGCACTGCTCATGCCACTGGCATGGGCAGTGCAGGGGTCCCCTAACAGGGCCCCAGCCTGCTTTTCACTGTCTGCCTAGCAGACTGCAACACCGCCGGCTCCATTCGGAGCCGGCTTCAATGTTGCAGGCCCCCTTCCCGCTGGCCCAGCGGGCGCTAACATTGTTAGCGCCCGCTGGCCCAGCGGGAAGGTTGGAATGCCGCCATAGTGTGTCTATAGGGCACCTGGCTACCACAACAACCTGCCTGTCAAGGTGCACAGTCAGTCTGCAAGTCGAACTAGGCCATTTTGCAGGTGATGTGGCTAGAGGACTTGGCCGCATCAGCCATGCAGTGGACATGCTTGAGGCCAGACAGGCAGCAAGGGGCATTGGGGATACCCCGCAGGACAGTGAGGAGGTCTCCAGTGTCAGTAGTGTGTCTGCCACTGATGCACGTGTGTTGCGGAGTAGCAGTGCCCGCCAGGGATCAGGGGACCAACCTGGAGTGAGCCATGGTGGCCATAGTCCCAGGAGGCTGTGAGCTACTAATATGTGGTGTGACAGAGGCACATGCACTTAATGTGTCAGACTACACTTTTGGTTTTCATTATGTAGTTTTGTTGACTATTGTTTCCCCATTATAGTCCTGAAATAAAAGGGTTAATTTGTTGAACTACGCAACTGGGCAATGTGTGTCTTACATTAGTGAGTGTTGTCACGGTTGCTACGTACCTGCCAAAGTAGTGGGTTGCAATGTGGTTCCGTCTCTGTCTGCCCTCCATTGCAATGCTTCCATTCCCAGGCTGTCGATGTGGTAGCTCTTGCTCCTTATCCTCCAAATCTGTGTCGTCAGGGGTGAGATATAGCCCACGTCTGGTGGCAATGTTGTGTAGGATGGCACAAGTGGCAACGATCTTGCATGCTGTTTCTGGGGCATATGGAGTGCTCCTCCACTTTTGTGCAAGCATCTGAATTGTGATTTCAACAAGCCGAACGTCCTCTCAATTACAGCTCTGGTCTGCCGATGTCCAATGTTGTATCGCCTCTCATTCTGATTGCCACGTGTTAGGTATGGGGTGAGTATCCATGGTCTCAGGTCATATGCACTGTCACCTGTTTGACAAAAGAGGCAAACTTAGCAGGGCATCAAAGGGTTACACAGTAACATGTATGTAAGGCATCAGAGTGTACTTGCCAGTACCTAATAAATATCCTTCTCCAAACTCCCCACTTTCTATGCGTGCCTGAATATGTATGCATCATGTGTACTCCCTAGATATTTAGCCACAATGTCAGTAATGACATTATGGGCATCACATACCACCTGGATGTTTAGTGAGGGGGTACATTTCCTATAGCGGAACACATCTTCCAGGTTTTCTGGTGGACAAATTGGTATATGTGTCCCGTCCACACACCCTATTACATGGGGGAAGTTGGCAATTCTGTAGTAGTCCAACTTGGTGCTGTTAATTTCTGCCTCATTCCTGGGAAGGGATATATATCTGGGCATGTGTGCGAGTATGGCATCTAGGAAACGTCTGAAGAATCTTGAGAGGGCACTTTGGGATACCCCACCTGCCACTGCAATCACCCCCTGACAGCTACCCGAGGCCAAGAGGTGCAGTGAGCATAGCACTTGCACATGTGTGGGGATGGCGCAGCCGCGCATTGTCTGGCGTTCTAGACGTATATTCAATCATGTATAGTGCAGCCATTTTGAGTAACGCAGATGCCTTCTGGGTCTCCTTTTATACTTTGGTTCTGGTTACCACCTGTTCGGAATCAGTGGTAACCTTGGTGTGCAAAACGGGCTTTTTGCGACTAATCGCAATTTGCGACTGGCTTTTGCATACGGTTTGCCATCATTCTCGGTCCTCCTACCTAAGGTCCTGGACGCTATCATGCACCTCATACCCCACCACATCTGCTCCCCAAACACTGAGCATCTGCTGTAGGAGACCAAGCAAGGTTTCTACCAAATTGCTGGGTGCAATGGACTGCACCCATGTGCATCTGGTACCACCTGCAGCAACAGGACATATATATAGGAACCACAAGCACACCCATTCGATCAATGTGCAGGTCATTGTGGACCACCATGGACTCTTCACTAACATCCTAGCAAAATATCCCATCAGCGTCCTTGATGCCTACATACTCCGCCACTACACTATCAGCCAGCTGTTCCAGGATGGGCAATATGGCAATGGGCTACTCGTAGGTAAGCCACAATACCAATCATTACACCCAACACACCAACCATGTAGGACAAACCAGACATACACCAGATGAAATATACATGGGCAGGGAAATACAGATGTACAGGCAACAACACATATGTAACATGCCACACCACACTCCAAGCATTGCACATTACAAACACATTCACCCACACAACACAGCCACAACCTGACTGGCACAAAGAATAGCTCAGCTACGTCAATGGCATAGGCCATGGCCATTTAAAGAAAGTCACACATAGGCAAAGTACCACATAAGTCATGGTGTGCAAGTCTCTTGCAGCATTTATATCAAGTGCCACCCAAGTGGTGCCATTTCTAACTACATATCATCTACACATACCTGACATACCTGTAGCCTGCACCTACACCTGTCTTCTGCATTGTGTTGCACACATACGAATATAAATCAACCTGCCATTAAAGATCATGGCGAAAAATCATGAGAAATAGGGCAGCACCTACTCCAGTAGCACCTCATATGCCCCCCTTAGTGCCCCTAAAACCACCATGGCTGTTCTGTACACTAGAAATGGTCCAATATGGTTCAAAGTTTGTGCAAAACTGGAAAGATCATGGATGCCATAGTAGAACTTGGCAGAGGTGTAGAGGACATACCTGACTTTACATGCATCCTACTAAGGGACACGTGAAAAATAGCTATGCCCCCTCCCAAAGCCGACACTGTGCATGTGTTGAAAGTGTCTGTGATAAATCATGTATTGGAATCTAGAAGATACTACTGCACCAACTTAGATCATCCTACAAATGTGTGAAACACACCCTTGTACACATGATGGCTGGCACAACCATCATCTGCCACAAAGGTTAATTAGGTGTTATACTGAATGTGTAGTGCCACATGGTAAAATGGACAGCAGAGTTTGGCTTTGTAGGGCTACCATGGTATCTCTACATCTGACTGTGGTTGAGTGTTTGCATAGTTCAGCACTCCGTCCATCATCCTTTTGTGTTGCTAAAGTTGTCCTAAGTGGGAAGGGTATGCCCAGACGTGGGTCCCTTGCTCACTGTGCCACTGGATCCAAGCTAGCCTGGCTGATGAAGGGTGATACCCTGAAACTGGTACCAGGATGCTTGTTTCCGGTCCAGGGAGGACCTGGCTTGGCAGTTCAGGCTGGACTGTTCCCATGAGGAATAGGGTCAAGACTGGTTTGCATATGGCTGGGTCCAAACTGGGGTAGCATGGTGAGCAAAACAACGATGGATTAAACCCAGATCTATGACTGGGGGTGAGTGTTTGCATTGTTCAGCACTCCGTCCATCATCCTTTTGTGTTGCTAAAGTTGTCCTAAGTGGGAAGGGTATGCCCAGACATGGGTCCCTTGCTCACTGTGCCACTGGATTCAGTCTAGCCTGGTTGATGAAGGGTGATACCCTGAAACTGATCCCAGGATGCTTGTTTCCGGTCAAGGGAGGACCTGACTTGGCAGTTCGGGCTGGACTGTTCCCATGAGGAATAGAGTCAAGACTGATTTGCATATGGCTGGGTCCAAACTGGGGTGGCATGGTGAGCAAAAGAACGATGGATTAAACCCAGATCTGTGACGGGGGTGAGTGTTTGGATTGTTCAGCACTCCGTCCATCATCCTTTTGTGTTGCTAAAGTTGTCCTAAGTGGGAAGGGTATGCCCAGACGTGGGTCCCTTGCTCCCTGTGCCACTGGATTCAAGCTAGCCTAGCTGATGAAACTGGCCCCAGGATGCTTGTTTCCGGTCTAGGGAGGACCTGGCTTGGCAGTTCGGGCCGTACTGTTCCCATGAGGAATAGGGTCAAGACGGATTTGCATATGGCTGGGTCCAAACAAGGGTGGCGTGGTGAGCAAAAGAATGATGGATTATACCCAGATCTGTGACTGGGGGTGAGTGTTTGCATTGTTCAGCACTCCATCCATCATCCTTTTTGTGCTGCTAAAGTCTCTACATCTGACACCATTGTGGTGCAAGGATGTGATAGGTTGCGTCCAACAATAGGACACTGCCTCAAATATAGACTACAAAACACATTTTTGCAATAGTATAACCATCAGATTGGAATGAATCTAAAATTTCTCAGGTTCTTGGGCCACTATTTAGGTCTAAGATTGTCATATCAATCAACATAGTCCAATTAAACCATTTCCCAAGAACGGGAACATACACTATACCACAAGCAAGTCTGGGTCACCACTCAACCTACAACTAACAATGTTGTGACAAGGCCACTCACCTGAAAAGCAGGATGTCTGCAGGGGCGATGGTATGCCCCCCCCGACCTCCTGGAACACCTCTTGGCACTTCCTGGTAGACACAGAAACCCAGGCAGGTGTCCCAAAAGGAAAGGAGGAGTGGAAGAGAAAGGGACAAAACACTGCCAAGTCTTGCCGGTCCAGCCAGGCACCCTGTATATTCGGGGGGAAGGTCGTTGATGACAAACTGCTAGTGTTACGACTTTGTCATCCCATTTCTAGGGGAGCCATAAGGGGACTGTCGGAAGCCTGGGAATCACCTTGAACAGTTATCTAGAGTCCCTTGCTGACTCCGGTTTGTTTCTCTTTTGGCCATGGTATACTTTTGTAGTACTATATTTGCTTCCTGGGACAGCAAATCCCATAATGCACAGCCTGGTAGTCAGGAAAGCCTGGATTCTGTTTCCCATTGTTTTCTATGGGAGAATTCCAGTTGCTCCTTTTCACCGGATCCTCTGCTCCAGGACATGCGAGTGTCTGAAACTACACACACTTGAGACCTCTCCTGTGCAGCCCAGTCATGTGATTCCACCTGGGGTTTTCTGCAGCTTAGAACTGCTTAAAAGCAGACATTTCCTCAAGATCCCCATTGTGCATTGGAGTTCGATTCCTATGTGTTACAGACCCATTATCGGTTGGTGTTCCAGCTTTGTTCCTGTTCCTGATCTGTTCCAGCTTGAACCTGTTTCCTGTTTCTCTGCCCTGTTCCTGATTGTTCCAGCCAGAGTCTGCTCCCTACCTCTTAGCCTTGTACCTGTTTGTTTGTTCCAGAGCCTGCTCCCTGTTTCTTTGTCCTGCTCCTGCCTTGTTTCAGCCTGAACCTGCTCTCTGTTTCTCAGGCCTGTTTACTGATTTTTCCTACTCCCTGTATTCCAGCCCTGTCCTTGCCTGTTCCAGCCAGAGCCTGCTCTCAGTTTCCCAGTCCTGTCTCTGTTTGTCCCAGCCAGAAGTTTGTGGCCTATTTTCCAGTCCTAGTCCTGCCTTTGCTTCAGCCTGAGCCTGTTCCCAGTTCCTGCCTCTGTCTCAGTTTGTCTCTTCTGTTTCTATTTCCTCTCTGTATTTGTGTCTGGTAAGTGTTCTATCAGTCTTCACCAGTGTATAAGTGTCCTCCTTTGTACTGGGGTTGGCTCCTGGTTTCCAGGAGGCAATTCCAGCCCCCATCCTTGTCAAGTGTTATACGTTTTCTTTCGTGCCTAACAGTGACAGTGTGCTAATGCTGTTTTTCTAGGAATCGCCACTGTGTTTCTAGCTAGACCCAAAAGAGCGTGTCTTGTGTATATAAGTGCTATCCTTGTTTGTGCTCTAGGGTCCAGAGACAGAATCACTTCTGCTGCCTCCTTTCTATGGGGCTGGCAGGGTGACTATCTGTAAGAGCAAACTGCACAGAGGCATTGACATTCCCTGTCACTGTGGGAGGTTCTGCGCCCTACTCTGTGTACAACCCCAGCGTGTTTGTCCATTGGTAATCTGTTTCCTGTTTGTTCACACAAGGGTTGCTCTGCTTTTACTTTCTTGTTTCCTGTGCCTGTCCATAGCTGTCCTTTCCGTGTATGCCTTTAGCTGCTCTTCTGCCCCATTATACTACCTCTTTAGGATATTCGGTAACCACAAGGGATGTCCCAACCAGAGTCCTGATCAGACCCGCTCAAAACCGTGACAGATAGTAGAGTTAGTGCACTCAACTTACTTTGAACTGAATCTCTCTTTCTGATATGGGCACAGGAGCTGTAAAAGAACACCGGGATGCTCCAGCACTTTTCTTGGACAATAATAACTGTTGGCACAATTGCCATAACAATAAGTACTGCACCACTAGGGCTGGCTTCACAGAGATTCACTGTTGCACACTACAATTAGGACTGTGGTTGCACTTATCACGCACAAGAAAGACAAACAAGGGCATTAATTATATCTCATATAACTTTCCTGAATGCATAGGGTTAAACTAAATGGAACAAAAACAATCCAAAAAATACAAATTTCTACTCTGGGTTTAAACTGTTAGGGTGGCACAGTTTGGTTTGGTTTCACTGTGTGTGTGAAAAACCCTTCAAAAGCAAATTCCTCAAACCTGAAACAGGCATGAATGACACAATTTAAATCCAAGAGTTATGCTATTAGAGAAAGAAAAGTCACGTAAATACTCTTTTAAAATTGCACTGTCACTTTTTGTAGTAGTTGAGCTCAAGCAGATTTCCTGAAGCACATTTAGGCAAGTAACTACAGTAATAATGTAGAATGTTCAGAAATGCATTTGTCTCTTGCACTCTGCCCAAATACAAGGTCTGAAATACACCAGCTGTTCTAGGAAAACGCGGCGCTCAAAGAACAAACTCCCTGGAGAATACTAGTCACTTAGCTGCAGTCTTTTCCGGAGTGCTGGAGGAATGCCTGGTGTCAGCTGGTACAGGAACAATGAAAAGAATTGCCTCAAAAGTCCTGAATATGAGGTTGACAGAAGGGGCTGGATTGCCAAATCAGATACTGAGATCAGGAAGCAAAACAAAGCCAAGCAGGGAGGCATGCGTCTCTCTGCTATTTCTAGCCAATCAGGAAAGCAGTTGAGTTTCCACATGTGGAGGAGTCACCACACCCAATTAGAAGCACATGTCTACACTACAACCAATTAAAAGCACATGTCTACACCTGCTCACATTAGCAAACAAGCATTGGTAAAACAAGCATTGATAAAACCAATTGTGTAGCACAGCACATTATGTTTACTTAGAAACATGAAGGTTTAACCAAGAACAGAGATATGATTTACCCCTAATCCCTGGGGATGCTGACAGATAACGCTGGAGGCACCTTGGGGATTCCTGACAAACAACTGCTATGGTATATTCCAAACCACTATCAAGCTTTACAAACATATCTTCTCTCATTCCTTTACAGCTGATCAAGGTTACGGCATACAGCCATGGAAAATTGCTCCATTTGCCACTACCACAACGGTAGAAGAGCATGCATACACTGAAGGGCACAGAAGAACATGCAATGTGGTGGAGAGGCCATTTGAGCTTCTGAAGTCAAGGTTCAGGTGCCTGGCCCTGACAGGATGAAGCCTCCAGAACAAATGTTACCTGGGATGAACAGGTTGACGTCCCCAGCGAGGATAAGGATGATGATGGAGTAGCTAATTTGGAGGGGGAACAACAGAACAATGCTGCAGGAGTTTGCAGGTGACTCCACATAGTAGACAACGTTTATACATAGTGACTTTACTATCAACATCACATTGTAAATAGCCCAAATAAAATACTTTGCACCTGATTCACCTTGGTCTACTCATTCTCCACTACATGTACCATTGGAATGTGACTCAAATCTCAGTGAGCAGGTAAGAAACACAATAGTTACAAGTATGGTAGCAACATCATTTGTGATTTAAGAGGGTCTTCTGCCTCATTTCACATATCAGTGACACAAATTTCACAGGCATGTGACTCCTGAAGGCCTAGATCAACGTACCGATAAATATATTGTGTCATCAAGTGGGCAAGATAATAATTCCTACCCCTTTCTCCACATCAACACCATGCCTATCAGGATGTATGCAAGTGGAGCACACATAAGGTAAGGGACTGTGATCAAATGGTGTTTAAGTAATGTCAGAACTGAACATTGTCACATTTCAGGGTGATTGCTGTTTTGCCTTCACAGTGCATGTGTGACAAGGGGGGAACATCATTGGTAACTATGGATCTTCAGTAATTGTACAGGGATTGTAACCAATGTTAGAGGCAGATCCTGCACAGTGTATCCATGGGTTTTTTGTCCTGGCACTGCCATTGGGCACAACCATGACGCACTGTGGACTGTATCTCACTTATGGTACAGACATATTGGATGTGGAATGTGCTATGAGTTGCCAGACAAATTAAGCAGCTATGGGTGTAGAATCACTATCCAAACACATGTCCCATTGTCAGTATCTAAGAATTAAATGGTACAAAGCACCACCAATTAATTGTCTAGGTCGAATGTAGGCTGAGTGTGTTACACTCCCAATGTATATTAGATCACACAAATATGCTGTCTTGACACATGCCTACAGCAAATCCAGATAAACATGTGAAGACTGACATATGTGTATATGTCCTAGGTAGCAAACGGTTTGCTAGAACCAACAATGCTTGACATGTGTCAGTATGTTTACCTAGTATGCTCTGCATAACAACATCACACAGCACATGGCAATACACATCAGTCATTGCCACTCACATGACAGAACAAGTGCAAGGTAACAACAGTAACAAATTATCCCATACATATTTTGGGCTTCAACATGGCAATCAGGTGGGGGATATGCAACTATATCAAGCAATGTTCACAAATGTCAGAGACCCATCATAAAAATTAATGGGAGTAGAACTAGCTATATATGTTGCATTTGGCTTTTGAAAGAAACAGCACTGAGATGATTTCACACTTCAACATCATTCAGTCATGGTAAGATTTACTTAGGTTGTGGCATGCTAGAAGAAACGCATACCCATGTTCGACGGAGTATGTGAATAGACAGCGGAAAGATATTCACAGATTCTTAGAAATACAACTTGGGAGGTCACATGGAGACAACAAGTGCTATAGCAGGTGTAATGCCATGTGTGCATGGCACTTATTACATCTCACAAATACTGTCAATGGGACAGTAACTATCATGCAGCTAATAGTAGAAGATGTGTACATCTACAACTTACACAAGCCACATATTGCATCCTGTCCATGAATGACCAGACAATGTTGCTGTAGAAGAAGTGTACAAAGTGCAAGCAGTCCAATGAATGGGAGCAATATTGGAGACAATACATACCTTACCATTAATGCAGGAAAACATGGAGAAGGAACACATGTAGACCAATACTGACTGTGCAAAACATCAATGTCTACATGTCAACATTCAATATATGTATAGAGAGGGTGGCCAGGTCAGTACCTAACCCAGTCATGTTTGCCAGTACCATAAACTCGTAGTTGCCCATCGCATGCCAACATGACAGGAGGCAGTGATAGACAACACCATCTGTACCCTGGTACGTTCCCAAAATAGAAATCACAACTGATATATAATCCCTAAACAAGCTGCCCATGGGAATTACTAAGGATGTCAAATGATGAGGCATGTCCTACACGTGTAAGTACTCAGTCCTCTGTACTTGAGTGGGGAAGGCTGACATCAAGTACCACAGAGGAAAATGTGACATCCCGGTCTGTTTGCTCACATTGTGCATGTGTCTGTCTGCAGGGGAGTATGCATTGTTCTGCTGAGTAGGAATCATGAAGAGGCTAGATAACACTCTAACACCACCGCTCTGGCTACATATTAGTATGACATTGTTAGGGGCCTGATGCATGTGCACAGGGGGCTGAGTAAACTGGAGCTCCATAAACCTGCCCCTTCTCATGCAGCCATGGGTTTTTGTTGCCAAACAAACTCCCACAGTGGTGATGTTGAGTAGGCTGCCATCTATGCCAGACTGCAACACTGCTACACAGTGGTATGCCATTGTATGTGACAGTCATAACAAACATGATGTGAATAAATGTGTGTGCCTAGTTGTGGTATGCATACATATACCACATATCTCAGCACACATGTACCACTGTAATCCCTCAGGCATGGCAATGTGTATGGATTCTGAACAAAAGGTAACCTAGCACAAAAGTAAGGGCATATGTATCACAAGATCAGTGCCTGAAAGAAATTACCTTCACATCTGTTCTGACATACAGAATCATAGAGGGCACTGATGTGACTACACATGCATTTGTCAAAGTTCAACATATGTCCATGCAGGGAGATAGTAATATGAGGTTTCACATCCCATTAACACATCATTGTGATCATATGTTACAGAAATGACACTACACATGTCTTTACACACACACAGCATATACCAACCTTCAGTAACACATGTGTCTATACCCTCTCCTGGAACTAAGATGCAGGGGATGCTATATGTGACATGTGTAGCAGATCATCATGAAGTAAAAACCAACAACACACCACAGAGTGGACACATATGCACACGTAAATTGGCAGGGGTAATGTGATATCAACCCAGTTCTAGTCCACTGCATACAAAATTGTTATGGTGGTCACATGCCTTACCATGTGTTGAACATAGGCCATCATATATTTTGGGTTGTCGGAATATGTGCATTTGTATATCAGACATAACAATGTAGTACTCCCACAAATAAGTATTCAAACACATATGTAAACTCATAGTACACATGTGCCAACATGTATGTGGATACATGCACATATGCACAATGTATGAGTAATCGCATGCAGCACACTCATAAACAAACCTAAAGGTTTAACATATTAATGTTACCGTAATAACATGACTGGATAGTTACACACATTTAGCCATACCATATATACAACAATGTTGCATAGTCTATGTGCATGGTAACGAAATCTGGGTGCTCTCATGACCCACATTGCAAAATTCCATGCATTCCTATCATGCATCAACAAAAATTATGCAAACAGCTCAAATCTACAATCTGCAATGCCAGTAAAAGGATGTCTGCCCCTGAGCATCTATCACATGTTCAAAGGCCTTTTCACGCACCATGGTGACAAATCGACACATGACCATCATGCGTCAAACATATAGATGCAAATGCCTAAACATCATACTAGGTAAAAGGCGCCTGGGCCCTGAGTGTCTATCTCACGTTCTCAGGACTTTTCACGCACAATGTGAAAAAATACGATGCATGACCGTCATCCGTCAAAAATGTGCACGCATATGCATATACCATACTATACTCCTGAGCTAAAATTTGCCTGGCCCCTGAAGTCTATCGCATGTCCACAGGCCTTTTCACGCAAAATGGGAAAAAATTGACACATGACTGCCATGTGTCAAAAAAACAATGCATGACTGGAAACATGACACACAGGCCCAGGGAGTGACGAAACAGGACATCCTGGCTGCAGACATGGTACAGTGAGTCCACTTTCACTTTCACTTCACAGTCTTATTGTCTGTAACTGTGTGAGGGTGTGTGGAGCTGGTGCTGTTGGAGGTTTGAGTGTCTGGAGTGTTTTCTGTGCTGTGTCCCAAAGCAGTTGTGTTTTATTTGTCATTTAATCTGTCTTTTGTTTTGTGAGTGTTCTGTTTCTATATCTGTATTGTAGGGTGTTTATCTTGGGTAGTATAGTTGCTTAAGTATTTGGGGTAGTTGGGGTAGTCTTAAGGAAATCTTATAGTTTTGGGTCAACTGCATTTGCAGTCTATTATGTCAGGGGAAGGGACAATGGCCACGATGTTGGCCGATGAGCTAAGTGGTTTCATATGGCTGGTACAGAACTACCTCCCCATGATTCTGGTAATGGGTGGCAGTGTCATACAAGGCTGCTCCACAGAGGCCAGGAAGCTGCGGTGGGTCAAGGTGCTCCACCACCTGACAAGAGTATTTGCCACAGGAAGAAATGACCACCAACTGCAGCACCACTAGGCTGACCTCATAACAAGGAAGCAAGACCTGCTGGGTCATCTGGGCATCAAGATTGGTGGAGCAGTTGGTAAGTATCCCATTTCTATACAAAGTCCATTATTTGCATGTGCATGACAGGTGCAGATACGGTTGAGTGCTGAATGTCATGGTTATGGATCTGGACATATCGTATGCTGCCTGTATGAAGAGCCCCAGCGCCACCTTAGGCCTACCATTCCAATGTACAATAATGAAACCAAGGCAGGGCAGATGTACAATTTTCCTTGCACAACCATTACAACGTGTTGTGATGCATTAATTGGACAACTTGGTTTTGAGTAGTACAACTTGAGGTCTGTGCCATGCATCATGTATGGGAGCGGGCCCTAAATGTATGAGCCTCTGGGAAAAATGAGAAATACCTAAACAACATAACTCATGCATTTTGAATGGCTGCTGAGAGTAAGTACTATACAGGGCATATAAATGTATGTGATGGGCCCCCATGTACCCAGCAGAAGTTGTGATGATCTGTTGTGTTAAAACTCCTGCTGGGTACATCATTTTCCTACACAAAAATAGATGCAGTCATCATGCTGTGCCTTAATTCTCATTAGACACACACATGGCGGGGGTAAGGGTGAACTGAGAGCCACAAGGACTCCAGTAATGCCCTTGGTGCTGCACCACTGTTGTTCAATCAGCCCCTTTTTGTCATTGGCCAAGGCCATGTAAGGGACCTTTACTATGCACTGGGTCCACAATACTAGCATGTTTGTCTTTGTGTACATTGTGTATCACATGCACGCTAAACTATGTCCATTAACACACACACATGTGCTGATTTAGTTCCACAGGCCTGCCACGTTACTGACAGTATGGGGCTGCCCTCCATATGCTCCATCACTGGCACATTACTCAGTAACCTGCACCAACAAATGCATCCTTGGACCACAGAGCAAGTGTGTCTGTGTTGAGGCATATGTCTATGCCCATGATCTTATCCCTCCCTGGAGAAATAATGGTATACCATGCCAACAATGGCTGGCTGCACACACTACTGGCAATACATCATAATTTAATTCAGTCAATGTGCAGGTAGGTACAACTATTTTCACATGAGTAAACTTCCATTGCATTATTGCTCATGTGTGTGCCTTGTGATGACACACCCATATTACTGATTTCACACAAGGGTGTATCACAGCATTCTTCAACACTTTGGAACACCCACACAGTCCCTGGGCAGTTGTTTGTCAGTTTGCAGTGACAATGAGGTAGATGTCTACAACATCTGGGGCAGGCTCAAATGCTATGGGTGTCACAACGGGATAGCCACTGTAACAACCATTGCATGCCCCTCAGATGCAGCAAAGAATGTCATGCTGTCCAATATGGTCATGAAGGCGTAGAGCTAATAAACACCTGCATGACAATACCATGCATAAATGGTGCAGTGAAAAGCACCACAGGAGTGTCTGGGAAAGTGATCGTTTGTAGGTGCGTGGTTCTACATTATCTGAGACTATGTGTGATTGACTGCTCCTAGTTGTGTGTCAGTTGCTTTGATCTACCACTAGGATGACTTGCTCACTCAGCCTAACAAGTTGATAGTGAACAATGTTGTCCATTAACTGATATGTACACATTTCACTAAGCAATGTTTTCCATTCATGACTTGCAGGTGGTCCTTTGCCCTAAACCGTTGGTGAGGTGGCCCGATTTGAAGACCCCGATGCAGCCAGTAAGTGTCATTTTGTGCGTCATGTATGCAATCCAGGGTTTAGTGTGAGTCAGTCTGAAGTATAGATCGCTATGACTAATGGTTTTGCCTGATATGATATCATTGGATTATCGATGGTGACATCATGTTTGTTGGAATGTTTGTGCAATGAGAATGGCTTGTTTGTAGCACAAGGAGCAAAGTGAGCTGGCATGGAATAGTGTGTTTTAGGAATTGGAATGACTGGCCACATGGTCATTGATGTCTATCATGATAGGTGTCAGGGCAGCTGTTTATGTACATACCATGAATTTTGACAACTACTTTGTCACAGCACTATTGACAGCATTGTGTGCCACACATAGCTTACACTTACTCACAAGATAGTATAGATGTGGGTTATATCTTTAGAGGTCTCCAGGGGGCTTATGTAGGAGACACATACACCAAAGATGCCTCACTACCCTTCAGATATATATTTAGGCTGTAGTACTGCAAGGAACCATATTGTGCTGGACAGCAGTCAGTAGTGTACACAATTAGGAGACAACTCAATTCCAGATGGTTGTGGGAAATGTCTATGATTTTTCCCAAGCCAGATCTCATCAGTTTTCACAACATGGTCCTGCCACCATGATATTTGTGAGTGATGTAGGTCACATCACATATGCAGATGATGGCAATGTTGTGTGCGTACCTGGTACTTTGATGATGTCTGACATGCATGCGCAAATGATGTTCAATATATCAGGATACTGTTGCTACACCCAGTGCAGTGCCAAACTCACAGTGGGCCTAATGGCACCTATACAGCCACCATGTGTGTGCCATTTTACACATGTAGCACAACATAGCACAGGGTAGGGGGCTTTAGCTATGTAATGTGTAGAGAACATTGATGTGCAGGTCAGGCTTCGGCCAGACTTTCTGGGGACATTGCATTAGTTGTACATGTGTGCAAATCATGGGCAATGGTGTGCTCCCTTGTAACGTATGCTCAGCCCAGGACACATTAATGATGATTTACCAAACCTTAGAATAACCAGTCAGAAGTTTCCAGACCCCATATCATATGACCCCCAACTTGCATCCATGATGGCTGGACAAGCCTTGATGTTTCACCAGGGGTGTCGAGGTAGTGGATTGCATGCACAGCCTCCATTCTGCACAGGGTCACGGGAAATCCAGACTTGTGGGGGCACGTGATCCTCACAACTTTGCTGACACAAATGTTGATCATGGACAATTTAGTCCACTCGCCTCTGGGCCCTGATGGTTAACAATGGATAGCTGTCATCCCAATGACACGTTCATGATACCCTAGATGGCTGGTAGGAAATAGTCATAGATGATGAGTAAGTCATTGTTGAGGAATGTGTGGTGGACTGTATGTGTTATCTGCAGTTGCAGTGTACATAATATGACTGTTCAACCTCCACCCAATGCTTATACTGATGCTTGATTCTCCTCATTTTTCAGCTGCCAAAATGACACCAGACTAAAGGCATGCATTCCACAAGAGGGAAGAATGCTGCCAGCACATTATGGAGGTGGATGTAGGATACCTCCAAATGGGAAGGAGGATCTGCAAGGAGAAGGCGACTGGGGAATGGCATGCATTTGCACACTTGGACCTCCACAGCAGCTGCAGCCATAAAAGGACAGTTTGGGAAGACATCACGGGTGAAGGGGGCCTCTGCAGGTCCAAGCCCCTCCACGTCAGCTGCATCTGTCAGGAGCCAGACACCTGTTCAGCCACTTGCTGCAGTAGTAAGCAGCCAATTTGAACAAGACATGAAACAGGACATGGCCAACATATTAGCAAGACTGGACAAATTGGAGGAGGAGAGTGCAGAGAACAGGAGGCTGTTGTGGTACACTAAGAAGAAACTGAGGAAGATGAAAAGAATAATTTATTTTGTTCCACAGCCTCCCAGTTCCTTCCCCTTCCTTTTACCCCTGTGCATAATTTTAGATTGGGTTTCAGATGGGTAGTATTAGGTTAGTGTAGAGTAAGCATAGGTTAGTTTAGGTATAGTGGGGGTGGGCCTTTCTACAGTTTTTTTTATTGGTAGTGGGTTGGGTGGGGAGTCATGTTGGGGTATTTGGGTATTTAAAAAAAAAAACAGAAAATATATGTGTTTGCTTAGGTCATGGGTTAGGTTAGTATATGTGTAGATATAGTTTATGTTGTCCTACTTGTATCTTGACTCTTAAGGGAGGTGGGGGACAATGTTTAGAATGTGGTTTTACATGTGTAAGATAATTTAGAATAAGTTAGATAGGTGTAGTTGCTAGTTAGTATAGCTTAGTTTAGCATAGGGTAGTTTTTAGGTTAGTTGTCGGTATATGGCTGGTAGACATTTTATAATAAATCTTGTTTCGACTAATTTTTTGTAAGTTGATTGAGTATCTGGGGGTTCTCATGAATGCACTGGCCAAGTGGGAGGAATGGCCTAGGGTATGCTTGCTGTCTTGATTTCCAAGGATTACCATGTGCATCCCCTATGACAAAGGAGCTGTCAGATTGGCTGCTAAATAAAGTCAACTAATCCATATATTTGCCATACACTGTTCCAGCCATTCAGAATGTGTATGTGTACTTTATCTTGGACAGGTAAGTATGATACTTCACCTGTCATGGGTGGGACCGTATAGTTTCATTGTTGGCAAGTGTGGAACTTCTGACAATAGACAAAATTTGAACTGTGTCCTGCAACACTGTCAAGTGCCCATCACTGATAAGGTTAACTTCTCCTGCACCACACAAATACCTTGTACTGGTACACCCATCTGGATAAATTACCATTAGCTTGGTTCAGAGCCATACATGCCATATGTCAACTTCAAAGGATATCTGTTCAAAATATGTATAGAATACCCAATACGTTGGTTGTGGCTAACAACACTATCATTCACCTTCCTCATGTTAGGATACTAGTGATGGCTGCATGTCTGACAGTCATGCACTCATGTACTGATATTCAGCACACATTAACATGGATTCAAACAATGCAATCATTTATATGAGTAGGTGGATCACAGTAAACGTAGAAATGCTACATGTGTACAAGGTGCTTTATTTACAGGTGCAAGTGTATTTGTGAACTCTATACTAAGTCCAGGTCACAGACCCCATGAGTGAACATTAGCCATATGTAGCACATCCGAGTCCAGGGTTAAGAGACATGTCATGAGACATGGTTTGGAGTAGTGTGCATTAGTGAGGAGTTACAAAATGGTATGAAAGAGACAATACATTGAACAGTGGTTGGGTGAAAAGGGCAAATTTTCTACTGTCACATCCATGGCATGATCCTAAGCCCAGAACTAAGGATAAACTCTCTGTGTGGCACAGACTGGTGCTTCCAGGTGCTTTTCATTGTGAATGTTATTCCCTCCACATCTTCATCATCTGATGTATGTGGTTCCTCCTGTGCCATGGCTGGTGCTGTTATAGAAGTAGGGGGGGCACACACACTTCAGGGGATAGAGACGCGGAGTCAAAGGTCCCAGCAGCTGCCATTTGTGGGAACACATAAGGCATCACTGCAGCAAGGAAAAACTGCTGATTTTTCAACAATGCAGCAAAATCACATGGTAGGCAGCCATTTGTTCCCTGAGGGAAGCCACTTCCCATTGTATGCACTCCAGGGTATTCTGCATAGCCCCCAGCATGTTGTCTGTAATGCTGTTGCCAGTTTGGTAGGGAAATTGTTGTAGCCTCTGCCTCATGACAGCAGCTATGTTGGCCAGAGACTGCTGGGGTGCACGTAGCGGGTGCTTAGGATTGCAGCTGAGTTGTCCTTATTTGGACTGAGGCACGTCCACACTGCCTCTAGGCTGTCTCCCATGGTCTCCATCACCACCCTCACCTGCCTAGCCAGCTCCCACTGGACTCCTACCACTGTCCTCTGAAAGCTGAACTCTGGGTCCACGGAGTCCAGGGCTGTGTGAGTACTGGCTGGTGGCATGTGCTGGTAGCTGGGTGGTTCTTGTGGAGACCTTGCAATGCTGTGTGTCCTCCCTGCGACTGGAGGTGGTGTCTGGAGTGGTCCGTGGATATCCTAGAGAGTCTGTCCATTGATGGTTTGCAGCTGGTCATCCATGTCATCTGTAAAATCCAGGACAAGCAGCTCTGCAGGAGGTGAGCCATCATCCTCTGCAATGACATAGTGTAAAAGCAATATTAGATAGTTTTGGCTATTGACATGACACATCATTTATTTGCCACTGGAGGCTCAGTGACATGTCACTGACCCAAGATTGTAGTTGTGCTTACGTGTAGTATTGTGCATCACACATGGGTAAAGCTCACTAGGTAACTTGGGACATATGTAGGTGCTCCAAGCGCCACCTGAGTGTCACTTGTGATGAAGCTCAGGTGGTGCAATGCCCTGTGCCATATTTACAAGGTGGCATAAAGCCACTTTTTGTGCCTTAACATCACGTTGTATATATGGCCTCTTCACACACAGCACTTAGCATAGAAGGTGTGTGCAATGGGTGTTGCTGTGGGTGTGCTACAGCAACACCCATTGCGTTTTGACTTTGTCTCAGATTTATGACTTTTTGTAAACAGGAAGATGTGCTGAAATCTAATGCCAGCCCAGGGGTGGTGTTACCATAGCAGAACTAGGAGTAATGCTTACATTTCTACTAGATCTTTTGCTTTTCCTATGTGTGCTGCATTCTACAGCACATATAGTAAGAGTAAATCTTCTTTAAGTTTATTGTGGCGCAGGAAGGTGTTCTTTTATGCACAAAAAGAATCTCCCCCTCAATACAGCCATCTTTGCACTATGGTGCAAGGGTGGCTTTGTTGGTGCACGACAGATAATTTACCGCTTGCACAGGGGGTAACACAGGTGTGCACAGTATTCTTTTGTGACCGACGGTGCGTGATGCTGCCTAATTTGACACAGCAGCATGCACCATCATTTTCAATTTGATCTGGCCCTCTATTGCAGCTACTTGTACAGCTACTTGTACAGCTGCACACATGTTGTTCACAGACATGCTTCATGTGTTGTATGTTTTTTATTTTGTGGCCATTCCCATTTAGTGCATATGGTTGTCTTTGAGTTGTTGTGGGTTGCAAGTTTTATGGCAGATTTTTCTCATGTGGCGTGGCTCAGGGCTGCTGCAATATGTGTTTCACTAAATTGCACCAGTTTAGATAGACAGGCAATGTTTAATTGAATACAGTACAGCCCTGCAATTCCCCCTGTGCCTGCACAGATTTGTTCTCCCTGCACCAACACAGGAATTGTTGCAGCATGATGAAGGGGTGCCTGCCTTGGGGGGATGATTTACTCATGTGCAGGGAGGTGTCCCTTCCTGCACATGTACAAGCTATTTTTGATAAGGTAATGTTTCAATGTCTGCTGCAAGATGCAGCACATATGAGTAAAGGCAATGTGACAAGTAGGAAGGGAAGCATTTTGGCCAGAGACTCCGCCCTGACACCACCCCTCGGGTGGTATTGACTTCCGTCCTCCTCTCTGATGTCTACATTGTGTTTGTACAGGGGCTTTGAGGGTACGCAATGTGTGTTGTAATGACACAGCCATACTATCTGCATATGCCTTCCAGGCAATGTGCTGCATATTTACATGATGGAGTATAGCCATAGTGAGTGGCCTGTGTTGACGCTGTGTATATGTTGGAGTGCATAGCACAACCAAAGTGTCAGTACAAGTTTGGTTTGGGTAGGGACGGCTTGTCTTTATCCAGGGTCTATGTGTCCCGATGCAACCCTTTAGCATGCATTGGGTGTGTCCTGTGTGCCTCCCCCTTCTACCATTTGTGACTTCTAGATATCCAACCACCTGCAACTTACCCTGCATTTGTGGTTGTTCTTGGTAGTCTGCGCTGTCCTGTGATTCCAGTGACCAGCTCCTCAGGGATGACAGCTACAATGATCTCTTCCAGCTCATCCAGGTCTTCCTGTGGTGCGGGACTTCTACCTCCAGTCTGCAGCACTGCCTTTCAGTTTCTGGTGAGTTTCTCCTTATCCTGCACCTGCAATCGTGCCAGTACTTCTTGCACTCTGTGACAGTCCTCTTCACCTCTCCGACACTATTGCGTCTCCCTACCAAGTGGCAATTTGGAGGTGACGAAGAGCTGGTGTTAGTGCTCCGTCACCTCTCTGATCAGGATGTCATGCTCCTCCTCGCTAAAGTGACACTTGTGCTTTCTCTTCACCTGGGACTTTTCTGGACCCTCCTGGCTGGTGCTTCAGTGATTGGGGCCTCCCTGAGGTCTCTCCTGGCCTAAAAACTAAATTTTCTCTAGAAATTGCAAATTTTCCTGCTTCTGCATTTTGTTTTGATGCTAATGGAGTAAAACAAAAATTGCGCTAACCCTTTTGCGACATATTTACGTGCCACAAACAGTCTAGTGCCACTTATGCAGCATTAGCATCATTTTTCCTTACGGCGTATAGCAATGGTAAATGTAATTTTTTGGGCGCTAACCATTCCTTAGCTCCATCATACGTAATTTCTTAAATATGGCGCATGGATAGCGCTAAGGAATGAGGCTAGCCAACGTTAAAAAAAAGATGCACAACTATTTTAGCGCAGTTGTGCATCATTTAGCTTAAATATGGGCCTAAATGTCTTTAATGACAGGAACCAAGACTTGCAAGGGCACTTGCCTGGAACTCTGTATTCTGATAAATGTAGAGTAATGCAACACAGGCCGAAACAGCTGACATATGTAACTCTGCCCTAGAGAGATGTCAAATGTGTTGATTGTGCGTGCATACACACATCAACACATTAAAACATTTGCCCATATAATTTTGCATACGTGACACAACAGGGAAACTGTAACAATGTGATACCTTTCCAGAGGAGGGCAAAATAGGAGATCGATGGACAAAATATCGTGCACTGCCCTCTTTCTAAGTGATGTGCATGATGTGAAAAACTTAGCAAGTAGGAAATGTCATGAGGATTGATTTTGTTCAGGCATGTGTGACTACCTGCACAAAAATAAACCAGTCAACAACATAGATCCTCTTGCGCTACAGTGCAAAGGTACCTGCATTAGTGCTAAGCAGCAGTTTGTGTCCCACTGCAAACAGGGTGCAGCAATCCGTAGCATCATGTCAAATCCAACACTTCCCTGCCCTCTTACCTTCACAAAGGGTGCTACGGTAAGGAGGCTACCCGTTTTGTGCTGTGTGTAAAATCAAATACTGTGCCCCATATGTGAGAAAGTAGCCTCTTTCTAGCCTTGTTACCCCCACTTTTGGCCTGTTTGTGAGTGTATGTCAGGGTGTTTTCACTGTCTCACTGGGATCCTGCTAGCCAGGGCCCAGTGCTCATAGTGAAAACCCTATGTTTTCAGTATGTTTGTTATGTGTCACTGGGGCCCTGCTAGTCAGGACCCCAGTGCTCATAAGTTTGTGGCCTATATGTATGTGTTCCCTGTGTGGTGCCTAACTGTCTCACTGAGGCTCTGCTAACCAGAACCTCAGTGGTTATGCTCTCTCATTTCTTTCAAATTGTCACTAACAGGCTAGTGACCAATTTTACCAATTTACATTGGCATACTGGAACACCCTTATAATTCCCTAGTATATGGTACTGAGGTACCCAGGGTATTGGGGTTCCAGGAGATCCCTATGGGCTGCAGCATTTCTTTTGCCACCCATAGGGAGCTCTGACAATTCTTACACAGGCCTGCCACTGCAACCTGAGTGAAATAACGTCCACGTTATTTCACAGCCATTTTACACTGCACTTAAGTAACTTATAAGTCACCTATATGTCTAACCTTTACCTGGTAAAGGTTGGGTGCTAAGTTACTTAGTGTGTGGGCAGCCTGGCACTAGTCAAGGTGCCCCCACATTGTTCAGGGCCAATTCCCCGGACTTTGTGAGTGCGGGGACACCATTACATGCGTGCACTACATATAGGTCACTACTTATGTGTAGCTTCACAATGGTAACTCCGAATATGGCCATGTAACATGTCTAAGATCATGGAATTGCCCCCTCTATGCCATCCTGGCATTGTTGGTACAATCCCATGATCCCACGGGTCTGTAGCACAGACCCGGGTACTGCCAAACTGCCTTTTCAGGGGTTTCACTGCAACTGCTGCTGCTGCCAACCCCTCAGACAGGTTTCTGCCCTCCTGGGGTCCAGCCAGGCTTGGCCCAGGAAGGCAGAACAAAGGACTTCCTCAGAGAGAGGGTGTTACACCCTCTCCCTTTGGAAAATGGTGTGAAGGCAGGGGAGGAGTAGCCTCCCCCAGCCTCTGGAAATGCTTTCATGGGCACACATGGTGCCCATTTCTGCATAAGCCAATCTACACCGGTTCAGGGACCCCTCAGCCCTGCTCTGGCGCGAAACTGGACAAAGGAAAGGGGAGTGACCACTCCCCTGACCTGCACCTCCCCTGGGAGGTGCCCAGAGCTCCTCCAGTGTGCTCCAGACCTCTGCCATCTTGGAAACAGAGGTGCTGCTGGCACACTGGACTGCTCTGAGTGGCCAGTGCCAGCAGGTGACGTCAGAGACTCCTTCTGATAGGCTCCTTCAGGTGTTGCTAGCCTATCCTCTCTCCTAGGTAGCCAAACCCTCTTTTCTGGCTATTTAGGGTCTCTGCTTTGGGGAATTCCTTAGATAACGAATGCAAGAGCTCATCAGAGTTCCTCTGCATCTCTCTCTTCACCTTCTGCCAAGGAATCGACTGCTGACCGCGCTGGAAGCCTGCAAAACTGCAACAAAGTAGCGAAGACGACTACTGCAACTCTGTAACGCTGATCCTGCCGCCTTCTCGACTGTTTTCCTGGTGGTGCATGCTGTGGGGGTAGTCTGCCTCCTCTCTGCACTAGAAGCTCTGAAGAAATCTCCTGTGGGTCGACGGAATCTTCCCCCTGCTACCGCAGGCACCAAAGAACTGCATCACTGGTACCCTGGGTCTCCTCTCAGCACGACGAGCGAGGTCCCTTGAATCCAGCAACTCTGTCCAAGTGACTCCCACAGTCCAGTGACTCTTCAGTCCAAGTTTGGTGGAGGTAAGTCCTTGCCTCCCCACGCCAGACTGCATTGCTGGGAACCGCGTCTTTTGCAGCTTCTCCGGCCTCTGTGCACTTCCGGCGGAAATCCTTTGTGCACAGCCAAGCCTGGGTCCACGGCACTCTAACCTGCATTGCACGACCTCCTGAGTTGTCCTCTGGCGACGTGGGACTCCTTTGTGTAACTTCGGGTGAGCACCGTTTCACTCCTCTTCATAGTGCCTTTTCCGGCACTTCTGCAGGTGCTGCCTGCTTCTGAGAGGGCTTCTCGTTGTGCTGGGCGCCCCATCTGTCCCCTGACGCAATTGGCAACATCCTGGTCCCTCCTGGGCCACAGCAGCATCCAAAAACCTTAACCACACGACTTGCAGCTAGCAAGGCTTGTTTGCGGTCTTTCTTCAGGAAAATACTTCTGCACGACTTTCCACGGCGTGGGTCATCCATCCTCCAAATGGGAAGTTTCTAGCCCTTGTCGTTCCTGCAGAATCAAAGTACACACGAAAGTACGGGGTTCTCTAGAAGCGGACGTCGCGGATATTAGCGTAGTCCTGGGTTGTATGTATTCCTATTTGGAAGGGTAAAGTCAGTGGAATGTCAGTTGGAAATTACCGAGTGGAACAGCGAGGGGTGGGAAGAAAGGGAATTTCCTTTTACGGACTAGGTGGTCTCACACACTATATAGTGTCATGCTTCATCATTTGACCACCTAGACCCACCCAGGTAGGACAGTGCCACCTGGGCGGACTCAAACTCACTGTTAAAGGAACAGGAGGGAGTGCGTAAATAAACTTGTTTCTGGAAAGATCGGGATCCAGCTAATCTACTGAAAAACTAAAAACACCTAAGCAGACACCTGTGAAGAGCAACAAATTTAATGGTGGTGTCTGACTGGTGTAGTTAAAAAGGGGGGTTGGGACACCTCTGTGAGGACAAGGACTCACAGGGTCACCTAACTAATTACTAGCCAACATGTTTCTGCCCTCAAAAGTGAGCCAATGAAGGTCTCGGGGCATTCGTCAGGGCCTAGGATCCCTACGTCTCACGTTGGAGGAAAATACTCTATGGGGAAATCAAAGAGTGAGAAAATGAAAAAAGAATGATCTACATTACCCAAGGAATTACCTTGAGGCGGCCCTTTTCTTAGAGGCAGCTTGTCACAAGCGGTCCAAGGAGAGGACGAAGTAGGCGCACGGCGAGCGTCCCCTTTGATGTATGTGTGACTATAAGGGGACACTCCCCCTCCTGGATACCAGAGGCTAGCTGCCTCTAAGAAAAGGGCCGCCTCAAGGTAATTCCTTGGGTAATGTAGATCATTCTTTTTTCATTTTCTCACTCTTTGATTTCCCCATAGAGTATTTTCCTCCAACGTGAGACGTAGGGATCCTAGGCCCTGACGAATGCCCCGAGACCTTCATTGGCTCACTTTTGAGGGCAGAAACATGTTGGCTAGTAATTAGTTAGGTGACCCTGTGAGTCCTTGTCCTCACAGAGGTGTCCCAACCCCCCTTTTTAACTACACCAGTCAGACACCACCATTAAATTTGTTGCTCTTCACAGGTGTCTGCTTAGGTGTTTTTAGTTTTTCAGTAGATTAGCTGGATCCCGATCTTTCCAGAAACAAGTTTATTTACGCACTCCCTCCTGTTCCTTTAACAGTGAGGTTGAGTCCGCCCAGGTGGCACTGTCCTACCTGGGTGGGTCTAGGTGGTCAAATGATGAAGCATGACACTATATAGTGTGTGAGACCACCTAGTCCGTAAAAGGAAATTCCCTTTCTTCCCACCCCTCGCTGTTCCACTCGGTAATTTCCAACTGACATTCCACTGACTTTACCCTTCCAAATAGGAATACATACAACCCAGGACTACGCTAATATCCGCGACGTCCGCTTCTAGAGAACCCCGTACTTTCGTGTGTACTTTGAATTATAGGGAGCTAAGTACGGAGTGTTCCTCCATAGTTATCCCCCCTCCTTCCTCTTCCTCTCTCCATGTGTAATGATGGTTCCTGCAGAATCTTCAGCTTCTACTGTCCAGTAGCAGCTTCTTTGCACCCACAGCTGGCATTTCCTGGGCATCTGCCCATCTCCGACTTGCTTGTGACTTTTGGACTTGGTCCCCTTGTTCCACAGGTACCCTCGTTTGGAAATCCATCGTTGTTGCATTGCTGATTTGTGTCTTTCCTGCAGAATTCCCCCATTACGACTTCTGTGCTCTTCGGGGAACTTTAGTGCACTTTGCACTCACTTTTCAGGGTCTTGGGGTGGGCTATTTTTCTAACCCTCACTGTTTTTGTACAGTCCCAGCGACCCTCTACAAGGTCACATAGGTTTGGGGTCCATTCGTGGTTCGCATTCCACTTTTGGAGTATATGGTTTGTGTTGCCCCTATCCCTATGTGTCCCCATTGCATCCTATTGTAACTATACATTGTTTGCACTGTTTTCTAATACTATACTGCATATTTTCGGTATTGTGTACATATATCTTGTGTATATTCACTATCCTCATACTGAGGGTACTCACTGAGATACTTTTGGCATATTGTCATAAAAATAAAGTACCTTTATTTTTAGTATATCTGTGTATTGTGTTTTCTTATGATATTGTGCATATGACACTAGTGGTACTGTAGGAGCTTCACTCGTCTCCTAGTTCAGCCTAAGCTGCTCTGCTAAGCTACCATTATCTATCAGCCTAAGCTGCTCGACACCCTATACACTAATAAGGGATACCTGGGCCTGGTGCATGGTGTAAGTACCCTTTGGTACTCACTACAAGCCAGTCCAGCCTCCTACACCATTTGCAAAGTTCAAAGTATGAAAACAGGTCCATACATAACTCTAATGTGAGGAAGATCTACAGTTGTCCAGAGAAGTCAGAAAATGCACCATTTTACGACAATGTACTCAGAAATGTTTGAACATCATGTACTCACCTACCACAATAGTGCCAACTCATGATCAATAAGTAATATCCAAGTAGACAATGATTAATTTATTGAAATGGAAAACCTAATATCTAAAACACTGCCTAACGCTAGCTAACCTTCATTGTCATTAATATTAGCCTATATTACCTTATCTAACAGTTAACCTATCTTAACCTCTATTGACACATGGCAAGTTAAACATCTGCCCCCGCCCACTTAATATACATTACAAACATCAACTACATCATAAAAATATACTACCTACACATAGAAGCATAAACAAAGATATCTCTCTCTCTCTGTACAATACATACACCCATATATATATATTTATTGATATTGATGGTCCAGTCAGAGGCATAACGCCAAAACGCATCAACCTAAATTCCCCTTTCCTTTTGCACTGTATTGCACTTTACTGAAGAACGGATGATAAAATATAAACAAATTAAAACTGGTAAATAGAAGATGGTGTTTGCGGTGCTGTGAATCTAGCCCTGGGAGCAGCATACTTGGTGAGACTGATGTGAGCAAATATATATATACATCAAGCACCAATCCTCTTCAAGGAAACGCTCACTCTGGGTCATGCTGTAGCGAATAATTTTAATGCTAAAACAATAGAAAACAACAAATGTGTATCAGCTGCACAGTGGCCTTGATCACCTATTTGACGTGCACAACAAATCTCCTTAAAACAGGAAATCTCTCCTTTCGATAAACATCAGACAAGTGCTCAATTGAAAAGAAAGCCATGAAATAGCATGAAACTACTGAGGCCATCTTTGAACAGGCATAAGATGCACACTCATTGCTGTGTAGAAATTCAAAATCCAGAAAAATGTATAGAGATACTTATAAATACTGCTGATTGTCCCTGCGTATATGCGCCAACATTAATCTCCAAATTACCGCACACCATGATAGCCCATGTGATTCAATGAACTCATAAACTCATTATTCATAACATTGTCATGCAGATAACATAGATCTACGTGGACAAGGAGGATCATATTTGTTTATACATGATTGACAAGCATATCCATGGATCATATTTGTTTATACATGATTGACAAGCATTAGGCAAATCTTAGCACAACAGTTGAGGTATCTACGCAGATACATGCTCAAAACAATATTGGAAAATGTATATATATATTTTATTGTAATGTATTACATATATGCTACTTATAACCACTATATTATACTACACTAATAATAGTGAAAAACGTAAAGACCCAACATTACCGCAGTGCAGAAAGAAGAAAAGGGTAGGGGAGACCATAAGTCATAGCAGCATCCAGCACCATGCAGCCCCCTCCTTTCCTCCTGAAATAAAACATATATATATATATATATATATATATATATATATATATATATATATATATATATATATATATATATATATAGGGAATGGGGAGGGAGAAACTGAAACACCTGAAAAGGCTGTGCCTGTTCTCACACAATGCAGTATCCAACCCCCTGGTGTGTGTCTGGAGCCAGGTCTTAGCAAGGCAGGATCTTGTGAACAACAGAGACTTTCCTTTGAGGTTTGCCTACTTCAAAGGCAGAAAGGGGTAGAAGTAATGCACCCAAAACTCCAGACTTTTAGGTTACTTCTGGATCAAGTGGAACCTATACTGAAGAGAAGAGCTGAAGAGCTATAGGAGGAGTACTGCGCCTTTGCCTGTGAGTGTGCTTTGCTGGGCTGGCCTGCAGTTGCTACTTCTGTCTTTGAGAGAACAAAGACTGGACTTTGCTATGTCTTCCTGTTAGTGACGTGTCTCCAATGGCTTGGACTGAGTTTGTCCCCTATTGTGAAGTCTCAGGGCCATCAAACACTTCCTCTGCCTATCCCAGTCCCTGAGCCTTGGAAGGAGAAGCTGGTGCAACCGAGACAGAGATCCATGGACAGGAGCAGTGCGGGATAAAAACCGACGCAGCACCTGCTTCGCCGCTGAAAGCTCGACACACCACCTACATCGCAGCTTGGAAATCAATGCAACACCTGTGTGCTGCTGCTAAAATCGATGCATCACCCACACAGCGCGGGTCTTCACAACCATGTGCCAGAACTTTGCATGCATCACCGCTGGACTTCAAACCCACAGTGAACCCGTGCGGACCCGAGGTTACCCACTCAGAAATCAGTGCATCGCTTATCTGGGTGAGTAAAAAACAATACATTGCCTACCCGACACATTGCTGACTTTTCCAATGCACGCTCACCCATGTGGCTTTATTTTTTTACAAAAAACAGGTACTTTGTCTAAAAACAGTGCATCCATTAATTTCTATGGATTAAGACACTTTTTAATTTAAAAAGTCAAAACTTTGCTTATGTATGTTGGATCTTTGTGGTTTTGGTCTTGTTTGATTTAGATAAATGAAGAAAACCACGGCACATCTCAGGATCATAGTGAAAGCTATTTATTCCTTAGTGCTGTATCAGGAAAGTTGGTACCCTGATCCAATGAAATACACTAGGCAAGTGGTTTGAAAGCCAATGCAATTTTCATGGTGGAGAGAAAATAGCCGACACGTGTTTTGGCACCCTTGACTTTTTCAAGTCTGGCATATCCGTGAGTGGCGTCGCATCTGAAGCGGCAGGCCGGTAGCAGACTTACCATGGTCTCTGGACTCCCACATGATCCATGCTACACTTTGTATATCTGTCCTACATCCTTGAAAATTTTAGTTTTTTAATACATCTAATACCTCTTTATTGTTAAAGCCTTGAAAAAGTCAAGGGTGACAAAACACGTGTCGGCTGTTTTCTCTCAACCATGAAAATTGCATTGGCTTTCAAACCACTTGCCTAGTGTATTTCATTGGATCAGGGTACCAACTTTCCTGATACAGCACTAAGGAATAAATGGCTTTCACTATGATCCTGAGATGTGCCGTAGTTTTCTTCATTTTGTACATGGACTGTGACCTTTCGTAGGAAACAACCCCCACACCCTGTGGCTGGGTGTCTTACCACTGGAGCACTCTTCTTTTCAAATAAGACGTTTTTATCATGAACTTTGATCTTTGAAGGTAGCAGAAATTTTGGAAGTGCGCACCACTCATACACAGCCACAATTGTTGATGTCTTTGTGATTTAGATAAATATTGGCTATTTTTCTAAACTAATGTTGTGTCGCTTTTGTGGTGTTTTCATTGTGTTACTGTGTGTGTTGGTACAAATACTTTACACAATGCCTTTGAGATAAGCCTGAACGCTTGTGCTAAATTACAAAGGGGGTGAGCAGGGGTTATCCTAGGTGGATATCTCCTTTACCCTGACTAGAGTGAGGGTCCCTGCTTGGACAGAGTGCAAACTGACTGCCAACAAGAGATCCCATTTCAAACAGTTTGTGTCACGTGAGTGAGGGAAAGAATAATTAAATTAAGAATCCTACAACATTTACAAGACCAAACCTTCTTCAGTGCTGGATCTTGCTAAATAGTAATCCTCATTTGGGCAATGGGCTGCTTTGCATCACTTAGCGTCAAGATTGCTAGCTCCCTTTAATGCAACACAACATTTATACCAGGTGTGCTGCTTTGTTTGACAGTTTGATACGTCTGCCACCTGAAGTCACTCTCTCTTGCCTTGTGTGTCACAAGGCATCCACACATTGGAAATAGAGTTTGATATCGATATGTACCTTAACTAACTTATCTACATTACTACATGCTGCTGGTACCAAGCACATACCTACCGGGGCTCAGATCTCCAAAGCCAGTAAGTCCAGCACATCAGCCTCATGACATATTACATCTTTCCAACAATTTTTAAGCGCAAATCTGTAAGATCTTCCTGGGCTACATTGGACATGTGGCACCACATTTCCCATCGATCCTTGCAATCCTTGGGGGTTATGTCTTGCTGACTTTTCCTCCTGAAGACAGCATCTGGGGCAAGCAGTGCATGACCAGCCAGATCAATGCACTCACCTCTCCCTATGTAAAATGTTTCCCTCTCCTCCCCTTCCCAGACATGGCAACAATGGCACAAGCCCTATCTAACTGTAATCCACTAAGAACAAAAACAACTCTTAAACACCTAACTCTCTCTAGTTACCTACTGCCTCAAATTTGACAAACATCCAACAATACAAGGACTATTTCAAAGACATAAAACAACACTAGCATTGCTAGTTTCATCTATTGATGAGTCAACTATCCACCCCTCTTTCTGTTCTTTTGTTTACTTCTCAGTCCCGTTTGCTAATAAATCTCGGCAAAAACGTCGCGGGAAATATATGCCTCCTGTCAGTCTTCCGGCTTTTTTTTCCATTGATTTTTGAGAGGGGTGGATAGTTGACTCATCAATAGATGAAACTAGCAATGCCCAGTATTTAAATTGATTACGAAGAAGGAAAAGATGTGATTAACTGTGGTTTTGAAACAGAGTGAGGTAGATGTGATATGAGCATATCGGACATAGAAATGAGCAAAGCCTTGAAGAAGTCCAGTCAGGACGAAACACGTGTCGGCTGATGGCTATTCATTCGTTTTCTATATGTTTTGTATATATATGTATATGTTTATGTATATAAGAAGTTATATTCCTTTTGTATTAAAATTTCTACTTGCATGGATATACTCTTCTCTTGGTTAGTTTCACATTTGTGTTTATTATTTTCTGGTCAGATTTGTGATTGTTTACTTTGTTTAAGGAAGAGAGAGGACCAAACAAGCATTCTAGTGGAATCTATTACGATACGTCATTTTGTCTCATCAAGATATTATATTATCTCTAAAGTATAGATATTGTTTTGTTGGTGTGCCCCACTGGTTTGTCTCCTTCAGAAAAGGCACCTGGCGTCGCAAAGCCAGGTTGTGAAGCATACAGCCGGCCACGATGATCTGGCACACCTTCTTTGGTGAGTACATTAGGGATCCACCAGTCATATGGAGGCACCTGAACCTGGCCTTCAGGAGGCCGAAGGTTCGCTCGATCACCCTCCTAGTACGCCCATGGGCCTCATTGTACCGTTCCTCTGCCCTTGTCCTGGGATTCCTCACTGGGGTCAATAGCAAATGACAGGTTGGGGTAACCAGAGTCCCCTAATAGCCACACCCGGTGCCTCTGGAGTTGACCCATCACATACGGGATGCTGCTATTCCGCATGATGTAGGCGTCATGCACAGAGCCAGGGAACTTGGCATTAACATGGGAGATGTACTGGTCAGCCAAACACCCCATCTGTACATTCATGGAATGATAACTCTTCTGGTTCCTGTACACCTGTTCACTCCTGCTGTGGGGGACCAAAGCAACATGTGTCCCATCAATGGCACCAATGATGTTGGGAATATGTCCAAGGGCATAGAAGTCTCCTTTCACTGTAACCAAATCCCCCACCTAAGGGAAAATGATGTAGCTCCTCATGTGTTTGAGCAGGGCAAACAACACTCTGGACAACACCTTGGAAAACATGGGCTGGGACATCCCTGATGATATGGCCACTGTTGTTTGAAAAGACCCACTTGCTAAGAAATGGAGTACTGACAGCACCTGCACTAGAGGGGGGATCCCTGTGGGTTGGCGGATGGGTGACATCAGGTCTGGCTCCAGCTGGGCATACAGTTCCTGTATAGTGGCTCGGTCAAGCCTGTATGTCAGTATGACATGTCGTTCCTCCATTGTCGACAGGTCCACCAGCGGTCTGTACACGGGAAGATTCCTCCATCTCCTCGCATGTCCCAGCGGACGGTGCCAATGAAGGACAACAGCGAGCACAGAGTCAATCAACCCACAGGTGCGTAACCACAGCTTGCACATAACACTATTCCCAATGCATTGAAAGGTTTGTATGAGTGTTGATGCAAGGCCTAGGTATGTGTGACGCAGTAGAAATTAAGCCATGGGGCCCTTGAAATGGCGGCTGCCTGACCTGTGAAGTGCGACAGTGGGATGTGAGGTCAATGCGCTGGCGTGGCACACCATGGCGCTAGGCGGTCGAAGACCGCGGCGCAAAGCCGCATTGGTTAACATTGAACCCTATGGGTTTTAGGAGCCAATGACTATGTGCGCCGGCGGTCGCGGTAAGCACCGCCGCGGTACACACCGCCACGGGCGTGACCGCCATCTTCTATCTGCTTAATCACTCGATACCTGATCTTCCACAGGAGAGGACCTACACTGCAAGTGCTGCTGTGACCTCGGTCTGGAAGAGACAATGGCTCATGCGACTGGGAAAAGGGCCCCTGCCTTCACTGCGGAGGAGTTGGAGAAACTTGTGGATGGGGTCCTCCCCCAGTATGCGCTACTCTACGGTCCTCCAGACCAACAGGTAAGTACACAGGGACCATGCTTAGTGGACAATGCCTGGGTTGAGTGGGGTGGATGAAAGATGGTGGGGAGGGGAGCGATTGAGGCATGCATCAAACGACAGATGAGAGCATGTGCCACATGGCAAGGGTGGGGATGGGGGGCCACTCACATCGAGCATGCAGAAAGTGATGACAATTTTTCTCTCCCTGTACATGTCACATAGGTCAGCGCCCACCAGAAAGTCGCTATTTGGTATGCCATCGCCAAGGACGTCCGGACCCTGGGGGTCCACAACAGACGGGGCACCCACTGCCAGAAGAGGTGGGAGGACATCCGACGCTGCAGCAGGAAGACGGCGGAGGCTCAGCTGGGGATGGCCTTCCAACGTAGGAGGGGTGCCAATCGTACTTTGACCCCCCTGATGTCCCGGATCCTGGCGGTGGCCTACCCCGATTTGGATGGGCACGTGAGGACATCACAGCAGACACAAGGGGGTGAGTACAAATACATTCTGCTGACTTTGCGCGCAGTGGAGGTGTCTGGGTGGGGGAGGAGGGCTGTGGGTATCCCTAGGCCAGGGCGATTTCTGTAGGCTAGGCCCCTCCGTAAGGCATGGCCCTGTGCCCCCGCCCCCCACCTCTGTAGGGTGCCAAGTACAGGTATCCATGGCCCTGTGTCATCTATGTGTGCAGTTGTCGTCCATAGGCTTGTAAGCCATGTCCCACGGATTGCGTAGTGGACCCCAAGTGCGCTGCGTAGTGCAGGGGGCTTCTGTGTCAGTCCTGTCCGCCAACGGTGTCGCCAATGCATGCACTCAACATGTCTTTATTTCTCCCCCCCCTTTTTTGTGGTCTTCCTGTTCATGTGTGCATTAGCATCATTAGGCGGAGGAGAAGTGGCATTGGAGCACGAGGGAGCTGCATCCCACAAGGCCCTGGAGGGCCATGCAACGGAGTCCGAATACACTAGTGGGACGGAGGGCGAGGGGAGCTCCACAGCAGGGACTCGTGCTGATGTCAGTGACAGCGACTCGTCCTCTGAAGGGAGCTCCCTTGTGGTGGCAGCAACATCCGTGCCCCCCGCAACAACAGGTACAGCCGCCACTCAGCGCACCAGCACCGCCCTCCCAGCAGCCCCTCAGCCTTTGCCCCGTGCCCGCTCACCCAGGAAGGTGGGCATCTCCTTCGCCCCAGGCACCTCAGGCCCTGCCCCTGTCACCCCTGCTGCCCTCAGTGAGGAGGTCATTGACCTCCTGAGGACCATCATTGTTGGGCAGTCTACCCTTTTGAATGCCATCCAGGGTGTAGAAAGGGAGGTGCACCAGAGTAATGCATACCTGGAGGGCATTCATTCTGGTCAGGCTGCCCATCAGTGATCGTTCAACGCTCTGGACTCAGCACTGACGGCAGCCATTGTCCCTGTCTCTAGCCTCCCCCCTCCAACTTCCTCCACCCAGACCCAATCCCCTGTCCCTCTGCCTATCCCAGACAAACCATCAGACCAGCCTTCACACACCTCAACACCCAAGGGAAGCTCATCCAGACATAAGCACCACACATCACACAAGCATTCACACAAGCAACATCCACATGCAGACATACCAACACCCACTGCCTCCACTGTGTCCCCCTCCTCCTCGTCTCCCTCCTCCCTCCCTGTGACGTCTCCACTCACACTTGCATGCACAACATCTTCAGCCACTACGTCCATCACCAGCACACCCACCAGAACACTCCGCACACGTGCAGTCACCACCCCCACTACCATTTACACGTCTCCTGTGTCCTCTCCCAGTGTGTCTGTCACCCCCTCTTCCAAACTACACAAACGCAGGCAGCCACCCACCCAACAGCCATCCACCTCACGACAGCCTCCAGCCCAAGCACCTGCACCCAAAGAAACCAGACTTCACACTCCTACAACCACATCCTCTTCCTCCACTCCCATACCCACTACACCTACCCGTCCCTCTCTTGCCAAATTGCTTTTCTTTTCCAAACTTGACCTCTTTCCAACAACTCCCCCACTCCGTCCATCTCATAAGACTCCAATCAGCACCTCAGCCACCACAAAACCGGGACCTGTAAAGATTGTTTACCATGGACTGTGGAGTCCCCCACCTTCAAGGGCAGCCAGTTCAGCTAGGAGCCAAGGCACGGCCAGCCCACCCCCGGAAAAGCATCTGAAGATTGCCAGTGCCCGGCGCGAAAGACCAAAGACACCAGGGACAAAAATCCCTACATTGGCTCCGGCAGGAAGTCGGGTGCCACCTGGCACACTGCCAAAGGTGGGAAAGGGCCACAGGCGAACAGAGAAGGGTGGGAAGGGCAGCACGCCCAAAAAAGTCCAGCAGCAGGCCAGCTGGCCAGGAGGGCCCCACCAGCCACATCCCAGGTGTGCAGGAGGACACCCACAGGCCCGTTACTGCAGCCCAGGAGGGCCCCACCAGCCCCATCCCAGGTGTGCAGGAGGACACCCACAGGCCCGGTATTGCAGCCCAGGAGGGCCCCGCAAGCCACGTCCCAGGTGGGCAGAAGGACACCCACAGGCCTGGTACTGCAGCCCAGGAGGGCCCCGCAAACAACCAGACAGATGGGCAGGAAGGCCCCGCCAGCCACATGTCAGGTGGCGAGTGACATCCATGCCATGGCCGGATCCGCTGACCTGGACACTCATCTCAAGCACCGCTCCGCTGGGCACCACCGTCTCAAGAACCGCTGCGCTGGGCCCTTCATCTCAAGCACCGCTGATCTGGGCCCTTCATCTCAAGAACCGCTGAACAGGGCCCTTCATCTCAAGCACCGTTAAACTGGGCCCTTCATCTCAAGAACCGCTGAACTGGGCCCTTCATCTCAAGAACAGCTGCGCTGGGCCCTTCATCTCAAGCACAGCTCCGCTGGGCACCGCCGTCTCAAGAACCGCTGAACAAGGCCCTTCATCTCAAGCCCCGCTGAACTGGGCCCTTCATCTCAAGAACCGCAGAACTGGACCCTTCATCTCAAGCACCGCTCCGCTGGGCACCGCCGTCTCAAGAACCGCTGCGCTGGGCCCTTCATCTCAAGCACCGCTCCGCTGGGCACCACCGTCTCAAGAACCACTGAACAGGGCCCTTCATCTCAAGCACCGCTGAACTGGGCTCTTCATCTCAAGAACCGCTGAACTGGTCCCTTCATCTCAAGCACCACTCCGTTGGGCACCGCCGTCTCAAGAACCGCTGAACTGGGCCCTTCATCTCAAGCACCGCTGGCCCATTGGCGGAAGGGGCAGGCCCGCATCTGTGTCGGGCAGGGCTGCACGAAGCACTCTGGGCACTAGTCCCCCTCCAGTACCAGTGGAGACTCTCATCCACTTGAAAGACTGTGGCTTTGCACTCCCCAGGATGGCACAGTGGGAAACCCACCCACTGTAGAGACTTGAGAGACTGTGGCTTTGCACTCCCCAGGATGGCACAGTGGGCAACCCACCCACTGTAGAGACTTGAGAGACTGTGGCTTTGCACTCCCCAGGATGGCACAGTGGCCATGGAGTCCCCTCGTGGATCTGGCGTCGTGGACTCATCTGGCTGAGGTGCCCCCCCTTCCCTTCCCCCTGATGTGCCTGTAGTTTTCCTATCTGATGCCCCTGCAGTGTTCTCTCCTTTGGAGGCAGGTATCCTGTGTCGGCTTTGCCCATGTGTTTTGGCCCAGTGGCCCACGAACAATGGCTGATACACATATCGGACTGGACAATTTATGTATATAAAGTTATAGATGTGTGATATATTTTATACTCAGTCTTACAATATAATTCTAAATTTATATTCATTTCCTTTTGTCTTTGCATTCTTCCAGGGGGTTTGGGGGGGTAACTGTGATGTGTTGCTATGCATTGATGTGTGTGTTGTAGTGGGTGAGGGTGAGGGTGGGTGTATCACATATGTGTGTCCCCGTAATTTTTTGCCTCCCCCCTCCCCTGTGTCGTAGGTGCAGTACTCACCGTTGTCTTCTGCGCCGGCGTTCGTGCTCCTGGTAGAGGAGCAGGAAGACAATGGCTGGGAGGATGTGGAGTTCGGGTTCCATGCTGTCCAGATTCCTCGTGGGGTGTTTGGAGGTGAGGGTTTTCCGTTTGAAATGGCTGTTTCCACCGTGTTTTTATCGGCGGGCTACCGCCCCGGAAAAGGTGCCGGATTGGTGGGTTGTGATAGGGTGGGAGGGACATTGTCTCCCGCCTGTCTGTTGGCGGTGACCGCCGCACTGTTTGTTTGTCCCACCATGGCAGGCGGTGTGTTAAAGTGGCGGTCTCTGTTGGCGGTTTGCGCCAGGGTCGGAATTGCATTTTTTTTACCGCCAGCCTGTTGGCGGTTTTGCCGCCGCTTTAACACCGACCGCCAGGGTTGGAATGACCCACTAAATGCCACTCAGTTGCCCAACTACAGCAACAGTAAGGGCTGCACAAGTGTCAAACTACTACAATGCTAAGGAACACACAGTGGTCCAACTACAGCAACACTAAGGGCCAAGCAGTGGCCCAACTACAGCAATGCTGAACGCCACGTAGTGGCCTAACTACAGCAACATTAAGGGCCACACAGTCACCCAATCACATCAATGCTAAGGGCCAACCAAATCATATGTTGATGATATCTAATATACCTTCACACTGAAGGATCAAATCATATGCGTTGATGATTTTCAACAATATAGTTTAGCAACAATGTAAAAAATTGCAAATATATGGGTATGGATACATTTTGCAGATGTACATGTTTGTCTGCACACATATGCACACAAAGAACTCTAAGTCTGACACATACATGCAATACATCAACGCACCTTTCTAACCTGTGGTGTGTGGTTGGGAAAGTGACAGAATGCTCATTGTTCCACCTGATATTTAGCATTCCTGCCCTTTCCTGTGGATGATATAGTTTTGGCAACATTGCACCAACACAGCCATCCTTCCATGATGCTACAAGGGTGCATATCTTGCATTCAGGTTATAATTGGTGCAAAAAAGCAAGCCTTCCAACATATATAGATACCTCTGAGGCACATTCCAATTTGTAAGTATGCTACTGAATGCAGCACACTTACACATTGCAAACACATTTGAGAGAATGCAGTATGTTACTGTCATGCACCTTTGGCGAGTAGTTGTACAACTAGGACAGATTCCATAGTCTAGCAATATTTGTTCATTTGGTGGTGGTTCTGAATACATACCTGTACCTGTATGGTGGTATATGTACCTTTAACAAAAGTGACCTGTTGCCAGACTAAAGACTAAGATGTTTTAGGTTTTATCCTCTGAGTTCCCAAGCTTCTCATCACTCAGATTACATGTAATACCACTGCTTATGTTCAACTTTGTTAGTTTAATGTGATTACTGGGATACAATAGTCATTGGACCCAATTCAGAACGGTAAACTTGCAATGTTGGTCTAAGTTTAGACCAAAAGTGTAAGTTTACGATTGTCTGTTATTCACAAAGGTAAGTTACTAAAAGTATCTTTACATCTGCACTCGGGCAGATGAAACACTTGGGTGGAGCGGAATTATTTTAACCACATGCACCTGCACATTACTAATCCCACCTGCAACCCACTCCCAGAAGCAGCACACAAGCAAGGCACTGGTTTTACCAAAACCACACTGTGCCTCTGCTATATATCCTGATACCATGCTGCCCACCAGGAGAAAAAGGGATTACACATAGGAGGAGACCACCATAATACTAAACTTTGTTGTGAGGAACTACAAGAGACTGCATGGTCTTCCACCCCACAGCAACAGTTCCTCAGAGAATACAGCCTTATGGCAGCACTTGCCCACGGCGGTCACTGCATTGGGGGAGGACATCTAGACTGTTAATTACATCAAGAAGAACTGTCAGGATGAGAAGAGTAGGGTGAAGGAAAAGTACACCAGGATAGAGGTGGCTCTCCCTGGTGTACAAACTGGAGCCCACGTCTGACTCACCCCACTTGAGAGGGATGTTCTCTCCACCACAAACCAACACCTGCTCCATGGGCTGCCTGTGACTGATGCCCGCAATGTAGTGCCAGGTAAAATACAATGATACTAACAATGACACCAAATGATTTATATTGTCACAAGTAAGTGCAATCTTTATGGTGTCTCTCACCTTCATGTGTCTCAGATAGTCCATTGAACTAGAATTCTTTGTAATGGCAATTGCAAGTTACAATATCTCAGTGCCAAGCAGTGACCCATCCTCTTCACAATGGTGGGTGGAGATAGATAAAGCCCCTCATTCATATACCACTGATGTTGGTATGTAGATGCAAATGTATAGTAATGTGACAGGTTGCACATAGGCAAATATCTTCATTGTGCCTGAAGATCTTTCCCTTTTGTTGCAACATATAGCCAGAGGACAGTAACACAGGGGAGCACAGGTCACTGAGCCATCAGGGAGGCAATGTTATGGAGCACAAAAACCCATGCCATCAGCACAAACTGGTACGTAAATATGGCTAGGGGAGGGCATTATCTCCTACATTTTTACTGGTTAACTCTATTGGTGCCCAATGAAAATCCTTCAGTGGCAAGCCATTCAATGACATTTTGATGTGCTTTGCTTTAACTCGTACGGTACCTTGGACGAGGTGATCCCGTCCAAGGCATCGGTTCCCGGATGCCTTGGAAGAGTTCACCTCGTCCTGCACCCGGGAACTGGGGGGCATGGGCTTCCCACCCACACCCCCGGGGAAGCCCTTCCTCTTCCACCCCTGACCCCCCCCACTCGGCAATCCGATGACGTCAGCACGCTTACAGCACGCAACGTCATCAAATATTGCAGAGGGACGCGCTGGAAGCCATTTGCTTCCAGGGCGTCCAGGAGAAAGGATCAAAAAGGTGAGTCCTTTCTTCTTTGGGGGTTGGGGGGGGGAACAGACACAGGGGGAAAGGAAAGGGTTTTTCCTTTCCCTCTGTGCCTGTTTTCAGTGGATTCCTGCTCCACGATTGCTGGCGGGGCCCACGATCGTGGAGCAGGAATCCCCACTAGGCAGCAGGGAGTTATTTTAGGTGTTAGATTTGGGAGCGACCCCTTGGGCAAGGGTCGCTCCCATGGGGGGCTATTTTTTTCCGAATTTCGCCTCCCCCCCCCGGGGGCAGATCGGCCGATTTTTCGACCGATCTGCCCCCGGGGGGGCGAAATCCACTAGACACCAGGGACGTTATTTTTGGGAATGTTTTTAGGGAGCGACACCTTGGGCAAGGGTCGCTACCATGGGGGGCTAATTTTTCCTGAATTTCGCCCCCCCGGGGGCAGATCGGCCGATTTTTTTCATCCGATCTGCCCCCAGGGAGGGCCGAAATCCACTAGACACCAGGGAAATCATTTTTGGCATACATCTTAGGGAGCGACCCCTTGGGCAAGGGTCGCTCCCATTGGGGGCAAATTTTTTCCATATTTCGCCCCCCCTAGGTTTGAGCACAATGATATTTGTGTCTAATTTGCTTTTTTCTTTTTAGTGGGATATCATTGGTGATTGTTGTGTCTGTGCAGAGTAGTTGCTGGTGAGTAGCTTTTTCAGGCAAGTGAGTGGTATAGTTTTTTAGTGCATAACTCTTTGTGATAAAGCTACACTTTGTTTATTACTTCTTTTAGTGCTAGTTGTTTTTGCCAATCCATTTGTTGTTAGTGAGAATCATGGCTAGCCGCAAAATGACCGCTCAGCATGTTGTTGGCATGCTCTTTGAGTCGTCTTCAGACCATGATTACGAGACTGACTCTGCATCTGAGGCAGAGGAGGAAGTGAGAGATTCTGGCGGTGAGTTTTCTGTCCGAGAGTATTCTTCTGATGAGGAAGCTACTCTCAGTGCAGATGAAGGGCCTGTTTTAGAGGAGGACATTGATATGCCAAGAGTGCAGCAGCATGGGGCTGATGGGTTTCCCATTAGAAGACCTGACACCTGAATTGCCCCAACCATGGAGCAGCCACAGTTACCTGCATTTACTGTTCTCCCAGGGTGTAGAGTCAATACGGAAAACTTTTTACCTGTCCATTTATTTCACTTGTTTATGGACGATGTATTTTTGGAAGAGATTGTGGAGCAGACTAATTTGTATGAAGAGCAATATTTGAGGGACAACGCTGCCAGACTTAGGCCTCAGTCTAGAGCTACTCAGTGGATTCCCACATATCTGGAAGAGATGAAAACGTTTTTAGGTTTGACTTTTTTGATGGGGTTGATCAGGAAGCCGTCACTGGCTTCTTATTGGTCTTATTGGTCTTATTGGTCCCCTGATGGCAACGGCTATATTTCCTGCAACTATGACATGTAATCCCTATTTGCTTATTCTTCGTATGCTGCATTTTGTAGACAATGATTCAGCCTTGCCACGAGATCACCTTGATTGTGACTGTCTTTTTAAGATTAGGCCTGTCCTTGATCATTTTGTAGATCAGTTTTCAGAGGTCTATGTTTCAGGCAAAGAGATAAGTGTGGACGAGTCTTTGGTCCTTTTCAAGGGGCGTTTAGGGGCATATTTATACTCTGTTTGCGCCGGAATTGCGTCGTTTTGTTTTACGTAAATCTGACGCAAAACTAACTCCATATTTATACTTTGGCGTTAGACCCGTCTAGCGCCAAAGATCTTGGAGTTTGCATCATTTTTTAGCGTGGACACCTTCCTTGCGTTAATGATATGCAAGGTAGGCGTTCCCGTCTAAAAAATGACTCCGAGGCATGTGCTCCGTATTTACACTCCCGGGCAAAAATGACGCCGGGAGTGGGCGGGTAAAAACAAAATGACGTTCAGCCGCTTTAGCGTCATTTTTTAACGCCTGGTCAGGGCAGGCGTTAAGGGACCTGTGGGCTCGGAAGGAGGCCAGAGGTGCCCTCCCATGCCCCCAGGGACACCCCCTGCCACCCCTGCCCACCCCAGGAGGACGCCCATGGATGGAGGGACCCATTCCAGGGAACTGAAGGTAAGTTCAGGTAAGTATATATATTTTTTTTTGGGTGGCATAGGGGGGCCTGATTTGTGCCCCCCTACATGCCACTATGCCCAATGACCATGCCCAGGGGACATAAGTCCCCTGGGCATGGCCATTGGGCAAGGGGGCATGACTCCTGTCTTTGCTAAGACAGGAGTCATTTAAATGGGGGTTGGGAGTAAAAAAAAATGGCGCTAATCGGGTTGAGGCGAAAATTTTGCCTCAGCCTGACTTGCCTCATTTTTTGGCGCCCAAGCTCCATTTTCCCCTACGCCGGCGCTGCCTGGTGTAAGTCATTTTTTTTTACGCAACCCAGGCAGCTCCACCGGCTAACGTCATTCCATAAATAAGGCGCCCGCATGGCGCTTTGAAATGGCGTTAGCCGGCGTTAATGTTTTTGACGTACAACTGCGTTGGCGCAGTTGTGCGCCAAAAAGTATAAATACGGCCATTAGTTTTTAAGCAGTACATTCCTAGTAAGAGGGCACGGTATTGTATTAAATTGTATATGCTGTCAGAAAGCAGTACCGGATATGTGTATAATTTCCGGGTCTACACTGGCAGGGATTCGAGTATTGACCCTCCTGGTTGTCCAGCCACTTTTGGAGTTAGCGAAAAAATTGTGTGGGAACTTGGTAGATGACTGTTTAACAAAGGTCACCATTTGTACGTAGATAATTTCTACACTGGAGTGCAGTTGTTCAAGGAGTTGTTTAGAGTGGACACTGTTGCTTGTGACACAATCCGTTCTAACCGGAAAGGCTATCCAGGAGAGCTTGTCTGTAAAAAACTTGAGAGGGGACAGTGCAGTGCCTTGCGGAATAATGAGCTGCTAGCTCTGAAATTTTCAGACAGGAGGGATGTGTACATGCTATCTACCATCCATGATGAGAGTACTTCCCCTGTGACTGTTTGGGGTCAGGTTGCGGAAGTGCGCAAACCTGCGTGCATTTTGGACTACAATAGGCACATGGGTGGTGTTGATAGAGTAGATCAGAGGTTGGAACCTTACACTGCTCTTCGTAAGTCTTACGTGTGATATAAAAAGTTGGCCCTACATTTATTTCATTTGGCAACTTTTAATGCTTTTATTGTGTTCAAGGATTGTTCACCTGAGTCAAGGATGACATTTGTTAAATTTCAGGAGTCAGTGATAGAGAGCCTTATTGTGGTGGAACGGGCAACAGTTCCTAGAGTAGAAGTGGTGGAGGAAGTGGCTAGATTGAAAGATCGCCACTTTCCAGATAACATTCCTCTCACTCCCAAAAAAGACTTGCCCTCAAAGAAATGTAGAGTACGTGCCCGGAGATCTATCCGAAGGGAGAGCCGGATGTACTTCCCCGAATGCCCTTCAAAGCCTGGGCTGTGTGTGCCCGGCTGTTTTAGAAGTTAGCACACAAGGAAACATTTTTGGGAAATACCGTGAGCGTAAACTGCCTGTTTTATATTTTCATATGTTCAGTTTCACGGTTGGCATTACTGTCATGTATTTAGTTAGAGCTTTTGTGTTTGTAGTTTTGTACCTATTTTATAATTAGTTGGTGGTTTCTTTGTTCTTTATAAACAAAAAAAAGTGATGGCGCTGTGCGTGGGGTGGCGCTTGGCTGGTGGTGTGCGTGGGATGGCGCTTGGCTGGCGGTATGGGTGGGGTGGCGCTTGGCTGGCGGTGTGCTTGGGGTGGCGCTTGGCTGGCGGTATGGGTGGGGTGGCGCTTGGCTGGCGGTGTGCTTGGGGTGGCGCTTGGCTGGCGGTGTGGGTGGGGTGGCGCTTGGCTGGTGGTAAGGGTGGGGTGGCGCTTGGCTGGCGGTGTGCTTGGGGTGGCGCTTGGCTGGCAGTGTGCTTGGGGTGGTGCTTGGCTCGCGGGATGGGTGGGGTGGCGCTTGGCTGGTGGTGTGCTTTGGATGGCGCTTGGCTGGCGGTATGGGTGGGGTGGCACTTGGCTGGTGGGAATGGGTGGGGTGGTGCTTGGCTGGCGGTGTGCTTGGGGTGACGCTAGGCTGGCGGAGTGCTTGGGGTGGCACTTGGCTGGCGGTGTGCTTGGGGTGTCACTTGGCTGGCGGTGTGGGTGGGGTGGCACTTGGCTGGCGGTGTGCTTGGGGTGGCGCTTGGCTGACGGTATGGGTGGGATTGCGCTTGGCTAGCGGTGCCAGCCAAACGCCAGTCCACACACTCATCAGTTGGTGTGATTGCTGTATCAGGCATGTGGGCGTATGAAAGTGATGGGCCCTTGACTGGCGCTGTCTGTCGATGTGAGTGTTGTAATGTGCTGGGCCCGTGGCTGGCGGCGTGAATGGTCGTGTGCATGTCATGTATGAAAGGTGTGTGAATGGACTGTAAAGCGGTTGGTGCCTTGGCGTTGCTTTACAGCTCACGAGCTGTGAGTCATTGGTTCAGTTTTTGGGCCTTTTAGTTATTACCAGTGCATTTCACTTTTGTGAAATCTCTTGTTAATAAAATTTGATCTACTGAGCCATCACTCACCCTCGTGCCAAATCCAACCAGTATCTGTGGTACAAATGACAAAACCTGCTCCGCTGTAATCAGGCGTCGCAGCACACTTGAGACACGCTAGGTGTCTCAGGTGTGACCCCGATGATGAAGCAAGCCACCAACTTGGTTGGTGGGTGAGGGGTCTTTTTCACATAACCTAAGTGTGTTTCTTTTCACAATTTTGGTGTTTGGCACATATGTGGACACATCAAAATGATATATTACAAAACTACCTGCGTTTGGGGGGGAGGGGACAGCTATGTTTTTGGTCCTGGGTGCAGCCTTCATCGAGGGAAACCTACCAAACCCAGACATTTTTTAAAACTAGACACCCCAAGGAGTCCAGGGAGTTGTGGCTTGCATGGATCCCCCAACATTTTCTTACCCAGACTCCTCTGCAAACCTCCAAATTTGCATAAAAAGGCATATTTTCCTGACTTTCGTTTGTACGATCACCGCTCCAGCACAAAATTCCTACTCCCCAGTGTTCCCCTCAGTTTCCCAAGTAAAATGATACCTCACTTGTGTGGGTCCCCAAAGCAGAGTCAGCCTAAAGATGTATAAAAGAAGAATCTGTCCTTATCAACTCGTTGTGCTATCCCCTCTATCTCTACAAGTTTTTGGCCTTATTCTGTTGCAGGCACCTGGCCCACCCACACAACTGAGGTATCATTTTTATCGGGAGACTTGGGGGAACGCTGGGTGGAAGGAAATTTGTGCCTCCACTCAGATTCTAGAACTTTCTGTCACCGAAATGTGAGGAAAACTTGTTTTTCTTGGCCAAATTGTGAGGTTTTCAAAGGATTCGGGGTAACAGAACCTGGTCAGAGCCCCACAAGTCACCCCATCATGGATTCCCCTAGGTCCCTAGTTTTCAAAAATGCACAGGTTTGGTAGGTTTCCCTAGGTGCCGGCTGAGCTAGAGGCCAAAATCTACAGGTAGGCACTATGGAAAAAACACCTCTGTGTTCTGTCAAAAAATGGGATGTGTCCACGTTGTGTTTTGGGGCATTTCCTGTCGCGGGCGCTAGGCCTAACCACACAAGTGAGGTATCATTTTTATTGGGGACGTGGGGGAACGCTGGGTGGAAGGAAATTTGTGGCTCCTCTCAGATTCCAGAACTTTCTGTCACCGAAATGTGCAGAAAACTTGTTTTTTATCCACATTTTGAGGTTTGCAAAGGATTCTGGGTAACAGAACCTGGTCAGAGCCCCACAAGTCACCCCATCATGGATTCCCCGAGGTCTCTAGTTTTAAAAGATGCACAGGTTTGGTAGGTTTCCCTAGGTGCCGGCTGAGCTAGAGGCCAAAATCTACAGGTAGGCATTATGCAAAAAACACCTCTGTTTTCTGTCAAAAAATGGGATGTGTCCACGTTGTGTTTTGGGGCATTTCCTGTCGCGGGCGCTAGGCCTACCCACACAAGTGAGATATCATTTTTATCGGGAGACTTGGGGGAATGCTGGATGGAAGGGAATTTGTGGCTCCCCTCAGATTCCAGATTTTTCTGTCAGCGAAATGTGAGGAAAATTAGTTTTTTTAGCCAAATTTTGAGGTTTGCAAAGGATTCTGGGTAACAGAACCTGGTCAGAGCCCCACAAGTCACCCCATCTGGGATTCCCCTAGGTCTCTAGTTTAAAAAAATGCACAGTTTTGGTAGGATTCCCTAGGTGCTGGCTGAGCTAGAGGCCAAAATCTACAGGTAGGCACTTTGCAAAAAACACCTCTGTTTTCTGCCAAAAAATGGGATGTGTCCACGTTGTGTTTTGGGGCATTTCCTGTCGCGGGTGCTAGGCCTACCCACACAAGTGAGGTATCATGTTTATCGGGAGATTTGGGGGAACGCTGGATGGAAGGAAATTTGTGGCTCCTCTCAGATTCCAGAACTTTCTGTCACCGAAATGTGAGGAAAACTTGTTTTTTATCCACATTTTGAGGTTTGCAAAGGATTCTGGGTAACAGAACCTGGTAAGAGCCCCACAAGTCACCCCATCATGGATTCCCGGAGGTCTCTAGTTTTCAAAAATGCACAGGTTTGGTAGGTTTCCCTAGGTGCCGGCTGAGCTAGAGGCCAAAATCTACAGGTAGGCACTATGCAAAAAACACCTCTGTTTTCTGTCAAAAAATGGGATGTGTCCACGTTGTGTTTTGGGGCATTTCCTGTCGCGGGCGCTAGGCCTAACCACACAAGTGAGGTATCATTTTTATCGGGGACGTGGGGGAACACTGGGTGGAAGGAAATTTGTGGCTCCTCTCAGATTCCAGAACTTTCTGTCACAGAAATGTGAGGAAAATTTGTTTTTTATCCACATTTTGAGGTTTGCAAAGGATTCTGGGTAACAGAACCTGGTCAGAGCCCCACAAGTCACCCCATCATGGATTCCCCGAGGTCTCTAGTTTTAAAAAATGCACAGGTTAGGTAGGTTTCCCTAGGTGCCGGCTGAGCTAGAGGCCAAAAGCTACAGGTAGGCACTATACAAAAAACACCTCTGTTTTCTGTCAAAAAATGGGATGTGTCCACGTTGTGTTTTGGGGCATTTCCTGTCGCGGGCGCTAGGCCTACCCACAGAAGTGAGATATCATTTTTATCGGGAGACTTGGGGGAATGCTGGATGGAAGGGAATTTGTGGCTCCCCTCAGATTCCAGATTTTTCTGTCAGCGAAATGTGAGGAAAATTAGTTTTTTTAGCCAAATTTGAGGTTTGCAAAGGATTCTGGGTAACAGAACCTGGTCAGAGCCCCACAAGTCACCCCATCTGGGATTCCCCTAGGTCTCTAGTTTAAAAAAATGCACAGTTTTGGTAGGATTTCCTAGGTGCTGGCTGAGCTAGAGGCCAAAATCTACTGGTAGGCACTTTGCAAAAAACACCTCTGTTTTCTGCCAAAAAATGGGATGTGTCCACGTTGTGTTTTGGGGCATTTCCTGTTGCGGGTGCTAGGCCTACCCACACAAGTGAGGTATCATTTTTATCGGGAGATTTGGGGGAACGCTGGATGGAAGGAAATTTGTGGCTCCTCTCAGATTCCAGAACTTTCTGTCACCGAAATGTGAGGAAAACTTGTTTTTTATCCACATTTTGAGGTTTGCAAAGGATTCTGGGTAACAGAACCTGGTAAGAGCCCCACAAGTCACCCCATCATGGATTCCCGGAGGTCTCTAGTTTTCAAAAATGCACAGGTTTGGTAGGTTTCCCTAGGTGCCGGCTGAGCTAGAGGCCAAAATCTACAGGTAGGCACTATGCAAAAAACACCTCTGTTTTCTGTCAAAAAATGGGATGTGTCCACGTTGTGTTTTGGGGCATTTGCTGTCGCGGGCGCTAGGCCTAACCTCACAAGTGAGGTATCATTTTTATCGGGGACGTGGGGGAACGCTGGGTGGAAGGAAATTTGTGGCTCCTCTCAGATTCCAGAACTTTCTGTCACAGAAATGTGAGGAAAATTTGTTTTTTATCCACATTTTGAGGTTTGCAAAGGATTCTGGGTAACAGAACCTGGTCAGAGCCCCACAAGTCACCCCATCATGGATTCCCCGAGGTCTCTAGTTTTAAAAAATGCACAGGTTTGGTAGGTTTCCCTAGGTGCCGGCTGAGCTAGAGGCCAAAATCTACAGGTAGGCACTATGCAAAAAACACCTCTGTTTTCTGTCAAAAAATGGGATGTGTCCACGTTGTGTTTTCGGGCATTTCCTGTCGCGGTCGCTAGGCCTACCCCCACAAGTGAGATATCATTTTTATCGGGAGACTTGGGGGAACGCTGGATGGAAGGGAATTTGTGGCTCCCCTCAGATTCCAGAACTTTCTGTCAGCGAAATGTGAGGAAAATTAGTTGTTTTAGCCAAATTTTGAGGTTTGCAAAGGATTCTGGGTATCAGAACCTGGTCAGAGCCCCACAAGTCACCCCATCTGGGATTCCCCTAGGTCTCTAGTTTAAAAAAATGCACAGTATTGGTAGGATTCCCTAGGTGCTGGCTGAGCTAGAGGCCAAAATCTACTGGTAGGCACTTTGCAAAAAACACCTCTGTTTTCTGCCAAAAAATGGGATGTGTCCACGTTGTGTTTTGGGGCATTTCCTGTCGCGGGTGCTAGGCCTTCCCACACAAGTGAGGTATCATTTTTATCGGGAGATTTGGGGGAACGCTGGATGGAAGGAAATTTGTGGCTCCTCTCAGATTCCAGAACTTTCTGTCACCGAAATGTGAGGAAAATGTGTTTTTTTAGCCAAATATTGAGGTTTGCAAACGATTCTGGGTAACAGAACCTGGTCAGAGCCCCACAAATCACCCCATCTGGGATTCCACTAGGTCTCTAGTTTTCAAAACTGCACAGGTTTGGTAGGTTTCCCTAGGTGCCGGCTGAGCTACCTAGAGGCCAAAATCTACAGGTAGACACTTTGCACAAAACACCTCTGTTATCTGCCAAAAAATGGGATGTGTCCACATTGTGTTTTGGGGCATTTCCTGTTGCGGGCGCTAGGCCTACCACACAAGTGAGGTATAATTTTTATCAGGAGGCTTGGAGGAACATAAAATAGCAAAACAAGTGTTATTGCCCCTTGTCTTTCTCTACATTTTTCCCTTCCAAATATAAGAGAGTGTGTAAAAAAGACGTCTATTTGAGACATGCCCTGTAATTCACATGCTAGTATGGGCACCCTGGAATTCAGAGATGTGCAAATAACCACTGCTCCTCAACACCTTATGTTGTGCCCATTTTGTAAATACAAAGGTTTTCTTGATAGCTATTTTTCACTCTTTATATTTCAGCAAATGAATTGCTGTATACCCGGTATAGAATGAAAACCCACTGCAGGGTGCAGCTCATTTATTGGCTCTGGGTACCTAGGGTTCTTGATGAACCTACAAGCCCTATATATCCCCACAACCAGAAGAGTCCAGCAGACGTAACAGTATATTGCTTTAAAAAATCTGACATTGCAGGAAAAAGTTACAGAGTAAAACGTAGAGAACAATTGCTGTTTTTTTCAACTCAATTTCAATATTTTTTTTTCAGTTGTTATTTTCTGTAGGAAATTCTAGTAGGATCTACACAAATCACCCCTTGTTGAATTCAGAATTTTGCCTACTTTTCAGAAATGTTTAGGTTTCTGGGATCCAGCATTGGTTTCATGCCGATTTCTGTCACTGACTGGAAGGAGGCTGAAAGCACCAAAAAATCGTAAAAATGGGGTATGTCCCAGTAAAATGCCAAAATTGTATTGAAAAATTGGGTTTTCTGATTCATGTCTGCCTGTTCCTGAAAGCTGAGCAGCTGGTGATTTTAGCCCAGCAAACCCTTTGTTGATGCCATTTTCAGGGAAAAAACCACAAGCCTTCTTCTGCAGCCCCTTTTTCCCATTTAAAAAAAAAAAATGAAATTTTCACTGTATTTTGGCTAATTTCTTGGCCTCCTTCAGGGGAACCCACAAAGTCTGGGTACCTCTAGAAACCCTAGGATGTTGGAAAAAAGGATGGAAATTTGGCGTGGGTAGCTTATGTGGACAAAAAGTTATGAGGGCCTAAGCAAGAACTATTCCAAATAGGCAAAAAAGGCCTGGCACAGGAGGGGGAAAAGGCCTGGCAGAGAAGGGGTTAACCTGCCGTAGTCTGTGTATTTATGATTATAATATTGAGAAACTGCATATTTTTGTTTTCAGTACTTCTTGTACTATCAACTTATATATAATACATACATTTACAAAACACCATGAAGTCACATGACCGAATTAAAGATGGCCGACAGGGGACTGTCAAAATTATAAGTGTAAATGACCGCGTTAGTAGGGTAATAAAAAATAGTGTTTTTCAAAAGCAGATGCACAGAAATATTTATTATTCTGTTTGCTCACCTGGTTTAAAGGTAGATTTTAATTTTCTTTTTGTTATTTGTGTTTTTAATGGCTATTGGTCATACTATGAAATAGATGTAAGGGACATATATTTTTCATGTACTTCTATTGTTGTACAGAATCTAAAGTTATAAACCTAGCACAATTGGTTCAAAGAAGTAATATGAGATTTTCAGAGAGTACTGTTGGTAAAGATATGAAACTACATATTTTTGCTGCTTTTGACGACACTTTATGTACTACAAAATGGCCAACATGCTATTTTGCATATACATTTTTTCATACAACGATTTCAATCTTGTTATTGGAGATATGTTCAACATTTCAAAATGTATTTTCTGACTTTTATGTACAGTAGTGATGCATATCTTGGGAATAGGTGACGTATTATTTCCTGCGTAGTCTCTTGAGTGTGACAGTTCTTGACCTTTGACTCTAAATAGTAGCTCCTGGAAGTGTGCAAAGGATGTATCTTTATCACAGTTTAAATGTTTTTGTAAAGTGAGGTATCATTGTAAATGTCATTGTCTGAACTCACAAGTCAACTAGTAAAATTTTATGAGAGGGCATCAAAATGTGCCTTTTACCCCGATATACACTTTAAAAAACTTTTTTAGTTTTTTTTCTGTTACTCTTGGATCATTTTCTGCGAGTGTGGTATTATTAGACTTGACATGAAAAGCACTTTCTTTTTTCTTGTTCAAATTGTTGGAGAGGCCATAACATTTGTTTGAATTGTTATGACTTAGATTTTCCTTGGTTAAATTGGTGGGGAGGTATGCAGTTTGACTGTCCTAAGGGTTTCATAGTCATCAATCTATTACTGTTAGATCATTTGGTACAAGTAAGGCTTTATTGTAATCGTCATCTTGAGTACTTACATCCTACTTGGTTACTGTGTTAGAGGGGGTTATGCTTTGTGACCTTTGCCCTCTATTTAAGCTTGTTTAGGTGTTTCAAGGTATTTGTTGCACTACCCGTGGATCATTTGTTGCTGGGCAGAGGTCCCACTTTGCCTATGTGTAATTGTGTAAGGTGTAAGTTAACCTTCATTACACTTTAAGTGCCACCTATCTACTCAGTAAATGTTTGGCACCCGAAGGTCAGTAAATCAGCTTCATATTAAAACAGAACACCCTGCACTTAGTCCTGGTTAAATGCAAACTATGAACCTATGTCAGACTTGGCATCCTTGGCATGGTCTCCCCTAACTTTTTGCCTCTGTTTCCCAGGTTGTTGATTTGTGCTGGACTCTGTGTTTGCTGTTTTTGTTACTCTGGGCACTTACCACTGCTATCCAGTGCTAAAGTGCAAGTGCTCCTATTTAAAAGATATGTTTAATTGGATTTCCATGATTGGTATATTTGATTTACTGGTAAGTCTCGAGTACAGTGCACTAGAGGTGCCCAGGGTTTTTAAATCAAATGCTGCTAGTGGGCCTCCAGCACTGGTTGTGCCACCCTCATTAGTAGCCCTGGAAACATGGCTCAGACCTGCCAATGCAGTGTCTGTGTGTGTGCTTTTAAACTGCCAATTCAACTTGGCAAGTATACCCACTTGCCAGGCCTAATCCTTCCTTTTTCTTATGTGTAAGACACCCCTAAGGTAGGCCCTAGGTAGCCCCATGGGCAGGGTGCAGTGTATGTTTAAGGTTGGACATATACTAATGTGTTTAATATGTCCTGACAGTGTAATACTCCCAAATTCGTTTTTCACTGTTGAAAGGCCTATCTCTCTCACAGGTTAAAGTGTAGATTCCCCTTGGGAGCAGATGAACATGTGGAGTTTGGGGTTTCTGACCTCAAAATTTAAAAATACATAATTTGCCTGTTTGTTTGTTCCCTGTCTGGGTCAGTTTGACAGTTGGGCTGTTTGCACCTGTCTCTAGACAGTGACACAAAGGGAGCTGAGGTATAGCCTGCATATCCTAGTGAGCCATCTGTGCTAGGATGAAGGGGTTGAATGGTCACTTACAACTGAAAGGGCTGTGCCTGCCTTCACACAATGCAGTCTCCAACCCCCTGGTGTGTGTCTGGGGCCTTGCAAACAATAGAGACTTTCCTTTGAAATAGACCTACTTCAAAGGCCAAAATGGGTATAAGACTAGCACCCAAACCCCTGAAAAATTAGATCACTTCTGGAAATCAAGAGGAACCTCTGCCTAGAGATGAGCTGAAAAGCTGAGGAGAAGTTCTGCCCTGCCTGTGACTGTGCTTTGTGGAGCTATCCTGCAGTTGCTGCTTCTGCCTGTGCAAGGAGAGAAAGACTGGACTTGTGCATTCCTGCTTGTGAAGAAATCTAAAAGGGCTTGTCCTGAGCTTGCCTCCTGATTTTGAAGTCTCAGGGCCATCAAAGACTTCCCCTGCCAGCACCTGGACTCTCTGCTGAGACTCCTGCCCTGCCAAATGGTGCCCTATCCAGTTCCTGGGGCCTTGAAAGGTGAAGCTGGCAGACCAATACTGAAAATCCATGCACAAACTGCTGTGCAGGTAAATATTCGACGTGCCTTCTGTGACGTGGCTGAGAAAAGACTTGCTGCCGGCTTCGCAGCTGAAATCTACACTCCACCTGCATCGCAGCTGGAAGATCGACGCAAGTGGCTGGAGAAACGACATGCAACACCCGCTGACAGAGGCTGATAATGTCTCAACCCACATAGCGCGGTTTTGCTGATACCATGTGGCAGGATTTTCGCTGCAAACCTTGCTTGGCCCTTCTGGAACCGAGGTGCCTGTCCAGATCGATGCATCGCTCTCCTGCAGTTGCGAGTGAGAAATCAACGCATCACTGGCCTTTTCCGACGCACACTCACCCGTGCTGTGTTATTTTGATGCAACTCAGGTACTTTTTCACACTAACAGTGTTAGTGCTCCTTCCTAAGGATTTAAGACTCTTTTTGCTTGTTAATTAATCCCTTAACTTGTGTGTGGTGGATTTTTGTTGTTTTGGTCTTGTTTTGAATCTAATTTTTGAAACCTGTGTTGTCTAATTTTGTAGTGTTTTCACTGAGTTACTGTGTGTGTTGGTACAAATACTTTACACCTAGACTCTGAAGTTAAGCCTGTCTGCTTGTCCCATGCCACCAAAGGGTGAGGAGGGTTAACTGAGGGTGATTCTCCTTTACCCTGTCTAGAGTGAGGGTTCTTGCTTGGATAAGAGGTAACCTGACTGGCAACCTACAATCTGCTTGTATGCTTAGCTTGTGTAGTTGATGCTTGCTGACGTTCCTGGGCACCTAGAAGGGGAAAAGAGAGAGAATGTGCCTATAACCTGTACCTGTACTAAACATTCTTGGTACATCCACGAGAAACAAAACAAGATCAAGGTTGCCTTGATTCAACAGTACAAAGTGGTACTGTGGTACTGTGTTTCCCTTGTCAGCATAAGCACCTCAGAAAGGGCATTAGCTGAAGGCAAGCTGTTTGATGGTTGTTGAAGTTGCTGGTCCACCCAGAAGGGCAAATAGAGAGACAGTGTGCCTACAACTTGTTCCTGGACTAACCATTCTTGGTACAGCCAGGAGAAACAAAACGAGAGTGAGGTTGCCTTGAACCAGCTGTACAAAGTGGTGCTGTGGTTCTCGTGCCAGTAAAAGTCCCTTAGTGGGGGCATTAGCTTAAGGGAAGCTGCAAACCATAAATCTATTATCTGCTCCTGGGCTAAACGTGTGTAGTTCATGTTTGTTGAAGTTACTGGTACACCTAGAATAAGAAAAAGAGAGAGTATGACTGTTATACCTGACAGCCTTAGGTTAGTCACCCCCCCCAATTTTTGCCTGCCCCCTCTACTTTTCTGACATTGTTTTTGCTGGTTTTAGGACTCTGCTCACGTTACCACTGCAAACCAGTGCTAAAGTGCATATGCTCTCTCCCTTAATCATGGTAACATTGGCTCATTACCAATTGCCATATTTGATTTACTTGTACGTCCCTACTGAAGTGCACTACATGTGCCCAGGGCCATTAAATTGAATGCTACCAGTGGGCCTGCAGCACTGGTTATGCCACACACATAAGTAGTTCCTTAACCATGTATCAGGCATGCCATTGCAAGGCCTGTGTATGCAATTTCACTGCCACTTCGACTTGACATTTAAAAGTAACTACCAAGCCCTAAACTCCCCTTTTTCTACATATAAGTTACCCCTAAGGTAGGCCATAGGTAACCCATAGGCCAGGGTGCTATGTAGGTAGAATGCAGGACATGTACATATGTGTTTTATATGTCCTGGTAGTGGAAAACTGCTCAATTCATTTTCCACTACTATAAGTTCTGCTCATTTCATAGGGTAGCATTAGGGCTACCCTCATATACTGTTTGAGTGGTTGATTCTGATCGGAAAGAGGTAACCAGGTCATATGTAGTATGGCCAGAATGGTAATAGAATATCCTGCTTATTGGTGAGGTTGGATTTTATATCATTATTTTAGAAATACCACTTTTGGAAAGTGAGCATTTCTCTGCACTTAAAATCCATGTGTGCCTTACAGCCTGTCTCTAATCAACGTCCGGGCTGGGCTGACTAACAGTTTCCTTGCGCATTTCACCCAGACAACCACAAACACAGGATACTCAGTCACACCTGCACTCATCTGCATACTGAATGGGACTTCCTGGGCTGGAAGGGTGGAGGGCCTGACACCTACATTTCAAAGGCTAGTGGCCTGCCTTCACACAATGGACTGCCAAACCCCGTATTGGGACCCTAGCAGAGAACTGTACTGAAAGGGGAAATTGTGCACTTCAAAATCACTCTTTGAAGTCTCCCCACTTCAACGGCATTTTTGGGTATATAAACTGGGTCCATGGCCCCACCAATTCAGACACTTCTGGACCTGAACCTCCAACCTGTCAAGAGGAAATGTCTGGCTGCTTAAAGAACTCATCTGGACTGCTTTGCTGAGAATGACTACTGCCCTGCTGATGCCCTACTGCCCTCTGATTTTGTTGAGAAGTGCTCTCCAAGGGCTTGGATTGAGCTTGCCTCGTGTTTTCTAAAGTCTCAGAGTGAAAAAGACTTAGGCCCTCATCCCGACGGTCTTGTAAAAAGACAGCCGAAGCCATGGGAGCCAACATACCGCCAGTGCTGGCGGTATGCTTGGCCCCCTATTATGACTTATCCTCTGGACCAGCGGACGGAAACAGCGTTTCCGCCTGTTGGTCCAGCAGAAAGGTCACATCAACATTGAAGCCCTCTCGTAATCGAGCCGGCGGCAATGTTGATGTGCAGCGGGTGCAACAGCACCCATCGCACATTTGCACGATTGGGGCCCCTATGGGCACCCCTAGTCCCGCTTACCGCCAACCTTTCCATGGCGGTGTTTACAGCCATGGACAGGTTGGCGGTTGAGGACTCATAATCCCCAGGGCAGCACTGCTTGCAGCACTGGATTATGACCACCCGAATGAAGCCTGGCGGTATACTGGCAGAACGGGCGGTATGACCGCGGCAAATGCACCACAGTCATAATACACTGGTGGAACACCGCCAGCCTGTTGGCGGTGTGCCTGTTGGCGGTGTTACCGCCAGTGTTCCGCCAACCGCTGGGGTCATAATGATCCCCTTAAGCTCTTCAGGAAACTCCTTGTGTGCTGAAAATCAATATACAGCCTGCCAGAAATAATGCACAGCCATTTACAACAGAAAGATTGCCACACTGCTGAGCCAGAACAATGCATCCCAACTTCCTGAGTGAAGATTCGATGTAGCGCCTGCCTTGTGACTGGAAACCGACTCACAGCCCTACTGGATCGACACAGCTGAATCGAAATGATGCAGCCGATTCCCCAAGTGGAAAATTGACACAGCGTCTCCCGTGCAATAACAAATTCCACACATCGCCATACCTGATAGACGTATGATCTGTGGCTTCTTCCCGTAAGTCCAGGTTTTCCCTGCTTGTCCCTGGGCATCAAATATATCCTTGTATTGCAGAGAGGAACCAAGGGGGTGATTCTAAGTCCGGCGGGCGGCGGAGGCCGCCCGCCAGACTTCCCCCACCAAAATACCGCTCCGCGGTCGAAAGACCGCTGAGGGTATTTTGGGATTTGCCCTGGGCTGGCGGGCGACCGCCAAAAGGCCGCCCGCCAGCCCAGGGCAAATCAACCTTCCCACGAGGACGCCGGCTCAGAATTGAGCCGGCGTAGTGGGAAGGTGCGACGGGTGCAGTGGCACCCGTCGCGTATTTCAGTGTCTGCAAAGCAGACACTGAAATACAAAGTGGGGCCCTCTTACGGGGGCCCCTGCAGTGCCCATGCCAGAATGACCCCCCAAGTCTGCACGCCGAAAAATGATGCAAAGCGTGTTGCAGCGTGGAAAAAAACAACACAGTGTCTGTGCCGCTTCAGAAAATCCGATGCATACCCTATTTTTCCACGCATCTCCTCCTCTGTGGTCTCCGTGCTTGTTATTTTTTATGCAAACCAGGTAATTTGTGTATACCAGAGACAACCTGATTTTTTAGGTTTAAGACTCTTTCAATCCTGCAAAAGTGTTATCTCAACTTGTGCTTATTGGATTTTTCTCATTGTAACCTTATTTTAACCAGATAATTAGTATATATTTTTCTAAACCTGTGTGGTGTCTTTTTGTGGTGTTTTCACTGGGTTACTGCATGATTTATTGCACAAATACTTTACACATTCCTTCTCAATTAAAACTGACTGCTCAGTGCCAAGCTACCAGAGGGTGGTCATAGGATAATTTGGATTGTGTGTGACTTACCCTGATTGGGAATGTGGTCCCTACTTGGACAAGGGTGTATACCTCTGCCAACTAGAGAACCCATCTCAAACATTGGTGATCTGCGGTGAGAATAGGACTTTTGTTTGTTTAGTGACATACAATAGTTATGTGTACACTACCTACCCACAGTTAAATGTCAATTTGATTTGTTCTCTTTTTGCTGCAATTTTTCCTGTTTGTTATTTTAATCTAAGCCTAAACAACATGCCTCTGTCTGGGTCTCAAGGAGGGGCTCGAGAGTTTGACCTAGTTAAGCTGGACACATACACTGTCAGCCAGCTGAAATAGTTCTGCAAGGGAATGGGAGTTCCCACCCGGGGTGCCTCCAGGAAGGAGGAGTACCAAAAGGCACTGAGGGCCTGGACAGAAAACTTTCCACAAGTGGATGTTGAGTTGGACGAGCTAAAGGAGGGCTCTCTAGAAAATTTGCCAACAGCACGGGAGGGATGACACCCCAGATTTGCGTCCCCTACTAAACGAGGGAGCAGTGTCTCAAGCCACGGCCTGACCGCAGAGGAAAGGAGAGAGGAGAAAGAATTCAGGCTGCAGTTGGCCAGATTAAACATGGAGGGAGAGGAGAGGAAAGCTGAGAGAGCAGCCAAAATAGCTGAGGATGAAAGGGCCTTGGCTGAAAAGAAACTACCTCTGGCTCACGAGTCTGAAAGGTGGCAGTGTACATACAGGACTTGCTGAAGAAAGAAAGGTTTGTATACCCAGAGATGTGGTGCCAAGTTATGTGGTGGGAAATGGCACTTACAAATGGTTTGATGCCTAAGAGCTCATGGGGGTTCCTGAAGAGCAATGGGGGTCGGGCTTGTGGAAACATGTACCAATAATTGGGAGGGACACACTTCTCACATTAGAAGAGAAGGATCTGAACACAAACCCGCTCATGAAAACCATTTTAATTGCCAAATTTGGGCTGACCCCTGAAAAGTATCGCCAAAGATTCAATGACAGTACCAAACTCTCCAAACAAACTTGGGAAGACTTTTATGATTTTTCTAGCAAGGCACTGAATGGATGGCTGCAGGCAGTAAAGTAGATGAATATGTGAGGTTATATTATTTGATCCTGAGAGAGTATATGCTCAGTATTTGATTTACAGAGTTGTGTCAGCACCTGATTGACAGTAAGCTGACAGATTCCAGGAAGTTTGCAGAGAAGGCGGACCTCTGGGCTAGCACCAGAGTGTCCAAAAAGGTATCTGAGGGGGACACCCACAAGGGTCATCAGGGTTCCCACCAGAAGAAAGAGGGCGAAAAAAAAACCGCTCTCAAAAGGCCCCCAAAATAATTCTCAAGGGAATAGCGGTAACCAGTCCCAGTCTGATTCTAAAAAGAAAGGGTTTCTTGACCATAAGACTGGGAGGTTTGTATCCCTTTGTGCAGAGTGCTCCAAGTATGGTCACTTTAAGGGTGACTCCAGGTGCCCCAAGAGGGCACAGCCCCCCAACTGAAGGGCAGACACCTGGGTTGGCTAAAGTAGCCCTTGGAGAGGAGGTAGTCCCAGTTAGCTTTGGGGAACAGATATAAGTAACCCTAGTGTCCTTGGGGGATGGAGAGATGGTGCCAAAAGCCCACATCTCTGCAAATACTTCCAAGTATAGGTAGTGGGTGGAAACTAGCCCCAGATGTTCCCGCTGTGGTTGATGAGGTCCCTGAGGAAGACGCCCCTGAGCCACCTGGGGAGGACATTGCTTCCCTAGGTGACCTGCCTGAGCTTGCTGGCTGGCAAGTGAAAAGAAAGACATGAAATTGCATGAAACTGTGGAGGCCATCTTTGAACAGGCATAAGATGCACAATCATTGCTGTGTAGCAATTCAGAATCCAGAAAAAAATATGTTCTAATAGCTATTAATGCTGCTGAGTGTCCCTTTATACATGGTCCTATAATAATCTCCAAATTACCTCACACCATGAAAGCCCATGTGATTCAATGAACTCATAACCTCATTATTCATAAAATTGTCATACAGATAACATGGTTCTACATGGGCAAGAGGTTATACAGTATCCATGGATCACATTTGTTTATACATGATTGACAAGCATTATGCAAATCTTGGCACAGCAGTAGATGTATCTACACAGATACATCCTCAAAATAATATTGGAAAATGTATATATATTTTATTGTAATGTATTACATATATGCTACTTATAACCACCATTTTATACTACACTAATAATAGTGAAAAACATGAAGACCCAACATCACCACACTGCAGAAAGAAGAAAATGGTAGGGGAGACCACAAGGCATAGCAGCATCCAGCACCATGCAGTCCCCTCCTTTCCTCCTGAAATAAATATATATATATATATATATATATATATATATATATACACAGAAGGAGTGGGGAGGGAGAAGCTGACACATCTGAAAGGGCTGTGCATGTCCTCACACAATGCAGTCTCCAACCCCCTGGTGTCTGTCTGGGTCCAAGTCTGTGACCATCTTGCGGTCTAAGAGAGCCTGGGGGTCCAACTCCTTCTCCACCAAGGCCGCTCGTCTTTGGAATGATCTTCCCTCTGAACTCCGTCATGAACACTCAGAACTGCTTTTTAGAAAAAAACTTAAGACCATTCTTTTCTGTAGGTAGCTCTCTGAATTCTCCTATTGCTAGCAATGGTCAGGTTAGGTTTAGCGCTGGGATGCCTTCGGGTCACTACGCGCTTTATAAATCCTTAAAACTAAAACTAAACTAAGTCTTGGTAAGGGATGCTTTTGTTAACAACAGAGACTTTTTTTGAAGTTTGCCTACTTCAAAGGCAGAAAGGGGTATGAGTAATGCACCCAAAACCCCAGACTTTTAGGTTACCTCTGCTAAAGAGAAGAGATGAAGAGCTAGAGGAGGAGTACTGCCCCTTTGTCTGTGAGTGTGCTTTTGCTGGGTTGGCCTGCAGTTGCTACTTCTACGTTTGAGAGGACAAAGAGTGGACTGTGCTGTGTCTTCCTGCTTGTGACGTGTCTCCAATGGCTTGGACTGAGTTTACCCCCTATTCTGGAGTTTCAGGGCCATCAAACACTTCCTCTGATAGCACCTGAACTCTCTTTCTGAGAATCCTACTGTGTCATGTGGTGACTAACACAGTCCCTGGCCCTTGGAAGGAGAAGCTAGTGCAACCAAGACAGACCACCTGCATTGAATCTGGGAAATCCACACAACACCTGTGTGCTGCTGCTAAAATCGATGCATCACCCACGCAGCACGGCTCTTCACAACCATGTGCCAGAATTTCATACGCATCATACGCATCATTGCTGGACTTCAAACCCACAGTGAACCTGCGCGGACCCGAGGTTACCCATTGCACTTCTGGGGGAGTAAAAAAATTATGCACTGCCTAGCACATTGCTGACTTTTCCAATGCACGCTCCCACATGGGGCTTTATTTTTTACACAAACCAGGTACTTTGTCTAAAAACAGCACATCCATTAATTTCTATGGATTAAGACGCTTTTTAATTTAAAAAGTCAAAACTTTGCTTGTGTATGTTGGAACTTTGTGGTTTTGGTCTTGTTTGATTTAGTTAAATATTGGCTATTTTTCTAAACTGATGTTGTGTCACTTTTGTGGTGTTTTCACTGTGTTACTGTGTGTGTTGGTACAAATACTTAACTCATTGCCTTTAAGATAAGCCTGACCACTTGTGCCAAACTACAAAGGGGGAGAGCAGGGGTTATCCTAGGTGCGTATCTCCTACTAGAGTGAGGGTCCCTGCTTGGAAAGAGTGCAAACTGACTGCTGACTAGGGGCCCCATTTCAAACAGTTTGTGTCACATAAGTGAGGGAAAGAATAATTAAATTAAGAATCATATAACATTTACAAGACCAAACCTTCTTCAGCGCTGGTTCTTGCAAAATAATAATCCTCATTTGGGCAATGACCTGCTTTGCATTACTTAGCTCAACATTGCTAGCTCCGTCTAATGCAACCCAACATTTATAGCAGGTGTGCTGCTTTGTTTGACAGTTTGATACATCTGCCACCTGAAGTCACTCTCTCTTGCCTTGGGTGTCACAAGGCATCCACAAATTAAAATAGATGTTGATATTGATATGTACCTTAACTAAGTTATCTACATTACTACATGCTCCTGGTTATCACAATACATACCGACGGGGGCTCATATCTCCAAACCCAGTAGGTCCATCAAATCAGCTTCATGACATATTACATCTTTCCAACAATGTTTAAGCGCAAAACTGTAAGGTCTTCATGGGCTTTATTGGCCATATAGCACTGCATCTCCCATTGATCCTTACAATCCGTGGGGGTTATGTCTTGATGACTTTTCCTCCTGCAGTCAGCATCTGGGGCAAGCAGTACATGACCAGCCAGATCAATGTACCTACCTCTCCCTCTGTAAAATGTTTCCCTCTCTCCTTCCCAGATATGGTAACAATGGCACAAGCCCTATCTACACGTAATTCAAGAACAAATTTGACAAACACCTAACAATACAAAGACTATTTCAAAGACATAAAACAACACTTAGGCACAAAGACTACACAAAATATAATTCATAGGGACAGAAGAGACACTGATTCCACAAGAAATATCCAGAAAATAACAGAATTATGAGAGCACTTCTCAAACCACCAGCACCAACCAACAGACACTATCAGAAAGAGAAAGTACCACTTACACTTCTAGGTATGCAGAGACACCCATTGCACCATTACCTGGATGTGGCAGACAGATTCTCGACATTTAAGCTGCTTTTTCTGCTGCATTGCTAAACAAATAACCACTGCATGATGTAGTACTTTCTTACAAACAATGCAAGTTCCAAAGCTATACCAAAGTAACAATGCAGTGCCCTGCTTATAGAGCACTGCAAATAAAAACGCAACGCATATGTTACCTAAGCAAGGTTTAGCGCAAGGCACATAGCCATGCTGTACAATTATTCAACAATGCAAATGGTCACACAGTGGCCCAACTACAGCAATGCTGAGGGACACACAGTGATCCAACTATATCAACGCTATGGGCCATGAGGTAGCTCAAGAACAGCAACACTAAATGCCACTCTAAGGGCTGCACTGGTGCCAAACTACTGCAGTGCTAAGGAACACACAGTGGCCCAACTACAGCAACACTAAGGGCCAAGCAGTGGCCTAACTACAGCAATGCTAAGGGCCATGCAGTGGCCCAACTACAGCAATGATGAGCGCCATGTAGTGGCCCAACTACAGCAACGCTAAGGGCCACACAGTCAACCAATCACATCAGTGCTAAGGGGCAACCAAATCATATGTTGATGATATCTAATTTACCTTCACACTGAAGGATCAAATCATATGTGTAGATGATTTTCAGCAACATAGTTTAGCAACAATTTCAAAAAATGACACATATATGGGGTATGGATACATTTTGCAGATGTACACGTGTGTCTACACACATATGCACACAATGAGCTCTGAGTTTGACACATGCATATAACAAAACACATCAAAGCACCTTTCTAACGTGCGGTGTGTGGTAGGAAAAGGGACAGAATGCTCCATGTTCCTCCATATATATAGCTTTCCTATCCTTTCCTGTGGATGATATAGTTTTGGCAACATTGCACCAGCACAGCCATCCTTCCATGATGCTGCAAGGGTGCATACCTTGCATTCAGGTTACATTTGGTGCACAAAAGTAAGCCTTCCAACACATATGGATACCTCTGAAGCACATTCCAATTTGTAAGTATGCTCCTGAATGCAGCACACTTAGACATTGCAAACACATTTGAGAGAATGCAGTATGTTATGTCATGCACATTTGGCGAGGAGTTGTACTACAAGGCAGAGTCCATAGTCCAGCAATATTTGTTCAGTTGGCGGTGGTTCTGAATCCATACCTGTACTTCTATGGTGGTATATGTAACTTCAACAAAAGTGACCTGATGCCAGACCAAAGACTAAGATGATTTAGGTTTTATCCTCTGAGTTCCCAAGCTTCTCATCACTCAGATTACATGTAATACCACTGCTTATGTTCAACTTTGTTAGTTTAATTTGATTACCAGGATACAAGTCATTGGACTCAATTCAGAAAGGTAAACTTACAATTTTGGGACTAAGTTCGGACCAAAAGTGTAGGTTTACGATTGTCTGGTATTCCCAAATGTAAGTTCCGAAGAGTATCTTTACGTCCGCACTCGGGGGAAGATGAGACGCACTTAGGCAGAGCATCTGACCAAGGAGCGGAATTATTTTAACCACATGCACCTGCACATTATTTATCCTACCTGTAACCCAGTCCCAGAAGCAGCACACAAGCACGGCACTGGTTTTACCAAAACCACACTGTGCTTCTGCTACATATCCTGACACCATGCTCCCCACCAGGAGAAAAAGGAATTACACATAGGAGGAAACCACCATAATACTGAACTTTGTTGTGAGGAACTACAAGAGACTGCAATTTCTAGCACCCTATAGCAGCAGTTCCTCAGAGAAGTCAGTCTTATGGCAGCACTTGCCCACGGTGGTCATTGCATTGGGGGAGGACATCTGGGCTGTTAATGACATCAAGAAGAAGTGGCAGGATGAGAAGAGGAGGGTGAAGGAAAGGTACACCAGGATAGAGGTGGCTAGAGCTCTCCCTGGTGTACAAACTGGAGCCCACGTCTGACTCACCCCACTTGAGAGGGATGTTCTCTCCACCACAGACCCCCAACTGCTCCATGGGCAGATCGTGACTAATGCCCGCAATGTGGTGCCAGGTAAAATGCAATGATACTAACAATGACACCAAATGATCTATGTTTGTGATACTCAAAAAATTTGACCATGAATGTTGTCCCAAGTAAGTGCAATCTTTATGGTGTCTCTCAGCTTCATGTGTCTCAGATGCTCCATTGCATTACAAGTACTAGAATCCTTTGTAATGGCAATTGTAAGTTACAATATCTCAGTCCCAAACAGTGGCTCATCCCTGCTGCCTCATCCACTTAACACTGGTGGGTGATAATAGATAATGCCCCACATTCGTATACCACTGCTGTTGGCATGTGGATGCAAATGTATAGCAATGTGACAGGTTGCACATAGGCAAATATCTTCATTGTGTCTGGTGACCTTTCCCTTTTGTTGCAACATATAGCCAGAGAACAGTAACACACAGGAGCACAGGTCACTGAACCATCAGGGAGGCAATGTCTGGAGCACAAAAACCCATGCCATCATCAAAAACTGGTACGTAAATATGGCTAGGGGAGGGCATTATCTCCTACATTTTTACCAGTTAACCCTATTAGTGCCCATTGAAAATCCTTCAGTGCCAAGCCATTCAATGACGTTTTTCCGTGCTTTGCTTTAACCTGCTGTAGTTTGTGTGATTATGATTATAATATTGAGAAACTACATATTTTTGTTTTCAGTACCTCTTGTACTATCAACTTCTACATAATACATACATTTACAAAACACCATGAAGTCACATGACCGAATTAAAGATGGCCGACAGGGGATTGTGAAAATTATAAATTCAAATTACCTCATTGGTAGGGTAATAAATAAATGTGTGTCTTTCAGAAGCACATGCACATAAATATGTATTATTCTGTTTGCTCACCATGTAAAAAGGCAGATTTTAATTTTCTTTTTGTTATTTGTGTCTTTAATGGCTATTTGTCATACTATGACATAAATGTGAGGGACATATATTTTTCATATGCTTCTACTGTTGTACAGAATCTACAGTTATAAGCCTAGCACAATTGGTTCACATTATTAATATGAGATTTTCAGAGAGTAATGTTGGTAAAGTTATGAAACTAAGGGGGTCATTCCGACCCCGGCGGTCCAGGACCGCCGGGGCCGGAGATGCGGGAGCACCGCCAACAGGCTGGCGGTGCCCCGCAGGGCATTCTGACCGCGGCGGTTTGGCCGCGGTCAGACAAGGAAAACCGGCGGTCTCCCGCCGGTTTTCCGCTGCCCTGGGAATCCCCCATGGCGGCGCAGCTTGCTGCGCCGCCATGGGGGATTCCGACCCCCTCACCGCCATCCTGTTCCTGGCGGCTCCGACCGCCAGGAACAGGATGGCGGTGAGGGGTGTCGTGGGGCCCCTGGGGGCCCCTGCAGTGCCCATGCCAATGGCATGGGCATTGCAGGGGCCCCCGTAAGAGGGCCCCACTTTGTATTTCAGTGTCTGCTTTGCAGACATTGAAATACGCGACGGGTGCCACTGCACCAGTCGCACATACCCACTCCGCCGGCTCCATTCGGAGCTGGCTTCCTCGTGGGGAGGGGTTTCCCGCTGGGCTGGCGGGCGGCCCTCTGGCGGTCGCCCGCCAGCCCAGCGGGAAAGCCAGAATGAGCGGCCATTTGGCGGCTCCCTCCAGGCAGGCGGCTCCCTAAATACTTTTGCTACTTTCAATGCACTTTACGTACTACAAAATGGCCAACATGCTATTTTGCATGTTAATGTTTTTCATACGATAATCTCAGTCTTTCTATTGGAGATGTTTTAACATCTCAAAATGTATTTTCTGACTTTTATGTACAGAGGTGATGATTATTTTGTGAATAGGTGATGTATTATTTCATACATAACCTCTTGAGTGTCTCAGTTCTTGATTTTTTACTCTAAATAGTAGCTCCTGGAAGTGTGCAAATAATGTATCTAGCACAGTTAAATTGTTTTTGTAAAGTGAGGTATCATTGTAAATGTCATTGTCTGAACTCACAAGTCAACTAGTCAAATTTTATTTGAGGGCAAAAAAATGTGCCTTTGATCCCGATATACACTTTTTAAAACATTTTTGTTTTTTTCTGTTACCCTTGGATCAATTTCTACAAGTGTGGTATTATCAGACTTGACATGAAAGGCACTTTCTTTGTTCTTGTTCAAATTGTTAGAAAGGTCATAACATTTGACCTTTGATCTCTAAGTGCCCTTATTGCATGTGTTGCAAGATGATTATTCCATTATGGTTAGATTATTAAAAGTGCTAAAGTGTTTCAATTGTTATGATAAGTACTTACATGTTTTTTGGTAAATTGGTGGGGAAGTATGCCGCCTGACCTTTATTTTCACTGTTCGAAGTGTTTCATAGTCATCAATCTATTACTGTTAGATCATTTGTTAGAAGTGAGGCTTTATTGGAATCGTCATTTTGAGTTGGTGTTGGAGGGGGTATTTTTTGTGTGACCTTTGACCTCTATTTAAACTTGTTGAGGTGTTTCAAGGTATTTATTGCAGTACCCGTGGATCATTTGTTGCTAGTGTTGCATTATTGTAATTGTCTTGATAAATACTTGCATTTTCCTTGGTTGAATTGATGGAGGGGGGTTATGTCTGTTGACCTTTCACCTCAAATTACACTTTTCTAAGGTGGTCATTCCTACCCTGGCGGTCCGAGACCGCCAGGGTAGGGGACGGAGGAAGCACCGCCAACAGGCTGGTGGTGCTTCTGGGGCTATTCTGACCGCGGCGGTAAAGCCGCGGTCAGAAAAGGGAAGCCAGCGGTTTCCCGCCGGTTTCCCGCCGGTTTCCCACTACCCCTGTGAATCCTCCACGGCGGCGTTGCAAGCAGCGCCGCCATGGGGATTCCGACCCCCTTCCCGCCAGCCTGGTTCTGGCGGTTTTCACCGCCAGAACCAGGTTGGCGGGAACGGGTGTCGTGGGGCCCCTGGGGGCCCCTGCAGTGCCCATGCAACTGGCATGGGCACTGCAGGGGCCCCCTAACAGGGCCCCACATTGATTTTCAGTGTCTGCTTGGCAGACACTGAAAATTGCGACGGGTGCAACTGCACCCGTCGCACACCAGCAACCCCGCCGGCTCCATTCGGAGCCGGCATCCTCATTGCTGGTGCTTTCCCGCTGGGCGGGCGGGCGGCCTTTTGGCGGTCGCCCGCCAGCCCAGCGGGAAAGTCAGAATGACCGCCGCGGTCTTTTGACCGCGGTACGGTCTTCTGGCGGTTCCCGCTTGAGGGCCTAAGTCTTTCAAGGTCATTAATCCAGTACAGTTGGAGCTTTCTTGGCAAAAACAATCCCGCCTACACGCAGGCACCGTTGTACCGTGGCCCAAGGGAGCCTGCATTGCTGGTAAGCGGAACACAGTTCACAAGCACAAGGAAAGGACAGGAATGTACCATATAACGTTAAATATATTGCATATTTTTCCCTTTCATGCAGCGCAGGCAGGAATACCTCAGTACATGAGAAAGAAAGGGGTGTTGGCATGTGTCTTCAGGGAAAAGAAAAGCCAAAGCAAACCTGTCCTACTGCTGTCCACCTCTAGCCTAGCAAGTCAATCATCAAACTTCAAAGCATTCTAGATTACAACAGAGGAATTGGTGGGATAGATGTAAATGACTGCACAATATATAAATTTATAGCTGAGAGATCAACACGCAGCTATAGGTCCAAGGTTTACCGTAATCTGATTGATGTGTCGATTATGTATACTTACAAATTGTATAAACTGAATACTGATCCATGCAATGTCCATAGTCCCCATCATTTCATAGAGTAGTGTAGAGGCACTTTGCCTCGGGTGGTATGAGGTCTCTCAAGAACAAATATCGATGACATCACTATTTTCTCCTTGCGTTGAGGAGCATGGCCTTTGGCTGTTGCCTGAGCCGAAGGAGAGAGTCTGTGCTGTGTGCTCTGAAAGAGTCAGCCTAGATGGAGAAAAAGGCCTTGCCGTTGGTGTCCTGTGTGTGGGCTTGGGGTTCATGAGAAAGGTTACAGTCAATTTAGTCACTGTCACTCCTCTCCTAGTGATTTGGAGGAAGAAAACTAGCTTTGTGTTGACTTACATGTTCTTAGTAAGTTCCACCGAAATACCGCTCCGCGGTCGAAAGACCGCTGAGGGTATTTTGGGATTTGCCCTGGGCTGGCGGGCGGCTGCCAAAAGGCCGCCCGCCAGCCCAGGGCAAATCAACCTTCCCACGAGGACACCGGCTCAGAATTGAGCCGGCGTAGTGGGAAGGTGCGACGGGTGCAGTGGCACCCGTCGCGTATTTCAGTGTCTGCACAGCAGACACTGAAATACTTTGTGGGGCCCTCTTACGGGGGCCCCTGCAGTGCCCATGCCAGATGGTTCCTGAAGCTATGACCATGTCTCTAGAAGATGGACATCCAATACAGTATGCAAGACCCTAACTAAATGTTCATCAATCATGTGAACAAGACAATAGAATAGGATGACCCAGGCCAGCGGGAAGGTTTCTTGGCCTCACTGTTTGACACAGACATGGACACTTCTAATGGACAAGAAATCCTCGACCAGCACCCAACCCAGCAAGACAGATCACATCCTGATCAATCAGTGGATGAACTAATTTAGGTGGAGAAAATAACAAGGCAATTGTCGGCTGGAAACAAAGTCCCAGCAAAATCCTCTTCCATCCAGAGAGAAGACATGATCACAGCTGAAAACCTCATAATATGACAAAGGGGGTGCTGCATCTTGATGTTAAGGATTCAACAAACACTGACCTTGGTATGTCACTAATCAATGAGAACTAACCCCTTGTCAGTAACTTACCAGTCTCACTGATCACCTTGCATTGATTCATCAGTTGATTGCATGGGAGCTCTCTACATTACAGGAGGGATTGAAAAGTTGGGAAGACTATTGTCCATTGGAAAGACAGCAGGTGGCTTATCATTCCATTCCAAATTAAAGCACTTAGAACGTCTGCCTGCACACCCTACAGAAATATTATTCTTGTTGTGTGACTCATATAAAGCCCATTTTACTCCTGGAGCTGCCAGAATATAAAACTAGAAGCAAACAAATTCATGTTTCAAACCCATAGCTGATGCATGATCAGATGCAAAGTCTAGATGATGAAATCATGAAAGAGTAAATAGGAAAAACGCAGAGGTCCTCCCTCACAGCACAAGCCTAGGGGTCAATGGATACCCTTCAGAGTATTACAAAGTAAGCAAATATCTGCTAGTTCCTTTACTCTGTAAAGCCTTAAAGGAGTCACAGGGAAATAATACCTTGGTGAAATACAGTACATACTCCATAACTGCTCTGGTAATGTATGATGATGAATAACCTTTGGACAGAGATGTGGAGATGAGGGATACAGTGGATATAGGGCACCACACGACAGGACAGACAATTCTTCTATGTTTCTATGACCTGTACCCTGAGATTACATCAACTGACACAACGTACTGCAACAGCATTAGCCACAGCAGTGACCTGCATCCTTAGCATTTAGAGAACAAAACTTAGCCCTAACCATCACGTCTTGGTTGCAGTAAATGCACAATTATGTTTCTTATGCACATGTGATTCATATCCTGAATGACTAGTTAGATAAAATCCAGTTTACATAGGTTATATTTTTTGGGGATCTCAGAGGCCTCACTTTGGCTAGGGGTAATGTGAATATGGTTTAAGTTACCCTCCATTTCACTGTAAGTGCCACATACCTACTCAGTAAATGTTTGGCACCTAAAGGTCAGTAAATCAGCTTCTTATTAAAACTGAACACCCTTCACTTAGTCATGGTTAAATGCAAACTATGAACTTACAATCTGCTTGCAGCCTTAACATGTGTAGTTGATGCTTTCTGAAGTTCCTGGTCCACCTAGAAGGGAAAAAAGAGAGATAATGTGCCTATAACCTGTACTAAACATTCTTGGTACAGCCATGAGAAACAAAACAAGAGCAAGGTTGCCTTGAACCAACAGTACAAAGTGGTGCTGTGTATCCTGTGCCAGCATAAGCACCTCAGTGAGGGCTTTATCTCAAGGCAAGATGGAAACTATGAACCTACAATCTGTCCTATGGCTAAATATGTGTAGTTTATGGTTGTTTAAGTTCCTGGTCCACCTAGAAGGGAAAAAGCGAGAGCGAGTGTGCTTACAACCTTTTCCTGTACTAACCATTCTTTGTACAGCCAGGAGGAACAAAACAAGAGCGAGGTTGCCTTGAACCAGCTGTACAAAGTGGTGCTGTGGTTCTCGTGCCAGCAAAAGTACCTCAGTGGAGGCATTAGCTAAAGGCAAGATGCAAACCATGAACCTATTATCTACCCCTGGGCTAAACGAGTGTGGTTCAGGGTTATTGAAGTTCCTGGTACTCCCAGAATAGGAAAAAGATGGAGGCCCATATTTATACTTTTTGACGCAAAACTGCGCTAACGCAGTTTTGCGGCAAAAAAATTAGCGCCGGCTAACGCCATTCTGAAGCGCCATGCGGGCGCCGTATTTATTGAATGGTGTTAGCCGGCGTTAGCCGACCGGCGCTGCCTGATGAGCGTGAAAAAAAACCACGTACACCAGGCAGCGCCGGCGTAGGGAAAAATGGCGCTTGGGCGTCCAAAAATGGGGCAAGTCAGGCTGAGGCAAAAAAATCGTCTTAACACGATTTGCGCCATTTTTTTTGGGCGCCATTAACATGACTCCTGTCTTAGCAAAGACAGGAGTCATGCCCCCTTGCCCAATGGCCATGCCCAGGGGAATTCTGTCCCCTGGGCATGGTCATTGGGCATAGTGGCATGTAGGGGGGCACAAATCAGGCCCCCCTATGCCCAAAAAAAAATTAATATAAATACTTACCACAACTTACCTTTTCTTCCCTGGGATGGGTCCCTCCATCCTTGGGTGTCCTCCTGGGGTGGGCAAGGGTGGCAGGGGGTGTCCCTGGGGGCTTGGGAGGGCACCTCTGGGCTCATTCTGAGCCCACAGGTCCCTTAACGCCTGCCCTGACCCAGGCGCTAAAATGCGGCGCAAATGCGGGTTTTTTAGTCCCGCCCACTCCCGGGAGTCATTTTTGCCCAGGAGTATAAATACGACGCATATGCATTGCAGTCATTTTTTAATACGGGAACGCCTACCTTGCATATCATTAACGCAAGGAAGGTGTTCACGCAAAAAAATTACGCTAACTCCATGAACTTTGGCGCTAGACGCGTCTAACGCCAAAGTATAAATATGGAGTTAGTTTTGCGTTGAATTTGCGTCGAAATAAATGACGCAAATTCGGCGCAAACGGAGTATAAATATGCCCCGGAGTATGCCTGTTAGACCTGAAAGCCTTAGGGTGGTCATCCCCCACGTTTTGCCGGCCTGCCTCCCTCCACTTTTTCTGACATTGTTTTTGCTGGTTTTAGAACTCTGTGCACTTTACCACTGCTAACCTGTGCTAAAGTGCATACGCTCTCTCCCTTAAACATGGTAACATTGGCTCATTCCCAGTTGGCATATTTGATGTACTGGTAAGCCCCTAGTAAAGTGCACTAGATGTGCCCCAGGCCTATAAACTGAATTCTACTAGTGGGCCTGCAGCACTGGTTACACCACCCACATAACCATGTCTCAGGCATCCCATTGCAAGGCCTGTGTGTGCAGTTTCACTGCCACTTTGCCTTGGCATTTAAAAGTACTTGCTGGGCCATAAACTCTCCTTTTTCTACATATACGTCACCACCAAAGTAGGCCTGAGGTAACCATAGGGCATGGTGCTATGTAGGTAAATAGCAGGAAATGTACATGTGTGTTTTATATGTCCTGGTAGTAGAAAACTCCTAGATTCGTTTTTCACTACTGTGAGGCCTGCTTCTTTCACAGGCTAGCATTAGGGCTAACCCCATATACTGTTTGAGTGGTAGCTTCAGATCAGGTGTAGGTAGAATGCAGGACATGTACATATGTGTTTTATATGTCCTGATAGTGGAAAACTGCTCAATTCATTTTCCACTACTATAAGTTCTGCTCATTTCATAGGGTAGCATTAGGGCTACCCTCATATACTGTTTGAGTGGTTGATTCTGATCGGAAAGAGGTAACCAGGTCATATGTAGTATGGCCAGAATGGTAATAGAAAATCCTGATTATTGGTGTGGTTGGATTTTATATTGGTATTTTAGAAATGCCACTTTTAGAAAGTGAGCATTTCTCTGCACTTAAAATCCATGTGTGCCTTACAGCCTGTCTCCAATCATCGTCCTAGCTGAGCTGGTTGACAACGTCCTTGTGCATTTCACCCAGACAACCACAAACACAGGATACTCAGTCACACTTGCACTCATCTGTATACTGATTGGGTTTTCCTGGCTGGAAGGGTGGAGGGCCTGACACTTATTTTTCAAAGGTTAGTGGCCTGCCATCACACAATGGACTGCCAAACCCCCTACTGGGACCCTAGCAGATAGACCTGTACTGAAAGGGGAACTTATGCCCTTCAAAACCACTCTTTGAAGTTTCTGCCACTTCAAAGGCATTTTTGGGTATATAAACTGCATCCCTGACCCAACTAATTCAGTAACTTCTGGACCTGAACCTGCAACCTGTCAAGAGGAACTGCCTGACTGTGCAAATGACTCATCTGGACTGCTTTGATTAGAAGGACTAATGCCATGCTGTGGGGCTGCTGCCCTCTGACTTTGCTGGGAAGTGCTGCCCAAGAGCTTGGATTGAGCTTATCTCCTGTTTTCTGAAGTCTCAGTGCCAAAAAGACTTCGGGGGTCATTACAATATTGGCGGTAAAAGGCGCTTACCGCCGTGCACAAGACCGCCAATACGCCGCCGCGGCCGCGGAATTCCTTCACAGCTATTATGAGCCACAGCACGGAATCCGCTGAAATTCAGACACCCACAAAAGTCCGCCACACCAAAGGTCAGTGATAAACTGGCGAAAACAAAACCTCCACCGTCATGCCAACAGAAACACGCCCATGCTATTACGACCCACGAATCCACGCGGCGGTCTTTCAACCGCGGTATACCATTGGCGGTACAAACCGCTGAGCTCAATATACACACACATCTCCAAAACACCACCACATTGGACAATTCAAAATACACACACCTGAGACACATACAAACAACACTCCCACACACCCAACACAATATAAAACACACACCCACATCACCCACAAAACCCTACGACCAAAAACTGAAGACGAAGGCGACAGACAGAGACTACAGCAATAGACAACCCCACCACACAGAGGGACACAACACCATCACCCATACAACATCCATGCTCAAAACACCCCACACCACCACACATCACCACACTCATCAACACATACACCAACCCACACATCACCTACACCACCCCATGTCACGCCAAAGACACCCCAGGTTTTCCGAGGAGGAGCTCAGGGTCATGGTGGAGGAAATCCTACGGGTAGAGCCACAGCTATTTGGAGCACAGGTGCAGCACACCTCCATAGCCAGGAAGATGGAGCTATGGCGAAGAATCGTCAACAGGGTCAACGCTGTGGGACAGCATCCAAGAAATCGGGAGGACATCAGGAAGAGGTGGAACGACCTACGGGGGAAGGTGCGTTCAGTGGTCTCCAGGCACAACATCACGGTACAGCGGACTGGCGGCGGACCCCCACCTCCTCCCCCACAACTAACAACATGGGAGGAGCCGGTCTTGACCATCATGCATCCAGAGGGCCTCGGAGGCGTCGGTGGAGGAATGGACACTGGTAAGCCTAATCTTAACTATCATATCCCCCACCCTACCTGCATGCTATAACACACCCCCACCCTCACACTCTCCCCTATCACTCCAACTCCTCACTAATGTACTAATAACACAAACCACACATCCCAACACCAAGCCCTGCATGACACAACTAAGCATGGACACCCAGCACTAAAGCATGCTCAGTGCACACACCCATAACAACCCCCCAACCATCATCATACAAGCCCCCACACAGGAATGCTTGCACTGGGGTACATGCACACTCACCCATTGCACACCATGACACACACACATGCAATAATCATGGTCTTATACCCCTGCAGGACCACTACGTAATGTCACCACACAAGAGGGTCCAGACATCTCCACTCCACCCACAGAAGAGGCCCACAGCAGCTCAGCCAACTGGATCCAGATGACCAGCCCGGACCATAGTGGGCCTCGGGACAGTCGGTTCCCTTTGCACAGGCACAGCCCTACACTGACCTTCCATCCTCTGGTAACACCAGCATAGCACCCACCCAGCGGGCCCATACCTCCGTACCCAGGACACGCCAATCAGCGGTGTGTCCACCACTACAGGGAACCCAGGGTAACCCACCACCCCAAAAACAACAGGGACCTGGGGGCAGTGGTAGTGGGCACACGGTCCAGGGGACAGAGGCACAGGAACACAGGGGAACTGGGAGGGCTGCTGTGCAACAGGGGGCGGACAGGTTAAGGGAACCCACTCTCCACGAGGCCCTCTCCTCCATTATGGGAGCATAACACCACTCCCAGGAGACGATGGCTACGGTCCTGGCCAAGTTTCAGGAGACCCAGTGCCTGCAGGACGAACAGTATTTCGGCTTCAGGGAGGAGCTCAGACCCATCAGCTCCGCCCTGGGCACCATCGTAGGGGTGCTGAAGGACATACAAAAGACCATGAGGGACACCGTGGCACTCCAAGGGGCCCCTGACACTAGCATGGACGATGAACTGCCCACCACCTCCGCCGGCGCTAGTGGACAGGAGGCACCGCCACAGGACCACCACACCAGCATCTCACCCCCTGCAGACGGACAACCACCCCGCAAGCGGTCCCTGAGATCCAGGAACAGGACAGAGCAAGATGGCAAGACCCCCGTCAGGAAATGAGACCACCCTGATTGTCCTCCCACTGTCTCACTTTGTTATCCTGTCCAGATTGGAACTGCCCCAGCTCCACTTCCTATGCCCATATGGGCAGTGCACCTGCGTGACTAATAGACTGGACTCTGCCATGGACATTCCTCCACCATCACCCATCACCATTTTGCCACCCCCTCCAATAATTAGCACTTCAATAAACACCCTTGAACCACAAAACAATCTGGAGTCAGTCTGTGATTTTGAAAATCTGTATTAGCAATGACAGTGACAAAATGCCTTTTCAAATGTAATGCCAACATACCTATGTCACACATCACAAGTCCATGAAGGATGCAAGCAGATGACACACGTTGGTAACCACACCTGTGAAACCGTAATGGAAATGTACAACTCAGTTATCAAATACTGCTACTAATTGACAGACAGGATAGAGGTAGAAGTGTGAAAGTGAATGTAATAGTAAAAAAAATGTTCTCACCTGTGTGTCACTGGAAATATTGCTGTATGACTGACTCCCTGTTGTCTATGTCTTCTTCCTGAGCTTCCTCCTCATCACTGTCCACAGGCTCCACAGCTGCCACAACACCATCATCTGGACCATCCTCCTGCAGAAAAGGCACCTGGTGTCGCAAAGCAAGATTGTGAAGCATTGAGCAGGCGATGATGATCTGGCACACCTTCCTTGGTGAGTAGAATAGGGAACCACCTGTCATATGCAGGCACCTGAACCTAGCCTTCAGGAGGCCGAAGGTGCGTTCGATCACCCTCCTAGTCCGCCCATGGGCCTCATTGTAGCGTTCCTCTGCCCTGGTCCTGGGATTCCTCACTGGGGTCAATAGCCAGGACAGGTTAGGGTAACCATAGTCCCCTAATAGCCACACACGGTGCCTCTGGAGTTGACCCATCACATACGGGATGCTGCTATTCCGCAGGATGTAGGTGTCATGCACTGAGCCAGGGAACATAGCATTTACCTGCGAGATGTATTGGTCTGCCAAACATACCATCTGTACATTCATGGAATGATAACTCTTCCGGTTCCTGTACACCTGTTCACTCCTGCGGGGGGGACCAGAGCTACATGGGTGCCATCAATAGCACCTATGATGTTGGGGATATGTCCCAGGGCATTGAAGTCACCTTTCACTGTAGCCAAATCCTCCACCTGAGGGAAAACGATGTAGCTCCTTACGTGTTTCAGCAGGGCAGACAACACTCTGGACAACACGTTGGAAAACATAGGCTGGGACATCCCTGATGCCATGGCCACTGTTGTTTGAAATGATCCACTTGCAAGGAAATGGAGCACTGATAGCACCTGCACTTCAGGGGGTATTCCTGTGGGATGGCGGATTGGTGAGATCAGGTCTGACTCCAACTGGGTACACAGTTCCTGGATTGTGGCACGGTCAAACCTGTAGGTGATGATCAAATGTCACTCCTCCATTGTTAACAGGTCCACCAGCAGTCGGTACACCGGAGGATTCCGCCATCTCCTCAAATGTTCCAGCTGACGGTGCCTAAGAAGGACAACAGAGACTACAGAGTCAACAAATTCCCAGGTATGTACCCACAGCTACACAGAACACGACACCAAATACAAAACTCTTCCTGAATTTGTGTTGAGTGTAGGCCTAGGTATGTGTGACGCAGTAGTAAATGAAGCCATGTGGGCCCCTGAAATGGCGGCTGCCTGACCTCTAAAGTGGGACAATGGGATGTGAGGTATCTGCGTTGGCGTTGTCCACCGTCGCGGTAGGCGGTCGTAGACCGTGGCGTAATGCTGCATTGGTTAACATTGGACCCTATGGGTCCCAGGAGCCAATGATGAAGTGCGCTGGCGGTGATGATACGCACCGCCGCGGACGTGACCGCCATTTTCTATCTGTTCAATCACTCGATACCTGATCTTCGACAGGAGAGGACCTACACTGCAAGTGCTGCTGTGACCTCGGTCTGGAAGAGACAATGGCTGCTGCGTCTGGGGAAAGGGCCCCTGCCTTCACTGCTCAGGAGTTGGAGAAGCTAGTCGACGGGGTCCTCCCCCAGTACACTCTACTCTACGGTCCTCCAGCCAACAGGTAAGTACACAGGGAGCACGTTGTATGGGCTATGCTGGGTGGAGAGGGCTGGATGTCAGTAGGAAGGGGGCAGAGTTATGCGAGCATGAAGGACTGTGAATGCATGTGCCACATGGCAAGGGTAGGGATGGGGGCCACTCACTTCGACGGTGCAGTTGGTAATGACTTCTCTTCTTCCCCTGTACATGTCATGTAGGTCAGCGCCCACCAGAAGAAGGACATTTGGCGTGCCATCGCCAAGGATGTCCGGACCCTGGGGTCCACCAGAGACGGGGCACCCACTGCCGTAAAAGATGGGAGGACATTCGCTGCTGGAGCAAGAAGATGACGGAGGCTCAGCTGGGGATGGCCTCCCAACGTGGGAGGGGTGCCCGTCGCACCATGACCCCCCTGATGTTCCGGATCCTGGCGGTGGCCTACCCGGAGTTGGATGGGCGCTTGCGGGCATCACAGCAGACACAAGGGGGTGAGTACACTCTCATTCTGCGGACTTTGCGTGCAGTGGAGGAGTCTGGGTGGGGGAGGAGGCCTGTGGGTTTCCCTAGGCCAGGGCGAGTTACGTAGGCTAGGCCCCTCCGTTATGCAGGCCATGTGGCACTCCACCCCACCTCTGTAGAGTGCCAAGTACAGGTATACATGCCCCTGTGTCATCTATGTGTGCAGATGTCCACCATAGCCATGTAGGCCAGATCCCAGGAATTGCACCTGTAGAGGCCAAGAGCATGGCGTAGTGCAGGGGGCTGCTGTGTCTGTATTGTCCGCCAACGGTAGCAGTAAGCCATGCACTCAACCTGTCTTTCTTCTGTCGCCCCCCCCCTTTTTGTGCTCTCCCTGTTCTTTTGTGCATCAGCATCATCAGGCGGAGGTACAGTGGCACCGGAGCACGAGGGAGCTGCATCCCACATGGCCATGGAGGGCCACACCACAGACTCTGAATACACCAGGGTGACGGAGGGCGACGGGAGCTTCACGTCGGTCAGCGGATCACCAAACAGCGACACGGACTCGTCCGCAGATGGGAGCTCCCTTGTGGTGGCGGCACCATCTGTGCCCCCCACTTCTACAGGTACAGCCACCACCCCCCCTACCAGCACCTCCCTCCCAGCAGCCCCTCAGCCTTCGCTCCGTGCCCGCTCACCCAGGAGGGTGGGCATCACCTTCGCCCCAGGCACCTCAGCCCCTGCCCCAGTCACCCCTGCTGCCCTCAGTGAGGAGGCCATTGACCTCCTCAGGTCACTCACTGTTGGGCAGTCTACCATTGTGAATGCCATCCAGGGTGTAGAAAGGGAGTTGCAACAGGGTAATGCATTCCTGGAGGGCATTCATTCTGGTGAGGCTGCCCTTCATCTAACCCTGCAATCTCAGGCCTCAGCACTGATGGCAGCCATTGTCCCTACGTCTAGCCTCCCCCCTCCAACTTCCTCCAACCAGACCCAGTCCCCTGTACCCCAGCCTATCCCAAGCACACCATCAGACAAGCATGCACACACCTCAACACACAAAAGTAGCTCAGGCAAACATAAGCACCACACAACCCACAGGCACTCACACAAGCAACACCCACATACAGACACAGCAACATCCACTGCCTCCACTGTGTCCCCCTCCTCATCGTCTCCCTCCTCCCTCCCAGTCTCGTCTACACTCTCACCTGCATGCACTACATCAACAGGCACTAGGACTGGCACCAGAACACCCAGCACCACACCCCGCTCACCTGCACTCACCACCCCCACTTCCATTTACACATCCCCTGTGTCCACTCCCAGTGTGTCTGTGACGCCCCCTCCCAAAGTACACAAACGCGAGCACCCACACACCCAACATCCATCCACCTCACGACAGCCTCCAGTACCTGCTGTGGTATCCTCATGTACTGGGGATCTCATCTTTAGTTGTAGAATGTTATTATGTAAAGGGATGTTGGAGTCTTGTGAGGATTCTGGAAGGTGGGAGAGGACCGGTTGAGAGGAGGAAGACAGTGGGAGGTGTTGTGAGCTGCTGGATCGTTTATTGTGGATGAGATAATTACCTTGTACTTAATAAAACCACATTAAAACAACCTACATTGGATTATAACTTCACAATGGCGACGAGAGTGGGATACGTTGGTGAAATTATCTCAACACGGGTGTGGAACTTCTACTTTGAACACAGAACTGGGGCTCTTGTATTGGATGACTTTATTTTGGATCCAACAATTAAAACAATAAGGTATGTGGCAAAAATAGTAAGACTTGCAAGGATTTATTTCTCTAATTCATTTTTTGGAGTGTCTAACTTAAAACCTGCTCCACTTGAAACAACTTGGAATTGACAACTGTGATTTACAGTCTATGGAGAGGGCTTAATTGACTAATGGTGTACAGTTTCATCAAGTTTAGTAAGGCTTTATGGATTTAATGCGTTAGCCTTACGGACAGTTGCCACACGACGCCGGTATATTTTTGAATATTTTGCTCACCGCGTGAAGCCGGCACGCGTCGTTTTCAATTCCCTGGTTCTGTGATTCAAGCGAGCGCTCGCGCTTCCTCTGAAGCTGCGTTCCATCTCATGCGCTCGAAGATTTCCTTAATAAACAAACAGGAACTGCCGCGTGTATGTCTCGTAAAGCGGAGCACGAGCGCACGCGCTCCTTCTGAAATTGGATTTTCATCGCGTACGCTTGCCGTTTCATAAACAAACTAAGACAAACTGCTACGATTCTCTGTGCTTCCCGGATTTTTAGTGCAGAAATTTAAAGTGTTCATTGGGCATTTTCTCAGTGTATAAACACAAGGAATACATTTACGAGTATTTATTACAGCCTCATTTCCATAAAACAAGACGAACTCAACGTAGATAATGGCCTCTTTGTTTTGTGAATCACATTGAGGGCTCAAAGGTACTAAATATTTGCTTGGATACTTGAAGGCTATAGAGTGAAGGAACTGTACATTATACTTTACATTTTACATTTTAGCTCAAACATGCAAAATATACCACCTCCTCCTTTTTTCTTAACTGTACCTGGAGATGCTCCTATAATTTGGTCGAAATGGAAAAAGTCTTTCCTTCATTACACAAGAGTTTGTGGTTCATCTATATCTAATGAAAGGAAAGTCTCACTCCTCATGCATTGTTTGGGGTGTGAGGGCTTGGAAGTCTTTGAAACGTTGCCTGAGCCTGAGGATGAAGGGGCAGAATTGAATGAATTTGAACTTTGCATAAAGAAACTGGATCTTCCTTATCTTCCAAAGATTAGTACGATTTTGGAACGCTACCATTTTGGTATGAGAGAACAAGGACAGAATGAGTCTATAGAGGAATATATAACAGCCTTGAGGAAATTGGCTGCAACTTGCAAATTTGGCGTGACTCTTGAAGAACGCATAAGGGATCAGTTTATGTTGAAGTGCTCCAGTGACAAAATCAGACAAGAACTTTGGAGTAAGGATGATCCTACGCTTCATGAAGTGATAACCATTGCTAAAGGTGTTGAGCACACGTTAGCGTGTGTTGGTGAATTAGAGAAAAATAAGTATCCTTCTGTGAATATAATTGGTCCGAAAAATGAGTCACAAGAGAACAATGTGTTAGAGGTTGATGGAAAGAAGGATGAACTGAAGTTATCACAGATACAGAAATCTAAGTTTAAAGACACAAAATGTTTTTGATGTGGAAACTTGGGTCATTTTGCGTCATATAAAAAATGTCCTGCAATTGCCGCTGTGTGCAAATTATGTGGAAAACGTGGACACTTTGCAAAATGCTGTAGATCGCCAAAGGAATTACCTTCTACATCTATTAAAGTAGTGCAAGACCGTGTCTTGATGGTGGAGGATCGTGTCACGGAGAAGAAATATCCTAAGGACATTGTAAACCTGGGTGGTGTTATGTGTGAAGTCCTTTTTGATTCAGGAGCTTGGTTAACTCTTATGTCTAACGAAACATTTGATAAATATTTGAGTCATTCAGTGAAACTCAAAAATCCCGATGTGGTTCCAGGGGGTTATGGTGGCCAAGCTATAGATCTGAGGGGATATTTTGAATCCAAAATAGAGTTTAAGTCTAATTCTATTGTGGGTAAAATATATGTACCAGTAAAAGGTGACAGTGTTATTAGCTGGCCACATCAAAGGGATCTTGAGGTTATTTTGGACCCTAATAATCCTACGCCTGTGATGTTGAAGAAAGATTTTAAAAATGATGTTAGCAAAATATGTAAGATATCTGATGTGGTTGGTGACAGTGTCTTTCCTGATTTTGTGAACGAATTCAAGAGCGTGTTCACTGATACATTGGGATGCCTTACTAAGTATGTACACCGTATAAAGCTTAAAGAAAATGCAGTACCAGTCGTGTGCAAAGTGCGACCCATACCAATTTCTGTTAGGGAGGATGTTCAGAAAGAACTACATAGGTTGTGTCAGTGTGGTATCATAGAACCGGTTGAAGCCTCGGAATGGGTTTCACCGGTAGTGGTGGCACGTAAACCATCTGGTGAGATTCGTCTCTGTGTGGATTTGAGGAACCTCAATAAAGCTGTTGTTAGTGATGTATTTCCTCTTCCCAATATCTCTGAGATGGTAACTTTGTTGCATGGAGCTAAATATTTTAGTACTTTGGATTTAGCTGCGGCATACCATCAGGTTATGCTCCATGTGGATTCTAGGGATCTCACGACCTTTATTACACCTTTTGGCACTTTCAGGTTTGTGAGGATGCCTTTTGGGTTGGTTTCAGCTTCCTCGGTATTTCAACGTGTGATGCATGATTTGTTTGGCTCGGTAGAAGGAGTGAAGTATTTTCAGGATGATATTTTGGTTTTTGGTCGGACAAAAGAGGAACATGATGTGAGGGTTAAGGAAGTTCTTGGAGTGTTGGGTGAACATGGTCTTACGTTGAAACTGAACAAATGCCATTTTGCGAAGGAGGAGATACAGTATTTGGGACATAGAATTTCTTCTTTGGGGTTGTATCCCAAAAGAGAGCTGGTAGAGAGTATCTTGAATCTGCGACCGCCTGAGAGCAAAGAAGAGCTTCAGGCTTTCTTTGGTATGGTGGAATTTCATGGGAAATTTCTTCCTAATCTTGCTGCTAAAACTGAAAGTATGCGTAAATTGCTAAAGAAAGGTGTTAGTTTCAACTGGTGTGAAGGTTGTGAAAGGGAATTTATTGAGGTTAAGAATAGCTTATCTACGGTAGGGTGTTTGAAATCTTTTAATCCTAATGAACCATGTGTTGTTATGACTGATGCTAGTACTAGAGGTTTGGGTGCTGTGCTTCTACAAAAAGGAGATGAACATGATTTAAAACCTGTTGCATATTGTTCAAGGACTTTAAGAGGTTCGGAACAGAATTACTCAACTGTTGAAAAGGAAGCTCTGGGTGTTGCTTGGGCGATAGGGAAATTGAAAAATGTTGTATGGGGAAGATCCTTCAGTGTGTACACGGATCACAAACCTTTAGTTGAGGTGTTCATGAAAAAGGGCCTTGATCAAATTTCATCCAGGATTAGTAGATGGGTAGTAAATTTGTAAGATTTTGATTTCAAGGTGTTTTACGTTCCAGGGGCATGCAATAACACAGCTGATTGCTTATCAAGACTTACATTGGTTTCAGAGGAGGACTGTTCTGAGGAACAGGAGGATAAGTTTAGTGTATGTAGCATTACTGAGGGAGTTATTAGTCATGATGAATGGGTACGTGAGGTTGCTAATGATCCCATTCTACAGAATGTATGTGATTTCATAAAGGGTAAATGGAAATTTGAAAATTTAAGGAACTCTGAAAAATTAAAAGGGTTTTGGATGATAAAAGATGAATTGTCAATTTCAGATGGTGTGTTACTTCGTGGTGAAAGACTAGTAGTTCCTGGTACTTTGGTGGATAGGATCATTCAACTTGGACATTCTGGTCATCAAGGAATAAGTAAAACCAAATCAAGAATTCGCTTGAATTATTGGTGGCCAGGAATGGATGTGAGTATAGAAAGGGTGGTCAAGGATTGTCCTGACTGTTGTAACAGTGACAAGATCTCTAAAATGAGAGTACCATCGATGTGTATCAGAAGTCCGGCTAAAAGACCGTGGGATATTGTAGGCATGGATATCGTGGGTCCTATTTATGGTAGAGGTGGAAATAGCTATATTTTGGTTTTAGTCGATCATTTCTCCAGGTGGGTGGAGATTGGTATTGTGCATAGTGTTGAAACCAAGAGGATTATAGTTCTTCTGGAGGAAATCTTTGCTCGGGAGGGTTTTCCCAATTCTATTCTCACTGACAACGGACAACAATTTGTTTCCAAAGAAATGGAAGAGTATCTCATGAAGTTGGGAGTTAAACACAAGTTGTGTTCCCTCTATCATCCTGAGGGAAATGGAATTGTTGAAAGATTTAACAAATGTGTCAAAGAGTGTGTTCAATTAGAAATGGCAGCAAGAAGATGTTGGAAGGAAGGATTGAAGAGATTTTTAATGGCTTATCGTTTTACTCCACATACTTCCACAGGGGTTGTTCCATTTGAGTTGTTTAGGGGAAGGAAGGCTAATACAATGCTGGTCCCTGGTTGGGTTGGTGGAGGCAAGAATGATGCCGTGTCTTGGTCTGGTAGGATACATGAGGAGAAGGCGGCGGATAAGAGGAAGGATTATTTTGATATGACGAAACGTACTTGTGATGTGAAGGTGGAAGTTGGGGACAAGGTTCTGATTAAGAGACCAACATTTGGTAAAAGTGGGAGCAGGTTTTGGGGACCATTTACTGTTATAAAGTTGTTTCGAAATGCTGTAAAAGTGTGTGATGGAAGAATTTGGAATTTCAATCGCATTGTTGTGTCTAAGAAAAAAATGTGTGTGTAAAGATTCCATGTTGAATCTTTTCCGTGTTTATTATTCTACTTTTCTATATGCGTTTTTTTTTATCTTAGTATTATGATATTGTACAAAGTTTCTGCTGTTACAAGTTTTGTTTATTCTGTTTGTTTTTGGGGGAAAGATGTGTGGTATCCTCATGTACTGGGGATCTCATCTTTAGTTGTAGAATGTTATTATGTAAAGGGATGTTGGAGTCTTGTGAGGATTCTGGAAGGTGGGAGAGGACCGGTTGAGAGGAGGAAGACAGTGGGAGGTGTTGTGAGCTGCTGGATCGTTTATTGTGGATGAGATAATTACCTTGTACTTAATAAAACCACATTAAAACAACCTACGTTTGATTATAACTTCACACCTGCACCTGCACCCAAATCACCTAAAGTTTCACCTCCTACAACCACCTCCTCTTCCTCCACTCTCAGACCCCCTACCCACCCCAGTGTTCGTCAGAAACTCTTCCTCAGCAACGTTGACCTCTTTGCCACTACCCCCACCCCTCCAATTCATAGGTCCCGTAGCAGCACCTCAGCCAAAAAAAGTCTGGTACCAGTGGTGCGTGTTAAAGGTGTGTGGAGTGCACCGGCCACCAGGGCAGCCAGTGTGACACGGAGCCAAAGCACTGCTAGTCCACCCCCTGTAAAGCACCTTAAGTTAGAAAGTGGCCGACGGGAGAGGGTGAAGACGCCTGCCGGCAAAACAGCTCACAAGGGTCCTGGGGGAGTGTCGAGTCAGCTGTAACTCCTCCCAAGGTGGTGAAGGGGCAGAAGAATTCTCCAAAGTCTGGTAAGAGCAGCACGGCGGAGAAGGCCGACATCCTCCCCGCCAGCTGGGACGCCACCGCCAGCACTGTCGTCACTGGTCCGGAGACCACCGCCAGAGTCAGTGCCCTGGAGGGCAGCAGTATCATCACTGGTCCGGAGACCACCGCCAGAGTCATTGCCCTGGAGGGCAGCAGTATCGTCACTGGTCAGGAGACCACCGCCAGAGTCAGTGCCCTGGAGGGCAGCAGTATCGTCACTGGTCCGGAGACCACCGCCAGAGTCAGTGACCTGGAGGGCCCCGGCAGCCACAGCCCCGCTGGGCACTGAGGGACCGTAATGGCACACACCGCTGAACAGGTCAGAGACAGCAAAGGCAAGCACCGCTAAACAGGGCAAAGACCGCCATGGTGAAGACCGCTGAACAGGGCAAAGCACCGCTGAACAGGGCAAAGACCGCCATGGCAAAGCACCGCTGAACAGGGCAAAGACCGCCATGGCAAAGCACCGCTAAACAGGTCAGAGACCGCCATGGCAAAGCACCGCTGAACAGGTCAGAGACAGCAAAGGCAAGCACCGCTGAACAGGGCAAAGACCGCCATGGTGAAGACCACTGAACAGGGCAAAGACCGCCAAATCAAGCATCGTTAGCCCATGTGCAGCTGGGACAGTGACGGAACTGGGACCGTCACGGGGATCGTGATGCACTCTGGGCACCATTCCCCCTCCAAAACCAGTGGAGACCTGCATCCACTCTGTCTGTCCTTCACAGGAAGAAGCACTCTGGGCACCAGTCCCCCTCCAGAACCAGTGGAGACCTGCATCCACTCTGTCTGTCCTTCACAGGATGAAGCACTCTGGGCAACAGGCCCCCTCCAGAACCAGTGGAGACCTGCATCCACTCGGTCTGTCCTTCACAGGATGAAGCACTCTGGGCACCAGTCCCCCTCCAGAACCAGTGGAGACTGTTATCCACTTGAGAGACTGTGGCTTTGCACTCCCCAGGATGGTACAGTGAGCAAACCACCCACTGTAGAGACTTGAGAGACTGTGGCTTTGCACTCCCCAGGATGGTACAGTGGGCAAACCACCCACTGTAGAGACTTGAGAGACTGGCTTTGCACTCCCCAGGATGGTACAGTGAGCAAACCACCCACTGTAGAGACTTGAGAGACTGTGGCTTTGCACTCCCCAGGATGGTACAGTGGGCAACCCACCCACTGTAGAGACTTGAGAGACTGTGGCTTTGCACTCCCCAGGATGGTACAGTGGGCAACCCACCCACTGTAGAGACTTGAGAGACTGTGGCTTTTCACTCCCCAGGATACATCAATGGGCATGGAGCCCCGTCGTGGATCTGGCGTGGTGCTGTAATCCGGCTGAGGTGCCTCCCCTTCCCTTCCCCCTGAGGTGCCTGTTGTAATTCTATCTGATGCCCCTGCAGTGTTCTCTCCGTTTGTGGACAGGTATCTAGTGTGGGCCTCGCCCATGCATTTTGGGCCCAGTGGTCCACGGACATTGATATGTGCATACCTGCAGTACTACTCGTGATGTATGATTTTCGAATGTTTAGATATATATCTGTATATATTTGGTTACTGTATTTTGATACATTACAATGTTTGAACTGATTTCCTTTTGTCTTTGCATTCTTCCGGGGGGGTTGTGGGTTATTACTGTGCTGTTTGGAATTGTATTGGTGTGTGTGTTGTAGTGGGTGAGGGTGGGGTTGGGGTGGGGGTGTTGCGTGTGTGTCCCCCTGACTTTTGCCTCCCCCCTCCCCTCACCGTTGTCTTCGGTGCCTACGTTGCTGGTGATCGTAGAGGAGCAGGAAGACAAGCGCAGGGAGTATTTGTAGTTCGGGCTCCATGGTGGCCTCCTTCCTCGTGGAGTGTGTTAAGGTGAGCGTTTTCCCATTGCAAAAGCTGTTTCCGCCGTGTTTTTATCCACGGTGAATCAGCCCCGGAAAAGGTGGCGGATTGGCGGGTTGTGATACTGTGGGTAGTACATTGTCTTCCGCCTGTCTGTTGGCGGTGACCGCCGCCGTGCCGTTGCGGTCAGAGTGTTAAAGTGGCTGTCTATGTTAGCGGTTTCCGCCATGGTCATAATTCCCTTTTTTTGTCCGCCGGCCTGTTTGCGGTATTAACGCAGCTTTAACACTGTCCGCCAGGGTTGTAATGACCACATTCATCTTTTCAGGAAACTCCTTTTGGGCTGAAAATAAATGGACAGCCTACCGTAAACAACGCACAGCTTTTTGTGACTGAAAAATCCCAGCAGAGCCGAAACAATGCAGCACGACTTCCTGAGTGAAGATTTGATGCAGTGCCTGCATTGTGACCAGAAATTCGACACACAGCCCTACTGGATCGCCGAACAGCCGAACCAGAATGATGCAGCCAATTCCTGCTGTGGAAAATTGACGCAGCGCTTGCCGTGCAACAGAAAATTCAAAGCATTGCCATACTGGATTGATGAAACACCTGTGTCTTCTTCACACATGCCCAGGATTTCCCTGCATTGTTCTTGGGCATCAAAAAGATCCCCTCATCGCAATGAGGTACCAAACCTCAGTGCTGAAAAATGACATAAAGCCCCTTGCAACGTGGAAAGGAACGACTCATCGTCTGTCAGAAAACCCTATTTTTCCCACATCTCCTCCTCTGTGGTCTCCGTGTGTGTTATTTGTGATGCAAACCAGGTACTTTGTGTAAACAAGAGACAACTGTTGATTTCTATGACTTAAGACTCTTTTCAATCCTGCAAAAGTGATATCTCAACTTGTGCTTATTGGATCTTTATCATTTTGACCTTAATTTAACCAGATAAATATTATATATTTTCCTAAACCTGTGTGGTGTATTTTTGTGGAGTTTTTACTGTGTTACTGTATGATTTATTGCACAAATATTTTATACACTGCCTTCTATGTTAAGCGTGACTGCTCAGTGCCAAGCTACCACAGGGTGGGCACAGGATCATCTGGATTGTGTGTGACTTAGCCTGATTAGGATTGTGGTCCCTACTTGGACAAAGGTGTATACCTCTGCCAACTACAGACCCTGTTTCTAACAATGCCTACAACCTGTTCCTGTGATAAACATTCTTGGTACAGCCAAGAGAGGCAAATTGAGAGCGAGGTTTCCTTAAACCAACTGTGCAAAGTGGTTCTGTGTTTCTCGTGCCAGCATAAGCACTGCAGTGAGGGCATTAGCTCAAGGCATGCTGCAAACCGTGAACCTACAATCTGTCCGTAGGATAAACATGAGTAGTTGTGGCTATTTGAAGTTCCTTGTCCACCTAAAAGGAGCAAAAGAGAGAGAGTGTGTTACAACCTGACCCTGTTCTAAACATTCTTGGTACAGCCAGGAGAAACATAAGGAGAGTGAGGTTGCCTTGAACCAACTGTAGAAAGTAGAGCTGTGTGTCTATTGCCAGCAAAATCACCTCCGTTGGGGCATTAGCTGAAGGCAAGCTGCAAACCTATATCATACAAACTGCCCCTAGGCTTAAGGTGTGTCGTTGACAGTTGACGGAGTTCCTGGTCCACCTAGAGGAAAAAAAAAGAAAGAGTGTGCCTACTATCTGTCCCTATACTAGACATTATTGACCAACATGATGAAGCAGAAAAGGATATAGTTTGCCTTGAACCAACTATACAAACTGTTGCAACATGTCTCATGCCAGCACAAAGTACCTCAGTGAGGGCACTAGAGTAAGGCAAACTGCAAGGAGGGAATAAATACACTGTCTCAAAGCTAATTCTGTGTTCTTGATGGTTGAAAAGGTTCTTTGTCCTCCTGCAAAAAAGTATGCCTATAACCTGACCTTATGCTAATCATGTTGAAAGAGTAGGAAATATATCCAGATTCCTGGAAAGTATATCACAATGCTTTCTGTGAGCTTCTCAGGAGGTCGGCAGCTTTGGTATACCTTCTATTCACTAACGTACCTGAGTGACATCTTTTTGGTGATGGCCAACAGTCTTGCCTGCAGGGCAATGTGTTTTTTCATGTTCTTCTTCACTTCACCAGTGCTGGTAGGGTAGTCAACAGCTACCATTGTCTTCAAAATAGGTGTTCAGTTTTACAGTTATCACTGCAATGCAGACAGCTGTGTAAATAATAATTGAATTTCTAAGGTTACCCTCCCACCACTGTATGTAGCCTCTACCACTACTATGTATGTGTCTCCACACTCCAGTCACAGAAATGCAGGCAATAAACTAGCACTGCCTGGAAAGGCTGCATACATCCATGATTGGCATATTTGATTTACTAGTAAGTCCTTTGAAAAGTTTACTAGAGGTGCCCAGGACCTGTAAATCAAATGCTACTAGTGCAGCGCTGATTGTGCCACCTACATGAGTAACCCTGTAACAATGTCTCAGACCTCCCACTGCAGTGTCTGTGTGTGCAGTCTTGCACTGCCAATACGATCTTGCAATAGTGTAACCACTTGCCAGGCTCAAAACTTCATTTTTACTACATGTAAGCTACTCCTAAGGTTGCCCCATGGGCAAGGTGCAGTGTACGTAAAAGGTAGTACATGAACTGATGTGTTGCACATGTCCTGATAGTTAAATACTGCCAAATTTGTTTTTCACTATTACAAGGCCTATCTCTCCCATAGGTTTACATGGGGACTGCCTTTAAATATATCTTTTAAGCACAGTTTCGATTTGGGAGGAGGTGGAGATATGTACTTTGGGGTCTCTGAACTCACATTAAAAATAAACATTTTGGTAAATTTGGTTTTAGATTGTCTGTTTGAAAATGACACTTTTACAAAGTGGGGATGTTCTTGCTTAACTATTCTGTGCCTCTGCCTGCTTGTGTAATCCACATCTGGGTCAGAGCTGGGGAGTGTCTTGCATATCCTGATGAGTCTCCTGGGCTAGAGTTGGGAGGAAGGAGCTGACACGTACACCTGTAAGGGCTGTGCCTGACCTCACACAGTGCAGTCTCTGGCCCTCTGAAGTATGTCTGGAACCAGGCCTGGACAAGGTAGGATCCCGTGAACCACAGAAACTTTCCTTTGAATTTTGCCTACATCAAGGGCAGGAACTAGTATAAGTAGTAGACCCAAAACCAGAGACTTTTAGATTATTTTTGGACCAAAGGAAACCTCTACCAAGGAGAAGAACTTGATCCTTGAAGAGGACCTGCCACTCTGTCTGTTGCTTTGATGTGCTGGCCTGCCGCTGCTGCTTCTGCCTAAGAGGGAAATGACTGGACTTTGCTTTCTACAATCTTGCTGGTGAAGTGTCTCCAAGGGCTTGGACTAAGTTTGCCCCCATTCTAGAAGTCTCAGGGACAGCAAAGACTTCACTTACCAGCATCTGTGTCTACGTGCTGTGGATCCTAGCTTCTGGGGTGGTGCCTACCCCAGTCTCTTGGCCCCTGGAAGTGGAAGATGGTTGAAACCCAAGGAAAACCAGTGCACTGACTCAGGAAATGCCTGGACCAATGCCCACTGCTTGAGACTACAACATCGTCTGCAACCAAAGCCATGGTTCCTGATGGAGTGCGACGACCCCGCCAACATCGCAGGCCTGACGCTGCTACAGCCCGGCTGATGCCCTGTGACTTTGTGAGTTTAAAGTGTGTGATACTTAACTCTGCTGCAGCACCCACAGCCCCATGCTGTGACCATGACCTGTGAGGTTACTTCACCGCGTCTTGACTCACTCAACATCGATCCTGCCAGAGTGTAAGGAACCGACACTGCATCAATTCCCCTGTTCCACAGTAAGGAACCAATGCTGCTCTGGATCCAGTGACGTTGTTTCTTCCTGACTCTGTGCACAGGCTTGTTTCATCATTATCAAAGGTACTGTACCTGGGAGTCCCTGTTACTCCATGACTGATGCCATTGGCGTTGGTTTGTTGGGAATGACTCTGTCATGACGCCGCAATAACTCTAAACTGAAGTAATTGTGTTTCTAAGTGCTACATTCAAGTTTAATCTTAAAAACTCATAACTTTGCTTGTGTTTGTTGGATTTTTTCATTTTGGTCTTGTTTGATTTAGATAAGTATTGGTTATTTTTCTAAACTGGTGTTGAGTCCTTTTGCAGTGTTTTCACTGTGTTACTGTCTGTGTTTGTACAAATACTTTATACATTGCCTCTATGATAAGCCTGATTGCTTGTGCCAAGCTACCAAGGGGGTGTGCAGGGGTTATCTTAGCTATGTATCTCCATTATCCTGACTAGAGTGAGGGCCCCTGCTTGGACAGAGTGCAAGCTGACTGCCAACCAGAAACCCCATTTCTAACATGATTGTTACTACGTAGCTACATAGCTTCAATTAGTTGCTAAATGGGCTCTCCAGTCTGTAGCACTAGAAGCCTAATATCTGACTGTTGGACTAGTGCCAAACACATTATGTGAAAACTGATCAGCACCAGGGCATGGAATAGGTGGGTCTCTAAATTAGTCACTATAGGGGCACATTGATTGTCCAGATCAATGAAGGGAATGTGAGAAAGTATAAAGTTGGAAAACCACCTTCAATGTTTAACACATTGGACTGTAACCCATCTGGTGTTCAGTGTTGATTGGGAGATGATCTCTCCTTTGAAAAGAAGGTCATGTGTTTTCAGGTGGCACACTATGGAAGGGAAAAAAGGAGAGGTATAAAAGTGGCTTCATAAATCTCATGATGGTATTAGCTAAATGTGGACTAGTAATGAGCTGAAAATTACCCCTTGCCCCATTAAATTTACTGCGAAGATCTGACTGATGTGGTCTGGTAAGCAAAGGTGGAAATAGAGTACTGGAGGCCAGAGGTAACCAGGGCCCATATTTATACTTTTTTAGCGTCGCAATTGCGTAATTTTTTTACGTAAAAATGGCGGCAAACTTCCAAAATACAATTGTATTTTGGAAGTTTGTGCCGCTTTTGCGTCAAAATGCAGCGCAAATGCGGTGCTAAAAAATATAAATATGGGTACAAAGCTTTTAGAACCATGACCCACATTTTAGAACAAAGTTTCGGGACCCAACTACTTTTAATAAACATAAGGAGGGGAGATTTTTTAATGTAACTAAAGCATCATGTGTTAGTGCATTGCAATTTACAGACAGCACATTATCCAGTGAAATGGCCACTAGCTTTGCAAGGATATACAGTTTCACTAATAAAACTATATAGCACGCAAATTATATTGTGTGGAAACAGGGTTTCTGTGAATATTTATCATTTGTATATCAACAAGTGTCTTGATTAATTTTGATTTTATTAAAATCTTTTTGCAGGCCACTTCAGAATTAGAAAAATGAGCTTCATTTTTTCATTCCTAATAGCTGAATTCACTCAGTTCATTTACAGGTAATTACATTTTGTTGTGTGTTGGAAACAAATGACAGCCTATCCTTTCTCATTCCCTGTACATTACCAAGATTGTCACATAATTCACATTAAAAAATGATCCTCTAACTTTGCAGTCAGAGAAAGGAAAATAAATGCCAAACCTGAAGCAGTTTGTCAGAAGACATAGTCTGACATTTCAGCTCTGTCTTTGTGACAAGTAAACACAGAACTTGAAGGCCTCAATATTTACTACTTGGACCTAATGACACACCAAAAATCTGCTCACCATCTACCAGTGAGACATGACCCAGTTTGGGAGATGCTGTTATAGGCACAACAATGGCTAGACAACCCTACCTTAAGATATGGGAGACTATACCAGATGCCTTTACTGGATATTTTGATGAAAGACCCATCTGAGTTGCCATTACCACTGACCAATAAAGGGTAGTGTGAACCACAACACATGAATGAAATGGAGAGGGGAAAATTACATTGTTGGGTTTTACAACTGTTGCACAATCCTTTCAGTTACCTGTGTCGATAAACCTAGCTCTGGGTTTGTTTCTGATGTGACAAACACTTGGAGCCATTGATGTACCGATCCCACTGAAACTGAATAGGACTTGTCCCGCAGAGCAGGAAGACAGTTACACAGAAGAGAGAGGAGTGTGAAAGATGATAAGTCATCACTCTCCCTTTAAATCAGGCAAAGGTGTAGAAACTATTGTTCTTATCTTGTGACTACCTCTCAATTGACAAGTGGGACAGAGTTAAGTGGACCTCTATCTGCCTCATTACATCCCTTGCCACTAGAACAAATAGGTCAACATATCCTGGCTTTTTTCCCTAATTGATCTGCTAAAGGCACTTTCAGGGAAAGTGACCCATTTCTAGGATATTGAGGAAAATACAAACCCCAAGGCCCATATTTATACTTTTTGACGCTAAACTGCGCTAACGCAGTTTAGCGTCAAAAAATTTAGTGCCGTCTAACGCCATTCTGAAGCGCCATGCGGGCGCCGTATTTATGGAATGGCGTTAGCCGGCGCTAGCAGACCGGCGCTGCCTGGTGTGCGTGGAAAAAAAACACGTAGACCAGGCAGCGCCGGCGTAGGGGGAAAATGGCGTTAGGGCATCTTAAAATGGGGCAAGTCAGGTTGAGGCAAATAAATCGCCTCAACCCGATTTGCGCCATTTTTTTCGACGCCCAGACGCCATTTAAATGACTCCTGTCTTAGTAAAGACAGGAGTCATGCCCCCTTGCCCAATGGCCATGCCCAGGGGACTTATGTCCCCTGGGCATGGTCATTGGGCATAGTGACATGTAGGGGGGCACAAATAAGGCCCCCCTATGCCACCAAAAAAAATTTAACAAAATAAAAAATTATACTTACCTGAACTTACCTGAATGTCCCTGGGATGGGTCCCTCCATCCTTGGGTGTCCTCCTGGGATGAATATGGGCATAGGTAGGTTTATGTGAGTATATTTTGTCTGACTGTCAGATTTGATTCTTTGATATCCCAATCACGCAGGTTTAATTTTTCAGATGACTAGACATCTGAAGCACGCAAAGAGACACTGTAGTATTTACAAACCAAGGTCCAACTGAAGACCACGAAAGCAATTAGCCTCTGTTTACTCTTGAGAAGCTTGATTTTCTACCTATTTGCAAAAATAGATACATGCACATTTTCAATAATACAGTAGTACACTTTTAAAATTAGCAAAAAGCAAAAGAACAGCCTGAATTTCCTGCATCATATTTTCAAGTATACAAGCCTACTTTGCAGTATTGCTTTTACTCAGAGCTAAAGCGTCAGGCTGGACCTTCCCTTTCCCCAGGCTCCAGAACAGAGTCTTCGGGAGGTGATCATTTTACAAACATGAAACATCCTAAGCTACCGCCCCACAGACTAAAATTTGCAGGGCTTTTTGTTGGCGGGGGCAGGATAATCATAAGGCCATGCTGTGAGAGGAGAGTCCTTTTTTTTTGGAAGCCGTTACTGAAGGACCGATCTCAGGACGCCACACCATTTACTAAGGCACCCTAAATTTGGATGTCAGGCTAACTTTGGACTTATAAGAGCTAAAATGGAGATTTTTTACCACATATTCCTTGTGACTTTTTTGAATTATATTGGATCAACATTTCGTTCTTAAACAACTAATGCTAAAAGGAGCAAGCCTTGATAAAGTCCCTTGCGGGACGAATCACGTGTCGGCTGAGTTTGGATGAACTGGACAATCCTTCTTTCTATCTGGATGAAGACAATTCTTTTCCGCTTCCTAATCTCCAGAGTGGATAGTTTCCACCCCTACAACCACTTTTGTTTTGGACTTTGAATGATCTTAGTAGGGGACGAACCACTGATTTGTAGATTTTACATCTGTGTAATGTTTTGACGAACGTTGTTTCATTATTAACAAATTCTTATGGAAACAATTTTGTGATACTTCAAAATTAATATTTATGATTTATGTATTAAAAGTTTTTTTTGATTTCTTAACTTTTCAGACATTACACTTGGTATTGATACCACTTTAGTGAAAACTCATTTCATGTTTAAATGTGTATGACTATTGGAATTTCTGACAATAGAGGGATATCTCTTTGTGTGTGCTCCATTCCCATTTATTTACAGTGTTAATTTGCGGGTACAGGTGTCCCTGTCCCGATACACATGCTTGACAACAGGCATGTCTTGAATGTATGAGCACCTAAACAATACTCGTCACTATAGGAATGTGCGGCAACCATAGATTTTCTGTTGTCCATTACCTCTAAGTATAAGACATTACGGCCTGATTTAGATGTTGGTGGACAGGGTACTACGTCACAACATTGGCGGATATCCCATCCACTGAAATTTAAATCCCATTATGTGCTCTGGGATTTATATTTCAGCGGATGAGATATTGTCACCGTTGTGACAGAAACCCATCCACCAATATCTAATTCAGGTCCTCATTGTCTGCAGGGCAATGGGGCGCTATATAGGGTGTGTGATGTGAATGTTTTTACCTGGCTGGTGGGTGTGATCGTTGGTATTTGGTGGGAATTGTAAAAGTCTGTTGAATGTTGTGAGCTGGAGCAGATTGAATGCTTGGCTGAGTTTGAGGATGTTTTGTTGTGTTGGTAGAGTGCCTGTGGATATTTTGAAGGTGATTAGGTGCATGTTGAGAGTCTCTGTGGTGCCTTGAGGATGTGCACTTACACTGTGAGTTACTGAGTGGCATTAGAAGGTTTTCTGGGTATGTTATGGAGGTGTCTAGGGAGCACTCGGGTGTTCAGAGAAGTGGTAATAGAGTCTTTGATGCATTTTGTGTGTCATGGTTTTGACGGGATCTGGAGTGTATGCTTACAAGAGTTATAAGGTTAAGCTTCTGTGGCATCATAGGGCTGCCTGGTGTGTGTTATGTTAATTTCAAGGGTGTTTTATGCCTGTTGAAATTATATGATTTGCAGCTTGCCTTCCACCAATGCCCTGACTGAGGTGTTTTTGCTGACATGAGACCAGTGACACCACTTTGTACAGCTGATTCAAGGCAACCTTACTCTCATTTTGTGTCTGCTGTCTATACCCAGAACATTTAGTTCAGGAGCAGGTTGGAGCCACACTCTCTCTTTTTCCTTTCTAGGTGGACCAGGAACTTCAAAAACAATCAACTACACGTGTTTGGCCCAGGGACAGTTTGTAGGTTCATGGTTTGCAGCTTGCACTTCTCCAATGCCCTCACTGAGGTTCTTTTGCTGGCATGAGACCACCACATTGTGCACTTAGTTCAAGGCAACCTCACTCTCATTTTATTTCTGCTGTCTCTAAAAGAATGTTTAGTTCAGGGACAGGTTGTAGGCACACACTCTCCCTTTTTTCCCTTTATAAGTGAACCACGATGTTCGACAACAATCAAATGCACATGTTTAGCCTAGGGACAGTTTGTAGGTTTGTATTTTGCATTTAACCAGGTCTAAGTGAGGGTGCCCAAAGTTCATATTAAGCTGATTACCATCCTTTGAGTGCCACCCACCCACTAAGTAGGCAGGTGGCACTTAAAGTCCAATTGAGGGTAAATTACACCATATTCACAGTACAACTAAAGAAAGTATGGCCTCAGAGATCCTCAAAAATATAACCTCTGTAACCTGGATGTTATCTAACTGGTCATCCAGGCTATAAATCATATGTTCATAAGAGACAACATTTTACATTTTATGCAACCAAGATTCAAGTGGTAGGGCTAAGGTTTATTTTCCAAAAGCTAAGGATGCAGACCACTGCAGTGGCTAATGCTGTTGCTGTCTGTAATTTCCATTAATATGTAATCGTGTGGTACAGGTAAAAGTGACATACCTGTCTGTGCTGTCAGAAGGCCCCCATGTCTAGCGTATCCCTCATCGCCACATCTCTGTCCAAAAGTTCTTCAACATGGTATATTCCCAGAGCATTGATGGTGTAAGTATAGTATGTAGGCTAATTGGAACACCAGCCAGTAAATTAGTATAAGGCAGCTGGAGGCAATGCTTTTGGTTGCCTCAAGTAATATATACATTTTAAAGTGTGGTCTGCACCCTTCATATATGAAGGTTTTGAGAAATTTCAGACAGTGTCATTAGTTGTAAAGGGATAAGCAGTGGCAGAAGATAATCTAAGTAAATAAAATAAGGCAACAAGTTCATCCAACTAGCTTTGTCTTACCCATCATCGAAAAACTGAGTTGGGACATCATGCTATGTCAGTAAATAATAGACTCATATTGCGTTCTAAAATGTCTTCTAGTCCTGGCGTCACTTCAATCGTCATATAACATAAATTGTATGTGGACCATCAGAAGAGGTGATCTCCGAATGGTACTGCTGTGGGTGGTCTCAAGAGTGGGATGCTTCACCTTTATCCTAGTTAACCCTTTATCCGGCAAATGTTAAGAAGTGTGAAAATAGGTCCATGAAGCCTCTATAAGAAGATGCAAATTTTGCTATGGTCTCTGGCATACCGTCTACATAGAATAGTGCCTTGTACAGCCCCCATCCCACCATCAGCATCATCTGTATATTTTTACCATCTTGGGTAGCTATCACCAAGGATTCTAGCTTGAGTATAAATAGTAAGGGAGAAAGAGGGCACCCTTGTCTGACTCCCCACTTGATGTTGAATGCAGAGGATGTGTGGTCTTTGCAGATAAACTCAACAGATGGTGTTTGTATAACCAGTTAACTCTCACCATGATTTGCATTCCTATTCTTACTTTTTCCATAATCCAGAACAGCTATTACCACTAAACACGGAAAATGGTTTTCTCCTTGTCAAGGGAGATCGCCAGCTTCTTCTCATAGTTTAATTCTTTGAGTAGGGCGTGATTTCTATGTGACTCATTTAAGGGTTTACGGAGTAAAGGAACTAGCAGATTTCTGTTTACTTTGTAACACTCTGCAGTGTATACAATGATCTCTCTGACCTTACTGTGGGGGAGGCCCTCTGTCACTCTCCCTATTTAATCTTCCGTGATGTTGTCATCAAGACTTTGCATCTGATCATGTATCAGCTATGGGCTTGAAGCATAAAATTGCCTTCTTCAAATTGTATATTCTGGCACTCCGAGGAGTAGAATGGGCTTTATAAATGTCCTAAAACATTTATAAAATGTCAATAGAGTGTGCAGGCAGACGTTCTGGGTATCTTAATTTGCAGAAATTGAATGGCAGGCCACCTGCTGTCTCGATAGCATGTCCAATAGCATTTTCACCCCTTTTATAATGCAGAGAGCCCCCATGCAGGGTGGTCAGGGAGACTAGTAATGCCCTGTTAAGGGGATAGGTCTCATTGATTATTGACCTTCAAGGTAAGTGTTTGATGAATCCTAATCATCAAGGTGCAGCACCCCCTTCGTCATATTTTGATGATATCAACTGCGATCATGACTGGTCTCTGGATGGAATAGGGTTTGCTGGTGCTTTGATTTGTTCCCGGTGGACCATTGCCTTGTTACTTCTAGCTAGTTCAGTTCATCTACTGACTGATGTTGGTCAGCGGGCTGATCAAGGTTTTCTTGTTCATTGGAAGTGTCGATGTATGAGTCAAACAGTGGGGCCAAGAACCTTTCCAGCTGGCCTGGGTCGTCATATTTTATTGTCTTGCTCGGATGACTGATTAACATTGATTTAAGGTCTTACATGCCATTTTGGATATCCATCTTCTAGAGACAGGGCCATAGCTTCAAGCATCATTTGTGTCTATCTAATGTTTCCTGTGAGAAATGTTTAAAGATGAATATTATGTATTCTTCGTAGGGCCCCTGTTTCTTCACCTCTGTGATAAACATATGCACATGTTGCTGTCAGAAAAAACAAGATACTATCTTAACTTGGTCCTACCATACTTTTCATATGTTTAGATCAGATCCTGTGAGCCTGTTGGAACTCTAGAGAAGGTTAAAAAATAAAGGACCTCATTCTGAGTCTGGCGGTCAGACCGCTGCCATAGTCGCGGTCCGACTTTCACATTACGACCATAGCTGAGCCGCCACGGTCAGACCGCTGACACTGCCAGGTTGCCAGGTTGACAGCCTGGCAGTCTCGGTGGTCTCAAGCCACCAGGGCAGCGCTGCTTGCAGCACTGCCCTGGGGATTACGAGTCCCCTTTCTGCCAGCCTTTGCATGATGGTGGCCCCACCATGCAAAGGCTGGCAGAAAGCAGGTGCTGGTGGCCCTATTGGGGCCCCTGCACTGCCCATGCACTTGGCAAGGGCAGTGCAGAGGCCCCCATGGACAGCCCCATTGCTCTTTCCACTGCCTGAATTACGGTCAGTGGAAAGGGTGACGGGTGCTACTGCACCCGCTGCACTGCCACGTTTCTGGCGGCTCGATTACGAGCCAGCGTCAATATTAAGGCCCTGTGGTGAACTCGTAAGAGGGCCGGCGGTGTTTAGACCCCAATGGTGGGCTACCGGAGGGATGAGTTTAGCGGGCTCATAATGATGGCCAAAGTTTGTGACACTTTTTATAAAACGGATAAGGATCAAGGTTCAAGAGCACTTCAGAGGGTTCATCCATGGCAAATGTTTATTTCCTAACAGCAGGCTTATTTTTTCCAGTTCAAGGCACAATTTCTCAGACTTTTATCTCAAGGCATCTGTTACCTGTTGATCATTGATGTGACTTGGTAAGGCATTGGATAGAGTTTTCATCAACATTACTCCATCGGTTACTTCATCAATGGGAGCAAAATCCTAGATGGTCACCTCATTTATCACTCTAGTTCATGGGTCTCCAATGAGTAGCTCTGGAGCTACTGGTAGCTTGCCAACCCCCTTGATGAAGCTCTCCAAAGAGAAGCTAAACCATTAGTATGAGGCTATATGCACAATTAAAGACAAAGGCACTGATGATCCAAAGACCCTTACAGTGACAGCCAACAATAATCACTGTGCAAGCATCTTTGTGTATGCATGCATCTGCACATTTATGTGTGTATGTATCTATGTGTGTGTGTTTGGCAGTGTGTTTCTCCATGACAATCAATGTAACTTTTTGGAAGCTATGTCTGGCATTAAGGAACTCCAAAAGTATATAAATGTGGATAATTGAGTTTGTTTGCCATAAATGGAAGAAGTATTTGATAGAAAAAAATCTGAAAAATATTTGCTGATCAAGACACAATGCATTCATTTCCAAAACATATTTAAAGGTGATACTTGAATGATAGTATAATCTGAGTTGGGGAGAGGCATTGTTGTGGTTATGAACTTTGTGCCAGAGGTAGCATGTTGCTTTGGCTGTTATTTCTTGAGTAGTTTGGAGACATTAGTATTGCTAACAGTTTCTTGACATTTTTGCTGGTACCTCCACCAAGAATCTTTGGAGGCTCCCTAGTTCTGTTGTTAATGGATGTGGTCACTAATGTAGAGTGCTAACATTTTTTAGCAGCTCGCAATGATTTTCTTCGGCAGAATAAGCCCTCATTATAGAAAACATTGGAGAACAATTCTCTAGTTATTGGCATTAAGCAGCACGGCAGAGTTGACCAGTATTTGTGACCTTTTGGCTATTTACTAGGTAGTGGTACAGTTGACACTTGAGCGGGGTTTTGACATCTTGATATGAAAGTTTAGGACCAGCATTTACAGCCTCAATTTGAGCTGTCTTTGTCGTCCATTAGTACATTCGTACAACTAAGTATGCATTAGAGGGAGCACTCCATTTATTAAAATTAGGAGGCCACATTGTCAATGAGTAGATTGAACTGAATATTGCTTTATTTTCAGCAGTCAGCACTTGATTCATTGAGAAATGAACACAGTTGCTGTTGAAGAAGACAGATAGCATTGTTTTGTTGTCCAGGAGACAAGGGCCTTACCCCAGGACATACATGCTGCAGCATGGGGTTCTCGGGCTCCCTATACAGCCGCAGCCTCCCATTTTTTCATTTTGCTAGGTATTGGTACAGTTGACAGGGGAGCAAGGGGAGTTTCCAGTATTGTGTGCCTGTGCACTTAAAGTGGAGGACCCATGTACACATTTTCTCCTGAGTGAAAACCATTTTTTTCTGGCCATGCTGCGAAGAAGAAGATTCATCAATGTCCTTTACTTTGCGCAACTGGAAGTACATTGCTCATTGATAACCACGTCCTATCTTCTTTTGTGTTCATCTGATTAGTATTGTAAGGGGACCCAAGACAATTACAATAATGTAACACTAGTAACAAATGAACCAAGGGTAATGTAATAATGACCTTGTAAAAAACTGTCAAAAATGTTTATTGAAAGGTCAAAGTTCAAAAAGCATAACCTCTTCCAGCACAGAAACCAAGTAGAATGTAAGTACTCATCATGACGATTCCAATAATGCCTCACCTGTAACAAACAATCTTACTGTAATGGATTAATGGCCATGAAAAACATAGAACAGTGAAAATCGAGGTCAAGGGTCAAACATCATGACCCCCCCACCTCTTTAACCAAGAGAAATGTAAGTACTTATCTGACTATTCAAACGATGCACCACTTGTAAAAATTGATCTGACCATATAGGAATTATCACCTTGAAACACTTACAATACGTGTAATTAGTGGTCAAAGGTCAAATGTTATGATCTCTCCAACAATTTGAACAAGAAAAAAGAAAGGGCTTTTTATGTCCGAGTCCAAGAATACCTCACTTTCAGAAATTGAAATGTTTTAAAAATGTGTATTTGGGGTTCAAAGGTCAAGATATTTTGACCTCTCACACAATTTGACTAGTTGACTTGTGAGTTCAGACAATGACCTTTCCAATGATACCTCATTTTGCCAAAACAAGTTCACTGTTACAAAGATACATCCTTTGCACATTTCCAAGAACTACAATTTAGGGTCAAAGATCAAGAACTGTGACCTTCAAGAGGCTATACATGAAATCATATGTCACCTTTTCACACAATGTACATTGCTACTGTACATAAAAATCAGAAAATACATTTTGAGATGTTGAACATATCTCCATTAACAAGACTGAGATCATTATATGAAAAACATCAATAGAAAAAATAGCATGTCGGCCATTTTGTAGCACGTAAAGTGTTGTCAAAAGCAGCAAAAGTATGTATTTTCATATATTAACTAACAGTACTCTCTGAAACATCCATTTTACTACTGTGAACCAATTCTGTTAGGCTTATAACTTTAGGTTTTGTACAATAGCAAGACATGAAAAATATGTGCGCCTTACATCTATGTCATAGTTTGACAATTAGCCATAAAAAAACATAAAAATTAAAAAGAAATGAAAAATCTGCCTATTTACCCAGTGAGCAAACAGAATAATAAATAGTTCTGAGCATCTGCTTTTGGAAAACACTATTTATTTTATTACTCTGCCAGCGTGGTCATTTATATTATCATTTTCACAGATACCTGTCAGCCATCTTGAATTGTGTATTGTGACTTCAGGGTGTTTTATAAATGTATGTTTTATATATACATTGATAGTACAAGACGTACTGAAACCAAAAATATATAGTTTCCCAACATTATAATCATAATTTTACAAACTACAGCATGTTAAAGCAAAGCACTCGAAAAATCATTAAATTGCTTGGCACTGAAGGATTTTCAATGGGCACCAATAGGGTTAAGTTGTTTGTGAATTTAGTAAAATGCTTTTTCTTTTTTGGAGAGAATAAAATTTAGCTGGGCAATGATCTATTGTTGTTTTATTAGTTCTGGTTACATAACCTAACACCATACCACCTCCCTCTGTAAGCTTTAGACTACTTGATTTAGCGTTCCCTAGGGGCAAGTGTTCCAGGAATGTCTAAGTACTCAGTTTTGGGGCCAATAAGATTAGAGCACAAAGCACCAATTGTAAATGTCTCTAATTGATAAAATCTTAGTCATAGTCAAGTAATCCTTGAAAGCATTTGAACTTCTGGAAACATTATTTGGTACACCATCTTACTTCCGCACAGTATCATACAAACACATTCATGAAATCCAAATCACACATCATCACGTAAACACAGAAGACAAAACAGCATACTCCCACACTGATGATCATACACAGCTTATCCACACATACCACACATCCATGAACACCAGACATGCATACACAACTGATAAACTCACACACCATCAGGCACATAATATTAGACATGGATGGATGAATGGATGGATGGATGGAAATACAGAAAGATTTCAAATGGACCCAATCTGATCTGGTATCCAGCAAAATAGCATAAGTCAGAAAGGGAAACACTCCATAGGGAATTTACAACAGCATTGGCAGGAGATGTGCTCTGATAAAGATGTCAAGTGCATCAGAAGGTCCTGCTACCATATCAAGCTCTAAACACAAAGGCAACACTGAACCATTTATAAAGTTAAAACAAAAACACTGGCACTGAAGGGAACTAGCTTGTGTGCTAAGTTAAACAGAGGCTAAAGTAGGCTGACCCACTACCCTATGCTTTATGCTGTAGGGGTGGACCAAGAATGTGAATGATGTAACAACAGACCAAAGGATGTAGCGAGGTGGCTGAAAGCCTCTATATGTAAGTATATCATACATATTTTAGGTAAAATCATAAGATCATGGCTAACGCCAGACCTAAAAAAACATAACATTGAAGAGAGATATTTGAAGCCAGAGAGTAAGCAAAGAAAAGAGAAAACAACCCCCTATTATTCAATACTCTTTGAAAATACAAAGCTTCTGTGCATAGCATTTGTTTTTTCAAATCACTGCCTGATCACTGCCCAGTACCATATATGACCTGGAAACAAATGTGCTGAGCACAAGATCAGAGCTAATCACACTTACAAAACAAATGCGCATTGGGTCACGGACCGGAAGTCATCAACCAAATTACAATTAATTGCACAATTTAGAACTGATAAAAATGAAAAAGCCAATAACCTGACACCTGAATCAAGAGGTGACACTTCCCAATGTGGCAGTTAAATATTTAGCAAATTACATTTTCACAAGTGAACTGTAAATTTTACAAGTAGTCTGCCTACCCAACACTACAAGTGCAGACACCAAAGAGGGAATTAGAAAATTCCACAGTAGTGCAGTCTTGGTCTGGCCTTTCAGGCAGTCTGGCATTGTCAGATGGGTCATCTTGAAAAGGACATTGTGGACCATGGAGAGGCTAAATACAACAGTCCACACAGTAGCCCTTCTAATCTGGGACATCTGTCAGTGGTAGACTGCCTGAAAGGTCTTGAAAATTCACCAGAGTGCAGTGTTGTGGCGGCCTTTCAAGCAACCTGGCACTGCCATACAGGACAGCTAGATAGGGCCAATGTGTTGGCTGTTTACTTGTGAGGGCCTTGAGAGGACTAAAAGACAGCCCAAACACTAGCCCTTTCAAGTTGATCCTTCTTACTGTGCCAGGCTACACGAAATATCAATCCAATAGTGTGAGTGGGAACACTAGGGTGGGATCTTAAGAAAAATCATTGGATTGTGGTGTTGAGCTGGCTGTTAATGCAGTTTAGCACTGTCAGATTGGTCAGCTTAAAATGGACAATGTTTCGGACAACATTTTGGTTCTATGGATCGTAAAGGGCTAAAAAGAAATAGCTCTCACACTAGGCCTTTCTAGCCTGCCCATCTGATAGTGTCAGACTGCTCGATAAAAAGGCCAGTGCTTCACTGGCAAGTGGGAAAATAAGAGTGATAGCACAAGACAGATGTTTTGTGAAGCAGGAGGTTACTGTGTTCTCCTTTACAAAGTGCCTGCTTTCAACATTAATCCATTCTTTCATTGAGGGGAAAGGGGAATTTTCAGCTCTTTCCTCAGCAAAAACATTCCGCAAATGCAGCAGAAACTTCACTGTGAAAGTATGTTTAATATTTAAATATATGTATAAAACAGTTAATAATATGGGAATTTCATATTTTATATTCCAACGTGTGCTGTAATCTCTGGGAATAAGGGGTTCATTGGTTTCCAGTTTAGGGAAAAATAAAACAGCCAAGTAGATAAAGCAAGTTAGACCAGACATTTTTGTAGCAAAGAACCCCGAACATCTACAGTTTCACTGCCTAAAGTGAGCAGAAATTCCAGTGGTAGCACAGAAAGTAGATGGTGAAAGAAGATGAGAGAGCACAGAATGAGCGGTCTAGTGGCCTGACTGAACAAACAGTGACAGAAATTTCAGAAAGACACTCAATGTAATTATTTCAAAAGTAAAACAAAACTCGCAATGGGCCCAATAAGGATGATATAGCCCCTTTAGTAGATTTATTTCAGCACTTGCTCCAATTTTCAGATCCTATAATTTTAATGTGGTGTTAAATTACGATTTAGATAGGTCGTCAGGGAGAGGTCTAGAATTCCTGAGAAAATGCGCTGCCAAGTACTGTTTATATTGTCCCAGTTGGGGTTGTGTGATATATGGAGGGAGAGGATGGGGTCAACTCTGGGGTACACATTTAACAACAAAAAATACAGACATCAGTCCAAGATTGATTATAATCTAATAGATAGGAATCTGGGATGGAGTGTGAAGGAGATAGCTCATGTGGGAGTCCATTTATCAGATCACTCCACTCTTCCATTGAGTATTAGCCTAACAGGGAGTATGGATCGGGGTAGGTAGATGTTGGATAGAACTTTGCTTTTACACGAGGAGGTGGTAGCAGAATTACAAGCTGAGGTAAAGGGACTCTTCGATTTTAATGTAGGCTCAACCTCTCCGGCTATGGTATGGGACGCTTTTAAGGTGATTTTATGAGGGAGACTAATTACAGTGGCCTTGTTCAAAAGAAGATTGTATAAAGAAAAACTTGGTAGGTTAGAAAAGCAGATACAGCAAATAGAAGCAAGATTGACATTGGTAGATTTGGAGGATGAGGAAATAGACTAGCTTCATGGAATAGCCCAGGGATTGCGATCTGAGATGACTGCTGTAATCGATTATAGGATTAAGAAGAGATGTGAGGTAAACAGAGTAGTGCACTTTGAGTATGGAGAAAATTACAGTAAACTGCTTGCATTGAAAATTAAAGCTAACACAGTGAGAAACAGGGTGACAGAATTATGAGATGTAACCTCAGGGGGGTTGAGGAATGGTGATAAGGAGGAGGAGAAGTTTTCCAGAATTTTTTTATGGAGTTATATGCGTAAAATCTAGAAGTACCCCTGGGGACAGTGAAGACTTGTTTAGTGGAGCTGTGCCTAGGCACTTTGAGTGCTGAGACAGTAGAGGTCTGAATGAGCGGATTGGTTTGGAGGAATTGAATCAAGCCTTAAACTCAGGCAAGACAGGGAAAGCACCTAGCCCGGATGGTCTAACTCTGGAAGTTTATAGCTCCATGGTAAATTGTATAAAGAAGTTTTTTGTGAGGATGCGTAATGATATTTAGAAGGAGGGTGTATGTTGCCCCCATCTTGGAACAAAGCAATTATTACACTAATTTTAAAACCCGAGAAGGATCAAAAATCTTGTGACGCATACAGACCAATTTCCCTATTAAATTATGTCAGATAGGTTAAGCAGTGTCCTGGGAAAGCTCATTCACACGGATCAAAAGGGTTTTATGAAAGGCAGGTTGTTGCAGGAGTTAACACAAACCCTGATAGGTTCTACAGATCTTGCCACTACATGCCAGGAACCCTTGGTGATAGTAACGGTAGATGCCACAAAAGCAATTAATATGGTTAATTGGGGTTATCTGAAAATGGTTTGCAAGACTTTTAATTTAGGCAAGAGCTTAATTGGGGTGTTACAAAAGATTTTTCAAGACCCTGAAGCGAGAGTCCTAGTTAATGATGTTTTAACCCGCCCTCTGAAAATTCAAAGAGGAACAAAACAGAGGTGCCTGCTGTCGCCATTACTCTTTAATATATATATATATATATATATATATATATATATATATAGACCCTCTAGCTTGTAAACTTAGGAGGAATCAGAGGATAGTCCAGTTTCCGTGCGGGAACTGGAGTTAGAAGATTTCCCTATATGCTGATGATTTGTTAGTATATACAGGAGATTTGGATCAAGCAATGATAGCTCAGGAGGAGCTGACAATGTAATTTGGGAATATCAGCAGATATGCAGTGAATAGTGAAAAATCTGAAGTTATGGTATGGAACACGCATGTAGATGGAATCCCAGTAAAGAAGGAGGTGAAATATCTGGGGATCACTATAACTTAAGATATAAATAAAATTGCAGACGTTAACTTCAGGAACGTTTTGAGGGAGGCTGACCAGCTAATAAGGAAGTGGGTTATCCTCCTTCTTAATATGATAGGGTGAGTTAACTTAATTAAGATTGTGATCTTAGCTAAATTTCTCTTCATTTTTAATGTGCTCCCTTAAATGTTTAAGAAAGAGTGGCTGAGTAAACTCCAGGGGAAAATTAGCAGTTTTGTGTGGTCTCAAAAGGGGTGTGTATCACTTGGAAGAAGTTGAGGAGGAGGAAGGAGAAAGGAGGGTTGGTGTTACCTGATGTGCAATATTATGCTTGGGCCTTCCTCCTGAAGAATGTGAGAGAGCTAATGAAGGAGCCTGGGGATTCTGAGAAAGGACAGATTTTCAAAGTTATGATGGAAATTAATGGGGTATCCCAGAGAGGCTTTTCATATAAACTTGGTGATCCCACATTTTTCAAAAAAATAAGATTCAAGGTGAGCTAGGATTTGGTAAAGCTTTGGTGGGGTATGAATAGAGCCTCTAAGTTATTATATTATAGTAAGTATGCGCCAATTTGGAATTCCCTAGGTTCCCCGGAGTGGACTAGAGACAGATGCGCCATACCTTTGTAGGAACACATTTTGGAATGGGGGCACCTGGTCAAGGATGGGTGTATGAAGTCTTTTGAGTCCCTCTGTAGGAAGATGGGGGGTAATTTGTCCAGATTTAAATACCTCTAAATAAGTAGCTGGATGAAATATGTAAAGGAGAAGGTAGGGGGTTCAAATGAATTGGAAGATTTTCTACATCAGACCCCCCTCGAAAAAAGGAGGTTACAGATATGTACTGGCTGATAGTCAAGATTGAGAATGGAGAGTTCACCCTTTCGGAAGAGGTGTTGGGAGAAGACTTGCCAGAATGACAGATAAGAGATTTATTGCAAGTATCTAATGTTCTCCTATATGCCACAGTTCAGCCTGCGTCTTTAAGAATGGATCATCTAGTTTCACTCCATAGGGCTTTCTGGACTCCTAAAAAGATACCCAAACTGGGGCATGGAACTCAATGGCGTGTAAGAAATGTGGCATGGTTTTGGCTGATGATCTTCATATGTTTTTGAGGTGCTCCTAGCTTGCTCAATTTTGGAAGGAGTTGGAGGAGACAATAGGGGAAGTTCTTTCCATAAACTGTCAGGTAAGCCCCTCATTAGTTATTTTCAGATCCCTGCAGAATCAGAGCCAGATGATAACTAATAGGGACAGTGCTAGGTTGTTTTTTCATATGAAATTGTTGGGCAGATGAGACGTTTGTAAGAAATGGGTCAGTGCCTTTCCCCCTGACTCTGAAGGATTGGAAGGAGTCACTTGTTTATAATTTAAATCTTGTTATTAAGGGGGGAAAAAGACTCATACACTTTGTGCCCCTTTAAGAGCTTGGCTAGAAAGAACTGAGTAGTAGGTGGAATTCAAATGGTTTTGGTATTGTCCTATGATTATACTGCTAATTGGCCTCAAGATACTCTGTGGAGCCAAAGCAGCACATGATTTGAGACTCAGCTCTAATCCAGACAGAAGCCTCTTGGTAGAGAGGAGTAAAGAGTGAAAAGTGGCTTCTCCCTTTGTGGGTCTCGCGTTTGAGTCGGATTGTGGTAGTAAATGAGGACAAAAAAAACACTCTTTCTTGTCATGATGAATGGGCAGCTGAATCTGCTCAGGTCTTGTTATTCGTCTCCCTTGAGCTCCTGTGTCAAATGATCTTATTACTTGAAAGGGCTCTATCAGAGGTCATGATGTGGTAAGGCCTGGCAGGGAGACATGTTATGCAATGTTTCTGGGGCTCACATCAGCAGGGAGCAGATATTACTCACCAATACCTGCAGAGCAGTCGGAGCAGTCTATGTATCCTCTGCTTCCTGTGAATGACAAATGTGAAATCAAAAGTCTGAGAGAAAGTTCAATGTTGATGAGCTTTCTGGTGATCTGTGCACGCTCATCTGTCACTATGCAAATGCAATTGGAATAAACATCATTGGCGCACTCTAAAAAGTGCAACTTTACTTTGAATTTCAATTAGCATTGCAAATGCATGAATTATAATTCATAAAGCATCAGGCATTTGCATTCCTGCTGTCTCATCACTGCTTTCTACTAATACACCAGCAGTGCATTGTTGGAAATGGGAAAACTGTGACTGGCTCCTGTGTCGTTCGTTCCAGCTCCACTCACTGCCCCTGTTCACAGTAATGATGATTTACAAGGCATGAAAATGGTTGTGTTTTCAACCGTTCATAGCTGAGAATGTGGCACAGAAGTCAGAGTTGAAGACAGTGATTTCACACTCTTCTCAGGTTGAATAAATTCCTGTGCAACGCTTATTGCTGTTTACACCTCCAGATGCCTTCAGTGTTGCAGACAAAGAGAATTACTGCTGCTGCTCTGACCCATCGCTACCAACATTGTTTATCCTTCTGCAGATATCAGTGGTGGAGTTAGGGGTCTAGAACCCTGGACTGTAGAGATATGTGCAAATCAATGTAGCCGTAAAAATGACTTTTGAAAAGGGGCTTTACTTACAAATTAATTGTTCTCCCCAATTCTTTCATTCATTGCAATTCGCCATTGCTCTGTACCTCTGTTGCACCTCCACTGCTTATTCCAGCACCTCAGAGCCACCCACCTTCTCCACCCCTGTCTGTCAATAGGATTTCCTCCTTTTGTATCCGTTAGTTTTCCATGATACTTCCAGGTCCGCCTGCCAAATCTGGATAAGCATCTCATGAAACACGCTTGATGAAATAAAAAGAGCAGGTGATACTTCTTTTTTACTGTGGCAAAAATAATAATAATTGAGGGAGAGGGTTTCTTGGGGGGGGGCAGAGGAGGGTTTTAGAGAATGTGGAGGGTATTGCTGGGAATCAATGAGTCACAGAGTGATGATGAATCTCCTCCTGCCTGAGGGCAGAGCTGGGGGCCAATGAGATTGGCCTGAGCACTTTCAGTTTCAACAGTGGGCCGATATAATCGGCCCTTGGCACTTCTATGGTTAAGTCATAGTTACAGTACACAGTATTCATAAACTATGGTAAACCTGTGAAATGAATTAGGTAATGTTGTGTATCACAAGTGCCAACTAGTATGTTAACTTAACACACACATATCATTGTATGCCCTATGACCTTGTTCAGAAAAGAGTAGCCTGCAGTGATCTCTGCAGCATGCATGGGTGTGACATCTGGTCAGGCATCACACATTGGGCAAGTGTCAGACAATGGTAAGGAAATATAAAAATGACTTTGATAAATGCTTATACTCCTGAACTAAGGTGTAAATGTCAGTAGTATATAACAAAACTGTATCCTTACCTCAAAATGTATAAGGTGTTTGTGCTCTCACATGTATGCATGGTTTTATCACTCTGGAGAAGTGCCACCAATGTCCCCGTTGTTCATGGAATGTAACTCAAGTGCAGAGTAAGTCAACTCAGTGACTTGTTCAGGCTTGACACATTCCAAGATGCCTAGCCTCATAGACATGATTTACTCCTGTGTACAGCTGGAGTTGTACAAAGAGTGATCCTCTGGTGCATTGTGGAGCTCATAAATTTGTCCCAGTACATCATGTGGAGGTGGAGGTGCAACCTGTTTCTGAGTTCATGACATAGATACATGCTAACTAAATCCCAGGACACAACACCTAATGTAATGATGTTGCAGAGTAATGTACTGATACCAGCAGGCTTGCAATTTGAGAGGGTCATATTGGCTGGAAAGTTGGGTGTAGAGGAGGGGAAGCCTACACATCTTGTGGTTGAACTGCACAATATAAAATCAGTAAATGTGGGTATCAACCCAGCTTTCCCACTTGACTAATTTGTGGGATCCTAGATCAATGTTTATTTCACTTTGCCATCATGATCACAAATGAGTGAACTCCTGAATAGAGGACTACAGGATGTGTGCTGTACATGACTGTATACAGTGTCAGGTAAAATAGACCATTACATTGTAACCATACATTGGAATAACAGGCCAAATGAGAAGTGCACAAGCAGAAAGAGCCAACCTCACAGTGTACACTTTGCAAAGTGGGGGGGTTATCAAAATAAATGTAACCCAAACCTGGTTAGATAATTGTGTATGTCACGTATGTACTTGTCAATGTACTGACTAAATCTGATGTGCAAAGATCATACAGCCCTGCGTGTTCTGGAAGACTCTTATACAAATCAGGAGATACCACATCATACACAGGATGCATGATGCTACTGAAAATGTAGGCATGTCCAAAGGTAGCCAGTGCGGGATAACCAACTAATTACTGTCCCTTAGCGCTCAGTAACCTCCAATTAAATGTTTGCCTGCAATTGTGATACCTGTGTGATATGAGGGCCACCTGTAACTTGTAGATCACTGGTGCATACCTCTTAAATGTACATATAGAATCATCACCACCAACCTTTGCACTCAGTGATGGATATGTATGTTACATTACAGCTGCTGCCGGAACTACTTCAGTGATTCAGATGACACCATCCAAGGGTTTGGGGAACATCCTGGTTGCAGCAGTCAAACCCACTGCCATCCGTCCGTAAAGAAAGTGAGCCATATAATGTCATCTATTGATACCCTACCCATCAACAAGAGCCAAAATCTTTTGGAAGAGGATGAACAGATATTACCATTGTAGCACTCTCGCGTAGTTGGTATAAAAGTGGTATAAAAGATACCCAAAAGGTTCAGTGTTGTGTGTTGCAGATGTACATTATACATGCTGAACAGTAACCATGTTGTCACTTCATTCCAAAGCAGCTGGATCACAGACCAGCTCTTCTTCAAAACATATAAGGAGCCCGGTCCAGCAGCTGACATCTAGGGGGATCGCAATAATACACAGACCTGTAGTGAGAACTGGTGAGTTTGCTTTTGCATCATACATCTTCATTAAACACCTCAATGTCATAGCGTGAGCTATCACTCCTAAGGGCACACAAACCAGGTCACATGTGGTATATCCGTTGATGTGGACGTTTTTTGATTTAGTCCTTGTGTTGCACCACATAATGCTGTATGCCAATTACATAGCTTGTTGTAACTTCTATCTCATAGGTGGTAAGGACGACGGTTTGAGTTGGGAGCAAGTACCGTCAACCAGTGACGGGTGACGGGTAATCCGAAGGTGGACCCCCATAAGATTGCCCATTCCACATCTACTGACACCCAAACCTCACCTCTTCACAACCCTCACATCCAGGTCAGATGTGTTGGTTCCCCTATGCACGCCTACCCTAAATTGTCTCCCAGGCTTCCACTCCAGCATCCCACTTGCTACCCCCTATCCCTTGCTGGTAGATGTGCTGGTTGCTTCCAAGGACTTCCCAGGCAGAGAGGGCTGTCAGATATTGATGTCAGAAAATGGAAGGAAGATTTCCTCCAGCCGCAGCCCGGTGTGAGGCAGGACATTTGGCCATTGGGGTTACACTGTCTGACATGTCTGTCTCACAGGACAAGCACTAACTCCACAGTTGGTGCACAGAATGACCCAGGTGTTTGAGAGGATGAATAGATCCTGGGACAACACGGGGAAGATGATGTATGACATCATGGTCATACAGAGGGAAGAGAGTGCAAGACACCATGTATTGTCCATGAAGATAATGGAGGACATATTCAAAATGATACCAAATCCTTCACAGTCTATGTATGGAGAGGACTCAAGACATGTACCTGCACCGTCTCATCCACAACACCTGGTCAAAGAACCTGCTCCAGGCCCACAGTAATCCCCAACAGGAACACATACCTTGCACAGGTCCTCCACTGCACAGTCAGGTCCTCTCCCTGTACAGGGTCCGACAATTACTGTCCAGGCATTCCCCTCTGTAGAGGGTTCACCACTCCCTGTCCAGGTATAACCCCCCAATAGAGGGATCCCCATCCTCTGAGTATGAAGCCCCCTCCTGTGCAGGTTGACCTACCCCCTGCCAAGGTAGAGCCTCCCCTTGTACAGGTAGAGCCTCCCCCTGTGCAGGTATACCCTCCTCCTGTGCACGTAGACCCACCCCCTGTGGAGGTGGACCCATCCCATGTGCAGGAAGACCCTCCCATTGTGCAGGTACACCCTCCCCCTGTGCATGTAGATCCTCCCCCTATGTAGGTATACCCTTCCCCTGTGCATGTAGACCCATACCCTGTGGAGGTAGACCAACCCCATGTGCAATTACACCCTCACCCTGTGAAGGTAAACCCTCCCACTGCGCACGTAGACCCTTCCTCTGTGCAGGTAGACCCTGCCCCTGTTCAGGAATTACACCCACCTACAACTAAGAAACCAAGGAAATGTACCATGTCACAACAATCCTCACTTGAGAAGACGCAAGTGAGATACCCTATGCCCTATAGGAGATATCTTAAGCCACCTCCAAGTAATCTTAAGCCACCTCCAAGCGGGTTTTAGGGAAAAAGTCAGTACAATAAACCAGATTTTCCGCTTTATTTCTATTAAATTGAAAATTGTTGACATGGACTCAGGTCACCTATTCGTAGCATTTGTTGATTTAAAATCAGCTTTCGATTTAGTACCCTGCTACAAATTGTGGGAGGTCTTGATTAAACTGGGAGTCCCTGTTCTATTTTAAATATTATTAGAGATCTCTACACTGGTAATTACGCCAGAATTAGATGGGGTCCGCGAGGTGAACTAACTGAAGAATTTCCCACTGCCCGCGGCGTGAGACAAGGTTGTGTACTCGCCCCTACTTTATTCCTCCTATTTATAAATGCGCGCATTCCCTATCTCATGGAGTGTTGTAATGATGCCCCCAAAATAGGAGGGCTGAAGATTCCTTGCCTCCTATTTGCCAATGACACCTTGTTGATATCCCAAACAGCTACAGGCCTTTCAACCCTGCTCTCGAGGTTTATGGATTTCTATACTGATCATGGCCTGGAAATTAATCGATTCAAAACTAAATGCATGTTGTTTGGGGATAAAAAAGGCAGGATGCGGCGACCTATTTATCTAGAGGGTGCCAAGGCTGGAAAGAGTTGGCGATTTCGACTATTTAGGTCTGAAACTAGAAGATTCACATAAGTGGCACTCTCATCTCCAGAAAGCAAACCTCCGCTTGAAACAACGGGCGAGTGGTATCGTAAGATTTGCAGCTAGATCCCCTAGCTTTGCCATGATGCCCACTATTGAAATATATAAATCGCAAGCAAGGGGGGGGGGCTCTTTATGGAGCAGAATTGTGGGGCCATTGCAGTCTAGACGATCTGACAAGGGTGGAAAACTCTTTTCTAAAGATGTTGTTAAGAGTTCCCTTCAGTACCCCAACGCTTCCTATTCAAATGGATCTAAATTTGCCTCCAATTACCCAGATCGCTGCTTTCAGGCCTCTGCTGTTTTGGATTCGCCTATGGTCACTAGATTCTCTTATTCCCTATAGACGTGGGCTAGCTAACCTGATGGATAATAACACAAGTTCAAAAATCAAGTGGTGTGCGTATGTAGAACGGACCTTCGTACTACTTGGTTCGGGGACATACTGGAAGGATCCGTTATCTATTCCAAAAAATGCAACACAGATTCTGAAGGATGCATTTTGGCTTAATGCTCAACTTACACAACTGCCTGCAGTCTCATCATCATCTATGACTGGCAGTTTTCTAAAAATCAAATGCCACTATGAATCTGAGCAATACATGGATACAGTACTTTCCCCACGTGCACGTGCATTGTATACTAGATTTAGGATAGGGTCTCTCCCTCTGCGCATCCTAACTTACAAATGGACTAATACTAGTTCCACCTCTAAGATGTGCCCGATGGGTTGTGCCAGGGAAGAATCCATAACCCATGTCCTCTTTCAATGTTCTGCATATCATGAACAGAGGGCTTTTTGGATTTTTCCATTATGTAGAAAAATGGGTTTTAGGAATTGCCTATTGGCTTTGAGAGTTTTTAAATCTGATTCATCTGTTTTAGTGGCTTACTGTTTGGCAAAATATTTAGAATCTATTTGGCATTGCAGATCGAATATGTTAAAAAAGAATAGGGGAAAATCTAAGAATTGACGTTGGGAGTGGTCATTGATGAATTTACTTGTGAATTTTAATGTATGCATTTATCAACTTCTCACTGTTTAATGAATTCTTTATGTTTTTATATTCTTACATCTTTTAAACAGAAATGCTTTTATTCTTACCTTATTTATTGTTTCTAGTTGGGTACGTATTTGACTCATGATATCTATCACAAAAAATGTTGCATTTCTGCACGATTCCTTAATATGGTACGAATTTTCACAGGGAAAATGTTTTATGTTAAAGGTTTTTCATGTAGTTCAACGTTTTACATTTGAGGATTTTTATACATAGCCTGTTCTTTTGTAAAATTATGGATTTGTGAATTGTGGTGTGCTTTTTTGGTATTTAGCTTTACCGAAATAAAGCTAACGAACGCGAACGTGAACGAGATACCCTATGATCAATATGATATATGTGTGCACAGCACTATGTGAATAAAAAATATATTCCACATTTAAATTGAGCTGAGCAATAGTTTATGAATGTTAAATGCTTATTGTGACCGTAGGCCATATATGTGTCAACAACGTGTGTAGGACATGTTCATCACTAGAACCATCTATGCACATTTGTGTCATGTGGAATGCATAGCTAACCAACTCTATACGTATACTTCCATACTCTGGTTCTAGCACAGACAATGAACTACAAAACAAAGTTGTTTGGATAAATATTATTTTGTACCTCAAAATTCATGTTTTGAAAGTAAAATTGACCATTGGGAAGGAAGAAACTAAATCAAATAATGCTCTTATGGTTGAACAAAAATAAATAAACATGATGTCTGAAAATATCAGGGTAAATAGCCTATGTAAACAGGGGGCAAACAAAAAGTCCAATCACAGTCAATGTATCAAGTCCAGTCAAATGTCCTCCTGGTCATCCTCCTTTGCAATGACAATCAGATCCTCTGTGCTGGTGGCTTCCTCCTGGCTGGCCGTTAGAGGACCTGACACCTCACGGGACTGAGACACACAGGGGTTTGAGGGCTATTGGGAAAAACAGTGTGAGAAGATGAGTAGGGAGACAACACATTGAGGGTTGTATGGGAGGGATGCTGGGAAAGGGCCATTATGGCTGAACCCAAGGAAGTGATGCTGGTATTGAGAGCAGCAAAGTTCTAGGCAATATCCTGTCAAATCCCACGCACTTCCCCATGGATCTACTGTAGGATCCAAGAGAAGATTACCTGCTCCCCCTCAATTGCCACCATCCCTTCCTGGGATGCAGCCACAGGTGTGACAACACAGGGAGAGGTTTGGGTAGCACAAGAGGGATGAGGGGTGTCGGGGACATGGGAGATCCTTCTGAGACTCTGGCAGGCACTCGGAGGGGGATTGTTGGCAGGGTTGGCATCTGGGTGCCCCAATGGACTGGGGGCACCATGTGGTAAGGAGGGGTCAAAGTCAGGTGTTAATTCTCCCTGAAGTGGGGTCACCTCCAGTAGGCCAGAAAGGTGGGATTTAAGGGGAGATGGGACATCTTCACCCCCGACAAGGGGTGTCTAGTTCAGGCCCCTCCATACAGTTTCTGCAGCCCCCACTCATCACTCTCAACTGAGTCAGTCCATGTGGGCACACTCCCCCTGCCTCTTGATGTAGTTGGTCCCCACTTCTTTTCCTCTTCTTCAGTGGATGACAAAAGCCATGCCTGCTGACATCCCCAGGAAGCTTGTCTATGTCCCCAGTTCTCTTCTCCGTGTTCCTGACCAGCCGGGTCCACTGAAATACAATTGAGAACATTATATAGTAGTTGTACAAATGTAGGCAAGGTACATGAGTATCACAAGCAAGTGCTGACTTTGTACTCTGTTTATCTGATTGGTAAATATCAGGTGACTTAGATCCCAAATGTATGTGTACTATCACTGAGATGCCCAGATATTACTCACACATTATTGTGGGTGGTATACTCTTCTGTATTGAAAAAGCCAATCCTTACGCAAAATTGCAATATCTAGGCCAGATTCTCAGTGGCCATAAAAGTTGTATGTGTGAAAGATTGGACAGAAGTTCATATTTCCTTGTGAAATTGGGCCAAGGGTTATCAGTCCTCGCTACCTAGTCATTTTCACAAGTATGTCTGCAAGTGGAGATGGAATACAGTCTGGATAGGGTTGCCTCTCCGGAAGTATGAGTCTGACAACCCTGTCAAGTGCAGACTTGGTAGTCTGAAACTATCGCAAGTTATCTGAGGTGTAGCATAGTCTGGATCCACATAAATGCTTGCAAGGCATACAGGTAAAAAGCAGGCCTTAGTACTGACCTTTGTTAAGCTATGAGTACATGTATTGGTGGATCCCTGAAAATATCTGCCAATCTGCATGGCATGCTCAACATTTGACAAATCAAGACCGTCTGGTGTTGCTATACACCAGTTGGCATGTCTTCTAAATTAGATCAGATAGCTAAATATTACATGAGACGTACAAGCCACTGTTGTGAAGAAATGTGCATTTGTTTACCCTTGGAAATGTTTGGGTCATTTTCAATGAGAAAAGTATTCCAAAATCAGCCTTTACTCCAAGATATATGACATTAAACTTCATACTGATGAAAGACACAACAAAGGCATGCAAGTAACAGTATGCAATAAAAAATGTGACCTCTTGACCCCACACTGGACAGTGACTGGTCCATCCCTCCACCTTTGCACTCAGCAGTGATGAGGTCTTTGCTTCACAAGTCATGGTGATGGCATTGCATAACTTAATATGCATGCAAGAGGTATGCCTTTTCCCCTCTAGTATTTTGAACAGTACTGTCTGAAACTGGCACCTTGTTGCAGTATCCCCCACTTTCTGTTTCATTTCTGAATGTAAGTTGGACTGGAGTGCACTGGGATCCTACTAACCAAGTTCCCAATGCCAGTTTTCTCTCCCTAAAAATTGCAAAGGTAATTGTAAACACCTTTAGCTGCCACTATAAGTCCCTAGTAAATGGTTCTTAGGTACTCAGGGCATGGGTTACTAAGGGTAGGCCCCTGACGGCAGCAGCACTGACTGTGCCTGGGTCGTCATATTTTATTGTCTTGCTCGGATGACTGATTAACATTGATTTAAGGTCTTACATGCCATTTTGGATATCCATCTTCTAGAGACAGGGCCATAGCTTCAAGCATCATTTGTGTCTATCTAATGTTTCCTGTGAGAAATGTTTAAAGATGAATATTATGTATTCTTCGTAGGGCCCCTGTTTCTTCACCTCTGTGATAAACATATGCACATGTTGCTGTCAGAAAAAACAAGATACTATCTTAACTTGGTCCTACCATACTTTTCATATGTTTAGATCAGATCCTGTGAGCCTGTTGGAACTCTAGAGAAGGTTAAAAAATAAAGGACCTCATTCTGAGTCTGGCGGTCAGACCGCTGCCATAGTCGCGGTCCGACTTTCACATTACGACCATAGCTGAGCCGCCACGGTCAGACCGCTGACACTGCCAGGTTGCCAGGTTGACAGCCTGGCAGTCTCGGTGGTCTCAATCCCTGGGGATTACGAGTCCCCTTTGTGCCAGCCTTTGCATGATGGTGGCCCCACCATGCAAAGGCTGGCAGAAAGCAGGTGCCGGTGGCCCTATTGGGGCCCCTGCACTGCCCATGCACTTGGCAAGGGCAGTGCAGAGGCCCCCATGGACAGCCCCATTGCTCTTTCCACTGCCTGAATTACGGTCAGTGGAAAGCGTGACGGGTGCTACTGCACCCGCTGCACTGCCACGTTGCTGGCGGCTCGATTACGAGCCAGCGTCAATATTAAGGCCCTGTGGTGAACTCGTAAGAGGGCCGGCGGTGTTTAGACCCCAATGGTGGGCTACCGGAGGGATGAGTTTAGCGGGCTAATAATGATGGCCAAAGTTTGTGACACTTTTTATAAAACGGATAAGGATCAAGGTTCAAGAGCACTTCAGAGGGTTCATCCATGGCAAATGTTTATTTCCTAACAGCAGGCTTATTTTTTCCAGTTCAAGGCACAATTTCTCAGACTTTTATCTCAGGCATCTGTTACCTGTTGATCATTGATGTGACTTGGTAAGGCATTGGATAGAGTTTTCATCAACATTACTCCATCGGTTACTTCATCAATGGGAGCAAAATCCTAGATGGTCACCTCATTTATCACTCTAGTTCATGGGTCTCCAATGAGTAGCTCTGGAGCTACTGGTAGCTTGCCAACCCCCTTGATGAAGCTCTCCAAAGAGAAGCTAAACCATTAGTATGAGGCTATATGCACAATTAAAGACAAAGGCACTGATGATCCAAAGACCCTTACAGTGACAGCCAACAATAATCACTGTGCAAGCATCTTTGTGTATGCATGCATCTGCACATTTATGTGTGTATGTATCTATGTGTGTGTGTTTGGCAGTGTGTTTCTCCATGACAATCAATGTAACTTTTTGGAAGCTATGTCTGGCATTAAGGAACTCCAAAAGTATATAAATGTGGATAATTGAGTTTGTTTGCCATAAATGAAAGAAGTATTTGATAGAAAAAAATCTGAAAAATATTTGCTGATCAAGACACAATGCATTCATTTCCAAAACATATTTAAAGGTGATACTTGAATGATAGTATAATCTGAGTTGGGGAGAGGCATTGTTGTGGTTATGAACTTTGTGCCAGATGTAGCATGTTGCTTTGGCTGTTATTTCTTGAGTAGTTTGGAGACATTAGTATTGCTAACAGTTTCTTGATATTTTTGCTGGTATCTCCACCAAGAATCTTTGGAGGCTCCCTAGTTCTGTTGTTAATGGATGTGGTCACTAATGTAGAGTGCTAACATTTTTTAGCAGCTCGCAATGATTTTCTTCGGCAGAATAAGCCCTCATTATAGAAAACATTGGAGAACAATTCTCTAGTTATTGGCATTAAGCAGCACGGCAGAGTTGACCAGTATTTGTGACCTTTTGGCTATTTACTAGGTAGTGGTACAGTTGACACTTGAGCGGGGTTTTGACATCTTGATGTGAAAGTTTAGGACCAGCATTTACAGACTCAATTTGAGCTGTCTTTGTCGTCCATTAGTACATTCGTACAACTAAGTATGCATTAGAGGGAGCACTCCATTTATTAAAATTAGGAGGCCACATTGTCAATGAGTAGATTGAACTGAATATTGCTTTATTTTCAGCAGTCAGCACTTGATTCATTGAGAAATGAACACAGTTGCTGTTGAAGAAGACAGATAGCATTGTTTTGTTGTCCAGGAGACAAGGGCCTTACCCCAGGACATACATGCTGCAGCATGGGCTTCTCGGGCTCCCTATACAGCCGCAGCCTCCCATTTTTTCATTTTGCTAGGTATTGGTACAGTTGACAGGGGAGCAAGGGGAGTTTCCAGTATTGTGTGCCTGTGCACTTAAAGTGGAGGACCCATGTACACATTTTCTCCTGAGTGAAAACCATTTTTTTCTGGCCATGCTGCGAAGAAGAAGATTCATCAATGTCCTTTACTTTGCGCAACTGGAAGTACATTGCTCATTGATAACCACGTCCTATCTTCTTTTGTGTTCATCTGATTAGTATTGTAAGGGGACCCAAGACAATTACAATAATGTAACACTAGTAGCAAATGAACCAAGGGTAATGTAATAATGACCTTGTAAAAAACCGTCAAAAATGTTTATTGAAAGGTCAAAGTTCAAAAAGCATAACCTCTTCCAGCACAGAAACCAAGTAGAATGTAAGTACTCATCATGACGATTCCAATAATGCCTCACCTGTAACAAACAATCTTACTGTAATGGATTAATGGCCATGAAAAACATAGAACAGTGAAAATCGAGGTCAAGGGTCAAACATCATGACCCCCCCACCTCTTTAACCAAGAGAAATGTAAGTACTTATCTGACTATTCAAACGATGCACCACTTGTAAAAATTGATCTGACCATATAGGAATTATCACCTTGAAACACTTACAATACGTGTAATTAGTGGTCAAAGGTCAAATGTTATGATCTCTCCAACAATTTGAACAAGAAAAAAGAAAGGGCTTTTTATGTCCGAGTCCAAGAATACCTCACTTTCAGAAATTGAAATGTTTTAAAAATGTGTATTTGGGGTTCAAAGGTCAAGATATTTTGACCTCTCACACAATTTGACTAGTTGACTTGTGAGTTCAGACAATGACCTTTCCAATGATACCTCATTTTGCCAAAACAAGTTCACTGTTACAAAGATACATCCTTTGCACATTTCCAAGAACTACAATTTAGGGTCAAAGATCAAGAACTGTGACCTTCAAGAGGCTATACATGAAATCATATGTCACCTTTTCACACAATATACATTGCTACTGTACATAAAAATCAGAAAATACATTTTGAGATGTTGAACATATCTCCATTAACCAGACTGAGATCATTATATGAAAAACATCAATAGAAAAAATAGCATGTCGGACATTTTGTAGCACGTAAAGTGTTGTCAAAAGCAGAAAAAGTATGTATTTTCATATATTAACTAACAGTACTCTCTGAAACATCCATTTTACTACTGTGAACCAATTCTGTTAGGCTTATAACTTTAGGTTTTGTACAATAGCAAGACATGAAAAATATGTGCGCCTTACATCTATGTCATAGTTTGACAATTAGCCATAAAAAAACATAAAAATTAAAAAGAAATGAAAAATCTGCCTATTTACCCAGTGAGCAAACATAATAATAAATAGTTCTGAGCATCTGCTTTTGGAAAACACTATTTATTTTATTACTCTGCCAGCGTGGTCATTTATATTATCATTTTCACAGATACCTGTCAGCCATCTTGAATTGTGTATTGTGACTTCAGGGTGTTTTATAAATGTATGTTTTATATATACATTGATAGTACAAGACGTACTGAAACCAAAAATATATAGTTTCCCAACATTATAATCATAATTTTACAAACTACAGCATGTTAAAGCAAAGCACTCGAAAAATCATTAAATTGCTTGGCACTGAAGGATTTTCAATGGGCACCAATAGGGTTAAGTTGTTTGTGAATTTAGTAAAATGCTTTTTCTTTTTTGGAGAGAATAAAATTTAGCTGGGCAATGATCTATTGTTGTTTTATTAGTTCTGGTTACATAACCTAACACCATACCACCTCCCTCTGTAAGCTTTAGACTACTTGATTTAGCGTTCCCTAGGGGCAAGTGTTCCAGGAATGTCTAAGTACTCAGTTTTGGGGCCAATAAGATTAGAGCACAAAGCACCAATTGTAAATGTCTCTAATTGATAAAATCTTAGTCATAGTCTAGTAATCCTTGAAAGCATTTGAACTTCTGGAAACATTATTTGGTACACCATCTTACTTCCGCACAGTATCATACAAACACATTCATGAAATCCAAATCACACATCATCACGTAAACACAGAAGACAAAACAGCATACTCCCACACTGATGATCATACACAGCTTATCCACACATACCACACATCCATGAACACCAGACATGCATACACAACTGATAAACTCACACACCATCAGGCACATAATATTAGACATGGATGGATGAATGGATGGATGGATGGAAATACAGAAAGATTTCAAATGGACCCAATCTGATCTGGTATCCAGCAAAATAGCATAAGTCAGAAAGGGAAACACTCCATAGGGAATTTACAACAGCATTGGCAGGAGATGTGCTCTGATAAAGATGTCAAGTGCATCAGAAGGTCCTGCTACCATATCAAGCTCTAAACACAAAGGCAACACTGAACCATTTATAAAGTTAAAACAAAAACACTGGCACTGAAGGGAACTAGCTTGTGTGCTAAGTTAAACAGAGGCTAAAGTAGGCTGACCCACTACCCTATGCTTTATGCTGTAGGGGTGGACCAAGAATGTGAATGATGTAACAACAGACCAAAGGATGTAGCGAGGTGGCTGAAAGCCTCTATATGTAAGTATATCATACATATTTTAGGTAAAATCATAAGATCATGGCTAACGCCAGACCTAAAAAAACATAACATTGAAGAGAGATATTTGAAGCCAGAGAGTAAGCAAAGAAAAGAGAAAACAACCCCCTATTATTCAATACTCTTTGAAAATACAAAGCTTCTGTGCATAGCATTTGTTTTTTCAAATCACTGCCTGATCACTGCCCAGTACCATATATGACCTGGAAACAAATGTGCTGAGCACAAGATCAGAGCTAATCACACTTACAAAACAAATGCGCATTGGGTCACGGACCGGAAGTCATCAACCAAATTACAATTAATTGCACAATTTAGAACTGATAAAAATGAAAAAGCCAATAACCTGACACCTGAATCAAGAGGTGACACTTCCCAATGTGGCAGTTAAATATTTAGCAAATTACATTTTCACAAGTGAACTGTAAATTTTACAAGTAGTCTGCCTACCCAACACTACAAGTGCAGACACCAAAGAGGGAATTAGAAAATTCCACAGTAGTGCAGTCTTGGTCTGGCCTTTCAGGCAGTCTGGCATTGTCAGATGGGTCATCTTGAAAAGGACATTGTGGACCATGGAGAGGCTAAATACAACAGTCCACACAGTAGCCCTTCTAATCTGGGACATCTGTCAGTGGCAGACTGCCTGAAAGGTCTTGAAAATTCACCAGAGTGCAGTGTTGTGGCGGCCTTTCAAGCAACCTGGCACTGCCATACAGGACAGCTAGATAGGGCCAATGTGTTGGCTGTTTACTTGTGAGGGCCTTGAGAGGACTAAAAGACAGCCCAAACACTAGCCCTTTCAAGTTGATCCTTCTTACTGTGCCAGGCTACACGAAATATCAATCCAATAGTGTGAGTGGGAACACTAGGGTGGGATCTTAAGAAAAATCATTGGATTGTGGTGTTGAGCTGGCTGTTAATGCAGTTTAGCACTGTCAGATTGGTCAGCTCAAAATGGACAATGTTTCGGACAACATTTTGGTTCTATGGATCGTAAAGGGATAAAAAGAAATAGCTCTCACACTAGGCCTTTCTAGCCTGCCCATCTGATAGTGTCAGACTGCTCGATAAAAAGGCCAGTGCTTCACTGGCAAGTGGGAAAATAAGAGTGATAGCACAAGACAGATGTTTTGTGAAGCAGGAGGTTACTGTGTTCTCCTTTACAAAGTGCCTGCTTTCAACATTAATCCATTCTTTCATTGAGGGGAAAGGGGAATTTTCAGCTCTTTCCTCAGCAAAAACATTCCGCAAATGCAGCAGAAACTTCACTGTGAAAGTTTGTTTAATATTTAAATATATGTATAAAACAGTTAATAATATGGGAATTTCATATTTTATATTCCAACGTGTGCTGTAATCTCTGGGAATAAGGGGTTCATTGGTTTCCAGTTTAGGGAAAAATAAAACAGCCAAGTAGATAAAGCAAGTTAGACTAGACATTTTTGTAGCAAAGAACCCCGAACATCTACAGTTTCACTGCCTAAAGTGAGCAGAAATTCCAGTGGTAGCACAGAAAGTAGATGGTGAAAGAAGATGAGAGAGCACAGAATGAGCGGTCTAGTGGCCTGACTGAACAAACAGTGACAGAAATTTCAGAAAGACACTCAATGTAATTATTTCAAAAGTAAAACACAACTCGCAATGGGCCCAATAAGGATGATATAGCCCCTTTAGTAGATTTATTTCAGCACTTGCTCCAATTTTCAGATCCTATAATTTTAATGTGGTGTTAAATTACGATTTAGATAGGTCGTCAGGGAGAGGTCTAGAATTCCTGAGAAAATGCGCTGCCAAGTACTGTTTATATTGTCCCAGTTGGGGTCGTGTGATATATTGAGGGAGAGGATGGGGTCAACTCTGGGGTACACATTTAACAACAAAAAATACAGACATCAGTCCAAGATTGATTATAATCTAATAGATAGGAATCTGGGATGGAGTGTGAAGGAGATAGCTCATGTGGGAGTCCATTTATCAGATCACTCCACTCTTCCATTGAGTATTAGCCTAACAGGGAGTATGGATCGGGGTAGGTAGATGTTGGATAGAACTTTGCTTTTACACGAGGAGGTGGTAGCAGAATTACAAGCTGAGGTAAAGGGACTCTTCGATTTTAATGTAGGCTCAACCTCTCCGGCTATGGTATGGGACGCTTTTAAGGTGATTTTATGAGGGAGACTAATTACAGTGGCCTTGTTCAAAAGAAGATTGTATAAAGAAAAACTTGGTAGGTTAGAAAAGCAGATACAGCAAATAGAAGCAAGATTGACATTGGTAGATTTGGAGGATGAGGAAATAGACTAGCTTCATGGAATAGCCCAGGGATTGCGATCTGAGATGACTGCTGTAATCGATTATAGGATTAAGAAGAGATGTGAGGTAAACAGAGTAGTGCACTTTGAGTATGGAGAAAATTACAGTAAACTGCTTGCATTGAAAATTAAAGCTAACACAGTGAGAAACAGGGTGACAGAATTATGAGATGTAACCTCAGGGGGGTTGAGGAATGGTGATAAGGAGGAGGAGAAGTTTTCCAGAATTTTTTTATGGAGTTATATGCGTAAAATCTAGAAGTACCCCTGGGGACAGTGAAGACTTGTTTAGTGGAGCTGTGCCTAGGCACTTTGAGTGCTGAGACAGTAGAGGTCTGAATGAGCGGATTGGTTTGGAGGAATTGAATCAAGCCTTAAACTCAGGCAAGACAGGGAAAGCACCTAGCCCGGATGGTCTAACTCTGGAAGTTTATAGCTCCATGGTAAATTGTATAAAGAAGTTTTTTGTGAGGATGCGTAATGATATTTAGAAGGAGGGTGTATGTTGCCCCCATCTTGGAACAAAGCAATTATTACACTAATTTTAAAACCCGAGAAGGATCAAAAATCTTGTGACGCATACAGACCAATTTCCCTATTAAATTATGTCAGATAGGTTAAGCAGTGTCCTGGGAAAGCTCATTCACACGGATCAAAAGGGTTTTATGAAAGGCAGGTTGTTGCAGGAGTTAACACAAACCCTGATAGGTTCAACAGATCTTGCCACTACATGCCAGGAACCCTTGGTGATAGTAACGGTAGATGCCACAAAAGCAATTAATATGGTTAATTGGGGTTATCTGAAAATGGTTTGCAAGACTTTTAATTTAGGCAAGAGCTTAATTGGGGTGTTACAAAAGATTTTTCAAGACCCTGAAGCGAGAGTCCTAGTTAATGATGTTTTAACCCGCCCTCTGAAAATTCAAAGAGGAACAAAACAGAGGTGCCTGCTGTCGCCATTACTCTTTAATATATATATATATATATATATATATATATATATATATATATATATATATATAGACCCTCTAGCTTGTAAACTTAGGAGGAATCAGAGGATAGTCCAGTTTCCGTGCGGGAATTGGAGTTAGAAGATTTCCCTATATGCTGATGATTTGTTAGTATATACAGGAGATTTGGATCAAGCAATGATAGCTCAGGAGGAGCTGACAATGTAATTTGGGAATATCAGCAGATATGCAGTGAATAGTGAAAAATCTGAAGTTATGGTATGGAACACGCATGTAGATGGAATCCCAGTAAAGAAGGAGGTGAAATATCTGGGGATCACTATAACTTAAGATATAAATAAAATTGCAGACGTTAACTTCAGGAACGTTTTGAGGGAGGCTGACCAGCTAATAAGGAAGGGGGTTATCCTCCTTCTTAATATGATAGGGTGAGTTAACTTAATTAAGATTGTGATCTTAGCTAAATTTCTCTTCATTTTTAATGTGCTCCCTTAAATGTTTAAGAAAGAGTGGCTGAGTAAACTCCAGGGGAAAATTAGCAGTTTTGTGTGGTCTCAAAAGGGGTGTGTATCACTTGGAAGAAGTTGAGGAGGAGGAAGGAGAAAGGAGGGTTGGTGTTACCTGATGTGCAGTATTATGCTTGGGCCTTCCTCCTGAAGAATGTGAGAGAGCTAATGAAGGAGCCTGGGGATTCTGAGAAAGGACAGATTTTCAAAGTTATGATGGAAATTAATGGGGTATCCCAGAGAGGCTTTTCATATAAACTTGGTGATCCCACATTTTTCAAAAAAATAAGATTCAAGGTGAGCTAGGATTTGGTAAAGCTTTGGTGGGGTATGAATAGAGCCTCTAAGTTATTATATTATAGTAAGTATGCGCCAATTTGGAATTCCCTAGGTTCCCCGGAGTGGACTAGAGACAGATGCGCCATACCCTTGTAGGAACACATTTTGGAATGGGGGCACCTGGTCAAGGATGGGTGTATGAAGTCTTTTGAGTCCCTCTGTAGGAAGATGGGGGGTAATTTGTCCAGATTTAAATACCTCTAAATAAGTAGCTGGATGAAATATGTAAAGGAGAAGGTAGGGGGTTCAAATGAATTGGAAGATTTTCTACATCAGACCCCCCTCGAAAAAAGGAGGTTACAGATATGTACTGGCTGATAGTCAAGATTGAGAATGGAGAGTTCACCCTTTCGGAAGAGGTGTTGGGAGAAGACTTGCCAGAATGACAGATAAGAGATTTATGGCAAGTATCTAATGTTCTCCTATATGCCACAGTTCAGCCTGCGTCTTTAAGAATGGATCATCTAGTTTCACTCCATAGGGCTTTCTGGACTCCTAAAAAGATACCCAAACTGGGGCATGGAACTCAATGGCGTGTAAGAAATGTGGCATGGTTTTGGCTGATGATCTTCATATGTTTTTGAGGTGCTCCTAGCTTGCTCAATTTTGGAAGGAGTTGGAGGAGACAATAGGGGAAGTTCTTTCCATAAACTGTCAGGTAAGCCCCTCATTAGTTATTTTCAGATCCCTGCAGAATCAGAGCCAGATGATAACTAATAGGGACAGTGCTAGGTTGTTTTTTCATATGAAATTGTTGGGCAGATGAGACGTTTGTAAGAAATGGGTCAGTGCCTTTCCCCCTGACTCTGAAGGATTGGAAGGAGTCACTTGTTTATAATTTAAATCTTGTTATTAAGGGGGGAAAAAGACTCATACACTTTGTGCCCCTTTAAGAGCTTGGCTAGAAAGAACTGAGTAGTAGGTGGATTTCAAATGGTTTTGGTATTGTCCTATGATTATACTGCTAATTGGCCTCAAGATACTCTGTGGAGCCAAAGCAGCACATGATTTGAGACTCAGCTCTAATCCAGACAGAAGCCTCTTGGTAGAGAGGAGTAAAGAGTGAAAAGTGGCTTCTCCCTTTGTGGGTCTCGCGTTTGAGTCGGATTGTGGTAGTAAATGAGGACAAAAAAAACACTCTTTCTTGTCATGATGAATGGGCAGCTGAATCTGCTCAGGTCTTGTTATTCGTCTCCCTTGAGCTCCTGTGTCAAATGATCTTATTACTTGAAAGGGCTCTATCAGAGGTCATGATGTGGTAAGGCCTGGCAGGGAGACATGTTATGCAATGTTTCTGGGGCTCACATCAGCAGGGAGCAGATATTACTCACCAATACCTGCAGAGCAGTCGGAGCAGTCTATGTATCCTCTGCTTCCTGTGAATGACAAATGTGAAATCAAAAGTCTGAGAGAAAGTTCAATGTTGATGAGCTTTCTGGTGATCTGTGCACGCTCATCTGTCACTATGCAAATGCAATTGGAATAAACATCATTGGCGCACTCTAAAAAGTGCAACTTTACTTTGAATTTCAATTAGCATTGCAAATGCATGAATTATAATTCATAAAGCATCAGGCATTTGCATTCCTGCTGTCTCATCACTGCTTTCTACCAATACACCAGCAGTGCATTGTTGGAAATGGGAAAACTGTGACTGGCTCCTGTGTCGTTCGTTCCAGCTCCACTCACTGCCCCTGTTCACAGTAATGATGATTTACAAGGCATGAAAATGGTTGTGTTTTCCACCGTTCATAGCTGAGAATGTGGCACAGAAGTCAGAGTTGAAGACAGTGATTTCACACTCTTCTCAGGTTGAATAAATTCCTGTGCAACGCTTATTGCTGTTTACACCTCCAGATGCCTTCAGTGTTGCAGACAAAGAGAATTACTGCTGCTGCTCTGACCCATCGCTACCAACATTGTTTATCCTTCTGCAGATATCAGTGGTGGAGTTAGGGGTCTAGAACCCTGGACTGTAGAGATATGTGCAAATCAATGTAGCCGTAAAAATGACTTTTGAAAAGGGGCTTTACTTACAAATTAATTGTTCTCCCCAATTCTTTCATTCATTGCAATTCGCCATTGCTCTGTACCTCTGTTGCACCTCCACTGCTTATTCCAGCACCTCAGAGCCACCCACCTTCTCCACCCCTGTCTGTCAATAGGATTTCCTCCTTTTGTATCCGTTAGTTTTCCATGATACTTCCAGGTCCGCCTGCCAAATCTGGATAAGCATCTCATGAAACACGCTTGATGAAATAAAAAGAGCAGGTGATACTTCTTTTTTACTGTGGCAAAAATAATAATAATTGAGGGAGAGGGTTTCTTGGGGGGGGGGCAGAGGAGGGTTTTAGAGAATGTGGAGGGTATTGCTGGGAATCAATGAGTCACAGAGTGATGATGAATCTCCTCCTGCCTAAGGGCAGAGCTGGGGGCCAATGAGATTGGCCTGAGCACTTTCAGTTTCAACAGTGGGCCGATATAATCGGCCCTTGGCACTTCTATGGTTAAGTCATAGTTACAGTACACAGTATTCATAAACTATGGTAAACCTGTGAAATGAATTAGGTAATGTTGTGTATCACAAGTGCCAACTAGTATGTTAACTTAACACACACATATCATTGTATGCCCTATGACCTTGTTCAGAAAAGAGTAGCCTGCAGTGATCTCTGCAGCATGCATGGGTGTGACATCTGGTCAGGCATCACACATTGGGCAAGTGTCAGACAATGGTAAGGAAATATAAAAATGACTTTGATAAATGCTTATACTCCTGAACTAAGGTGTAAATGTCAGTAGTATATAACAAAACTGTATCCTTACCTCAAAATGTATAAGGTGTTTGTGCTCTCACATGTATGCATGGTTTTATCACTCTGGTGAAGTGCCACCAATGTCCCCGTTGTTCATGGAATGTAACTCAAGTGCAGAGTAAGTCAACTCAGTGACTTGTTCAGGCTTGACACATTCCAAGATGCCTAGCCTCATAGACATGATTTACTCCTGTGTACAGCTGGAGTTGTACAAAGAGTGATCCTCTGGTGCATTGTGGAGCTCATAAATTTGTCCCAGTACATCATGTGGAGGTGGAGGTGCAACCTGTTTCTGAGTTCATGACATAGATACATGCTAACTAAATCCCAGGACACAACACCTAATGTAATGATGTTGCAGAGTGATGTACTGATACCAGCAGGCTTGCAATTTGAGAGGGTCATATTGGCTGGAAAGTTGGGTGTAGAGGAGGGGAAGCCTACACATCTTGTGGTTGAACTGCACAATATAAAATCAGTAAATGTGGGTATCAACCCAGCTTTCCCACTTGACTAATTTGTGGGATCCTAGATCAATGTTTATTTCACTTTGCCATCATGATCACAAATGAGTGAACTCCTGAATAGAGGACTACAGGATGTGTGCTGTACATGACTGTATACAGTGTCAGGTAAAATAGACCATTACATTGTAACCATACATTGGAATAACAGGCCAAATGAGAAGTGCACAAGCAGAAAGAGCCAACCTCACAGTGTACACTTTGCAAAGTGGGGGGGTTATCAAAATAAATGTAACCCAAACCTGGTTAGATAATTGTGTATGTCACGTATGTGCTTGTCAATGTACTGACTAAATCTGATGTGCAAAGATCATACAGCCCTGCGTTTTCTGGAAGACTCTTATACAAATCAGGAGATACCACATCATACACAGGATGCATGATGCTACTGAAAATGTAGGCATGTCCAAAGGTAGCCAGTGCGGGATAACCAACTAATTACTGTCCCTTAGCGCTCAGTAACCTCCAATTAAATGTTTGCCTGCAATTGTGATACCTGTGTGATATGAGGGCCACCTGTAACTTGTAGATCACTGGTGCATACCTCTTAAATGTACATATAGAATCATCACCACCAACCTTTGCACTCAGTGATGGATATGTATGTTACATTACAGCTGCTGCCGGAACTACTTCAGTGATTCAGATGACACCATCCAAGGGTTTGGGGAACATCCTGGTTGCAGCAGTCAAACCCACTGCCATCCGTCCGTAAAGAAAGTGAGCCATATAATGTCATCTATTGATACCCTACCCATCAACAAGAGCCAAAATCTTTTGGAAGAGGATGAACAGATATTACCATTGTGGCACTCTCGCGTAGTTGGTATAAAAGTGGTATAAAAGATACCCAAAAGGTTCAGTGTTGTGTGTTGCAGATGTACATTATACATGCTGAACAGTAACCATGTTGTCACTTCATTCCAAAGCAGCTGGATCACAGACCAGCTCTTCTTCAAAACATATAAGGAGCCCGGTCCAGCAGCTGACATCTAGGGGGATCGCAATAATACACAGACCTGTAGTGAGAACTGGTGAGTTTGCTTTTGCATCATACATCTTCATTAAACACCTCAATGTCACAGCGTGAGCTATCACTCCTAAGGGCACACAAACCAGGTCACATGTGGTATATGCGTTGATGTGGACGTTTTTTGATTTAGTCCTTGTGTTGCACCACATAATGCTGTATGCCAATTACATAGCTTGTTGTAACTTCTATCTCATAGGTGGTAAGGACGACGGTTTGAGTTGGGAGCAAGTACCGTCAACCAGTGACGGGTGACGGGTAATCCGAAGGTGGACCCCCATAAGATTGCCCATTCCACATCTACTGACACCCAAACCTCACCTCTTCACAACCCTCACATCCAGGTCAGATGTGTTGGTTCCCCTATGCACGCCTACCCTAAATTGTCTCCCAGGCTTCCACTCCAGCATCCCACTTGCTACCCCCTATCCCTTGCTGGTAGATGTGCTGGTTGCTTCCAAGGACTTCCCAGGCAGAGAGGGCTGTCAGATATTGATGTCAGAAAATGGAAGGAAGATTTCCTCCAGCCGCAGCCCAGTGTGAGGCAGGACATTTGGCCATTGGGGTTACACTGTCTGACATGTCTGTCTCACAGGACAAGCACTAACTCCACAGTTGGTGCACAGAATGACCCAGGTGTTTGAGAGGATGAATAGATCCTGGGACAACACGGGGAAGATGATGTATGACATCATGGTCATACAGAGGGAAGAGAGTGCAAGACACCATGTATTGTCCATGAAGATAATGGAGGACATATTCAAAATGATACCAAATCCTTCACAGTCTATGTATGGAGAGGACTCAAGACATGTACCTGCACCATCTCATCCACAACACCTGGTCAAAGAACCTGCTCCAGGCCCACAGTAATCCCCAACAGGAACACATACCTTGCACAGGTCCTCCACTGCACAGTCAGGTCCTCTCCCTGTACAGGGTCCGACAATTACTGTCCAGGCATTCCCCTCTGTAGAGGGTTCACCACTCCCTGTCCAGGTATAACCCCCCAATAGAGGGATCCCCATCCTCTGAGTATGAAGCCCCCTCCTGTGCAGGTTGACCTACCCCCTGCCAAGGTAGAGCCTCCCCTTGTACAGGTAGAGCCTCCCCCTGTGCAGGTATACCCTCCTCCTGTGCACGTAGACCCACCCCCTGTGGAGGTGGACCCATCCCATGTGCAGGAAGACCCTCCCATTGTGCAGGTACACCCTCCCCCTGTGCATGTAGATCCTCCCCCTATGTAGGTATACCCTTCCCCTGCGCATGTAGACCCATACCCTGTGGAGGTAGACCCACCCCATGTGCAATTACACACTCACCCTGTGAAGGTAAACCCTCCCACTGCGCACGTAGACCCTTCCCCTGTGCAGGTAGACCCTGCCCCTGTTCAGGAATTACACCCACCTACAACTAAGAAACCAAGGAAATGTACCATGTCACAACAATCCTCACTTGAGAAGACGCAAGTGAGATACCCTATGCCCTATAGGAGATATCTTAAGCCACCTCCAAGTAATCTTAAGCCACCTCCAAGCGGGTTTTAGGGAAAAAGTCAGTACAATAAACCAGATTTTCCGCTTTATTTCTATTAAATTGAAAATTGTTGACATGGACTCAGGTCACCTATTCGTAGCATTTGTTGATTTAAAATCAGCTTTCGATTTAGTACCCCGCTACAAATTGTGGGAGGTCTTGATTAAACTGGGAGTCCCTGTTCTATTTTAAATATTATTAGAGATCTCTACACTGGTAATTACGCCAGAATTAGATGGGGTCCACGAGGTGAACTAACTGAAGAATTTCCCACTGCCCGCGGCGTGAGACAAGGTTGTGTACTCGCCCCTACTTTATTCCTCCTATTTATAAATGCGCGCATTCCCTATCTCATGGAGTGTTGTAATGATGCCCCCAAAATAGGAGGGCTGAAGATTCCTTGCCTCCTATTTGCCAATGACACCTTGTTGATATCCCAAACAGCTACAGGCCTTTCAACCCTGCTCTCGAGGTTTATGGATTTCTATACTGATCATGGCCTGGAAATTAATCGATTCAAAACTAAATGCATGTTGTTTGGGGATAAAAAAGGCAGGATGCGGCGACCTATTTATCTAGAGGGTGCCAAGGCTGGAAAGAGTTGGCGATTTCGACTATTTAGGTCTGAAACTAGAAGATTCACATAAGTGGCACTCTCATCTCCAGAAAGCAAACCTCCGCTTGAAACAACGGGCGAGTGGTATCGTAAGATTTGCAGCTAGATCCCCTAGCTTTGCCATGATGCCCACTATTGAAATATATAAATCGCAAGCAAGGGGGGGGGGGCTCTTTATGGAGCAGAATTGTGGGGCCATTGCAGTCTAGACGATCTGACAAGGGTGGAAAACTCTTTTCTAAAGATGTTGTTAAGAGTTCCCTTCAGTACCCCAACGCTTCCTATTCAAATGGATCTAAATTTGCCTCCAATTACCCAGATCGCTGCTTTCAGGCCTCTGCTGTTTTGGATTCGCCTATGGTCACTAGATTCTCTTATTCCCTATAGACGTGGGCTAGCTAACCTGATGGATAATAACACAAGTTCAAAAATCAAGTGGTGTGCGTATGTAGAACGGACCTTCGTACTACTTGGTTCGGGGACATACTGGAAGGATCCGTTATCTATTCCAAAAAATGCAACACAGATTCTGAAGGATGCATTTTGGCTTAATGCTCAACTTACACAACTGTCTGCAGTCTCATCATCATCTATGACTGGCAGTTTTCTAAAAATCAAATGCCACTATGAATCTGAGCAATACATGGATACAGTACTTTCCCCACGTGCACGTGCATTGTATACTAGATTTAGGATAGGGTCTCTCCCTCTGCGCATCCTAACTTACAAATGGACTAATACTAGTTGCACCTCTAAGATGTGCCCGATGGGTTGTGCCAGGGAAGAATCCATAACCCATGTCCTCTTTCAATGTTCTGCATATCATGAACAGAGGGCTTTTTGGATTTTTCCATTATGTAGAAAAATGGGTTTTAGGAATTGCCTATTGGCTTTGAGAGTTTTTAAATCTGATTCATCTGTTTTAGTGGCTTACTGTTTGGCAAAATATTTAGAATCTATTTGGCATTGCAGATCGAATATGTTAAAAAAGAATAGGGGAAAATCTAACAATTGACGTTGGGAGTGGTCATTGATGAATTTACTTGTGAATTTTAATGTATGCATTTATCAACTTCTCACTGTTTAATGAATTCTTTATGTTTTTATATTCTTACATCTTTTAAACAGAAATGCTTTTATTCTTACCTTATTTATTGTTTCTAGTTGGGTACGTATTTGACTCATGATATCTATCACAAAAAATGTTGCATTTCTGCACGATTCTATAATATGGTACGAATTTTCACAGGGAAAATGTTTTATGTTAAAGGTTTTTCATGTAGTTCAACGTTTTACATTTGAGGATTTTTATACATAGCCTGTTCTTTTGTAAAATTATGGATTTGTGAATTGTGGTGTGCTTTTTTGGTATTTAGCTTTACCGAAATAAAGCTAACGAACGCGAACGTGAACGAGATACCCTATGATCAATATGATATATGTGTGCACAGCACTATGTGAATAAAAAATATATTCCACATTTAAATTGAGCTGAGCAATAGTTTATGAATGTTAAATGCTTATTGTGACCGTAGGCCATATATGTGTCAACAAAGTGTGTAGGACATGTTCATCACTAGAACCATCTATGCACATTTGTGTCATGTGGAATGCATAGCTAACCAACTCTATACGTATACTTCCATACTCTGGTTCTAGCACAGACAATGAACTATAAAACAAAGTTGTTTGGATAAATATTATTTTGTACCTCAAAATTCATGTTTTGAAAGTAAAATTGACTATTGGGAAGGAAGAAACTAAATCAAATAATGCTCTTATGGTTGAACAAAAATAAATAAACATGATGTCTGAAAATATCAGGGTAAATAGCCTATGTAAACAGGGGGCAAACAAAAAGTCCAATCACAGTCAATGTATCAAGTCCAGTCAAATGTCCTCCTGGTCATCCTCCTTTGCAATGACAATCAGATCCTCTGTGCTGGTGGCTTCCTCCTGGCTGGCCGTTAGAGGACCTGACACCTCACGGGACTGAGACACACAGGGGTTTGAGGGCTATTGGGAAAAACAGTGTGAGAAGATGAGTAGGGAGACAACACATTGAGGATTGTATGGGAGGGATGCTGGGAAAGGGCCATTATGGCTGAACCCAAGGAAGTGATGCTGGTATTGAGAGCAGCAAAGTTCTAGGCAATATCCTGTCAAATCCCACGCACTTCCCCATGGATCTACTGTAGGATCCAAGAGCAGATTACCTGCTCCCCCTCAATTGCCACCATCCCTTCCTGGGATGCAGCCACAGGTGTGACAACACAGGGAGAGGTTTGGGTAGCACAAGAGGGATGAGGGGTGTCGGGGACATGGGAGATCCTTCTGAGACTCTGGCAGGCACTCGGAGGGGGATTGTTGGCAGGGTTGGCATCTGGGTGCCCCAATGGACTGGGGGCACCATGTGGTAAGGAGGGGTCAAAGTCAGGTGTTAATTCTCCCTGAAGTGGGGTCACCTCCAGTAGGCCAGAAAGGTGGGATTTAAGGGGAGATGGGACATCTTCACCCCCGACAAGAGGTGTCTAGTTCAGGCCCCTCCATACAGTTTCTGCAGCCCCCACTCATCACTCTCAACTGAGTCAGTCCATGTGGGCACACTCCCCCTGCCTCTTGATGTAGTTGGTCCCCACTTCTTTTCCTCTTCTTCAGTGGATGACAAAAGCCATGCCTGCTGACATCCCCAGGAAGCTTGTCTATGTCCCCAGTTCTCTTCTCCGTGTTACTGACCAGCCGGGTCCACTGAAATACAATTGAGAACATTATATAGTAGTTGTACAAATGTAGGCAAGGTACATGAGTATCACAAGCAAGTGCTGACTTTGTACTCTGTTTATCTGATTGGTAAATATCAGGTGACTTAGATCCCAAATGTATGTGTACTATCACTGAGATGCCCAGATATTACTCACACATTATTGTGGGTGGTATACTCTTCTGTATTGAAAAAGCCAATCCTTACGCAAAATTGCAATATCTAGGCCAGATTCTCAGTGGCCATAAAAGTTGTATGTGTGAAAGATTGGACAGAAGTTCATATTTCCTTGTGAAATTGGGCCAAGGGTTATCAGTCCTCGCTACCTAGTCATTTTCACAAGTATGTCTGCAAGTGGAGATGGAATACAGTCTGGATAGGGCTGCCTCTCCGGAAGTATGAGTCTGACAACCCTGTCAAGTGCAGACTTGGTAGTCTGAAACTATCGCAAGTTATCTGAGGTGTAGCATAGTCTGGATCCACATAAATGCTTGCAAGGCATACAGGTAAAAAGCAGGCCTTAGTACTGACCTTTGTTAAGCTATGAGTACATGTATTGGTGGATCCCTGAAAATATCTGCCAATCTACATGGCATGCTCAACATTTGACAAATCAAGACCGTCTGGTGTTGCTATACACCAGTTGGCATGTCTTCTAAATTAGATCAGATAGCTAAATATTACATGAGACGTACAAGCCACTGTTGTGAAGAAATGTGCATTTGTTTACCCTTGGAAATGTTTGGGTCATTTTCAATGAGAAAAGTATTCCAAAATCAGCCTTTACTCCAAGATATATGACATTAAACTTCATACTGATGAAAGACACAACAAAGGCATGCAAGTAACAGTATGCAATAAAAAATGTGACCTCTTGACCCCACACTGGACAGTGACTGGTCCATCCCTCCACCTTTGCACTCAGCAGTGATGAGGTCTTTGCTTCACAAGTCATGGTGATGGCATTGCATAACTTAATATGCATGCAAGAGGTATGCCTTTTCCCCTCTAGTATTTTGAACAGTACTGTCTGAAACTGGCACCTTGTTGCAGTATCCCCCACTTTCTGTTTCATTTCTGAATGTAAGTTGGACTGGAGTGCACTGGGATCCTACTAACCAAGTTCCAAATGCCAGTTTTCTCTCCCTAAAAATTGCAAAGGTAATTGTAAACACCTTTAGCTGCCACTATAAGTCCCTAGTAAATGGTTCTTAGGTACTCAGGGCATGGGTTACTAAGGGTAGGCCCCTGACGGCAGCAGCACTGACTGTGCCACCCTCCAGGGCCATGCATCCAGATGCCCCCAGCCCTTCCATTGCAGGCTGGGTGTCCTGGTGCAAACCTAAAACACAAACTCAACTTGTCACACTACCTATGTGCCCTGTCCACCATACACTGCATTTACTGTGGGTAAGACACCCCACTAGCATGCCTTACAACCCCAAGGCAGGGTGCTCCATATTATTTGTGAGGGCATAGCTGCATGAGCAATATGAACCAATGTGTCCCTGCCAAACCTCGGACATAGTGAGTGAACAGAGCAGCCATTTTAATATATGTGCTGGACACTGGTCAACACAGGTTTCCCAGCTACATAATGGCTACTCTGAACCCTGGGTTATTTGGTATCAAACAACTCAGAATGATAAAACAAAACTAGTGCCAGTATTGGATTTATCCCTAAATGTACCCATGGGGCACCTTAGAGGTGCCCCCTGCAAAAGCTAACTATCCTGGCATGGTTACTGACTGGTCTTATACAGCTGCCACCTCCAGACAGCCAATATACAAACAATGGGGGGGGGGGAGGCCTGCCTCTCAAGTTTGTAAAACAATGCCCTTCCTGGGTGGAGGAGCTAACAACCCCTCCTTTAGGAATGTTCAGTGTCCTGGTGGTGAGTTTCAAAGGGCTTACCACCCTTAAAACTCAACCCCAACCTGCTGATAGCAGCAGCTGGCATCCCCCTTTGCAAACCCCCAATTTTGTTGGGAACAAAGGTGGGAAACCTAACAAAGGGTGGGAGGAGTGGCCTCACCTGGCATGCACCACTCCTAAGGTGTTGCCTGTGAGGTGGACCCTCAAATTCAGTTTCTTCCATCTTGGAATGGAGGGAAATAGCCAATGAGGTTTAGGGAAACGACCATTCCGACAGGAAGTGGTCACAATAGTGGGTGTAGCCAACTAAAGGTAAGTGTCCCATTCGACCTTACCAGGTTCCCCCTAAAACGCCCAGTAAGTTCAGTATTCAGTGGGCTACCCCAGACCAAGAAACCAGATTCAAAAGGATAAAGAAGACCAGCACCAAAGAAGATCCAAAGCAAGAGAACTGTAGACCTGCTGCCTCAAGAAAAGGTGCAAACCCTGCCTCCTGCACCCAGGACCTGAAAATCGCTGCTGCTTAGGAGCTGGACACTGGACTGATCCCAAGAAACCAAGGGGACCTCAAAGCTTAAAAAATTGTCCTACATCTCCATTCTGAGTGGAGACACCACTCAACAACCAAGCAAGAACCACCAAGCCAGTGGGGATCACTTCACTGACTGGCTGACATCTCCTGAACCAGAAGTTGCAGCTGGACCTGATGACACACCAACAACTGCCAGGAGAAATCCCGCAAGTGTGTTAAGTTTGGTGGTACTTCACCCTTCAGTGGTCAAGTCGTGCCAATACCCCTGGTCAGTGGACGTCAGAAACCAAGCAAAACAGCTCCCCCTGAGATTCAAGTATACCTGCATCTGGACTACTGTGGCACCTTTGTGCACAGCCTTTGGATCAACAACCCTGCATCCAGTTGCCCTACAATGCGGAACCAGCTGTGTCACAAGGGTCCCTCACCCCTTGCGACGACGACACCACAACGGGACCTCCAAGGTACCACCTTTAAACCTGCCCCTGCAGACCTTTTCAAAGTGGTCCCTTGCAGTGGCCCTGCACCAGCTCCTAGAGTCTTTCCAATGCTGCTCCCTCTGGAACCAGGAGCCACCTGAACTTCTGCTGGCACAGTGTGCCCCCGACAACTGCGACAAAACTGCCAAAGCTGAACTTGGTAAAGCAACTATTCAATTGTATATGCATTTTTATATTTTAATTCCTATGGTGCATAATTATGCACAGAAAGACTGCATTTATTAAAATTTTATAACCTGAAAAGTACTTTACCAATTTTTATGATCTTGGTCTTCAAAGTTATATACAAATCTGAAGTATTTTTACAAATTGGTCTTGTGTTATTCCTTTGAGTGTATGAGTCTCATGATTGATACTGTGTGTATAATAAATGCTTTGCACTTGTCCAAGATTAGCCCAACTGCTCGACCAAGCTACCTCAAAAATGAGAACAATAAGTGATCTAGTTTTTGCCCTGGAAACCGTGTGGTTGCCTGAACCCCCTAGTTTTGTGCACCATATATCAAGGGCCAGCCTCCTACAACTATAAGTCCCAGGATGCGCTCTGCTCAGTGCTTCCAATGTCCTCCAATGGGGCATTGGCCTCATGACTATTGCAGCAATTGCTAGGATAATGTCAAACAAGACATGAGAAAAACACATCAAAGGCATGCAAGTAACAGCATGCAATACAAAATGTGACCTATTGACGGCACACTGGACAGTGCCTGGACCATCCCTTTGCCTTTCAACTCAGCAGTGATGAGGCCCCTGCTTCACCATTTATGGTGTTTACATTGCATAACTTAATATGCTTGCTAGAGATATGACTATTTCCTCTGTAGTGCTTTGAACACTGCAAGTCCTAGGGTGCACTCTGCTCAATTCTTCCAATGTGCTCCAATGGGGTATTGGCTTCATGACTGACGCAACAATTGCTGGCATAAGGTCAAACAAGACATGAGAGAAACACATCAAAGGCATGCAAGTAACAGCATGTGATACAAAACGTGACCTCTTGGCCCCACACTCTATAATGACTGGACCATCCCTTTGTCTTTGTACTCAGCAGTGATGAGCCCCTTGCCATGTCATGGTGTTGGCATTGCACAACTTAATATGCATTCTAGAGGTATGGCTATTCCCTCTGTAGTGCTTTGAACACTACAAGTCCCAGGATGAAATCTGCCTAGTGCTACCAATGTGCTCCAATGGGGCATTGGCCTCATGACTGCTGAAACAATTGTTTAGAATGTGTACATGGTGACATGTGATACATGTTGGCACAGCTCAGTTCCCACTCACACCATGCTACCACACAGAGTATGAAGCCCATGTACTTACTAGGTCTCTGCTGCTCCAACTCTTCCAGCTGAGCATGGTGGGTCTGTCAGGCTGTTCTCAGGGACCTCCTGTGCAGTAGCGTGAAGTGGGGCCAGTGCACATGGGGCCGGGAGAACTGACCCAACAGTTCTTGGGCCCTCAGTCAGGCCCAATGTTTCAGGTCGTCACAGCGTTTGCAGCAGGTCCTGGCCTGCCAATGGTAAATGACCACTGCACTGCAGCACTGCACAATCTGCTCCCAGAGCCAGGCGCGTGCTCTTTTGCTCAGCTGGTCCTCTGGGCCCCCATAAAGCTGAGGGTGATGTTCCAGCATCCGCTCAGCTAAGACGTCCAATTCTCGGTCAGCCATGCTGGTGGCAGTTGGGGTGTACAGAGCAGCAGGATGGCAAAGGATCCTGTCTGTAGGTGAGGGTCACTCAGAATGACAATAAATTGGCTACCTGCATGTCGTGGGTTAGATGTTAAAAGAATGGTTAACCAGACAATTTGTCTTAGTGTGGGTTGTATTTATTTCTTTATTTTCCCCTTTTATTGTCAATTAAGTGTACTTATTGTCCCTCTTCCTTTTATATATTCTTCATTTTTGTTTTTTCTTCCTTGTATTTCTTTTACATTGGAGACGTTTTCTGCCCATGGTACTCCTGCCAGTCCTCCTCCTCGGAAGAGTAAGAGAAAAACAACGAACCAGAGTCAGGTAAGTGCTTCAGGTCTCAGGGATATGGGGTGAGAAAGCCGGGAAGGTGCTTGTGAGTGACAGGTGGGGATCATACTCTCTCGGTGACAAAAACTCATGTGGTGACCCCATGCATAAGTGCCTTTAAAAGGGCCCTTCACCAGAACTCCAAAATCCTCACACGTAAGGTGTTCTTCTCCCCTGTCTCTTCACCACCCTCCCCCACTTTCTTGTAAGCTACGGTTTGGTGCCACAACAACTGTACCTTATTTAGCCATGCTCCTCCACGTCTTCTCTCCTGTGTGTCCCTGGCTCCTCTCAGTCAGGTTCCGCGTCTTCTCTCCTGTGAGTCCCTGGCTGCTCTCGCTCGGGTCCCATGTCTTCTCTCCTGCGTGTCCTCTCTTCTCTCTCCAACTCGCCTCCATCTCCCTTCTTTCCTTCTTTCTGTCCTTGTTCACCCACTTTATCAGGCTAGCACCGGAAGCAGTTCTCGCTTTAGGACAAGCTGCATTCTGATGTCCCCCCAGGGCACCTATCAGGGTCCTGCCAGTAAGCCGACCCGGTGAACCTTGCTGGATTCGTGGCTGGAGCCCCGTCACACTGCAACTTTCTGTCATGGACTTCTTGTCTTGCATTTCCTCTGTGTCATTTCCTGTTGCCAATCATTGGGTTCCAGCCAACACCGAGTGCAGAGGTAAAGATACTCCTTGTAACTTACCTTTGTGAAAACCGAACAATAGTAAACTTACACTTTTGGTCTAAGTTTAGACCAAAAGTGTAAGTTTACATTTGTGAATTGGGCCCAATGATTGTTAGTCTGTTGGTATGCATCACATGGTATATAAATAACTTTGTACACATACATGTTTGTTTTCTTTACTGTTTAATACTTATTAGTGTTTATGCATTTGTATGGTTTTCAATGTGGATATGTACTGAAGGTTGCACTCTCATCTACATTATTCATTGGGTGAGTGGACTTCTCATGCATCATCTTTGTGACAATCACTACAGTACATAGCTGATCGTTGCATATCTCAAAAAGAGTGGAACATGATTTTCTATGAATGTCATATGTTTCATAGGCCATATTTGGACTTATTTTAGATACATTTCACGCTTTGACAGAGTTACAGTCATTACGCAGTCATTTTACACTGTGAGGTTAAATGATGCAAATGGAACTTGTATTTTGAAGTAAGTCATGGTGATGTGATAATATTTTTTAAGATCCATACAATGAGAAACATGAATTTATATTAGTTGGCAATTCCAAACAGTATTTGTTGAAAGGGGATCTGATGTCACAGATACATATTTCACAACTTTGATATATTGCCTGCACAATATTACCATGGTATGTCACACATTTGTCTGATAAGTCTTCACATCTTTTGGATGACTGTGACAGTGAGTAGGTCAACATATTAAGGCACATTTTAATGATGCAAATTGTTAGAAATGGGGTTTCTGGTTGGCGGTCACCTTCCATTCTGTCCAAGCAGGGACCTTCACTCTAGTCAGGGTAAGAGAGTTAAACTCAGACAACCCCTGCTTACCCTCTTGGTAGTTTGTCACTAGCAGTCAGGCGTATCTCAGACATGATGTGTAAAGTATTTGTGTCAAAACACAGTAATACAGTGAAAACATTACAAAGGACAAAACACCAGTTTAGAAACAAAGCCAATATTTATCAAAATCAAACAAGAGCAAAACAATCAAAATCCAACATACACAACCAAGGTTATGAATTTATAAATTAAAAATAGTCTTAATCCATAGGACTCAATGGATGTGTTGTTTTTACACACAGTACCTGGTATGCATCAAAAATAAAGCTGCGTGGATGAGCGTGCATTGGAAAAGTAAGCAATGCGTCAATTCCCATGGTATGTCACACATTTGTCTGATAAGCCTTCACATCTTTCAGATGACTGTGACAGTGATTAGGTCAACATTTTAAGGCAAATTTTAATGATGCAAATTGTTAGAAATGGGATCTCTGGTTGGCAGGCAGTTTGTACTCTGTCCAAGCAGGGTACTTCACTCCAGTCAGGGTGAGCGAGTTACACTCTTCAGATATAGCCAATATTTTTCGAAATCAAACAAAACCAAAATAACAAAAAAACGACATACACAAGCAAAGTTATACATTTTTTAATTAAAAAGAGTCTTAATCAATAGAACTCAATAAATGTGTTGTTTTTACACACAGTACCTGGTATGCGTAAATAAAAGCTGCAAGGGCAAAGGTGCATTAGAAAAGTAAGTGATGCGTCGATTCCTGACTTACAAGTGAGCCAGTGCATTAATTCTTCACCATACCAGTAGGCGATGCGTCATTTTTCTCTCCCACAGAAGAGCAATGCAACGCTTTCTGGACGGGCAACCTTGGGTCCATGCATGTTCACTCTGGTTTTGACACCCAGCGATGATGCATGTGAAATCCTGGGCATGATGGTGAAGAGCAGTGCTGTGTGGGTGATGCATTGATTTTGGCACCCGCAAGTGGGTATTGCCTCAATTATTCAGCCGCGAAGCAAGTGCTGCATCGATTTTTCTTCTGCTTGACTCTGGTGCATGGATTTCAGCCTTGGTTCTACCAGCTTCTCCTTTCAAGGGCCCAGGGACTGGAAGGGCATCACTTGGCAGGGTAGGAGTCACAGCAACAGAGTCCAGGTGCAGGCAGAGGAAGTCTTGATGGCCCTGAGATGCAAAACATGGAGCAAGCTCCATCCAAGCCATTGTAGACACTTCACAAGCAAAGAAACACCACAAAGTCCAGTATTTGTTCTCTCTAAGGTAGAAGCAGCAACTGCAGGCCAACCCAGCAAGGCACACTCACAGGCAAAGGGGCAGTACTCCTCCTCTAGCTCTTCAGCTCTTCTGCTTGGCAGGCGATCCACATGATCCATAAGTAATCTAAAAGTCTGGGGTTTTGGGTCCAATACGTATACCCCTTTCTGCCTTTGAAGTAGGCAAACTTCAAAGGAAAGTCTCTGTTGTTGACAAGATCCTGCCTTGCCCAGACCTGGCCCCAGACATATACCAGGGGCTTTAACCCCTTCGCTGCCAGGCCTTTTCCCCCTCCTGTGCCAGGCCTTTTTTTGCCTATTTGGGGCAGTTCGCGCTTAGGCCCTCATAACTTTTTGTCCACATAAGCTAACCAAGCCAAATTTGCGTCCTTTTTTTCCAACATCCTAGGGATTCTAGAGGTACCCAGACTTTGTGGGTTCCCTTGAAGGAGGCCAAGAAATTGGCCAAAATACAGTGAAAAATTTGTTTTAAAAAAAAAAAATGGAAAAAGTGGCTGCAGAAGAAGGCTTGTGGATTTCCCCCTGAAAATGGCATCAACAAAGGGTTTGTAGTGCTAAACTCAGCAGCTTCCTAGCTTTCAGGAACAGGCAGACTTGAATCAGAAAACCCAATTTTTCAACACAATTTTGGCATTTTACTGGGGCATACCCCATTTTTGCAATTTTTTGTGCTTTCAGCCTCCTTCCAGTCAGTAACAGGAATGGGCATGAAACCAATGCTGGATCCCAGAAACCTAACCATTTCTGAAAAGTAGAGAAAATTCTGAATTCAGCAAGGGGTCATTTGTGTAGATCCTACAAGGGTTTCCTACAGAAAATAACAGCTGAAAGAGAAAAATATTGAAATTGAGGTGAAAAAAACATCAATTTTTCTCTACGTTTTACTCTGTAACTTTTCCCTGCAATGTCAGATTATGGACAGCAATATACCGTTACGTCTGGTGGACTCCTCTGGTTGCGGGGATATATAGGGCTTGTAGGTTCATCAAGAACCCGAGGAACCCAGAGCCAATAAATGAGCTGCACCCTGCATTGCGTTTTCATTCTATACCGGGTATACAGCTATTCATTTGCTGAAATATAAAGAGTAAAAAATTGCTATCAAGAAAATCTTTGCATTTCCAAAAAGGGCACAAGATAAGGTGCTGAGGAGCAGTGGTTATTTGTACATCTCTGAATTCTGGGGTGACCATACAAGCATGTGAATTATAGGGAATTTCTCAAATAGATGTCTTTTTTACACACTCTCCTATATTTGGAAGGAAAAAATGTAGAGAAAGACAAGGGGCAATAGCACTTGTTTTGCTAATCTATGTTCCCCCAAGTCTACCGATAAAAATGATACCTCACTTGTGTGGGTAGGCCTAGCGCCGGCGACAGGAAACACCCCAAAGAGCAACGTGGACACATCCTAAAGTTTGGAAAAAAACTGAGGTGTTTTTTGCGAAGTGCCTACCTGTAGATTTTGGCCTCTAGCTCAGCCGGCACCTAGGGAAACCTACCAAACCTGTGCATTTCTGAAAACTAGAGACCTAGGGGAATCCAAGGAGGGGTGACTTGCGGGGCTCGGACCAGGTTCTGTTACCCAGAATCCTTTGCAAACCTCAAAATTTGGCTAAAAAAACACATGTTCCTCACATTTCTGTGGCAGAAAGTTCTGGAATCTGAGAGGAGCTACAAATTTCCTTCCACCCAGCGTTCCCCCAAGTCTCCCGATAAAAATGATACCTCACTTGCGTGGGTAGGCCTAGCGCCGGCGACAGGAAACACCCCAAAGCGCAACGTGGACACATCCTAAATTTTGGAAAAAAACAGAGGTGTTTTTTGCGAAGTGCCTACCTGTAGATTTTGGCCTCTAGCTCAGCCGTCACCTAGGGAAACCTACCAAACCTGTGCATTTCTGAAAACTAGAGACCTAGGGGAATCCAAGGAGGGGTGACTTGCGGGGCTCGGACCAGGTTCTGTTACCCAGATTCCTTTGCAAACCTCAAAATTTGGCTAAAAAAACACATGTTCCTCACATTTCTGTGGCAGAAAGTTCTGGAATCTGAGAGGAGCTACAAATTTCCTTCCACCCAGGGTCCCCCAAGTCTCCCGATAAAAATGATACCTCACTTGCGTGGGTAGGCCTAGCGCCGGCGACAGGAAACACCCCAAAGCACAACGTGGACACATCCTAAATTTTGGAAAAAAACAGAGGTGTTTTTTGCGAAGTGCCTACCTGTAGATTTTGGCCTCTAGCTCAGCCGGCACCTAGGGAAACTTACCAAACCTGTGCATTTCTGAAAACTAGAGACCTAGGGGAATCCAAGGAGGGGTGACTTGCGGGGCTCGGACCAGGTTCTGTTACCCAGAATCCTTTGCAAACCTCAAAATTTGGCTAAAAAAACACATGTTCCTCACATTTCTGTGGCAGAAAGTTCTGGAATCTGAGAGGAGCTACAAATTTCCTTCCACCCAGCGTTCCCCCAAGTCTCCCGATAAAAATGATACCTCACTTGCGTGGGTAGGCCTAGCGGCGGCGACAAGAAACACCCCAGAGCGCAACGTGGACACATCCTACATTTTGGAAAAAAACAGAGGTGTTTTTTGCGAAGTGCCTACCTGTAGATTTTGGCCTCTAGCTCAGCCGGCACCTAGGGAAACCTACCAAACCTGTGCATTTCTGAAAACTAGAGACCTAGGGGAATCCAAGGAGGGGTGACTTGCGGGGCTCGGACCAGGTTCTGTTACCCAGAATCCTTTGCAAACCTTAAAATTTGGCTAAAAAAACACATGTTCCTCACATTTCTGTGGCAGAAAGTTCTGGAATCTGAGAGGAGCTACAAATTTCCTTCCACCCAGCGTTCCCCCAAGTCTCCCGATAAAAATGATACCTCACTTGCGTGGGTAGGCCTAGCGCCGGCGACAGGAAACACCCCAAAGCGCAACGTGGACACATCCTAAATTTTTGAAAAAAACAGAGGTGTTTTTTGCGAAGTGCCTACCTGTAGATTTTGGCCTCTAGCTCAGCCGGCACCTAGGGAAACCTACCAAACATGTGCATTTCTGAAAACTAGAGACCTAGGGGAATCCAAGGAGGGGTGACTTGCGGGGCTCGGACCAGGTTCTGTTACCCAGAATCCTTTGCAAACCTCAAAATTTGGCTAAAAAAACACATGTTCCTCACATTTCTGTGGCAGAAAGTTCTGGAATCTGAGAGGAGCTACACATTTCCTTCCACCCAGCGTTCCCCCAAGTCTCCCGATAAAAATGATACCTCACTTGCGTGGGTAGGCCTAGCGCCGGCGACAGGAAACACCCCAAAGCGCAACGTGGACACATCCTAAATTTTGGAAAAAAACGGAGGTGTTTTTTGCGAAGTGCCTACCTGTAGATTTTGGCCTCTAGCTCAGCCGGCACCTAGTGAAACCTACCAAACCTGTGCATTTCTGAAAACTAGAGACCTAGGGGAATCCAAGGAGGGGTGACTTGTGGGGCTCGGACCAGGTTCTGTTACCCAGAATCCTTTGCAAACCTCAAAATTTGGCTAAAAAAACACATGTTCCTCACATTTCTGTGGCAGAAAGTTCTGGAATCTGAGAGGAGCTACAAATTTCCTTCCACCCAGCGTTCCCCCAAGTCTCCCGATAAAAATGATACCTCACTTGCGTGGGTAGGCCTAGCGGCGGCGACAAGAAACACCCCAAAGCGCAACGTGGACACATCCTACATTTTGGAAAAAAACAGAGGTGTTTTTTGCGAAGTGCCTACCTGTAGATTTTGGCCTCTAGCTCAGCCGGCACCTAGGGAAACCTACCAAACCTGTGCATTTCTGAAAACTAGAGACCTAGGGGAATCCAAGGAGGGGTGACTTGCGGGGCTCGGACCAGGTTCTGTTACCCAGAATCCTTTGCAAACCTTAAAATTTGGCTAAAAAAACACATGTTCCTCACATTTCTGTGGCAGAAAGTTCTGGAATCTGAGAGGAGCTACAAATTTCCTTCCACCCAGCGTTCCCCCAAGTCTTCCGATAAAAATGATACCTCACTTGCGTGGGTAGGCCTAGCGCCGGCGACAGGAAACACCCCAAAGCGCAACGTGGACACATCCTAAATTTTTGAAAAAAACAGAGGTGTTTTTTGCGAAGTGCCTACCTGTAGATTTTGGCCTCTAGCTCAGCCGGCACCTAGGGAAACCTACCAAACATGTGCATTTCTGAAAACTAGAGACCTAGGGGAATCCAAGGAGGGGTGACTTGCGGGGCTCGGACCAGGTTCTGTTACCCAGAATCCTTTGCAAACCTCAAAATTTGGCTAAAAAAACACATGTTCCTCACATTTCTGTGGCAGAAAGTTCTGGAATCTGAGAGGAGCTACACATTTCCTTCCACCCAGCGTTCCCCCAAGTCTCCCGATAAAAATGATACCTCACTTGCGTGGGTAGGCCTAGCGCCGGCGACAGGAAACACCCCAAAGCGCAACGTGGACACATCCTAAATTTTGGAAAAAAACGGAGGTGTTTTTTGCGAAGTGCCTACCTGTAGATTTTGGCCTCTAGCTCAGCCGGCACCTAGGGAAACCTACCAAACCTGTGCATTTCTGAAAACTAGAGACCTAGGGGAATCCAAGGAGGGGTGACTTGCGGGGCTCGGACCAGGTTCTGTTACCCAGAATCCTTTGCAAACCTCAAAATTTGGCTAAAAAAACACATGTTCCTCACATTTCTGTGGCAGAAAGTTCTGGAATCTGAGAGGAGCTACACATTTCCTTCCACCCAGCGTTCCCCCAAGTCTCCCGATAAAAATGATACCTCACTTGCGTGGGTAGGCCTAGCGCCGGCGACAGGAGACACCCCAAAGCGCAACGTGGACACATCCTAAATTTTGGAAAAAAACAGAGGTGTTTTTTGCGAAGTGCCTACCTGTAGATTTTGGCCTCTAGCTCAGCCGGCACCTAGGGAAACCTACCAAACCTGTGCATTTCTGAAAACTAGAGACCTAGGGGAATCCAAGGAGGGGTGACTTGCGGGGCTCGGACCAGGTTCTGTTACCCAGAATCCTTTGCAAACCTCAAAATTTGGCTAAAAAAACACATGTTCCTCACATTTCTGTGGCAGAAAGTTCTGGAATCTGAGAGGAGCTACAAATGTCCTTCCACCCAGCGTTCCTCCAAGTCTCCCGATAAAAATGATACCTCACTTGCGTGGGTAGGCCTAGCGCCTGCGACAGGAAACACCCCAAAGCGCAACGTGGACACATCCAAAATTTTGGGAGAAAACAGTGCCTACCTGTGGATTTTGGCCTGTAGCTCACCCGGCGCCTTGGGAAACCTACCAAACCTGTGCATTTCTGAAAACTAGAGACCTAGGGGAATCCAAGGAGGGGTGACTTGCGGGGCTCGGACCAGGTTCTGTTACCCAGAATCCTTTGCAAACCTCAAAATTTGGCTAAAAAAACACATGTTCCTCACATTTCTGTGGCAGAAAGTTCTGGAATCTGATAGGAGCCACAAATTTCCTTCCACCCAGCGTTCCCCCAAGTCTCCCGATAAAAATGATACCTCACTTGTGTGGGTGGGCCAGGTGCCTGCAACAGAATAAGGCCCAAAACCTGAAGGGATAGAAGGGAGAGCACAGCAAGTTTTTAAGGGCATATTCTTTTATACATCTTTAGACGGACTCTGCTTTGCGGACCCACATAAGTGAGGTGTCATTTTACTTGGGAGACTGAGGGGAAAACTGGGGAGTAGGAATTTTGTGCTGGAGCGGTGATCCTACTAAGAAAAATCAGGAAAATATGCTTTTTTATGCAAATTTTGAGGTTTACAGAGGAGTCTGGGTAAGAAAATGTTGGGGGAGCCACACAAGCCACACCTCCCTAGACTCCTTGGGGTGCCTAGTTTTAAAAAGTTTCTGGGTTTTGTAGATTTCCCTACATGACGGCCGCACCCAGGACCAAAAACATAGGTGGGCCCTCCCCCCCAAACACAGGTATTTTTGGAATATATCACTTTGATGTGTGCACATACGTCCGTGATGTGCCAAACACTAAAATTGTGAAAAGAAACACACTTAGGTTATGTGAAGAAGACCCCTCAGCCACCAACCAAGTTGGTGGCATGCTTCATCATCGGGGTCCCACCCGAGGCACTTAGCGTGTCTTAAGTGTGCTGCGACGCCTGATTACAGCGGAGCAGGTTTTGTCATTTGTACCACACATACTGGTTGGATTTGGCACGAGGGTGAGTGATGGTTCAGTAGATCAAATTTTATTAACAAGAGATTTCACAAAAGTGAAATGCACTGGTAATAACTGAAAGGCCAAAAAACTGAACCAATGACTCACAGCTCGTGAGCCGTAAAGCCACGACAAGGCACCAACCGCTTTACAGTCCATTCACACACCTTTCATACATGACATGCACTAGACCATTCACGCCGCCAGCCACGGGCCCAGCACATTACAAGACTCGCATCCACAGACAGCGCCAGTCAAGGGCCCATCACTTTCATACGCCCACATGCCTGATACAGCAATCACACCAGCTGATGAGTGTGTGGACTGGCGTTTGGCCGGCACTGCCAGCCAAGCGCCACACCACCAGCCAAGCGCCACCCCACCCACACCACCAGCCAAGCGCCACCCCACACACACCGCCAGCCCAGCGCCACCCCACACACACCGCCAGCCAAGCGCCACCCCACACACACCGCCAGCCAAGCGCCACCCCACACACACCGCCAGCCAAGCGCCACCCCACACACACCGCCAGCCAAGCGCCACCACACCCACGCCGCCAGCCAAGCGCCACTCTACACATGCCATCCCGTTTTTTTTGTTTTTAAACAACAAAGAAACCACTAATCATAAATTAGTACAAAACTACAAACACAAAAGCTCTAACTGAATACATGACTAATGCCAACCGTGAAACCGAACATATAAAAATATAAAACACCAGTTTACGCTCACGGAATTTCCCAATAATTCTTCTGTGTGTGGTAGCTCCTGAAACAGCCACCCACACACAGCCCAGGCTTTGAAGGACAATCAGGGCAGTACATCCTAGTCTCCTTCCTGATACCTCTTCGAGCACAGACTCTACATCTCTTAGCAGGAAAGTTTTTTTTGGCCGTGGGAGGAATGTGCTTAGCAAAGTGATGATCTTTCAATCTAGCCACATCCTCCACCACTGCTTCTCTAGGAACTCTTGCCTGTTCCAGCACAACAAGGCTAGCTATGATAGACTCCTGAAATTTCACAAATGTCATCCTTGACTCTGGAGAACTATCCTTAAACACAACAAAAGCATTAAAAGTTGCCAAGTGGAACAAGTGAAGCGCTAATTTCTTATACCACACATAAGACTTACAAGCAGCAGTGTAAGGTTCTAACCTCTGATCTACTCTATCAACACAACCCATGTGCTTATTATAGTCTAAGATGCACACAGGTTTGCGCACTTCGGCAACCTGACCCCAAACAGCCACAGTTGAAGTACTCTCATCATGGATGGTGCTTAGCATGTATACATCCCTCTTGTCTACAAATTTCAGAGCTAGCAGCTCATCATTCCGCAAGGCACTGCACTGTCCCTTCTCAAGTTTTTTACAGACAAGCTCTTTTGGATAGCCTTTCCGATTAGAGCGGATTGTGCCACAAGCAACAGTGTCCACTCTGAACAACTCCTTGAACAACCGAACTCCAGTGTGGAAGTTATCTACATATAAATGGTGACCTTTGTTAAACAGTCGTCTACTAAGTTCCCACACAATTTTCTCACTAACTCCAAAAGTGGGAGGACAACCAGGGGGGTCAATATTGGAATCCCTACCAGTGTAGACCCGGAAATTATAAACATATCCTGTACTACTTTCTGACAGCATATACAATTTAATTCCATACCGTGCCCTCTTGCTAGGAATGTACTGCCTAAAAACCAAACGACCCTTGAACAGGACCAAAGACTCATCTACAGATATTTCTTTCCCTGGAACATAGATCTCTGAAAACCGATCTACCAAATGATCAAGGACAGGTCTAATGTAAAAAGACGGTCAGAATCAGGATGATCTCGTGGCAAGGCTAAAGCATTATCTACAAAATGCAACATCCGAAGAAGAAGCTCATACCGGTTACGACTCATGATGGCAGGAAATATAGCAGTTGCCATCAAGGGACTAGTAGACCAAGATGAAGACAGCGACGGCTTCCTTATCAGCCCCATCAAAAAAGTTAAACCCAAGAACTTTTTCAACTCTTCCAGATTTGTGGGAATCCACTGGCTAGCTCTAGAGTGTGGCCTAAGTCTGGCAGCGTTGTCCCTCAAAAACTGCTCTGCATACAAATTAGTCTGCTCAACAATCTCTTCCAAAAATATATCGTCCATAAACAACTCAAAAAAGTTGACGGGCAAAAAGTTTTCCGTATTAACTCGACACCCTGGAAAACCAGTAAACGCAGGCAACTGTGGCTGCTCCATGTTTGGTGCAACCCATGCGTCAGGTCTTCCAATGGGAAGCCTTTCAGCCGCTGGCTCCTGCACCATTGGCACATCACTGTCCTCCTCTAAAACAGGCCCTTCATCAGCACTGAGAGTGGCTTCATCATCAGATGATTCATCTCTGACAGAAAATTCACTTCCAGAATCCTGCACTTCCTCCTCTGCCTCAGATGCAGAGTCAGTCTCATATTCATGGTCAGAAGATGACTCAAAAAGCACACTAACAACCTGCTGAGCAGTCATCCTACGGCTGGCCATGATCCTTCCTACAAAAATTAACTGGACAAATACACCACCAACAACCAGCACTGTGTAAGATAAGTAACAAAGTATAGGTTTATCACTAAGAATTATAAACTCAAAAACTATACTGCTCACTTGCCTGAAAAAGCTTGACTCACCAGCAACTACTCTGCACAGCCACAGCAATCACCAACGATATCCCACTAAAAAGAGAAAAAAAAAAGCAAATTAGACATAAGACAACACAATAATCATTGTGCATAACTCTAATCACACACAATCCTGCATTCAGTACACCACCTACAAACATGTCATTCATGCATTGCAACAATACTCACTTGGAGTAAATTTATTGCAACTACGCAAACCGCAGGACAACTACTGCCAAAACTGCAACAAGCCACAGCAAAGTCAGCAAAAGCTTTGAACTAAAACAAAAAGGAGAAAAACTGTTATTATCATAAAAGCAAATACTTCGCCAGTTGACAAACACTCCGCCACTAACCATTTTTTCATTTTCCCTTGTGTCTAGTCTTCTCTGCTTGGGGGAAGATGGGCCTAAAAAAAAATAGGCCAATCTACCCCCAAGGGGAGGGGGCAGAAATCGCCCAGATTACATTGCACCCTTTGGGAGGGGGCGACCATTGCCCAAGGGGCCACACCCCTACACAAAGCACACACACACACATAGTATCCCTGGCGCTATGGGGATTCTGCCCCCCTTGGGGACAGAAAGGCCTAAAAAATAGGCATATCTGCCCCCAAGGGGGGCAGAACTGCCCAAAAATACATGTGGGCCCCTGGGGGCGACCCTTGCCCAAGGGGCCGCCCCCCAACACAAAAAATAAAAACCAACAATAAAATCCCTGGTGTCTAGTGGCTTTCTGCCCCCCTTGGGGGCAGATCGGCATAAAAATAGGGCCAATCTGCCCCCAAGGGGGGCAGAAATGACCATAAATACATTGCGCCCCCGGGGGGAGCGACCCTTGCCCAAGGGGCCACCCCCCAACACAAAGCACACATACAAACATATCTTTCTGGCGCTATTGGGATTCTGACCCCCTTGGGGGCAGAAAGGCCTAAAAAAAATAGGCCTCTCTGCGAACTGCCCAAAAATACATGTGGGCCCATGGGGGCGACCCTTGCCCAAGGGGCCACCCCCCAACACAAAAAATTAAAATCAACAATAAAATCCCTGGTGTCTAGGGGCTTTCTGCCCCCCTTGGGGGCAGATCAGCCTAAAAATAGGGCCAATCTGCCCCCAAGGGGGGCAGAAACGACAATAAATACATTGCGCCCCTGGGGGGAGCGACCCTTGCCCAAGGGGCCACCCCCCAACACAAAGCACACATACATACATACTATTTCTGGCGCTATTGGGATTCTGCCCCCCTTGGGGGCAGAAAGGCCTAAAAAAAAATAGGCCTCTCTGCCCCCAAGGGGGGCAGAACTGCCCAAAAATACATGAGGGCCCCTGGGGGCGACCCTTGCACAAGGGGCCGCCCCCCAACACAAAAAATACAAATCAACAATAAAATCCCTGGTGTCTAGTGGCTTTCTGCCCCCCTTGGGGGCAGATCGACCTAAAAATAGGGCCAATCTGCCCCCAGGGGGGGCAGAAACGACGTAAAATACATTTGCCCCAAAAGGGGAGCGACCCTTGCCCAAGGGGCCGCCCCCCCAACACAAAAAATACAAATCAACAATAAAATCCCTGGTGTCTAGTGGCTTTCTGCCCCCCCTTGGGGGCAGATCGGCCTAAAAATAGGGCCAATCTGCCCCCAGGGGGGGCAGAAACGACGTAAAATACATGTGCCCCCAAAGGGGAGCGACCCTTGCCCAAGGGGTCGCTCCCCCACACTAATATAACACACACACACATACTGAAATCCCTGGTGTCTAGTGGGCATTCCTGCTGCCCGATCGCATCGCGATCGGGCAGCAGGAATGCTCAAAGAGACATCGAGGGAAAGGAAAACCCTTTCCTTTCCCTCGATGCCTCTCTCAGAGCACCCCCACCCCGCACGAAGGTGAAAAACTCACCTTCTCCCTTAGACGCGCTGGAAGCAAATGGCTTCCAGCGCGTCTTTCCCCCTTTCCATGAAATCAGCGCGCGATCGCGCGCTGACGTCATGGGGGGGGGGGCAAGGGGGGTAGGCGTGAAAGGGGAAGGGATTCCCCTTTCAGCCCTGGCCTGGGGGTGTTGGGGGGCGGCCCTCGGGGGAAGCGCTAGCGCTTCCCCCGACTGCCAGTCCGAGGACGTAATGGTTACGTCCATGGCGCCACACGGGCGCTGCCATGGACGTAACCATTAGGTCCCTGGAGGGGAAGGGGTTAAGACTGCATTGTGTGAGGACAGGCATACCCATTTCAGGTGTAAATGTCAGCTCCTCCCTCCCCATTCCAGCTCAGGAGACTCATCAGTATATGCAGGACTCAGCTCCCTTTGTGTCATTGTTTAGAGGGAATTCACAAACCACCCAACTATCAGTCTGACCCAGACATGGATTCCACAGGCAGGCAGAGGCACAGAATTGTTAAGCAAGGAAATGCCTACTTTCAAAAAGTGGCAGTTTCAAACTGACAATCTAAAAACCAAGTTTCCCAAAAGGTGTTTTTTTAAATTATGAGATCAAAGTCCCCAAACTCCCCATCTCTATCTGCTGCCAATATGAAACTGCACTTAAACGATATTTAAAGGCAGTCCCCATGTTAAGCTATGGGAAAGATAGGTCTTACAATAGGGACAACCGAATTTGGCAGTATTTCACCATCAGGACATGTAAAACACACCAGTACATGTCCTACCTTTTAAATACACTGCACCCTGCCCATGTGGCTTCCTGGGGCCTACCTTAGGGGTGCCTTACATGTAGTAAAAAGGAAGGATTGAGCCTCACAAGTGGGTACATTTGCCTGGTCGAATCGGCAGTGCTGAACTGCACACACAGACACTGCAGTGGCAGATCTTAGACATGTTTACTGGTCTACTCATGTGGGTGGCACAATCAGTGTCACAGGCCCACTAGTAGCATTTGATTTATAGGCCCTGCCCACCTCTAGGGCAATGTGTTAGGGTAATACTAGAAAAACAAATCTGCCACTCATGGGAAAGCCAATTACAAATACATTTTACACAGAGAGCTGTTGCACTTTAGCACTGGTCAGCATTGGTAAAGTTCCCAGAGTACCAAAACCAACAAAAATTAAGTCCAGCACATAGTCAAAATCACAGGAAGCAGAGGCAAAAAGATGGGAGAAACAACACCAAGGATCCCAGGTGTACTACAAATGTGAACAGTTGTTGATATGTGACAAGTGATTTATTTTTACAACTCAAAAATCTTGGCAGAATGGCAAATGGTGGTAAGAAGATTTTGAAAAAGAGACGATTTGGTCTGGTCTCGTATGACCTTACATTTTGTGCTCCAAGTATTCCAGCCTCCTCATGTTCTGGGCAGATGAAGATCTCAGTATCCTAGAGCACATTTGTTTTCAGACAGATGTTTTACAATATTGCACAGACTAAAGTGATCTTGCAGACCATATGAGGTGAGTACAAACAAAAGTCTTCTGCCTGATGTGTCTAGGCAATAGAAACTGCACTTTAGGACCCCAAACTTTCACTCCACAACATTTCATGTTCTGCTCAGAGCAGAGTGGTATTTGTACTGGCCATCCATATGTGAATTTTGAAATGGAGTCATGATCCATGGCAACAAACCATTTCTGAGGTCACCTATAAAGTGGAAAAAGTGAACATTCAATGATTTTGTACATTGTTACTTAGAACTCATGTAACTATGGCCCTCATTATGACTTTGGTGTCTTTTCCAAAGACCACTGTGATGATGACCGCCAACACCGTCGCAGAGGTGGCAATCAGCCCACCAGATAATGACACACAAAGCACGAAACTGACAGAAACCAGCAACACCAAAAATTCTGCCAGACACAACGGAGGGAAAAACTTTCGGACCCACCACCCTCCCTGCTACGCCAGCACCACACCGCCCTCCAAATAATGGACCACAAATCACCGCAGTGGACACTCAATGGTGGTCACCCATTGGTGGTGCAGACCGCTGCAGTGGAATTGGGCACGCAACACCAACAGAAGCCAACATTATAGATGAAAAAATTCACACCTGACACATATACACACACTGTACACACCCACCAACAGCACTATAAAACACCCCCATACAACCCACAATCCTTTACAAACACTAAAAATGAACCACACCTTGCCAGCAAAAGATAATGCAAGAACTGCTCACTCAAACCACAGCCACCTAAACACCTTTCACGCATCAAACACCACACACCATACCCCAACACCCATCACACTCTGCACAACAGACACATTACACCCACCACACAATAGGCATGTCCTCAGAGAAGAATCCCCGCTTCTCAGAGGAGGAGCTGCGGGTGATGGTGGAGGAAATCGTCAGAGTGGAGCAACAGCTGCTTGGTGCAGAGGTCCAGCAGATTTCCATTGCCAGAAAGATGGAGCTATGACGGAGGATTGTGGACAGGGTGAACTCCATGGGAACATATCCACGCACAAGGGACAACATTCACAAGAGGTGGAATGACCTACAGGGGAAGGTGCGTGCAGTGCCTTCCAGGTACCAAGTTGCCATCATGAAGACTGTGCGGTGGACCCTCACCTCCTCCCCCACAGTTCACAGCATGGGAGGAGCAAGTCTTGGTAATCCTAAGGGCCTCACTGGAGTCACTGGGGGGCTGGACACTGGTAAGTCACCATTACTACCCTACCACCAGTGATTTCTGCATGGCATGCCCCTCCCTCACCTTGACTCCGTTCACCCCACTCCAACCCATTCAGTGAACCACCCCATTACCACCCTCAATTGTGTATCCGTGCATGCCCTACCCACTGCAAGCACACCCCTCCCAGCTCTGCATGCACACACAACAGTAATGCATGGGCAGCATGTAGTACTACCAATCCCACAACCCACCAGCATACACTGACCAAAGGTGGGAGGACAACACCCAACCCATAGGGAAAGCCAGAAAAGCAGAATATGTGACAGACAATGACTGTAACAAATGTCTTACCTGTCAACAGGTACCCCAGCCTATGTCAGCAGCAAGCATGTGCCATGGCAACGCAGTCCTCAACCAGAAGATGCCCTTAGTGATGACAGCAACTCTGAATGTCCCAATCTGGTTGAACTCCCTGACCCATCTGGGACCACTGGTCAGTTGTCTTCCACATCCCACACCCAGTCCACCACAGGGCCTCCCATCCACAAACCTCTGTCCCCAGGACAAGTCAATTAATAGTGTGTCCACCTGTACACGGACCCAAGTCAATACCACACAGGCAAGACGATGAAGGTCCTGGTGTAAGTGGGTGTGGGCACACTGTTCAGGGGACAGAGACAAAGGGCACCAGGGCCAGTGGGAGGTCAGCTGTGCACCAGGGGGAGGCCAGACCCAGGATGCACTCACACATGTCCTCGGGGAATACCAACAATCCCAGGACAGGATGAGGTAGGTGATTACCATCTTGCCGTAGAACCAGCGGCTGTAGGGGTTACACCACCAGGAGGTCATGCAGCAGTTGCAGGGCCTAAATGCCAACATGACCTCCATTGCAGGGATGCTGGGTGACATGGCCAACACTATGCATGAGAACACAGCACACCAGTGGGCCCCTTCCACTAGCCAGTCCACTCACCAGCCAACAACATCTGCTGCAGCTAGTGGAAAGGAGGACCTGCCACACCACTCACAGGCCATCAGCACCCCTCCCCCTGCAGAAGGTGAACCACCCCACAAATGTTCTCTGTGAGCCAGAAAGACACCAGAGACTGTTAACAAGACTAAAGCCACCACTAGGAAATCAGTCCCTCCAGAATGTCTTCCTTGTGTGCCACTGAGTCACCTTGTTCACATTGGACTGCCACTGCTTTTTTTCCTATGGCCCCATGAATAATGGACCTGTGCTACAACCCAGCTGGGCCACTACACTGATGTTTTCATCTACCATCACCCCACTCTATTGCACTATCCCATCCTTTTGTCACTTAAATAAATACCCTTGAACATAACTGAAGTATTTGTGCTTTCTCATACAACAATATGCAATGTATTGAACTGCATTATCTTGTGAAAATGTCTTATAACGTGTGAAGCTATGCAACAAATGTGAATAAGCAGTCTGTGGTCATCACATCAGTATACAGTTCTGACTACACCAACATCTGCAACAAGTGAAAGCATAAGTGACAGTCAATTAAGAAGTAAAGGTAGTTCTTGGCACAATACAACAGGCACACAGCACTTAACTGTAATGGAGTTATGAACAGTAGTACAGTCTGTAGGAGACTGCTCTGGTTTGTAGTGGTTACCTAAGGTACTTACACCTTATACCAGGTCCAGTTATCCCTTATTAGTGAAATGTAGGCAGTGTCTAGAAGCCAGGCTGTCTAGAGGTAGTTGTAGGCAGAACAGCCAAGGCTGAACTAGGAGACATGCAAAGCTCTTGCAATACCACTGTAGTCAGACAATACTCAAACACAAGAAAGACAATACTCAGTGTTACCTAAAATAAAGGTACTTTATTTAGTGACACCAGGCCTAAAATATCTTAGAGGCTATACTCTCTTAGGAGGTAAGTAAAACACATAAAATATACACTACTAACCAAAATCAGGTAAGTACACAATCACAAAATAGTGCAAATAGTGAGAATCACCATAGGCTAGAATGAGCCTAAGGTCAACACAAACATATATAAAGATAATGGAATGAGAAAGTTGGTTCCCCACCTAGGCAAAAGTAGTGTGTAGAGGGGCAATGGGAGTGTACGAAAACACCAAAGGTAAGTAATGCACCCCACCCCAGAGCCCAGGAAAACAGGAGTAAAGCACAGAAAGTTTCCTCAGAACACACTAGGAGTCATGGTAAAGGATTAAGCAAAAAACAAGCAAGATTGCAAATCACTGCAAATCACCAATGATGGATTCCTGGACCTGAAAACCTGTGGAGAGAGGAGACGAAGTCCCAGAACAGCTGAAGAGTCCAAGAGGAACAGGAGCCCCTGCTAACCCGGATGAAGGTGCAAAAGTGGATTTGGAAGAAAAAGAGAAAAATGCTCCAAAGAAGACAACTGCAGGTTCTTGCTTGGTGCAAGAGATGTCCCACGTCGAGTTGTTGGATGCAGGCTGGTTTTCATCATTGGATTCCACCAACAAGCCTTGGCTCACACAAATGTTGCGGTTGGTGGGAAAAGGTGGTAATTGGGCCCAGGAGGAACCTGGGAGTCTCAACTGGGACTGAGGAGAAAAATGGGGCTCTTAAAACTTTAGAAATACCTCAGAAGACCAGGCAGCACCCACAGGAGTCTCAGAACATGTGGATAAAGGAGTTTCAGAATGTGGTTGTTGCAGCATTACACAAAGGGATACCATGCCGACGGAGAACAACTCAGGGAGTTGAGCGTCGCAGGATAGAGTGCTGGGCACCTGGGCTACACTGTGCATTAAGAATTTCTGGAAGCCCTAGGAGCTGCAAAACACACGGAGCACAGGGGTACTGTCTGGCTCAGGGATGCAAGCCCTTACCTCCACCAAATTTGGACAGGTGGACCTTTGGACAGTGATGATCACTTCGGTCCACCACCTGTGTTTCAGGGATCCCGCTTGTAGACAGGATAGGCTTCCCAGAGCACCCGTTGTCGCTGCGGAGAGGTGCATGTTGAAGCAGGGAAGTGACTTTGTCATTCCACTGGAGATTCCTTATGTCCTTCTGTTGCAGAATGAAGACAGGCAGTCTTCAGAGTGTGCAAAACCTGGAAACTGTTGCAGTTGCTGGCAGGAGCTGAAGTTAGAGAGTTGCAGTTGCCTTCTTGGATACTTTGTTGCAGTTGTAGAGTTCCTGGAGCAGTCTAAGGGGGGCCTGTCTGTGAGGTGGCAACAGCTTGCCTGCAGTGAAAACCTCCGAAGACTGGTATGGCAGTACTGTGGGTCCATGGTGAAGCCCCCAGGCTGCATGGAATTGGCCCCCCAATACAAGAATCAGATTGGGGGTACAATTTCGCAATCTTAGACACCTTACATGGCCATATTCAGGGTTTCCATTGTGAAGCTACATATATGTACTGACCTAAATGTAGTTCACGCTTATAATGGTGTCCCTGCACTCACAAAGTCTGGGAAAATGGCCCAGACGACATGGGGAACCTCTGCTAGTGGAGGAGTGCCCTCACACACAGGTACTATGCACCTAGCCTTCAGGGTCTGAAGGTTGGATATATAGGTGACTTATAAATGACCTAGTGCAGTGAAAATGGCTATGAAATGCTGGGACAGGTGGACCTTGGACAGTCAGGATCACTTTTGTCCACCACCTGTGTTCCATGGATCACACTCATCGACAGGAGAGGAGTCCCAGAGTACTGGTTGTCACTGCAAAAAGGTGCCTGCTGAAGCAGGGAAGTGACTCTATCACTCCACGGGAGACTCCTTCGGTCCTTCTGGTGCAGAATGAAGTGCAGTCCTCAGATTATGCACAACCCGGAAACTGTTGCAGTTGCTGGCAGGAACTGAAGTTACAGAGTTGCAGTAGCCTTCTTGGATAGTTTGTTGAAGTTATAGAGTTCCTGGAGCAGTTCTGCAGCTGATCCGATGGTAAAAGGTGAAGCAGAGTTTGCAAAGGAGTCCTGCTGGAATCTTGCAAAACCGAATCTGAGGAAACACCCACAGAAGAGACCCTAAATAGCCCTCAGAGGGGGATTGGTCACCTAACAAGCTATGGACCTATCAGGAGGGGTCTCTGACGTCAGCTGCTAGCACTGGCCACTCAGATGCTCCCAGAGTTACCTGAATATCCTAAAAACAAGATGGCAGAACCCAGGGACACTCTGAAGGAGCTCTGGGAACCCCCTCTAGGGTGGTGATGGACAAGGGTGTGGTCACTCCCCTTTCCTTTGTCCAGTTTCATGCCAGAGCTGGGACTTGGGGTCACAGAACTGGTATAACCTGGATTATGCAAGGAGGGCACCACCTGTGCCCTTCAAAGCGCTTCTAGAGGCTCTGAGAGGAAATCCCTCCCTTGCCTTTAACACCAATTTCCAAAGGGAGAGGATGTAACACCCCTCTCTTAAAGAAAATGCTTTGTTTTGCCTTCCTGGGATTGAGCTGCCCAAGCCCCAGGAGGCTAGAAGCCTGACTGTGAGATGGCGGCAGCTATGTTTTCAGTGAAAACCTCATAAAACTGGTATGGCAGTACTGGGGGTCCATGTTGGAGCCCCCAGGGTGCATGACGTTGTCCCCCCAATACCAGAATAAGATTGAGAGTACAATTTCTCAATCTTAGACACCTTACATGGCCATATACGGGGTTACCATTGTGAAGCTACATATATGTATTGACCTATATTTAGTACACGCTTGTAATGGTGTCCCCGCACTTCCAAAGTCTGGGAAAATGGACCCGGATGAAATGGGGGAACTTCTGCTAGTGCGGGGGTTCCCTCACACGCAGGTACTACGCACCTAGCCTTCAGGGTCTGTAGGTTAGATATATAGGTGACTTATAAGTGACCTGGTGCAGTGAAAATGGTTGTGAAATAGTGTTTACACTATTTCACTCAGGCTGCAATGGCACTCCTGAAGAAGTGTTTGTATGAGCTCCTTATGGGTGGCAAAATAAATTCTGCAGCCCATTAAGATCTCCTGGAACCCCAATGCCCTGTGTATCTAGGTACCATATGCTAGGGACATATAAGGGGGGTCCCGTGTGCCAATTTGGAGTGGATTACTGGGTTAAGAGTATGTAAGTACAATTTGGAATCAGAGAGAGCATAAGCACTAGAGTTCTGGTTAGCAGGACTCCAGTGCCACAGTCAGGCATACTGACAAAAGAGTAAAACATACTGACATGTAGGCCACAAACTATGAGCACTGGGGTCCTGTCTAGCAGGATCCCAGTGAGATAGTCCAAACACACTGACAAACACTGACAAATAGGCCAAACATGGTGGCAACCATGCTAGAAAGAAGCTACTTTCTCACACAGCCTTACCTGAGTGTCATTGGAAGTACTGCTGAATTATAAGTGTCCTGTTGTCCACATCCCCCTCCGCAACCACTGTCTACACAGTTGCATTGTCTCTCCCCTCCTTTTGCAGGTAGGGCACATGGCATCTGAGGGCCAAATTGTGCAGCATGCAGCAAGCCACCACTATCTGACAGACCTTCATAGGGGGTAGCAACCCATGAGCCACACTTTCTGCCTCTGTAGTCATGCCATCACCTGTGGGACACTGCTATTCCTTAACAAATAGGCATCATGCACAGATTCAGGAAACTTGGCAGTGATGTGGGAGATGCATTGGTCAGCAAGGCACACCATCTGGACATTTAGGCCCATATTTATACTTTTTTTAGAGCCGCATTTGCGTAATTTTTTGACGTAAAAACAGCGTAAAAAAGCAGCGCAAATGTGGAGCTAAAAAAAGTATAAATATGGGCCTTAGAGACTGATAACTATTCCTACTCCTGTCGACTGGCTAATTTGCCCTGGTAGGGACCTAGACAATATGGGTCCCATCAACAGCCACAGTCGCATGTTGTATGTGTCCCATGGCATAGAATGCAGGCTTCACTGTTTGTAAACCTTCTCTCTGGGGGAATGAGATGTAGCTGCTCATGTGTTTGAGCAAGGCAGCCAAACCCTACCAAGCACAATTGAAAACATTGGCTGTGACATTCCTGCAGCCAAGCCCACAGATACCTGGAATGAACCACTTAACAGGAAGTGGAGCCCTGACAGTACCTGTACTGCAGTGGGTATTGTTGTAGTGCTACGGATAGCAGGATTCAGATCTGGCTCCAATTGTTGACACAGCTCAGTAATTGGGGCCCTGTTCAGACAATATGTGATTATGATGTGCACTAGGGGTATGTACAGTGGGGCTTACCTCTTCTACTGCAGTGGTAGTTATCTAAGTAAACCAAAGATGAGATGTGTGTGAGTACAGGAATTATGGACACACAAAATCACAGTACAAAGAGCATGAATGTCTGTAGCAGATTGAAATTGTCTTGGTGTTTACCATCGAAAACTATGATGTACATTTAATTGTCTGACATGAGTAACTGCATGCCATCACATACCCCCATCTTCACCCTCACCCCCATCACTCCAACACCTCACATGTGTCCCACTATCACAACCCACACATCCCAACACCAAGCCCTGCATGCAACACCAAAGCATGGACACCCATCACCAATGCATGTCCACAACAGATATCCACACAGACCCTAAACCAAATATCACACAAGGACCTAGACAAGAATGCAAGCACTGGAGTACAGGCTCACTCACCCATTGCACACGATGGCACACACAGATGCAATAATCATGCCTTTACACCCCTGCAGGGCCCCTACCCAATGTCACCGGACAGGAGGTTCCAGACATGTCCAGTCCCTCCACAGAAGAGGCCCACAGTGATGACAGCAGCTCTGCACAACTGGATCAAGTTGACCAGCCCGGCCCATCTGGGACCTCTGGACAGTCGGTTCCCGTGACACTGTCACAAGCCACCACAGAGCCTCCCCCATCAGGAAACACCAGCACAGCACCACCCAGCGGGCCCAGCCCTTTGTCCCCAGGACACGTCAAGCAGCAGTGTGGGAATCCAGGCAAACCCACCACCCCAAGAACATCAGGGACCTGGGGGCAGTGGGCACACGGTTCAGGGGACAGAGGAACAGGAAAACAGGGGAACTGGGAGGACAGCTGTGTGACAGGGGGACGACAGGCCCAGGAAACCCACTCTCCACGAGGCCCTCTCCAACATCATGGGAGCGTACTATCATTCCCAGGAGATGATGGCAACGGTAATGGCCAACTTTCAGGAGACCCAGCGGCTGCAGGAGCAACACTATCTGGGGATCAGGGAGGAACTCAAGTCCATCAACACCACCCTGGTCACCACTGTAGGGGTGCTGCAGGACCTTGTCAACACCAGGAGGGACACTGTGCACAACAAGGGGCCCCTGACACTAGCCTGGATGATAAACAGCCCATCAACTCTGCCGGCGCTAGTGGACAGGAGGCACCGCCACAGGACCACGACACCAGTACCCCACCCCGTGCAGATGGAGAGCCACCCCGCAAACGGTCCCTGAGATCCAGGAACAAGACAGAGAACATTGCCAAGACCCCTGCCAGGAAATGAGAACCCCCTGAATGTCATCCTTCTGTCCCACTTTGTCACCCTGTCCATCCTTCAACTGCCCTTGCTCCACTTCCTATGCCCCTTTGGAAAATGCACCTGTGAAACAAATAGTCTGGACTCTGCCATGGACATTCCTCCACCATCACCCCTGACCATTTTACTACCCCATCCACGTGTTTGCACAAAAATAAACACACATCAATCACAAAACAATCTGGAGTCAGTTTGTGCTTTCACAAATTGCAATAACTATGGAATATAGCAATGGCAATTTAAATGTCAACATACCAATGTAACGCAGCTCTAGTCCATGAGGAAATATAGCAGAGGTCACAAAGTGGGACCCACATCTGTTAAATGGAAAGGCAAAGTGACATGTCAGGGTCCATACACTAGGTGAAAATGACAGACTTGTCATAGGTCAAACAATAGTAAGAGATGTAGGAGGCAGTGATATCTTCTTACCTGTGTCTCACTGGAAGCATTGCTGAATAACGTTGTTTCTGTTGTCGATATCTTCTTCTTCTGCTTCCATTTCTTCACTGTCCACAGGCTCCACCGCTGCCACAAGACCTCAATCTGGACCATCCTCCTGCTTAAAAGGCACCTGTCGTCGCAAAGCCAGGTTGTGCAGCATACAGCAGGCCACGATGATCTGGCACGCCTTCTTTGGTGAGTAGTAGAGAGAACCACCTGTCATATGGAGGCACCGGAACTTGGCCTTCAGGAGGCAGAAGGTTCTTTCTATAAACCTCCTAGTTCGCCCATGTGCCTCATTGTAGCATTCCTCTGCCCTTGTCCTGGGATTTCTCACTGGGGTCAGTAGCCAGGACTGGTTTGGGTAACCAGAGTCACCTGAAAATATTGAGGGAAACTGTTAGACACACACTAACCCATAGCGACCACAGACCCAGACAACTATTCACAGGATATAGGCTCCTTGCCCTTACCTATCAGCCACACACGGTGATCTGGAGTTGCCCCATCACATAAGGGATGCTGCTATTCCTCACAATGTAAGCGTCATGCACTGAGCAAGGAAACTTGGCATTCACATGGGAGATGTACTGGTCAGCCAAACACATCATCTGCATATTCATAGAATGGTAGCTCTTCCGGTTTCTGTACACCTGTTCACTCCTGCGGCGGGTACCAAGGCCATAGGTGTCCCATCAATGGCACTTATGATGTTGGGGATATGTCCCAGGGCATAGAAGTCACCTTTCACTGTAGGCAAATCCTCCACCTGAGGGAAAACTATGTAGCTGCACATGTGTTTCAGCAGGGCAGACAACACTCTGGACAACACGTTAGAGAACATTGGCTGGGACATCCCTGATGCAATGGCCACTGTTGTTTGAAAAGGCCCACTTGCCAGGAAATGGAGTACTGGCAGGACCTCACTAGAGGGGGGGATCCCTGTGGGATTGCAGATAGCTGACATCAGGTCTGGCTCCAACTGGGCACACAGTTCATGGATTGTTGCATGATCAAGTCTGTAGGTGACTATTACGTGTCTCTCTTCCATTGTCGACAGGTCCACCAGTGGTCTGTACACCGGAGGATGCCGCCATCTCATCACCTGCACCAGCGGATGTGCCCTATGGACAAGAACAGCGAGCAGAGAGTCAGCCAAAACTGAGGTATTACAAAATGTAATTTGCACACATTTATTAATCCGCAATGTGCCTGTTACTGTGTGTATGCAAGGCCTAGATAGATGTGACGCAGTTATTATTAATGCCATGAGGCACCCTGAAATGGTGGCTGCCTGACCTGTAAGGTGGGACAAAGGGATATGAGGTAACTGCACTGGCGTTCAACACCGTCGCGGTAGGCGGTCGAAGACCGCGGCGCACTCCTGCTATGGGTCCCAGGAGCCAATGACGATGTACGCCGGCGGTGACGGTATGCACCGCCGCGGACGTGACCGTCATTTTCGGTCTGTTCACTCACTTGATACCTGACCTTCGACAGGAGAGGACCTACACTGCAAGTGCTGCTGTGACCTGGGTCTGGAAGCAACGATGGCTCATGTGTCTGAGGAAAGGGCCCCTGCCTTCACTTCGGAGGAGTTGGAGAAGTTAGTGGATGGGGTCCTCCCCCAGTACACATTACTCTACGGTCCTCCAGACAAACAGGTGAGTACACTGTGAGCATGCTGCATGGACAATGCCTGTATGGAGTGGTGTGGATGGAAGATACCTGGTGGGGGACTGAGGCCTGCATGAGCGGACGGTGAGTGTATGTGTGTCAGCGCAAAGGTGGAAACGTGGGTCAATGAGTATGACGGTCCGGACGGGTAAAGATTATCCTTTTCCACTGTACTATTCCTCTAGATCAGCACCCACCACAGTCGGAGCACCCACTGCCGGAAAAGATGGGAGGACATTCACCGCTGGAGCAAGAAGATGGTGGAGGCCCAGCCGGGGATGGCCTCCCAACGTGGGAGGGGTGCCCTTCGCACCATGACCCCCCTGATGTTACGGATCCTGGAGGTGGCATATCCGGAGTTGGATGGGCGCTTGAGGGCATCACAGCAGCCACAAGGGGGTGAGTACAGTCACAATCATCTGACTCTGCGTGCATTACGAGGTGTCTGGGTAGGGGAGGTGGGCAGTCGGTTCCCCTAGGCCAGGGCGAGCTTGGTAGGCAAGGTCCCTTGTGAGGCAGGCTCAGTGGAACCCCAACTCCACAAGTGGTTAGTGCCATCTACACCTAGTCAGGCTCCTGTGACTTCCATGTGTGCAGTAATCGGGCATAGGCCTTGTACCCCTTGGAACAGTGAATAATCTAGGAACTATAAGTGCATGGCGTAGTGCAGAGGTCTGCTCTGTCTGTAGTGTCCGCCAACGATAGTGGTGTTGCATGCACTGAACATGTCTTTCTTCTGTCTTCCCCCCCTTTTTGTGGTCTCCCTGTTCTTGTGTGCAATAGCATCATCAGGCGGAGGAGCAGTGGCACCGGAACAGGAGGGAGCTGCATCCCACTTGGCCCAGGAGGGCGAAACAACGGAGTCTGAAGCCACCAGTGGGACGGAGGGCGAGGGGAACTCCACGGCAGGGACAGGAGGTGACAGCAGTGACAGTGACTCCTTCTCTGATGGGAGCTCCCTTGCGGTGGCGGGCCCCTCTGTGCCCCCCGCATCAACAGGTACAGCCGCTACCCACCTACCAGCACCGCCCTCCCAGCAGTCCCTCAGCGTGTGTCCTGTGCCCGCTCACCCAGGAGGGTGGGCAAATCCCTCGCCCCAGGCACCTCAGGCCCTGCCTCAGTCAGCCCTGCTGCCCTCAGTGAGGAGGCTATTGACCTCCTGAGATCCCTCACTGTTGGGCAGTCTACCATTGTGAATGCCATCCAGGGTGCTGAGAGGCAATTGCAACAAACAAATGCATACCTGGAGGGCATTCATTCTGGCCAGGCAGCCCAACAGAGAGCATTTCAGGCTCTGGCCTCAGCACTGATGGCAGCCATTGTCCCTGTGCCCATCCTCCCCCTCCAATTTCCTCCACCCAGACCCAATCCTCAGCCTATCCCAAGCACACCATCAGACCAGCATGCACACACCTCAACACACAAGGGTGGCTCAGGCAAATATAAGCACCACACACCCCACAGGTACTCACACAAGCATACCCATGCAGACATACCAACATCCACTGCCTCCACTGTGTCCCCCTCCTCCACGTCTCCCTCCTCCCTCCCAGTCTTGTCTCCACTCACACCTGCATGCACTACGTCTTCAGTCACTACCTCCATCACCAGCACGCCCATCACCACACACCGCTCACATGCACTCACCACCCCACTACCACTGACACATCCCCTGTGTCCTCTACCAATGTGTCTGTGAGTCCTCCTCCCAAAGTACACAAATGCAGTCACACATCCACCCAACAGCCATCCACCTTACAACAGCCTCCAACCCATGCACCTTCACCCAAATTCAGCAGACGTACACCTCCTACAACCACTACCTCTTCCTCCACTCCCAAACCCCCTCCATCTTCCCATCCCAGTGTGTCTTAAAAACTTTTCCTGGCTAATATTGACCACTTCCCTACACCTCCCCCTGTCTGTCCCCTAGGGCCAGGCTTTCCAGGTCCCAACCCAGCACCTCAGCCACCACATCCCCAGGCACAGTGGTGCCAGCAACTGTGGGCTATTGGATTGTGCCAACCATCAGGGCTGCCAGTGTGCCACGGAGCGAGGGCAAGGACATTCCACCACCTGCAAAACTAAATACGTTGCCCACATCCCGGAGGGAGAAGCAGAAAACACCTGCCACCAAGGGCTCAGGGAAAACGAAAGGCGATAGTGGCAAGACAGCTGCGCCACCATCCAGGGTGGGGAAGGGCCAGAAACTGAAGGACAGGTCAGGAGAGGGCATCTTGGCACCGACTGATGGACCAGTGTCACACCTTCTGTAAACATTGACGCCAACCTGTACGGCAGAGAAGACCGCCACAGAGCCCGCTGCCAGCACCACTGTCATTGAGCCCGCCACCAGCACTGCCACCACAGTGCCCGCCGCCAGCACCGCTGTCATTGAGCCAGCCACCAGCACTGCCGCCACAGAGCCTGCCGCCAGCACCGCTGCCACAAAGCCCGCAGCCAGCACCGCAGCCACAGAGCCCACCGCCAGCACCGCCACGACTGACACCGCTGCAAGCACCGCCATGACTGACACCGCCGGAAGCACCGCCAGCAGCCCGTGACATCCTGAGCCAGTGGCACCACCGCAGACATGGCTGGCATCCCCAGTGGAAGCACTCTGGGCACCAAGCCCGCTCCAGAACCAGTGGAGTATCACATCCACTGCCTCAGTCCTTGGCAGGATGAAGCACTCTGGGCACAAAGCCCCCTCCAGAACCAGTGGAGTATCACATCCACTACCTCTGTCCTTGGCAGGATGAAGCACTCTGGGCACAAAGCCCCCTCCAGAACTAGTGGAGAAAGGCATCCACTACCTCTGTCCTTGGCAGGATGAAGGACTCTGGGCACAAAGCCCCCTCCAGAACCAGTGGAGAAAGGCATCCACTACCTCTGTCCTTGGCAGGATGAAGCACTCTGGTTCAAAGCCCACTCCAGAACCAGTAGAGAAGGGCATCCACTTGCGATACTGTGGCTTGGCACTCCCCAGGATAAAGCAGTGGGCGACCCAGCCACTGAAAAGTCTTGAGAGACTGTGGCTTTGCACTCCCCAGGATAAAGCAGTGGACAACCCACCCACTGAAAAGACTTGAGAGACTGTGGCTTTGCACTCCCCATGATAAAGCAGTGGGCAACCCACCCATTTGAGACACTTGAGAGACTGTGTCTTTGCACTCCCCAGAATAAAGCAGTGGGAAACCCACCCACTGAAAAAAACTTGAGAGACAGTGGCTTGACACTCCCCAGGATAAAGCAGGGGGCAACCCACCCACTGAAAAGGCTTGAGAGACTGTGGCTTTGCACTCCCCAGGATAAAGCAGTGGGCAACCCACCCACTGCAAAGACTTGAGAGACTGTGGCTTGACACTCCCCAGGATAAAGCAGGGGGCAACCCACCCACTGAAAAGACTTGACAGACTGTGGCTTGGCACTCCCCAGGATAGAGCAGTTGGCAAACCACCCACTGAAAAGACTTGACAGACTGTGGCTTTGCACTCCCCAGGATAAAGCAGTGGGCAACCCACCCACTGAAAAGACTTGACAGACTGTGGCTTTGCACTCCCCAGGATAAAGCAGTGGGCAAACCACCCACTGAAAAGACTAGACAGACTGTGGCTTTGCACTCCCCAGGATGAAGCAGTGGGCAAACCACCCACTGAAAAGACTAGACAGACTGTGGCTTTCCACTCCCCAGGATACATCAATGGGCATGGAGCCCCCTCATGGAGCAGTGGTGTTGTGCGTTGATCAGGCTGAGGTGCCCCCCTCCCCAACCCCCTGAGGTGTCTGTTTATTTTCCATCTGATGCCCCTCCAGTGTTCTCTCTGTTTGGAGTCAGGTATCTAGTGTGGGCCTCGCCCATGCATTTTCGGCCCAGTGGTCCACGGACAATGATTGGTGCACTATCCGGACTTGTGTAGTTGGTATGCATAATTGTATAAACTGTGTTTAGAGTTTTGACTACTGGATTTTTATTGATTACAATCGTTCAAATCAATTCCTTTTGTCCTTGCGTTATTGAAGGGGGTGGGGGGTGTATATGTAATGTTGCAGCATGTATTTGTGTGTATGGTGTTATGGGTGAGGGTGGGAGTGGGGGTGTTGCGTGTTGCGTGTGTGTGCCACTCCCTTTTCCCCACCCCCTCCCCTGTGTTGTAGGTGCAGTACTCAACGTGGTCGTCGCCGCCGTCTCTGGAGCTCCTGATAAAGAAGCAGGAAGACCATTGCCGGCAGGATCTGCAGTTCTGGCGCCATGGCGTCCTGGTTCCTCGTGGGGTGTGGAGAGGTGAGTGATTTCCCCTTCTGTGTACTGTTTCCACTGTGTTTTTGTTTGCGTTGGTTACGCCCCAGAAAAGTTGGCGGATTGGCATCTTGTGATAGGGTGGGCGGTACATTGTCTTCCGCCTGTCTGTTGGTGGTTACCGCCGCGCTGTTTGTTTGTACCGCCATGGCGGTCGGAGTGTTAAAGTGGCTGTCTATGTTGGCGGTTTCCGCCATGGTCGTAATCCTATTTATTTTCCACTGGCCTGTTGGCGGTATTACCGCCACTTTAACACCGACCATCAGGGTTGTAATGCGGGCCAATGCGGTAATATTTATTATTGCCTGTCATGGGGTTTGGGTGCAAGGTTCAAGTCAGTGGATGCCCCAATAAGCCAGTTTAGCTGATCTTGTGTAGTCCTGCTTAGCAATGTAGGGTGGTATGTATATTTGGTATTGGTAAGTAGTTGGCATACTATGACAGACATGGCTTAGTGAGTCCCATTAGATGTGCAGATGGTAGTGTTTGGATTAATTTCTGCTGTTGTTCCTAGGTAATAGTTTGTCATTGTGGTTCATTCTGTACAGTGTGAGTCCCAACTAGTGATTTTGATATGAATGCCATATGTGCTGTTGTTGCTGTGATTGACCCTGCGCTCCCTTTCTTTTTTTCCCATCTTCTCTCTTTTTCTCATCCTTTCCTTGTGTACATTAGCATCATCTGGTGAGGAGCAGGGGCACCCCGAGTGGGGGAGCTGCAGGCCACGGGACCCAGGAGGCAGAGTTCACTGACGCCGAGGGGACCAGTGGGTTGCAGTGCGATGGGAGCACCATGGGGGAGACTGGAGCTACATCTACAGACTCTGATTCCTCCTCCGGTGGAAGCTACTACATCTTCTACCCTTCCCGTACCAGCACTGCCCTCCCAGTAGCCTCCCACCCAGTTGCCTGTGCCCGCTCACCCAGGGGGGTGGGTGTATCCTTCGCCCCAGGCAACTCAGGCCCTGCTCCAGTCAGCCCTGCTGCCCTCACAGAAGAGGCTATTGACCTCCTGAGATCCATCTCTTTAGGGCAGCCAACCATAGTGAATGCAATCCAGGGGCTAGCATCTCAGATGCAGCAATGCCTATTTGGAAGGCATTCACAGTGACTTGGCTGCCCTACAGAGATCGTTTCAAGCTCTGGCCTCCTCTTTGATGGCAACCAGTGCCCCTGGTTCTTCCCTCCCCCCTCCAACTACCTGTTCCCACTCCCAAAGCCCTCTCTTCCAACCCATCCGAAGCACACAATCAGACAAGCATGCACCCAAGACAACAGACAGGCCTCGCACAGACAAGCAAAGGCACCACACTTCACTCCACAAGCACACACACAGCCAACACACAGAAGCACATACAACAACAGCCACTGCCTACACTGTCTCCCCCTTCTCCTCCTCCCTCACAGTCACATCAACATTCACACCTGCAAGCACTGTATCATCAGTCCCAGACCCTGCCACCTGTACAGCCTTGCCCACAGTCATTACAACAGCAGACATGCAGACTAGCACTCCATTCACCACATGCACAGTCACTACCACTACCATCACAACCTTATGCAGCATACCCACCTCACTTGCAGACACCACAACAAGATACATACACACGTCCTGTTTGTCCTCGCCCACCCTGTCGGCCCCTTCGAAAAACACATAAATGCTCCCACTCAGACACTCAACAGCCATCTACCTTACACACGCACACTGTCCATGCACCTGCAACCAAGTCTACCACACCTACATCTTCCTACAACCACTCCCTCTACCTCCACTCCCAAACCTCCTCCCACAACCCACCCCATTGGAACTAAGAAATGTTTCCTTTCCTGCCTTGACCTCTTTCATCCCCTGTCCTGACTGTAAGAGGAAGATCCTTCTTTCCCAGCCCAGTACCTCCTGCTCCCAGTCCACACCTGTTCCTCTCCCTACAGTTATATCTGCTACTAAGGGGCACAAGAGTTGCACTGTGGCCCCCTATCCCAAGCAACCACCTCCGCCCCCTAAGCAATGGAGCAAGGACCTGCCCTCTCCTAAACCCAAGTCCAAGGACCCCCCTCCCAAGAAAGAACCCGCCCCCTGAGGTGCCTGCCTACCATCACCGTGATGCCACCGCCCAGTGGAGTGACTTGGGCTGTCAGGAGTCAGGTTGGGCCTTGGACGTTGCCCTGTGGCTTTTGCCTAACATTGGAATGGCCAATGGCCCTTTATACAGTATATAGTTGCCTCATCAGTTGTGGGCATTTGTCCACCAAAATACAGAGGTTGGACCAAAGGTATGTGTACTAGCTTTCTTTACTACTGGCTTATGTTCATGGATGATTTCTCTGCAGATTGCTCTCGGTGTGTGGTGTGTGTGTATGGTGTGTGTTGTGAGTTTGGATGTGTCATTCTCCCCTCCCTCCCTTGTGTGCTATGCGGCTGTACTCACCGTCATCGTCTTGGTCGCCGTTGCTCCTGGACTGCCATCGTGTTGTACAGCATCAACAGGACTTTCAGTTCGGGTTCCATGGTGGCCGCAGACTCCTCTGTGTCCCTGGAGGTGAGTGTCTCCTTTTCTATGATTCATTTCCACCTGGCTTTTAGTGGCAGTGGTCCCACCCCGGGAATCCTGGCAGTCTGCTATGTCATAATATGGTGGGCAGGGTGTTGTCTTCCACCGGCCTGAAGATGGCAACCACCGTGGTCAGTGGACGGACTGCACTGGCGGTTCGGGTGGTACATTGGCTGTCTATGAGAGGAATCACTGCCTTGGTAATAATTTGGCAGTCTTCACCGCCAGCCTGACAACGGACCTACAGCCATCACCTGCGTGGAGGGCAACTGATCGCCAATGTCATAATGAGGGCCTATGTGTGTTACATATGCAGGCGAAATAGTACACATTTCTTTCACTTTTAACAAATATTTGTTAGGTAATGTTGGCCATTGCTTTACACTGCTTTACACATGTATCTTCAACATATATGGGTCATGGAACATTCAGTATAGGGTGTAACACATACTACACATCTACATGCCAACTTTCAAGTTTAGACATAAGATTACTATGATGAGTAAGTTAGGATATTTGAATGAATTACATGTGAACAACAAGTTTGACAAACACATACTTTTGTCTTATTTTCATCTTGCCTTTATGACAGGTGCAGGACCTTCGATTTGTTTACATAAGTGTGCCTGTTTATGACATAGGGATTGTGCCAGCCTTACGTCACAGTACGTGACACTACATGATACAGGGCTGGTGAAAACCCTTGATAAATATGTCCCAATGTATTTACTAGGGTGAGAGTTTCAGGTTAGACCTAAGTTCTGTATTGTTGTGGAGTGCAGGACAATTCCAAATAGTGTCTTTAGCAGAAGGACTCTCTACATTCTAGGCCTTGTAAAATGAAACAGTGTCCAATAAATTGCAATCTGTGTGCGTTGAGACATTCATTATAAATGCACTTCTAGCGTATCCAGATGGGGTACTATCCTTGGGGCAAATTACTGACATACTGCTTCTCTCTGCTTGCAGACACATCCTTTCCTGACATGGATAACTAACCAGAAGCTGTTATATCGAGACATTGTGAGGATTCATTCTGGCAGAGTAGTCTGAATATGTAAATTTTAGATGTCAGTGCAGCACTAGCTGTGTGCGGAAGCTCTCCCCAAAGGGCCTTCAACCAAGATCAAATGACACGCTTATGGCACCTTCAGAGCACCAGAGACAGGGCTGACTTCCCCCATATCTCTGCATTCCTGTGCTGTGCTGGCGGCACGGTTGCCTTCATTGGGTTGTATGGTTTTGGCTGCAGCTTGATCGTGGTGTTGGATATGCGGATGAGGTGCTTTGCACAGGGGCCGCTAGCTTTCCAGCTCCTGCCTTGACTGCATGGAGCGGAATGAATGGAGTTGATTTGGTGATGTGCCAACGGATGCCTGAGATCCCTTGAAGATGGCAGACAGCACACGTGTGGTGAACAGAAGTTTCTCTCTTTCTTTTGGAGTGAGGGTCCAGCTAGGAGCCTGAGGCTCTTTCTTCAATTGTAAAGGCTCAGATCATGCCAGCACCATCACAGCTAAAGTAGACTGCCTCAGCAGAAAGGGGGATCTGCTAATTAATAAATAGTACTGCATCCTCAATCCATATTGAGTCGAAGCAGTGAGAAGGGTAATCAAAGGCTTTCAGAAACTCCTTTCCTTGCAACATTGTGGCAATTATTTCTTCAGCTACTTGTTACTACTGAGAGGCTTCAGCATAATTGGGGTGAGGGACTTTTTACTATTTATTAGAGCCCTTGGCTCAGTGTGTTTTTACGGCCACCTTGCTGCCTTACCTCATCAGCGATACCCTTAAAATCAGCTGCTGGGGGGCCCATCTGAACACTGGTAATTCACAAACTATGGGGAAAAAGAGACCACAGCGCAACAAGGTGAGCTCCAGCCTGGCAAGATGGGGGAGGTCTGCCACATCACCATCTGCTCCCACTGCAAGTGAAGGGGGATTAGTATCACCTCCTGCACCTACCAGTGATAATGGTAATTCTCAAGGTCTCAATATTGCTCCTGATGGATCCTCAAATCAAGTAGAGGTTCAAACAGCAGGCCCTTCACACCCACCAGCTTCTGTCTCAGCCTCCCAATGGACCCTGGATCAGTATATCTCTCCTCTACAATCAGGAGCTATAATCATTGGAAGCAACAGACATCAAGTGTTTACTGAGAGCCACCTGAGACCATAAAGGATACAGCTACTGTTGGCCTGATACATGTGGGAGAACCACTATAGGCAGGGCAGGTACCTGCTTCAGTCTAAACGGGTTCTAAGCATCAGAGCAATCCCAATCACACTGAATTACAGTCTTATTATTGGACCCCACAACTCTGCATATTAGGAACAAGGTGTAAGTCCATTCTTACTTTGACGCTCCAAAGATGGAAGAGCTATTGGCTAAGTGGCAAAGCGGAAGAAAGTGTAAGTGTGCCCTGGTTTAACAGTCTCTTGTTTCCTTTTTCTCGTCCAGGGAATGTCTAGGGATTGTAACTCAGTATGTGAACTGAGGGACTGTCAGGTTACTGCCATGCTACTGTTTGCTTGTTTGGAATTCTTTTCTGTTCCTTCTTCTTTTCTTTTCCCCTTTCTCTCTCTTATTGCCAGTTTTTGTGATCTTCTTTGTTTTTTCTAACACCTCTTCCTGGAACCTGGTGGGCTTTACACACTTTTATTCGTGGCTTGGAGCATCTCCAGTGCAGGGGGTGGGCTTTGCTCTCACGACTGTTGCAAGGTCAGAGTTTTTTCTTTATTTGGGGGTTGTGGGTATCCCTTCCTTGGGCCTTGGTTGAGGGGGGAGAGATTGGGAGTTGGTTGGGGAGGATCCAACAGTTTTGTGTGGCGGATTTAAAGGGAGTTCAGTCTACATTTCTATAATGTTGTGTAAATAATGGGCTGGGATTGTGGGGGAGAAAAGCAACACAAAATGGAGGTTTGGAGGTAGTACTTGTTTCAGAAGAATTTAGCACAAAGTCGGCTTTCACTCTTTCATCATTTTGCAGGTTGTGCTGACTGCAGGATAGAGTATGACAATGGCTAGGTCGGTGGGTGGTCATGACGAGCAGCTACATATGCTTTTGTGGAAGGTAAATGGAATGAAGTCTCCCCATAAGCAGAAATTATTGAGGGAAGAGTTATATTATTGTATCCATATCTAGTCTGTCTGCAGGAGACTCCTTTTCTAATTTCCAGATCACTCTCTTGGATGAACTGGGATATCATACCTTGACTACTGCTTGCTACGCTTCTGCCCAGAGAGGGAGCACTCTTCTTCCATAGGGGTAAAAGTTAGGCTCTTGTTGGGCATTGTTCATATTCAGGTGGGTGATGGATCATCACATCGTTTACAAGAGGCCAAATTTGGCTCACACTATATATGCTCTATGGTCCTACGTAGATGATCCTGTATTTTTTAATATTCTTCTGTTAAAGCTGCATCGGTGGCCAGAACCCATGCTACTTTGCGGCGATTTCATTTTTACTCTTTACCCTTGATTTGGCTCAATTGATCTCAGGGGCAGGGTTAACCCCTCCAGCAGTACTATCTTTAGTAGAAAAAAATCCCCAAGGTGCTCTGCAGCAAGTTATGGACTCTTATGCTCTTGTTTATTTCTGTATATACTCTTGGCTAGGAGAACATGGTTTCACCTATTACAATTCCTACAATTCATTCTACTGGATATACGTATTCCTTGTCAGTTATTCTCTTCTTTCACATCCCAGTATTTACCTGAATCTGAAGGTGAACCCTGATCATTATTTTTTTTTCTCTTTGTCCACTTAGAGTGCTCTTTATTAACTCCTAACCTCAGTTTATAGACCTTTAGGGGGGAAGCTATCAATGGATAGAGAGGTAGGGATTTTTGTGGAGCAGAACCTCAGTTTATCTTCCATCCTTTAGGTCTGGGATGCCCTTAGAGTCTTTTGTAGAGGCCATACTCTAAAATACTCTGCCTACCTTTGGATGGAGATGGACTTGACCAAATCAAGTATAGGTCTTCCCTTACTTACCTTGAACATCTCTTGGGATGCAGTGGAATTGCTCAGTGTGAGATGTTCTTTGCATACTTGGTGGATCCATTTGCAAGTGCTCAAACTTCCCTCTAGGAACAATTACTTGATATTGTGATCAAGAAGGTTAGTGCTAAGCAATTAACTACCTTCGAAAATAGCAAAGAACTGGTCCAAACCCTTTTTTTAAGGTCAGGTATAGGACTAATTCTTCTATCATCCAATCAATTATGAAAAACAAGGGCAAGAAAGTGACTGCCCAGAAATGTATTTGTGAGGTGTTTTGTAGCTTCTATCAGAAGCGTTACAGTGAGGAGGTGGTCCCCTCCGCCCATCAAACTGATCAGTTTCTCCATGCATATCATCACTAGAAGTTGTCTAACTCACAATGCCTTAGTTTGGATGGCCCAATTCTCCCTTCTGAAATCAACGCTGCAATTGGGCAGTGCTAGACCTGGCATCCTTGGCGTGGTCTCATCTGTTTTTTTTGCCTCTGCTTCCCATGTTTGACTGTGTGCTGGACTCTGTTTTTGCTGTTTTTAGTACTCTGGGCACTTTACCACTGCTGACCTGTGTTAAAGTGCAGGTGCTCCTGTGCAAATTGTGCGTATAATTGGCTTATTCTTGATTGGCATATTTGATTTACTATTAAGTCCCTAGTAAAGTGCACTAGAGGTGCCCAGGGCCTGTAAATCAAATGCTACTAGTGGGCCTGCTGGATTGGTTGTGCCACCCACATGAGTAGCCCTGTAAACATGGCTCAGATCTGCCTCTGCAGAGTTTGTGTGTGTAGTTTTAAACTGCCAATTCGACCTGGCAAGTGTACCCACCAGCCAGGCTAAACCTTCCCTTTTCTACATGTAAGGCACCCCTAAGTTAGACCCTAGGTAGCCCCATGGGCAGGGTGCAGTGTATGTTAAAGGTAGGACATGCACTGATGTGTGCCACATGTCCTAACAGTGAAAAACTGTAAACTCAGTTTTCACTGTTGCAAGGCCTTTCTCTCTCATAGGTTAACATAGGGTCTGCCGTTAAATAACATTTAAGTTTAGATTCCCTTTGAGAGCAGATAGAAATTGGGAGTTTGGTGTCTCTGAACTCACAATTTAAAAATACATATTTGAGTGAAGTTGTTTTTTAAATTGTCAGTTTGAAAATGCCACTTTTAGATATTGGGCAGTTTCTTGCTTAAACCATTCTGTGACTCTGCCTGTTCGTGGATTCCCTGTCTGGGTCAGGCTGACAGTTGGGCTGTTTGTGAATTCCCTCTAGACAGTGAGACAAAGGAAGCTGGGGAGTAGCCTGCATATCCTGATGGGCCATCTGAGCTAGAGTGGAGGGAGGAGTAGTCTCTTACAACTGAATGGGCTGTGCCTGCTCTCTCACAGTGCAGTCTCCAACCCCCTGGTGTGAGTGTGGAACCTGGCCTGAGCAAGGCAGGATCTTGTGAACAATAAAGACTTTCCTTTGACATTTATCAACTTCAAAGGCAGAAAGGGGTGTAAGTATTGGACCCCAAACTCCTGAAGTTCTGTTTTTTTCAAGGATTCATGACAAACCTCTGTCAAGGAGAAGAGCTGGAGAGCTGAGGAGAACTGCTCCCCCTGCCTATGCTTTGTTTGGCTATCCTGCAGTTGCTGCTTCTGCCTGTGAAAGGGGACAAAGACTGGACTTTGTTCTGCATTCCTGCTTGAGAAGAATCTCCAAGGGCTTGAGATGAGCTTGCCCCATGTTGTTGAAGTCTCAGAGCCATCATCAAATACTTCCTCTGCCAGGACCTGGACTCTGGTGAGACTCCTGTCCTGCCAAGTGGTGTCCTATCCAGTCCCTGGGCCCATGAAAGGTAAAGCTGGTGGACAATGACTGAAATCCACGCAAACACCGCTGTGTGGGGACATTTTCTAAGCACCATCCACAACATCTCTGGTAAAGGATGCGCCGCCGTCCTCGTGGCTAATTTCAATACTCCACCTGCATCGTGGCTGGAAGATCAACGCATCACAGCTAGAGAAACGACACACAACACCTGCTAGCAGCTGTTGATAACGATGCAAACCCCATGCATCGCAGTTTCTTAACACTGTGTGACGGGATTTCTACGCAACATCGCTGGGCATGAAAAATCTCTGTAAAGCCTGCCCCGGCCCAAGGTGCCCACCTGGAAATAGACGTATCACTCTCTTTCAAGGAAGAAAAATGACGCATCCCTGATCCGACCAGAGAAGAAAACAATGCACGGCCTCACTTTTGATTGAGGAATCAACGCATTCTGATGCACGCTCGCCCGTGCAGCTTTATTTTTGACGCAAACAAGGTACTTTGTGTAACAACTATTTCTCACTGTTTTATAAGGATTAAGACTCTTATAAATTTTTAAATCCATATCTTGACTTCTGAATGTTGGATTTTTGTTGTTTTGTTCTTGTTTGATTTAGATCAATGTTACCTATTATTCTAAACTGGTGTGGTGTCCATTTTGTAGTGTCTCACTCTATTACTGTGTGTGTTGGTACAAATACTTTACACATTGCCGCTGGGATTAAGCCCTTCTGCTCGTGCCAAGTTACCAAGGGGGTGAGCGGGTCTCCATTACTCTGACTATAGTGAGGGTCCCTGCTTGGACAGAGTGCAAACTGACTGCCAACAAGAGACCACATTTCTAACACTGGTGATCAGTGGTTGGGATTGGTTGATTAAGAGTACACTACTATATTCAGTGCAGACCATTACGTGACCACATACTACTTGTCTTGTGATTTAGCTTTTTCTATTTTTGGACTTTTTTCCTGATTCCACATTTTTGGTGATCTTTTTATTGATTTTCGAACTTCACATTTGGAAATCTTTTTCTGCCTTGGAGCTTTGCATCTGTGAGTGAACCTTGCCATCATGTCTCGATGTGGGGATGCATCATCTGTGTCAACAAAAGCTGTTTCTGAGTTGGAAAAACTGGAGGCGTATATAGTGACTCACATGAAGCAGTTTTGCAAGGATCTTGCCTGTCCCATTAAGAGCTCCACCAGGAAGGAGGAGCTGCAAAAGGCACTGAGGGTCTGAGCGACAGGCAAGGAGGCTGAGGGGCACACAGGGGAGGAGGATGGGGGTGAAGCGGTGCAGAGTGTTCACAATAGTGTAGTTTAGTGGATTTGCATGTTAACCCTAGGGGAGGTCTCCAGTGCAGGTAGCAGTATGTCATCCAAGGGTCTGACCACTGAAGAGTTGCAGGACAGACAGGCAGAGAAGGCTCACCAGTTGGAGTTAGAGAAGTTGAGGATGGAAATGGAGAGGGAGATGGAGGAGAGGAGAGGAGACTGGCCATAGAAGAGAAGAAGCTGCTCATGGCACATGAGCTTAGTTTGAAGTAACTAGATCAGAGGAGCTAGTCTAGCAAAGATGGTGGCAGCAGTACCAGAGTGCAGCCTGAAAGGACCTGATAAAGGATTAAAAGAGGGAGGATGACATCTATTTGTGGTTCAAGGGGTATGAGTCTGCTCTCCACATGAACATGGACCCTGAAGCACATTGGGCGCGGGTCTGTGGAAGCACTTCAGGGTAGAAGGGAGGGACGCTCTGACATCCTTAGGGGATCCTCAGGGGTTTACCTACTTTATCATGAAGGATGCACTACTCACAAGATATGGTCTAACACCTGAGCATTACAGGGATAAGTTTAGGTCCTACAAAAAGAAGGAATCCCAAACTTGGTAGGAATGTGTTGACTCCTTCTGCAGGTCACTGGATGGGTGGGTGAAGGACAGCAAGGTGACAACCTATGAGGGGCAGTACAATTTGACTGCTTGGGAGCATTTGTCCAGTGTTTGTTTTCCAGAGCTGAGCCAGCACCTAATTGAAAGCAAGCTGACTGACCCCAGAAAGCTTGCGCAGGAAGCAGACTGGTGGGAGAGCACAAGGGTCCAAAAGAGGTATTGGGGAGACCATGCCAAGGGTGGGCAGGGTCCCCATCAGAAGAAGTGGGGGGGCAAGGTTATACAGGGGGCGTTCTCTAAAGGACCCCCAAACTAGTTCCCAGTGTAAGGATTCTACAAGGAAACCTGCAGAGAAGGGTCCCCGCAAGAGCTTTGCATATGATCAGGTGGGTCACATAAGGGGGGACCCCAAATGTCCCAAGGGGACACAGGCACCCACTGGAGCTCAGTCACAGGGGTCGGCTAGTATAGCTCTTGGGGAGGAGTTGGTTCCAGGTGGGTGGGAGCCAGCTGAGATAACCCTTGTCTCACTAGAGGATAGTGAGATAGTCCAGAAGTATAGCAGTGGGTGACCATCAATGGACAGAGGGTGGAGGCTCTGAGAGACACAGGAGCCACTGTGACTATGGTGAGGAATCACCTGGTGTCTGAAGAACAGGTAGTTCCCCATGCCCTTAATCAAGTAGTTGCAGTGGACAACTCAGAACACCTGTGCAGAATGGCACAGGTTTTGAATGGGGGGGTCTCAGGTTCCCTGGGGGTAGCTGTGAGTCCAACCATGCCTGTAGATTGTCTGCTTGGCAATGACCTGGAGGATTCCCCTTGGAAGGAAGTGGAATGCAGGTCGCACTTGGAGATGTTGGGTATTCCTGGGTGGGTGTGTGTGTCCACCCAGTCCATGGCAGCCCGTCAGGGTGAACAGGAGACTCTGGAGCCTGAAAGAGTGGCCCAGGTGTCTGCCAAAGGAGGAAGGGCAAGCGACGTGGGAAATTGGCTCTAAATGTTCCCATGGTCCAAGGGGAGGCTGAACCTGAAGGGGAGGCCCTGGAGCCTACAAGGGAATCAGTAGCTGAACTTGGGGAGGTCTCTGAGCTGACACAGTGGCAGCAGGAAGGGGGACCAACCAGGGAAACATTCTGTGAGGCACAGCGGACATACCCTACTGTGGAGGGTCTTACCAAACCTGTCATACATGTGGCAAGAGTGGGGGAAAATATAAGGCTCCCTTCCAACCTTTTCCAGTGGTTAGTACCCCTTTTGAGAGGGTGGGTTTTGACATTGTGGAGCCTCTTGACCCCAAGACAGCCTTAGGCAAAAGGTTTATCCAGGTCTTGGTGGACCATGCCACCCGGTACCCAGAAGCCATTCCCTTGAGATCAATCACTGCACCGGAGGTGGGACGTGCATTGATAGGTGTTTATACCCACGTGTGGTTCCCCAAGAAAGTGATATCTGATAGGAGTACCAACTTCATATCTACTTTATGAAGTCTCTGTGGAAGGAGTGTGGGGTGACATATAAGTTCATCACTCCTTACCACCCCCAAAGTAATGGTATGGTTGAGAGGTTCGACCGCACATTGAAAGGCATGATTATGGGCCTGTCAGAGCCCTTGAGGTGGAAATGGGATGTCCTCTTGCCATGCCTTCTGTTCGCCTACAGGGAGGTGCCTTAAAAGGGATTTCGGATTTAGTCCCTTTGTATTACTGTACGGCCACCCTGTCAGGAGACCTTTAATTCTGGTGAGGGAGGGCTTGGAGAAAGACTCCAGTAATCCCCCCAAGGATGTATTCAATTACATGCTGGCTTTTAGGAACCAGACAGCCAACTTTCGGCGGCTTCCTCAGGAGAACCTGGCTGCAAACCAGGAACACATGAAGCGCTGGTATGACCAGAATGCCACTTTGGTTGAGTTTCAGCCTGGGCAAAAGGTTTGGGTGATGGCCCCAGTGGAGCCTAGGGCACTGGAAGATAAGTAGATTGGGCCTTTTGAGTTGGTGGAGTGGAAGAGTAATGTAACCTACCTGGTGAACTTGAGGACTCCCAGGAACCTTTGAGGGTCCTGCATGTGAACCGCCTTAAGACTCCATTTGAACGGTCTGAGGTTACCATGCTCAGGGCAACCGATTATGGGGTGGATGAGGAGAGTGAGCCTTTTCTGCCCTCCTGTCTGCCAAGGAGAAAGATAGGTCTGTGGAAGCTGTGAACCTCTGCACCCTGACCCCACAACAACAGATAGATTGTCACCAGGTGTTGGGACAGTTTGCCTCATTGTTTTCCTTGACCCCAGGTTCACTCATCTGTGTATACATGATGTGGACACTGGGAACAGTCCTCCTTTGAAACATAAAGTTTACAGAGTGACTGACAAGGTCAGAGCCAGCATCAAAGATGAGGTATCTAAGATGTTAGCATTTGGGGTTATTGAGTTTTCCAGAAGCCTTTGGGCCAGTCCTGTGGTCTTGGTCCCAAAGGCTGCTGCTCCTGGTGCCACCACAGAACTCAGGTTCTGTGTGGACTGCCGAGGACTCAATGCAGTCACCAGGACTGACGCGCACCCCACCCCCTGAGCTGATTTGCTCATTGACCTGTTAGGGGCTGCCAAGTATCTAAGTACTTTGGATTTGACCTCTGTGTATTGGCAGATTGTCCTAACTGGGGGGGGGGGGCTAAGGAGAGGTCTGCATTCTCCACACCAGATGGGCACTACCAATTTAGGGTGATGGCCTTTAGAATGAAGAATGCCCCTCCCACCTTTCAGAGGTTGGTCAACCAGGTGTTGGCTGGGATGGATTGCTGTATTCAGCTCCACTCGTGAGGAGCACTTACTGCACCTCTGTAAAGTGTTGGAATCCCTGCTAAAGGCAGGCCTCACTATGAAAGCAAGTCAGTGCCAATAGGGCAGGGTTCCGTGGTCTACTTGCAACACCAGGAGGGGAGTGGCCAAGTGGCACCCCTACAGGCAAAGGTTGACACTATCCTGGCTTGGAAGCCTCCCAAGACCCAGACAGAGGTGAGAGCATTTTTAGGTCTCACAGGGTATTTCAGGAGGTTTGTCAAGGGGTATGGGCCTGTCGCGTAGGTTCTCATTATTCTAATGAGACTACTGGATTCGGGCAGCAAAATCACCTGTATTGCGGGGGACTGAGTCTGATCCCGCACCATGTGACACCTGTCAGCCTAATCCGGGTTTGTTGTGGCTAACTAGCAGTGCCTCATCTCCACCCAACTGAGGAGCATTCATGTTTCAAAGCCTGAGCTCCAGCTGAGGCAGCAGCATTCTGTGGTGTGCCCAACAGTGTGTTTAGAGCTGCATGATCCACAAAGGGGACATCGACAAAGGGCAACTCATAAACAGCTTCCCGTAGCAAACGCACCCTCAACAAGGATGTCTGGTAATGAGCCCTCAGCGAGAACATCAATAGATCAACTTCCAATAAAAGCAAGCGCTGCATGGAAAGTCAAACTTTCAGTGCACATTAGAAAGGGCAGCAAAGGCACGGAAATACGGGCTGCACATAATGCAAAACAGTTCTGAATGACAGAGACCAGTCACACTCCGATCTCTCCAGGAGTGGTTTTCCAAAGTACGGCATCATGCATTCACGACACAGTTGCGCTGGTGGAAGTGTATTCAATCCTCCTTGTTGCATAGGGACAGCCATTGCGCAGAAGATGTAGCAACAGCAAAATGCCACCTATTATAGCCAAAGTTATTGGAAATCCGCCTAAAACACAGGAAAATATTGAGTGGATGGCTGAAGGTATTAAGACAAATATGGAGGAGAAGGTGTGAACGGAGCCAAAACCAACAGCATTAAAGAAATATGTGATTCCAGTAGTACTGCACACGTTAAATATCTGACCCATGAGTTCACCAAAGTATTTCAGAAAGTTGGTATTCAAAAGGGACCGTATCTCTGTGGATGACCTCGCAACCTGAAGTGCACAGGTCTCGCATGCAGACGTCAGTGCCACATGTTTTGGAAAAAACAAAGCCTTGAGTATGCTCAACTTGTCAAAATTCACATTTGAAGTAGCGATATAGAGGCCAAATCTCGGGTCTAATCAAAGGGATGGGAAGTCCCTTCAAATAACAAGCCAGGTTTACTGCTGAAGCGTTGCACGCATTCGTTGTTGTTGTCGCATTAAATTAAACGTGGAAAATATGTCCCTCGCGCTAACATGGAATGCGATCTGTCTTCAGTGTTTGTAGTGTCAAACCTAACTGCATAATGGATCTAAATTGACTCTGTCCATGGTGTAAAGAAGACATGTTGCACTGTACAATGTCCATTGTAGAGGAAACAATATTTTAGATTGTATATTCAAACAGACAGGGTATTATTCACTTTATCTACAGCAGCTAATGCTTACTGTAAATTTTCCTGGTCTATTTGCCTTAACCGGGAAGCAGTATCTTGTAGGGAAAGCTTCCAAATGTCATTATAGACTTCATACACAAATCGCTTTCTACGTTGTCTTCTGGAGCCTAACAGGAAATCCTGTAAATCAGTATCATTAGACAAGAGACTAAGGTGTTCTTTAACAGCATCTAGTGAGGAACTATTCAAACATTGCTGGCAGTTTCCCTACACTGTACGTTGTCACTATATCCGCGTGTTCAGACAAAACATAGCAAGGGTCAGGCCTACTTGTTCTAAAACCCCCTGTGGAGTTCACAAAACATGTATGAAACCAATTGGTATCTATTGGCCACAATAATCACCCATCAGGACATGAAAGTAAAGCATTAAATGTGCCATTTTGGACCCATTCATTGAGCTGATCTTCTGTAGAAGTACTACATTTTTGCCATTTGTAATATTTTGCAGGTGCAGGAATACTGGGCACATTCAAATACTTATTTTTTGCTAAGCCTAAACAACTTGTCTGGTGTACAGGTTCATTTAAAAATATCATTTGAACATGTATCAGGTATCCTTTCCCCTTATTTACCAATTATTTGTTCTCCACACACTTTTTAAGTCAATCGACTTCAACCAATATTCATAGCCTTCTATAGCCAAATGGGAAACAAAGGAATCTGGATAAATGAATTTTGTATCTGTCAATAATATATGAACATTTTCCATAAATGGCAATTGGAAATAATATGACTCAGCATTTTTAACATTGTGCCCAGAAAAATATGCACATTTTTCAGAATATGTTTTAGAACTTTCTTTCGGGGTACTTGCTCTGTGAATTGAATGGTGTCCATAATAATTATAACAGAACATGTCTCCATAATTTTCTTTGGATTGGTAGCTATCCTCACTTTCAAATACAGTAAAATACTGCAATTCAGCTATCATAGAATCAACTGTTTTTACATCCCAGTCCTCAGAAACAACTCCGGGTATTATTACATAATTCATTGAAAGTTTAAACACATATGGTATTTGAATGACCTCAGTCGGGCCGTATATATCAAATGTGAGATTATCCCAAACAATCCCATCAGGAATTGGTACACCTGAGATGTTCACGAAAGACAAGTCTCTGTGGACTTTGTGAGAAGAAAAATTGGGTTTCAGGACCTTATCCACCAGTTCAACTGTTGATTGTTCAAAAAGGTAATGGCCATGTATTAGGAGAAAGAAAGTAATAACACAGCCAGTTCAAAGGAGGAAAGCTAATATAGTCAAGGAAACCCACAGATAGTTCCATGGGAGAATAAAATAACTTGTTTTGAGCCAAATTAACAGCTTACGTGTTTTTGACAGTTCAGATGCAGAAGAGGCAGATGAGTCTGAAAAAGTGTCATTGATGTTGGCAAAGTATCCAGACGCAGTTTGTGCAAAAACTGGACCCGATTTTGAAGAGGAGAACTAACAGTAGTTTCCTGCAGTGGTTCACAATAGACAATGCCATCCATTTGTGCAGAATTTGAGAATGATCGGTCAACATTTTCTGTGTTATTTGTTGTAAAAGATGCTAGTTGAACTAATCCCTAAGCTTGGAGAGGTGTCATCTTTGCTGCTCAAAACTTGTAGAGGGATATCTGGACCAGTTTAGAGAGGGATTACTACTGGTTGTTCCTCTTGGTCTGCTGTGCAGGATCGGCCACATGGTGTAACTTGATATTGTCAATGGAGACAAAGCGGTTTATTTTAGAACCAGGTAACGGTGGTAAAATAACAGTTCTGGTACTGTGTATTCCCAAGACTAGAACCGATGCATGATAGGAAGGACCAAACTCCTTTTTCACAAGCAACTTTTTCACATACAAGATCCCCAATCTTTTGAATCCAGACAGAAGATGTTATTGATTCATCCTTAATTTCTAAGGAGGCAGCACTGGCAGAATTTTTGTCGTCACAGAACTGTTGTAATTCCTGCAAGACAGTGACACGTTCATTTATGTCAAAAGGTGTTTCTGAGCCTTCATGCCAGGACCATCAACATCTGGAGCATAGATTTGAATTCCAAACAAGCACTCATATGAAGTATGACCTCCCAGGGACCTTCTAGGCAGATTATTAAGTGCTCTCTGGACTCCATATAGGTGATTAAGCCAACTACGACCCGTACCTAGTACTCTGGCTGTGAAGCATTGCTTTAAATCTCAATTTTGTTGCTCTACAACACTATTTCCCTCTGGATGAAATGGAGATGAGTAATGGAGGTGGACCCCTAACAAAGCCATGGCGTCTCTGACTGCCCTTGAGGCAAATGCAGGGCCCTGGTCTGAGTGGAAAGCCGCAACTGCATATGTGCTGCTAAAGACTTGCAAATCTTTAATAACAGTCCGAGCATCAGCCGAGCATTGTGGCCGTTCCCATAGAAATCTGGAGCAGGAGTCAACAGCGACTAAGATGTATTTGTATGCACTGTCCTGTTTCAGGAGATGGCAATGGTCCAAGTACACACATTGTAATGGTTTATTAGAAATTAGGAGGGGTGTCTTCGGTGTGCGTTTGACGGTGGACCCCTTAATTCTTTGGCATAATAGAGGTTTGTGGTCTGTCTGAACAATGAAGTGAGTCCCAAACAAGTAGGGTCTCAGCTTCTTCAAGGCCCAGACCACAGCAAAGGCCTACCTCTCTATGGCAGACCAACACTTTTCTCTAGGGGTCAACCTCCTGCTGATAAAAGCCAAAGGTTGATCCTGGCCCTCTGAGTTAAGTTGTGATAGTATAGCCCCTACCCCTAATTCAGAAGCATCTGTTTGGACAATGAATTGTTTGGAGTAGTTTTGGCTCTTCAAGACAGGTGCAGAGCACATTGCCCGCTTAAGCTCCTCAAAAGCTTTCTGACAGCTAGCTGTCCACAATATCTAATTAGACATTTTTTTACTGGTGAGTTCATTAAGAGGGGCAACAATGGAGCCATAGCTCTCAATGACCCTCCTGTAATACCCCGAGAGACCTAAGAAGGCTCTGACCTGAGTCTGTGTAGTAGGGAGAGCCCAGTCCATAATGGTCTGAATCTTCCCCTGTAGTTGTTCAATCTGTTCTCCACCTACCAGGTGGCCCAGATCAACCACTTTCCCCTGCCCTATCTGGCACTTTGAAACCTTGATGGGGAGGCCTGCCTTTTGCAGTGCCTCCAAAACTTTCCAGAGGTGGACCAGGTGGTCATCCCAGGTGGAGCTAAATACAGCAATATCATCTACATATGTTGTACTGAAAGCTTCTGAACCTTAAAGGACTAAATTCACCAGCCTCTGAAAAGTGGCAGGTGCATTTTTCAAACCAAAGGGCATAACAGTGAAAATGCAGTTTTTGGTTTAACATCCTCTGCCAATTTGATCTGCCAACCCAGCAGTCAAGGTGCTTAGATACTTGGCAGATGCCATTGTGTCTATTAGCTCATCTGCCCTGGGTATAGGATGATCAGTTTTCGTTACAGTATTGAGAACCCTATAGTCCACACAAAACCACATTTCTCTCTTTCCATCTTTACTATGCGGTTTGGGGACAAGCACCACTGAAGCCTCAATAACTCCTAGATCCAAAATTTTCTGAACCTCTGTTTTAATGCATTCTCTGGCATGGTCAGGTTGCCTGTAAATTTTACTTTTGACAGGTAAACTATCTCCAGTGTCAATTGTATGTTCACACCAAGTAGTTGTACCAGGTGTGAGTGAGAAGAATTCAGAAAACTGTCCATGGAGATTTTTACAGGCTTCCGTCTGCTCAGCAGTAAGGCAGTCTGCAAGAACCACTCTTTCCACTAAGCCATCAGCTTCAGAGTTCGAGAAGAGGTGAGGGAGAGGGTCACTCTCTTCCCCCTGCTCCTCATTGGTGGCCATGAGCAGGGTTAAGTCAGCCCTGTCATAGTAAGGTTTCAGGCAATTGACGTGAAGCATCCTAAAGGGACTTTTGGCAGTGTCCAGGTCTACCAGATAGGTGACCTCACTTTTCTTTTCCACAATGAGATTTGGTCCAGTCCATTTGTCCTGGAGTGCTCTTGGGGCCATAGGCTCCAATACCCATACCTTCTGTCCTGGGTGGTACTCTGTCAGGACAGCTTTCTGGTCATGCCATTGCTTTTGGAGCTCTTGGCTGGCCTGAAGGTTTTTAGTGGTCTTCTTCATGTACTCAGCCATTCTAGATCTTAGGCCAAACACATAGTCCACAATGTCTTGCTTTGGAGGTTTTAAAGGTTGTTCCCAACCCTCCTGAACAAGAGCAAGAGGACCCCTAACAGGGTGACCAAATATTATTTCAAATGGGCTATAGCCCACTCCTTTCTGGGGTACCTCCCTGTAGGCAAAAATTTGCCATGGCAAGAAGACATCCCATCTCCTTTTGAGTTTTTCAGAGAGTCCCATGATCATGCCTTTGAGAGTTTTATTAAACCTCTCAACCAATCCATTAGTTTGTGGATGATGAGGGGTGGTGAACTTGTAGGTAACACCACACTCCTTCCACATTGCCTTGAGGTATGCAGACATGGAGTAACAACCTCTGTCAGATACAACTTCCTTAGGGAAACCCACCCTGGAAAAGATTCTATAGTGCAGTGAAAATGGCTGTGAAATAATGTGCGCACTATTTCACGCAGGCTGCAGTGGCAGTCCTGTGAAAGGGTTTGTCTGAGCTCCTTATGGATGGCAAAATAAATGCTGCAGCCCATAAGGATCTCCTGGAACCCCAATGCCCTGGGCACCTAGGTACCATATACTAGGGACTTATAAGGGGGATCTAGTGTGCCAATTGAACTTGGTAAATGAAGTCACTAGCCAATAGTGACAAATTTAAAAGCATAGAGAGCATAAGCACTGAGGTTCTGATTAGCAGAGCCTCGGTGACACAGTTAAGCACTATACAGACACACACATTAGGCCATAAACCATGAGCACTGGAGTCCTGACCAGCAGGATCCCAGTGAGACAGGCAAAAACATACTGACACACAGGCAAAAATGGGGGTAACATGCCAAGAAAGATAGGGGCATATTTATACTCCGTTTGCGCCGGAATTGCGTCGTTTTTTTTGACGCAATTTCGACGCAAAACTAACTCCATATTTATACTTTGGCGTTAGACGCGTCTAGCGCCAAAGTCCATGGAGTTAGCGTCATTTTTTAGCGTGGACACCTACTTTGCGTTAATTATATGCAAGGTAGGCGTTCCCGTCTAAAAAATCGACTCCGAGGCATGTGCGTCGGATTTATACTCCCGGGCAAAAATCACGCCCGGGAGTGGGCGGGTCAAAAAAAATGACGTACGGCCGCTTTTGCGCCGTTTTTTAGCGCCTGCAAAAGGCAGGCGTTAAGGGACCTGTGGGCTCTGAAGGAGCCAAGAGGTGCCCTCCCATGCCCCCAGGGACACCCCCTGTCACCCTTGCCCACCCCAGGAGGACACCCAAGGCTGGAGGGACCCATCCCAGGGACATTAAGGTAAGTTCAGGTAAGTATTTTTTTTTAATTTTTTTGTGGCATAGGGGGGCCTGATTTGTGCCCCCCTACATGCCACTATGCCCAATGACCATGCCCAGGGGACAGAAGTCCCCTGGGCATGGCCATTGGGCAAGGGGGCATGACTCCTGTCTTTGCTAAGACAGGAGTCATTTCTATGGGGGTTGGGAGTGAAAAAAAATGGCGCAAATCGGGTTGAGGCGAAAAAATTCCCTCAACCTGACTTGCCCCATTTCTTGACGCCCAAGCCCCATATCCCCCAACGCCGGCGCTGCCTGGTGTACGTCGTTTTTTTTAACGCACACCAGACGGCGCCGGCGGCTAACGCCGGCTAACGTCATTCAATAAATACGGCGCCCGCATGGCGCTTCAGAATGGCGTTAGCCGGCGCTAATTTTTTTGACGCAAAACTGCGTTGGCGCAGTTTTGCGTCAAAAAGTTTAAATATGGGCCATAGTACTTTCCTACATAAGGCCTGTATCAGATCAGCATTATTTGAGAGTGAGAGAGAGCAAGACCATGATTCATCAATATGCGAGCCATAATTAACTGGAGTTACTGGCTAATGAGAGGCAGTTGCAGTATCCTGAGCAGAAGCATAAGTTGAAGACAAAATATGAGTGTCCTCCTTTGATGTTGAGAATGATTGATGAACTTGTGCTAGCGTTTCTAGTGTTTTCATTTCATCATATCAGAAGTAACATGATTGTGTGGTGTGAACTCTAATTTTGATACTGGTGAATTCCTAAGTTTCGAAGTTGACTGCAGCATTTGGTATGTACAGCTTATTTCCACTGTAATGTTCCTCTTAAGTGGATTAATGGTACTGGGATGGACTGAAGCATTGTCTGAAATTGCATATATTACAGACATTCGAACTTTCAAGTAGGGGAGCATTGGCTGTCCCAGTTTCAGTGAGTCAGTCACCAGTAAAGGGAACTCTATCCGGATGGTGTTATTTGTTTTTATTCGATTACTGTCTGCAGCTAGGTGCTTCAAGGAGGACTTCTTATGTGTTTTGTTTTGTACTGGCTGCCAGATCTCATATGTTTTCTTTAGAGCTCTACTGAAATGCTGCTCCTAAGTTATTTGGAGGTCACCACGTCCACCCATTCTCTGCACCTGTTCCATGTTTGGACTGTGTTGCACAAGTCTCCATATTTTGTATTAAAAACTCCCCTTTCTGCTGGCAAGGAAGGCAGGTTTCCTCAAGCAAGGAGGTGGGAATCAGAAGGGGGGAGCCTCACCTGAACACAAGCCACACCAAAACTTAGCATGGCCGCTTTCATGGTACGGGGCTCAAACTACTTATATGGAGCCTAATGCCTCCCATACCCTACTAAAGCCACCTCAAGTTGCAGCCCTTATTGTTTATAAGCTCAATGCAGTGTCAAGTATGGGCCACAAAACAGCCCAGATGCTTGATTTACCAACTCTTCTGAGACTTTCCTGTGCCCCCTCAATGCAGGGCCAAGTATAGTGCCAAAAAAGCACAGATGCTTGATTAACCACCTCTTCTGGGAATCTTCTGGGAGTCTGCTGTGCCGCTTATCCTCCCTGGTTAACCCCTCTTCCAGCAGTGGTTGGCTGGGGCACGAGTTCGCAGTTTATATGTAAGATTTTGAAAATTAAGTTAAAACAGTCTTAAAGTTCCCTTTGGGGAGTGCTTAACAAATTACTAATGATACCAACTTCTACAAGTCCTCCTGCAGGTCTTACTGAGGTAGACAGGACTAAGTATGTCTCAGTATGTCTCAGTGCTCCCCTTGTGCCATTTGCATATACTCACCGCTTCCGCAAATTACTTCGTTTTTCCCCTGGATCCTGTTAGATTCTGCTCGATTCTTACTGATTCCTCCACGCCTCCATTCTCTGTATCCCGTTCTCCGTTCCTGGTTCCTTAGTTCCCTCAAGCCTCAACCTCAAGCTTAGGCTCACCCGCCTGCTCCAAGCTCATGAGCCTCTGCAGCCTGGCACCAGATGAGGTGAGGCAAGGAGGGTGTAGGATGAGGTCAGGCAGGTCAGAAAGGCAGCTAGGATGGTGGATGTGTGCGGTGGTGGGCGGCCCCAGACCCCTGTCTACCAAGAAGGGGAGTCAGGGCAGTTGAGGCAGTCGGGGAAGCGTTGTTCAAAGCCACATAAGCTGCCGTAAGCAGCCAAGCAGCAAGTCGCAAATGGTGAGCAGTGGAGCGGGCTCCTCCTCCTCTACGTTGCTACGTCCTCTACGTCACTACAATCTCCAAAAAATAAACATTGGCAGCAAGGGTAATGGCAGCACAATAGACCATGGAGGGCAGAAGGGAAGGGCAGGGAGTCAGACAAAACAGAGCAGGGGAAGAAGGGCAGGGGCAACAAGCTGACAACTCAGGACAGGTAGGGAGTAGTAGCAGAACAATGAACCATACAGGGCCAGCAGGAGGGGCAATGATAGTTCAATGGACTATGGAGGGTGAGAAGGAGGAGCTAGGCGCACAAACATGTTCGGTTTAGGGCAGGGGGAGTGACTGGGGCAGCAACCTACCACACAGGGCAGGTGAAGGAGACATTGTTAGCACAACAGACGTTGCAGTGCAGGTGGGAGGGGCAGTGGCATTACTACACACCATGGAGAGCAATTGTGTGGGGGCCCAGGTATGCACACAGACACACCAGAGGGAAGGGGAGAAGGAGGCAGCACGCCAACCATGCAGGGCAGGTGAGAAGGACACAGGTAGTATAACGCACAATGAAGGACAGGAGGGAGAGGATGGGGCATGCACATGGACAATGAATCAAGGGTGGTGGAGGAGGTCTGGGGAAACAAAGTAACCATGCTGGGCAGGTTGGAGGGCAGTGACAGGACAATGGAACAGGTATGAGGGACAGGACTAGCAGTAGTGCAATGGGCAACTGTGGGCAAGGTCAGATAGGGGTATGCCTGAATGACACTGGAGGGCAGAAGAGAGGCATGAGCTGAACTCAGACAACAAACGGTGGGGAGAAGAGAGGCAGGGGTTGGAGTAGCACGATGATCATGCAGGGCAGGTGCCAGGGGCAGTGAAAGTGCAACACATCAAGGAGAGCTGGAAGGGAATAGAGACACGCACACAGACCTCGGAGGAAAAGTGGGTGGGAGCTGGGGCATAAAACTGACCATGCAGGGCAGGCATGAGTGGCAGTGCAGTGGCAACACAAATTACCATTGAGGGCAAGAGAGAGAATCAGTACAATGGACCATGGAGGGCAAGAAGGAGGGGATAGGGCTATGGCTCAGACTATAAACGGCAAAGGGAGGGGCTGGGACAGGGGCAGCAAGCTTACCATGCTTGGCAGCTAGAAGCATGATGGGTCATTGCGAAAGTGGCTTCTCAATGGATCATGGTGTGGAATGAAGGAGGAAGGGGCACACATATAGACAGTGGAGGGCAGAGAGGAGAAGGACAGGGACAACAAGCTAACCATGCAGGGCAGGTAGGCAGGACAGTGGCAGCACAATGGTCAGACAGGGACTGAGTGATGGAGAAGTATCATGGACTCAGACAAAGGAGGGCAGGGCGAGAGGGGCAGGGACAACTAATTAACCACAAAAGGCAACCCAGAATGACACTGCCAGCACTTTGGACCATGCACCGTAGGTGGATGGGCAAAGGGGGTGGACTTGGATAACAGAGGACAGGAGAATGTTGGTAAGGGTAGTAAGCTAAGCACAGAGGGCAAGTGGAAGGAGCAGTGACAGCACAAAAGGCCATGCAGGGCAGGAAGGAGGAGGCAGGGCTGACCCTCAGACAAATGAGGGCTGGTATGAGGGTGGCAGTGGTAGAAAGTACACAACGGAGGAGAGGCTTACATGGGCAGGGCAGCACAAGATACTATGGAGGGCAGAAGGGAGGGGCAGGGGCATACTCACAGGGAATGAAAGGAAGGGAGGTGGAAGCAAGGGTCAGGGAAAGCAAGCTGACCTCTTGGGAGAGGCCGAAAGGGGCAGTAATCTGTTCACAGAAGGCTGAAAGGATGGAGCAGGGGCACAAGATAGCGGGCAGGCAGAAGAGGGTCAGGGGCAAGAATCTGACCATGGCGAGCAGGCTGGCAAGGGGAGGCTGAGCACAATGGACCATATCGAGCAAGAGGGAGTGTTAGGGCATGCAAATAGAGAACAGATAGCATGGAGTGGGTGAGGGGGACAGTTGTAGGGTAGCACTCTGACCCCAGAGTGCAGGCTAGCAAGAGCCACACAAAGGAATATGGAGGGCAGGCAAGAAGGGCAGGAGGAAGTACAGGGAAAACAGAGGACAGTGTGGAGGGGGCAGGAGCAGCAAGCTGAGCATTGAGGGTAAGCAACACCTCCTGAGTATAGTACAGAGGGCAGAAAGGGTTAGGTAGAAACTGTAAGCTGATGAAGGAGGGCAGGATGTGGGGACAGGGAATGCAGATGGAGTATGGAGAGCAACCAGAAGGGGAGCTGGGGCAGCTAGCTGACAATGGAAAACAGTAATTTGAGAAGCTGCAATTTGAATAATGTCATCAGGATGGTCATCAGCCATGCCAAAAATGATGTCATTTGAGATGTCATCAGTGATATCATCAATTATGTCATTAATTGTGCCTTGAATGGTGTAATTAGTAAGGTTGTAAGCAGTGCAGGGTGGAGGTGCAAATTATAGTGAGCTCACTACTTTATAACTGGTGAATTTCAGTCTTTCTTTGGTTAGAAGCAGTAGTTGTTTTTTTTTATAATTTAAACTACAAACTTTAATATTACTTAAAGGTTACTTTATCTTTGGCTCCTTCTACATGTACTTCTTCCTATCTTTTGCTCTCTCTACTTCACTCAAAAAATGTACTTGTCTCTGCATCTGTTTTTTCTATCTATATCTTCCTCCTTTTTCTTTATCTTTTCTTCTGATTACCTCATCTTTCTCTGTATACTTTACTTTTTTCCCTACCTCACATATATTTCTATATCATTCTTGTCTCTACCAATGTCTTCCTCTACTTCACATCTCTCACTACACTCTTCACTCTCTTTCCTTCTCTGACATCGTGTCCTGTTTATTTCTCCTACTCAGCAGTTCACACATATAAGATGAAGCAGAGGGACAAAACATGAGAAGAGGATTACCATATTGATTTCGTCAGTGTGTCCAGAAAAAATGCCAGCAATGAAGGGGGTTATATTTGTGGTTCACATATCTTGCAACTAAAGCCAGAGTTTTGAGAGGTATGAGCATATGCTTTTTTTTCTTTTTAAATTATGAAATAGTCCGCTAAATATGTTCTTATTCATTCTCATCACAATTTTCCAAAAATGGGAACATCAAGTTTGTTAGACACTGAATTCACCATAAAATGTTGTTGTTGAAAGTGAAAAAGTAGGTCCAGGTTAAAGAAGAAATGGTTTTATCAATGTTCAACCTTTGTTTTACTTGAGCTATCAACTGTTTTTGCATCGGCTCTGTTTTTGAAGTTTTAACAAATAGCGCCTGATTTAAAGTTCGGTGCATGGATTACTTTAAAATATCCCATCCGCTGTATCACAAATGCATTAAAGACTATGGAATTTGTAATTAAGGGAACGACATATCAGTCATGATTTCACAGAGTATCCCATCTGCCAATGTCAAAACCACACCCATAATTCAATATCAGGTAGCAGCACGACAGCTTCAAAGAGACGAAAAGGGCTAATACATAATAGTCGTTCCAGACAGGAGTCCCGAAACATATCTTGCTGGGGCCCTACAAATCCTTAAGATTTCTCTAGTTATAAGTAGATAATCTTCTTCGTATATAGGGAGATTACCATCTCCCACTTATTATAGAACGAATAGTTTATTTCTCTTTGACCTCGCATAAATAGCACCATTCAAATACTATTTTCGTTGCCACTGTCTATATTTTAACACAATTTAACGCATCAACAACAGGACCTACAAGTGAAAGTTCACAAATACAAACACATGTTACCATATGGGAGACGCAACACGCTTTTCAAGCAACAAAAAAGTAAATAGACAATATACTCTGATTATTCACACCTGGTGCCCCGGGAATGTGAAATTAGGTGGCAATAGCAGCTAGTAATGAGTGAATTTCCAAGAGGCTGACCATAGTGAGATAAACCTTCAAGTCTGACAGCTCAAGACAAGGTCAGGCTAGTATTTCTTTTCTACCTACTTGATTATAATCTGCCTTCAGTGGCACAATATCATATTGTTTCAAGTACACTGTAATTGTTGGCGTTTTTGATGGAGTGAATCAATCTCATCCTTGGATTACTCTGGAAAGGATCATCAACTTTAATTTACTAAATGTCCTGAAAGCCCTACTCGTAGCTGAAATCCAAACTACGACGCAGAAAACTTTCATTTTCTTACGCCTGTACAATTTCACAAGCAGCTTTTTGCATCATTGAATGAAGTACAAATATTAACGTTTTTTAAATGCTTCATTAAATAGGTGTATTTTATTTTACTAAAAATAACTTTTATTCCTTGAGGGCTAATTGAGAGATTCAGTTGAACGCTGTAAGGGTGGAATGTGTGTACAACAAAGTGTCAAATCAAAAATTGTAAAAGTGAATTTGAAATCGCTTCTCTTATTTAAAAATTCACAGGCTGCGCATTTACACGTTTTGAAACACTGACATTGATAAACATTTATATAATATAGTTTCACCATGTTAATTAAGACATCGTTTTCTACAAATTCCACTCAGTGATAAACGTTAACTTTTAAGTAATATGGACTGGCTGGGTTAAATATGTAATAAAGTTCCACCAAATTGACCAATATCAATCTAAATGCCAAGATGATCACACAAATTGTGGAATTAGTTTTCATGTCTAAATGCATGCGCAATTGAAAGTGGTAATTATTGGAGAACAGTACTACCTCCGCCGCCTTCCTAGTCATCGTTATTTCTCTTTCGGCCCATTTACGAGCTAGATGAAGCAGGAGATCCGACATTACAGGAGTTATAATCACATATTTCTTGCTGGAAGTTACATCCGTGCACAGTGGTTAATAACCATTCAGACACTAGGAATAATCTGTACTTTTCCGCATGGTAAGCTCCAATTCCAAGGCCTTCTCTACGCACGTTTGTCATCCATTACAAGCAGCTGGGAGATGGGACTGTGGACAACAAGGTGGGGCGGGGGTCGGATGTTAGGGGGTAATGTGAATCACATGGTGGAGGTGGCAGGGAGCAGGGTGTGGTGTTGGAAAATGAAGGAGATTTAGGCCCATATTTATACTTTTTTAGTGCCTCATTTGCGTCATTTCTGAAGCAAAAACGGCGCAAACTTACAAAATATAATTGTATTTTGTAAGTTTGTGCCGCTTTTGTGTCAAAAAACGACGCAATACGGCACTAAAAAAGTATATATATGGGCCTTAGAATGCGTGTGCGTCTGGTTATGTTAATATTGAGTTCCATGATGCAAGGAGTGACAGATAAGATGTTGGGGGATATGGTTGGAATGGAGATGTCGCCAAATAGAACTGGGCTCAGTTAAATAAAGGTCTTTTCAACTTCTGAGTGAGAGTGTCATCACTGCAAACTTGGTGACAGTTGTGTGATCCCAGCTGCAGAACCTCATGCAGGAAATCGTTTCAGAACTGGAGTCTTCAACAGCAGCAATATTTTTTTTCGGCTGACTCTTGGTACGCATGGTCGCTAGATGGAGCTGTGGCCCCTGGTGTGGAGAGACTCTTGTCAACACTGGAAGAGTGTAAGAAGTAGTTAATTGTTGTGCTGCGTGAGCTTCCCTCACCGATTCCAAGAGCACCACAGCTGTTTGACTCACAATCCTGTGCGCTTGTCACATCCTAAAGTTATGTGCATAACCACCATAAATGCCAACTTGAGAGCTGTCAGTACCCCTTTCAGTTGGCTACATTACCTACTATAGATCCTGCCCAACTGGGCCAAGCAACCATTCTGCACCCGACTCTCCCTCCAGTAGCGTGGATGAGCAGTCAAGGCTCCTTCAGAAGAGAGCGCAGATACACATCAGTGAACACGACTCATAACTCAACGTGCAAGCTTCACAAACAAATAAATCAATTTCCAGTCAACTACTTGTTTTAATATGAAAAGAGGTATTTGAATTCTAATTTTACGCATGCAAAGGTAAACAAGGTTCAAAAGCAGTAACACACTCCACCTTGAAGTCAGGGATCCAGTAGTTGTCAGGGCACTCCCTGCCCTACTAACTTTAGTGCAAGGTGTTCACTGGTACTGCCTATTCACTGATGACCACGTCCAAGGAATGTTACTATTAGGCCTTACTCAAGAGTTCTCCTCTCTGACTTCTTTTGGAAGTTCAGTCACAAGAGTCTACTGGGTCGAGGTACCAATAGCAGTATTTCTCTAGTGGCCCCAAAGGCTTAGTTCATGGATTACCCACACTCCTTGTATGGAACTCTTCAGCGGTGCAGCAAGTTCTTCTCCGGATCGGTAAAGTCGGGCTGCCTACGGTCACAGGTGGCAGCACCCAGCAGGCACAGGCTCTCTCCCCTGAGCCACGCTGCTGACTAGTTCAATCAAACTGAGTTGTTCCCTCTCCGGAGATCACACAGTATGTCAAATGTCCCTTTGCAGCGAGGGTGAACTCCTTGCTCTGATGGGACACTGGTGATCTCCTTTGATCCTCAGGCTTCCTTTAATGTAATTTTCAGTATGCGGGCCAGACCCATCTTGGTCACAGCAGCAGTTTCTTGGTCCTGGGAGATGTGCCAAACCCTTGGCCTCAGCATCTCTGACAGCCCCTACTGGAATACAGGGTGACCACTGTGGCATTCACAATTCTGATCAAGCTGACCCGGCATTGATGTTCTCAATGATCCCGTCTCTGGTGCACAGGGCCACCCAACATAAGGTTGTGTAGTCCTTGTGCACTCCACACAACCCTTGCTCCTTGTCTTAATCTATGGACGACCCTCCTGGCACCCAGGAGTCACTGAAACAATCCAGCACACAGTCTATAGCCCAGTCTGTGCAAGAGCAGATTCCTCACATAGGAAGTCCTCTTGGTTGGGCTCCCCCCTGACCTTGCTCCATTCAACACATTCCTCTTCCTTACAGAGCACACTGATCTTGGTAAGCAGGCAGGCATGAGCGCTTCAGACTCCAGGGCAGGTGGTCTTGGTTTCCCTGGGTAAAGTCCACTCAACCAGTAGGGGGACTAACAAGCTTGGGCCCCCAGGCCTGGTCACAGACAGAAGTCTTGCAGAGCTTCCACTCTTCACACAACCCATGTGGTTGCCCAGCAGATACCAAAGTTTGGGGTCTCATACTCCCATACCTATAGTCCTTTCCCAGGTTCAAAATGTGATTTAGTGTCTGAGTCTTCAAAGTTTTATATTGGTGTTATACTTCTTTGAAATTGACAGTTTTCCCTTTCTTCTTCCTCCTGAATGATGTCTGTCACAGCAGGCAGGGCTCCATGGCTTAATAACCCACAAGATTAATGGGACTGACCAAAGTTCACACCCCGATGTCGGTCACAGTTATATATGCATCAAAAGGTCAATCCTGGGCTCTCAGTACTACTCTTTATGATTACTTTATCAATCCCAATCCTCTCTTCCTGAGATGTGTCCAAGTTCATTAAATTAAAGAGCCCTTTGAAATGCACTGAGAGAGCCTGGCTCCCCCATCTTCCAGCACATGTCTCTCCCAGATTACTGGAATGCAGAAATAAGCACCAGGCAGGTCTGGGCTTCTTAAAATGGAACCCAAGATCATCCAAATATACAAATGCATGCATACCTGCACCCAGTGTACATCTATAGCACACTTGTTGCACAGCACTGTTATACTTATGTATCATGCCACTGCATGCATAGCCACATGCAGCAAATTATTCACTGCACACACCATTCAGTACTACAGCCTTTCTGTATTGTAGCCTAGTGTGTTATTTTAAAAACACACCCTGCCTGCATACACACTTCGGGAAATTGGCACCCTCTTGCAGTACCCCCCTCCCCACCTTTTGCCTGGTTCCTGGATGCAACTTGGACAGGAGTGCGCTGGGATCCTGCTAACAGGTCCCCAGTGCCAGTGTTCTTTCCCTAAAATTGCAAAGCTATTGATACAATGGGCAACACCTTTAGCTGCCACTCTGAGTCTATAGTAATTGGTACTTAGGCACCCAGGGCATGGGGAACTAAGGAGAGGCCCCTGAGGGCTGCAGCACAGATTGTGCAGCCTTCATTTGGCCATGCATCCAGACACACCCAGCACTGCCAGTGCAAGCTGAGTGTCCTGGTGCAATCCTAAATTGCAAACTCGGCATGGCAAACAGCCTGTGTGCCCTGTCCACTACACACTGAATACAATATAGGTACGTTACCCCTCTGGCAGGCCTTCCAGCCTTAAGGCAGGGTGCACTAAGCTGTATGTGTGAGTATAGATGCATGAGAAATATGCCCCAACCATGTCCTTGCCAAACCTGGGACATAGTAAGTGAACAGAGCAGCCATTTTAAATGCATGTGCTGGACACTTGTCAGTCCAAGTTTCACAGCTACATGATGGCTACTCTGAACCCTGGGTTGTTTGGCATCAAACAACTCAGACTGATACATCCAATTTGGAACCAGTATTGGATATGTTGCAAAATGTCCCCAGGGGCCACCTTAGAGATGACCTCTGCAAAGCTAACTAGCAATGCCATGATTGCTGGCCGGTCACAACCAGCCAGCCACCACCAGACAAGATTCTGGAAACCTGGGGTGAGATCCCCTGCTCTCTGGGTCTGAGAACAAACCTGCCCTCTGAGTCCCAGAACAAATGCCTTTCTGGGTGAAGGTGTCACACCTCCCTCCTCTGAAGTGTGCACTGCCATGCTAGCGAGCTTCAAAGGGCTTACTGCCTTTGAAATTTAACCCCTAGGCCTCCTTCTAGCAGCAGATGGCAACCCCAATTACAAACCCCCACTTTTGGCGAGCGCAACAGTGGGAAAAAACACAAAGGATTGGAGAAGTATCTACCATCAGCTTGCACCACCCTTAAGGTGTTGCATGCGAGGTGACCCCTCCATTTCTTTTTCCTCCATCTTGCGTGGTAGGAACATAGCCTATCAGGGATAGGGAAGTGACCTATGCCAACAGAAAGTGGTCACAATGGTTGTAGCTACTCTAAGGTAGATGGCCCACTGGTTACTACTAGGTACTCCCCTAAATGCCCACTAAATGCAGTATTTAGTGGGCACCCCTTGACCAGATATTCAGATTCCAAGGACACAAGAAGACCAGCAACAAAAAAGGCCCAAGGCTCGAGAACTGAAGTCCTGCTGCATCTAGAAAAAGGTGCCAAACCATGCCTGCGGCACCTAGGACTCAACAATCACCGCTGAGGGTTTTCTTGAACATTAGATTGACTCTCAAAATTGCCAGAGGACCACCACTCTAAAAATTACAGAAGATCTTCCTCCAGAGTGAAGGCATCACTCTCCTGCAACCAAGAACAAAAGACTAGTGAAGTCCAATTCACTGTCCGGCTGCTGACCAAGGAGCCAGATGCCCAACCAGACCAAATTTCATCTGAGAAAACCTTGAGGACAAAACCTGCAAGTTTTCCAAGTCTGGTGGCACTGCATTCGTCATAAAAAATAGAGCTTTGGGTGGTCTAGTTTTTACGTCTGTAAGCCAGCGTGTGGTTGCCCGGACTATCTGCACAGTGGGCCCAGCTTTGCACACTACATAGAGAGCCATCCTCCTGCACACACATGTACAATATGCACACTATTCCACACTTCACCTCAGTGTAGAGTACTTCTTGTAAGCAAACAGAGCACGTTTACATCATGCATGCACTTCCACATTTTGCCAATGTTGGCTAGTGGTGAGTTAAACATCCTTTCACTGAACTTTTTTAAAAGGTGGTTGAGCCTGTAGGCCTCACTCCAGTGACATAAATTAAAAAGGTCCCAATCACTACTACTGATCACTACACTGTATGTTGCCACCATGGCTCTCATGCTGCTTAACTCCTAGTGAAGGAGGTAGCCTTCCGCCACTATGAGTACAGTGCTGCGGGCACCCCTCTCGTTCCAACAATGCCTCAATCCTAGAGACAGGTCTATTTCATTGCTCACACACATGATCCGTCTTTGCCTGTGACAAAAAAGCAGCATTAGGGATCCAGACAACAGTACAGTTGGGCACCCAGGGCAGGTGTACACATCACTTACCACGAAGAGGACCTTTCCATCCCAACAGAAGAATCTTCACTGCAATGCAGCTGGTGCACATCATAAGTGTGTCTTGGATCTGTGTGAATGTGTACTCGGATGGGGAGTCAGGCATTGGTACTCCTACAATTACAGTGAGTGTGCATGGTGAGTGTTTTATCAAATTTTTGGTTAAAACACTTTTCAAACTTGTGTTTCTATTAGTGACACTGGCTACTAATTAACCATGTGTGTACAAATTTTCTTATCTCTCCCCCCACAACCATTCCTATAGATGCCACTAGAGCCAGTGATGAAATGGTTTCAGTGGAAGGATTTTTATATAAAGAACATTTTACTACACACATTTGGTTGGGCTAGAAGGGCTAAGATTATATCACCAAATGGAGAATAAAAGGGCTGTGGATGATACAATTGTTTTTGAACATACCTTGGATGATCTGGATAGTTGTTTTAGGGCATCTTTTTGCATATCTGTAGACAGGTTTAATTTTTTTCAAAGGCAGCAGACACTGAGGAAGCAATAGATGACTTTGTTGCGGATTTGAAAAAATATGCTATACCGTGCAAGTTTGGAGTGAAACAGGAGGAACGTATTTGAGACCAGGTTGTCATGAACACTAATGACTCTAATGTTCAAGAAAGATATGGGCCAATGGAGATACCTCTTTGAAGGATGTAATTGCCATTGTTAAAAAAAAATCAGAAATATGAAAACATTGTACTAAGGCAGCATTGAGTAACTCGGAAAAGAAAGATGTGATCTGTAAAATCCTGTCTCATAGTTCTTCTTTTAAGGGTAAACAGTCTCTCTCGCAGGAATTGTACTTAAATCTAAGTCTTCAAAGCAAAAAAACCAAGATGATTTGTAAATTCTCACAAATTGCACAATTGTAAAGGATGTTACAGATGTGGATGTCAAAACCATTTGGCTTATGACAAACACTATCTAATTATTGATGTCTAAAAGAATAACAATTGCTAAAATACTGTGTGGACATACTGTGTAAAAAATATTGAGTACCAGAATATCGACAAGGTAAATGTAAAAACTGCAAACAGGTAAGTATTAAGTTACTATTCTTAACTCCACCTCTATGTACCTTGGAAATATATATATCTTTAAGGTATGTATATGTGGAGTCAAGTACAGTAAAACTTTGCTTTCCAATAAAAATATACCTTCACAATATTTTTATCGTCAACGTTTTTGTCAAAATATTTTGTCCACACAATATTTTTCCTCGATATTTTGCCCAAACACCCCAGCTATAAAGCAATGTTGTTCTAATTGTCCAATAATGGGTCATTATGCAGGGTGTGTTGCAAGAAACAACTGCCTACAACCATCAAGTGTGTAGTTGACAAATCTAACTCATCTGAGGCAGAGAATAAAGGAGTGCAGTCTGTGTTGATTACTGAGTATAACATTCTGGGATGAGTTAATACCATGAAAAAACCAACCTGCTTATTGAGTCTGATTAATATTCCTGTGGATATTAGGGCAGATTCAGGCTCACCTTATAGTACTGTTGATTATGAGGTATTGATTAACAATGTCAAAGATTATCTCCATTAGTGATTATTGTCTTCTAATATTTATCCAGTAACTTTTACTGATCAACCTTTTCCCATGGTTCATTATTGTACTCCAACCTATGAATTGAAGGGAAGGGTAGTAAAAGGGAACTTATATGTAGCTGAGAAGGGTTCATCTATACTTATCTTAATCAATCAAGGGAATATTAGTATCATGTTGAACCCTAATAATCCAGTAACAAATTTTACTTGCGGATGGAGATGGAGATGGATCCGCATCTGTGTCTGCATCTGATTTTTCTCAATCTATGTTCTCACAGTTTCCTGAAGTCTTTGCTGGTAATGTAGGTATGTTACAGGGTTTACAACATTAGACAATTCGTATAGATGCCTCTCTACCCAGCTCACATAAATTAAGGAATACTCCTTTCAGTGTCAGGAATGAAGTAAAAAATAATTGGAAAATGAAGTGATAAGGGCATAATAGAAAAAAATGAGGCAAGTGAATGGTTAGCCCATTTGGTGGTTGAGCCAAGGCAAATTTTAATGTCAGATTGTGATTGATCTATGTGGTTTTTATTCTAACATTGCAATTTATACATTTCCTTCACGAAAGTTCAAGGAAACATTGGCCTAGACAAGGGGTTCGCCACATTAAACTTAACAGCAGCTTAACATCAGGTTGTCTTACATCCTTATAGTAAACATTGACAACTTTCATCACACTTTATGGCTGTTTCCAATTTAATCATGTCATTTGGTCTTGTATCCGCTGAAGCATTATTTCAGAGATGAATGTACCAACTATTTAAAAATCCGGAGTTTGTTATTTCGCTTCACAATTATATTTTGATTGTAGGCAAGAATGTGGCAGTAGGTTTAAGACTGTCTTGAGTACTCCTAGGAACAAAGGACTCATGGCAGAACTTAAAAAGTGCACGTTTACTGTAACATATTTGGGCCATGAGATTAGTGAGAAAGGTATACTTCCCAAGAAGAAAATATTGGAAGCTATTCATAATGCTCCTTCTCCTAGTTCAAAGGATGATGTCAGATCCATTTAGGGTATTGCATAATTCTATTCAACATTTCTACTAAGAGTTCAAAAACAAAAACGTTTGAAATCAGAAAGTTGTTGAATATGTGTAATGTCAGTTTGGAGTGCGTACACTAAGCTGGTTTTGACACCATCAAGAATGACATTTATAATGTCATCCCTCTTCATGGTTTTGACTCTGATGATGTGATTATCATCACCACTTGTACCAGTGGGAAGACGTTAGGAGCAATAATACAGCAGAAAGGCAAGGATAATGTAGAATTACTATATAATTTGCATCATGGTCATTCACCACTGCAGAACAAACATTTTCTACAATTGAAAGAGAATTGATGGCTTGTGTGTGGGGCACATGCATGTTTAGGCAATATGTGTGGGGATTCAATTGTATTATTTGTACAGATCACAAGTCCTAATCCAAAGTCCTAACCACTAATGGTATGAACAAATTAACACCCAGGTTTGCAAGATTGTTTTTTCATTTACTGGATTATAAGTACCTAGTGAAGTATCTCCCAGAGTAAATAACAGGGTGGCAGACTAATTGAGCAGGGCTCCTTAAAGTGTTAGACTCAGAACTGCCAGGGAATGTGGGAGGAGTATTCTGCTGCCATTGTGGATTTTGGAAAGTGAGAAGGAGTTTTTAGAAAGTGTTAGAACTTGGGGGCTTATTTACAAGCGACCTGCATTGCCCGTGCACCATTTTTTTGTGATGCACCGGCAGCACACGCTGCTGAACCATATCTACAAGGCCACACAAAGCCACTTTGCTTGGCTTTTCATGGCCTTGTAATTATGGAGTAAGAAAACACATAGGAAGTTGCTAAATTGCCTTACTTTATGTCAGGGAGGCATTTCCCTGGGTTTTTCCTGGGTATTCTCATTTAACATCCTGGGAGTTTGACACATTCTGAGACTTACAAGGTTTAGTAAACCTAGGAATGCGTCAAAAAACTATGCCACCCCAGAGGTGGCATAAGGGTGACACAACAGGGAGAAACATCTTTATTTTTCCCTTTTTTCCTCATTCCACAGCACACATAGAAGGAGGAAAACACCTCTTGTGATTGTTTTTGTGCAGAAAGGTCTCCCTTCCTTCACAAAAACAATCATCCTCACAACGCAGGCACCCTTGCACCATAGTGCAAGGGTGCCTACAGTGGCAAATAGCAGCAATTTGTGCAACAGCACAGGGTATAAGGGCAGGAAAGCACTATACCTTGTCGATACAGTGCATTCTTGCCCTTTTGTTTTGATGCAGGGCAGTGCAGCAAAAAGTCTGGGGGTGCTGCTCTGCATCAAAATGTTGTACATGAGGCCCTAGGTCACTTGTTGGTAGAGGTCTGCACCCTGTCCAAGTAGGGATCTCAATCCTAGTCAGGGTAAGTCAGATACAGAACCTAATTTAGTCTATGCTCACCCTCTGGTAACTTGACACAGAGCAGTCAGGCTTAATTTAAGAGGTAATATGTAAAGCTTTTGTGCAACACTTAAATTACAGTAACAGTGAAAGCACCACAAAAATACTCCACACCAGTTTTGACAAATAGAATATATTTATCCTAGTAAAACAAGACCAACACAAAAAAATCAAATATGTAAAACTTAAGATATGAATTTTTTAAGAATAAACTGCAATACCGTGCTTAGAAATTAATAGCACCAAAAGGTTTCTTGAGGTCATGCTGGACCTGGCTAAATCCAGAGTTTAGGCTGAACGCGATGGAAGGCAGGCCAGCTAAAGGACCACCACAGGGCAGGCTGAAAAGTAGCTTGGAGGGAGGTTTGCTTCTACGTTTAGGAGGCAGTGCATCAGTTCCAACTGGCACAGTCTGGGGATGCGCCGTCATCGAGGTCCTCAGTTGTCGAAGTAGTGTCCTCGGAGTGAGATGTTGAACTCTCTATGATGAAGTTGATGTGTCATCACCAATCTGTGCATTAAAGCCAGTGCACCAGTGCTGCTGGTGATGCATTACTCCTGAACCATGCAGTCGGGATCTGAAGCTCTCTACCTCAGCGCCAGCATAAATGCATTAGTGTGGAGGGAGAATGTGGTGGCTCCAATCAGAAAAACAGCAATGATGCATTGTTTTTTGCAGGAAAACACCTGCAGAGTCCCCTTTCATGGCCCAGGACTGGATTGGCACCTATTTGCTGGCAAGGACTCACAGGTGGCAGAGTCCAGCAGCTACAGCAGAGTTAGGGGGAGTCTTTGATGGCCGTGAGACTTCAGAACAGGAGGCAAGCCAACAAGCCCTTGGAGTCACATGGCTCTTGAGAGGATGTATGGAGTCAAGTCCAGTTCTTCTCATTCCCAGGCAAGAGGCAGCAGGCCAACACAGCAAAGCAGTTCAGCATAGTAGCAGTCCTTCTTAGCAGCACAGCAGTCCTTCTTCCTGGCAGAATGTCCTCAGATCCAGAAGTGTACTGATTTGGTGGGTTTTGGGGTCCAGTATTATATCCAATGGAGTCTTTGAAGTGGGGAGACTTCAAAGATGGGCCTTTGATGTGCACAAGGTCCCTGCTCTTCCTTCCCTGGCTCCATACACTCTAAAGGTGGTTATATAGCTCTTTGTGGGGATAGGCACACCCCTATTCAGGTGTAAGTGTCAGCTCTTCCCTCCCATCTAGTACAGGAAGGCCCATCAACCTAGTGTTGGACCATCAGGATGTAAATGTCATACCCCAGCTCCCTTTGTGTGTAACTGTCTAGAAGGAATGCACAAAACCCAGCTATCACCCACCCCAAACATGTATTCAGACAGGCAGAGGCAGAGCACAGTTAAAGTAAGAAAATGGCAACTTTCTAAAAGTGGCCTTTTCAGACATCCAATTTAAAGTCTGACTTCACTATAAATTGTGTTTTAAAAGTATGAGCCAAGAGACACCAAACTCAAAAGTATGTATTTTCCCAATTGGAAAAAAACACATAAAGACTGTTTCAAGGTAATCAATCAATCAATCATAACATTTGTAAAGCGCACTATGTACCCGTCAGGGTTTCGAGGCGCTGGTGGTGGGGGGGGGGGGTGAGCTGTTAGCGGTCGAAGAGCCAGGTCTTGAGGAGTCTCCTGAAGGTGAGGAGGTCCTGGGTCTGGCGCAGTGAGGTGGGGAGAGAGTTCCAGGTCTTGGCGGCGAGGAAGGAGAAGGATCTGCCGCCGGCGGTCTTGCGCTGGATCCTGGGGACGATGGCGAGGGCGAAATTGGCAGAGCGGAGTTGACGAGTGGGGGCGTAAAAGTTGAGTCTGGAGTTGAGGTAGGTAGGTCCGGTGTTGTGTAGAGCCTTGTGAGCGTGGGTGAGGAGTTTAAAGGTGATCCTCTTGTCCACGGGGAGCCAGTGGAGGTCCTTCAGGTGAGGGGAGATGTGGCATCGGCGGGGTATGTCAAGGATCAGGCGGGCGGATGCATTTTGGATACGCTGGAGTCGTTTGATGTCTTTTGTTGGGATGCCTGTGTAGAGTGCATTGCCGTAGTCAAGTCTGCTACTGACGAGGGCTTGGGTCACCGTCTTTCTGGTTCCTGTTGGGATCCACTTGAAAATTCTGCGGAGCATTCGAAGGGTATTAAAGCAGGAAGAGGAGACGGCGCTGACCTGTTTGGACATGGTGAGGGCTGAGTCCAGGATGAACCCGAGGTTTCTTGCGTGGCTGGCTGGGGTGGGTGGGGGTCCGAAACCGGTGGGCCACCAGGAGTCGTTCCAGGCCGAAGGGGTGCGCCCGAGGATGAGGACTTCCGTCTTGTCGGAGTTGAGCTTCAGGCGGCTGTCATTTATCCACTCGGCGATGGCTTTTAGTCCCTCGTGGAGGTTGGTTTTGGCGGTGAGTGGGTCTTTGGTCAGGGAGAGGATGAGCTGGGTGTCGTCGGCGTAGGAGATGATGCTGAGGTGATGTTGGCGAGGGGGGTCATGTAGACGTTGAACAACGTAGGGCTGAGGGAGGATCCTTGGGGGACGCCGCAGATGAGGTTGGTGGCTTTGGAGCGGAAAGAGGAGAGTCGGACTCTCTGGGTTCTGTCGGTGAGGAAGGATGAGATCCAGTTGAGGGCTTTATCCTGGATGCCGGCTCCATGGAGGCGGGTCAGTAGGGTGCGGTGGCAGACTGTGTCAAAAGCGGCTGATAGGTCGAGGAGGATGAGGGCCGAGGTTTCGCCGTTGTCCATTTGGGTTCTGATGTCATCTGTGGCGGCGAGGAGAGCAGTCTCGGTGCTGTGGTTTCGTCTGAAACCGGATTGAGAGGGGTCTAGGATGGAGTTGTCTTCGAGGAAGTGGGCGAGCTGTGTGTTGACGATCTTCTCGATGACTTTTGCTGGAAAAGGGAGGAGAGAGATCGGTCAGAAGTTTTTGAGGTCGTTGGGGTCAGCCTTGGGTTTCTTGAGGAGGGGTTGGATTTCTGCGTGTTTCCAGCTGTCTGGGAAGGTGGCGGAGTCAAAGGAGAGGTTGATGATCTCGCGGAGTTTGGGGGCGATGATGGCGTTGGCTTTGTTGAACACGTGATGAGGGCATGGGTCCGTGGGGGAGCCTGAGTGGATGGTGTTCATGGTTGTTATTGTTTCGGTGTCGTCCACGTGGGTCCAGGCGGTGAGGCGGCAGGCGTCTGTGGAGATGTCAGGGGTGGGGTCTGGCGGTGGAGTGGCGTTGAAGCTGTCGTGGATGGTTGTGATTTTCTGGTGGAAGAAGGTGGAGAGGTCGTCGCAGAGTTTCTGGGAGGGCGGGATGTCGTTGGAGTTGGCGTTGGGGTTTGAGAGTTCCTTCACGATGCCGAAGAGTTCTTTGCAGTCGTGGGCGTTGTTGTTGATGCGTTCAGTGAAGTGGGCGCGCTTGGCGACTCGGATCCGTTGGTGGTGTTCACGGTTGGCGTTTTTGAGGGAGGCGAGGTTGTCGGGTGTGCGCTCTAAGATCCACTTCTTCTTGAGCTTCTGGCAGAGGCTTTTGGAGGCGGTCAGTTCGTCTGTGAACCAGGCTGGTTTTTTCTTTCCTTGGTTGGCGGTGGGTTTCTTGAGTGGGGCTAAGGTGCTGGCGCAGTCGAGGATCCATTGATGGAGGTTGATGGCGGCAGTGCTTGGGTCGGTTGAGCCGGGTGGAGGGTCTTTGACGAGGGTGCTGGTTAGTTGGTCTTGGGTGATTTTTCCCCAGCGGCGGTGAGGAGGTCGAGGGATGCGGTGGTGTTCGGTGATTTTCGTATAAGAGAAGTGGACGCAGTGATGGTCGGTCCAGTGGAGTTCGGAGGTGTGGCTGAAAGAGATGTGGTTGCTTGAGGTGAAGAGGGGGTCAAGAGTGTGTCCGGCGATGTGGGTGGGAGTGTTGACCAGTTGACGGAGTCCGAGGTTGAGGAGGTTGGAGGTCAGAGATGCGGTGTTGACGTCGTTGTTATTTTCCAGGTGGTAGTTTAGATCTCCCAGGAGGATGTAGTCTGGGGAAGAGAGGGCGTGGGTGCTCGCGAGGTCGGCGACGGTGTTGCTGAAGGGGGCTCTTGGTCCTGGAGGGCGGTATATGAGGGTTCCTCTGAGGGTCGTGTTGGGGTCCGTGTGGATCTGGAAGTGGAGGTGTTCGGCTGTCTTGAGGGTGTCGTCCGTGTGGGTGTGGATTTTGAGGGTAGATTTGTGGGCGATGGCTATTCCGCCGCCGATTCCGTTGGTTCGATCTCTTCTGGTGATTTTGTATCCCTCCGGTATGGCGATTGCGATGTCCGGGGCCGAGGAGTCGTTCCACCAGGTTTCGGTCAGGAAGGCCACATCAGGGGCGGTGGTGTCGAGTAAGTCCCAGAGTTCAATGGCGTGTTTTCGTGCGGAGCGTGTGTTGATGAGGATGCAGTTCAGGTGGTTGGTGTTGGGAGTTCTTGTTGTTGGCTTCACCGTTCTGTCGCAGGAGAAGTTGCAGGTGCGGCAGGAGAAAGGTCCTTTTGTGTGCTTCGGGGTTGCAAGGAAGCACTCTGCGGAGGGGCCGGGGTTGAGTGCGCGGAGTACGTTGGTTGAGTAGCGGATGCGGGTGATGCGGGGGGCGTGAGGACCAGGGGGGGTGGCGCTGGGCACGGTCCAGGCGCGGACGGGCGCAGACGGGGTTGCCTCTGGCGCGCCAGCGGCGCGGACGCGCAGCGCCAGCCATTAAGAAGGGAGGGGGGAGGGAGGAGCAGCTGGGAGGCGGGAGGGAGCGGCGAATGGGGGCGCGAGGGGGGCGGGGCCGCAGGGAGGCAGCGGCAGGGATCGGAACGCTTGGGGGAGCGCACAAGGGGCAAAAGCACAAAAAACGAGCAAAATTAAAGGCAATCACAATAGAAAACACACAGTCTGAAATACAGTAATGGCACAGTACACGATCGGGGAGACAGCAATCAGGGGGGCACAACGGGGGCAGAAGCGCCGGCGGCGAGGCGCAGAAAAATCGGAAAAACAATCAGAAAAACAACTTACAGGACGTCGGAAGCGGCACACGGGTCAAGTGGAGCTAGGCAGAGCCCACTATACACCAGGGATGAGGCGCAGGAGGATGCCTGCGGGTGGAGGAGGGCCTCGAACACGCAAACAGCAGCGTGGTCGGGGGACAGAGGCAGGAGGCAGCAGGTTGGTGCTGCGGTCGTGGGGGGCGAGCTCAGGACCTGAAACAGGTCAGAGGTCGCTTACTCACGACGCGCAGCGCCAGCCATTAAGAAGGGAGGGGGGAGGGAGGAGCAGCTGGGAGGCGGGATGGAGCGGCGAATGGGGGCGCGAGGGGCGCGGGGCCGCAGGGAGGCAGCGGCAGGGATCGGAACGCTTGGGGGAGCGCACAAGGGGCAAAAGCACAAAAAACGAGCAAAATTAAAGGCAATCACAATAGAAAACACACAGTCTGAAATACAGTAATGGCACAGTACACGATCGGGGAGACAGCAATCAGGGGGGCACAACGGGGGCAGAAGCGCCGGCGGCGAGGCGCAGAAAAATCGGAAAAACAATCAGAAAAACAACTTACAGGACATCGGAAGCGGCACACGGGTCAAGTGGAGCTAGGCAGAGCCCACTAGACACCAGGGATGAGGCGCAGGAGGATGCCTGCGGGTGGAGGAGGGCCTCGAACACGCAAACAGCAGCGTGGTCGGGGGACAGAGGCAGGAGGCAGCAGGTTGGTGCTGCGGTCGTGGGGGGCGAGCTCAGGACCTGAAACAGGTCAGAGGTCGCTCACTCGCGACGCGCAGCGCCAGCCATTAAGAAGGGAGGAGGGAGGGAGGAGCAGCTGGGAGGCGGGAGGGAGCGGCGAATGGGGGCGCGAGGGGGGCGGGGCCGCAGGGAGGCAGCGGCAGGGATCGGAACGCTTGGGGGAGCGCACAAGGGGCAAAAGCACAAAAAACTAGCAAAATTAAAGGCAATCACAATAGAAAACACACAGTCTGAAATACAGTAATGGCACAGTACACGATCGGGGAGACAGCAATCAGGGGGGCACAACGGGGGCAGAAGCGCCGGCGGCGAGGCGCAGAAAAATCGGAAATACAATCAGAAAAACAACTTACAGGACGTCGGAAGCGGCACACGGGTCAAGTGGAGCTAGGCAGAGCCCACTAGACACCAGGGATGAGGCGCAGGAGGATGCCTGCGGGTGGAGGAGGGCCTCGAACACGCAAACAGCAGCGTGGTCGGGGGACAGAGGCAGGAGGCAGCAGGTTGGTGCTGCGGTCGTGGGGGGCGAGCTCGGGACCTGAAACAGGTCAGAGGTCGCTCACTCGCGACGCGCAGCGCCAGCCATTAAGAAGGGAGGGGGGAGGGAGGAGGAGCTGGGAGGCGGGAGGGAGCGGCGAATGGGGGCGCGAGGGGGGCGGGGCCACAGGGAGGCAGCGGCAGGGATCGGAACGCTTGGGGGAGCGCACAAGGGGAAAAAGCACAAAAAACGAGCAAAATTAAAGGCAATCACAATAGAAAACACACAGTCTGAAATACAGTAATGGCACAGTACACGATCGGGGAGACAGCAATCAGGGGGGCACAACGGGGGCAGAAGCGCCGGCGGCGAGGCGCAGAAAAATCGGAAAAACAATCAGAAAAACAACTTACAGGACGTCGGAAGCGGCACACGGGTCAAGTGGAGCTAGGCAGAGCCCACTAGACACCAGGGATGAGGCGCAGGAGGATGCCTGCGGGTGGAGGAGGGCCTCGAACACGCAAACAGCAGCGTGGTCGGGGGACAGAGGCAGGAGGCAGCAGGTTGGTGCTGCGGTCGTGGGGGGCGAGCTCAGGACCTGAAACAGGTCAGAGGTCGCTCACTCGCGACGCGCAGCGCCAGCCATTAAGAAGGGAGGGGGGAGGGAGGAGCAGCTGGGAGGCGGGAGGCGGGAGGGAGCGGCGAATGGGGGCGTGAGGGGGGCAGGGCCGCAGGGAGGCAGGGATCGGAACGCTTGGGGGAGCGCACAAGGGGCAAAAGCACAAAAAACGAGCAAAATTAAAGGCAATCACAATAGAAAACACACAGTCTGAAATACAGTAATGGCACAGTACACGATCGGGGAGACAGCAATCAGGGGGGCACAACGGGGGCAGAAGCGCTGGCGGCGAGGCGCAGAAAAATCAGAAAAACAATCAGAAAAACAACATACAGGACGTCGGAAGCGGCACAAGGGTCAAGTGGAGCTAGGCAGAGCCCACTAGACACCAGGGATGAGGCGCAGAAGGATGCCTGCGGGTGGAGGAGGGCCTCGAACACGCAAACAGCAGCGTGGTCGGGGACAGAGGCAGGAGGCAGCAGGTTGGTGCTGCGGTCGTGGGGGGCGAGCTCAGGACCTGAAACAGGTCAGAGGTCGCTCACTCGCGACGCGCAGCGCCAGCCATTAAGAAGGGAGGGGGAGGGAGGAGCAGCTGGGAGGCGGGAGGGAGCGGCGAATGGGGGCGCGAGGGGGGCGGGGCTGCAGGGAGGCAGCGGCAGGGATCGGAACGCTTGGGGGAGCGCACAAGGTGCAAAAGCACAAAAAACGAGCAAAATTAAAGGCAATCACAATAGAAAACACACAGTCTGAAATGCAGTAATGGCACAGTACACGATCGGGGAGACAGGAATCAGGGGGGCACAACGGGGGCAGAAGCGCCGGCGGCGAGGCGCAGAAAAATCGGAAAAACAATCAGAAAAACAACTTACAGGACGTCGGAAGCGGCACACGGGTCAAGTGGAGCTAGGCAGAGCCCACTAGACACCAGGGATGAGGCGCAGGAGGATGCCTGCGGGTGGAGGAGGGCCTCGAACACGCAAACAGCAGCGTGGTCGGGGGACAGAGGCAGGAGGCAGCAGGTTGGTGCTGCGGTCGTGGGGGGCGAGCTCAGGACCTGAAACAGGTCAGAGGTCGCTCACTCGCGACGCGCAGCGCCAGCCATTGAGAAGGGAGGGGGGAGGGAGGAGCAGCTGGGAGGCGGGAGGCGGGAGGGAGCGGCGAATGGGGGCGCGAGGGGGGCGGGGCCGCAGGGAGGCAGCGGCAGGGATCGGAACGCTTGGGGGAGCGCACAAGGGGCAAAAGCACAAAAAACGAGCAAAATTAAAGGCAATCACAATAGAAAACACACAATGTCCCAATATAAACCTATGGGAGAGATAGGCTTTGCCACAGTGAAAAGCAAATGTCATAGTTTTTCACTACCAGTACAGGTTAAACTGAAAAGTAAGTACATGCCCAACATTTTAAATATACTGCACCCTGCCCTTGGAGCTAGCTGGGGCCTAAATTGGCTTACATTTACTTGAAAATAGTGTTTGGGCCTTGCAATTGGGGACACTTGCCAGGTCAAAATGGCAGTTCAAAACCACGCACAGGCTCAGCAGTGGCAGGCCTGAGACATGTTTTAGTAGGTGGCACAGTCAGTGCTGCAGGCCCATTAGTAGCATTTAATATGAATGCCCTGCACATATATAGTGCACTTTACTAGGGACCTATATGTAAATGAAATATGCCAAATTTGGATAAGATAATGTCACCATGTTTAGAGTACAGAGCACCTGCACTTTAGCACTGGTTAGCACTGGTGATGTGCACAGAATCATAAAGCCAGCAAAAATGGATTCTGCAAAAAGTAAAGGGAAAAGACAAAATGTTTGGGGATGACCCTGTAGAAAAGGCCAGGGCCAACAGAGAGGACTGGACTGATGGATATAAGCCAGATCTAGTACTGGTGAAGGGTCAGAAATATATATTAGTAGGCTGGCCTTTCAAGCACAGTGTTAGCATTGAGGTACTCAATTTTTGGAAACTTAAAAATGAACTATTTTTGGAAGAGGATACATTTCTCATAAGTAATGACAGAATAATTCCTCCTAGTTGTCCTAGGAAGAAAATCCCACATATCAATCATGAAGGACATTTAGGCATCATAAAGAATAAGAAAAGGAATGAGATTCAGTATAGGTGGATGGGAATTCATATTGACACTGAATGATTTGCAAGGAATTGTCTTGAATGCACTACAGCATACAAGTCTTTGGTTATGTTTAGACCATCCTTGTGTCCCAATAAACCTAGCAATAGATATTTTGGGACCCATTATGAGTTGGTGTGGGAGTATGTAGTTTATTTACAAAATGGCTGTAATTGTGTGTTCTTAAGGATATTGATTCAGCGGCTGTAGTAGGATTTCTTGATGAAACCTTTTACGTGAGATTAAAGAACAAGGGTCCGTAAACAAGAATCAATGAAATACCCCTCTTGTGAGAAAAAGTAAAGTATCCAGGAATTATCCAATTGACAAAAAAGAGAACTTTTTAGTTTCAAAATTAAAGTTAAGGATAGTTTCCGAATTGTACCCCCACAGTGGTAGTCCAGAACAAGTGTTAAAAACAGAGGAAACACAAAAATATTAAGCAAAGAGCATAATGTAACCGACAACCACATACAAAATTCATGTGACTATTTACAAAACAGAACACTACTGCACCCAAAATAGTTTAAACAAAATCTGGCGGGTCAGAGTGTAAGTCGACAATGTTTCAATCCCTTTACAATGTGAAATCATCATCAGGACAGGTCATAGTTTGCGTGGATCCATAAATCAATAATAGCATGAGAGTTATGAACACCGGTAGAGGCAAGGGAAAAGGGGGGAAGGAAGAAAATAAAAAATTAATCAAGGTCTTGAAAGTATACGTTCAGATTGTGACAACTGAAGGAGCATGCAGCAAGCTACTGATCATGCAAATATAGCAACATGGTGTACGGTTATGCTTTTATCGCTTATAAAGATGGGGCTGTATACCTCTGCACAGATAGAAACAAGACATAAGATAATTCTTCTGATGCCTAATCAGATGGTGACTTTACAATGAGACAGATTGTGCAACAGAGATGTGGGTGAGATGTCAATAAGTACATGTGAACTGGACACATGCACTGTAAGTATGTGGGGAAGAAAACTTAGGGCCAGATTTTAAAGTTTCTTGCGCCCGTAGCGGCACATTTGTGGACTGCCAACTTCCCAGGGCTTTAATATATGAAGTATGTTGGGGGGGCATAGCCTACTGTGTCCCTGGGACTTCCACCTCCCCAAGTCAAAATGCCTTACATACAGTATAGGGGTACTGCGGACCTCCGCGCCCTAGGGATGACCAACTCCCTAGGGCAAAATGCCTTACTTATAGTGAGGGGACCTGCAGACTCCCTCACACCCCAGGGGCCACCATCGCCCCTGGGCAATTGAATGAATATAAAGGGTCCACACAGCACCCCGCAGCCCCGGAGACTACCACCTCCCCGGGACGTAATTGAAATAATGAAGAGGGTGTGTTGCACACAACCAGTCCAGGAGCCCACCACCTTCCAGGGCATAGTAAAATGTTGGAGGGAAGCTGCGGGGACCCCCTTGAGAAGCCAATAATGGCCCTGGGGACCACCACCCCCCAGGAGTGGCTCCTACTATGCCCGGGGTGCCAACCACCAGGACATAGTTGTTTGCTGTGACTTGGTGGGAGCTTTGACAGCAAACATTCTGATTCCAGCAAGTGAGACCTGTCAAACAGCACTCTCTTGCTGGGAGCAGAACTTTCCTCTGTTTTCCTGCCCACAAACATGCAGGCAGGGAAACAGAGATGGAGAGCTGCATGTTTAGAATCTCCCTGACTCTGACAGCAATGCCGGCTCCTGCAGGAAGTGGGAGCCGGATGGAACCACGGGGCCTTGAGGTTCTCCTTGTGGTCCCATTGCAAACTGGAGGGCACCCAGGAGATATGGCCGGGCCCTGGGGGTTGGGGTTATCAGGGTCAAAACCAACTCTCCCCAAAATATATATTAGGGCTGGGCCCCAGGGGAAGGGTCCTTGGAGCCAAAATCAGCTGGTGGAGGGGGTCCAAGCAGCCCCCCAATCTAAAAAAAAATATTATGAGGTTGGGCACCCAGGGATGGATCACAAGGGCCAAAATCAACCAGGGGAGAGGTGACTGCCAGCCCCCCTCCTACAGTTACTGAAGGTCGGGCCCCAGGGCATGAGGTCCCGGGCCGAGATTGGCCTGTGGAGAGGGACTGGGTGACCCTCCTCCCCCCAAAAAAAAGTATATGTTGATGCAGGGCCCTGGGTGATGTGGTCCCAGGGCTGAAACTGGCTAGAAGAGAGAGCCCCAAGAATTTAAAATAGAGCATTCCTTTTAGGGAGCTGCTGAGGGTAAAGAGAAATTGTAGTACAGAGGAGACACACTGACAAGAAGAAATCACCATGCTCAAAAGGTTTAGAGAGCTAGGGTGTGTGCAATGGGTTTTAAATAAGGCAAGAGACAAAGCAAGAAGTGTAGACAGGACACAGACCCTCTGTGACAACACTGTGAATTACATAACAACCACACAAACGGATGTGAGGGTCATATTGTCATATAACAATGACTCCAAGGAGATTTGTAGTATCCTGGATAAACACTGGGATAGCCTAAAAGGCGACCCACATATTGGCAATAAATTGGTGGGAAGACCACAAAGTACCTTTAGGAAGGGACAAAGTTTGAGGGACATCCTAGTACACAGTGACATCACTCCCAGACAAAGCCTGAGGGATCAAGCATTACATGGCTTTTTTTTCCCATGAGGACATTGCAAATCCTGGAAACACAGGATGATAGTACAGAGACTCTCTGCACACCAAGGAAGTAAGGAGTATATGATGAGGCAATTCCTTAAATGTAATACACAATATGTTGTTTATATCCTGGAATGTCCCTGCCATTTGAGATATGTAGCGAGTACTACACATATGGTGAAGAAAAGAGTGATGGAACATATGGGAGCCATTATGAATATTGATTCCCATTATCCAATAGCAAGATGGTTTAAAGAGAAGCATGAGATGAATAGGCTTTTACTCTCCTTTTATGCAGTAGAACAAATACCACATAGTGTGAAAGGAGGGGACAGCACATTGGGGCTTAGAAAACGGGAATACAAACTTATATTAGAGCTAGAAACAAAGGTCCTAGGTGGCTTGAACTCCAAAGAGGAGCTGTGTGTACACTAACACTTGCAATCAGTCTTGTGCCACACCAATCTGCGCAATACTATGAGTGTTTGGTTTTAGTTGTTCTTGTTTTAAAAGAGTTTTGAACAAGGTTATAAAACAATGTTCACTATGCTTTTTTTTTATCCCAGGAGCAAAGGACGGGGATCTTATGAATGCATGAGGAAGTCTGCAGGATGGTCCCCTATCCTTTTCTTCATCTTCAGAATCAAGAGAATTTACATTCAGATAAGATCTATATTTTTTTCTATTTAGTTTTTATTTGTTTTTTCTCAGTGAAGATCTTCTTTTATCTGGCAGTAGAACAATTAAAGACACCAGGTGATGTTATAGAAACCAACAAGATGATTTTTTCCCTCTATATTGCAGAATGGCCTGTATGCATATATTCATAGCCACTTTGTACCATCATTGTGTGATGCACTAGACATTGATCATAATAGTGCCAAGTAGAATTATGGTGGTTAACACATAAGTTGCTTAGCCACCTCCAGGGAACAAGTATTATAATATTAATTGAAACTCTATTGATGCTCCATTTTGGGCTACGCTCATGTACAGTGTCGTCTTAAACTATGCGTGGAAATTCCATTCATAGAAAGTATATTGTAGACCATGATATAATGTGCGTAGCATATTACACATCTATACAACTTTCAAATCCAATAAGAACTTTGTGTGCATGTGAAGCCACACTGGTGTATTCAATTTTAAATATATAGCTCCTTTTGATCAACCTGAGGGTAGGTTTTCAATATTCTGATCATAATTTGGTTGTTACTTTCCTGCAGTGTGAGTATTGCACACTATCAGAAAATTTGAAATGAGTTGAGCAGCCAATCTCATTCAACAATATAAGATACTTAACATGTATATGTCAGATTGCTATATTTCAAAAAGGCTGCTGTTTTTCTCCAACATTTGTCTTTGTATACTCACAATAGTCCTTTGCTTCTGTTAGTGTGTTGACACTGTTTAAATGCACTTTTGTAGTACTAACGTGTTCATGTGATCAAGCCCATTTAGTGGGCAAAACGCATTATAAACAAAGTGCAGTAAAGTTTTTTACTGCAATTACTGAGTGAGCATTTCACTTTTTCTTAACATGTGACATATATATATATATATATATATATATATATATATATATATATATATATATATATATGTATATAAGACCAATTTAAGATGTCAATGGTCTCTGTGGGCCAAAGGAGAGGGAAACTGCACTCTAAGGCAGTGCTCTCCCTTAGTGTATACTAAAGTGTCACTATAGCCAAACAATAAATCACACTCACTTTCCTTAATAGCATACACTAACATTATAAGGTCCATCCCAGGTGAATATCTAGTCCTGCAGTCCCTGTTGCACTCCCTGTGCACAAATACCGGGCTGTGCACAACCTCAATACCCTACACATTGCACATACATGTGTGTACACACATGGGCAGATGTGTTCATGTGTAACCAGCCAAGTGCCCATTACCCTTGCTGCTTCGCAGTGGCCTTATCCTAAAAGGCAGACACTGGTGGTAAACATGTGCAATCTGTTTGTCGTATGATTACCATGGGTGAGGCACCAGTAGTGAGACTCACCCGCAGCAAAAAGCCCAATGCCAGGAGATCAGAAAAAGCTAAATAATCTGGGAGTACTGAATGAGGGGAAACCAACTGCTACATTTCCAAACTCAGACCAACGCTTCCTTCCTTTTTGAGTTTCTAGCATACTTTCAGAACCACAGGGCACTTCAGTATCTTATCAGGAACATGTTGTACTTTTGGCTGTAGTAAACCAGTGTCAGGAAAGCTGCCGACCCTGCCACAGGCAGATCGACATATTGACAAATGGTATGTTTTAACATTTAAAAGTCAAACTCCAGTTCTAGTACTTCATTTGCACCTGTGCCAGGCCATCTCACATGACAGGCAAGGTCACTAGAGTCTGAATGTCTGCTCCTACATCTGCAACCCAGCTTGGTCTGCATGGCCCCACCTGCCCATATAATGGTAGAAAATATTGACACCCATTGTAGTGTTGCATTTCAGGCCAGAAGAACTTTATCCTGCACCCGTATTCTGATCTTTCTTGTTGCAATCAATGCCGTCAGTCACAGAACATTAAATACCCTCGTCATGTGACGAGTCAGTAGCCATTATCTATCATTTTACAGTCAGATCATAGGACAGCCTCAAAGATAATACAGGAAAGCCTTTATGATGCATTCAAGAATATCTTCCTCTGATTAATTCTGTTTTTCCCCTGTTCAGGGCTGTAAAGCACAATGACCAGGATACCTTTCATTTAACGCCCTTACTCTTCACTACAATAACATCTATTGCATAACGGTGACGTACGTTTGGCACATCTGTTTGCCCATCCAACAAAAGGAAAGGATCCTAATTTAAAACTCACTTATAGAGGTTACAACAACTTCATATGCCATGTGCTGTCACTCTTCACACTACATTTTGGCCATCCAAGGGTCTAATGTTGCTTGGGGCTTCCTGCCCATGCAGTTGTAGGCAAGATTCTCATTTTCTGGGAAACTCGGCAGAGGGTTGGTGAGCAGCCATGGTGATGGGGGAAAGAAGGCCAGATTCAAGGAGTTATGGGAGCCCTCTGCAACGGCAAAAACAGGTCACGGTGTTCCCAGGTTTGGATGTTTTTGGAAAATTCATCTTTTCTGGACTTTCAGAAGAACATTGAAATATCGTCAGACATTTTGAAACTTTTATTACAAGACAGGTGATAGAGCGTTCCGACCTAATAAATTACCTGTATTTGGACGCTCTTGGGTCGATGAATCTTTTGACCAAGTGGGGCTCTCTTCACCCAAGATTAGTCAATTTAATCAAATCAATAATCAATAACGAACATAAGCAATGCCCTGATCAACATAACACTTCACAATTAATCCAGAAAAAATTTCGGCGAACCATGACCTTCCGGCCATGAATAACCACACCAGTTTATTCAAAGTTAATGAATTTATTTCCCTATATTAACAAAGCTAGCACGATATAAATGTGTCTCAACACCAAATGATATATGTAAATGAACATTAATAGCTGTCCATAACGGCGGAAAAGATGCAATCTATGCAGCATTTGAATAACAATGCATTCGATAATAGCAATGCAAACCACTAAAACTATAATCTGTAATGGGCTAATTGCATACATTAGTCAGCATAACAAGGTCTCAAATTGCATTGTGCGACAAATGAATCCTCATCTAACCTCAAATTAGCATCTGCATGTGGGACTTCATCCAAAAACAATTTAGCAACATTGATTTGGAAAACTCCTAACTAGGGCTCTTATAAAAAATCAGCAGTTGGTTACCTAAAAAGAAACACAATGCAATTGTACATTTTCCTTTCATATTTACCAATTTCAATCAGCATTCAAGGAAGTCTTCGTCTCACAGGTACCGGTTTCGATCAGCATGGGACGGGGGCAAAGGGGCAGGGTGGACGGGGCAATTGCCTCACAGCGGCAAGATAAAAGGACAAAACTACTACTTTATGCAAAGGGGCAAATCGAAGTTAAAGTCTCTAGGGCGAGAATTACTTAAAGTCTCTTTCTCTCGATTAGAGAAAGCATCAAAGTCTCATTCAAAATGGCGTCGAACATCAATTGGCATCGTAGAAGATGGCAAAATGACGAGGTCGGCAAGATGGGCCATAATGGCTGCAATGGGCAATAATGTCCTCCATGGGTGCAATGGGTAATGGCCAATGGCTAATGGCTAATGTCTAATGGCAAATGGCTGCTTTCTTCTTGTGCACCAGGTTTAAATAAACAACAGTTCAAATCCAGTAGGGTCTTCCATTGGAGGGTTCATAGGTTGGCTTCAAATTGTCCAATCAAAAACAACAATTCACAAGCTTCTACCTAGGCATACATTATCCTTGGAGTCGGGAACGTAAGTTGCAACATATTTTACCAATTAACTCACTTTCAGAGCTTCCATTGTCTGCACCTGCAGATTGACCTTGGAGCAAAGAAGAAGATGCCAGGCTGACACGAAACCTTAAAGATAAGCATGTGAACCGATCTCACTGGAAAAGTACAGCTTCAAGCAAGAATACACGTTTTATTAGCACATTAGAAAAACACGAGCATCTAAACCGTGAGACAAGGCAACTAGGCCGAAGCCTCCACTAAAGTTATGCTAAGTTAAAACATTTCAAACAAGCAAATCATGGCACACGTTTACGGTTATGTCAGATTAGTACAATTCTAATACATCACGTTATATAAAGCACGCTTATAAATGTTGGCGAACTACTCTGAGGGCACATTTGTCCCCGTACAATCTTTATTAGTTCGGTTAAAGTCACACTTGATTATTTCAGCACTACGTTTATGCGCTAATAAATGTAAAACCTTCGTTTCTGCGTCATCACAGGCACGGGTTTCCCAATTTCTTTTTGTTGCAAGAACGCCTGCCAGAAAAAGAAGCAAGTTAAAAGGTTAGCGACGTGGATTTTTATGAATCAAAGACAAACGACAGATCTAGAGATATTTTTTGGGGTTAAGTCTGCAAATTGTGCAGAAAATTTGTTAAATGCATAATGATGGGGAAAATACAGCTTTTGCACAATCACATATTTGCAATGACCCCGAATATAAAGAGGAAAATTTGAAGGACCCTATGCCAATAACTGGTGTTGCACTATATAATTAAGAAAAGCTCTAGAGAACCACAAAGTTGTGAATGCCTAGGGAAAGGTACGTTTTGACAGATGGGATAAGAAAGTATCCCAGAAGCATAAATGTGAAGTTTCGATAAAAGTGACCTGTTGGTTTTACCTTGTAATTCGTTTCCAAAGCATAGGTAAAGAGTCTTGATCTAAAATTAAAAGAAGAGACAACACAGATACGATTTCCAGACTTGTAGTAATTATTAAAGCTCCACACAACTGATTGAAAGTTTAAAATTTAACTATGACTGTGCAATATTAAAGGCATTCATAACAAACAAACTATTTCAGAACCAGCAGTGTCCCTCTGTTTTCCAATTCCCTTATCCAATTCCAACTCCCTTATTCTTACGCATAAATCAGCACTAGTTCAAATCCTATTGGGGTCTTGTATGCAGGGGAGCAAGGCGTTGTAATTGTATTGTATTGTAATTATATAGCACTTACTACCTCTGATGAGGCGTTGAAGTGCTCTACAATGGACAGCATGCTGCTCTGTTCCCCAAAGTCAGTGTTTAGTTTAGAGTTATCGGTTATTGTTATCGGAATAAGGCCCATATTTATACTTTGTTAGTGCCGTATTTGTGCCACTTTTTGATGCAAAAACGGCACACACTTACCAAATTCAATTGTATTTTGTAAGTGTGCGCCGCTTTTGCGTCAAAAAATTATGCAAATGCGGCGCTAAAGTTTAAATATGGTCCTAAGTCTTTTGAGCCAGCATCCCATTCCATGTAGTCGTCCAATTTTCCTATTTTGGGTTAAATTAATACACATAAGTTGTGATTGTTAGTGGGCTGTATGTGAGCTCATGCACGCATCTTGGTGGCATTAATACATGAGTTAGGGGAGATTAGGTATTATTAACATGTAGGTGTATGGCTTTGAGGCAAAGAGGGGAAGGTTATGATCTTGTAAATGAGTTATGGTCAGACTGCATAAATACAGTAATTGGAGATTGTTGGAAAGTGGTTTATTAAGAGTGCTAAGTAGGGACCTACCACTAGTAATAAGACGCCGATCACAATGTCATTTTCAATCAGGGTCTGAATATCTCCTGGTAGCTGGAAACGAGCAGGCAGGTGTAACTTATGAGTTAGGTGTATAAAGCATTTTAAAACACCAATACATAAAGGGCCTTATTTATACTTTGTGGTGCAAAACTGCACTAAGGCAGTTTTGCCCCAAAAAGTTTTGCACCGGCTTGCACCATTTTTTAGCACCAGCTGGGCACCATATTTATGGAATGGTGCAAGCCGGTGCAAAGGGTAGGCTAGCTTAAAAAAAAATGACGTTAGGCAGTTTTGAGTTAAAATAAATGATTCTGACCAGATTAGCATCATTTTTTTACGCTAAGGGGCATATTTATACTCTGTTTGCACTGAATTAGCGTAATTTTTTTTTTACTCTAATTCAGTGCAAAACTAACTCCATATTTATACTTTGGTGCTAGACCCGTCTAGCACCAAATTTATGGAGTTAAAGTAATTTTTTGGAAATGGAAACCTACCTTGCCTTAATGAGATGCAAGGTAGGCGTTCCCGTGCAAAAAAATGACTCTATGGCCTTAACACCATATTTATACTCCCATGTAAAAATGGTGCAAGGGAGGGAGGAGGGGTCAAAAAATGGGGCAAAGCTTGCTTTTCCTAATTTTTTAAGACCAGGGTCAGGGCAGGCGTTAGGGGACCTGTGGCCCTATTTCCATGGTGGAACACCATGGAATAAGCCCAGAGGTGCCCTCCCTAGGCTCGAGTGGCACCCCACCCACACTAGAGGGACTGCAAGGATGGGGGACCCCATCCCAGGTAAGTACAGGTAAGTGCATTTTATTTTTTAAAGTGCCATAGGGGGCCCTGAAATGGGCCCCCATACATGGCACAGGGTGCAATGGCCATGCCCAGGGGACCCCTGTCCTCTGTGCTGGCCACTTGGGTGGTGGGCATGACTCCTGCCTTTTCTAAGGCAGGAGTCATGTGGCATGGTAGGTTTAGCACCATAAAATGACGCTAATCTGGTTAGAGCCATTTTCTTTTACTCTAAACTGCCTAAAGCCATTTTTTGGTGCTAAACCCTCTTCTTCTATACTGCCAGCCCCACCGACTAAAGTAATTTTTTAAAACTCTAGCGTACCCTTTGCACCGGCTTGCACCATTCCATAAATATGGTGCCCGGCTGGTGCACAGAAATGGTGCAAGCCGGTGCTAAACTTTTTGGTGCAAAACTGATCTAGTGCAGTTTTGCAGCAAAAAGTATAAATAAGGGCCAATATTTTGTAAGTTTGTGCCACTTCTGCATCATAAAATGACGTTAATGCGGTGCAAAAAAAGTTTAAATTAGGGCCTTGGTGCTAGATGGGTCTAGCACCAAAGTATAAATATGGAGTTAGTTTTGCACCGAATTAGAGTAAAAAAAAATGACACTAATTCGGTGCAAACAGAGTATAAATATGCTGCAGAGTATAAATATGCCCCTAAATATGGCGTTAAGGCCATAGAGTCATTTTTTACACGGGAATACCTACCTTGCATCTCATTAAGGCAAAGTAGGTCTCCACTTTCAAAAAATTACTTTAACTCCATAAATTTGGTGCTAGAGTGGTCTAGCACCAAAGTATAAATATGGAGATAGTTTTGCACCGAATTAGAGTAAAAAAAAATGACACTAATTCGGTGCAAACAGAGTATAAATATGCCCCAAAATAAGTAAGGCACAACACACAATAAAAATCCAACACAAATTTATAGAAAATAGGGAATACATTTATGTTTAAAAAACACCAAAAAGAATAAAATATAACAGGTACCAGAGATATAATTTTTTAAAGAATAAATCAAAACATGTGCTTTCTAGTGCTTAAAAACCAATAGCACTAAACTGGGGACATGTGGTCACTCTTGACTGGGACCAAGTCAAAAATTGAGGCTGACAGCAATAGAGCCTTGCTTGGATACACCCAGCGGGAGGCCTTGGTCAAAGATTTACCTTTGCACTAGTTCATTTTTCTGGAGCTTTTTTGCTTCTTGTCAGGTGAGGCTCTTTGTCAGGCCAGGATTCAATGCAACATCATAAGCTTAGGTCAGCATGGGTTCCCAGTCAAGTCCTGGGAGTCTCGTTGATGGGGAAAAGCTCCAGAGCTTCAGTGGGAAAAACCTGAAATTAAGGCCGAGTCTCTTTCTACATAGACGTCTTGACTCTTGTCGACGGGTCGGTTTCCTTATGGAGTTTTTTTCCAAACGTTCCCCAATCTTCGCCAAACTTCTGGATCTCCTTCCATAAGTCCTCCTTTGGGTCTCTAATTGTCCACAACACCAATCCAAGGGTCTAGAAGATCTGCAATGGTACTTGTGATGTAGGAACTAAATTTCCCACAATGCATCCTCAAAGGTCCAGCAGAAGTTGGTCAGCTGGGTCTTCCTTGGTGGGGATTTTGCAGGTGAAGCTCTTTTAACCTATTGCTGTCAGGGAGTCCAGTCCTTCCCCTTCCTGAAGCCAGGCAAAGTTCTTAGAGCTGTAGTTCCTCAGTGTGCCGTAGGTGCAGTCATGGTGTGCTGACCAGGGTTGCATCTTCTCTTTGTAGTTCAGGCAGTGTTCTGAGCTGCTGGGCAATTCTCCAATATTTATCCAATGTTCCTGGGCTGGGAGGCAGGGTCGCACATGTCTAATGGGGTGTAGGGTACCACCCTCTGGGGTGAACACTTCCTGTGAAGTATTGCAAAAATCAGTCCCAGGAAGCACTATTCTTCCAACATCCAAGATGGAGAAATCTCTGCTTGAGGTCAGGATCTGGCTAAGGCATCACACTGGTGTGGCTTATGTCCCTAAACACCCCCCTGCTGCTAATCTCATTACTGGGGTTCCCATCATGCTGGGGTAGCAGGAAGAGAGGGGGCACCTGTGTCCTGTCCTAAGTGTCATTTTCCTATTAAAGACCAGTTTTGCTTCCCAAGACCCCTCCTGCCTGTTGCCCTGCAGATTGAAGATCTCCACCCACCAGATGTCCCATTGTCTTAATGCAGGCCACTTCCCACCTCATTAAGGCAGCTTGGCTCAGCCTAGCAGAGGCTGGCCATTCAGGGAAGTGCAGCTGGATAGCTGGATTTTGGCTTGCGGAAAAGAAAGTTCTATAACTTGTTTTCTGTAATAGCTATAATAAATCTAACAGTGGCAAATTACTATCATTTTGAGTCCAAGAATCGAAATTGTAGCCCATGTTTTGTGAAAGTTATACTTTAATAAAGTTTACCGATGTTAGCCTATGGAGCTATTGTACTACATTGGGAAAAAATGAAATTGGCAGTTTTTCCGTCACCAGGGCATATAAACATATTTTATCATGTCACCGCTTATAGTTTCAAGATACTTAGATATTTAGAGTGACATACGTAAAAATAAGGTTGTTAGAGACTTTGGAAGTACTTTTAATTCCAAAGTCATATTTGCATGTAATTTACTTTTAAAAGCAGCCTGCAGAGCAGGGCTGCTTTCAAAATAAATGACAACAGGCACCACAACACTGCACACTAGAGTGCATTTTACCCTACTTGTCCTTTTATGTACTAGGGACTTATAGGTAGACTGACATTGCCAATAATAATGTATGCTTAATTTGCATATTCCTTTTGCATTGAGTACTGGCCCTGGGTCTGGTTAGCAGAGCCCAGGGCACAGCCAGAGTCAGTAACTACCAGTTTCAGTAAAAAAGTGGGAGTGATCAGGGCAAAAAGATCACTTTCTCACTGAGTTTCAGGGAAGCATGCATAAGACAAAGTAGATTGTGCTCACAGAGAGGAAGCATGCAGGGAATGGAATGAAAAGAGAAGGCAATTTGAAAGGAAAAAGAGGAGAAGTGGCTATTGGAAATATTAATCAATAGGGCAATTTTTAATGACAGATTTCAAGGATGTAGAGAATCCTTTTGAGATTACAATGAAGTTTTAGGATTCAATGACATAGAAAAAATATCAATATTATTTGCATTATACATTATTCTGTATTGGCTAATTTTCATAGTTAGTAGAATCCAGACAAACCATCTATCTACTGCTGGGCTATTGCTTTTAATCACTGATATTAACTTCATGAATGTCAATTCACCAAAATACCAGAGGTAGAGGAAGTGATATCACACACTATTTGGCACTTACTTTCACTCACAAACACCTGCTTACACGTACTCACACATACACACACACTCGCTCTCACATAAACACACTCTCACCAGCAACCATGCACACAACATACATTTAAAAGGATGTCTTACCTCAGCTGCCAGGGAGGGTCATATTGCAGCTATGTGTCTTCCTTTGCAATTACACTAATAGTGGATATTAAAATATTATTCACTATTATTACAATAAAAATGATCAAGACAAAGGGATTGGAGCCTATCCTGTGTTCCTGGCACTGATTTTTCCATCTCTGAGGCCAGGGGTTGCAAAATCAGTGCCAGGGGTCACAAGAGGCAAGCCAGGGGTAACAGGTGCAGCCCCTAGCAACCCCAAAATGAAGTCCATGATCAACTTTACAACTGATCAGAATACCAAGGTCAGGAGAGAAAGTCCCCAGGACATCCTTGCCTTGCTCCATGCACATTATACATCAAATCATCAATAAAATAATTGACAATAACCATAATCATATATTCTTGGCCTTACCTAGATGTTTTATTCCACCCCGCACAATTGTCATATAGGCCTCTGTCATTAGGCCTACACCGCTTCACTGTAAAGCAATGAAGGACAGTGATACCATTTGCATTGACCAACCCAGTCCTGCAAGGTGGCCTCTTGCTACTCTCCTCTGACCGTGCATGCTGGCCTCATACCTTTTATTACACACAGATCACATCACCAAAGGGTTCTCACAAAACATCACAAGCAATGGTGAAATAAACCCCTCCTCACATTTTAGTCAGACATGGTAGTGCTTGCGACCTACTTACCTCAGTGGTGCAACACTACATTCCTCCAAAAATTTACAAGAAAATGAATAGTCAAATATCAGGGCCTCAGTCACCAAATAGTGATTAGGGAGACAACCAAATCAACCAAATCAGCATACAATGCTGCAAAGACCACCAGGGGTCTGTACACCGGAGGATGACACCATCTCATCATCTGTCCCAGCGGATGTGCCCTATGGAGGAGAATGGTGAGCAGAGGGTCATGTACCACATAGGTTACAGAAGGGTTTTTGCACTAATGTGATTAAATCGGTGTGTGGCGTTGTCTGTCCGTATTTCTGTCCAAATGTGCTGTGACGCAGTTAGATGTCCTGCCATGTTCCACTCTGAAATGGCGGCTGCCTGACCTGTAAGGAGGGACAAGGGGAAATGAGGTAACTGCGCTGGCATTGTGCAGCGTCGCGGTATGCGGTCAAAGACCGCCGCGCAATTCAGCATTGGTTATCATTGGGCCCTATGGGTTCCAGGAGCCAATGAGGTTGTACGCTGGCAGTGACGGTATGCGGATGTGACCACCATTTTTCTATCTGTTCACTCACTTGATACCTGACCTTCAACAGGAGAGGACCTACACTGCAAGTGCTACTGTGACCCCAGTCTGGAAGCGACAATAGCTCGAGTGTCTGGGGAAAGGGCCCCTGACTTCACTGTGGAGGAGTTGGAGAGACTAGTGGATGGGTCCTCCCCCAGTACATGCTACTCTATGGTCCTCCAGACAAACAGGTGAGTAAACTGTGAGCACGATGCATGGCACATGAATGTATGGAGTGGTGTGGATGGAAGATACATGTTGGGGGGGCTGAGGCGTACATGTGAGGATGGTGCGTGTATGTGTGGCAGGGCATGGGTGGGAACTGGTGTCCTTTCTTACTTTACCTTTCCTCTAGGCCAGCGCCGACCAGAAGAAGGGTATTTGGCATGTCATAACCAAGGATGTGTGGACTCTGGGGGTCTACCATAGATGGAGCACCCACTGACACAAGAGATGGGAGGACCTGCGCCGCTCGAACATGAAGACAACTGAGGCCCAGCTGGGGATGGCCTCCCAACTTGGAAGGGGTGCCCGTCACACCATGACCCCCCTGATGTTCCGGATCCAGGCAGTGGCATATCCGGAGTTGGATGGGCACTTGAGGGTATCACAGCAGCCACAAGGGGGTGAGTACAGTCTCAGTCAGCTGACTCTGCACACTTTGCGAGGTGTCTGGGTGGGGAATGTGGGGTGTGGGTTCCCCTAGGCCAGGGCAAACTTGCTAGGGTAGGTCCCTTGTTAGGCAGGCTCTGTGGCACTCCAAACCCAATAGTGGTAGTGGCCATCTACAAACAGTCAGGCTTCTGTGGGTTCCAGGTGTGCAGCAAATGGGGTTCTGCATAGTCCCCCATGGGCAGATGGTTTTCCAGTGAACTGTTAGTGCATGGCCTGGTGCATAGGGCTGCTCCCTCTGTGTTGTGTCCGCCAACGTTAGTGGTGTTGCTGGCATTGACCATGTGTCTCCTCTGTATTTCCCCTCCTATTTGTTTTGTCACCCTGTCCTTGTGTGCATTAGCATCATCTGGCAGAGGAGCAGTGGCCCCGGATCAGGAGGGAGCTGCAACCCACATGGCCCAGGAGGGTGAATGTACAGAGTCTGAAGGCACCAGTGGGATGGAGGGCGAGGGGAGCTCAACGACGGGGACAGGAGGCAACACCAGCGACAGCGACTCCTCCTCTGATGGGAGCTCCCTTGTGGTGGCGGGCACTTCTGTGCCCACCGCAACAACAGGTACTGCCGCCATCCCCCCTACCAGCACTGCCCTCCCAGCAGCCCCTCAGCGTGTTTCCCATGCCCTCTCACCTGGAGGGTGGGCATCTCTTTCACACCAGGCACCTCAGGCCCTGCCTCAGTCAGCCCTGCTTTGAGGAGGCTATTGACCTCCTGAGATCCCCCACTGTTGGGCAGTCAACCATTTTGAATGCCATCCAGGTTGTCGAGAGGCATTTGCAGAAAACAAATGCATACCTCAAGGGCATTCATTCTGCGGTGGCAGCCCAACAGAGAGCATTTCAGGCGCTGGCCTCAGCACTGATGGCAGCCATTGTCCCTATATCCAGCCTCCCCCCTACAACATCCATTACCCAGACCCAATCCCCTCTACCTCAGCCTATCCCAAGCACACCATCAGACCAGCATGCACACACATCAACACACAAAAGTGGCTCATGCAAACATAAGCACCACACATCTCACAGGCACTCACACAAGCACCATACCCATGCAGACACACCAACTTCCACTGCCTCCACTGTGTCCCCCTCCCAGTCTCATCTCCACTCACACCTGCATGCACTACATCCTCAGCCACTACCTCCATCACCAGCACGCCCATCACCACACACCGCTCACGTCCAATCACCACCCCCACTACCGTTCACACATCCCCTGTGCTCTCTTACAGTGTGTCTGTGAACCCTCCTCCCAAAGTACACAAATGCTGGCACACACCCACTCAACAACCATCCACCTCACAGCAGCCTCCAACCTATGCACCTTAACCTAAACTCAGCAGACGTACACCTCCTACAAGCACTACCTCTTCCTCCACTCCCTAACTCCCTCCATCTTCCCGTCCCAGTGTGTCTAAAAAACATTTCCTGGCTAACATTGACCTCTTCCCTACACCTCCTCCCGTCCTTCCCCTAGGGCCAGGTTGTCTAGAGCCCTGATCAGTACCTCAGCCACCAAATACTTGTCCAGTGTGGTCCCTGCAAGTCGGGGAGGATCGAAGGGGGCACCCATCAGGGCTGCCAGTGTGCCACCTACTGAATCCAAGGACCACCCTATTCTGCCACCTGCCAAGGTAATGAAGGGGCCAGCATACAGAAAGAAAAAAAAACGCCCCACCCACTCAGCAAGGCCTCATCCAGAACCAAAGAGTACAGTGCCAAGGTCCCAGAAGCAACTTCCAAGGTGGGGAAGGGACACATGAGCAAAGGGAAGTCCCCTCAGTGCACGGAGCCTCCAGGTGAGGGACTGGTGACCCCCATTTCTCAAGACAGGCCAGCAACCTGTGCCGCGGTGAGCACCGCCGCAAGGACCGCCACCTGCACTGCCATCTGCACCACCGCCTACACGCAGCTGCAACAACTACAGTCACCAGCATCATCCCCAGTGGGCAGGCTTCCGAGGCTGCAGGAGATGGCCTGGTGTCTCCCTCCATAACTACAGACACCTGCACCAAGGGCACCACCAGCAGCATCTCCGCCGCAGACACCACCGCAGCCACTGCCACCTGCCCTGGGACGTGCCCAGCCAGTGCCACTACAGCGGATATCAGCAGCTTCCCCAGTGGGCAGCCGTCTGAGGCTGCAGGAGACGTCCTGGGCCCTGCACACACTACATGAGGTACCACCACCAGCACTGGCACTACCAGCAGTTTGCAGCCTAAGTCGTCGCAAGGTGGAGTGTGGCTCTGCCTCCATGGAGTTACCAGAAAATCTCGTGGCTCAGACACCCAGGTGAGGGAATGGGAACTGCCACACCCCTGGTGCAGCATCATTGGGCACCAGGCCCCCTCCAGAACCAGTGGAGAAAAGCATCCACTAACCCAGTCCTTGGCAGGATGAAGCACTCTGGGCACAAAGCCCCCTCCAGAAACAGTGGGCAAACCACCCACTTGAGAGACGGTGGTCTTGCACTCCCCAGGACCAAGCAGTGTGCACCCTACCCACTTGAAAGACTGTGGCCTTGCACTCCACAGGAGCAAGCAGTGGGCAAACCACCCACTTGAGAGACTGTGGCCTTTTACTCCCCAGGACCAAGCAGTGGGCACCCCACCCACTTGAGAGACTGTGGCTTTGCACTCCCCAGGACCAAGCAGTGGGCAAACCACCCACTTGAGAGACTGTGGCTTTACACTTCCCAGGACTAAGCAGTGGGCATGGAGCACCCTCAAGGAGCAGTGGCTTTGTCCCATCATGACATTCTCTGACCTTGTTGTCAGGACAGGACGCTCCCCCCGCCGCGCAACGCACCATGCAGGTGCTCTGTCCCTGACTGCCGCTGCTGCCAGTGTTCGAGGCCCTCCTCCACCCGCAGGCCCCCCGCCTGCGCCTCATCCCTCGTGTTTGTTTTCACACCGTTTTTCTCTGTTGTGCCCACTGTATTTTAATCGCGCTGTCTCTGTTAATCAATCTGTACCCTTTGTGCTAGTATCTGCTGCCTAGTAGTCACATTATTGTTTTTGTCCTCTCTGTGCGCTTGTACCACATCTTGCTCTCTCCCCTTGCGCATCTCCCTCCTCCTCTGACCCCCACCCCCAATCCAGCGCCATCCACCCTCTTCCCTGACTTTTTTCTCCTACTCTACACCCCCTGCCCTCCCACCTCCCCCTCCCCTCTAGCTACCTAGCATTATTTCTCACCCCCCTCCCCACTCGCCGCTCCCTCGTCCGTTTTCCCGCCGCTTCGGCCCCGCCCCCCTCCCGCCACCAGCTCCTCCTCCCTCCCTCCACCCCTCTTAATGCAGGTCGCTGCATGACTGCGCAGCGGGCGCACCAGAGGCAAGCCCGTCTGCACCCGTCCGCGCCCGGACCGCGCCCAGCGCCAGAACTCCTGGACCTCGCACTCCGCACAGCACACCGCCCAGGCTCAGCTACGCCGCCGCCTCCCTCCACGCACTCAACAACGGCCGAGACCAACACTGCTACCAAGCCGCCCTGAAGCACACCCACGGACCTTTCGCCTGCCGCAACTGCCACTTCTCCTGCGACCGAACCTCCAAACCAACAACCACCAGACCGAACCACCTCCGCTGCATACTCTTCAACATACGCTCCGCACGCAAAGATGCCGTGTAACTCTGGGACCTGCTCGACAGCACCGCCCCGGACGTAGCCTTCCTGACCGAGACATGGTGGAACGACTCATCCGCGCCAGACATTGCCATCGCCATCCCAGACGGATACAAGATCTCCTGCAGGGACCGCACCAACGGCTACGGAGGAGGACTCACCATCATCCACAAATCCACCCTCAAGATCACCACCCACACCGACGACCACTTCAACACCGCAGAGCTTCTACACTTTCGGATCCACACCGACCCCAACACCACCCTCAGAGGAACGCTCGTCTACAGACCCCCCGGACCACGGGCCCAGTTCTACGACGCCATCGCCGACCTCGCAAGCACCCACGCACTCGCCTCCACGGACTACATCCTCCTCGGGGACCTCAACTTTCACCTCGAGAACAACAACGACCACAACTGCACCACGCTGATCAGCAACCTCACGAACCTCGGACTCAGACAACTCTTCATGTCACCAACCCACGCCGCCAGACACACACTGGACGCCATCTTCTCCACCAGCTACCACGTTACCTTCAAAGACACCACCGAACCCTACTGGACCGACCACCACTGCATCCACTTCACCTACAACAAAAACACCGCACACCAAAACAACCGCAAACTCCCCCGCCGCAGCTGGGGCAAAGTCACCGAAGAATAACTTCTCAGCACCCTCTCCCAGAACCCACCGAACAAGCTCACCGACCCAGACACCGCGGCCTGCAACATCAGACAATGGATCAACAACTGCGCCAACATCCTCGCCCCACTGAAGAAACCCCCCAGCAACCTTGCCAGCAAGAACGCCTCCTGGTTCACCGATAAACTCCTGGCCTCCAAACGCGCCTGCAGGAAACTGGAAAAGAAATGGCTCCAAGAACGCACACCGGACAACCACGTAACCCTCAAAGATGCCACCCGCCAACACCACCACCTCATCAGGACCACCAAGAGGTCCTCCTTCAAAGACCGCCTAGACAACAACGCACACGACAGCAAAGAGTTCTTCCGCATCGTAAAGGAACTGTCCAACCCCAGCGCCAACGTCATCCCGCCCTCTCAGGAACTCTGCGACTCCCTCGCCGCAATTTTCCACAGCAAGATCGCCGACATCCACAGCAGCTTCAACTCCCCGACCACGCCCACCTCCGTCACCATCTCGAACCCAAGCATCGCCAACCCCATCACTGCCTGGTCCAACGTCAACGACGACGCAACACGCAAAATCATGAACTCCATCCACTCTGGATCACCGACTGCCCCCTGCCCCCACCACATCTTCAACAAAGCCGACTCTATCATCGTGCCCCAACTCCGCAAGATCATCAACGCCTCCTTCGAAACAGGCACCTTCCCGGAAAGCTGGAAGCACGCAGACATCAACGCCCTCCTCAAGAAACCCAAAGCCGACCCCAAGGACCTCTAGAACTTCCGCCCCATCTCCCTCCTCCCCTACCCAGCGAAAGTCGCAGAAAAGATCGTCAACCTTCAACTGACACACCACATCGAAGACAACAACGTCCTCGACCCCTCACAAACCGGATTTAGACGCAACCACAGCACCGAGACCGCCCTCATCGCCGCCACAGATGACATCAGACGCCAACTCGACCACAGCGAGACCTCCGCCCTCATCCTCCTAGACCTCTCTGCGTCCTTCGACACGGTCTGCCACCGCACCCTACTATCACGCCTCCAAGAAGCCGGCATCCAGGAAAAAGCCCTAGCCTGGACCTCATCCTTCCTCTCCGGCAGAACACAGACCGTCCGCCTCCCACCCTTCCGCTCAGAAGCCAACAACATCATCTGCGGCGTCCCCCAGGGCTCCTCCCTGAGCCCAACGCTGTTCAACATTTACATGGCCCCCCTCGCACAAGGGTCACGACCTCAACATCATCACCTACGCCGACGACACCCAGCTCATCCTCTCCCTCACCAACGACCCCGCCAAAGCCAACCTCCACGAAGGAATGAAAGCAGTCGCCGACTGGATGAGAAATAGCCGCCTGAAACTCAACACCAACAAGACAGAAATCCTCATCCTCGGGACATCCCCCTCCACCTGGGACGACTCGTGGTGGCCCACCACCCTTGGGACGGCCCCGACGCCCACCGACCACCCACGCAACTTGGGATTCATCCTCGACTCTGCATTCTCCATGGACAGACAAGTCAGCGCCGTCACCTCCTCCTGCTACAACACCCTACCTACCTCTGACAGACTCAAGACCTACTCGCCTTCAGAAGACTCCTCAAGACCTGGCTCTTCGAGCAGTAGCAGTCTCCCACCACCCCTCCACAGCGCCTTGGAACCCTAACGGGTAAGTAGCGCGCTCTATAAATGTCTGTGATTGATTGATTGATCATCTGACTGAGGTGTCCCTCCTCCCCTTCCCCCTGAGGTGCTTTTTTTTTGTTTTACCTGAAGCCCCTGCAGTGTTCTCTCCGTTTTGAAGCAGGTGTCATGTGTGGGCTTTGCCCATGCTTTTTGGGACCAATGGTCCACGGACATTTAATGGGACAGTGTACGGACTTGTGTACTTGCTGTAAATATGTGTATATACTAATGATTTAAAGTTATCTTGGGCTCTCTGATTATTCGATTCTTACACTCATTAAACTCATTTCATTTGGTCCTTGCGTTCTTCCAGGGGGTGAAGGGGGGATTCTGTGATGTGATTGGACATGCATGTGTGTGTTGTTGTGGGTGAGGGGTGGGGGGTGGCGGTGTTGTGTGCGTGTGTCACTCTCTTTTGCCTCCTCCCCTCCCCTGTGTGCTAGGTGCAGTCCTCACCATCGTCGTCGCCACCATCTTTGATGTTCCTGGTAGATGAGGAGGTAGACCAGCATGGGCAGGACCTGTAACTCGGGCTCCATGGCGTCCTTGTTGTTCGTTGGCTGTCGAGAGGTGAGTGGTTTCCATTCCAAAGACTGTTTCTGCCGTGCTTTTGATGGCGATAGTACCGCCCCAAAAAAGCTGTTGGATTGGTGCCTTAAAATAATATGGGCGGTACATTGACTTCGGCCTGTCTGTTGGCCATTACCGCCGCAGTATTTGTTTCTACCGCTGTGGCGGTCGGAGTGTTAAAGTGGCTGTCTGTATTGGTGGTTTCCCCAAGGTTGTGATTCATTTTTTTCCGCCGGACTGTTGGTGGTATTATGGCCACTTTATCACCGACCGCCAAGGTTGTAATGAGAGCCTATGTCTTAAGGCGGGAGAATATTAGAGATATTCTTGCCAAATAGAAATGGTAGATAATACTTTTTTGCCTTCTAGTCCTGCTTTCCCTATCAATAGCCTCTGCAAAAAATAAACACCAAGTTTTACTTCATTTAATTTCTCCCACCTGGTCAAATGTAATCTGAATTTCTTCTCAGTCAATCAAGAACATATTAGTATGAGTGAGTGGATAGCTCAAATTCCTCAATTCGCCTAATCATCAGAGGGGTTGTTATTGAATTTGTATATGCAGACCCTTGCTATTCTGCTGGCAAAATAAAGTATAGAAGTCAATGAATATGCTAATTATACTCAATTGCATACGTTAAGGCAACATCTTTACTTAAAACAGAAGGACTTTGAAATGTCCTGGTTGTTATTCAATCCAAAAATCCAACAGTAGAGTTAAATGTTAACACCACTTAAATCACATATATACTCATGAATAGAGGTAGAATGCAACCCCATATTAAGAATTGTCTCCATTCCCTTCAATTGTATTGATTTTCACCCTTCTTTGCCATCAGTGTCAATTTTCTAGGATTACAAATCCAAACCATATACTTGTTTATGACATCTTATGATGAAAGTCTCATGAGTAAAACGAAACTCTTGCTTGATTATGTGATGCATTATTCATTTCAATGGTGGCAAAGCTCTGCTCACAGTTCTCTTAATGACACCTTTCCACTCCTCCAAACCATCTTTGATGGTGATACATTCCTAATCACCGGGCAACGCAAAAATGGGACAACAGAGCAGTCCTTTGTGTCCCCTAAATGGACATTCTATATAAGCCTAAATCAAAACCAGTTCATGAATACTCAACAAAGAATAGACAAAACACTTTGAGTACTACACTGAAAAACTCACTATGATAGGGTTTGCTTGTACATTCATGGCACAAACCAACTAATTCTTGGAATCCTGAAAGCAATAAAGCAAACAAGACAAAACACCCAAGAAGACAATCTGTTTTGTCCTCTGCTTCTTCCTTGTGTAATGAACCCCTGGTCCTGTCCAGACATACCTCCTCACTCAGGAAAGAATTCTGTGACATCTTCTCTATTCTCCTACCAAGGATAACTTTCATTCAGCGCATATAAACCACATCCCTCTGCCTTTTCCAATATTAACCCCTAGCTCAGACTTACCACAGACGCCTGAAAAAACATGTTAATCTATTGCTTGACATAACACTGTATGCTGTGCTTTAAAATGCATGCACTTCCTCATTTTATCTAAGGTTGTAGCCTTGCATATTATTTGCTGTAACTGCATACTGCTCTTCTAAATGTACAGTATATAAATTGTATGGGTTCTGTTGTGTCCTCGCACTCTGTAAAGAGCACAGCAGAGCACTTTACTAAGGCCACACTATTAAAACACTTAACAAAATACATGCCTTAAAGATATTACTTTCTCTAACTCTACCAGAATTGTTTAGGATTATTTAACACCATTTCACACATAGATATATGCAGTATTTGTGGGACCTTGATCCAATTAACCTTAAGTAACACGCAATCATGGTGACATAAAATGCCACCTCACAGTGCAGCACATTGAGACAGAAACACTCTCAAGTATAATGCCAATTAACGTTTGGTAAGGCTCCGATTTGTAAAATCAGAGACTTTACGTTCACAAAATTGTATTTTTAAATTCACCAAAGCCAAATAGTGATTTTGTAGTATGTTACCAAAACTTACTGAATCACTAATTGACTTTGGAAATAAGGATCATATGTACAAAAGCATTTTTGCAGTTAGAAAAGGCACGTTTCTCAGAATTGCACCATTATCGACCTCAAAAATGTTTTTGCATTAGTAAAGATTAGAAATTGCGATTCGGTAACATGTTACCGAATTGCAATTTGTGTTTAACGATTCGGTATTTAGAAGGGCTGTGTTTAAGGCATCTCTTCCTAATATCAAATTGCAATGGTATGTATGAATGTTTTGCCATTAAATGAAGGTTGCAAAACATACATTTTTTACCAACAAGTCCAGGGTGGTGGTAATCACTCACAAATGGGAAGGGGACCCAATGGGACCCCCGCCCCTTTGAAAATGTTGAAACACATATTTTTCAAGAGCAGGGAGTTCTACTCTTAAAAAATGAAACTACAAAGTTTCATTTTTTCTTTTTAAACACATTCCATTTTTTTTTAAGGAAAACAGACTGCATTTAAAATAAAAATCAACTTTGCTTTATTAAAAAGCAATCACAGACATGATGACCCCAGCAGGCCTCCGCACCCCATGATGACCTTGATTCCTAGTGGCTCACAAATTGTGACCTACTTCATTAATATTTCTGAGATAAGTTGATTGTGACCCCTTTAGGAATTGATAAATGAAACTCAATGGGATTCACAAATTAGGAATTTTGATTCACAAAGAATTGCAATTATGAAATCACAATCTCAAAAATGTGAACATATAGCCCTAAATAATGATTCAGTATTTGAAAAGGGTGTGTTAAGGTTGTCCCTTCCTCATACCAATTCTTTAAGGTATGTATTAGTGAGCCATATGTACAAACGCATTTTTTTTTGGTTTGAAATGGCTTGATTCTCAGAGTCAGCCCAATACCTGCTGCAAAAATTCTTTCCCATATGTACAGATCACAAATTGTGATTCAGGAACATTACCGAATCACAATTTGTTTTTGGTGATTCAGTATTAAAAAGGGGCATATTTAGGACATCCCTTCCTAATATCAAATCGCAGCTGTAGGTATGAATATTTTGCAACCAAAATAAGGGTTGCAAAACAATATTTTTTTGCTGACACCTCAAAGGAAGGGTTCAACAAGGGACCTCTTCCCTATGTGAATGGTGAAAGAAATATTTTTTGAGAGCAGGCAGGGTTCGAATGGACCATTGCCTACTTTTAAAAAATGGAACTTCAAAGTTTCATTTTCATATTTTAAATTCATCCTGCATACTTTTAAGGAAAATGGGTTGCATTTAAAAAAATGTTTTTTTAAAAAGCAATCACAGACATGATGGTCTGCTGATCCCAGCAGGCTGCCATCCCTTTAATGGCTGTGATTCCTAAGGGGACGCAGATTGCAACCTTTCTCAAAATTCATAGGATAGGTCTATTGCAACCCAATTCGGAATCATTATTTCCAAATTCTTTGATTTTGTCCTTCAGGAATTGCAATTTCCTAATTGTGATTTGAAAATAATTACAATTAGGAAATTAGAATGGCAAAATTCTGTACATATGGCCCAATGTTTTTTGCAACTGAAATCCAATCACAAAACATCAATATATTGCCACTTCCTCAAAGGAGGTTGTAAGGCATTTGTATGGGGGAATGTGCACCCATGGGAACACTGTCCCTTTGAATTTTCACAAAAATTATTTTTATGAGAAGGCACTGGTCTATGACACCATTACCTGCTCATAAAAATGTTTGTGTACTTTTGTTTTTTAATTCTTCCTGTTTACCTTTAAGAAAAACAGGCTGCGTTAAGAAAAATATTGCTTTATTTCAAGGAAATCACAGTCATGGTAGTCTGATGTACCCAGAAGGCCACCATGCCTGTGAATTTAACCAAACATAATGGGACACAATGTTCAACCTACCTCATCCATATTAATGAAATAGGTCAAATTGCGATCATCTACAATTCTGTATTTTGAGAACTGACCTATTAAAAAAAAAGTTGGTTCGCAAAATACAATTGCATTCAGGAAAAGTGTGTGTGCTTTAACCAAATATTTATTTTACATTCCTGTTAAAGAATCATAAATAGGGAATTGTTAAATGTCGCAATTTATGATTCCTTAACAGGATTTTTTTGTACGTGAGGACCAATGTTCATTACAAATGTTTGTGATGATGTGTTGAGGTATTGTTCTCGTTTCCTTCGCATTTCCCAGAGCAAAGACACATTTAAAATGTCAAAGTGTCACATACATATAGCAAAAGAGTGACTTAAACACTCAAAAATGTGTAATGACAAGAGCACTTGTAAAATGAAGTAGCTAGCCATCATTTCAGTAATGACAAATTGTGTATACCAGCAAATAGCTCTTGTTGTTAGCATTTTTCTGGTGTGTCTCTTTAAAATATTTTCACTCATTTCATTTCCATGTAACTTGAAATATTCCAGTTTATGGTTTGGGCTATAACAAAATCACCCCTGTTCCACATTTAAAATTTCCTGAAAAGTGCTGACTGCAAAGCAGCGCCAGAGTTTTGGTGATGTATATTAACCAGAACCCTGCTAAAGTTGATACAATTCACTGAATGTATTCAATGTTTTTTTTATACTGTTCCAGGTTTGATAGAACTAGAAACCTCTATGCTGTTACTGAAATGGTATATATTTCCATTGTCACAAGACCCTTCACGCTGAAACTGGCCGCGTCTTGAGGAAAAGCGACTACCCTCTCTATGTAGAAAGTTTAGGAGAGAGGCACGGAATGCTGCGTGTCAGTGATGTAATCTGTCATAAACTTGCCGTACACTTGTATTTATGAGCTGCGTAAAGGAAATTCACCACTCCTGTGAAAGGGTGGAGTTAACGGTCGCAACCAATGCTCCTACAGCTGAACTGAGGCGGACCATAAGAAAAGTATTGGAGGCAATAGCACACATTGGAGAAGGCAGAGAGGGCCAAGTGGGGCAAGGGAAGGACAGTAGGCCCTAGAGGGCAGCTTCTGCAGAGGTCCCTGCGAAGGTCCCTATTATGGTAGCTGTCTGTGTGACACCTCATAGGGAGGCCAGAGCCGGATATCCGCAGTGCTTTTAGGGGTGTAGTGTTGTGAGACTAGGTGCACTAGGAACCTTGCTGCTCTGGGCAGACTTAGTAGACAGATTGTGTAACTTTCTGGCAGGTGTTAAGGTGTGGTTATTAACGGTCATGAAGTAATCGGTGATCAGGTGTGTGATCATATGCTGAGGAATAAAGACATTTAATCACAAGTTTCATGTGTGGTGTGTTCTTTTGCATGCTTCTGGGCCAGAGCGGAAGCCTCACTGGTGACGATTAGAGGATACGTGCCACAAAGAAAGAAGTCTGCTCTCCCTTAATGTTTGAAATGACCTGGCAGACTGCTGTGTGTGCCAGATGTGCTCAACAAAATGAGAAGCAGTTCTCAGTTGGCATATGTGGAGTCAAAGCTCTGCTCCAGCCCTTATACTGCCCTGAAAGAGGTGGACGGCCCCTTGGATGAGAGCATTTAGAAGGCCCACCAGAATCCATTGGAGAGCCAAACGAAGATAACACAGAGCCATCATCGAAGTGAAATGCTAAAGGCAGTGGCAACCAGGTACAATGTCAAAAGCTAAATGCAACAATGATCAAGTCTGAGAAACAGAATCATTAGTCACTGTCAAGCAAGAGAATGATGATTTACAACCTGTACTCGGACAAGGTGCCTCAAGAGTAAGCATGTGGCCTCTGCTTGCAGAGGTTGCAGCTATAGGAGGGCAGCTGCTGGCACTTGAACAGATATAGGCCCTCATTACAACCCTGGTGGTCGGTGTTACAGCGGCGGTAATACCGCCAACAGGCCGGTGGAAAAAGAAAATGGGATTACGACCATGGCAGAAACCGCCAACATAGACAGCCACTTTAACACTCCGACTGCCACGGTGGTACAAACAAACAGCGCAGCGGACACCGCCACCAGAGAGGCGGGAGACAATGTACCGCCCACCCTATCTCAACACGGCAATCCGCCACCTTTTCTGGGGCAGAACCAACACAAATAAAAACACAGTGGAAACAGTACACAGAAGGAAAAACACTCACCTCTACACAACCCACGAGGAACCAGGACTCCATGGAGCCCGAATTGCAGATCCTGCCGGCGATGGTCTTCCTGCTCCTCTATCAGGAGCTCCAACGACGGCAGCGACGACCACGGTGAGTACTGCACCTACAACACAGGGGAGGGGGAGGGAAAAGAGAGTGACCCACACACGCAACACACAACACCCCCACCCTCAACACCATACACACAAATACATGCTGCAACATTAAATAAACTCCCCTTCACCCACCCTTGAATAACGCAAGTACAAAAGGAAATGATTGTCACAATTGTAATCAATAAAAATCCATTAGTCAAAAGTCAAAATCTAGTATATACAAATATGTACACCAACCACACAAGTCCGGATAGTGCACCAATCATTGTCCGTGGACCACTGGGCCCAAAATGCATGGGCTTGGCCCACACATGATACCTGACTCCAAACGGAGAGAACACTGGTGGGGCATCACATAGAAAATATACAGGCACCTCAGGGGGAGGGGAACCTCAGCCTGATAAATGCACGACACCACTGCTCCTTGAGGGGGCTCCATGCCCATTGATGTATCCTGGGAAGTGCAAAGCCACAGTCTCTCAAGTCTTTTCAGTGGGTAGTTTGCCCACTGCTTTATCCTGGGTAGTGCAAAGCCACAGTCTCTCAAGTCTCTCCAGTGGATGGTTTGCCCGCTGCTTTGTCCTGGGGAGTGCAAAGCCACAGTCTCTTAAGTCTTTTCAGTGGGTGCTTTGCCCTCTGCTTTATCCTGTGGAGTGCAAAGCCACAGTCTCTCAAGTGGATGCCTTTCTCCACTGGTTCTGCAGGGGGCTTTGTGCCCAGAGTGCTTCATACTGCCAAGGACTGAGGTAGTGGATGCCTTCCTCCATTGGTTCTGGAGGGGGCCTGGTGCCCAGAGTACTTCATCCTGCCAAGGACTGAGGTAGTGGATGGCTTTCTCCACAGGTTCTGGAGGGGGCTTTGTGCCCAGAGTGCTTCATCCTGCCAAGGACTGAGGTAGTGGATGCCTTTCTCCACTGTGCCACGAGATTGCCGAGGTACAGGTAGTATGATACGCCATGGAGGCAGCGACATACCCCAGACTTCTGCGGCTTCGCATTCCATATGCAGGTGACAACTGTGATGACAGTGATGCTTCATGGAAGCTGCCCAGGGTACTGGGTCCTGGAACTCACCACCAACCTCGGACGACTGACCACTGGGGATGGTAGCCATGCCTGCGGTGGTGCCACTGGCTGAGGATGTCGCGGGGGCGCTGGCGGTGCTTGCAGCGGTGTCAGTCGCGGCGGTGCTGGCTGCGGGGTCTGTGGCCGCGGTGCTGGCGGCGGGGTCTGTGGCGGCGGTGCTGGCGGCGGGGTCTGTGGCGGTGCAGGAGGCGGTGCAGGTGGTGGTGTTCTCCCCCGTACAGGTTGGCGTAGACGTGGGCAGAAGGTGTCAATGGTCACTCAGTCGGTGTTACAATGCCCTCTCTGGACCTGTCCTTCAGTTTTTGGCCCTTCCCCACCTTTGATGGTGGCACAGCTGTCTTGCTACTATCCCCTATAGCTTTCCTTGACCACTTGGTGGCAGGTGTTTTAGGCTTCTCCTTCTGCAAAGTGGGCACCTTTTTCACCTTGGCAGGTGGCAGAATGTCCTTACCCTAGCTCCGTGGCACACTGGCAGCCCTGATGGTTGGCGCACTCCACGACCCTGCAGTTGCTGGCACCACTGTGCCTGGGGATGTGGTGGCTGAGGTGTTGGCTGGGACATGGAAAGCCTGGCCCTAGGGGAAGGACGGGTGGGAGGTGTAGGGAAGAGGTCAATATTAGCCAGAAAAAGCTTTTTAGACACACTGGGACGGGTAGATGGAAGGGGTTTGGGAGTGGAGGTAGAGGTAGAGGTAGTGGTTGTAGGAGGTGTATGTCTGCTGAATTTGGGTGAAGGTGCATGGGCTGGAGGCTGTTGTGAGGTGGATGGCTGTGTGCCTCCGTTTGTGTAGTTTGGGAGGAGGGCTCCCAGACACACTGGGAGAGGACACAGGGGATGTGTGAATGGTAGTGTGGGTGGTGAGTGCATGTGAGCGGTGTGTGGTAATGGGCGTGCTGGTGATGGAGGTAGTGGCTGAGTATGTAGTGCATGCAGGTGTGAGTGGAGACGAGACTGGGAGGGAGGAGGGATACGTGGAGGAGGGGGACACAGTGGAGGCAGTGGATTTTGGTGTGTCTGCATGGGGATGGTGCTTGTGTGAGTGCCTCTGGGATGTGTGGTGCTTATGTTTGCCATGTCCACTCTTGTGTGTTGATGAGTGTGCATGCTGGTCTGATGGTGTGCTTGGGATAGGCTGTGGTACAGGGTATTGGGTCTGGGTAGAGGAAGTTGGAGGGGGAGTCTGGACTCAGGACAATGGCTGCCATCAGTGCCGAGGCCAGAGCCTGAAATGCTCTCTGTTGGGCCGCCACGCCAGAATGAATGCCCTCCTGATATGCATTTGTTTTCTGCAAATGCCTATTAATACCCTGGATGGCATTCAAAATGGTTGATTGCCCAACAGTGGGGGATCTCAAGAGGTCAATAGCCTCCTCACTGAGGGCAGCAGGGCTGACTGGGGTAGTGCCTGAGGTGCCTGGGGCAAAGGAGATGCCCACCCTCCTGGGTGAGTGGGCACGGGAAACTTGATGAGGGGCTACTGGGAGGGCGGTGATGGAAGGGGGGTGGCGACTGTACCTGTTGTTGTGGGGGGCACAGAGGTGCCCGCCACTGCAAGGGAGTTCCCATCAGAGGAGGAGTCGCTGTCACTGGTGTCTGCTCCTGTCCCCGTCGTGGAGCTCCCCTCGCCCTCTGTCCCACTGGTGCCTTCAGACTCTGTAAATTCACCCTCCAGGACCATGTGGGTTGCAGCTCCCTCTGTCTCTGGTGCCAATGCTCCTCTGCCAGATGATGCTAATGCACACAATGACAGGGTGACAAAACAAAAAGGGGGGGAAATACAGAGGAGACACATGGTCAATGCCTGCAACACCCCTACCATTGGCGGACACAACACACAGGGAGCAGCCCTATGCACTAAGCCATGCACTAACAGTGCAGGGGAAAACCACATGCCCATGTGGGACTCTGTCTAGACCCATTTCATGCACAGCTGGACCCCACGGGAGCCTGACTAGGTGTAGAGGGCAACTACCACCTTTGGGGTTGAGTGGGACTGAGCCTGCTAAACAATGGATCTACCTTGGCGCGTCTGCCCTGGCCGAGGGGAATCCACAACCCAGCTCCCCCACCCAGATACTTCGTCAAGCGCGCAGAGTCAGCTGAATGAGACTGTACTCATCCCCTTGTGGCTGCTGTGATGCCCTCAAGCGCCCATCCAACTCAGGATATGCCACCGCCAGGATCCGGTACATCAGGGGGGTCATGGTGCGACAGGCACCCCTTCCACGTTGGGAGGCCATCCCCAGCTGGGCCTCTGCCATCTTCTTGCTCCAGCGGCGCAGGTCCTCCCATCTTTTACGGCAGTGGGTGCTCTGTCTATGGTAGACCCCCAGGGTCCACACTTCCTTGGTGATGGCACTCCACATACCCTTCTTCTGGTGGTCGCTGACCTAGAGGAATAGTGAAGTAAAAAAGGATGTTACTCCAGTTCTTCTCACACGGTGGCCACAAACCTCCAACCCTGGCCCAGAATAACATATACTCACCATCCTCACATGCTGGCCTGTCGCCCCCAGTCTCTTCCACACAATCATGTCCCATCCACCGTGCACACAGTTTACTCACCTGTTTGTCTGGAGGAATGTAGAGTAGCGGGTCCTGGGGGAGGACCCCATCCACCAGTTTCTCCAACACCTCCACAGTGAAGGCAGGGGCCCTTTCTCCAGACACTGTAGCCATTGTCGCTTCCAGACGCAGGTCACAGCAGCACTTGCAGTGTAGGTCCTCTCCTGTTGAACGTCAGGTATCAAGTGAGGGAACTGATAGTAAATGGCGGTCACGTCCGCGGCGGTGTGTACCGTCACCACCGGCGTACATCGTCATTGGCTCCTGGAACCCATAGGGCTCAATGATAACCAATGCTGAATTGCGCAGCAGTTTTCAACTGCCTACCACGATGCTGCACGACGCCAGCGCAGTTACCTCATTTCCCCTTGTCCCTTTGTACAGGTCAGGCAGCCGCCATTTCAGGGGGCCACATGGCAGGCCAACTAACTGCATCACAGCAATTTTGACCAGGAATACGTACAGACAAAGGCACACAGAGATTATTTCACGATTGTGCTAAACAGCCTTGTGAAACCTATGTGGTGTATGACCCTCTGCTCACCCTTCTCCTCCACAGGGCACTTCCGCTGGGGCAGGTGATGAGATGGCAGCATCGTCTGGTGTACAGACCCCTGGTGGACCTGTCGACAATGGAAGACAGACACATCATTATCACTTACAGACTTGATAGTGCCACAATCCAGGAACTGTGTGCCCCTTTGGAGCCAGACCTGATGTCAGCTATCCGCTATCCCACAGAAATCCCCACTCTAGTGCAGGTCCTTTCAGTGCTCCATTTCCTGGCAAGTGGGTCCAGTCAAACAACACTGGCCATGGCATCAGGGATGTCACAGCCAATGTTCTCTAACGTGTTGTCCAGAGTGTTATCTGCCCTGCTGAAACACATGCGCAGCTATTTCGTTTTCCCTCAGGTGGAGGATTTGCCCACAGTGAAAGGTGACTTCCATGCCCTGGGACATATCCCCAACATCATTGGTGCCATTGATGGTACACATGTGGCATCTGTCCCCCCGCAGGAATGCACAGGTGTACAGAAATCGGAAAAGCTACCATTCAATGAATGTGTAGATGGTGTGTTTGGCAGACCAGTACATCTCCCATGTGAATGCCAAGTATCCTGGCTCAGTGCATGACGCTTACATTTTGAGGAATAGCAGCATCCCTTATGTAATGGGGCAACTTCAGAGGCACCGTGTGTTGCTAATAGGTGAGCCCAAGGTCTCCACACAGTTTAAATAGGTGTCTGGGTATGGGAGATTCTCTAATGGTTGGAGGATGTCTATCAGCTGTTCCTCGATATTTGCAGGTGACTCTGGTTACCCCAACCTGTCATAGCTACTGACCCCAGTGAGGAATCTCAGGACAAGGGCAGAGGAATGCTACAGTGAGGCACATGGGAGAACGAGGAGGATAATAGAGCGCACGTTCGGCCTCCTGAAGGCCAGATTCCGGTGCCTCCATCTGACAGGTGGCTCCCTATACTACTAACCGAAGAAGTTGTGCCAGATAATCTTGGCATGCTGTATGTTGCACAACCTGGCTTTGCGATACCAGGTGCCTTTTCTGCAGGAGGATGGGCCTGATGCTGGTCTTGTGGCAGCTGTGGAGCCTGTGGACTGTGAAGAAGAGGAGGCAGAAGAAGAAGATATAGACAACCGAAACAACATCATCATGTAACACTTCCAGTGAGACACAGGTAAGAGAATGGCACTGCTTCACACATCTCATACTACTGTAGGACATAGCAAAATCTGCCTTTTTACCTCTGTGTATGGACCCTGACATGTCACTTTGGCTTTCCATTTCACAGATATGGGTCCCACTTTGTGCCCTCTGCTATGTTTACTGCTGCCCAACAAATGTGTAACCATGGTATGTGAACATGAACATTGACATTGCTAGATTTAGAAAGGTTGCAATTACACATTTCTGAAAGTACAGACTGACTCCAGATTGATTTGTGATTCAAGGGTGTTTATTTCTGTGCTAATAAGTGGAGGGAGGTGTGCAATGGGCTGGGGTGATGGTGGAGGAATGTCCATGGTAGAGTTCAGTTTCTTGGTCCTAGTAATGGAAGTGTGCTGCACCTGTGATCCGAATAGCTGTGGCTCTACCCGGTTGATTTCCTCCACCATGACCCTGAGCTCCTCCTCGGAAAACCTGGGGTGTCTTTGAGGTGCCATGATGTGGTGTGGGTGATGTGTGAGGTGATGTTTGTTGTGATGTGTGAAATGTTGTGTTGTTGTGTGTTGTTTCAGGTGCGTGGATGTATGAGTGATGGTGTGGTGTGCTTGAGGATGCTGGTGTAGTGTTGGCTATTCTCTCTCTGTGCTTCTTCACCAAAATGTCATTGTAAGTGTTTGTGGGTAATGTGGGTGTGTGTTTTATAGTATTGTGGGTGTGTGGGTGTGGTGTATGTATGTGTATCAGTTGTGTGTATTTTGAATTGTCCAATGTAGTTGTGTTTTGTAAATGTGTGAATTTTGAGCGCGGCTGCAGTGTGTACTGCCAATGGATTACCGCTGTTGAAAGACTGCTGCGTTGATTCGTGGGATGTGATAGTGTGGGCGTATTCTTGTTGGCGTGACGGTGTGGGTTTTCCTATCACCAGTTTATCACTGACCTTTAGTGTGGCGGACTTGTGTGGGTGTCTGTATTGTGGCGGATTACGAGATGTGGGTCGTAATACCTATAGAGAATTTCCGCAGCGGCCACGGTATGTTGGGGGCCTTCAGCACAGCGGTAAGCGGGATTTACAGCTAGGGTTATAATGAGAGCCAAAGTGTCTGATTATCAGTTTTGTGGATGGAATACTCTGTGATGAATGTGCCAAATAAAATCTATATCCTGTTCTTTTCCCTGTACTGCTGTGCATTGTTTTTCTCTCCAGCAGACAGGATATCCACATTTTAGATGTGACGTAGTACCATTGTTATTCATCTGCCTCTTTGGAGTCAGAGTAAAATTGAAAGGCATTTAGAGAGGAGCAGGGACACTGGAATTAAAGTAAGATGATTGTCCATTACTGCAGCCCCAGCTGCAGACTGCAAAGAGTAGCAAAGAGCCGAACGCACTAGCATGCCTTTACTATTTTAGGACAACAAGAATACTTGTACTGCATAGTGCATAATGCTTTACTCATTAATGAACGATAAAGTATTTGTCTATTTACTGTTTTATTAGAAAATACTTTTAAAATATCTGGTTTTTAATCTGGTGGAATTATACTGGTTTAATTAATTGCAGCCAGTCATTACTTTTATGTGAAGCAGCTGTGGGTAAAAAATGGCCCTGTGACTCCTAATCACATCAAATCCCAATAACCCTAGGGGACAATCAATGTACTGCTACTGTGCCACTACACAATTTAAACCAGTGTTTTCATAGAGCATTGTTTACAATTTGTCTTTTTCTTTTTGTTGTTCTTTCCTGATAAAGTTACTCCAGATGGTCACCACCACAACCTACTTGGCAGTAGTCAGCAGCCCGGCTGTGGCAGCAGAGGATGGAGACCATTCAGGTAGAATACCGTCAGCTAGTGATTCTGGTGGAGGAGGCTGGGGCAGCATCTGACTCTGCCCCGGACCCTAGTTTCACCAGCCAGCCATCAGCTCCTCCGTCCAAGGAACAACATTGCTAGTGCCGCTGGCAACTGGGAGTCATCCTAACCTCTACTGCTGTTCCTCTCCTACCCAGACCACTTCCAACACTATGTGCTGCATAAGCTGGTGCTGCTTCGGCAGCAGGTGGCAAGGTGATACCCTCTTCTGAAGCCCTATTTTATTTGTGTCTTGGAGGGAGGGACATTTGCTGTGGGTGGAGAGGTTGGAAAGTGGGAAGGCATTGCAGGACTTTGGAGTTTAGTTGGACTAGTTTTCTTTGGACATTTGTTTGGACATTGGTTGGGGAAAGAGGGATTTGTTTGGGGAGTGGGATGGGCGTGTTGTGGATAGAAAGGGTGTATTTTATGTATATTATTGAACTTGAAAATAGGAAAATGTAAAGTCAAAACGTATTCTTATACATTATGATGGAAATAACTTTCTGTGCTTTCATTTTACTTTGCATGGCTGTCTTTTCACACAGCATGTTTTTTAATCCACTCACCAAGAATTATACCAGTTAGTTTTAGTTAATTATGCCCTTGTCATATTATCCTCTGTAACTATATTGCCCATTAGGTGGTATGCTGCCATTGCCTGCATTGCCTACAACAACCTGAAAAACAAGGACTTGCTTATCTGCAGCAGAAGTTAGTTAATTACCAATTAAACAAGTTGACTTCACAACATAGACCTCTTACCTGAATAGATGAAGTGATTGCTACTACCTCTCTTGATCTTCCAAAACCTTCTTGCAGCGTTTCCCAAGGTGTCTTCTTAAAGGTGGTGGTAATAGTAAAAGGCCAACATTTTAACAGGGAAGGCATCACAAGCTAGGTCCCATTCCCAACTAGGTCAACACCAGTTGTAGGATCAATCAAAAGAATTATCCATCACAGGCAAGTAATTAGAAAGAAAACACAGAGTTAGTGGCTACAATTTATATAATAACTTTACAAAGACTGAGACCAGGCTACCACTAAGACAAAATAAAAAATACCAGATATTATAATAAAAACTAGCAAAAGTAACCTCTCCTGAGCAATGGGGAGCTAGTATTTAATTAAAAATAAACTTATGAAATCCTCGAATTAGGAGAAGTGGACTCAGAGTCAGTAGTGAACAAGGTTAAGTGCTTACGCACAAGGTCTGTATGATGATATTGACAAATTACGTTATAAATCTAAAATATGGATCCCATGTATTCATGGATGGTAAGTGGGCCTGGTGTGAGCTATTGCTCACTGTTAGAAATGGGGTTTTTGGTTGGCAGTCAGGTTACCCCCTGTCCAAGCAAAAGCCCTCACTCTAGTCAGGGTAAGTCACACACAATCCAAGATTATCCTGTGCCCACCCTCTGGTAGCTTGGCACGAGCAGTCAAGCTTAACTTAGAAGGCAATGTGTAAAGTATTTGTGCAATAAACCATACAATACCACCATATAGCACCACAAAAGTACACCACACAGTGTTTAAAAAAATATGGAATATTTATCAGGATAATTGTAGGTCAAAAGAAATAAAGTTGCAATGGGAAATTGTAGAGATATCATTGGAAAGTGATATAAAGTGTCTTAAGTCTTTTGAATATAAACAAAGTCTCTTTCAAGCACCAGTACCTTGTTTGGAGTAGACAAATCTCCTCAGAGGGCCACAAAGGAAGAGGTGCGTGGAAACAGGGGCGTCGATTTCTCCCCAGCACACACGGACTTGCGTCGTTATTTTCCACGCGGGGAAGTCGTGCGTTGTTTTCCGGCGCCCGGACAGTCTCTTTCTGTGGGTCGCGGGGATTACCAGATGTCCCGGGTCTGTGCGTGGATTTTCCTGCTTGTTTTCCTGCTGCGCGTCGTTCTGCGGGGCTGCGTGTCGAAATTACGATCTCAAGGCAGGCGTTGCGTCGATGTCTCCTCTAGAGGTCGGGCGGCGTTGTCCTTGCGAAGCCGTGCATCTGGTTTCCGATCGTCCTAAGAGCGTCGCGTCGATCAGCATCGGTGTGCAGCGTTTTTCTCGCCGCGGAACAAGCTGTGCGTCAAAATTTTCGGAAAAAGAGAAGTCTTTTTGGTCCTGAGACTTCAGGGAACAGGAGGCAAGCTCTATCCAAGCCCTTGGAGAGCACTTTCACAGCCAGACAAGAGTTCAGCAAGGCAGCAGGCCAACAGCAAGGCAGCAGTCCTTTGTAGAAAGCAGACAGGTGAGTCCTTTGAGCAGCCAGGCAGTTCTTCTTGGCAGGATGTAGTTTCTGGTTCAGGTTTCTTCTCCAGCAAGTGTCTGATGAGGTAGGGCAGAGGCCCTGTTTTATACCCAAATGTGCCTTTGAAGTGGGGGAGACTTCAAAGAGTGGCTAAGAAGTGCACCAGGTCCCCTTTCAGTTCAATCCTGTCTGCCAGGGTCCCAGTAGGGGGTGTGGCAGTCCTTTGTGTGAGAGCAGGCCCTCCACCCTCCCAGCCCAGGAAGACCCATTCAAAATGCAGATGTATGCAAGTGAGGCTGAGTACCCTGTGTTTGGGGTGTGTCTGAGTGAATGCACAAGGAGCGGTCAACCAAGCCCAGCCAGACGTGGATTGTAAGGCACAGAAAGCTTAAGTGCAAAGAAATGCTCAATTTCTAAAAGTGGCATTTCTAGAATAGTAATATTAAATCCGACTTCACCAGTCAGCAGGATTTTGTATTACCATTCTGGCCATACTAAATATGACCTTCCTGCTCCTTTCAGATCAGCAGCTGCCACTTCAACAGTGTATGAGGGCAGCCCCAATGTTAGCCTATGAAGGGAGCAGGCCTCACAGTAGTGTAAAAAAGAATTTAGGAGTTTTACACTACCAGGACATATAACTACACAGGTACATGTCCTGCCTTTTACCTACACAGCACCCTGCTCTAGGGGTTACCTAGGGCACACATTAAGGGTGACTTATATGTAGAAAAAGGGGAGTTCTAGGCTTGGCAAGTACTTTTAAATGCCAAGTCGAGGTGGCAGTGAAACTGCACACACAGGCCTTGCAATGGCAGGCCTGAGACAATGAAAAGTGGCTACTTAAGTGGGTGGCACAACCAGTGCTGCTGGCCCACTAGTAGCATTTAATTTACCAGCCCTATGCACATAAAGTGCACCTTACTAGGGACTTATAAGTCAATTAATAGTCCAATCAGGTATGATTCAAGGTTACCATGTTTTAAGGGAGAGAGCATATGCACTTTAGCACTGGTTAGCAGTGGTAAAGTGCGCAGAGTCTAAAAACCAGCAGAAACAGTGTCCACAAAGTGGAGGGAGGGAGGCAGGCAAAAAGTTAGGGGTGACTACCCTAAGGCTGTCAGGTCTAACACTCACATAATAGAAGATCCTGCAGTGAGCTAGTGTTGCTTTGACCATATCCGCCCCATCCACTCCGTGATCCATTTATGATATAAATTAGGGCACATCTCAGTAAATCACACAGCACGGGGAAAAAGGTTAGTGGTTAGATGACGATGGGAAACGGTAGTTGGGGAAAAATGTGACAAAGACAAACACTACACAACATCAATATTCGTCAGGGCGCTGAGCAGCACATCATCATCATTATCATCAATCTATTGTGGAAGAAAATTAAGGAATGACACAGTTCAGTTAAATGCAGTGCAGATAGTACTTCTGGCCAAGAGATCCCAGTTATATCTAAATAAATGTTCTTTCATTTAGGTTTGAAAAATACAAATTATGAGAGAGTGTACCAACACTGTTCTAAAATTATATATGTAGAAATAAATATTCTAAAGTATGTAAATGCTTAATTGGGTGGTGCATGTTGCATTCTCCTCGGAATGTCCCTCTTGGATGCCTGGCTGAACTGGTCCAGTAAGGTGAGCAGTAGTTGTTTTGGAGCTTTCACCTTTCGTGCAGGAAAAGACAAGGTCTGCAGATTGTAAACCAGAAACTATATTGTAGAGTTAAGGAGAAATACAGAAGGTAAGCTTCATGAGGAATGTACCAAGACTCAGAGGAAGAGCAAGAACATAGGCTGCTGCAACCATTCATTTTATAACTCATTTGGGATTGATTAACTGAGAATTTAGAGCAATTTACAACCACTCACAGACCACTAGCTGCTCAATCTCACAACTGTTATCTTAACATTTAGCCGAACGTGTTCATCATGTGATGGTGATTCTACATCATAAGTCTGTCTAAAGTTACAAGCAAGAGCCCCCCCAACCACAACCACATAAGAGGAGCTTCACATTTAAGCCAGCACACACACTCTGCAGCATTTCCCGAATCAAAACACATCTCTCCAGTCCACAGAACTGAGTAGGCCTCTGAGTTATATTCATGTTGGCTGATTTCCCCTTTGAAGTTGATAACGTCCTTGTTCTGGCCTTTGAGGTGGCCCCACCCAAAGCCATTCCATCCTCCTCCTGACTCCGAGTAGCCAATCATTTCAACTCAATCCAGACTCAAGCAAGATAAACCTGCTGTTGAAGAACAAGAAGAGAAACATATTTTTTGTTTTTTGTGTTGATTTATGAAAACTAAAGTCAATGGTCTGGTCTCTGAAGAACCAGAAAATAGGAGTGTACCCTGCAAGTAAATCTCACTCAAGGGCAGATTTAAGAGCCCCTAGTGCCTCCTTGAGTCATTTTTTTGATAACTTATGTGGCCCAACAAGGCCAAAATCTCTGTGCCAAATTTACAAAGTGCCACAATGGATGCATTGTGCCACTTTGTAACCACTTGCACCACATTATGCCTGTGCCAGACATAATGTATGCTCGGGACATTCTCCCATTAGGAGAGCCGAAAAATGGTGCAAAGAAATTTAAGAGATTTCTTTGCATCATTTTTTTCGCCGATTTTAATAACTGCTGAGAGCAGGCATTAAAGGGAGGCACACCATTATTCATAATGGGCCTCAACGGGCTTTGCAGGATTAGTGTCAACATTTTTTATGCTAATCCTGCAAAGCTCCAAAGTAGCATCAAAAAGTTTGACTCTAGTTCCCTTACTAGCACCATTGTGTGCCGTATCTTAGATATGTATCACACATGGTGGCGTTGGGGGGTGCTAAGGGGACTAAGAAAAGTGGTGCTGCAGTCACCCATCAGGCCCCAAACATTTCAAATCTCTGAAATCAAGTTTGCAAATTAGTTGATCACCATACCTCACTGTCTGGCACAACATGAATCGTCAGTCATCACTAACAATCACTCTATAATACATCACTCATCATTGGTGCACTAATTACCTGTTCTAGTTCATGTATGGTAGTACACAATTGTATCTTCCATTTTAAGCACAGAACACATTGGATTTTTGCAGACTTATATTCAAAAGATCTTTTCTGGGGCAGCCCTGATAGCGTGAGAAAAATAGAAGGATAGGCATGGGACATACGCAGGCTTTGTCTCCCATGTCCTTGAAGAAAATGGGGAGGCTTCTTCATTGTACACTGGTCCAACTCCAAACTGGCCATACATGTGCTTAAATTAGTGGGGCTCCTTATATCAGACACAAAGAAAGTATATAATGCTCTTCTAGTTTTATCCATTTTTCGCAAAGCAATTTGACTGTAATCTGAAAGTTCTATGGTGGCCTAACCATTCGGGGAAGTGGAGTTTGTCCTAAATCTCAGAGGGTTCACCCTGAAGTAAGTCAGCTAAAGCACTTGAGTTTGTTCAGTTGCCCTCATCTCCATCTTCCTCCTGTGGTGTTTTAAAAACAGTATAATTGTGTTGTATCAAGTATTGGTTCATTTTAATCATGGTCAATCCCTTCATGTTTTGAGGTGAGAGATCTGGTATTTCTTACAATGAGAACTGGACCAGCTGCACTGAACACTGTAGGAAAGTACCATCTTGCCTGGCATGTTACCCCCATATTTCACTGTATATATGTTGTTTTAGTGTATGTGTCACTGGGACCCTGCCAGCCAGGGCCCCAGTGCTCATAAGTGTGCCCTGTATGTGTTCCCTGTGTGATGACTAACTGTCTCACTGAGGATCTGCTAATCAGAACCTCCGTGGTTATGCTCTCTCTGCTTTCTAAATTGTCACTAACAGGCTAGTGACCAATTTCACCAATTCACATTGGCATACTGGAACACCCTTATAATTCCCTAGTATATGGTACTGAGGTACCCAGGGTATTGGGGTTCCAGGAGATCCCTATGGGCTGCAGCATTTCTTTTGCCACCCATAGGGAGCTCTGACAATTCTTACACAGGCCTGCCACTGCAGCCTGAGTGAAATAACGTCCACGTTATTTCACAGCCATTTACCACTGCACTTAAGTAACTTATAAGTCACCTATATGTCTAACCTTCACCTGGTGAAGGTTTGGTGCTAAGTTACTTAGGGGGTCATTCCGACCCTGGCGGTCCATGACCGCCAGGGCCGGGGACCACGGAAGCACCGCCAACAGGCTGGCGGTGCTTCCAGGGCCATTCTGACCGCAGCGGTAAAGCCGCGGTCAGAAAAGGGGAACCAGCGGTTTCCCGCCGGTTTTCCCCTGGCCCAGGGAATCCTCCTTGGCGGCACTGCTTGCAGCGCCGCCATGGGGGTTCCGACCCCCTTCCCGCCACCCTGTTTCTGGCGGTTCTTACCGCCGGGAACAGGATGGCGGCCACTGGCATGGGCAGTGCAGGGGCCCCCTAACAGGGCCCCATGAAGATTTTCACTGTCTGCTTTGCAGACAGTGAAAATCGCGACGGGTGCTACTGCACCCGTCGCACCTCTGCAACACCGCCGGCTCCATTCGGAGCCGGCTTCTATGTTGCAGGGGCTTTCCCGCTGGGCCGGCCGGCGCCCTTTTGGCGGTCGCCCAGCGGGAAAGCCAGAATGGCGCATTAGTGTGTGGGCACCCTGGCACTAGCCAAGGTGCCCCCACATAGTTAAGGGCTAATTCCCCGGACTTTGTGAGTGCGGGGACACCATTTCACGCGTGCACTGTACATAGGTCACTACCTATGTATAGCATCACAATGGTAACTCCGAACATGGCCATGTAACATGTCTAAGATCATGGAATTGTCACCCCAATGCCATTCTGGCATTGATCCCCCGAGTCTCTAGCACAGACCCGGGTACTGCCAAACTACCTTTCCCGGGGTTTCACTGCAGCTGCTGCTGCTGCCAACCCCTCAGACAGATTTCTGCCCTCCTGGGGTCCAGCCAGGCCTGGCCCAGGAAGGCAGAACAAAGGACTTCCTCAGAGAGAGGGTGTTACACCCTCTCCCTTTGGAAAAAGGTGTCAGGGCTGGGGAGGAGTAGCCTCCCCCAGCCTCTGGAAATGCTTTGATGGGCACAGATGGTGTCCATCTCTGCATAAGCCAGTCTACACCAGTTGAGGGATCCCCCAGCCCTTCACTGGCGCGAAACTGGACAAAGGAAAGAGGAGTGACCACTCCCCTGACCTGCACCTCCCAGGGGAGGTGCCCAGAGCTCCTCCAGTGTGCTCCAGACCTCTGCCATCTTGGAAACAGAGGTGCTGCTGGTACACTGGACCGCTCTGAGTGGCCAGTGCCAGCAGGTGACGTCAGAGACTCCTTCTGATAGGCTCTTACCTGTGTTGCTAGCCTATCCTCCTTCCTACGTAGCCAAACCTCCTTTTCTGGCTATTTAGGGTCTCTGCTTTGGGGAATTCTTTAGATAACGAATGCAAGAGCTTATCAGAGTTCCTCTGCATCTCTCTCTTCACCTTCTGCCAAAGGATCGACCGCTGACTGCTCAGGACGCCTGCAAAACCGCAACAAATGAGCAAAGACGACTACTGCAACCTTGTATCGCTGATCTTGCTGCTTTCTCGCCTGTTTCCTGGTGGTGCATGCTCTGGGGGTAGCCTCCCTGACTTGCTGGTCGACCCCTCTGTCTCCTCATCCAAGTGGCGATATCCTGATCCCTCCTGGGGCACAGCAGCATCCAAAAACCCTAACCGTAACCCTTGCAGCTAGCAAGGCTTGTTTGCGGTCTTTCTGCATGGGAATACCTCTGCAAGCTTCTTCACGACGTGGGACATCCATCCTCCAAAGGGGAAGTTTCTAGCCCTCTTCATTCTTGCAGAATCCACAGCTTCTACCATCCGGTGGCAGCTTCTTTGCACCCTCAGCTGGCATTTCCTGGGCATCTGCCCACTCTCAACTTTGTCGCGACTCTTGGACTTGGTCTTCTTTTTCCACAGGTACTCTTGTCCGGAAGTCCACTTTGGTTGCATTGCTGGTGTTGGTCTTCCTTGCAGAATTCCCCTATCTCGACTTCTGTTCTCTCTGGGGAATATAGGTGCACTTTACACCTACTTTTCAGGGTCTTGGGGTGGGCTATTTTTCTAACCCTCACTGTTTTCTTACAGTCCCAGCGACCCTCTACATGCTCACATAGGTTTGGTTCCATTCGTGGTTCGCATTCCACTTTTGGAGTATATGGTTTGTGTTGCCCCCATACCTATGTGCTCCTATTGCAATCTACTGTAACTTTACATCGCTTGCATTACTTCCTTTTGCTATTACTGCATAGTTTTGGTATTGTGTACATACATCTTGTGTATATTTGGCATCCTCATACTGAGGGTACTCACTGAGATACTTTTGGCATATTGTCATAAAAATAAAGTACCTTTATTTTTAGTATATCTGTGTATTGTGTTTTCTTATGATATTGTGCATATGACACCAGTGGTATAGTAGGAGCTTTGCATGTCTCCTAGTTCAGCCTAAGCTGCTCTGCAATAGTTACCTTCTATCAGCCTAAGCTGCTAGAAACACCTCTTCTACACTAATAAGGGATAACTGGACCTGGTGCAGAGTGTAAGTACCCCTTGGTACCCACTACAAGCAAGGCCAGCCTCCTACATTGGTTGTGCAGCGGTGGGATTAGTACTTGTAACTACTTAATACTTTGTCATTGTGTACTTTTCATAAGATAATATACAAAACAAGTTCAGTGTATGTACACCTAACCAAAAAGCTTTGCTTTTCTTCTCTTACACTATCTGCTAAGTGCTGAAAAGTTTCAAAAAAGTTGAAAAAGGTTCTTTTCTGTTTCCTTAAAAAGTCCTGAAACTTTTTCTCTCTTTTATCTGTCCCTAAACCTTTTCTATCATGTCTGATTTAGGAACTTCTACTAACTTGGTCAGCACAGCTTATGACCACCTTCACTGGAAGGGTTTAAGGAGTCTCTGCATTGATAGAGGTTTAGGGTGGGAAAGAATCCCTCTAGAGAATTATTGTGTAACATGCTTATTGAAAATGATAAGGCCTTAGCTGGCACTTCAATTGAGAAGTTAGGAGATAGCTCACACTCTGACTCAGGGGAACCCCCAGTAAGAGTGCTAGAAGGAGACCTTCCTAACCTGCCCCTTAGCAGACCACCTAGCATAGCTGGTAGTAATGTAAGCTCACATCGCAGTAGAGATATTTTTATTCCTGCAGGCCAGGTTGCTAGGGTGCCAACTGTTAGGGACAGGTCTCCCTCTGTTCATTCACATCATTTTTCTGTGTCAAAGCATTCCCAACCCACCCACCCTGATGACAGACTGTTAGAAAGGGAACTCAATAGATTGAGAGTGGAAGAGACTAGGCTGAAGCTTAAACAGCAACAGCTGGCTCTAGACAGGGAATCTCTAGATTTTGAAAAAGAGAGACAGAGGTTGGGGTTTGGACCCCATGGTGGCATCAGCAGTATTCCAGATAGTAATCCTGTGAAAGAGCATGATTCTAGGAATCTGCATAAGATAGTTCCCCCTTACAAGGAGGGGGGTGACATTAACAAGTGGTTTGCTGCACTTGAGAGGGTCTGTATGGTACAGGGGGTCTCTCAAAGGCAGTGGGCTGCTATCCTATGGCTATCTTTCAGTGGAAAGGGTTTCAGATAGGCTCCTTACTGTGAAGGAAAGTGATGCCAATAATTTTACAGTTTTGAAGAATGCACTCTTGGATGGATTTGGCTTATCCACTGAACAATACAGGATTAAGTTCAGAGAAACCAGAAAAGAGTCTTCACAAGACTGGGTAGACGTTGTTGACTATTCAGTGAAGGCCTTGGAGGGGTGGTTACATGGCAGCAAAGTTTCTGACTAGGAAAGCCTGTATAATCTGATCCTGAGAGAGCATATTCTGAATAACTGTGTGTCTGATTTGTTACACCAGTATCTAGTGGACTCAGATCTGACCTCTCCCCAAGAATTGGGAAGGAAGGCAGACAAATGGGTCAGAACAAGAATGAACAGAAAAGTTCATACAGGGGGTGACAAGGATGGCAAGAAGAAGGATGGTAAGTCTTCTGACAAGGGTGGGGACAAATCTAAAAATGAGTCTTCATCAGGCCCACAAAAACACTCTGGTGGGGGTGGTGGGTCCAAATCCTCTTCTAATCAAGTAAAGAAACCACGGTGCTATTTATGTAAAGTAAAAGGCCATTGGACAACTGATGCCAGTTGCCCAAAGAAAAGCACCAAGCCTCCCACTACCACAACCCCTACTGCAACCTCTAGTGCCCCTAGTAATTGCAGTGGTATTGGGAGCAAACATACTAATAGCCAATCCAAGGGAGTAGCTGGGCTCACTTTTGGTAATTTAGTTGGGGTTGGTCTTGTTAGGGAGACCACAGAGGCTGTGCTAGTCTCTGAAGGTGCCATCGATTTGGGCACCTTGGTTGCTTGTCCCCTTAATATGGATAAGTACAAGCAACTTCCCTTAATAAATGGTGTTGAGGTTCAGGCCTACAGGGACACAGGTGCCAGTGTTACCATGGTAATAGAGAAACTGGTACACCCTGAACAACACCTACTTGGTCACCAGTACCAAGTGACAGACGCTCATAACAACACTCTTAGCCACCCCATGGCTGTTGTGAATCTCAACTGGGGGGGCTTACTGGTCCAAAGAAAGTTGTGGTTGCCTCAGATTTACCTGTAGACTGTCTACTAGGGAACGATTTAGAGACATCAGCTTGGGCAGAAGTGGAGTTGGAGGCTCATGCAGCAATGCTGGGCATTCCTGGGCATATTTTTGCTTTAACCAGGGCTCAGGCCAAAAAGCAAAAAGGACAGGGTGACTTGCATCCTGGAACAATGGACCAAGTGTTCCCTAAAGCTAGGGTTAGTAAGGGTAAATCCCTACCCACTATCCCTCCCTCTACAGATGATTCTACTTCTGAGGAAGAAGAATTTCTCCCCTGTGCAGAACCTTCACCAGAGGAGCTGGCAGCAGACACTGCCGAGCTTTTGGGTGGAGGGGGACCTGCCAGGGAGGAGCTGAGTGTGGCACAGCAAACCTGTCCCACATTAGAGGGTTCAAGACAGCAAGCTGTCAAACAGCAAAATGGAGATGTCAGTGGCTCACATAGAGGTTACTGGGAATACAACCTCTTTTATACAGAGGCAAGGGACCCAAAACCTGGAGCAGCCAGGAGATTGGTCATTCCCCTGCAATACAGAGAGTTCCTCCTAACTCTGGCACACGACATTCCCTTGGCTGGACATTTGGGTTAAATTAAAACATGGGAAAGGCTTGTCCCCCTGTTTCATTGGCCTAGGATGTCAGAGGACACAAAAGACTTTTGTAAGTCCTGTGTGACCTGCCAAGCCAGTGGCAAGACTGGTGGCACTCCAAAGGCTCTCCTTATTCCACTGCCTGTGGTTGGGGTTCCCTTTGAAAGGGTAGGGGTTGACATAGTTGGCCCCCTTGACCCTCCTACTGCTTCAGGCAATAGGTTTATCTTAGTGGTAGTGGACCATGCCACAAGATATGCTGAAGCAATTCCTCTAAGGACCAGTACAGCTCCTGCAGTGGCAGAGGCCCTCCTGGGAATCTTTTCCAAGGTGGGTTTCCCAAAAGAGGTTGTATCAGACAGGGGTAGCAACTTTATGTCTGCATACTTAAAGGCCATGTGGAAGGAATGTGGTGTAACATACAAATTCACCACACCTTATCATCCACAAACAAATGGACTGGGTGAGAGGTTTAATAAAACTCTCAAAGGAATGATAATGGGACTCCCTGAAAAACTCAGGGGGAGATGGGATGTCCTGTTACCTTGCCTCCTTTTTGCTTACAGGGAGGTACCCCAGAAAGGAGTGGGCTTCAGCCCCTTTGAACTCCTATTTGGACACCCTGTAAGAGGTCCTCTAAAACTTGTGAAGGAAGGTTGGGAACAACCTTTAAAAGCTCCCAAGCAAGACATAGTGGACTATGTACTCGGCCTAAGATCAAGAATGGCTGAGTAAATGAAAAAGGCCAGTAAAAACCTTCAGGCCAGCCAAGAGCTCCAAAAGCAATGGCATGACCAGAAGGCTGTTCTGATTCAGTACCAACCAGGACAGAAGGTGTGGGTATTGGAGCCTGTGGCCCCAAGAGCACTCCAAGACAAATGGAGTGGACCCCACATCATTGTTGAAAAGAAGGGAGAAGTCACCTACTTGGTTGACTTAGGCACTGCCAGGAGTCCCCTTAGGGTGTTCCATGTCAATCGCCTAAAGCCCTACTATGACAGGGATGATCTCACCCTGCTCATGGCAACAGATGAAGGACAGGAAGAAGAGAGTGACCCTCTCCCTGATCTCTTCTCTTCCACAGAACAAGATGCTCTAGTGGAAGGTGTAGTTTTGTCAGACTGTCTTAATGCTGAGCAAAAAGACAACTGCATAAATCTCCTGGGTCAGTTTGATGAACTCTTTTCTACTGTGCCAGGCACCACTTCTTGGTGTGAGCACACTATAGATACTGGAGACAGCATGCCTGTCAAAAGTAAGACCATGTCAGAGACTGCATAAAACAAGAAGTTCAGAAAATGCTTGAACTGGGAGTGGTTGAACATTCTGAAAGCCCACGTGCCTCTCCTCTGGTGCTTGTACCAAAGCCTCATTCCAAAGATGGAAAAAGGGAAATGAGGTATTGTGTAGATTACAGAGGTCTCAACCAGGTAACAAAAACTGATGCTCACCCTATACCCAGGGCAGATGAGCTCATAGATACACTGGCATCTGCCAAGTATCTAAGCACCTTTGATTTGACTGAAGGGTATTGGCAGATCAAGTTCTCAGAGGATGCTAAAGCAAAAACTGCATTTTCGACTATTGGAGGGCACTACCAATTCACAGTAATGCCCTTTGGTTTGAAAAAAACTGCCACTTTTCAGAGGTTGGTGAATACAGTCCTGCAAGGATTGGAGGCTTTTAGTGCAGCATATCTGGACGATATAGCTGTCTTTAGCTCCACCTGGGATGATCACCTGGTCCACCTGTGGAAAGTTTTGGAGGCCCTGCAAAAGGCAGGCCTCACTATCAAGGCTTCAAAGTGCCAGATAGGGCAGGGGAAAAAGGTTTATCTGGGACACCTTGTAGGTGGAGAACAGATTGCACCACTTCAGGGGAAAATCCAAACTATCATGGATTGGGTTCCCCCTACAACTCAGACCCAGGTGAGAGCTTTCTTAGGCCTCACTGGGTATTACAGGAGGTTCATTATGAACTATGGCTCCATTGCTGCCCCATTTAATGACCTCACCTCTAAGAAAATGCCTAAAAAGGTATTGTGGACAGCTAGCTGTCAGAAAGATTTTGAGGAGCTGAAACAGGCCATGTGCAGTGCACCTGTCCTAAAAAAACTTTGTTACTCCAAGAAATTCATTGTTCAAACTGATGCATCTGAATTAGTAGTAGGGGCAGTCTTATCACAACTCAATTCTGAGGGCCAGGATCAACCTGTTGCTTTTATCAGCAGGAGGTTGACCCCTAGAGAAATGCGTTGGTCTGCCATAGAGAGGGAGGCCTTTCCTGTGGTCTGGGCACTGAAGAAGTTGAGGCCATACCTATTTGGCACTCACTTCATTGTTCAGACAGACCACAAACCTCTGCTTTGGCTAAAACAAATGAAAGGTGAAAACCCTAAATTGTTGAGGTGGTCCATATCTCTACAGGGAATGGACTATACAGTGGAACATAGACCTGGGAGTACCCACTCCAATGCAGATGGACTCTCCAGATATTTCCACTTAGACAATGAAGACTCATCAGGTCATGGCTAGTCTTATTGTCCTTCTTTGGGGGGGGGGTGTTTGTGTAGGAAAGTACCATCTTGCCTGGCATGTTATCCCCATATTTCACTGTATATATGTTGTTTTAGTGTATATGTCACTGGGACCCTGCCAGCCAGGGCCCCAGTGCTCATAAGTGTGCCCTGTATGTGTTCCCTGTGTGATGACTAAATGTCTCACTGAGGCTCTGCTAATCAGAACCTCTGTGGTTATGCTCTCTCTGCTTTCTAAATTGTCACTAACAGGCTAGTGACCAATTTCACCAATTCACATTGGCATACTGAAACACCCTTATAATTCCCTAGTATATGGTACTGAGGTACCCAGGGTATTGGAGTTCCAGGAGATCCCTATGGGCTGCAGCATTTCTTTTGCCACCCATAGGGAGCTCCGACAATTCTTACACAGGCCTGCCACTGCAGCCTGAGTGAAATAAAGTCCACGTTATTTCACAGCCATTTACCACTGCACTTAAGTAACTTATAAGTCACCTATATGTCTAACCTTCACCTGGTGAAGGTTTGGTGTTAAGTTACTTAGGGCCAGATGTATGAAAAGTTTTTGCACTCGCAAACGGTGCGAATTGCAAAAATCGTCCGATTGCGAGTGCAAAAATGTGGTCTGCGAGGGCTGAAAGGCATTCGCAGACCAAAAACAAGAAATCGCAAAACTTTTGATTTTTTGAGTTGCGACCTGGTTTTGCGAGTCGCATTTTGCGATTCGGTATTTCCAGTAGGAAATTGTGAGGAGCAAAATGCGAATCGCAAAATCCAAATCGCAAAGAGATGTATCAAAAAATGGCAATTAGCGATATTTCGCAGAATGGGATTTTGCACATGCAAAATACCACTAAGTGAAACCAGGTGGTAACCAGGTGCAACCTATATAAAGAGGCCCAGAATGCCTCAGACTCTCTACCACAATGGCTGCACTCTACGTCATGGCTAGGAGGATGAGGATCCTGGCAGGTTTGATGAGAGGGAGGAGGAGACAGGAGCGCATTTTCAGAGTGCGCATTACACTATTCGACCTGACAGAGGAGGAAATATATGAGAGGTATAGGTTGAACTCAGCCATGATTCTTGATCTGATAGCTGAGCTACAACCCATAATGCAGCGCAGAACACTAAGGACCCATAGCATACCCGCCCATGTGCAGGTATTATGCTCCTTACACCTACTTACCTCAGGGAGCTATCAAGGGGTTATAGCAGCGGCTGGGGGGGTCTCACAGAGCACCCTCTCCAGATTCTTCAATGCATTTATAAACCCCATGCTAAGCAAACTCCAACAGTACATCAGATTCCACCACACCCCACAGGAAATACAGCAGACAGAAAATTGACTTTTATCAGATAGCACAGTTCCCCCACGTCCTGGGTGCCATAGATGGCACACATGTGTCAATATGTCCACCATCAGTCACAGAGTATGTGTACTGAAACCGTAAACAACAACATTCCATGAATATACAGGTAATATGCAATGCAACCTACATCATAACTGATCTCGTGGCCAGGTACCCAGGGAGGACAAATGATTCATACATCTTTCGCCACAGCAGCATTCACACAAGAATGCTAGCTGGGGAGTTTGGTGAAGGATATCTGCTAGGTAATGTCACTCTTTACAGTGGTGCATAGGTAACAAACCCTTGTCAGATGGCTGAGGTACTCAACAAACCTTATGTCCCTTTCAGGAGACAGTGCCTATGCAGTGCACACCTACATGATGACGCCCTACCTCAATCCCACAACACCAGCAGAACGGAGATACAATGCAGCACACAGGGCAACCCGCAACGTGGTGGAGCGCACATTTGGCCTCCTGAAGAGTTGCTTCCGTTGCCTCCACAAGAGTGGAGGGGCACTACAGTATAGTCCAGAAACCACATGTAGAATAGTGGCTACTTGTGCAATTTTGCACAATATAGCTACAACCAGGGGCATACCTATAGAAATCAGTGACACTGAATCAGATGAGGATGACGATACCATACCACCTCTACAGCCAGCAGACAGGACCAGTGCAGCAGAGGGACGGCAAAGGCGTTCTGACATCACACACAACCATTTCAGACGTGAGTATGTACAATCAAACTCCACTGACTACTGTAGCTATAGTGAGAAAAATGTTTTATTCCTTTACGGCAGGTTATGAATTGTGATGAAGAAAGTAAAAGTGGGATTGATAAAAACGAAAATCAACAAATGTACTGAGTCCCACACTATTACTTCATAGTGGGGACACCAGAGTCAATGAGGCAAGAGTCAATGAGGCAAGAGTCAATGAGGCAAGAGTCACTTCCTCCTCCCTCGCACACCACTGGGGTGCCCAGTTGAATCACTGGCACCCTGAATGTCAGGCTCAGTGGCAGTGCTGCGCCTGGCACTGCGCCATCTGTGGTCTGGAGCTAGTACGTGCATACTACTGAGGCTCGAGGTGTCCTCCGTGTCCCCCAAGGCAACCTCACTGGGAGTGGCAGACCTCTGTCCCATTACTTGTTCTATCACAGTGGTGATCTGGACAAGGGCCTGGACCACATCCCTGCTGGTGTGTGCAGCCTCTACCTGGGCCGCCACAGCACGACGGGCGATGAGGGCGTTGGAGTTGGCCATACGATTGGAGGACCTACAGTAGTTTGCAAACGTGGTGCAAAAACGGTGCTCATGTCTGCGTCTACTCAGTCTTTCATGTCTCAGCTCCTCGCACAGATCACGCACTGCATTGGTCAGCTCCCTAGTGTCGTGGGAGGCCTGCACCTGTCCCTCACGCAGCTGGTTGATGTTTTCATTCACGGTGTCAAGTCTCCGATGCAGTCCAACCGTATTTCTATTGTGGACTCTAAGGTTCCTGTCCAAACTTTGTATTCTTCTATTCAGCAGGCGCTGTTGCTGCAACATAGCAGCCTCAAGTCCACCAAACAGGGATGTACCTTCAGCTGCCTCCTGCAGTTGCTGTCGTAACACTGGGGCACTTGGACGATGCGCTGCAGGACCCCTGTCCTCCGGTACCTGGCTGTGCATCCCGGATGCAGATGGTGTGCCTGAACTCTCCTGCTGCACATCAGAGTCACCACTGAGGTCTGGTAGTGGCAATGGCCTAGGCCTGCGGCGCACAGTTGGGAGATTGATGGACCCACTGGTGTTGGTGTCAGAGGGCAGCTGTGTGTCCGTGTCCGTGTCCCCTACACCCGTCATTGCTGTGGCTGCTGTGCCAGGCCCACCTGCAACAACAATATGCAGCATGTCAGTTCTGTATGTTACATTATCTGTCCAGAAATGGCAATAGAACTTTAGATACTGCTGTACATGGTGTAGTGTGTGTTGTGTTACCTTTGGTGTCACTATGCTTGCTTATATTGTCATGCTACTGTCTGTACTAGTTTGTGGACCACGACTCCCATAATACATTTATGTGCTGCTACTGAGATGTGGAGTGGACTACTTCACACACTACTTCACATTACATGCTAATTCCTAAGGGGCTTTTAGGCATGCACTTACTGTGTTCACACAACAACATTTGCACTTACCTTGGCTGGTACTTGGTTGAGCGGAGGTGTCTATGTCTGTGACCCCTGTCACTGCTTCCGGTAGGAGAGTTGATTCCACCAGGTCCTCCAGTGGAGTGGCAGGTGGCTCGGTTGGTGGTCCACCTCCTGTGCTCCTGGCCTCTGCAAATCGCCTTGCCACCCTCTCCTTTGCCCAGGACCGCAGTTCATACCAGCGCTTCTTGATTTCATCAATGGAGCGCTGGGCCACTCCAATTGCGTAAATTTTGCTTCGGATCTCCAGCCAGAGTCTCCTCTTCTCACTCTCTGGCACCTGGAGGGATGATTTGCCAAACAGGCGGTCATGACTCCTCACCACCTCCTCTGTTAAGATCTCCAGCTCCTGCTCACTGAACTTCAGTTTGCGCTTCCTCTCCAGTTTCTCAGATCCTGGACCTTGGGGCTCCAATGTGGCTCAGATGATGCTGCTCCTTCACAGTGCTGCTCACAATGGCTGGGCTGCTCTCACTCTGGATGCTGATTTGGGTGTGGCACTTATACCTGCCTGGGATGACTCATTTCCTGTTGATGCGTCATCAGGCTCCTCCAGGTGTGCATTCTTGAACTTTCTCGCATTTTTTTACAGATTCGCAAAAAAATTGCAAATTGCGAGAATGCAAATTGCGATTCGGTAAATGGGCCTCGCAAACCACAAATAGCGATTTTTAAGAAATCGCTAATTCCGAATCGCAATTTTGTTACATGGCCAATTGCGACTCGGAAATTGCGATTTCTTAAAAATCGCGTTTTGCGATTCGCAAGTTCCAATTTTCATACTCCTGGCCCGTAGTGTGTGGGCACCCTGGCACTAGCCAAGGTGCCCCCACATCGTTCAGGGCAAATTCCCGGGACTTTGTGAGTGTGGGGACACCATTTCACACGTGCACAATACATAGGTCACTACCTATGTATAGCGTCACAATGGTAACTCCGAACATGGCCATGTAACATGTCTAAGATCATGGAATTGTCACCCCAATGCCATTCTGGCATTGGGGAGACCATTCCATGATCCCCCGAGTCTCTAGCACAGACCCGGGTACTGCCAAACTACCTTTCTCGGGGTTTCACTGCAGCTGCTGCTGCTGCCAACCCCTCAGACAGGTTTCTGCCCTCCTGGGGTCCAGCCAGGCCTGGCCCAGGAAGGCAGAACAAAGGACTTCCTCAGAGAGAGGGTGTTACACCCTCTCCCTTCGGAAAAAGGTGTCAGGGCTGGGGAGGAGTAGCCTCCTCCAGCCTCTGGAAATGCTTTAATGGGCACAGATGGTGTCCATCTCTGCATAAGCCAGTCTACACCTGTTCAGGAGATCCCCCAGCCCTGCTCTGGCACAAAACTGGACAAAGGAAAGGGGAGTGACCACTACCCTGACCTGCACCTCCCAGGGGAGGTGCCCAGAGATCCTCCAGTGTGCTCCAGACCTCTGCCATCTTGGAAACAGAGGTGCTGCTGGTACACTGGACCGCTCTGAGTGGCCAGTGCCAGCATGTGACGTCAGAGACTCCTTCTGATAGGCTCTTACCTGTCCTGCTAGCCTATCCTCCTTCCTAGGTAGCCAAACCTCCTTTTCTGGCTATTTAGGGTCTCTGCTTTGGGGAATTCTTTAGATAACAAATGCAAGAGCTCATCAGAGTTCCTCTGCATCTCTCTCTTCACCTTCTGCCAAAGGATCGACCGCTGACTGCTCAGGACGCCTGCAAAACCGCAACAAAGTAGCAATGACGACTACTGCAACCTTGTATCGCTGATCCTGCCACTTTCTCACCTGGTTCCTGGTGGTGCATGCTCTGGGGGTAGCCTGCCTCCTTTCTGCACCAGGAGCTCTGAAGAAATCTCCCGTGGGACGACAGAATCCTCCCCCTGCAACCGCAGGCAACAAAAGACTGCGTCACCTGTCCTCTGGGCCCGCTCTCAGCATGACAAGAGTGGTCCCTGGAACTCAGCAACTCTGTCCAACTGACTCCCACAGTCCAGTGACTCTTCAGTCCAAGTTTAGTGGAGGTAAGTCCTTGCCTCTCCACGCTAGACTGCATTGCTGGGTACTGCGTGATTTGCAGCTGCTCCGGCTCCTGTGCACTCTTCCAGGATTTCCTTTGTGCACAGCCAAGCCTGGGTCCCCGACACTCTAACCTGCAGTGCACAACCTCCTGAGTTGTCCTCCAGCGTCGTGGGACTCCCTTTTGTGTCTTCTGGTGAGCTCCGGTTCACTCTTCTTCCAAGTGCCTGTTCCGGTACTTCTGCGGGTGCTGCCTGCTTCTGTGAGGGATCCCTGACTTGCTGGGCGCCTCCTCTGTCTCTTCATCCAAGTGGCGACAACCTGGTCCCTCCTGGGCCACAGCAGCATCCAAAAATCCTAACTGCGACCCTTGCAGCTAGCAAGGCTTGTTTGCGGTCTTTCTGCGTGGGAACACCTCTGCAAGCTTCTTCACGACGTTGGACATCCATCCTCCAAAGGGGAAGTTTCTAGCCCTCTTCGTTCTTGCAGAATCCACAGCTTCTACCATCCGGTGGCAGCTTCTTTGCACCCTCAGCTGGCATTTCCTGGGCATGTGCCCACTCTCGACTTTGTCGCGACTCTTGGACTTGGTCCCCTTGTTCCACAGGTACTCTCGTCTGGAAATCCACTTTGGTTGCATTGCTGGTGTTGGTCTTCCTTGCAGAATTCCCCTATCACGACTTCTGTGCTCTCTGGGGAATACAGGGTCACTTTACACCTACTTTTCAGGGTCTTGGGGTGGGCTATTTTTCTAACCCTCACTGTTTTCTTACAGTCCCAGCGACCCTCTACAAGCTCACATAGGTTTGGGGTCCATTCGTGGTTCGCATTCCACTTTTGGAGTATATGGTTTGTGTTGCACCTATACCTATGTGCTCCTATTGCAATCTACTGTAACTTTACATTGCATTACTTCATTTTGCTATTACTGCATATTTTTAGTATTGTGTACATATATCTTGTGTATATTTGGCATCCTCATACTGAGGGTACTCACTGAGATACTTTTGGCATATTGTCATAAAAATAAAGTACCTTTATTTTTAGTATATCTGTGTATCGTGTTTTCTTATGATATTGTGCATATGACACCAGTGGTATAGTAGGAGCTTTGCATGTCTCCTAGTTCAGCCTAAGCTGCTCTGCTATAGCTACCTTCTATCAGCCTAAGCTGCTAGAAACACCTCTTCTACACTAATAAGGGATAACTGGACCTGGTACAGAGTGTAAGTACCCCTTGGTACCCACTACAAGCCAGGCCAGCCTCCTACAAACAGACACTCAGGAGAAATGCCTGCTATAGCATGAGCCAGATACTTTGCCAGCCTGCTGAGCTCTGGCCATTATCACATCCCCCCATACCAATAGACCAATGGGTTTTGTCCAAATTGGTATCTTTTGGGTCATCAGATAGTCCTGGAACATCCTTGTAATGGTCTTTGGTAAAGCCAATTGCTCACCTTCTTTTGCCTTTACCTATGCACTTGACTTAAGCCCTGACATTTGAAACCAAGACATTACAGAGGTTGGGTCAGATTCTTCTGTTGCTCTTGTTTCCAAAGTTCTTGTTGCTGGTTTTGGCTGCTCTGAGACAACAGCACTGCCCTCTTCAGTGTGGGAAGGCTACCCACCAGAACTTTTGTCTGGGGCTCTAAATCCAGCCATTCCACCTCTCGCCTGGTCATCAATTCTTGTCTTGTATAATGAAACATCACCTCTGAAAAAGGAATAAAAGTGGTCAATATTTTTTGTACCATGGATCAAGTATTGTAGCACAGGTGTGTTGTTTTGAGGACACAGTCTCTTTTGCTGCCTTTGATTATCAGCCAAGTGAATGATTAAGTTCTCAATCAACTCATGCACTTCTCTGCAGCTGTTGCACTGGTGAACCTTAGTGACAACTTTTGTAGCTGGTCCTGTAGCAGATGCAAACAGTTAGGAGCGCACCTGCCTAACATCCCAGCAAATAATCTGCCCCATTGCATCATGATAAATGTAGTTTCCTCAAAAAACGAACTCAGTTACTTTTAAATATTTCACCTCTAAGTAGGTGCAGCCTTTGCTGTGCATCTCTGGACACATGTGTTTCTGGGTTAATCCCTTCTTCATCAGAGAACAAATTTGCGGGGTGCTGGAAATGCTGCCATTAATCATCCGGTTTCAATACCTCTTCACTGGCATGCCGGTGCCTGCTCCAGATGCATATGATAGCTTGGCTCATTGTAATATCCTCCTTCCTGACTTTCTGTGTGAAAACCTCAAAAGGAAGTTGCATCTTTGTCAGGCATTTGACTAGGCCCCATGTGTCCGCATCCATGGTCATGCTTTTCCCAATTGCATTTCCTCCTCTTTGAATGACATAGTCATTGTTCGGTCAGCAATGCTCAAAGAGCTGTTACTACAGGTAATAGGTTCAATTCTAGTGTACTGGCACCTCCCTCATGAGAGTTTTACCTTGTACTATATTAACACTGTGAATGATCCTCAGCTGCTTCCATACTTAAAAAGGATGGCTGAAATGTGTTCAGATATTTCTGCAGATGTTAACTAAATTGCTATGTCTTCTTTTTTGAGAAAGTCCTCCACAACCAGGTTGATGAAATGAGTCAAACACAGGACCCTGAAATAGCCACCATCTTCCATGTCCTTGAATATTTTACTGCTATTGTCTGTGGCAACAAATCCAATTGTAAGGCCTCTGGGTCTCTGCCATTCAATCACCTTGCTGCTAAATTCTTCCAAACTGTATGTAGATGTATAGGATTTCTCCATAGTGAGTATAGCATTCCGCAAAATGCAGTTAAAAGTTTCTTTAGCACTGAGACCTATAGATAACTGTTGTCTAAACCACACAATAGAGATCCATTGTGCAATGAGACATATGTCAATCTGTTACTTTACAACTTGTCCACATGTCCGTCATTGTGCAAATAGTGTGAACAGCACTCTGTTGCAAAGTTTCTCCAGACAATTGCAGCACATCGTTATGGAGTGCTGGAACAGCAACTCTGGCAAAATAGATCCAACTGGGAACCTTACATGTTGGGCAGATGGCCATCACGAATTCTAAAAAATGCAACTGCATCCACAAAAGAAAAAGGAAGGAGGTCCAGCTATAAAATTTAACCAGCTTCTCATTTTACAAATGTGCCTTTGGGTGTTGCATTTGTAGGGCCCCTCCTTTCTAAACATGTCCCTAATAGTATTCTGAATTGTTTGGTGCCACTGACACACGCAACTGTCAAGAACTAGGAGGTTGTAGACTCAATGTTCGTGACGGGCAGTCAACATATGCTGTGGTGTCTCCATCTGGCTCTTGTGCCATTTTGAGGTTGCTGAGGTGGGTGGTGCTGGTGCACAGATGGGGACAGGGCTGCTTTTTGCAAAGCTGTCACTCTTCTTGCTTATCAGCTTCACCTTCCCATGTGATCGGAGCTGATTCCCCTCTCTTATCACCACCACCACCACCTGCAACAATTCCCTTAAGGTACTCCTTCCACCGGATTGCATAATGTTTTTTCATATGGTTCATTTGGCCTCCAGTATCATAGTGTGAACTAGACTTACCATGATGGAACACTCGCATGGTAAATGGATCTTATTGCATTGTTATCTTCCTGCTTGCTAACAGTAAAGAAGTTCCAAACTAGGGAGGGGGGACAATGCTAATGCCAGAAGGACTGGAGGCAGGTGGGTGTATCAATGATCACCCCTCTGCATTGCGCACTTTAGGTCCCAGTGGGGACCTTACAAATATGGAGGTTTACGGCAGTGTCAATGGTACCAGTGCCACATTCCTTAGAGGTGGTTGAATAGATTTAATGCAAAGACTTTCAGGGACTTTCCTTTTCCCATGTCTCTCTGGATCTCAAACTCTGCCAGGATCCAATCCATGTTCAGCAGAAGGGGGCTTGGAGAAGATGGTGGAGTACCCTTTATTTTTTTTGTTGGAGATCATGATGCCAATAGTAGAAGAAGAGGTATATCTTGCTCAGCAGGATGCTCAACCTCCTGTTCTGCTCCTACATCAGAAAAAGCTACTATTGCTGGGTGCAGCTTCTGTGGTTCACTTTGGTCAGATTCCTACGATGATTGGGAATTAGTTTTGCAGCTGAGACAATTCCAATTCAGACTCACTGCTTGTCGCCATGATTTCAGTCACTGCCTCACCGAGAGACATGGTTTTGGGCTTAGGTTGGGGTGGTGCCGTTGACGAAGGAGTGCTGCTCTCAGCGTGCTATCCAGAGGACGGTGTGGCAGGAGTGCATTTCCTGAAAAAGGTTTGGGGCAGCACACCAGTGGTGGAAATCTGTTACTACTTTTCCTTCTCACTGATTACTTTCTTGACAGCAACTTTGTTTAGGGCCATGTTCAAGACCTGTCAGCTGGCAGTAGCACTTACAGTAAAAGCAGAAGAGACAGCAGGACTCACGTGTTATGGTCACGTCAATTTGTACTGACTTTATGTCTGGCAGTACTCTGTGGATAATGTTTCTTTGGCACCTAAAAGCAAATAATCAAGAAAAACTTTTAGCACAAATTAACTTTTTTGCAGTTTTAATTATTCATAGTATATAAAATACATTTTAGTATGCTAGTGTATCCATTCCAAAGTCAGACCACACTACCATAACAAATAATAGGACAACAACATATAGACGTCACTGTAAGGTGTGTCTAAGGGGAAACACCTATTGAAGGCGGGGGTCCAGTGGAAAATGGAATAATCCTTAAAAATGAATGCTGGGGTGTGCTTACGACAGGCATGAGGTCCAGGGGAAAACAGGATTATCCTGATGCATATGGCAGATAGGGGGTCCAGAGGAAAATGGGATAGTTGTTAAAAAATAAATACTGGTGTGTGCCTATGGCAAGCAGGTTGGTCCAGGGGAAAATCGGTAATGACAATCCTTAACAAAAAGAATGCTGGTGTGCATCAGCTGCCTATGACAGACATAGGGGGGAATGAGGGAAATTATTAACTTCTTTTACAATTATTATTTAAATAAAAAATAAAAAAAATATATAAAAAAATAACTTACAAAAGTTTTTTTAAAAGTGGAAGAAATAAATGAAATGAAAATAAATAAATACCTTAATCACTGATGTACTTGGGGAGTATTTGGATTCTATTGGGATTTGGGAGGAAATAGGTATAGGTTAAAAATGGAAAAAGATGCATATAATAATAAACACTGTTATACATTACTACCATGATCCCAAAGCATAGTAAATGGATATCAGACAAAAGTGAAAACAATGAACAAAAACATAAAAGGCAAAGCCTTCTCCTATTAATCTCCCTAGAAAATGACTTTGAAAAACACATAGGCTGGCTGCACAAAAAGGCCACCGGCCACATGGTCAAACAACAACAGCAAGCACGTAGGCAGGGAGAACAAAGAACACATGCAGGCCTACAGCAAATACACACTGGCTAGCTGCACAAAATATCTACTGGCCACATGGTCAAACAATATCAACAACAGCAAGCAAGGAGGCATTGGATAACAAAGAACACATGCAGGTCTATGGACAATGACTACACAAAATGCCCCCCCCCCCAGCCATATGTCATGGAAAACAAAGAAAGACAAGTTGTGGCTTATGGCAAACACGCACACTGGCCAGACAAAGGAGGCATAGTAACAATAAAGAAAACACTATACAAATTGTACAACAACATCCTCCCAAGGCATCAAATAATACCCCACCAGCATAGACATTTTGTTGAAAAAAATATCACATACATTCAATCTCATGCAATCTGTGGCCTAAATGATGCTTTAAAAACAACATATACCTACAAAACAGATATTTTATATACCCATGAATAGTACTGGCTGGATGGTCCTTGGGAAGACCAGTCCACATAGTAAAATAAATGAATAGTGCAAATTTAACCAAAATGGAAAACATGCACTAAACTGTGCAACCTTATTCCCTTCCAAAAGATACAAAATTAAATTACCCGACTGAAGCTCCAGGCCTCCTACCACAACCACAATCAAATAAAAAATTGAATAAAAGTACAAGTAAATATTGGTGCATGCACTCTATCAAAGAGGGAACAACTTAATATACATTTTTGTCAACTTACTCGTGATATGACAAAATCAAAGTCCTTAAAATCCAGGGGTATTAATTCACAGGAACTGCAGACAGAGATAATGATCCTTCCACCTGAAATCCAAGTGAAAAAGGACCAAGAGATTTACAAATCACTGGGAGGAACCTGTTGGATAGGAAGAGGAAGTTGGAGTCTCTAGGACACGTCTTTACAGATGAAAAGAAGTAAAATAAAAAAAGATGCTTTTCACAATAAAAAACAACCTGAACGGTCCTTTGAAGTTGAATATTCACTCTAAAGTGTCTTTTGAGTACGTTTAGATGCTTCTTGAGTAGGAAATCTGCTTGAGAAGCAGCCACTGCTGCCCATACTCACCAGCTTCATGAAAATGGCACCAGAAGGGTCCACGCAACCAAAAGCCATATGAGCGGCCACTAAATATTGTGTGCGCTCACTAAATCAAATCTCAAGCATTCAAACAAATCTTGCATAAGGGAACAGAAAAATGATTCCTCCATGTGCCAGATGGTGGAATATAGTGTGAGCGCTGCTTTATATTGCTAGCACAGTTAGCCCGAATTCTGCCAACTCCACAAGCAGAGTGATATTTCTGCCCAGGCCAATTTTTTTTCATTGAATTTCAAAGTTTTTTTTAATTCTGGTGAATTGGGTTTCAAATCATGATGGGGTGTCTATGAGTGGAATTTCATTGAGTGCAGTGTCATTGGGTAGAGAGCCTTAGAGTGGCACAATGTGGAGTAGTGTGTTGCAGAGTGGAATGGCAGAGTGTATAGTGCAGTATAGTATGACAGAGTAGAGTGTCATCAAGTCGAGTGTTGTAGAGTGGAGTCAAGGAAAGTGCCATAAAAATTAGTTTCAGAGAGTAGAGTATTATAGAGAGGTGTTTCCTCGGGTGGAGTATCAGTGGAGTGTCATAGTGTGGAGTAGAGTGGAGTAGCAATGAATGGAGTACAGTGTTTTAAAGTGAAGTATTGTAGAGTGGAGTAGAGTGTTGTAGAGTGACATAGAGTGTTGTAGAATGGAGTGGCTTGGAGTGGAGTGGTGTATAGTGGAGTAAAGATGTAGACTACAGTAGTCTGTCAACAAGTATAGTAAAGTGGTGTGGAGTGTCATAGAGCTAGTTGCCTATGTTGGCATAGAATTGACTAGAATGTTGTAGAGTAGCATAAAGTGGAGTAGAGAATTACAGAGTGAAGTAGCATAGAGTGAAGTAGTGTGCATATTTAAAAAAATATATACAAATATATCAATAAAACTGCTTTTCCCTACCTCTACAGAGTTAGCTAAACTGACCCATTTCTTCCGCTGCATTAAATCAAAAGTAACATGAGTTATAAACTATATTTCACATATTTAACGGATTTTATTGAGTCAACACCAGACAACCACAAGTAATCCACAAAATAAATTATTTTGGTTTTGTCAACCCAGCACCTGCCCAGTTGACTTTGGCATATAGGCCTTGAGATGCCTCCCATAACCACACTATGGGCCTGATTGCGATATTGGCAAACATGATGGATATCTCGTCCACCAAATTGCAAGTTCCATAGGTTATAACGGAAATTGCAATACAGTGCATGGGATATTCCATTAGCCAAGATCATAATCAGGCCCTATGTCCTTTTGCTCCATGGCCAAGGTGATGTTCCATTACAGCACTGTGTATTTAAGTATGATGTGGTCTCCCCATTGTCCCAGGAGGGCTAATGCCGGAATTAGGTGCTGTTGTCGCTCTTTACCACCATCATCATCCAGCAGGGTCACTTTACTCCCACATCCTCTTTCACATAAATTATTGTCTGCTCTTCTCATGTGAACTAGCCTCTTTTTTTGAGTAATAGGCCTGATGTAATATCTTTAATTTCACCAGAAGGAACATCGCTCTGTTGGCCACTATGCATGGGTAAGTGAATCCTTCCTCCCATGCTACATCATTTATTTCTCCAAGATACTCCTCCCATTGCATACTCACTCTGGTTAAAGAGACATGATAGTGTGCAGTAGGAGTTTTATAGATCTGAGATATGGCATACCTGTGTAGAGAGACCACCAATACCCTCAGCTCCAGTGGAGTTTCCTTTACCACCTGTCTTTATACTTGGCCAGAGCATGCAGACCTGCAAATAGATGAGTTTTTGACTGTCCACCAGTTCGTATTCTTTGTGGTAATCAGTGTCTCCTCCTCACAGATATCATCTAATTTGGATATCCCCATCACGTCCCACTTGCTGCCCCCTTCGAGGAGTCTCAAATCTGGCATGATCTTGGAATTCCAGAGTAGTATCTCCAGTGTCATTGTGCCTCCCCAGCCCAACTTCCCTGTGGGTTTCTTCTGCATATTGATTATCATTGCCATTGGAGCATGCAGTGGCGGTCCCCTACTCCTCCAATAGAGCTTCACAATGTACCCTCTGTCCTCAATGACCCTTCTATCTGCCATGAATGCTGGATCTTGCTTTGGGTTAAAGGTCCAGACATTCACTGTCACAAGCTGGGTCTCCCAGTATTATAGATGTAGGTGTAGGAATGCAATCCCACTATCCTAGGGGCCTCTAGTCAACATCTGGAGTGTGATCCATGGGTAACTGCTGTTCCAGAGTAGTTGTCAGGTTGTGCCATTTATCTCAAAGGTTATATTCTACAGCAGATATAGTAATCTGGGCAGTGTGATCATTTTATACAGTGCTGACCTACCCATAAGAGAACGGGGCATCACCAGTGTCTGACATCTCTTTTATACCTCTCCAATGCTCTCTTTAGGTTGGCACAGTAGACGTTCACCTAGTTTGACATTATGTGGATTCCCAGGTATTTAAATACCTCTGGGGACTACTGCAAGAGGATTTCCTAGTTGGTTGAGTTGTGATATTGTGTTAGGAAATGTAATCGATTTGTGCCCATTTATATGGATGCCTGGATGTTTCCAAAAGGTGTTCAGGATCTCCAACAACTGTAGGAGTAAAGCGTGTTGCTGTTTTTGCATTTACTACCCTAAGTGCACCAGGTATGCCCAGACATGGGCCCTAGGCTCACTGTGCCACTGGGTTCAAGCTAGCCTGGCTGATTAGAGGAGATACCCTGAAACCAGTCCAAGGTTGTTTGTTTCTCGTCCAGGAAGAACCTAGGTTGCCAAATTGATATGGACTGTTCCCATGGGGAGCAGGATCAAGACTGATTTGCATATGGCTGGTTCAAACTGGGATGTCATGTTAGGCATGGGAAAAAATGGATTGGCATCTGGCTCCATGAGATTGCCACTGGCTGAGATTAATACAAGCATTCTATCCATCCCCTTGTTGTTTTTGCATTTGCAGCCCTCAGAGTGCCGGGTATGATCAGACGAGGGTCCCGGGCTCACTCTGCCACTAGATTCAAGCTAGCCTGGTTGATTATGGGTAGTACGCTGAAATTGGTCCCAGGATGTTTGCTTCCGGCCCAGGAAGGACCTGACTTGGCAGTTCGGGCTGGCCTGTTCACATGGGGAGCAGGGTCAAGACTGATTTGCATATAGCTCGGTCCAAAATGAGGTGTTGAGGTAAAAATAAAACAATAGTTTTGGATGTAGCCCAAGCATTTGGCAGAGCCTGAGAATAGTTCAAGTATTCCATTCATCACCATGTTGTTGTTTTTTTGCATTTGCTTCTGTGGGGAGCACCTTGTTTGTTGTGGAATGCTTCTGGAGGTTCCCCAATGGCTTGTACACTCTCACCATGATCTTGTGGACATTCATCCATAGGAATTTAATATTGAGCGCCATGGTGCCCATCTTCATTTCCACCATTGTTTTAGAATTGTTGATGGCAGCCAGGACTTCTTGGAGCACGGGTGCTCAACTCTCTGGCCCTCCTTGGTATGCTTCCTTCTGGGGGTCTCTGTTTCCCTGTGGGTCTCCCAGCTCATTCCATATTTGTCCAGTTTATTTTGCTGCTTCATGGCTTTCGGGCCCTTATCCCAGCCAATTGGGGACTGAAATAGAATCGTTGTGTGTGGGAAGGCCTAGATTTGCCTCATCACCGTTGGCACATCTTTCTTAGCAACTCTCTTTTCCCTGGGATACAGCTGAGTGTTTGGTGATGCTTACTCCAACATGTATTGTGGGAAGACCCTTTCCTCACCAGCTTCACAGCTGCCTCTGATGACCTTCCAGTGGGTCTCAGGACTCCTTCCTTTTCCCAGAAAGCCTCCAATCATCCCTAGGGCAAATTGGTTCACCAAAGGCAAGGTCTAATGGCTCCCTCTCTGGAGCCCCTCAGACAGGTCACCTTAGGAGTGCCTCACCTCCCAGCAGATGCCATTTTCCTTTGAGACCACTCAGTCAAAGAGGTAAGCTCTCATGTTGTGCATGTTCATTTTCAGCATCCTGATGCACCTGCCAACAATGAGGGGGTCCACTTTCCCTCCAGTGGTGCGAAGCTGGTGGGGCAATGTCAAGGGTTGTTGATTTTGGTTGCACTGAGACATCATTGTACAAGCTGACCTCGCAGATGAGCACCTTGGACACAACCTCCTATTCCTGCCGACTTTCTTGAAAATCCATCAGTCGTTTTGCCACTACTTCTGTTTAAAACATCTTTAGAAAATTAATTGGGGCAGAAACATGTTTTGGGCCCCCCCTTTTTTCTTTGCACCCCATCAACTAATCACCACAAAACTTTGCATAAACAGCCAGTGTAGGAAAAACCATTAGTCTGCAAGGTTTTGTGGAGATTCATCAAAAGTTATTAGCAATCAAAATCTGGGGAATTCTTATTTCTCAGAATCCTAACTATGGGGGTCATTGTGAACATGGCGGTCAACACAGTCGCCCGCCGCGGCCACAGTGAAGAAAATACCACCATTGGCGTTGAACAGAAACCTGCCATATAAAGATGCCAAAAACAGAAACCGCCAACATAATGTTTGCCACCAGTCACCGCCAGAGCCTTGTCAGCGAAAAAGCTGCACATACCACTCTGCCACCGCCGAGCAAACAAATCCCCCGCCCTCCAAATAATGATGTACAAATCACTGCAGCGGTTAGTGGATGCCGAACGACCGATGGAGGTACAGACCGCCATGGCCAGCAATGGGACCCAACAGCAAGAAATGATCACATTGGCAAGTTTGAAACCCACACATCTGACACACATCCACAACACTATAAAACATGCACAGACACACCCCACAATCCTTTGCACTGCCAATAGGAGAAGCCAGACTGACAACACTACAAGCAGACAATGAATACAACAGCACACTACTCACACACCCAACCACTCAACAGCACCCTCACCAATATCCACACAACACACACCATGGCACCCCCTAAGCACCCACGCTTCACAGAATGGGAGCTAAGGACAATGGTGGAAGAGATACTCAAGGTCGAGCCACAAATATTCAGGGCACAGGTCCAGCACACACATATCGCCAGGAAGATGGAGTTATGGCAGACAATAGTAAACAAGGTCAATTCAGTGGGAAACCATCCACCCACAAGAGATGACATCCACAAGAAATGGAATGACCTGAGTGGGAAGGTGAGGTCCATGGCATCGAGGCACAAAATTGCTGTCCAGAAGACTGGGGGAGGACCTCCACCAACACCCCCAAACTATACTGACTGGGAGGAAAAGGTACTGGCCATCCTGCACCCTGAGGGCCTCACTGGAGGAATGAACTTGGTCTACAATTAGCCCATATCCACCATACCTGTAATACATGCACCACCTCACCCCTCCAACTACCACCAGGACCACTACCCCACCCAGGCCACAATCATGACATCCAGTCACCCTGCATGCCCACAAGCCCACCAACAGGCCCACATCCCTCCCCCTGTGTACAACCACCTACCCCTGCAAGGAATCACAATGGCATTACACCAACCACAATGCACCTCCACATTCCATGCTAAATGCAAAGGCAAGCTCACAAAAGGACACTGCATGGCCCAACAGTGGAAAACCTGCAAAAAAATAGACCTGCCTTGTGAACCCGATCCGATTCTGTAATTGTAACATACATGTCCATTCCCCCCCACAGGCACCACCACCCATGCCACCCTGACGGAAAGGACAAGGAGTGCCAGGGCCCCACATGGAGACATAGGCACCACTCACACTTGTGAGGGTAGTATGGACAGTGAGGAATACCCTGGCCCACCACACAGCCATGGACTGTCACCATCCAGCGGCCCCACCCACCGCACCACTGACACCCATACCACCCAACCACCAACATCAGCTCTGGCCAAACAACCCCACACCAGTGTATCCAGGCCACAGACGGATGGACCACAAGGACAGAGGCTACAGTCACCACCTACCAACAGGCAGGATGACGATGGCCCAACTACAATTGGTACCGCTAGACCTGTGCAGGGAACACAGGCACAGGGGGCTAGGCCCAGTGGGAGGGCATCAGTGGTGCAGGGGGGAGGCCAAAGGATGGATGCTGAAGCCCAGGAGGTGATCTCTGAGATCCTGGGAGCATACCACCATACCGAGGACAGGATGGGCCAGATTGTGACCACCCTGGAGCAGAATCAAAGGCAGCAGATAGCATATCACCAAGAGGCTATGGAGCAGTGGAAACAGCTCAATGTCACCATGGCTTTCATTGCAGGGGCGCTGCTGAACCACTTCCCAACCCAGCCTGAGACCCCCACAAACCAGGAAGCCCTTACCACAGACCACAATACAGACCAGCCATCAACATCAGCAGCAGCAACTGGACTGGGGCCACTATCTAAGGACACACAGGAGACCAGCACCCCTAACCATACAGTCCAACAACAGGCACTCAAACGGTCCCTCAGGCCCAGATATGGTACTGGTATACCTGCCGAGACCAAGGCACCGTCAAAGAAGTGACTCTGGCACAAACTGTCTCCCAAGTGTGCCACTGAACCACCATCCTCACCGGCCAACAGCAACTCAACAACCTGAAAGGTACAGATGGACATATTACAACTGCCACCAATCACTGAGACCATGTAGCCAATATGGACATCCACAATCAGCCCACTGCCATCACTGTAAAGAGCACCATGGCATCCCTGACATCTTTTAAAACACATGTACACCAATGTCAATGTCCCCTGTCATTATATTGAATCAAATCGAAGTGTGAATGCATTTGCCATTGAAATCCAATAATCAGACCTTTATTGCAGGAATGGCACCGCACGCAAAACATGGTGTGGAGTAAACAGAAATGTCTAACTAGTTGTTCATCATGTCACATGGCACTTGAAAACCTTGTTACAGTGTAAATGTCTACAGACCCAACACCCCCATAGAGAATAAGTCAGACCGACAGTAAGCAGTACAGATAACAACATCAGCAAAGAGTACCTCTTAGTCACTGGAAGTATAATTGGATCAGTTGGTTCCTGGAGTGCACATCTTCCCCCTCTTCATCATAACCATCACTCTCATCCCCTCTCAGAGGAAGTCGGTCTGGATATTCAGCAACCTCCTCCTCCAAGAGGGGGATAGATTTCCTCGCAGACACGTTGTGCAGCATGCAGCAGGCCACCACTATTCTACACACCTTCTCAGGGCCATACCACAGGGAACCCGCAGAGATATGGAGGTAATGAAATCTAGCCTTCAGGAGACCTACAGTGCATCCAATCACCCTCCTAGTATGTCCATGGGGCTCATTGTAATTCCTCTCAGCATCTGTTCCTGGATTCCTCACTGGTGTCAGGAGCCAATGCGTGTTGGGGTAGCCGGAATCACCTGCAAAAGTGGGAAAAACATGACTGCAAATAACTATCCTCAGTTGCAGACAGCCTGGCTGTCAGCAGTTTACAGTTTAATTGTCAGCCACACTCACCTATGATCCATCCTCTGTACCCTTGTAGTTGTTCCATCATGTGTGGCACACTGCTGTTTCTCAGCACAAATCAATCATGAGAACACAAAGGCCAGGGCACACCCAACGTACAGTATTCATGTAGTATATCCAAGTGGTGATTCAAGGATTGAGTCGTAGTCCAGGTAAGCAGGTGACACAGGATATTTATTGTAGGTGAAAGCAAAAGGTCAGACTTCCAGTCAGATGACCAAATGATACAAGTCCAAAACAGCAAATCAGCCAACACATGTTTCGTCTTCAAGACTTTGTCAAGGCTGTGAAATAGATGAACATAAATACCAATGCATGAAATGGAATGCAAACACAGAGATGACCAACATCAAGAAAAATATCCAAACGACGATGGAAACAAAAAAGACCCAATCACCAGTGCCCCGTATGACAAAGAATAGTCTCAAACGGGTGAGTAAACATGACAGGAAAATCACTAGATCCTATCATACTTAGTGGGATGCGTACGAAAGCTGAAGAATCGTATTTAAAGGAGAGTGAACAGTATGAGAGTGATGAACATACTTAATAAGATTGAAAGAGTGGGAAAGGCCCAACACCCAGTGGTGTTAGACTACTGATTAATACCGAGACGGCCAACCTTCCCATTACGTGCACCATGCCATATTCGTGCAGAGAACTGGAATAGAGAAGTGAAATCCACTTTTATTGGATATTATACATTAAAATAAAATAAAGTGAAAATGGCCGGATAATGCCCCAAAGAGAGAGTCTTAATAATAAAGTTAGTATACGCCAAAGAGAAAGTGCATAGGTGGGTGAGTACAAGCATAACAGAAAATAAAAGGTCAAATACCTTTAGCTATGTGGACACATGAGGATGAAGAGAAATAAATGGGAGTCCCGAAGGTTCATATAAAAGATGTGAAGCAGAGGTATAGCTCAAAATGAGCCAATCCAATGTAGTACAGGTAGCAACAAGGGCTATGATAAGCCTAATGTAAAGGAAATAGGAGAAGCTATAAAAAATATATGAGAGCTGGTGCTGTAAAAAATTGTGGTAAGTATCATTCAAACAGTAAAGTTAAGCCAAAAAGCTGTAAACTAAGGGCCAGATGTATCAAAGGGTTTTGCCCATTCTGTATCAATGGGAAAATGCTTTGGTACATATGGCCCTAAATCCTATCATCCTAAATTAGGGTATATGGATGCTCAAACTGTGGACTGCAAGAAATACATGTAAGGCACTTTCATCAGACCTATATATAATTGTAAGATTATATATCAAACAACACAATATATATATAAATACTAAGGGGTAGTGGACTTATAGAGCAAACTAACACAGCGTGGAGATTAACTCCTTATAAACAGCGTGAAAGAAAATTGAAAAACGGTTGCGTCGGAGACACGGCAAATGCCGACCGAGCGTGACGTGCTGAACAATTAAAAAAAGGCATGCGGAGAGCGAGGGGGAGAGGTGCTGCGCAGGTGATGGTAGCCAGTCAGGAAGAAAATTACTGTGCGAAGATTACGCTGGTGAGCAACAAAATGCCTCCTAGTAAAATTAATCAAAGCATGGTAAAAGGCCGGTCGAGTCGGTGAAATGGCACAACTGCCGTCCGCGCTTAACCTGTAAAGCCATTACAATGAGCATATGGAGAGAGAGGGGGAGTGGTGGCGCTCATGGAGCTAGCGCATTCTTACCTTATAGATGATGAAAATCATACCGTACCGATCACGTCGATGTATTGTAAAAGTGCCCTACCTGCGAGTGTGGTGGGTATTTAAAGGAAGAAAAAATGGAGGAAATGGATGTAGAAACTGAAAGGGGACAAGGTTAACTTAAGAGGGTGAAGAAGTAGGTGGACCAAAATGGGGGCCATATTGGAGTAGCCAATACAAAGGATATGTATCAGAAAGAGTGCAAGGTGAGTAAGTGGTGAACAGACCAAGGCAAATGTATAAGGACAAGTGAATATGTTAGTAAGAGCACGAATAGTGACTTATATACACAAAGTGTAGTAACATGATTCATCCAGTTTCACAAAGGAAGTATATGTTTGATGGACACCATAGTCATAAATATATTAAAGGCATTTATTGGGGTCAAATGCCAGTGAATCATTATTGGAAGAATGTCAACTGGATAACTAGTAAAGGCAAAAAAGGGGCATACATACAGAAATATACCAAATAGAAACCAACACAAATTGCATATCCAATGTAAGTGAGTGTGAATATATATTAGGCAGAGCATGAGTAGTTATTAGTAAACAACAGTCGAGTAAAATGAAACATAAATTTAGCAAGGTAAATATCGGTTTGGTAAATAAACTTATCAACAGTTACAGTATATTAAAGGCATTTGGAAGAGTTGTATGCCAGAAAAAAATATTTTTTATGCCAACTAGACATGCAGTAAAGGCAAATGGGGAGCATACATACAGAAATATAAAAAGTAAAAACAGAAACAATAATTATAATAGCCATGGTGGTGTATCAGACATGAGCAGTAAGTTAAAGGAAGGTGTGTAAATCTTTGTCAATGTTGATCCCCTCCTCCACAGCTCTGAGTTTAATAATCCAGCTGCTCTCAAGCTGTTTCAAAATTTGGGTTCTGTTACCACCTCTGGGTAGTGGATTGACCACATCAATGCCATGTATGCTAATGCCTAAAACCTCTTGCTGTCCATGCACAGCGTTAAAGTGAACCGCAAAGGGGTAGTTAACATTACCGTTGCGGATAGCTCTAATATGTTCTTGTAGTCTCTCTTTGAGTGGTCGAATGGTGCTGCCCACATAAATAAGGTTGCAAATGCAGATTAAACAGTAAACCACATATTTGGTGTTACAATTGATGAACGTATTAATCCTATATGTGACTGGCGTGTTGTATTGGAATTTCATAAATTTGTCTTTGATGTAACAACACATATTGCAATTTCCACATTTGTAGGACCCATGTGGTGCTGAGGGTAGCCAAGTCTCTTTCAAATCAGGTGGTAGGAAACTATGACACAGTAAGTGGCATAGGGCAGGTCCCCTACTATAGGTGACAATCGTTTTTTCTTAAGATGCCCATCGGCTAGTAAGAATGACCAGTGTTTCTTGAGAATTGTGAATATATTAGAGCTTAGTGCATTGTAAGGGGTAATAAACGAGAGAGGTCTCGATGTATCATTCCTCTTGGTGGAAGAAATCAGTAGATTGGATCTTTCAACATGATTGATTCTATTATTGGCTCGTATCAACGTGTTGTGCGAGTAACCCCTCCGAATGAAACGTGGGTTCATAGATTTTAGGTCTTCCTGAAAAACCATGTCTTCACCGCAGTTTCTCCTAATCCTAGTAAGCTTCCCATAGGGTATAGCATTGATTTGTGTGGCGGGATGTGAGCTTGTGGCGTGTAGGATGGAGTTACATGCTGTAGGTTTTCTGTAAAGTTTGGAACAGATTTTATCACCTTTAATGTATAGGGTGAGATCCAAGAAATTGACATGTGATGTGTTGTGTTCACCAGAGAAGGTGACATTGAAGGTGTTAGTGTTCAGATGATGTAAAAAGAGCTCAAATGAGTTAAGGCTACCAGACCAAAAAAGGAGGACATCGTCAATGTACCTGCCACAATATAGAATGTATTGTGTCAAGTCTGGTGGACACTCCCTCCATAGATGGGACCATTCAAAGAAGCCCATGTATAGATTGGCAAAAGAGGGGGAACATTTGGCCCCCATTACAAATCAATCATGGACTGATCCAGAGAACATGGCATACACATGTGAGATCTACTGGTCTGTAGTACACACCAATTGAATGTTCATAGAGTGAAAGTTCTTCCTGTTTCTGTACACCTGTTCACTTACTCCTGGTGGAATGAGAGCTATGTGGGTGCCATCGATGGCACCTATCACATGGGGAATGTTGTCAAAGACATAAAAGTCTGACTTGATGGCAGGTAGTTCAGCACTTTGGGGAAACCTCACATATGACTCCATGTGTTGTATAAATGCATCCAGGAATCTGGACAGGATGAGGCAAAACATTGGCTGTGCAAACCCTGCATCCATGCCCACAGTCACCTGAAACAAGCCCATGGCCAGGAAATGGAGTACAGAGAGTCACTTGTACTTCAGTAGGGATGGCATGTTGATTTTGATTAGCCAGTCTCAGTGCTGGATCCAGTAATATACAAAGTTCATGAATAGTATAATGAGTGAGCGTGTAATTGATAATGATGTGATGTTCCACCATGGTCTCCAAATCAACAATTGGTCTGTATGCAGATTGGGCCCTCCCTCGCCACGTGTCTGTACCTAGGAGGAGTGGAGAACACAAGTGAGGTACACATATTAATTTGCAAAATATGTTGTGTATTTAACACTGCTGTCAAACAAGTAGGTTACACATAAGCATTGTAGGATGTTAAACTGTAGTGACATGTCCTAACTGATACATCTGGACTGTTGTGGTGAGTAATTTGTCTTTTGGCTATGTGTTTGAGGGCTGGGGTCCATAGGCCCAGCATGGGGCCAATGACCAATTAATAACTGCGTAGTAGTTCGTAAAATTTCAGCCCCCTGTCATCCAGATCTGTAGCAGTGGAAATGACCTCATACCGCTAGCGGTTGTCGTAATGGCGTGCACCCATTCTTTGGTTAACATGGTTGTAAATGGGGATATGGGCCTATCATGATCACCGCCGGAGGTGACGGTGCACACCGCCGCAGAGCGTATGCTATTTCGCCACCCCAGCTTCACTTGACTCCTGGATTCTGAGCATGCAAGTACTCCACTGAGTGTGTTGCTGTGTCCTAACTCTGGTCCTTCACCACGGAGGAGCTGGACAAGCTGGTGGACGGGGTCCTACCCCTGTATGCCAAGCTATATGGTCGACCAGAGGAGCAGGTGAGGAGGTGGATTGGGGTGCATGGGATGTGTGTGATGGTGGTGGATGCCTGTAAACATGTGTGCACGATTTGTAACTGCAAAGCCGTTTATTGCATGACAATTGGAGTGAGTGAGGTGCTGTAATGCTGTTTTAAGTGTCTGTTCCATAGGGGATGTATGGCTAGCGGTATCACATGTGCGTTTTCTGACCTCAGTGTTTCTTTCCTGTGTGTCTACTACAGGTCAGCGCCCATCAGAAGAGGGTACTCTGACACGCCAGGGAGGTGCGGACCCTGGGGGTCTACAACCGGTAGAGCACCCACTGCAGGAAGTGGTGCGAGGACCTGTGACGCTGGGCGAGGAAGACCTGCGAGGCCCAGCTGGAGAAGTCCTCCCAATGAGGAAGGGGTGCCCGTTGGGCCCTGACTCCCCTAATGCTCCGCATTCTGGCAGTGGCATATTCAGACTTGCATGGGCGCTTGAAGACTGCACAGTAGACACAAGGGGGTGAGTACCAAGACCATTGTATGCCTCCTTGATGGATGTCTGAGGGTGATGTAGTATATATGCTGTCTAGTGGCAGGGACTCTATAAGAGGCTGGCCTGGCTTTTAGTGGATACCTGATAGTACTTCCACCTTGTGCCAGGTCCAGTTATCCCTTATTAGTAGATTAGTAGTGTTCTAGCAGCTTAGGCTGATAGAGGTAGCTATAGCAGAGCAGCTTAGGCTGAACTAGGAGACATGCAAAGCTCCTACTATACCACTTATATCATATAGCACTATATCATAAGAATCACAATACTCAGAGTTACTAAAAGTAAAGGTACTTCATTTTAGTGACAATGTGCCAAAAATATCTCAGAGGATATACTCTCTTAGGAGGTAAGTAAAATACACAAAATATACATATAAACCAAAATCAGGTAAGTAAAACAGTTAGAAACTAGTGCAAACAATGTAGAATACATTAGGATACAATATGCCTAGGGACAACACAAACCATATACAAAGAAATTGGAATAAGAACCACTTCGGGACCCCTGGCCTAGTGTAGTGTATAGAGGGTCGCTGGGAGTGTTAGAAAACACTAAGGGTGTCCAAGACCCTGAAAAGTAGGAGTAAAGTGATACTACTTCACAAGAAACACATTAAAGTCATGATAGGAGATTCTGCAAAGACCACAACAGACTGCAAAGCACTGAAGATAGATTCCTGGACCTGAGGACCTGTAAAGGAAGGGGACCAAGTCCAAGAGTCACAAAAGTGTCCGGGGGGGCAGGAGCCATCTCACCCCCAGATGAAGGTGCCAAATGGCTGCCTCCAGATGGAAAAAGCTGAAGAATCTGCAACAACGCAAGGTACCAGAATCTTTTCCTTTGTGCAGAAGATGTCCCACGAAGTGGTGGAGGATGCAGAATTGTTTCTTAGTAGATAGACTACAAAGAATCCTTGCTAGCTGCAAAGGTCACGGTTGAGGCAAAAGGGTGCTTCCCAGGCCCAAGAAGGACCAGGAGGTCGCCACTTGAAAGAGGAGACAGAGTGGGCCCTCAGCAACACAGAGAGCCCATGCACAAGAAGGCAGCACCCGCAGAAGTACTTGAACATGGGTTCAAGTAAACTGAGCATAGTGGTCGTCTCAACACTACAAAAGAGGGTCCCATGAAGCTGGTGGTCAACTCAGTGAGTTGAGCAATGCAAGACGGAGTGCTGGGGACCTGGGGTATGCTGTGCATGAAGGATTCCTTGCAAAGGTGCACAGAAGCCGCAGCTGCAGTTCACGCAGTACACAGGATTACTGTCTGGAGAGGGGAGGCAAGGACTTACCTCCTCCAAATTTGGACAGTTGGACCACTGAGCAGTCTGGGTCACTCGAGTCCACCACCTGTGTTCCAGGGGCCACGCTCGTCAGCATGAGAGGGTTCCCAGAGTACCGGTGACACTGAAGTTTGGTGCCTGCTGAAGCAGGGGGAAGATTCCGTCGACCCATAGGAGATTTCTTCTTGGCTTCCAGTGCAGGGTGTAGGCAGACAGCCCCCACAGCATGCACCACCAGGAAACAGTTGAGAAAACCGGCAGGATTAGGCACTACAATGTCTCTGGTAGTCTTCTTGCTACTTTGTTGCAGTTTTGCAGGCGTACTGGAGCAGTCAGTGGTCGATCCTTGGCAGAAGTAGAAGAGGGAGCTGCAGAGGAACTCAGTGAATTCTTGCATGTCGTTATCTGACGAAAAGCCTACTGGAGAGACCCTAAATAGCCCTCAGAGGAGGAATGGCCACCTAGTCAGGTAAGCACCTATCAGGAGGAGTCTCTGACGTCACATGCTGGCATTTGCCCCCACTGTGTCCTCACACCTCTGGATTTAAGATGGCAGAGGTCTTGGACACACTGGAGAAGCTCTGGGCACCACCCCTGGGGTGGTGATGGACAGGTGAGTGGTCACTCCCCTTTCTTTTGTCCAGTTTCACGCCAGAGCAGGGACTGGGGGTTCCCTGAACTTTTGTAGACTGGCTTCTGCAAGGAGGGACCATCTGTGCCCTTCAAAGCATTTCCAGAGGCTGGGGGAGGCTACTCCTTCCCAGCCCTTAACACCTACTTCCAGACCAGACCCCAGGAGGGCAGAACTCTGTCTGTGGGTTGGCAGCAGTGTTAGCAAACCCATATGCAGGATGGTGTCCCTGACACCATTTGCGAATCGCACGGGGTCGCAAACCCACCTCATTAATAATAATGAGGTGGGTCGCAATTTGCAACCCCCTTGCGATTCCCTGCACTCACAGGCATGGTGGCCTGCTGGAGACAGAAGACCACCATGTCTGTGACTGCTTTTTTAATAAAGTAGTTTTTTTTTTTTGTATTGCAGCCTGTTTTCCTTGAAGAAAAATGAGTTGCAATACACTCGAGAAAATGGAACCATTTGGTTTCATTTTTTCAGAGTAGGCAGTGGTCCACAGGACCACTGCCTGCTCTGGAAAAGTATTTTCAGGGCCATTCACAAAAGGGAAGGGGTCCCATGGAGACCCCTTCCCTTTTGCGCACGGGTTAGCACCCACTTCACATGGGTGCTAACTGCGAATTGCTTTGCGACCGCGTTCGCGGTCACAAAGCAATTCTGCATTGTGATGCAAATTGCAAATAGGAAGAGGAACATCCCTTCCTATTTGCGAGTCGCGTTCCCATTTTGTGAGTCGGTAAGCAAGTTACCGACTCGCAAAATAGGAATGAGCAGGTTTGCGCCATGCAAAACCATTGGTACATCTGGCCCCAAGTCCTGTAATGACCACCACAACATTTTCATGCACTGTCATGGCTGGACAATCAGATAGCATGGTCCCAGATATTAAAGTGCTGCACTGGCTAATGGAAGGAAAGGCTCCTCAGCCAATGTGATCAAGTATTATTATTTTTTTAAATCAGTACTACAGGACTCCTCCGTTACATAACAGTCCAGCAATCCCTCAGTTTTACAGGGAAATTAACCCCATCATTACCACCCTGAACACCTATTAATATGCAAATTTCACAAAAATGCCAGAAAGATTTACCAAAGAATTAAAAGTTCATTCACTTCAGCTAACAGTAAGTTTTGCTATGATCCATCAAACTGAGGCCAAGAAAAAAAGGGGAGTCCCATAGTAATTCTTATAGGAAACGTTGCTCTCAGAATTAGAAAAAACAGCTTAGTGGAATTACATCTAATTTTGACAAAAAGTTTGAACTTTGCTTAGAAAGTGTGATTTTTAAGTGTGATATCAATCTCCAGCCCGGTGGCCCTCACTGTACCGCCTGCAGGATAATGACCCCCCTATCGCCATGGTTTCCGTGGCTTCCATACCGTCACGAAAACCATGGCAGTAGGCACTATCACTGACAGGGAATCTCTTCCCTGTCACTGATAGAGGTCTTCCCCACCCCCCTCTCCAGATACTCCCACCCCTCCTTCCTCTCCAAACCCCCCCACATTCATGCCCCCTTCACACACATACACACACCCATTTCCATATACATCCACGCATGCATACATCCATACGCCTACACTTTCATACACACACGCAGACACGCATTCACACAACACAGCTTACATGCACTTACACCTCCATACATGCACACATGCATTCAACACAAAGCACACACCCGCATACATGCACACACAAACATTCACACACACACCCACACACAACACCCGCCACCCCCTCCCCTGTCGGAGCACCCACTTACCTGTGTTCGGAGGGTCCTACTGCAGGAGACAGGATGGAGCACTGCTGCTAGCAGCAGCGTCCACCAGCAGAACACCGCCAGCCAATATTATGGGTCATAATACGGACGGCGGCAGTCTACTGGCGTGGCACTGCTGCTGGCAGAAGCGCCACCTTACCGCAGCTGCCGGTATGGCCACAGCCGGATTTCTGCCATTCTTCTGCCCGAAATCCGGCTGTGGTCATGATACGGCAGATGGCTGGTAGCCACGGCGACAGTCATTTGCCAGCTGTTGCCGTGGCGGTAGGTGGTTTTTACCGCCAATATCATAATGAGGTCCTATGTCTCTTTGCGTGCTTCTGTGCAATTCACAATGAAAATTTATAGCAAATGCACTATAAAAAGTCAGCATGAGTGCGCAGGAACAGCAAAACACGAGCAACTGTTGTTCAAGTTGCTTTAGTGTCTTTGCAATGTTTTGTAGCTCAAAACACACTGGCCTTCATTATGACATTGGTTGTCAATGCCACTTACCGCCGCACTGACGGCCGCCAACTTACTGCAGTGCTGGCGAATATCCGTTCACCACATTGTGACACACACACACCAATCCGACAGCATACAGCCACATACACAAATCTGCCAGCCCAAAGGTTAGTGATAAAGTGGCGGTCGCAAAACCCACACCGTTACGCAAACAGAACAACACCCATCGCTTGTGGCCCACGAATCACCATGGCGGACATTCAACGGCGGAAAACCATTGGCGGTATATCCCGCCACGCCCACAATGGACACCCACATACAAAACAACACTACATTGACCAATACGAAAAACACACACCTGACACTCATACACACACCACACCCACAACACTATAAAACACCCACCCACATTACCCACAACCATTTACCAACAACAATTACTGCCAGGAGATTGACATGAACAGCACTGAGACATCTAGACAGACATACCACATACACCGATACATCCCTCACACACCCCAAATCACACACCCCACCACATTACTCAACACACTCTCACCAAACCCCACCTCACAACCTCCATGGCACCGAAAAGGCACCCCTGTTTCACTGAGGATAAGTTAAGGGGCATGGTGGAGGAAATCGTCAGGGTAGAGCCACAGCTCTTTGGAGCACAGATGCAGCAGATATCAATAGCAAGGAAGATGGAGCTATGATGGAAAATCGTGGATTGGGTCAATGCCGTGGGGCAGCACTCAAGAACAAGGGACGACATCAGGAAGAGGTGAAACAACCTACGGAGGAAGGTATGTTCCATTGCAGCAAGACACCAGCTTGCCACAAAGAGGACTGGCGGTGGAACCTCACCTCCTCCCCCACAGCTCACAGCCTGGGAGGAGCAGGTACTAGCAATACTGCATCCTGAGGGACTCGCTGGAGTTGGAGGAGGACTTGGCACTGGTAAGTCAACTTTTAACAATTATCACCCCCATACCTACATGCTAACACATACCATCACCCACACCCTGATTCCCATCACTCCACCACATCCCACACATGCTGTATCAATGCATGGACACCCCTCCCAGCCCTGCATGGACACTCATCACTAAAGCATGCACAGTATAGGGAAACTAACAAAACCACAATACACCAACATACACATGCAAAAGCTGGCAGGTGAACAACAACCATAGAGGGGAAGCTACAGAAATACAAATGTCAGACACTTGAAGCATAATACATCATTTACATTCCCACATGTACCCCAGCCAATGTCACTCTGAGAGGAGGTGCCACTACTATCTAGTCCCCCAACAGAAGAGGCCCACTGTGATGACAGCAACTCTGGACTTCTGGATCTGGACGATCTACCTGGCCCATCAGGAACCACCAGACAGCTGGTCACCCAAGCCTACTCACAGACCCTCCCCCATCAGGAACCAAAATCACAGCACCCACCCAGTGTACCCACACCTCTGTCCCCAGGACAAGTCAATCAGCAGTGTGCCCACCTGTACAGGGACCCCAGGCCACATCTCACACCCAAGACAAACAGGGACCAGGGGTCAGTGGCAGTGGGCACACCGTTCAGGGGACAGAGGCAAAGGTAAACAGGGACACTAGGAGGACTGCTGTGCACCAGGGAGAGGACAGGAGCATGTAACCGACTCTCCAGGAATCGCTCACCAAGATCCTGGGAGCCTACCAACATTCCCAGGACACAATGGGCCAGATCCTAGACAACGTGCAGGAGAACAGGTGGCTGCAGGAGGGAAAGTATCAGGGGATCAGGAAGGACTTGCAGGCCATTAAAAACACCCTGATCTCCATAGCAGGGGTGCTGGCAGAGATGACCAACATCATGAGGGAGACAACAGCATACCAGTGGGCCCCTGCCACTAGCCAGTCATCTGAACAGCCCTCCACTTCTGTTGCCGCTAGTGGCCAGGAGGCCCCGCCACAGGACCAACAGACCACCTGCACCCACCCCCTGCAGAAGGTGAACCACCCCGCAAACCAGACAGAAGCCAGAGACACTTGCCAAGACTACCTCCAGGAAATGAGACTCTCCTGATTGTCCCCCTTGTGTCCCACTCAGTCACTTTGGCCACCTTGGACTGCCTTTGCTCCCTTTCCTATGTCCCCATGGACAATGCACCTGTGCTACAAACAGACTAGGACAATACCCTTGACTTTCCTCCATCATCACCCCATTCCATTGCACTTTCCCCTCTATATTTTAGCACAACAATAAACACCCTTGGATAAAACTCGACTACTAGTATTTCATATATTGCAAATTTGTATTGATTGAAACAGCTACAACCATTGCAAATGAACTGTAAATAGTATGAGCATAGAATTCATGACGTGTAGCTGGCTGTTGTGATCACATCAGGAGAATGTTGTCATATCACCAACATCTGTAAAATGAATATCAATAGGTAACAGTAAGTAGGGGAAACAAGTGGGTCATACCAGAATGCCAATGCCACACAGAATACACCAATAGTCAAAGCAATGTGAAGTTGCACTGTCTCACCTGTGTGTCATTGGAAGTACTGATGTATCACTAATGTTCTGTTGTCCACATCCTCATCCTCTTCCTCCTCATCCTCACTGTCCTCAGGGTCCACTACTGCCATAGGGGCATTTCCAGTCTCCTTCTCCTGAAGAAAAGGTACATGGCATCTGAGGGCAGGTTGTGAAATATGCAGCATGCCACTACTATCTGGCAGACCTTCTTGGGTGAATAGCACAGAGATCCACCTGTCAGATGGAGGTACCTGAACCTGGCCTTCAGGAGGCCAAAGGTCCTTTCAATGATCCTTCTGGTTCTCCCATGTGCCTCCTTATAACGTTCTTCTGCCCTTGTCCTAGAATTCCTCACAGGGGTCAACGGCCATGATAGGTTTGGGGTAACCAGATTCACCTGCAAATATTGAGGGACAACATTTAGCCACACACTATCCCATATAGTCAACACCACAGGCATACACCAACGTATACTGGGTCGGAACCATGGCTCACCTATTAGCCACACTGTGTGCCTCTGTAGTTGGGACATCACATTTGGGTTGCTGCTATTCCTTCGGACAAAGGCGTCATGCACTGATTCAGGATACTTAGCACTGACGTGGTCCGCCAGGCACACTATCTGCACATTCATGGAGTGCAAACTCATACGATTCCTGTACACCTGTTTATTTTTCCGGGGGGGTACAAATGCAATATGTGTTCCATCAGTTGCCCCAATTATATAGGGGATATGTCCCATTGCATAAAACCCGGCCTTCACAGTGCCAAATCCTCCACCTGGGGAAAGCAATGTAGCTGCACATGTGTTTTATCAGAGCAGACAAGACTCTTGCTAGCACGATTGAGAACAATGGCTGTGACATTCTGCTGCCAAGCCCACTGACACTTGGAAAAAACCAGTTCCCAGGAAATGCAGCACTGATAGAACCTGCACAAGAGGGGGATCCCAGTGGGATGACAGATAGCTGAGATCAGGTCAGGTTCCAACTGGGCACACAGCTCTGTGATTGTGGCTCTGTCCAGTCTATAGGTGAGTATAATGTGCCTGTCTTCCAGTGTAGCCAAGTCCACCAGGCGTCTGTACACGGGGGTATGTCTCCATCTCCTATTCATCCGCAGCGGTAGGCATCTAAGGGACACAAGGGTGAGTTGGCTGTCACAATTTGAACAACTATACCACAACAGCAGTCCACATTGTGCAAACATATTTTGGGACAGTGTAATTTATAAAGTATGTGCCTATATATCCTGTGATGTAGCTATTATCGATAGGCCTGTTCACCCCACTGAAATGGCAACCGCCTTTCCTGTGTGAAGGGACAGGTGGAAGTGAGGTAATGCCACTGACGTTGTGCACCGTGGCGGTAGGCGCCCATGAACCGCCATGCAATTCCTCATTGGTTCATATTGGGCCTATGGGGTACAGTGGCCAATGGGGATCTACTCCGGCGGTGATGGTATGCACCGCCGCAGATGTGACCGCCATTTTAATTCACATTCCTCACATGTTTCCTGACCTTCCATAGGAGAAGACCTACACTGCATGTGCTGCTGTGTCTGGAACCTACCACGGCCCATGTGACCAGGGATAGGCCCCAGCCTTCACTTCTGAGGAGATGGAGCGACTGGTGGATTGGGTCCTACCCCAGTACGGATTGCTGTACGGACCTCCAGACCACCAGGTGAGTACACTGTGGGCACGATGCATGTGGAATGAATGCATGGAGTTGTGTGTGAAGGCATCGTGTAAGGGGGTGGCTGGATGTCCTCTTAGCGGTATACATTTTGTGCGCTGGACTATGTGTGTGCCTATGGTGATGCAAATGGGTATGGTGGGCCATTTGTGTGACAGGCTGGACTGTTTGTCTAATTGTGTTCTCCTGTCTGTATTGCCTCTGCAGGTCAGCACCCATCAAAAGAAGGGAATATGGCGTGCCATCGCCAAGGAGGTGCGGACCCTGCAGGTCTATGGCAGGCGGAGCACCCACTGTCGCAAACGGTGGGAGGACCTGAGACACTGGGCATGGAAGACCACGAAGGCCAGCTGGGGATGGCCTCCCAATGAAAAAGGGGTTCCCGTCGTACCCTGGCCCCCCTGACAGCCCGCATACTGGCGGTGGCCCACCCTGAGCTGGACGAGCACTTGAGGGCATAACAGCTGCCACAAGGGGATGACTACAGTGCCTAGCAATACAACTTACGGCTGGTGGGGTGGTTTCCGGGTGGTGGTTGTGTGTCAGTGGGTCTCTCTAGGCCAGGCCAGATATAGCAGCTTAGGTCCTCTGGAGGCTAAGGGTTGAACGGAAAATACTGCTTACCTAGCTTGTTAGTATTCACTTCTGGGTAGGGCATCGTGGGTCCCAGGTGTACTGCAGATGGCGGTGTATGCCCCTCCTCATGCCTTGGCGACTAGCCATTTCACTGGAAGTGCAATGCATAATGGGTAGGCCTGTTCCCTGTGTGTGAGGGTGCTGTGTACCCCAACAGTGGTGTTGGTGCAGTCATTGACCCTGTGTATCCTTTTGTCTCTCTCCCCCCTTCTTGTTTTGTCATCCTGTCCTTATGTGCATTAGCATCATCTGGCAGGGGAGCAGAGGTACCAGTGACAGAGAGAGCTGCATCCCACAGGACCCTGGAGGCAGAGTCCACCGACGCTGAGGGCACCAGTGGGACGGAGGGTGAGGGGAGAACCATGGCGGAGACTGGAGGGGACAGCACAGAATCTGATACCTCCTCCAAAGGTAGATCCCTGGTGATGGTGGACACCTCTGTGACCACCCCAGCTGCAGGTACAGCCGCCACCCCTGTACCAGCGCCACCCGCCCTGTAGCCCCTCAGTGAGTTGCCTGTGCCCTCTCACCCAGGCTTGTGGGAACCTCCTTCACCCTAGGCACCTCAGGCCCTGCCCCAGTGAGCCCTACTACCCTAAGTGAGGAGGCTATTGACCTCCTGAGATCCATTTCTGTAGGGCAATCAAACATTGTGAATGTCATCCAGGGGCTGGCATCCCAGATGCAGCAATGCATTCCTGGAGGGCATTCAAGGTGGATTGGTGTCCCAACAGAGAATGATTCAGGCTCTGGCCTCCTCTCTGATGGCAGCCATTGTCCCTGTTTCAACCATCCCCCACCAACTTTCACTTCCCAGTCCCATACTCCTCAAACCCAACCCATTCCCAAGCACACAGACAGAGGAGCATGCACACAAGACAACACCCAAGAGTGGCACAGGCAAACACAAGCACCACACTACATCCCACAGGCACTCACACAGACAACATTCAGTTGCAGACATGACAACATCCACTGTCTCCACTGTCTCCCCCTCCTCCACCTCCCACCCAGTCACATCCACAGTCACACCTGCATATACTATATCAAAATCCACTACCAGCATCATCACCACACCAAGCAGAACACACACCTCACTGGCAGACACCTCCAAAACATCCATGCACGCGTCACCTGTGTCCTCTCCCACTGAGTCTGTCCACCCCCCTCCTAAAGGACACAAATGCAGGCACTCAGACACCCAACAGCTATCCACCTCATAACAGCATATAGACTATGCACCTGCACCCAAATCCAGCAGTCATACACCTCTGACGACCACCCCCTCCATTGCTCCTCCCTCCTCCAACCCAACGTCCATAAAAACTTTTCCTTTCCCAGACTGATCTCTTCCTTACCCCCTGTACACCATGTATGGGCAGGGTGGCAAGGACACAGGCCAGCACCTCAGCCAAACAGTCCACGGGCCAGTGGTAGCACCACCCACTCGTGATGGTAGGGATACCAGTACAAAAACACTGAATGGGAAGGAGGCAGCACAACCTGGAATGAAAGGGAAGAGTCTGGCACAAGCTGTGAAGAAGGGGAAGGTGCCTGCACCAGCTGGGAAGAAGGGGAAAGAGCCTGCACTAACTGGGAAAATGGGAAGGAGCCTGCACCAGCTGGGAAGAATGGGAAGGAGCCTGCACCAGCTGGGAAGAAGGGGAAGGAGCCTGCGCCAGCTGGGAAGAAGGGGAAGGAGCCTGCACCAACAGGGAGAGAGGAGAAGGGGCCTGCACCAGCAGGCAGATAGGGGAAGAGCCCATCCACCTCTGCCAGGAAGGGTAAGGGATCCCCAACCCATGACCAGGAGGAGAAGAGGCACTCTACGCCAGCAGAAGCTGTCAGGCAAACACCGTCACCACCAGCAGCTGTCACAGGTCCCCCATCTCCGACCATGGATGGGCTGCCATCACAGAATACAGGGGCTGCCCAGGAGCCACCCCCAACCACCACCAGCATGCAGCCATCACAGAGTGCAGGGGCTGCCCAGGAGCCTCCCCCAACCACCACCAGCTTGCAGCCATCACAGAGTGCAGGGGCTGCCCAGGAGCCGCCCCCAACCACCACCGGCATGCAGCCATCTCAGAGTGCAGGGGCTGCCTAGGAGTCTCCTCCAAACACCACCAGCATGCATCCATGACAGAGTGCAGGGGCTGCCCAGGAGCCTCCCCCAATCACCACCAGCATGCATCCATCACAGAGTGCAGGGACAGGCCAGGAGCCTCCCAAAATCACCACCACACTGCAGCCATCACTGCTGGTGGATGCCATGCAGTCCACCCTCCAGGGGCTACTGTGCAGACTGCCCCCTCCAGAACCAGTGGGGTATTCACCCACTCAAAAGACTGTGGCCTTGCACGCCCTAGGACAAAGCACCTGGCATGTTGCCCCCTCCAGAACCAGTGGGAAAGACACCCACTCGAGAGACTGTGGCCTTGCACTCCCCAGGACAAAGAAAGGGCATGTTGCGCCATCCACAACGAGTGGGGTATTCACTCACTTAAGAGACTGCGGCCTTGCACTCCCCAGGACAAAGCACAGGGCATGTTGCCCCCTCCAGAACCAGTGGGATATTCACCCACTCGAGAGACTGTAGCCTTGGTCTCCCCAGGACAACGCACGGGTAATGTTGCTCCCTCCAGAACCAGTGGGAAAGGTTTGTGTGTGTCGGGTGTGTGTTGTGTGTGTGTGTCACTCTCTTTTCCCTTCCACCCTCCCTTGTGGGCTAGGTGGCTGTACTCACCATCATCATCTTTGCCGGCTTTGATGTTCCGGGTGGAGCATAACGTAGAAGATCATCGGGAAAACTTGCAGTTGCACATGGCAGCGTGGTTCTTCCATGGGTCTCCAATGGTGAGTCCTTTGACTTTTGTGCTCTGTTTCTGCCAGGCTTTTGATGGTGTTGGTACCGCCCCGGAAAAGGTGGCTGTTTGCAGGGTCTTTAAACGGTAGGCGTAACTTTGTCTTCTGTCTGGCTGTAGGTGGCTACCGCCGTGGTGACTGTTGTTTCCGCCCTGGCGGTCGGTGTGGTACATTGGCTGTCTATTGGAGATATCACCGCCATGGTCATAATTTGGCAGTAGTTACTGCCAGCCTGTTGGCAGTATTACTGCCACTTAATCACCACTGCCAGGGTCGTAATGATGGCCTCTGTGTTAAAAATTGAGGCAATAATGCATTTCATGGAGAATATAACACTGAATGATGAATTTGCATTTTACGTAAATATGCATAGTTCTCAGAAATTTCACGTAATCACACAAAACCAAATTACACACATTCACACCCATAGTTGAAAATTCTATCAGCCTGTTTTGAGACACTAGTGATAAAGAAGTGCTCTTGCTGGGTTTGAAGGGTTTGACAACACAGGTATATCTTAATGGTAGGTCCGACCAGATTTTTGAAGCACCAAAAATGTTAAACATGGTCTTCTGATTGGAAAAGTTTGCTTTTTCTCCCGTTGGTCATTTTGGTATCACAGGGCAAGTCCCCGGTGAGCTGATTGGCTGGTCGTAATAGAGAAGAACATTTTGCAGGTGCAATTACAAGAATCAGGTACTCAGCCCCCATCTACTGTAAAAGTTATTGGAAATAGAGTATAAACCAGCAAGATGGAGACACCCTGACCTCCAGGCCATTGTGTGATGGACCCAGAGGGACTCCAGTGGCCAAAAGTGAAATAAAAAAAACAAATGCCCAAATTTTACAGGGCCTAGTGTCATCTAACAATGCATTAGTTTCATTATTTTTATGCCAATGTGGCATTAGATGGCCAAAAACGATGCACCAGATTTACAAAGTGGTGCAATGCATGTATTGCACCACTTTGTAACCCCTTGTGCCACATTATGCCTCCGCCAGGCATAATGTAATCAAGGGGGGGCATTCTCCTCTTAGAGGGGCCGAAAAATTGTGCCATCCTATCAGCATTTGGTTTCAATGGACCTCTCAGGGCTTTGCAGGATTAGCGTCAAAATGTTTGACACTAATCCTGTAAAGTGACGAACTAGCATCAAAAATTCTGACACTTGTTCCCTAACTACCACCACGGTGTACTGAATATTAAATACAGCGCACATATGGTGGCGTTAGGGGAGCGCTAAGGAGCACAAGAAAAGTGCCATTGCACTAGGTGCAGTTCCATATTTCATAAATCTGCCCCAAAATCTTTTCATGGCACAGGTATTGCAGTACTCCTTTGGTATTCCTGAGGGACCCAGGAGGTACAGTGGTACTCTTGTAGGAGCTGTGCAAGCTTCTCTTAGGAAATTTGCACAGTACTACTGTACCAAGGGTGAACCTTGATCAGAGGGTACAGTGGGAGTACTTGGGTATCTTAAAAATGGTAATCATATTAATACAATTAAATGTGGGATGAGCACCTGTGGGGGGATGGGCATCGGTGAGGGGATGGGTGTAAACCCCACACTGCTCTGGCTGCAGGCCATATATTTACAGAGTCGGCCATCTGTGTGGCTTCATTGATTAAATGCTGTATACATCCAACCCCAGCTGTACACATTCAAAGACAGTGCTGACGTTGCCTGAGTATGATCAAATACCCACAAATACTTGCAGAGGAGCCGCTTGGACGAATCATGTATTGCTGCAGAGACCAGAGCACTGTTAATAACACCTGACTATTTCTAAAAGGGGGTGATGTGGGTGTAAAGATGGGGGTGCCACTGTCACCTACTGTTTTAGATCTAGTTAAGGGTGTCAGGCACTCTGCAAGGTTTTGGGAGGCAGGCAGTTCAAAGTCCAATATATAGGGAGGCAGGGAGGGGGCTGAGTTGGGGGTTTTGGTTACTTTTTTGGTTGTGCCCAATTTGGGGGCAAGATAAGATTAGGAGCACTGACACTACACCGCAATGAAGGCACCATAGAGACTTCACCAGCACTCGACTGATAAGCTCCACGGGCAATTACACTGGCAGCATAGGTTTCCTTGACCACTTTGATGGCAGCACAGTATGACACACAGACTATTACCTTCCTATCTTGTAATGTCAATGACCTAGGTGACTAAATCAAACAGGGTATCATTCTACATTACTTCAAATGGCAAGCCCATGACGTGGTCCTGTTACAGGAGAACCATTTGGAGAGGAAACACCTACAAGGCACTCAACAGATGAGGATACAAGCTAGTTGCACAAGCAGGTTACATGACCAGCTCCAAAGGAGTTGGAGATTTGATCAGGAAGACACTCCCACTCACTATCCACCAGACCTGGCCAGACAATCATGGCCACTTTGTGGCACTTACTGAAAGCTGGGAGTGGCAGACTGTCAACCAATGCTCTGTTTATGTCCTGCCATGAATTCAATAAACACGCTGCCCAAATTGGGTGCTTTGCTCCTCAAGCTGCCTAAGGGTAAACTAGTAATAGGGGCTATTTCAATCTGTAGTTATGTGATGAACGTGACCACCAGCCCTCCAGCCACTCAGTCTCCCACAGACACCGATTGGTGTCCTTCCTCTTGGCATGGAGTTGACCGACATAAGGCGAGCCCACAACCCCACAAGCAGCAATTTACCTATCACTTTGGAGTGCATGGCAGTCTCACCCACAGTGATTACCTTATCACTGATACGCAACCTATACACCTCTTTACAGATACCCACCACCTAGCTCAGGGTATTGCGGACCACTCCCATACGTAGATGAGATTGAGAATAGGGGGAATCACCTCACATCTTAAATAGCTTGTGGTACCTCAACTGCCTAAGATCAAAAAGGGACTCCAAACAGCAACAAAACACTACTTCACTGAGAATGAAAAATCTGTAAAATCAGCACAACCATATGGGATGCCTACAAGAGGGTCATTAGAGGACGAGCACTTAATAGCAGGACAATAAAAGGACAAACAAACCCAACTGTACTCACATGAACAAGAACTACAGACACTTAAAAAAGAACTGACTTATCCGGACAGTGCTGACACTAGACAGGCCCTTTAGCTCTAACAGTCGGAGAACAGGGATCTAATGAGAGACGATGCCCGTACAAGCCATAGAGCATAACAGCACCGAGTGTATGAATTCAGGGGGACAAGGCTGGGAAACCGCTGGCCTGGCTACAAAAAAGGGAGCAAGTCAGTCACTGGTGCTCAAGGTGCGGCCATGAGAAGAAGACCTAGTGTGAGATAGGTAGGGTGTGGGGGACACCTTCGCCACCTACAATGCCCAACTACATTCCCTCGTAGTCTCTGCCACTGCAGAGGACTCACATGAGTTCTTAGCAGACATTTGACTGCTGACTTTTTCCGCTCAGGACCACAAAATCCTTGACGAGGAAATTACAGAAGAAGAAATAGTGATGGCAATGTGAGAATTGTCTACAGATAAAGCGATGGGTTGCCGATCAAACTATTCAAGTTAATGAGTCAGAAGCTGGCTCCGCATCTCTTGGCGATGTTTCTAGAGAGTCACTGGGTGGGTGCCCTACCAGGTGACCAAAGCTTAGCAGCCAAAGTGGTTATTCTGAAAGATGGTGCCTCCTGTAGGCCAATCTCTCTCCTAAAGGCAGAGGCTATGATAGTGGCTAAAGTTCTGGCCCATTACTGGATCCCCAGGTGGCTTGAGTGAGAGTGGACCCATTGGTCCAGGGCTTACAATGGCCCAAAAGGTGGGAGGACAAACTCTCCTTATAGGCAAATGACATCCTGCAAACTCTTATTGGCCAGGTTAATGCAGATATTTCCCATCTTTGGTCTCCACTCAGTGCACACGATAAATTGGCAGAAATCACAAATTTATACCTTGCATGGGAGACCACTGCGACTGTCACAGTGGAACTGGTTGCTGAGGGCTTTCACTAACTTGGGATTTATGTAACAATGAACCCCATGTTTTTTTTTTTTTACAAAAACATTATACTGCCCCTTGAAAGGTCATAATGGAGATCCCTCTCGCTAACTATCCTAGGCAGGGCAGCGCTATTCAAAATGATGTCCCTCCCCTGATTTCTCTATATTTTGCAAAATAACCCCTAGCCGGTTTACAAATAATGAATTAAAGGCATAGAGGGTGAGATTGGAACAGTACTGTGGCATGGCGGCCCAGTCTGAATAGTGCAACAAAAACTAAAGAGGGGCTAATACTATGGTGGTGTGACATTATCAGACATTCAAAATTACTAGTGGATGGTACAGCTGTCCCCTGTCAACCGCTGGGTCTATGTGTCCCTCAGTGAGCCGGTTTATCAGATGGCTAAGCTAGTACTACAACTGCGGGGATCATACAGGTGCTTTACGGGCCCCCAGATGCTTAGCAATTAACGGTCTGACAGTGATAGTGGTCTTTATCTGCCACAAAGCACTGGGTTGCTATGCTGAAAGGGAAGGTAATTCAGACTGCACCACTGTGGGACAAAACTGCACTGGGCTCATTGAGATGCCTCCCAGACTTTGACAAGTGGGACCTCACTGGCATTTCTAGGGTGGCAGCAGAGACTCGTCAAGTTTCCATGGCATGCTGTTCATGGGCTTCGGTGATAAGACCATCAATGAATCTTTACTTGTCTAAGCTTCTCTTTTTGCTTCTATGTCCGTTTTGGTGTACTCTCCCCAAGCTTTTGTTTTTCCTGCTCCCGCTCTTGTTTCCTGCTCTGTTTTGCTTTTGACTGAAGCTTTCTTTTCCTTACCCTCTTAGATTTTACGAGGAGTGTTGGTGGAGATCCATTCTTTATGCTGGTGTTTCTTGGGACACTGTACCTCCTAGAAGTTTGACATCACTATTTCGATGATCTTCTCCCACTGACTTTGTCTCTCTGAAGGTCTCTAGTTTTGCAGGACTTGAAACTTGAGGGTGACGGAGTATTCACTGGCTGGTGCTCCATCGTGGTTGGCCTGAACTTGTGACTTTGTCCCGGTCCAGAGCGACTAGAGAACCACATTTGTTAATTTGTGCTGTTATGTTCTAATATCACTGAAATCTTTAAAACTGTATATCTCCAGTTCTACTAATTGGAGTTTTGTTGTTTTAGACATGCTTTATTTAGTAAACAAAGCTCTATTTTTCTTACCTGACATGGGATCTTTTGTGTGGTGTTTTCACTGTTTTACTGTTTGAAGTGTTGCACAAATAGCCTCTAAGTTAGTCCTGACTGCTCTGTGGCAAGCTACCAGGGCATGAGCACAGGTTCATTTGGGGTTTGCTTGTGCCTTACCCTGACTAGGATTGTGGTTGCTGCTTGACCAGGGTCCATAACTCAGTTAATCAGAAACCCAATTTCTAACACCAATCATCAAGAGGGCCTTAAACTGTTATTGTCAATCTAGAACAGTAGTTTCAGTTGATAGGCTGACCATGAATGCACTGTAGTGATCGTAAAATTTTGATGGTGAGAAGTTACAAAATATTGCAAGGGACAAAGGGACAGAGGGAGGTGAGGGTTTACTATTCTACATCTAGGTATCTGTTATATATGTACCTTTTATAAATATATATATATATATATATATATATATATATATATTCACTGAAAAAACAAAGGTCATAGTTAGGAATTGGAATTTAAAAAAACATAGAAATTCATTTAAAAAACAAAGGTTACAGAGACGGTTTAATTAGGTTCTGAATCTACTTACACAAAACCAGAGAAGTTCGGAAATTATAGTAAGAATTATTTCAAGTAACTATAACTCACTGCCTAAGGTAACTATAGCTTGTGTCCTCACCGTGCACAGTTTTTTCTTCAATAATTTGACTGCTAATGTTTCATTGATATTTTTATTGACATTATAAAAGTTTTCATGAGTGTGCTGCGATATCCAGGGTAAATAGCAGTGCATAACTTCCCTGTAACCTTTGCTTTTTTCAGTGAATTTCAATGTTTTATAACGTAAAGTAATTTTCATTACTGTGCATTAATCCAACCACTTGCACTGTGCATGGCTGTTGGCCATGTGCAGCGGGAGTTGGCCACAGGGCATGTTCCTCTGGGTATGAGAATAGGTGTGAGAGAGTGTCTCTGGGTGTGAGAGTGGAGGATAGTGTCTGCCTGGGTATGAAAGTGGGTGTGAGAGGGTCTATGTTGATGTAAGAGTGGGTGTGAGAGTGCCTGCCTAGTTATGAGAGAAGGTGTTAGAGGGTGTCTCTCTGGAAGTGAGAGTACTTATGTTAGTGGGTGTGTGAGTGTCTGTGTGAGTCAGTGAGTGTATGTGTGAGAGTCTGAGTGGGTCTTTCAGTGGGTTCATGAGTGTGTGAGTGGGTCTGCGAGTGGGTCTGTGAGTGGGTAAATGAGTCTCTGAGTGGGTCTGTGAGTGGTGTGTAAGTCTTTGAGTGGGTCTGTGAGTAGCTGTGTGAGTCTCTGAGTGAGTCTGTGAGTGGCACATGAGTGTGTAAGTGGGTGCATGAGTGTCTGAGTGGGTCTGTGAGTGCATGTGTGTGTCTCTGAGTGGGTCTGAGCGTGGGTGCATGAGTGTCTGAGTGAGTGTCTCAGTGCATCTCTGAGTGGGTGTGTGAGTGTCTGTGTAGATGTATCACTATTGTGTGAGTGACTCTGCCACAAAGGAACCTTTGGTACTTGCTTTTTTACACTGAGAGCACACGTCAGTGACTAATGTACCATATTCCCAAAATGTGCCATATTCTCAACTATAACTGTGTAAAGGGGGTTCAACAGAATTACCACTGTCATCTGTGCTGTTTACTATTTCTTTTGAACCTTTAGTTAAGTGCATCTAATGCAACAGAAGATTCAGAAAGTGCAGATGGGGGATGACATCATGTCCTTGTTGTTTAGTCTGCATTCTTCTATGATGTGTTTGGGAGAAAAAAAACTATTCTGGGAAGTCTGTGGCTTTAAGATAGACATCACTAAATCTACATTACTGCCCCTCATCATACCACTTAACAAAAGGCATTACCCTATATGCATCCCTTTACATTCACTGAATGCTTAGAGCAGTGGTGTACTTAAACATCCAGATCATGACATCTAGCTTCATTGTAATAACATTTAATTAGCCTCTGTTCCTGAGAGAGGTGTAAAAAGATGCGCAGAATTGGCACTTAAATTTCTTGATATGGCTGAGAAGGATACCAATCAAAGATGGTGACTCTTCTCAAACCCCCTAAAAGTTCAAGGCATTCCCACTGCAAATGCCAATTCCCTTTATTAAACAATTTGCAAATGACAATCAGTGACTTTTGGGATTATAAGGCCTAGACAGGTGAGGCAGAATCTCTGTCTCATTGTGGCTCGAGGTTTGGCTAAGGCGGTCTCATTTAATATGATCCTTACCGGAGGCACAATTATATTTTGTAATAGAATTGAAAAAATGTTCACACTGGTTTTTTGTCAATATTGTAATCATGAGAACACTCCTTTGGCCAGTACTGTGGCTTTGAAAACAATATAGAAACGAGAGCAATTATTCCTCACCCACACAAGAGCTACTCTGGGGTCATGGAACAAATTGGGCATTGAGAGGGGCTTTACTTCTCACCACTCCCTATTCACTCCCATATGTCCTTTCAAGAAGCTAAAACAGGCTATGATCTGCCAGAAATTAAAATGTCCTATATTTGGAGGTGAAAAGAACAATCAAGAATGAGGAATCCCATAATCTCTAAAACAACATAGGTACAAAAGATCCATCCTAGGCCCTGTCTACCAGGAGGGTGGACATGATGCAGGAATGGGCCACTTTCTTACCATTCCAGGAGGCAGTAATATGATGCAGGAGATGCGTGACACATCACACCATGTGATGATAACCTGCTTCAGTTCGGTATATAAAGGCTACTTGAATACCGGTCTCAAACCTCTTCTCTTGGCATGAAGAGCAGAGTGGTGCAAGACCTAGTAGGTGTACAGGCAGTTTGAGGACCCTTGACAATGGGAGTAAAGGGACCAGGGTACCTATCAAAAACAGTGGGCAAGATGTATGTTATTGTACCGGTTGTTCTGGCATGAATCTCATTAATGTGTTTGTTTGTGGTATTTGGAGTCTGTGTTTTGTGCAATATGTAACCGTTGCCATTTACGCAAGGGCAAGAGGGCCAATTCTCCTCCTGCACTCCTCTGGGGCCTGACAGTATACCATTGCGGGTAAGTCACATTGACATTTTAATGTTGATTTCATGTTGTTTAGCATGCCATATTGTTCTAGCGGTCACACTACCTTGGCTCAATCGATGTGGAGCTTATAACTTGCATGGGTGGTGGTAAGTGCTTAGGACATGAAGGTTACAGAGATCAGGTCTCTGCTTCTGTGGTGTCTTCTTAGTGCACTGAGCTATGGGTTGTGGTGCCCAGGCTTAGGAGAATATGAGGGTCTGAAGCGCAGGGTTAAGAAAATATGATTTTCCTGGCATTGTACTAATAAGTCAGTTCAGAGAAACACAAAGGTTGTGGTTTCTTGCATGAGCACCTGGTGTGTTATTTTCACTAATGCACCCTGATCATTTGTGCACATTTGGTGGCAGATATAAGAAAAGTGGCACTGCACCCACTTTTCATGCGCCCCATAGCTCCCCGCTACCGCCACCATGAGTGCACCATATTTAAAATACGGCGCCCCATGGCGCAGGGTAGTGGGCAATAGTGTTAACATTTTTTATGCTATTGATGTACTGTTCTGGATTAGTGCCAACATTTTGGCACAAACCCTGAATACTACAGAAGGACCCATTATAAATAATTGTGTGCCCCCCCAAAAAATACTGCCTGCTCTGAGCAGGCGTAAAAAATGCAACAAAAATGGTGCAAATAACTCTTTTAGATTTATTTGCACCATTTTTTCAGCCCCCCTAATGGGGAGATGCCCCACTTGCATACATTATGCCTGGTGCAGGCATATTGGAGTGCAAGGGGTTGAAAATCTGGTACAGCGATTTTGGCATCATTGGGCCACATTAGCTTTAAAAAAATGACAATAATGTGGTGCAAGGAGGCACTAGGCTCTCGTAAATCTGGGTCTTGGTTTCTATTATAAAGGTACCACTAGGTGAGTATAGTACCCACCTTGCATGCCTAAAAAGTTGTATGTAGCTGTGAAAAGTGATTACAAAATCATCACCGGGGTACATGGCAGCATTTGGAACCCACCCTGACAAATGCCCAGGACAATTATTTAGCCATAGAGCGGGGCACAAACAGGTTGACGTAGAAAGTATCATAGGACCACTAATATCCTTCATTGGCAGTTGTTATTGATTTTAGTTTGTGTCCATCCACCCCAGCAATAAAGTGGTACCTGGGTGTGGATGAGACATTTTTATTACACCTAGCTTCCCCAGTCACCACAATATACAAAGAGCTCCCTGGAATACAGTTGAGCCCACCCTGGCTATTAGGGACCAGAGTGAACCCGATGATGAAACAGGCCACTGCTAGAGTGGGTGAGGGTTATGTATAAAAAAGATCATGATTCTTTTCCTGAGTGGTAAATACTGACGAGGTGCATTTGAGCTAGTGTTAGGTGGGGGATACCCAATCTCGTCAATCCCACAATCTCACCTACTTTCAGTGATGGATGAAGGACATCAACCAGCAACCAAGGGACGTACATCATTGAGAAATGGGTCCTCCACCCTCGATTAAGAATGGGAAATCCCATAATGCCGCCTACCTTCAGTGATGGATGAAGGACAGTAACCATGGCAGGCATATCATTGAGAAATGGATCTTGCAGCCTTGATTAAAAATGGTGAATCCATAATCTGACCTACTTTCAGCCGTGGATGAAGGACATTAACTAGCAACTATTGTAGGCATATCATTTCTACACTCTCTAAAATGATATTTGTGACATTGCACTAGGACAAAAACATTCACCGGAGGTGTAAAAAGAGGAAAATTGGCATGGAATGGGAGAAGTTATATGCGGAAGCTTACATAATTATAAAAAATCTGAAAAAGGGAAAATTTCGTTGCCCGAAAATGAGGCAAATATTTGGATGACTTTTTTGTGAGTGGTCCGTGTCAGGTTGAACATTTAAATCCCACCTGATTCAGGAGTGATTCTCTTGGTCCCTGCTGTTCTGTGGTGAGCGTTCCTTCAAGACATAGGGGGTCATTCTGACCTCGGCGGTAAAAGGCCCTTACCGCCGGTCAGAAGTCCGCCATTCTACCGCCGCGGTAAACCGCCACGGTCATTCTGACCCACAACGGCGGAACCGCCAAAATCCCGACATCCAAGGAAGGCCGCCACATCAGCGGGCCGTGGAAAACTGGAGATGACCAAACCTCCACCGTCACGCCAACACAAACACGCCCATGCCATTCTGACCCACGAATCCACGCGGCGGTCTTTCAACCGCGGTATTCCATTGGCGGGACACACCGCCGCGGTCAAAATACACACACAGCTCCAAAACACTGCCACATTGGACAATGTGAAATACACACACCTGACAAACATACAAACAACACTCCCACACATCCAACCAACTATAAAACACACACCCACATCACCCACAAACCCCTACGACCGAAGATCAGAGACGAAGGAGAGAGAGACACATCACAGAATAGAGAGCTACATCACACAGAGGCACACTACACCATCACACACACCACATAGAAGCACAAAGCACCACACACCAACACACTCTTCACCATATACACCACCCCACACCTCATCCACACCACCCCATGGCACCCCAAAGGCACCCACGCTTTTCGGACCAAGAACTCCGGGTCATGGTGGAGGAGATCATAAGAGTCGAACCCCAGCTCTTCGGGTCACAGGTGCAGCACACCACTATAGCCAGGAAGGCGGAGCTATGGCAGCGGATCGTGGACAGGGTAAACACGGTGGGACAGCATCCCAGAAATCGAGAGGACATCCGCAAACGTTGGAACGACTTACGGGGAAAGGTGCGCTCGATGGTCTCGCGACACAACATCGCAGTGCAGAAGACTGGCGGGGCACCCCCACCCACACCACCCGAATTCACAGCATGGGAGCAAGAGGTACTAAACATCCTGCATCCTGATGGCCTCGCTGGAGTACACGGAGGAATGGACTCTGGTAAGTACAATCTCAACTACTTCACCCCCCCCCAGCATGCCAACCCCCACCACCACCCTCACCCCCAAGCCCCCATCACACTTCCTCCCTGAGAATGTCTCCCCAGCACAACCCACCCAACACCAACCCCTGCATGCCACCACAAACTATGGACACCCATCACCTAAGCATGACCACTGCACATCCCCCCCCCCAACACCCCCACAACACCTCCCCCAAGGGAATGACAGCACTGGGGGACAAGGGCACCCATAAATCGCACACAATAGCACACACAGAAACAATAACCATACTCTCTTACCCCATGCAGGACCCGAACGCCAACACACCGGCCAGGAGGGTCCAGAAATGTCCATTCCCCCCCCGGAAGAGGCATCCAGTGATGACAGCAGCTCTGTCGACCTGGAACCTGACGACCAGCCCGGACCATCGGGGACCTCTGGACAGTCGGTTCCCCACACACAGGCCACAGCAAACCCAACCCCCTCTGGGAACAACAGCACAGCTCCCACCCAGCGGGCCCATGGCTCTGTCTCTAGGACAGGTCAATCAGCGGTGTGTCTGCCACTACAGGGCCCCCAGGCTAACCCACCACCCCAACAACAACAGGGACCTGGGGGCAGTGGTAGTGGGCACACCGTCCAGGGGACAGAGTCCGGGGGAAACAGGGCAACTCGGAGGGCTGCTGTGCGACAGGGGGGGGAGGAGAGGCCCAGGGAACCCACTCTCCAAGAGGCCCTCACCACCATCATGGCAGCCTACCACCGCTCACAAGAGACGATGGCGACGGTACTGGCCAGGTTCCAGGAGATCCAGGCACAGCAGGAGGAACGCTACATGGGGTTCAACAATCATCTCACCAACATCTCTACCGCCATGGGGAGCCTAGCCCAGGCCCTCCACCGGATAGAAGATACGTTGCGGGACCATGTGGCACCACACAGGGCCCCTGTCACTAGCCCGGACCAGGAACAGCCTACCACCTCCGCCGGCGCTAGTGGACAGGAGGCCCCACCACAACGACAGGCCACCAGAACCCCACCTCCTGCTGAAGAACAACCACCCCGCAAGAGGAGCCTGAGATCAAAAAAATCGACAGAGTAGGATGTCAAGACCCCCGCCAGCATGAGATACCCCCTGAAGTCATCCCACTGTCCCACATTGCCACCCTGTCCAACCTTGAACTGCCCCTGCTCCATCCTTCCACAGGCATATGGACAATGCACCTGTGAGACTGAGAACTGGACTCTGCCATGGCCATTACTCCACCCCCACCCATCACCGTGTTTATATCATGTACCATTATCTAGCACCAAAAATAAATCACTCAATGCACTGAAATCATGCTGGAGTCAGGCTGTATTATTTACAAATGTAAAACACATTACCGATCAATTATGTTCTGTAAACTTTGTGCTGAACACATACCGAGATCAATAAGCATTAGTCCATGGGCTAACCAAGCAGAAGACACGCAGTGGGTCATACAGCACTGAAAAGGGAAGGGAAAATCAAACATCAGTTTAAAAGAACTGGGGGGTCATAGACAAAGTTGAGAAAAACGAGGCAGTCAGGAAAATTAAAATGGCGTGTGTGATTCTTACCTGTGTGCTACTGAAAATACTGTTGGATAACTCTGTCCCTGTTGTCTGGGTCGTCCTCTGAGTCTTCCTCCTCTTCACTCTCCACAGGCTCTACAGCTGCTTCAACACCACCATCTGGACCATCCTCCTGCAGGAAAGGCATCCTACGTCGCAATGCCAGATTGTGAAGCATACAGCAGGCCACGATGATCTGGCACACCTTCTTTGGTGAGTACATCAGGGATCCCCCTGTCATATGCAGGCACCTAAACCTGGCCTTCAGGAGGCCAAAGGTTCTTTCAATGACCCTCCTAGTTCGCCCATGGGCCTCATTGTACCGTTCCTCAGCCCTGGTCTGGGGATTCCTCACTGGGGTCAATAGCCAAGGCAGGTTGGGGTAACCAGAGTCACCTATTAGCCACACACGTTGTCTCTGTAGCTGTTCCATCACAAAAGGGATGCTGCTATTATGCATCACATACGCGTCATGCACTGACCCAGGGAACTTGGCATTCTCATGGGAGATGTACTGGTCAGCCAAACAGACCACCTGGACGTTCATAGAATGGTAACTCTTCCTGTTTCTGTACACCTGCTCATCGTCTTTTGGGGGGACTAAGGCTACATGGGTCCCATCAATGGCACCAATTATGTTGGGAATATGTCCAAGGGCATAAAAATCAACCTTCACAGTGGGCAAATCAACCTCCTCTGGGAATATAATGTAACTCCGCATGTGTTTCGTCAGGGCAGACAACACTCTAGACAACACCTTAGAAAACATTGGCTGAGACATTCCAGATGACATGGCCACTGTTGTCTGGAATGAGCCACTTGCAAGAAAATGGAGGACTGACAGCACCTGCACCAGAGGGGGAATTCCTGTGGGTTGGCGGATGGGGGACATCAGGGCTGGGTCCAGCTGGGCACACAGTTCATGGATGGTGGCACGGTCAAGTCGGTATCGTAGTATGATGTGGCGTTCTTCCATTGTCGACAGGTCCACCAGCGGTCGGTACACGCGAGGATTCATCCTTCTCCTCGCAAATCCCAGCGGACGGTGCCTAGGAAGGACAACATGGAGCACAGAGTCAAGATAATCACTGGTACGTTCACCACTGCTTGCATGGCACACGGTTATCTAGGTATTGAAAGGCGTGTATGTGTGGCAATGCCAGGCCTAGGCCTGTGTGTCGCAGTAGAGATTATGCCATGTGGGCCCTTGAAATGGCGGCTGCCTGACCTGTGAAGTGGGACAATGGGATGTGAGGTCACTGCGCTGGCGGAGCACACCGTGGCGGTAGGCGGTCGAAGACCGCTATACGGAGCCGCATTGGATAACATTGAAGCCTATGGGTTTCAGGAGCCAATGGCGATGTGCGCCGGTGGTCGCGGTACGCACCGCCGCGGTACGCACCGCCGCGGGCGTGGCCGCCATTTTCTATCTGCTTAATCACTCGAGACCTGATCATCCACAGGAGAGGACCTATACTGCAAGTGCTGCTGTGAACTCGGTCTGGAAGTGACAATGGCTGCTGCGACTGGGGAAAGGGACCCTGCCTTCACGTCTGAAGAGTTGGAGAAGCTCGTGGATGGGGTCCTCCCACAGTATGCGTTACTCTACGGTCCTCCAGACCAACAGGTGAGTACACCGGGTGCACATGGAATGGGCGATGCCTGTGTGGAGTGGGGTGGATGTAAGTTGGTGGGGTGGGGGGCGAATGAGGAGTGCAACGCACGACAGATGAGAGCATGTGCTATATTGCAAGGTTGGGGAGGGGGGGCCAATCACATCTAACATGCAGTAAGTTGATGATTGTTTCCTTCCCACCCTGTACATGTCACATAGGTCAGCGCCCATCAGAAAGTCGGGATTTGGCGTGCCATCGCCAAGCAAGTCCGGGCCCTGGGGGTCCACGTCAGACGGGGCACCCACTGCCGCAAGAGGTGGGAGGACATCCGCCGCGGAACCAGGAAGACCGCCGAGTCACTGCTGGGGATGGCCTCCCAACCTAGGAGGGGTGCCAGTCGTACCCTGCCCCCCCTGATGTCCCGGATCCTGGCGGTGCCCTACCCGGAGTTGGATAGGCGCTTGAGAGCATCACAGCAGACACAAGGGGGTGAGTATCAGCACATTCAGCTATCTTTCTGCGCAGTGGAGGCGTCTGGGTGGGGGAGGAGGGTTGGGGGTGACATTAGGCCAGGGCGCTTTCTGTAGTGTAGTCCTCTCCCTTAGGCATGGCCCTGTGCTCCCGGCCCCCACCTCCGTAGGGTGACAAGTCCAGCTATTGATGGTCCAGCCTCACACATGTGCGCGCTTGTCGTCTCCTGACCTGTTGTCCGAGTCAGAAGTACTGAGTAGTGTGCCCTGAATGCGCGGCTTAGTGCATGCGGCTCCTGTGTCTGTCCTCTCCGCCAACGGTGTTGACATTGCATGCACTCAACCAGGTCTTCTCTTTCTCCCCCCACCCTTCTTCTTCATCTTCTTGTGCATGTGTGCATTAGCATCATCAGGCGGAGGAGATTTGGCATCGGAGCACGAGGGAGCTGCAAGCCACAAGGCCCCGGTGGGCACAGGAACAGACACCGAGGGCCCAAGTGAGCCGGAGGGCGAGGGGAGCACCACGACGGGGACCGCTGGTGAGAGCAGCGACAGCAACACGTCCTCGGATGGGAGCTCCCTAGCGGTGGCGGCAACATCCGGGCCCCCCGCCTCTACAGGTACAGCCGCCACCCAGCGCACCAGCCCCACCCTCCCAGCAGCCCCTCAGCCTACGCTCCGTGCCCGCTCACCCAGGAAGGCGGGCGTCTCCTTCGCCCCAGGCACCTCAGCCCCTGCCCCTGTTACCCCTGCTGCCCTCAGTGAGGAGGTCATTGATCTCCTCAGGACACTCATTGTTGGTCAGACTACCCTTTTGAATGCCATCCAGGGGGTAGAAAGGGAGGTGCATCGGAGCAATGCCTACCTGGAGGGCATTCATTCGGGTCAGGCTGCCCATCAACGATCGTTCAATGCTCTGGCCTCAGCACTGACGGCAGCCATTGTTCCTGTTTCCAGCCTCCCTCTTCTGACTGCCTCCACCCTGTCTCTGTCTCCTGTTCCTCAGCCTATCCCATCCACACCATCTGACCAGCCTGCACACACCTCAACACCCAAGGGCAGCTCATCCAGACACAAGCACCACAGATCCCACAAACACTCACCCAAGCAACACACAGATGCAGACATACCAACAGTCACTACCACCCCTGTGTCCCCCTCCTCCTCGTCTCCCTCCTCCCTCCCTGTGACGTCTCCACTCACACCTGCATGCACACCAACATCAGCCAGTGCTTCCATCACCACCACACCCTCCTGTACAGTCCGCACGCGTGCAGTCACCACCCCCACTGCCATTTACACGTCCCCTGTGTCCTCTCCCACTGTGTCTGTCACCACCCCTTCCAAGACACACAAACGCAGGCAGACATCCACCTCACAACAGCCTACAGCACCTGCACCTTCACCCAATGACAGCACACCTGACTCTCCTACAACCACATCCTCTTCCTCCACTTCCATCTCCACTTCTCCTACCTTTTACCTTGGCCCTAAAAAACTTTTCCTGGCTAATCTTGACCTCTTCCCCTCCGATGACCTACCCCCTCCATCTGCAAAGAGTCCCAAGAGCACCACAGCCACCACCAGCCCAACTTCGGGTGTCACTGTTGTGCATGGGTTCTGGAGCCCACCCTTTGCCAGCAGTGACACCTCCATCAGCAGCAAGGACACATCCAGCCCCCCCCCCGGCAAGAGGACCAGGAAACACAAGGGCCGCCGTGCGAAGACTGACACGGCTGCCCCCAAGGAGCAGAGTTCGCCCACTTCACCAGCCACAACGTGTAGGGGAGGCAAGGGCCCGAGAGCTCCATCTAAGGAGCGTAAGGGCAGCAGGGCGGAGACGTCAGCCAGCAGGAGCGCAGAGCAGGTGGGCCCCACATGCCACATCCCAGCTGGAAAGGAGGACACCAAAGGGCCCAGGACTCCGTCACCGAAGGGCCCAGGAACATCACGGCCGGAGGGCGTCTGAGCACGGAGTCCAGGCTAGGTCTGGCTCCCTTGAACCTACTGGATGTGCACCACTGAACAGGGCCCGCCGTGCAGAAGAGCACCGCTGAACAGGGCCCGCCGTGCAGAAGAGCACCGCTGAACAGGGCCCGCTGTACAGAAGAGCACCGCTGAACAGGGCTCGCCGTGAAGATAGGCACCGCTGAACAGGGCCCGCCGTGCAGAAGAGCACCGCTGAACAGGGCCCGCCGTGCAGAAGAGCACCGCTGAACAGGGCCCGCCGTGCAGAAGAGCACCGCTGAACAGGGCCCGTCGTGCAGAAGAGCACCGCTGAACAGGGCCCGCCGTGAAGATAGGCACCGCTGAACAGGGCCCGCCGTGCAGAAGAGCACCGCTGAACAGGGCCCGCCGTGCAGAAGAGCACCGCTGAACAGGGCCCGCCGTGAAGATAGGCACCGCTGAACAGGGCCCGCCGTGCAGAAGTGCACCGCTGAACAGGGCCCGCCGTGCAGAAGAGCACCGCTGAACAGGGCCCGCCGTGCAGAAGAGCACCGCTGAACAGGGCCCGCCGTGAAGATAGGCACTGCTGAACTGGGCCCGCCATGCAGAAGAGCACCGCTCCGCTGGGCCCCTTCATCTCAAGCACCGCTCCGCTGGGCCCCTTCATCTCAAGCACCGCTCCGCTGGGCCCCGCCGTCTCAAGCACCGCTCCGCTGGGCCCCTTCATCTCAAGCACCGCTCCGCTGGGCCCCGCCGTCTCAAGCACCGCTCCGCTGGGCCCCGCCGTCTCAAGCACCGCTCCGCTGGGCCCCTTCATCTCAAGCACCGCTCCGCTGGGCCCCTTCATCTCAAGCACCGCTCCGCTGGGCCCCGCCGTCTCAAGCACCGCTCCGCTGGGCCCCTTCATCTCAAGCACCGCTCCGCTGGGCCCCGCCGTCTCAAGCACCGCTCCGCTGGGCCCCTTCATCTCAAGCACCGCTCCGCTGGGCCCCTTCATCTCAAGCACCGCTCCGCTGGGCCCCTTCATCTCAAGCACCGCTCCGCTGGGCCCCGCCGTCTCAAGCACCGCTCCGCTGGGCCCTTCCTGTCAAGCACCGCTCCGCTGGGCCCCTTCATCTCAAGCACTGTTTATGGTTCACTGTGCCCACCATGCCTCCTCCTTGACCAGTGGAGACTGTTATCCACTTGAGAGACTGTGGCTTTGCACTCCCCAGGATGGCAGAGTGGGCAACCCACCCACTGTAGAGACTTGAGAGACTGTGGCTTTGCACTCCCCAGGATGGTACAGTGGGCAAGCCACCCACTGTAGAGACTTGAGAGACTGTGGCTTTGCACTCCCCAGGATGGTACAGTGGGCAAGCCACCCACTGTAGAGACTTGAGAGACTGTGGCTTTGCACTCCCCAGGATGGCAGAGTGGGCAACCCACCCACTGTAGAGACTTGAGAGACTGTGGCTTTGCACTCCCCAGGATGGTACAGTGGGCAACCCACCCACTGTAGAGACTTGAGAGACTGTGGCTTTGCACTCCCCAGGATGGCACAGTGGGCATGGTGGCCCCTTCGTGGATCTTGCGTCGTGGACTCATGTGGCTGTGGTGCCCCCCCTTCCTTTCCCCCTGAGGTGCCTGTAGTATTTTCATCAGATGCCCCTGCAGTGTTCTCTCCAAAGGACTCAGGTCTCCTGTGTGGGCTTTGCCCTTGTGTCGCTACACTGTAGCCCACGGACTGTTCCATTTGACTTGGATGTAGCGGACTAATTGCCTCGGCTCGCCATGGCAGTGTGTATAGTATTATTTTGTTATGGATATTTTGCATAGTTGCCGATACGTCTCAGAGTCTATTTTTTATATAAAAATTTGGTTCACAATTTAATTATGTCTTTGCATTTTTCAGGGGGGTTTGGGTGGTGTCACTGTGCATTGTTGCTCTGCATTGGTGTGTACATAGTTTGGGGGGGTGGGGGTCGCATATGTGTGTGCCCGTAACCTTTCGTCCTCCCCCCTCCCGTGTGTCGTAGGTGCAGTACTCACCGTTGTCGTCTGCGCCGGAGTTCGTACTCGTGGTAGATGAGCAGGTAGACGAGTGCAGGTAGGATGTTTAATTCGGGTTCCATGCTGTCCTCCGTACTCGTGGAGTGTGTTTTGGTGAGCGTTTTCCCGTCCGTAGTCTGTTTCCGCCGTGTTTTTATCGGCGGGGCTCCCGCCCCGGAAAAGGTGGCGGATTGGTGAGTTGTGATAGTGTGGGAGGTACATTGTCTGCCGCCTGCCTGTTGGCGGTGACCGCCGCGCTGTTTGTCTGTACCGCCGTGGCAGTCGGAGTGTTAATGTGGCGGGCTGTGTTGGCGGTTCCCGCCAGGGTCAGAATTCCATTTTTGGACTGCCGGCCTGTTGGCGGGTTGGCCGCCGCTTTATCACCGACCGCCAGGGTTAGAATGACCCCCATAACTAGGCAAACAACTGATGTAATGGTTGGTGATAGCAATAAAAGGTAGACTAACTAACTTTTTCCAGAAAGCTGCCAGGGCTGGTGCTAGGAAATTGACTTTTTTGAGTTTGAGATGTCCTGGCTAAGTAAAGAATTACCATCTTTTTGGAAACCATGTTTAAATCATTTTACATTGTTTGGTCCTCCTTTAAGACCTTTCTCTCAAGGGAACGTCCGGGGGCAACACATTATTCCCAAAAACATCTCGGCTTTTCCCAGTCGTTTGATCTCAACGTGGATTACTGCACGAATTACTCTCACTTTCATATTAAAGGTAGATGCACCTGTAGTCTGACAAAGAAGCTGTTTTTCACCGTGCCCTTAAAAGAATGGGGTGGAATCGAGGAGTTTAAATCACTAGACATTTGTGTACTTGATTTCTAGCTGACAGGTTGAGTTAAAGCGACGGTAATGGTGAGCATTCATACAAATAAAACTGTTAATCCTAAAAATGCACCCTGTCTCCCGATAATATAAATGAACGCCAGAACAAGCGTGTTCTTCATTCTGCATTTATCACTATTTATTTTTCTTCTTCTTTGGTAGAAGTTCAGAAACCAGACATCTTCATATCTCTATTGTTGCTAGAAAAAAACCTTTGACAGTCCTGGTAGTTCTGACACCGGATCCTGGTGTATTTGGAGTTTAGAAGTATCTCAAAAAGCTGATTTTTTTATGGTGCATTCTGCCTTTTGTCTCTAAGATATTCGCCACTGCAGTGCACGTCGGTTTGTGTCACCTTCAAAGTCACTTTAAGCATAGGGAAGCCCATCGATGTATGGTTTCTATATGTTTGTTTTTAATTACATTTTATTGATTGAGGATTTTTGCATAGTCTGAAGCCTGCTGTACTGCAAGGTGTATTACAATCTCCTTGATCAGAGGACAACATAATTTAAAACCTTTATAGCTACTTTAGTGAATGACGTTTTTCTCAGAGAATATGTAAATCTAACGGTTAAACGGGCAAAAGGAACAACAGTGAAAACCAATAAGCATATTTTTAGAAAATCACAGATTTTTTTTTAATGCTTAATTTAAAAATAAAATCCCTTAGTCTTTAGTCACTGACAGCCGTGAAATATTGCTACTTAAATTAAAAGTACATAAAGTATTGTAATGAAACCTGAAATTGGAATAGTGAAAAAATTACACAGGTGCTGGTCTTAAAAAGGATCGTCCACTATTTCAAACTCTAAAAACTATCTATTTCATACACACGTAGGGCCTCATTTACAAGAAAATGTCAGAGTGCGGAGCTGCGCCAAATTTGTCAGCTCTGCCCTCAAACATTTTTTACAAAATGCAGGGATGTGCCGTATTTACGACAATGCGGAGAACCACTGTGTGTTCCCTAGCCCTGGCGCTAACATTAGTTGCATTGGACCTACACAGGTACCCTTCCACCTTAGTGCAAGGGTGCCTGCGTTGCAAGGAATGATTTTTCATGTGCAGAGAGGTGTCCCTTTCTGCATATAAACACTCAATAATGGTGATTTTTTACTTCTATGTGTGCTGCAGAATTCAAATCAGAATTATTTCATGATTGTTTATGTGTGGGAAGGGACACCTTCCACCTCATAAACAATCACTAATGGCGTTTTACTCTTTCTATGTGTGCTGCAGAATGGAGCACACATAGAAAAGGCAAAAACTATTAGAAATAAAAGTATTTCTCCTTGTTGCACCACTGTAACGCCACCCCTGGTGTGGTGTTTCATTTCTCGTAAATCTGTGACAGTGTCAAAGGCAATGGGTGTTGTGTGGAAACACCCACAGAAACACCCATTGCACACCCCTCTGCCACAGAAAACTGCATCAGTGGGGCCCATATTTACAAGGCAGTGTTAAGGCACGCAAAGTGGCTTAGCATCACCTTGTTAATATGGAAAAGGGTACAGCACCACTTTCCCATAGAAAAAGTGATGCACTGGCAGTGCAAGGGGCTTGTAAATAAACACCTTAATTTCAGACAATAGCGCCATTGTGCTCTAATTTCAGAAATATCCCCTTGTGAAAAGCAAGTTTACTTCACCAAGGATTTTTGTAGTTTGGTCTGTCAGAGCAATCTAGCTACAATTTATTGGCACTATAACAAATGCCACTCAGCATACTTCCCTTGGTGCTTCTAAGACCTAAGGTCTATCTCATTTGCAACCTCTTAAAACCCTTAAAACAATTCCCGCATGGGAGATTTTCTGCATCTTGTTGTCTCTGAGCTTTCAAGAAGTGTCCTTTTTATTTTAGGACAATTTTGATAGAGAAGTAGGTCACCAGAAAAGGCCATCTCAATGTGCAATAAATTCTAACTGCAGACGTATTCTTCATCTTGTAAGTACACAGTTATTTTGGAACAGCGTCTTGGCCCACACACATTGTGATGTGTAAAAAATTGTCATAGACTCCTGATGTTTTATAGTCATACAAAATGTGATTCATGCATGTATACATATGTCAATGTTATTTCAAGGACCTATTTGGGAAATACCTATTGAGAAAATTCGTAAAACATAGAAGTTTTATAATTATTGTAATGATTTGGAGAACTATAGACCCGATGAATTAAAACCCACCTGCAAACCAGATTTGTTTAGTGAATGAGTGTGCAATTAGCGATGTAAATTATGTACTAGTAGTTCATATATTAATCTACAAATTAACAGAGGGTCACACAATGACCTGTCTAATGAATGTTAATTATGCAACTTGATATTTTGCGACCCATAAAAAATGTCAGCCAGCATTTCTAATGCAGGCCAGTTCGATTAATAGAACAAGATGTTCTTAAAAATGATTCTCATTACGGAGAGCATTCAGTGGTCTCCAGACCACTGCATGCTCCTCTGAAGCTTCTCAGCATGCTTCCTAAAAGGGTCTGTCCAGTGGGGACAGCTTTTTATCTGCAAATCAGTTATTAATCCCTTTGACATGCTGGATCCTTTCAATGGTTTGCGGCCAAAATTGTGATACACCCTAATGTGAATCACAATAATGAGGGGACACTGCTTTCACACACATCCTACTTACAATGCAAAATGAATCACACCACCAGTTTTGCAATGTAAAAGGCTCTTCTACTCTAAAAGAGGTTTTTTAGATATGGCCTCACACCAGTTTGCGGTGGCAAAAGATGCCATTTTATTAATCAAAGGGCCATATTTATACTTTTTTGATGGAAAACTGCAGCAAACACCATTAATTTGCGCCCTTTGGGGGTCAAATATATACTTTGACGCATGGCGGCGCAAACCACTGGTGTGAGTAATTTTTTTTTACTCTAACCAATGCGTCACGTCGTAAAGGAAAATAACATTAACACGGCGAAAATGACTGTGAGACGGTTTACGACATGGTTAACTGGATATGCTCCATTTTTTGATGCAATTGCATCAAAAAGCGGTGCAAACACAGCAAAATGTGCTAAGGAGAGCCACAATGGATCCCAGATGCTTGCACATACCCCAGGAAGATGACAACAGACCAGGAACCAGCCAGGAGGACCCACACAAGACCCAGGACAGGGAGAAGAAGAAAAGAAAGTGTAGCTTCAGTGCAGAGGAGCAGGAAATTCTGGTGAAAGAGGTGACGGAACACCAGCACCAACTGTTTGTCACCTCAAAGTTGCCAATCAGTAGGAGAGAGGCAATATGGCAACAAATTGTTGACAAGATAAACAGTGTGGCAGAAGTACGGAGAACAGTCATTGAGTGCAAGAAACGCTGGCATGACTGCAAGCGCAGGGCCAAGGAAAAGATGGCCAGGAAGAGGAAGGCAGCACTGCAGACTGGGGGTTGGAGCCCAGCACCGCAGGAGGCCCTACACCACATGGAGGAGATGGTTGCACCCATCATCCCTGAGGAGATCGTCACAGGGATTCAAGGACAGTCCAGCGCAGACTACCAGGAGACAACACAGATGCAGGGTAAGTCGCATGGGAAACTAAAATGCACAAATGTAAACTGCAAGCGGGGGGGCATACCTACTACACAATGCCTGTAAGTCATGATATTCAGGGAGTGGCATGGGTAAAGGGGCACAGCACGGGGCATGGCCCGTTCAGAGGAAACCTGGTGCACAGTACTACACTACACCAACAATCTTTGCATGGGGGTATGCTGCCATGCCAAGGATGTTGGAAAGTTAAAGCCAGGCCAGGAGGGTAGGGTACAATGTTAAACTGACCTGCTATCACACGTCAGCTGGTTTTCTCCCTACATGAACTAGGGCTCAATTAACAGTCTCAGGCCATATCTGCAAGTGGAATTTAACATTGACAACAGTTGCCACTACCACCTCTGCTGTGTGTGCAGGTCAAGTAACTAATGGCAGTAACTTCCCCATGGATAAAACACACCCAAATTAGAGGGTTCAGGATGACAAAGTAATCAATCCCCTGAAATCAATACAAATGTTCCAATCCTGTCAAATGTGATTGTCCATAGTTGCTACAAACATCAGCCATTGTCATATTTATTATGAGGTACACAGCACTAATGTCATACCCATGCTGCATTTGTCAGGGTCCACCCTCTGCCTGGGTCACAATGCAGCATCCCAAAAGTCATACTGCTCAGACAACAGCATATTTGGTTAGTGCCACCTGGGTGGTAGTGGTGGTGCTGGTGGTGATGGCTGTGGTGGACACGGAAGGGCCCCCTTGGGCAAATGCCCTCCACACTCAGGAGGCTCTTTCATGGCGATAACGCCTTGACATGTTGCGGAACCCAGACTCCACATCCAGAATGTGGCGGTAACGCATCACCCTGTGCTGAAACTCCCGAATCTAGATGGGATTCATATTGGCAGCTGTTAAAACAGATATAAAACCAAACATTAGGTACTTCATTGTGTGATACGGCTCCAGAAGTAAATCATACAATACATCTAATATACCAGAAACAGGCAATATCATCATACATATCAAAAATTGACCCGGAGGAAGTACACGCCAATGCAGCTTACACATGTCCTATCAAACAGCACAGCAATTCTCTAAAAGATGGGTAACAACTTAAATGGCCTTTGCATCATAGTTCAGCCATTTGTCACGTAAAAAATGCTGCAAGTCCTCCACATGTGACAGGCCGACTAATGACTAACTTCTGGATGAACATCAAGGGCCACAAGATCTGTGAGTTGTAAATGGAATTGCCAGGATAGAATGCAGTTGCTAATCATGAGTGGGTATCCTAGTTTTGGACAAGTGACTTACAGATTTACATATCTGTGTACTAAACTTGGATCATCAGTCCTAGGTACACTTTTCATAACCCTACACCTGTGCCTGAGGGCGGGATGCACAAGCAACAAATACTTTCAAACATTGGACAGCTGTACATGGGTTTGGGCAGTCCACCACAGGTAAGTCCAACTAGGATACACCCAAACCTTGGACAATCCCATCCACATTTATGTTTGGAAATGCAGACAATTGTCAACATCATTTCCTACCAGTAACACATGACTTACAACAAGCAGATAGATGCAAGCACACATCTGGACATGAGCTGCATGCACACCTAAGCCATTGTACTCAAGTGCCTCATACTCGTAGCACAACATGTGGAGCTACATGCTGCTAGGAAGTCAAACATACAGTCAAATTAGTTTATTAGTGAATAGTGACGCTCAAGTCTGTGGGTAAGACTTTGGCATCCCTATTCTGTGAGAATCAGGGTCTGACATGCTGACTAAATCACAAATATGGTCCTCTGCTTCATTAAGTTTTATCCACAAAAGTCACCCTATTCACATGGCCGTGCCTACAGGACTGCCCTACAATCCCAAAATATGACTGTACGCTAAGGATTGCCCAACTCAAAGATGGAAAAAAAATGATACTCCACGCAAGGAACATATCCGATCATTGACCAGCGCATCATACCTTGCTATGTGTCCAACACACAGGAGTCAATCACACAACAGCAGCAAACATAACACAGAACATAAATATCAACACTTATGGGAGATGTCTGGGTCCGCAAATTGAGCTACCTCTCCGATAGTGTAGGGGGCAGGTCAACCTGTAAAGCATGGAAGGGAGAAATGTGCTCAATGTTTGTGCACTGTACAGCACTTCCAAATACAATTACTGTGTGTAAGATTAAATCAGAAAGTTAAGCCTCTCAGACATGATGATACTGCATCCAACATACCACTGCAAACATGTACAGACCCGGGCACTCTAGTGAGTGATACACACATATCTGCACCCATACAGTGGCCCTAACTATCATGTAGTGGCAAACATGCTCCATCATTTGTTTGCAGACTCATTCATGGAGTGTATTCCTCTCATCATGTGCATCCATGAGAGACATGCAAAGCCACTTTTCTGGAGGACTGCAATACCAGTCACCCAGCTATTGTGACTAAGACCAATGTAAAACACACAGATACAATGTACAGAGGGGCAGAGATAGTTGTTAGCCCTCAATTTGTATCATTTGCTTCATTTAATGTACCACAGCTATGGTAAGTTGCACCAAACAATTTGATGTGAGCCCGTGTGTATTACTTTTGGCATCCATCCCAAATGTAATTGTGGCACAACAAAGTCCAAATATCAGTCTAAGATTTTACTTGAGGTCAGCTATAACTTGTTCCGTATGTGTCAGAATCCAGTTCAGACATGTATCAGAAATAACTGAGGGACACATTATTTCTTGAAAATATCTGGATTACAAACATGTCCTTCCCGGTACACTTACAGACCATGCATAAAACATATGTTAGAGCCACATTTGCATCATCTATTGACGTGAAGGCAGCACTAATTTACAGGCTCCTGTTTTGTAAGTTAGTGCAGCTGTTGCGTCAACAAATGACGGTAATGTGTAGGAATTATTGTATCACTCACAGCAACTGTATGTTTAAATTGCATTCCACATGTCCAAAAACATTACCTGCAGCATATGAACAAATATGCTACTGTCACTACAGAGCATTTAAATGTGCACATTAGTCTGATTTGTACTCATCAACAGGGCCACCAATCACAATCCCCAGGTGGTCCAGCAGGTCTTGCTCCCTAGCAACCAGGTCAGCCCAATGGTGTTTCAGCTGGTGGTTGTTGCGCAGTGTGTTGTAGATTCATTTGCGATGGTACAGGACCTTTGCCCACCGGAGCCTCCTTGCCTCTGTGTGATACCGCTGTATCACACACCCACCTGCTTCTAACTTTCATGGTAGGAAGTGGAACACCAGCCAAATAAATCCCCCCAGCTCCTCCTCTCCCATCCTGCCAAGATGAGGCCTACACAACATACTTGAAAAATAAAATATGATAAAGGGCTACAGAGGATAACGAAGGGGAAGTAGGAGAGGGAAATGAAAACAAAGTAAGACAAAACAGCCCAACTATCCCCAAACTGACACTACCCACAACAGACTCCCAACAGTACAAAGTCAAATTTATACACCAGAAATGACAAAAATACAATTACACAGGATACCACAGACACTTCGGAAACACCAAAAGACAATTTAAAGACCACACAGGAGACAAATTCACAAAATGCACAGAGAGACAAGTCAAAACACAGCCACACAGTCAGGACATATCACAGACTGCAAAGTGAAAGTGAAAGTGAAAGTACACCCACTGTACCAATTCTGTAAACAGGATATCCTATTACATCACTTCCTGCCTCAAATGTGGTGTGTTTTTATTCTTATATGTCAAAATATTACAACGCTTACAGTCTGTGCATCATTTTTTTTAAATACATGCTTAGAAATTACCCCGCATCCATCTTTTCAAATATTTTTCATACTTAACCAATTTCATGGGGTACAGTGTGGGAATTCCGCTCAGGGCCAATAGATGTATCATGGCAATGAGCGTCATTTTTCAACGCATATGCGTCACTTTTTGACACATGTACATCTTTTTTGACGTGTATGCGTAAACATTTCTGTCTTTGACTGGGTTTGGGTCATTTCTCAGTTTTAATAGTACATGACAGATGTGACAATACAGAGATAGGCTGTTTCCACCTACATTGTGCATTCCGGTGTATGGGCACATGTGACAGATCATACTACTGTGGACCATGATCCTCTAGTTGTTGTACCAGATTTGCACTCTTCACTGACGCAAAAGATGGCCAAACGTGTGGAATACAAATAGGTATTACCCGGTTTGGGCATGTTTTGCGTCAATAGAGGATAGCAAGGCTACGCAACTCAATACAGTAACTCAATGCCTGTGTGTCAATGTGTGTGAATTGGCTCTTCCTAATGTAGTTGTCCCACTGTGTGAACATCACAAGACGCGTTTTATCAAATCTGCTTGTATGCATGTGTAATCAATGTGTCCATTCATCAGATGCTATTCATTTTGGAAATGAGAAAGGAAATGTGTTTGTCATACATGTAGCAACAAATGCTGTGTGAACTTCCAAGGTTTTTTGGGACATAAGCATCACCAATGACAAACCATGCACAGGATAGATAGAAGATGGTTGATCATGGCAATGTTCCAAGACTAAGCCATTACATTTCCTGGAATGTTGGATACCACTTCTAGGCACTTGTTTTGTATACTTCTCATGAGTCAGGCATTGGATAATGCTATGTGGGTATGATGTTTGTGACACCGAGTCAAAACAATCCACAAATGTCATGTCACGCCACAGTTTGAGTCATACAAAGGAGCCATGTTTCTCCTTTGGCAGTGAAGGACCAGCAGACCAAGCAGCACGTGTGCACATATTTCCAGTGGTTAATTGCACAAAGGTGTCCAGTTCAAGTGTGTGGGGCCATGTGTAGCCTGAGTCATTATTGTGATCCATGTTGTCACAGTTACGTGCAGGTCTAGTCAAGAGTCTGTGGAGCCATTTCCTGCATTTACAAAGTATCCTTCACAGCTGAATTAAAGGAAAGCCAAAGAGGAATTGAGAACACACATGGGGATAGCCCAGCTATGGCACTGCAGACGTGTTATGAGATTGACAACAGGGCAACCTTGGTGTGCTGACAAAGTTAATGGATCAGGAATTTTAAACCAGCAGGTTTCCTCACAACATTTGTACACAGGGTGGGCTCTAAAATTTTCACTGCAGCCGGGAACATCAGTGCCTCTGTGTGGATTAATCTCACAGCTATTCACCACGTAAGCCCCATCAATATGTTGGGGGCAATGTGAATCAGCGTGTGGACTGTCAGGGTACTAACATGTGTTGACACTTCATGCACATTATTTGACGTTTTTTGTTGTGCTGGAGGCACCATACCCAATCCATTCTTACAGCCATGGTACACTGTCACTATTTGTCACTCATGCATACATGAAACCCAGACAAGGGATGGTCCATGATTAGGCCATTTGAAGACAAGTTCCACCCCATGATACGATAAGCAAACTGATTACGCTATACAATGTATTTGAGTATTCATTGTAGACCTACATGACACAATACCCCAGGAGGAAAGTGAGGGCATGGAAAGCAACTATGAGACAAATGTAGCCACAGGGAACCTTCATGGTGACGCTAAGACAGGAACCAGTCAGGCTAACAGGATGCAGGGTCAACCAGGAACAAAAATGAACAAGGCAAATACACAGTGAGCAGACTGAGACTGGTCAAAGCTGGAACAACCTGTGGAAAATTAAAACTGTATTTGTCCTGTGTGTTGGAATGTAACACAATAACCCAAGGCCTGTGTTACCCAAGTGATTTATATGGCAATGCATAACAGTGTTATACATATAATGGCAGTTTCCATGCCATTCCAGGCAGCTGAAAGGGCAGTGCATGTTCAAATGGCTGGTCTGCATGGAGGTGCTCACAGGTGTGTGCAGCTTCAGTCTCTCACAAGTCCTGTAGGTGAGAATCAAGTTGAAAGGGCCAACAATACCTTTCACACGGGAAGCAATGTTAAGGTGATTACAGGTATTACAGACTGCAAGGCAGTGCATTATTCAACCAGAAGTCCATGCAGACAGAAGAACAATGTCTATGGCATACCATACTAAAGAGGGAAGCACACTGGATTCAGAATGTGAGTCTGTGTGTGTGTAGATGAGGGATTATATGGGTACAAATATTCCATTTCCGGAGCACTCTGAAGAAGGGTGGGGTGAGACAAGGAACATGGCAGTGACAGGACTTATGACCTGGGCTAGCCATTTGCTCCTTATATGGAATTCTTATCACACATACTTCTTGCAAAGATAGCTGATGTAAAAATTACTGATGTCAAGGGTCTGGTCATACCTTCTTGTTACTGATGCAATGGCACATCCATTGCATCATGTATGAGGTATTTTTTGTCCATATTGAACGATGGTGTGCTATATGCTGCAATGAACCATGTTGCCAACATGTAAGTGTGAAATAGCTGTGTCCCTCTGCTATTGCCCTTCAAATGTGAAATGGACAGGATATATGTCATTTACAGTGTGTGTGAAGTTGGGTGTACATTCATACCCATCAAATATGATGTGGATTTTTCTGCATCCTAATCTGTATTTCTGCAATGCTCCATGAGGCTATACTCTAATTATGATTCTTAGGGATTATGTTATGCAAAAATGATTAACGAGACCATGATATAGTGAATAGAATAGGTGTTTATTGACATATGGTAAGACATTGGTGATGGATGAGTAGAGTTAAAAAAATAAATTTTGGACAATGTGTTGTCGCCGACGCAATCCTGCAGCTGTTTTTGGATGGTCACCCTCATGTTGATGGACAGCAACTTCCTCTTCCTCCTCTGTCCTGGGGATGACATGATGCTTCCATACACAGATTAATTTCCACAGTGGTTGTAACATGGTTGCATCTATATGGCCTGGACATCCCATCCAATTTAACATATGCAATAGAATTAGTTAAACATCAGTGAGGCCCTTAGATTTGGCAAGGTGACAATGTACAACACATCTCCATACGTTGTCAGCACTGACATGTTGACAAATGACTATGCACAAATATCCCATGTGTGACAAATTCTCTGCAGACCTATTTCTCTGCCCTTGCCAAGTCGGCTCAGGTTCAAACGTGTACGTATACTAGTTCAGCTGGCTAACTTGGTTGTGAGGTTGTCATTTTGAGTGTCAGAAGGCCCATATGCCTGTGCATATGTTGTGTGTGTGTTCAATTGTCGAACATCCATATGTGTAGGAATGTGCACTTTCAATATTGTCACATCAATATGGGTTCTTAGCACAGTCCACTTGCTCATTGTTAGTGGGCAATGTGAGAGCAGCAGTGATGTGAGATATTGGTACAGCCTCAATGATTCCATGTCACCTTCATTGTAGTCATCATCTTGCTATGTGTGTCATGGTGTTTGACCTGCAGCAAAACACATTACACAACCCTTACACACTACCTATTGCTTGGAAGGGTGTTTGATTGAGTGTTTTTGATGTGATATTGAAAGAATAATCTTCCAAGTTGTACTGCCAGTTAAGGCCATGTCATTGACATTGTGTTGTTTTAAATTGTTCCCTTGTGTCTGTGGAGTGGCATCTGTTGTTATTTGGCTCTGCCATTTGTCCATAGGTGTGTATCCAAATGGGTGAGGCTATCAAACATGACTAGCAGTGTCACAACCTCAGTGTGTTCCTGGCCACGTGTCAATGTAGTGGTGTATGTGTTGTCTGTCCTAGAGGGTTGTTGTGCAGTGTGTATATAAGTAGGTTTCTGTACTTACCAACAAGTAGGCCATTTCCATATAGCCCATCCTGGAAGTGTTGATTGATGGTGCAGTGGCAGAAGATGAATGAATCATGTACACTGCCAGGATACTTTGCCACGATGTTGGTGATCAATCCCCGGTGATCGACAATAGCCTGTACATTGATGGAGTGTGTGTGCTTCCTGTTGTGGTATAGATGTTCAGTTGCAGCTGGTGGCACAAGGCGTACATGTGTGCAGTCAATAGCACCAAGCACGTGTGGGCAGCCGTTGATTTGGTAGAAGCCCTGTTTGGTCTCCTGCTGCTTCTGCTGTGTGTTGGGGAAGCTGATGTGCCAGGGTGTGAGGGAGATGATGGCATCCACTACCTTAGGTAGGAAGGCAGAGAATGAGGGCTGCGAGATCCCGGCAACCAGGGCACCAGTGGTTTGAAAGGAGACACTTGCCAACATGTGGAGTACAGCTAGCAGCTTGGTTTCTGGTGGAATAGTGTGGGGTGTCTGCAAGCTGGATGCCAACTGTGGCTCAATGTTGCGCAGCAGCTGCTGAATGGCTTGCCAGTTGAGCCTGTACCTCTGGATGATGTCTTGTTGCCGGAGTCCCAGAAGGGTTGTCCTGGTGCGGAATATCCTCTCCTGCCTTCTGCGTTGCCTTTGGGGTCCCTGCAGGTGTTGTAGGAGCTACTGTTGTTGGTCATGTGCTCTGCGTCAGCGTGCATGCTGGATGACTAGCACCTCCATGTTTTCCTTTTGGAGCTCTGCTGTTGCTTGTGTGTGTTTTCCTTAAGTACTGGTGTGTTTGCCCCATATTAATGCCTGCCCTGACCCAGGCGTTATTTTTTTTACACAAATCGGGCTGTGCGTCATTTTCTGACTCCGCCTCCCGGCAGTGCGGGATTTTTGCACGTTAGCATAAATATGGCGCACGGGTGTTTACGTCATTTTTGGGATGGGAACGCCTACCTTGCATGTCATTAACGCAAGGCGGTCTCCCGCATCCAGAAAATGACGCACATGGTGGAATTTTGGCATTCACGGGCTCGGGCGTCTAAGTAAAATATGGTGCACAGTTTGCGCCGAATGTGCATCAACATTTTTTACGCACATTCGGCACAAACAGAGTATAAATATGGGCCAAAGTGTTTGCAGCTTCAAAATAGTTTAGTGCATCTGGCTCTCTGTTGGTGGAAGTGTGTCTATCACTAAATACTTTGAAAGTATCAAAATAACATGAATAATGAGTTGTAGTTCAGGTTTGCCATATTAAGGCTATAACATGAGATAAAGTCGTAACTTCAAGAAGGCCACAATTTTCTAATTAAAATTCAGGCTACCTAATGAATGCCCAAGAGAATGCTAAAAATCATTCCTCACCATGATCTGATATATTCCATTGGACAAGCCAATTCTTAATCCAGGTTGGTTGCTGACTGAAGAGCACATCGTAGCATAGATTAAGTATCACGTTTAGTCAGAAAGGTCCCAACTTGTGGGGCTTCGTTTGCAGTACAGTGAGACAATTCCTGGAGCTCTCTCCCAGCATGTCAGAAAAAGGCCGAGCCACATGGATGAAACAACTTGACTGTGCCCACATAACTGAACTTTCAGACAACTTTGATTACCACACAACACTGGCTCTGCGTATAACACCAAACACACTAATCGTGAAGATGAGCAGGAAAAGCAAAGTACTGGCAAGTGAGAATATCTCAACCTTGTATTTTTCTGCTCTGCTGTTAAGCCCAGGCACAGTGACAAATCTGTAGCTACGAGACTTGAGCAGCACTCCACCTCATGGATAGCACCCTTTTCTTCCCACGCAGGTCACACTACAAAAAGGCACTATGCAAAACATATACCTCACACAGTGCTATAGCTAGCATTGCCAATATTATTACAAATTCTCTACGTGAATGCACAGCAACAGCACCAAGTTCACAATTAAATGACTATGGCTCACCTCTGTCTCTCATGCATGTGCTCATGTAGGTCACAGTGTTAACCCCCTGGTTCCTGAGACAAGCTGGTCTCGTCCAGGCACACGGTTCCCTCACTCACAGCGCGCCGACGTCATCAGAAGCTGCTGAGGACGCGCTGGAAGCCATTTGCTTCCAGCGCGAGGGGAGACAGGACGTCCCTTCAGGTAAGTCCTTCTCCTGAGGTGTTTTTAGGTGGGAAAACAGACACGGGGGAAAGGAAAGAGTTTTTCCTTTCCCCTTGTGCCTGTTTTCAGTGGATTCCTGGTCCACGATGGCGGGCGGGGCCCGCTATCATCGATCGTGGACCCAGAATCCCCATTAGGCACCAGGGATTTTCTTATGGTTTTATTTTGGGGAGCGACCCCTTGGGCAAGGGTCGCTCCACTCGGGGGCCATTATTATTCCTATTTCGGCCCCCCTGGGGACAGATCGGCCATTTTTTCCGCCGAAAACCAGTAGAACACCAGGGATTTTGTTTTCAGTAAGTTGTTGGGCAGCGGCCCCTTAGGCAAGGGTCGCTGCCCCGGGGGCACTAATTTTTTACATGTTTCAGCCCCCCCGGGGCTAGATCAACCATGTTTTTGGCCGATCTCGCCCCCAGGGGGGTCAAAATCCACTAGGCGCCAGGGATTATGTGGTATGTGTGTTTGGTGTGAGTGGGGGAGCAGCCCCTTTGGCAAGCGTCACTCCCCAAAGGGGGGCACATTACTGATGACCATTTCTGCTCCCCTTGGGGGCAGATCGGGCTATTTTTTTTAGGCTTATCTGCCCCAAAGGGGGGCATAAACCACAAATACGCCAGGGATTTTTTTTATTGTTCCCCTTTTTTTCCAGATCTTTCTGTCACCGAAATGTGAGGAAAAAGTGTTTTTTGTAAGCCAAATTTTGAGGTTTGCAAAGGATTCTCGGTAACAGAACCTGGTGAGAGCCCCACATGTCACCCCGTCTTGGATTCCCCTAGGTTTCTAGTTTTACAAAATGCAAAGGTTTGGTAGGTTTCCCTAGGTGCCGGCTGAGCTAAAGGACAAAATCCAGGGTAGGTACTTTGCAAAAAACACCTCTGAGAAAATGTGATGTGTCCACTTTGCGTTTTGGGGCATTTCCTGTCGCGGGCACTAGGCCTACCCACACAAGTGTGGTACCATTTGTATCGGGAGACTTGGGGGAATGCTGGGTGGAAGGAAATTTGTGGCTCCTCTCAGATTCCACAACTTTCTGTCACCGAACTATGAGGAAAAAGTGTTTTTTTAAGCCAAATTTTGAGGTTTGCAAAGGATTCTGGGTAACAGAACCTGGTAAGAGCCACACAAGTCACCCCGTTTTGGATTCCCCTAGGTCTCTAGTTTTCAAAAATGTACAGGTTTGGTAGGTTTCCCTAGGTGCCAGCTGAGCTAGAGGCCAAAATCCACAGGTAAGCACTTTGCAAACTACACCTCTGTTTTCTTTGAGAAAATGTGATGTGTCCACTTTGTGTTTTGCGGTATTTCCTGTTGCTGGCACTAGGCCTACCCACACAAGTGAGGTATCATTTTTATCAGGAGACTTAGGGGAACACGGGTGGATGGAAATGTGTGGCTCATCTCAGATTCCAGAACTTCTGTCACCAAAATGTGAGGAAAAAGTGTTTTTTTTAGCCAAATTTTGAGGTTTGCAAAGGATTCTGGGTAACAGAACCTGGTGAGAGCCCCACAAGTCACCCCGTCTTGGATTCCCCTAGGTCTCTAGTTTTAAAAAATGCACAGGTTTGGTAGATTTCCCTAGGTTCTGGCTGAGCTAGAGGCCAAAAAACACCTCTGTTTTCTTTGAGAAAATGTAATTTGTCCACTTTGTGTATTGGGGCATTTCCTGTCACGGGCACTAGGCCTACCCACACAAGTGAGGTACCATTTTTACTGGGAGATTTGGGGGAACGATGGGTGGAAGGAAATTTGTGGCTCCTCCCAGATTCCAGAACTTTCTTTCACCGAAATGTGAGGAAAAAGTGTTTTTTTAGCCACATTTTGAGGTTTGCAAAGGATTCTGGGTAACAGAACCTGGTGAGAGCCCCACAAGTCACCCCATCTTGTATTCCCCTAGTTTTAAAAAATGCACAGGTTTGGTAAGTTTCCCTAGGGGCCGGCTGAGCTAGACGCCAAAATCCACAGGTAGGCACTTTGCAAAAAACACCTCTGTTTGCTTTGAGAAAATGTGATGTGTCCACGTTGTGTTTTGGGACATTTCCTGTTGCGGGCGCTAGGCCTACCAACACACTTGAGGTACAGTTTTTATTGGGAGACTTGGGGGAACATAGAATAGCATGACAAGTGTTATTGGCCCTTGTCTTTCTCTACATTTTGTCCTTCCAAATATAAGATAGTGTGTAAAAAAGACATCTGTTTGAGAAATGCCCTGTAATTCACATGCTAGTATGGGCACCCCAGAATTCAGAGATGTGCAAATAACCACTGCTCCTCAACAACTTATCTTGTGCCCATTTTGGAAATACAAAGGGTTTCTTGATACCTATTTTTCACTCTTTAGATTTCAGCAAATGAATTGCTGTATACCTGGTGTAGAATGAAAACCCACTGAAAGGTGCAGCTCATCTATTGGCTCTGGGTGCCTAGGGTTCTTGATGAACCTACAAGCCCCATCTATCCCCGCAACCAGAAGAGTCCAGCAGATGTAACGGTATATTGCTTTAAAAAATCTGACATTGCAGCAAAAAGTTACAGAGTAAAACATAGAGAAAAATTGCTGTTTTTTTTCACCTCAATTTAAATATTGTTTTATTTCAGTTGTTATTTTCTGTAGGAAACCCTTGTAGGATCTACACAAATTACCCATTGCTGAATTCAGAATTGTGTCTACTTTTCAGAAATGTTTAGGTTTCTGGGATCCAGCATTGGTTTCACATCCATTTCTGTCACTGACTGGAAGGAGGCTGAAAGCACAAACAAATCGTAAAAATGAGGTATGTCCCAGTAAAATGCCAAAAGTGTGTTGAAAAATTGGGTTTTCTGATTCTAGTCTGCCTGTTCCTGAAAGCTGGGAAGCTGTGATTTGAGTACTGCAAACCCTTTGTTGATGCCAATTTCAAGGAAAAAAACACAAATGGCCTTCTTCTGCAACCCTTTTTCCTATTTATTTGAAAAAAAACAAAAAAACGTTCACTATATTTTGGCTATTTTCTTGGCCTCCTTCAGGGGAACCCACAAAGTCTGGCTACCTCTGGAATCTTTATGATGTTGGAAAAAAAGGACACAAATTTGGCATGGGTAGCTTATGTAGACAAAATGTTATGAGGGCCTAAGGGTGCCCTGCCCCAAATAACCCAAAAAAGGCTTGGCACCTCAGGGGGAAAAGGCCTGACAGCGAAGGGGTTAACATACACACTCCCAGCTATGGATACCAAGCGAGGTTTAATCATACCTGTACCAGTGAACAATTCAGACTACATTGATGACATGAATGTGTTATATAAATGAATTAACACAACATAGTATAACAAAACACACAACATTTGGCTCACAATTCAGTCCATTAAACAGAATAAATTAGGTATATACCATCAAATACTGGTCATACAGATTCTGTGCAATGACTAGAGCAACACTTATATGTGTGTGTTTTGGCTTCCTCAGGATTGAACAGCAAATCTTTACGAGAAAATATGCCACTCCCTTACTGGTGGGATATTGGGCAAAGATTGGTATTGCCTTCCACTAGAAAAGGCCCAACATGCTTGCTAGTGATGTGTTGTTCTTTTTTAACATATAGGCTTAGTTCAGTATGCTTATATAGTATGGTTCAGTATGGGTCCCTCTTAGCCGTGAGCACGTATGTTGGAAAGATCTGAAGGCTAAATGTGATAAATGAGTGATATGCTTTAGCACTCTATGGGTGAAGAGGTCAATAAGGCTAGGTTCATAAAAAATACTCTTCTTGTCGAGGCCAGAAGATGACCAAAAACTTCATGTGTCTTTGAAACAAAGGCAAGCACATTTCCCACTTAATTATTTAGCAATACCACACAATAGAGAAATCACTATACATTTTCAAAATCAATAATCTTCAGGACTACATGACAATGACACACAATAGAGAAATTGCTATACATTTTCACAATCAATATTCTTCAGGACTACGTGCACACTGGTTGTCAAAAAGGCTCAATCTTTACTTTAACCTGCTATATCCAAAAAGTGTGGCTAAATGTTTGTTTTGTTTTGTCTTGCTGAAAACGTATGCTTTTCAAGATACCTTTACATCTGTCACAAACATGGAAGAAGGGCACGGATTTCTGAAAATGTTATTGAGGTGGGAACTGTAACAATGGTGTTGGATGTTTTCCCTTTTGTGGGGTGTTCTCCAATCTTTTTGCCTCCTTCCTCCTATTTTGTCTGACCTATTTTTGTTGGCTTTAGGACTCTGGGCACTTTGCCACTGCTAAACAGTGCTAAAGTGCATGTGCTCTCTGTGTTTAAATTGTACTGTTGATTGGCTTTCCGTGATTGGCATATTTGATTTACTGGTAAGACCTTAGTTCAGTGCACTAGAGGTGCCCAGGGCCTGTAAGTCAAATGCTACAAGTGGGTGCGCAGCACTGGTTCTGCCACCCACATTAGTAGCTCTGTAAACATGGCTCAGACCTGCCATTGCAGTGTCTGTGAGTGCAATTTTAAACTTCCACTTTCGAGGCCTAAACCTTCCCTTTTTCTACATGTAAGGCACCCCTAAGGTAAGCCCTAGGTAGCCCCATGGGTAGGGTGCAGTGTATGTCAATGGTGGGACATGTACTTATGTGCTTTACATGTCCTAACAGTGAAATACTGCCAAACACGTTTTTCACTGTTGCAAGACCTATCTCTCTCATAGGTTAACATGGGGACTACTTTAAATATTATTAAAGTGCAGATTCCCTTTGGGAGCAGGTGGAAATATGGAGTTTAGGGTCTCTGAGCTCACAAATTAAAAATACATCTTTTAGTGAAGTTGTTTTTTAGATTGTGTGTTTGAAAATGCCACTTTTAAAAAAAAGTATGGAGTTTCTTGCTTAAACCTTTCTGTGACTCTGCCTGTTTGTGGATTCCCTGTATGGGTCAGTTTGACAGTTTGGCTGTTTTCACTTCTCTCTAGACAGTGACATAAAGGGAGCTGGGGTGTAGCCTGCATATCCTGATGAGCCATCTGTCCTGGGAGGAAGGAAAGGAGTGGTCAATCACACCTAAAAGGGCTATGCCTGCCCTCACACAATGCAGACTCCAACCCGCGGTGTGTGTCTGGGGCCTGGCCTGGGCAAGGCGGATCTTACAAACAAGAGAGACTTACCTTTGAAGTAGGCCAACTTCAAAGGCAGAAAGGGGTATAAGAAGAGCAACCAAAACCCATGAAGATCAGATCACTTCTGGAATCAAGAGGAACCTCTGCCATGGAGAAGAGCTGAGGAGAAGTGCTGCCCTGCCTGTGACTGTGCTTTGTGGAGCTATCCTGCAGTTGCTGCTTCTGCCTGGGAAAGGGGACAAAGACTGGACTTTGTGGTATAATCCTGCTTGAGAAGAATCTCTAAGGGCTTGGAATGAGCTTGCCCCCTATTCTGGTAGTCTCAGGGCCATCAAAGACTTCCCCTACCAGCAATTGGACTCTCTGTTGAGAATTCTTCCTTGACAATTGGTGCTCTATCAATCCCCGGCCCTTGACTGGAGAAGCTGGTGAAAATCCAAGAAAACCGACTTCGGATGACTCCTGACTGATGCCACTGTCAAATACTGTGACGCCGTCTGCAACCGACTCCGTGGTCCACGCTGAACTGTGACAACCCTCGCAGGCATGACACCGCTGCAGCCCCATCGAAATCTGCGACCCTGGAAGTTGCTGCACCACGTCGTGACCAACGCCACCATGAGTGCGCAGATTCAAAGCTTGACACCTACGCTGTCTCACCTCCACCCCTCTGCAGCAAGGACCCGACGCCTTTTCATGACGGCTCCGCTTTTTAGCCCCACAGCACTGGAACTGACGCTGCCTCGGATCCAGCAATGCCAGGATCCCTGAATTTGCACACCGGCTTGTTTCCACATTTTACTAAGGTGCTGTACCTCGGGGTCTTCATGACTCCGTACCTAGCTCCATTTGCATCGCATTGTTGGGAATGACTCCGTCACGACGCCGTGTTATCACCTCATCGAAGCATTTTTTGTTTCTAAGCAATATTTCGTTTAGATAAATATTGATTATTTTTTTGAACCTGTGTTGAGTCATGTTTGTGGTGTTTTACTATATTACTGTGTGTGTTGGTAAAAATACTTTACATCTGGTCTCTGAAGTTAAGCCTGCCTGCTCGTGCCAAGCAACCAAGGGAGTTTAACTGAGGGTGATTATCCTTTACCTTGCCTAGAGTAAGGGTTACTTGCTTTGACAGGGGGTAGCCTGACTGCCAACCAAAGACCCAATTTCTAACAAATGGTACGCTCAATATGGGCAAGGGAGGAGATAATATAATGCAGAAATCACTATGGGCCCGATGTACAACCGCTAGAAATAGTGACTCACAACTTGCAAAAAATTGTGACTCGCAATTTCTGATGTGCTTAAAAATTGGGCATTAATTTGCGACTCGCAAACGGGTTACATCGCAGTTTCTGAAAATGCAGTCTGCAAGTCGGTTACTGCTTGCAATTAACAATCGTGAATCGCAAATTGTGATTGTGAATCTCAAATTGCGATCGTGAATCAGAAAAAGGCAGCCTCACATACAAATAGGGGAAAATCACTTGGCGCACTGCAAGGACCCTAAAATAGGAAGTTGTGTCCCTGGAGATCCCTACACAGGATGAGCAGCACATGGTCCAGGCCAGTAATGCAGGCCCACATTTCTGACTACCTATGCACCGCAAAGAACCATGGCCAGCCAACAGGGGAGCAAAGCTGCTCGGAAGTGCAAAAGAAAAATCAAATTCTCAGAGAGGGAACTGGACCTCCTCACTGTGTCTTGCTGCAACCACCATAAGGAGTTGTTTGGGAGGTTGTCCCAGGGTATCCCTGAGTCAGACATAAGAAAAATACAGAGGGAGATACAGATCCAGATTAATGCCCTGGGAGTGGCTGACAGGTCACTAGAGGAAATCAAGAAGAGGTGGAATGACCTCTACTCCAGGGCCAAGAAAACTGTTGAAGCCCGGCTTCGTGACATTCAGGGGACAGGAGGAATACCATCCAATGTGACACCCTCTACAGCAGCAGATGCGATGGTCAAGTCTGTGGATTTGAGCCCCTGGAGAAATCTGCACCACCACCATCCACTGGTAAGTGAAAATGTCCTACTATTGCCAACTGGCACCAACACCCAACTCATCACAAGCACGGAACACAGCCTCACACATATATGCCTGATGGTCCTTATAGATGAGGGAATCACTGCAACTGGTGCATTATAGTACATGTATGCATGTGCAGAAATTGCAATGTCACTGTGAGCCAGTATTTGTAGCCAGTGCCTCACACATACATTTCATTCCATTTCCCATTTCCTAAATAGGTGCACCTGGTAGAACACAGGGAGAGGACCAGTCCCAGTCTCAACTGGAAGAACGGCAGGCTGATGTGTCCATGAGTCCACCCGAACTTCACTGGCCCATGCAGGTGCAGACTTTACACCATCGCATGTAGCTTGTAGTGGGGGTCCAGCAGATCCACCTACTGAAGCATCCTCATGAGCAGGGTCCAGTGTCTGTGCCCAACACAACAGGCCCAAAGGCACCAGCAGGCACTGCAGGCTGCGCTCTCCAAGGCAGGAACCAGTTACCAGTCAGACTCAGGTAAGGTGGAGCAGGCATAGTTAAGGATTCAGCACCTGAAAAACAACAGATGCACATCATCATCAAAAAATCTCACTCAGCTTTGAAAATCTCACCCATCAGATGTCTGCCAACCAGGCAGACCTCAACCAAAAATTGGATGCCATCAATGGTTCGCTTGACCAACTCTGCAGGAATATGTCAGAGAACAGACACCTGTTAAGGTGCCATGAGCACAGCCGTGCTACAAGAATGGATGCCCTTACCAGGGCAATCAGCAGGCTAGCCCGTGCCACTACACAACACAGCAGATGAACCCTGTCCCTGCAAATGGAGATGGGCCACTTCAGTGGTGATGTGGACAAAGGGATGAATCAAATTACTGCAGCATTAGAGGCAACACAAACTGCCAGCATTGCCAGTGATGTAACAGGTGATGCAGCAGACAATTAGCCATCTAGCTTAAGCAGTGTGTTTGCTACTGAGCCACATGTCCTATGCCGTAGCAGCAGCCACCAAACAACACCTGCAACATCTTGCACCCCACATGCCAGACACAGTACAAGGAAGTGACTGCAAACCGACATTGTGCCTGTCTTGCTTTCTCTTTAATGATTCTCAATGCGGTGACATAACTGCACAACATTTAGGGATTGCCCTCATTATAGACAGGGTGTCAAACCCTCTTTGTTTACACCAAAGAAATTAAAGTGTTGTTGTAAGGATCCCACTGACACTTGAAGATTAGGAATCCTTTCTTTGAATTATAGTCCTTGTACAACAGCAAAATAGTAATAACCCCCAGCTCGCTCTTCACTCTACAGCTTCCAGCTCCCTTCTACACTCTCCACAATCTAGAATGCTTCTCTCCACACATTCCATTCTTACCCTCTAGGCCTGTCATTACACATCATCCCCCTTATACATCCAAATAATTCATAAGCACATATAAATCCTAACATATACTATTTACAACATGTTTAAAATAGAATTCATTCCACAACCACATTCATCCCTTAATTAACTTTACATAAACTTCCAATACTCCATTCTCTTCCATCATCCAGCTTAACTACCGAACTGAATACCTTCATTACTTTCAGTGGATTAGAAAACTTACTCTCTCCTTTCATTACTGCACCAAACTTTTTCACTACTACCTTTACCCCAATGTCCTTCACTCTTTCCTGAGAATCCAACACTCTTGCCCTCATGCTGTCACGATGCACCCACACTTGTTTCTTTTCTCTCAACTACCAAGGAGATTCCTTCCTCACCGGTTCTCTTCCTTTAAGAGCAACAAATGGTGACACCGAATGTGGTGTTACTCTATGTGCCCATAACAACTTATTCAATTCCTCTCTCCAATTTAGCCCATTTGTCAAAGAGAGTTGAATATTCTCTATGACAATTCGATTTACCCTCTCCACCAATCCATTAGCTTGCGGGCGGAACAATGCAACCCTCTCATGCTTAATTCCCAATCCAACAAAAAAATTCCGTCATAAGCACTGACACTAATTGCACCCCATTATCTGTAACCAAGATCTTTGGTACACCTTCTTCCAAAAACATTTCTCTGCGGAACTCAATAACATTGCTGGTAGTGATGTGCTCCATGGTCTTAACCACAAACCATTTACTATTGTAATCTACTAGAACTGCAAGAAATCGACACCTCCTACCAAGTTTGTCCACCGGACCAATAAAGTCCAAAGCTAATTTCTCCCATGGCCCTGCCAGAAAATGCACACACCCCAAAGGTGGCTGTCTAATAGTTCCAGCTTTATCACTATTTCCAAATGCTACACACGCACTCACAACACGTTCCACATCCTTATCCAACCCACACATTTTATTCTTACCCTCTAAGCCCATCACTAAAGTTGTCCTTTAGTTTTTGGTGGTTTTGGATTGGTGTCAAATAGCATGCGCAAACTGGCCATTTTGTGACTACTCACAAACTGCGACTCTTTTGTACATACTATTTTGTGACTCACTAAATGTCAGTCACATTTTCTGACCGCTTTTATTTGAGACTATCAAACCAGTCACAGCTCAATTTTGCGTTTGCTATTGCTTCTCGTACATCGCGTACAGTGGATTTTGCATTCGCAAACCGGATTGCGACCAACGTGCGACTTGCAAATCAGTCGTACATTGGGCCCTTTGTGCTTACGCTCCTATTAGTGATTTTCTAAATGGGAAGAATATGCAATAAAATCAAGCAGACCTTATGCTCTTCACATCTTTTTTTGGGTATCCAGGATAGTCATTTTGAACATTCACAGACTTAGCAAAAAGGAAAAAGCATGACATTGGGAAGATACTAGACACTCTGTACCTGCCCCAGTCACTAGAGAGAACGCGATGTTGAAGTGATGACTTCCCAATTGCAGTCATTTTATTAAACACAAGACTAATTTCTCAGGTGTATGCAAATAGTCAAATAATTAATAATTAATTTACATTACTAAAAAGCTTGAAACAATAAATGTAACAGTCTCAAGCATACATCAGGGGTATCAATGAATGTGCAAAAAACAACATACCTTTGTTTAAGAGCATCAAAATATGTACTTTCTTGTGTAGCTCAACAGATCACTTTCCCTTTTGTACACAGACTTTAACTTATGACTGAGATGTCACACTGCTTAGCTAGTAGTGGATTGACATTGTGGCTTGTCTACACAATTGTTTTTTTGCTTGGGACTATGTATAACAATTATCCTTCTCACTCCTCTGTTTGTATCTATAACGTTCCTCGCCGCATGCCTGCCCTTTATTAAAACTCTACTTTTATTCATATTTTAAAAAAAAATAAACACAGGTTCCAGAATATTGGGCACAGAGCAAATAGCAAGTCTAAATCACAATTACAAAAGCTATGGACATTGTAGCATGGCATCACATAGATAGTCTACAGTATCAATTATGATAAAGGAATAGGATATTGTATAGACTAGATCATTTTTGGTTTTATATTTAGGACTTGATTCTCAACCACTATAAACAAAAGTGGTAGTGGACAAATGTAGGTAAACACACAAGACAAATGGGACCACAATATTACCCACTTTTTGGAAACCAAAGCCATCTGATTAGAAATATGATTCTGAATTTACAGTGCTTTGATTCAAACTTGTGACTTTCAGTTCACCTCATTTATAGAAGGAAGCATTCAACTCACTGAGCTACAATGTCAGGTGATGTAATGGTTTACTCTTTCACTCTTTCAGCCCAGTTTCTGTCATGTCGTTAAGATTAGTATAGCCTGGTAGATTACCTAGGGGTAGATTTAGCAATATGTGACACAGTACAATGCAGCAAGACAACTTGCTGCACTGTATCAAGTAGAGAAGACAGGAATGTACTATACTCCCAAAATATGCTGCATTTCTGCTCTCTCCTTGTATTGGCACATTATGTGCTGCCTGGCACCAACACATGCACCCTAGCACCATGGTTGAAGGGTGTCTGTGTAGTAGACAGGACTGTTTTTGTGCAGAAGGGATACCTTTCTGGACAAAAATTATCCTTAGCGGTGTTTCCAAAATGCAGCACACGTTGAAAGTGGAAACAAAAGGGGGAAATAAAGACATTTCTCCACCTTGTGCATTTATGGGGAATGCGTACAATTTTGACACATTTGCAGGTTTACTAGTCTTCATAGATCTGGGAGCAACTGTTCGAAATTGAGTTTCTGGTTGGCAGAGGTGTGCCCCCTGTCCAAGTAGGGACTATGTGTTTGCAAATCACAAACCCAGATGCAGGATGGTGTCCCTGACACCATCTGCAAATCGCACTGGGTCGTAAAGACCCACCTCGCAATTTGCAACCCCCTTGTGATTCGCAGCACTCACAGGGATGGTGGCCTGCTGGAGAAAGCAGACCACCATGTCTGTGACTGCTTTCTAATAAAGCATTTTTTTTTTTGTATTGCAGCCCGTTTTCCTTAAAGGAAAACAAGTTGCAATACACTTGAAAAAATGAAAAGTTTTTGTTTCATTTTTTCAGAGCAGGCAGTGGTCCATAGCCCTAAAAGGTTACTTGAGGTGTGCTGGACTGGGAAACATCCAAAGTTCAGGCTGACCATGATGGAGGGTAGGCTGGCTAATGAACCCATGCAAAGGTCCCCAGAAAAGGTACCTTGGATGGAGCAAGCATCAGGTTGAAGGCTCAGTGCTTCAGTTCCATTTCATGCTGTTGGGTAGATGCTCCATTGTCAAGCCTCGCAGTCGGGTCCTGTGTGGAATCCTGTTCGATGTAGGCGATGAGTCATTGGCGAACATGCAGTGATGTCCTTGGACTGACGCTGTATCATCATCTAACATCACAGTCAGGTCTTGCGTAATTTTCAAATCTGCACTGGATCAGTGTCAGTGCATTGGTTCTGAGCAACACATTGACAGAGAAGGACTCACAGGGGCAGAGTCCAGCAGCTAAAGCAGGGTTGAGAGAAGTCTTTGATGGCTCTGAGACTTCCAGAACAGGAAGTACGCAGCAAGCCCTTGGAGCCACTTGGTTCTTTAGTGGAAATAGAGAGTTACATCCAGTCCTTCTCACTCCCAGGCAAGGGGCAGCAGGCCGACACAGCAACGCAGTTAAGCAGATTGGCTGTCCCTCCCAGCAGCACACCAGTCCTTTTCCTGTCCGAATGTCCTCAGATTTAGAAGTGTTCTGATTTAATGGGTTTTGGGGACCAGTACTTATAACCAGTTAAGCCTTTGAAGTGGGGGAGACTTTAAAGAGAGGACCGTGAAGTGCACAAAGTCCAAGCCCTTCCTTCCCTGTGTAGGAGGTTGCCTGGTTTGTAGTGGGTACCTAAGGTACTTACACCTTAAACAAGGTCCAGTTATCCCTTATTAGTGAAATGTAGGCAGTGTTCTAGCAGCTTAGGCTGCCTAGTGGTAGCTGTAGCAGAGCTGCTTAGGCTGAACTAGGAGACATGCAAAGCTCCTGCAATACAATTATAGTTACACAGTACCTTCACACAATAAAAGACAATACTCAATGTTACCAAACATAAAGGTGACACAAGGCCAAAAATATCTTAGAGGCAACACCCCTTCTGGAGGTAAGTATTATAAAAAATATATACTCTAGTAACCAAAATCAGGTAAGTAAACAGTCATAGTATAGTGCAAACAGTAGAAAATACAAAAGATTGCAATGGGCCTAGGGGCAACACAAACCATATACTAAAATAGTGGAATGTGAATGTCAAATCCCCCCCTAGGCAAGTGTTGTGTGTAGAGGGGTGCTAGGAGTGTAGGAAAACACTGAAGGTAAGGAAAATTCCCCACTCAGAGCCCAGGAAAGCAGAAGTAAAGTACAGAAAGTTTTCTCAGGACACACTACAAGACGTGATAAAGAATTTTGCAAGAACCAAGTAAGACTACAAGCAACAAATGATGGATTCCTGGGCCTGAAGACCTGTGGAGAGAGGAGACCAAGTCCAGAAGTCGAAGAAGAGTCCAGGAAGGACAGAAGCCCCTGCCAATGTAGAAGCAGGTGCAAAACTAGATTCTCCGGTCAGAAGAAAAGTACAGAAGAGCACCAAAGAAGATGGCTCCATATTGCAGGAGATGTCCCACATCAAGTTGTTGGATGCAGGCTGTTTGCATCACTAGATTTTGCCAACAAGCCTTGGTTCAAGCAAGTACGCGGTTTGCATCAAAAAGGAGCTGCCTGGACCCAAGAGGCACCTGGGAGTCTCAACTTGGACTGAGGAGACAGAGGGGGCTCTAAGCACTTCAGAGAATCCTCAAAAGACCAGGCAGCACCCATGGGAGACCCAGAACTTGGGGACAAAGAAGATGCAAAGTGCGTCCGGCACAGCACTACACTGGAAGGTCACACGCCGCCGTAGAACAACTTAGGGAGCTGTGCGGCACAGGATGGAGTGCTGGGGACCTGGGCTACGCTGTGCATGAAGGATTCTTGGAAGAAGTGCACATAAGCCCAAGGATCTGCAGAAGATGCAGTGCAGAGGGGTACTGTTGCAGAACAGGGAGGCAAGCTCTTACGTCCTCCAAATTTGGACAGTTGGACATTTGGACAGTCTGGGACACTTCAGTCTACCACCTGTGTTCCAGGGAGCACACTCATCATCAGGAGAGGAGTCCCAGAGTACCAGTTGTCATTGCAGAAGGGTGCCTGCAGAAGCAGGGAATTGACTCTGTCACTCCACAAGAGATTCCTTCGGTTCTTCTGGTGCAGGGTGAAGACAGGCAGTCCTCAGAGCGTGCACACCTTGGAAACTTGCAAATGCTGGCTGGAGCTGAAGATGCAGGTCACAGGAGTTGTCCTGGATAATTTGTTGCACTTACAAGGGTTCCTGGAGCAGTCTGTGGTTGATCCAACGGTCAGAAGCTGAAGCAGAGGATGCAGAGGAGTCCTGGAGGAATCTTGCAAACAGAATCTGAGGAGAGACCCTAAATACACTGATCGGGGGATTGGCCATGTACCCAGGTATAAACCTATCAGGAGGGGTTTCTGACATCACCTGCTGGCACTGGCCACTCAAATGTCTGCAGAGGGTCCCCACATCTTGGAATCCAAGATGGCTGATGCCATGGACACTCTGGAGGAGCTCTGGGTACCGCCCCTGGAGTGTTGGTGGACAGGGGAGTGGTCACTCCCCTTTTGTTTGTCCAGTTTCATGCCAGAGCAGGGACTGAGGGTCCCTGAACAGGTGTAGACTGGATTATGCAAGGTGGGCACCATGTGTGCCCTTCAAAGCATTTCCAGAGGTTCTGGAAGGGTACCCCTTCCATGCCTGTAACACCTATTTCCATGAGGGTGTAACACCTCTCTCCTACAGGAAATGCATTGCTCTGCTTTCCTGGGATTAAGCTGCTCAATCCCCAGGAGGGCAGAAACCTGTCTGTGAGGTGGCAGCAGCTCGGGCTGCAGTGGAAACCTCAGAAAGCTGGTTTGCAATAATGGGGGTCCATGGTGGAGCCCCCAGGGTGCATGGGATTGCCCACCCCCATAACAGATTTGGATTGAGGTGACAATTCCATGATCTTAGAAACCTTACATGGCCATATTCGGAGTTACCATTGTGAAGCTACATATATGTATTGACATACATGTAGGGCACATTTATAATGGTGTCCCCACACTCACAAAGTCCATGGAATTGGCCCTGGACAGCGTGGGGGCACCTTTGCTAGTGCACGGGTGCCCTCACACACAGTAACTTTGCACCTAGCCTTCAGTAAATGAAGGTTAGACATATATGTAACTTATAAGTTACCTAGTGTAGTGAAAAATGGCTGTGAAATAGTGTGTTCACTATTTCACTCAGGCTACAATGGCAGTCCTGAAGAAATATTTGCATGAGCTCCTTATGTGTGGCAAAAGAAATGCTGCAGCCCATAATGATCTCCTGGAACCCAAGTGCCCTGGTTTCCTAGGTACCATATACTTGGGACTTATAAGCAGGGGGCCCAATGTGCCAATAAGAATTGGAATATGGAGTTACTAAACCGTAGTGACAAATGTGGTGAGTAGAGAGAGAATAAGCATTGGATTTCTGGTTAGCTGAACTTCAGTGACACAGTTAAGCATACTTACAACACATATAGGCCACAAACTATGAGCACTAGGGGTCCTGGCTAGCAGGATCCCAGTGAGACAGGCAAAACACACTGACTAACAGGCAGAGATTGGGGGTAACATGCCAAGAAAGATGGTACTTTCCTACACCCTGGCTCCTGACACTGTATAGGGAGCTATGCAGTTTCTTTGTGTGGGGACAGGCAGGACCCTATTCAGGTGTATCAGATCCTCCCTCACATCTAGCCCAGGAAGGTCCTTCAGCCTGGTGATGGGCCATCAGGATATAAAGGACACTCACCAGCGTCTTTGTGTGTGAGTGTCTAGAGGGAATAAACATGGTCCAGCTGTCACCCATCCCAGACGTGTATTCAGAGAGGCAAAGGTATAGAAAGGTCAAAGTAAGAAAATGGCATCTTTTGAAAACTGGCATTTTCATCTTACAATTTAAAATTCAAGTTCACATAAGTTGTGATTTTATATAGTGAGTCCAGAGGCAACAAACTCCATATGTCAATAGAAGTAACTCTAAATGGCTGCTTCAAAGTAACCTCATTGTTAATCTAAGGGAGAAACAGGCATTGTAGTATTGAAAAACAAATGTAATAGGTTTTCACTACAAAGGATGTTAAACTTAAAAGGACATGCCCAACTTTTTAAATACACTGCACCCTGCCCTTGGGGCTAACCCGCGCATACCTTTAGGGGTGACTTTTAATTAATAAAAAGTAAGGTTTGAGCCTGGAACGAGAATGTGCTTGCCAGGTCGAAATGGCAGTTTGAAACTGCACACACAAGCTCTGCAGTGGTAGGCCTGAGACATGTGTGAGGGGCTACTGTAGTGGGTGGCAAAATCAGTGCTGCAGGCCCACTAGTAGTATTTCATTTGCAGACCCTTGACACAAATAGTGTACTTTACTATGGACTTACAAGTAAATTAAATATGCCACTTGTGGATAAGCAAACATCACTATGTTTTAGAGTAAAGAACATCTGCACTTTAGCACTGGTTAGCAGTAGTAAGGTGCACAGAATCCTAAAGCCAACAAAAATGAACAAGCATTTAGAACGCTATGGCCCGTATTTATACTTCGTTTGCGCCGAATTTGCGTCGTTTTTTTCGACGCAAAATCGGCGCAAAACCAACGCCATATTTATACTTTGGCGTTAGACGCGTCTAGCGCCAAAGTATGGGCAAATAGCGTCATTTTTTGGCGTGAACGCCTTCCTTGCGTTAATGAGATGCAAGGAAGGCGTTCCCGTCTAAAAACAGACGCACATAGCGGTGCGTGGTATTTATGCTTTAGGGCAAAAATCACTCCCGCGCGGCAGGCGGCACAAAAAAATGGCGCAAAGCATGAATAGCGTGAAATTTTAACGCCTGGGTCAGGGCAGGCGTTAAAATGGGGCAAACACACCTGTACTTAATCAGAACACACAGAACAAACAACAGAGCAGCAGAGCAGCAACAGGGAGACATGGAGGTGCTTTTTCTTCAACGTGCACGTAGACGCAGAGCCCTGCAGCAACAACAGCAGCCACAACAACAACAGCAGGGACCCCAAAGACAGCGCAGAAGGCAGGAGAGGATATTCCGCCCAAGAACAACCCTGCATGGCCTCAGGGAACGAGACATCATCCAGAGGTACCGGTTGAACTGGCAGGCCATTCAGCAGCTGCTGACAAATATTGAACAGCAATTGGCCCCCACTTTAGTGACTCCACGCACTATCCCAACAGAAACAAAGCTGCTTGCCGTACTTCACCTGCTGGCAAGTGGCTCCTTTCAGACAACTGGTGCCCTGGTTGGTGGAATCTCACAACCATCTTTCTCCGCATTCCTGCCTAATGTACTGGATGCCATCATTGGACTGACACCCCGCCACATCTGCTTCCCTAACACACTGCAGAAGCAGCAGGAAACAAAACAGGGGTTCTACGCCATCAGTGGCTTTCCGCACGTCCTTGGTGCAATCGACTGCACACACGTACGCCTTGTGCCACCTGCTGCGAGTGAACACCTCTACCGCAACAGGAAGCACACACATTCCATCAACGTGCAGGCCATAGTCGATCACCAAGGACTGATCAGCAACATCGTGGCTAAATATCCTGGGAGTGTACATGATGCATTCATCTTCCGTCACTGCACCATCAACCAACACTTCCAGGATGGACGGTATGGCAATGGACTACTTGTTGGTAAGGACAAAAATCTACTTATATACTCACTGCACAGAAACCCTCTAGGATAAACAACACATACATCACAATAGCAACACCTAGACAGGAACACACTGAGGTACTCACATCACTAGCCATGTGTCACAAGTCACCATTGAACCTCTCACACATTTGAATTTACTCCACAGCTTAGTGTGAAGACATTCATGACTGTGGTTGCCTAAATGTCACCTTGCAAATTGGAAGTCTCACAATAACCTGTACACTAATACAATGCATAACTTTTAAGGGATGGGATGGCCTGGCTATGTTCATATGGACGTTTCTAATACCCTTTCATGTTTCAACTCTGCATGGAACTATCATCACACCCCCAGTGAGGACACACGGACACCTGTGTCACAAGTCACAATGCAAGGGAGGGCACACTGTACTTGAGAAACCAATACATCCTGCTGACAAACAGTTAGACAACAAGCACTTGCTCAGCCAAGGAAAAAAAACAATGCCAAAGTTTCCACCAACAACCATAGGTTGTCACATTAGTACACAAAATAGTCACAGACAACACAACACAACTACTGCCATCAAAGATACGTACAACAGTGCCTCCTACATCTAATTGATACCATTCTGTGTTTCTCTTTCAGCTGATCAGGGGTATGGCATCCAGCCTTGGATAATGACACCATATGGGAACCCAAATACTGCTGCTGAGCGGGCATACAATGACGCCCACAAGAGGACACGCAGCATTGTGGAGAGGACCTTTGGGATCCTAAAGTCAAGGTTCCGCTGCCTTGACATCACTGGCGGAAGCCTACTATACTCCCCAGAGATGGTATGCAAAATTATACTCACTTGTGCCATATTACACAATATTTGTGTACAAAGGAACATTCCCCTCCTTGAACCGGACCCAGACATGCCTGAGGATGATGATGAGGAGGATGCTGGCCTGCAACAGGAGGGGGAACAACCTAACACCGCAGCAGGAGTGCGTAGGCGCCAACAGCTTGTGAACAATTTTTTTACTTAAGTCATTATAATCCCTTGTATTCCACACTTGTAAATAAACACAGATCACAAACACCACATCATGCTTTGGCCTATTCTTTTCTGACCACCTTTAGTTTGAAATAGCTGAAGATGAATGTCGTCTCATTGATCAAGAATGCCATTAAAAATCATCACACCAAAAATAAACATCACAACTGTATGCACAGAGGGTAGGATGTGACATGTTACATTACCATACACAGAGCCCAACAAGAGTACAAATGTGACAATTAGACATGCCAGATCCAAACAACTGAAACAGTCTCTCATCCAGCCCAAAATTGGAGATCATTTGAAAGTCACATCACACGGGTTCAGAGACAGGGTGGGACCATCCATGTGTACGTGAACATGTCATCAATGGCTTCTCTCATGTGATGTGAGCAATACACAATTGCAACAACATCAGCTGCCACTAACTCAGGAGGAGACCTTGAAGTTACAGTGACAACATACACACAGACAGGTCATACTGGATCCACATTCCCACACACATGTACACATATGTCATACAACCAACCTAATATTTGAAAGTAGACCATCACAGTTGTGTCCCAGTTTGAACCTAGCAGGAAGATTGTAACATGACACTAAACCAGTTTATGCAGAAAGGGACACAGACAAGCAAAACAATCTTCGCATTATCACATCGTGAACGCTGAGAGTCTTGCAAACTTAGGGGGTCATTCGGACCCTGGCGGTAATTACCGCCCTGGCGGAGGTCGGCGGTAGCACCGCCAACAGGCTGGCGGTGCACCGATGGGCATTCTGACCGCGGCGGTTCAGCCGCGGCCAGAAACGGACTTCCCGCTGCCCTTGAGAATCCGCCATGGCGGCGGAGCGCGCTCCGCCGCCATGGGGATTCTGACACCCCCTACCGCCATCCTGTTCCTGGCGGGTCTTCCGCCAGGAACAGGATGGCGGTAGGGGGTGCCGCCGTAAGAGGGACCCACAAAGAATTTCAGTGTCTGCTTTGCAGACACAGAAATTCGCCACGGGTGCAACTGCACCCGTCGCACCTTCCCACTCCGCCGGCTCCATTCTGAGCCGGCGTCCTCGTGGGAAGGGTGTTTCCCGCTGGGCTGGCGGGCGGACTTTTGGCGGTTGCCCGCCAGCCCAGTGGGAAAGCCAGAATGACCGCTGCGGTCTTTCGGCGGGAACCGCTTGGCGGGCGGCGACCGCCGCCCGCCGCGGTCAGAATGACCCCCTTAGTCATATGAAAATGGTATGCAACTTAGCTCCAAATCATCAATACTGCAAACGTCAAATGGGCTAATGAGATGAATGAATGGTCAACAGTCATTCATACCATATGGCCTTACATTCGCCCGCTGCTGCAGGTTTGCCAGGATATGATAAAAATACTCCATGGATACAGTAGCTATTCTGGATGGTCAAATCCTAGGGTGCTGGGGGACTAACTCCACCTCTACCACCCCCAAAACATACAGGAATCATGTACTTGTGAACTAAACACATGCATAAGGCACATATGTGGCCTCAATGTCACAAGTCCTACACAAATATGAAACACAAAATCATAATGGGACATGGTCAGCCCCCTAAAAACTGAAAGTGACTCTCCCACTCCCTGTTAGGACTACAGATAAAAGCATCCCCATCATAAAGGTGGGGACATTTTGGAGACGGAATACATAATGGTATCAAAAACCTCATTTCAAAATAGCCATCAGCAATTACACCAAATATGTTGTCAAATATGGTCAATACATTAGTTAACGTATCCCAAACATCACAGTGTGAAGGCCGTCTATACATAAAAGTACGGACATTTGTCAGATACAAACACAAATGTGTCTCACATCGCACCGTTTTACCATGACAAATCACCTTTCCAAAGCTAAACACATGAAGACATTTGGATCAATTTGCTCCATATTCTACGCATACAGCATGGCCGTCATAATTTGTTCATGTACATGAGTGCACACAATGCAGAGTCAGATACAAATGTATCCAAAAGTGTCTTGATATTTCACCTTCAAATTATTATTTACATCCACAATCTTTTTGACTCTGCATCATGTGCACTACTGTACGTGTAATAAAAACCACGCACATGATGTATGCGTGGTCAAAATGACGCTATATGCACAATATATTGCTCATTTCATGTACAGTATTAATTATTAATATTAATAGCATTTTTTTTTACTCCGCATCATGTGCACCACTGTACGTGTAATAAAAACCACGCACATGATGTATGCGTGGTCAAAATGACGCTATATGCACAATATATTGCTCATTTCATGTACAGTATTAATTATTAATATTAATAGCATTTTTTTTGACTCCGCATCATGTGCACCTCTGTACGTGTAATAAAAACCACGCACATGATGTATGCGTGGTCAAAATGACGCTATATGCACAATATATTGCTCATTTCATGTACAGTATTAATTATTAATATTCATACCATTTTTTTTGACTCCGCATCATGTGCACCACTGTACGTGTAATAAAAACCACGCACATGATGTATGAGTGGTCAAAATGACGCTACATGGACAATATGTTGGTCATCTCATGTACATTATCAATTATTAATATTCATATCATATTTTTTGACTCCGCATCATGTGCACCACTGTACGTGTAATAAAAACCACGCACATGATGTATGCGTGGTCAAAATGACGCTACATGGACAATATGTTGGTCATCTCATGTACATTATCAATTATTAATATTCATATCATATTTTTTGACTCCGCATCATGTGCACCACTGTACGTGTAAAAAAAACGACGCCCATGATGTATGCGTGGTGTAATTGACGCTACATGCACAATATGTTGGTCATCTCATGTACAATTTGAAATTTTAATATTCATAGCATATTTTTACACTCCGCATCATGTGCACTGTAATGCGTCAAAAAAATATGACGCACATCTGTGTATGCGTGAAAATATGACGCATTACGCGAAAATAAAAACGGCGGCCATTTTATGCAGGAAGTGATGTAATAGGATATCCTGTTTACCAAATCTGTACTGGGAGTTGACTTTCACTTTCACTTTGCAGTCTCATAGTTATCTAGACTGTGTGGTTGTGTGAAAGGTGTTGTCCTGTGTGTTACTGCTTTAGTGTCCTGTGTGCCTTGTATTTTGTCTTTGTGTCAATCTTTTAAAGTTGTCAAACATTGTCTCAGTCTGTTTAGTGTTGTTTTGTCTATACCTGTGATAGTTTGTATTGTCTGTGGGAGTCTGTTGTGGGTAGCATAGTTTGGGGTGTTAGTTGGGCTATTTTTCTCCTTCTTCTTTTTCTTTCACACCTCTACCTTTCCCCATTTCCCACTTTTTCTTTCATTTTTCTTTGGTACTTTTTTACACCTCGCATCATGTCAGGTAGGCCTCGCCTGTCCAGGATGGGTGAGGACGAATTGGGGGGCTTCATATGGCTCGTAAGCCATTTCCTCCCACTGATGCTGGAGGCTGGGGGCCGTGTGATACAGGGGTATCACACGGAGGCGAGGAAAATACGTTGGGAGAAGGTGCGCCATCACCTGGTCCGGGTCTACGGGAGTATGAGGAATGTCCATCAACTCAAGCACCGCTGGGCAGATCTGATCAGCAGGGAACAGGACCTGCTGGACCACCTGGGACTCCGGATTGGTGGCTATGTTGGTGAGTAATAATCAATTACATGGGAATAATAGGAATGTGTGCGTGAACATGTGATGATTGGTAGCCAATCTGCAAAATAAGTAGCTGACTGCGTGTTATACTAGGGAAACCTAGGCCCATGGGCATACACATAAATCCCCATTTTTGCTACACATGTACACCCAATAACAGCAGTAAAATGCAACATCTATTTGTATTTTGCTAAGTAGCCCCCTCTCTGCGTCACAAAATGATGCAAATGCTGCGCTACAAAGGTATACATATGTGTCCAAATGTGTATTTGTTGCCGGGTGTGTATGAAGACCTATGCTACCAGGCCGATGCCTTATCTTTGCAACACATACCAGATGGCTGTAGCTGCATGGAATGTAGTGTTGCATTTGTGTCTGAAAAGCAACACGTGAACTGCTCTATTTGTACTCTACTGGTCATAATGGCCAGTGAGTACGTCATGTAGAAACAACATACCTACATATGTAGACGCCATAGCTAGAGCGAAAATTGCAAACACATGATGATGTAACACCTGTGTGTTGCCTTCACGTCACATGAAGTTAGTCATGTTGTCCACACATATGTCACATGTGTGTCTGGTTGCTGTGTTTCGAACCTGTCCCCATAGCCTGTTTGATTGTGAGTGGTCATGCAGTCCTCATGGAACCAGTTGTGAAATGTTTCTCACTGGGATGCACATGCTGAGATGTATGGATCACATGATTGTTCGGGCCTACTAATGGAGGAGTAACTTGGACGACACATGACTGTCCTGGCCACTGCATGAGTGTAGTAGGGTGTGTCACTGGAGCAGGAGACTCATCCAATGATAATCTAGAATACAAAGTCAGCCAGGCAGGATGAGCATGTGTGAAAGTGTATCATTACCATGTAATATTCACACACTGTCATTGTAACAGAAATTATTTGTCTGTTCACCCAGTCTGAGTATAATCTTCCTTTCATGCTTTACAGGTGGACCAGCCCCGTACACCGTTGGTGAGGTAGCCCATTTTGATGACCCCGATACCTACAGTGAGTGTTGCCTAAGTGCTATTTACATTGTTTGGAAATGAAGCATGATGGATTACTGTGTGTTCAGGACAATTCATGATATGATGTGCTGGCCGTTCATTGGCTTTGTTGTTTTGGTGTGATATCAAATTGGAATAATGTTTCGGTAAAGCAATCCCTAGTCATCTCTCAGATTGAGGGGCAGTAGGTCATTCAATTAGTGCGACTATTGGGAATAGCATGACTCATTTTGAACACACTGGTCAATGTTAGACTTGGTCAGGAACTTGCCATTAACTGAGTCAGCATATCAGACTGACAGTCTCCCAGATAGCTTAGGCACATGGCTTCGATGACAAGTGCTTCTTCCTAGTTGAGGATGGACTGTGTACACTGTAGGTCGGATCTTCCAGGGGCATGTACTTCCACAAGGTGACCTCGAAGTGTGTGTGACTTGAGTGCAATGGCCTAGGTGTTCTGTTGAATCATGTGAATGGGTGTTCTACCTCCTCTGTGTGTGTTGTAAAACATGCCTCACTAATAGTATGTTATGTTTGGCTAAGTCATATCATTTTGACATGTGTGGACCTGGGATGTGACAAGGTTGGGCTGACTCCAACGTGTTGCTAGCCCTTCATAGGTGTTGTGTGTGAAGGCACATGCTTGTTGCACTTTCTGTACACTCATGGTTGTGCATTGATCATGGGATTGTTGTTTGTTCTTCCCACACCACCCACAAAGACTGGGATGTTACTGTGAAACAGGGTACCTAGGACTGTAGCAACCAGTATGTTACACGTACTTAACACCTTTTGTGACTTGAGTTTGTACCTAGGTCCAGATGTAGCAAAATGTCTCCACATTGCAAATAGCATAATTTGATGTTAGTGAGTTGCAAACGTCTGTTTCCTAATCCGAAATGTTTTTGGTGGTCATGTACATATTCGCAAAATGCTTTTCTAAAGTAAAAAAATAAAGGAGTTTACCAGCCCTACTTGCAAATCACAGTGTTAGGCAATCCCATTTGCTAACGAGTACGTGGTTGCAAAGTGAGTAGCTGTTATCATCCACTTGAAGTGGCTGCTAACCAACTTGCTGACTGGAAGGGGTCCTCATTGTGAACCTTCACCTTTGTGAGTGGACCAAAATACTCCTGCACAAAACAGCCAGTGGTCTAGGGGAGCAATAATTATTGTGTAAATTACAAACAATCAATTGTTATGAATTTAAACAAATCGCAGCTCATTTTCCTTTCAGATAAAGGGCCTACACTTGGTGAAAAATAACTTGCTTCATTTAAAAGCAGTCACGTCTATGGAGTTCTGCTGTTCCCAGCAGGCCTCCATCCCCGTGAGTGCCCATAGTTGCTAAGGTGGTGCAAGTTGGAACCCACATCATTGATGTTCATGAGGTGGGATTTAGGGACCCCATAGTGACTCGCAGACGGTGTCAGAGACACCGTTCAGCTTTGCAATTTGCTAGTTGATTTCCCATCAATTTCTACATCTGGCCCATAGTGTCGACATATGATTCATGGCCAGGGGTTCAATCTTAGCACACAACTATTTCGAAATGCCATTGAGTGAGGAGTGTGATTCTTATCACATAGAATGACATATGTAGTGAAGTCAGTATGCGGACGAGCTGGTGCCATAATGTATAATGGCTTAGGTATGAATTGTAGGAGTAGTTTAGGGTAATGTCATCCATCATGTAGAGACATGGATATGCTATATGTGATATGCCCTTCAGTATGCATGATTCACATGTACTTCCTCTGAGCCTTCCCGTGAAATATGTTGTAACAATTGCTGCAACCAATACATTGCTAGTAATGGTCAAATTACCCATTGTGGTATTCAACCCACTGTAAATTCTATGCTCAATATTTGCCTTTTCCCTTCACAGCTGCAAACCTGAGTGCCGCAGCTCGCAACCAGTTTGAGCGCCGTGCAATGAGGTACAGGCACATCCTGCAGGTGCAGTGTGGGTATCGGAGGATGGCCCGCAGATACAATTCGGAACGGGCCTCCGGGGCGTGGTATGCCACACCACAGGCTCCACCAACGGTGCCACCTACAACCACCAGGTCTGCCCAAGGGGACCCAGCGACGGACCAGCCATCTTCCTCAAGACCTGGACCCAGCCGTGTGTTGGGAGCAGGGCTGTCCCGTGGCCACTCCACTCCAGCAACAATCTCCACCTCCACCGGCACGCAGACCAGCAGTGACCCTCCAATTGACCCTGCAGCCTTCCAGGCATTGTCTAGGAAACTGGACAGGTTAATTCAAAAGGTTGACAACCTGACGGAGGACATGGCGGAGGTTAAAAAGAAGGTGCGCTCCATCCGGCGCACACTTCAGAGGGCAAATCCTTAGTTATTTTGCCCTCCTGAACTTTTACCCCTCCCCTCTCCCCTCTTTCCTCTTTTCATACTGTTAGTTGGGTTTGGGGGGTTAGTTGTAGGATAAGTATAGGTAATTAGCTTAGTTAGTGTTAGGTAAGAGGGTGGGGGGTCCTTATACTTTCTATCTAATATTTTTGTGTGGGTGGGTGGGTGGGGGGCAATGTTGGGATTCCTGTTTGATAAAAAAAAAAAAAAAAATACAAAAATACAAAAAAATATATGTTTGTTTAGGATAGTATAGTATGTGTGTAGGTTAGTAAGTGTTGTCCTGCATGTGTCTTGTCTCATAATGGTGGGTGGGGGGTTGATGTTTAGATCGTTTCGTTACATGTGTAGAGTAAGTTTAGCTTAGGTTAGTTAGGGACAGTTGTGGGTTAGTAGTAGTCAGGTTAGATTAGTGTAGGTTTATCTTTCCCTTAGTTGCCTCTTTTCTTACTTATTGGAAATAAAAAATTTGTTAACCCTTTACCAGATGCGTTAGGTGCTACCTTTTCATGGCCTTGACATCAGTGTAGCAGAAAGTTTTAGTATGACATTTGTGTCCTATGCTCGCTATCCCCAGGCTATTGAGGTTTAACATGCCAGCTACCCGTGCTAACTTGGTAAGTATCCACCGTGTGGGAGAGCCACCATTGGTAGTGTGCATAGATCATCAAGATTTGGGGTTGGTATGTATCCTACTTCACAAAGAGTGCTTCCAGAGTTGATTTTGTAGGTAAATAGATAGGTCGGACAGCATTGTGAAGTTCAGGGAGAGCTTTGTAGATGAGTATTTGTTCACACTCTTGTCTTGTTGCTGTCATTGCTGACCTACATCATGTGTGTACTGCTTGAGCATGACTTTCCTTCATGGTAGTATACGCTGTAAGGGTGATTGATGCAGTGTAATTTGGTTATCATTCCTTTCATTTTACAGCATAATGTATTGTTTTAGTATCGCAAGGTGCCTACATTTCTCATCCACCATTAGTTGTCTAGAATAGCTATGGATGGGGCCTCATTCTGTCCAACACAGCATGATTGTGTGTGCTTAGTCCCTACATCAGTTATTTTCCTCAGTCTAGTAAAGCTATGATGCAATCCTGGCCACTGCACAGATGTTTCAGTATACATGAAATCAGGACAGTAGTCTAGAGAATCAACATGGTTGCCACACAGCCACTTTGGAGTTATGTACTGCACAGTTGAAGTGTGAAATGACACAGAGACACAATTGGTGTGCAAGTGATATTTATTTTTAGGTGGAGTAGTGCAAAAAGTCCATTAACAATGTTAGGTGAATCCGTTCTGGTGCATTCTTAAATGGTGATCCTATTTACAGGGTGTGGATGATGCTCCTGACATGCTGGGGTGATGTCACAGACGGTGCAGAGGAACAGGAATTGCCAAATGGTAGGAGAGAAACATTTACAGCCAATGTGGACAAGTTAAACAGTAGATTGCCGAACAGTCATTGAGGGTAGTTGGAGTGAGGCTGGCATGTGTCAAAACGTAGGACCTTGGTCAGAGTGGGGCATGGTGCAGGGACTAGGGCTTCCGGGTACTCTTGCGTGTGAATGTTATCTGTTCCATGTCTTCTTCTTCTGATGTGTGTGTTGCCTGGTGTGTCCTTGTTGTTGTTGGTTTTGAAGGGGCAACACACACCTCAGTGTCAGAAGACATGGAGGCAGACATCCCAGGGGCTGATCCCTGTCCAGTTATGAAGGGCAGTACTGCAGCAAGGAGAGCGTGCTGGTTTTTCAGAATGGCAGCCACATCCCGATGGTAGGCAGCCAGGTCTGCCATGAGGGGTTCGATGTTGCATTCGTGCACACGCTGACTGGCTTGCTGTTGGAGTTGTTTGGTCAACTGGATGACAGCTGTGCAGATTGCCTTCTGTGTTACTAAAAGTTCCTCCAACAGCGATGTTCTGGCTTGCATTGCAGCTGCCTGATCAGCAGTTGACAGCATGCACGAACGCACCCCCTCAAGGCTGGCTGCCATAGTTTGCATCCCCACCCGCACCTCCTTGGCCAGCTCCCGCTGGACCCCAACGACTGTTCTTTCGAAGCTGGTGCCAGTGTCGTCAGAGTCCTCAGCTGTGTTGGAGCTGGCAGGTCTTACAATTGGGGTGGCGGGTGGTTCTACTGTGGTGGCTGCTTCATCTTGGCTCCTCCTTGTTACTGAAGGGGGGGTTTGGAGGCTTTCGAGGACCATGTCAATGGTCTCTTGTGTGAGGTTGATGTTCTCGTCATCCATGTCATCAGGGAACTCATGGACAGGCATATCGGCAGGAGATCCGTGTTCCTCTGCAAAGAAACAGGGTACAATTAGTGTGTCTGTGTTGAGATCATTTAGCACTAAGATACAAGCCTTTGGATGCCTTTACTTTGTACTCTGATTTTGTCTTGGTATCTGCTGTCTGTCATAGGGCATTGTTGTAGGCCTATGGCCCACCTGTGTGTCACATATATGATATGGAGCTATCAGACATGCCTGCCAGGTCATCTCTAGGTGTTGATTTGTAATTATTTTGGAATATGCATTTTTTTGTCCTACTCCTCCCTCGGTGTTTCACTATTGTTATGGAGGGACATTTGTTTGGGTGGGCTCTCATTATCCTACATGTGATTCTTGGCTTTCTAGGCAGCAGGATAGCTAATGGTGTGGGGGACTAAGTTTGACCCACTTGTAAATAACTCTGTCACCCAGATATTGTATTTAGCTCAGACAGACTAGCAGTGCCTCTGGTCTCCCACAACAGAGGAATGTTTAGAAGTCCAAGCCCATGACATCTTTGGGACTTCTCAGGGAAGTGGTGGTCACTCAGGTCCTACACATTTCTATCTTTTCCGGTATGTTCCCATACACAAATGACACAGACAGTATTTGTTGGATATGAAGTTTCATTGTACAACTGACTTGTAGGAATTTCGGTGTGAGCCCCAATAACCAAAACAATACACACAGTTAGAACTGAAATAGTCCGCAGGAGAGTAATACATTGGTACACAGCTATCATGGTGCCTAACAGTTTCTACTCTCCCTCTGCTTGTTCTATATATAGCACTGCATGTTAAGTTTGGAGCTTGGCTGTCTGAATCACAGGGGAGACATCATCCCTCATATCAGAGGAATGGGCTGGGATCTGGTTGTGCATCAGCAGCAAGGCAGGCAGCATCTAGATGTGATTTTCTGTTTGTAAACTCCCCCATGCGTGTCTTGGGACGAGGAAGTGAATTTAAAAGACATATGTCATTGTGATGACAAAGTTTCCCTACGCAGGAATGGCAAACCTTAACCCCTACCACATCTATCATCAACGAACCAGACGGTATCCTTGACTGGGCCACAGAGTGAATATGTTCTGGCAAACTCCAGTGCAGAAGTAGGCAAAACAGGGTGATTTGACTAATTGCCAACACCTTAGGACTGACTATTTGCTACATTAACTGATAGGAAGGGAATGAGATTCATTTAGTGCAAAGTGCTCTGAGGCACTTAGATGTGAGCAAATGAGTATAAGTACATTCAGGGTAAGATGCACAAAGGCCTCCAGCCTGAGGCTATTGCGCAAAGTATACGTTTCACTTGCCACGCTACACTTTGACTGACTGTGGGTGTTGTGACTGCCCTGCCAGCACACTTGCCTCACAGGCCCTGCACCATACACTTTTTATTCACATTGCATGATCTGTACATGTTAGGTGGCATGACCTATGTATGTCAATGTTAGGATGTGGTATGGATGTAAACATTGTTGATGTTTGTATCTGATGGGGTCTCATGTGTGTCTTACTGGATTGGCCTGTTTATCGTATGAATGTCCTATTTTTTGGTTAGACTGTGCAGATGTGTTTCATTGACCAGTTGCCTGTGTCCCCTCGTCAATGTTGTTGTCTGAGCAGTATGACATTTGTGATGTAGCATTGTTAGGCAGGCACGTGAGGGATCCTGACGTATGCAGCATGTGTGTGTCGTTAGTGCTGTGTGGCTCCTATTGCTGTTTACTTAGGCTTATGTATGTGTCAGTTATGGACATTCGGCATTTAAGTGTACTGGTAGCTTTGTCTTATTTCTAGGAGTAGTTGCAGATGTCATCCTCACCCCCTAATTTAGGAATGTATGTTCCAGGGTGGGGTTCCTGCCATTTGGTACTATAGCTGCCCAGAGATGAGAGGTGTTATTGTCAACTGTGGTGGCAGTTAAGTTGCAGTTGTTGTATTTGCTACTGCATTACAGGTAGGGACCTAGTTGATGGGGAATAGTTTGTGCAAAACAAGTGCCTGGATGTGGATTCAGGGTAGTGTCCTTCCCACCTGTCACTGGTTTCCCTTGGCTCTCTTGTTGTAATTACAGGATGTCCCCATGGGACTGTAGTGGTGGCAGTATTTTGTCGTGCCCCGGCTATGGTCAGTACTGGGCATTCCCCACTGCCGTGCCCCTTTCCCCATGCCACTTCATATATGTGCTAAGTTACATGCATTGTGTAGTAGGTATCCCCCCCCTGCTTACAGTCCCCATTATTGCATTGTAATTCCCCATGCGACTTACCCTGCATGTGCGTAGTGTCGTGGTAGTCTGCGCTGTCCAGTCCTTGTAACCCTGTGACGATCTCCTCTGGGATGACGGCTGCGACCATCTCCTCCATGTGGTCCAGAGCCTCCTGTTGTGCTGGACTCCCCCCTCCAGTCTGCATTGCTGCCTTCCTGTTCCTGGCCATTTTCTCTTTGGTCCTACGTTTACAGTCATGCCAGCGTTTCTTACACTCGGTGACTGTCCGGCGTTCTTCAGCCACACTGTTTATCTTGTCCACAATTTCTTTCCAGATGGCCTCTCTCCTACTGAGTGGCAATTTTGAGGATATGAAAAGTTGGTGCTGGTGTTCCGTCACCTCTTTCACCAGGATTTCCTGCTCCTCTGCACTGAAGCGACACTTTCTTTTTTTCTTTAACATGTCCTGGTTCCTGTGTGCTTCCTCCTGGCTGGGTCCTGGTCTGCTCTCATCCTCCTGGGGTCTGTTGGGGCATCTGGGATCCATTTTGGGTCTCCTCTCCTGTAAGTGCAGTTTTCGCGCAAAAATGTCACGCAATAGCGTGAAAAAAAACGGCGTATTCACGCTAGCGCTGTCGTAAATCGACCCACAGTGATTTGCGTCACTTTTACGTGGGTTTGCCTTACGACAGACCGACGCTGTTTGCGTCACGAAATAATGACTCCCACCTGTTGGTTGCGCCGCCGTACGTCAAAGTATAAATTTTACGCCTGAATGGCGCATCCAAATGGCGTTAGACGGCGCAAATTTTTTTGACGCAAAACTGCGATGCCGCAGTTTTGCGTCAAAAAGTATAAATATGGGCCTATGTGTCTCGCGTTTGCTTGAGCTCGAGCAATTAGCACTGTAAACTCCTAACCGGATTTTTCTTGCCACATAAATTGAAAATTAAAATAAAACAGTTTCATATAACTAACTGGACTTTTCTTCACATAAGGAAGCTGACGGCCACCGTCAGTGCAAAGCAGACACACAAAGGGAAATAAAATTGACTTGTAGTGAAACCTTTCGGCAAAAGTGCAATTATCCATGGAACCGGCAAAAGTGCAATTATCTACATAACCGGCAAAAGTGCAATTAACTTTGTAACAGGGTTGATGTCATGCACCAGTAGAGGCATGATGTATGCATGCCTTTCACTAATGAAAACAAGCAGATTTTAAAAGGCAAGCCTACGAACCAATGAAAGAGACTGATGTGATGTGGGCGTGGTTTGAAGCCCAGGAGAGATTACAACACGGGACAGAGCACTTTGCTCTCGCCCCTAAAAACAAGAGGTCAGAAGGCAGATTGTCAGGGAAAAGCACATCAAGGATGCCAGGTCTACCACTGACAAAAAGCATGGGTGGGTGAGATGGAACACTCATGTTCCACCCCTGTAATACCTTTCCAATGCAGAGTATGTAACACAGCAACTTGCACTGCCTTGTGCGACTCTGGATTTACCAATCCATGCAGGGCCACGCTGCCTGGCAAATCTGACTTAATGATTGTGTTGCCCTTGTGTCACCCTGCATGAAATAATTAAAGAAATTATTAATTAATATATCCACATAATATAGCCACATTCCAAACACCACCCTCAGAGGGACCCTCATTTACAGACCCCCCAACCCCTGACAGCAGTTCAGTGACTTCATCTCTGACATCATCAGCACGCACACCCTCGCATCCACAGACTACATACTACTCGGTGACCTGAACTCAGCCACACCACCAAACTCCACTGGACAGACCACCACTGCATCCACTTCTCCTTCATGAAACCCACAACACACCACCACCCGCAACGGATTTCCCACTGCAGATGGAACAAGGTCACTGAAGTCCAGCTGATCACCACCCTCTCCCGGAACCCACCTATCAACACCGCCGACATCGACACAGCAGGCCGCAACCTCAGGCAATGGACCAACAACTGTGGCAACACTTTCTCCCCGATCAAGAAACCTTCTAACAGACACACCAATAAAAAGGCCTTCAGGTTCACCACTGACCTCCAAGAATCCAAGCAAACATGATGAAGACTCGAGAAAAAGTGGCGCCAAGAATGGACAGCGGACAACCACAAAGCCTTCAAGAACGCCATCCGCAGACACCACCACTTCATCCGAACCACCAAAAGAACCGCCATCAATGAAGGCCTTGACAACAACGCACACAGCTACATAGAGCTCTTCAACATTGTGAAGGAACTCTCCAACCCCGGCTCCAACATCAATGACATCCCATCATCACAAGACCTCTGCGACACCCTAGCCACCTTCTTCTGCCACAAAATCTCAATCATCCATGACAGCTTCAATACCCAGACCCCCCCGTCAACCACCGACACCACAGACTCACCGCCCACCAGTCTCCTGCTCTCCTGGACCCACATCAACGACGACGACACCATCAAAACCATGAACACCAACCACTCCGGCTCACCATCTGACCCCTGGCCTCACCACATCTTCAACAAAGTGAGCTCCGTCATCGCACCCCAAATCTGGAAGGTCATCACCAGTCCCTTCAAGACCACCACCTTCCTGGAGAGCTGGAAACACACCAAGATCAATGCCCTTCTCAGGAAACCCAAGGTGGACCCAAAGGACCTCAAGAACTTCCGGCCCATCTCCCTGCTCACCTTCCCGCAAAAATCGTCGATAAAATTGTCAACAAACAACTGACTCGTTTCCTTTAGAAGAACAACACTCTGGACCCATCCCAATCCAGATTCCCCAGCAACCGCAGCACCGAAACCGCCTTCATCGCTGCCACCTACGATGTCAGGACCATACTTGACAACAGCGAAACTGCGGCCCTCATTCTCCTGGGCCTCTCAGCTATGTTCAACATCATCTGCCACCACACCCTATTCACACGCCTCAACGACACAGGGATCCGTGAAAGATCCCTGGACTGGATCACCTCCTTCCTCACCGGCAGAACTCAGAGAGTCCGCTTCCTTCCATCCCGCTCTGAAGCCAACAAATTCATCTGCAGTGTACCCCAGGGATTGTCCCTCAGCCCGACCCTCCATACGCCAATGACACCCAGTTGATCCTCTCCCTCACCAAGGACCCCGCAACCGCCAAAATCAACCTCAACGAAGGAATGAAGGCCATCGCCGAATGGATGAAGAACAGCTGTCTGAAACTGAATTCAGAAAAAACTGAGGTACTCATCTTTCGCTCCACTGCCTCCGCATGGGATTACTCCTGGTGGCCTGCCACACTGGGAACCTCACCGACAACCACCGACCATGCACGCAACCTGGGTTTCATCCTGGACTCATCACTATCAATGACCCAGCAAGTCAACGTCATCTCTTCTTCCTGCTTCAACACCCTCTGCATGCTTCAGAAGATCTACAAATGGATCCCCAATGGAACCAGAAGGATGGCCACCCAAGCCCTCGTGAGCAGCAAACTGGACTACGGCAACACCCTCTACGAATGAACCATGGCCAAGCTCCAGAAAAGACTGAAACAAATACAGAACACCTCCACACGCCTCATCCTGGACATCCCCCGCCACAGCCATATCACAGCCCACCTGAGAGAGCTGCAGTGGCTCCCCATCAACAAGAGAATCACATTCAAACTCTTCACCCATGCTTACAAGGCTCTACACAACACCAGACCAGAATACCTCAACAGACATCTCTCCTCCTACACCCCGACCCAATAACTTCGATCCCCTGACCTTGCCCTTGCCACCGTCCCATGCATCCACAGAACGACCAGCGGCAACAGATTCCTTTCCCACCTTGCCACCAAGACATGAAACACTCTTCCCACCCACCTACGACAGACACAGGACCTACTTACCTTAAGGAGACACCTCAAGACTTGACTGTTCCATCAGTAGGACCCCCCATCAGCACCTTGAGACCCTCATGAGTGAGTATTGCGCTTTACAAATGCTTTTATTGATTGATTGATTGACATTATCCATATTCCTAATCATTCTTACACTATTACATCCAGTTGTACTCCTGGTGTGAATCTGGGTTATTGCTACTGAAAAAGATTAGATGGAAATGTATATTATTAGAATTCGGAGTCTCTTGTTGGCAGTCAGTTTCCACTCTGTCCAAGAAGTGACCGACAATCTAGTCAGGGCAATGGAGATACACACTTAAGATAAACCCTGCTCAGCCCCTTGGTAGCTTGGCACATGCAGTTGGGCTTATCTCAAAGGCAACGTGCAAAGTATTTGTACGAACACACAATAATACAATGAAAACACTACAAAATGGACACCACACCAGTTTAGAAAAATAGGCAATATTTATCTAAATCAAACAAGAAGAGAACAAAAAAATCCAACATACACAAGTAAAGTTATTAATTTTTAAAATAATAGATTCTTAATCCATAGAAAACAATGGAAACGTTGTTACACAAAGTTCCTGATTTGTGTCAAAAATAAAAGCTGCACGGGTGAGCGTGCGTTAAAAAGGTCAGTGAAGCATCATTTGTCTCTCCCGCAAGATGCATCAATTTTCAGATGGGCCACTCCGGGTCCATGTGGGTTCACATTGATTTTGACGCCCAGTGATGATGCGTGCAAAATGCGGTCACACAGTGATGGGAAAATTGCGCTTCGCGGGGTTTGCATCATTTTCGGCAGCTGCAAGTGGGTGTTGCATCATTTCTCCAGCTGTGATGCAGGTGATGTGTCAATTTCCTAGCCGTGATGCAGATGGTGCATCGATTTCAGCTGTGAGGTGTGTGGCATGTGGCTTTTACTGCCCAGTTGCAGGTGGTGCTTCGAACTTTTTCCCGCACAGCTTCCTGTGCATGGATTACAGTCCTTGTTCTACCAGCTTCACCTTTCAAAGGCCTAGGGACTGGATAGGGTACCACTTGGCAGGGCAAGAGTCTCAACAGAGAGTCCAGATGCTGGCAGAGGAAATCTTTGATGGCCGTGAGACTTCAAAACAGGAGGCTAGCTCAGTCTAAGCCCTTGGCAGAGGTTCCGCTTGGTTGCAGAAGTAATCTGAAAATCTGGGGTTTTGGGTCCACTACTTATAGCCCTTTCTGCCTTTGAACCAGGCAAACTTCAAAAGAAAGTCTCTGTTGTTCACAAGTGTAGGAGGCTGGCCTGGCTTATAGTGGGTACCTTTTGGTACTTACACCTTGTGCCAGGTCCAGTTATTCCTTATTAGTAGATTAGAGGTGTTCTAGCAGCTTAGGCTGATAGAGGTAGCTATAGCAGAGCAGCTTAGGCTGAACTAGGATACATGCAAAGCCCTACTATACCACTTATATCACTTAACACCATATCACAAGAAAACATAATACTCGGAGTTGCTAAAAATAAAGGTACTTTATTTTAGTGACACTATGCCAAAAGTATCTCAGAGGATATACTCCCTTAGGAGGTAAGTAATATACACAAAATATATACACAAAATATACACACACAACACAAATCAGGTAAGTAAACAGTTAGAAAAGTAGTGCAAACACTGTAGAGCACAATAGAATGCAATAGGAGAAAATAGGCCTAGGGGCAACACACACCTTATAATCCAAAAGTGGAATGCAAAACACAAATGGACCCCAGGCCTAGTGTAGTGTGTAGAGGGTCGCTGGGAGTGTAAGAAAACACTAAGGGTGTCCAAGATACCCCACCCCAAGACCCTGAAATGTAGGAGTAAAGTTACTCTACTACCAGAGAAAGACAGTAAAGACGAGATAGGGGATTCTGCAAGGACAACAACTGACTGCAAAGCACTGAAGATGGATTCCTGGACCTGAGGACCTGTAAAGGAAGGTGACCAAGTCCAAGAGTCATGCAAGTGTCCAGGGGGGGCGGGAGCCCACCAAACCCCGGAAGAAGGTGCAAAAGGGCTGCCTCTGGGTGGAAGAAGCCAAATATTCTGCAATGACAGAAGGTGCCAGGAACTTTTCCTTTGGTCAGAAGCTGTCCAACGGCGTGCTGGATGATGTAGAGTTGTTTCCACGCAGAAAGACCACAAACAAGCCTTGCTAGCTGCAAGAGTTGTGTTTGAAGGTTTTGGGTGCTGCCAGGGTCCAGGAAGGACCAGGAGGTCGCCCCTTGGAGGAGGAGACAGAAGGGGCGCTTATCAACATGGACGGCCCATGCAGAAGCAGGCAGCACCCACAGAAGCACCTGAACAGGCGTTCAGAATATCTGAGCATGACAGTCAGCTCAGCACAACAAAAGAGGGTCCCACGAAGTCGGAGTCCAACTCAGTGAGGTGGGCAATGCAGAACAGAGTGCTGGGGAACTGGGCTAGGCTGTGCATGAAGGAAGCCTTGCAAAAGTGCACAGAATCCCGAGCAGCTGCAGTTCAGGCAGTGCACAGGATTACTGTCTGGCGTGGGGAGGCAAGGACTTCCCTCCACCAAATTTGGACAGAAAGGCCACTGGACTGTCAGGGACACTTGGATCCAGCTCCTGTGTTCCAGGGACCATGCTCGTCAAGATGAGAGGGGACTCTGAGGACCGGTGATGCAGAAGTTTGGTGCTTGCGTTGGCAGGGGGAAGATTCCGTTGACCCACAGGAGATTTCTTCTTGGCTTCCAGTGCAGGGTAAAGGCAGATAGCCCTCAGAGCATGCACCACCAGGAAACAGTCGAGAAAGCTGGCAGGATGAGGCACTACAATGTTGCTGGTAGTCTTCTTGCTACTTGGTTGTGGTTTTGCAGGCGTCCTGGAGCAGTCAGCGGTCTATCCTTGCCAGAAGTAAAAGAGGGAAGTGCAGAGGAACTCTGGTGAGCTCTTGCATTTGTTATCTGATGAGATACCCACAGGAGAGACCCTAAATAGCCCTCAGAGGAGGATTGGCTACAGAGAAAGGTAAGCAGCTATCAGGAGGGGTCTCTGATGTCACCTGCTGGCACTGGCCACTCAGAGGTGTCCATTGTGCCCTCACACCTCTGCATCCAAGATGGCAGAGGTCTGGGACACACAGGAAGAGCTATGGGCACCTCCCCTGGGAGGTGCTGGTCATGGGAGTGGTCACTCCCCTTTCCTTTGTCCAGTTTCACTCCAGAGCAGGGCTGGGGGGATCCCTGAGCCAGTGAAGACTGGCTTATGCAAGGAGGGCACCATCTGTGCCCTTCAAAGCATTTCCAGAGGCCAGGAGAGGCTACTCCTCCCAGGCCCTTCACACCTATTTCCAAAGGGAGACGGTGTAACACCCTCTCTCAGAGGAAATCCTTTGTTCTGCCTTCCTGGGATTGGGCTGCCCAGGCCCCAGGGGGCCAGAAACCTGTCTGAGGATTGGCAGCAGCGGTAGCTGCAGAGAAAATCCCGGAAAGTTAGTCTGGCAGTACCCGGGCTCTATGCTGGAGACCCAGGGATGCATGGAATGTCCCCGCAATACCAGAATGGTATTGGGGTGACAATTCCATGATCCTAGACATGTTACATGGCTATGTTCGGAGTTACCATGGTGAAGCTACATATAGGTATAGACCTATATGTACTGCATGCGTGTAATGGTGTCGCCGCACTCACAAAGTCCGGGGAAATTGTCCTGAACAATGTGGGGGAACCTTGGCTAGTGCCAGGGTGCCCTCACACTAAGTAACTTTGCACCTAACCTTCACTAAGTGAGTGTTAGACATATAGGTGACTTATAAGTTACTTAAGTGCAGTGTAAAATGGCTGTGAAATAACGTGGGCGTTATTTCACTCAGGCTGTAGTGGCAGTGCTGTGTAGGAATTGTCTGAGCTATCTCTGGGTGGCAAAATAAATGCTGCAGCCCATAGGGATCTCCTGGAACCCCAATACCCTGGGTACCTAGGTACGATATACTATGGAATTATAAGGGTGTTCCAGCGTGCCAATCAGAATTGGTAACATTTGTCACTAGCCTGCAGTGACAATTTTAAAAGCAGTGAGAGGATAAACACTGAGGTTCTGGTTAGCAGAGCCTCAGTTATACAGTTAGGCACCACACAGGGAACACATAGAGGGCACACTTTATGAGCACTGGGGTCCTGGCTAGCAGGATCCCAGTAACACCAGCAAAAACAAACATATATACAGTAAAAATGGGGGTAACATGCCAGGCAAGATGGTACTTTCCTACAACAAGATCCTGCCTTGCCCAGGCCTTCTCCATACTCACAACAGGGGTTTGGAGACTCTAAATGTGTTAGGGCAGCTACAGCCCTTTCAGGTGTAAGTGACCACTCCTCCCTCCACTCTAGCCCAGATGCCTCATCAGGATATGCAGGCTATACCCCAGCTCCCTTGTTTCACTGTCTGGTGGAGATTCACAAATAGCCTAACTATCAGTCTGACTTAGACAGGGAATACACAAACAGGCAGAGTCACAGAATAGTGTAAGCAATTAAATGCCCACTTTCTAAAAGTGACGTTTTCAAACTGACAGTTTAAAAAACAAATTTACCAAAACTTATATTTTTAAATTGTACCTCCGTATTTCTATCTGCTCCTAAAGGGAAGCTGCACTTAAAAGTTATTTATAGGCAGCCCCTATGCTAACCTATAAGAGATATAGGGGGTCATTATGACCCTGGCGGAACAAGTCCGCCAGGGCCGTGGGACGCGGTGGCACCGCCGACAGGCCGGCGGTGCCCCGCGGGGCATTCTGACCGCGGCGGCTCAGCCGCGGTCAGAGAAGGGAAACCGGCGGTCTCCCGCCGGTTTCCCGCTGCCCCAAAGGAATCCTCCAAGCCGGCGCAGCATGCTGCGCCGGCATGGGGATTCCGACTCCCCCTCCCGCCATCCAGTTCCTGGCGGTTCTCCCGCCGGGAACCGGATGGCGGGAGGGGGAGTCGCGGGGCCCCTGGGGGCCCCTGCCGTGCCCATGCCTATGGCATGGGCACGGCAGGGGCCCCCGTAAGAGGGCCCCTAAAAGTATTTCAGTGTCTGCAAAGCAGACACTGAAATACGCGACGGGTGCAACTGCACCCGTCGCACCTTCCCACTCCGCCGGCTCTATTACGAGCCGGCGTCATCGTGGGAAGGGAGTTTTCCCCTGGGCTGGCGGGCGGTCTTGTGAAGACCGCCCGCCAGCCCAGGGGAAAACTCGGAATACCCTCCGCGGTCTTACGACCGCGGAGCGGTATTTCGGAGGGGGGAAGCCTGGCGGGCGGCCTCCGCCGCCCGCCAGGCTCGGAATGAGGGCCATAGGCCTTGCAATAGTGAAAAACGAATTTAGCTGTATTTCCCTCTTAGGACATGTAAAACACATCAGTACATGTCCTACCTTTAACATACACTGCACTCTGTCCATGGGGCTACCTAGGGCCTACCTTAGGGGTACCTTACATATACAAAAAGGGAAGGTTTGGGCCTTACAAGTGGGTGCACTTGCCAGGTCGAATTGACAGTTTACAACTGCACACGCAGACACTCCAGTGGCAGGTCAGGGCCATGTTAACAGGGTACAACTAGTGCTGCAGGCCCACTAGTAGCATTTGATGTACATGTCCTGGACACCTGGAACTAGGCACTTACTAGTAGATCAAATATACCAATCATGGAAAAGCCATTTACACATGCAATTTACACAGGAAGCCCTAGCACTTTAGTTCTAGTCAGCAGTGGTAAAGTGCCCAGAGTACCAAAACCAGCACACAGTCAAAACATGGGAAGAAAAGGCAAAAAATAAATAAATAGGGGAGAACACACCAAAGATATCAATTAAAGAAGTGTGCTTATGATCAGCAGATACCTTGAAGAGTGCCTGATAAATAGCAGACAATGCATAAATGCTGTTTTTCTTGTGCAATCCCTCTTGTGGTGATAACAAGGTTTGGTGACCAGGGCCTCACATCTTTTGCTGTTTTGCTACTATTGAACCTGCGCCTGCACTGCTAATTCTACTGCATCTCCAAACAAATGTACCCCAGTTAAGTGCACAACGGCTTTGATGCTCGCCATTCCACATGCCTTCAAAGGTGCACAGTGACCAATTAGGGAAGCAGGTGACAAGGACAGACATGGTCTGTAGATGTGAAAGATAAACTTTTTTATAACTTTACAGATTTTTCAGGTGACAAAAACAGATAAATCAGTTTCAGGAAGATTTGCTTGATTCATTAGGGATTAAGCATCTAAATGAGAACAAAATATGTTGTACAGTTTTTAACTCAGTAACACATTTTGCAGCAGTATGTGCATTGAGCAAAAACTACGTACTTCATTTTGTATTAGATGGTAAGCTAAAATGGCCTGAAAATATGATTTACTGTATTTTTCACCACTTCAGAAAACATGACTCTTGGGAGCTGGCCCATGTTTAGATCCATTATTTTATAATATTCTATAATGTGTTTTATTCACACACATTTCTAATGAAAAAGAACAGCATTGTAAAATTATGTTGATGCACATAGTAATACTAGGTCTGGGCAGAACTCATGGAGTTTCAACCATGGAATTCTGCAGATTTCCCAAAAAATGCTGCAAGATTCTTTGGAACTCTGCAAATGGACAGAAGAATGCTCATCCTCCCATTCATGCTGCTTTTTCAAGCCAGTAGCGGGTACTCCACTGAAACATTATCATGCATGACTCCATACAGTGCCCAGCGGTGTGGCCATTTGGTTTTACCTGCTTTCTCTACTATTGTACATGGTGCTGGGCCTTTCTCTCAATCTACTTTCATCTGTGTCAGTCCTCCTCAGCCCACTCATCCACTCCTCATTTACTTTTTTTTAATCAGTGTGTTTGATTCTTTGTGTGTATTTTATATTTTTTTTAACTTTTTTGTGTTTTTTTTATTTCCCTTTCTTCCTTATTTTCCGCTTCCTTTAGTTCTTCCTTTCTGCTTTGCTTTTGTTCTACATCTGTTTTTTTTCACTCTACGCCATGCCAGAACAGGCAACAAGCAGCCGTGCTAATGTGGCCACTGCAATTTGCACACCTTCTGGTTGCTGGGCCTGCACAGGAGTGCAGCTGCATCCCATGTTTACAGAGGCAGGGTTGGCGCACTTGGTTTTTTGTGCAACTCCACCTGCCATCTATGCTTGCAGAGGCATCAGGCCTGGTAGAGAGTACACCCTGCGGGAGCATTGGCAGCTGTGGGGGAGGGTGCACTGGTGTGTGAGTCAAAGCACAGGATTGCAGCATACAAGGTTGCAGGGCTCAGTGAGACATTATTTTTTGTATTTTCAAAATGCTAGTTTTTTCAAATAGCATGTTGCTCACACTCAAAGGTAAGTTAACTTTACGCTATGAATAATATCTGATTGAGCTTGAGCTAACCAGATGTTCAGAGCTACCTACTCGTACTCATTGGTGCTCACTTAGGCTGATTATTTAAGGAGTGATGCAGACCCCTCTGTCATGTCACTAAGATATTGCTAATAGTATAAAAGGCAGTTAACATTCAAAGTGCCTTTCTTTATGTAGCTCATACAGTCCCATTTTCCCAATGATGTGAATTATGCATTGAACAGGGAGACTAAATTAGCCCATCAAAGGGGTTGGAGAAGCAATTTCATTTGTTGCAAGTTAGTAGTTCAAAATGTAGTTTAGGTTTAGAAAATTAGGAATAGAGTTTATGTTTAGGAATTTATGACTATGGAAATAGATGATCTGATTTGGAAAATACAATGTGACTGTGTGCCTGTCTATTTTTTTATTGGAGTTTATCTGTACCACTTATCTATTTTTATCTTCTTCATTTATTACATCAGCACCCAAGGGATAGAGGTGATCCACTCTGAGTTCAGGCCTAACAATTGTACTCGTAAATGCCCTTTCTGATATCCCAAAGTTGTAAACGTAGACGTTTGGTATAAGCTTAGACCAAACATCTAAGTTTCCCTTTGTGAATTGGGCCCTAAACGTCAGTAGAAGTTAATAATTAAACTAGAACACTTAACTTCTTAGTTCTCTTACCTGAATAGATGGAGTGATGGCTGCTACCTCTCGCAATCTACCAAAACCTTTAAAGGGGTTCCCAAGGTACTTTCTTAATAGTGGTGGCAGTAGTAGCAGGATACTATGCTAACAGGGAAGGTAAGACATCACAAGGAATGTCCCACTCCCACCTAGGTGAACTCCAACTGTAGGATTAATCAGAAGGGTTATCCATCAAAGGCAACTAGACTGAAAGAAAACACAGAATTATGAAGTTATTAAGTTACTTATATTGTAACATATCAAAGACTGAGAACAGACTACACCATAATCCAAAGAAGACAATAGAAATGAAACTAACAGTAGTAACATCTGAGTAATGGGGAGTTAACTAATTAATTCATGAAAACAATTCAAATGAAACTTACAAAATCCTCCATTGAGGATGAGTGGACTTAGGACTGGAGAAGGGTAAGGATGTAAGCGACACAAGGCCTGAATGATGATGTTGACAAATGTTGTTGTATATTACTATTATTCATGGGTGGGTAAGTGGGGCTAGTGTGGGCTATTGCTCAATTAAGAGAAGATTCAGCAGTGACTTTCACCACACCTGCCCCATCAAGAGTGTAAACCATTTATGGTGTACAATCATAAGTCACACCTTAATATATGAAACAGCCTGGAGGAAAAGGGTTAAGAGTTTGATGAATGGATGGGAACAGGGAGTTGAGAAAAGGTGTGACAAAGGCAAACACTACACAACAACAATATTCAAAATGGTGATGAGCAGCACATCATTATCATCAAATTTATTGTGAAAGAAAATGAAGGAATGACATAGTTCAGTTAAATGCATTGCAAGCAGTCCTTCAGCCCCAGAGACCCAAGCTATATCTAAATGTTCTGTCATCTACATTTGTAAAAAAACAAGTTATAGAGGAGTGAACCAACAAGTTCTAAAAATGATGATTGTTAAAAGAACAATGATACTATCTACAAATGCCTAATTGGGTGGTGCATCTGCATTCTTCTCAAAATATCCATCTTGGTTTCCTGGCTTAAACAGTCCAGAAAGGTAAGCAGGAGTGTTATGGAGGTTTCCCTTTTCATGTAGGAGAAGAGAAGGCCTATGGATTGTGTTAGACCTGACAGCCTTAGGGTGGTCACCCCTAACTTTTTGCCTGCCTCCCTCCACTTTTTGGACACTGTTTTTGCTGGCTTTTAGACTCTGCACACTTTACCACTGCTAACCAGTGCTAAAGTGCATATGCTCTCTCCCTTAAAACATGGTAACCTTGAATCATACCTGATTGAACTATTAACCCCTTCGCTGCCAGGCCTTTTCCCCGTCCTGTGCCGAGCCTTTTTTTGGCTATTTGGAGCAGTTTGCGCTTAGGCCCTCATAACTTTTTGTTCACATAAGCTACCCACGCCAAATTTGCGTCCTTTTTTTCCAACATCCTAGGGATTCTAGAGGTACCCAGACTTTGTGGGTTCCCCAGAAGGAGGCCAAGAAATTAGCCAAAAAACAGTGAAAATTTCATTTTTTTAAAAAAAATTGGAAAAATGGGCTGCAGAAGAAGGCTTGTGGTTTTTTCCCTGAAAAGGGCATCAACAAAGAGTTTGCGGTGATAAAATCACTAGCTTCCCAGCTTTCATGAACAGGCAGACTTGAATCAGAAAACCCAATTTTTCAACCCAATTTTGGCATTTTACTGGGACATACCCCATTTTTACGATTTTTTGTGCTTTCAGCCTCCTTCCAGTCAGTGACAGAAATGGGCATGAAACCAACGCTGGATCCCATAAACCGCAACATTTCTGAAAAGTAGACAAAATTCTGAATTCAGCAAGGGGTAATTTGTGTAGATCCTACAAGGGTTTCCTACAGAAAATAACAACTGAAAAAGAAAAATATTGAAATTGAGGTAAAAAAAACATCAATTTTTCTCTAAGTTTTACTCTGTAACTTTTTCCTGCAATGTCAGATTTTCGAAAGCAATATAACGTTACGTCTGCTGGACTCTTCTGGTTGCGGGGATATATAGGGCTTGTAGGTTCATCAAGAACTCTAGGTACCCAGAGCCAATAAATGACCTGCACCCTGCAGTGGGTTTTCATTCTATGCCGGGTATACAGCAATTCATTTGCTGAAATATAAAGAGTAAAAAATAGCTATCAAGAAAACCTTTGTATTTCCAAAATGGGCACAAGATAAGGTGTTGAGAAGCAGTGGTTATTTGCACATCTCTGAATTCCGGGGTGCCCATACTAGCATGTGAATTACAGGGCATTTCTCAAATAGACGTCTTTTTTACACACTGTCTTACATTTGGAAGGGAAAAATGTAGAGAAAGACAAGGGGCAATAACACTTGTTTTGCTATTCTATGTTCCCCCAAGTCTCCTGATAAAAATGATACCTCACTTGTGTGGGTAGGCCTAGCGCCCGCGACAGGAAACGCCCCAAAGCGCAACGTGGACACATCACAGAAAACAGACCTGTTTTTAGCAAAGCGCCTACCTGTAGATTTTGGCCTCTAGCTCAGCCGCCACCTAGGGAAACCTACCAAACCTGTGCATTTCTGAAAACTAGAGACCTAGGGGAATCCAAGATGGGGTGATTTGTGTGGCTCGGACCAGGTTCTGTTACCCAGAATCCTTTGCAAACCTCAAAATTTGGCTAAAAAAACACATGTTCCTCACATTTCTGTGGCAGAAATATCTGGAATCTGAGAGGAGCCACAAATTTCCTTCCACCCAGCGTTCCCCCACGTCTCCCGATAAAAATGATACCTCACTTGTGTGGGTAGGCCTAGCGCCCGCGACAGGAAACGCCCCAAAGCGCAATGTGGACACATCACAGAAAACAGACCTGTTTTTAGCAAAGTGCCTACCTGTAGATTTTGGCCTCTAGCTCAGCCGCCACCTAGGGAAACCTACCAAACCTGTGCATTTCTGAAAACTAGAGACCTAGGGGAATCCAAGATGGGGTGATTTGTGTGGCTCGGATCAGGTTCTGTTACCCAGAATCCTTTGCAAACCTCAAAATTTGGCTAAAAAAACACATGTTCCTCACATTTCTGTGGCAGAAAGTTCTGGAATCTGAGAGGAGCCACAAATTTCCTTCCACCCAGCGTTCCCCCACGTCTCCCGATAAAAATGATACCTCACTTGTGTGGGTAGGCCTAGCGCCCGCGACAGGAAACGCCCCAAAGCTCAACGTGGACACATCACAGAAAACAGACCTGTTTTTAGCAAAGTGCCTACCTGTAGATTTTGGCCTCTAGCTCAGCCGCCACGTAGGGAAACCTACCAAACCTGTGCATTTCTGAAAACTAGAGACCTAGGGGAATCCAAGATGGGGTGATTTTTGTGGCTCGGACCAGGTTCTGTTACCCAGAGTCCTTTGCAAACCTCAAAATTAGCTAAAAAAACACATGTTCCTCACATTTCTGTGGCAGAAAGTTCTGGAATCTGAGAGGAGCCACAAATTTCCTTCCACCCAGCGTTCCCCTACGTCTCCTGATAAAAATGATACCTCACTTGTGTGGGTAGGCCTAGCGCCCGCGACAGGAAACGCCCCAAAGCGCAATGTGGACACATCACAGAAAACAGACCTGTTTTTAGCAAAGTGCCTACCTGTAGATTTTGGCCTCTAGCTCAGCCGCCACCTAGGGAAACCTACCAAACCTGTGCATTTCTGAAAACTAGAGACCTAGGGGAATCCAAGATGGGGTGATTTGTGTGGCTCGGACCAGGTTCTGTTACCCAGAATCCTTTGCAAACCTCAAAATTTGGCTAGAAAAACACATGTTCCTCACATTTCTGTGGCAGAAAGTTCTGGAATATGAGAGGAGCCACAAATTTCCTTCCACCCAGCGTTCCCCCACGTCTCCCGATAAAAATGATACCTCACTTGTGTGGGTAGGCCTAGCGCCCGCGACAGGAAACGCCCCAAAGCGCAACGTGGACACATCACAGAAAACAGACCTGTTTTTAGCAAAGTGCCTACCTGTAGATTTTGGCCTCTAGCTCAGCCGCTACCTAGGGAAACCTACCAAACCTGTGCATTTCTGAAAACTAGAGACCTAGGGGAATCCAAGATGGGGTGATTTGTGTGGCTCGGATCAGGTTCTGTTACCCAGAATCCTTTGCAAACCTCAAAATTTGGCTAAAAAAACACATGTTCCTCACATTTCTGTGGCAGAAAGTTCTGGAATCTGAGAGGAGCCACAAATTTCCTTCCACCCAGCGTTCCCCCACGTCTCCCGATAAAAATGATACCTCACTTGTGTGGGTAGGCCTAGCGCCCGCGACAGGAAACGCCCCAAAGCTCAACGTGGACACATCACAGAAAACAGACCTGTTTTTAGCAAAGTGCCTACCTGTAGATTTTGGCCTCTAGCTCAGCCGCCACGTAGGGAAACCTACCAAACCTGTGCATTTCTGAAAACTAGAGACCTAGGGGAATCCAAGATGGGGTGATTTGTGTGGCTCGGACCAGGTTCTGTTACCCAGAGTCCTTTGCAAACCTCAAAATTAGCTAAAAAAACACATGTTCCTCACATTTCTGTGGCAGAAAGTTCTGGAATCTGAGAGGAGCCACAAATTTCCTTCCACCCAGCGTTCCCCTACGTCTCCTGATAAAAATGATACCTCACTTGTGTGGGTAGGCCTAGCGCCCGCGACAGGAAACGCCCCAAAGCGCAATGTGGACACATCACAGAAAACAGACCTGTTTTTAGCAAAGTGCCTACCTGTAGATTTTGGCCTCTAGCTCAGCCGCCACCTAGGGAAACCTACCAAACCTGTGCATTTCTGAAAACTAGAGACCTAGGGGAATCCAAGATGGGGTGATTTGTGTGGCTCGGACCAGGTTCTGTTACCCAGAATCCTTTGCAAACCTCAAAATTTGGCTAGAAAAACACATGTTCCTCACATTTCTGTGGCAGAAAGTTCTGGAATCTGAGAGGAGCCACAAATTTCCTTCCACCCAGCGTTCCCCCACGTCTCCCGATAAAAATGATACCTCACTTGTGTGGGTAGGCCTAGCGCCCGCGACAGGAAACGCCCCAAAGCGCAACGTGGACACATCACAGAAAACAGACCTGTTTTTAGCAAAGTGCCTACCTGTAGATTTTGGCCTCTAGCTCAGCCGCCACCTAGGGAAACCTACCAAACCTGTGCATTTCTGAAAACTAGAGACCTAGGGGAATCCAAGATGGGGTGATTTGTGTGGCTCGGACCAGGTTATGTTACCCAGAATCCTTTGCAAACCTCAAAATTTGGCTAAAAAAACACATGTTCCTCACATTTCTGTGGCAGAAAGTTCTGGAATCTGAGAGGAGCCACAAATTTCCTTCCACCCAGCGTTCCCCCACGTCTCCCGATAAAAATGATACCTCACTTGTGTGGGTAGGCCTAGCGCCCGCGACAGGAAACGCCCCAAAGCGCAACGTGGACACATCACAGAAAACAGACCTGTTTTTAGCAAAGTGCCTACCTGTAGATTTTGGCCTCTAGCTCAGCCGCCACCTAGGGAAACCTACCAAACCTGTGCATTTCTGAAAACTAGAGACCTAGGGGAATCCAAGATGGGGTAATTTGTGTGGCTCGGACCAGGTTCTGTTACCCAGAGTCCTTTGCAAACCTCAAAATTAGCTAAAAAAACACATGTTCCTCACATTTCTGTGGCAGAAAGTTCTGGAATCTGAGAGGAGCCACAAATTTCCTTCCACCCAGCGTTCCCCTACGTCTCCTGATAAAAATGATACCTCACTTGTGTGGGTAGGCCTAGCGCCCGCGACAGGAAACGCCCCAAAGCGCAATGTGGACACATCACAGAAAACAGACCTGTTTTTAGCAAAGTGCCTACCTGTAGATTTTGGCCTCTAGCTCAGCCGCCACCTAGGGAAACCTACCAAACCTGTGCATTTCTGAAAACTAGAGACCTAGGGGAATCCAAGATGGGGTGATTTGTGTGGCTCGGACCAGGTTCTGTTACCCAGAATCCTTTGCAAACCTCAAAATTTGGCTAGAAAAACACATGTTCCTCACATTTCTGTGGCAGAAAGTTCTGGAATCTGAGAGGAGCCACAAATTTCCTTCCACCCAGCGTTCCCCCACGTCTCCCGATAAAAATGATACCTCACTTGTGTGGGTAGGCCTAGCGCCCGCGACAGGAAACGCCCCAAAGCGCAACGTGGACACATCACAGAAAACAGACCTGTTTTTAGCAAAGTGCCTACCTGTAGATTTTGGCCTCTAGCTCAGCCGCCACCTAGGGAAACCTACCAAACCTGTGCATTTCTGAAAACTAGAGACCTAGGGGAATCCAAGATGGGGTGATTTGTGTGGCTCGGACCAGGTTATGTTACCCAGAATCCTTTGCAAACCTCAAAATTTGGCTAAAAAAACACATGTTCCTCACATTTCTGTGGCAGAAAGTTCTGGAATCTGAGAGGAGCCACAAATTTCCTTCCACCCAGCGTTCCCCCACGTCTCCCGATAAAAATGATACCTCACTTGTGTGGGTAGGCCTAGCGCCCGCGACAGGAAACGCCCCAAAGCGCAACGTGGACACATCACAGAAAACAGACCTGTTTTTAGCAAAGTGCCTACCTGTAGATTTTGGCCTCTAGCTCAGCCGCCACGTAGGGAAACCTACCAAACCTGTGCATTTCTGAAAACTAGAGACCTAGGGGAATCCAAGATGGGGTGATTTGTGTGGCTCGGACCAGGTTCTGTTACCCAGAGTCCTTTGCAAACCTCAAAATTAGCTAAAAAAACACATGTTCCTCACATTTCTGTGGCAGAAAGTTCTGGAATCTGAGAGGAGCCACAAATTTCCTTCCACCCAGCGTTCCCCTACGTCTCCTGATAAAAATGATACCTCACTTGTGTGGGTAGGCCTAGCGCCCGCGACAGGAAACGCCCCAAAGCGCAATGTGGACACATCACAGAAAACAGACCTGTTTTTAGCAAAGTGCCTACCTGTAGATTTTGGCCTCTAGCTCAGCCGCCACCTAGGGAAACCTACCAAACCTGTGCATTTCTGAAAACTAGAGACCTAGGGGAATCCAAGATGGGGTGATTTGTGTGGCTCGGACCAGGTTCTGTTACCCAGAATCCTTTGCAAACCTCAAAATTTGGCTAGAAAAACACATGTTCCTCACATTTCTGTGGCAGAAAGTTCTGGAATCTGAGAGGAGCCACAAATTTCCTTCCACCCAGCGTTCCCCCACGTCTCCCGATAAAAATGATACCTCACTTGTGTGGGTAGGCCTAGCGCCCGCGACAGGAAACGCCCCAAAGCGCAACGTGGACACATCACAGAAAACAGACCTGTTTTTAGCAAAGTGCCTACCTGTAGATTTTGGCCTCTAGCTCAGCCGCCACCTAGGGAAACCTACCAAACCTGTGCATTTCTGAAAACTAGAGACCTAGGGGAATCCAAGATGGGGTGATTTGTGTGGCTCGGACCAGGTTATGTTACCCAGAATCCTTTGCAAACCTCAAAATTTGGCTAAAAAAACACATGTTCCTCACATTTCTGTGGCAGAAAGTTCTGGAATCTGAGAGGAGCCACAAATTTCCTTCCACCCAGCGTTCCCCCACGTCTCCCGATAAAAATGATACCTCACTTGTGTGGGTAGGCCTAGCGCCCGCGACAGGAAACGCCCCAAAGCGCAACGTGGACACATCACAGAAAACAGACCTGTTTTTAGCAAAGTGCCTACCTGTAGATTTTGGCCTCTAGCTCAGCCGCCACCTAGGGAAACCTACCAAACCTGTGCATTTCTGAAAACTAGAGACCTAGGGGAATCCAAGATGGGGTGATTTGTGTGGCTCGGACCAGGTTCTGTTACCCAGAATCCTTTGCAAACCTCAAAATTTGGCTAGAAAAACACATGTTCCTCACATTTCTGTGGCAGAAAGTTCTGGAATCTGAGAGGAGCCACACATTTCCTTCCACCCAGCGTTCCCCCACGTCTCCCGATAAAAATGATACCTCACTTGTGTGGGTAGGCCTAGCGCCCGCGACAGGAAACGCCCCAAAGCGCAACGTGGACACATCACAGAAAACAGACCTGTTTTTAGCAAAGTGCCTACCTGTAGATTTTGGCCTCTAGCTCAGCCGCCACCTAGGGAAACCTACCAAACCTGTGCATTTCTGAAAACTAGAGACCTAGGGGAATCCAAGATGGGGTGATTTGTGTGGCTCGGACCAGGTTATGTTACCCAGAATCCTTTGCAAACCTCAAAATTTGGCTAAAAAAACACATGTTCCTCACATTTCTGTGGCAGAAAGTTCTGGAATCTGAGAGGAGCCACAAATTTCCTTCCACCCAGCGTTCCCCCACGTCTCCCTATAAAAATGATACCTCACTTGTGTGGGTAGGCCTAGCGCCCGCGACAGGAAACGCCCCAAAGCGCAACGTGGACACATCACAGAAAACAGACCTGTTTTTAGCAAAGTGCCTACCTGTAGATTTTGGCCTCTAGCTCAGCCGCCACCTAGGGAAACCTACCAAACCTGTGCATTTCTGAAAACTAGAGACTTAGGGGAATCCAAGATGGGGTGATTTGTGTGGCTCTGGACCAGGTTCTGTTACCCAGAATCCTTTGCAAACCTCAAAATTTGGCTAAAAAAACACATGTTACTCACATTTCTGTGGCAGAAAGTTCTGGAATCTGAGAGGAGCCACAAATTTCCTTCCACCCAGCGTTCCCCCACGTCTCCCGATAAAAATGATACCTCACTTGTGTGGGTAGGCCTAGCGCCCGCGACAGGAAACGCCCCAAAGCGCAATGTGGACACATCACAGAAAACAGACCTGTTTTTAGCAAAGTGCCTACCTGTAGATTTTGGCCTCTAGCTCAGCCGCCACCTAGGGAAACCTACCAAACCTGTGCATTTCTGAAAACTAGAGACTTAGGGGAATCCAAGATGGGGTGATTTGTGTGGCTCTGGACCAGGTTCTGTTACCCAGAATCCTTTGCAAACCTCAAAATTTGGCTAAAAAAACACATGTTACTCACATTTCTGTGGCAGAAAGTTCTGGAATCTGAGAGGAGCCACAAATTTCCTTCCACCCAGCGTTCCCCCACGTCTCCCGATAAAAATGATACCTCACTTGTGTGGGTAGGCCTAGCGCCCGCGACAGGAAACGCCCCAAAGCGCAACATGGACACATCACAGAAAACAGACCTGTTTTTAGCAAAGTGCCTACCTGTAGATTTTGGCCTCTAGCTCAGCCGCCACGTAGGGAAACCTACCAAACCTGTGCATTTCTGAAAACTAGAGACCTAGGGGAATCCAAGATGGGGTGATTTGTGTGGCTCGGACCAGGTTCTGTTACCCAGAATCCTTTGCAAACCTCAAAATTTGGCTAAAAAAACACATGTTCCTCACATTTCTGTGGCAGAAAGTTCTGGAATCTGAGAGGAGCCACAAATGTCCTTCCACCCAGCGTTCCCCCACGTCTCCCGATAAAAATGATACCTCACTTGTGTGGGTAGGCCTAGCGCCCGCGACAGGAAACGCCCCAAAGCGCAATGTGGACACATCACAGAAAACAGACCTGTTTTTAGCAAAGTGCCTACCTGTAGATTTTGGCCTCTAGCTCAGTCGCCACCTAGGGAAACCTACCAAACCTGTGCATTTCTGAAAACTAGAGACCTAGGGGAATCCAAGATGGGGTGATTTGTGTGGCTCGGACCAGGTTCTGTTACCCAGAATCCTTTGCAAACCTCAAAATTTGGCTAAAAAAACACATGTTCCTCACATTTCTGTGGCAGAAAGTTCTGGAATCTGAGAGGAGCCACGAATTTCCTTCCACCCAGCGTTCCCCCACGTCTCCCGATAAAAATGATACCTCACTTGTGTGGGTAGGCCTAGCGCCCGCGACAGGAAACGCCCCAAAGAGCAACGTGGACACATCACAGAAAACAGACCTGTTTTTAGCAAAGTGCCTACCTGTAGATTTTGGCCTCTAGCTCAGCCGCCAACAAGGGAAACCTACCAAACCTGTGCATTTCTGAAAACTAGAGACCTAGGGGAATCCAAGATGGGGTGATTTGTGTGGCTCGGACCAGGTTCTGTTACCCAGAATCCTTTGCAAACCTCAAAATGTGCTAAAAAAACACATGTTACTCACATTTCTGTGGCAGAAAGTTCTGGAATCTGAGAGGAGCCACAAATTTCCTCCCACCCAGCGTTCCCCCACGTCTCCCGATAAAAATGATACCTCACTTGTGTGGGTAGGCCTAGCGCCCGCGACAGGAAACGCCCCAAAGCGCAATGTGGACACATCACAGAAAACAGACCTGTTTTTAGCAAAGTGCCTACCTGTAGATTTTGGCCTCTAGCTCAGCCGCCACCTAGGGAAACCTACCAAACCTGTGCATTTCTGAAAACTAGAGACTTAGGGGAATCCAAGATGGGGTGATTTGTGTGGCTCTGGACCAGGTTTTGTTACCCAGAATCCTTTGCAAACCTCAAAATTTGGCTAAAAAAACACATGTTACTCACATTTCTGTGGCAGAAAGTTCTGGAATCTGAGAGGAGCCACAAATTTCCTTCCACCCAGCGTTCCCCCACGTCTCCCGATAAAAATGATACCTCACTTGTGTGGGTAGGCCTAGCGCCCGCGACAGGAAACGCCCCAAAGCGCAACATGGACACATCACAGAAAACAGACCTGTTTTTAGCAAAGTGCCTACCTGTAGATTTTGGCCTCTAGCTCAGCCGCCACGTAGGGAAACCTACCAAACCTGTGCATTTCTGAAAACTAGAGACCTAGGGGAATCCAAGATGGGGTGATTTGTGTGGCTCGGACCAGGTTCTGTTACCCAGAATCCTTTGCAAACCTCAAAATTTGGCTAAAAAAACACATGTTCCTCACATTTCTGTGGCAGAAAGTTCTGGAATCTGAGAGGAGCCACAAATGTCCTTCCACCCAGCGTTCCCCCACGTCTCCCGATAAAAATGATACCTCACTTGTGTGGGTAGGCCTAGCGCCCGCGACAGGAAACGCCCCAAAGCGCAACGTGGACACATCACAGAAAACAGACCTGTTTTTAGCAAAGTGCCTACCTGTAGATTTTGGCCTCTAGCTCAGTCGCCACCTAGGGAAACCTACCAAACCTGTGCATTTCTGAAAACTAGAGACCTAGGGGAATCCAAGATGGGGTGATTTGTGTGGCTCGGACCAGGTTCTGTTACCCAGAATCCTTTGCAAACCTCAAAATTTGGCTAAAAAAACACATGTTCCTCACATTTCTGTGGCAGAAAGTTCTGGAATCTGAGAGGAGCCACGAATTTCCTTCCACCCAGCGTTCCCCCACGTCTCCCGATAAAAATGATACCTCACTTGTGTGGGTAGGCCTAGCGCCCGCGACAGGAAACGCCCCAAAGCGCAACGTGGACACATCACAGAAAACAGACCTGTTTTTAGCAAAGTGCCTACCTGTAGATTTTGGCCTCTAGCTCAGCCGCCACCTAGGGAAACCTACCAAACCTGTGCATTTCTGAAAACTAGAGACCTAGGGGAATCCAAGATGGGGTGATTTGTGTGGCTCGGACCAGGTTATGTTACCCAGAATCCTTTGCAAACCTCAAAATTTGGCTAAAAAAACACATGTTCCTCACATTTCTGTGGCAGAAAGTTCTGGAATCTGAGAGGAGCCACAAATTTCCTTCCACCCAGCGTTCCCCCACGTCTCCCGATAAAAATGATACCTCACTTGTGTGGGTAGGCCTAGCGCCCGCGACAGGAAACGCCCCAAAGCGCAACGTGGACACATCACAGAAAACAGACCTGTTTTTAGCAAAGTGCCTACCTGTAGATTTTGGCCTCTAGCTCAGCCGCCACGTAGGGAAACCTACCAAACCTGTGCATTTCTGAAAACTAGAGACCTAGGGGAATCCAAGATGGGGTGATTTGTGTGGCTCGGACCAGGTTCTGTTACCCAGAGTCCTTTGCAAACCTCAAAATTAGCTAAAAAAACACATGTTCCTCACATTTCTGTGGCAGAAAGTTCTGGAATCTGAGAGGAGCCACAAATTTCCTTCCACCCAGCGTTCCCCTACGTCTCCTGATAAAAATGATACCTCACTTGTGTGGGTAGGCCTAGCGCCCGCGACAGGAAACGCCCCAAAGCGCAATGTGGACACATCACAGAAAACAGACCTGTTTTTAGCAAAGTGCCTACCTGTAGATTTTGGCCTCTAGCTCAGCCGCCACCTAGGGAAACCTACCAAACCTGTGCATTTCTGAAAACTAGAGACCTAGGGGAATCCAAGATGGGGTGATTTGTGTGGCTCGGACCAGGTTCTGTTACCCAGAATCCTTTGCAAACCTCAAAATTTGGCTAGAAAAACACATGTTCCTCACATTTCTGTGGCAGAAAGTTCTGGAATCTGAGAGGAGCCACAAATTTCCTTCCACCCAGCGTTCCCCCACGTCTCCCGATAAAAATGATACCTCACTTGTGTGGGTAGGCCTAGCGCCCGCGACAGGAAACGCCCCAAAGCGCAACGTGGACACATCACAGAAAACAGACCTGTTTTTAGCAAAGTGCCTACCTGTAGATTTTGGCCTCTAGCTCAGCCGCCACCTAGGGAAACCTACCAAACCTGTGCATTTCTGAAAACTAGAGACCTAGGGGAATCCAAGATGGGGTGATTTGTGTGGCTCGGACCAGGTTATGTTACCCAGAATCCTTTGCAAACCTCAAAATTTGGCTAAAAAAACACATGTTCCTCACATTTCTGTGGCAGAAAGTTCTGGAATCTGAGAGGAGCCACAAATTTCCTTCCACCCAGCGTTCCCCCACGTCTCCCGATAAAAATGATACCTCACTTGTGTGGGTAGGCCTAGCGCCCGCGACAGGAAACGCCCCAAAGCGCAACGTGGACACATCACAGAAAACAGACCTGTTTTTAGCAAAGTGCCTACCTGTAGATTTTGGCCTCTAGCTCAGCCGCCACCTAGGGAAACCTACCAAACCTGTGCATTTCTGAAAACTAGAGACCTAGGGGAATCCAAGATGGGGTGATTTGTGTGGCTCGGACCAGGTTCTGTTACCCAGAATCCTTTGCAAACCTCAAAATTTGGCTAGAAAAACACATGTTCCTCACATTTCTGTGGCAGAAAGTTCTGGAATCTGAGAGGAGCCACACATTTCCTTCCACCCAGCGTTCCCCCACGTCTCCCGATAAAAATGATACCTCACTTGTGTGGGTAGGCCTAGCGCCCGCGACAGGAAACGCCCCAAAGCGCAACGTGGACACATCACAGAAAACAGACCTGTTTTTAGCAAAGTGCCTACCTGTAGATTTTGGCCTCTAGCTCAGCCGCCACCTAGGGAAACCTACCAAACCTGTGCATTTCTGAAAACTAGAGACCTAGGGGAATCCAAGATGGGGTGATTTGTGTGGCTCGGACCAGGTTATGTTACCCAGAATCCTTTGCAAACCTCAAAATTTGGCTAAAAAAACACATGTTCCTCACATTTCTGTGGCAGAAAGTTCTGGAATCTGAGAGGAGCCACAAATTTCCTTCCACCCAGCGTTCCCCCACGTCTCCCTATAAAAATGATACCTCACTTGTGTGGGTAGGCCTAGCGCCCGCGACAGGAAACGCCCCAAAGCGCAACGTGGACACATCACAGAAAACAGACCTGTTTTTAGCAAAGTGCCTACCTGTAGATTTTGGCCTCTAGCTCAGCCGCCACCTAGGGAAACCTACCAAACCTGTGCATTTCTGAAAACTAGAGACTTAGGGGAATCCAAGATGGGGTGATTTGTGTGGCTCTGGACCAGGTTCTGTTACCCAGAATCCTTTGCAAACCTCAAAATTTGGCTAAAAAAACACATGTTACTCACATTTCTGTGGCAGAAAGTTCTGGAATCTGAGAGGAGCCACAAATTTCCTTCCACCCAGCGTTCCCCCACGTCTCCCGATAAAAATGATACCTCACTTGTGTGGGTAGGCCTAGCGCCCGCGACAGGAAACGCCCCAAAGCGCAATGTGGACACATCACAGAAAACAGACCTGTTTTTAGCAAAGTGCCTACCTGTAGATTTTGGCCTCTAGCTCAGCCGCCACCTAGGGAAACCTACCAAACCTGTGCATTTCTGAAAACTAGAGACTTAGGGGAATCCAAGATGGGGTGATTTGTGTGGCTCTGGACCAGGTTCTGTTACCCAGAATCCTTTGCAAACCTCAAAATTTGGCTAAAAAAACACATGTTACTCACATTTCTGTGGCAGAAAGTTCTGGAATCTGAGAGGAGCCACAAATTTCCTTCCACCCAGCGTTCCCCCACGTCTCCCGATAAAAATGATACCTCACTTGTGTGGGTAGGCCTAGCGCCCGCGACAGGAAACGCCCCAAAGCGCAACATGGACACATCACAGAAAACAGACCTGTTTTTAGCAAAGTGCCTACCTGTAGATTTTGGCCTCTAGCTCAGCCGCCACGTAGGGAAACCTACCAAACCTGTGCATTTCTGAAAACTAGAGACCTAGGGGAATCCAAGATGGGGTGATTTGTGTGGCTCGGACCAGGTTCTGTTACCCAGAATCCTTTGCAAACCTCAAAATTTGGCTAAAAAAACACATGTTCCTCACATTTCTGTGGCAGAAAGTTCTGGAATCTGAGAGGAGCCACAAATGTCCTTCCACCCAGCGTTCCCCCACGTCTCCCGATAAAAATGATACCTCACTTGTGTGGGTAGGCCTAGCGCCCGCGACAGGAAACGCCCCAAAGCGCAATGTGGACACATCACAGAAAACAGACCTGTTTTTAGCAAAGTGCCTACCTGTAGATTTTGGCCTCTAGCTCAGTCGCCACCTAGGGAAACCTACCAAACCTGTGCATTTCTGAAAACTAGAGACCTAGGGGAATCCAAGATGGGGTGATTTGTGTGGCTCGGACCAGGTTCTGTTACCCAGAATCCTTTGCAAACCTCAAAATTTGGCTAAAAAAACACATGTTCCTCACATTTCTGTGGCAGAAAGTTCTGGAATCTGAGAGGAGCCACGAATTTCCTTCCACCCAGCGTTCCCCCACGTCTCCCGATAAAAATGATACCTCACTTGTGTGGGTAGGCCTAGCGCCCGCGACAGGAAACGCCCCAAAGAGCAACGTGGACACATCACAGAAAACAGACCTGTTTTTAGCAAAGTGCCTACCTGTAGATTTTGGCCTCTAGCTCAGCCGCCAACAAGGGAAACCTACCAAACCTGTGCATTTCTGAAAACTAGAGACCTAGGGGAATCCAAGATGGGGTGATTTGTGTGGCTCGGACCAGGTTCTGTTACCCAGAATCCTTTGCAAACCTCAAAATGTGCTAAAAAAACACATGTTACTCACATTTCTGTGGCAGAAAGTTCTGGAATCTGAGAGGAGCCACAAATTTCCTCCCACCCAGCGTTCCCCCACGTCTCCCGATAAAAATGATACCTCACTTGTGTGGGTAGGCCTAGCGCCCGCGACAGGAAACGCCCCAAAGCGCAATGTGGACACATCACAGAAAACAGACCTGTTTTTAGCAAAGTGCCTACCTGTAGATTTTGGCCTCTAGCTCAGCCGCCACCTAGGGAAACCTACCAAACCTGTGCATTTCTGAAAACTAGAGACTTAGGGGAATCCAAGATGGGGTGATTTGTGTGGCTCTGGACCAGGTTTTGTTACCCAGAATCCTTTGCAAACCTCAAAATTTGGCTAAAAAAACACATGTTACTCACATTTCTGTGGCAGAAAGTTCTGGAATCTGAGAGGAGCCACAAATTTCCTTCCACCCAGCGTTCCCCCACGTCTCCCGATAAAAATGATACCTCACTTGTGTGGGTAGGCCTAGCGCCCGCGACAGGAAACGCCCCAAAGCGCAACATGGACACATCACAGAAAACAGACCTGTTTTTAGCAAAGTGCCTACCTGTAGATTTTGGCCTCTAGCTCAGCCGCCACGTAGGGAAACCTACCAAACCTGTGCATTTCTGAAAACTAGAGACCTAGGGGAATCCAAGATGGGGTGATTTGTGTGGCTCGGACCAGGTTCTGTTACCCAGAATCCTTTGCAAACCTCAAAATTTGGCTAAAAAAACACATGTTCCTCACATTTCTGTGGCAGAAAGTTCTGGAATCTGAGAGGAGCCACAAATGTCCTTCCACCCAGCGTTCCCCCACGTCTCCCGATAAAAATGATACCTCACTTGTGTGGGTAGGCCTAGCGCCCGCGACAGGAAACGCCCCAAAGCGCAACGTGGACACATCACAGAAAACAGACCTGTTTTTAGCAAAGTGCCTACCTGTAGATTTTGGCCTCTAGCTCAGTCGCCACCTAGGGAAACCTACCAAACCTGTGCATTTCTGAAAACTAGAGACCTAGGGGAATCCAAGATGGGGTGATTTGTGTGGCTCGGACCAGGTTCTGTTACCCAGAATCCTTTGCAAACCTCAAAATTTGGCTAAAAAAACACATGTTCCTCACATTTCTGTGGCAGAAAGTTCTGGAATCTGAGAGGAGCCACGAATTTCCTTCCACCCAGCGTTCCCCCACGTCTCCCGATAAAAATGATACCTCACTTGTGTGGGTAGGCCTAGCGCCCGCGACAGGAAACGCCCCAAAGCGCAACGTGGACACATCACAGAAAACAGACCTGTTTTTAGCAAAGTGCCTACCTGTAGATTTTGGCCTCTAGCTCAGCCGCCAACAAGGGAAACCTACCAAACCTGTGCATTTCTGAAAACTAGAGACCTAGGGGAATCCAAGATGGGGTGATTTGTGTGGCTCGGACCAGGTTCTGTTACCCAGAATCCTTTGCAAACCTCAAAATGTGGCTAAAAAAACACATGTTCCTCACATTTCTGTGGCAGAAAGTTCTGGAATCTGAGAGGAGCCACAAATTTCCTTCCACCCAGCGTTCCCCCACGTCTCCCGATAAAAATGATACCTCACTTGTGTGGGTAGGCCTAGCGCCCGCGACAGGAAACGCCCCAAAGCGCAACATGGACACATCAAAGAAAACAGACCTGTTTTTAGCAAAGTGCCTACCTGTAGATTTTGGCATCTAGCTCAGCCGCCACGTAGGGAAACCTACCAAACCTGTGCATTTCTGAAAACTAGAGACCTAGGGGAATCCAAGATGGGGTGATTTGTGTGGCTCGGACCAGGTTCTGTTACCCAGAATCCTTTGCAAACCTCAAAATTTGGCTAAAAAAACACATGTTCCTCACATTTCTGTGGCAGAAAGTTCTGGAATCTGAGAGGAGCCACAAATGTCCTTCCACCCAGCGTTCCCCCACGTCTCCCGATAAAAATGATACCTCACTTGTGTGGGTAGGCCTAGCGCCCGCGACAGGAAACGCCCCAAAGCGCAACGTGGACACATCACAGAAAACAGACCTGTTTTTAGCAAAGTGCCTACCTGTAGATTTTGGCCTCTAGCTCAGTCGCCACCTAGGGAAACCTACCAAACCTGTGCATTTCTGAAAACTAGAGACCTAGGGGAATCCAAGATGGGGTGATTTGTGTGGCTCGGACCAGGTTCTGTTACCCAGAATCCTTTGCAAACCTCAAAATTTGGCTAAAAAAACACATGTTCCTCACATTTCTGTGGCAGAAAGTTCTGGAATCTGAGAGGAGCCACGAATTTCCTTCCACCCAGCGTTCCCCCACGTCTCCCGATAAAAATGATACCTCACTTGTGTGGGTAGGCCTAGCGCCCGCGACAGGAAACGCCCCAAAGCGCAACGTGGACACATCACAGAAAACAGACCTGTTTTTAGCAAAGTGCCTACCTGTAGATTTTGGCCTCTAGCTCAGCCGCCAACAAGGGAAACCTACCAAACCTGTGCATTTCTGAAAACTAGAGACCTAGGGGAATCCAAGATGGGGTGATTTGTGTGGCTCGGACCAGGTTCTGTTACCCAGAATCCTTTGCAAACCTCAAAATGTGGCTAAAAAAACACATGTTCCTCACATTTCTGTGGCAGAAAGTTCTGGAATCTGAGAGGAGCCACAAATTTCCTTCCACCCAGCGTTCCCCCACGTCTCCCGATAAAAATGATACCTCACTTGTGTGGGTAGGCCTAGCGCCCGCGACAGAAAACGCCCCAAAGCGCAACGTGGACACATCACAGAAAACAGACCTGTTTTTAGCAAAGTGCCTACCTGTAGGTTTTGGCCTCTAGCTCAGCCGCCACCTAGGGAAACCTACCAAACCTGTGCATTTCTGAAAACTAGAGACCTAGGGGAATCCAAGATGGGGTGATTTGTGTGGCTCGGACCAGGTTCTGTTACCCAGAATGCTTTGCAAACCTCAAAATTTGGCTAAAAAAACACATGTTCCTCACATTTCTGTGGCAGAAAGTTCTGGAATCTGAGAGGAGCCACAAATTTCCTTGCACCCAGCATTCCCCCAAGTCTCCCGATAAAAATGATACCTCACTTGCGTGGGTAGGCCTAGCGCCTGCGACAGGAAACGCCCCAAAGCGCAACGTGGACACCACCAAAATTTTGGAAGAAAACAGAGGTGTTTTTTGCGAAGTGACTACCTGTAGATTTTGGCCTCTAGCTCAGCCGGCACCTAGGGAAACCTACCAAACCTGTACATTTCTGAAAACTAGAGACCTAGGGGAATCCAAGGAGGGGTGACTGGCGGGGCTCGGACCAGGTTCTGTTACCCAGAATCCTTTGCAAAGCTCAAAATTTGGCTAAAAAAACACATGTTCCTCACATTTCTGTGGCAGAAAGTTCTGGAATCTGAGAGGGGCCACAAATTTCCTTCCACCCAGCGTTCCCCCACGTCTCCCGATAAAAATGATACCTCACTTGTGTGGGTGGGCCAGGTGCCTCCAACAGAATAAGGCCCAAAACTTGTAGAGATACAGGGGATAGTACTGCGAGTTTATAAGGACATATTCTTTTATACATCTTTAGACTGACTCTGCTTTGGGGACCCACATACATGAGGTGTCATTTTATTTGGGAGACTGAGGGGAACACTGGGGAGTAGGAATTTTGTGCTGGAGTGGTGATCGTACGAAGAAAAGAAAATTTTTTTAAGCACATTTTGAGGTTTACAGAGGAGTCTGGGTAAGAAAATGTTGGGGGATCCACGCAAGCCACTCCTCCCTGGACTCCTTGGGGTGTCTAGTTTTAAAAAATGTCTGGGTTTGGTAGGTTTCCCTAGATGAAGGCCGCACACAGGACCAAAAACATAGGTGCCCTCTCCCCCCCCAAACACAGGTAGTTTTGTAATATATCATTTTGATGTGCCCACATACGTCCGTGATGTGCCAAACACTAAAATTTTGAAAAGAAACACACTTAGGTTATGTGAAAAAGACCCCTCACCCACCAACCAAGTTGGTGGCATGCTTCATCATCGGGGTCCCACCTGAGGCACCTAGTGTGTCATAGGTGTGCTGCGACGCCTGATTACAGCGGAGCAGGTTTGGTCATTTTTACCACACATACTGGTTGGATTTGGCACGAGGGTGAGTGATGGTTCAGTGGATCAAATTTTACTAACAAGAGCTTTCACAAAAATGAAAAGCACTGTTAGTAACTGAAAGGCAAAAAACTGAACCAATGACTCACAGCTCGTGAGCTGTAAAGCCGCGACAAGGCACCAACCGCTTTACAGTCCATTCACACAACTTTCATACATGACACACACAAGGCCATTCACACCGCCAGCCACAGGCCCAGCACATTACAACACTCACATCGACAGACAGCGCCACTCAAGGGCCCATCACTTACATACGCCCACATGCCTGATACAACAATCACACCAGCTGATGGGAGTGTGTGGACTGGTGTTTGGCTGGCAGTGTGTTGCAGTAGCCAACATCAAGTCAATATGTACAGTCTCAGCCAAGCCCCACTCCACACACAATGGCATCATATATATTTATTTTTTTTAAACAGAGGAACCCCTAACTAAGTAGAAAGAATTACAAAACAACAAACACAAAAGCTCTAACTAAGAACATGACAGAAATGCTAACCATGAAACTAAACACATGAAAATACAAAACAGACATGAGTTTACACTCATGGTTGTTCCCAGAAATTATTCTGGGTGTGGTAATTCTTAAAACAAGCACCGACACACAGCCCAGGCTTTGAAGGACAATCTGGGCAGTACATTCGAGACTCCCTCCGGATACCTCTTCGAAAACACACTCTACATTTCTTAGCTGGAAAGTCTTTTTTGGGTGTGGGAGGAATGTGCTCAGCAAAGTGGCGATCTTTCAATCTAGCCACATCCTCCACCACTGCTTCTCTAGGAACTCTGGCCTGTTCCACCACAATAAGGCTCTCTATCACTGACTCCTGAAATTTCACAAATGTCATCTTTGAGTCTGGAGACCTATCCCTAAACACAATAAAAGCATTGAAGGTTGCTAAGTGGAAGAGGTGAAGTGCTAACTTCTTATACCAAACATAAGACTTACGAATAGCAGTATAAGGTTCCAACCTCTGGTCAACTCTATCTACACCTCCCATGTGCTTATTATAATCTAAAATGCACACAGGTTTGCGCACTTCAGCAACCTGGCCCCAAACAGTCACAGGGGAAGTACTCTCATCATGGATGGTACTTAGCATGTAGACATCCCTCTTGTCTGAAAATTTCAAAGCTAGCAGCTCCTCATTCCGCAAGGCACAGCACTGTCCCCTCTCAAGTTTTTTACAGACAAGCTCCCTTGGATAGCCTTTCCGGTTAGAACGGATTGTGCCACAAGCAACTGTGTCCACTCTAAACAATTCCTTGAACAACTGCACACCAGTGTAGAAGTTATCTACATACAAATGGTGACCTTTGTTGAACAGTCGTCTACCAAGATCCCACACAATTTTCTCAGTAACTCCAAAAGTGGGAGGACAACCAGGGGGGTCAATATTGGAATCCCTACCAGTGTACACACGGAAACTATACACATATCCTGTCCTACTTTCAGACAGCATATACAATTTAATTCCATATCGTGCCCTTTTGCTAGGAATGTACTGCCTAAAAAACAAACGACCCTTGAAGAGGACCAAAGACTCGTCCACACTTATCTCTTTGCCTGGAACATAGACCTCCGAAAACCGATCTACAAAATGATCAAGGACAGGCCTAATCTTAAAAAGACGGTCAGAATCTGGGTGATCTTGTGGCAAGGCTAATGCATTGTCAACAAAATGCAGCATCCTAAGAAGAAGCAAATACCGATTACGACTCATGGTAGCTGGAAATATAGCTGTTGCCATCAAGGGACTAGTAGACCAATAAGAAGCCAGTGACGGCTTCCTTATCAACCCCATCAAAAAAGTCAAACCCAAAAACTTTTTTATCTCCTCCAAATTTGTGGGAATCCACTGGGCAGCTCTAGAGTGTGGCCTAAGTCTAGCAGCGTTGTCCCTCAAATGCTGCTCCACATACAAATTAGTCTGCTCAACAATCTCTTCCAAAAACACATCATCCATGAATAACTCAAAGAAATTGATAGGCATAAAGTTCTCTGTATTGGCGTTACACCCCGGGAGACCAGTAAAGGCAGGCAACTCTGGCTGCTCCATGTTTGGGGCAACCCAGACATCAGGTCTTCTAACGGGAAACCTTTAAGCCCCAGGTTGCTGCACTATTGGCACATCAATGTCCTCCTCTAAAACAGAACCTTCATCTGCACTGAGTGTGGCTTCATCATCAGAAGATTCCCCTCCAACAGAAACATCACTGCCAGAATCTCTGACACCCTCCTCTGCCTCAGATGCAGAGTCCGTCTCATAGTCATGATCAGACTGTGACTCAAAAAGCATACCAACCACCTGCTGAGCGGTCATCCTGCGGCTAGCCATGATCTCTCCTGCTAAAATTAACTGGACAAATTCACCACCAACAACCAGCACTGTGTAAGACAAGTAACAAAGTGTAGCTTTGTTAGTAAGAGTTACAAACTCAAAAACTATACCGCTCACTTGCCTGAAAAAGCTTGATTCACCAGCAACTACACAGCAATCACCAATGATATCCCACTAAAAAGAAAGAAAGAAAGGCAAATTAGAAATAAGACAAAACAAATATCATTGTGCACAAACCTAAGGACAATTTCACACACAATCCTGCATTTAGTACACCCCCTACAAACATGTCATTCATGCATGGCAACAATACTCCTTTGGAGTAAATTGTTTTTACTTACCTAAAACATGCAACTGTGCAAACTGCAGGTCAACCACCGCCAAAACCGCAAGGAGCCACAGCAAATAAAGCAAAAGCTTTGAACTAGAACAAAAAGGAGGAAAACATTTTTTATCACAAATGCAAAGACTTCTTCAGTTGACAAACACCCCACCATCAAACATTTTAGAAATTGGTGCCTAAGTGGATTCTGCCATAGGGGCAGATGGGCCTACTAAAAAAATAGGCCTGTCTGCCCCAAGGAAGCCAAAAAATACCTTTAGTACTGTGTCCCCATGGAGAGCGACCCTTGCCAAAGGGGACAGCCCTCAAACAAAAAAAAACAAAAAAAACACACACAACACTATCCCTGGTGCCTAAGTGGCTTCTGCCCCCTTGGGGGCTGGTGGGCCTAAGAAAATAGGCCCATCTGCCCCCAGGGGGTGTAGAAATGGCCAACAGGTCAATGCTCCCCTTGGGGGGGCGCCCCGTGACCAAGGGGACGCCCCCCCACAAAAATAAACAAATAAAAAAAAATCCCTGGCGTTCTAGTGGTTTCTGCCCCCCTTGGGGGCAGATGAGCCTAAAAATAATAGGCTGATCTGTCTCCAAGGGGTGCAGAAATGGCCTGGGTACATGTGCCCCCAAAGTGGGGGGCGACCCTTGCCCAAGCCCCCCCCATCCACTAACACACACACACACTATCCCTGGTGTCTACGTGGCTTCTGCCCCCCTTGGGGGCAGGTGGGTCTAGAAAAATAGGCCCATCTGCCCCCAGGGGGGGCAGAAATGGCCAACAGGTCAATGCCCCCCTTGGGGGGGCGCCCCGTGCCCAAGGGGACGCCCCCCCACAAAAATAAACACATAAAAAAAAATCCCTGGCGTTCTAGTGGTTTCTGCCCCCCTTGGGGGCAGATCAGCCTAAAAATAATAGGCTGATCTGTCTCCAAGGGGTGCAGAAATGGCCTGGGTACATGTGCCCCCAAAGTTGGGGGCGACCCTTGCCCAAGCCCCCCCCCATCCACTAACACACACACACACACACACACTATCCCTGGTGTCTACGTGGCTTCTGCCCCCCTTGGGTGCAGGTGGGTCTAGAAAAATAGGCCCATCTGCCCCCAGGGGGGGCAGAAATGGCCAACAGGTCAATGCCCCCCTTGGGAGGGCGCCCCGTGCCCAAGGGGACGCCCCCCACAAAAATAAACACATTAAAAAAAATCCCTGGCGTTCTAGTGGTTTCTGCCCCCCTTGGGGGCAGATCAGCCTAAAAATAATAGGCTGATCTGTCTCCAAGGGGTGCAGAAATGGCCTGGGTACATGTGCCCCCAAAGTGGGGGGCGACCCTTGCCCAAGCCCCCCCCATCCACTAACACACACACACACACACACTATTCCTGGTGTCTACGTGGCTTCTGCCCCCCTTGGGGGCAGGTGGGTCTAGAAAAATAGGCCCATCTGCCCCCAGGGGGGGCAGAAATGGCCAACAGGTCAATGTCCCCCTTGGGGGGGCGCCCCGTGGCCAAGGGGACGCCCCCCCACAAAAATAAACACATAAAAAAACATCCCTGGCGTTCTAGTGGTTTCTGCCCCCCTTGGGGGCAGATCAGCCTAAAAATAATAGGCTGATCTGCCCTCAAGGGGGGCAGAAATGGCCCTAAAAGACATGCCCCCCAAAGGGGAGCGACCCTTGCCCAAGGGGGCGCCCCCCCATCCACTACACACACAATCCCTGGTGCCTAAGTGGCTTCTGCCCCCCTTGGGGGCAGATGGACCTAAAAAAAATAGGCCGATTTGCCCCCAAGGGGGGCAGAAAAGGCCAACAGTTCTCTGCCCCCTTGGGGGGGGCACCCCTTGCCCAAGGGGGCACCCCCCCACATAAATACACATAAAAATAAAAAACCCTGGTGATCTAGTGTTTTCTGCCCCCCTTGGGGGCAGATCTGGCTAAAAAGTAGCCAATCTGCCCTCAAGGGGGGCAGAAATGGCCCTAAAGGACATGCCCCCCACAGGGGAGCGACCCTTGCCCAAGGGGGCGCCCCCCCATTCACTACACACACAATCCCTGGTGCCTAAGTGGCTTCTGCCCCCCTTGGGGGCAGATGGACCTAAAAAAATAGGCCGATCTGCCCCCAAGGGGGGCAGAAAAGGCCAACAGTTCTCTGCCCCCTTGGGGGGGGCGCCCCTTGCCCAAGGGGGCACCCCCCCCAACATAAATGCACAGAAAATATACATCCCTAGTGATCCAGTGGTTTCTGCCCCCCTTGGGGGCAGATCCGCCTAAAAAGTAGGCCAATCTGCCCCCAAGGGGGGCAGAAATGGCCGTAACTAATTGCCCCCACAAGGGGAGCGACCCTTGCCCAAGGGGCCGCTCCCCGCAAACAAGAAACAGTAAAGAACAAAAAAAAAAAAAAAATCCCTGCTGTCTAGTGGGCATTCCTGCTGCCCGATCGCAATGCGATCGGGCAGCAGGAATGCTCAAAGAGACACCGGGGGAAAGGAAAAGCCTTTCCTTTCCCCCGGTGCCTCTTTAGCCCAAACCCCCCACCCACCGGGAAGAGGAACTCACCTCTTCTCCGTTCGCCGCACAGGAAGCAAATGGCTTCCTGTGCGGCGAAATCCCCATAATGAAGTCAGCGCGCGATCGCGCGCTGACGTCATTATGGGGGGGTGGGGGGGTCGGGGGTGGAAGGGGAAGGGCTTCCCCTTCCATCCCTGACTTTGGGGGGGGGGGGAAGCACACAGAGGGAGCGAGAGCGCTCCCTCTGGGCTGTGTGCCGAGGACGTAGTGGTTACGTCCTCGGCACAGCAGCACTGTGCCGCAGGACGTAACCACTACGTCTGCGGCACAGAAGGGGTTAATTTACTTATAAGTCCCTAGTAATGTGCACTCTATGTGCATAGGGCCGGTAGATTAAATGCTACTAGTGGGCCTGCAGCACTGGTTGTGCCACCCACTTAAGTAGCCCCTTTTCCTTGTCTCAGGCCTGCCATTGCAAGGCCTGTGTGTGCAGTTTCACTGTCACCTCGACTTGGCATTTAAAAGTACTTGCCAAGCCTAAACCTCCCCTTTCTCCACATATCAGTCACCTCTAATGTGTGCCCTAGGTAACCCCTAGAGCAGGGTGCTGTGTGGGTGAAAGGCAGGACATGTAACTGTGTAGTTTACATGTCCTCGTAGTGTAAAACTCCTAAATTTGTTTTTGCACTACTGTGAGGCCTGCTCCCTTCATAGGCTAACATTGGGGATGCCCTCATACAGTATTGAAGTGGTAGCTGCTGATCTGAAAGGAGTAGGAAGGTCATATTTAGTATGGCCAGAATGGTAATATAAAATCCTGCTGACTGGTGAAGTTGGATTTAATATTACTATTCTAGAAATGCCACTTTTAGAAAGTGAGCATTTCTTTGCACTTAAATCTTTCTGTGCCTTACAATCCACGTCTGGCTGGGCTTAGTTGACAGCTCCTTGTGCATTCACTCAGACACACCCCAAACACAGGGTACTCAGCCTCACTTGCATACATCTGCATTTTGAATGGGTCTTCCTGGGCTGGGAGGGTGGAGGGCCTGCTCTCACACAAAGGACTGCCACACCCCCTACTGGGACCCTGGCAGACAGGATTGAACTAAAAGGGGACCTGGTGCACTTCTTAGCCACTCTTTGAAGTCTCCCACACTTCAAAGGCACATTTGGGTATAAAACAGGGCCTCTGCCCTACCTCATCAGACACTTGCTGGAGAAGAAACCTGAACCAGAAACTACATCCTGCCAAGAAGAACTGCCTGGCTGCTCAAAGGACTCACCTGTCTGCTTTCTACAAAGGACTGCTGCCTTGCTGTTGGCCTGCTGCCTTGCTGAACTCTTGTCTGGCTGTGAAAGTGCTCTCCTAGGGCTTGGATAGAGCTTGCCTCCTGTTCCCTGAAGTCTCAACACCAAAAAGACTTCTCTTTTTCACTTGGACGCTCCGTGCGCCGAAATTTTCGACTCACAGCTTGTTCCGCGGTGAGAAAAACGCTGCACACCGACGCTGATCGACGCGACGCCTTTGGGACGACCGGAACTTCGACGCATGGCTTCGCAACGACAACGCCGCCCGACCTCCAGAGGAAAAATCGACGCGACGCCTGCCGTGAGATCGTAATTTCAACACGCAGCCCCGCAGAATGACGCGCAGCCAGAAAACAAGCAGGAAAATCCACGCACAGACCCGGGACATCTGGTAATCCCCGCGATCCACAGAAAGAGACTGTCCGCGCGCCGGAAAACGACGCATGACTTCCCAGCGTGAAAAATAACGACGCAAGTCCGTGTGTGCTGGGGAGAAATCGACGCCCACACCCTTTTTCCACGTATCTCTTCTTCTGTGGCCCTCTGAGGAGATTTTCCACTCCAAACCAGGTACTTTGTGCTTGAAAGAGACTTTGTTTGCTTTTTAAAGACTTAAGACACTTTGCATCACTTTTCAGTGATATCTCTACAAATTCACATTGCAACTTTATTTGTTTTTGACCTACAATTATCCTGATAAATATTCTATATTTTTCTAAACACTGTGTGGTGTATTTTTGTGGTGCTATATGGTGGTATTGTATGATTTATTGTACAAATACTTTACACATTGCCTTCTAAGTTAAGCCTGACTGCTCGTGCCAAGCTACCAGAGGGTGGGCACAGGATAATCTTGGATTGTGTGTGACTTACCCTGACTAGAGTGAGGGCTTTTGCTTGGACAGGGGGTAACCTGTCTGCCAACCAAAAACCCAATTTCTAACATTGGTGATCAGAGGTGAGGATAGGACTTGTATTTGTGCAGTGACATACAGTAGCTAAGTATTTCACTACCTACCCACAGTTGAAGGTCAACTTGATTTTTTATCTCTTTTTGCAAATTCGTTTTTTTCCTGACAATTTTTAAAAACGAAATCCTCACTCAACATGTCTCTGACTGGGTCTCAGATAGGAGACTTTGACCTAGTCCTGTTGGATACATATACGGTCAAACAACTAAAAGGATTCTGCAGGGCAATGAGGGTACCCATCCAAGGGGCCTCCAAGAAGGAGGACTTTCAAGTGGCGCTGAGGGCCTGGGCAGAAGCCCATTTACAAGAGGATGATGAGGAAGAGGAACCAGAAAAGGGCCCCTCAGAGGATTTGTCACTATCTGTTGATGGTGTTACCACTGCAATTGTGCCCCCTTCCAGACCAGGGAGCAGTGTCTCTGTGCAAAGCCTGACCGCAGAGGAAAGGAGAGAGGAAAGGGAGTTCCAATTGCAAATGGCAAAACTGAAAATTGAGGCTCAACAGGAGGAAAGAAGGGCAGAGAGAGAAGCCAAGCAAGCTGAGGCTGAAAGAGCAGCCAAACAGATTGAAGCTGAAAGAGCTGAAGCTGCAGCTGAAAGAGCCTTGGCTGAAAAGAAACTGTTATTGGCTCATGAACTGAGTCTCAAGGAGCTGGATCTCAAGGCAAAGCAGTCTGAATCCAGCAATAATGGTGGCAGCATACTGACAGGACCTTCTGGAGAAAAGAAGGTTCGTATTCCCAAAAATGTGGTGCCCAGTTTTGTGGTGGGAGATGACATAGATAAATGGTTAGCTGCTTATGAAGTTGCACTAAGGGCTCATGAGGTTCCTGAAGGGCAATGGGGGGGTAGCTATGTGGGGTTATGTACCGCCATTGGGGAGGGACACACTTCTCACATTGGATCAGCCTGATCAAAACACATACCCACTTCAGAAAGCTACTTTACTTTCCAAGTTTGGACTGACCCCTGAGGGATACCGTCACAGGTTCAGGGACAGCACCAAACAAACCACACAAACATGGGTAGATTTCTTTGACTTCTCCAGTAAGGCACTGAATGGATGAGTGCGGGGCATCAAAGTAGATGATTATAAAGGTTTATATGACTTGATTCTGAGAGAGCATATGCTTAATACTACTTATACAGAGTTGCGCCAGCACTTAGTGGATAGTAAGCTGACTGATCCCAGGAAGCTTGCTGAGGAGGCGGACCTCTGGGTTAGCACCAGAGTGTCCAAGAAGGTACCTGGAGGGGACACCCACAAAGGTGGTCAGTGTTCCCAACAGAAGAAAGAGGGGGGAGATAAACTTACAGATAAGGAACCCTCCATAGGCCCCCAAAAGAATTCCCAGGGAAGGGGTGGCAACCCTTCCTTTTCCAGATTTGGCAAAAAGCCAGGGACATATGATAGGTCAGGAAAATCCAACCCCAAATGCATGGAGTGTTACCAGTATGGTCACTATAAAGACGACCCCCAGTGCTCCAAGAGGGCACCGTCCACTACCGGACAGACACCTGGGTTGACTAGTGTAGCGCTCGGGGGGGAGATGGACTCAGATAGCTTTGGGGAACAGGTAGAGATTTCCCTAGTGTCCCTGGGAGAAGGAGAAATGGTGCCCAAAGCCCACATGCCCAAAAATACTTCCAAGTACAGGCAGTGGGTCACCATTGATGGGCAGAAGGTGGAGGCTCTGCGTGACACAGGAGCCAGTATGACTACTATCAAGAGTCAGCTGGTCTCAACAGAGCAGATAGTCCCTAATACATTCCACCAGGTCATAGACGCTGACAATCGTGAGAGTCACCTACCGGTGGCTCTGGTTCCCTTTGAGTGGGGGGGGGTCTCTGGTACTCTGAAAGTAGCTGTGAGTCCTGCCATGCCTGTAGATTGTCTGTTAGGCAATGATCTTGAGCACACTGCTTGGAAAGAAGTGGAGCTCAGATCTCACCTGGAGATGTTAGGGTTACCTGAGTGGGTCTGCATGACCACACGGTCCATGGGTGACCGAGAGGGAAGTCAAGGGCGTCTGGAGCCTGGAACAATGGCCCAGAGAGCTGCCAAGAGGATGGGCAAGGGGCGTGGGAAACCGGCCCCAGAAGTTCCCGCAGTGGCTGATGGGGTTCCTGAGGAGGAGGCTCCCGAGCCAACTGGGGAAGACGTTGCCACCCTAGGTGACTTACCTGAGCTTGCTGGCTGGCAAGTTGAGGGTGGACCCACCAGGGAGGAATTCTGCAAGGCGCAGAAAGAATGTCCCACTCTGGAAGGTCTGAGGAAACAAGCCTCAGACCAGGCGGCAGGTGAAGCCTCTGGCGATCACCACATATATTGGGAGAATGATCTCCTCTACAGTGAGCCTAAGGTTCCGGCCTTTGGGGCAGCGTGTACGCTGGTGGTCCCCCAGTGTTACCGAACCTTCCTACTGGGTCTGGCTCACGACATTCCACTGGCAGGACATTTGGGGCAAGGCAAGACCTTTGACAGGCTTGTCACCCACTTTTATAGGCCCAGAATGAGGACAAACTCAGATAAGTTCTGCAGATCTTGTCCTACCTGCCAGGCCAGTGGTAAAGCAGGAAAAAGGGTTAAAACCCCCCTGATTCCACTTCCTGTCGTTGGCACCCCCTTTGAAAGGGTGGGCATCGACATTGTTGGTCCATTGGACCCCAAAACTGCCTTAGGCAACAGGTTCATCCTTTTTTTGGTGGACCATGCCACCCGTTACCCAGAGGCAATCCCTCTGAGGACCGTAACTGCACCGGTGGTGACCAGAACTCTGATGGGGATATTTACCCGTGTGGGATTCCCCAAGGAGATAGTGTCTGACAGAGGCACTAACTTCATGTCTGCATACATGAAGTCTCTGTGGGATGCGTGTGGTGTAACCTACAAGTTCACCACACCCTATCACCCCCAGTCTAATGGTCTTGTGGAGAGATTCAACAAGACCTTGAAAGGCATGATTGGTGGCCTCCCTGAGGCCATGAGGCGTAAGTGGGACGTCCTCTTACCATGCCTTCTCTTTGCTTACAGAGAGGTCCCCCAGAGGGGGGTAGGGTTCAGTCCCTTTGAGCTTCTCTATGGGTACCCTGTAGGGGACCCTTAAGCATTGTCAAGGAGGAGTTGGAGAAAGCTCCAAAGGCACCCCCTCAGGATGTGGTCAGCTACATGTTGGACCTCCGCAACCAGATGACCCGCTTCTGGAAAGAGGCCCAAAGTAACCTTGAGGCCAGTCAAGAGTTAATGAAACGCTGGTATGACCAGAAGGCCACCCTGGTAGAGTTTCAACCTGGAGACAAAGTGTGGGTAATGGAGCCAGTAGAGCCTAGAGCTCTCCAGGACCGCTGGTCTGGCCCATTTGAAGTAAAGGAGCGGAAAGGGGAGGCCACTTACCTAGTGGACCTCCAAACCCCTAGGAACCCGCTAAGGGTGCTCCACGTTAACCGACTAAAGGCTCATTTTGAGAGGTCTGAGATCAACATGCTTCTGGTCACAGATGAAGGAATGGAAGAGGAGAGTGAACCTCTCCCCGACCTCCTCTCTGCCCAAGAAGGTGATGGGTCAGTGAACGGGGTCATTCTTTCTGACTCCCTGACTCTGAACCAGAAAGGAGACTGCTATGAGCTGTTGGAGCAGTTCTCCCCCCTGTTCTCCCTCACTCCTGGACTGACCCACCTCTGTGTTCATGACATTGACAGCGGTGACAGTCTCCCTGTGAAGAACAAAATTTACAGGTTATCGGATAAGGTGAAGGCCAGCATCAAGGAGGAGGTCTCCAAGATGTTAGCTCTAAGGGTTATCGAGAAATCCAGTAGTCCCTGGGCCAGCCCAGTGGTGTTGGTCCCTAAGGCTACTGCCCCAGGTGCGAAGCCAGAACTCCGGTTCTGTGTGGACTACCGGGGTCTCAACTCAGTCACACGGACTGATGCTCACCCCATCCCCCGAGCTGATGAGCTTGTTGACAGGCTGGGCGCTGCCAAGTTCCTGAGTACGTTTGATCTTACTTCAGGGTACTGGCAGATCGCCCTGACTGAGGGGGCTAAAGAAAGATCCGCATTTTCAACCCCTGATGGCCATTACCAGTTCCGGGTGATGCCGTTTGGATTGAAAAATGCCCCCGCTACCTTCCAACGGTTGGTTAACGGGGTCCTAGCTGGCAAGGATGCCTTCTGTGCAGCCTACCTGGATGACATAGCTGTCTACAGTTCCAGCTGGGAGGAACACCTGCTTCACCTCAAGGAGGTGCTTCAGGCCCTGCAACCGGCAGGCCTGACCATCAAGGCTAGTAAGTGCCAGATTGGGCAGGGTTCCGTGGTGTACTTGGGACACATAGTGGGTGGTGGCAAGGTGCAGCCACTCCAGGCCAAGATTGAAACTATCAAGGCCTGGCAACCACCTAGAACTCAGACTGAGGTGAGAGCCTTTTTAGGCCTCACAGGATCCTACTGCAGATTTGTCAAGGGCTATGGTACCATTGTGTCACCCTTGACAGAACTCACTTCCAAGAAACAACCTAGGTTGGTGAATTGGACAGAGGCTTGTCAGAAAGCCTTTGACTCCCTGAAGGAAGCCATGTGCACGGCCCCCGTGCTCAAGGCCCCTGACTACTCCCATGAATTTATTGTGCAGACAGACGCTTCAGAGCATGGCATAGGGGCAGTCCTAGCACAGCTAAATGAGGAGGGCCTAGAACAACCAGTAGTCTTTATTAGCAGAAGGCTATTACCACGGGAACAGAGGTGGAGTGCTATTGAGAGAGAAGCTTTTGCTGTGGTCTGGGCACTGAAGAAGCTAAGACCCTACCTGTTTGGGACTCACTTCCGGGTTCAGACAGACCACAGGCCCATCAGATGGCTCATGCAGATGAGGGGTGAGAATCCAAAACTCTTGAGGTTGTCCATTTCCCTACAGGGGATGGACTTTATGGTGGAACATCGCCCAGGGGTTGACCATGCCAATGCTGATGGTCTCTCCAGATACTTCCGCCTTAGCGATGAGAGCTCCCAGGAGGTCGGGTAGCTCTCCCCACTTTCAGCTGGGGGGGACACATGTTAGACCTGACAGCCTTAGGGTGGTCACCCCTAACTTTTTGCCTGCCTCCCTCCACTTTTTGGACACTGTTTATGCTGGCTTTTAGACTCTGCGCACTTTACCACTGCTAACCAGTGCTAAAGTGCATATGCTCTCTCCCTTAAAACATGGTAACCTTGAATCATACCTGATGGGACTATTAATTTACTTATAAGTCCCTAGTAATGTGCACTCTATGTGCATAGGGCTGGTAGATTAAATGCTACTAGTGGGCCTGCAGCACTGGTTGTGCCACCCACTTAAGTAGCCCCTTTTCCTTGTCTCAGGCCTGCCATTGCAAGGCCTGTGTGTGCAGTTTCACTGTCACCTCGACTTGGCATTTAAAAGCCTAAACCTCCCCTTTCTCCACATATCAGTTACCTCTAATGTGTGCCCTAGGTAACCCCGAGAGAAGGGTGCTGTGTAGGTGAAAGGCAGGACATGTACCTGTGTAGTTTACATGTCCTGGTAGTGTAAAACTCCTAAATTTGTTTTTGCACTACTGTGAGGCCTGCTCCCTTCATAGGCTAACATTGGAGCTGCCCTCATACAGTATTGAAGTGGTAGCTGCTGATCTGAAAGGAGTAGGAAGGTCATATTTAGTATGGCCAGAATGGTAATATAAAATCCTGCTGACTGGTGAAGTTGGATTTAATATTACTATTCTAGAAATGCCACTTTTAGAAAGTGAGCATTTCTTTGTACTTAAATCTTTCTGTGCCTTACAATCCACGTCTGGCTGTGCTTAGTTGACAGCTCCTTGTGCATTCACTCAAACACACCCCAAACACAGGGTACTCAGCCTCACTTGCATACATCTGCATTTTGAATGGGTCTTCCTGGGCTGGGAGGGTGGAGGGCCTGCTCTCACACAAAGGACTGCCACACCCCCTACTGGGACCCTGGCAGACAGGATTGAACTGAAAGGGGACCTAGTGCTCTTCTTAGCCACTCTTTGAAGTCTCCCCCACTTCAAAGGCACATTTGGGTATAAAACAGGGCCTCTGCCCTACCTCATCAGACATTTGCTGGAGAAGAAACCTGAACCAGAAACTACATCCTGCCAAGAAGAACTGCCTGGCTGCTCAAAGGACTCACCTGTCTGCTTTCTACAAAGGAGTGCTGCCTTGCTGTTGGCCTTCTGCCTTGCTGAACTCTTGTCTGGCTGTGAAAGTGCTCTCCAAGGGCTTGGATAGAGCTTGCCTCCTGTTCCCTGAAGTCTCAGGACCAAAAAGACTTCTCTTTTTCACTTGGACGCTCCGTGCGCCGAAATTTTCGACGCACAGCTTGTTCCGCGGCGAGAAAAACGCCGCACACCCACGCTGATCGACGCGACGCCTTTGGGACGACCGGAACTTCGACGCACGGCTTCGCAAGGACAACGCCGCCCGACCTCCAGAGGAGAAATCGACGCAACGCCTGCCGTGAGATCGTAATTTCAACACGCAGCCCCGCAGAACGACACGCAGCCGGAAAACAAGCATGAAAATCCACGCACAGACCCAAGACATCTGGTAATCCCCGCGATCCACAGAAAGAGACTGTCCGCGCGCCGGAAAACGACGCACGACTTCCCCGCGTGAAAAATAACGACGCAAGTCCGTGTGTGCTGGGGAGAAATCGACGCCCACACCCTTTTTCCACGTATCTCTTCTTCTGTGGCCCTCTGAGGAGATTTTCCACTCCAAACCAGGTACTTTGTGCTTGAAAGAGACTTTGTTTGCTTTTTAAAGACTTAAGACACTTTGCATCACTTTTCAGTGATACCTCTACAAATTCACATTGCAACTTTATTAGTTTTTGACCTACAATTATCCTGATAAATATTCTATATTTTTCTAAACACTGTGTGGTGTATTTTTGTGGTGCTATGTGGTGGTATTGTATGATTTATTGCACAAATACTTTACACATTGCCTTCTAAGTTAAGCCTGACTGCTCGTGCCAAGCTACCAGAGGGTGGGCACAGGATAATCTTGGATTGTGTGTGACTTACCCTGACTAGAGTGAGGGCTTTTGCTTGGACAGGGGGTAACCTGTCTGCCAACCAAAAACCCCATTTCTAACAGATTGTAAAACATAAATTATATTGTGATGTCAAGGAGAAAGGCAGAAGCTAAGCTTCAGGAGGAGTGGAACAAGAGGCAGAACAACAGCGTAGACTACTGCAATCATTCATTATGACTCATGTGTGATTAACTGAGAAGTGAGAACCATTTTACAACCAATCCCAGACAAGCAGCTACATGTAACTGGCTGATCAATCTCATACCTGTCATAACATTTAGCCGAGTGTGTTAATCAGATGAAGATGTGACATCACATGTCTGTCTCCAGTTATAGTCAGCACACACTACTCAGCAGCATTTTGCAAATCAACGCACCTCTCTCTAGTTCACAGGAGAGTCTGATTTCCTTCTTCTGACTTATGAGGTAGTCACACCCTGAGTCCTGACTAAGAGTCTCGCATCAGTCTGACTCCCGACCCAAATTAAATTGAGATAGACCTGTTGCGCGCTGATGTTAATGAACAAGAAGAGAAAAATAATTTGATCATTATGTGTAGATTTGTATTTGTTAACTGAATTGACAGGTCTGGTCTCTGAAGAACCGAAAGAAAAAAGTACAGCAAGGAGTGGACCATGCAAGTAACTCTATCCTAGTGTGATATACCTAATCTCCTTCAGGCAAAATCACCCATCACCCCTCAAACATTCTAAATGCTTGAAATCAAGTTTATAAATTAGATGAACACCGTCCCTCACTGCCACCACACCCCTCATCAATCATCATCACTGACACTCACTCAATAATATATCAGTCATTGGTGGAATCCAATCCAACCATGGTGGAATGCAATTGTCATATTGTATCTCTTCATTGAAGCAAAACATTGGCAGTCTTGTAAATGAATGACCTTTTCCTGGGGAAGTCCTGCTAGGATTGAAAAAAAGGAAGGATAGGCATAGAACAGAGGCAGCTATTGTAAGCAATGTCCTTTTGGGGAATTGGGAGTCTTTTTCCCTGCACAGTGGTCCAATTCCATTCTGGCCATATATGTGAATAAATGATGGGCTGTGTAATTCAGAAACAAAATAATGTTCCTCCAGTAATATCATTTTTTTTGTTTTTGGCAAAGCAGTTTCATGTAAAAATCTGAAAGTTCTCTCGTGGCCTTCTCAGTCAGAGAAGTAGAGTTTGTCCTTAAACTAAGGGGGTTCCCTCAAACGTTGGTCAGCTAATGTACTCTGGTCAATCACCATCATCCTCCTCCTGTGGTGTTTCAGAAACAGAGTAAACATGTGGTATGAAGTGCTAATTTATTTTAATCATGGTCAATCTTTTTTAATTTTGAGGTGACAGACTGGACCTTCTAATTATGACAACTGTACCAGCTGCACTGAACACATGCTAAGCAGACGCACTGGCTACTGGACAAGACAGACAATTTATTATCAGCCCATGAGCTCTTGCCATTGGCACATCTGCCCATACCAATAGACCAATGGTTTTTGGTCCATGTAGACCTCTTTTAAGTCATCCAGATAGTCTTGGACCATCCTCTGATAGGTCAATTGTTATGTCACGTGCTTGGCCTCTGTTGCATTCGCCTCTGCACTCAACTTAAGACCTGCCACTTGAGATGAAGCCATTGCATAGGAAGGGTTTATTTCTTCTGTTGCTGGTGTTTTTGTTTGTATTGTTGCTGGTGTTGGCTGCTGTAAAATCACAGCACTGCCCCCTCTGGAAGTTGAAGGCTGCAAACCAGAATTTCTCCCTGGTACTCTAACTTCCAGCTGTTTGTCTTTCAGGTCTCCTGCTTGCTCAACAATCTATGTCGTCTACAGTGAAATATCCCCTTCTGAAAAAAGACTGAAAATGACCAGTATTTTTTGTACCATGGATCAAGTATTGTGATACCGATATACTCTTTGCAGGACACAATGGGGGTCATTCTGAGCTTGGCGGTTATTCCACGGTTATTCTGAGTTTCCCGCTGGGCAGGCCGCTCGCCTGCCCAGCGGGAAACCCCTTCCCACGAGGATGCTGGCTCCGAATGGAGCCGGCGGAGTGGGAAGGGTGCGACGGGTGCAGTTGCACCCGTCGCGATTTTCAGTGTCTGCAATGCAGACACTGAAAATCTTAGTGGGGCCCTGTTAGGGGGCCCCTGCAGTGCCCATGCCATTGGCATGGGCACTGCAGGGGCCCCCAGGGGCCCCACGACACCCGTTACCGCCATCCTGTTCCTGGCGGTGAAAACCGCCAGGAACAGGATGGCGGTAAGGGGGTCGGAATCCCCATGGCGGCGCTGCTTGCAGCGCTGCGGTGGAGGATTCCCTAGGGCAGCGGGAAACTGGCAGGACACCGCCGGTTTCCCATTTCTGACCGCGGCTGTACCGCCGCGGTCAGAATGCCCACGGGAGCACTGCCAGCCTGTTGGCGGTGCTCCCGTCATTTTAGCCCTGGCGGTCGTCGACCGCCAGGGTTAGAATGACCCCCAATGTCTCTTTGCACCACTGGGTTAACAACCAAGTGAAGGATGAAGCTTTCAACCAATGCATACTCTTCTATGTTGCTGCTCACAGGTGACTTTTTTTTACACCTTTTTTACTGGTCCTGTAGCAGATACAACAACTGGATAGCTTTGCTCATCATACTGTCTTCCTTGCTGATTTCCCATGTGAAAACCTCAAAAGGAAGTAGCATTTGTGTCAGATATCTGATGAGGGTCCATTTGCACACCTCCATGGTCATGCTTTTTCCCAGTTGAGTCCCCTCCTTTTTCAAAGAAATTGTCTGTGATCGATCTGTACTGCTCAAAAAGATATTGCAACATGTAGTAGGTTAATCTCCAATGTGTTGTCTTCTCCTTTTGAGGGCTTTAACCAGTACTCTATTACTGAGCTGAATGATCCTCACCTGCTTCCGTGATTTAAAGGAATGACTGAAATGACTGCAAATTCATCTGCAGATGGTCAGTATGTTGCTGAATATATCTTCTTTTTTTAGATTGGTCTTGTTTTACCTGGCCTTTTCTGCAGGGGCATCCCCAGACTTTTTGCCTTTTCCCTTCACTTTTGCTATGTTCGTTTTGTTGGAGTTAGGACTCTGTGTAATTTACCAGTGCTAAAGTGCAGATGCTCCATACTATAAACATGACAATATTGGATTAACCACAATTGACCTATTTAATTTAATTGTAAGACCCCAGTAAAGTGCACTATGTGTCCACAAGGCCTGTAAATTCAATGTGATTTGTGGGCCTAAAGCACTGATTTTGCCCCCCACTTAAGAAGCTGTTTAAACATGTCCCAGCCCTGAAAATTACACTTTTAGAAAGTTTACATTTTCCTACTTTAACTATTTTGTGCCTCTGTCTGTCTCTGAATACATGTCTGGGGTGGGTGACAGCTAAACTTTTTACATTCCATCAAGACAGTCACACACAAAGGGATCTGGGGTGTGACCGTTGCATCCTGGTTGCCCATCACCAGGCTGCTGGCTCTTCCTGGGCTAGATGGGAGGAAGGAGCTGACACCTATACCTGAATAAGGCTGTGCCTCTCACCATACAAAGGACTATGAAACCCCGTGTAGAGTGTTTAGACCAGGGAAGAAAGTACAGGGACCTGGTGCTCCTCAAATGCCTTTCTTTACAGTGTCCTCCAGTTCAAAGGCTTAACTCGGTATAAGTACTGGACCCCAAACCTCGGAAAAGGAGGACTTCACAGCAACCACGTATGTTCTGACTAAAAGAGGAGCTGCTGTGCTGCAGCAGGGACTGCCACTTTGCTGATTGCTTTACTGTGTTGGCATGCTGCCTGCTATACTGTAGGAGGGACTGCCACTTTGCTACCTGCTTTTCTGTGTTGGCCTGCTGCTTCTTGCCTGGGAATGAGAAGGACTGGACCTCATCTCTACATTCTGGAACCTAAGTTTCTCCAAGGGCTTGCTGGCATGCCCCTTATTCTTGCAGTATCAGGGACATCAAAGACTGCCTGCATCTATGCTCCTGATGCTGTCCATCTGTGAGTCTGACCCATGCTTGAGGTGCAGTTCCAGTCCTGGTCCTTAGAAGTGGGTTTTGGAGCTGTTTCTCAGAAAGAAGCAAAGCATTTGAGCCATTGGACTGCTCAGAACCGATGCAGTGCTCTCCAGCGCTGATGCATTGGCAATTCGATGACCATGTAGAACCCATCTGTAAGGTTCGTTGACACCGCAACTTTGATCTGAGGACATTGCTGCGTGGCTTGATTACAATGCATTTCATACATCTCAATGGAGTTTGATGCCAACGTGGGACCTGAATGCGAGACTCGGCACCAAAACGTCTACCCGACTGCGTGGATCAGAATCAACACATCGCCTTCTCATCGCTCCTAAAAATCAACACTTGTTCCATTCAAGGTACTTTTTCTGCAGGGTCTGCTTGAGTCCTTCAGCCATCCTGCCCTCCATTGCGGTGGGCCTGAACTTTTGATTTACCCTGATCCAACGTGATCTCAAGTAAACACTTAGCGATATTGACTTCTAAGCCTTACATTGCAGTTTTATTCTTTAAAAAATCAAATCTTGAGTTCTCCTTATTTTGGTATTGTTTTACCTATAAAACCTCTATTTTTCTAATCAGGTGTGTTGTCTTTTTGTGGTGTTTTCACTGTGTTACTGTCTTAAGTGTTACACAAATACTTTGCACAGTGCCTTCTTAAATTAATCCACACTGGTCTGTGGAAAGCTACCAGAAGATGAGCACAGGGTAATTTAGGGTGCATATCTGACCTACTCTTCCTAGTATTGTTGTCCCGACTTGGACCCGGCTGCATGCCTATCCCAACTAGAGACTCAGAGACTCATTTCCAACGATTTGACATAGGAGAGTGCTGCAAGTATTCTTACTGAGCTGACCTACGACAAATCAAAAGGGCAGGAATACACTGTACCTAGGAGATAAAGTGCATTCCTGTCTTTTCAGCAAGCGCTGGTGCACAATTTGGTGCCTAGCACAATGCAGGCTCCTTTGCACTATGGTGCAAGGGTGGCTGCATTGATGGCAGGATATTTTTGGTGCAGGAAGGGACATCTTCCTGCACAAAAGCAATTGATGTAGGTGTGTTCCTCGTTCTATGTATGCTGCAGAATGCAGCACATGTGAAAAGACAAAAAAACTAGAAGAAATGAAAACATTTCTCCTTGTTATGCCTGCTCTGGGGTGGCATAAGGTTTTGGTGGAGCCCCAGGTTTACAGGCTCTTGTAAATCTGGGGCAGAATCAAAATCCATTGTGTTACCCATAGAACATCTACCTTGATGCAGAGTAAGGCAACACAGCGATTTGCACTGCCTTGCCTTACTGTATATTTATAAGGCCATGCAAAGCCACGCAGGGTGGCTTTGCTTCACCTCATATATATGCTTGAGAGGCCTAAAATGTGATGCTCTGGCACCTCATGCCTCTTGTAAGTAAGCCCCTCAATTTCTGTTTTGCATAGTTACATTGAGGCAATGAACTAAACGCAGGACCCTGAAATATCCACCATAAGCCATGGCCTCGACTATATTACTGCCATTTTTCTGTGGCAACAAATGAAATCTTGAGAACCCCTGATTGCAACCATCCAAAAACCTTACTGTTACAGTCTTCCAATATGTTTCTCAGTTGGGAACATCGCTAATTTGCATGCCACAAAATGACCTTAAACAACATTTCTTCTGACCTGAGACCTGCAAAAAGGATTCAATGTGCAGTGATATACATGGAATCAATTCCTTCACAACTTGTCTACTTGTCTGTTGTCTGGTGGATAGTGTGAACAGCAATGGCAGCACATCATGATAGCGCCTTGGAATAGGAACTCTTCCATTTTAAGCAGATTGTCACCACAAATTCTAAAAATCTTACTCCTTCTACAAAAGAAAAAGGGAGGAGGTCCAGTGCTAACATTTTAGCCAGCTGCCTGTTGTCTAAAAGTGGTGTTGGGTGTTGCGTTGGTAAAGCCCCTCCTGCCTAAAACTGGAAGTAATGGTATCTTGGATTTTTTTTTCCTTTTGTGGTGCCACTGATGCAGGTGACTTTCAGAGAGAACCAGGAGGTGGTAGACTCAAAGTGTATTTTGGGGTAGTTGTTACTTAATACAGTTGTGTCTTCTTCTGAGTCTTGTGCCATTTTAAGGTAGCTGTTGTGGATGATGCTGCTGGTGCCCTGCTGGGGACAGGGTGTGCGTTGTCTAGAGCTGTCACCCTCTTCTTCCTCATCACCTCCTACTGTTATCTGAGCTGATCCCCCTCCCTCATCACCATCTTCAGCAATTTTTTAAGCTGCTCCTTCCACTAGGATGCATTATGTTCTTTCACATGGGTCATTTGGCCTCCAGTAACATAGTGTGAACCAGGCTTACCTCGACGAACATTCACGTGGATAATGAAGCATATTGTAAAGTTATCCTCCTTATTGCAAATCGTGAAGAAGTCCCAAATTGGGGAGGAGAACTTTTTTGTGTGACAGTGGTGCCACTGCCAATGCCCAAGGAACTGGAGGTAGGTGGGTGTTTTGATGATTGCTCTCTGCAGTGAGTATTTTGACTGAGGTAGTGGTGAATGCAGGTCTCAGTGGGGGCCTTACAAATATGGAGGATGGCTGTGGTGGTAGTGCTGGAACCAGTACCACAACCGTCTGAGCAGGTTGAATAGGAGGGTTGATGTTGATGTCTTCTGAACCAGCTTCCATGAGAATGAATGGCTCACCGTCCTCCTCGCCTTCCATGACTCTAAGGCTTATCATAAACTCTCCTTTTAGCTTGTCTCTTGAGGCATTTCTAGGGCTCAGCCTGGGTCCAATCCATGTCCAAATCATCAAAACGTTGCAGAAGATGTTAGAGTACCCTTTCTTTTTCTTGCTAGAGATCGGTAAGCCAATATGTCAAGAAGAGGTTCATGTTGCTCAGCAGGAAGTTCAATCTCCTGTTCTGCTCCTATTTCAAGGAAAACTATTGCTGGCTCTGACTGATGCTTCTGTTACCCACTTTGCCCACTTTCTTGCAACAATTGGATATTATTTTGAGGCTGAGACAACTCCAATTCAGTCTCACTGTTCATCACCATGAAGGCAGTGGTTAGCTTGTTGAGAGACCTGGGCTTAGGTTGCGGTGGTGCCGTCGTTGATTTGGAAATGGTGCTCCCAGCATTATGCTTGGAGGATGGTGCAGCAGGCACATGATGCTGCCTGAAAAAGGAGGAGTGCAGTAAGCCAGTGCTGGCAATCTCCTTCTTCTGCTCCTCTCTTCTGGCCACTTTCTTGGCAGCACCTTTCTTTGAAGCCATTCTCAAGGTCTGTCAGTTGGTACTTAGCTGCACAAGCAGAAGCAGAGGAGTCACGTTTTGTGATCACATCACTTTATGTCAGTCTTCTGTCTGGCAGTACTGTGGGTGATGTCTCTTGGGTACCTAAAAGCATACAGTAGAAACAAGAAAAAAATAGTGAAATGTGGCATTTTAGCAGCTTAAACTATTCATATAAAAGACAATATAATTTTGTGAGATTATCCCAAAGAAATAAGTACTAACAATGGTGTATTAATTCTGAACCACACCATGACATAACATTTCCAATCAGGATAACAACATACAGCACTGCTTCTTATATGTAAATCTAAGGGGTGTGTGTCTATGACAGGCTGGGTGGTGTGGGCAAAATAGAATAATCCTTAAAAAGCGAATGCTGGTGTTCTCCTATGACAAGCTAGAGTGCAAGGAAAAATCCTTAAAAATTAACGCTGGTATGCACCTATGGCAGTCAGGGGGTGAGTGGAAAATGTAATAATCCTTAAAAAATGAACACTGTTGAGCAGCTATTGCAGGCAGTGGTGCAGAGAAAATGAATTAATCCATAAAAATGAATGCTATGGCAGTCATAGGTGGTCATTCTGACCCTGGCGGTCTTTGACCGCCAGGGCGGAGGACCGCGGGAGCACCGCCGACAGGCCGGCGGTGCTCCAATGGGGATTCCGACCGCGGCGGTAAAGCCGCGGTCGGACCGGCACCACTGGCGGGGCCCCATTGAATCCTCCGCGGCGGCGCAGCTTGCTGCACCGCCGCGGGGATTCCGACCCCCCCTACCGCCATCCAGATCCCGGCGGTCGGACCGCCGAGATCCGGATGGCGGTAGGGGGGGTCGCGGGGCCCCTGGGGGCCCCTGCAGTGCCCATGCCACTGGCATGGGCATTGCAGGGGCCCCCGTAAGAGGGCCCCTACATGTATTTCACTGTCTGCTGCGCAGACAGTGAAATACGCGACGGGTGCAACTGCACCCGTCGCACAGCTTCCACTCCGCCGGCTCGATTCCGAGCCGGCTTCATCGTGGAAGCCTCTTTCCCGCTGGGCTGGCTGGCGGTCTGAAGGAGACCGCCCGCCAGCCCAGCGGGAAAGTCAGAATTACCGCCGCGGTCTTTCGACCGCGGAACGGTAACCTGACGGCGGGACTTTGGCGGGCGGCCTGCGCTGCCCGCCAAGGTCAGAATGAGGGCCATAGTGTGTTAGGAAAATTTGAATAATTTAAAAAAATGAATGCTGGTGTGCACTTATAGCATGCAGTGGGGCAGGGAAAGTTGAATACTTCTTTAAAAAAAATGAATGCTGGTGCATGTCTATGACCTAAGAGAAGAGGAACTATGGCAGGTAGAGGTTAAGGGAAAAAAGTAAAAACAGATTGCTGGTGTATCACCAGGCACTATGAAAAATCCATTGGGAGGAGAGGAGGTGCACGGAAAAACAGTAAAAATGTGTATAACATTATAACCACTGTTTATGCATATCCTACAGTGATCCTCAAGCACATTAAACTGATATCAGGGAAAAAGTAAAAAAAATAAAAAATGGCGTAGACATCTTCTATCAATGTCCCTTTAAAATGGCATTGAAAACTGGAAAAAAAAAGGATTAATAATAATCCGTAAAAAATGAATGCTGGTGTGCACTTATGACATTCATCGTGTATGGGGAAAATTGGAATCAGTTTAAAAAAAATGAATGCTGGTTTGTGCCTACAGCAGGCAGGGGGTGCAGGAAAATTGAATAATCCTTAGAAATGAAAGCTGGTGTGTGCCTATGTCCTAAGAGAAGAAGATCTATGGCAGGCAGGGGATGAAGGGAAAATGTAAAAACAAATTGCTGGTGTATCACTAGGGACTATGAAAAATCCATGGAGAGGTAAGAAGGTGCAGGGAATATTTGTAAAAATATGCATTACATTATAATCACTGTTTATATATATCCTACAATGACCCTCAAGCACATTAAATTGATATCAGGGAAAAGCAACAAAATGAAAATGGCATAGAAATCTTCTATCAATGTCCCTAGAAAGTGGCATTGAAAACTGGATAAAAAAAGGATTAATAATAAACTCGGTGACTGGCTAAAAACAACAGCACGCATGGAGGCATTGGGGAAAACAGAACACATGTAGGACACCTCAAACCATTCTGACTAGCTACACAAAATAGCCGGCATCCACATGGTCCCACAACAATAGCATCAAGCAAGGAGGCATAGTGGATTAATAACACATGCAATCCTATGGCAAAAACACATTGACTGCCTACACAAAATGGACACCAGCCTCTTTATCAAACAACAACAGCAAGCAAGGAGGCATGGAAAAAAAAAACACATCCAGGCCTATGGCAAAAGCACACTGATTGGCTAGACAAAACGACAAGCCCACATAGTCAATCAACAACAAGCAAGGAGGCATGGAGAACAAATAACATATGCAGGCCTACAGTGAAAGCACACTCACTGCCTTCACAAAATGGCTGACGGCCACATGGCTAAACAACAAAAACAGCAAGCAAGCAGGCATGGACAAAAAGAACACATGCAGGCCTATGGTTGGACTCTGAGTACACAAATGGCTCCTGGCCCCACAGTATGGAGAACAAAGACAAAATTGTGTCCTATGCCAAAGAGACACACACACTAGCCAGACAAAGGAGGCATGGTGAACAATGAAGGAAACACTACCAATAATTCAGCAATGCCAAAATGGAAAATTAGGTCACTATCAGCATTTTTACAACAACAAACATCTTTCCAAGTCATGATTTCAATATATCTCACAAAAAATACACTTTTTGTAGGAAAAAGTGAAATACAAAAAATAGCATTTAACTCAATGTCAACCCTGGCCTAAATTATGTTTTAAAACAACATATACTGCAGGATCAGTTATTTCATGTACCCAATGATTAGTTCTGACCATTTAGTAAAACAAATGAAAAGTGCAAATTTAACAAACATGGAGAAAATGCACTGAACAGTGCATCCCTTTTCCTTTACAAAAACATAAAAAAAAAAATAAAAAAAATACTGAGGCAACTACTGCAACCCCAGTCCACTCACCAAAACCACAATTCAATTTAAAAAATGAATTAAAGTACAAATAAATATTGGTGCATGCCTTCTTAAAAACAAATAACACCCAAATACAAATGTTTTGAACTTACATGTGATGCCACAAAAATAAAGTCCTTAAAATACAATGGAATATATGGAGCAAGAATTGCAGACAAAGAGAGTGATCCTTCCACATAAAACTTCAAATGAAAAGTGACCAAGAGATGGACAAAGCGCTAGGAGGACCCTGCTGAACAGGAAGAGGAAGTTGAAGTCTTTAGAGCACTTCATTCTTGTTGGAATAAAGGTAAATTAAAAAATTATTTTCACACTAAAAAGAACCTGAGCGATCTGTTTGAGTATATTATTCACTGAAAAACGTATTTTTGAGTTGATTTATCTGCTTCTGGAGAATATGCTCCAGAAACAGATGCAGCCATTCCTGCTTGCCAGTGTTGCAAAAATGGCACCGTATGGCCCAATGGCTTCCAGAAACTCCGTTAACAGCCAGCAATTCTTGTGCATGCTCGCAAGTGCCTGGCAAATCTAATTAGTACACATTTGGAGAAGATGCAGCAGGCCATCAACTAGGTCACGACCAATGCTGAACTTTTTCAATGGCTTCTCTGAATTAAAAACATTGATTTCCAAAAGGTTGCCGGTTCCTGCTTGCTCATCATAACCAACTCAAAAATTCAGAATAAGACACCTTTCCAAGATATTCCTGTATATCCTAAATTAACCTGATTTTAGAATAGAGTGATTGTGATCTAGACCCCTAAACACTAGCCCAGTGCCTGACCCAATATACAATTTGTGATTAAATTGCTAATATACGTTTAAAACAAAACACTTTTGCTGGAATCTGTTTTCTTACTATTTTAAAACTGTTTTGCATTACTTTGGAAGTCGTGGTGTATGGCAAATTTTCTGATTCTGAAGCAAACGTCTAGCTGAGTCTTACATTGTTGAGATTTTGTTCTGTATTAAAATAAATGGAGAAAAATACACATTGTCATTCTAAGTTGCTGTCGGGGATGCTTCCCAATAAAAAATTACAAGTCTCTACAAAATTTAGATAACAGAGTGCATTGTGCGATATCTAAAACTCTAAACATTTTTAGCTATAAAGTTATCACTATGCTCACTTAAAATAAAAATTCAGTGGATAGTTACAAAACAGCATTGCAAAATATATGGTGCATATTAACATTTGAATTATATCTCTATCACTTGCCCTTGTAATCTCCAGCTTGAAAAACATTTTAATCTAATTCTGAAATATGTTTTGCCTTCACCATGTTCAATGTTGAAGTGACACTTTTTACTGGGAAGGTGTGGAGTGTACAGTAGTTGTCAACAAAAATAGAAGGATCTCTGTAAATCTCACAAATTGGAATGTCAAGAGTCATGAAGGAATGCCATAAATTGGGGAAGGATGGCCAAAAGAAAAGACGTCGGTATGCCAGGGTTATGTGTAGAGGACTGACTATATCTGTACGAGGTATTACCAGAAAACAGGTGAAAGATGATTCTTTGTTTTCTGAGCCGCTGAGGTTGCATGCACAGGGATTCAGCCCTTCTCATATCACTGCTGTTCTCACAGGGAGTGACATTTGTTCTATGAGGATCTAATTAAAAGTTGTAAGTCTCGGTATCATGTGTTCACAATATAATACTCTTGCCGTGAGTTTCCATACCATGTGAAATTGTGCTTCCTAAGGTGGCAAGTGTAGTTTAGAAATGCCATCAAGCAGGGATTTTCTGTAAATAGGTATCGACAGGACCAGTAGTTGTTCCTTAGTTTTGAAGGCATATAGATTTGATCCCTTGCAAAAGTGTAAGCCTCAATTGATTGCTCTGTTTTATTGCATTAATGTGAACTGTGAAGGTTCAGATTTGTATCTAGTGTGGAGTCAAGAGATTTCTCATATTGAAACTTTATGAATGGTAGACACTATCTTAATGGATTCAGGGGTTTGGAGAGAGGGCGAGCAGTACAGTAAACCTTGTATAGAAGACGGAGCAGGAAGATATAGGGAGGAAGTAGTACGGGGAAATGAGGAGAATCAGAGATATGGGGAGACAGAGTTGAAGGGTGCACAGCAGAAACGATGTAGGGGTGACAGAGTAGAAATAGATGAATGGGGTGGGGTCAGAGGACATGAGAGAACAGTTGGTCTTGCTCTAAGAAAAAGGAAAGGACTGCTGGCATTTGGGCTTGACTATTAGTCAAAAGCTACACATTGTTACACTGAGTCGTAGGTGAACTCTAGCTCCCCGACCGTCCACTGCTGTGGTGTAATATCAATTTATACAACTCAGAATTTTTACTACAGAGTTTCTGCCAGTGCGTGCGTAGTTTTTCTGTTTACCATCTCTGCATGGACTCAGTGTAAACGCTTACGACCATGTTTAAAGCACTTCCTGTAGAGTTAAGCTTGTACTTCCGTACTCAGAAATGTACACACGCACCCCAGGTATAAGAAAAGGTAGGTGTGTTATTCGTGTAAATCCAGCTCTCCGCATAAAGGGACATCGTACTGATCATTCACGGATTTAAACAAGAATTATTTATGAATTGCGTGGATTTGAATTGAGAAAAGTACGTGTATCAGTACACATTCAAGTTATCTTGTTTCTTTTCTAAAAATGAGAATCTTTGAGCTAGTGGCACCACAGGGGAAATGGGAGAGCCAGACCCTCATATGATACTCTTGGAATTTTCCTATGTTTGATTCCGTGTTTAAAAAAACTGTGTTTTCATGTGCCATTAGGTTGGCATTCTTTGCAAACAGTCTACGGTCCCCTTCGAAGCAATGCCTTTTTATATCTTCGATATTATAGCGATTCACAATGTTTATGAAGAGCCTTAAAGATTGCTTATTTTGAACGGAGCACAAAATGTCAATGAACCCATCACCCAGGAAATAACCTGAAGGTCAGGAGTCATAAAAACATAAAAGCTTATCAGGAAAGAATGAAAAAATGACTTACAATATATGAAGCATTGAACTTTGATGAAAACGAATTAATATTAAACTTTTCATGAAAAATGTGGTGTCAGGTTTATAATCTCAGACCTGCGCCTTAACAATGGCTTTTTGCACCTTTGGTGCCAGTTGTACATGAACAATATTTGTTAAGATTAGAGCAAAATTGTCTAGCTGGTGTTTAACCTTCACACTTTCCAAACAAATATATTTTAGATCTCTTACATTTCTCCAGAGAAAATGTCATGTTGTCAGCGAAAAATGATCAACTAATCCAACTATGAATTTCAGACGTTACACCTTTTAGACTCACTTGTATGAGAACCGGCAATGAGGAATGTTCCTGCATCAAATATCTTATCACACAGAGTCAAAAGCTAGTTCCACTTTCAAGACAGTTTATCGCCTTTTAAGATGTCACCGACGGTGTAGTTTATACAAATGCGAAAGTTGTCTTTTTGAATTGTTTTACATTGTTGTTGACTTGTTGAACCCACCTTTCGATTTGAGTCAAAGGAGAAACAGTATACGGAATCCAATGTGCTATCACGAACATCGCCTGCCAGATCAAAAATGCACCGCAGTTTGCTTAAGTGCGCCAGCATTTCTGTCAAACATAAGCTTAGGGCCCGATTCACAAAGTTAAACTTGTACTTGTGGTCTAAATTTAGACCAAAAGTCTAAGGGGCTTATTTACAAGCCCCTGTGGCAGGAAGGTGCAGTAAGTGTCTTTCTATGCCTCCCTCTGCCACTGGGAAAGGGCAGAAATGTGCTATTTCTGTCCTCTCCGTAGGAAAGTACGATCTTGCCTGGGATGCTACCCCCATTTTTACTTGTGTGTCAGTTTGTTTTTGCCTGTGTCACTGTGATCCTGCTAGCCAGGACCCCAGTGCTCATAGTTTGTGGCCTATATGTGTTCCCTGTGTGGTGCCTAACTATGTCACTGAGGCTCTGCTAACCATAACCTCAGTGCTTCTTCTCTCTCTGTCTTTTAAATTGTTACTGCAGGCTAGTGACCATTTACACCAATTCTAATTGGCACACTGGAACACCCTTATAATTGCCTAGTATATGGTACCTAGGGACCCAGGGTATTGGGGTTGCAGGAGATCCCTATGGGCTGCAGCATTTCTTTTGCCACCCATAGGGAGCTCAGACAATTCTTACACAGGACTGCCCCTGCAGCCTGAGTGAAATAACGTCCACGTTATTTCACAGCCATTTTACACTGCACTTAAGTAACTTATAAGTCACATATATGTCTAACCCTTACTTGGTGAAGGTTAGGTGCAAAGTTACTAAGTGTGAGGGCACCCAGGCACTAGCCAAGGTGCCCCCACATTGTTTAGGGCAATTCTCCCGGACCTTGTGAGTGTGGGGACACCATTACACGTGTGCACTACATATAGGTCAATACCTATATGTAGCTTCACAATGGTAACTCCGAATATGACCATGTAACATGTCTAAAATCATGGAATTGTCCCTCCATGCAAAATCTGGTATTGGGTGCCAATCTACTGCATCCCCGGGGCTCCATTATGGACCCCGGGTACTGCCAATCTAGCTCTCTGGAGGTTTCACTGCAGCTACCGCTGCTGCCAACCCTCAGACAGGTTTCTGCCCTCCTGGGGTCTGGGCAGCCCAGACCCCACGAGGGCAGAAACCTGCAAAACCAGCACAGAAACCTGCACAAGGTGTAAGTACCATCAGGTACCCACTAAAAGCCAGGCCAGCTTCCTACACTCTCCACCTGCGCTGGTGCTAAAATTAACTGCCTAGTGCCAATGCAGGCACCCTTGCACTATAGTGCAAAGGTGCTTGCCTTGCAGGGAATGAATGATGGTGATTTGTTACTTCTGTGTGTGCTGTATTTTGCAGCACAAATAGAAGTAGCAAATCATTATTAAGTAATGATTGTTTTGTGCAGGAAGGGGCACCTTCCTGCACATAAACAATCATTACTGGCATTTTGTTTTTTCAATGTGTGCTGCAGAATGCAGCACACAGAGAAAATGGAAAACTAAGAGAAATAAAAGTATTTAGGTTTTGGCGCTGCCTCAGATTTTCAAATTTTCGTGAATCTGGGGATCCGTGGAAACACCCACAGCAACACCGATTGCACGCCCCTCTGCTGCAGAAAACTGCATCAGGGGGCCCATATTTACAAGGCTGCGTTAAGTCATGCAAAGTGGTGTAGTGCCTCCTTGTAAATGTGCAAATGGGCACAGTGCCACCGGAGCATCGCTAAAAGTGATGGACCAGTGGCATTGGGGCTTGTAAATAAGCCCCTAAATTTACAACTTTTTGATATTCACAAAGGTAAGTTATAAGTAGCATCTTTACATCCACTCTCGGGGTGGAATCTCCACACTCCAGGTGCGGAGAGTAAACTCTGGGTGCGGAGTGGAATCTCAGTAGTCTGTGGAGATTCCGCCCCAAGTGGAAAGATAATGAAAATACACATAATTTAACTTTGTGAATACCAAAAAGTCGTAAACTTAGACCAAATGTCTAAGTTTACCTTTATTAATCAGGTCCCTAGTCTTCATTTTGTGCCCATTGAAAATGGCTCTTTTTGCAGGGTCATCCCTAAAGACTTTTTCCTCCTCACTCCTAGTTTTTCTGACCTGTTTTTGTTGGCTTTAGAAATCTGGGCAGGTCACCACTGCTAACCAGTGCTAAACTGCATATGCTCTCTGTGGAAATTGTATTGCTGATTGGTTTATCCATGATTGGCATATTTGATTTACTAGTAAGTCCACAGTAAAGTGCACTAGATGTGCCCTGGGCCTGTAAATCAAATGCTACTAGTCGGCCTGCAGCTCTGGTTGTGCCACCCACAATAGTAGCCCTGTAAGCATGGCTAAGACCTGCCACTGCAGTGTCAGTGTGGGAAGTTTTAACCTGCCAATTCGATCTGGCAAGTGTACAAATTTTGTACAAGCACATGAATCGGTGTCATTGCACAGACGCAGTTTGCAATTTGCTGTAATGTAGGAACAGAAATTGAGTCTCTTTTCTTCCACCCTCAGAAGTGTATTAAAACACACCATTGAATGTGAAAAATGAGCCCCTCACATTTCTGGACCCTGATGTCACTACACATGCTTCCCTAGTGATGGATTTGAAGGCATTGCTTCCTGAAACATACTTTATGGTTTCTTCAAAATGTTGTCAGTCAAACATCTTTAGTGAAAGGATTCAGTCAGGATCATCACCATCTATGCTAATGAACAGACTAATCTAAAAGAGGTACAATTTCCTAAAAAAATAAAAACTACAGTGAAAAGAATATCTTTTGGAAGAGTAGGGAGGATGTGGTCCAGTGTGTAAAGGCCCTGTTTTCAAAAGCAGTTATGCATTTAAAAGAACTTCAAGTTTACAGGTGCCTTCACCTATGTATGGATCTTACTTTTGGTAAAACAATTTTTACACTAATTTGTTCAAACATGATATTATACTGCTGGGTGCAATAATAACTGAAGTCTTAACTGCTTCTATTGGCAGTTGTGAATATCCCAAGACCTGATGCCTATTTAAGATTTAAGTACTTCCAACATTGACAAGCTTACAAGATTTGAGCATTCATAAATTTGTGACAGGCACATAACAATATGAAATCTTCTGAAATTTACATTTGTGTACAGCAAAATTGCATCCAATCCAAGGTTGTAAAGGGAAGGCAACACCCAGAAAACTAGGAGGGATGCAGTTGAACCGTTTTTCCACAGGGAAATGTTCCCCATGAAAAGGCAAACAATTGGATAGTACAAATACTGAGGGGCACCAAATCCACCCAACTGCAACAGTTATTTGCAACATTTATTTACATAGGCATCAAAAAACTTGAGGACTAGTCTTCTGGAACACTGACAATCACATCTTCCCTAAAGTACTCACAGATATTTCCATGAAGTACCCCAGAATTCTTGTTAGACATGACAGCCTTATGGTGGTCTTCCCCCAAAACATTTAGGGGCTTATTATGACTTCGGCGGATGGGCTTACGAAGGCATAGGTTAAAGTCAGTGTGGAAGCCTCCCAGCCGGGACCATTACAAGTTTTCTGCTGGGTCAGCAGGCGGAAACAGAGTTTCCACCTGCTGGCCCAGCAGGAAACAGCCTACAGCATTGTCTCTGGCTCATAATAGAGCTTTGGCCAATGTTGTAGTGCACAGGGTACAGAAGCACCTGTAGCAAAGATCACTGTCTGCTTTGCAGACAGTGAACATTGAAACGGGACTGGCCAGGCGGGGCCCCTGCACTGCCCATGCCAAGTGTTTGGGCAGAGCAGGGTCCCCCCTGTGGCACCCTGCACCCTTTCTCTACCAGCCATTTCATGGTAGGGTTACCACCATGAAACTGCTGGTGGAGAAGAGAGTCGTAATACTCAGGATGGTGATGCTTGCAGCGCCGCCCTGAGCACCACTAGACCATCTTGTAGATGAAAGCTGGCCGAGCTGGCGGTCCGAGCGCGACACTACTGCTGCAGTCATAATATGGTGTTTGGACTGATGCATTGGCGGCAGTATGACCACCACCATTGTGGTCATCAGACCGCCAGGGTCGTAAGGACGCCCTTAGTCTCCTCCCTCTCTTGTTTTGCTGAAATCTGTTTTTGTTACCTTTAGAACTCTGTGCGAGTTACCACTGCTAAATAGAGATAAAGTGCGTGTGCCTACACCTTTAAATATTGTAATATTTGTGTTCACCCAATTGGCCAATTTAATTTAATTATAAGTCCCTACTAAAGTAGTACTACATGTGTCAGGGTCTGTAAGTTAAATGCTCTTAGGGGGTCTGCAGCACCTATTATGTCACTACTGCAAGACCTCTCCCATACAATAACATTGGGTTGCCTCATTCCATTTAATAAGTGACAACTTTTGATTGTGAACAGAGTGTCATGGTTACAGTCATACCAATTGTAATTTTAAACTCTCTTAAATATTAATGTCAGGTATTAAGTCACAATTCTGTAAATGCAACTTTCAGAATTTACTAAACTATACAGAAAGTAATGCGTGAATGCTTAAAGTATTCTCAGCTAGTTGTATATACTTGGGCTACATCCCATTTCATTGTTATTTTACACACCGTACCACCTCAGTTTGTATCCAGCTAAATGTCAGTCTTGATACTGCTCCAATGGGAACAGTCCAGCTCAAAATGCCAACCAAGGTCCTCCCTGAACTGGAACATAAGCAACCCAGGACCGGTTTACGCCGTTGTTATAGGCTCATCAGAAGGTATAGCTTCTTTCTAGTGAGACAGTGCTCACGGGACCCACATCTGGGTATACTCAATTCTCTTAAGTAGTAAAGTATGCAAAAAGATATGGATGGAATTATTCACAGCCACTGGTAAGTACTCAGCGCTGCATACCAATGCATTGTTATTTTGCACATCATGCTAATTCAGGTTGCGTATAGAGGGGTCCAAACAGAGGTAGTATTGTGTGCAAAATAACAATGGATTGGGATGCGACCAGTGATGACCAGTAGCTGAGATTAGTTCAAGCATTTCATTCATCACTTTTTGTATAATTTTAGAAAGTTGGCCCTTTTTCAAGGAGGCTGGCCTGGCTTATAGTGGGTATCTAGTGGTACGTACACCTTGTGCCAGATCCAGTTATCCCTTACCAGTAGATTAGAAGTGTTCTAGCAGCTTAGGCTGATAGAGGTAGCTATAGCAGCTTAGGCGGAATTAGGAGACAAGCAAAGCTCCTACTATACCACTTATCTCATATAGCACTAAATCATAATAAACACAATACTCAGAGTTACTAAAAATAAAGGTACTTTATTTTAGTGACAATATGCCAAAAGTATCTCAGAGGATATACTCCGTTAGGAGGTAAGTAAAATACACAAAATATACACACCAACCAAAATCAGGTAAGTAAACAGTTAGAAAAGTAGTGCAAACACTTTGGAACACAATAGAATGCAATAGGAGACAATGGGCCTAGGGGCAACACAAACCATATACTCCAAAAGTGGAATGCTAACCACAAATGCACCCCAGGCCTAGTGTAGTGTGTAGAGGGTCACTGGGAGTGTAAGAAAGCACTAAGGGTGTCCAAGATACCCCACCCCAAGACCCTGAAAAGTAGGAGTAAAGTTACCCTGCTACCCCAGAAAGACAGTAAAGTCGAGATAGGGGATTCTGCAAAGACAACAGCTGACTGCAAAGCACTGAAGATGGATTCCTGGACCTGAGGACCTGCAAAGGAAGGGGACCAAGTCCAAGAGTCACGCAAGTGTCCAGGGGGTGCCAGGAGCCCACCCTCTGGGTGGAAGAAGCCATAGATTCAGCAACAACAGAAGGTGCCAGGAACATTTCCTTTGGTCAGAAGACGTCTCACGGCGTGCATGAGGATGCAGAGTTGTTTCCACACAGAAAGACCACAAACAAACCTTGCTAGCTGCAAGAGTCATGGTTGAGGATTTTGGTTGCTGCCAGTGCCCAGGAAGGGCCCAGAGGTTGCCCCTTGGAGGAGGAGACAGAGGGGCTGCTCAGCAACACGGAGAGCCCATGCAGAGGCAGACAGCATCCACAGAAGTACCTGAACAGCATTCAGAAGATCTGAGCATGACGGTCATCTCAGCACAACAAAAGAGGGTCCTACGAAGTCGGAGTCCAACTCAGCGAGTTGGGCAATGCAGGACGGAGTGCTGGGGACCTGGGCTATGCTGTGCATGAAGGAAGTCATGAAAAGTGCACAGAAGCCCTAGCAGCTGCAGTTCACGCAGTACACAGGATTACTGTCTGGCGTGGGGAGGCAAGGACTTACCTCCACCAAATTTGGACAGAAGGGCCACTGGACTGTCGGAGACAATTGGATCCAGCTCCTGTGTTCCAGGGACCACGCTCATTAAGATGAGAGGGCACCCAGAGGACCGGTGATGCAGAAGTTTGGTGCCTGCGTTGGCAGGGGGAATATTTCATCGACCCACTGGAGATTTCCTCTTGGCTTCCAGTGCAAGGTGAAGGCAGACATCCCTCAGAGCATGCACCACCAGGAAACAGTCGAGAAAGTCAGCAGGATGAGGCACTAAAATGTTGCTGGTAGTCTTCTTGCTACTTTGTTGCAGTTTTGCAGGCATCCTGGAGCAGTCAGCGGTCGATCCTTGGCAGAAGTCGAAGAGAGAAGTGCAGAGGAACTCTGGTGAGCTCTTGCATTCATTATCTGACGAGAAACCCACAGGAGAGACCCTAAATAGCCCTCAGAGGAGGATTGGCTACAGAGAGAGGTAAGCACCTATCAGGAAGGGTCTCTGACGTCACCTGCTGGCACTGGCCACTCAGAGGTCTCCATTGTGCCCTTACACCTCTGCATCCAAGATGGCAGAGGTCTGGGACACACTGGAGGAGCTCTGGGCACCTCCGCTGGGGAGGTGCTGGTCAGGGGAGTGGTCACTTCCCTTTCCGTTGTCCAGTTTCGCGCCAGAGCAGGGCTGGGGGGATCCCTGAACTGGTGTAGACTGGCTTATGCAAGGAGGGCACCATCTGTGCCTTTCAAAGCATTTCCAGAGGACAGGAGAGGCTACTCCTCTCAGGCCCTTAACACCTATTTCCAAAGGGAGAGGGTGTAACACCCTCTGTCAGAGGAAATCTTTAATTCTGCCTTCCTGGGACTGGGCTGCCCAGGCCCCAGGGGGGCAGAAACCTGTCTGAGGGTTGGCAGCAGCGGTAGCTGCAGAGAAAACCCCAGAGAGGTAGTTTGTCAATACCCGGGCTCTATGCTGGAGCCCCGGGGATGTATGGAATTGTCCCCCCAATACCAGAATGGTATTGGGGTGACAATGCCATGATCCTAGACATGTTACAAGGCCATGTTCGGAGTTACCATTGTGAAGCTACACATAAGTATTGACCTATATGTAGTTCACGCATGTAATGGTGTCCCCGCACTCACAAAGTACTGGGAAATTGCCCTGAACAATGTGGGTGCATCTTGGCTAGTGCCAGGATGCCCTCACACTTAGTAACTTTGCACCTAACCTTCACTAAGTGAGGGTTAGACATATAGGCGACTTATAAGTTACTTAAGTGCTGTGTAAAATAGCTGTGAAATAATGTGGACGTTATTTCACTCAGGCTGCAGTGGCAGTCCTGTGTAAGAATTGTCTGAGCTCCCTATGGGTGGCAAAAGAAATGCTGCAGCCCATAGGGATCTCCTGGAACCCCAAACTCCTGGGTACCTAGGTACCACATACTAGGGAATTATAAGGGTGTTCCAGTGTGCCAATTAGAATTGGTGAAAATAGTCACTAGCCTGCAGTGACAATTTTAAAAGCAGAGAGAGCATAAACACTGAGGTTCTGGTTAGCAGAGCCTCAGAGATACAGTTAGGCACCACACAGGGAACACATGTAGGCCACACACTTATGAGTACTGGGGTCCTGGCTAGCAAGATCCCAGTGACACATATCAAAAACACTGACAACATAGGGTTTCCACTATGAGCACTGGGGCCCTGGCTGGCAGGATCCCAGTGAGACAGTAAAAACACCCGGACATATACTCACAAACAGGCCAAAAGTGGGGGTAACAAGGCTAGAAAGACACCACCATGACGTAACCCCTCAAATAGTGTTGAAACCAAAATTTACCTATGCTCATCCCCCGGGTAGATTGGCATAGATCAGTCAGGAGTAACATAAAGGCAACTTGAAAGTATTTGTGCAACACTTCAAACAGTAAAACAGTTAAAACACACCACAAAATGAACCCACAACAGAGTAGATTTTAAGAAATGAAAGAATGCCAAAAAGACAAAAAATACATTTAGAAGAACCAGAGATATTTAATTTAAAAGTTGTTATTAAAAATAGTGCCAAAAAGCTAAAAGTGATGTTGGGAATATCTTTTCACAGCGGACCAGTACAAAGTCACAAGATCAGACCAACCATGATGGAGCATAGGCAGGCTACTGGGACTCAGTTTGGTCTACCAGATAAAATTCCTGGTTGCGGAGCATTGCGTTGCGTTAATCCGAGTTGAAGATATGTCGCACAGGAGAGGCAAAGTGTCATTTCCGAGATGCAGTGAGGCTCCAGTGCGAGGTCCTGTTGTGTGGATGTCGAGGATCCCTGTTGCAAAGGTTGGTGTCAGCGATGCATTGCACAATCGAGGCAATGGGTCTGTCCCGATGAGCAGTGAGGCTGCAAAGTGAAACTTTCAATGCCAACATTGAGGCTGCTATTGACCAGTGATGTGAGGACCTGGTCTGAAGAACAGCCCCTCAACAGCAGTTCCAAAGGTGATACATTGAAGCCAAGATGCGGGATGCAGCAGCAGTGCAAGTCTTTTGCGATCTGTCCAATCCTTGCAACAGCAGTGATGCATCGATTCTGCTGGAAGATGCACTGCTTAATCAGGGAGATGAGTCAGTTCTGCTCAGCTGACAGGCTGCATTAGGTTTTCTGACAAGAACCTTAGGGCCACTTCCAAGGGCCCAGGACTAGGGTGGCACCAATGGGCAGGGTAGACTCACAGATGGCAGAATCCAGGTACAGAAACAGGGTGATTGGAAGTCATTTATTTTCACGAGACTTCAAATCAAGAGGCCAGCCAACTAGCCCTTAGAGTTACTCTGGTTCCCAGGATCAAGAGATGCAGATCCAGTCCTTCTCACCCAGGCAAGAGGACAGCAGGCAGCAGGTCAGCACAGAAAAACAGGTGTCCAGCAGGGTGCAGTCCAACAGAGTAGCAATCCTTCAGCAGCACAGCAGCCTTTCTTCCTGGTACTAAACTTGTGGTGTCTGAAGTCCAATTCTTATATTTAGTGGTGCCTATGAAGTGGGGGAGAAATCAAAGACATGCCTTTGAAGTGCACAGATTCCCTGCATTCCCTGCCTTGGCTCCAGACTAACTACATGGGGTATGCAGCCATTTGTATGGGGACAGGACACATCCTTTTGAGGTGAAAGTGGGGCTGTGCCCATCTCCTCCCTCCCACCATGCCAGGATGGCGCATCAAGTCATACCTAAGCTCCCATTGTGTATGGCTGGCTAGGGAGATTACACAAAGCCCAACTGCCAACCACACCCAGTAACTAGAGACCGCCTGCAGGCACCAAATGGCTAACACAAGAAAATTTCATCTTTCTAAAGGGGGCATTTTCAGAATTGCAATTTAATATCCTACTTCATCATAAGTTAGGACTTTAAGTTGTGATTTCAGAGACACAACACTTGAAGGAATTATCTCTTCCATTTGGAAATTACCCATATAGAATGTTATAAGGCAACTCCAATGTAGCAAAATGTGAATTTAAGAGGTTTTCCATACCATAGGATAGTAACATATAAAACTAAAAAGTAAATGTCCTATGTTTTTAAGTACACTGTAACCTGCCCTCTGACTGGTCCAGGGCTTACCCTATTGGGGATTTATATGTGTTAAAAAAGAAGGTTTGATCCTGACAAAAAGTTTAAAAAGGAAATTTAAAACGTCTCACACAGGTTCTACGATGGCAGACATGAGACATATTTAAAGGGTCACTTAATTGGTTGGCGCATTCATTGCTGCAGGCCCACTAATAGGATTTATTTTAGAGGCCCTGGGCACCTGTAGTATACTTTACTGGGGACTTATAAGTAAATTAAATATCATTTTAGCACTGTTCAGCGGTGGTAAAATATGAAGAGTTATAATACCAGAAAAAACGAGGTCAGACAAATGGAGGAGGAAAACAAAATGTTGGAGGGAAGACCATCCTAAGGCTGACAAGTCTAACAGATCACTGGAAAGGAAACAATCATATTGGCTTTATAAAGGGTTATCACAACATATAAGGTACACCTATTGGCTTTATCAAAGGTGCACTATGTTAGAAGGAAAACAGCCCATATGTTACAAATCATCAACATTTCACTATAGTCATTAATCATTGTAAATGCAGTTTTTAATATCAGAAAACATTTGACATTAATCAAACATCACTGTGAACATGAAGGGTTAATAAACTATTTAAAATAAACATAGTATATCTGTGTCTTTTTATACACCTTGAGGCCACATAAAATGCATCCACTGAAACCAGCAGAAGCTTCAGCTAGAGATTGCTTAAAATTATGAAAATCCTGAGTGGTCATACATTTTAGGACCTAATCGCATAGTGTCAGTTTTTCAGAGTGCCTTGGGGGGAGCTACTGTGCTTCGTTGGCCCCTATGCACTTTCCTTTTGTGGTCTGTTGAGGCCTCTGCCACCCCGGGGCCACCACAAACAGCAGAAAATTGAGTTAATCTCAAGGCCCGCAGGGCTTTATGTGGTGCTCCCCTCAGGAGTTGAATTAACAGTGAGCTGCTCCAGTCACATTCCTGTGCTGTCAAGTGGGCTCATGGCTCCTTTGTGTTTCCTTTGTTAATGTTTTTTCGATGGAGGTGCTCAGTCTACCAAGGCACTTCACCATGTTCTTGGGTTAGAAGCAGCTTCGGGAGCCCACAGGGCTGCCCCTGCTGACTCCCTGCCTAGCCGGCATTCTGTGCTGCCGGTGCAGGA